>NC_037349.1:10000000-12500000 GCF_002263795.3 Bos taurus | reverse complement strand
CCCTTATAGTAACCTTCTGGACCCCACCTTCAGGCCTATTTGTAGTAACAGCTCTGCTGCTGCTCATCCAGGTTACTGTACCATCCCTTGGGGTGCTCCTACACCCACATGTTTGTAAGTAGTCCCTTTGTAAATAAGCTTTCCTAAAATGATACTGTTTTGAGTGTGCCATTATCTCTTGGTACGCTAACTGATGAGATTTAAAAGAAAACACACACACAACTTGCATCTGAACACCAACCACACACGACTGTATTCACAAAGACCAGCTGTCAGGCAACAATCTGGCTCCTGATCTCGATATGTGCAGAAACAAATAGCAAGAAGAGTCAATGCCCTCCATTCATGCCTCTCCAACTATGCCTTTTCAGAAGACTGCGGAGACATGGACAGAAAGTAAAAGACACTGTTGAACTAAGTATGCTGGCTGTTGAGGGTAAGATATTCACATGAGGTTTTGAAATAAGAGATGAGATACAGCATCCCTTTGTGGTGCCGATAGCTCTTTGCTGTAGGTGGCTGGCTCACTCAAGAAGTATCTCAGTGGCACATTCAGATCTTGATTATCCTGAACCTTTGGCTTCAGGGCGAGACTATAACCATTTTTCATGTTGAGAATATTAAGAATTTTGTTGTTTTTTGTTTGTTTCTGGGGATATCAAGAATTCGAAGACAGAAGTATGGTGGCAAAGCTCAGCCCTTTGAGAATATGACTCTTTCCCTACATTTGAAGGTCTTCTTCTCTTGGCAGAGAAATAGATCAATATAAAGGCAAGCAGTGGAAAAATTAAAAACAGACTATAAACCTTCAAATCATCAGACCAAAATACAAACACGTGTGCTTACACACACACACACACACACACACACACACACACACACATCAAAGAAAACAAAAAAAAATACACATGTAAAACATAGAAAACAGAGGAAGCATTAAAATAGGAAACACAGCAGAAGATAACATAAGTAAGCATGAATGATACATGTTATATCAAGAAATGTAAATAAGGATAAACCCATCCTTTAAAAAAAAGATTCTCTCGTCAGATCATAAAACAGCATTCTATAGAAGAGAGACATCTTTACCAAAGTAACTCAGAAAAGTTAAAATATAAACCAAGGTATACAAGAAAATACTAAGCTGAGACTACAGCATGACCATCACGCACGTGTGCTCAGTGGCTCAGTCGTGCTCAGGACTCAGGACTCTTTGCAGCCCCATGGACTGCAACCTGCCTGACTCCTCTGTCCATGGGACTTCCCAGGCAAGAATACTGGAGTGGGTTGCCATTTCTTCCTCCAGAGGAACAGTTACCATCAGCCAAGGTCAGATTCAAAACAAAATTGCTAAATGAGAGAAAAGGAAGTTAAACATGAGAGACATTATAAATCTAGTTTTTGGAAATCTCTAGGCACCAAATAGCATAGCTTCAAAATCAAGAATAGGATATGAGTTGAGAATAACAATATACATACAGCAAATGCAAACAAATTTGGATAAGACACAAGTACATTTTAATCGACTTCATCAGCTCATGACCTAGGAAGAAACAAAAGATAAAGAGAAATGTGGGGAATCTGAATAGTAACTAGTAATTAAATATGATAGAACATGAGGTACAAAAATCTCAGATAAAATACTACCAAATATAAATTAACAATATCTTCAAAGAATCATCCATTGTATCCAAGTAAGTTCATTCTAGTAGTGCAGGTGGTTCAATATTAGGGAATCTGTAATAAAATTGACCATATTAACAGATCAAAGAATGGGCTTCCCTGGTGGCTCACTGGTAAAGAATCCACCTGCCAATGCAGGAGACACAGGTTCAGACCCTAATCTGGGAAGACCTCACATGCCTCAGAGCAAATGAGCCCATGCACCACAATTACTGAGCCTGTGCACTAGAGCCCAGGGAGCCACAGCTACCGAAGCCTGAGTGCCCTAGAGCCCACGCTCAGCAAAAGGAGAAGCCGCCACAGTGAGAAGCCCACACACCACAACTAAAGAGTAGTCCCCACTTCCTGCAACTTGAGAAAAGTTTGTGTAGCAACAAAGACGCAGCATAGCCAAAAATAAATAAAATTATGAAAATAATAAAAACAACTGGCTATTAAGTGTTAACCACTATTATGAAAAAAAATACATCAAAGGAAAACTGCATAACATCTCAATATGTGCCAAAAAAGGCATTTGAAAAATGTCCCATATCAATTCCTGCTTAAAACAAACAAAACCTTGGGAATTCCCTGGTGGTCCAGTGGTTAGGACTCCATGCTTTCACTGCTGCACCTGGGTTCAATTCCTCAGGGAGGTAAGCTCCCACAAGTCACACGATGTGGCCAAACAAAAAAATAACAAAACCATAACCGAATAGCTAAATTACATACAGATGATGTGACTGAAAAATGTACTACTGTTACAGACAACAGAATTTAGGATGATAGCAGTTTACAAAGGTTAATATACAAAACTCAGCAGCCTTTCTTTACATACATAAAAAAAATACAACTTATCAGAAAATAGAAATTGCACTTACAACGGCAATCAAAAAAATATTCAGAACAATATTTAAAAGACATATAAAGGCCTTTATGAATATTATGCAGGGAACATTAAACTGAGCTTTTGAATAGCAAAACCCAATGTTATAAAAACATCAATGTTCAATTACTGTATCAATTCAATGTGATTCTAACTAAAATACAGGACTTTTTTTAGGGGCGAGCTTGTCCAAAAATGATATGAAACTCAAATGAGGAATTAAATAAGGAGCCTGGAAAGCCCTGAAAAAGAAATGTAATACGATGGGGTTACATCTATCACATGATAAAACACATTCTGAAATTATAATTTGTAAAGCAATTTGGTACCCAAAGATGAAACAGACAACCCAGTGGACCACAGTAGAGAACCAGAAACTGATTCCGGAACATATGAGAATTCAATTTCTGTTTAAGGTGACATTTATAGTAAAAGAAAAAGATAGTAGGAAAATTTATCAATTAGGGGAAAAAAAGAAAATGGAAACCCTATACAGTTCCTTAAAGTAGATTCCAAAAAGATAAAGGATGTATAAATGTAAAATAAGATCATAAAACTCTAGAAAAAAAAATGGGTGAATTTATCTGTAATATTATGACAAGGGAATGTAATACACAAACACCAGGATGCCTAAAGTAAATGTTTAAGAAATGCGACTACATAAAAATGTAAAACTTCTGTATGATAAAATACACTGTCAACCCAGTTAAAAAGCAAACCAGGATTAAGGGCCACATGTGTGACAGACAGAAGGGCTTCTTTCCCTAATCCTCAAAGACATAAAACAACAATACAAGTAAAGAATATAAAACCATGATTTAGAGGGAAACACAAATGGCTTATAAGAACCTCAATTTCACTCATAATTAGAGCAATGCAATTAAAACAGTAAGATCTCTTCTTGGTTTCTCTCATCAGATTGGCAGAGATCAATAAGTTTGATAACACTCAGTGCCAGGGAGGGTGTTGGGAAACAGGCATGCTCAAATACTATTGGTTGAGAGTAAAATTGGTGCAACTTTGGGGAGGGCGATTTGGCAGCATCTGTTAAAACCCTTTGACCCAGAACTCAACTGCTCAGATTTTCAATCCACAGATCTAAACTAAAAAGTCTTCCTGTTTAAATAAACAAGAATGTTGGAGAAATGTGCTTGAAGACAGTCCCCTTTACTTGGGTTTCACTTTCTACAACCTTAGCTCAGTGGGTCTCATCAGAATCAGTGGAGGGCTAGTTAGAACTTAGGTTGCTGGGTTCCCGCTGCCCAAGTTTCTGATGCAGTGGGTCTGGGGAGGACCCAGGAATCTGCATTCTTAACAAGTTCTCAGGTGATGCTGGTGGCTGCTGGCCTGGGAGTCACACCTTTAGCCTGTTACTCCTGAAGGTAACGTTATCTACCTCTGTGCTTTCATTCTGCCTGGTTCTTAACTTCCCATAAATAAATGGCATCATAGTTATTCTTCTTTGTGCTTGGTTTCTTTTACTTGACATACTGTTTTTAAGATTCATCCCTATCTTTATATGAGGCCATTGTTTGATTCATTGCTGTGTACTATTTAATTGTATGAGAAATTGTAATTGTTTCTACTCACCTACTGGACATTTGTGTTGTTTCTAATTTCAAGCTGTTATGGATAAAGCTGCTGTAACACTCTTGTGTCTTTCAGTGGACAGAAGTTCTTTTTTCTCTTGGGAATATATGGAACAGTAGAATTACAAGATCATATAATTTAGTCTTAGTAGGTATTGCCAAATTATTTTCCAAACTGATTGTATCAATTCACTGTCACACCGGTGAGGTATGGCAAATCTGGTGAAATCTCAATCTTCCCACATTTGATACTTTTAAAAAAATTCTTTTTTTTTTTTGAGCGACTAACACTTTCATAATATTATTAAGACTTATCAAAGCTGTTCATAGCTTATGGTGAATGATGTTGGATCCGTGGTCTCCAAAGATTTAGCTTCAGGATCAGGGACAAGGCTTGATCATGCAGAGCTTTTGTGTGGCAGAAGTTTTATTACAGTGAAAAAGGACACAGAAAGCTTCTAACATAGACATCAGAAGGGGGACAGGGAGTGCCCCCAAATATTATCCTTTTAATCTTCATCTTTCTGATGGAAATGAATCAATTTTTTATTTAAAAAAATATTATTTAAGATGAGGTTTTTTATTTACCTAAAATTGGGTGGTCTGTGGATGCTGAATGTTTGAGAAACTTGTGGGACTCCCCTAAGTATTCAGAAATTCACTGAGGATGTGTGGGTATGTTTCTGCCTATGCATGTGCCATAGTCACAAATGGATGCTGCTCCAGACCCCACCCTCCTTGCCTTGGAACAGACCCTTCATTTCCCTACCAACAGGAAGAACTTACTTGTGATCCCAGAGGAAGATGTTTCTCATCATCAGCAAACATCTGGGGAACATCTGGTGAGCCCATCCCAGGACAGGGAGATGCTTTTCTAGGGAAAACACATCACTTATTTGATTCATTCTATATTTTCCCTTATTTTTCCCTTCTCTTCCTGCCTCCCAAATCCTATCGACCATTGGGCTCCCTGCTCTAAGCCCTGACTCCAGCCCTTGCCAACCCCCTGCCCTGGTCTCTGTTCTATCTGGTTTCCCTCATAAACAGCTCAGCAGATGCAAACTGAGACAGCCAGAGACCCTCATTAACTCTAGGGCTCAACCCTGCCCAGTTACCTGATCAGCAGGCAACATCTTCTAGAAATTAACTCAAGGAATGTTGAAGGTGATGGCGTTCTCAGGTCTAATGCCCCCACTTTACAAACTGGAAGACTTGGGAGAGAGAGAGAGACAGACACACACAGGAAAGGAGAACTGGAAGAAACGATTCCTTGGGACCAGCAAGGTCTACAACCTAGCAGACATAGGAGACAGTGCAGCTAAATATTTGAGGGGGGTGGGAGTGGGTGGGTGGCCACACGCCTAGTAGCCCTAAGGGCTGAGTCACCTCCAGCAAAGGACACTCAGCTCTGTAGCTTTTCAACTCCTTCCAGGGCTGTCTCAGCCACACCGAGACTCCCCACTTCCAGCCTTGACCTCTCCTTGAGCCCCAGCTCTTGATAGACATTTACCCCATAGACAATCTATTCAATACCTTTTTTGTTCTTAAGGAGTACAAGCAGAAAGGATAGTCAGGTATGGTCCCTGCCCTCTCAATGCTCACAGACAACTCACATGGAAATGCATAAAGAAGCCATATATCTAAGTGGGTGCAAACCAGGCTGGAGATTAGCATCTTTGGAAGTTTAAATCAGGATGAGCAGGACACACCCCAAGAACTGACTGCTGGCAATCAGGGCTGGAGTGCGGTTATCAAGGGCGTGGGTTGGGAGTGCAGAGGTAAGGGCAGAACAAACTTAAGAAGGTATAGAACAGAACACCGCGTGTGTAAATTAAAACTACTGTGCGGTTGTACCGATGTTACAAATAAAAAGACAGACTGACACACGTCAAAGACATGAAAATGGAGGCGCAGGGAAGGGAGTGGGGGGTGGGAGTTTGAAGAGAAAGAGGTGAGGCTGCAAAGGTGGGGCAAAGGCCTGCTTATTCCAGCTTTGTAGGCCCCGCAGAGTTAAGACTTCATCCAGAAGGCGCTGGGAAGTCAATGGAGGGTGGGCTCCAGCCATCCAGACATTTCTCCCTGCAAGCCCCCCAGGTAGGCACATTGAGGCATCCAAGAAGAACAGGGACCCCAGCCTCCCCCAAACTCCATTCTTTCTTGGCAAGGTAAAGGGCAGGCAGACCCTTCCTGACCCCCTCTATATTCACATCTGTGGCTACAGGGGTCCTACCATCATCTCTACCTCAGATGCCATGCAGCCAGCACAGGTCACCCCCACCCCCCACCTGCAGTTAGGTAGAAAGGAATCCTGAGGGCTGGGCTAGTCCCAGACAACATTCATCTAGGACAGTCAGAGAAGAACCCAGAATGCAGCGGGAGCCGGACTGGGAGGGGGAGGGTCAGGCTCCCACAGAAGGCTCCCTGGAGGAGGCAGTTCGAGCTGAGAGACATTAAAGGAGATGGGATTCTGGTAAGCAGCAAGAGGGCCGGAAGGCGTTCCAGGCGAGAACAACACCTGCAGCAAAGGTGCGAGGGGAGAGACGCTCAGGGCACGCGTGGTGTGTAGGGGCTGACCACAGCGGGTGGCCTTCTGGCCCAGAACTTGCTGCTCGGGCATGCACACACTTTCCCCGGTGCAGTAATACTGCGAGAGTTGGCCCCAAGTCAGGAAAGGCCTTGGCGGGAGCAGAGCAGGCAGTGGGCCATTTTAAGTGGCCAGGGTCTGGCTCAGAAGAAACTAGAGTTGTTTTTTTTTTTCCAAGAAAGGGATCTGGTAGCGGTGGGGATAGTGTAGGCTGGTTCCAGAAACCCCTAGCTCAGGGCTTCTGCAGAGTCTCTGGCTCCTGAGCAGAGGTGAAGGTCAGGACCAAGGATGACCTGCTCACCCACCTCACCCACCTCTGGTTCTTCTCCAGATTATACTTTTCAGGCGGATCTGCGGGGAGCTGGGGTAGGGGGAGGTGGTAGGAAGGAGGGTGAGGAAGGAACTTTTGACGGGATTACAGTCAACTGCCTCGGGCGAGGTTGGGGTCAGGGCGTGTAAGGGCCCTGGGCTATGCCACCGCCCGGTGGCCTGACAGACGCTGCGCGCCATTCTGGGCCTCAGTCTACCGATCTGTAAACGGGGGCCGTAGGGAAAGGTATGGACCTTCCCGATCCTGCTCCGCCGGCGGGGAGCGTCGGCGACTCTCGGAACCTTCGCCGGAGAGGAGGAGGGCAGCGGAGGGGGCTGGGGGCCGAGAGCGTCCGCGGCGCCGGCTCAGGGTCAGAGTCCGCAGGGAGGCAGGCGACCGCTGCGCCGGCTCGGGCTGGAGCGGGGAGGGGCGGGGCCTCTGAGGCGGGGCGGGGAGGGGCGGGGCGGGGCGGCGGGCGGGAGGCCCGGCGTGCGTCAGCGCCGTGAGTCCCGGAGTTTTCCACTGACGAGGAGGGCGGAGCGGCGGGCGGGGCCGGGCTCAGCCAGTCTCCCGCCGCCGCCGCCGCTGCCGGACGCGCAGAGCGAGGGGCAGCTGGGCCGAGTGCTGCCCTCCGAGGGAGCTAGCGAGAGAGCGAGCGAGCGCGGGGTCGCGGCGCAGGGGGCGTTCCCGACCGGGACGTGGGTCGCGGCGTTGCCCTTGCCCAGCGTCCGGACCTCAGGTCAGTACCGGGGGCTCCGGGCCGGTGGGACAGGACTTTGGGGAGGGGGCGTCCCGCATGGAGGGCACTGCCCCCCAGCCCCTGACGTTTCTCCCTCGCCACTTTGAGAGGGCACCGGCGCGGGGACAGCCCGGTCCCGGACGGCGCGCCGCGGCCGGAGTCCGGAGCCCGGGAGACGACAGTCGCAGGTTTTCTGCTGCCCTCCCCCCGCCCCGTCGCCGGGACCCCAGGAGGTCCCGGCGCCCCGTCCGCCGGGCGGGTGGCGGCCGAGCCGGGGTTGCGCGCGGGTGGCGGGGTGGCGGCGGGCGCGCGTCCGCGGGTGAGTTCCCTTTTGACCCAGTTGCCTGAGAACTTTTCAGAAGTTCCTCGCGTGGCCGGAGCAGGTGACATTTGTCGCCTTCCTCCTCGGGCTCCCCCCGGGGGCGGGTGCCAGGGCTGCGGCGAGTGCCCGGCGCCCGTCAGGGAGGGAGTTGGAGGGATGATCGAGGAATGAGGCTCCGTGAGTCACGGACCCCGGCAGGCGGGGAGGGGGAGGAGGAGGGATTGTGTCGTACGCTCACCTGTTCGTCAGTCACCGTCACACGCAGAGGCCACCGCTGTGAGTCACGGGCGCAGCTAGCCGCGGGCACCCTCGGGCACACGTAGGCTTCTCCCACTCAAGTCTCCCTCCCCAGCACCTGCTTCCTCCCGGTCCTCAGTTTCCCCTCCCCGGGGCCCCTTCCAATGGCAGGACACTGTTGAGATGCCCACACCACGGCAGCCGTCACACACTTAGTCACTCCGGCTCCCCAGCGCGTCACACACACAGCCCACACTCCTGACACAGAGGGTCCTTCCCTGGCTCCCCTGCCCACCCGACACCTCCACTCAGATGTCTCACAGCCCTCTCAAGCAGAACTCATCCCTTACCCCAAATCCTCAACATCACTGCCTTTTTTGTCCCCACCTCCAGAAGTCACCAGGTTCCATTCCCCTTTCTCCTAAGCCTTTGGCTTGTCATCTCTAACCCACCTCTGGCAGCTCCGTCCAACCCGTCACACCCCCTCCTGTCCACCCCCTCCTATCCACCCCCTCCTGTCCCACCCCCTCCTGTCCCACCCCCTCCTGTCCCACCCCCTCCTGTCCCGTGCTGAGCCGTCTTTTTAAAATGCAAATCTGCTATTGTCACTCCCTACTTCAACCCTTCAGTGGCTTCCTGTGCCCTTAGGCTAAAGTCTGCCCTGTCAGCCCTGGCTCCCAAAGTCCCCTCCCAGGTAGCCCCTTCCCCTCCATCTCTTTGCCTCTTGCTCCTAAAGTCCCTCAGGGTTCCTATGCCCCCCTCTCTCTGGAACTTTTACTCCATCCTACCTTTTCCTCCGAGAGACCTGTTTTCACTCCGAGCTGTACCCCTTCCTGGCCTCCATTCCAGCACTCAACAGGATTCATAACTCATTTTTCTATTCCCTAGTAAACTCAAAGCTTCCAGGAGGGCAGTATTGTCTGTGTCTTGCTCCCTGTATTCCCAGCGCATGACACAGTGCTTGGCATGTCATAGGCACTCAATAAATATTTGTTGAAAGAATGAATGGATGAATGGCAGTGAAGGGGGCCTTGCTTAGGTGGAGGATGCAGTCTCTGTCAGGTGCAATTCCCCTTCTGCAGGAGCAGTTGCCTCGTGTAGCCAGCAAACATTTGGCGCTGCCTCCCCAGTGCCAGGCCCTGGAGGCCAAGGCTGAGGAACTGTCCCCTCCCCCTGGGGGATGGGTTGGGAGGGGTGGGGATGTACCGGGCCTTCTGCTTGCCCTCTCTGGGCTGCCGTGGCTGTTCTTCTAGCCAATACCCATGGGGGTGTGAGGTGCTCAAAGGTGTCCTCCCCTTCTCCCAGGAAGTACTTCCTGGGGGCCTGGGGTCATGTGACCCCAAGTATTGGGGAGAGCTGGCCAAGGCCTGGGGCTCTGAGGTTAAAAGACACATTCTTCAGATTCCTGACAGAGGGTGGAGGCAGCTGAAGGTGCCCCTTTTCCAATACCAGCTCTGACTTGGGACTGGAGCATTGGGACTGCTGAGGTCGAAGAGGAGTTGGTGTGACTTTTCAGAAGCCTGGGGATTCCCGCCCCTTAAACAGCCTTTGTTTGCTTGGTATCCAGGGTGAGGTGGCCTTCCCTCAGTTCACACAGTGTGGCCTGAGTGTGTAGATAATTGTGGCGAGGAGGGAGGGAAGCACCGCCCCCACCCCCCACCCCCCAGTCCTGGACTGTCAGCTCCTGTGAGTGGTGACGGCAGGGAGGGCCTGATTCTCAGGGCCCAGGCAGATCCCGGAAGAAGCCTGGTTCTCTTTGATTCAGGGTCTGTCTCCGGGGCTCCTTGGGGGTGTGGTATTTCTGTCTGGGCCAGCTCCTGGGAATTGCTTTTCCTTCTTCCAGGACCCTCGGAGGGGGCTGTGCTCACCCTGGGAACAGTGCCACGGTTGGTAGGGATCTTGATTCCTGGGTAGCTGTGGAGGGCCCCTCCCCCACCCTCTGACTCACTGTCTGACACTTTTCTTGGACTCTTCCACTATCTTTCATTCCTTTTCTGACTTGGCCTCTCCTTGTCTCTGGCTGAGTCTTTTGGTCTCATCTGCCTCTGTCTCTCTCAGCCTTTGGATTCTCAGGTGGGGCGCCCGAGCACAAGATCCAGGGGCTCCTCCTCACCGCCACCCCGGGTCAGGGAGGACGTGTGTCCCCATTTCCAGGTCTGCAGATTTCGCTAGGTGCTCCTCACTAGGAGGTGCGTCATGGCTATGGCTCCCCAGTGTCCCCGTCTGCGTCCCTGGAGTTTACAACCCTCTCCCCTTAAGCTCCCGTTCTATAGACATCCCTGAGACAGAGCCAGGGTGTCTGGCTTGAACGGGCTTCCCTAACACTCTTTCTACTTGTTTACTATTGGGGAACCTCCTGAGATGCCTGTGTTGGCACTTGCTGGCAGCAGGAGCTTCCTTTTCCTGCCCTCGGAGCTACCCCCTCCTGGGTGCTATTCTTGCTCAAACCCTCAGGCGCAGGCTGGGGGATGGGCATGTCCGCCCTCATCCCTGCCCCAACTAACTGTGACCCGAGCAGGAGGAGGGCACACTGACCAGTGGACCCCAGAAACCTCATGTGCCTAAATCGTCCCTCTGTGTATACTGCAGTGCCAGCCTGCCTACCTCCGATGGTCCTCAGGAGCCTTCTCTGTGCCAGACTATTCCAGGCACAGGCACAATGCCGACTAGCAGAGAGGCCTTCAGCCCTGCACGAGGGAGATGAGCAGTGAGGTGGTCACGGGAAGGAGCCATAAGAGCCTTGATGGGGGAATCCCATGGTTCACGGAGGCCCAGAGAGGCATGTAGTGGGGAGGAGGAAGGGTGTCAGGGAGGCCCTCTGGGAGATGACTTCTTAAGGGGATTGAGGCTGGGTTCCAACTTGTGCAAAGGCCAGGAGTGAGAAGGTCATGCCTGTTAGGGCAACTGCAAGTTCAGCTGGAGTGTAAAGTGAGGGGGTTGGGAAGAGTCTTGCATGAATCTGGGGGCTAGGCATACTTCAGCCTCTTGGAATTGCGGACTTGATCCTAAGGGGGCACCCCTTAGGGAATGATTCTCTGCATGGAGATGGTGGGCAGACACTTGGTTTAATAAGATCATTCTAGCTCCAGGGTAAAGAGTGGCTGCAAGGAGAGGGCAGGAGACGGGGACAGTATCAGTGGGACAGAGACGTAAGGGTAACAGACTTTCAGAATTGAAGGTGACGTGTGTAAAATGCACACAGTAGATGAATCTTAGGTGTGCAGTGAGATGTTTTAGTGGAACCGCCACCCAGACAACACAGAACACTTCCAGATACTACTACCCCCTCCCGGCCCTGGGAAAATTCCCTCATGACTGTCTCCAGTACATGCCCTTTTCCACCCCCTGGGTAATCACGATTCTGACTTGTATCATCACCGATTGGGTTTGCCTTTTCTTCAACTTCATTCACATGTAATCTTGTTTCTGGCTTCTGTCACTCACCATGCTATCAGTGAGAACCATCTGTGTCGTGTGTATCCAGGAGCTCGTTTTTTTTTTTTTCCCCCTCGGTGTAGAATGACACATTCAGCAAGCATTTACCACTGTTCTAAGAACCTGACATGGATTGATTCACTAAACGTCCCAACCCTATTCGGTTGTAAGACAAATTGAAAACCCAGAGAAGTTAAGGAACTTGCCCAACATCACCCAGCCAACTGATAGCCACTCCAGGGTTCAAATGTGAGCAGTATGGTTCTGGAGCCGAGGTTCTCTTCACACTCTGCTGGGCAGCCTCTGTGATACCTGCCATGTCGGTGCCTGGCCTTGTGTGGATTGAATGAGCTAATGTCTACTTACAGGACTGGGTGACTGGATGTGGATGGAGGGCGACAGGAAGGAGTTGAGGATGACTGCAGGTTTCTGGCTTGAGTAACTGGGTGGGTGGCAGTGCTGTTACTAAGATAGGGAACACAGGAAGAGGAACAGATGGCATGGGGAGGTGGGGAACAGAGACAAGGGGTTCGATATGGGGCCTGCAGAATTTTATGTTTCTAAGGGCTGGCCAGGCAGAGACCAAGTGAGCATTTGGTTTGAGGGAGTCTTTGGCTTAGGTGTGTGACTAGGAAGACATTCAGCACCCTTTAGGCAGCATCTGGAGTTGGGGAAGAGATGGGATCTCACAGTGGGATTGTGGTAAGGACAAGATCCTTGGGTGTGGTTTGTCGTGTGTGTTTCTGTGTCTGGGTGCCTCTGGGTTCTGCGCGTGCGCTAGCGTGCGTGTGTGTGTGTGTGTGTGTGTGTGTGTGCGCGCGTGCGTGCGTGCGCGCGTGCACACATGCATCTACCTCTGGGCCATGAGTTCCCCCATCTCCTGGGAGAGTCTTCAGGTCAGCTGAGAGCTGGGTTGTTTTTGTTTGTGGTTTGACCCTGGGAGAGGTGGGGGGGTGCCAGGCCTGAGAAACTATCTGCTGAGAAGCCCCCGGAAACACCTGTGCGTCCTCTTCCCCTGGGCTCAGCATTGTTGGAGGGTTGGCAAGTCGCGGAGCTTCTCTTGCTGCTCTGGTGCCTGTGAGGAGAGGCTGTCCCTGGGATGAATTTTACCCAGTAAGTTGGTTTGACAGCACACTGCCTAAGTCTGGGATCCAGGGACTTCGTGGGAGGCTAGGCCAAGGGGTGTTTCGAAAGGACACCTGAGCAGGGGAGATTGCCAGCCTTCTGGTTGGCTTTTCCTGTTCGCTGTCGTTTCCTGTGCTGCGGTGGGGGAGGGGCTCCCAGCACTGGGGCCTCTGCGCTGCCGTTTCCCCTTCCTCCTGGTGGCCTCCTGGGGCCCAGCCCTGAGTGCTCACTGGGTATCTGGGCTCAGCCCTAAGGACCAAGTCCTTTGGGGATTCTCGAACAGTGGAAGAGGCTGTCAGGAGAAACCCCAAGTCCCCTTCCCTCATGTGAGGCCAGCCAGGCTGTGAGAATCTCTGGTTGCTCTACTGAGGAGGGCTGAGACCCTTAAAGGGGAGACACAGCCAGCGGTGTGTCCTGGGGTGCTCCAGGTCACCCGACTGCAGACAGGAGGAGCATGGAACCTCAGCGTGGCTGGTCAGTTGCACTCCAAGAGGGTTTTTGTTTTTTAAGGGCAGAGTATACTTTCCTTTGAAAGTTAATTCAAACAGGGTTAGAAATTGGAGTGGAAGGCAAGAAGAAGGTGAATTTTGAAGATCAAACAGGAGATATTAAAGAGCCACGAAGCCCAGGTGGCTCTGGTCCCACAGTCAGGCCTGGAGGTAGGGGACTTCTCCTGTGGGCGGGGGTTTCTAAGGGAAAGTCTGAGCAGCTCCATCACGGGAAAGTTGTGTGTTGGAAATCAGGGGTGGTGTCCAAGCCAGCCTGTTCCCTGGAGTGCCCTGGTCAGCCTGGCCCTGAGTGAGGGCCTGTCACCAGTGTGTGCAGGGCGGCGTGTCTGTGGGTGTGCTGGGAGGGAGGAGGGGGAAGCAGCCACTGTACGAGGGCTGTGCAGGCTGTCGGCATGCACCCGGCCTCACACACACAAAGGCACACAGATGCAGCCGTGTGAATCACCCAGCCAGTGAGTCAGCCCCCGGGATTCCTGCGGGGGAATGAGCGAGGCCAGGCTGAGGTCTGTCGGCCCATCTGTTGGTCTGGTGTATGTGTGTGTGTAGGTGGGTTACAGTAGGTAGTAAAGGGGAAAACTTCGTTGGTGCAAGTCTGCAAGCGCCAGGGTGAGGGTTTGAACCTCAGGGCTCCATCCAGTGCAAGGCAGCCTCCTGGAGTCCTGGGCATCCTTGGGGGGGTGGTGGGAGAAGCGATGACTGGGCCTGGGTGCCCACCTCCTGCCCTCAGGCCTGCACCTAGAGCTCTCCCGTTCTCATTCCAGGCTGGCTGTGCCCAGGCCCCAGAGCACCCTCGCCACCATGACCGGGCTGCTGAAGCGGAAGTTTGACCAGCTGGATGAGGACTCGTCCTCGCTCTGCTCGTCCTCCTCCTTGTCCTCCTCGGGCCACCACTCCCCTTCCTGCTCCCCCAGCTCCTCGGTTTCCCCGGCCTGGGACTCGGATGAGGAGAGCCCTTGGGATCAGCTGCCCTTGCCTGACGGTGACTTCTGTGGCCCCCGAAGTTTCACTCGTGAGTCTCTCTGCCCTGGGTACCCCATCGCACCCCTCTCTCCTTCCTCAAGATGAAATTGGGGGCGGCCCTGATGAAGTCGTCCCGGCCTCTGGAGGTTGTGTGCCCCCCGGCTTCAGCTTCCCTGCCTGCTCCCCAGCTCATCCACTTCCTGTCCTACAGAGGTCACTCGGGAATGCCGGCTCCAGCGGCATTCACCTTTGACCTTGGGACTCTCCAGCTTGGAGTCATCACGTTCAGGGCAGGGCTCCTTGGTGGCCCCAGGGCCTTCCCGCCCAGCTCTGCCCCTCAGTTCCAGTTTCGTTTCTCCCAACTGGCTCCCTGTCCTCTAGCAGCTGCCCTGCCCAAGTCCCACACCCCATGCTTCTGTGCTGCGGGGCCTGTCAGGCCGGTCCCTCACCTGGCAAAATGCTGTTTGGCTTTGCTTGAATGCAGTGAGAAGGTTTTTTCCCCAGTTAGTTTTTTAAGTTTACATGATTCTGATTTCAAACTGACAAAGAGGCCCTAGAGTGTTTCTCCACCTTATTTTTCATTACTGCACCCCCTCAACACCAGGGAGCACATGGAGACATTTCTTCTCTGATGACCCCACCGTGATGTCTTAACACCACAGATATGTCTATTTATGGACTGTATGCAGAGCTGTACACTATACGTGAAAAAGTATAGTTTTTAGCAGATACAGTCTAATAGTACATTAACTGACTCAAGTACTATGGGTTTACTGTAGAAATACAAGATGCTTTAATACTGTAAAATCTAATCATATAAATTTACCAAATGACTGTGTCAGAGGAGGAAAAATATGAGAGCTGCTGTTTGATAACATGTAATATTCCTTCTGGCAAAAGGAGAAGAGGATAGCAGAGGATGAGATGGTTAGATAGCATCACTGAGTCAGTGGACATGAATTTGAGCAAACTCCAGGAGATAGAGAAGGACAGGGAAGCTTGGCGTATTGCAGTCCATGGAGTCTCAAAGAGCTGGACACGGCTTAGTGACTGAACAACAACTACAACAACAATATTCCTTCTAGAAAAAACCCTTAGTATGATAAGAATAAGTAAATTCTGCCCTAAATGATAAAAAATACATGTTTCAACCCAAAACCATGTATTAGGATTGACGAGGAAACAATGGAAACAGCCCCACTAAGTCAGGAACCAGCTGGGGGCACTGTCTGTCACCACTGTTTGTTAACATCATTCAGGAAGTGCTAGCCAATTCAGTTAGTAAAGAAAATGAGAATTAAATACACTAGATTAGAACAGGCAAAAGGCCATGATTTGCAGGTGGTCGACTACATGATAAATTCAAGAACAGGTATATAGAAAACCTATTAGGAGGAAATTCCCTCAGATAGCTGGGTACAAAATTAATATTTAAGTCTAAATATACAGCATCGCCAAGGTTTGATGGTAACTTCTTATGGTTCAAACTAATAAAATCAGTAGTATACAAATATATGTATCGAATATGCCTATACATTGCTTACTAACTGACATATTAATAACTTATAAACAGTAGTAGACCTTTCTGAGCTTGTTGCAAAATGCAGAAGTGATAAGGGAAAAGCTTAATATACTTTTGATTTCATAAACCATAGAAATTATTTTGTAAAACCCCACAAGCAAAAATAACTAAAATATTTGTACAGATAGGTTAGACTGGTTCAGTTCAGTTCAGTTCAGTCGCTCAGTCCTGTCTGACTCTTTGCGACCCCATGAATCGCAGCACGCCAGGCCTCCCTGTCCATCACCAACTCCCGGAGTTCACTCAGACTCACGTCCGAGTCAGTGATGCCATCCAGCCATCTCATCCTCTGCCATCCCCTTCTCCTCCTGCCCGCAATCCCTCCCAGCATCAGAGTCTTTTCCAGTGAGTCAACTCTTCGTATGAGGTGGCCAAAGTACTGGAGTTTCAGCTTTAGCATCATTCCTTCCAAAGAAATCCCAGGGCTGATCTCCTTCAGAATGGACTGGTTGGATCTCCTTGCAGTCCAAGGGACTCTCAAGAGTCTTCTCCAACACCACAGTTCAAAAGCATCAATTCTTCGGCGCTCAGCCTTCTTCACAGTCCAACTCTTAACATCCATACATGACCACAGGAAAAACCATAGCCTTGACTAGACGGACCTTTGTTGGCAAAGTAATGTCTCTGCTTTTGAATATGCTATCTAGATTGGTCATAACTTTCCTTCCAAGGAGTAAGCGTCTTTTAATTTCATGGCTGCAATCACCATCTGCAGTGATTTTGGAGCCCCAAAAAATAAAGTCTTCCACTGTTTCCCCGTCTATTTCCCATGAAGTGATGGGACCGGATGCCATGATCTTCGTTTTCTTGAATGTTGAGCTTTAAGCCAACTTTTTCACTCTCTTCTTTCACTTTCATCAAGAGGCTTTTTAGTTCCTCTTCACTTTCTGCCATAAGGGTGGTGTCATCTGCATATCTGAGGTTATTGATATTTCTCCCAGCAATCTTGATTCCAGCTTATGCTTCTTCCAGTCCAGTGTTTCTCATGATGTACTCTGCATATGAGTTAAATAAGTAGGGTGACAGTATACAGCCTTGACGTACTCCTTTTCCTATTTGGAACCAGTCTGTTGTTCCATGTCCAGTTCTAACTGTTGCTTCCTGACCTGCATACAGATTTCTCAAGAGGCAGATCAGGTGGTCTGGTATTCCCATCTCTTTCAGAATTTCCCATAGTTTATTGTGATCCACACAGTCAAAGGCTTTGGCATAGTCAATAAAGCAGAAATAGATGTTTTTCTGGAACTCTCTTGCTTTTTCCATGATCCAGCGGATGTTGGCAATTTGATCTCTGGTTCCTCTGCCTTTTCTAAAACCAGCTTGAACATCAGGAAGTTCACAGTTCACGGTGATTAATGTCTAACATATATACAAAGCTCCTACAAATCAGTACTTTAAGAACTATAGAGGGACTTCGGTGGTGGTCCAGTGGTAAAAACTGAGCTCCCACTGCAGGGGCACACGTTCAGTCCCTGTCTGGGACTAAGATCCTGCATGCCTTGCAGCACAGCAACCCCCACACCCCCAAGAAAAGAACTTTAGAAAACAACGAAGGGGACCTGTAAATGGCTTCTAAAGACGGGAAAGACGTTTAATCTTAACACATGCTCTCATTTGGACTCCTAAATAACAATGAGCCAGTGTCGACACAGGGTGATGTTGGACTCTCACCAGCACCAGTGTCAGCCAGGCTGGCCTAAACTCAGATCCATTTCTCTTCTGGGTGGGGTGGGAGGGTTGTGAGCAGAGATGGTTCAGCATCACTTCCCGGGGGTTAGGCCCTGCTTCATGGAGAACTAACGTCTGCCCCTCCCCTGCCTGTCTTCTAGCCCTGTCCATTCTGAAGCGGGCTCCCCGGAAGCGCCGAGGCCGAGTAGCCTTTGATGGCATCACCGTCTTCTACTTCCCGCGGTGCCAGGGCTTCACCAGCGTGCCCAGCCGTGGCGGCTGCACCCTGGGAATGGCCTCCCGCCACAGTGCCTGCCGCCGCTTCTCCCTGGCTGAGTTTACCCAGGAGCAAGCCCGGGCACGGCAAGAGAAGCTGCGCCTACGCTTGAAGGAGGAGAAGCTGGAGGCGCTGAGATGGAAGGTGGGGAGACCCTCTCCGTGGCCTTTGCCCTCGGGCTGCTCTAAAGTCCTAGCCTTGGGGGGGATAAGGGTCATGGTGGTTGCCATATTGCTTCTTCTGTATTTGGGAGGCCCATGGGGCTGACTGATTTGATGAGAGTCTGCTGCAGATTTTCTCTAGGCAGATGGGTATAGAAGGGCTCCTATTGCAGGGCCAGTGGGCGTGGTACCTCAATCTGCCTGACCTTACTGGGGAGGGGGAGTAGATGGGCCATAGGGGCGTCAGTGTATCTGTGTGTCTCGGGGAAGGGGTTTGTCCATGAAGTGGGGAATAAGGCAAATAGGAACCGTCTTTCTGAATGCCCTGAGGGCGTGTTCTTGGCTGTCCCATTCACTACGGCATCCACAATGCCCAGCCCAGAATAAATACTCGGGGGCATTTATTAAGTGACCGAAGCTCTGGGGTCATGTCAGCCTCTCATGTCCCTCCTCATTCCCTGGACACAGCTTTCGGAGACTGGGGTGCCCAAGACGGAGGCCGGCCTGCCGCTCACTGTGGACGCCATCGATGACGCCTCTGTGGAGGAGGACTTGGCGCTGGCCGTGGCAGGCGGCCGGCTGGAGGAAATGACCTTCCTCCAGCCCTTCCCGGCCCGGAAGCGACGGGCTCTGCTGCGGGCCTCTGGTGTGCGGAGGATCGACCGAGAGGAGAAGCGAGAGCTGCAGGCCCTGCGCCAGTCCCGGGAGGACTGTGGCTGTCGCTGCGACAGAGTCTGTGATCCCGAGACCTGCAGCTGCAGCCTGGCGGGCATCAAGTGCCAGGTACTGGGGCTCGGCGGGGCTGGGAAGGCAAGCCTGGGTCGGGGACTTCTCCGGGCTCCACCGGATCTTCACTGGAACCTCTATTTTGCTTTACAGATGGATCACACAGCGTTCCCCTGTGGTTGCTGCAGGGAGGGCTGTGAGAATCCGAAGGGCCGTGTGGAATTTAATCAGGCTCGAGTTCAGACCCATTTCATTCACACACTCACCCGCCTGCAGCTGGAGCAGGGGGCCGAGAGCCTTGGGGAGCTGGAGGCCCCAGCCCAGGGTGGCACTCCCAGCCCCGGCGAGCAGGTCTTGGCCTCTGCGTTCCCCCTAGCCAAGCCCCCTGTGAGCAGCGAACTGGGAGACAACAGCTGCAGCAGCGACATGACCGATTCGTCCACAGCCTCAGGCACCAGCGAGGCCCTGGATGGCCCTGCCCGCCTGGCCCTGCCCGGCCCTGGCTTCCAGCCTGGCGTGGATGATGATGGCCTGGCTCGTATCCTGAGCTTCAGTGACTCTGAACTAGGTGGACACGAGGAAGAGGAGGAGGATGGGGGTGTGGGCGGCCTGGACAATCTCAGCTGCTTCCACCCAGCTGACATCTTTGGTACTGGTGACCTCACTGGCCTGGCCAGCTGGACCCACAGCTATTCCAGTTCCAGCCTCACGTCAGGCATCCTGGATGAAAATGCCAACCTGGATGCCAGCTGCTTCCTCAATAGCGGCCTTGAAGGCTTGGGCGAGGGCAGCTTCCCTGGCCCCTTGGTGCCAGCCAGCACGGACGCCGGCCAGAGCAGCTCAGTGGACCTCAGCTTGTCCTCCTGCGACTCCTTCGAGCTGCTCCAGGCCCTGCCAGACTACAGTCTGGGGCCCCACTACACCTCCCGGAAGGTGTCTGATAGCCTGGACCACCTCGAGGTGCCCCACTTCACCTTGCCTGCCTTCTCTCCCCCTGCGGATACCAGCACTTGCTTCCTGGAGTCCATCATGGGCTTGACTGAGCCCGCTGCCGAGGCCCTGGCTCCCTTTGTGGATGGCCAGTTGTTTGAGGACACCACCCCGGCGTCGCTGGTGGAACCTGTGCCTGTGTGAGGGTTAGGGTGCCTTTTCCTGGCCCCAAGAACCCTGTTGCTGCTTTGTTGTAATTTGGGGGCTCCCCAAGGTCTGTATGTAATGGTCCCCCGTTGGCTGGCTCCCATGTGGGCACTCCTACTAATTTTCATGCAACACTCTGGATTGATTTATTTATTTTTGTAACTTTCTATGCTGAAGTGGGGAGAGGGGGGCGCTTCCCCTTTCCGTTGCCCGGCCCCCCTATGCCCACACCTTCTCTTCTACATCCATGGCACATGCCAGGAGTGAGAAGAAGTGTGGCTTCCCTGGAGCTTTGCAGACTCCTTGTCCATCTTGTATGATGTTCCTAAGCCCGAAGACAGCCACCTGAGGCTGACATCAGCCACCTCTTACGGTTTCTTCTGCCACCCTGAGCCCTAGACTCATGGGTGACTGGATCCTCTGGACTGTGAAGACTATAATTTATTTCCCATAATTTATTTGGAGACTAGGTGGCTGGCGAGCAATGCTGGTGTCGGGGGTGGGGCACAGGACCCTCTCCGCCACCCGCAAAGTCCCTTTGCCTGATAGTCCTGCAACCCTGCCCTTGCTGGGGCTTCGGTGTAGACCAGGCATGGGTTTCCACCCTCTGTCTAACGTGCAGCAGCCCTGCTCTGGATGGCTGAGCGAGTAGGGGCAGGGGCTGGGCGGGGCCGGGCCGGGCCGGGCTGACCAACCGTGACCAAAACCCTCTTCTGCTCCACACATCCCCTCTCCTTCCTGTCCTCTGCCCATCTCTCCCTCTACCCCCGCAAAGGCCGCAGCTTTTATTCCAAGGCTGTAAATGTAGGAGGGGGAAGCAGGAGGCCCAGAGAGGGTTAAGGGGCTGCCTCAGGGCCCACAGTAGGCCCTGGACCACTCAGGGCTTTCCGGGCACTGCACCCCAGCCTGGTCCACCTGCCCGCACCCTAAGGCCAGTTGGCCAGGGGCGAAGGGGGCTCCTTATGGCTTTCCTGCCCTTTGTTTGCTGATGTTGGATTTTGTATCATAATTTCTGTATTGTCTCTGAGTATTAGAACTATAATTTATTCATTTTTCCTCTGTGTCTGTGCCAAGAAGCCCAGGCTCTGGGCCTGCCCTCCTGCCCAGCAGGCCTTGCCAGCCTGCGAGCTTGTGGGAACACCTTGTACCTGAGCTTATAGGTACCAATAAAGAGGCTCTATTTTTAACAGCGTGGTCTGCATTTGTGGAGCTTGGAGCACAGGTACACAGGAGGTGGTGAGGTGGGAGAGGGACGGGGAGACAGGCCCTGCAGGGCAGTATGGACATGGAGGCTGCATCGGGGATAGATATGGGGGACACAGGCCCTCTTTCCAGGCCAGCCAGTCAACTCAGAGATGGAAAGCCAGCTAGAAGAGGCTGGCCAGGCAGATGAACCCGTCTGAGGGGTCACCTGGGTGGTGGTGGGGAGCAGCAGCAGAGCAGTCTTTTGGGACCGGGCTGTCTGCTTGGGACAGACACACCCACACCGGGCTGTGCCCAGGCCCTGAGGGTGAAGTCATCCCCTCGAGGTGAGGGCGGGCAGTGGGATGTGGCCGGCGCAGGCCCTGTGTAGGACTGAGTGGCAGAGGTCCCCAGGGGCTTGAGCACCGGAAGCTGCAAAACGTTCATCTGCACCAGCCAGACCTGTCTGACCTGTCCCTGGGAGCCCGGGCCAAAGGCCAGACGAGCAGGCTGCGCCCTGCCCCAAGGAGCCCCAGTCTGGGGGCTGGAGGAGCAAGGCTGACCTCAGCTCTAGGAATAATGATGATTTATACAAGTGCTGGACAGAGGAGCCTGGCGTGCTGCAGTCCATGGGGCCACAGAGAGGTGGACACGACTTAGCGACTGAACAACATAAGCGCTAGGAGGGGGCACCAAAGAGGCCTGACTTGGTTTCCTTTTTCTTGCTCTCATCCTCTGCCTCTGGCCTGTGTTGGGCTCCCCCTATTTCCTCTCTATGGTTTACAGTTAAGAGTATGGACCCTGAATGCCGGGGTTTGAAACCCTGCTGTTACACTAACTAGTGAGGTGACTTATGCAAATTACTTCCTGTCTGTGTGCCTGGATGTCTCCCAAACTGTCTAAATAATAACGTTACTCACCTCACAAGCTTGTTCAGTTCATACATAAACCGGCACTCACGGGAGCGCCTGAACTTGCAGGCCTCTGGTGCATATCTGTGACTTTCCATTCTGTTTTCAAATGTCTACCTCTCCTTCTGTAGGTTTTATTCTCTTCTGCCAGTTCTGTGACCCTCTAGGTATGTATCTCTTGCCTCAGGATGTGTGGACATGGTCACGCAGTCCTATCGTCAGTGGAGTGGCCATTACAGAACTCATGGTTTGGAGTCTGGCCTGCAGTGGGGCCGCCTGTCCCCAGAACCAGCTTAGGCAGGGACAGCCAGGTCTGAGGCATCTCAGGGTGGAGTACCCTAGTTCATTACATTGCCTTGTGTACCCTGGAAGCCCGACACGCTTGTGATTGCTCCAGTGTGCGTGATCCAAAACCTGGGTCTCTCCAAGGGTGCTGAGGCTGTGCTTGGGCCAGCCTGGGGGTCTGGGTGGCAGCTCCCCACAGCTCCAATACTCTGGTTCGAAGCTCCTGCAGGTTCCTATCCCATGGCCACAGCCCATGGTTGGACTAAGCCGCCCACTCCCCAGCTAGGGCCACAGGGGTACCTCTCAACATAATCCACCCCTAGAAACTAGCTTGTAAAACAGATCATAATAAAGGCAGCTGGCTTCCCATAGGAATGATGGTGGTAACCTGGGGAAGATGTTCCAGATCATTGACTCATACCAAAAGGCCATGCACGTGATCATCAGTATGTTATAAAAACAAGGCTCAAAGTCATGAGGGATGACAGCCTAAGTCATCCCTCATGACTTCGAGCCTTGTTTTTATAACACACTGTTCTAGAAGGGACCCTAACCTGTTCACTGCTCCCAAACCTTAGTCACTGGACAACTTGAAAACTCTGCCCTATCTGAGTTCTACTCATACTAAGTATATTTTGTTGTTTAGTCACTCAGTCAAGTCCGACTCTTTGCAACCCTATGGACTGTATCCTATCAGACTTCACTGTCCATGGGATTTCCCAGGCAAGAATACTGTAGTGGGTTGCCATTTCCTCCTCCAGGGGATCTTCCCGACCCAGGGATTGAACCTGTGTCTCCTGCATTGGCAGGTGGATTCTTTACCACTGAGCCACCAGGGAAGCCCATGAATTATTTTACTTTTTATCAATTATATCAATATGCTTAAAAGTGAGAAGTACTCTATGTAACAGCACTCACAAATTCATGAGTTTGTGTGCTATTTTTCTCTATTATATAAGGATGATATTTAAACACATAGTTATGAAACTTTCAGATGTTTGCTGTATATCGTTGGCAGGGATTTGTACTGTAATTTGAGAACACAGAGATCTAGTCTAATTTCCTGCCACAGATGGGGACACATACCCAGAGGGAAAGGTCACACAGGGAGATTCTAGGCCTCCTGACTCCCAGTTCAGAGCTCCTTCCCCTGCGGTGAGCCTGGCCCATTACTGCCATCCTGAAAAACAGGAAGAGAGGTACTGGGAGCACAGCAAGGGTGACCTCTGTCACCCTCTTGTCAGTTACCGTTAACATTATTCATCTACAAAGAGACCCCTGCTTTTGTGCCCTTGGGTGTTGAAGGGTTCCTGGAAGATGAATTAGTTGGCCACTGTCTTTTACTGAAGCTGAAGCGCAGAGCTAGTTTTTCTTGGGATGTATTTTTCCTGCCCGAAGCAAGAGTGATGAGGTCTATCACAAACTCCCAAACTGGTAAGGACCAGCAGAGGCCTGCTGAAGCCTTGAGGAGGAGGAGGCAGAATGTATGGACAGAGAGGGCCTGTGTGGGCCCCCTGCCAGTGGGCGGCTTGGTAGGGAGGGGCCGTTGCTTCTGTAATTCAGGACTCTGGGGACCACAGAGGAGAGGGGAGGCTGGTATGGGCTGACCGAAAAATATTAAAGGAGCTGTAGGGTATTTTTTGAACCACCTCTTTGTTCCCTTTTGGCCCTTGAGTGTGTGGGATAAAAGTGGGGTCCATTAGAAGTTGCCCAGTGAACCCAGGGGAAGCTAAGCTGGTTGACATCTTTCTTCCTCAGAGTCAAACTGCTCCTTGCACCTTAAAAACCTAAAGCTTTGGGATGTCCTTTAGACCAGATTAGGCTTGATTCAAATCAACCACACACACACACAGAAATGGGGAAGAATAGGTTATTTTCTGACTCTCTTCTCCACTGACCCACTTCCCCACCCTCCCTCCATGAAACTTCTGTAGGTTGAGAGTTTCCACCCTCCCTGGTTCCCACTGACCACAGCTAGGGCCTCAGAGACCCTTGGGCCTTTTCCAGAATTTCTTCTCTGATTTTAGGGTAGTTGGGGTGCTCCCTGAGGACCTGGGACAGAGAAAGAAAGGGTATGAGACACCAGACAGGGCCCCGTGCCACTGCACCAACCCCCCACCCCCCGCCCCATCCCACCACTGTCAGGAGCTTACATCATGGCAGACTTCAATGGCTTCCACGAATCTCTTGTCTTTCAAGTAGTTGAAAGCGAGCCTGAAGCCTGTCCAGATGTAGGGAGGATAAAGACAGTGGGTGGCACTCTGATAACCCGAGAACTCCTCTGGTTCCCCACCACAAACAGATCACAGGCCCTGTGATATGGGGTCGGGAGGGTGGTCCCCGGCCCTGGCCCCTCCTTCATGCACGCGTGCCTGCCCGATGACTGTACCGATGGCAGGGTTGGTGTGATGGCTGTACTTCCAGGCCAGCTCGTAGTTGGCGGCCGCGTCCTTGTATGACTGCTCCCTTTCCATGATGAAGCCCATGTACTCGTAGGCCTTACAGCAGGACTGCAGGGAAAGCCGGTCAGAGCAGCGCGGGACCCGGCAGGGGCAAGGGCTGGGCAGGGGGTGCAGTAACCCAGACCACTCAGGGACTCCGCAGTACCTCCCGCCTTGACAAGAGGGTGAACTGGGTGCCCTCTTCTCAGCTATTCCTATACTGGAATGACCCCTGCCCTCACAGCCCTCCCGCTCTGACCTCCCAAGGCCCTCCCCCCTGACCCAACCAAACCCTCCTTACATGCCACCCTTCCATTTCCTGAGCCCTTCTCATCTCTTCTCCCCATTCTGCGTCCCTGTTGCAGGTGGCTGAACCCTGTTCGCTTCCTCTTGCCTTGCTTTCCTGTCCTGCTCTGTGGTTCACGGGACCCCTCCTGTCCTGCCTCTTCTCATCTTATTGCTATCCCTGCATCTCTGCCCACAGAGCCCCAGTGCCTCTCACACACACACCACCCCCTGCAACAGCCCCGACGGCGGTGCACCCCTCGCCTTGTTGTATTTCACGCAGCGCTGCAGCAGCTCCGAGGCCAGGTCAAACTTGCCGCCCTGGCAATAGATATCGGCTAGCAGGAGCCAGCTCCTCTCCAGGTCATCGGCCTCAGCCAGTGCCCACGGGGCCTTGGCCAGGCGCTTCAGCTGCGTGCGTGCCTTGGGGACCTGCTTCAGCAGGGAGCAGGCCTGCGCCATGGCCAGCAGGGCGGGGACGCTGTCCTTCTGTGCAGGCGGGAAGCAGGCATCTTGGCGCCCGACCCTCCGCCTCAACATGCCGCCCACCCGCCCGCCCATCCCGGGAGCCAGCACACCTCAGCCTGGGCCATCTCAACGAAGGTGCTCAGCGCCACTTCCACGTTGGCCTTCTCCCTGGTCGCCAGCAGGCACAGGCTCTGCAGCAGCCGCAGCTGGGTATGGCCCCCGGCCGAGTGTGGGTAGAACTCCCGCAGCAGCTTCTCGGCGGTGCGCACGCCATGTTGCTCCAACTCCTTCCTGCTGCTGAAGCTGCGGGCACTGGGGCTGAGCAGGAGGGCGCTGGCCTGGTCTGCCCACGAGGCCCTCGCCAGACCTCAATCCAGAGGCCGAGGGCTTTCCCTGCCTTCCCTCCCCAGCCCCAGCCAGCTGGGCCCTCACTTGCTCTCGGTCACCAGGTTCTCGAAAGCCTCTCCGCCCACGATCTCGTTGTCTGGGTTCAGACAGATCTGCACCATGTGGTAGGTGGCACTCTGGCCCCAAGCAGTGTCCTTGCGTGCTTTGTTTAGGAACTTCAGGGCTTCGTTGGGCTGTCCTATGTGCCTGCAGCAGAGAAGAGTAACCCCGAGAATCAGATAAGGACGCTGAGGCCCGGGGAGAACAGGAACACTCAGGGGTCACTCCGAGAATCTGCGCAAAGCAAGGGCAGGATCTCTGGTCTCCCCACTTCCCGATGTGGAAGCTGAGCTTCGGCTTCCCTGGCAAAGCCCAGCACGTCTGTTGGGGAGAGCCTCCTACACTCTAGTGGTTCAGATGGTAGAAAATCTGCCTGCAGTGCAGCAGACCTGGGTTCGATCCCTGGGTCAGGAAGATCCCCTGGAGAAGGGAATGGCAACCCACTCCAGTATTCTTGTTGGAGAATCACAGGGACAGAGGAGCCTCGTGGGCTACAGTCCACGGTGTTGCAAAGAGTCAGACACGACTGAGTGACTAAACACACCTAGACACGCCTGCCAAGACACCCCCCAACCCACCAGCAGTAGATGCCTCTGCAGAAGTTGAACCCTGGCTCCAAAGGCACCCGGCTGGACATCTTCTCGGCCAATTCAAAGACGGCAGGGGCGTCCTCAAGTTTGCCACTTCTTCGTAGCAGATCGATTAGTTTGTTCAATACAGGAAAATTGTCTAAAATAAGAGAGCAGAAACCTCCAGGCTGTGCTAACCAGTAGCTGAATCAGGTAGGGGAAGCAGAGAGGACCAGGAGACACCGGTGGACTGGGCTGAACGTGGGCATCCCAGCGGCTCCACTGAGACACCATGAAGTGGTCACTCTTACTGCTCCCATTTCATAGATGAGAAGGCTGAGGCACAAAGACTTTGAGTAATCTGCCAAAGGTTACACATCAGGTAAGTGGAAGACCAGAATTCAGACCTAGAAGGTCTGGCTCCAAGACCTGCATTCCTAATAGCTGTGATCTGCTGGGCCTGACATGGGCCTGGCTGGAGCTCAAGCCTAAGCCTCTTATTCATGTCTGGCCCCTTCCCCAGCAAGACAGGGCGGTTTTATGCTACAGTGAGTGGGAAGAGAGCTACATGTCAGGGGAGAATTTCTAGCCACCTCCAGGAGGCTGTGACCTCCCAAGGCGAACTTAGGTTGAGCCACAGTGTCTGGGTTTTGGGGACAGACAGGCAGGACCAAGCACTGCCCTGCCTGAGACCAGGAACTGGCCCCTTGGACTGGGAAAGGGCCGGCACGTTCCACTGGGACTTTATCAGTTTCCTGCCTCTCTGGGAACAATCAGAGAGGAAGGGGCTTCCTCTGCCCGGTCAGGAAGGAGGGGAGAGGGCCCACCCTTCTGGGCGAGAGCAGACCTTGCTGGATGGGAACTGCCAGCAGCAGTCATGGTGGGCAGGCGTGATGCAGCCAGTTAGTTACCTGGTGCTTTCTCCAGGACTTGGTGGTAGAGGTTGATGGCAGCCTCGTATTTCTGTCTTCTAAACATCAGGTCAGCCATCACCTATTGAATTCACATGATGCTGGGATAGCAGCTTGCATGGGCGCGGCGGGGAGGCTGTGGTGGGAAGGGGGGACAGGGAAGGAGGGAAGGTAGGAGAGAACTTCCTAGGGAGCATCTCTGGGCACTGGGAGAAGGTCCCACAGAGGATGGGACAGCCTGGGGAGAGCGGTGGGGGTGAGGAGGGAAGGAGGCAGGAAAAGCCGAGGGTGGACACCGTGGAGCCAGCCCCTCCACCCATGTCTGAGAACTGCCAGATGCGGGCAGCAGGGTGGAATGGGGGCTACCCACCTCTGCTGGAGACAGCCCTGGAGGTGGTCTGGGTGACAGGGCAGAGAGGGGTAGGACTGGGGAGGGCTGTTTCCTCACACTTCCCGAAGCCCCAGGAACCTGTCCTCGCCTGGCCTTTACCAGCGGGTGTGGTTTCCCCTGGAGTGAATCAGCCTCACCCTCTCCCCTCGGATGTGGCCCAGAAGGGAGGTCGCTGCTGCCCCCTGCTGCCAGCCCACCCCTCCCGTCCGGGGTGACGGATCCTGTGCTGAGTCCCCTGCTACCCCACGGCCCAGCAGCCCACCCTGTGGTCGTGGGGCCCCGGGCCCACAGCCTCTCACCACGGAGGCTGCCTCGTGGTTCTTCTCAGTCTGCAGGAGGTCGGCACAGTGCTGCTCACACAGGTCCAGGTGTCCCTGCAGCAGGTAGAGCCTCGCCAGCTCCAGCACCACCTGGACAGGCCCCGAGACAGTGAGCAACCAATGCACATCACGGGAAAGCTTGGGCACCCAGGCCTCGTCCTCGCACGCCCACGTTCTGTCAGCTCTGCCTTCAAAGCATGAAAGCATGTCTCTGACCCCCTGGGATGATGTCTCTGGCTCTCCCCCTCTCCCACCCAGTACTATATCGTCATGACTTTTTCTAACTGACCACTGAGAGGCAGGGCCCACTGAGCGCATATTGATCCTTCGGCTTCGGCTCTGACCTCATCTCCTCTGGGAAGCCCTCTGCGCCCCAGGCTCCGGGACAGTACCCCTCATCTGAGTTCGCAAGTGTCCTGACCCCCCTGTGGGTATCACATGCTATTAGAACTGCCTATGTACTTGTGTGTACCCAGTGCCCGGGGCAGGGACCTTGTCTTGCCCCACTGCGTCTCCAAGCCCTGGCCCAGTACCTGGCTTGCACATATTGGGAATCTGTTAAATGAGAACACATTAAATACATGAATGGGTCTGTCACTAAGCTCTTCATCTCCTCTCGAGTGAACTCCAGCCACCATTTCCCACCTGGAGCCATGCCTCTCACATGACCCTAAACCTCCTTGGAAGCTTAGTCTGGGCTTTATGCCCAGAAAAGCCCCTAGCAGCCAAAGTGTCCTCTCCCCACCTGCAAGGGGGACCTGAAAATGCTACACTTGCCACCGAGGGCTGCAGTGGGTGAGGGCCCTGGGATCTGCAGGCCTGCCTACACCAGGGGTCTGTGCCCCTTGCAGGGAACCACAGAGAAGGAAACAGCTTCCGTCCACAGTCAGGGAGCTCTGCAAGGCTTTGTGTCCCAAGGCAAGGACAAGGACCTCACTCCAAGGACCCCACCTTATTGTTAATAGGCGTGTAGGAGAGGGCATCTTTATAAGACTGCACTGCCTTGGCATACTCCTTCTCTGCCAGGTAGTATTCCCCAAACTGGATGCAGATGGAGGCTGCCAGTTGCTTCTGGGAGGGGATCATTTCCGGTCGCTCCAGGGGAACACGCTTCAGGATCCGAGACTGGAGGTCCATGGCCTAGGGAAACCAGGAAACTCTGCGTGAGCAACCCAGAGCCTGATGTGCCAGGTCTCAGGCCAATTCACAGCAAGCCTCCAAGCTCTCATCTCAGAGCTAGCTGTCTAAGAAGGGCATCTCAGGTCCCCCTGAGCAAATCTGGGTCGCTCTGGACAGGCAAGGCTGCTGGCTGAGCACCAGGAGGCAAACCGGTACTGCCGCAGGGGCAGGAGCAGGGCAAAGGCTCTCAAGCAACAGAACACTCCACTGTACTCGGCTCATTTACCTGTTTCCATCACACCTGGCACTCACTGTCTCTGATCTACCTCAGCTGTCCGATAGGCTGGAACAGGCACACAGTAGGTGTTCAGCACAGGCCGTGTTTTGTTGGGTGCGTTTGTTTTGAATAGTGTCCTGCTGGGAATTTGAGGCAGCCCCCACAAATAGCCGTGACATAACAGTGATTAAGTGAGTAGCCAGAGAGCACTGGGGCAAGAGGAAACAATGAGGCCAGGGTTAAGTTTTGGGTAGTGGTTACAGATCAGCCCTGGGTTCCCCGAAGGCCAGACTGAGGAATGGAAATCCAGTGGGAAACCCCAAGGATAAGTCACATCAAGCAGTCAGAGACGATCTACAACCACAGGCACACGCCCCAGGGGCAAGTGCCAGGCCCCACCTTTGGGTACAGAGTGAAGAGGAAGGGAAAAAACGGCCAGGAGTCTCCTAGCAGGGGCTTCTCAGTGGCGCTCGTGGTAAAGAACCTGCCTGCCAGTGCAGGAGACGTAAGAGAGGCAGGTTCAATCCCTATGTTGGGAAGATCCCCTGGAGGAGGGCATGCAACCCACTCCACTCTCGTTGCCTAGAAAATCCCATGGACAGAGGAGCCTGGTGGGCTATGGTCCAGAGGGTCGCAAAGAGGCGGACGCAAATGAAGCGACTTAGCAAGCACACAGTGCTCCCAGCGGTAGACTATGGGTTGGGACAGGCCAAAGCTGGTTCAAATCTCAGCTCCACCACTTACTAGCAGTGTGACTTTGGGTACATTTCTTCACCTCTTTGAGCCTTATCTGTTAAACAGGAATGCCTCAGTGCTTAGCTCAAAGAGCTACTGTGAGAATTAAATAAGTCAAAAAGCCTAGTACAGAACTCAGCACAGAGCATTCAGTGCGTGAGAGCTGCTGGCATTGTTTATTAATAACAGCACAAGCATCCTTGAGGACAAAGGCACTGTCTTCCTCCCTGCCTTCTCCAGTCCAGCCCAGGCGGGTTTTGAGCACTTCCGTGCATAATCAATACGAGAGCAAGGGTGGGGGGATAAGTGGAAGGTGGATGTCAGGGGTGTAACCTGGATCCTCTCTAGACGACCACGCCTGGAGACTTCCAGACCTGCAGTCCTATCTCCAGCTTCCATCAGGAAATGGCAGATAGACAGCTTAGATCTACTTGTCAATTACCTTGTTCAAAGTTTCCGTCACATCTTCTTTTTTATGACTCTTGTAAACCTTGGCCAGCAAAAGTAAGCACTTGACATCATTCATCATGGATGGGATGTCTTTGACTGCAAAATGGAAACTCAAAGTAGTGTTTCCTGGCCCCTGGGGAGGGGGCTGTTGGGGGAGGATGGGGGCTGGGTTCGGAGCCCCAGCCAGTGCCTGTCCCCTGCCCCATCCTGCAGGAGAAGAGGGGGTGTGTCTGCTCGAAGTCAGGCTAGGGAAGACAGTTAGGGTGTGCTCACCAAAGTCATGATCCAGTGCCTGCTTCAAAACTTTTTCTGCTTTGTTGAACTTCTTTAACTTCAGGAGCAGTTCGGCCAGATCGCAGCACACAAAGTCCTGTCCGCTCATCTTCTGGGCGGCCTCATAATAATTAATTGCCTTCGTGCACACAGGAAATACGGGCATCAGGTCTGGTTTTGTATGTGGGCACCTCACACTGTGCCCCGACCCCCAACCCTGCATTCACCATGCCTGTGTACCCCTCCAGAACACAGAAGCCTCAGATGCAATGGCCTCCCGCCTGGCACAGGTCTCAAGCCTCAGCCTCAGCAGGTGTTAGGGGTGGTGGGGAGTTGCTGAGCCCTCTCCTTGGCAACCTGTTCAGGGGGGTCTCTCCTTGCATCCAGCCTCCCACCCAAGCACCCTCCTCCATCTTCCCTGCTGGGCTGGCCCTCCCCGCCCCTTCCTACCCCATCATGGCCCGACCTTGGTGTACTGGTGGGTCTTCACATAAGCCTGCCCGATCCGGTTGATCAGGGATGCGTCGTGTGGGTTCTTTCTGTAGGCCTCATCGTAGACCTCCAGGGCCTTCTCTGGCTGGTGGGGAAAGGGTCTGCCATCTCTCTCTTCTCCCTTACTGGAGAAGCAAGACTGGGCAGGGTGGGTGCGGGGTGCAGCCACTTAGTGTGGTCACGAGACCTTCACTCACCTCCTGAATGTTCATGAAAGCATCACCCAGAAGCAGACTGGTGTGGGGGCCAGGCAGATGTTCACAGAGCTCCCTGCAAAAGTAACCAAAACCTTAGCTCAGCCCTGTGCGTCCTTCCTATTCCTGGATCCGTCTCTTCTCCTCACTCATTCTGTCTGCCACCCGTGCACTCACTCATTTATTCATCACCCAGTGTTTCTCGGCTCAGATGGGACGCAGTGCTAGCTCCCTTAGTTCAGGCTCTCCTCATCTGTTATCTGGATCATGGCCGGGACTTCCACCCCCTCCTCTGGCCTCCACCCCAAACGCCTAGAACCTTCTTCATGAGGCAGCCTCTTTCTTTTTTTTTTCCCCAGCCAAGCCTCACGTGGCATGTGGGATCTTAGTTCCCTGACCAGGGATTGAACCCAAGCCCCTGCATTGGAAGCACTGAGTCTTTACCACTGAACCACCAGGAAGTCCCAGCCTACTTTTTCTAAACCTTCAATGAGACCATGTCATCTCACTATTTATTGGTTTCCCATTGCTCGTGGCATCACCTCCCCTTCCTCCCGAATTGCCTAGATCGAGTTTTGCCTGAGGAAGGGGACAAGAAAGGTACACTTGAGGGCCCAACGTCAAATTGTAGAGAAAATTGCCGAGGGCTCCCAATCCCGGCTCTCCATCCTCCTTCACTCACATCGGTTACATCCAAGCCCCTGAACACTTCCCCAAGGACAGGCCACGCCGGAACCATGGTTCCCACCAGGATATGAACCATAATGAGGGGCAAGCAGAACTCAGGGAAGATTCACTCCTGTGTCCTTACAACTCAGCAGCAGGTTGGCCTGACTGACCGACCTATCACACTCAGATTCTCACCAGGGGAAATTCCCTTCTATTGTCAAACACACTCTGAGAACACGTTCTGAAGCCCCGGGGCAAAGAAGACGATCTGGAGAAAACACTCCTGACACGCGACTGGGACCGGGCCGGTCAGTGCGCCGCCCGGGGCTCACCGGTAGCACCCGATATAGAGGCGGGCATCCTTGCGGGTCTGCAGGTAGATGCTGGCCATCTTCTCCTTGGCCTCCGTGTAGCAGGGCTGCCTGGGCGTGATGCTCTGCAGCACGCTCAGCGCCAGGTCCACGCTGCCCTTGCTCAGGGCCAAGTCCACATTGGCGATGGTGACGCGCATCTCCTCCGGCGTGCCGCTGAACTCGTTGATGGCGTCCTGCATGACCTTGGTGGCCTCGTGCTAAGACAAGGAAACCCAACAGACCCTCCATTTGCTGTCACCCACCACACCTGGAAGCCAGGGAGAGGATGGCCCATCCCCACTTTAGAGCAGCAGGAAGGGGACAGGGAGAGCGAGCCTCTCGGGGTTGAGGCCCACTGTTCCTGGAGGGCAGGGCCAGCTGGGGGACATGAAATCCCTGACTGTGAGAACTTGTCCCTGAGTGCCTCAAAGTCTGAATGTGATTTCTTCCTACGAGAGACCTATGGACGCATCTCCTATACCTTCCTGCTTTCAGTCAAAGGTATTTTTATGTTATGGTTAGTTAGTGTTAGCCACTCAGTTGCGTCCGACTCTTTGTGACCCCATGGTCTGTAGCCTGCCAGGCTCCTCTATCCATGGAATTGGGCACATAAAGGTATATTTGAATTGTATCTTCATTGCATTTGTACTCTCAATTATTCCAACAAAGTTACTTTCTTTGCCCATTTTGGTTCTTTGTGCCTTTGCCCAGCCAGACCTTCCAAGGTCCCAGGGCCGCCCCATACAGTTGAGCAGGTTGCACACTGCAAAACTCCAAGGGGATGTAAGCGGCATCCACTGGAGAGGTGCACTGCCCAACTGCACGACCACGTGTGGTGGCTCTGGTGGGCCTTGTGCTCTGCCTCCCTGACAACCTTCTGGGGACAGTGAGGTCGGCAGGGGACAGATCGTGCAGGACTCAGGAGGGTTTGGAGTTTATCTTAAGGGTGTGGGAGCCACTGAAGCCTTTAAAGTAGGGGAGAGGGATACTCCCAAATGAATAAAAGCTAAACTAAAGTGCAAGGAAACACCAGCCAGAATCAAAGAGCCTGGTTCCCAGGTCTACCCTGGCCCTCCAGCACGCGCCAGCAGCAAGAGAACAGAGCAGGGCGTTTCTCACCAGCTCTCCGTTCATCCGGAGGGCATCTGCCAGCTCCAGTAAGATGGACACCCGCTCGCTGGGGCGCACGCAGGGCCCACGGAACTTCTTGTTCTCTTCCGTCCTCAGAGTTGGTAATTTTATGATCATCTTCAGTGCCTTTATGGCTTCTGGATAGTCCCCAGACTTGTTGAGGGCCTTGGCCTTGATGAAGTGGTAAAGGGGGTGGTCTCGGACCTAAAGGAGCGTCAGCAGAGTGTGGGGTTCCAACTCCCATAGGGGAGAAAGCCCCAGGATTCCACAGAGCCAGTCCCTGCCTTTGGGCCAGCAGAAGGGGCTGAGGGATTCTGGCAGCTCCTGGGGCTACTCTCCCAAGGCGAGTAGGGGCTGAAGCTAGTGGGGCTGTGGGATGCTGAGCAGCGACAGGGCATCGGGGACCCCCACCTGGAAGTTGTGGCTGACGCCCAGCTCCAAGGAGTGGGAGCACATGGCAAAGTTGCCCTGAGCCAGGTAGATCTGAGCCATGAGGAGGTGGGTGTCCACGGAGGTGGGGTCCAGCTCCAGGCAACGCTGCAGGGTGCTCTGGGCATGCTCTAACTCCCCTAGAAACAGGAAACAAACCCCTACATCCAGGGATCCTTGGGCACTCTCAGGACCCACCACGTAAAGGCAGAAGGAATTTTACGTGTCCTGTTTCCCAGAAATATCCAAGCTGGGCATTTATCCCGTGTCTGTTCAGCTTGACTCAAAGGTCTCTTCCTAAAATTAGAACTACTATTAGTTTTTGCCTTGACCCAGACAACAGCCAGGAGACTCAAACCTGGGTGTGACACCTCCCTTCCTTCTGTACCCTCAGGGAGATGGCTAAGTCACTTCACTGCTCTGTCTGGAGGCTCAGGGGAACACTGAAGTCTCAATTTCCATACCTAAGAGCAGAACAAAGCCTAATAATAGCAGCAACCGTGACAGCCACAACTTGAGAAGCACCCGCTCTGTGCCAACACAGGCAAAGTTCTTGAGAAAGGCTGGTTTAGTGTCTGCCCACCCCCACCAAGTTGGTATTATCATGCCTGTCTTTCAGATGCAGGACTGGAACTTTAGTGATGTAAGTCACTCAGCTCCAAAGGGACGAAGTCAGTATTTACGTCCAGGGCCATGGGCTCCTGAGACTGCGCTCTGAATGCCTTGGCACGTTGGGGCCCAGAGGCCTTCCTGTGCCAGGCTGACCCTAAATGGGAGGCAGTGGCAACTCAGGGCCAGGGTACAGTGAGCTGGTTGGGAGGCCCTCCTTCCTCTGCTGCCAGGTCCCTCAACAGCTCTTGCTTGGGGTCCATCACCCAGTGGGTAGAGAGCACTTGCTTCTGGGTCCCAAACTCCCTGCGCCTTCAATTGTGCTGCAGAAATGTGAAGGTGTCACCATGACAACCTGAGCAGCTGGAGACCTTGCTTTGTCCCTAAAGCGCTGGTATCTGCCGGCATCCCTGTGTGTGTGTGTCTGGCAGGGGAGGGAGGGCCTGCCCTCACCTTGTACCCAGGAGACCTTGGAGCAGCGGGTAAACCTGGCACTCTGATGAACACTGGGAGGACAGAGGACGAAGACCAGGAGCTCTAGAAAGTGCAACCCATACAGTGCAGAGCACACAGACGTGCCATGGCATTCTGAAGCCTCTGGACACCAGAGATCAGCTTGACTTTCAGGCAGATGGGGGTGAAAGGTCACGGGGAGCCAAGACTTCCGAGAGCACAACAGGCCCCCACCGAGGGTTCTCCCCATCCTTCCCTCTTTCTCCAGGATCCAGGCCTTGAGATAGGAGAGGCTGAATGGGGACCGTTCTGGCCCATGAGGCTCTGCGAGTCTAATGGCACAGGGTCCCCTTCCCTCGGGGCCTTCCCAACTGTCTTTTAAAAACTGCCACCCCTATATCCTCTCCCCGGCTTTCATTTTCTCCATCACATGGTCATGTCCTGACAATAACACTGTGCTTTATGTCCACGTACTTCTACTAGAACACAAACTCCAGGGTGGAGCTTTTCTTGTTCTGAGTACTGCTGTCCCCTAGGATCAGAGCAGTGCTGTTGCATCATCGAGTTCAGTGACTGTCAGCTGGTACAGATCAAGTAAGTAATCAGCAAAAGGGAGGGTGGGAGAGACCTCTGCTGGTGAGGAGTCGGGGTGCTGGAGGCTGGGAACAGTGGGCGCACCTGGTGACTGAGGGTGAGGGGGTGTGTGTGGAGTGTCCCAGGCAGGGAGCCTGCAGACACTCACCCACGGCTCCCCCAGCCACAAGGACTCACTGGCTCACCTGAGAGATACTTGACCTGGGCCATCACATACAGCGGCTCAATCAGGGCTGGTGCCACCTTGACTACAGGATTCAAGATGGCAGCGACTTGCTTAAGAAGAGGAGACACGATCTGGCCTGGAGACCGGGGCTGTAGAACACAAGGGTCTGGCTGTGCGGTTTGCCCTATTCTAAGAAAAAGACTCCTGGAGTGCTTAGAAAACACTCAGTGAAGGGATTTTATTCCACACGTGTTTTTACTTTATCCTATTTTATTTTTATTTACTTTAGTTACTTTGTTCATTTTTTTTACTTTATTTTACCCTGGTAGCTCAGATGGTAAAGAATCTGCTTGCAACGCAGGAGATCCAGGTTCAATTCCCTGGGTCAGGAAGATCCCCTGGAGAAGGGAATGGCAACCCACTCCAGTATTCTTGCCAGGAGAATCCCATAGACAGAGGAGCCTGGTGGGCTACAGTCCATGGGGTAGCTAAGAGTCAGACATGACTGAGTGACTAACATTTTCATGCTTCACACACATATTTACCATCCACTCTGTACTACTTTGCCCAAGAGCATAAGCTCCTGAGAATGGGGACTTCATTTGTTCACTTTTGACTCCCCCCTATCAAGCATGGCATCTGGCACATGGTGATGCCCTCAATAGATATTTGTGGGATGGCATTACGAGGCTGCTACTGCTAAGTCACTTCAGTCGTGTCTGACTCTGTGCGACCCCACAGACGGCAGCCCACCAGGCTCCCCCGTCCCTGGGATTCTCCAGGCAAGAACACTGGAGTGGGTTGCCATTTCCTTCTCCAATGCATGAAAGTGAAAAGTGAAAGTGAAGTCGCTCAGTCGTGTCCGACCCTCAGCGACCCCATGGACTGCAGCTTACCAGGCTCCTCCGTCCATGGGATTTTCCAGGCAAGAGTACTGGAGTGGGGTGCCAGGCACTTGGGAGATATTAAGGCATGTAAGATACAATCATTGCCCACAGGGACTCTTGATTGTCTGGGAAGGCCAGACAAACAGGCAAAGACCAAAATACTTCTTAGAAGACATTGGGAGAAAAGGGAGCCCAGTTCCTCCCTGGGATGAACAGAGGCCAGTGCCCCGCTCCTCACATGCAGTCCCTGGACCGCAGCATCAGCATTGCCTGGGAGATGCAGGGTTGTGCCCCACTTCCTGGGTGATTGGCACGTTGCCTGTGCAAATGTGAAAAGCACTGGGTTCCCCGACTGCCCGAGGCTCAAGCAACCTAGTGACTGGCCAGGTAGGTCCTGCCTCTGCCCAGACCTGTTCACCAGTCCAACCCCCGCTCCCCGTCCCACGAAGAAGCACCCTCCTCTAACCTGCTTGGGGCAGAAGACCAGGTACTCCTTGGCGATGCAGACCAGGAAGATGGGGTCGAGCCGTTCCAAGTATTCAGAGCTCATGGGGAGGGCCTGCATGCTGGAGAAGTGCAGCTCGGCGGCCTCCTTTAGTAGCGTCGTGGCCTCCTGCTCCCCCCTATGCTTCTTGGACACCAGGAGGGCTTGGAGGAAAACCAGCACCTGTGGGGAGCAGGCCCGGGTCTTGGAGGCAACGCTCACTAGGCAGAGCCAGCAGGCCAAGGAGAAGCAGAAGTCCAAGGGGCAACTGGGGTTGGGGAGAGGGAGGGGGTGTGGCAGGGGCCGGATCCCAGGGCAACCTCGGCCCCCACAGGGCTCTGACCTTGGACTTCCCCAGAGACTGCTGCACCTCCTTCAGGAATTCCAGCTGGTGTTCGGCCTCCTCCAGGTGGCCGTCTAAGATCTGGCACCAGATGATCCCTGGGAGGGGACAGAACTGGGATGAACAGCCGGCTCTGTGGCAGAGCCAGCAGGCCAAGGGACAGTGGACGGCAGGGACCCTTCCCCGCGACTTCATAAACTCAGAGAGTGGTATGTGCTCATGGGGAAGCGTTCCAATCGTAGGGCAAGGAAAACATCCCCAGCTCACATTCTGCCCTCAGCGTGCCTTTCTCTAGAGAGAATCAACATGAACAGATTGGAGTGGATTTCTTCAAACATCTTGCAAAGCATCTGCATGTTATTAGTGTATAGTGTATCTTCCCATCCGTTCATATAAATTACCCTATTCTCTTCAATGGTGACATAATATTTCACTGCCGATGTAACCATTTATTTAACTACTGCACTACTGAAGGACTCCTCGTTTCACATTTCATTGGTTTTCAGTGTTTAAATATTACAATGCCATGGTCAACATTTTTGTGTGTTCTAACTCCTTATGTAGAGATGATAGGTCAAAGGGCATGTACATCTAAAAACCTTGATAGATAAGGCCAGCTTGCCCTCCAAGGATATTTGAATTAATATTACTGTCAAGAATTTGGAAGTGTTTTTTTCTTTCCCCACGACCTCACAAACATGCTTTACTCTTTACCATGCTAAAGAGTGAATAACTTGTTCTAATTCACTTAAAAAAAAAAATCTTTTTAGGGAGAATGGACATCTTTTTATATATTTTCTACTGTAACTTTCCTGTTTATAGCTTTTTCCTATTTTTCTTTGGATGGATTTTTAGATCTCTCTATTCTCTTTATATATATTCCTTGTTACAAACATTTTCCATTAGTTTGCCTTTAACCTTTTACCTATTTTTCCTCTGCCTTTTTGCCATCGAGTAGTTTTAAATTTTTACATGAATTGGTCAAATATTTTCCTTTAGAACTTCTGAGTTTGTAGTTATGCTTAGAATTCCCCGGGCAACCCAAGTCCAATTTAACTTTTACGTTTAAATATCTAAGTCATCTAGAATTTATTTTTGAGGATAATGTGAAATGGGCATTTACCTTTATTTTTTTTCATAAAGAATAGTCAGGTATCCCACCACGAGTTATTGAAACTCTATCGGTTTGAAATGTCATTTCTATCAGAAGGCCTGTTTCTATCTTGTTGATCTATTTGTGTATTCCAGGATTGGCCTCAAATGGACGTCTCTTTTTTAAAAAAATAATTTTTTCTTTGGCTGTTGTGTGTCTTTGCTGCTGTGCGGGATTTTCTATAGTGCGGTGCGCTGGTTTCTCACTGTGGTGGCTTCTCTTGTTGCAGAGCATGGGCTCTACGGCACACAGGCTTCAGGAGCTGTGGCTCCCAGGCTCTAGAGCACAGGCCCAGTGTTGTGGTGGGTGCACGAGCTTCATTGCTCTGAGGCACGCAGGATCTTCCCAGATCAGGGATCGAACCCGTGTCTCCTGCATTGGCAGGCAGATTATTTACCACTGAGCCACCAAGGAAATCCTTAACTACTCTTGTTTTGATGTGTTTTGATGTTGGGAGGACAAATCCCTTCTGTTCCTACTATTCTTCTTTTACAATTTATTCCTCGACCATTTGGGTAAGTTTATTTCTGACTGTCTTCCCCACCACTATCTTGGTTTTCAGTCATATCCGTCCCACTACTTGGCTCATCTATGGACATTTTTACTTTGCAAAAATCATATTTTAAATTTTCAGCAACTCTATTTTTGTTATCTGTATTTTTTTCCTAGTGGCATGTTCTTTACTCATGGACCTAATAGACTCTAGACTCAGCCAACACAGGAGGTGTTTTGGGGACAAAGTCTTTTCTGTATCTGGCCTTAACTTTGTTCCTCAGAGGGCCACTGCTTTGCATGTTCCACTTGGCCCCTCTTTCAAACTGCTAGCAGATTTATAAATGGACTAGAGTGAAGACTATTAGCAATCAGGGCAGATTTCTCAAATTGCTAAGGCCCCTGATTTTCCCAGACGGACCAGATAAGATGGATGAGTCAAGGACACATATGCGTGGACTCAGGCTTGGCTGGAGAGTGTGGACTTCCCTTTTGGCTGACCAGCAGGGACTCTCCCTTGAATTGAGGAAGTAGGCAAGGACTCAGCCTGGTGGAGGAACATTTCAGGGGATTTTGCCTATGTGTTGGGCATTCAGGCTTTGCCCTTCATGTCCCTGTTGGTGGTGGGACATCATGGGGGGCTTTGTTCTGCTCTGTCCTGTCCCAACACCTGGTAAGAGTCTCCTTGATCCCCTTCTTGGGCTTCCAATAACCCTCCTGTTATCTCGATGATGACCTCATGACATATTTTGCTCCCAGCCTCTGGGGACCCCAAGCTTGTGTTTTTTTTAATTTTTCTTTTTTCTGGAGCCCTCTGGGGAAAGCTGATCTACTCATTTCTTTAGCTGTCCCGTCTCTGCCCATGTTGGCTTATAGGTTTCTAGACTTGCTCAGAGATTCCAGATTGAATGCAGTCTGCTTACTATCTTCTAGAAATAAGAAGTTCTTCAGAGTTCCTGGTCTACCAAAGGCACCTTACCCTGTTTCTGGGGCTGCTATGGGGCCTCACCATCTTTTTAAAATGTTGCCCGTGACTTTGGGGGGGCTTTGGGGAGGGAGGAGGAAGCGATAACCGAGGAGTCAGCCTGATACATTGAACCAGAAATCAAGACCAACCACTTGGACTGCTTTTTTGACTGTGCTGCACAGATGTGCCTGGAGTTTAGCGAGAAGTGACTTTACCCTCAAAAGACACATCTCCTCGGAGCCGGGGCAGGAAGCCAGCTTGCCTGGGGCATTGATCATGAGGCTGCCTCCACTAAAATCAAATACCTCTGTTTCAGGATTCGCTAGAGACCACAGATTTGAGACCTTTGTGTAAAAATGAAAACTGGGCTTTGGAAAATTCACTTGACATTTGTATAAAGTGGGAGGGAAGCCCTGGGACACATGGGGAAGCAAAACTCTCAAAACTACTCACTCTGGTGGCCTTTCAGCACGGGGGCCTGAAGAGGAAGGGTCTACAGAGGTGAGGTGAGCGGCTGTGGGGCCGGGGGGAGGGGGCGCTGGGCTGGGGGGCCTGAGAGGAGGCAGGGCTGACCCAACATGTCAGGCAGAGTGTGGCTATCAGAGGTCTGAAGGAGATGAGAATGGCTTTGACTGCTGTCGAGAATTCCTGTGCCTCTTACGTCTATTATGTGTAGATGCCTCAAAAGGCACCCCATCCTACAATGTACCCCCAAACTCACATACCCTCTGGGAAGAATGCTTACCAACCCCTCTCTTCAGGATTCATGGAGGTCACCCTGCTTGGCTCCCACCCGCCAGCCTGCCACCCCTCTCCCTGCCCAGCCTGCCCAGACCTGTCAAGGCAGCCACGCTGCTCTCGTCCAGCTTCATGGCCTTCGAGTACCAAAGAGACGCCTCCTTTACTTGGTCCTGCAGGATGAAGAGGTAGCCCAGCTCAGTGGCCATGTGGGCGTCGGAGGATGTGGCCATGAAGGTTCGTTCGATGAAGCTACACACCAGCTGCAGAATCCCCTGGTGCCTCCCACACTGAAAGGAACAGACACGGGGAAGCGGATACCAGTCACTCCAACCTGCCTCAACAAGGCCATGTTGCAAATGGGGGACACTTTGGCAGGACTCGGGGGTGCTCAGGAGAGCCCCAAAAGTACCGTGTGTCCAGGTAGCTGTCCAGCTCGCAAGGAATCCCCCCGACCCCGGTGGCCACATGTGCGGAACCGCCTCCAGGCATGGAGCCCTCGGAGGGACCCAGCCCCGTGTCTGGCCATAGTCACCGGTCCAACAAGTTGCCAGGAGGTTTTTCATAAACTGAAACTGCACGAGGGGAACTCTTGGTGTCGCACTGATGGGAAGTGGCCCTGAGGGCTGTGAGCAGCCACATTCCCTGCTGTGTGTGGAGAATGAGCAGAGAGAATCAGACACAGAGGTGGAGGGAGAGAGCATATCCCAGTGGAATTAGACTCCCCAGAGTTGCCCCTGCTCTCATGACAATTCCTTATGGTAAATCTTTCTTCTTTTCAGTTGGGGCACACGGGATCTCCAGCTGAGGCTTGTGAACTCTTAGTTGCAGCATGTGGGATATAGTTCCCTGACCAGGGATGGAACCCAGGCCTCCTGCACTGGGAGAGTGGAGTCTTAGCCACAGGAGCACCTGGGAAGCCCCCCTTCTAGTAAGTCTTGCTCTGGGGCTGAAGGCTGCGACAGAGACAGGCCGTTTGGCAGCTGTTTGCACCGTGCCTGGCGTCAGAGACAGTTAGGCAGGCGGCCTCCCTGGGTCTCTTTCACAAAAAGAACACAGGAGTCGGGGGCTCCAGCACCCTGCTCTTCCACAGCTGTGTTGCTGCCCTCTTTCCCCAAATAGGGCGCCTCCCACTCTGAAAGCACTTCCAGATCTCACTTCCATGGTCTTCACAGCATCTCTGAAGGGCACGTGGGCACAGGAGAGAGAAGCCACCGGATACTGTGATAGGATGGAGGCAGGCAGGGGCCCCAGGGCCTGGGCCACTAGACTGAGAGATCAAGTTTAAGCCAGAGGGGTGGGGCAGGGTCCTGAGGGAGCTTCTAGGGGACCACAGATCTCCCCTGGGAACAAGACAGGATGCGCTAGTTCAGAAACCAGGGAGGAGCTTTCTTACCAGTCTGCTCACCACAAGAATTTTTTTAAGATGGAGGCTTGGATTTTCGGGCTCTCTTGTTTCCAGTGCCTTAATCAGATTCCTAACGTGCTCGGCAGCCTGCAAGAGCAAAACACAACGTCAAAGGCAGTAGGTAAAAGGCGAGTGGGGCAAAGGTTCTCAAGGGTGGCTGCCCGGAGCACCAGCTGAGAGATCTTAAACACACTCGGGCCTCCGCACCAACGCCAGAGATTCAGAGTTAACTGGCCTTGGGTGTCCCCAGGCTTCAGTATCACTTTGGGGCCCCGCAGGGGCTTTCCCTCCAGAGCCGGCACTGCCCCTTTATTCACGAGTCCGAGAAGAGCAGCTGCCCTTTGAGACACCCCCAAACAGTGCCAGAAGCCAGCTGTATGGTGCACACACAGCAGTCCCCCCGAGGCGGTTGCAAACCACCTGGGCTGGCCCAGGAGTCAGGGTGGGTCTCTGGCCCCAAACTTCTGTTCCATTTTGACCTGAGTCACCACATTGATGCCTCTCTGTCATTCCAGTGAATCCTCCCAGGGACTCTGACAGTCAGTGTAACTGAATTTTCCAGTCTAGCAGATGAAGGGTCAGAAAGGTTAAGGTCATTTGACCAAGGTTACCCAGCCATCCAGATGGCTGACTGAGTCCAAAGCCTGTGTTCTTTCCTGGACTCTTCTGCCCATTCACTATGTGGGGTAGGGAGTTCTTAGTCCACAGCTGCAAAGAAGCACCAGGAAAGAATATGGGGTGGGGTGAGGGGCAGATCCCAGGGTTTGAGATGGGGGCAAAGGAGGGGCATTAAATGCTAACTGCCCTTGGGCCTAACCATGAGGCCAGGCCCTTAGAAGGCTTGCTCAGGGCCCCAGGTTCTCAGGGAGCTGAGGACAGGCCTACTCCCTTGCTTCTACCCAGAAACAGGGCTAGGGCCCTTTTCAAGGGTTCCTACCAAATACAGACCGTGCCCTTTGCCTCACCCCACCCCACAACATCCATAACCTCAGAGCTGGGCAAAAGGAACCAGAAACTTCCTTTTCTTGCCATGACCCCTTAGGGCCTCTTGACTGGTCACACTCTCCGCAGAGGCAATGTCTTTATTCAGAAGGCAGGGTTTTCACTGAAGACACAAACTCTTTTTGAAAGTAAGAACGTGTCTGGGCATGGAGGTTTTCATTAGGAATTCGAGGTGCTTCTGACTGCATCTGAGGACTCTTTGGGGTTTCTCTGGAAAACAAGTCTTAGGAGCAAGTTTACGGCCAGGTGCATGCTAAGTTGCTCACTTGTGTCTGACTCTTTGTGACCCCACAGACTGTAGCCAGTCAGGCTCCTCTGTCCATGTGACTCTCATACTGGAGTGGGTTGTCATTTACTGCCCCAGGGGACCTTCCTGACCCAGGGGACCCAGAGACCAAACCCACGTCTCCTGCATTGACAGGTGGATTCTTTACCACTGAGCAACCTGGGAAGTCCATGGGCCCAGGTACTGCCTGGTCAATATCTGAACAACTCTAACCATTCCCTTAAAAAAAGGCATTTCCTGAACACGAACACAACCATGGGAATTCCTTGGAGGTCCAGTGGTTAGGACTCAGCACTTTCACTGCTGTGGGCTTGGGTTCAATCCATGGTCACAGAAGTAAGATCCCGCAAGCCATGCAGTGTGGCAAAAACAAAACCAAAACCAAAACCAGCAACAAACCACAATCATGACATCAGTTAAAATGGAGCAAGTTATTGTAGCGCACTGGGCACCGTTCCCAGTCGTCCTACGTGTCCTGTAATTGGACCTTATAACAACCACACAGAGTGGGTGGAATTATCTCCATTTTCACAGATGAGCATCTTGGGGCTCATCCAGGTGGAGACACCTGCCCAGGGCACACAGGGAACATGAGGCAGAACCAGAGCAGCGTGTCAGCCTCACTGCCGGCCTTTGGAACTGTGTGGCTCAAAGACCAAGCCAGAGCTCCGAGTGTGTGGATGGGCGTAGGGAGCTGAGTCCCAGGGAGCCCCCTCCAAGGTCTTGGGGGTGGAGGTGCTGTGAAGGGTCCCTCCTTGGCTGGGCTGGTTTCAAGGTTCAACTTCTGAGTCTTGAAAGAACTTACTACGGTCATGTTTCCTTCTCTTGCGAGCTCATGCACAGCTAGAATCTGGCAGGCATCGATATTGCTTTTGTCTTTTTCGAGGATTCTGAAACAGGAAGAGGAGCCACGTGAATTGAGAGAGTTCAGAGGCAAGGTTAGGATGGTGCGGTGGCATCTTGTGATTGTCTCCTAACATCTATCCTCCCCTTCTCCTTTTAATAGAACCTGCTGAACTGCTGGGGCATGTGGCTACTGCAATAAAGACTACATTTCCCAGCTTCCCTCTGCAGCTCATGTGTGACCATGTGATTAAGTTCTGACCAATAGGATGCAAGTGAAAGTGCCCAGGGTATATCCAGTGGTATCCCTACAGCATGCCTTCCATTTCTTCTCTTTCCTCCTTCTTGCTGGCTGGAATGTGGGCCATGTGAGCAACATCCTAGGAATAGGACAGCAGGGAGAGGGGGCCTGGGACCCTAGAGAGTTAAGCTGTCATCCTGGTCTTGGCCCACCACCCAAACTTTTCCCTGAGAGAGGAATAACCTTTTATGTTAAGTCCCTTATTTGGGGGTGTCTTCATGACAGAAATCTATTTATATCCCAAATTACACAGGCATGACTGTGGTACCAAGGTCAGGGGGCAGGGGGTCAGTCTGCAGCTGTAAGATGGAAAGGAAACTTTGGTTTCCATCATGTGTCACTGGGAAGACACGGCTCCTGATCACACTACAGAGGTTTTTTTTTATTATTATTATTTTTTTGACTGTGCTGGGTCTTTGTTGCCACAGGGACTTTTCCCTATTGTGGCGAGCACAGGCTACTCTCTAGTTGCGGTGTGTGGGCTTCTCATCGTGGTGGCTTCTTTTGTTGCCGAGCATGGGCTCTGGAGCACTTGGGCTTCAGTAGTTGGGGTTTGTGAGCTCTAGAGCACAGGCTCAGAGGTTGTGGTGCACAGGCTTAGCTGCTGTGGGGCATGTGGAATCTTCCTGGACCAGGGATCGAACCCATGTCTCCTGCATTGGCTGGCAGATTCATTGGCTGGCAGATTCTTTACCACTGAGCCACCAGGGAATTCCCTGGAATTTGCAGTATTTTGTTTCTTTATAGGAAATTTCATATTTTCCAGCCAGGTCAGGGAATGGTCCTTCTGCTTAACAATTATTCTAATTGACTTTCAACTTTCAACATAACCAGGCACAGTCAACATTCAAAGAGTTCTAGGCATTTATGATGATTTTGAAGGCATTGTGAATTTCATAATTTAGAAATTAAAAAAAAAACTTTTAAAATGACGAATGGACTAAAAACGAATCAGAACTAATGTTAGAGAAGTCGCAGAACCAGATACTGAAGATACTACTGAAATATCCAGATGTGTAGACACTGTTAAATGGTACTTCAAGGGACATCCATAGACTTAAATGCTTATCTTCTAGAAGATTTAGAATGGCCAGGCATCCAACTCAAGAGTTAGACAATAACAACAGAGTACCTCCACAGAAGGTAGTTAGCAGGAAATAATAAACAGCAGAAATTAATCAATTAGAAAACAAGCCCAGGCAAGAGTGCTGGAGTGGGTTGCCATTTCCTTCTCCAGGGGATCTTCCCGACCCAGGGATCGAACCCAGGTCTCCCGCATTGTGGGTAGGCGCTTTACCGTCTGAGCCACCAGGGAAGCTCAATACACAGCAGAAATTAATCAATTAGAAAACAAGGATATCATAGCATCAACAAAACTCAAAGCTAGTTCTTTAACAAGACTAATGGAAGAAACAAATTATTTTAACATTGGTGGAGAGAACTAAAAGAGAAGGAAAAAATGAATAATGTTAGGGCTGCAAAGAGACACACATCTACAGAGAGCAAAAATTCAAAGAGCAATAGGGGAGGGACTGCCCTGGTGCTCCCGTGGTTAGAACTCTGTAATTCATTCTAATGTTGACACTATAAACTACATGAAACTAACGAAACATACAGGCTTCCAGGTGTCCTGTGGGCCCAAGGCGGAGCCTCCAGAGCAAGCTCTTGATCCAGGAGTTCCTGCCCAGGACACCAGCCAGCTGTGAGAGAGGCTGCGGAGGGCCTGCCCAGGCCTGGCACAGGCCGGAGTCACTTCCAGTTTCCTACCAGGGCCTCTGTATGACACTCCGATTCCAGTTAGCATCCTTCCATAGGGAAGGAAGAGGTATGTTTGTATTCCACCCCCTCACACAAACACACAATTTGGACTGCAAGGAGATCCAACCAGTCTATCCTAAAGGAAATCAGTCTTGAATGTTCATTGGAAGGACTGATGCTGAAGCTGAAACTCCAATACTTTGGCCACCTGATGCAAAGAGCTGACTTATTTGGAAAGACCCTGATGCTGGGAAAGATTGAAGGTGGGAGGAGAAGGGGACGACAGAGGATGAGACAGTTGGATGGCATCACTGACTCAATGGACATGAGTTTGAGCAGGCTCCGGGAGCTGGTGATGGACAGGGAGGCCTGGCGTGCCTCAGTCCATGGGGTTGCAAAGAGTCAGACACGACTGGGCGACTGAATTAAACTGAACTGTACTGGTGACTCATAATCACTCAGGAAAGAACAGTCCATGAACTCTTTTTAGGAAGAAAATTAGTACTATATGTTCTATGATTACTGTGATAAAAATGGTTAAAGCGGTAGAGTTTAAAGAGATAAGTTTCAGTTATCTAGAAAATTCCATTTTCAAAAACCCTCCATCAAACATCCCTCCCCTGAAGCCATCTTTATCTCTGTTCACAGTGAAAGTGCTTCAGGATCACCCTATACCTGGAACTGGGCTTCCACAAGTCCCCATAACTCCTGAATCCTCCCTCTGCTGTCTTCCTGGTACACTCAGCTTGCTACTAAAGTCTTCTCTCAGGCAACGGCCTTTGTCACCCACAGTTTTTATTAATGTGTATTACACCCACAGTTTTAAAAATTACATACTACAATAGTCCCTTTCTGCCTTTATTCTTCCCTCCCCGCCTACTCCTCAGACACAACTGCTGTTTACCTCTAACTCTTATTGCCTTAGGTTCCTTTGGTAGTTCTGTCTCTCTCCTAAACACTATGCTTAGATCACTTGATAGGGCTATTTCTTTTCCAATTTTTTTAAAAGATTTTTTTTTAATGTAGACCGTTTTTAATGTCTTTATTGAATCTGCTACAGTACTGATGTGTTCCACATTTTTTGGTTTCTTGGCCACAAGGCATGTGGGATCTAGTTCCCTGACCAGGGATCGAACCCGTACACCCTGAACTGAAAGGCAAAATCTTAACCAGAGGACCACCAGGGAAGTCCCAAGAGGCCTATTTCTTGATTTTCCCACCACAGGCCTCCACTGCTGGCTTCCTGCTATGACAAGTGAGTGCCTAGTTCACATCCAACCTCCCTCTGCTCCCCAACCCCCAATGTGACCATATCACTATTCATAACTCCCACTGACAATGTTGACTTTTATGGCTTCTTCCATCAAACACACAGTATCTCCCATCCTGCCACTGTGTAAGAGGGGACCAATTAGTCCCCTCCACTGGCAAAGGAAGTCTAGTCAAGGCTGTGGTTTTTCCAGTAGTCATGTATGAATGTAAGAGCTGGACTATAAAGAAAGCTGAGAGCAGAAGAATTGATGCTTTTGAACTGTGGTGTTGGAGAAGACTCTTGAGAGTCCCTTGGACTGCAAGGAGATCCAACCAGTCCATCCTAAAGGAGATCAGTCCTGGGTGTTCATTGGAAGGACTGATGCTGAAGCTGAAACTCCAATACTTTGGCCACTTGATGCGAAGAGCTGACTCATTGGAAAAGACCCTGATGCTGGGAAAGATTGAAGGTGGGAGGAGAAGGGGATGACTGAGGATGAGACGGTTGGAAGGCATCACCGATTCAATGGACATGGGTTTGGGTGGATTCCAGGAGTTGATGATGGACAGGGAGGCCTGGCGTGCTATGGTTCATGGGGTTGCAAAGAGTCAGACACGACTGAGCAACTGAACTGAACTGAACTGGCAAAGGAAGGAAGCATCAAGTCAGCCCCACTCCTCACCTGTGTCCCATTTCTACCGTCTGCTCCCAGTCCTGCCGAGCCAGGAACAGCTGCATCTTTAGGACCAAGGCAGGCAGGAAGCTCCCGCAGGTGACGGTGATCTGGTTCACCACCTCAAGGGCCCCCGAGTAGTTCTGCAGTATCATGAAGTACATCACCTGTTGAAGGCCAAACAGAAGAGCCCTCATCAGTGCCCACCAAAAATGAGCAGTGGGTGTCAGTGTCCCCACCAAGACAGCAGCAGAGCCTGACAAGTGGGCAGAAGCCATCATTCAGAGTAACAAATAGGGTCCACAGCAGTCTTGGGGTTTTCTGACAGGCAAGGCAGGGGAATGGAATTCCAGCTGAGTTATTTCAAATCCTAAAAGATGATGCTGTTAAAGTGCTGCACTCAATATGCCAGCAAATTTGGAAAACTCAGCAGTGGCCATACGACTTGAAATGGTCAGTTTTCATTTCAATTCCAAAGAACAGCAATGCCAAAGAATGTTCAAACTACTGCACAATTGCACTCATTTCACATGCTACCAAAGTAATGCTCAAAATCCTCCAAACTAGGTTTCAATAGTATGGGAACCGAGAACTTCCAGTTGGACAAGCTGGATTTAGAAAAGGCAGAGGAACCAGAGATCAAATTGTCAACATCCACTGGATTGTAGAAAAAGCTAGAGAATTCCAGAAAAATATCTACTTCTGCTTCATTGACTATGCTAAAGCCTTTGACTATGTGGATCACAACAAATTATGGACAATTCTTCAAGAGATGGGAATACCAGACCACCTTACCTTCCTCCTGTGAAACCTGTATGCAGGTCAAGAAGCAACAAATTGGGAAAGGAGTACGTCAAGGCTGTATATTGTCACCCTGCTTGTTTAACTTATAGGCAGAGTACATCATGTGAAATGTCGGGCTGGATGAAGCACAAGCTGGAATCAAGATTGCCAGAAATATCAATTGGGAGAAATATCAATAACCTCAGATATGCAGATGGCACCACCCTTATGGCAGAAAGCAAAGAGGAATTAAAGAGCCTCTTGATGAAGGTGAAAGAGGAGAGTGAAAAAGCTGGCTTAAAACTCAACATTCAAAAAACCAAGATCATGGCATCTGGTCCCATCACTTCATGCCAAATAGATGGGGAAACAATGGAAACAGTGACAGACTTAATTTTCTTGGGCTCCAGAAGATGGTGACTGCAGCCACAAAATGAAAAGACGCTTGTTTCTTGGAAGAAAAGCTATGACAAATCTAGACAGCATATTATAAACCAGAGACATTACTTTGCCAACAAAGGTCCATCTAGTCAAAGGTATAGTTTTTCCAGTAGTCACGTGTGGATGTGAGAGTTGGGCCATAAAGAAGGCTGAGTGCCAAAGAACTGATGCTTTCAAACTGTGGTGTTGGGTAAGACTTTTAGAGTCCCTTGGACTGCAAGGAGATCAAGCCAGTCAATCCTAAAGGAAATCAATCCTGAATATTCATTGGAAGGACTGATGCTGAAGCTGAAGCTCCAATACTTTGGCCACCTGATGCAAATGAGCTGACTCATTTCCCGGATGCTGGGAAAGATTGAAGGCAGGAGGAGAAGGGGACAACAGAGGATGAGATGGCTGGATGGAATCACCAATTCAATGGACATGAGTTTGAGCAAGCTCTGGGAGATGGTGAAGGACAGGGAAGCCTGGCGTGCTGCAGTCCATGGGATCGCAAAGAGCTGGACACAACTGAGGGACTGAACAAGAAGGCAGGGACTACAGGAGATAGCTGAGATAGCTGAGCCCCTGCAGGCCTGGGACAGAGCAAAGTCATGGGACGGCGCCCCCTAGTGGAGAGATTCGGCACTTCCAATTTCTACATCAGTTCAGTTTAGTTCAGTTGCTCAGTCGTGTCTGACTCTTTGCGACCCTATGAATCGCAGCAGGCCAGGCCTCCCTGTCCATCACCAACTCCCGGAGTTCACTCAGACTCATGTCCATCGAGTCAGTGATGCCATCCAGCCATCTCATCCTCTGTCGTCCCCTTCTCCTCTTGCCCCCAATCCCTCCCAGCATCAGAGTCTTTTCCAATGAGTCAACTCTTCACATGAGGTCGCCAAAGTACTGGAGTTTCAGCTTTAGCATCATTCCTTCCAAAGAAATCCCAGGGCTGATCTCCTTTAGAATGGACTGGTTGGATCTCCTTGCAGTCCACGGGACTCTCAAGAGTCTTCTCCAACACCACAGTTCAAAAGCATCAATTCTTCGGTGCTCAGCCTTCTTCACAGTCCAACTCTTAACATCCATACATGACCACAGGAAAAACCATAGCCTTGACTAGACGAACCTTTGTTGGCAAAGTAATATCTCTGCTTTTGAATATTCTATCTAGGTTGGTCATAACTTTCCTTCCAAGGAGTAAGCGTCTTTTAATTTCATGGCTGCAGTCACCATCTGCAGTGATCCTGGAGCCCAAAAAAATAAAGTCTTCCACTGTTTCCCCATCTATTTGCCATGAAGTGATGGGACCAGATGCCATGATCTTCGTTTTCCGAATGCTGAGCTTTAAGCCAACTTTTTCACTCTCTACTTTCACTTTCATCAAGAGGCTTTTTAGTTCCTCTTCACTTTCTGCCATAAGGGTGGTGCCATCTGCATATCTGAGGTTATTGTTATTTCTCCCGGCAATCTTGATTCCAGCTTGTGCTTCTTCCAGTCCAGCGTTTCTCATGATGTACTCTGCATATAAGTTAAATAAGCAGAGTGACAATATACAGCCTTGACGTACTCCTTTTCCTATTTGGAACCAGTCTGGTGTTCCATGTCCAGTTCTAACTGTTGCTTCTTGACCTGCATACAAATTTCTCAAGAGGCAGATCAGGTGGTCTGGTACTCCCATCTCTTTCAGAATTTTCCACAGTTTATTGTGATCCACACAGTCAAAGGCTTTGGTATAGTAAATAAAGCAGAAATAGATGTTTTTCTGGAACTCTCTTGCTTTTCCCATGATCCAGCAGATGTTGGCAATTTGATCTCTGGTTCCTCTGCCTTTTCTAAAACCAGCTTGAACATCAGGAAGTTCACGGTTCACATATTGCTGAAGCCTGGCTTGGAGAATTTTGACCATTACTTTACTAGCATGTGAGATGAGTGCAATTGTGCGGTAGTTTGAGCATTTTTTGGCATTGCCATCATTTCCCATTCACTTTCCTAAAATTCACCACTGAAAACTGCTCACTGGGGCCGATGCAGCTACCGGGAGTCAGCAACAGTTTGCAGGTAACCCTCTTTCCACATATCAAATCTATGGGACTTTTTCTCTGTCAAGGCTCACCAGCCTTGGGTCACGGTCTCTGCAGGCAGCCAGCCACTAGCTCTCCTGGGCAAGTCATGACACATGCCTGAGGGGCAGAGGGCAATGCTTCCCAAAGGCTTGAAATTGGACTCCAAAAGGCTGGCTTTGGCCTACAGTAACCTTCCATTAAAAGACTTACTAAAAACAAGAAGAGGAGTATTCTAAATAAAAATTTATGTATAAACGTGTTTGCTGCAGCTTTCTTTCTACATGTACAACTAAAAACAACCTTAATATACAAACAGTAGGAGGCAAAGTTGGCAAATTATATTAGGTCCACACAGTAGTGGCCTGACTTTATGTCAAAATGACACGTGCTTATGAAACCCTACATGAAGAGAGAGACCAAATGGTAAGATGCCCTGTGATAATAACCATATGAAATCCCCCTGTCTGCTGGCCTGTAGCAGGTGCTGTGTGTGACCCCCTTCAGTACCTGGGGGGGCAGTGGATGTTGATATCTCTTGGAGGAGCCTCCCTCCTGGGCTCCCCTGTGGCTTCAGGGAGCCCCCAGGTACCAGGTTGTCCCCATCCCCGAGGGGCAGCCTACAGCCAACATCTTGTCAGTGAGGGGCTCAGGGCAGGGCCACCCCAGCTCCACAGTTCTAAGCAGAGCTGGCTGAGGCCACCTCTAGGGCTGCTTCACACTCCAAGCTCTCCCTCCTACTTCTTTCACTTTTCCTACACATGTCCGACCCAAGGGCACAACCTGATAATCCTCCTCTGTGATAACTTCATGGCCTCTGCTGCCCAGCGAACCACTGAAGGCGCATCCTGAAACAACTCGCAGCAGAGAGATGAGGAGACATGGCCCTAAAATATTGTCGTGGGTTGTTCGGGGGTGGCAGGTCTAAAAGGATGCCATTTTGACTTTTTTAGACTTCTGGTTTTTCAATGAGCATGCATTCATTTCAGGTGGCACTAGTGGTTAAAAAAAAAAAAAATCTGTCTGCCAATGCAGAAGACACCAGAGATGTGGGTTTGATCCTTGGGCTGGGAAGGTCCCCTGCAGGAGGGAATGGCAACCCACTTCAGTATTCTTGCCTGGGAAATTCCATGGAGAGAGGAGCCTGGTGGGCTACAGTCCATGGGGTTGCAAGAATCGGACACGACTGAGCATGTGTGCAAACATATTCGTTTTATAAGATCGGTATATACAATCAGAAGCAGGCAAGAGCATGATTTTTCTCTCATAGATTCATTCAGCGAGGCTCACATCAGAAAAAGGCAACAATTTAAGATCAGAAAATACAAAACACATACCTTCTTTCTCTTATGACCAAGTGAGTAAGTTTAAGAGGTGAGATGAGAAAGGAAAACGTAGAGAAAAGGGACAGTGGGTGAAAACAAAAGGGATAGAGAGAAAAAAGCCCACCAGAGCCCAGGGAGCATAGGTCCTGAGGAGATCTTAGGCGGGAGACAGACAGACACTCAGACTGGGCGGAGTGCAGGAAGGCCTGGGGTGGGCCCAGGGCGGCTCTGTGGCCCTGCCCTCTCCGGGCCTCTGCTCTTCATCCACCAGATGGGGCCTAGAGACTGAGGCCCCTGGCTGGGGACACCCCTACCCCTCGCCTCCCCACTGCCTACCTTTCCCATCAGCCCCAGGATGTCTTTGGTGTCCTGAATGCCATGCTCCAGGTACTTGATGGACTTCTTCACCGTGTGGGGTTTGTCTGAGCTGAGGTCCACCCAGCCTCTGAGCACATAGCCCTGGCGTAAGAACAAGGGCAAGATGAAGTCCTTGCTCCTGCATCGCCTCCATTCAACTGCCTCTCCTGCCCCACCTCCCCCTCTTTGTCCCTCCATTTTCCGAGGCCCTGCGGGGCACCACTGCTCCCAGATCCCAGGGCAGCCCTTCTCTCTCTCTCGGGCCTTCATACCTTGTTCCTTCACCTGGAAAGCCCTTCCCAGCATGCGCCCCCTAAACCAGGTCCCTTCACCTGGTTAACCACCACCAGTCTTTAAAACTCAGTGGAGGAGGCCCCTCCCGCAGGAGGCCTTCCTGCAGGCTGGGGTGAGGCTCTCGCTGTAACCCCCAGGGTTCTCTTGCTCCTTATGGAGCGGACCACCACCTGTCTTACACTGGGGTCAGGGTACCAGGGCAGGACCACTTCCGCTCCCTCCACTCCTTAGACCAGCATAAGGGCTTGGCCTGGACGGGAAGCTGGGAATGCCTCTGAGTGGGCGGGTGGCCACTCTGAGTTCATGGGCCTTGCCGGCTCCTCTCCAGCCTTTACCCAACCTTGCCCGGCAGGTGCAGCAGGCCAGACCTGGGAGGCAAGATCAGAGGGGCTCCTGGAAGACCCTGTCCCAAAGCACCACTCATGGCCTAGAGCACGTTTCTCAATTCTTTTCCATTATTGTCCTTCTAGTGAGCCTTTTACCCCTGGAGAAGGAAATGGCTACCCTCTCCAGTATTTGTGCCTGGAGAATCCCATGGATAGAGGAGCCTGGCGGCTACAGTCCTGGGGTCGCAGAGAGTCGGACACGACTGAGCAACTGAACAACAACAAAGGAGCCTTTTTAGACGTTTCCCACCTAGTCCTTCGCTCCCCCTCCAAGAAAATTAAGTATCACATATACACTGATTTTATGTTCTGTGTGTATATTTGTGTTTTACATACAAATAAAGAACCAATTCTCTCCTTCAAGAACCAATTTTTGCCCCCTTGAAAAGACCCTGATGCTGGGAAAGATTGAGGGCTGGAGAAGGGGACGACAGAGGATGAGACAGTTGGATGGCATCACTGACTCAATGGACATGAGTTTGGGTAAACTCTGGGAGATAGTGATGGACAGGGAGGCCTGGAGTGCTGCAGTTCATGGGGTTGCAAAGAGTCTGTGACTGAACTGATTGACTGACTGGGGGGCTGGGGGTGATACACGCCCTGCTGAGATGCACGGCCTGGACTGAGGCTTCCAATTCTCCAGTCCTTCAGCCATGAGACCACCACAGGTGAGATCTACTGTGTGAGCCACCAAAGACACCGAGCAGATCTCTGCATGAGGAAGTGCAGGCCCAGTGAAGCCAGCTCATCTCGTTTTTCAAAAGAACCAAGAAATCTGGGACTTTTAGGTAACAATTTTCTGATTTTGACATACCAGCAACTAATTCAAGATTTTAAAACTATATAGCACAGGCCATATAACACCTATCTGCAGATTGGACTCCATGGACAAAGTCCAGTTTGTAGTTGGCTAAACTCTGAGCCAGCATGGGCCTTGTTGGTGCCTGGGTGTGACCCTCCCCCAGCCCTAGTGCCCTCCACAGGAGTCATAGCCACTCTGCATGATGTGTTTGGATGCTGCTTTCTTTGGCTGTTGCCCCCACGATGCCAGGGGCCTGTACCTCTCTGGAGCTGCTGGAGATCTTCAACGTGCGGTCAATGTACTCCTTGGCCTTGTCGTGGCGGCCCATAAGCCAGAGGAAGAGGCCAGCATAGTACAGGGCAGTCCCACTGGCTGTCTTGCGGACTTCCTTCAGGCTGCTCTCAAGCTCCTGAATTGCTTCTCGGTCTGGGAATTCGTGAGAGGGGGAAGAGGACAAGTTAGGATGGGGAGGTCTGTCTGATCCTTTCCCTGGACACTCTGAGCCTCCCACAACACATGCAGCTGACCACACGACAGCCAGGGCCTGGGAACCAGCAACGCCGGGCCCTGTGATGCCACAGGAGCAGCCCAGCCCTGGACCTGGGTTTGCTGGTTGAGATGTATCTTTTCTCCTCTGTTCCCAGGAGTTTTCTGGGCAGACAGATCAAACCAAAATCTCCCACCTCAGGCCCACAGTCCATTCCAGATGGGGAAATAGTTTGTACGTAGTTTTGTGGAATCTCTCCCTGAGCCTAGAGAGGTGGAGATTTAGGGGTAGAAATTTTTTATTTTGGCTTGGTTTTTCTTGACAAGATCTTGGCAAAGGCAAGCAGGGTATCTCCCCAGTTCTCGGGATCTGAAAGGAGGACCCCTCCCACTATCAGGCGTTCTGCCTGTGGCTCCCACTCAACTGGGCCTGGGCATGGGGTTTTCTCTGAGGTCTCTGTGGGGACAGGACTGGCAGCCACTCCTCATAGCATCTGCGGCCACGTGTGCATACACTTCCCGCAGCCGCCCAAGAGGGGGCAGTGTCTGGAGCAGGGCTCTCTTTTCCCCACTGGGCCAGGCTTGGCTGAGCATGCCTGCACTCACCAATGGTTTCACAGCACTTGTGAGCATAAATGAGGGCCATGATGGAGCACAGGGACACATCTGGGTGATTCCGGATGCTCTCCAGGCTGCTGATGGCATCCTGGATGTGCTCTGTGAAGAGAGCCCACGTGGTTATTAAGCTCAGAGGGCAAGAGGCTCCATGGCAGACCCAGGGCTGACTCAAGGCTTGGTGTGATCTGACCCAAGGCTTGGACTAACTGGTCCACAGGTCCCTAATGGCCCAAGTTCCCTGAAGACTGAAGCTTCCTGAAAGCGCTGCTGGCACCATGGTCCATGTGGCCAGGGGATGGAGGACTTGGAGCTGAGAGATGTTCCTGTGAGTACTTGCAAGGATACCCTGTATCGGTTCTGAAGAAGGACCTCTGGGCATTCCCAGCTAGCTATAAAATATAACCCCAGAGCCACTGATGATATTTATCCTTCCATGTCCACTGACATTGGCCATGGGCAGCCCAGGACCACCTTCTGAATGTCAGTGAATTGGTACTGCAGGGGCCCTACTCCTCTCTCTGCTTCTGTCCCACACATGACTGTGTCCATACCTACCATTTCCTTTTCCTGCATTACCTGAGGTTGGTTCAGTAATCAAGCCTGGGGTTGGTTCAATAATCCTGTGGTCATTTCTGCCCTCTCCCCAACTCATTTTATAGACAGGGAAACTGAGGTGCAGAACAGGGAGAATGAGCTCTCAGTTCTCGAAAGTCAACTATATATAGATTACACAGATTTCTGTGAATTAACCTGGAAATCTAGCCACTCTGTGTAAGACTGTTTCCAGGGAAACATGACTGGGGTAGAAGCAGGCATCCAGGTGGAGCCGGTGCGTTAGTGCCTAAGGTCAGGAGGCAACACTGATGGGTCCTCACCTTCCCTGAGGACTCCATAGGCTTTAAAGAACTGCAGCACTGGGTCATTGTTGAATTTTTCCAGGCCCACAGCTGCGGCCTGCTGCACATGGCGGAAGTACTTTTCTTTGCTGTAGTAAATGATCCCAGCCTGCGAGGAGGAAGGCAAAATCGCAATAGTCTTGAGTCCCTTTCTGCTTCTGTTCTGATCACCTCCCTCCCCTATTCCCTGCTCCTCCTCCAGTTCTGTAAAGAGAAGAGAAAGAATATCCTGGCCTCATCTTGTTCCTCCCCAGCCACAGAAACAGCTCCATACGGTTTTCTTAGGAAAGAGTTAGAAGATGGCTTGTTTTGGAATTAACCACAGACTCTGGTTCAAAAGTTGATGAGAAGTTCAACTCAAGGGAATAAGGCGGAAGAAGGAGGACCAGTAATAAGGATCACGAAAGCAATAGTTAGAATTGCAAGTTATTGTGGGCTAACCACCTGTGGTGAAGGGTATCAAAGGCTTTACGCTTATTGTCTTATGCATTATTCTCTCCATATTCCTCACAATTAAGGAAGCCAAAGCCCATGGAGGCTGTGGCTTGACAAACGTCATGCAATAAGAGAGGCTGAGATTTCAAAGTGAAGTCTCACTTCCCCTAAGGTTTGTGGGTGCTGGGGTTGGGGATAGATGTGGTTGGATTGTAAACAGCCTTGTGGGCCATATGAAAGAGCCCAGACATCATCCTGAGGGTAATAGGAAGCAGCTGGAATGGTTTTATGCATGGGGATAGCGGGGGTGGGGGGGGGGGGAGGGGAGGGAAAGTGTTCAGATGTGTGTTTTTGCAAAAACCCCTCTGGCTCCTTTGTGTGTGTGTTGGAGTAGTTGCTATTGGTGGTGGTGGAGGTAGGGAGACTGCTGGTGAAGAGATGAGGTAGAGAAACCAGCTGGGAGGGGGACTGTTGCAGGTGCCCAGAGGGAACATGGTGGTGATACTGGGCTAGGAGATAAAATAAGGAGCTGATATTTTCTGCTGATAGACAGGAGCTAGAGATGCATATGGGGAAGAGTAACGGCTGGGGGGTCAAACGGTGGTGCCATCCACTAGGGTGAAAGACACAGAAGAGGCCCAGGCGGTTGGAGCCGGGGTGGGGGTCGGATAATGGCAAGGTGACGGATTTTTATGCTTTGGTTTGGGGGAGCTCGGAGATAAGACTGGGTGGGGATGATGGCTAGGGGCTCAGGGTACTCGGAGAACACCAGACAGGATGTGCTCGCCACGGAAAGAGAGGCGAGAAGGCACCAAGACCGTCTGAAGAGGCCAGGGACAGCGAAAGCTGGGTAGCGGTCAGAGAGGTAACAGAGGAGCTGCAGGTCGCGAGGCTGACTGGGCCAGAGGAGGAGTCCCGGAGGGAGCAGTGCCCCGGTCACGCACCATAAGGGAGGAGTCATTGCTGCTCATCTCTGGACGTCCGCGGCTCTAGAGTCGGGGTCTCGTGGTGCCGCCCGGAGCGAGATTCCCAAGTCAGGGTCCTGGGTACGCCTCTCGCGGCCGGAAGTCGGAGGCTCGCGCGTCCTTGGAAACGGAGCAGCTGGCTGCTCTCTAAGGGCGTCAGAGTTAGGGGTAGGCGTGGCCTAGCGCCCACGTGACAAGGCGCGGGTAGTCGAGAGCCGAGAGGGTGAGCCCGCGCTGGGGGCACCTGGTTAGGCCTCCCGGGTAGGCGTCGCGGTCCCGGGCACCGTCGCCCGAGCTGACTGTGGCCATGGGCCTGGGCGCCAGCGCCGAGCAGCCCGCGGGCGGCGCCGAGGGCTTCCACCTGCACGGGGTGAGTCGCCCCTGCGGTGCCGGAGGTCTTAGCGCGGCACCCGCTCCGACGCGCGGGAACGCCGGATCGCCGGCCCGGGGGCGGCAGCCGCGCGGTCTCGGCGTGGGGTGGCCTCCCAGGGGAGGGTGGTACCCCTTCCCGGTTGGAGCCATCGCCGAGAGAAGGCGCAGTGGCACCCCTGGGTTCCCGGCCCGCCTGCGGCCGCGGTCGGCCCGGCGCCAGCCCCAAGTGCCAGCTCTGCAGGAAGCGGGAGCGTTTCCTTGTGGAGTCGGGCCTCTCTGGAATGGCACTTCTCCCAGGGGGAGAGTGAGCGCGCCAGGTTCAGTCAGGAGAATTTGTGCACTTGTATGAACACATTTATGATCGCCTGCTGTGCACTGCGCTCCATGTTGGACCTGAGGAGAGAGCCCAGTCCCGGCCGTCTGCGCTCTTGGATCGAGGGGGTCGCCAACTGCCGGGGAGCCCACCGGCTTTCATCCCACGCTTCTCGGGGTCGAAAGGCTTCGAGAGGTCGAAGACCAGTGAGAACCAGACAAGGAAAGTGGGAGCGGGAGAGCAGAGAGAATGCGGCAGAGGGCTCGGGGATAGATTTGCTGCAGGGGGAAGGTCCCCAGGTGGAACACTGCGGAGAAGCGCCGTAGGGCGTCAGCAGAGAATGTGTCATCCGTGTTGCTACAAAGAGGTCTGGATGAGCAGTCGCGAGGACAGTGGAGATGGGAGTGAGTTCCAGGCCCTGAAGGTGGGGAGAGGGGTCCGTAGCCAGATGGAGATTTGGGGTGATTAGTACCTCGGAGAGGGCGGGGCTGTAACAGAGGTGAGAGGGGCAGGTGGGTCTCTGTCTCCGGAGCACAGATGGGCCAGACTCCCTTTTCGCTTGTGCCCAGGTGGATGGCTGCAGAGATGGGCGTAGCTTGTCAGTTTGACGCCTTACTTTTGAGTGGTCTTTCCTATTGTCATAGGAGGCTGTGTTAACAACGAGGCGGCGGAGGGTTGGGGAATGAGAGTGGGGACCAAAGAAGAGGTTTGCTAAAAAGAAAGGCAGGATGGCTCCAGGGCCCAGAGGTAACAGGATTTGTGCTTGCTGATAGGCTTTCCCTAGTGGACACCATGATGTGGTACCAAGCGGAAAAAGTGGACAGTGAAATGCATGCAGCCAGAAGGGTCTTCCAACAGGTTTGATGGAAAGCAAAGTAAGGCTATTGACAGGGGGTGAGGGTGGATGGTAAGAGTGAGGACAAGAAGGGCCTGTCGGAGAGGGACAGAGTGGAAAGTTTGAGGAACTGGGTCTTCACTTACAAAACATTTATTTTTTTCATTTCATACGTGCAGCTTTATTTTTTAATTGAAGTATAGTTGATGTACAATTTTGTATATGCATACAATACAGATACACAATTTTAAAAGGCTGTGCTCCATTTATAGTTATTATATAAAAATGTTTGCTATGTGCCCTGTGTTGTACGGTATAGCCTTATAGCCAAAAACAGTGACTTTGAGCACATACATTATGACATGTAGATTTCCGGGTTCTGGAGATAAAGCAGTGAACAGAAGAGACATTGTCCCTTTTCTTATGGAGCTTACATTTGGGTGCCAGCCGGGAGAGAAGGGAGCAGACTAGAAATTGAAATGTGTGGTATGTGGTGACCGTTGCTAGAGAGAAAAATAAAGCAGGGTAAGGGGTCCAGAGTGATGAGTGGGTGCTGTTTTAGATAGAAGGGTCAGGAAAGGTCTCTGATCAAGTCACATTTGAGCCGACACTCAGAAATAAGGAGTGGACAGTAGGCTAGGTGAAGTTTATCTGGTCACTCTTGCAATTAACTACCCCTACATAGCTTTTTAATCTGCTTGATCGTTTTCTTTCATTCTTCAAATCATTGGTCTTTAATAGTTCCATGATAAATTTTTTCCTGTTTTATATATATATGTATATATCTGTATACTCACACATAGGTACATGGGGGAAGAGTGTTCAGGGTGGAGGGAGATGCCGAGGTAGGATTATGCTTACTGGGCTTCAGCAGTAAGGAGCTGGGACTGGTGTGCTTGAATGGCCAGGTCCTTGTGAGGGAAAGGGTGAGGCCACATTGTGTGGGGCCTGGTGTGTTGTTGTCCTGGGCATTTAGGATTTAATGCTGAGGTATGGTACCATCAGGAGGCTTTAAGTAGAAGTGTAATGTTGCCTCCTTAATAGTAAAAAGAAAACCAAACAAAGAACAAGTGGGCTGCTTTCTCTAACTGTTGGCCTTCCCACACATGCAGAGCATGGTGGAGAAGTCACTGCCCTGCTCAAGCTGTTACAGGGCAGTGGGCAGGAACAAGCTCTGGGTCGGATTTCCTGGGTCAGGCTGCTGTTGAATAACTGAGGGCTTTTCCTTCCCTGTCAGTTGGGGTTAGTGAGGCGGTTAAATGACAGGGGAAGCAGGTCGTGCACTCACCTGGCACCCAGCCAGTCCTCAGAAGAAGCTGCCGTCGTGTGGTTAATTGCTTGAGGTGCCCTGATGGGAGTTGGGGCGCGGGTTAGGAAAGCGGCACACGTGTAGGGCTGTGGGGTTGGGGGTGTCAGGAACCCCCAGGAGAAAGCCAGAGGGGGTGCTTGCTGCAGGACTGGGGGTGCGGCGGGCAGCATCCCAGATGCTTTCTGCTGTGGAGCCACAGTGGGCGATGACAAGGCCCAGGGCAGAGGCAGGAGAGTACCACCAGACCACGGGCAAGGCCACAGGAGCGAGGAGGTGGAGGCACAGGGTGGGCTGGGAGAGAGCCTGCGCCTGCGCACTGGGGGCCTGAGCCTCAGGGCCTCATTGATAACAGAGAGTGGCTGACATTGGGTGGAGGAGGGTACAGGGCGACCAGCCTGCTCTGGAGCCAGGGCCTTACCCAGGGATGGTGGGGTGGAGTGGCCAACAGCAGGGAGGAGCAGCTCCCCACCCGCTCTCCCGGATGAACTGTCCTCCCCTGAAAAGCTACCTCTTTCCAGACTTTCCCCAGAAGGGATAGTGAAGCAGGCTCCCAGGAGCAGCCCTCTGGGCGAGGCCAACTAGGGTGGAGTTGGGTTTCTGGGCTCATCTCAGTGGAAGCCATGGCAGCTTCTAGAAGTGGCAAGGAGAGGCTCTTTTGGTACTGCTGTGAGGAGGGAGCCCTAATCCCAGGGGGAAACTGGCCTGGATCCACAGCCTCAGCAGTGAGGGTTCCTTCAGTCCGGGGACTCTGTGATTGGAGGGCCTGGGGAGTGGCAGAAGCCACGGGTCCTTCCCCTCAAGCAGGCATCCAGAACCTGAGGCCACCTGAGCCCGGGGCTTGGGGGCCTGGTTGACACTGGGCTTCAGGAGCTCACAGCCAAAGGCTGGAGGGCGTGGGGCCCACCTGCGGTCCAGAACTGGGGATAAAGGCTGCATTGTCTGAGCGAGGCGCTGTGAATGGGGCCTTTGAGATGGATTTCCACCAGAGCAGCAAGCCTGGCTGTTGTGTTTTTGGAGACAGCGGGGAGTCTGGGAGTGCAAGGCAGCACATGAGCAGCCTTGGGCTGGGACTTGCTGCTGGAGGAGCTGGCCCACGTGGGGAGGCTGGATGGCAAAGGGAACTGTGTGCTGCTCTCCAGGCTTGCTGGCTCAGGCTCATGCCCGACGCCGGGGTCCGTTCTCCTCCGCCAGCCCTCCTCAACCTTGCCTGGATCTGTCACCACAGGGTCAGGGGCCCTCTGGGATCTGGCCACAGGCTGTCTTCCCCACTCCTGTCTTTCTGGGCACAACCCCGGGTCACTCCTTTCCTGTCCACATCTGACCCTTTCTGGTAAACCTTCCTGGCTCTCCAGCAGCCCCAGCGCAGGCCTCTGGGGCAGCGTCTGAGTCACCCAGACGCAGGCTCCCCGTGGCCTCCTGCCCTGGGCTCTTTCTGTGAGGCTGTCTGGAAGCGTAGTCTGTGGATCACGGTCTGGAAAGAGTCGTTTTCTGAAAGAGGGAAACATAAGCCCAGGAAAGCAGCGAGAGAGGATGGCGTGAGCCTTGGCTGTGCCCATGTGTGGCCCGCCCGGCCCAGTTCACGCTGGGGTCCGTGTCCTCTCTGGGGCGGGGAGTGGGGCAGTTTCTAGAACTGAGGGCTGGGGGTTTCCGGGAGAGCCCTGGGGTCAGCGCAGTGACTGCAGCCTCTGCTGCACAGGTGCAGGAGAACTCCCCCGCCCAGCAGGCAGGCCTGGAGCCCTACTTCGACTTCATCATCACCATTGGGCACTCAAGACTGGTGAGGCCCCCCTCCTGCCTCTGGGGTGGGTGGGTGGGTGTGTGTGGGTGTGTGTGTGTGTGACTGGTGTGTGTGTGTGTGTGTGTGAGACTGGTGAGGCCTCCCCACCACCTCTGCCGTGTGTGTGTCTGCGTGTGTGTATATGTTTGTGTTCTGCTGTCCCATGGGAACCCCAGCCCTGCCTGCCTTTTCTGCTGGAGGGAGACCAAACCCCATCTCCCCCTCTTCCAGGGCAACAGTGAGCCTGATGGGGGCCCTGCCTGGAGTTTAGCCCTTGGGCCCTCCGGGGTGGGTCAGAGGCAGGGGGACTCCTGGCACTGTCCACAAAGCCTCCAGGCCTGCCGAGAGGGCTGAGGGCTCTGGAAGGGGCCTTTCAGGGTGGGCCGTGCGGCAGTGCTCTGGACTCAGGGGGCTCTTTGCTTACTTTGTGGTGTTTTCTGGGGGCCCCAAGGGAGGAAGGTTTAGCAGGGCTTAGGGATGCTTAGGGTCCAGTGGCTGCAGGCCCAGCCCTGATCTGTGGACCCAGCCCTGCACCAGGTCTCTCGGGGGCAGCTGGCCACCAAGGCCCTCACCCTATATCAGACCCAGACTTGTCTGGGGGTTCTGGCTGGGTGTTTTGAGGGGGGCTCCAGGAGTCAGCCCTGCTGCCCTTGCAGAACAAGGAGAATGACACGCTCAAGGCCCTGCTGAAGGCCAACGTGGAGAAGCCAGTGAAGCTGGAGGTGTTCAACATGAAGACCATGAAAGTGCGTGAGGTGGAGGTGGTTCCCAGCAACATGTGGGGCGGCCAGGGCCTGCTGGGCGCCAGCGTCCGCTTCTGCAGCTTCCGCCGGGCCAGCGAGCACGTGTGGCATGTGCTGGTGAGTGGGGCGTGGCGGTGGGATCACTGGGGCAGACGGGGATGGGTGTGTGGGGAGGCCTCCTAGGAAAGGCCGGCAGCCACTGGGCCTGTCTGGGGATTCTGAGGGCAGGGTGTGGTCTCCTTGTTCCAGGGTCCCAGAGAGGGCAACTCCTCGTCACCTGAACAGGGCCCTCTGAATTTGGGTAATTTCTTACACTCCAGACCTTGGTTTCTTCTTTGGAAAGATGGGGCCGCCATCTGCTGGAAGGGTCGTTGTGCTGCCAGAATGCTGCTGTTACTGCTTTGCATTGTTTAGTTGCTAAGTCGTGTCTGATTCTGCAACCCCGTGGACTGTAGCCCACCAGACTCCTCTGTCCATGGGAGTCTCCAGGCAAGAACACTGGAGTGAGCTGCCATGCCCTTCTCCAGGGGATCTTCCCGACCCAGGGATTGAACCTGTATCTCCTGCATTGGCAGGCAGATTCTTTACCGCTGTGCCACCTGGGAAATCCTGCTGCTGTGCTTTAGTCCTTATCTAAAAAGAGTGTTTTTTTCTGGTATACTCTAGGGTATTACCAGTATCATGTTTTTTTGGGCAGGTCCCCTGAGAGCCCCTTCGGGCACTCGACTGGTGCTTGGGGTCTGAACCTTAATGAGTCTCCGTGACTGAGCTGTCACAGCTGTTGCTGTTAGTGTTCATTCCTAGACATACACGCACACATGTGTGACATGCACAGTCACTGATTGTGCCCCGGTTCTTGAATGCACAGTCCTGCAGCTTGATGGGCAGGAGGAGCCCTGAGCTGGAAATGGGCTGATTTGGTTTCTAGTTGCTTCTGTTGCTCACTGACTCCTTGGGGGAGTCTGCTCAACCTTTTCAGCTGGCCTTACTCTGTCCATGAGTGCAGTGCAGGGGTGATGATGCAAATCCTTCCACGTTTCTTGGGAGACTGGGATCGGGGAATGGAGCTTCCCAAGGGAGAAGGCAATCCTGGCACCTACTTATCACCACCCTCGCCTTTAACCTTTTAACCTCCCCCCTGTCCCAAGGTCTTCAGCCCTATGCCTGCAGCAGTAACAGCAATAAAGTGAGGTATTTACTGTGGGACAAGGTGTGGTTTTCATTCTGTACATGTATTATTATTTTTTTTTGGTCTTCTCAACAACCTTTTGCCTAAGTACTATATATCCTACTTTTAACTGTGGGGAAACTGGGGCAGAGGAGTAAAGTGTCTGTCTTCAGTGCCCCAGCTCGCAGCGGGGGGAGGCTGGACTTGGATCGGGTGGTCAGATGCGGGAGCTGTAAGGTGAGCCGTGACACAGTGCTGCCCTCTGCTGGGCAGACTGTGGACTGGGGGAGGCAGGGGAACAGGGGCTGGGTGGGGCTGGGCGAGTTTGGGTTTGAGGTCTTGGCCTGGGGATGGAGGACAGGTATACTACTCACCCCCTGAAGACACAGCTCTCCACCTGCTGCCCCCCAGTAGCAAGGCTGACAGTTGGATAATTCGTGATTCTTTTTCCGCAGGATGTGGAACCCTCTTCACCTGCTGCCCTCGCAGGCCTGCGCCCCTACACAGACTACGTTGTGGGCTCGGACCAGATCCTCCAGGAGGTGAGGAAGGGCAGCCTTCCCTCCCCACTCCCCCGGCCCCTTGGATGGGGTGCTGTCCATGAGAAGTATCTTGTCTTGTGAGGCTTCCCATCCCAGAGTGGGAACAGGGCTTAGGTGCTGTGTGTCTGTTGTAGTCCGAGGACTTCTTCTCGCTCATCGAGTCCCACGAGGGGAAGGCCTTGAAGCTGATGGTTTACAATTCTGAGTCTGACTCCTGCCGGGAGGTGACTGTCACCCCCAATGCAGCCTGGGGTGGAGAGGGCAGGTACTTCCTGGGATTGGAGGGCTGCGGGGTGGGGCTCTAGGGGGCGCCTGGCCGGTGGGTGTGGACCTTGAGTCCCACGGTGGGGGTGGAGGGCTGGGCCCTGGGCCCAGGGGTCCTGAGGCTGATGTTGGTCTAGGAGACCCTCTCATTGCTGGTGGGTGGGGGTGGCAGGGGTAGGAAGGGCTGTGGGACAAGCCCAGGAGGGTGTTTCTGGCCTTTGGCAGCCTGGGCTGTGGTATTGGTTACGGGTATCTGCACCGGATCCCAACCCAGCCCCCCAGCCACCACAAGAAGCCGCCTGGTGGCCCGCCGCCCAGTGCCCCACCGCCTGGTGCTCCACCGCCTGGACCCGGCTCCCAGGACTCTCCTGCCCCTTTTGGCCTGGAGACAGGCTCCAAACAGGGTGACTATGTGGAGGTACGTGGGGAGCACTGGCCAGCTGGGGCAAGAGGGGAGTTTCATGTGGGCAGAGGGGCCTGCAGCTGGGAAAGGAGGAGACGGGGGCTGTCCTCACCGGGAGCCTATCTGTGGAGCCCTTGGGAAGCCCCCCGGCTTGTGGGACCCAGGCGGAGCAGATGGGGCCAGTCCCGGGACCGTGCAACCTGCTTTGATTTCCCTGCCCCTTGGATCTGCAGGTGAGGGGAGTGCGAGGCACTGGTTGTCATTTTCATTTCACGACTGGGACACTGAGGCTCAGGGGTGGGCAGAGCCTTGTCTTGTGACTCCCTGAGTCTGTTGCAAAGTTAGGCCAGGGACTGTGTGTCTGGCCCAAGTGCCTCTGGGCATCAGGCTGGTGCCTGGGGTCTGCATGCGGGCACTCGGGGACTACTCTCCAGGCATGCACTATGCCAGGGGGTCACAGACAGGGCTGCTCAGCAGAGTGGGAAGGGGACCCCAAGTCCATGTTGGCACCTCATGGGAGGCCAGCTGGGCCTCTCTTGCCTGGCTACACATCTGTAGAGGAACCAGTAGATCCCCAAGGCTGCTTGCTCCTGTGAGCTGAGTGGTGCTCCCAGGGTAGGTGTGGGCTAGGGGTTAGGTTGGACTAACCCTGTCGTGCGGAGAAGGCAATGGCACCCCACTCCAGTACTCTTGCCTGGAGAATCCCAGGGACGGGGGAGCCTGATGGGCTGCCGTCTATGGGGTCACACAGAGTCAGACATGACTGAAGCGACTTAGCAGCAGCAGCAGCAGCAGCCCTGTCCTGACAGGGCCCTCTGATTCCTCTTTTTCCCTGGCTCCCCTTAGGCCTTGCTGCAGGCACCTGACTCCTCCACAGAGGAACAGCCCCCTGGGCCTGAAAGTCTTACCCAGGGCGCTCAAGACCTTGGAGACCCACCCCGTTCCATGGAGATTCCTCTGCAGCCTCCACCTCCACTGCAGCGAGTCATGGACCCAGGTACCGAGCAGGCCGAGAGCAAGCTGAGGGCTGGGCGTTGGCAGCTATCTCGTACCTGCCAGGCTAGTTGCAGATGATGTGATCAGCGTGCGGATGGGGAGGCTGCCGTCCAGAGGCGAGAGGGGGCCTGCTCAAGGCCACACAGTACACTGGGCACAGGGCAGGGTCCGGGCCCTCTGCCGCTGGGCTATTCCTGTGATCACCCACCCCAGGCCCCTTTCTTTCCTCAGAAACCGGCTGTGGGAGCCTCTGGGGCTGGCTGGGAGCTTCACAAACAGCTGAGGTTTCAGTCTCAGGCCAGGCCAGATGCCCCAGAAACTGGGCACAGTGAGCCTGAGGCGCTGGCCTTCCAGCGGTCAGGGTTCTGTGCCGACAGAGAATCGTGTGCCTCCCCACAGGCTTCCTGGACGTGTCTGGCCTCTCCCTCCTGGACAGTAGCAACACCAGCGTCTGGCCTGGCCTGCCCTCTTCCACAGAGCTGACCCCCCCTGTGGCCTCAGCCTCAGGGCTGGAGGATGTCTGCTCCAGCAGCGGTTCTCACGAGCGTGGTGGTGAGGGGCTGGCCCCTCTGGGGGGGACCCTGGGTTGTGGCAAAGGTGGCCCTGATAGCCGGGTTAGAGGCTGGCCTGTGGGGGAGGGCAGCCACATCAAGGCGCTCATACACTGGTGCTCTCATCCCATCAACACAGGGGGCAGGAGCTGGGGGTCAGTGGGGTGACTGCCCAGGCCACACTGGCCCAGGTTCTGTGGGCCTCCTCAGCTCCACCCTGTGTGTTTCAGGTGAGGCCACCTGGTCTGGGTCCGAGTTTGAGGTCTCCTTCCCAGACAGCCCCGGCGCCCAGGCCCAGCCAGACCACCTGCCTCAGCTGACCCTTCCCGACAGCCTCACTTCTGCCGCCTCACCCGAAGACGGGCTGTCTGCTGAGCTGCTTGAAGCCCAGGCGGAGGAGGAGCCAGCAAGCCCAGAGAGCCCAGACTGCGGGATGGAGGCTGGGGGGGCTCCTGGCCAGGCCCGGCTCTCCACTCCTGACCACTCTGGGCTGTGAACCAGGCCCTCTGACGGCGTCTCACGAGGCCTGGAAGTGGGGGGCAGCTCAGGCCACACTGTGTGGGGTGGCCCGTGTTAGTGCTTCCTGGGCTGAGGCCCTGAGTGCTGCGCAGTGTCTTCTGCCGACGGGGGGGCTTTTGTGTCCACTCAGACCCTACTGGTCTCCAAGAGAAAAACCTACCAGCAGTCATTCTGCCTGGTGGTCCTGGCTTTGGGGAATTGGGCACTTGTCTAAGAATCTCAAACAAGTACTTTTGGCATAGCAGGGGGCTGGGAACAGCACCAGATTAAGTAAGTTTTCCAGAAGCTGGGGTAGGAGAGGATTCTTTGCTGCTTGGGTCGGGCATGGAGCTTCCATTGGTAGAGGCCATGGGCCTTGGGGATGGGCATCTTTGGGCCATGTGCCCATTGCATGTTCCTGCTCCAGTCACTGTGGCTACACGGCAGGTAGCAGAGTCCAGGAACCAGCAGGTGTGAAGATGGGGTGAGGGAGGAAGGGGTTGCTGTGGAGTGTTTGTCTAATCGTTCCGTAGCGCTTGCCTTGATTCTTTCCATTACAGCCAGCCTATCTGTAATGGAGGGCACCCCCAAGCCCTGGGACCCCTGCCGCCCCATTTGCCGTCTCACCCTGTGCTAGTGTGCACAGTTGGCTCAGGCTGACCACAAACTCCAGTGAACCTGGCCCCTTCTCCTGAGGGAAGGTTGGAAATCCTGGGCCCTTCAGCAGAGACTCACCTGTGCTTGGGCCGTGATGCTGCTGCTTCCCCAGCATCTATATCCCACGGACCTAGCGTCCCCAGCTGGGAAACCTGTCAGCTCCCAAACTTTTACAATTATCTCTTTTAAATATACAAGTCATCTAGCCACCCTAGTGGTGAATAATAGTTAACAAATTTAAGTTCACCATCCTAAGCAGGCTCTCAGAGCCCGTCCTCCCACCTGGAGTACTTTACACACAGCTCCCACCCCACGCAGGGATGAGGCGCCTGGACAAGAGTGAGTCAGGGCCCGCTGGTATTTCCCACAGTACGGGAGAGGGCTGTTCCCCTCTCCCCCAGTGCCTCGGGAGGCTGAGACTGGGTTGTGCGTCTTGCTCTGCCTAGGTCCCACAGCAAGAGGAGGGCTCCGTGCAGGGGTGATCCTTATCACTTGAAGTCCTCTCTGGCCAGAGTCCCTCACCTTCCCACAGCCCTTGCTAATGATTACCATAAAAGCTGCCTCCGGCCTGGCCTTCTAGCCTCAGCCCAGTCAAAAGTCCCACCTTTACCATTTGATTTGGTGTGTGCCCTTAGAGGGAATTCAGAGCTCCGTTAGGCTCATAGAGGGGCCCAGACCAAAGATATGGAGGGAGGGGTCCCATATCAGCAAACACCTCAAGTTTCCTGCACTGTGACTGCATTTAAGAAGCAAAGCTTTGTCAGGTCTACCAGAGCAGCTGATAAGCCTGCAGAATAGGGAGGCATTGTGTCCAGAGCCAGTGCCAGAACCTGGTTCCTGGGTTGTCTGGGAGCCCAGTGTCTGCCTGCAGGAATCCAGGAAGTAGAATCACGCCAGGCCTGTTCTGAAGCCAGTTTCCCTTCACTAACCTGGCGGCCTGACCCAGGGTCACCCTCACCCAAGGGACCTGGTTCTTCCTGCCCTCACGTTAACACACCCCCCTCCCTAAACTGGGGGATAAAACGGATATCAATGCTAATTATTTCCAGGGTAAACACAAAACCAGAAGTTTCTCTAATCTGCTATAAAGGAAAATGACAAGTGGAAATAAATGTGTACCATACACTTTGAAATATTTTAACTAAAGCCTTTATTCTATACAACTGTGAAATACAGATTTTTACCCTTTTGGCATTGCAGACTGTCAGATCTTCTGGAAACTATTACGGGTTTGACTGGAACAATAAAAAAACACAACCATGCTGGGGCAGGGGGGTCAGATCTAAGATGGGAAGGGAGCACAGCCGCCCCAAAAGACTCAGCACATGGGGCAGCATGCCCCAGCGAGACCTATTCCTTCAGCCCAAGGGCCCTTCGTGCAAACAAAGCTGAGGGCTGGGAAATTAGTTTTTTTTTTTTAGCCATTAATTCACAACTATTGCTAAAAAATGTGCACCGAAAGTGCACCATTGTATTCAACAGATAGAAAGGATTTTTTTTTTAAAAAAGCCGTTGCTCTCTGCATAAGGGAGACAGACTCGTTGGAAATGTGGCGTGTCTTTGCTCACTTCTTCGAAGTGCTGGAGGCAATGACCGCTCCACTTTCCAAAGGAGGCTGACCAGCAGTGAGTGAACCCTGTCTCTACAGTTGTGCGGATCAGAGTATCTCAAATGGTTAGGTCTGGACCCAGGCCCATCAGCTGCCTCCAGCTGAACCTGTGCAGACGTAGAAAAGAAAAAACCTTCCCCACCCCCTCCACAGTCCCTGCTATTACGGGGACGGGCCACACACAAGCTGGGGAGGCAACTGGACTGGAATAAACTGCCCTCTGAAGGCACTTGTGCTTCTGGCTTCACACAGGAGGCTTGTCTTATGTAGTTTTATGGGGGTGGACCATTGTTCTATTCCGAGTACAAATGACCTTGGGGAGGATCCAAAGTATGTTTTTTTCTGCCAAAAGTTAAAGTGTTTATCCCCAATAAGTTATATTCTGTACAAGATCGAAATGATTCTATGAAAGCTTTAGATTGTTAGAAAGAACAGTGAAAAGAAATCTGGATACAGGTACAACAACACAAACCTGCATATAAAACTGGAAAAAACAAAACACGTATACTTCCAGGACATGAATATCAAATTAACTCATTACGATACCCTTTTACTCTGACACCAGAAATATTAGGTAGCATTGAAATGAAGTTAGGATCTCATTATGGTCTTAAGTTTTGATGGTGTCGTGCTGCTCACCCGGAGCAAGACCCTGTGGTGTCACCTGGTCTTGCCCATAAAGAAAACACAGTGGAGGAAGGCGTGAGAGAGCTGCGCCTCCTTGCGGCTGCCGCGCAGTCCAGGCGTCCCAGCTGGGCATGGACTGGGCGCAGTCTAGGCTGGCAGTCCAAGCGCTGTGACCCAGCACCTGGGGTTTCGACAGATCTGCCTACAACAACACATCTGAGATGCAGTATTAAAAACAAGCCCAACAGTAATCATTTATTATGAAATGGGCTGGCTCTTGAATTGTGCAACAGCCAATTCCTATTAAAAATAACTGTCTTAAATGGTGAAAACAACTTGTTTGTTTTTTTAATGACAAACTTGGAAAAAGCCTTCATAGGTACTGCGTAGATGGAATGTACTCTTAGAAAAGCTCCCGAGTGTGTGGGATTGGAGTTGGAACACAGTGACAGACGTGGCCCTACCATGTGTCTCTGACAAGTGCTAACAGATCAAGATAAGGTCCTTGGAAACAAAAGGAGGAAGCAAAATCTGTGCTGGCCTCTCTTCAGTCCTCAGTACATCTCGCAACACAGCCTGCTTGGGGCTCTTCTGCTCTGGCACTCTGCCTCCCCTGGGACAGCTTAATCTACACATGGAGACTGGTTTCTATATTACATCTTGATTAGTCACTTCAATGGAAAGATAATCTCGGTCCATACCAAATCAGTCGTTAGAAGTCTTGTTCCCATTGGGGCTCTGGGCTTCCTAGGACTACTCTTGGGGCCATAGAGGAAGGTCAGTAAATGAATACCCAGGAGTGCTGGCCTGCCCTTCACGTGGACTTCTGACGGTAATGGAGGGTGAGGTCACCACCACTCTTCCATATGAAGTGTTTCACTGTTCGAAGGTCCATATTTGGATCCAAAACCTGAATAACAAAAAGTAAATAAAAAAGGTATCCAGTATCTCAGGCCGTTATTGCTAATGCTGAACTCTCCTTGCCCATGCTTGGTGGCCTGTTCTTGCTGCATGCAGGCATGAATCTGGGCACGGGAGATGTGCAACTCATGTGGCTAGGGCAGACACGACACGTTCAGCTGTTCTGAAGAAATGCCTTGAGTGAATCCTCATTTACAGCATTTCCACAGATGCTCCACTCACCTCCTCTTCAGATCTTAAACTAACACAGCAGATGCTGCTCTGCACATCAAGATGAGCATGTGGCTTTCTTTTCAGAAAAAAAAAATCCACCAGCACATCCACATCTGTCTGTGTGTGCATTTCAATCTCCTTGTCCCTTTCCTGAAAACTGCCCCCAGGGTAAATGGAAGCTTTAGGGTGGGTTAATCAAGCCCTCCAGAAAAGGCCTCACAAATAGGTGGGAGACCCGGCGCTCCTTACAGTCTCTCTAAAAACAGAAGCCCTCCCCCGACCCCTGCAAGGCAACAGATCTGGAAACCACAACCCTACCACATTAGGAAATTCTGAGCACCAGCACTGGAAACAAGGGGGCAGTGTCCTCAATCCATTTACCTGGTCCTGGCACAAAAGCTCAATTTTCTCCTCTGCCAATACAGCAATATCCTCCTCTTTCTCCTGTTCTCCTGGTTTTTCATTATTAGAAGAGCTAGTGGTTTGAGACTCATTATCCAAGTTGATGATTTTCTCATAGACGTGTTCCATTACTTTCCGGACTTGAAGCATGTCACTAGCAGAAAGTCGGTCCCTGAAAAAGGCAAGGGCAGATGGTGACATCAGGAAATCACTGGATATTCTCTCTCCCATTTTCTTTGGTGATAACATTTGATAAGGCTAAATCATACCACAGAAACATAAACCAATACATGTTCTTAGGCATTGCTTTAATCCATTTTTAGAATTCCCAACAGATTTCTTATAGTGTCATCTCCTAAGACAGATTATGTGCAAATAAGTGAGATTATATACGTAAAGAATAGCCTTCTAGGTTCTATTCCCTTAAACACTTTCCCAAAGCATGGGCAAACTGAATGCCCCTGAAAGGGAAGGCAGCCCCTGGTGCTCATTAGGCTCTGATGATGGATGTACCCATTTCTCCTATAGTCAAGACCTTGAGTTTCAACTGCCTGTCTGATCTCCAAACCCACCAACCCAACAGCTCCCGCCAATGTCCCAAAGGCATCGCAAACACTACATGTCCAAAACTAGATTCAGCAACTTCCTTATCCCCAAACCTACTTCTGTATCTCTGACATCAGTTAATAATGGTCAAATCAAGTAGCTCAGGCTCATACTTTAAAAGCCATCTTGAACTTCAATCATTAAACACTGCTGAAGTGCTATCCAGAGCTTGCTTTAAGATCATCCTCTGTGTCTGAGTGTGAGTGTGAGTGTGTGTCTGAGTGTGTGTGTGTGTGTGTAGGCAGGGGGATTCAGTGGGAGGGAGGGAGTAGAGGTATAGATGACACAATGTTTAGCCATACGCTGACAATTACTTAAGCTGTTTGATGGGATAATGAGGTTCATTCTTCTTTTCTTTTTTGTGTATATGTTTGGAAATCTAACAATATCTTATGTAAGCTCCTACTTCCACATCCCTGATCAAACCATTTTCTGGACCTGAAATATCTTTCTTTTGACCAACCTTACATGTCCAGCTCAAATTCCATGTCCTTCAAGAAACCTTTCTGGAAAGCTATAGTCACAGATTCATTTCTTCCCCCTACACTTGTCTTTCCCTAAGTATCCATAAAAGCAGTTATTATACACAGAGTGTGTCCTAAACTATGAATATGGCAAGAGACAAAATCATGTCTTATTTTGAACATCTGCAACTGGCCACAGTAGGTACTTTGTAAACGGTTAAATTATATAAACTTTCAATATTATGAAATTAGCCTAAGATCTAGTACTTGCCTCCTGTGCAAGAAATGTAATCGTAACGAATAAAAAAATATCTCTGGTAATTAATTAAATCCAACCCAGGGATCGAACCCAGGTCTCATGCATTGCAGGCGGAGTCTTTACCAGCTGAGCCACCTGGGAAGCTCAAGAATACTGGAGTGGTATCCCTTCTCCAGTGGATCTTCCCGACCCAGGAATCGAACCAGGCTCTCCTGCATCGCAAGTGGATTTTTTACCAGTTGAGCTACCAGGGAAGCCATACTTTGTAAATGGTTAAATTATATAAACTTTCAGTATTATGAAATTAGCCTAAGATCTAGTACTTGCCTCCTGTGCTATAAATGTAATCATAAGGAATAAAGAAATCTCTGGCAATTAATCAAAGTATTGCACGACACTCCATTTACTTACTTTTTTAAGGTTTTTGCTCCTGAAGATGCATGAGGTTGGAGGTAGAAAGGAATTTTGTTGAATTTGGGCATATTTTTCTGAAATATTAAAAGTGAAAAAAGGTAAAATAGTTTCTGTTAGTTGATAAACTAAAATGATGTCAATACTTGTGAAAACATGATTCATAAGTTAATCACTATTGTACATTTAAAAGTGACTTTCTATGAAATTTATAGTAAGCTATCAAATTATGTCAACCTTAGAGAAAGGATATCAGAAAAGTATAAAGTTTCATTTTGTAATAAAACAAAGACAAATTATATGCAGTGTCAGGAGCAATATAAAATTGCAGCATGGCTCTTCTCAAATAAAAATTCAAGGTATTAAAGAGAAACAAGCTTTATTTTAATTCTTTAAGCCATACAAACCAAAATCTCAAGTCTACATTCAAATGCCAGAACAAAAATTTAAGTGTCTTTAGAGAAACCCACAACATTCACTTTTGAGAAAAACCATACACGCTATGCCGGTAAGGTCCATTATCCACCTGGAAAGGTCAATCAAGTCCTCCTAACTTGCTTTACCTCTGACATCAGAGTGAGGTCTGAGGTTTCAAATACGAGTGGAAAGTTCAGCCAACCACCTAGATGTCCACATGATGTAAACCATACACTTAGATAAAGGATAAAACTAATCGGTCATCTTTGCTATGGGGATTAATCCCCCTTTGAGCCTCCATGTCATATCCTCTTTGGAGGTTTCCTCCGGGGAATAAGCCACAGGCCTAAAGTCAGCAATGCATCCAAGTGAGTTTCACAGTCAAAAGAATTAGTGGTTTATGGGGAGCTCAAATTTAGAGAAGACTAGAATATCCATGAGGTGTCAGACTGGCTTTAAGTTCTTGGAAGTTTATCTGGGACAGAAAACAAATTTTCTAGAAGGTTCTAGAGATTAAATCTCTTTTCATAAGGCTTTAAATAGACAAAAAATTGGTCAATAGCGTATAACTAGAAACAGACCTATTTGTGTATAGGAATTTAGTGTATGATAAAACAGCATTTCAAATTAGTAGGAAAAGTTTAGATGATTCAATAAATTGTGTTGACACACTGGCTATCCATTTGGAGAAAGTTAGCATCTTACTTCACTTCACACCAAACAGAATACATTCACCAAATAGAATAAATTCTAATACTTTAATGATCTACATACAAACTATTATCATAAACATACTAGAAGAGAACACAAGAAAACATTTTTGCTACTCTGGAGTGGGAAATACTTAAGTAAGACATGAAACTCACAGACATAAAGGATTAATCTGGTCATATAAAAATTAAAACTTTTTGCCTGCCAAAGGACATCATGAGCAAAGTAAAAATTCAATCGAGAGGCAAGAGAATGGTCAAAGGGTTAATATTCAATATGAAGAACTATTACAAGTCAATAAGAAAGACAAATAACCCAATAGAAAGTCGAGTAAAGAATACAAACAGGCAATTTACAAAAGAAATAAAAATGGCCACTATGAAAAGATGCTTAACCTCATCGTAAGTTAAAAAAAATTAAATCAATGAGATAATACGTCTATCTTTCAGCAAAGATTCTAAGTATCCAGCATTGGTGAGGGTGTGGGGTACTGGGCACTCACACACTGTTGGTGAGAGTGTAAACTGGTATACCCTTAGTGGAGTGCAATTTGGCAGTATCTATTGAAATTTAAAATGTGCATACCCTTTGATCCAGCAATTCCACTTCTAGGAATTTACCCTAAAAAGTACACAAAGATATATATACAAGGATGTTCACTGAAGCATTGTTTGTAACAGAAAACATTGGGTACAACCTAAATGTCCATTAATAGGGACTGGCTAAATAAATCATGGTACATTTATACAACGAAACACTATGCAGTTGTTAAAAAGAAGTGATCCATATACTGATATGAAGAAATGTCCAAAATATATTTTTAAGTGAAAAACAAAACAAAAAAACACACCCAAGTTGTAGAACAGTACAGAACAGTAGCTTCTGTGCAAAATAAAATGATCTATATATGGATTGCATATATCTAGACACACATAGATAGACACAAATAATATATACTTGTGTATGCACAGAAAAAGGTACTGAAGGCTTGGCATTAAGCTATTAATATTTACTACCTCTGGGAAGAAGAATAGGAAGTGAATGGAAGAGAGTGTTTGGAAAAGGATGGGAATTTAACTTTATTCATTTATTATTTTCTTTGATAAGCACATTTTATATATTAAAAATAAAGATAGAAAGAGATATAATATTTCTCTGCAGCTTTGGAACTGCACAGAAGCAGAAAAGGATTCCACATGGCAGTCTAGTTTCAATGAAAGATTATACAATCTAATGCAGTTAATTTTCTTCATGATTTGGAAAAAAATAAGAGGACAAAGTGGGAGTGGAGGACACTTACATCCACAGTGATGTCAATTACCCATTGTGGCACCGTCTCATTAAGAAGCATGGACTCAGTCTCACCCCCAGAATCTCGGCAGAGCAGCCTAAACATAATCCATCATGTAGTAAGTGACAAAATAAGCACGGATCCCAATATCACTGTCATTAAATGTTAGAGGGAGGGACCTTATAGAGTTCATTCAGGATAACCCCCAATTGACAGCTGAGGAAATAAAGTAGAAGGCAGGCAGAATGACTCATTCTGCGAAGAGTGAAAGCAAGCTGTAAAACTCAGGCTCCCAGATTCCGAGGCCAGACATACACTACGGCTGCCTATTGGGGCCCCTGGGTGAGGACAGGAAGCTGGGTGTAGGCAAGGCACTTGAGGTCGCCCAGAAGTGCTATGGTGCATGGGACTCCACACACAATATGGGGTCAGGATGTTTTCAGTAACTCCTCTCAGGAAATCACCATAGAGTTCTGCTCTCAAGGGCAAGACAAATAGCCTTCTTACTTCTGGCCCATGGCTTTCTCCCATGACATTTCCTGGGCCTTGGCTGGCAACTTGGAGGTGAAGCCAGTCTAGCACTTGCCTGCAGGCCCTCATGAAGGCCTGCCTTGCACCTCACGTCGAGCCACTGTTGGGCACGACAGTTTCCAGGAGCAGCCCAGTCCATCTCCCCTGGCCTGGTCTGAGGGAAGTTATCTACTCAGATGTTGTCCTGTGGGTGGGGACTTCTGGTGAAGTCATCTGTCCCCTCACCCTGGCGGTCTTGCTGGTTAAGTGAGAAAAAGCATTTCCTGCAGAAACCACTAAGAAGCTGCCTTGAGGCAAGGTTATCAACCTCCACAAGGTATCAACCTCATTTTATCACTAGAGGCTCAGCTCTCAATTAAGATGGGGTCTAATAGCATCAGACACTTAACTATTTCAGGGAGGTGAAAAACCAAAACCCAGACACCCCTAGAAATTAATAGACATTTGCTTGAATCAAAACTTCAGGGCAAACAGGATGCACTCTTAGCCCTTCTTACCCATACCTGAAGAGGGTGCGACCTCCAGCTTCGCCAAAGATCACAGGGGTGTGTGGGGGCACTTGAAAGTAGCCATTTCCTTTCTGTACTCGGTTCTCCTGCTCCCCATTTACTAGGAAAAGATGTAGATGGCGTCAGTACCCAGAGTCAGTGCTAACAACACAGATTCTAAACATTCTGTTTCCACAGGACCCAACCATTGCAAGATTTTAAAGTCACAAAGTACTGTAAGTTAGCTAGAGATGGAAATAAAGGTAAAAAACAAAGTTAAGTTCCTGAAAATAAGAAATACGGCAATGTGCGACACACCTCATGAGAGGTGATTACATTTTAGAGGAGATTAATGTTTGAGATTTAAAACAAAAACATAACCATCTACTTCAGCCTCAGGGCAGTCTAGAACAGTCTCTTTATAAAGGATGATATGCTCTTTTCTTTGGTGCTGGGGGGTGGGGATTGGTAAAACACCAAGCACAGAGAAATTTGTGTCAGAAAAAAAAAATTTATATTTAATGGCAGCCACAACTAATGGTATTAGTGAAAAACAAAATCTCAAAGAGGTCATAAACTCATTTTTATTGCTCTTTGCAGATTTCATTTCAGTCAGCTCTCCGCAGCTGACTCCTCCTTGTTCATAACCACTTTCTGAAGGAATCTGGAAGCAATCTCGCCCTCTGCAACCCAATAGCACTCTCTCACAGCACCAACTCTGACCACACAATGCAGATGTAAGCGGTGCTTTGTCCAACCAGAATGCTAGTCCCTGAATGGAGGGATCCATGCCCATCTATCTCTATTATCTTCACTTACAACTCATTATAGGCCTCCGAAAACTGGAGGTGCCCACCTCGTACGACCAAGCAGTCTGAGGGTCCACTGTGTGCCGTGCAGGTCCAGCAGGATTACCAGCCAGGTAGTGTGTGCCATGTCCTGAGCCTGGCTCAGTCCTGCCCTGCCTTCACTATGCCAGTTTGATTTTAAGGATGATTTGGCGTTCCTGTGACTTATTCTTTACTCCCCCAACCAAAGTCTGCCTTCAAGAGATGCTGCCTGTAGCCCTTTGTTTTGATTACTTAGTCTTTATTGGCTCCTTGGGCCTCCGAGGGCACCCTGTCAGGTTACAGATGGAGAAAGACAAGTCAAGAACAGGAAATGGTATGCCCACAGCTGCTTTGCTGATAAAATGGCAGAGCCCATAGCAGAACTTAGCTTTCTTGACCCTCTGTGAGCAGATCTTTCCACTGACTCTGGCTCACAGTTCACTGCACAATTCAGAAGGGGAACGGAGCGAGCCAGGTAACAAAAGAAACGCCATCATATGTGGGGTCAGTGCTCTCTCTTTGACAGGGACATCAGGACACTGGCTTACGGAAAGGCATGCCATCCTTGCAAAACAGATTTAAACTCCAAAAATGATTCTGGATGAAATCAGTCGGCCACAACAAAGTCTCTGGCAGGAGGGCTTCATCACTGCTGACCACCACAAACAGGCAATCTTCAGAGAATCTTTAGCAGAGCAAGTCCTCAGTAGCAGGAACTCAAGGTTATATATCAACTGTGATATTTTAAGTTTTTTCCCCTCCTTTTTTTAATCAGACTGAGCCAAACTCATATGTTCCAAATTCTCCAGTGCTGCACAGTGAGTTACTGCCACTGCTTTTGGCACACACAGCTTCGGAATGTCCTCAATGACATTAATTCTTTACACATACTCAGTCACTTACCCTGGCACTTCTGAGTTGGGAGCTGATTTTTTGAGCCAATATCAGGTAGATCATCAGACTAGGGAATATCTACCTTTCAGGCCAATGTGAAGAATGCCTCACAAGGACAAACCTGGCTTTCCAATGCAGCTCAATAGCTAGCTTTGGAGGTAAATCCAGCAGGTCCACAGACACCTGGAGAAATACTGTTAGAATAAACCTGCTAAGAGCTGCCTGCTTTCAAGGACAAAGGTCACCTGAATACACAGGACTGATTCCATGTACCTTGTGTAGTGTCATTAATTAGAAGTTCTTTGCTATCTCAGTTGAGACTGGATGGACATTCTTTAGCGTGCAGAAGGGAGGGCAAGAAAGTGGGCATACCACAGCTATTTATTATGTCATCCTTTAGCAAATGCTTAAAGAATTTTTTTTTTTAAATTCTCAGGATAACAATCTAAATATCCTTAACTTCAGAGTAATTTTAAAACCCCTTATTCTAATATAAAAATACGAACCGTGATTTACTTCATTTTCTTCTTCATCTATTGGATTCACATGTGTCCTAGGCCAATATTCTAGGAGTGCCTGGAGTAAAAGCCCTCCTAAGTTCACTGCAAAAGAGTCAATTCAAAAGAAAAACAGAAAAGAGAGACATTAGTTTTAACTTAAAAGTAGAGGGAAAGCAATAAAAATGAAAAGTTTCCACATATTCTGATGTTACATTCTTAACCCAATGCCAAAGATGTCTAAAAGCAAGACTTCACGTATTTCACAAAGTCTATTAAAATTTCATCTTACAATGTTTAAAGCAGTGATAATATCAAGCAAACAGATATTCTATTTGGTTATTCAGATATAGCTATTCTTTGAAAATGAATAAACAACAACAGAAATTGTATTCTTTAAAGGGTTATATCCATATAAAGCCACTATATTTTGTATATATATCAGTTATTTCTACAGGCTACAATCTTAGAAGAATACTGATCAAAGGTATAATTAATAAAATATAATAGACCCTTATGAAGATAAGTCTCTTCTCAACATACACAAAAATTAACTCAACAAGGTCTAAAGAGATGAATGTAAGACGTGAAACCACAATAATCCTAGAAGAAAACACAGGCGATAAGCCTACTGACAATGATATTGGTGGATGATTTTTTTGGATCTGACACCAAAAGCAAAGGCAATGAAGGCAAAAGTAAGTAAGTGGAACTATATCAAACTAACAAGCTTTTACAGAGCAAAGGAAATCATCAACAAAATGAAAAGGCGACCTACTGAACAGGAGAAAATATTTGCAAATTATTTATCTGAAATGGGTTAATATCCAAAGTATATAAAAAATTCATACAACTCAATAGCAAAAAAATGGAAAAATCTGACTAAAAAATTGGGCAGAACAGCTGAATAGACATTTTTCCAAAGAAGACATACAGATGGCCAACAGGTATATGAAAACATGCTCAACATCACTAATCCCAGGGAAAGGCAAATCAAAACCACAATGAGCTATCACCTCACACCTGTCAGAATGGCTGTTAATAAAAAAGATGATAAACAACAAATGTTTGAGAGTATGAGGAGAAACAGGAACCCCTGTGCACTACTGATGGGAATGTACGTTTGTGCAGACACTGTACAAAACAGTATGGTGGTTCCTCAAAAACAAAACTATCATATCTAGTATGCTGCTGCTGCTAAGTCACTTCAGTCGTGTCTGACTCTGCGTGACCCCATAGACAGCAGCCCACCAGGCTCCCCTGTCCCTGGGATTCTCCAGGCAAAAACACTGGAGTGGGTTGCCATTTCCTTCTCCAATGCATGAAAGTGAAAAGTGAAAGTGAAGTCGCGCAGTCGTGTCCGACCCTCAGCGACTCCATGGACTGCAGCCTACCAGGCTCCTCCGTCCATGGGATTCTCCAGGCAAAAGTACTGGAGTGGGGTGCCATTGCCTTCTCCGATCTAGTATGCTACTTCTGAGTATTTATCTGAAGCAAAGGAAAACACTAATTTAAAAAGATATATGCACCCCCATGTTAACTGAAGCATTATTTACAGAAAACCTCATTGTCCATTGATGGATGAATGGATAAAGAAAATGTGATACACACACAAAGAAATATTATTCAGTCATAAAGAAAATTAAGTCTTGCCATTTGTGACAACAAGGATGAACCCTGAAGGCCTTATGGTCAAGCGAAATATGTCAGACACAGACAAATGCCATATGATCCCACTTACATGTGGAATCTGAAGCCAAAAAAGCAAAAAAACCCAGAGCTCATACAAACAAAGAACAGACTGGTGGTTGCCGGATGTTGCGGGGTAGGAGTAATGGAATGGGCAAAGTGGGCGAAGGGAGTCAAAACGTATGAACTCCCAGTTATACAATATATTCGTCACGGGCATGTGACATACAGCATGGCGACTATATTTACTAATACTGTATTGCACATTTTAAAGTCGCTAAGAGAGTAGATCTTAAAAAGTCTCAAGAGAAAAAACTTTCTATACATGGCGACAGATGTTAACTATTAACTAGATTTACTGTTGTGATTATTTTGCAATATATACAAATACTGAATCATTATCCTGTACATCTGAAACCAACACGATATGTTAGTTATACTTCAATAATTCTTTTTTTTAATTGGAGGGGGAAAAACTGTTTCCTAGCTTCACTTATCCTTACCTAACAGATTTTCAGAATGCTTTAAGGGTAGAGAGTATGCTGCATGTTTAATTGTTAAAGCTAAGTCATACACTGTGAGAAAACTCAAGATCCCAAAACACTTAAAATGGAATATTGTCCATTTTCATATGAGAAAATAATATAGATTTCTTGAAAAATAGTTTTTAAAAAACCCAAATATTGTTTATAAACAAAAAAGATGAGCATATAGCAAAAACCCAGCACAGATCTACCTACTCTTTTGGAAGGAGGCAGGGAAGGAAGGACACAAACTCACATTTTGGATCCGACCCATCGGGGCTGCTGAAGCCAGCATCTTTTGCAGAAACCCAAGCAGCAAAGCAGTCACTCTCATCCAAAGTAATTGTCAACATCTGTCAAAAGAGAAAAATTGCTTAGTGGCATTCTATTTGAATACATTCTTCAAGTAAGTCTCTAAATCCTTATTTATTTGCACTATTTGACTAGAGTGCTAAGCCACAGATTCAGAATCAAAATGTGTTTCGTGAGATTCAATGCAACTACAATTTAATATACTGGGATATGAAAAGGCATTTAAACTGCATAAAACCTTCTCCTTTCAAACTTAAAGACACAGGACTCCACAACTAATAATACTTAATTCTCAGCTATAAGAGAAATTTTCAACTATCCCAAATTGCACAAATATCAACTGCTAACTTACCCCTGTTTTTAAGTCTACTGAGAACCAATTTGGTACATATACCATCTTAAATCTTTTCTTAATTTCATCTTCAAAATCCACTTTGCCCAAATCTTCAACTTTACATGCCTATACATCAAAAAGAAAGTATGATAATTATTACTATTAAGTGGTCAATTGATTTGACTCTGACTTAGCTACTCAAAATTTTACACATTTGCCTAAATAAAATGGAGATTAAAATATGTTTCAGAAAGAATGTCATCAAACATTTTTATCTTAAAGCGTTTACCTTTAAATAACTACCTCCTAGTAAAATTTTAAATTAAAGAACCACAAAATGCTCTTTTTTTGAAACTGTAATTTAATTTTGCTGACATTGATATAACATACCACCACACTTATCTGTAACCAATGTCAAAAGAAGGGGAAAAAAATCTTGAAGGAACAAAAAGCAGTTTGTAAGCACTTTAAGAGAACTATGAAGCTACCTTCAGATAATAGGTATAATATAGGCAGCAATCTTAAATTTCTCTTTCTTATTCATTCCCTAAATACCTATGCTCCCCAAAGGTATGTTCCAAACTTCATCTGGTGCCATGGAGCATCTCCAATCAGCTCATCTCAATTCTGAACTTCTGAACCACAAGACAGAATGTTCCCTCTACCTCTTCTTCCTAACAGCAACCTGGCTCGTTCCTGAGGGTCCCATCTCACCAGCCATCTTCTCAAAGGGTGACTCATGTCTTCTCCTATATCCCATAATTCCCTAATGGCATATAGAGACCATGATTCCACCATCACTATGTAAAAACTCTTTGAGCCCGTATCATTCAGCTGCAGTAAACTGTATCCCCTTTTCCTCACTGCCATCTAGTAATCTCTGTGGTTACTGTCCCTCATTCACTGGCAACTTGAGCCTGGCTCAATGTCTTGCAACCCATCTTGCGATCTTGCTTGTTTCCTGGACAACATCAACATTCACGTGGACAACACACAGGTAGGTCATCGCGGCCTCTGGAATCCTTGACAGTAATCCCACTATAAATGGGACAGTTACTCACGCCGCCTGGAACTTGTTTCCTCAGTTTCCCACAACATCTTTGTTAAATCTCTACTTTCCTCCTATTTCTGACCTTGCCGCCACCACCACCTCTTACTGCCCTCAGCACATGACTCTGACCTCTACTCCTTAAAAAAGAGAAGCCTCAACAAAATCCCCTTAACTTTCTGCTACTGTTCTTCCCGGTGCAAGGAAAAAGGTGCCCCTTCTTGCTGGACCTGGACCGCCTCATCTCTTGCGTCTTGGGGGCCTTGTACCATCATCTACCCTCTTATGTCTTTACTGGCTTTTCCCCACAGTGAACCATGATCAAATTTCTCCCATCTTAAAAATACCTTAACACCCAAACAAAACCCTCCGACCTTTTCATCTCTAAATCTTCTCCAGTCACTGCCTCTTCTGCCTATCTCACCAGTCAAATATCATCAAGATCAGATCAGATCAGATCAGTCACTCAGTCATGTCCGACTCTTTGTGACCCCATGAATCGCAGCACTCCAGGCCTCCCTGTCCATCGCCAACTCCCAGAGTTCACTCAGACTCACGTCCATCGAGTCAGTGATGCCATCCAGCCATCTCATCCTCTGTCATCCCCTTCTCCTCTTGCCCCCAATCCCTCCCAGCATCAGAGTCTTTTCCAATGAGTCAACTCTTCGCATGAGGTGGCCAAAGTACTGGAGTTTCAGCTTTAGCATCATTCCTTCCAAAGAAATCCCAGGGCTGATCTCCTTCAGAATGGACTGGTTGGATCTCCTTGCAGTCCAAGGGACTCTGAAGAGTCTTCTCCCACACCACAGTTCAAAAGCATCAATTCTTGATTGTCTCTATTCAAATTCTATTTCTTCACCTCCAAAACACTACTCAACCCACTCCATCTGGCACCAACTGTTCTCAGACACCATCCTCTTCATTGACTAGATCCACATGCATACTCCATTCTGTTATCTCATGCAAACTCTCAGCAGGCTAGCTTAGCTTACCACAAGCTCCTTTCTGAGACATTTAGTCCTTGAGCTGCCACTGGCTCTGAGCATTCTTACCCCTTTTTTTATTATACATCTTTTTGGCTTCTTTTTCTAAAATTTCTTGAAATGGAGATGATTTGGTTTCTTCTATTTTCAGTATAGATGTAATTCTTGGAAACTGACCTTCTCATGGATCCAATTATAATCCACAGACGATGATAGCCGAGCCCATTTCTCCAGTCCAGCTTTCTCATCCGTACATTAGGTTGTACAGGTCTCTGCCCAGCAAACACCTCTACCCAGACATCCCACAGAAACTCAAATCTGTTACCTTTCTCAGCATGTCCATTTCCCCCAATAACCCTTTTTCCTCTTATCTCCCCTGTAACACTTTGACACTAACCCGGAAGCCAAGCACTGATCTCTGTCCCTTCCCTTTCTTCCTGTGTATTTAGTCGCTCAGTCGTGTCTGACTCTCTGCAACCCCATGGACTGAAGCTCACCAGGCTCCTCTGTCCATGGGATTTTTCAGGCAAGAGTATTGGAGTGGGTTGCCATTTCCTCCTCTAGGAGATCTTCCTGACCCAGGGATCGAACCTGCACCTCTGTGTCTCCTGCATTGAAGGCAGATTCTTTACCACTGAGCCATAGAGAAAACATCACTCTTACCCACAGGCCTAAATATCTAATTATTCAATTTTTTTTTTTTACCCCTGCTTGTTCCCACCCTACTCCAGAGGAATATGATATTTCACTGTATTAGTGCAACAACCTCCTAATTATAATGTGTCAGTCATTACAATAAATACTTCTCAAACATCCCCTTAACATTACCAAGAAATAGGTTAAGACCCAGATTTTAGGAATAAAGACAAAGGTAAGAATATTCTGGAGATCATTTGGCTGGCAGGTGGCAGAGCCAAGGTCAGAATGCAGCTCTGTTCAACTCTGAGCCTATGGTCCTAAAACCACTCCTGACTTCTGTACCTTTGTTTAAAGTCATGTCTATTTTGCTTGATCATTTGATCTTAAAACCTCAAGGTCTCATATCTGGATATGGGACACTGCCAGGGACACAAAAATGCCAATGATGATGCATGTCAGCGTAGTACCCCATCTGATAGAACTACCTCCCATTTAGATAGCAGGACTCTACCAGGACTCCAGCTAGTTAGACAGTTTTCCTGCTCTAAACTCATCTAAGAATCTTTAGTAAGTGCTAAAAAAAACCAGCCAAGTCTGGAGCCTACAACTCATGACTTTGTGGGAAATTAATCTCATTTTTTCATCCTTAAACCCCTACTACTCCTTTATATTCACTCAGGTCTCCAGTTACACAAAACTGCTCAGCTGGCCCTGAATGAGCACGTACTTTCCTCTTCTGTGTCTTTGCTATTCACTCCGTCCTCCTAAATGCCCTCCCACAATCTATCTGTTGGAAGCCTTCAAGCCCTGCTCCATGATCTCTCCCCATGCAGTCCTCCTGGTTTTCCAGCTGTACGTAACCTCCTCTGTATGTAGGCCATCCTCTGTTCTGCTCTCCCTCCAACCAGAAGGGATCATTTTTCATCATTTATGACCCTCAGCACACTGTGATTTATGACTCTTTGCACTGTGTTGAACTGAACTGAGTATTCATTTAATCCAGAAATATTTGTAGAACAAATATACCAACAACACTAAGAAGGGCCATTTGTCAGGATCCTAAAAGCAAAGTTCAATTTGTCTATAAATTCTTCAGTGCTATTTAGAATGTGGCTGAACAGCTTAATACATCTCAATTATCCAAGAATTCACTCTAACATGACTCAAAGTCATAACCGATGCTCAGAGATGGCTATAAATCCTAAGAAACGGTCAAAATTATTCTGTGTACTCAACCTAGGGTGATTTTGCATCCTTCTTCCTCCCTCCCTCTAAACGTTTGGCAATGTCTAGAGGCATTTTTGTCTGTCACAACTGAAAGGGGGGGATGGGGATGAAGGTGGTTACTGGCATCTACTGAGCAGAGGTGAAGGGGTGCTAAGCACCCTACAACGCAAGGACAGACCCTCCCTCCCAGTCCTGCAGCAGATTCATTGGGCCCCAAATGCCAAGAGCATCAAGGATGTGGAACTCTGAAGTATTCATTTTCAGGGAAGGCAGCATAACGCAGTTGGTAATACACTAAACAGAGAAAATGGTTCCATTCAAACTCTGGGTACTTAAAAAGATTAACTATGGCCTTATCTAATATTCACATAAGAATATATATTCCAAAATAAGGCTGCACTTAAGTCTTTATTTATATATTATCTTGGTTATTATATATATATATACACACACACACACAAACAACATATACACATATACATACAGACTACAATAAAAAATAAAGGGATATAGAATCCAGTAACCTGTATTAAATTACAAAGATACTCACCTTCAAGACATCCCAATATGCCACATTATTATTGGTATCTTTGGTTAATATATGTCTCTTATCATTAAGAATGTGACACTGAATAATACTAGCACCCCCTAAAGGGAAAAAATCCACACAATTAGTAAAACAATCCTGTATTTAAATTCACAGTACAGCAATGATGTTAAGTGACATGTAACAAAGTGTAAATCATAGTAGCCCCCAGAAAGGAGACCATATAATTATGTCTAAGGCAATTTAAAGCTAACCAAAGAAAAACTGTCTGACTTTAAGTACAGATTATAGATGAGAAGACTCTTTATTCACGTCAAGGGACTACTAGTGGAAAACTGTTAGAGCAAACACCTTAACAATTTTTTTACCCACTGGGAAAAGTCAAAATGATGAGAGGACATCTCTGAACTAGTTCCATCTCTTACTAACGTTTGCTTCCTATCTTACTGCTCTTTTATGCCTCCTGAATGGACATCCTATCCTAATGGTAGCGGCATGGACATCTGACTACAGATAAACACATCATTCAATACTCCAGTCCCAACCTCTGACCCTGAAATCAGAGCGGCCACTTCCAGTTGGAGCATGTAGAATACAGAGGCCAGATCTGAGCAGTTCTGGCTTGTGCCAGAAGACAACACTGTATCTTTTACAGAGTGGCTGTTGGCTTCACCAACACCCATGATTATTAGTCTAATGCTTGGCAAAAAGATGAATTCAAGAAAGCCCAACTTTTAAAGTCACTAAATAGCATTTAAAAAATATTTTTTCTTTTATTAAAAATAAGTCAATATACGATTAGCCTTTTCTTGACATCAGAATTACATTTAAAGGAAAGTCATTTCCTTTATTTTTGTCAATCTCTTAGTGACTATGGTTAATCTCAATAAAAGGTACAATACCTCCCAACATCCTTACTTACCTTTAATAACCTGGTCAGGTTGTGTACAAAGGGGTGTTATAGGATTTGTACAGTCATTGTCATAATCTCCAGAGGCTCTAAAATTATGAATTCCCTTCAATGTCTAAAGGAATAAAATTCATTATTTAATCATTTTATGCTTTATAAGCTTTAGTGGCAAGAAAAACAAAGAGCAAATGAGAAAAACCCAACAATTAACATCAACCAAAAAAATACTTAAGACACAAAGTACAATTATCTACTGTGATTAAAAAAATACAAAACAAAAATTAAGAAGGGAATGTTGTCTTTTTGGAGAGAACACTAGGCACTCTTCTGGGTAAAGCTATGTTGATCTCAAATTGGCACAAAGAAATTTAGACAAGATATATATATTTTTTTACAAGTACAAAGAAAGACAACTTGACCTACATATAAAATAAGAATAAAGGCAAACACTTTCTCTTTTGTTATCCACAGTCTGGTAAGCAAGAAAATGGAAATCTTAATTCTTAACTTAAAAAGTAACTATTTATTATTAAATCTTAATTAAAAGTACTTTTTTTTACTTCACTCTGCTTACCCTTTATTTTGATCCTTGTTCTTTATGCTATGAAGAAAAAGGAAATGAATTTGAAAAAACAATTCTGCTTTCTGTTTAGAAAAACAGAATTCTAATGAGCTTCCCTGCTGTCCTGGTACTTGGACTGCCTCTTTTCAAATACACTTTCATAAGGTCAGAAGTTGTAGTAATCTTTACTGGTTTTGTCAGGGCACAGTGCCTATGCTCAGCACATTAAATGTGTATCTTGGCTCCTGACAAAGAAGTCAGAAGCTTCTGTATTATAGTATTATAGTATTTTAGTAATATAGTATTATATTAGTAATATAATATTTTGTAATATAGTATTTTGACTATGACCTTAATTTTTATGCAATCCTTAGGATCACACCTGCATTCACAGGGGCATTCAGATTTTTGCCACTGTCTAAATTTTGGATTTTTGTCCTGCTACTGAAAGTCATGGCATCTGGTCCCATCACTTCATGCCAAATAGATGGAGGAACAATGGAAACAGTGACAGACTTTATTTTCTTGGACTCCAAAATCACTGGAGATGGTGACTGCAGCCATGAAATTAAAAGATGCTTGCTCCTTGGAAGAAAAGCTATGCTATTAAAACCTAGACAGCACATTAAAAAGCAGAGACATTACTTTGCCAACAAAGGTCTGTCTAGCCAAAGCTATGGTTTTTCCAGTAGTCATTTATGGATGTGAGAGTTGGACCATAAAGAAAGCTGAGTGCCAAAGAACTGATGCTTTTGAACTGTGGTGTTGGAGAAGACTCTTGAGAGTCCCTACAGATCAAACCAGTCCATCATAAAAGAAATCAGTCTCGAACATTCATTGGAAGGACTGTTGCTAAAGCTGAAGCTCCAATACTTTGGTCACCTGATGCGAAGAGCTGACTCCTTAGAAAAGACCCTGAAGCCGGGCAAGATTGAAGGCAGGAGGAGACAGGGATGATGGAGGATGAGATGGTTGGATGGCATCACTGACTCGATGGATATGAGTTTGAGTAAGCTCCGGGAGTTGGTGATGGACAGGGAAGTCTGGTGTGCTGCAGTCCATGGGGTTGCAAAGAGTCAGACACGACTGAGTGACTGAATTGACTGAGTCATGCTCACACTGAGCGTGTGGTACTCTGCCAGCATTTGGTACAGTGGCTCACTTACCCATTTATTTACTGTAGACTTTGTTGTTGCAACCCAAATTGCAGGAGGGGGGTCAGCTGATCTGTCAAGTTCCATCTGAAACAAGGCACAAAAATACCACTGTATGGAATGTTGACTCTTCTGAACAGCCAGGACCAGCTAAACAATATTAAATACCAACTCCTTCATTCAACATTGTACAGTGATGATACCACAGGCATGTGTTAAAAGCCAGGGATGCACAGAAGAATGAAAGGGGCTCTCTGATAATGGAATTTAGAGCCCTACATAAATGGAATGGGGTGACGTCTTACTAAAAACAAGGGCTTCAAGTTTCAAGTGTGGTTAATTTAAGGGTTCTAAATGGGTACAGTCAGAAGGATGACTTACCGTCCCTTCCTACCTTTACCACTCTTCTGTTTTTATGTTCTTAATAACAAGAAAATAAGTTTCTTTTTTCTTTGGAAATGAGTGTAGCAAGAAACAAAATAACAGTTCTAACAAGACAGCAAAAGTAAAAGGTATTCCTGCAATGGACCATGCCTACTCCCCACCCAGGAACAGACTGTACAATGGGAACAGTTTACGGTGTCCTGTATTTTTAAAATACTGCACATGTGAAAATAAATATACACCTATGTACACATTATGCAAATGAAGTGATCTGCCCACTATTCTTCCTGCACCAGGAAACTGCAGGTTTGGAGACATGAGGACAGGGCTGGAACACTGGCAACCAGGAATCCTCTTTAGTTCAAAGCGATGCTCCTTATGTTTATGCCTGTGTTAAATACTTCTCGTCTTTTTCTCCACAGCCCAGAGGTCCTGGCAGCCGCAGGCCTTGCAGTGCAGTTTCCCCTCCACACCTGTCTCTCCCCTCAGCGTGCTTCCTGCACACATGCTGTGTCTCTATGATTTTGGCCTCAACTCTCTTGCTTCTCTAAAGGATTATGGCTTCTGTCCATTAGGCTGTGCCATCTGCTTTAAAGAACTGTACTTGGCCAGTATAATGTGAGCTCTTAGACCACAGGCATCCTCTCAAGTGTCTCATTTGACCTGTAGTCTCTGTTTCAGCTCTTCCTCCTATACTGTGGTCTGAGTGTCAGATGTCACTTAAGTTTTGTAGATGCTTTTCTTGTTTTCAGATGATCTCTGAGAAGGGGTTGGCAGGGGTGGAGAGTGCTGTCTTTATGCCTCCATTTTAAATCTGGAAATCTCCTCACCATTGTTTTAATGTGCAATTCTGTGAATATCAGTGAGACTGAACATCTTGTCAACGATGACTGGCCATTTTTCTAGGCTAGGCTTCACTTTTAGCAGGTGTCAATATGGATGGCTTCTCAAGTACCCACCTCCCAGGACTATTCTGAGGCAGTGATGGTTTGCAATTTGAACCTGCCTCTCCCCCTTCTTCAGGAGCACTCTTCCACATCCCCCACGTGACACAGTGGACACATTTCTGCTTTGCTGTCCACTCACAGATACCTGAACTCCTCTTATTCCTTCTCTGAGGACAGGTTAGGAAAGCCAGCAGAGCTCAGGAGCACTGTGGGTCAGTTCAGAGGATTCGCCAGTGCGACACTCATCCACCCCTGATGTTCCCAGGAAGTCACCATTTCCTCTACGGGCGGCTAAGAAGTATCTTTTTTTACAACCTAACAGGTGACTCAGGTTTTAATATTGATTTCGATGTATTTGGCTAGTGCATGTAACAATCTAAATCATAAAACTAAAACATATGACGTACCTTGAGAACTGGCGCTTTTTCTTCACAAATTAGCACCCGAATATCAGGGTTTCTTAGGTCTGTGCAATAAATCTTCCTGTCCCTTCCTCCAGAATACACGTGTGTGAAGGCGTCATTGACCTGCAGAGCCCACACACCTTCATCATGCACTCGATACGTTGCTATACATCTCTGCTGGCCAAGGGACCAAAGGCGGATTGTCCCATCTGAACTGCCGGAAAGGCACTGGGAATAGAGAAAGCTAAGGTTAGAAACCTGCCCCAAAAGATCCTGCTATCTTGTGCTCTGCTCTTGGCTTCTCTCCGGACTCCATACTGTCAAAACGTATCTCTAATAACCTGCATTCCTGCCTCTGATAAAAGATTTTTGATAAGCATGCATCACAGGCTGGGATGACCAAAGGCAACAATACAGGCTCAAGTAGGGAACCTTCTGAGGAAAACTTCCTTGGTACCTGGCCACCTGCAACATCACCATCTTGTGTCCCATTCCACATCCAATGAGGCAGAAACTCTGGTGGGGGCCAGCAATCTGTGTTCTGACAGGCTCTCCAGGTCATTCTGTCTGGTACGCCAAGTTTGACAAGCACTGCACTAGCCCAGAGCCCTGGGTCACACCTCTGTTTTGTCCTCTCCCTCACTGCTCTGGATTCATGATGACTTGCCAGGTCTCCTGGATTTTACTGACAAGAGTCAAATGCAAAATCCAGCTTGCCACTCTGTGTGAGCGTGGCTACTTTACATATGAGCCTTGAGTTTAACATCCATTAATACAAAATGTAAACCCTCACCATTCAGAGTTAACATTGGCAATTCTGACATTTCTGAAGGCTTAACTACATGCAAGTTGCTGGTGCTCTTATCAGAGCTGAGCACACTGAGTGTGACAGAAACAGGGAGAACCAGCCACCCCACATTTGCATTCAGCATGCCTGGTATTCTGTACCAGTTACTGTGGTGACCTGAGGAAAAAATAGCCCTGAGGAGAAAGCAACCGCTGGTGCTGGTATATGAAATCAAGCAGGCAAAGAACTTCAAAGAAGAGAAGATAGTTCTGGGCTGGGAGACCTGGATAGTGTCTGAACAGATGAGGCCTTCAGGAATACAAGGATTAACTGGCCTGTTCTGTGATTTGAAAGGCTTTCAGAACTCTGGACATGTTTAATTAAACAAACATCGTACTGACAGACTCCCCCATAAGCTGTCAGGAGCATCAGTGCTTTAATCATTGATTATAACTAGTTCGCAAGAGAACCAAGAGACTAACCAGTAAAGACACTGCAGCAGGAAGGTTGTAAGGAGACCTTCATCACGTGTGTAGGAGCACTGTGGTAGTGCAATGGGGGGCAGGCAGGGAGTCCCCCATTCCAGGATGAGATGCTTCGCCGAGGTGGCAAAGCTGTTAGTAAAGCTTTGATCGCTCAGCTCCTAGACCACGTATCTACAGGGAATAAGGAACTGACAACTTTAGGATAAGGAAGGCAAAGATGGGTTGGAAGTCCTCACAGGCTGGGTAACTTACAACAGTAAAGAGGCAAACCCCAAACCCAGAATGCACAGCTGAAAGCAGTTGAGGAAATACAGAGTATATTAGAGTTCTACACCAACCTGGATATAGAATACAAAATAATCTTTGATAATAATCAGTATTCTAAGACTGTTAAAAAGCAGGGCCCCAAATAGACAGCAATCACTTTTAAAGCACCAAGTTGGCAAATGAGTTTGTAGTATTCAGTAGTATGGTTAGATGTGCCTATTTTATAGGAATTCTAGTGCCTGATGTCCTTTAGGACCTGAGGTTTCATCCAAACACTTCCCACTGACCCCAACCTTCCACTGGATAAACATGAAGACCCCTTCATTACGAGGTGGTTTTTGGGACTAGGACAGAATGCCCCAAATGGTTCTGCTAAGTCAGACTCGGGGGATCAGATCCTATAGCCTGATCGGGTGCTCTGTGCTTCTGCCAACAGAGACGAGAAGTACCAGTGTACTGTGGCAAGACTGCTGTTGATCAACACACGGTGTTTCTGGGATGGTCACTTATACACAGTTGTAACTGCCAAGAGAGAGCAGCCTAGGGGGCAAGTCAGGAGCAAGGAGTGGCCTAATGCTCAAAGAGCCCCTGGGCCTATAGGTTAGGTTCAGCAAGATTTGTACGAGCAAGGAAAATCCTGTGAGTGACGCACAAGGACGTGACTGACTCAGAACAAGATGGCAGCTTGCCCCAGTCTCCTCAAGCAACTGACTGAGCGAGTACAAGGAATCAAAAGTCAGCTGGCTCGGCCCAGGAATGCTGGCACCAGTCAAAACAACTGCAGTGAAGAGAGACCTCAAATAGTAAGATTCGCTAAATATCCGACGACAACAAAGGAAGTGAGGCAATAGGCTGACACTGATAGGACCCATTGGCCTACTACACGTATCTCATCACAAGTTCCCGACTTAAAACACCACAGGGACCCTACATGAGAAGCTGCAGGGCAACTACAGCATTTAATACATACTCTGGTCCAGTAACTAATAACTGTCTCTTCCATGTTGCAAGAGTTCAAGAATCAGTAAGTAAACGTTTCTTTTCCCTTCTCTCTTTTCGCCAGATACATGGCTACTCTAGGTGTTTTCTTGATAAATTCCCTAATGTAAAGATGCCATGTTGTTGGTGGCTAAATTTACATTTAGTTTCTCATTGCCAGTAAGGAAAATGGATAAAGGGAGAACTAAAGGAGAAAAATTACCGGCTTAATTCTGCACGCTAAGGCAGACAGGCAGCTTATTTAAAGTAGTACCATATCACTGTCTGTGCTTTCAGTAAGGGAAGCTGACTTGAGGTGAGGTGCATTTATAACCATATATAAGAAAGCCTTTCTCAGATATCAATGCAAAGAAATAGAGGAAAACAATAGAATGGAAAAGACCAGAGATCTCTTCAAGAAAATTAGTTACCAAATGAACATTTCATGCAAAGATGGGCACAATAAAGGACAGAAATGGGATGGACCTAACAGAAGCAGAAGATATTAAGAAGAGGTGGCAAGAATACACAGAAGAACTATACAAAAAAGATCTGCATAACCCAGATAATCACAATGGTGTGATCACTCACCTAGAGCCAGACCTCCTGGAATATGAAGTCAATTGGGTCTTAGGAAGCATCACTATGAACAAAGCTAGTGGAGGTGATGGAATTCCAGTCGAGCTATTTCAAATCCTAAAAGATGATGCTATATATGCCAGCAAATTTGGAAAACTCAGCAGTGGCCACAGGACTGGAAAAGGTCAGTTTTCATTCCAATCCCAAAGAATGCTCAAACTGATGCACAATGGCACTCATCTCACATGCCAGTAAAGTAATGCTCACAATTCTCCAAGCCAGGCTTCAATAGTATGTGAACTGTGAACAGATGTTCAAGGTGAATATAGAAAAGGTAGAGGAACCAGAGGTCAAATTGTCAACATCCGCTGGATCATCGAAAAAGCAAGAGAGTGCCAGGAAAACATCTACTTCTGCTTTACTGACTTATGCCAAAGCCCTTGACTATGTGGATCACAACGAACTGTGGAAAATTCTTAGAGGTGGGAATACCAGACCACCTGACCTGCCTCCTAAGAAATCTGTATGAAGGTCAGGAAGCAACAGTTAGAAATGGACATGGAACAATAGACTGGTTCCAAATAGGGAAGGAGTATGTCAAGGCTATATATTGTCACCTTGCTTATTTAACTTATATGTAGAGTACATCATGCAAAATGCTGGCTGGATGAAGCACAAGCTGGAATCAAGATTTCTGGAAGAAATATCAATAACCTCAGATACAAAGATGACATCACCCTTATGGCAGAAAGCGAAGAAGAGCTAAAGAGACTCTTGATGAAAGTGAAAGAGGAGAGTGAAAAAGTTGGCCTAAAATTCAACATTCAGAAAACTAAGATCATGGCCTCTGGTCCCATCACTTCATGGCAAATAGATGGGGAAACAATGGAAACAGTGACAGATTTTATTTTCTTGGGCTCCCAAATCACTGGAGATGGTGACTGCAGCCATGAAATTAAAAGACGCTTGCTCCTTGGAAGAAAAGCTATGACCAACCTAGACAGCATATTAAAAAGCCGAGACATTACTTTACCAACAAAGGTCTGTCTAGTCAAAGCTATGGTTTTTCCAGTAGTCATGTATGGATGTGAGAGTTGGACTATAAAGAAAGCTGAGCCCTGAAGAATTGATGCTTTTGAACTGTGGTGTTGGAGGAGATTTGAGAGTCCCTTCAACTGCAAGGAGATGCAACCTGTCCATCTTAAAGGAGATCGGTCCTGAGTATTCATGGGAAGGACTGACGCTGAAGCTGAAACTCCAATACTTGGGCCACCTGATGTGAAGAACTGACTCATTTTGAAAAGAGCCTGATGCTGGGAAAGACTGAAGGTGGGAGAAGGGGACAACAGAGGACGAGATGGTTGGATGGCACCACCGACGTGACAGACATGAGTTTGAGTAAACCCCGGGAATTGGTGATGGACAGGGAGGCCTGGTGTGCTGCAGTCCATGGAGTTGTGAAGAGTCGGACACAACTGAGTGACTGAACTGAACTGATGCTACTTATATCATCTTAAGTAAAAGCACATTCATAATTATCTACAGAGGAAACAAGGCATGGAGTGAAGCAGAAAGGAGGAGATTTCAGAAAGTCCACCAGGCCCACAGCCCTCTTCTGAAAAACCATCTAGTCTACTGTCTCTAGCTAAGGGCAGTCCCATGGAGTTCATATGATCCAGTTTGATCCTGGACAAAGCTAACGGAAGAAGGCTTGGACAACCATATCAAGTGCAACCTAGCAGCTACTGCAAAAAAGTGAGGAGCTGACTGCATTGGGCTTTTCAGACTCACGTGAAAATGCTACTGCAAAGAAACTCAAGAGTCTGAGAAAATGCCACGGTTTGCAGATAAGAACGCACCTTGTTTCTACTCTCCTCACCAACTATACTAACTAAATATTAAGACTCCCACTTTGCAGATGAGAAAACTAAGGACAGGTAATGAAGGGTTCTCTGCTCAAGGCTACACAACACATGATATCAAGTACCACGTCTCCAAAGACCTCTACGGGCATCTTCCAGCCTCTCTACCTGGTTCCGAAAAGTGATTTCCTTCCCTTGGCCAGTTTTTCAACTTTCCTTTCACCTCTGGAAACAAAGGCTTCTCTAATTCATGGATGAGGCAACCTCCTTGATGTTATTTCTTGGGAGTAATGGACCCATGGTGTTTCTCATCCAGTCACATTCGTACTCTCCCTTTTCCAGCCCCATCACAATCAATTCCAATGATCCCTGCCTATGAAAAAAACGGCGGCGGTACACGGGAGAGGTGTGTCATAACATAAAATGGTGCTCAGTTTTTGTTTTTTACTGTCTATATTGATGAAAGATCATTTTTCTACTGCTATAGAACAGATAGAATTGTGATTTATAATTCACAAATTATGTGGCTGAATATTAATACCTGTTCAAACATTACCAAAATGTTTTTCTTTGAAATGCTGACTTTAAGTTCTATGTTAGATAACAAAACTACAGTCCATATCTACATAGCCAACTGACAAGATCTGCCTAAGAAACCAGACCCACTGTGAGGATATTTTCCACTGCCAGAAAGCACTCAATACCAAAGATTCCTTCTGCTTCAAAAAAGGAAGCATTTTAAATTATTTTAGCCTATATGTATGTGTGTATTTATGGATGGATGCTCAGCTCTGTCTGATTTTTTGAGACCTCATGGACGGCAGCCCACCAGGTTCCTCTATCCATGGGATTTTCCGGGCAAGAAATACTGGAGTGGGTTGCCATTTCCTCCTCCAGGAGATCTTTCCGACTCAAGGATCAAACCCACGCCTCCTGTAGTTCCTGCATTGGTAAGCAATCCTTTACCACTGAGCCACCTGGGAAGCCCTTATTTTAGTCTATACATAATTGCATATACTCACCTGCATTAGAATTATTCTTAGGATATCCTTTGTTTGGCCTTTCTTTAAAAGTTATGCAAACAAGATAATTTCAAAATGTGGATTATTATATGTGCAACTGAGTATTTTAAGGATTTAAAAATCAGACCACAGTTTACAATGCTTGTAGCTTTTGGTTTAAACCAACTATGCAACAATATAGAAAGCGGGGGAGCTTCTCCTGTATGAAATTCTGACAAGGTCAGTAGGTAAATGCTCACGAGAACTGCATACCTGTGTGCCATCTCTGTTCAGCAGCAACGCTTTAACATTATCCGTGTGCCCTTTTAGCTTCATTAGTTTTGCACATGTTCTTGGATCCCATACTCTTAAAACCTGTGAATCATACAACGAATCATACAAACGATCAAATTCAAATAGTAGATGGCTTCTATAAATCAAGTGGTAACCATCAAGTTCTGTGATGGTAGTACTACTTCAGCCAATAGACAGTGTTCCAGTGTCCAAGGCTCCCAACTTTTTTAAGAGGGAGGAAGCCTCTTTAATGTAAAAAAAAATGCACAGGCCTCCTGACTCCACCCTCCGCCCCTGGCACCACACACATGACAGTAATTATATAGTTATACCCTTATTTGTTCAAATAAAGCCTTTATTTTTAGTATCCACAAGGAAAAACCACTGTCTATGTATTTTGTAATTACAAAGATCAAATTATTTTGGTTTCTTTGTTTTCTAGTGTTAAAATATACCCCTTGAGTTTCCCCTTACCTTCTCAGTGGACCCTGATACAATGATTGTTCCCAGTTGATTCATTGCCAGGCTATAAATGGAATCTTTGTTCCCACTTAAAGAAGAAGCTATTAAGGATAAATAGAGCTAAAGGTTAAAATCATCAGCTGTTTAGTAGCTAGTCAGCACAAGTTTAATTATTTGATTTAGAAATCTTATCTTTATGGGGACTCTTAAGGAAAAGAAATTTACCTATTATGGAGATAATTCTAAATAATACTATTAAAATTTACATCCCTTCTGGATTTGAGCATACACAAATGCTCAACAAATATTTACTAAGTTGAACTGAACTGCCACTTAAAAAGCTATCCACATAAGTAATAGATTTTCAAAGATACACATGTGCCAATAAAAATGAAAACTACAGCTAAACTCACTTTTTACAAGAAAACACAAATCAAAACGAAATACTATTTTCACTGACAAAAATCAGTAAAAAACAAAGCAACATACTTGGTTCTCAAAAAAAACAGTTGAAATGGCCTTCTCATACATTACCCGTGGAAGGATAATTTGGTACAACTCTTCTGGAAGGAAACTAGGCACTGTGTGGCAAGAATTGCATTCATGCTCTCTCTTTCAGAAGTCAGTACCACTGAAGCACATACATAAAACTGCCCATACAGTATGATTCCAACTTTACAACAAGGAATAAGTATAAACAAACATACTGATTGTGAGTAAAGGAATAAATACATATAAAGTATTTAGAAAAGTTAACTGCTTCTACTGAATGCTCAGTAAATGTTAGCTATTATCATTATTTCCATAATGATAAAAAGCGTGTTTGCTATCCTCTCTAAACAGTTCTAAGTAGAATATACTTGTTGCTGAATCTATACCACTAAGCCTCATCTCTGACCTTGGGCCGATCCTCCTTTTTTGGCTTCATTCCCTCTTGTTAGTGCCTCTTTCAGGCAGGCCTTACATTAGAAGAGAGTTAAATGATGCATTATGACAGCCCCAGTAGGGACCAGCTGCTGAATCCCTGAAACTGTGTACATTAATCACAGAGAACAAGGGAAGAATAGTGTTTAAACCTTCACATATTTCCTGAGAAAAAGGGCAAAATAATATTTAAGAAATTATAAACACCAGTCTCCCAACCTGCTCTTCTTGACACATACTAGATTTCATTAGAATTGTTAGCTATGTCAACATGAGTATTACACAGTCATGACAAATTGGATCTGTCATGCAGGGATCCAGACAGTTCAGGCCCACATCATGAACACAGATCTTCTAAGCCAGGCTTAGCTAAAAATACCTGTCTAGGTCTGACTAGGTAACTGAGATCTTAGTTGATAAGGCATCCATGCTATTAACTCGCTGTGAAGGTTTCTGAATTGTCTCTAGAAGCTAGGGTCAGCCTTTCTGCACTCTTCTGGAATTGGCTGGATTCTTAAGGCTGCTCTGAAAGGGTCCTACAGTATTGGCACTAAAAGCCCTCTTTCTTTCCTTTGGGTATTTTCCTATGTGGTTATTAACTTGAAGGCTGTTAGTATCCAGTAACACTTTTCCTGGGGTAGGAAAATGGCAACCCACTCCAGTATTCTTGCCTAGAAAATCTCATGGACAGAGGAGCCTTCTGCTACTGCTGCTAAGTTGCTTCAGTCGTGTCCGACTCTGTGCGACCCCATAGATGGCAGCCCACCAGGCTCCTCCATCCCTGGGATTCTCCAAGGGTCGCAGAGAGGAGTCGGACACAATTAAGAGACTAAGTACAACACTTCTAAAAGTCAAGAGTTGCCTACTTTTGGCCAGGTAATCACTACTTTGATCAGTAATAATCTGCCTAGAGTGTGGCCCTGGGTCAGGTAAAGCTGTAGGATATATTAATACAAAGTAATAAGACAGACACTTTTGCACTCTGGAAGCTTATATGTTAGCTAGGGAGCTAACAGGTACAAAAATGGCCAGGTTACACCTGCAGAAGTTACCATTTTTAGACCACAGTGAGGAACTAGCTTCTAATCACACTCTTGGGGACTAGAATGCTACAGGCAGAACCACTGTCTTGATGCAAACTTATCGGATTTGTTTTATAAACCATTCTTTATTTATGTCAACTTGGATCACTTTCAAAGAAAAATTTTCAAACACCTTACTTGTGACGGTGTTATTTGAGGCAGTCAGTGCTGTTAGAGTATTCACATCCCAAAGGAATATTTGTCGGTCCAATCCAGCTGATGCTACGAGTTCCTTATCCTTGGCATACGCTAAGGCCTTTACATAATCCTGTAACAAAACATATATATTATGATCTACTCTGTAGACTAATAAGCAAATGAGTCATATAAAGTACTGAGATCCTAGTACTGCACTAAAGACACCGAAAACTGCGTTAGTTGTCTTACCTTATGCGTCCTTAATGTTGACATGCAAAATCCCTTATGTGCGTTCCATACTTTTACTGTTGTATCAGAAGAAGCAGATATTACTAGAAGAGGCAAAGAATGAACAAACCCCTTAGTAGTGTGTCTAAACACCATTTTAAAGAATTAACTTAAAAAAATTAACAGTCTCAAACTTTCATATATACAAAATGTTCATACATAAATATTTGAATATTTATGTATGTTGAATATTTATAATATTCCTAAAGGGGCGACGGGCGGGAGGAGCTACCCCATGCCCCTAAGCCTGAGGCCAAGGGCAGCGGCGGGGAGGAGCGACCGCACGACCGAGGCCAGGGGCAGTGGCCGGGAGGACCAACCCCACATCCAAGGAGCCGTGGCTGCGCGGGCACAGGAGGGCCTAGAGGAGCTATTCCACATTGAAGGTCAGGAAGGGCGGCAGTGAGGAGATACCCCTCATCCAAGGTAAGGAGCAATGGCTGCGCTTTGCTGGAGCACCGTGAAGAGATACCCCACGCCCAAGGCAAGAGAAACCCAATTAAGGCGGTAGGTGTTGCAAGAGGGCATCAGAGGGCAAACACACTGAAACCATACTCACAGAAAACTAGTCAATCTAACCACACTAGGACCACAGCCTTGTCTAACTCAATGAAACTAAGCCATGCCTGTGGGGCAACCCAAGACAGGCGGGTCATGGTGGAGAGATTTGACAGAATGTGGTCCACTGGATAAGGGAATGGCAAACCACTTCAGTATTCTTGCCTTGAGAACCCCATGAACAGTATGAAAAGGCAAAATGATAGGATACTGAAAGAGAAACTCCCCAGGTCAGTTGTGCCCAATATGCTACTGGAAATCAATGGAGAAATAACTCCAGAAAGAATGAAGGGATGGAGCCAAAGCAAAAACAATACCCAGCTGTGGATGTGACTGGTGACAGAAGCAAGGTCCGATGCTGTAAAGAGCAATATTGCATAGGAACCTGGAATGTCAGGTCCATGAATCAAGGCAAATTGAAAGTGGTCAAACAGATGGCAAGAGTGAATGTCGACATTCTAGGAATCAGCGAACTGAAATGGACTGGAATGGGTGAATTTAACTCAGATGATCATTATATCTACTACTGTGGGCAGGAATCCCTCAGAAGAAATGGAGTGGCCATCATGGTCAACAAAAGACTCCGAAATGCAGTACTTGGATGCAATCTCAAAAACGACAGAATGATCTCTATTCGTTTCCAAGGCAAACCATTCAATATCACAGTAATCCAAGTCTATGCCCCAACCAGTAACGCTGAAGAAGCTGAAGTTGAACGGTTCTATGAAGACCTACAAGACCTTTTAGAAATAACACCCAAAAAAGATGTCCTTTTCATTATAGGGGACTGGAATGCAAAAGTAGGAAGTCAAGAAACACCTGGAGTAACAGGCAAATTTGGCCTTGGAATACGGAATGAAGCAGGGCAAAGACTAATAGAGTTTTGCCAAGAAAATGCACTGGTCATAACAAACACCCTCTTCCAACAACACAAGAGAAGACTCTATACATGGACATCACCAGATGGTCAACACCGAAATCAGATTGATTATATTCTTTGCAGCCAAAGATGGAGAAGCTCTATACAGTCAGCAAAAACAAGACCAGGAGCTGACTGTGGCTCAGACCATGAACTCCTTATTGCCAAATTCAGACTGAAATTGAAGAAAGTAGGGAAAACCACTAGACCATTCAGGTATGACCTAAATCAAATCCCTTATGATTATACAGTGGAAGTGAGAAATAGATTTAAGGGCCTAGATCTGATAGATAGAGTGCCTGATGAACTATGGAATGAGGTTCGTGACATTGTACAGGAGACAGGGATCAAGACCATTCCCATAGAAAAGAAAGGCAAAAAAGCAAAATGGCTGTCTGGGGAGGCCTTACAAATAGCTGTGAAAAGAAGAGAAGCGAAAAGCAAAGGAGAAAAGGAAAGATATAAGCATCTGAATGCAGAGTTCCAAAGAACAGCAAGAAGAGATAAGAAAGCCTTCTTCAGCGATCAATGCAAAGAAACAGAGGAAAACAACAGAATGGGAAAGACTAGGGATCTCTTCAAGAAAATCAGAGATACCAAAGGAACATTTCATGCAAAGATGAGCTCGATACAAGGACAGAAATGGTATGGACCTAACAGAAGCAGAAGATATTAAAAAGAGATGGCAAGAATACACAGAAGAACTGTACAAAAAAGATCTTCACGACCCAGATAATCACGATGGTGTGATCACTGACCTAGAGCCAGACATCCTGGAATGTGAAGTCAAGTGGGCCTTAGAAAGCATCACTACGAACAAAGCTAGTGGAGGTGATGGAATTCCAGTTGAACTATTCCAAATCTTGAAAGATGATGCTGTGAAAGTGCTGCACTCAATATGCCAGCAAATTTGGAAAACTCAGCAGTGGCCACAGGACTGGAAAAGGTCAGTTTTCATTCCAATCCCAAAGAAAGGCAATTCCAAAGAATGCTCAAACTACTGCACAATTGCACTCATCTCACACGCTAGTAAAGTAAGGCTCAAAATTCTCCAAGCCAGGCTTCAGAAATATGTGAACCGTGAACTTCCTGATGTTCAAGCTGGTTTTAGAAAAGGCAGAGGAACCAGAGATCAAATTGCCAACATCCGCTGGATCATAGAAAAAGCAAGAGAGTTCCAGGAAAGCATCTATTTCTGCTTTATTGACTATGCCAAAGCCTTTGACTGTGTGGATCACAATAAACTGTGGAAAATTCTGAAAGAGATGGGAGTACCAGAACACCTGATCTGCCTCTTGAGAAATCTGTATGCAGGTCAGGAAGCAACAGTTAGAACTGGATATGGAACAACAGACTGGTTCCAAATAGGAAAAGGAGTATGTCAAGGCTGTATATTGTCACCCTGTTTATTTAACTTATATGCAGAGTACATCATGAGAAACGCTGGACTAGAAGAAGCACAAGCTGGAATCAAGATTGCCGGGAGAAATATCAATAACCTCAGATATGCAGATGATACCACCCTTATGGCAGAAAGTGAAGACGAACTCAAAAGCCTCTTGATGAAAGTGAAAGTGGAGAGTGAAAAAGTTGGCTTAAAGCTCAACATTCAGAAAACGAAGATCATGGCATCCGGTCCCACCACTTCATGGGAAATAGATGGGGAAACAGTGGAAACAGTGTCAGACTTTATTTTTCTGGGCTCCAAAATCATTACAGACGGTGACTGCAGCCATGAAATTAAAAGACGCTTACTCCTTGGAAGGAAAGTTATGACTAACCTAGATAGCATATTCAAAAGCAGAGACATTACTTTGCCAACAAAGGTCCGTCTAGTCAAGGCTATGGTTTTTCCTGTGGTCATGTATGGATGTGAGAGTTGGACTGTGAAGAAGGCTGAGCACCGAAGAATTGATGCTTTTGAACTGTGGTGCTGGAGAAGACTCTTGAGTGTCCCTTGGACTGCAAGGAGATCCAATCAGTCCATTCTGAAGGAGATCAGCCCTGGGATTTCTTTGGAAGGAATGATGCTAAAGCTGAAACTCCAGCACTTTGGCCACCTCATGCGAAGAGTTGACTCATTGGAAAAGACTCTGGTGCTGGGAGGGATTGGGGGCAGGAGGAGAAGGGGATGGCAGAGGATGAGATGGCTGGATGGCATCACTGACTCGATGGACGTGAGTCTTAGTGAACTCCGGGAGTTGGTGATGGACAGGGAGGCCTGGTGTGCTGCGATTCATGGGGTCGCAAAGAGTCAGACACGACTGAGCGACTGAACTGAACTGAACTGAATGTTAATTCAAACATCTTAACATTCACATACTCACACATACACATATGTATCTTAAAGTTCTTTCTAGAACTTTTTATATCTTGTCTCAAATATTTTTTTAAATAAGCAAGACAAACTTTGCAATGTTCCAGCTGAAGGTGCAACTAATTTGACTACAAAAAATTTCTCTAAGACAGACTGCAAAACCAAGAAACGGATCTTACCATAAAGAGAACAAAAAGATACTAATCAGGTTAAAAGAAAAATACATATCACATGAGTCTATTTATATACAGTGACAATGCAGGCAAACTATATCAACAGTGCTTAGAAGACACGAGAGCAATTATCCTGGGACAAGGGACAGAGCCTGGAAGGGTGGCCTAAGAGGGATCTGGGTAATCTGTTTTTTGATATGGGTGTTCACTTTGCAAAATTTTATTGAGCTGTACTCTCAGGATATGCGTACTTTTCTGTATGTATGTTACACTTCAAGAAAAAGGCTTACATAAACAATGAAAAAAATAAAGAGAAAAAAAATCAAATTGAATTAAAATCGTCCAGAAGCTCAACAGTCCACAGAAATACTTACATGTTTTCCCATTACAACAGAGTACAATGTCATTCACCCAATCAGTATGGTGTTCCATAGATGCTATATATGGATCTTGCTGAAATTACAAGATAAATCATAAAAATGTCTTTTAGTATATTAGAGGATAAAATATGTCATAAATACATCACAAAAATATGATTATGTTTAGATTCTTCAATTAATGTGACACACTTCTCTAAGGTCTTCAAATTTACAACTCAGAGTAGAATTTCACCAAATGATTGATGCTTCCATATGGCAGATATAAACAGAAGTTTTCTTTCAGAACAGTTTTATTACTGACAAAAGCCTCGGTTTCCAGGACAAATGCCCTGAAATTAGTGAAGGCAACGAGACCTGGGCTGGGCACTGCATTGAGTGCAGTGAGAAGGGCTTCACTAGAAAGGGTGAGACATGAACAGATCTGGGGGGATCTGACTCAGCCGTGGTGAAGGTTCAGAGCAGACAGCGGGGACAGAAAAGAAGCTGCTGAGAGTGCTGAGAAGCCTAGCCGGATGGCAGATGAAGATGCCCACTTCTCCTCTTAGCTTCCTACTGCTGTTTTTACCTGTGAACTGAACATTTCCTCACAGTATCTACAGTCCTTCAGAGAAGAAATGGAAGCCAATGGCTAAAGGATCACCATTTCAATGCAGTAACTCAAGATTTTTCTACTGCTCTCCCTTGGCTCAATTACCAGGAGAGGCCTTTTAAAGAAGAGCATCTAGTTACACCCTACATCTAAGACAGGCAAGTTCAAGATGCTTCATGGGCAAAGAGAATAGCTCTACAAGTCTATTTGAGAATTGATGCTATTCAATCTTGTCATAAAATGAGAACCAGAAAGAGATGTCTAAGGGCTGAAGAGGCAGCTTTCTAACTCTTCCCGGTTAGTTCTTGTGTTTTCCTTAATTTGTTTGTAATCCTGTAAATCTCTATGAAGGTGACATTCCAATTCAAAAATGGGTTAGGAAAAGCACTTCAGAGCCACAACTTCCTTATTTTCTATGTTTTTAATATGGGACCTCCACTGTTTACACTGGTCAAAGAATTTAAAACTCACTGGGCCAAAGTCCATTTAAAGAAACTATCCAAACTGTGCAAAATAGTTGTTCTTTTTCAGATGGAACATCAGACTTGCAGAGCTTGCCAAAACACAGCCTTTTAAAATGACAAAGTCTAACCTCAGGGTTTCAAGGCTAGATTGGGCTCTGACTCTCTGTCATGAACCAGTTATTCAACCATGGTTTCTCTTAGCCTGTTTTCCCATCATAAGGGGAAAGTGGATCTACCTTGAAGGATCATCGTGAGAAATAATCTGGGAAACTGCTCTGGTACAAAGCTAGGAGTTTAAGAAATGCTCCTCCTTCTTCCTGGAATCTTCCTTTCTATGTTATTCATAATATAGGCATTCACACAAAATACAAAAAGAGCGCCTTTCCATCTGACTGGGGACTTATCTTTACATATCATTAAGTCCTGTTTTCTGTTTTCATATTTTTACATTAACTTTACACTATATAATAAGACCCTATGGGTCTTTGTGGGTACAGTAACCACTTTTTTTTTTGGCTGTACTGTCAGCATGAAAGATCTTAGTTGCCTCAACTGGGGATTGACCCTAACCCTAACCCTAACACCTCACACACACATTTTAACCACTGGATGGCCAGGGAAATCCCCACCCTAATCACTTTTAAATGAAGAAAATAAATATTTGTTCAAGGTTAATTATAAATGTAAATGCATAGTCAATCTTTTTTTAGTAGCACTGAAAAGGGATGCCAAAAAAGCTTTTGGGGAACATATTTAAAACAGAAAAATAAATTGCTGAAAAGAATTCCCCTACCAGAAAAATCTCTAAGCTCCTTTGCAGCAAAGAGCTGTTATCACAAACCTAGTTTACGGACTCCTTGCCTTAGCTAAAACACTTGCAAAACTCCCCTGGGGTGTTTTTCTCAGAGGCTTACTGAATTCTGGTTGCAATGTCTTTATTTATAGAGTGTACCAAATAACTGAGTGCTCAAAGAGATTAAATCTGAAACTGTGAAAGGCACCATATTAGACAGACCAAAATTTACTGAGCATAGATTTAAAATATAAACTCAATCCCTGCCTTACCTTGTGCTGATTGACACTCCATATTCTTATGATGGAGTCTCGACCGGCCGTGAAAAGTCTGTTAAGTGCTGGATCCAACTGCAGGGCGTTGACCCCATTCCGGTTGTACTTCTCCACTTCATCTCGAATAACATAGGAAACCTGACAAATACATCAAGATTGGCTGTTTATGAAGTTATAAAATATGTGATAATAAAATGTAGCTTCTAGTGGCCAATCTGAAATTCAAATTTCTAATATAAAACTTATTTCCCAATTCGATAACATTTTTATTTTACTCTATAGAGACTGAGGGCTCCCCCAGATGCTCAGCTATAAAGAATCCTCCTGCAATGCTACAGACGCGACTTCAATCCCTAGGTTGGGAAGATCCCCTGGAAAAGGATATGGCAACCCACTCCAGAATTCTTGCTTGGGAAATCCCACGGACAGAGGAGCATAGAGGGCTACAGCCCATGGGGTCTCCAAGAGTCGGACACGACTTGGCAACTAACAACAACATAGAGACTGAAGGGCTGAGCAGAGAGGAGTGACATTAGCTTAGACCAAGATAAGCAAGTCTGAGGCTAATAATGCCTTCTAACTTGACTCCTTTCCTACCCTTGTTTGTCTTTAATCCATTTTCCACAAAGCAGCTGGATGAATCTTTTTTATATATAATTAAATGTGCTTATTTTAATTGAAGGATAATTGCTTTACAGTATGGTGTTGGTTTCTGCCAAAGACCAACATGAATCAGCCACAGGCATACCTATATCCCCTCGCTCAAGAACCTCCCTCCCCATCCCACCCTCTAGGTTGTTACAGAGCCCCAGTTTGAGTTCCCTGAGTCATACAGCAAATTCCCAATGGCTATCTATTTTACATATGGTAACTGGTTGACTCTTTAAAACATGTAAACAGAAATGTCTTTTTAAAAAATGTAAATAGTTTTCCATTCAGAAACCTCTCTGGGCGCTTACTCCACTAGACTCAGGATTGGGTCTGAACTCCTCGAGCACCTCTCCAGCCCTAGCCCTTGCTCACCGCTCCCACGCCCCACACCCACTGTTCCTCCAGACGGCGCACGTACTGATCCCCTTTGTCTACAAGCTCTTCCTCCCACTGTCTGGCTGACTACCACTGCAGTCTTAAGATTTCTGTGGAAATGATGCTTCCTCAAAAAGGCCTTCTCTGACCTGCTAAGCAAAATAAGATTTTGCTCTCCATTAACATACTAAACTTCTTCCTTCACACCACTTTCCCCTACTTTATTATTGTTGGTAACAATAACACTCTGCTCCACGAGAAAACCCAAGAGAACCAACCAAAAGCCATTACAATTAAGAAAAACTCAACAAACTGGGTGACAGCCAAAAGCAAAAATTTTGTATTTTAATGAAATAACCAGTAAGGATATAAATGGGGCAGGGAACTTCATTTACAACAGCAACAAAAATAAATACCTAGAAATTCATCTTGCAAAGAAGATACATGCTATGCTGTGCTTAGTCGTGTCCGACTCTTTGCGACCCCAAGGATTGTAGCCTGCCAGACTCCTCTGTCCATGGAATTCTCCAGGCCAGAATACTGGAGTGGGTTGCCTTGCCCTCCTCCAGGAGATCTTTCCAATCCAGGCATCAAACCCAGGTCTCCTGCATTGCAGGCGGATTCTTTACTGTCTGAGCCACCAGGGAGGCCCAATCCACAGGATAAGGTACATAAAAGAAACACCTGAATAAAGGAGACATGCTGTATTGTAGCACGGGGTGATTCAAAATAAACAGTTTTGTCCTAACCTTGTGACTTTAACCGGATTGTTGTCAGAGTTCACTGGATTTTTTTCCTAGAAGTTGACAAAAATATTAATATATAGCATAATGTCTTGAGGGGCTAACCCTGTCACTTTTTAAAATGGAAATATACTCTTTAAAGATCTTAAAAGGTATTACAAAGCTACCAGAATTACAAAGGAAGACCACAATACAATATTAAAGGATCAATGGAATAAAACAAAATTCAGAAACATATTTTCCCAATATACATTTTTAATTTTGATATAAACAGATTTTGAATCAATGAGGGCAGGATAAATTATTTAGTAAATTATCTAGGAACATCTATTGGGAAAAATAATATTCTTTTTCTAAATCTTAAACCAAAATGAATTTTCGTAAGGACTAAAGATTGAAATTTAATAATCTAATCATGAAAATACTTTAGAAAGATGGCATTCTTTGCAAAAGAAAAGAGGAACACTGATCCAAACCAAACTACAAGCCAAAACTTTCTGTACATACAAATGTTCACAGCAGCATTAAATCCAACAGCTAACAAATGGTAATAACCCAAATGCTCATCAACTGACCAAGGATAAACAGAATGTAGTACGTCCACACAATGCAATATTACTTAACCATAAACAAGGAGTGAAGTATTGAAATACGCTATGGCACAGATGAATCTTAAAACATTATGCTAAGGCCACAAATTTTATGAATTTATTTACATGAAGTGTCCAGAATAGGTTCCACAAACCCAGAGAGACAGAAAGTAGATTAATGGTTTCCAGGGGCTTAGATGAGAGGAGGATGGGGAATGACTACTACTGGGTACAGGATTTCTTTCGGGATGAAAGTGTTCTGGAATTAAGTGATCAGTTTACTTTGTGAATGTATTAAGAATCAGTGAGTTGTATACTTTAGAAGGTAAATTTATGTGAATTTTATCTTACTAAAGCTGTTATTTAAAACAAAACAAAGTTCTGAGTGTCAAAAAGTAACAGGAGCAAAGTTACAAGGCAAACACTTAACTGGGGGAAAAATGAATACAAAAGACAAAAGCTTACTCTTGACAACATACAAAGATTCCTTAGATAACAATAAGAAAAAGTCAAACTCTCCATGAGAAAGAGTAAGGAAGGTCACAAAGAGGAAATTTTTTAAAAAGCAAAGAATATAGCCAACAAACAAAAATAATGAAAGCTGTGAAATGGGTCAGGGTTGTATACACAAAGACAATGAAGATGTCTTAACCCAGCCTTTTGGGTGCAAGTAACTGTAACTGAAATCTACCCAAACCAGCTTAAGTTTTTTTTTTTTTAAAAAGGAGAATTCAAGATGAATTTAACAACAATATCTAACAGAGCCCAAGGGCAGGAAATACAGTCATGACTCATGAGACATTTTAAAAATAAAACCATGGCACTTCTCTACTGAAGCTTTTCACTGCATTTAAAGTCAAGTCCAAATTCCTCACATGCTTTGGTTCTACCCTGCATCTTCACACTCACCTCAAACTAAGTCCCCCTACGCTCTTGCACAACAATCACACCAAATTCCTTTCTGTTCCTCAAACACATCAAGCTCTTTCTCATCCTAGGGCCTTCAAATTTACTTTTCCATGTGCCAAGATTTCTCATGTCCAAAACAATACTATTCTCCTAGCTTTTACCTTGTCTGGCTTACGCACCACTCGCCAGGTCTTAGCAGAAAAGCTGTTTTTGTTAAGTCGCTCAGTCATATCCAACTCTATGCGACCCCATGGACTATAGCCTTCAAGGCTCCTCTGTCCATGGGATTTCCCAGGCAAGAATACTGGAGTGGGTTGCCATTTCCTTCTCCAGGGGATCTTCCCAACCCAGGGATTGAACCCGGTTCTCCTGCATTGCAGGTGGATTCTTTTATCACTGAGTCACCAGGGAAGCCCTCCCAGAAAAGTAATCTCTAAAAGGCTTTCCTTGATTTCCTTCCCCTATCACTTCCTCTACTTACTTTGCAGTCCTTACCATGCTGCGTATTTGTATTTTTTGCCATATCTTCTCCATTAGAAAAAAAGCTACAAGAGGGCAAGGAACTTGTCTACCTTGTTTTTCCCATCACTGTATCCTTATTATAGTATTTGGCATATAAAAGGCATTTCACAAATGTTTGCTGCATGAATTAGATCCTGAAAAACCATCAGAAAGCAAGTTGGCTTCAATGTGAGTGTCAGTCTCTCCTGATGCGTCCTTCTCTGGGGCTTCAAGGCCCCTCACCTCCGTTTCTCAGCACACTTCCTTTAATGGAGATGGAAGAGCATGTATGAATTTTTATTTTCAGATTTCTGGGAGACGATCCGATTTGCCCAGTGGGAAAGAGTCAGAGAATAACACTATGGCTGTCAGGTCCTCCTCCCAGATGGAAAGGAATTCTTAGCAAAACAAGTCTGGGCCAGCTTCTTTAAGGGCATCTATTATAGATGTGTGATTAAAAACAGTGAAGAACTAGAAGCATCCAAGTTGGATAAATTCTGGCACACGTATCTATAAAAGTGAACATATTTAATCATTAAAAACAGTGGTGCAACTCTAGGCTGACTGACACACAAAGAAAACCATGATGTATTTAAGCCACACACGCATGGCCCAACATATTAGTGTATAATAATCATTACTATAAAAATGCTGCAGAATATTCACTATATGTTTATAAATAAACACACAAGTTTAGAAGGCTATACATACAGAAAATGACCAGTAGTTACTTCTGAGAGTGGGAACTACTGTGACTGTCATTCACTAATGCCTGCTGGTTTTAGAAAAGGCAGAAGAACCAGAGATCAAATTGCCAACATCCGATGGATCATGGAAAAAGCAAGAGAGTTCCAGGAAAGCATCTATTTCTGCTTTATTGACTATGCCAAAGCCTTTGACTGTGTGGATCACAATAAACTGTGGAAAATTCTGAAAGAGACTGGAATACCAGAACACCTGATCTGCCTCTTGAGAAATTTGTATGCAGGTCAGGAAGCAACAGCTAGAACTAGACATGGAACAACAGACTGGTTCCAAATAGGAAAAGGAGTATGTCAAGGCTGTATATTGTCACCCTGTTTATTTAACTTATATGCAGAGTACATCATGAGAAACGCTGGACTGCAAGAAACACAAGTTGGAATCAAGATTTCCGGGAGAAATATCAATAACCTCAGATATGCAGATGACACCACCCTTATGGCAGAAAGTGAAGACGAACTCAAAAGCCTCTTGATGAAAGTGAAAGTGGAGAGTGAAAAAGTTGGCTTAAAGCTCAACAATCAGAAAACGAAGATCATGGCATCCAGTCCCATCACTTCATGGGAAACAGATGGGGAAACAGTGCAAACAGTGTCAGACTATTTTTTGGGGCTCCAAAATCACTACAGATGGTGACTGCAGCCATGAAATTAAAAGACGCTTACTCCTTGGAAGCAAAGTTATGACTAACCTAGATAGAATATTCAAAAGCAGAGACATTACTTTGCCAACAAAGGTCCGTCTAGTCAAGGCTATGGTTTTTCCAGTGGTCATGTATGGATGTGACAGTTGGACTGTGAAGAAGGCTGAGCACCAAAGAACTGATGCTTTGAACTGTGGTGTTGGAGAAGACTCTTGAGTGTCCCTTGGACTGCAAGGAGATCCAACCAGTCCATTTTGAAGGAGATGAGCCCTGGGATTTCTTTGGAAGGAATGATGCTGAAGCTGAAACTCCAAAACTTTGGCTACCTCATGCGAAGAGTTGACTCATTGGAAAAGACTCTGATGCTGGGAGGGATTGGGGGCAAAAGGAGAAGGGGACGACAGAGGATGAGATGGCTGGATGGCATCACTGACTCGATGGACGTGAGTCTCAGTGAACTCCGGGAGTTGGTGATGGACAGGGAGGCCTGGAGTGCTGCAATTCATGGGGTCGCAAAGAGTCGGACACGACTGAGCGACTGATCTGATCTGATGAATGTTTTATAACAGGCATATATTACTTAGTTTTTTGAATTTATAACAATTCTTACCCAACTAATTCTTGCCTGTATTCAGAAAATCAAACAGTACTGAAAGACAATAATGAAAAGCCATCTCCCTGCTGTTGGGTAAGACTCCCCACATCCAGTCTTAATACTCAGAGGTAACTAGTTTCAACTCTTGGTTGTTTCTGTTAGGTAGCTACTGCCATTTCTTGCAATACTGGGCTTATCCTACAACTTTCTGACTTATCCATTTTAGGCACTGCCTATTTACTCAAGCTATGGTAGATTAGGATGTAGCTCTGGAACTTCCCCCAACACTTCTTCCTTCTACTCTTGCAATATAGATAGATCTACCACTATTTTGAGTTGAATAAATAATCAGTGTGACACTGTTGGACTGTAACTGATGTCTACTGACTAGCCAAGTACTATATTATAAATACATTTCCTTCCTCAGAGAGTTCATTTTCCCTAGAGTTCCTCCTTTCCTTCAATGGTTTCCACTACTTTAATTTCAATTTTCTTTAACTGCTGCACCATATGACAGCCCAGCAAGAACCCACCTCTAACACCCTCTTTCCCTGAAGGCTTCCCCCAGCGCCTCCCCACATTCTCGCTTCAATCTGGCCTGGCTGCCCTCTCAGTCTGCTGATACAGTCGTCACCTCCAGTGCTTCCCTTTACTGCTTTTCTGAGTTAGAGCCACTGTGTCCTGAATTCCAGTGTCTCCTTTCGTTGTTCACTTTCCCATAAGTACATCCCCAGGGCCTTAAGAAACACAGAAAAAGGTACATGGGAGGTGACTTAGCCGTTCAGTGTCTGAAAAGGTCCTTACTTGATTTGGCAGGATAAAAAAGTCCATGTAGGAAAAAGTCAGCTGCTGACGCTGAAGAGAAGTTGAAGCTACTCTAACCTCCTCTAGCATCCAGTGCTGCCACTGAATTCAAGGCCACTGTTTCATTTAACTTTAAGGTGACCTCATTGTCATTCTCTCCGGTACCACAACCTGAATGCTCCCAAGATTTTAGGATCTTCTCTTTTTACTTGGTGGGGTATTATTTTGTTTTGTTTTGATCATGATCATTTTTGGTCATTTTATCATTAATTTTGCTATGTATTTTGAAAACCCTTTCAATCTAGACACTTTCAGCTCTAGGAAATCTTCTTATATAAATTTATCAATAACTATCTCTGTCTTCTTTGCTCCTTCTTAAACTTCATCAGTCAGATGTTTTCAACTTTGAAACTGACCGTTCATCTTTTATGCAGCCTATATTATCTGTCTTTTTATTTACTTTTGTAAGATTTCCTTTACTATTTCATAACTCTATTAACTTTTTTTAGTAAATTTTGGTATGATAGACAAAATAGGAACAGTATCTTCAATAAGGAAATGACTAGATCAGTTATGGCCCATTCATTCCATGTAGTCATTAAAGAAAGAACTACAAACAATGATACATAAAACTTGTTAAAGACAAAAAACATTGGCTGTAGACAGAAGAAAAGCAGGATTCAAGTCTTCCAACAAATACTGATTTAAGCATCTATCAGCTGTCAGGCTCTATTCTAAAGGATAGAGTACTTAGGATAGAGTAGCTGAGGATACAGTACTGAGCACAGAAGCCCTCCTGGAACTTTCATTCTAATAGGGAAAGAACATTCTAGTGAAAGAATGTTTCAGCAAGTTAAGTGAGGCTTTTTCTTCTCAAGATATAGGCAAGCTTTGCAGGCAGAAGAGATGGAAGTAAAAGAAAAAGTAGAAAATTCTGGAGACAGAAGCAATAAATGAGTGAATGAAGTCCCAGAAAAACTTCATTTAGGCAAAGTCAAGAGTACAGGCAAAGGCAGAGAAGATGAGCACTCATGTCTGTCTTGATTGACTTAAAAAAAAGAAAAGAAAGGAAAAAAAAGGAAGGAGATTTAAGAACTCTACAAGGGATGGGAGGCCAGCCCTTCAGTAGGCAGCATGTATTTGGAAGAGAGAATTAAAGGGACTCTGACAGGGAGAAAAATAGCAGGGTGTTCCCACAGCAGCAATCTCCAGGTAGGTTATACTAGGAAAGCCTGCTTCCAAGCCCATTCAGTGGTTGAATTCAGCTCCCTGGGGATGCAGGCTGGAGGGCCCTGTTTCCTTGCTGGCTTTTAGCCAGGGATCCACGCTTGCTCCTGGAGGCTGCCTGTAACCCTTCTCATGCTTTTTACGTGCCCTCTCCTGCAACAGAAGGGCCCTCTCACACCTCATCTCTCTCTGACTTCTGCCTACAGCAAAGAAAGTTCTCTGCTTTCTAAGAGTTCACATGATTAGATTGGGCCCACTGGGATAATCCAGGATAATCCTCCTATTTTAAGGTCTGTAACCTTTTATTTGCAAAATCCTTTTTATCATGTAACCATAACATAGTCCCAAATTCCAGGGATTAGAGCATGGGCATTTTTTGGGGGGGGGGGGGGAGGGGGATTCTGTTACTATAGTAACTAAACAATTTTTTTGGTATGAAAATAAATGTGGACATATTACAGAATGAGTACTAAATCACAGTATTTTTAAGAAAAGAAAGGAGACCTAAAAGCATTTCAGGCTCACAAAGAGGACACTCTGGGCCATTCCCCAGGCTTTCCTGAGGTGTCATTAACTCAATTCTACTTGCATGTCTAACAGACACCTTTAATCACTGCATGTTTCAAATTGAGCTCCTCACAGTCCTCCGCAAAGGAGCTTCTCCTGTGTCTTCCTCACTGATGAAGTTAATGGCAACTCCGTTCTTCCAGCTGCTCAGGCACAAAACCTTAGTGCCAGCCTTACTTCAACTTCTCTCATCTCACATCCTGCCAGCAAGTCTTGTCATCCAGAATTCAACCACTTCTCATCATCTTGGTGGAGCCACTACCACACAGCACCTGGATATCTTAAATAGCTACTGATTTCTCTGCTCTACCGTTTTCACTGGCAGTCAGATAATCATAAGAAAACGCACTTCTGCTAAAAATCCACCAAACACTTCCTACCTCACCTCAGTTAGTTAGTAAATCCACCAACTGCTTCCTACCTCACCTGAGGCAGTCAAAGCCCCGACCACGGCCTGCACGCTCTCTGCGTGACCGGGCCAGCAGTCGCCTCTCTGATTTTGTTTCTAGCTCCTCTTCTCCTTTTGCATTCCGTGGCGGCCACAATGGCAACTTTATTATTCTGCAAATAGGCCAGCTACTTTCCTACCTTAGGACCCATGCATTTGATATCCTCACTGGAATGCTCTTCTCCCAGGTAGCAAATCTCATTTCCTTCAGATACTTACACAAAAGCTAGCTGCTCAGTAAGGCCTTCTCTGACCACCACAAACAAGATTTCATGTCCCCTCCTCTGCTGATTTTCACTAGCTAATCACTTTTGACATTCAAAGATTATCTTCCAGTCAACATAATATTATGGAAAATTTAAAGCATATTTAAAAGTTGAAGGAATTACACAGCAAACATTGATACACCAACACAGACATATTTTACAATTAACATATTCGATATTTGTTTTATCTCGTACCCAGCCATCCATTTGACACGTTATTTTTCGATAGCTGTCACATTAAGTTACACATCATCAATAACAATTCTTCCTAAATGTGTATCATCAATCAGAGTTCATTATTCATTTATGGCTTTTTTGAAGGTAAAAGTTACATTCAGTGATACGTACAAATCTTAAGTATACAAAAATACTTCTGACAAATTAATACACCTGTGTAGTACAAAACCCTACCAAGATATATACATCACCAGCCTAGAAAGTTTCCTCATCCTCTTCTCAACCTCGACACCCAACTCCCAGATAATCTAGAACTGACTTTTTTCACCAGAGATTAGTTTCGCCTGTTCTACAACACCTTATAAATGGAACCACACAGCTCTTTTGCTTAAGACTACTTCCAGCTCTCAGGCTAAATCTGGCCAAAAAATCCGCCGAATATGAATAATTCTTACATGTGTTTTTCCTGTTCAATCTTGTAGACCATAACTTTCTGCTTGTATCTATGTTTCAAGAGTGTTGCTTTTAAAAAGTATTCTAAAAATCAGTCTTGCAAATAAAAATAGGACATTTTCTAGCCTAACTTCGAGTCATGAGTTAGTAAAACGCTCCTACTGAGGTTAGCAAAAAACCATCTAAGGGCCAAATCCAGGCCAAAGCCTGTTTTGTAAACAAAGTTTTCTTGGAACATAGCCATACCTACTCCTTTGGGTAATGTTCTATTGCTGTTTTCATGTTATAATGGCAGAGTTGAGTGGTTATAACACCTGCATATTTTAGGCCTACAAAGCCTAAAATATTAATATTTGGCTCTTTACAGAAAAAGTTTACTGACCTCTGTTCTACTGTCATACTGGCACTGAAATTTTTATTACCTATCCTATATAAAAAGTAACTCACCTTGGACATATGGCTAACTTATAAGGGTCTTTCCTTGAGAAACTAGGATTTGCCATCATTCTACAACCTTAAGAAAGTCTTAGAAATGAAACAACCCAGAATTGGGGCTCAGAATCAGGTGTAAATATAACGCTGAGCTCTTACTAGGTCTAGCATAACTAATGTTTGACAGGGAAAGGGGGTTAGTATTGGCAGGAAAGACATTTGTTGGTTGCCTCTCTATCCCCCGCTTCTTTTCAACGTTTTCCTCAAGGCAAGTATATCTCAGGAGAAGCTGTGCAGGGAGTATTTAAGAGACTTTCTGTTCCGTGGACAGGATGGTGAAAGGACATGTAGTCCAGGACAGGAGTGGCCACCATGGACCAAAAGGGAAGGCCTAGATCTAGGAGTCTGGAAATAGTAAGGACAATGAGTAGGTGTGCCTGAGTGTTCAGTCGTGCCGACTCTTTGGGACCCCATGGAGGTCACCAGGCTCCTCTGTCCATGGGATTTTCTAGGCAAGAATACAGGAGTAGGTTGCCATTTCCTCCTCCAGGGAATCTTTCCAACCCAGGGATCAAACCCACGTCTTCTGCATTGGCATGTGGATTCTTTACCACTCAGCCACCTAGGAAACCCCAACTTGTAGGCAGCCTAAAGTTAAAGCTGATTTTACATCACTTTTCAGGTTAGAGTCACAGAGAGCCTACTGGTTCAAGATTTCCATGAAACTAGCACCACCTCTTGAGTTATCATTTACATAAGTCAACACATAAGTTTATTATGTGAGGCGGAGAAGGCAATGGCACCCCACTCCAGTACTCTTGCCTGGAAAATCCCATGGACGGAGGAGCCTGGTGGGCTGCAGTCCATGGGGTCACACAGAGTCGGACATGACTGAGCGACTTCCCTTTCCCTTTTCACTTTCATGCATTGGAGAAGGAAATGGCAACCCACTCCAGTGCTCTTGCCTGGAGAATCCCAGGGACGGGGGAGCCTGGTGGGCTGCCGTCTATGGGGTAGCACAGAGTCAGACATGACTGAAGGGACTTAGCAGCAGCAACAGCACCACCTCTTGAGTTATCATTTACATAAGTCAACACTTAAGTTTATTATGTGAACCTGGTTATGTTGGATTGAGGGTCATTTCCAACCTAAAAAAAAAAAAATCCTCTGGTTATGAAAGACCAAGTATTTATATTCTTGAACCAACAATGAGTACCGGGGCATGGTTACTGCTCCTATACCAGGAACAAAAGGTGACTTCTGTTGAACCTCATGCCAAGAGTTCTGAAGCAAATAAGGAAAGAGCCACAAGGGAAAATGGAGACAGAGAGCCAATCAACAGACCCATGCTGCTGGAAAATCGTAACATTAAAGGGAACGCCAGGGACTGAAAAGATTTGCTTTGACATTGATTACCGGAAGCTCCATCATATATCTAAAGTCACACATTTGTCTGCTCATGTTTCAGACAATCACAAATCCACCCCTTCTCCTCATACGCACCTCCAGCTTCCTCAGAAGCTGAAGACAGTAGGACTTGTGCTCATTCCTCACTATGTCTACAATTAATAAACAGTATGTTTGGACCCTTCTCCATTGGTTATTTATCAATATTATAAGTCTCAATGGTTCTTTCTGGCCTACTATTTGATAATGGAGCTTGGGGCTACTGCCTCTTGGTACAAGAAAGAGAGCCAAGAGACAAAAAATATTTCTGTAACCATATATATTTTTTCCAAAATGGAAAGTTTTTTTTTATTTGTAAGAGCAAAGAATATCATAAAAATGTTAAAAAATAAAAAGGTTCACATATTTTAAGGTAAAAGGTATGTTTCCTGCCTTACCAATAATCACATAATCTAATACCCCAGAGATAATCACTGTTAATATCCTTGCAGACTTTGAAAATGCATTATTTCCTGTGTGGAAATGGGACCATGCTATGTTGATTTCCTATTCTTACCTCTGGACATCTTTTCTTTAATATAAATCTAGCTTATCTTTTTTTTTTCTTTTCCTGATCTTTTTTTTTTAATATAAATTTATTTATTTTCAGTTCAGTCGCTCAGTCGTGTCCGACTCTTTGTGACCCCATGAATCGCAGCACGCCAGGCCTCCCTGTCCATCGCCAACTCCCAGAGTTCACTCAAACTCACGTCCATTGAGTCAGTGATGCCATCCAGCCATCTCATCCTCTGTCGTCCCCTTCTCCTCCTGCCCCCAATCCCTCCCAGCATCAGAGTCTTTTCCAATGAGTCAACTCTTCGCATGAGGTGGCCAAGGTACTGGAGTTTCAGCTTTAGCATCATTCCTTCCAAAGAAACCCCAGGGCTGATCTCCTTCAGAATGGACTGGTTGGACCTCCTTGCAGTCCAAGGGACTCTCAAGAGTCTTCTCCAACACCACAGTTCAAAAGCATCAATTATTGGAGGTTAATTACTTTACAATATTGTATTGATTTTGCCATACATCAACATGAATCCGCCACAGGTATACACGTGTTCCGCATCCTGAACCTTATCTTTCTAATTGCAAAGTAATCTACTATACGAAAGTACCTAACATCTGCCAGTTGACTACTGATAGACATTTTGATTTTTGTTTTTCACAATGACAGCAGTCCTATAATAAACATCCTCTCATGACAAAAGATAGATGCATATGTACTTTCATAAAACAATTTTTCAGACAAGGAATTGCTGGATCAAAGGGAATGCGTATTTAAAATTTTGAACATACAGCAAAAGACAAAGCAGTGAATGCCATGACTCCATTTTAGAGTGAAAAAAAAAATCACCTAAGTTCAGTACACATACACGAAGAAGTATGGAACACTAATTTTCCACCAACAACTCTGTCCTCCAGAGGACATCTGAAAATGTCTAGAGTCAATTTTAGTTGTCACAACTGGGAAGGTGCCAGTGTCTAGTGGGAAGGCAGGATGATGCAAAAACAACAGCCCTCCCACAATCAAGAATTATCTGACCCAGGAGGTCAATAGCACTCAGAGTGAAAAAGCCCCGACCTGGATTATGTCTCACACTCTCCAAAACAGTTTTCTGTGAGGAGTGGAAAACAATAATCATTTATACTTTTGTGCTATTTGTGGTTTTTGTTTTGTTTTGCAACAAACATGCACTAGGTTAAAAAACACTTTTATGAACGAAAGTTCACCCTCGTACTGATATAAAAATCCTTCTCTGCGCCTTCTCATACTGGTTCTATACCTTAGGGACAAATTCTGAAAGACTCAAACAAGACTCACTGAATTTTCTCTGCAGCCAACTGACAGTACAAAGTTCTTTTGAATGCTCTTCCTAGGAATCAGTTTCAAATCACTTCACCAATCTGACTGCTATACCTATTACGAACAAAGTGCTAAGTACTGATTCCTAAGTTCCAGTTTTGCACTCTGATCGGTGAAGAGTGAATTTATCATTCTCCCTCATTCTGCATACGATGGCTCATATTCAGCTTATTAAAACATTCAGTTTTTCCACACATGCTGCAGCTAACTTATACTTTCCCCATCCTGTACTTTTATAGTGCCTTTTAAGTCTAAATCCAAGAAACTAAGACACTTGATTAACTCTCCTTACTACCTTAAGGAATGTAGGGTAGCACTGCCCTACCTTAGGGCAGTAAGGAGAGTTTTCTAAACACTAGAATACAATTAAGTTACAATTAAGTTCAGGTTTTAGTCAGGAACATAACATTCTCACCACCTGCCTTATGCACTTAAAAATCACCTAACAGGGTATGCTATTTTAGATTCTTGTTAATGTCACTCAATTCAACAAACATCTAAAGAGTGCTGAGGACACTGTACTGATCAATGAGACCAATAAACCAAAGAAGTGAACTGGTCAGAAGATTTTATGGCCAACAGCCATTTTCTGGGGTTACCTCAATGAAGGAATCCCTTGTCCAGATTACCAAATATTCACTGACTTATATGTAGCACTACATACACGGCTGCGTTTTATAAAGAAAGCTTGGGTGCTACTTATTCTTGCACTCTTTCAATTCTTCACACATTTTGGGGTCCAAACTAAGGCTCAGTAAATGTTTAATGAGTAAGTGCACCGTACTATCCCCATTACAGACAACATACTGCAGGTAATCAGTATTACTGATTTTGAAGCTGCAACTCCAGTACTTTGGCCACCTGATGCAAAGAGCTGACTCATTTGAAAAGACCCTGATGCTGGGAAAGATTGAAGGCAGGAGCAGAAGGGGACGACAGAGGATGAGATGGCTGGATGGCATCACCGACTCAATGGACATGGGTTTGGGTGGACTCCGGGAGTTGGTGATGGACAGGGAGGCCTGGCATGCTGCGGTCCAGGGGGTCGCAAAGAGTCGGACACGACGGAGCGACTGAACTGAACTGAACTGAACTGCAGGTAAACACCTGTAATAAGGCTTTTACTCCTCAGGTCGTTGAAAACAATAAGTAGCAATAACTCAAACGTACCCAAAACAAAACTGTATTCATGAAGGCATAAAGAACACACGGGAGGCTTAGGTGACTCTTCACTTCTGAATAATATTATACATTAGAGAGACAGAAAAATTCAAGGATGCACACTGAAGATGAAGAAACGGTGAAAATATTAAATTCCAAAACAATGAAAATTACAATTCTCCCACAAACACCGGCACACTCCCACGTCGTTTCCACCTCGCGGGGGAGAAGGCTCACGCATAAAAGGCGGCTGGGGGTTCCCAAGTGCAGAACCTCCTCAAAAACTCGGCAGGGCTCAGCAGCCATGCCACGCCCCCGCACGGGCCCACTCACTCAGCTGCCCGTCCGGCGGGCAACAGTCCGAAGGCCTCCGCTCCGACGCCGCTGGGCACAGGGCTTGGGAGACCGACGAGGGAAGGGGGAGGCAGGTGGGCGGGGAACAAGCCCAGCCCGACACCGCAAGCACTAGCCTACGAGACAGCGGATGACCTACAACACTGAGCTCCCAACTGCGCGTCCACGGGTCCAGGGACTGGGCCTCCGCGGGTCCAGCCGGCCGCCCCCCGCCCCTTCTTCAAGCCGTTAGCGCCGCGGCCCCACCCCTTGCCGCCAGCCGCGCCCCGTCCTGCTTGCCCCAAGCCGCTACCCTGGCCGACCGCGGCCCGAGGCATCTGCTTGCTGGATGTGGGACCAGGGCTGCCAGCCACGCCCGGGAGGTCAAGGAGCTGGCTTTCCCTACCTGCACTTTCCTCCGCCCTGCCGTGTTCTGCCGGTGATGGGCCGCCATCTTGCATGTTGACAGTCCTACGTCACTTCCGGAAGTGGCTAGGACGGGGCGGATATCCCGCCTCTTCCCGTTCGGCCAAGGCCTGGGGGTGTTCACCTCAAGGGCTGCTTGTAGCTGAGGCTGGTGTCCAGTGGTGGTCTTGTGGTATGAGAGAAACACTTAAAAACCGTTGCGTGCATATAATGCTGCCGGAGAGAGAGTCATTTTGTGAGCTGAGGAAGCTGTCCGACACTAGGTCTATGTGGGCGTGCACCCGGGCTTGCACTGTTCTCCAGTGTCTCCTCAGGCCCAAGTAGAAGAAAAATGCTGACAGAATTAATGCTGGAAATGGGGCCTTTGATGGCACCTCTACCCCTTTCACGGAGAAGGCGATGGCACCCCACTCCAGTACTCTTGCCTGGAAAATCCCTTGGACGGAGGAGCCTGGAAGGCTGCAGTCCATGGGGTCGCTGAGGGTCGGACACGACTGAGCGACTTCACTTTCACTTTTCACTTTCATGCATTGGAGAAGGAAATGGCAACCCACTCCAGCGTTCTTGCCTGGAGAATCCCAGGGACGGCGGGGCCTGGTGGGCTGCCGTCTATGGGGTCGCACAGAGTCGGACATGACTGAAGCGACTTAGCAGCAGCAGCAGCTACCCCTTTCAAACGTTTGTTGGCAGCTAGGGGATCCGATATATTTACCATTAAGTACCTAAAAGGGCGGAGAATTATAAACTGCCCTGGAAGGAGGTGAAGTAGAAGGTTTGGCAAAGAAGGTCGCCCCATCTTCAGGAGGCTCCGAGTATCTGATTAAATAAGAGAGAGGGAATTCTCTGGTGGTTTGTTGAGGCAGTCTGAGAAATGACTGGAAAAGAATTTCCAGACACAGAGCATTTCAGGAAGAGAGTGAATTTGTTAGGAACAAAGAACAGAGATAACGTAGGCACTGTGAGTGCAGAGGGGCTGACCTCCTGACAGACCAGGGAAAGCTGGCAGTTTTTGTGGGTTAATAGCCAATTTTTATACTCTTAAGACAAAAGTCCTGCTGGATGGTTGGAGTTATTAGGTGATTGGTTGGGGTGCTATAGGGTATTTACTCGAATGGGCATCTTTGCCTTATTGGAAATCAGGAAGCTTGTTAGTGATTATCAGGAGCTTTTGGCAGTAGTTACAAAGGGCTCGATCAGCTTCTGCTGTGACCTTGGCTCTGGGCTCTGCTTCTGTGGCCTTGGGGCAGGTAGGCCTCAACCTGGTCCAGTGGTTGGGGCTCAGGGCTTTCACTGCTGAGGCAAAGGTTTGATCCCTGGTGGGGAACTAAGATTCTGCAAGCCATGAGGCTGAAAAAAAAAAAAGAGAAATTGTTGTCATAAGAAGGCAAAGAAATACACTATTTAAAATTGTTTACAGTGACAACAAAGTTCCAAATCCTGAAGGAACTGGGCCTCACACTAGTATCTGGTGTAAACCATCTCTTTTTCTAGGACAGTTAGACCTTTCTGACTGAATATTTGACCTGAGGGAATTCTGACACTTGCTATAAGTCTTAGGTAATAATTCATCGTACAAGGCTAATTATTTGGCCAGTTAGTTGGTCAAGGACATGAAAAGAGCATGATTGGGAGAACTGATAACAGGGAAGACTTGGGAAGGAATATGGTGATGGACTTTGCAGAATGAATGTTAAGAATCATCTGGATGAAATGAACCACTTTAGGTGGATGAAACTTAGCCTCCTTTGCCAGGCTCAGTGGTTCAGTAGACTCATGAATGAAATGGCAGTGATGACATCAGTTTGCTAGCAGCAGAGACCAGTCCTGAGGTGGTGATAGACCTCATGCTCCAGGAAGACCAGTCAACCACTTGGAGGCAAGTGGATTTCATTGTCTCTCCCCACCATTGAGGAAGCAATACTTGTTTGTCCTTTCTGAAATACACTTACTTTAAGTTTAAATATGCTTGTCTTACTGAAGACCTTGTTATGGTGCTTTCTGGGAAACAACCCTTTTTGATGCTGTGTTATAGGAAGAAGTATATGCTTTGAACTAGTGTCCAATGTTTGACACTCTTTTTTCTTGTTCTTGTTATCTATTTCTGTATAACTTCCCTAAAACTTAGTTGTTTAAAACATCTTCAAATTTACTTTGCTTACAGATTTGTAATTTGTAACTTTTGTTGAGCTCAGTGGAGACAGCTTATCTGTGTTCCATTCTCCACTTGCTGCCAGTTGGGGCAGCAATAAGTTGGGAGCTGGAATCATCTAAAGGCCCACTCCATGTCTGGTGACTGATGCTGAATCTGTGGCCAGAACACCTACTCACAGCCTTTCCATAGTGCTGTTTGGTTTCTCACAACATAGTAGCTGGATTCCAAGGGCAAGCACCCCAGGAGAGAGAAATCCAGGTAGGAACTGTAATGCCTTTTCTAAACTAACAGTGGAAGTCCTGATTCCACTGTAGTGACTTCAAACCACATTTGGTTCATAGAACTTAGTTGCTAAGGCTGTTTGTATCTAAAAATTTTTTAAAAAATGAATTCATTTATTTTTAATCGAAGGATAATTGTTTTACAATATTATGTTTGTTTCTGCCACACATCAACATGAATCAGCCATAGGTATAAATATGTCCCATCTCTCCTGAACCTTTGTCCCACCTCCTACCCCATCCTACTCCTCTAGGGTGTCATGAGCACTGATTTGAGCTTCTTGGAGACTCCTTTTTTAAATGGAAGATATGTCAAGGAATCTGTGGATATGTTTAAAACCACTACATTTCCAAAGGCAAAATTAGTGGGTTTAGGAACAAAGGGATGTTATACCTAATGGACCCCAATTACAATTTTTTTTTTAATTGCCATTCTCTGAGGGTATGAGCTTTGCTGGTTTAGAGTTTTTTGTTTGTTTGTTTGTTTTAACCAAAGAAAGGAATTCTTCCAACAAGACTGAACAATGGTTCCATTGATTTGGAGCTGGGACGGCCACCTAATCATTTTGCATGTCTCGTGTCACTGAATAGGCAAGAGAAGAAGAACAAGTTTAGGGTTTTGGTGGCAGTAATTAATCTTGATCATGAAGCAAAAATAGGTTTGCTGGTATGAAACAGATATGTCCGTCAAAGACTCAGATCTCTTAGAAATGAACGTATTTGTTGAAGGTAAAAGAAAAGTAGAATGGCTGGTGGAAAAAGAAAGTCATAAAGAGAAGTGAAGTTCTTATAGTCAGGGGAAGAAACGAGAGCAGTTATATTTCGTTTCCTTTCTTGGTGTATGATGTATACTTTTTTTAATAAAATTTATTTTTGGCTGCATTCTGCTGCAGGTAGGATCTTAGTCCCCTGACCAGGGATGGAATCCGTGTTCCCTACATTGGAAGGTAGAGTCTTAACCTTTGGACTACAGGGGAAGTCCTTGATGTATACTTTTATGTGTTTTAACTTTTCTTTCTTTACCCTTTACTTCATTATTATATATGAAGTGTGATACTGTTGGTAAACTTCGTTATTTAGTAAACTGTAGGGGAATAGATAGCAACTAGAGGTTTTAGACTTAGAAATGGATGTAGTAACTGATGAAACTTTGGGTTGACTCTCTTGAAGAGTGACAGAGTGAGTGCACCCTTGACTGTGTAAAGAATAGTTGCAATATTTTAAATAGCAACCTTTTTGAAGTATAATCATTGAAAGCAATGGTTATTTGGTGTAGAGCAGCCAAAGGGATGACTTTACATTTGATAGTTTTGTGGCTTTATTTTCTGCTGTCCATCATTTGAGTTTTCGTTCTGTGTCTGAGGAATTCCCCACTGTGTGTCTTGGAGGTAGTGAGCACTGCTTACAGAAAGTGAGAAAGGCAGTTACTCAGTTTTTCTAGACATCTTGTAGCAAGAGTGTGTGCATGGGAACTCAGCTTGATTAATCAGATGGCATCTTGACTGCAACTGGATGAGAATTTCTGAGCCAGCACTATTCAGCTAAACTCCCAAGTTCTTCCCACTACAGAAACTCTGTGAGATAATAAATATTTGTTGTTGTGGGATAATTTGTTATGCAGCAATAGATAACTAATATACTCTCCCTTCAGAGAAGGCAATGGCACCCCACTCCAGTACTCTTGCCTGGAAAATCCCATGGGCGGAGGAGCCTGGTAGGCTGCAGTCCATGGGGTCGGGAAGAGTCGGACACAACTGAGCGACTTCACTTTCACTTTTCACTTTCATTCATTGGAGAAGGAAATGGCAGCCCATTCCAGTGTTCTTTCCTGGAGAATCCCAGGGATGGGGGAGCCTGGTGGGCTGCCGTCTATGGGGTCGCACAGAGTCGGACACGACTGAAGTGACTTAGCAGCAGCAGCATGTTACCCCTTCTCCATGAGGAGGGGAAGTATCACAGAACTTTCACAACTTTACAGAGATAGATTCACCATAAGCTTTATCACTCTCCATTTAATTCTTTGTCTTCTCTTGTGTAACTGTCAGGAGGCTTATCCTGGCAGAATTCCCTTATCAATCTCAGAATTTTCTACATAGGAAGATTGGCACCTTTATACAAATGTAAGAAGGCTTGACACCTACTATTATTGTTCTTAGATTTTGAGACCTCTGTTTAAACTCCCATACAACATGAAAACTTTAACATCCTGAAAAAAAAATCTACCTGTATATTAAATAAAAATACAATCCATTAAAAAAAAGTAAAAAAGTTCTAGAAGGCTTCTATTTCCAAATAGACCACACTTGTTAAATCTTGCTTTGGAGGTTGACCCTTCCCTCTGTCAAGTTACTTGAGCAAGTTAATTAACTTCTTACATCTTCAGTTTTTTAAAAATCTGTTAAGTGGAATAACAACAGTACTATTTCATATAGTTCTTATGAAATAATCTTCACACAGTACCTGGTAGGTAGGAAATATTCAGTATACTTTAGGTATTGTTTTTAATCATCACCTTGCTCAGGAAACTATGCCAAAGTGTTATAATAACATTACCAAAGTGTTGTAATTTCCTAAGATAGATGTTTATGTAATGTAGGCGCTATCACTTTTTAAAATTTTCAAACAAGCTTGAAGTATAATCTTTTGTTCTTATCTACTTTCTTATTTTCAACAGCCTGGAAAAAGATTCATGAAATGATAAGGCCTTTTTACATATTTGTCCACATGCTTAAATGCCTGTTTTCTGGCTCCATAATCCATTTACTGAAGGAAGTGAAGGTGACCAGGTATGTCCTTAAACCATATTCTCGACTTCTTACCGTCATCAGGAGATAGACATGAATGTTTTCTTGTTTTTTGTTTTAATTGTTTTAGAGGAATTAATGTGTTTTGAAAACTTGTTTAAAGACACACAATCATGAGTGCCTTGGTTTGCAGCTAATATTGTCTGCTAGCACTTACTGCATTAATGTGGATATTTTAAAGATGAAGTTAAAAAGGAATAGAACTTCAACCCTCATGCAGTTAATGCAGAAATACCTAATAAACTTTTTAATGTAAGCCTGTCATCATATCAACCAGATTCATGGAGAAAGTGAGAAGTTTCATTGCTGCTAAGCTGCTAAGTCACTTCAGTTGTGTCCGACTCTGTGCAACCCCATAGACGGCAGCCCACCAGGCTCCCCTGTCCCTGGGATTCTCCAGGCAAGAACACTGGAGTGGGTTGCCATTTCCTTCTCCAATGCATGAAAGTGAAAAGTGAAAGTGAAGTCGCTCAGTCGTGTCCGACTCTTAGCGACCCCATGGACTGCAGCCTTCCAGGGTCCTCCACCCGTGGGATTTTCCAGGCAAGAGTACTGGAGTGGGGTGCCATTGCCTTCTCCAGAGAAGTTTCATTATTTCCTTATAATTGTTTAATGATTCTTTAAAAGAATGCTTTTCTAAAGAAATAGGGTGTCATGATAGACTACAAGGTCATAATTAAACAAATATGCATGAGTTAAACAATATTATATAAGTAAACATAGAGACTCAGAATGTTTACAATATTTATGTCAAAAGTTGTAGGTTAGTTTAGCTTCTAGATTGTCAGCAAATCCTCAGTTTTAATTAGTCTTAGAAGCCATGGTACTAAGTAGCTCATTATTCAACATTAACTTATTTCTAAACACACTAGGAAAAAAGTATCTTTTAGTTTTTTTCTTCTTTTTTCTGTCTATATTTTTACATGCCAATATTAGAAATAGAAACCAATCTCTTCTTTCCAAAAATGTTTGACCTTGTCTGGCTTTCCCACTGGAGGGCAGCAGAGAACCATCCAGGCCATCCCTGATTTTAAATCTCACTGGCTTTAATGAGACAAGACAGACCTTAAAATCCATGATACACATTTCCTACTGATAAAATGTCATAATCAAAGTACATTTTCAGAAAGTCTGTTCACTCCCATAAAAAACCATAATTGATTGTTAGAATAAAAGGAAATAAAATTTATGCAGTTATATGTATATATTAAGTGAACAAAAAAATTAAAACTACATCACAAATATGGTTTTTTTGTGGTGGGATTTTTGTACAGGAACTAAACTGGCCAAGGCTTCTTAAAATCCTAGTCCAAAAAAGTACAGTGGATGTGAATCTTACTCCAAAATTCTGATATATAAGTATATCATATTAGATTATTAAAATTATTTATAGTTCTGAGGTCCCAGATGGCCAAAATGACAGAAAAAAAATCAACCTCAGTCATTGTTAAGACTCCCCTGCCTCCCTGATCCAGCATTAGATAACTTACAAATGACCAGGAGTCATATATGGGGAGGCATCAACAATCCTCTGGCCACAACGGTTAGAACTGAAATGCCCAGTGTCCTTTGAAAGTGTCGAGGCCTCTGTTCTTTTCCTGTATTGGAACTAACTAGGGTTTTTTGTTATGGAAATCCCAGTGCCCAGGGCCCTACCTGCCTAAGATACCCAGCCGTCATTGACCAGGATCTCTCACCAACCAGGATACTTTCAACATTGGTCACAGGTCTTCAGGGCTTCCCAGCTGGCTCAGTGGTAAATAGGCCACCTACAATGCAGGAGATGCAGGAGACATGGTTCGATTCCTGGGTTGGGAAGATCCCCTGGAGCGGGACACGGCAACCCATTCCAGTACTCTTGCCTGGAGAATCCCATGGATGAGAGGAGCCTGGCGGACTACAGTCCATAGGGTTGCAAAGAGTCAGACATGACTGAAGTGACTGAGCATGAACGCACAGGTCTTTACTCCTTGTGGAACCTCTCTTCCAGCTTTCATTGCCTTCTCTGCCCTACAGAGAGCGTGGATTTTTTCCCTGCATGCCATTTCCCTCCTGGATTCACAGCTTAACCTCTTCAGTGAGCTTGGGCTTTCACTAAAGGCAAGACAAGAGGTAATCATTAAGCTTCAGGCCTGGTATTATAAACCACTCCTGAGATCAGCAAGCACTATGAACTGGCAACCATCAGCAGAAGGTGGGGGAAGGAGGGAAAACTGCAGCAAAAACAAAGTACCCTCTAATGTCTCAACAAATTATAGCTCACAGAAGCTGAACCCAAGACAATGCTTTTCCTGGTAGTCTCCCTATAGAAACCACAGGTATTCTTTGTGCCTCCAAACACCTTTAAACTGCATTCAAAATTAGGGTTTTGAGTCTGGAAATCTTTCTTTGCTAATTTGTTGTACATGAATGCCTGCAGAAGCCTTTGAATGGTAAATGCCGTGGGAGGGGCAGTTTCCATGGTAACTTTTCAGTGCACCTTTTTTCTTGCACTTCAATTAGATCTTCATTGCTGAGCGGTTGTGAATGAGAAGGTAACAGCTCAGTCTCATCTGGAGGGCTGGAGGAGATATGAGATCTGCAGCCTTCTAGATGCAGCTATATTCTCAATCCACTGAGTTGTAGTATGCTTGTTTTGTTCCATCTCTTCATGGTACCCCAGCACCGCAATGCAACACACATGCAAAGGACCAATTTCCTTAATATACCAAGCTTACCAGTTAATATGAACAATATCAAAGCACAATGGAAAAAATGAGCAAAGGGCATAGATAGGCAGCTTACAGAAAAAGAAAATTAATGGCTTACATTGTATGAAAATGTGGTTAATCTCATTCACAATGACAGAAATACATATTTAAGTAAGATTACATTTTTCACCTACCAGACTGGAAAAGATCTAAAAGTTTGATAATGTACTGTGTTTAGAGAATGTGGAAAACCCATCATTTTATATACTCTTCTGTGGGAGGGTAAATTGGTTTAATCTCTTTGGAGAGTGATTTTGCAGTTTCTCTTCTAGAAATTCATCCTACAAGTGTAATTACATTTGACTTAAAAATACAAGTAAAAGAATATTGTTGAAGCAAATGACTGGGACAGATTAAATGAGTTGATGCATCCAGACAGTTACACACACTGGACAATGAGAGAAAAAATATAGTTGGCTTTTCCTCAAATTCCAGAGTTGGATGTTCAGCCTATTTGCGAAACACTGTTAAAGGATAATTCTCAAAAAAAAAAAAAAAGAAAGGAAAACCATGACTCTTATACAGACATAAAATTAACAAGTGCTAAAGATTTAATTTTGCTCAAAATGAAGGCACTCTTGTCTGAACTTAAGTTCATGTGTCTAGCACATATGAGGTCAAACAAACCAAAAAGTTGGTTTTTGGAGCAGAGAAAGGTTTATTGCAAAGGCCAAGCAAGGTAAACGGGCTGCTTGCGCTCAAAAGGCCTGAACTTCCCAATGACTTCCAGGCAAGAGGTTTAAAAGACACTGTTAGGGGAGAGAGTGGTGAGATGCCTGATTAGATTGTGGACCTTCTTTTGACTGGTTGATGGCAAGGTAACAGGATGATGTTTCAGGAATCTCAGCATTCTGGTTTCCAGCCAGTCTGAGTTCTAGTGCTTGTGATCAGCATGTAGTCCCCTTCCTCACCTGGGTGAGGGTCTTAGTTTCTGCAGAAATGCTCAAAGATATGGATCAGATTGTTATCTATATTTCTTTCAGAAGGAACCAGGAGTCCTGTGACTCTCTTTTCCTAATCATTAACTGCTTGAGCCAGTTTTTTGGAACTTGGGAAAGGCCTGGAGACTGAAGCATTTTTCTTGCAAACAAGAAACAGGGACAGGGAAAGACTTTGTATAGAGGAGGGCTAGGCAGATGTCATAACTGGTTCAAAGGAGAAGTCAAGAAGCAAAGATTCATATGCAGTAAAGGAAGGTTGAAATGGACGTGCAAATGAGGGGTAAACTGGTTTTCAACAGGTGTGTGTGTAGGGGGTTTGTCCCTGCACCCGGCAGAATCGACTTGCGTGTCTATAGGTAGGAGTTATTTTGCCTTATTATCAGTTATCTGTAATTTACAGAGTGGTAAAATAGCTCTCATAGAAACACAGTCAGTAATGCTGCAAGGTTGACCACAGTGCACAGTTTTCCACTGAAGCCATTTTCTGTACTAGATTTAAGTGATAAATGCAAGTCTAACAGAGTGTAAAATCCTGTGGTCCCAATGTTATGTGTGTATGTGTGTGCTTAGTTGTTCAGTCATGTCCGACTCTTTGTAACCCATGGACTGTAGCCTGCCAGGTGCCTTTGTCCGTGGGGATTCTCCAGGCAAGAATACTGGAGTGGGTTGCCATGCCCTCCCCCAGGGAATCTTCCCAACCCAGGCATCAAACCCAGGTCTTCCGCATTGCAGGAGGATTCTTTACCATCTGAGCCACCAGGGAAGCCCATGACTGACCGTGTCTGTATATGTACATACATATACGTGACATTCAAATATATGTACCTGAGTATGGCATTGGTGATATAGTGGTGAGCATAGCTACCTTCCAAGTATATGCGAAGTGAAAGTGAAGTCACTCAGTCGTGTCTGACTCTTTGCGACCCCATGGACTGTAGCCTACTGTAGCCTACCAGGCTCCTCTGTCCATGGGATTTTCCAGGCAATAGTACTGGAGTGGATTGCCATTTCCTTCTTCAGGGGATCTTCCTGACCCAGGGATTGAACTTGGGTCTCCCACATTGTAGACAGATGCTTTACTGTGTGAGCCACCAGGGAAGTCCAAGTATGTGTACATGTATACATACGAGTGTTCACATATACATTGACTATTCCTTGATCGAGACAGAGGAGACTAATAATTGTGTCTGACGCTCTAGAGAGGGACTGAAAGTTGGGAATCTGAGATGAAAGAGAAGTCTAGTTTTTATTGTATATACCTTTTTATACTGCTTGAGTTTTTTTCCTTTACTTTTGCCATGAACATTTTTTCCCAAGGAAAAGAAACCTTTCCTAAGGTTCATAAACCTTACTGAGACAACTAATAAAACAATGAATTATATAAATGAAGCAATGTGTAAAATACAAGGAGAAACTGATAGAAATACAATAGCCATGGGAACAGACCCCTTAACAAATCTCTTTCAGGTCTTGGCAGTTGAGTAGACAGAAAAAGAAGTAAGGCTTATAATAGCGGTTTTCAACATGGGCTGCCTACTAAGGTCAGTTAGGGAGCTTCCTTCTGTGTATGTACTCAGTTGCTCAGTCATGTCTTACTCTTTGCAGCTCCATGGATGGTAGCCCTCCAAGCTCCCATATCCATGGAATTTTCCAGGCAAGAATACAGGTGTAGGAAGGGTTGCCACTTCCTATTCCAGGGGATCTTCCTGACCCAGGGATCCAACCTGCATCTCTTGCATTGGAAGGTGGATTCCTTATCACTAGCACCACCTGGGAAGCCCAAGGAAGTTTCTTAGGAAAGCCTTTTTATTTCAAACATGCAAGAGTAGACAGACTAAGCTAATGAACTCTTATGACCTACCACCCAACTTCGACATTTACCAATTCCTGGCCAACTTTCCCTACCCCCTTTCTCCCCTTCTATATTATATTGAAGCAAATTCCAGAAACTGTATCATTTAATCTATAAACACTTCCTACAGGCAGTATCTCTAAAATATGAGATCTTAAAAAAAAAATAACCAAAATGCCAATATCATTTTTTAATTAAAAATTCATAGGTACAATATCATTATACTACCTAAAAAATAGCAGTAATTACTTCATCAAAGATTCAGTATTAAAATTCCCAATTGTTTTATAAAAGTCATTTTTACAAATAGTTTTGTTTGAATTAGGATTTGAATAAAGTCCACGCATTTTGATTAGTTGATGTGTCTTTCAAGTCTCTTATTGAAATCCATACATTACCTAGGGAGCTTCTAGAAAGTATTGAAGTCCAGACTTTATCCTGACAATGTTAAATTTTACCTGGACCGTGTACTCATGGAAAACAAGGATAGTTAAAGAAACCTACACACACACATACACACACGGACAGAGCGTCTTTTGTGTTCTGGAAAAGACTGGAAAGAAGCATTTTCTTCCATATGACTTAGGTAAGACTCATGCATCCTTCTTGTTCACCTATGACAAGACTAGCCTCTAAGTTCCCATTCTTGACTTCATAAATGATTAACTGGACTGCTTGTCACTGTTGACCAATCAGAACAAAATGCTTGTTAGCCAAACTTTGGTTAAGGGTCTCTCCCAAGTTCCCTGAGCTGTAACCCAGTAATCCTTTTGAATAAAGTCTCTCTTTACTAAATCTGGATGTTTTTGACAGTCTCTAGAAACCTTTTTTCTCCACTTGATTATAATATGAAATGAGATTTGAGAATCATTCCTTAGAGGTCGTGAGCAATACAATTAATAGGATAATCTAATACATATGTATCTTTGTTGGTCTATGTCCAGCAGAAGGTAGATTCTATGTGCGGTCTTAGTGTAGCTGCTTTATTTAGGAAGTAATCTCAGGAACACAAGAAAAAGAGCAAAGACGGTAAAACAAGAAGGAGGAAAACCCCAGCCAGGATTCATAAACGAGCAAGTTGTCCCGTGGGTAACTGAAGCTCAGTTACTCTGGGGATTTCTTCCAGGACAGCAAAGATAAGGTAGTTATCCAATTTTACCTATCCCTAACTGGTTGAGAACATTCTCTGAGGGCTTTTAAGTCCCAAACCCTGCTGAGTACCTTCAAGTAGAGAAGCAGAGATGTATAGATCCTTGAAGGGACTGTCAGTTCACTGTCCCCTACAGCTGCAGAGAGGACCAAGGGCTTAGGGAGTTAGGATCAAGAACATGTGCTGCCATAATGAATTTTATGCCTACAGAGAACATCATTTTTTAATTCTTGCCAGTGCCACTTAAACTTTAAAAGTTGACCACAAGGGACCTTCTATAAATGCCCCCAGATAGAAATTAACTAAGATTTGTTGAATGTTTACTATGTGCTAAAGTTTTTACCTGAATTGTGTGTGTGTGTGCTTTGTTGTTGAGTTGCGTCCGACTCTTTGTGACCCCATGGACTGTAGCCTGCCAGTCCATGGAATTTTCCAGGCAGGAATACTGGGGTGGGTTGCCATTTCCTTCTCCAAGAGATCTTCCCAACCCAGGAATTGAACCCACATCTGTTGCATCTCCTGCATTGGCAGGTGGATTCAGTTATTATAATTTAATGCTCAGGGCAACCATATGAGATAGGTGTTATCATTATCTCAATTTTACAAATGAAGAAATTGAGCCTTAGATTAAATACTCTGCCCAAGGTCATATAGGCAGAAAAAAGAGAGGAATTTAAACTCCAGCCTTCTGACTCAAGAATGCAAGTTGCTAACCACCATGGGATATGCTTCCCCACAGCCTTTAATCATAATGTGGGAAAACCACATGTTAATAATAACAATGGTGTAAATGATCCAACAATAAATACCCCAACCATTGGGGGATTTAAAATTTTTCTCTACAGAGAGAATGAAAGCAATAATAAGAGAAACTCTATATGGCAAAATTTATGAATTATGGCTAAAGCTGTGATGAAAAAGAATATCATTATAAATCAGAGTGATGTTATATGAGTTAAACATTCTACTCAGAAGGTTAGAAAAAGAACAAATTAAGCTCAGGCAGTGGAAATAAGAAATTAAGACAAATGACAACAGAGAGGATTTCCAATTCATGTCAAGGTGAAATAACAGGAAATGGATTTTACCTCGAGTCTAGGACAACTGAAAAACAGACAAAACATTAAACAGTGGTTTTTAAGAAACTCAGTATCAGGCAACAGAGGACAGTGATCCCTGATGAGAAATATGAATTGACCCCTTCCTTGAGAGAATTTCCAGGTGTTGGTATAAGAAGTGAACCCAGGCAGAGCCTGGGGACTCCTTGAGTTGAGGAGAAGAAACTGAGAATCTGGAGGAGAATAAGATAGCAAGAGTTCTTAGGCTAGGCTTCCAAAGAGGAGAGAATTGCCCTCAGAGAGAAACCTGGAGCCTATAGAGGGTTTTCCTCAAATATTCCCAGGAATACTGATCAGATGTGAGAAAATAACCTGAGGCTAGGGAAAGGAATACCTCAAAAGAATTAATGCCCAGTGCACAGTGCTATTAATGCAGGAGTTTACTGTTAAGATTTTCAAGGTGGTGGTCAAGAAAAAATGTACTCAAACTTCCACTTGTGAATATTATCTCTTTATTAGGGTTTCACAGGTTCACCATTTTTTTTGTGGGGGAGGGGGAAGGAAAGAGTAGGTTTATTTCTTTGCCAGGCAAAGGAGGAACACAGTAGGCTAATGCCTCAAGAACTATCAGTTCAGTTCAGTCACTCAGTCATGTGTGACTCTTTGCGACCCCATGCACTGCAGCATGCCAGGCTTCCCTGTCCACCACCAATTCCTGGAGCTTATTCAGACTCATGCCATTGAGTTGGTGATGCCATTCAACCATCTCATCTTCTGTTGAACTGTACCCCCCTTTAAATTTTTTTGTACTTTTAAAAATTTTTATTGGAGGATAGTCAATTTACAATGTTGTCATGGATTTGCTCTTTAAAGCATAAAAGTGGGAATTGGGGTACAGCCAAGGGGAAGAAGTGGGCTTGCTCAAGTAGTCACTTATCTAGGTTACTGAGGGCTTTCTGAAAGAAACTGCATTGGTGGTGGTACCCTAATTCCTTATTTGCCAGTAGCTGTGTTATACAACTGGTAACGTGCTTGTTTAAGTTATCTTTTGAAATGGAAGCCTGAACAGTCAAAAGCCTAATGTCAGGCACTTATGCTACCATTCTGTGTTGGGTACAAGCATGATGTCATTTCAGAGAGTTAAGAATGAGTTAAAGGATGGGAATGAATGCTGAGTAGCATAAGGGTGGGTGTGGGGACTATGTTGATTCTGTGCATGTTCATGCTTTGCCCTGGTTGACTGGAATTGCCTCCTGGAGCCCACATTTTCCAAACTCTCTTGTCAGCTTTTGGTCGGTTTCAGCACTACTAAGAGTCTGGAGAAAAAAAGAAAGGAAGAAGCCAAGGAATTTCTTCCTCTTTGCTCTGGGCATCGTCTCTGGCAGGGGCTGTGTCTCCTCCCTAAATCAGCTATGGCACATACAGACTTTTATGTAGGTGAAAGATTGTGTGGGTGCTAAGCCTTTGAAATGTGTCTCTGGATCACTTGTTTGCTATGGCTCCAGGAAAAGGATTAGAAGACTATTAATGATGCAGTCTATTTAAGGGGGCTTTCTCTAAGATGACTTTTCCTCATTTGGTTATTTTTAAAGAGGAAAAAAAGTATGCTCTCCCTTTCCTCCATTAATGCTCTTTGATGAATAGTGCAAACTATCACCTGGTATTTATTTTTGTAAGCCCCTAATTGCAGCTAATCAAGCATTTACTTTGCATTTACAGGCTCTTGCTGCAGGTACATTTTTAGCCATCCTCGGTAAAGAAACGTAATTGCAGTAGACCATAGAAATGAACATGAGAAAAAGTAAGAGATGAGTATCATCACTTATTACTTAAGCATACCTTCTTTTTTTCCTAGCCACATAGAGATCAGAAAGAGAAAATAACATTTTAAATAGAATTTATGAAATAGAGAAGCTGTTGGCAAAGAGCCTTGATAAAAACACCATGGTATTTTCATGTAAGGAAACTGTATCCAGTACACTCATTTTACTCAAAAATAGAATTATATAGTACTTAATCGGTAAATTTCAAAACCCAAATCAAATATTATTTTCTTTTCCAGAATGTTTTTATTTCTATTTTAAAGATAAAAATGTTTCCTTGTCTAGATCAGTCTGACCTACTTTGCCATTTAGGATATTGGTAGAACATACAACAATTTTTAGACTTAATTGAATCTTAGTGACCATCAAGTGCAGCCCTCTGCATTTAACAGGAAATTGAGACCAAATGACTTGGTTAGGTGAGTAAGTGGCAAGCCAGAACCACAAACCACCCTCTTGACTCTATTTTCACTGCTTCCTATAAATGTTAATGGTTCTTAAATGAACAGTAGTTTTTCTTCAAACTACGGGTACCCTTCCTCAGCATTTCTACCCTTGTGATTCTCTTCTATTCCCTCCCCCAGTTGAAAACCAGCATTTTATAATCTTCCACTTCTCATATCAAAATGTAAAATCCCAACTTAACTGTGATGGTGGTCTCTGATGTGTAAGATTAAACTATCTCTTATGAACAAATCAATGCCAGTTTTCTAGATTCCATTCTTTTTTCCCACAGAAAAATGGATATGAAAGATATGGAAATAACTTGTCCAGCTCCATGTCAGTCCTAAACAAATTAGATCATATCTATATGATAGGGGCTAAATAATAAGATAACCTGAACGACCTTATCTTAAGGTAACTTCTTTTTGTCTATTTCTATTCATTCGTTTCCTAAAACTTTACGTTCACATCCCAGACTCTGTGTTGGGCTCCAGGGGCACAGGTCCTGCTGTTGATGTAGGAGCTTATTGTTAAGGTTTTCAAACTGGAGGTCAGGAAAAAAAATATTAAAACTTCTACCTGTATTATCTTTTTTCTATTTTCAGCTTTTACCTTTAACAGAATTAGCTGTTTACATGTTAAATTCTGTTAAAAGAATTACATGATTAGAGTTCAAAGAGTCAAAAGAGTTCTACCAAAACAACAGGGTCCTGCTGTATAGCACAGGGAAGTATAGTCAATATCCTGTAATAAATCATAATGGAAAAGAATATGAAAAAGATTGGTGGGAGGGAGGCTCACAAGGGAGGAGATATATGTAAACTTATAGCTGACTCATACAGCAGAAAGTAATGCAGCATTGTGAATGAATTATCCTCCAATTAAAAAAAAGAATATATATATATGTATAACTGAATCACTTTGCTGTACAGCAGAAATTAACACAACATTGTAAATCCACTATACTTCAACAAAAGCAACAGACAAACAAGACTCCCAACTTTAGGAGGCTGATGCAACCTTGAGCCATTTGGCATGATCATAGTATTTATTCATTCACTTAAAAAATGTTTAGTGAGTATCTTCAATATACTAGTTAATGAAACACATACTAACAAGGTAAATTGGCAGTTATTCCTGAACAGCTTTGGTCTAGAGGAAGAAATGATCTATTAAATAATTAAGTTGCACATGGTAAGTGTTGTAAAGAACTGAGTAAAACTTATCTGAAACACAGAGGAAAGGGAGAAGAGCTTTGGGGAGGTTGAGAAAGTCTTTCTAGAAGAGACATTGGGCTTTGATCTTGAGGGAGAACAGTATAAGGAACTGTGCAAAGTCAGTGTCTGACTGTGTGCAAAGTCAGACATGAAAGACTGAACCATATTCCAAGAATGAATTTCCCAATCACTGCACACGACCGGAAGACTTGTAGAGCCAAACTTCACTCAGTCCAGACCAAACCAGAAGCAAATCCAGAATCTCCCAACAGACTCCCAACAGGAGGAAGGGGTTTTAAGCCTTGCCAGACCTTGCAAAGCTTCTCTAATCTCTTTGCTGCTGCTGCTGCTGCTGCTAAGTCACCTCAGTCGTGTCCGACTCTGTGCGACCCCATAGACAGCAGCCCACCAGGCTCCGCTGTCCCTGGGATTCTCCAGGCAAGAACACTGGAGTGGGTTGCCATTTCCTCCTCCAATGCATGAAAGTGAACAGTGAAAGTGAAGTCGCTCAGTCGTGTCCCACTCTTCGAGACCCCCATGGACCGCAGCCTACCAGGCTCCTCCGCCCATGGGATTTTCCAGGCAAGAGTACTGGAGTGGGGTGCCATTGTCTGATTTCTTTAAAGCTAAGCTAGCCCTTGGACTGCAAGGAGTTCCAACAAGTCAATTCTAAAGGAGATCAGCCCTGGGTGTTCTTTGGAAGGAATGATGCTAAAGCTGAAACTCCAGTACTTTGGCCACCTCACGCAAAGAGTTGACTCACTGGAAAAGATTCTGATGCTGGGAGGGATTGGGGGCAGGAGGAAAAGGGGATGACAGAGGATGAGATGGCTGCATGGCATACTCACTCGATGGACGTGAGTTTGAGTGAACTCCGGGAGTTGGTGATGGACAGGGAGGCCTGGCGTGCTGTGGTTCATGGGGTCGCAAAGAGTCGGACACGACTGAGCGACTGAACCGAACTGAACTGAACCTATCCAAGTGATAGGCTGCAATGCACTGCCCCCTAGAGTCAGTTGTAGTGTTGATGATAGTAATAGAAACAAAATTGGAAATGAAGCTTGATTTCAGTAGGTGGCAGTAGTCACAAAGCAGATATTTGTGTTTCTTTTCAGTTATTTTAGCTTTAGGTTTAAACCTTTAGCGTTTAAACACACTGGGTCTGGAAGCCGGAGCCTGGAGGGACATTAGTCATTCCCTCAGCCAGCATCACATGGTTTACAGTTGACCACCTTGACCAGCAGTAGACTCATCACACTTCTCCCAGTGGAGTCCTTCACCTGAACCTGCAATGTTAATGCTTGTTTTTAAGTGCAAGAGAACTTCATTGTCAGAGTTCTTACTACTGGAGTACCCATAATTACAACTTGGGAGATAAAGGTCATCCCAACATGAAATGTTGATGGACTAATCGATCCCTAAAAAGCTAGTCCCCATTCACACCTCCTTCTGGCTTCACATAGCCTCTACCCCACACCCAACCTTAGTGTCAGAACGTCACTGTGTTTACTGTGGGTACCAGCTGCAAAGTGAAATTGACAGTCTTGCAAAAGATGCAGGGTTTCACTAAGATAAAGAAAGTGATGATGGAGGACTGATTCAATAATTCTTGGAAAACCTCCAAGAAATGAGAGTCTGGCAGAGTTTGGTTACAACTGAAAAAGAGCGAATCAACGAAGATAATGATAGGGGCCTCAGTAGGAGATGATTGGAAATTCAAAGGGTCTGGAGAAGTCCTGGGAAAAAGTGATAAAGCCCTTGACTATTTTACAAAATTTCCCTTTTAAAACACCTTTCTGTGAAAGTCAAGTAAGAACTGATTGATGTCATATTTTGCTGTCATATAATATTTTTCCAGAAAAAACATGCCCCAAACAAGTCTTGATTCATTTTTGTGTTTTAAGAATTAGTCCATTTTTTGCTGATATGATCAAAATGTGATTAAATGTAAAATAAAATAAATGTACTATCATAATTTTTAGTTCCTTTTAAGGTGAAGCCCCAATTCACACACCCCTACACACACTCATTGCTCTAAAATGTTGCTTCCCGTTTAAGTGAATTCTCTTAAAGTAACCTCTCCCTAGGACTAATTATCCTCAGAAACCTTTTTCTAAGAACTCCTTAATTCTATTTTGTAAGAGCTTTGTGCCATATCTGAGGTTATTGATGTTTCTCCCGGCACTCTTGATTCCAGCTTATGCTTCATCCACAGTCCAGCATTTCTTGTGATGTACTCTGCATGTACGTTAAACAAGCAGTGTGACAATATATAGCCTTGATGTAATCCTTTCCCAATTTGGAACCAGTCTGTTGTTCCATGTCCAGTTCTAACTGTTGCTTCTTGACCTGCATACAGATTTCTCAGGAGGCAGGTCAGGTGGTCTGGTATTCCCATCTCTTTTAGAATTTTTCAGTTTGTTGTGATCCACACAGTCAAAGGCTTTGGCATAGTCAATAAAGCAGAAATAGATGTTTTTCTAGAACTGTCTTGCTTTTTCCATGATCCAGCAGATATTGGCAATTTGATCTCTGGTTCCTCTGCCTTTTCTAAGTCCAGCTTGAACACCTGGAAGTTCACGGTTCACGTACTATTTAAGCCTGGCTTGGAGAATTTTGAGCATTACTTTACTAGGGTGTGAGATGAGTGCAATGGTGGGGTAGTTTGAGCATTCTTTGCCATTGCCTTTCTTTGGGGTTGGAATGAAAACTGACCTTTTCCAGTCCTGTGGCCACTGCTGAGTTTTCCAAATTTGCTGGCATATTGAGTGCAGCACTTTCGCAGCATCATCTTTTAGGATTTGAAATAGCTCAACTGGAATTCCATCACCTCCACTAGCTTTGTTCGTAGTGATGCTTCCTAAGGCCCACTTGACTTCACATTCCAGGATGTCTGGCTCTGGGTGAGTGATCACATCATCGTGATTATCTGGGTCAAGAAGATCCCTTTTGTATAGTTCTTCTGTGTATTCTTGCCACCTCTTCTTAGTATCTCTGCTTCTGTTAGGTCCATACCATTTCTGTCCTTTATTGTGCCCATCCTTGGAAGAAAAGCTATGACCAACCTAGATAGCATATTAAAAAGCAGAGACATTACTTTGTGGACAAAGTTCCATTTAGTCAAAGTTATGGTTTTTCCAGTAGTAATGTATGGGTGTGAGAGTTGGACTGTTAAGAAAGCTGAGCACCAAAGAATTGATGCTTTTGAACTGTCATGTTGGAGAAGACTCTTGAGAGTCTCTTGGACAGCAAGATATCCATCCTGTCCATCCTAAAGGAAATCAGTCCTGAATATTCATTGGAAGGACTGATGCTGAAGCTGAAACTCCAACACTTTGGTCACCTCATGAGAAGAAGTGACTCATTTGAAAAGACCCTGATGCTGGGAAAGATTGAAGGTGGAAGGAGAAGGGGACAACAGAGGATGAGATGGTTGGATGGCATCACTGATTCAATGGACATGAGTTTGAGTTAGCTCCGGGAGATGGTGAAGGACAGGGAAGCCTGGCATGCTGCAGTCCATGGGGTTGCAGAGTCGGACACGACTGAGTGAGCTGAACTGAAGAGCTTATAGGGTGCCCTACGCTGAAGACATTCTAGATGTGTTGTGTTTTTGTTAGTGAAGATTGCAAACCTGGCTCCAGATCACTGGCCTTGTTCCTTTCTCCAAGAGCAGTGAGGTTTCCCCATGACAGCTACGTCTACTTGCTCCAGACTTGAATCATGGAAGTGCTGGACTGGCTCACAGAAGCTGCTTTCTGGGGTCTATGAGAAATTCAGCTGCTGATATAACTGGCTGCTCGTCCTTCCTTTATAGCACAGCAGCCACATTAAGAAAAAAAAAGCGATACAGGTAAATAAAAAAATTTTATAAAGTGAGTCAGTTCTAACAGAGGGGGAAGCCCATTTTAAAAACCAGAGGATCCCTGTTTTATGGCTTGTAAGGATTAAGTTAGGTTAAAGGTGTGAAAGAATTTTAGCATGACAGGAAAGGTTGTTTTTTTTTTTTCCACCTCTTTCCCACTATTTTTTCACTTTTACCTTCTATCAAGTAGAAGGTAAAGGGATTCCTTTTTTTCGTTGTATCATTCATGCGGTAAGTATGAGCAGGAGAGTGATGTTATGGGAAGTTGATTGTCAAGGGGGGAAGAAAGATCAGCCAGAGGAATACAGGTTGTCTATAAAGATATAAAACAGAAACCAGTGGTTACTTTTAGTAAAACTACAGGCTGAGGGGAGAGCAGTGTGTTTCTATCCATGTTTCCAGGCATAAAAGCACAACCCATTCTTGAGGACTGAGCACTGAGGTACATGAATGATTTGGTCACAGCCAGTTTTGGATGGATTACAATCCAGGTCTTTATTCTGTATCTTAACTATGATGAATCAGTTCATCAGGCTGTCAAGGGAAGTGAAAGCTTCACTGTGAGAGGATGTTTGAAATGAAAAGGCTGTGTTGGACTTGGTTCCTGCACTCAAGGGTCTTGGGGGGAACAGAACTGTGAAATAACTGGAGATTATTTTGCAATCTAAACTGCAGACTGCAAATCTGGCTGCATACCAGGACCGAGCAGGGGATGTACCTGAGGGAACTTGTCACTTAAAAGAAAGCAATTGCATGGATGCATGTAAATGACAGTGGACTTATATGTGAGAATATAGGGAGTGGTAAAGAGGAACCATTGGAGAAGGAAATGGCAACCCACTCCAGTGTTCTTGCCTGGAGAATCCCAGGGACGGGGGAGCCTGGTGGGCTGCCGTCTATGGGGTCGCACAGAGTCAGACACGACTGAAGTGACTTAGCAGCAGCAGCAGCAAAGAGGAACCAGAGATCAAATTGCCATCACTTGTGGAGTGGGTTGCCATGCATTTCCCACTTCCCAACCCAGGAACCAAACCCAGGTCTTCTGCATTGCAGGCGGATTCTTTACCATCTGAACTACCAGGTAAGCCCATGGAAAAAGCAAGGGAATTCCAAAAAAAGCTCTTCTGCTTCACTGACTATGCTAAAGCCTTTGACAATATGGATCACAACAAACTGTAGAAAATTCTTAAAGAGATGGGAATACCAGACCACCTTACCTGTCTCCTGTGAAATCTGTATGCAGGACAGAAAGCAACAGTTAGATACAGACATGGAACAGCAGACTGGTTCAAAATTGGGAAAGGAGTACATCAAGGAGTATATTGTCACCCTGCTTATTTAACTTATATGCAGAGTACATCATGCGAAATGCTGGGCTGGATGAAGCACAAGCTGGAATCAAGATTGCCAGGAGAAATATCAACAACCTCAGATATGCAGATGATGCCACTTTAATGGCAGACATTGAAGAGGAACTAAAGAGCCTCTTGATGAAGGTGAAAGAGGATAGTGAAAAAGCTGGCTTAAAACTCAACATTCAAAACGCTAAGATCGTGGCATCCGGTCCCATCACTTCATGGCAAATAGATGGGGAATAAGTGGAAGCTGTAACAGATGTTATTTTCTTGGGCTCCAAAATCACTGCAGATGGTGATTTCAGCCATAAAATTAAGACACTTGCTCCTTGGAAGGTAAGCTACGACAAACCTAGACAGCATGTTAAAAAGCAGAGACATCACTTTGCTGACAAAGGTCCATATAGCCAAAGCTATGGTTTTTCCCATAGTCATGTACAGATGTGAAAATTGGACCATAAAGAAGGCCGAGTGCCAAAGAATTGATGCTTTCGAACTGTGGTGCTGGAGAAGACTCTTGAGAGTCCCTTAGACAGCCAGGAAATCAAACCAGTGAAGCCTAAAGAGAATAAACCCTGGATATTCATTGGAAGGACTGATGCTGAAGTTGAAGCTCCAATACTTTGGCCACCTGACGTAAAGAGCTGACTCATTGGAAGAGACCCTGATGCTAGGAAAGATTGTGTACAAGAGGAGAACGGGTCAGCAGAGGATAATAAGATAGTTAGATAGCATCACTGACTCAGTGGACATGAGTTTGAGCAAACTTTGGGAGATGGTGAAGGACAGGGAAGCCTGGTGCACTGCAGTTCATTGGGTTGCAAAGAGTCAGACATGACTTAGCAACTGAACAACAACAACAAAGACCGAGGCAAACAGCTTGTGTAATTTCAAAAGGGACAGCAGCCTCAACTCAGCTTCAAGGAGCCCAGTGAGAAAACAGGTCTATAATTTCCAGATCTTCTGGTTTGGTCAAAAGAAGAAAGAAATCTTGATGTTTATATGGAATTTCTCAATTTTTAAAAGTCCTTATAATAAAATGGCGAAACATGGGTCTGCAGCTTTCTTGGGGAATCTCTGCAAACACGTGGTGACAAGTGGAAAGCCAGGGAAGCTCAGAGAAGAGAGAAGAGGGTTGGGGGGAGCCTGGCATCCTGGGGCTGTTGGATGGACCCTCTTACTGGCAGGAGGGTGGGTCCACACCTCCCTCTGGGTGGAGGGCAGGATGCAGAGCCATATCTTCCGAGCACACTCCTATAGCCCACGGACTGGCTCTGACTTCATCTGCTTGTCCTCTTTGCAGCTATTCCCCTAGAGGAATTGTGGGGACAATGAGAGAAGAGTCTGTTTTGTTCTTTTTTTTTTTTTTTTTTTTTTACAAAACAGTATGGAATTGTCTAAGTGATCGGAGGCAAAATTTTCTAACATTTGGAGAGTATAAAATAAAAAGTAAGAACTCTCCTCTATTTCCATTTCTAAGAGGTAATCACTGTTAAATTTTTTGGCTGTTATTCCAGAAATTTTCTAAGTGTATAAAAACCACATATGTGATTTATTTCTTTTTTTCCCCCTGGAGCTAGAGGAAAGATGATTGGCCTTCGGACAAAGAGCACAGTCCCAACTTTGTGCCTTTTTGTCTATAGTGTTTCCTGCTTGGAAGGCCTTTCTCGTCCTCTTCCTCTCCTGGCGCAAATGCCTTGAAAGGCAGCACAGTACAGAAAAACACAGAATCTCAGTCAGACTTTCTGGTTCCACAGTCTGGCTCTCTTGGATACTGGTTCTGACCCTAGCTGAGTTACTTGGGCTTTCCATGCCATGATTTTCCAATCTATTAAAAGGGCCTTAGGGACTTCCCTGGTGGTCCGGTGGTTGAGGCTTTGCCTTCCAGGGCAGTCAATCCCTGATTGGGTTGCTAGAATCCCACATACCTTGTGGTCAAAAAACCCAAAAGTAAAACAGAAGCAGTATTGTAACAAATTCAATAAAGACTTTAACAATGGTCCACATTAAAAAAAAAGAAACCTTTAAGAAAAGTCATTAAAACCAGAATCTGTCTCAAAAGGTTGTTACAAGAAATAAATACGTTGAAGGCCATGTGTCAGGATTTGGCACCAAACAAGTAGTGGCACTATGGTAGAGAATCTGCCTGCCAGTGCAGGAGACACAAGAGACTCGGGTTCGTCCCTGGGTTGGAAAGATCCCCTGAAGGAGGAAATGGTTACCCACTCCAGTATTCTTGCCTGGAGAATTCCATGGACAGAGGAGCCTGGTGGGCTACAATTCATGGTGTCACAAAGGGTCAGACACGACTGAGCGCGCACACACACACAAGTAATTTATAGGTGTTCACTATTACCATTGTTCTCAAAGGCCTAACATTTTTTTTTTCCTTTCTATTAGGAAACCTTCCTCAATCATCCTCAATTCCTGCTCCTGTCTCCTCCCCAAACTTACCTCTTTTAGTGATGATGATGCCACTGAACTTGGCACCTTATTATATATACTGCCTCACACTGACTCAGCATGGGTCATGTGTGCCTGTGCATTGCTGACCTGTCTAGGGCAATCGCCATGCCTCTCACTTCTCTGTGTCTCTGCAGAGGCACCCCCATGAACAGAGGTAGGCAGGGATACAGGTGCGAGGATCTCCAGGTCTGTGTCCTACTCTGCCTGATGCCGCAGAGGTCAGTGAGAAGTCAGGGAGCTTGGGACCCAGCTGCCATTGCTTTGAGCTGCTCTTTATATTCACAGAAGGTGTCTTGCCAAAATTTAGAGCAAACGGTTTTAGAAGCTCTCTGCTAGCGTCAGGGCCCTAAGGGCGGTGATGCTCGGCACTTCTCCTCTCCCCAGGGAGCCTCTGAGATCATCTCAGTAAAACTTTAATGCCTGGAAGTCAATTAAAGTGGCGAATTCTCCTGTAATCAAAAGAGGCAGTGCTTTTATTGGAAAGGTGCAAACAAGAGGGGAAGGATGGCAGCTGTGTGAGGCTCTGCAGAGCTAATAGCTTGGGCTGAGAAAGTTATTTCAGCAGAGTCAGACAGTATCTACCAGACATGAAGGCAAAAGGAGGGGCTCTGGAGTAGGCAGAGGGGGAAACAGGCTAGGCCTTCAGAGGTGGCCTCCATGATTATCCTTAGAGTATGTCGAAGCATTCCTAGAACAGAGTCTCAGCTTCGCTTTCCTGGGTCGTCCAGCAGATCCATGAATTACTCTCCATCTCTCACTTGAGAGAGGAGGAATGGAACTAAAAAGAGGTTAACATGACACTGGAGTTAATACCCCCGCCTTTCTACTTTCAGAAAGCAGACCTCACTGGGGTGAGGAGTATGGATGAGGAGGCAGGGGAGCTCTGTTCTCTCTAAGCACATTCCCCGAAAGTGGCACCTTCTCAGTGCCTGCTAAGAGAATTCTGAAAAGCTGTTAGAGGAAGTCATGTGAAATTAATGACTTAAATATCACTGGACAGATGCACGAGCTGTATGTGTCTGTTCCATTTACCTCTACATAGCAAATCACCCCAAAACTGTCTTCCAAAAACCATTTTATTATGTTCACAGAGCCTGTGGGTCAGGAATTCAGGCAGGGCAACACTGAGGATGGCTTGTCTGTTCCATGATGTCTGGGGCCTCAGCTGGGAAGACATGTAGCCGGGAGTCACTTTACAGCTGGAGGCTAGAGTCTTCTGAGGGTTCAAGTGGCTGGACATCCAGGATTGCTCATCACATGGTCTTTAGCTGATGCTGGCTGTCAGTCGGGAACTCAGCTGGGGCTGTAGACCAGTGCACCACTTGTGTCTTCTCTAGCATGACAGTCCTAGGGTATTTGATACTCCTCTATGGAGGCTGACTTTCCCCAGAATGAACCTCCCAAAAGAACCAGGCAGATCTTTTATTTTTTATGTTTGTTTTTTGGGGGGGAAATCCAAATTTTACTTTTTTGGCTGTGGTGGGTCTTAGTTGTGGCCTGTGAAATCTTTAGTTGCAGCATTTAAACTCTTAGTTGGGGCATGTAGGGTCTAGTTCCCTGACTAGGGATCAAACCCAGTCCCCCTGCATTGGGAGCACAGAGTCTTAGCCACTGGACCAACAGGGAAATCCCCAGGAAGACCTCTGAAGACCTAATATCTCTTCCACTCCAGTCTGTTGGTCAAAGCAGTCACAAGGGAAGGAACACAGACCCTGTCTCCTACTATTGCTGAAGAATATGTAGCTGTTGTTTTTGAAAACCACAATATTGTCTTATTCCTTTATGCCCTCATTCGTTTATGACTCCGTGAATCCCTAATAACATAGGAGTTGTTCTTGAAGTCAGCAGGTGCTAGCATCCTGCCTTGGCTTTGCCACTAACTAGCTGTGTGACCTTGGAGAAGTTGTCTCACCCATCCAAATTTCTGTTTTCTCATTGATAAAGATATTTATTATAAAATAAATGTTTAGGTATCTTTTGTCACTTGTAAAATATCTTTTAAAATTTTTTATTGAAGTATAGTTGATTTCTGAGGTTGTGTTCATTTCTGCTGTACAGCAAAGTGATTCAGTTATACACAGATATACATTCTTTTTTATATTCTTTTCCATTATGGTTTATCTCAGGACATTAAATATAGATCCCTGTGCTATATAGTAGGACCTTGTTGTTTATCCATTCTATATGCTGCTGCTGCTGCTAAGTCGCTTCAGTTGTGTCAGACTCTGTGTGACCCCATAGACGGCAGCCCACCAGGCTCCCCCATCCCTGAGATTCTCCAGGCAAGAACACTGGAATGGGTTGCCATTTCCTTCTCCAGTGTATGAAAGTTAAAAGTGAAAGTGAAGTCGGCTCAGTCATGTCTGACTCTTAGCGACCTCATGGACTGCAGCCCACCAGGCTCCTCCGTCCATGGGATTTCCAGGCAAGAGTATTGGAGTGGGGTGCCATTGCCTTCTCCGATTCTGTATGCAATAGTTGGCATTTTTTTGGTGTTTAGTCACTAAATCATGTTGGTTCCAACTCTTTCCAACTCTACTGCAGCACACCAGGCTTCCCTGTCCTTCACTATCTCCCAGACTTTGCTCAAACTCATGTCCTTTGAGTCGATGATCTACTAACTCCCCAAACTCCCAGTTCATCCCACCCTCAACCCTTCCCTTGGCAACCACAAGTCTGTTCTCTATGTTTGTGAGTCTGTTTCTGTTTAGGAGATAGGTTTGTTTGTGCTATATTCTAGAGTCCACATGTAAGTGATATCATACAGTATTTTTTTTTTCTTTCTGACTTCACTTAGTATAGTAATCTGTGGGTCCATCCATCATGCTGCAAGTGGCATTATTTCATTATTTTTTGTGGCTGAGTAATATCCATTATATATATGTACCACATCTTTATCCATTCATCTGTCAATGGACAGTTAGGTGGTTTCCATGTCTTGGCTATTGTGAATAGTGCTGCTATGAACAAAGGGGTGTATGTATCTTTTTGTATAAAATATCTTTAAAATGTAGCTGTCTGATACAGCTCTGTACAGGACTATGATAAGGGATTGAAATATTGCCAAGATGCAGGCAGAACTCTTGTGTGTGGCAGAAACTTGGTGACAACAGAGAGAAAAATGGGGAAAGGCCTTGAGAATGATTGTGAGAGATGGAGTAAGGGTAGGCTAAGGTGAAAGGAGTGTGTGAGGATCACCCAAGACAGGAAAAGACGAGGGTGATTTAAGAGGTCATGCATGAGCTGTAAGGGTACCACTGCTGCCCAACACAGGAAGATAACTGTTCAGAGGAGGCATAAGATAGGCCAGAAACATTGAGGATGGAGACCAGAACATATGCCTGGATGGGGGTGTGTTGTGATGGTGGGAAGATCAAATTTCCTAGGCTCAGAGAGTAAGAGAGAGAGAGACAGTAAGACGAGTTAAGGAAGAATATTGTTCCTTTGGGGTCCTATGTGGCTCTGCCCAGGGCTGGAGGGGACATGTAGGGAGACTGGCTGCATAAATGTCAATGGCAGGCATTGGGGCTGTGCACTCAGGGGAAGTAACAGGCAGGCAGGGTTGGCTTCACGTGTGTGCGATCTGTACAGTCACACTGACACCTTCATCTAGGAGGGATCATGCTTGGTTTAATGCTCTGCTGTCACCATTTTGAAATTCAGATATAAACAGTTCACTTTTAACATTTATTATTCCTTTGTTCTCACCACTGAGGTACCATATTGGAACTAGGGTTCTTAGGTTGCAAGCAGCAGGAACCAACTTTTTCCTATTTAAAATAGCAGTTATGGGGACTTCCCTGGTGGTGCAGTGGATAAGAATCCATCTGCCAATGCATGGAATGTGGGTTTGATCCCTGGTCCAGGAAGATTCCACAAGCCATGGAGCAACTAAGCCCATGCACCAGAACTGCTGAAGCTGGGGCTCTAGAGCCCGCAAGCTTCAACCACTAAGCTCATGTGCCATAACTACTGAAGCTCACATGCCTACAGCCTGTGCTTCACAATAAGAGAAGCCTGTGCAGCACATTGAAGAATAGCCCCTGCTCGCTGCAACTAGAGAAAGTTCATAAGCAGCAAGGAAGACCCAGCACAGCCCCCAAATAAGTAAATTAATTAATTAATTAATTAAAAATAGCAATTATGGGAAGATGGAGGTTGAGGGGAGGTTCATTTGATTGAAGACAATGTTGAAGAGCCAAGAAGAGGCAGATAACAGGCAGCTCTGAATATACTGGTCTCCAGCTGGATGTAGCACCTGGCCCCGTGGAGGGACCTCAGTTGAAGAAAGAGTAAAACCACCTTGGAGAGTGTGGTCTGCTGCTGCTGCTAAGTCACTTTAGTTGTGTCCGACTCTGTGCGACCCCATAGATGGCAGCCCACTAGATTCCTCTGTCCCTGGGATTCTCCAGGCAAGAAAACTGGAGTGGGTTGCCATTTCCTTCTCCAATAGTGTGGTCTGAGAGAAATCTTATTGAAAAGGACCTCATAGAGCAACACCACTCTGTGATTCCTCCTATGGCCTGAGAGTTGAGGAGGGATCACAGGCGAGGGTAAAGAGGGAGAGCTTGGAGAAGGATAACTGGTATAGAAGCCTTTCCAAAGTAATCAGACAAAAAATAATTAAAAATGTGATCAACAGGACTTCATTTTACCCAGTTCTCCTGGGAACAAATCAATGAACCAATCATTATCTTCACCAGAGGCCCATTTAGAAAGAGAACATTTGAAAAAGCACATAGAACTGAAAGACTTGTAATGTGGAATTTTATCTCTAAGTAATTTCTGTCTAACTATCTGGTGGGTAAAATACAAGCTTAGCTTAGCTTAAGTGGAAAGTAGTTTTTTTTTTTTTTTTTTTAGTTCTACCAGTTTATTGCTACCAACCCGTCTCCCTCCACCCTCATGCATGCATGCATGCTCAGTCATGTAACCTTATGGACTGCAGCCTTCCAGGCTCCTCTGTCCATGGACTTTTCCAGGCAAGAATACTGGAATGGGTTGCCACTTCCTTCTCCAGGTTTTATTTTTTAAATAGAGATAGATTGTTCTTTCCTGAAACCAGTGGTGAGTCATGATGGCCAAAGGACTAGATCATAGAGTCCTTAGTAACCCAAAGGGCTTCTTACTGTGTTTCTCACAATCCTCCAGAGAGGTAGAAGCTATTTTTAACTTATAGGTCAGGAAATTGAGGCACAGAGAGGTTAAGTAATTATCTTGTCTTGCTCCTAGGATGAGTGGGTCCTCGTTTGTCCTGGCACCATCCTTGGGGGTTTTAGAATTTCCTTGTTCATGTCTCCATTACTTCCTTTCTCCACTCAAGTGAGACTCAAGCCCCTGGCACAGGGAGGGCAGGCTGCAGAGGGCCCAGTGTCCACTGAAACTCTATGTCATAGGGCACAATGACCTTCCTGAACACAATGACCATTCATGAACAATGACCATCCCCAATGTTCCTGCTTCTTAGAAGTCTTCAACTGGGGGAGCCCGACATCCTGGACCCTTTGCTTGAGACCTAAATATTGATGAATGCCCTGACCACTCTGGGAAGGGTAACATGGAGCAAAGAAGAGCAACTCTCAAGGTTGAGGAGAAATCACTGACACCATCTAAGCCAGGGGCCAGAGACCCACAGGCTACGAGAGCCACTCGGGTACCACAAACAAAAAAGTGGGCCAAAGGAGCTACAGCAATCAGAGAAGAGAAAGAAAGAAGAGGAATCCAGATTGGTAAGGAAGAAGTAAAACTCTCACTATTTGTAGATCACATGATACTGTATGTAGAAAACCCTAAAGATACTATAAGAAAATTGCTAGAGCTCATCAGTGAATTTAGTAAAGTTGCAGGATACAAAATCAATACACAGAAATCACTTGCATTCCTATATAATAACAATGAAAAATCAGAAAGAGAAATTAAGAGATCAATCTCATTTACCATTGCAACAAAAAGAATAAAATACCCAGGAATAAACCTATCTAAGAAGACAGTTCAGTTCAGTTCAGTTGCTCAGTCATGTCCCACTCTTTGCAACCCCATGAATTGCAGCACGCCAGGCCTCCCTGTCCATCACCAACTCCCGGAGTTCACTCAGACTCACATCCATCGAGTCAGTGATGCCATCCAGCCATCTCATCCTCTGCCATCCCCTTCTCCTCCTGCCCCCAATCCCTCCCAGCATCACAGTCTTTTCCAGTGAGTCAACTCTTTGCATGAGGTGGCCAAAGTACTGGAGTTTCAGCATTAGCATCATTCCTTCCAAAGAACACCCAGGACTGATCTCCTTTAGAATGGACTGGTTGGATCTCCTTGCAGTCCAAGAGACTCTCAAGAGTCTTCTCCAACACCACAGTTCAAAAGCATCAATTCTTTGGTGCTCAGCTTTCTTCACAGTCCAACTCTCACATCCATACATGACCACTGGAAAAACCATAGCCTTGACTAGATGAACCTTTGTTGGCAAAGTAATGTCTCTGCTTTTTAATATGCTATCTAGGTTGGTCATAACTCCTCAAGGCAATGCCAAAGAATGTTCAAACTACCACACGATTATACTCATCTCACATGCTAGCAAAGTAATGCTCAAAATTCTCCAACTCAGGCTTCAACAGTACATGAACTGTGAACTTCCAGATGTTCAAGCTGGATTTAGACAAGGCAGAGGAACCAGAGATCAAATTGCCAACATACAATGCTGCTGCTGCTGCTGCTAAGTTGCTTCAGTCGTGTCCGGCTCTGTGTGACCCCATAGACGGCAGCCCACCAGACTCCTCTGTCCCTGGGATTCTCCAGGCAAGAACACTGGAGTGGGTTGCCATTGCCTTCTCCAATGCATGCATGCATGCTAAGTCGCTTCAGTCATGTCTGACTCTGTGCGACCCCATAGACAGCAGCTCACCAGGCTCCTCTGTCCACAGTATTCTCTAGACAAGAACACTGGAGTGGGTTGCCATTTCCTTCTCCACAACATACACTGGATCATCAAAAAAGCAAGAGAGTTCCAGAAAAAACATCTACTTTTGCTTTATTGACTACACCAAAGCCTTTGACTGTGTAGATCACAACAAACTGTGGAAAATTCTTAAAGAGATGGGAATACTAGACCACCTGACCTGCCTCCTGAGAAATCTGTATGCAGATCAAGAAACAACAGTTAGAACTGGACATGGAACAACAGACTGGTTCCTAATTGGGAAAGGAGTATGTCAAGGCTGTATATTGTCACCCTGCTTATTTAACTTATATGTAGAGTAACATGCAAAATGCTGGCTGGATTAAGCACAGGCTGGAATCAAGATTTCTGGGAGAAATATCAATAACCTCAGATACAAAATGACACCACCCTTATGGCAGAAAGCGAAGAAGAACTAAAGAGCCTCTTGATGAAAGTGAAAGAGGAGAGTGAAAATATTGGCTTAAAACTCAACATTCAGAAAACTAAGATCATGGCATCTGGTCCTATCAGTTCATGGCAAATAGATGGGGAAACACTGGAAACAGTGACGGACTTTATTTTCTGGGCTCCAAAATCACTGCAGATGGTGACTGCAGCCATGAAATTAAAAAACGCTTGTTCCTTGGAAGGAAAGCTATGACCAACCTGGACAGCATATTAAAAAGCAGAGACATTATTTTACCAACAAATATCCATCTAGTCAAAGCTATCGTTTTTCCAGTAGTCATGTATGGATGTGAGACTTGGACTAGAAAGAAAGGTGAGCACTGAAAAATTGATGCTTTTGAACTGTGGTTTTGGAGAAGACTCTTGAGAGTCCCTTGGACTGCAAGGAGATCCATCCTGTCCATCCTAAAGGAAATCGATCCTGAATATTCATTGAAAGGACTGATGCTGAAGCTAAATCTCCAATACTTTGGCCACCTGATGCAAAAAACTGACTCATTGGAAAAGACCCTGATGCTGGGGAAGATTGAAGGTGGGAGGAGAAGGATGACAGAGGATGAAGTGGTTGGATGGCATCACCGACATGATGGACATGAATTTGAGTAAGCTCCGGGAGTTGGTGATGGACAGGGAAGCCCGGTGTGCTGTAGTCCATGAGGTTGCAAAGAGTCGAACATGACTGAGTGACTGAACTGAACTGAATTGAAGAAGACAAAAGACCTGTATACAGAAAACTATAAGACACTGATAAAAGAAATCAAATATGCCATAAACAGGTGGACGGATATTCCATGCTCCTGGGTTGGAAGAATCAATGTTGTGAAAATGACTGTACTACCAAAAGCAATCTACAGATACAGTGCAATACCTATCAAATCACCAATGGCATTTTTCACAGAACTAGAACAAAAAATTCCACAATTTGTATGGAAACAAAAAGCCTACAGATAGTGTAAGCAACCTTGAGAAAGAAGAATGGAGCTGGAGGAATCAACTTACCTAATTTTAGACTATGCTACGAAGCTACAGTCATTAAGATAGTATGATACTGCCACAAAAACAGAAGGATAGACCAATGGAACAAGATAGAAAACCCAGAGATAAATCCATGCACCTATGGGCACCTTATCTTTGACAAAGGAGGCAAGAATATACAATGGGAAAAAGATAGTCTCTTCAATAAGAGTTGCTGGAAGAACTGGACAACTACAAGTAAAAGAATGAAATTAGAACACTTCCTAACACCCTGCACAAAGATAAACTTGAAATGGATTAAAGACCTAAATGTAAGACCAGAAACTATAAAACTCTTAGAAGAAAACAGAGGCAGAAGACTGTATGACATAAATCATAGCAAGATCCTTTATGACCCACCTCCTAGAATAATGGAAATAAAAACAAAAAATAAGTGTGACCTAATTAAACTTAAAAGGTTTTGCACAGCAAAAGAAACAAGGTGAAAAGACAACCTTCAGAATGGGAGAAAATAATATCAAATGAAACAACTGACAAAAGGATTAATTTCCAAAATATACAAGCAGCTCAATATCAGAAAAACAGCCCAATCAAAAGTGGGCAGAATACCTAAACAGACTTTTCTCTAAAGAAGACATATGGATGGCTAATAAACACATGAAGAGGTGCTCAGTGCTTGTCACCTAAAATATGTCATTGTGCAGCATGACACATTGTAGGTAAGCACATAATGCTGCAGTGTTTCTGCTGATTCCCTTGATAAATGAAACCTTTCTTTGAGTTTGTTCCAGTAGAACAATCCACAAGGTTCTTTCATCTGCCTTTAAGTTCATGTAGGAATAGCAGCTTTGAATCAGCTTCCCACCCCTTTTATTAACTCCAAGAGCCTGTATTGTATGTACATACTGACTTTTCCCTTTAAGTCAAGGGCTCACCTACTGTTTACCCGGGACCATTAAACCATTAAGAAAAATGATGCTTCATGGGCCAGGACAATTTATGCACTTTGTTGAGAGTGAAGCTAATTTCCTCTTGCTCTGTGGAAAATGTTGTTTACACTTATTAAAGGTTCCAGGAATTCTGCACCCTGAGTTGATCCAGGTGTGATCCCGACAGAACAGGCAACAGGACTACCATTTCTCCATGAGCACTTGACTTTGGGGTCCTAAGTCACTTCAGTCAGTCTGACTCTGCTGCTAAGTCGCTTCAGTCGTGTCCGACTCTGTGCGACCCCATAGACGGCAGCCCACCAGGCTCCGCCGTCCCTGGGATTCTCCAGGCAAGAACACTGGAGTGGGTTGCCATTGCCTTCTCCACACTTGACTTTGGAGCCCTAATAACTCTAAACAGGACCCGGTGCTGGCCTCAGTCTCTATTTTTGAACTGTGCTTGTTCTCGTGGCTCTGAGTTAATGCCACTTCACTTTTCCTGTCAGATTCATCCCCCTCACTTGAACGTCTCAGGTTGAATGGGGTCACTTCTCTGTCCCTCCTGGGTTTTGGACTGGAATTCTCCCTGTGGATTGCTCTGTTCCCTCCTCCTTTGTCTTGGCACTGCCACTGTGGCACTTGACCTCAAAACCTAGAGGCCACAGATGAAGAGGGCAGAAGGCAAACTGCAGACCAGCCACTAAGGACATGGCCACAGGGCCCAGCACAGGAGGCGCTAGCTCCCACTGGTTTCCAGTGTTCCTGCTTGTTCAGTCCTTCTCAGCTGACAGAGCTCTACTTCCTGTTGGAGCCAACTTCAAGCCATTTTCCAGGTCTGTTTTTCTGAACTGCTTCTTGGAAACGTAATTAAAGTGCAAGGGGAGACGATTGCACTCTTCACATTTGCCGTCAGGTCAGGAAGTGACATTCCTGGATAATAAGAATTTCCATAATAGATGGAAAGTCCAACCCCAGAGAAGCCTTGAGGTTGATGAAATTAGGGTTTTTCCAAATGAGGAAGATAAGAAGCCACATAAAATGAACTGTAACCTTGGAAACTATGACGTACAAAAACAGATGTAGGCAGAAGGATGGAAGTCCACAGAGAGGGTAGACAAAGGAAGACTGGCGAGAAACCGTTTCAAGGTTGTTCAGCTGCAGCCAGGAGAGTAAGGCACTGTGTCTGACATTCTGGCATATCTCACCCTGGGTTCTAGGCAGACCAGCTCTCAACTGCATCAGAAATGTCAGGCTTTATATAGATTTTAGTTATAAAAAAAATGTTTGCAACTACCTGATCCTTTGGTTCACTTCCACCCCTAGTGAGTAAAGTTCTGGTTATTAATTTGGCTTCCCTGAAATCCTGATGTTGGGAAGAGGCTGCCTGAGTTAGTGTTCGTGACTATTTTGTTAAATAGATGAGCTATTTCTGATCCATTAAAGCTAAGGACAAGATTCTGGGTCTGACTTGACTCATCCATGAGCTCCTTCCTGCTAGACACAGCCACCTACTGGAAACTTGAAAAATCTCCCAAGTCTTTCTTGCCTTCAGAGACACTTGAAGCCTCTCACATATTTCTCTTTATCCTCTTGCCTTTCTTATGGTGTTCAGTCTGTAGTCTCCATACTGCATACTTTGAGAGGGAAGTGACCTGCCTGGGCTCCTGTGTAGTAGCTATCACTCCTGACTTCTGCTAATGACTGAGATCACTGTACACAGTTACTAGCACTTATTCTGGGTATTTTGTTGCACTGCTCACCCATTAACTTCCTTTCCTGGAAAGATGTTTTAAAAACCACTTTGCTTCTGGAAGTAGGCTACTGGCATGCTGCAGGCCTGGGTCAAATCTCAGAGTGACCACAGTATAGCTTTCTTGTTAAGGAAAAAGGCTGAATGGTGAGGTTAGGGCCAGGCTAAGGAGGATCTGAAATGTTTGCTGGGAATACTTGAAGAATTTTGTAGGGAACTGGGAGATTTTGGCTTTCTCAGCTAAGAAGCAACCTGCCCATATATGATTTTTTGATAGTGTAGAGATTGACTAGAGAAGACAAGGGCTGGAGGCATCTATTGTGATGGTACAAATGCCAGAGGATGAGACCAGGGCTAGCAATGGAGATGGAGAAACAAAGTTAGAAGACATTTTGGAGGAACACTATGCAGAATTGGCAAAGAGGTGTCTTCTGAAGGGTGAAGATTGAAAGATTCATGGAAGTCCATTTAAAACTTTATTAGGTATATATTTATTTTTATGTGTTGAAGTCCCTGCCTGCCATGGTCTCATGTGAATGACATGGCAGAGGTTTGCAGAAAATGGACATGGAAATAGCAGTGTCTGAAGGACTATAAGGTTCAGAAAGCTCTGATTCTCAAAAATTGTGAGCCGATACCCTGTTGTGCCTCTGTGGTCCCAGGAAGCAGTTCTGACCTCACTGGAGAAAGCTTGCAGTGTCTCCTATGCTTCATTATCAAACTGGAAACAGAAGTTGAATGAGGAAAAGTTACACCCACAAGGAATTGCAGGACTTTACTACTTTATATCTCAAAAATCCGAGTATCATTCATTCATCCACTCATTTACTCAACAAATACCATTGAGTGCCTACAATGTAACATGCACTATTCTGAAAATTCATTGGTAAGCAAAACCAGGAGTGGTCATAGCTGTGGTGGGATTTATGGAATCCAGAGGAAAAGACAGATGTTAATCTATCCTTTAAATGAATGGAAAACTGCCCTTGGCATAAGTGCCAAGGGGAGACTTATGGTACTCTAAGGCCTGAGAGTGGGAGAGTCTGGCCCAATCAGGGAGGTCAGTGAAGTAAGGAAATTTCTTGCACGGATATTTGAAAGGCTGGAAGGAGTTTACGTGAGCTAAGAGGCTGAGGAAGAGGGTCGGGGGATCAGAGAGGACAGCATGTGCGAATACCTTGTGGCCACAGGAGGCATTGAGCGCACTAAGGACAGAGAGAAAGCTGTTGTGGCCAGGGTGGAAAGGGCAAGGGGGAGAAAGAAGGAGCAGGCAGCTGCAGTGGGCAGGGCCAGACCATTCTGAGTCTGTGAGCCATGGTAAGAGGCCCGGTGGCCCAGACGGTAAACCGTCTGTCTACAATGCCGGAGGCCTGGGTTCGATCCCTGGGTTGGGAAGATTCCCTAGAGAAGGAAATGGCAACCCACTCCAGTACTCTTGCCTAGAAAATCCCATGGATGGAGGAGCCTGGTGCAGGCTACTCCCATGAGGTCACAAAGAGTCGGACATGAGTGAGCAACTTCACTTTCACTTTCTTTTATCATGTTTAAAGTCTAATCACATCATGTTGTCTTCGCTGTATTGCTTTAAGGATTACTTTCTATTTATGGCAAGTATTATTAATTTTTAATGAGTAAAGATTTAAAATATATATATATTTAAAATTAAAAATTGACTTGATTTAAATAAAAATAGTAATAGTCATACAGGTGGTAGGCAGAAATGGCAAGAATTGCAAACATGGAGTGGAATCAACTCTCATGGAAGGAGTGTGGATGCTGATCACAAGTCTAGTTACCACCCATCACCATACAGTTCACCCATTTTATTCATTATACCCCTTCCTCTCAGTTCAGTTCAGTCGCTCAGTTGTGTCCGACTCTGAGCACCATGGACTACAGCACACCAGGCTTCCCTGTCCACCATCAACTCCCAGAGCTTACTCAAACTCATGTACATCACATCGGTGATGCCATCCAACCTTCTCATCCTCTGTTGTCCCCTTCTCCCCCCACCTTCAATCTTTCCCAGCATCACGGTCTTTTCAAATGAGTCAATTCTTTGCATCAGATGGCCAAAGTATTGGAGTTTTAGCTTCACCATCAGTCCTTCCAATGAATATTCAGGACCAATTTCCTTTAGGATGGACTGGTTGGATCTCCTTGTATTCCAAGGGACTCTCAAGAATCTTCTCCGACACCACAGTTCAAAAGCATCAATTCTTCAGTGCTCCGCTTTCTTTATAGTCCAACTCTCACATCCATACATGACTACTGGAAAAACCATAGCTTTGACTAGATGGACCTTTGTTGGCAAAGTGATATCTCTTCTTTTTAATATACTGTCTAGGTTGGTCATAGCTTTCCTTCCAAGAAGCAAGTATCTTTTAATTTCATGACTGCAGTCACCATCTGCAGTGATTTTGGAGCCCCCTAAAAAACAGTCTGTCACTGTTTCCGTTGTTTCCCCATCTATTTGCCGTGAAGTGATGGGACTGGATACCATGATCTTAGTTTTCTGAATGCTGACTTTTAAGCCAACTTTTTCACTCTCCTCTTTCACTTTCATCAAGAGGCTCTTTAGTTCTCCACTTTCTGCCATAAGGGTGGTGTCAGGTTACTACTAATATGTTCTCTGTATCTACAAGTTTTGTTTTATTTGTTCTTTTGTTTTCTTAGATTCCACATATGAATGAAATCATATGAAATTTGTCTTTCTCCATCTGACCTTTTTCACTAGGAGATAATACCTTCAAGATCTATTCATGTTGTTGCAAATGGCAGAATCTTATTCTTTTTTATGACTGAGAAATAGCCCACCAGGTTCCTCTGTCCATGGGATTCTCTAGGCAAGAACACTGGAGTGGATTGCCATGCCCTCCTCCAGGGGATCTTCCCAACTCAGGGACTGAACCAGCGTCTCCTGTGTCTTCTGCACTGGCAGGCAGTTCTTTACCCCCTTGCACCACCTGGGAAGCCCCTGTTGAACAATATGCAAAATGAAATAAGCCAGTCACAAAATGACGAATACTTTATTATTCCACTTATATAAGGTACCCGTGAATAGTGAATTCAGAAAGAGAAAGTGGGATGGCCGGGGCCAGGGGAAGGGTAGAATACTGAGTTGTTTAATGGGTATAGAATTTCAGTTTTACACGATGAAAAGAGTTCTCCAGATTGGCCTCACAAAAATGTAAATACTTAACAATATGTAACTTTATGTTTAAAAGATGATATATTTTTTTTACAATAGCCAAGATATGGAAATACGTTCAGTTCAGTTTAGTCGCTCAGTCATGTCTGACTCTTTGCGACCCCATGGACTGCAGCACACCAGGCCTCCCTGTCCATCACCAACTCCCAAAGTCTACCCAAACTCATGTCCATGAGTCGGTGATGCCATCCAACCAACTCATCCTCTGTTATCCCCTTCTCCTCCTGCCCTCAATCTTTCTCAGCATCAGGGTCTTTTCCAATGAGTCAGCTCTTCTCATCAGGTGGCCAAAGTATTGGAGTTTCAGCTTCAACATCAGTCCTTCCAGTGAACACCCAGGACTGATCTCCTTTAGGATGGACTGGTTGGATCTCCTTGCAGTCCAAGGGACTCTCAAGAGTCTTTTCTAACACCATGGTTCAAAAGCATCAATTCTTCAGTGCTCAGCTTTCTTCACAGTCCAACTCTCACATCCATACATGACTACTGGAAAAACCATAGCTTTGACTAGATGGACCTTTGTTGGCAAAGTAGTGTCTCTGCTTTTTAATATGCTGTCTAGGTTGGTCAAAACTTTCCTTCCAAGGAGTAAGCGTCTTTTAATTTCATGGCTGCAGTCACCATCTGCAATGATTTTGGAGCCCAGAAAAATAAAGTCAGCCACTGTTTCCCCCTCTATTTGCCATGAGGTGATAGGACTGGATGCCATAATCTTAGTTTTCTGAATGTTGAGTTTTAAGCCAACTTCACTTCCCTCTTTCACTTTCATCAAGAGGCTCTTTAGTTCCTCTTCACTTTCTGCCATAAGGGTGGTGTCATCTGCATATCTGAGGTTATTCATATTTCTCCCAGCAATCTTGATTCCATCTTGTGCTTAATCCAGCCCAGTGTTTCTCATGATGTACCCTGCATATAAGTTAAATAAGCAGGATGACAATATACAGCCTTGACATACTCCTTTCCCAATTTGGAACCAGTCTGTTGTGCCATGTCCAGTTCTAACTGTTGCTTCTTGACCTGCATTCAGATTTCTCAAAAGGCAGGTCAGTGTCTTCCCATCTCTTTCAGAATTTTCCACAGTTCATTGTGATCCAGACAGTCAAAGGCTTTGGCATAGTCAATAAAGCAGAAATGGATGTTTTTCTGAAACTCTCTTGCTTTTCTGATGATTCAATGGATGTTGGCAATTTGATCTCTGGTTCCTCTGCCTTTTCTAAAACCAGCTTGAACATCTGGAAATTCATGGTTCATGTACTGCCAAAGCCTGGCTTGGAGAATTTTGAGCATTACTTTGGTAGTGTGTGAGATGAGTGCAATTGTGCAGTAGTTTGTACTGACTTTCTTTGGGTTTGTAATGAAAACTGACCTTTTCCAGTCCTGTGGCCACTGCTGAGTTTTCCAAATTTGCTGGCATATTGTGTGCAGCACTTTCACAGCATCATCTTTTAGGATTTGAAATAGCTCAGCTAGAATTCCATCACCTCCACTAGCTTTGTTAGTAGTGATGCTTCCTAAAGCCCACTTGACTTCGCATCCCAGGATGTGTGGCTCTAGGTAAGTGTTCACACCATCGTGATTATCTGGGTCGTGAAGATCTTTTTTGTACAGTTCTTCTGTGTATTCTTAGATGCCCATTTAATTGAACTGACATTAGGCTCTCTTGATCTGTCCTCCATGTTTCCCAACCCCTCTTACTTATTTTGCAGAATTTTGAGTTCTTTTGCTGCATTTTTGTTTAAGTTCTTTATATTTATCTTCCAGCTTTAAAATTTTCTCTGCCTATGTGTCTAATCTGCTGTTTAACTTGCACATTGCATTTCTACTTGTAGTTGCTAAATATTTTAATTTGTAGACATTCTATTTTGTTCATTTAAAAGTTTGCCAAGATCATTCTTTACACTCTCTTGTTTCCTGATATTTTTTCCCTGTTGGTTCTTAAATTTTCTGTCTGATAATTCTGCTACCTAAAATCTTTGTGTTATCCACTGCTTTTTCTGGGTCTCACTGACAGTGACTTACTTCTTCTGATGTTTGTGATTTTGATTGTGAACTGCTAATTTCTATTAAAGCTTTATTTGTGGGAGTTGCTTAAGACCTGGATCAGAGTGAAACTTCTCCAGAAATGATTTGTGTTGTTTTTGCTAGCCTCCTTCAAGAGACAGTTTTATTTCTTGTTCACCTTTTTGGGTGTAGCTCTTTGGTGCTTCAGTTTTACACAGTGCACTCCTCTTAAATATCCCACTTTAGAGACCTCCAGACTGTCTGTCCTGCTCCACACTCTGTGCAGCCATTTAAAAGGCAGCATAATTATGGTCTTGAGGGTGTGGCAAATGTTGTTTAAATAAAGGTCATTCCAACACTCTCTTTCATCCAGGGGTTTCTGTTTTCTCTTTATTTATAGCATCCTCAGATCTTTTAAATGTTTTAATTTTTCATCTTTTAATATTTTATCTAGTATTTTAATTGTTTCAGCTGCAAAATTATATAGGGTATTTAACTCTCTATGTCATTCCAGAGTCCTCTTCAAGCTTCACATTTTCTTTATATAAAAACCATTATATATATATATATATATACACACACACACATATATACACACACACACACATATATATATTTAGTAGTGACTCCTGACTTCAAATAGAACCTGTGAGCCTCTAATTAACAAGCATGTGAGAAAGTTTTTTCTCTTGAGATTATATTTATTTACACAAAGTTTCATGGAAAGGAGTATAGCAACTAACTTTTTCTTGTGATAAAACTGAAGGATGAGAATAATGTTTAAACATAAATATAAATTTAAATTAGGAAAAAGAACATGGTCTTCAAACTTACACCTGTGCTATGTCTTACAACTCCTTTTATTTCTGTATCATAAAAATATCTTTTGCTAACCCTCAGCTGGTAAAGAATCTGCTTGCAGTGCAGGAGACCCAGGTTCAATTCCAGGGTTGGGAAGATCCCCTGGAGAAAGGCATGGCAACCCACTCCAGTATTCTTGCCTGGAGAGTCCCTGTGGACAGAGGAGCCTGGGGGACTGCAGTCCATGGGGTTGCAAAAAGTCGGACATGACTGAGTGACTAAGCACAGCACAATGTTTGTTAATTTGTCTTATAGATGTAAATTTCCACATTTGAGCATTGTGTGCCATATCATGTAACTATAACTCTCTAGGCCTTGCTATTAATTGTCATATAAACATTACTTGTGAAATTCTGTTCTATGGCAGATCTGTATTGTTTCTAAATTTCTTTCTTTGATTTTGGTGTTATCAGACTTACATTGTCTGCCTCTTCTCCCTTTCTCTATGCAATTATTAATTTATTCCCAGACTCTAACACATTCTTTGTCTTAAGTGTTAGAAACTTTTTTTTTCTGGTCTATGCAGTCGACAATGAATTCAATATGCTTGCATCTGCACTCCCAACTGAGTGAAGGTAGAAGTTATGTCTTACTCATTTCTGGGTCTAAGTGCTTTATAATTTCATAGGAGCTCAGGAATGTAATGAATAGAACTCAGGAATATAATGAATAGAATAGAAACAGAAGAAAAAAAGAATCAAAATCCAGGTTCTTGAATAGCAATTAAATCTGCTGTTGAGGCCACTGGGCTTTCTTCAGGGTGCGAGATGTCTGAGTGGGGCCCAGCAGGGGCAGGGTTAGTGTTCAGAGCCCAGGGCATCATCAAGTGATTTCCTGTCACTCAGCCCAGCCTTTTGACTCTCTTTCTTAGCCACCTGGCTGCCAACTGCCTGAGCCAAAGGAGCCTCAGAGTGTGGGTGATGGGACCCCGCCACCGAGGGATGCTGGGGAGGGAGGCTGGCCCAGTCATCTCTGCATGATGGCTCTGTGGTCCTGGGGAAGCTACAAGCTGGAGACTACTCCCACCTCCCCTCCCCATCCCAGGCCCAGCATTTTGTTTCCTCCAATTAACTGTGCATAACAACAAGGAGTGAAACCAAGTGATTTAAGTAATAATTTATCATGTTCAGTTCACCATTAACAGCCATCTAGTGTTTCCTTTGCCCTTTTAAATGAGTCTTTGTTCTGGTGCTCAGCTCTTTAGTGTATTCCATAAGCTTTTAGTGCATGCTTTCCCTCCCTCGCTCCCACTCTCCCTCCCTCCTCCTGCCTTCCTTGAGCTCTGAAGCACCAGTGTCTTTCTGGGAGCAGCTGAGCCACCTGTCATCTAGCATCCTTGTCCCATTTAACAGAGAACTTGAGTGTTAATATGTGAGCGTGAACTCCAGGCTGGGTGCTGAGAGATGCAAGGGAAAAGGATACAGTCATTGCCCTGGACTGGCTTTCAACCTAACTGGGGTGGGGTGAGGCTCATCCAACATGAAGTGGTCAGAGGAGGGGACAGAATTTGTCAGTGTCAGCCAAGTAAGGCCTTGCTATAAGGAAAGCTCCCTGGAGGAAAGGACTGAAACCAGTTCGGAATGTTGGTGGGGATTTGGGGAGAAAGTAGAGGAGAGGGCAGCTCACACAGGGGCTGGAGGTGGGCACAGGTGTGAATTTGGGCAAAAACTGGGGTGAGGGCAGGTGAGGTCAGGGAGGTGAACCTTAGCCAGCCTAGCGCTTGGTCTTTTGTCTGCCTGCTTGCTAGTTGGTCTCTTCTATGAAATCACCTGGTCTGTAAGCCTCTTTTTCTTAACCCTGTGGTTTCTAGGGTGTAGAGAGCCCCTTACAGAAGAAATCAGACAGTGGCCCCAGTGAAGTCTTAGGTTTTCTTGGTCTATTTACTTTGATGGCTGTACTCTGTTGGGCTGTGTATGTGTATATGAGTGAGTGAGTATGTTGAGGAATGAACACCTTGGCTCTCAGGGACTCTCATGAGACCCTTGTGTTTCTGGACTTGGGACCAGGGTGGTAATAACAGAGCTGGGGCAGCAGGGGCCATAGTTTTGAGTCACTGAGGCTGTGAGACCCTAGGCCCCTGACAGAGGCCCTGAGAGCAGATCTGTCCGTACCTGAGGTCTGTTTGGCTCCCTGATGGTGGAAGATGGGACTAAGGATGGGAAGCTGGACCTTCGGAGGGTCTGAGGGAGCACCCTCCTCTCGAGCAAGGTCCCAGGGCTCTGGGGCCATGTTGCGGGTCCCCTGGTCCAGGAGTACACAGCCCAGGGCCTCTAACCCCTTCTCAGAAGGAATCAGTATATTGGGCGAGGAGTCTTACTGGCCTCTCAAGGAGCCAAAGTGCTAACAGGTTTGACTGCCCAAGGCACTGATCATCCTGGAGGGAGAAGATACAGGGACCCCATGGTCTGACTGTCTAGGCATCTAGGAACCTGTCCTCACATGCTCACTTCAAAGTGTCTCCAGGCTAAAATGTCTTAAAAATGAGACCTCGGAGGTGGGGGGGGGGATATTCCCTAAGATTTCATTTTAATTTATGAAATTGAGAGCAAGCAAAATAAGACAATATTGTCTTTAATTCCAAATGATGGCAATCCAGTGAGGTGGAGACATACTTCTTTACTAAAATGTCTTCTGGGGATAGCATATTATTTGTTTAAAAAAATAATCAGAGAGATTGCTTGAGATGGAGGGTGAGACCCCAAGGGCATGCATGTAAAAAAGAGGGGGACATCTTTGAAACTGTTATGCTCAAGGCATCAAAAGAAATTTGCCTCATTCCTGAGAGGTAAGATGGTAGGAAATTTAGTTGAATAGAAAGAATTGAGTCCAGTGGAGTTGGGGAAGGCCAACGGAGATCCTCCAGGGCCGGAAGTGAGGGGCAGTAGGATTGGATACAGGTCACAGAGAGGTACATACAGGCAGCTAACGTCTGTGGTCCAGTGAAAGGACGCATTCTTTTAACGGTAACGGATGGCCACAGGGGCAAGCATGCCTGCGGAGTTTGGTTGGGCCACTTTATACAGAGGTAGCCAGTGAGCTTCTGTGCTTGGGATTTTAGAAGGAGAACTGAGTCTCATCCAGTGTAGATTTTGACATGAAACAGTTAACCCGAGGCCGCGTGGTAAACTGAGGAGGAAGGTCTTCCTATGTCTAATGTGACAGCCATTCTGTTTCTGAACTTAAAACTTAGTGGATATTGTCTCTCTTCTATATACATTGTGAATTCATTTCCAGATGCCTTTAAATTTGCTCTAGAAATACCAACATCCACTTTATGCGTAGTCAGGAAAAAGCAGAAAAAAAAAAAAAGCTGAAATGTCATCTCAGGGATACTGAACTACAGCCCCTGGACCACCTTCAGCCTTCCAGGGATGGTGGGGAGGGGTTGCGGGGTGGGGGAAGGAAGGGAGGATGGTAAGGGAGAGGGTTGGGAAGGCAGCTGCACAGTCAGGTCAGCTGTGTTTCTTCCTGTCACTGCAGCTCAATTCCTTTCCTCTGCATTCCCCAAGGAGTGACTGTGCAGATATCTGATGCCATGCAGGCCATTGGGCTTTTGTTCAAAGCCTAGACCCGTTCTTTCCTTTTATAAGCTTGATGGTGCTGTCACTTTAAGACTTTGCCTAGCCTTTTTTCTTCCCTTCCTCTCTAACAAGACCAAACTGAGAAGAATGAAGCCAGGGTAAATTGAGAAAATATTTGAAACCTATTAAGTGTGGCTACAAGTTTATTGCAATTCTTAAGTTAATTATATCCTTTTTGACTTCCAGCCAGTCCCTTCACTGGGCTTCCATATAGACTTGGCCACCTATCCCAGCCTCAGGCTGGCAGCATGCCTATCTGCCTGCCTTGTTCCTTCACTCCTTCCTTCCCACCACCTCTTCCCCCTCCCTCCTGCACAATTAAGTCAGCAATCCTCAGTAGCTACTACCTCCTGGGGCCTAAATGTAACTGGGAGTGTGGTGAGTATAAAGAGTTTGAAATGTGTGTGTATTTGTATCCATGTGAGGGGCAGGAACGTGGTACACAGTGGAAGGTCACGTATGTAAACACTGCCTCTTGCCTCAGGCACAAACATTTATTTTAGCTTGTACCCTGCAAAGTGTTATCCCCAATCATTTAAATTTCATGGGTTCCTGTACAATAGGTGTTATCACTGTATATCCAGGTGTTTATGGATGAAGCAACTGAGGCTCAGAGAAATTTTACAAAGACATTGATCACATAATTATTATAAGGATTTGATTTAGATTGTACCTGAGTGATCTAGTGGTTTTCCATACTTTCTTCAGTTTAAGCCTGAATTTTTCAATAAGGAGCTCATGATCTGAGCCACAGTCAGCCCAGGTCTTTTTCTCTTTTTTCTGACTGTGTAGACCTTCTCCATCTTTGGCTGCAAAGAACATAATCAATCACATGCAAAGAGATAGAGGAAAACAGCAAAATAGGAAAGACCACAGATCTCTTCAAGATAATTGCAGATATCAAGGGAACATTTCATGCAAGGATGTGCACGATAAAGGACAATAATGGTAAGGACCTAAGAGAAGCAGAAGAGTTTAAGAAGAGGTGGCAAGAATACACAGAAGAACTACATAAAAAAGGTTTTAATGACCTGGATAACCACAATGGTGTGGTCACTCACCTAGAGCTGGACATCCTGGAGTGTGAAGTCAAGTGGGCCTTAGGGAGCATTGCTATGAACAAAATTAGGGGAAGTAATGGAATTCCAGCTGAGCTTTTTAAAATCCTAAAAGGTGATGCTGTTAAAGTGCTTCACTCAATATGTCAGCAAATTTGGAAAACTCAGCAGTGGCCACAGGACTGGAAAAAGTTAGTTCTCATTCCAATCCCAAAGAAGGGCAATGCCAAAGAATGTTCCAACTACCATATGGTTGCACTCATATCACATGCTAGTAAGGTTATGCTCAAAATCCTTCAAGCTAGGCTTTAGAACCATGTGAACTGAGAACTTCCAGATGTATAGGCTGGGTTTAGAAAAGGCAGAGGAACCAGAGATCAAATTGTCAACATTCATTGGATCCTGGAGAAAGCAAGGGAATTCCAGAAAAGCATCTACTTCTTCTTCACTGACTGCACAAAAGCCTTTGTGTGTCTCATAACAAACTGTGGAAAATTCTTAAAGAGAAGGGAGTACCAGACCTCCTACTTGTCTCCTGAGAAGCCTGTATGAGGGTCAAGAAAGAAGCAACAGTCAGAAACCAGACATGGAGCAACTGACTGGTTCCAAATTGGGAAAGGAGTATGACAAGGCTGTATTATTGTCACTCTGCTTATTTAACTTCAATGCTGAGTACATCATGTGAAATGTCAGGCTGGATGAAGCACAAACTGGAATCAAGATTGCCAGGAGAAATATCAACAACTTCAGATATGCAGATGATACCACTTTAACGGCATAAAGTGAAGAGGAACTAAAGAGCCTCTTTATGAGGGTGAAAGAGGAGAGTGAAAAAGCTGGCTTAAAACTCAGCATTCAAAAAAGATCATGGTATCCAGTCCCATCACTTCATGGAAATAGAAGGGGAATAAGTGGAAGGAGTGACAGATTTTTATTTTCTTGGGTTCCAAAATCACTGTAGACAATTACTACAGCCATGAAATTAAAAGATATATGCTCTTTGGAAGGAAAACTGTGATAAACCTAGGCAGCATTTTAAAAAGCAGGGACATCACTTTGCTGGCAAAGGTCCATTTACTCAAAGGTGTGGTTTTTCCAGTAGTCATGTACAGATGTGAGAGCTGGACTCAGAAGGCTGTGTACAGAAGAACTGATGCTTTTAAATTGTGGTGCTGGAGAAGACTCTTGAGAGTCCCTTAGACAGCAAGAAGATCAAATCAGCCAATCCTAAAGGAAATTAACTCTGAATATTCATTAGAAGGACTGATGCTGAAGCTGAAGCTGCAATACTTTGGCCACCTGATGTGAAGAGCCGACTCACTGGAAAAGACCCCAATGCTTGGAAAAACTGAAGGCCAAAGGAGAAGGGGACAGCAAAGGATGAGATGGTTAGATAGCATCACTGACTCAATGGACATGAATTTGAGTAAACTCCAGGAGATAGTGGAGGACAGAAGAGCCTGGCGTGCTGCAGTTCATGGGGTCACAAAAGGTTGGATTTGACTTAGTGATCAAACAACAACAACATTTTATGTCAACTCAGCTAGGACCAGAGAAAGCCAGTGTACAGTAAGATAGGAGAGCAAAGAGCCTGGGGAACAGTAACAGAACCAAGAGATGAGGAGAAGCAGAACCTCCTGAATATCCTGCAGGTCTTCATTCAGTCTGTGGTTCTATTCCATGAGAGTCAGTAGCTTCTCTTCCCTTGGATTCTGTATGACATTCCCATTCCTTACCAATAAAATCTCTTTCTCTTTTTTTTTGCTTATACAATATACTAGGGTTAGGATTTCCTTACTTGCAACCAAAATAATCTTCAATAATGCATATCAGAAAATGGAAGCAGTGAGCTAAGTGCTAAATATAGGTATAAGAAGTGAATAATAGGAGTTAGAGGATGGAGTAGTTTTTGCTGTGTGTTGCAGGAGATCTCATGAGCTGGACACTGAAGCCTTGCTCACAGCCTACATGTATGTAACCATTTGGCAAACCTTGTTGAGATGACAGAAGAATACACAGGAACCATCTTTTAGCAAGTTTTCAAGCCCAGCAGATGCTCTCGGTACCCATGCTACACTCCCTCAGACTACCTCCGATTTCAGCTAATATGTGGTGGACGGCTCCTGTGCTCTAACAGCATCCCACCTCAGTGGTCTCTCTTGCTTCTTTTGGCTTTTCTGTCTCAGTGGTTTGCCACAGGAGCTCTCTCGGCCCATGAGCAAGCATAACCCAGAGACTGGAGGTCAGAGAGAAATTAACCTCAACAGAGACTGGAGGATCTACTTCCAAGATGGCTTACTCTCATGGCTGATAAGTTCGTGCCGGTTATTGGCAAGACACCTCAGTTCCTTCCCATGTGGAGTCTCCACAGGGCTGATTGAGTGTCTTCACAGCACGGTGGCTGTTGGCTCTCTGCAGAAGAGCAGTCCAAGAGACCAGGGAGAAGCCGCATTACCTTATGTGATTGAGACTCAGAAATTACACACTGTCACTTCTGCAATATCGTGTTGGTTATACCTGTTCAATTTGGGATAGGACCACGTAAGAATGTGAATATCAGAGGTAAGGGTCACTGAGGCCATTTTGGAGGCTGATTATCATAATGTCCCTGTGGGCAACCCTCAGCCTCTAAGGGATATAAGCCAGAGGACAAATGCCCAGCTTCATAATTCTCAAATAAATTCTGCATTTCCTCAGAAACTCCTGAGAGAGGCTGAGCCTCCAATCTGCCATATCAGCTGAAGTGAACACCCTTTATTGGCTTTTCCTCCTTCTTAGCCTTCCATTTCTCTTTCCTTCATGCATGTTTCCTGTGATCCACCTCCCAAACAAATTCTTTCACTGAAGGACTTGTCTAATGCTTTTGGAGGAACTAAAACAAACTAAAACACAAAGGTAGTATCTAAAATAATCTTGAAATGGTGTGGAGCCAATCACAAAGGTGATGTACTGTGCTATTGGAATATTGATGACTAATCATGTAGAGGAGGCTCACAGAGAGATGGCATGGTCATGAAAACTTCATGGAAGCAGCAGGAATTGAGAAATGGAGGGACTGGGGAAAGGGGCAGGAAGAAAGGCAAGAGGAGGGCAGCTTTAGCAATACTCTGGGTGAGGCAGGGGGCAAAGAAGAGGGATGTGGCTGGAGCAGGAGTAGTCAGTACATGGGGCAGTCTCCCAGGAAGGGGCAGGAGCAGACTGTTCATTGGGAAGGCCATTACAACAGTCCAGTGAGAGGTTAGAAGGGCTTTACCTCTGAGAATGAAGGCTAGAAAGGAAGAGCAAGATCGTACAGAGCCAGACACATCAGAGCCAGATTGATAGGACTGAGGAGCCTGTATTGGGTTTCAGAAAGGACTGTGAGGTTAGTAGTTCTCTTATTCATTTGCAAATAATTATTAAGCACCTAGTAAATATATACAGTTTTAAGAATATGGCCATAACAGTGAATAAGATCATGAAACTATGTCTTCAACAAGCGTGTTTTCTGTAGGGATATATCTGGGAATCTCCCTTAGGACCTTAAAGGTAAGTACATCCTTGGAAATGGATTCTGGACTTCCTAAGATGTGTGTTCCCAGAATTAGTCACAACCAGTTCTCCTTGGTTTGCTCATTTTAAGTTTCCCCACAAAATATTCTGTTCCCTTTGACTGCTCTTACCTTCTGCTGTGCTGGACATCACACTCTCAGCATCACTCATTTACATGGATATCTTATTGTCAGTGAGATAGCAGTGGTGCATGTTAGGGAAACAAAGGACTTGGTGGTTATACATAAAATAATCAGAAGCATAAGACAGTGCCAGAGCTGTGCCTTTGGCTAAAACAAGTTCCTGTTCAAGCTTGGCAATATCGAAGTGGTGTGCAAGGCCATGCAAAGCATCCCTTCATCTCAGCCTCCCCCTCAGCTATCCCCATGGAACCACTTGAGATTCTCTACACAGTCTTATCTTTCCAGGCTGGTGTGACCTGGCTTATGCTTTTCCCGAAAAGCCCATCCTTACTTTCGCTAAATATTGAGTTCTTACTCATTTTCTGAGCTTCTGTTCAAATCCCACCTCTTCTTGGAAGCCTTCCCAGAATGAGTTACTCTCTGTTCTATGCTTTGAAGGCCTTTGTTTGCATCTTGCTTGCTGACCTTTGATGTTCCCATTCTTGTTTTGTAGTTCTTTGAACACATGAAGTCTCTTTCTCATAAAGAGACTGCAGACTGCTCAAGGGCCCACATCTCATTATAGTATTTCCAAGTACTCTGAAATAGTGGAGGTTCAATGTCATCTTTGCGAAATCAGCAGATGGGAGGCATGGTTGCTGCTAAAGCAGATGCACCATACTTGACCACTGATGCTGAAGTGGATCACCTTATCAGATGGTCGGACTGAAACTGGCAAGGTCTTGCTGCCTACTAGCACTTGAGGAAGGTGACGATGCTATATGGTTCGAGGTATGCAAATGTGAGTGCTCTTGCATTGGCATCTCATGTTACAAGGAAGTGTGGGGTCTCAACCACTGGACCAACAGGGAAGTCCCTCTGCTCAATTTTTCAAATGCATGTATGTCTTCCCTAAGTTCCCCATAGGGAAGGTGAGTCTGGGGGAAGTCCTGAATGCAAGCCGCATGCTGCTTGGGCGGCCTGTGTTTGTGCAGTACTCTTAGTCAATTAAGTCCTTACCCCTGGAATAATTTTCACTTCCTTGGAGATGGAGCTAGAAAGATTCTTTGAAACTTCAGAGTGGGAAGTCTGAATCTGACTTAATAGCTTAGGAAAATAATATTTGCAAAGAGTTTATATTAAAAAGGCCAGGGCCTCTTAAGATAATGGATTTACAGGCCTCCTTTACCTCTTCAAATGCACACATTTCTGTCCATGTAAAAAATGCTCATTAACTCTGAGCGCTTCTTATTCTTTGATCTTCTCTTACTCTGAGAGTCACCCTAAAATCAGACAAGGGTTTAAAACGGTCATATACACTGTGCCGGGCCTGGTGCTAATCTCATCCCACATGTGCAATTTCATCCTCTCCATGGGGTCTAGGTGTTGAGGCAGTAGGGGGAGAAAAACAACCAGGACTGTTCTCTCTTAAATTAAGATATTATATCTAGTGTTTGCAGAGTGTTTTCACAGATACAATCACATTTGCTTCCTGAGGCTAAGAAGATTTGGAAGATTATCCCATTTTATAGGGAGAAAATAAGGACTCAGAGCAATTGAGTGATCTGTCCAATATCACACAGCTTTGAATAGTAGAGCCTAGTTCTTTTGACCAGAATTCAGTGCCTCTTCTCGCAGGATGAAAAATCTGCCTATGATTCCAATCCAACACTCCTTTAAATAATTGCTTCCTACCTCCTGCTTCCTTGTAAACACTCATATTGTGTCCTTAACCTCAGTTCACCATCAGCTGGCCTCTGAAAGGTAACAACGGCTGAAAATAGCTTATGGTATGACACTGCCCAGCAGGATTTCATTTTCCCCTAAGAATTAACAAAACAGAAACCTACATAGGAGAGTTTGAGTTTGGTGACAGGTCCATTGTGGAGTTGCTTTGGTGGCCAAGGGGTCTTATTGGTGTCCCTTATGATAAATACATAAGCAAGCATGTATTTTCATAGTTCTGAACCCCGGTGTTGATGGCGCAAGAGAAGAGAAAGTTGGAGGAGCTGAATGGGTGCCCTGTGAACAGTTTCACATTGTGGACCTTGGTAGGTTCTGGGGGATGAGACCCTACGGCCCCAAGTTAGCTGACCTTCAAGCTAAGCTGAATGCAGAAGCAGCATGGCTTTTCAGATAGAGTTTTCTATATTTTCTCACCCACTTGGATGAGGCCAAAGGAAAAAAAAAACAACCTGTTTCTTTATTAATGATGCTTTCTGCAGAGTTAGATTAAGCACTGATTAAAGGCAGATGCTTCCAAAGTATAAATGTAAGTATCATCTCAGTCACTTCTCCGGTTACAGGGTTTCCTACACGATTCTTTAAAATCACTTTGGCTCACTTCCCATTCGCCTTCCTCTATGCTCTCCACCCAGCTTTGGAGCCGCCCCTCCCAGAAGGGCTTCAACTGTCAGGAGCAGAAGCTTGGACTCTGTGAGAGACTTGCTCTGTGGAGAGCTTCAAGAGGTGCCACGGGAGCTGCTGCCTGGAGCTGCCTTACCAGGAGGAAGGTAAGTCTTCCGGGCTGGGAGCAGCCCTGTTCCTCTGTCCTTTCAAGGCTGGACCTGCCACTATGGAACTTGCTGATTTTTTTCATCAGGGTGAAGTACGGGTCTTCTGTAACATTTTCCTGCTCAAATCAGAGGCAGAGACCAGGTACCAGGATACATGGCTTAGGTAATAGGGTCCATCAGGTGATTCTCCTCCTTTCAAGTGCTCTGAGAGGGCATGGGAATAGAAGATGGTCAGCTGGCTGGCCTGGTAGGTGCTTGCAACCCTGGACTTTGAGTCAGAAACTGGACTTTTCTAGAAATGATGTGTTCAAGTCTTGGTCTCCATCTGAGGCTATGGTGCAAATCCTCCAAACATTTTCTGAATTCCCTGTGGCCAGTTAACTTAATCAGAAATTGATATACATGAGGGTGTTTTTGTTTTTTTTTTAGAAGAGCTAGCACCTAGCTTGGGATTGGCTTTGGACGGAGATCAAATTGTGTTAAAGTCTGTACATGTTTGCTTTCTTTCTGATTTTCTTATGGGATCTATGAAGGAGGAAGAGTATGTATATATTCTTGTAGCCCACATTAATGAATATGACTTATGCATCACCAAAGTTGGAACTTGTTATGGGGACCACCACCCAAAATGGATGAAAGGGCATCCTGTAGAGTATAGTCACCACTGGACTCTCTGGCTTGGGTGAGTGGGAGGGTGTCATGGTGGGGCCCGTGGGATGCCTGTGGGAGTGACATGTGAATGGTAGCAGTGAGGCTGATGTTCAGGGAAGAATGCCACACACAGTGAGGGTGCCATCCACCCAGCCCAGCTGGAAGCTGTGTGCCTTTTTCCTCCTGACTTCCTTCTGTCACCTTCTTGGACTGTCTTAGCTTAGGTATAACAATGTAGGCGGATAGGTGGAATTGCATGAATTGAGATTCTCCAGCACTTACAGGATCATAGGCAAGTATTTCCATTTCTCTAAGTCCTGTTTTCTTTTGTAAAATGTGGATGGTATAATAGTATCTACCCTGTAGCTCTCTTGGGAAATTATGAGAGATAATCTATTTAAAGTGTTTGACAGTGCTTAGCCCATGGCTCAGACTCTTATTAACCTCAGGGTGGACCTTTGGCATTTTAGATTGTGTGGACCAGATCCATGGCAAAAGGTTCTGGTTGTACAGCTGCAATCCTTTTGTGACTTCCTCTTACTGGTTAGGGAAAAGTGTGAGGGTCGAGCTCCTAGACAAAACTAGCAAGAAACACTAGTTAAAGGAAGATGTAAGGTTAAAATCTCTGCCTCTTAAGAGAGGGATTCAGCTTAATTCCAGATGAATATTTCTTTTCAGAAATCCCCCAAGGATAATATTTATCTCATTAGATTGCTCTGAGGATTAAATGAGATAATAATTTTGCCTGGAACAAGATAGACATCAGTATATGACATCTATCATTGTGAAAATGTTTGAAATGTCATGTTAATTGAAAAATTCACAGAGTGAAATGGCATATGTATCGCAATGAGCGCTATGTAAATATATTCATAAGAAGACTACAGAAAAGAAATCCCTCCCAAATGTTAAAACTTGCATGTGGTCAGTAGCTTTGGTTTGTGAGTGATCATTTCCTTGTTTTCTAAATTTTCTTTAATGGATGATTCTATCAGCCCAAGCCCTGGCAGGAAACAGATAGCACATTCAAACTGGGCATTTTGAGGATGTTTTATTGAAGAGACATTTTATAAAAGTTCAGGCAGAGTTACAGTAACAGAAACAAGTTAGAGTGCTGTTCTCAGGTGTGTTGAGAATGGGGTGACATTATATTCCACGTCTGAAGGGGAAGGGGAATGTACTATAGAACCGGAAGTGAAGCTGTGTGGATAGAACCAGAAGGGAAGCTGACAGGAACTGTGCTGCATGCTGCCATCAGGGAGAGAGTTGGGAAAGAAATCCCTGCCCCCATTCTCCACTGTTCTCTGGGTCTCTCACTGGTGCCTCCCATTGGCCAAGCTCAACCAGAAGCCAGAGTTCAAGGGACCCCAGTGAGGGGGCTCCAGATAGATCAGCTCATGGGCATTGAGTAGGGTGGGAAAGGATGGCGAGAGACCTGTAGAGCAAATTAAGATGGCCAGCACAGTAAGATTATGTAGCTGTTGTAATTATAGGTAAAATCATAAACAAGAAAGAAAAGCCTTTTGCTATGCTCAGTGCTTTCACACCATACTCTTCTGACTTCTAGCCTTCATAACTGTGCCTTCCTCCAGGCTCCCAAAGCCCCTGGTGCAGCTGCACTCATTGTATGGCTTCATCCTTCGTGCTTGACTTGCTTGATTCCCCACACCATTGTAAGACCCTGGAGGCTGGTAAGACCCAGCACATGAGTGAACAAACGATTGGAATTCAGATCTAAATAACTCTATAAAGCTATAGATTTGAATTAAGGTCTGGAGCTACTTAACAGAGTGGATTCCTGATGAATTTAGGGTCTCTGCTCACGGAAGTGAGGCCTTAGCCCTCCTTCCTAGGTGAGTGTTTGTTTTTTATTTGGTGGCAGTGGGCCCGTGAGCCTGTTGAGCCCAGACAGGCCCTCAGAGGCCCTGACAAATGGCTCCCCACCTCGCTGGCCAGTTTAGCCTATCACCTGATGGGGGTCTGGCAGAGCATTCTCACGGGCCTCCCAGTCGCCAGGATTGCCTTGTGTCAAATCATAATTCACATGGTCTCCTGGTTTAGGACTGTAAATTGAGATTAAGCTTGCTTCCTTTCTGACTCGAGGAGATTTAGAGCCTGTCTTTATACCTGATACTTTAACTCTCTGTTTTGAATTAGAGAATGTTTTGAGCCCTTGAAGAATTTTTGCAATCTTTTTTCAATCCTATGAAAGTCACATACATGCATATAACTCAAATAGCTCCAAAGGAGGAAATGTTGGGAAGGATAGAACATGAAAAATAAAATGTTTCCACCTTAACCAATATATCTAGTCTACTTTTAACCATTTCAGTTTTTCAGGCTTCTGGTCACTTAACTCTAAATAATTCTCTTATATGTCTGTTTCTTGATTTATCAAGTTTAAGTAAAAATTATTGAATTGTGACTGTGTGTAATGAAGGATGACTTCCCTGGTGGCTCAGACGGTGATGAAGGATTTAACTCCTTACAGTAATCCTTCTGCCTTTCTCATGATTTCTTCCAGTTTTTGTTCCCTGTATTTCTAATTTGGTTTTGCACTTAATTACCTGTGTAATTTTAAGGGATAAACTTGTACTGCTTGATGCGTTGACCTTCCATAGAATGTCGTATTTCTCTTAAGTGTTTAGGATGAGGAAGTTGGTGCCTCTGAACTTCCCTTCATCTTTTCTCTCCAACTTCAGCTTGTAACAGTATTTTATAACATTTATAACATTTTTAAGTCTATCCTGTAATTATAATTAATTTTTCTTTATGTATCAGATGATTGTTAAAAATAAAAACCTAATATATAACCTTCATGATATAGTGATTTTTGTAGCTATAAGTCTCTAAAACCAAGTACTATATTTGGACCCTTAAAGAAGGGGTGGACTCTGAAAGCACTGACCTTCTGCTGCGTGAAGGAGAATATTCTAAGTGTCAGGTCACATGGACTCTCTTTTTTCCCTATTCTTATAATCTGTTGGCTGCTCAGATCATTTAGTTGGCCTCATGTGTAAAACATGACTTTTTGAAGAACATTTTATTTTCATGAAATTTCTAATTATCTTTCTTTTCTTACTTATTAATAAGCCAGTTTCTTAATCATATATTTTTGTTAGAGAGAATTTACTTATTTATTTATTTTTTAAATATAAATTTATTTATTTTAATTGGAGGTTAATTACAATATTGTATTCGTTCTGCCATACATTGACATGAATCTGCCACAGGTATACACGTGTTCCCCGTCCCCTCCCCGTACCATCCCTCTTGGACTTTATTCTTGAAGACTTTTTCTTATGGTGTTCTGATTTCTGATTCTTGCTGGATAAAGACCATTGAGGTGCAGATATCCTGGAATAGTTTTATTGCACTCTTGGGTTGGGTACAGTATATCTTGGAGCCCATGCAGCCTCCATTTTTTGATTCTTTTTTTGCTGTTTGGGAGCATATACTCAACTTTTTTGGTAACGAATCATTTAATGTTAGAAAAATTTGCCTCCCCACTTAAGTATTAATGAGGCTTAGGAAAAAATTGCACTTAGCTAATTTAATTCTTTGTGGGCGCCCCTGGTGGCTCAGATGGTAAAGAATCTGTCCGCAATGCAGGAGGCCCAAGTTTGATCCCTGGGTCAGGAAGATCCTCTGGAGAAGGAAATGGCAACCCACTCCAGTATTCTTGCCTGGGAAATCCCATGGACAGAGGAGCCTGGAGGGCTGCAGTCCACAGAGTTGGACACTACTGAGCAACTAACATACACACAAATTAATTCTTCAATGAATTTTCCATGCAATGAAATTATTTTCTGTACAGAAATTTTCAGAATTAAATATTTTTGTATTTGAATATTTCCAAATTGTATCATTTATAATTTGTGCCATATTTATTTTACTAATTCATTACCTTAATTAATTTTGCATGTGCAGCCTCTGTTTCTACAGTCCAGTTTTCCTGAGTCTACTTCTGTTAAAGAGTATTTGATTCTTCCATTAATTTTTTTCAGTTAATAAGAAAATTTTACTGCATGTGGTTTTATTTTATCAGATTTGAGTTGATAATTTTTATAAACTCTTCTTTTTTCCTGGGTCAATTTTTGTGGTTTTCAGTGTTACCTTTTTTTTTCCTTCTTTAGACAGTTTATTTTAGTTGTTGTTATTTAAAAGAAGAATGCCAAAATAATTGTGGCTTAAGATTTGAATCTAAAACTTGTGTTGAACAGCTCTTGAATACATGTCATTATATCCAGGTTATTATCCAAAGCTCATGAGAAATTATCCTCTATAGATGCAAATGCTAATTTATACCTATTTATTATTGTTAGTCAGAAAATTCTTCTGATTACATTTTCCCTAATGGTTTCATACTTCCCCCCTCCTCCCAGTATTACATTTAAGATGTAGTTCTTTAGTTATTACATCGTCTATAACAAATTTTGATGTGTGCAGTTTCAGGGGGTTGTCAGTTTCATTTGTGTTGTTTATTTTTATAAAGTCTTTTTTACTCAAGAACCCAACCAAGATACCTCAGGGTCAGAACAGCAGGATCAGAGTGTCAATTTTCTTTTTTAATAGTCTCATTATTATGTCAAGAGCCCTCCACTGTATTTCTTGCTGCAACTTAGCATAAAGTCTAGTTTTTGCCATCAAGGGTCTTTACCTGGCTCAACCATTTTATAGGATCAACTAACATTCATATGCTATTTACAGCAAAGAACTTTATGCTTGTCTTAAATGTCTTTTATGAGCTCTAGAGCCAAACTCAGTAGAGTATCATATGCTTACTTCATTTGTATAAATTTGACTATACACGTTTATGAGAAGAGTAATTTAAATAGTGTAGCCAGTTCCATCATCTGGGCACATCTATTATGAGCTTGACCCTGAATGAGTGGAGGACAGAATCCTCTGAATCTATGGTCCCAGGTTTGGTTTCTGTTGACATACAGCTCACACCTTGTGAATATTACATTACCCTTAGTGTGTTTAAAGACATTTTTTTGTTGCCTTTATTATGACTCTTAAACACAATCCAGCTACTTTCTTCACTGAAGAAAGAGTGACTGGTTCTGGCACTGGAAGAAAACTGGCAGTACTGAATGTGTTGACAAATGAATTGAGATGCCTCTTCAATATGGTACCTCCCTAAGGGACTTTCAAGGGAAATTTTGACCATGTTTTTAGGTTTTTTTTTTTTAATTATTATTTTAAATGTGCTGTTTTCAGAGCCTAATGTGTATAAGCTGTGATTTTCTTGTACTGAAGTGCTTCTTGATTCTCTTTGCTTGCAGGTCCTGTCGATAGCTTCAACTCCATGTGTTTTAAACTGAATCTGTTCACCCATAGCTTTCTCCTTCCCTAGTGCTCTCTATGTGAGTGAGTGGCACTGTTAACCCACTTGCCCAATCCAGGAGCCTTGGCTCCTTCCTATCACTCAAATCCACCTGTTTCTTAAATGACTCTCAAATCCATCTACTCCATTAGGTCATCCTCAGTGGTTATGACCCGTTGAAACAGTTTCTAAGTTCACTTCTCCTCTTCTAGCCTTCTCAACTCCTTCATCCCCTTATCCCAAATCTATCCATTCTCACCAGTAAGAGGGATATTAAAAAATGATAGTGTTTCTCCTCTGTAATAGTAATAACTCAAATGTTAGCAACTCCCCCCTACCCTCAGGGTGAAGTTCATGATCTTTACTAAGTATTATAGGCCCCCACACACTCTCTGATGCTGACTGACCATCATGCTCCACAAAAATCTCCATTCTGGGCAAACAAGACCTGTTGATGGATAATGTGCTTTTTCAACCAAGTGTCTTTGTTCATGCTCTTTCCTCTCCCTGCAACACTCTGATGTCCCTTATTTTCTTCTCTGAGACTTACATCTCCTTCAGGTCTCAACTAAGACATTAAAGCTTTGGTAACCCATCGCTGATTCGGCAAAGCTGCTTAGATACTCTCCTCTATTCCTTTCCTAGAGTAGCATTTGTCTTACTCTGTTATAATTTCATGTCTTTTATCTGTCTTCTCCACTACAGCAGGGCAGCATAACTGTAGTGCCTGGAGGAGCAATGGAGGTTTTTTTCACCATTAATACCTAGCACTGTGCCTGGAACAGGCACTGAACACATGGTTGTTCAATGAAGACACCAGTCCTATGTCAGACTCCCATTGTAATTCCCTGGAGGAGTGTGAGAATTAGTCCTAGATTGTCATTCAGTAAATTAGAAAGGAAAAGGATGCTTGATATGGAGAATAAATGCATTCAACTGAAACAGTATTTTTTTTCCCTGAGTCTAGTTTTAAGTCTGAAGCTGTGGAGAAAGTCCTTATAGAAAGTGCTATCAGGGATAAGGGCTGGCAGAGCTATTATCCCATGATAGAGTGACCCTATTGGCTTTGGCAAACCCATTTTGCTTCCTTGGAGTCTTGCTTCTGCCTGGTCTGGATTTCAGAAATAAGGGAGCTGGCATAGGATCATAGATGATAGTATAAATGTTCATGACCGTGTTTATGGTTCTTTTGTTTCCATCCTATCACATTTCAAGAACTTTTCTGACCAAAGGTGAAGAAAGACTCATGAACTCATAGTTTTGATTTTTACAACCCCCAGTTATGGCCCATTTGATTCCCTATTCCTTCCTCTCCTGTTCACATTGTGACCACTTGTCTACCATTAGTAGGTCCTATTTCAGTAGTTCAGCTGATTTAGTCTTATTGTCTTGCTTGGTGCTCAGTTTTACAGACTGAGCTGCTGCTTCTGCTCATTGATCTTGAACTCAGCTTCTCACCTGTTCCCAGGTCCTTCAGGAATGATGTTCTGCTTTGGTCTCACGTTTGCCCCAAATTCTTGGTATATTCACAATTATGGTCAACTTTTCTGATTTTCCACACAGCTAATGAGCTCCCCAGGTCCCCCCATCTCAGTCTCAACTCTGTAGACTCCATGGTTCTATCCATGTAAAGTAGAATCTCAGGGAAGAAATTAGAGTATAATCTCTACCTCCCAGATCTCTCTGAGAATCTATTTACTGCTTGTCTCTGTCCCAAGGGTGAAGATGGATGACAGGTGCTACCCAGTGATCTTTCCAGATGGGAGGAATTTCCGCCCCTTCACTCCTGACTCTTTGGCTGCAATCAAGAAGCGGATCGCCATCCAAAAGGAGAAAAATAAGTCCAAAGATCGGAAAGCAGCAGAATGCGAGCCTCGACCTCAACTTGACCTAAAGGTCTCCAGAAAGTTGCCCAAGCTTTATGGTGACATTCCCCGTGACCTGATAGCAAAGCCCCTAGAAGACCTGGACCCATTCTACCACAATCATAAGGTACCTCTGTGAGGAGACGGGAGTGTTGTAACCACAAAGTACAACTGGCACTGCAAGGATCTCCTTGGGCTATAAAGAGGCCAGACCCCACTTCTCCTTTGCTGTCACCCTGTCTTTGATTTCCAATCCTAAGAATGGCTTTCAGTACTAATTTATCTCTATAATAATGCATATCTTGGAGAAGATAAGGACTAGGAGCAGTAGAAGGGTAAAACGGTGTCAGGAAAGAACTGGACCAGCAGTCAGAAAGGTTGAATACAGACCATTTCAAGTGCTTGAATTTATAAGTTTGGGTAAATAATTTCACTAATTGTCACTTTTATAATCAGTAAAATGAGAACAACGCCTGCTTTCCCTTCATTACAGCATAGACATGCGATGGAGGCACTTTATAAACTGTAAAACATGATGCTGATATGAAGGATTAATACCACTGTCCATGAATGTCTGTTTCAGCAACTAAAGTTTACCTTGAGAAACTCTTAACCAGTAGGCTTGTTAGGTTATTAATATGAAGGTCAAAGCCCCAAACCAACACTTGACACAAAAGAGGATCTCAATAAATAAAGTTTAAGAATATTGTAATCAAGTGGGCACATGCAGATTCTATGTAAACTCCATACGTGATAGTCTTGCTGTTTTATCTACCTAGATGTAGGGAAATTCTAATAAAAGTTTCTCAAAGAGGTTCCTGAATGAGGAAGTATGAGCTCAAGCTCTTCTGATGGCTGGTCAAAAACCCAGGGCAGTGAGGAAAGTCCTCTATAACCCATGAGAAACTGACTTCTCCAAAGGAAGATTGCCTGGTTTGTACGTCCTTGAACTGAACAGACTTGGGATTACCAGGCCAAATGAGGACTGTGTAATGGAGGAAAGTGTGGTATGAGTGGGAAGAACAAGAAAGGAGAAAGGAGATGAAAGAACAAAAACACTTCATTATCTCTCCCTCTCCTAATGCTCCAGGATTCCAGGGGCTTCTTAGAGGCAGAGTCATTGGAAATAAGTTAACTCCAGGAGACCTCCTTCTGCCTCAGGTCTGGGTAGGGAACCCAGGAGGTAGGCAGCAGCTTGGTGTGTTATGGAGAATCCTGGGAGGACAGACTCTGTTCCAGCTGGGGTGGGTGTTCTAGGACCATCTCTTCTAAATCTGGGTCCTCCCTTTAAATCAGGAGACATGATACTTGTTCGGAGCTCTTACACCCACAGCCTCACATGCCAGTGCTCTCAGCACTCCTGTGAACCATGGGTGGTGTCATTAGCACTTCACCTTACAGATGGGGAAACAAAGCTTTGATGGGGAAGTGGCTTACACCAGGTCAAGCAGCCCGTTAGTGGTGGAGCTGGGACTCAAACCCAAGGGTTCTTTCTGTAGTCACAGGTCACTTCTTATCTTTCAAAGCTTCCATTTTTGAAAGAGAAAAGAGTGGAGATGTGTCAGCAAGCAGACAGGAAATACCTATATTTTAAATCATTAAAACCTTGGGAAGTGTAGTTAAATACACCATTAGTTGAAATATTTAAAGCAGTCAGAGGAGGCATTAATAAAATATCTAGGTCAAAGGGCACAGAAATAGAGCCATAGCATGCCACATATTAATCTGGGTGACCCACCTCAGGAGAGGTTTACTCTCTGCCCTAAAATCATCTTTCTGTCCAGAGGAAGTACACGGAATCCCTAAAATGAGTCTTAGACTCCTGGGCTCATAGCTTTCAAGGAATCCTGTAGCCCATTTCATTTTGTTATGGAGTAAAAAGAAAGCATCCTAGTCCACATTCTCCCTGCTGCCAGATAGCCAGCAGACAAGTTCCACAACTCGGTGAAGGAAGCTGATGCTTGGCAGTGGCTGAAGTTCTGGTCCCTCAACCAAGGTGGCAGCTAACCTGCTGTTTCTGTGCCTGGATGACAAGACCTGTTTTCCCTGTCTGAGAACATGCTGAATTACATGTCAAGGAGTACTTTCTGCAAGTCTGAAAAAAGCAGTGACATGGAAGACAGGAATGACCCTAGTTCTATGAAGGCTTTTATAACTAACAGCCTTGGGAACCGATAAGGGGACAGCAGATGACTGTTATATGGAAAGGGGATGGTTTGAAGGTTATGTTAGAAGCCTGTGAGTCATTGGTTTTGTCCAGAGGCAGCTTCATGCCCAGAGCCCAGGAAGAGATGCAAGGAGGAAGCAGGCGTTTTTCAGCAGGGCCCAATTGGACACTTTGGGTGAGAAGTGCACCAAATCTTTCCTGGATTTGGCATCCCTGGTTATACCCATGACAAGGCAGCAGAGACTCCAGTGAATGTTCAGTTCTACTTCTGTCTCTTCAAGTTCTCTTCTAATTCTCATCTCCATAAATAGTACAATACAAAGGGTTTTATTTGACCCAGTTATTACTCTTTATCTCTTTTTTGTTTGTTTGCAGGGCCCATGCACTTCATTTCTGTGGCCTCCAGAATATGTCACTGGGTGAAAAGTCCATAGCTCAACAGTTATTTTAGGCGTGAGGACTGACTTTCAACAGATCAGAGTCTTGGAGCCCTGAGAGAGACCTAAGCCACATGGGTGGGGGGGATCTACTGGCTTCCAAAGTGAAGTGTAAGCTGCTCAGAAAGTACCTCTGGCTTCAGAAGGTAACTCTCTAGTCAGAAGCTGCTGTCATAATATGACAAGCCATACCTCAACCTATGGTTCCACTAGATTTTCTCTAAGATGAACTCATGATAAATATTGTTTTGTCACTGCATATAATTCCTGTTGTGTGGTTTTTTGCCTTTTTTTTTTTTTGGCAGACATTTATGGTGTTGAACAAAAAGAGAACAATCTACCGCTTCAGCGCCAAACGTGCCTTGTTCATTTTGGGGCCTTTCAATTCAATCAGAAGTTTGGCCATTAGAATCTCAGTCCATTCATATCCTTTTGTTGCTTCTTTTACTAAGTCCAGGTCATGGGAAGCGTGCACAAGCTCGGGGGGTTCATGTGTCTGTTGAGTGGAAACAACCCATTCTTTCAACAAATACTGGCTGAGTGGCCCCACTGCATGACAGGCAGGGCTGTGCTGGGGCTGGCCCCCGTCTGGGACCCTGAGGCCTCGGAGGAGAGGAGAGGCTCAGCTGGGCTTTGGAGGCATCAAGAATGGCCTCCTGAAGAAAGGAACATCTAAGCTGAGACCCAGGTTGGCAACCTGTGTACTGAGTTTAACTGATAAATGAGTTGTGGTAGAACTACAGTATTTAAAGCTTTTTTGGAAACACTTTCTAGTGTTAAAAGTACAGATTTACAGGGGATGAGAAGAAACCTGGCAGTTTCAGATGGGAGGCGGGGGAGATGTGAAAAAGACAGGCGTGGGTTGGTAGACATAATGAAGTACTCAGGAAAACGGGAAGGAATATCTATTTAAGTTGGGTTCCCTAGAAGCAGAGCCTGAGATGGGATTCTTAATTAAGTGATTTAGTGGAGGAGTGCCGTCTGGAAAAGGAAAAAGGGAAACATCATAGAGCAAAAGGAGGAGCCAAACAAGGACAGGGCCTTAGCTGAGGCTACATCAGGCATCAGCCTGAGCCCACAGGGATCTTCAGAGCATGGGTTGTATCACAGAGCTGCCCCACCTGGAAGCCAGACGGCGAGTTTTTGCAAGTCTGTGGGTCAGACGTGTGGCAAGGGCATGTAGCCTTGCAGGGTGAGAGGCTGCCATTCGAGGACAATTCTTCAAGAAAGGGGGCAGCTGTGGGTTGTTCCAGTCAGCACTCACAAAAGACAGATGCTTCTGCAGAAAAAGGGTCCTGCAGGGACCCCTGCAGCCTCTGCTACAATAACCAGTGACATGGGCCGTCCTGCAGTGCACCTGCCTTAACAGCCCCGCTCACGTTGTTCAGCATGTTCATCATCTGTACTGTCATCATCAACTGCGTGTTCATGGCCTTGGCTCATCAGAAGAGCAGCATTGATGTGAAAACTGACCATGCTGAGTAAGTATTTTTCCTGCACACATTTATCCTATGTTTTTAAGCAAATAGACCTTAAAGAATCATGATTATATCAGAGTTTGGCTATGGAGAGAAGAAAAAGTCACCCATAATCTTAGATCCCCAACACCAATGCTGGCAGAGTCAGTTTCATTTTGAAACTTTCTCAGAATAGAGTCTTAGAAATGGGTTTACTAGCTGGACATCCATGACCCTGACTGGATACCCTAACTATGGTTGAATTGACAGTGACACACCCAAGTGGGCCTGATTTGCCTGGAGGGTTGAAGTCTCCCTCTCATGGAGAACTCGAGCGCTGCTTCCTGCTGGGCATGGTTCTACTCCACAGCAGATGTCATTTTGGTCTGCATGTCCCACCATTGGCCAGGCTTCTGCTAGAAAAGAGAGAATGGTAGGGTGAGAGGTGGAAGGCCAGATGGCTAGACAGAAATTGAAGTCAGAGGTGGCTGTCTCATTTGTTTGAGATCTGGATGAAAACTTGCAGAATCCTGCTGCTGCTGCTGCTGCTGTAAGTCGCTTCAGTCGTGTCCGACTCACAGGCTCCCCCGTCCCTGGGATTCTCCAGGCAAGAACACTGGAGTGGGTTGCCATTTCCTTCTCCAATGCATCAAAGTGAAAAGTGAAAGTGAAGTCGCTCAGTCGTGTCCGACTCTTAGCGACCCCATGGACTGCAGCCCACCAGGCTCCTCCATCCATCGGATTTTCCAGGCAAGAGTACTGGAGTGGGATGCCATTGCCTTCTCCGTGCAGAATCCTACACATCTGCAATTACAGCCTTTTTTTAAAAAAGACCCATAATTTTTATAAATTATACCTGAGTTTGAAAGATGGCATCTCAGGGCACACAGTAATTATGCTTCTGTGTTTATTTGTCACCTGAAAGGTGAGCAGTTTAGGAAAAAGCTGAAGCAGGAAGTAGTTCTTTCCCAAGGCAGCCTCATGACCATTTCTGCTCTTGTAACTAGCTGCTTTAGGATTTTTCAAGTTCCTAAGACCTTAGTTCTTTAGCTTTGAAGGCTAACAATGACTGGATATTCTACCAGAAAAGGTCCACTTTTAATCTGAACCAGCAGATTGTTCAAATGAATTGTTTCTGTCCCAGATGTGGGACCAGTATGTGTATGGTGTGTGTGTGCACACCAACCAAGCACTTTTTATTGGAATTATAACAAGAGAAATAGGATATTATCTTTTGGAGGAGGAGGAAGGAGAAGAAGGGAAATAAATGAGAAGACAGAACATGATGAAGGACTAAAGGAATAAAATGGAAATAGTTTTCTTTTTTTTAATTGTGATAAAATACATATTACCATAAATTTGCCATTTTAATCACTTTTAGGTGTACAGATCTGTGGTATTAAGTACATTCACACAGTTGTGCAACGATTACCACTCTCCGTCTCCACAACTATTTTTCATCTTGCAAAACTGAAACTGTACTCATTACATAATAACTCCTCATTCTGCCTTCCCCTCCAGGTTTCCCTGGAAACCACCATTATACTTCATGTCTCTATGTATTTGATTACTCTAGGTGCTTCATATAAAGGAATCATTTAACCTTTGTCTTTTTAAACTAGCTTATCTCCCTTAGTATATGACCTCAGGGTTCATCCATATTGCTGCATGTGACAGGATTTCTTTCCAAGACTCAGTAATATTTTATAGTATGTGTGTACCACATTTTATTAATTTGTTCATCTGTCAGTGAACATTTGGGTTGCTTCTACCTCTCGGCTATTGTGAATACTGCTGCTATTAACATGGTTGTGCAAGTATCTCTTCAAGACTCTGCTCTCAGTTATTTTGTATATATACCTAGAAGTGCAATTGCCAAATCATATGGTAATTCTAATCTTTTGAAGGTTCTTCATGCTAAATATTTGGTGGTTTCACTATTTTATAATCCCACCACTAGTGCACAAGAGTTTTAATCTTGCCACATCCTCACCTACACTTACTTTCTATTTTTTTTAAAAGTGGCTATTCTAGTGAGTATTCTAGTGAGTATGAGTGATATCTCATTGTGGTTTTGATTTGCATTTTTCTGATGATTGGTGATACTGAACATCTTTTCATAGGCTGGTTGGCAATTGGTATATAATCTTTGAAGAAATGTTCATTCAAGTCATTTGGCCATTTTAAAGCTGGATTATTTAATTTTTTTGTTGTTGACTTTGTAGGAGTTCTTTATGTAGTTCAAATATTAACCTCTCATCAGATTAATGATTTGCAAATATTACCTTCTAGGACTCTTATAGTTTCAGGTCTTACATTTAGCTTTAATCCATTTTGAGTTTAATTTTTGTACATGATGTAAAGGTCCAACTTCATTCTTTTAAATGTGGATATCTAGCTGTCCCAATACCATTTGTTGAAAAGACTGTCCATGCTGGCTGAAACTTTTCTCAAGAAAATGGCTATGAAGCTAGTGATTTAAAAACAGCTTTGCAACTTTATTCATGGACCTGTTTATCAGAAATCCCAAATATCAGAACTTGCTTGAGGACCTTGCCTTTCTGAACTCTGATTTCCTGAGACCGTAATGTTAAATGTCACATTAAAATGGAATCAAACCTCATGAAGGTCAGATCACATAGAGGGGCTCTCTGTGTTTCACATCACTTATCATATTTCTTCTTCTGGATGATTTGCTTTGTAGGTATGTCTTCCTTGGGATTTATTTATTTGAAGCATTAGTTAAAATATTGGCAAGAGGTTTTATTCTGGATGAGTTTTCTTTCCTGCGAGATCCGTGGAACTGGCTGGACTCCATTGTCATTGCAACAGCGTAAGAATGTTAAGATTTTTGCTGGTGGGAAAGAAGCCCTTTGGCTTCCATCTGGGTTCTTTGTGGATCCACATGAGTGGCTGAGTACAGCCAAGTAGTTGGTTGGCACTGAACTGCACCATGTAGCCAACTGGCCAGAGGACTTCACACACACAAATCCACTTCATCCTTTCTATCTGTTCCCCCCCAACCCCCCAACCAGGGACTGAATCTGGGCCATGGCAGTGAGAGTGCTGAGTCGTAACCACTGGACTGCCAGGGAATCCCCCACAAATCCATTTCTGGTCAAATACTCATGGTCTTACTTTTTCAGCCATTTACTCACCAAACACTGACCTGTTATGGGGCCAGGCTCTGTGGACCCAGGGTTGTGATAATGAGAAAACCATCATTCATGATTCTCACTCTGTTCGCAGTTCAGAGGGGATGTGAAACATTTGTGTGTGTGCTTAGTCGCTCAGTCGTGTCCGACTCTTTGAGACCCCATGGACTGTAGCCCTCTAGGCTCCTCTGTCCATGGGATTCTCCAGGCAAGAATACTGGAGTGGGTAGCCTTTCCCTTCTTTGGGTGATCTTCCTGACTCAGGGATCAAACCCAGGTCTCCTGCCTTGCAGGCGGATTCTTTATCATCTGAGCCACTAGGGAAGCCCAATGAAGCATGACCATTAAAACCGGCTACAGTTAGTGCTAGCATGGGATGCTGTGCATCGTTCTGGCTGTCAGAAGATGGAGCGGGAACAAAGGGTCTAGAACATCTTTGTCTACTGAAAGCTCAAGGAGTTTCTGTCATGTTTCCTTCTAGAAGTGTTATTATTTTGGCTCTTGTGTTTATGTTTATGGTCCATTTTGAGTTAGTTGTTGTATATAGCAAGAGTGAGAGTTGAAGTTCTTTTTGAAGGAGAGGACATCAATCTGGCATCTGAATGATGAGCAAAATAAAAAGCAAGAGAAACAATGGCCCATTGCCAGCACAGTAATAATAAACCCAACCTTATTTAATTAGTACCAGCCATTGTCTTAAGCACTTTGCGTATATTTTTGTTTAATATTCACAAAAGCCCTTTGAGGTAAGTACTAGTAATTTCAGAGTTTTACATTTCAAGGTCAATAGTCAGATGTTATTGAGAGGTGGTATAGTACAATGCCGAAGAATACGGGCTCTGAAGCCAGGCTGCCTAGGCTCCTTCTGGACTTGACCGCATGGTTGAGAGACCTTAGGGACGTGTACTGGGGCCTGGAACTTGGTAGCAAGTCAATAAATGTTTAAGTTGATTTCTGTTATCCATGAATGTAGCTACAGCTGCCATGACTATTTCAAGGAATCCCCAACTATGTCCAAATATAAAGATCAGCTGAGAAGAGTCTCCTGTGCAATCTATGGTCCCTGGGTCCACAGCAATAGAGAGTGACATTGCCAGGTCTTGAGATGATGGTGGGGCTGGAAGGGGAGGCTGCAGATTTCATGCTGGTGGACAGAACCCAGGCTGTAATTACTTGGGACTTTTGTGGAGATGTGTAGGACAGATACATGACTGAGCAAGCCTGGACTTTCCTTGTGCTTTGTCTTATAGATTTGTATCATATTCTCCATATATCAATGACAGCAGCTTCAGTCTGTCATCCCTGCGTACCTTCCGAGTATTCAGAGCTTTGAAAGCAATTTCAGTAATTTCAGGTAAGTCACTCTAACTTTCAACATTGACTCTTAGCAGAAGAGAATAGTTAAAATTTCTAAATATGTCATGTAAACCAAAAACTAACAAACAATGCTCTTTATTCATTTATTTCATCATTCAACAAATATGTACTGAGCCCCTGATACGCACTGTGCTACCTGCCTGGGATATATCGGTGAGCAAACAGACAAAGGTCCCTGCCTTCATGGAGTTTACATTCTAGGTGGGGGATTGGGAAATGGACTGAAGTGATAACTATAATAAATAAATAAATTATATGGCATGCTTTTTCATGGAAAAATGAAATGGAAAAATAGGTAACCTGATGGCTCTTGGAAGTCATGGGGTTCAAGGAAGCAGGTTGCAGTTTTCGGTGGGGTGGTTAGTATAGGTGTCAATTGGAAAGGTGAGATGTGAGCAGATTTGAAATTGGTGAGGAAGTTTCACAAGCAGACATATGGGGAAGAGTATCCAGAGCCTAGGAAGCAGCCAGTCCACAGACCAGGGAATATGAAAGATGTGGATGGGGCTGGAGCAGACAGAGTGAGGGTCTAGGTGGGGGAGGAAGGACCACAAAGGTGAAGGGGAAGCACCTAAGTCCCAGGAAGTCTTGGGCTTTCCTCTGAGAGAAGTGGGAGCCATGCAAGGGCTTTGAGCAGAGGAGTCCCATGACCTGACTCAGGCTGTAGAAGAATTACTCTGGCTGTTGTGTGGGGAACAGAACTCGGGGGAGCAAAGGAAGAAGCAGGAAGACCAAGCAGGTGGCATGTTGGTTACCATGGATGCATGCTGCTCAGATCTCCTGCTGCAGGGAGCACAGTTGATGAAAGGTCCCAGCTGCCCCCTCTCTGGATTCACCACTGCATTCATGTTCATGCCAAGATCATGCTTTCCCTGCATCTGGGGAGCGCTAGTGCAGGCCCACCCCTAAAGGGTATGGGACTTCTCTATGGGGGACTTTGACTCAGGGGCTTCTCAGTAACCAGGGTGAGACTATCTCCCATATGCACTGCAGTCTGAAGCCCTTCCTATCTATCCTGCTTCCTTCCTGCTCTCCTTTTCCAGATGTCAGCTCTGGGTCACAGTCTGCGGCTCTCTCCACCCTCCATTCCCTCCTTTCAGACTATTCCTCATAGGCATTTCCCCCCAAATCTCCAGTGATCTGGTCTCAGAGTGTCTACTTCTCAGAGGGCCCAAACTGACACATGGGGCCACTGCCATAATCCAAGCAAGAAGCAGTGGCGCCCTCAGATCAGGCAGTAGAAGAGGAGTAGGTGAATGGTGGTCAGATTCTGTATAAATTTAAAGGTAGAAACAGTGGGACTTTCTGACAGGTTGACCATATACATGATGTGAGCAAAAGAGGAGTCAAGGATGAGTCAAGGTTTTTGTCTGGGTGACTGGAAAGATGGAATCATCTCTGAATGAGAAAAGGAAGACTGTGAGAGAAGCAGGCCTCAGGGGTCAGATTGGGGGTTAGCTTCAGACACATTCTGTTTGAGATGGCTGTGAGACATCCAAGTCAGAGTACCAAGCAGGCAATTAGAAATACAAGCTGATGTTCAAGGCTGCAGGTATCATTTCAGAGATTAGAAGACTATAGATGATATTTAGAGCCATGGAATCTGATGAGGTTACAAAGAAAATGAGCATAGATGGAAAGTAGAAGAGGACGCAGGACTGAGACCCACGAGGCCCTGAGACCCTAAAGGGGAGGGGAGAGAGGAAAAGCCGGCAAAGGAGATGAATAGGAGCCACCAGTAAAGTAGGAAGGAGAGAAAAAGTGGTCTCCTGGAACCCAGATCAGCTCTGTGATCAAGGTGAAGCCCAGGATGGGTTGTAACTATGAATTCCAGTTTATCAAAAATGAGATGATTGTGGCACAGTCTTCTCCTTCTCTTGTCCTCTACAAAAAAAGTATTAAAAGTTATTCTCTCTCTGGACTCCTTCCCTCCTCTCTTCTTCCCTTCTTCTTCCAGTCTCTTTTATCAGAACTCCAGGCAATTTGAATCTTTTTTCATACAGAGGTAGTAGACTATTTTTGGAAACTCCAGAAAAACAACAGCATGGTGATGAAGAAACTGACAGAGGATACTTTATGTAGAACTTGTCTCTCTTTCCTTTTCTCTTCCTCTTTTACAAGGTGGACCTTGGTTTCCCAGGTGGATTTGGGGGTCTGCCTGAGCTGAGCCCCTCATATCTCATGTGGATAAAATATAAATACACATTCAGGCAGTCACTTAGCAACTTTTGTGTTCCCTTCTTCATCTCTGAGCAGGTAAACACACTCTCCATTTTGACTCATGAACTACATGAGATCCCTGGATACTTTTTGTTTTTTAATTTAAATTATTTTAATTGGAAGATAATTACTTTACAATATTGTGATGGTTTTTGCCATACATGAACAAGAATTGGCCATAGGTATACATGTATCCCTCCATCCTGGACCCCTCTCCCACACCCCTCCCCACCCCATCTCTCCAGTTTGTCCCAGAGCACTGGCTTTGGGTGCCCCGCTTCATGCACTGAACTCTCACTGGTCATCTATTTTACATATGGTGCATGCATGCTCAGTCATTTCTGACTCTTTGCGACCCCCTGGGCCATAGCCTGCTGTGCTTCTCTGTCCATGGGATTTTCTAGGCAAGAATACTGGAGTGGATTTCCATTCCCTTCTCCGGGAATCTTCCTGATCCAGGGATCGAACCCGTGTTCTCTGGTGTCTCCTGTACTGGCAGGCAGATTCTTTACCACTGAGCCATTATGGTAACTTTACATCTGATAATGTATATGTTTCAATGCTATTCTCTCAAATCATCCCACCCTTACCTTCTTCCACTGAGTCCAGTGCTTTTTGTGGAACGAAGAGTATAAGATACAATCTTTTATGGGGCTATGTAAAAATAATTCTGGAATCACAACTACCTTTCATCCAGATCATCTTGCTTTGGGGAAGACACAAGCAAGCCTCTTGTTATAGATAAAAAATCAAGCATAGATGAGGTTAGAGTATTTTTACGTTTGGTGCCCCTGACCGTGCAGGGAAAGCACGATCTTGGCATGAATGTGAGTGCAGTGGTGAAGCCAGTGAATGTCCCAGCTTGGTCCAAAGTCTCCTCCTCACGGAGCATCACCCTTGGTGGGAAGGTCGTCGTGGCAGGCTTGGCCTCCCATCAGATGCTGCTTTGTGTTCTCAAGTCTACCATTCATGGTTTATGCTGAAACTTTGTCACTCAGTGACATCCCACACATTAGAGATGCCATCTGCTAATTTCTTTCTCCAGAGAGCAGAACCCATTGAGAGCAGAGCCTGTGAATCAGTATTGTACCGGGACTGACTTGTTCTCATTCCCCAGCAGACTGTTTCCCACTGTGTGTCCAGGGCTGTCACGGTGGTGGCTTGAAAGCAGCTGCAGGAGAGGGGTGCATGGAGGGAGGAAAAGGGTCTACACTCCAGAATGTAGCAAACCAGGAGAAGGGTGTGTGGAGGGAGAAGGATCCACACTCAAGAATTGAGCAAACCAGGAGAGGGGTGCGTGGAGGGAGGAGAAGGGTCCACACTCCAGAATGTAGCAAACCAGGGCCTTTGTAAATGCTGCAGAGGGGGACTCTCCCTGTGTCCTCCCCTCTCTGCAGAAAGCTGATTTTTAAACATTTATCGACACACTGCCTGACTGTGTCCTTTTTATTTTGTAACTCTGGCAGCCAAACACTGTATCATGGACCTTGAAGGTGCTTGGTAAATATTTCTTGAATGAATTTTTTAAAAGCCCTGATTATAAGTAGTAATCTGAGTTTTTTCCCTCAGACATCTTCATGATTGGGGTCCAGGCAGAGCTCCCTCTTCCAGCTTTCTTTGCAGCCACCCCCCACCCGCCAATTTAGCCATATCTCCAGGCGCCTTGTGTGTGTTACTGTAGGCAGTAGCTACCAAATGTTAAATGCAGCTTCAGTTCTTCACTTTGGCATTCATGTTGCCTGTGACCCCCAGTCAGGGAAGTGACTGCACAGCTGTCATCAAGTTATAGCTTATGTTTTTGTGGCAAGTTTCTGCTCAGAGTTTTCTCACTTGCCCTTCAGAGCAACCCTGTGGCATCTATAGGGCGGGATAAAGAGGTCAAGTCCTAGACCAGTGGATGGCTCTGATGGCAAATAGCTTTTAAGGTACAGAGTCGGAACTAGAACTTTCAGCTTCAGAATTCCAGGTCAGGTCAGTTTCCAAAGCCAGCCTGCAATCAAACGACTTTGGAAGCCTTACTGTTCCTTGCCTGTGTCTTAAGTGCGTGTGTGAGTAGGGGTCTTCTCCCCACACCTGTTTTCTTCCTCAGGTTTGAAGGTCATTGTTGGGGCCTTGCTGCACTCTGTGAAGAAGCTTGTCGATGTGATGATCCTGGCTCTCTTTTGCCTCAGCATCTTCGCCCTGGTAGGTCAGCAGCTCTTCATGGGAAATCTGAGGTACAAATGTGTCAGTAATTCCTGTAAACATCACTATCAAGATTACTATCAAGGTAAACACCCCACCGTTCACTTCTTGGTTTGTGCATGGTTACTTTTTATTTATCCCCACTTGTACTATCTATCGGTCTGTGTTATGAGTCCTCTAGGATTCTCATGTGGGCAGGTGAATTTCTTAGAGAACTGCCTCCTTCTCTGGATTTTCATGGAGAAGGAAAAGCCTGAAGTTGCACATCTGTAACAGTGGTGTCAGCTTTCATATCCGCCCACTTCCTTGTCACATTTTACAGATGCCTTCAGAGTGCCTGGCTTTGGTCAAAGGGGACCAGCAACTTCCCACAGTGCCTCCCTCTACCCAAGTATTTTCTTCAGTGATGTTGCTCCTTTTATGTTGCCCCCTCTCCACTCTGAGGTCAACCCTGTATCAATTTCATGTGTCCTGAATTTCATGTGGCCATACTTTCTCCACGTCTGTCTTGGTTTTTGAGCTTCTCATGGGCTGACCCTGTGTCCAGCTTCTCCCAAGGGTGGTCTCTGGTTCAGTTCTATGTACTGAGAAGCAAAGTGGTTATCGTGTCACTGCTTCCTCCTCTTATTTCTCCTTCCTTCTCCTTCTCCCTCTTCTTTTCTTGCATCATCCTGAGGGCTTAGGCTCTAGTTTCTCTCTGGATCATTTCATTGGGATCACTTTGATCACCTTGATCATTTTGGAAGATTATGGACCATCTTTTTCTAGCATAATTTGGCATATTTGCTATTCTCTTTCCTTTCAGTGTTATTTTTTTTCAACCTGAGTTTATAATTCTTTCCCCCCTCAGACTATTGCTTTAAAAAGGAAGAGTCCACTGAATTCAAAATGTGTGGCATGTGGATGGGCAACAGGTAAGATGTTTATATTCTTCATTCTATCTATTTGGAGTGATGTGGCAAACAGTCTTCATCTAATGACTTATGCAAACAGTGGTGATAGTCCTCAAACACCACTGATTATTTCAAGTGTCTGAACAAATTTTGACATGCATTACTAAATTAGAAATTATTTCCCAATGTCTAGAACTGTACTCTCCCCCAAATTATGTTGAATTTGTATCTGGTAAGAAACCTACTGAAAACATAGTGATATTTCAACTTTATGGAGTGGATATGCAAGACCATCAAAGGTCAGAAAGGATATTGTGACTGAAAGCCCCATTTAGACCTATTTACTGATCAATGACATGGCCCTGACACAAGACATCTCAGCATACATCTTCTATTTGTTGATATGTGACCACCACTGCCCCTGATTGCCCACACTATTTTATGTGTGTTCATACACATTCACCTCAGCAGCTAGTAGCCCTCTGGGGATATCCTTCCTTATTCTAGTAGTCCTCTGAGTTGAGAGATTCTGTGAAGATTTATTGAGTGTGTTTCTTTCTGATGATGTTGTTTTCTTTTGGTTTCCTTGGATCTTCACTGCTGTGCATGCGGCTTTCTCTAGTTGTGGTTTGCAGGGCTATTGTCTAATTGTGGTGTGCGGGCTTCTCAATGCAGTGACTTCTCTTGTCGCAGAGCGCAGGCTGTAGGTGCTTAGGCTCCAGGAGTTGCAGCACACAGGCTCAGTAGTTGTGGTGTGCAGCTCTAGGATGCATGGCCTTCAGTGGTTGGAGCACAGGGATCTCACTGGTTGCACTCCCAGGCTCTAGAGAGTGGGCTCAGTAGTTGTGGCGCATGGGCTTTAGTTGCCCCTCAGCATGTGGGATCTTTCCAGACCAGAGATTGAACCCATGTTCCCTGCATTGGTAGGCTATTCTTATCTCCTTATCACCAGGGAAGTCTGAGTGTATTTCAAATTAAGATAATATGCTAGGCACTCTGATGAAATAGACTACATTCATTTATCAATAACAAATATGTATCAAGGGCCAACAGCATGCCAAACTCTGTCTTAGGTCCTAGGAATCCAAGTACATATAAAGGAGTGCTGCCCTCTTGAAACTGACATCTTTCAGGGAAGAGAGATGTACAGTAAATTCTTGAAAGTGTGATGAGTGTAAATACAGAGAGAAATAACAGAGATGTAACACTGTCTGTAAAATTAGGGAAGTCTTGTAGTGGTCACAGGTTCTGATTAGGTCAGACTTATTAGACATATTAGACTATAATCTAATACAAGGTTTGTTGAGCTCTCTAGAATGATCGTCAAGAGGACATATATGCCTACAGTTCATTTTTAGTATATAAAATGCAACAGATTTCTGAATCTTGATTCCTAAAATTTTACTGAATTCATTTATTAGTTCTAAACAGTTTTCTTGATGGAGACTTTAATTTTCTATCTGTAGTATCATATCATTTGCAAATAGTGACAGTTTTACTTCTTCCCTTCCAATTTGAATATTTATTTATTTGGCTGCGCCGGATCTTAGTTGTGTCACACAGGATCTTCCATCTTTAAAAAAAATATATTATTTATTTTTAATTGGAGTATAATTACTTTCTAGTGTTGTGTTGGTTTCTGCCATACATAAGCATGAATCAGCCATAGCTATACATATGTTTCCTTTCTCTTCAACCTCCCTCCCACTTCCCACCCCATCCCACCCCTCTAGGTTATCACAGAGCACCAGGTTGAGCTCCAGGTGTCATACAGGAAATTCCTGCTAGCTATCTGTTTTACATATGGTAATTGTATGTTTCAATGCTACTCTCTCAATTATTCCCCTCCTCTCCTTCCCCCACTGTGTCCACTAGTATGTTCTCTATATCTGTGTCTCTATTCCTGCCCTACAAATAGGTTCATCGGTACCATTTTTGTAGATTTTCTAGATCATATAGATACATTATGTATGATACTTGCATTTCTCTTTCTGACTTACTTCACTCTCTATAAAAAGCTCTAGTTTCATCCATCTCATTAGAACTGATTCAAATTCACTCCTTTTTATGGCTGAGTAATATTCCATTGTCTATATGTACCACAACTTCTTTATCTGTTCATCTGTCAATAGACATCTAGGTTGCTTTCATGTCCTGGCTACGTAAATAGTGCTGCAATGAACACTGGGGTACATGTGTTTTTTAGAATGGTTCTCTCAGGGTATATACCCAGTAGTAGGCTAGCTGGGTCATATGGTACTTTTATTCCTAGTTTTTTAAGAAATCTCCATACTGTTCTCCATAGTGGCTGTTACCAATTTACATTCCTACCAACAGTGCAAGAGGGTTCTCTTTTCTTCACATCCTCTCCAGCATCGTTTGTAGATTTTTTGATGATGGCCATTTTGACTGTATGAGGTAATACTGCACTGTAGTTTTGATTTGCATTTCTCCCATAGTAAGTGATGCTGAGCATTTTTCATGTGTTTATTAGCCATCTGTATGTCTTCTTTGGAGAAATGTCTGTTTAGATCTTTTGCCCATTTTTGACTGGGTTGTTTGTTTTTCTGATACTGAGCTTCCTGAGCTGCTTGTATATTTTGGAGATTGATCCTTTGTCAGTTGCTTCATTTGCAATTATTTTCTCCCATTCTGAGGGTTGTCTTTTCATCTTGGGCTTCCCTGGTAGCTCAGATGGTAAAGGCCACAGGAGACCTGGGTTTGATCCTTGGTCTGGACAATCCCCTGGAGAAGGAAATGGCTACCCACTCCAATATTCTTGCCTAGAGAATTCCATGGACAGAGGAGCCTGGTGGGCTACAGTCTATGGGATTGCAGAGTCAGACATGGTTGAGCGACTAATGTTATGGTTTCCTTTGCTGTGCAAAAGCTTTTATGTTTAATTAGGGGTCTTCCATCTTTCTTGTGGCATGTGAATTCTTGATTGTGGCACATGGGATCTACTTTCCTTGACCAGGGACTAAACCTGGGCCCCCTGCATTGGGAATGTAGAGTCTTAGCCACTGGACCACCTGGGAAGTCCCTTTTCTTCCAATTTGGATGCCTTTCATTTCTTTTTTTTGGCTGATTGCTATGGCTAGGACTTCCAATATCAAGTTAAATAGAAGTGGTGAGAGTAGGCACCTACCTTATTCCTGAGATTAAGCAAACATGTGTATGTCCTTGTGAGCAGAGTCTCAGTTTGTTATAGCCCTCCTGTAAATCCCACTAGATTTCAAACCAGCTAAGGGAACTTTTTGTCCTAGTGTTAGACCCTAGGGCTGGCCTGCCCAGGATGATATTCAAACCCTTTACCCCCCAGGAAGGATCTCTGAGCCTCTGATATCCCTTTCTTCTGTGTCCCTTCCTACGGGTGTGAGTCCCAACCTAATTGCTTCCCCTCCCTTCCTACCTGACTCTGTGTGGATCTTTCTTTAGACTCTTATATCCAGTTTACTGCTAGTGTCCAGTTTGTTTCATTGAGAATTGCTCCACATGTAGACCTAACTTTTTAAATAAATTTATTTATTTTATTGGAGGCTAATTACTTTACAATATTGTATGTCGACATTCTAGGAATCAGCGAACTAAAATGGACTGGAATGGGTGAATTTAACTCAGATGACCATTATATCTACTACTGTGGGCAGGAATCCCTCAGAAGAAATGGAGTAGCCATCATGGTCAACAAAAGAGTCCAAAATGCAATACTTGGATGCAATCTCAAAAACGATAGAATGATCTCTGTTCGTTTCCAAGGCAAACCATTCAATATCACAGTAATCCAAGTCTATGCCCCAACCAGTAATGCTGTAGAAGCTGAAGTTGAACGGTTCTATGAAGACCTACAAGACCTTTTAGAACTAACACCCAAAAAAGATGTCCTTTTCATTATAGGGGACTGGAATGCAAAAATAGGAAGTCAAGAAACACCTGGAGTAACAGGCAAATTTGGCCTTGGAATATGCAATGAAGCAGGGCAAAGACTAATAGAGTTTTGCCAAGAAAATGCACTGGTCATAGAAACACCCTCTTCCAACAACACAAGAGAAGACTCTACACATGGACATCACCAGATGATCAACACCAAAATCAGATTGATTATATTCTTTGCAGCCAAAGATGGAGAAGCTCTATACAGTCAACAAAAACAAGACCAGGAGCTGACTGTGGCTGAGATCATGAACTCCTTATTGCCAAATTCAGACTGAAATTGAAGAAAGTAGGGAAAACCACTAGACCATTCAGGTATGACCTAAATCAAATCCCTTATGATTATACAGTGGAAGTGAGAAATAGATTTAAGGGCCTAGATCTGATAGATAGAGTGCCTGATGAACTATGGACTGAGGTTCGTGACATTGTGCAAGAGACAGGGATCAAGACCATCCCCATGGAAAAGAAATGCAAAAAAGCAAAATGGCTGTCTGGGGAGGCATTACAAATAGCTGTGAAAAGAAGAGAAGTGAAAACCAAAGGAGAAAAGGAAAGATATAAGCATCTGAATGCAGAGTTCCAAAGAATAGCAAGAAGAGATAAGAAAGCCTTCCTCAGTGATCAATGCAAAGAAATAGAGGAAAACAATAGAATGGGAAAGACTAGAGATCTCTTCAAGAAAATTAGAGATACCAAGGGAACATTTCATGCAAAGATGAGCTCGATAAAGGACAGAAATGGTATGGACCTAACAGAAGCAGAAGATATTAAGAAGAGGTGGCAAGAATACACAGAAGAACTGTACAAACAAAAAAGATCTTCACGACCTAGATAATCACGATGGTGTGATCACTAACCTAGAGCCAGACATCCTGGAATGTGAAGTCAAGTGGGCCTTAGAAAGCATCACTACAAACAAAGCTAGTGGAGGTGATGGAATTCCAGTTGGGCTATTTCAAATTGTGGAAGATGATGCTGTGAAAGTGCTGCACTCAATATGCCAGCAAATTTGGAAAACTCAGCAGTGGCCACAGGACTGGAAAAGGTCAGTTTTCATTCCAATCCCAAAGAAAGGCAATGCCAAAGAATGCTCAAACTACCACACAATTGCACTCATCTCACACGCTAGTAAAGTAATGCTCAAAATTCTCCAAGCCAGGCTTCAGAAATATGTGAACCGTGAACTTCCTGATGTCCAAGCTGGTTTTAGAAAAAGCAGAGGAACCAGAGATCAAATTGCCAACATCTGCTGGATCATGGAAAAAGCAAGAGAGTTCCAGAAAAACATCTATTTCTGCTTTATTGACTGTGCCAAAGCCTTTGACTGTGTGGATCACAATAAACTGTGGACAATTCTGAAAGAGATGGGAATACCAGACCACCTGACCTGCCTCTTGAGAAATCTGTATGCAGGTCAGGAAGCAACAGTGAGAACTGGACATGGAACAACAGACTGGTTCCAAATAGGAAAAGGAGTACGTCAAGGTTGTATATTGTCACCCTGATTATTTAACTTATATGCAGAGTACATCATGAGAAACATTGGACTGGAAGAAACACAAGCTGGAATCGAGATTGCCGGGAGAAATATCAATAACCTCAGATATGCAGATGACACCACCCTTATGGCAGAAAGTGAAGAGGAACTCAAATGCCTTTTGATGAAAGTGAAAGTGGAGAGTGAAAAAGTTGGCTTAAAGCTCAACATTCAGAAAACGAAGATCATGGCATCCGGTCCCATCACTTCATGGGAAATAGATGGAGAAACAGTGGAAACAGTGTCAGGCTTTATTTTTTTGGGCTCCAAAATCCCTGCAGATGGTGACTGCAGCCATGAAATTAAAAGACGCTTACTCCTTGGAAGGAAAGTTAAGACCAACCTAGATAGCATATTCAAAAGCAGAGACATTACTTTTCCAACAAAGGTTCGTCTAGTCAAGGCTATGGTTTTTCCTGTGGTCATGTATGGATGTGAGAGTTGGACTGTGAAGAAGGCTGAGCACCGAAGAAATGATGCTTTTGAACTGTGGGTTGGAGAAGACTCTTGAGAGTCCCTTGGACTGCAAGGAGATCCAACCAGTCCATTCTGAAGGAGATCAGCCCTGGGATTTCTTTGGAGGGAATGATGCTGAAGCTGAAACTCCAGTACTTTGGCCACCTCATGCGAAGAGCTGACTCATTGGAAAAGACTCTGATGCTGGGAGGGATGGGGGCAGGAGGAGAAGGGGACAACAGAGGATGAGATGGCTGGATGTCATCACTGACTCAATGGACATGAGTCTGAGTGAACTCCGGGAGTTGGTGATAGACAGGGAGGCCTGGCGTGCTGCAATTCATGGGGTCGCAAAGAGTCAGACACGACTGAGCGACTGAAATGAACTGAACTGATTGTATTGGTTTTGCCATACATCAACATGAATCCACCACGGGTGTACACGTGTTCCCCATCCTGAACCCCCCTCCCACCTTCCTCCCCGTACCATCCCTCTGGGTCATCCCAGTGCACCAGCCCCAAGCATCCTGTCTCATGCATTGAACCTGGACTGGTGATTCGTTTCATATATGATATTATACATATTTCTATGCCATTCTTCCAAATCATCCCACCCTAGACCTATTTTTGATGTATTCACTGGGGGAGGTGAGTTCAGCATCCTTCTCCTCTGCCATCTTGATCTCCTCCCAGTAAAAGCACCATATTTAGAGATATGGACCTGAAAGAGCTAAAAGTTGTTGAATTGGGGGTATATAAATGACAGTTGAAGAATGCTGGAGTGGTTTTTATTACAAGCTTTGTGGTGCCATTTGAGTTTTTAAAACCACAGCATGTGTTACTTTGATAAGAATGCTATATTTCAAACTAAAAAAGTACATATTCTTAGTGTATTTGATAAATGCACTCAGTGAGGTGTGTTTTGGTGATGTGGGCAAGACCCATATGCAAGATATCTACTGTTTTTAAAGTAAAACCCAAATGTTTGTAATAATAGGGGGCTGATAACAATTGTAATCTAAATATTCAGCATTAGCAAAACATTTATAAAAATCCAAAAAATGTAAGACACACAGAAAATGAGACATTTCCTTGTATGCTGATATGGAAAGACCTCCAGTCAGTATCATTCCATGAAAAAAAGCAAAGTGCAAGAGAGTCTTCAAAGAATGATCATGTTCATGTATTATAGAAGATATATATTGATAGACATGTGCTTTTATAGTCATAGAAGGCTTCTGGAAAATTAATAAAGTAACTGCTTATTTGTGCCTTTAGAACGTGGGACTAGGTATCTGGGGAGAGAGACATCAATTCATTGTATGTCCTTTTTTTTTTTTTTAACTGTAAATTGTTCACTAAGTCACTACGCTTCATTTTTTAATGAAAAACTGCCAATGTGAACTTTCTAATCAATCTGTTTGAGAAGAGACTATGAATACCCATGTTTAGACATAGACTAGGAGGTTTGGAAGATAAGGGATGACACTCTACAAATGTTCTCTTCACCTAGGGGTTTTGAGTGTAAGCTCATTGTTCTTGGAAGAACCAGTGCCCTGGGCAGGGTGTGTGTGTGGTGGGGGGAACCCAGCTGCAGAGTATGTAATTCTTTCTCTGTTCCTTTGTTTCCAATATCTAGGGCTTGTCCTGAACAATATGAATGCAGAGATAGCCACAAAAATCCTGACTATAACTACACAAATTTTGACAACTTTGGCTGGTCTTTTCTTGCCATGTTCCGGCTTATGACCCAAGATTCCTGGGAGAAGCTTTATCGACAGGTTATTTATTTATTCATTCTGTCCCCACCCCCCCACCTCCCTCTGCCGCCCCCTGCTTCCCTGCCTCCCTCTCTCCCTTTCCACCACTTATCTATCGTTTATTTATAACCAACCATCTCTCCTTCAACTTTGTCATGTATTTTTTATCCTTAACAATTGTACTGTTAAATTCTCTTTTTAGAATTCCATTAGAAACATCAAAAAGACTATAAATGTGATATCTGGAAGAAGAGTACAAAAAACTCTTCCTAGAAATATCAGCCCTCACCAGATTCCCCACTGACTGCAGTTCCACCACTAGTACTTCAGCCTTCATGCTGCATTGCTCTCTCTTGCCATTTTTATGTAAAAAACACAAATACCCATGAGAAAGTCACAGTCAAGTCACTAGGACTTCTGTGTGAACGTACAGATGGTATTTCCTTACTGAGGGACAGAGCATCAGAAGCTCCAGTTGGTGGGGGAGGCAATAGATGAGGTTGTGGGCAGCTGAGCCAATCAGGGCTGGGGAGAGACCAATTACTACTGTCTAATCTCTGCTCCAGGTGAAGTCACCCTGTGTGTTCTGTCCCTTGCAGACTGTGCGTACCTCAGGGCTCATCTCGGTCCTCTTCTTTGTGGTGGTCATCTTCCTGGGCTCTTTCTACTTGGTTAACTTAACCCTGGCTGTTGTCACCATGACTTATGAGGAACAGAACAAGAATGTAGCTGCTGAAACAGAAGCCAAGGAGAAGATGTTTCAGGAAGCCCAGCAGCTGTTGAAGGAGGAGAAGGAGGTAGGGGCACATGATATCTGTTAATGGGGTCTGCTTGGGGGCATCCCAGAGGCTGTGGGGTCTGACACTTAAGGTTTCTGTACAAGGCCTGTACAGTGCTTTCCCAACTAGTGATTTTCTGAGAATTTTTAAGCCCCTTGCAGCTGGCTCTGCTACAGTCTCTCACAAAGATGCCCAGGAACAGGGCTCTTGAGAAAGGGATTTTGATGATCTTTGGCTTTCTGAACATGAGCCTTCAAAGACAGATCCAAAATTGCTGGCTAGATACATGTGTGTGAAAAGGAAGGCTCTTCTCTAGGCTTTCTTGTGGGAAGCTGAAGATGTTTGTGTCCAGGGACTTTGCTTGAGAGTGTTTGGAAAGCAATCATGATGGCTGTAGAGATGACAGTCATGATCATCTCTCCTCTCTTGTAATTCCTGTTATATTTACAGGCCCTTCTTATTGTTTCCCTGGAATCTTGATTTTGTTTTTCCCAGTTCTTAGAGCTCAAGATTCAGTTTTAAGATTTCAAGGCAGGGATCATGTTTTATGCTTTTTCTCATCCTCTGCAGAGATTTGTCAGGAGGAAACCCCTCTTAAGTGCTTGATATCTGCATCATTAAACACAGACATTTCGTGAGTACCTAGCACATACAGGACACTGTGCTAAGGGTTGGTGGCACAGAGATATTGAAGAGTCAACGCTGCCTTCAAGGGCTGCAATATTGTGAACAAACAGGACACATTCCCCACATAAACAATGGTAAAGATAGCATACTCCAGTTGGGCAATTTGCAGTTGAAATGGCCCAGTGCTACCAGAAGAGAGGGGAGAATGCTCACCAAGGTGGAAGTCGTTTGCAGTGTTCTATGAGAAGTGTGATCTGTTCATTAATTGCTTTTGTTCACTTTCTAAGGCTCTGGTTGCCATGGGAATTGACAGAAGTTCACTTAATTCCCTTGAAGCATCATCTTTTTCCCCAAAGAAGAGAAAGCTATTTGGTAGTAAGAAAAGAAAATCCTTCTTTTTAAGAAAGTCTGGGAAAGACCAGATTCCAGGATCAGATTCTGATGAAGATTCTTCAAAAAAGGCAAGTTTTGGCCAAAGAATTTATGATATTTGAGCACTGCTCAGGGGGACAGGTCAAGTTGTCAATCTAATTGAAAGGATTCATTCAGTCAGTCAGTCATTTATCCATTCATCCACTTGCACATACTTCCCTGCATCCATGGGTCTATCCAGTTATCCATTTATTTACAAATATCTGTTTAAAGTGTTGACAGTGTTTATTTGGCACTGGAGTAGGTACTGGAGATACACGGGATATATAACACAGACATCTAATAATGTAGGCACAGTGCCAACAAGGCACTTACTGTTCAGTGTGATGACCAGCATGATGGGCACAGGGAGAGCAGAGCAGGAGCAATGTCTTAGGGGCAGTGTTTATTTCCTCCAAGGCAAATGTTAGAGATGTTAGAGCACAAGTAGATTATTTGGGAAGTGATCGCAGGAAGTACTGCGAAAGGAGGGGAGAAGTGATACATGGAAGAGAAGGTGGTCAATTAATGTGCGTTATTAAGTCAGTGTAATCTCCTTGGACTGAGGGCACTATTTATACACTACCTTTGGTCTATCATTGGATCAAGACTTCTGGAGTCAGGAAACAATAATTTATGACTTGCTATGTGTTAGGGTAACAGTTATTTGGGTTTCCAAAGAAAGCCCAAGGATGTGTGGATGGGACCAACAATAACATCTGTTTCAGACCACCAGCCCCAGACTTGATGGGGACTGGGAAAAGAGCAGTGGATCAGAAAAAAGTTCCTAGAGGAAGCAGTGTGTAAGCTGAAAGGATGAATTAGCCAGGTTAAAGGAAGAATGAAGCTCCACATGCAGAGAGAATAGCACATGCATAGGCCTGGAAGCAAAGGAGAGCAGAACATGACCTAGTAGAAAATGTGCACGTGCACACTCACACACACACGTGTGTGTGTGTGGTTGGTGGGGATGGTGGCAAGAGGTTCTAGTGTGTGTGTGTGTGTGTGGTTGGTGGGGATGATGGCAAGAGGTTCTAGTGGTAAGATGTGGACCCTTGTAAAAGGCCTTGAAGCCAAGCCAAGGAGTTCATTCTTTACCCTATATGCAAGGGATAAGCAGTATGGAAAGGTTTTAAGCAGAAGAGTGATAAAGACCAGATTTACTTTGTGGAAATCCTGGATTCATCGAAGAGAGGGGATTGGAGGAGGGTGAGACTGGAGGCCACCAGTTAAGAAGCTGTTGCAATGATCCAGGTAAGAGGTGGAAGTGGCTTCAACTATGGTTCGGGCAGTGAGGATGAAGAGAGATGAACAGGTTACAGTGGATCTACAGAGGAAAAGATTTGGCAAGTGATTATATGCAGAGGGTGGGAATGATGAGGGTGGGGATGATGCCAGTTTATGGCTTGGGTAGCTGATTTGTACTGAGATGAGCAGAGAGCATGTTCTGGGGGCCGAGGAAGATGGCAAGTTAAGTTATGCACATACCAATTTTGAGATGCCTAAGAGAGTGAAAGAGGAGAGTGAAAGAGCTGGCTTAAAACTCAACATTAAAAAAACTAAGATAATGCTATCTGCTCCCATCACTTCACAGCAGATAGATGGGGGGAAAGTAGAAACAGTGACAGATTTTATTTTCTTGTGCTCCAAAATCACTGCGGATGGTGACTGCAGCCATGAAATTAAAAGATGCCTGCTTCTTGAAAGAAAAGATATGGCAAACCTAGCCAGCATATTAAAAAGCAGAGACATCACTTTGCTGACAAAGGTCCATGAAGTCAAAGCTAAGGGCTTCCCTGGTGGTGCTAGTAAAGAACGTGCCTTCCAGTGCAGGAGATGGAAGAGATGTGGGTTTGATCCCTGGGTCGGGAAGATTCCCCTGGAGGAGGGCATGGCAACCCACTCCAGTGTTCTTGCCTGGAGAATCCCATGGACAGAGGAGCCTGATGGGCTACAGTCCACAGGGTTGCAAAGAGTTGAACACAACTGAAGTGACTTAGCTAGCACACAAATGATTTTTCCAGTAGTCATGTTTGGATGTGAGAATTAGACCATAAAGAAGGCTGAGCACCAAAGAATTGATGCTTTTGAATTGTGGTGCTAAATAAGACTCTTGAGAGTTCCTTGGACAACAAGGAGGTGAAGTCAGTCAGTCCTAAAGGAAATCAACCCTGAATATTCATTAGAAGGACTGATGCTGGAGCTCCAGTACTTTGGCCACCTGATGCAAAGCACCAACTTATTGGGAAAGACCCTGATGCTGGGAAAGATTGAGGGAAGGAGGAGAAGAGGGTGACAGAGGATGAGATAGTTGGATAACATCACTGACTTAATGGACATGCTTTAAGTAAACTCTGGGAGATAGTGAAGGGCAGGGAAGCCTGGTGTACTACAGTCCATGGGGTTGCAAAGAGTGGGACATGACTAGGGACTGAGCAACAACATGGGGCATTCAAGCCAGGCTATTGTTAAGGCAGTGGGATATGCAGAAAACAAGCTATGAGAGGATGTGATATAGAAAAAAAAAAAATCTTATTTAAGGTGGGGGATGTTTTGAACATGTTTTAATCCTGGAGAAGAGAAATCAGAAGAGAGGAAGATGTAGGAGATACAGGCCAGGGAATAATGGCTAGAGCCTCCTTCCTGAGGTAGTGGAAAGATGAAGGAGGCAGAAAGTGGGTGTGCATATCTGAGCCTGAAACGGGGAAAGGGAGTTCAGGGGCCTTTGAAGTAGATGGACGGACTTGCCCCACTGCTATGAGCAGTTCCCTGGTGGAGTGACAGGGTAAGATCCCATGGTTTAGACTAGGCTTCTTTGCTGTCACATCACAGCATAGTCAAGAAATTGCATGTATTTTTTAATATTTTGGAAGTTTTTCCTCATTCTTAACCTAAAATGTCTTTTCCCTTTAACTCTTAATAGAATAAGAAATGGCTATTGCAAGACTACAGGCTGCCTTTAGAACAGCTTTTCACTAGTTCCCTATAAGGCCATGGTTGGTCAGAACTTTTGGGGGAATAAGTAATTAAAAATACCTGAGTTTTCTGGATAGCTGAAGGTTTATGAGGTTATGTCTTTTAATTTCTAGATACTTTAGAATTTTAGATAAGGTGAAAATCAATAAACTCTTAGACACAGCCTGAAAGAGTACCTGAAGTTTACTACTCTAAGGATTTTGTGATATTTATATGACTGTCCTTCTTAGTTACAAAATTTTTTTGTTTTGTTTTGGGGTTTTTCATTGTCTGTTTTTGGTATTTTTGCCACATGGCATGTGGGATCTTGGTTTCCCAGCAGGGACCGAACTCATGCCCCTTGCATTAGAAGCGCAGAGTCTTAACCCCCGGAACACTAGGAAAGTCTGAGTTACTGTCTGTTTCAAAATCTATTTAGACAGCCACTCGAGGCATTTCACTGTCTGGCCTCAATTCACCTTTCTGAATTTATCCCCCACTTCTGCCCCTTGCAAACATTGTTTCTAAATTACACTTTTTATTGCTTTCATACCCCAAACCATTGTGTATTGGTTTTTGTAAATTTGTTTTTTGCTTTTTGTTGACAATGAATAAAACACAGAGAAATGTTTCTGTAGATATGACTCTAGACTCTAGAAATGTGTATACATAAAAATATGAATGTTCAACCCATATTCCTCTTATGTATTAAATGTGAATTAAGAAAATTGAACCTTTGGCGTGCAATGAAGTTGAAGTGAGTTGAGCATCTTCACTGCATGTGGCATTGAAACAAAGTTTGTGAAGTTTTGAGGAGAGGCCGCCCCTTCCCTCAGAAGGTCCATCATGCCTTCTCTTACAGCCACACCTCCTTGAGCAAACCAAACGACTGTCCCAGAATCTGTCAGTGGACCACTGTGATGAGCACGGAGACTCCTTCCAAAGGCAGAGAGCGCTGAGTGCTGTCAGCATCCTTACCATTACCATGCAGGGTAAGTTGTGCCTCCCAGGCCAAGGGGGAGCCTAAGTTCAATGATGTCCTTCCCTTCTCCCTCTCTCCAGCTCCCTAGAAGCCCTCTGCAACCCACCATGGGTACTTCTGCACAGTGACTCCCAGTGCTTCTTTGGAGCATGTGAGCAACATGGCTTTTAAGAAGCAGGCCTTCCCCGTGGGCCCACCCTGAGCTGCCTCTTGGGTAATGGTGGGACCAAGAGCACCAAGAAGACTTCCTGTTCAGGCCACACAGTCACAGGAGGTTTCAGTGACAATGATAGTCAGCCAAAGGAGAGAAAACATAGAAGTTTCCAGGAGGTGACAGTTGTCATTGAAGTTAGAATAGGAATCTGTCATGAACAATAGAAGAAGACCTGTGCATACAGGCTGGTACCATCTGAGGGACCTGATAACCACAGGTAACCGGGGACCAAACTGAGGGGTTGGTGTTCAAGGGCAGGACTCAGGTGCTAGCAAGAATGGGGTTAAACGGGTTCTTAGCACTTCTGAGTCCCCTCATGAAGCCCTAACATTGTGTGGAAATCAGGGTGCCTTTTCTGACCTGAAATTAACTGATTGCATGCCTTTTGTTTCATGCTTATAGATGGCCCTGCCTGAATATCTCCCTTTCCCCTGGGCCCTGGAAGCTTCCTGTGCTCTGGTATAGCCATCACCTTGGTCCGCCTTGGGTGAACGTAACTTGGGCTTATGTCTGTCTCTCTCATAGGTTCATAGCCAGTCAGTGTTGACTTCCCCATCTGTATCTCTGACAGTGCAGCCCTGTTCCTAGGTGCTCAGTGTACATATAAAGACTTGTACTTGACTATGCCACATGAAAGCTCAGTGTGGGAAACCTTGTTAGCCACACAGCAGTACTCTTCTTGACTGATCATGTTGTAGCACAGAAGATGCCAGGGAAGAGGGAAGAAGGACACACGGGCAAAGAGCAGCCAGACTGGCGCATAGCCAACTCCTCAAGTGCTTTTTCATTCTTCTTCTCCAGAACAAGAAAAATCACAGGAGCCTTGCCTCCCATGTGGGGAAAATCTGGCATCCAGATACCTCGTGTGGGACTGTAGCCCCTGGTGGCTAGACATTAAGAAGGTCCTGAGAACCGTGATGACTGATCCCTTTACTGAACTGGCCATCACCATCTGCATCATAATCAACACTGTCTTCTTGGCCATGGAGCATTACAAAATGGACCAGAATTTTGAGAATATATTGTACACAGGGAACTTGGTAATTTTTAAAAATACGGAACGTATTTCAAACTTTGAATTATGACTCTTGCAAGTCTAGCTATTTTGTGCATGGTCTAACCTAACATGGGTCTTTGGTCCTCTTAGGTGGAGTAGAGGGAAAAAATGACTGTTAGAATTGTATTTTTACCCATTTCAGTAACTTTCAATGGGCCCCTGTTCACTCTCTAGTGTGGTATGTCTAGTATGGTTCACGCTCTAGTTAAGGTATGTCTTTAGTCATCTAATGGATGACTAAAGATTCATTCACTGGTAAGACAGAAGCAAGTAGACATCTTCTTTTTTCTGTTTTGGCTGTGCTGAGTCTTCGTTGCTTTGCTCTTCAGCTTTCTCTAGTTGTAGTGAGTGGGGGCTCCTCTTTGTTGCAGTGCCTAGGCTTCTCGATGTGGTGAGAAGTGGGGGCTGCCCTTGCTGCTGAGCACAGGCTCTGGGCACGTGGGCTCAGTAGTTGTGGCTCATGAGCTTAGTTGCTCCGTGGCATGTGGAATCTTCCTGGACCAGGGATCGAACTTGTGGCCCCCACATTGGCAGGCAAATTCTTATCCACTGTGCAACCACAGAAGTCTGCAAGTAGACATCTTAAAAGGTCAACTATTTTGGATAATCAAGAAAATACTAACCATATCCAAGGACCCATGGTAATGAGTACCATGGTACCTAGTCATGTTAATGACATCATTTGTCACAAAATAATGTCACTGCCATTGCTAAGTGTTATTTTCCCTGTAAGGGTGAGTCAGGGCCTGGAAGCTTTAGGAGATTTACTTTCCCAGGAGTGGGTTGCGAGGTAGAGAGTGAGTGGGGGTAGGGTTCCAGATGAGTCTGCTTCAGTAGTCTCAGTTAAATTGGAAAAACTAAGATAGGGGAACAGACTTTTCAAGAACTGTTCACTTTAATTCATAATTCCTGCAGAAGGCCCAAGGGTAAATTAGTTTCCCAAGTATCAGAAATGGTAAGTACTCAGTGAATGTTCTACCCTAATTTGCTAATGAGTTAATTAGCTAAAAACCTTATCATAATGTCAAGTCTTTTCTTCTTAAAGTTTCATGTTATTTTTATAATTTAAAAAGCAATACATGTTTTTTAATTTTAAAAACAAGGGAAATACAAAGAAGAAACTAATTTCTTATGGTCTTACTAGCGAAGATGATCATTTTTAGCATCAGAATATTTCCAAATATGTATGTATGTGGATGTTTAAAATTTTTTTTACATTGACAAGAACCCAAAGTACCTATTGAATCAGGAGTTGGTCCACAGAGCTGCCTCTGTGCATCAAGTTTAGGATGGTGTAGAACTGTAGATGGGTGCCTGTCACCTTAGGTTCCACATCCCATGAAGAGGAGCAGGGAACTGCAGTATAAGACCAGGGTGGGTCTCCTTATAGATAGTCTGTATTTAGGTTCTTTTTCCCATACTGCCTTTAGGGAGAAGTGCCCTTTGGGTATGCATATGTTGGATTAGATTCCATGTTGCACAATGAACCTGACACACAGGTTACCTTCTAACAGGCTGGGTCTTCTGGGATCCAGGCCAGGGTGTTTGGTTCTCTCCTGTTGAGGTGTCCCAGAATGGCCTGACAAGGTTGTTTCACTTGGAGGGAGAATGTTATGTGACCTCAGGGCCACAATACCTAGCCCAACAGAGTCAGAAGGACCCATCTTTCAGTACCTCCTGGTAGATAGAGTTATTGGATAAGTTCCAGAGAGTACTCAAAAAGTCTCTGACAGGGTTGTCTCCATAGACAGGGCTTCCCAATTGCAAAGGTGGTCTGTCCATCACTTCCCCTGTTGATCCAACTATCGGAAATAACCAAAGCCCACCTCTCATATTTCCACTGACCAGGCATCCCAGGTACTGATGTGAAGTTGCATTTTGCAGTTGGAAGGTGGCTAATTAAGTGACATTCTTCTCCAGAGGCCAAAGGCACAGATACATTGTTGGTGTCTGAAAACACAGGCAGCAGCTGGACCTTGGGTCCTGGAAATTGAAGAGAAACATGCAAAGCTGATTATATAGACTGTGCATCCATTCCATGCACCCCATTCGCTACACATGCAAAAAAGGGAGCAGCCACCTCATCTGTTGTGCCCCCATGATGGTGATGATGGGAGGTCTTGGAGCCCTGGGCTTGAAGGAACACATCCAGACTTCCTTCCTCTGATGGGTGGAGCCGGATTAAGCTGGCCTGTGGAGTTCTGTGGACTACACTCAGAAATAGGCTCTCTAGGCTTCAGAATTGCTTGAATCAAGGGGAGTCCATTGAGCTCCCAAGAAGTCATAAGTAGCAATTGAATTGGATTGCAAAACTGATGGTTCCCCAGGCATCTAGTGATGCTGTCAGGCTAAGACACCTGAAGCCTGAAAGAGACAGGAGGAGGAAGAGTGCGTCAAAAGGGGAAGGAGAATCCTGCACAACTAACTGGAACACACAACACTGCATGCTTTTAGGCACTGGTTGTGGCATTTTGGGGATAGACAGCAATGTTGGGGGCTTCCCTGATGGCTCAGCGGTAAAGAATTCGCCTGCAGTGCAGTAGCCACAGGAGACGCGGGTTCGATCCCTGGGTCAGGAAGATCCCCTGGAGGAGGGCGTGGCAACCGACTCCAGTATCCTTGCCTGGAGAATCCCGTGCACAGAGAAATCTGGTGGGCTAAAGTTCATAGGGTCGCAAAGAGTCGGACAAGACTGAAAAGTGTTGGATAAGACTGAAGAGACTTAGTACACACATGCACACAGGCAGCAGTATTTAAAGGGAAAATATAGATATAAGCTTTGATTTTTCTTTGCCACTCTTGATTTCTTTTTATTTGCCTATCTGGGGTTTAACTTTGCCCATCCTTTTATTTTAACTTGTGTCATTTTATTTTAGGGTTATATTTTATAAATAGTCATTTCATTATTTATAAAAATAGACCACCTGTTACTTTTAATAAAGAGATTTAATCATTTATAGGTTGTTGCTGTTGTTTCCAGAATTAAAGAGGAGAGTCTTATAATGAACAACATTTAAAAAGATTTTAACCCTTTTTATGTGAAAGTCACTCAGTCGTGTCTGGCTCTTTGCAACTGTATAGTACATGGAATTCTGGCCAGAATACTGGAGTAGGTAGCCTTTCCCTTCTCCAGGGGATCTTCCCAACCTAGGGATCGAACCCAGGTCTTCCATATTGCAGGTGGATTCTTTACCATCTGAGCCACAATAGAAGCCCAACCCTCTTTTATTAAAAACAAAAAACCCTTTTTATATTACTGTATTATTTTCATACTATGGTTTTCCGCATTTCTGCTTAATTTCTGTGTGTGTTTAGGATAGAGAATGTGCTATTTGCTATGAAGAAATGCTTTGCCTTATTTTCTGCAAAGATATAGGAGATAGATTTTGAATATGGCTACTGTGCAACATTTTGCAAGTTTCTTAAGCCTGTATTTATCTAATTGTTAAAGGCAAAGAATTATTTTTCTCATGGAAAAGACATAGTTTAGTGCTTTTTAAACTCTTGCCCTTCCTTTTAATTCTTTAATATTTTGTTCTGGAATGATGTGCCCTGCATTCTGAGGGAGTTTTTAAGATTATATTCTGATTCACTAATCTTCCTTTCAACCATAACCAACTCAGGGATTATCCTCTATATCAGGTTGCTCAAAGATATTTTTTCTGTGTCTGGGCACTTAAAAAATTTTTTTTTTCTGACCAAAGTATTGAGGTTGAGTGTTTAGATAAACTGCTTTTGTATTTTGGCTTATGAATGATATTTATCTTTACTTTTCAGAACTGTTGTGAACTCCCCTCACTTTGGAGTTGTTAGTATCTTAAAGAGAATTCAGAGGAGGAATTGCTTGACACTTCCTATTACTCTGCCATCTACCAAGAAGCCAATTTTGCTTTATTTTTTTTTAACAGAATGGAAAATAATATTTATTCTCCATCCTGATGCCTGTTAGCTTGGTGATACTGGAGTGGAGGCTGGGGTGGGGTGGGGTCATGGGGAGAGAGGAAAAGGTAAAGTGAAGTCCATCCTACAGTGGTAAATGTTTCTTCTTCATGGACTGCAGGGCATATTGTATCAAGTATGAGAATACAGTTTATTTCTTTGTAACCTCTGTAATTCCCTTGGACATACCTTCTTTTTCTCTCTTTGTTTTTCTGCCTCACTGTAGGTTTTCACTGGCATTTTCATGGCTGAAATGTGCCTAAAAATCATTGCGCTGGATCCCTACCACTACTTTCGTCGAGGATGGAACATTTTTGACAGCGTTGTTGCTCTTCTGAGTTTGGCAGATGTGATATTAAACCATATAGTTTCAGGAAAAAGTTGGATATCATTTCGTTCCTTAAGAGTGGTAAGGCACTTACTTTCTTATTTTACTGAATAACTTATCTGCCAGGATTGAAGAGTCTTCAGTGAGTTCAATAGCTAGTTTCCGATTAAAGCTTACCATCTTACCTTGATCTGAGGACAAAAATTACACTCCTCCTGCCACCCAGGTCTATAATACACTCGTGAGTCCCAGGTGGTCTTCTCTCTGTTGAAGCCCTACTCTCCTCCCTCCCCTGCCACAAGATGACCCTTCAGGCAACCAGACGCAAAATCATGTCTTCTGGTGTCAGGACTGTGCTCCCTGCTGTGTGTGCAACCCCTCCAACCATCTTCCCCACCCCCCAACTCTAAGCCAGGCACCCTCACAGCTGGGCTTACCAAGGGGGATGTACTGCAGAGCCCAGGACGGGGGCAGGCGCTGCCAGTGGGTGTTGTCCCACAGGGTCCCTCCTCACTGTTCCCAGTAGCACAGTCCTTTTCTGCAGGCTTTGCCCTTCACCCACAAACCACTGGAGGCACCCCAGTAGCCTTTGCCGAGTACCTGATATGTACAGGGGAAGACTGAAAGGTGGGGGAAGCACTGCCTTCAAGGAGTCTGTGGTCTAGGGAAAATATAAGACGTGGCCCGGAAATGGCCATGCGGCAGACCCCGTAAGAGGTATGGGCAGAAATCACAAAGAAATCACATCTGGGAAGGGAATCAGGAAACCACAAAAGGTTACCTCTTATCCTCTTTCAAAGATTTACTTTTTTGGAGGGGACATGGATACGATTTTTTTTCTTTTTAAAAACTTTTTGTTTCATATTGAAGTATAGCTGATTAACAATACTGTGATATTTTCAGGTGAACTGTGAAGGGACTCAACCATACATATACATATATCCATTCTTCCCCAAACTCACCTCCCATCCTGGCTGCCATATAACATTGAAAAGAGTACCATGTGCTATACAGCAGGTCCTTGTTGGTTATCCATTTTAAATATACCAGTGTGCACATGTCCATCCCAAACTCCCCAACTATCTCTCTCCCCCACCCCCCATCCTTCTCCCCGGCAACCATAAGTTCGTTCTCTAAGTCTGTGAGTCTCTTTCTGTTTTTCAAGTAAGTTCATTTATATAATTTCTTTTTGGATTCCACATATAAGAGGTATCATACAATATTTCTCCTTCTATGTGGATAGGATTTCTAAACATGTGGAATAAGACATTTGATTCAGTTACTTAAGCATATATTTTATAGTTGGCATATATTAGAAAATCACACTGCTTAAAATCAGGCATTATTAGGCTGCTCCCTAAAGTTTTATTGGTGCTTGGGTGAGCAAAATTACATTTGCTTTACTAATGGTTAGGCTTATTATAGCCATGCTCTGAGGCAAGGAGTTCTATGAGTTTGTCTGTGGACAAGAATAGAACCACATTTTCTCCCTGAGATGCCCCCAGTTCCCCTTATGTAGACAGCAGTGGTCCCTCTCTTGTGATAGAAGTCTAACTGACCTGCAGTATCTACCTGCCCCTCCACAAATACTGGGTTGGCCGAAAAGTTTGTTCAGGTTTTTCTTTAACATCTTATGAAAAACCCAAGTGAACTTTTGGGCCAACTCCAAAGTTGACACTTAACAGGATTGTACTTTGGAGTGAAACCATTGGTTTACATTAAAAGTTAATATAAGAAATAATCTGTGAAACTAGTTACTGTGCTTTTTTCTGTTGTTGCCTCCTACAAGTTTCCACGGAGAGAATTTTTCTCTGGAAAAAGAGAACGTGTCTTGAGTAGTCCTCCTAGGCGCAATACATCAATTTGTGAGCTCAATTATATAATGAAGGAGTTAACAAACTTTGTCTGTAAAAAGCAGATGGTACATTTTTTCAGTCTTACAGGCCATATGGTCACTGTAGAAACCTCTCAGTTTGCCATCAAGCACAAAACTAGCTGTAGACATTAGAGTACACATGCGCATGGCTGTGTTCCAATAAAACTTTATTTACAGACATGAAAATTGGAACTTTATACAATTTAAATGTGCAATGAAATATTTAAAAAATTATTTCCAACCATTTAAAGATATAAAAAACTTTCTCACCTGTCAGGCCATGTGAAAGCAGGTAATGGGATGGATCTGGCCCTGGGCGCAGAGTTTTTGACTCTTAGTATAGATAGTGAAGGACAGGGAAGCCTGGCATTCTGCAGTCCGTGGGGTCACAAAATGTTGGACATGACTTAGCGACTGAACAACATCATATTGGGGGCTTCCCCAGTGGTGCTGCAGTAAATAACCCGCCTGCAATGCAGGAGATGCAGATTTGATCCCTGGGTCAGGAAGATCCCCTGGAGAAGGAAATGGCAACACACTCTAGTATTCTTGTCTGGGAAATCCCATAGATAGGGGAGCCTGGTGGGCTACAGTCCATGAAGATCACAGAATAGTCAGACATGACTTAGTGACAGCAACAACCAATATTATACAGGGTTCCAATATATTCATTTTGTTTAATTAATGTGTATGCTCAGTTCTACCATTATGATCCCAAAGTCTTTATCACTTAAAAAAATTAGACCAAATGTTTCATTTTTAAAACAAAAAATAGATATGGGTGAATATCAGATTGGGGCATGGAGTTGCTGACCATGTTTAGGATGGATTTGGCTTTGAAAAAATTTTTGAAAGTTATAAATGCTATGGTTTGGGAACAAGTCATTTGAATTATAGCTGAGCAGGTGGAATTTGTCCTAACTGGCTTTTCTTCCATTTTTGTTTATTGTCTTTTTTTTATTATTATTATTTTTATAGCTGAGGGTCTTCAAGTTAGCCAAATCCTGGCCAACTTTAAGCACACTGATTAAGATCATTGGCCATTCTGTTGGAGCCCTTGGAAACCTGACTGTGGTCTTGGCCATTGTGGTCTTTATTTTCTCAGTAGTTGGCATGCAGCTTTTCGGCTCTAAATTCAATAACAGAAAGAATAATTTAAAGTCCTGTGACCCTGAAGTCCTGTGTTTACGGCGCTGGCACATGGGGGATTTCTACCACTCCTTTTTGGTGGTGTTCCGCATCCTCTGTGGCGAATGGATTGAAAACATGTGGGAATGCATGCAAGAAGCTAACCCAACGCTGTGCGTTATTGTGTTTCTGTCGATCATGGTGATTGGAAAACTTGTGGTGAGTGTCTCAGTTTTGTTGTTGTTGTTTTAAATGCATGGGCTAAACAAATGCATTAGCTTCTTTTCCAACACTTTACTAGTGAAAATTGTTATTTAAATATAGTATTATAAATTTAATGTTATATGATATTCAAAAATCTGCATTTGAATTTGATTTGAAGACAGTATGGTAAGCATGAAAGAAAACCTGTCATGTAGTACTTTAAAGATGCCCCAATGTCTATCCTACTCCAAGTGATTATTCAAATCGCCACTGATTGGCTGAGGTAGGGATATTTTACTTAATTTGGTCCATAGATGTAAAGAATACATCATGCAAAATGCCATGCTGGATAAGGCACAAGCTGGAATCGAGATTGTGGGGAGAAATATCAATAACCTCGGATAAGCAGATGATACCACCCTTATGGCAGAAAGTGAAGAGGAATTAAAGAGCCTCTTGATGAAGGTGAAAGAAGAGAGTGAAAAAGCTGGCTTAAAGCTCAACATTCAGAAAACTAAGATCATGGCATCCGGTCCCATCACTTCATGACAAATAGATGGGGAAAACCGTGGAAACAGTGACTGTTATCATTTTCTTGGCCTCCATAATCACTATGGATGGTGACTGCAACCATGAAATTAGAAGACACTTGCCCCTTGGAAGAAAAGCAATGACAAACCTAGACAGTATATTAAAAAGCAGAGACCTTACTTTGCCTACAAGGCTCTATAGTCAAAGCTATGGTTTTTCCAGTAGTCATGTATGGATGCGAGAGTTGGACCATAAAGAAGGCTGAGCGCTGAAGAGTTGGTGCTTTCAAACTGTGGTGTTGGAGAAAACTCTTGAGAGTCCCTTGGACTGCAAACAGATCAACCCAGTCAATCCTAAAGGTAATCAACCCTGAATATTCATTGGAAGGACTGATGCTGAAGCTCCAATACTTTGGCGACCCGATAGGAAGAGCCGACTCATTGGAAAAGACCTGATGCTGGGAAAGATGGAAGGCAGAAGGATAATGGGACAGCGGAGGACAAGATGGTTGGATGGCATCACCAACTCAATGGGCATGAGTTTGAGCAAGCTCTGGGAGGTGGTGAAGGACAGGGAAGCCTGGCGTGCTGCAGTCCATGGGGTTGCAAAGAGTCAGACATGACTGAGCAACTGAACAATGACAACAAAGATGTAAAGAAATGTCCACAGAGTAAGGTTTCTTGCTGTTTAAAAGAAGGAGGAGGAGAGGAAAGGAAAAGGAGGAGAGAAGGAAGGAGGAATGATGAAAAAAGTGGTCCTTTTTCTTCCTCCAGCCCTTTTATGACTGTGACTCTTGGTAGAACCAAAAACATCATGCAGCCATGAGAAGTACCAAAGCAAGACAAAGTCAGCACTAAGGAAGGTAGACTGAAGGTGCAACAAACCTATTGTCAGGGCATAATTGGTCCCGTCTTCTAGTTTCAAACATCTTGTCATGTGGCATTTTCTTATTATGTAAGCTTGCCCTGTATCTGTTACTTACAGCTGGAAACATGGTACTCTATGGAGAAATTAATTAAGTGTACACCATTGAGGGTGTGACGAGACAGGAGACAGTCAAGGATACCTGAGCATAAGATCTCAGAATTGAGACTATCATGCAAATATAATTAATGATCCTCATACAAATATAATTAACTGTCCTCAGTATCTAATAAATGGTGTTAGTAGACAGCAGGAGATACGCAAGATCAAGGGAGTGGGAAGGGAGTGCTAAGAAAGACATTGTGGGAGACACGGTACTTGAAAAAGGCACTTCAGAGGCAAAGTGAAAGTGAAGTTGCTCAGTCATGTCTGACTCTTTGCAACCCCATGGACTGTAGCCTACCAGACTTCTCCATCCATGGGATTTTCCAGGCAAGGGTACTGGAGTGGGTTGCTATTTCTTTCTCCAGGGGATCTTCCCAACCCAGGAATCAAACCCAGGTTTCCTGCATTGTAGGCAGACCCTTTACCCTCTGAGCCACCAGGGAAGCCAAAGAGGACTTAGCAAGTAGAGGGTAACTTGAGCAAAGATTCAGACTTGGGAATTCTCATTGTGAAGCTGAGGAAGTGTGACTGGACCCATTAACACCCACAAAACTCTTCCCCCAGAAAGCTGTATATTTTTGAACTGGTGAGAGCCACAAACAAAAGAGGTAAAAAACCTGCACGAGTGTACCATCTCTCAAATTGTGCAGATAGGAGAGGACCTTGTAGCACAGCGGTTCTAGACATAAGACTCATATCCATGTGGGCAATTCCAGCAAAAGTCCAACCTCATGATTCTGGCTGATCCCCAAGGAATATCCACTTTTGATTTTGCCACATGGTTATGCCTTTCACCTTACCCTGGCCAGGCTCTACAATACACACTGCTTATACACAGACAGACTGCATCTGGCTGTTTGCACCCTTTAACTTCAGTTTTCTTTGGTCTTATCTTGATGTCTCTATTACTTCCTCAATCTTCTCTCCTTTTCTTTATTTTATAGATGAACTTTCTTGGGAGACAGAAGGACGTAGAACTTTCATTTGATTTTGTTTCTAGTCTTGGGGAAAAGTTGTTGTGGAACCCTACTGTGTTGTTTCCTTTGCTAAATTTTCCCTATGTCCCTCTCCCTTTGCCCCTTCCTAGGTACTCAACCTCTTCATTGCCTTGCTACTCAATTCCTTCAGCAATGAGGAGAGAAATGGACACTTGGAGGGAAAAGTCAAGAAAACCAAAATCCAGATAGCCCTGGATCGGTTCTGCCGGGCTTTTTGTTTTGTAATACATACTCTTGAGCATTTTTTCAGGAAGCATTGCAGGAAGCGACATTTATCAAAGCAAAAAGAGGTGACAGAAGACCCTGGTGGAAAGATCAAAGATATCATTCCCCTGGTCACAGGGATGAGAAAGGGCCCAGAGATCTGGGAGGAGTTTGGCGTACTAACTTCTGTACCAATGGCCTTGTATGATCGGACTTGGTTGGCCCCACTTGCAGAGGAAGAAGATGATGCTGAACCCCCTGGTGAAGATAAGGCACAGGCTGTCACACAACCTGAGGCTGGAAAACAGGTACGCAGGTTCATACATAGACTCACAGATCGTTTAAAGCTGGAGCTGCCATGGGGTACTGGTTGCCTGCCCTGTCCTGAGCACTATGCAGAGATGATAAAGGTATACAGTGTGGTGGCTGCACCTCTGGGGCTGGTTCTAATCATGGTCTGCACATGTGGCACAGGTGGGACATACCAGAGGAGTTCAGAGTGGGCTGGGGCAATGAGGGAATCCAATGCCTTTGGTTGGGCACCAAAAGAAATATAGAGTTGGAACTGACTGAAAGGTGAGAAAAGGAGTGTGGAAGGTGAAGTGAATATAGCATAAAAAGAGATTTTGTTTCTTATGAATTGCCTGCCACCCTGGGGAGGATGTCTTAGCCACTACCCGGGATACTCGGAGGGGCAGTAGTCTCTCATCTCTCAGCCTCCCTCTTCCTGCATGGAATCTCTGCCCTGCGGACTAGCTGGAGTAAGGGAGATCAAGGCCCCAGTATTGTCAAGCTTTTGAACTTGGAATAGAGTCTCTGTTCTATGAGTAGTAACTAAAATGAAAAAAGAAATCCAACTTCTTGACCACATTCACCAGAAATTTAGCCTCTTCAACTCAGATTTGGAGGAGATGAGAAAAGCTGTGACCTGCACATTCTAATGAGATACATGTCTCTTCATTGGGAGCTGAGGGCAGAGGGAGCCCCATCTTCTTGGTCACATCTCCCTTCCCACCCCCATCAAACTGAGCTGGGGGTGGGAAGTGAGAGAACAGGTCATGGCTAAAGTGCCATAGACTCCTGCTGTTATTACTGAATAGCACAGATTTTTTTTAAAAAGTAAATATTTCTTCATTTGCTGTATGCCCTTAGGACAGTTTAAGAAACCTTAAATATATTTTTACAAATATTTCCCACCATTTATGTTAATTTTACTGTGAAACATTCTGCTGAACTCCTTATTCTACCATCTAAGAAGCAACACTCTGAATATCTTTTTTATAAATGTATTAATTTTAATGACATTTTTAGATTACTATACTAGTTTTATTCTTTTTCCTCAAGGAAATTAACCTCCCTGTAGTTAATTTTTGAGGACTACTGATTTTATGTTTGTCTCATCATACACTTTGGAATATAAATTTGGAAGTTCATCTTTGTGGGAGGGTCTGTCACCCTCCCTGCAGTCTAAGTTCTGTGGTATCTTTAATAGACCCTTCTAAGGGATCCATTCAGAACTAAGTCTTATCTTGGCAGCTGACTCTTCTCTAATAGTGATACTAGGCATTTTGCAGATCCAGTCGCTAAGCCAGTGGCTCCCTTTGCCCAGATCTTATTTCTGAGGCTGTACTTCCTCCTGCCTCCCTAGGTATGCAGCTTTGTATAATTGTAACCCCAAGCATTGGCCACAACTCTTTTAACTTTCTCTCTTACGTATAAGAACTTCAACCCAGCCCAGAGTTTCAAGCTTTGGGTATAACTCTGGTTTCCTTTTTCACACAGGACACTTTTATTCATCATTACTTGCTGCATGCTTTAAATTGTTATTACTTTATTTTTGTTCTGTGTCTGGTCCATAGATAATGTGTATCTGTTTTTTGTGTATATGTGTTCAATGGGGAGCAGCATTCTTAAATTATGCCCATACAATGTCAGATTCACAAGAACCTTCACATATATTTTAGGACGAAACCTTTCTTAAGATGTGACTTTGCATATCCTTGGATTTAGCTGCAGGTCATCAGACAAAATTCATTTTTTATTTTTATATTATAATATATTTTCATATTTTCTGTATGTGTTTCGGTTGCCTATATTGCCAGCTCAATCCTCTGTACCTAAAAGAATACAAAATTATTTTCCAAATTATTCTTTTAATAGTTTTATTCGTGTATTTTTACATTGGAATATCAAGTGATTATCATTTTTAATTTTTACTGTATTATGGCATCGTAGTATTTTTTCAGGGATAACTAATTATACCAGTACCATTTATTAAACAATTTATTATTTAGCCATTGAATTGAAAGGATACAGTAAGATTCACTTCTTAATTATTTGCTGAATTTTGTATCAAATCATGTTGTTTTGATTACATTACTTATGAGTAAGTTTCATTATATGTTTCCTATAATAGTTTTTCCAGAATTATTTTATGTTGAGTTTTTTCAGGAACAGTTTTTAAAAGTAAAGAGAAAAAGTTAAATAATGTCAAAATTTTCATGATGAACAGAAAACCAAATAGAATTCAAACTTGTTTCATCCCAAGTGAGATGTCCAGGAGGAATATTAATTCTACTCTTGGTTTCTCAGTGTCAGGCCAGCGAAGTCCATCAGAAGAGCAAGGATCTCACTAGTCCAGGAATTCAGAGTGTGGAAATTGATCTATTCTCTGGAGATGATCCTCCTATGTCAATACAGAATCTTCGGAAGGTAATTTTCCCAGGGTGTTCCCAGAAGAAACATAGCTCATCCACTTACCTTGTTCAAAATAGCCACTATGGAAAAATATCTAGATTAGTACAGAGCAAACTGTCAAACTTACATTATTAAGCAAAGATCTAGCCCAGGGTTTCTCAGCCTCTCCAGTATGACATTTGAGCCCAGAAAATAATTCTTTGTTATGGTGGACTGTTCTGGGTATTGTAGGGTGTTTAGCAGTACCCCGCCTCTACCCACGAGATGTCCATAGAATCCCCCCGCCATTGCAAAAATAAAAAATATCTTTAGACATTGCCAAAGTGTCTCCTGGAAAGTAAAATCAACACAACCACTGTTCTAAGCCTATTATTCTGGGACTTGAGGTAGCTGACAATTTCATTGTCAGTAAAGTGGCCTTCTCCTCATCACCTGGCTTCTGTGTGTGGTTTGACAGCAGATCAGAGGTAAGATGTGGAGGGAGGAAAAGGTTAAGACACTGTGTCATGTGCTTCATCCAAGGGAGAGGAATTAGAGAATTCTGTCTTGGAGTCAGGGCTGGTCAGAGCATTTAGGACAGAACCTAACAAGAGGGATACTTTCTAGACAAACCTCATACCTACCTAGTTCCATGCATTAAAAGTCCTAAAATAAGATATTAGGTATTAACCATGGTGACAGAGAGTGTTGGAAAATGATTCCCCCTTTCCTTTGTTCTGATGTGTAGAAGTCTGATGCTGCGAGTGTGCTCTCAGAATGTAGCACCATTGGTCCACAGGATCCCTTTATGCGGGTACTTGAAATGATTCCCAAAAAGGAACCAGAGAGGTGTTTGCCCGAAGGTAAGTGGCAATATTCCTACATTCAGTTCATAGAATATTTGGATGGGATTCTGTTATTTGAAGCTCTATAGTTTGATAGATCCTTTCTTTCTAATTCTACTGGAGACAAAAGTGAAGAGAGTCTCCCCTGGCTTCTGGAGACCATTTCAGGAAATTCTTGATTCAGGTGAGGTCAATTCATACAGCCCAACTTATAGAGTAGAAACTTGGCACAACTTTTCTAGAAAGCTCACCGAGCCAGTATTCCTACCACTTGGTAGAGTTCCCAATACATCAATTGTCAGGATATCCTTGAGGTCATAGATCAAGAGAACTTGACCATAAATCTGGGGTTGGCTAGAGCTGTGGCCAGGCCCTCAACTCATCTCTCAAGACTTTTTTCTGGGAGAAGGCATCCAAGATGGTGGTGTGGGAAGACCCCGAGCTCACCCCCACCCGTGGAAATACCAAATATACACTTACTTGTAGAGCAGTTTCCCCTGAAAAAGACTCGAGGACTGATGGAACAGCTACTGCATATAGATAGAACATACAGATCAGGTAGGACAGATGGAGACTTGGTATCCATGGGAACTGCACCCTCAACTTAGTGACCTATAGGAGGAAGGGATATTGTTGTGGGGCCAGAGCACAGACCCACCCACCTTGGGATCAGCAAGAAAACAGCAGTTTAAAGGGCATCTAGACTATACCAGAAAGAGATCCATGTACCAACCCTAGTGTGTTAGTCAGGTCTTCGCTGGTGGCTCAGACAGTAAAGAATCTGCCTGCAAAGCAGGAGACCCAGGTTTGATCCCTGGGTCAGGAAGATACCCTAGAGGAGGAAATGGCAACCTACTCCCATTTTCTTGCCTGGGAAATCTCATGAACAGAGGAAAGAAATCCATGTTCTAACCCTAGAGCTTCTGCCAAATGCACAGAGAAGTGCTGGATCCCTTTGTGGGGTCAGAGGCAGCAGAGAGCACCTTTGTTTGCCTCACCCCCAGAACTCTCCCCAGCCCTCATTCACTCCAGCTCTAGCTACCCCACCAAGGTAGCCTTGGACTTAGCACTCCCCAAGGCCTGACTCCAGCCCAAGCCCACTCTAACCTCAGCTGCTCCGCCTAGGTGGCCTCAGATACCTAAGTGCTCCCCAGGAGTTGCCCCTGGCAAGCTTCAGCCCCAGTAACCCCACTGAAGATACCAGGTGCAAGCTGTTTACACGGGAACACTCCACATAAGTCCATTCCTTGAATACCAAGATAGGTAGCCATTTCATCTAGTTCATAGAAACAAAAACTAGAATTCAAACAAAATATGCGTATGGAGGAATATATTCCAAATGAAAGAACAAAACCCTAAAGAAAAACAAAACCCAGGAAAAATCCTAAAGAAACAGAGTTAAGTAATTTACCTGGTAAAGAATTTACTTTACCTGGTAAAGAATTCAAAGAGATGATCATAAGAGTTTTCACCAAACTAGGGAGGAAAATGGAGAACTTCATTTTAGTAAAAATTTCAACAAAGACTTAGAAAATGTGGGCAAGAATTCAATAACATGATAATAATGCAGTCCACATTATAATTAAAATGTCAAAAATTTGAATATATTGTGCCAGTCCTTCTGCTTTGTGAAGTTTCTGCTGAAAAATCATCTAATAGACTTATGAAGTTTCTCTTGTATGTAACTAGTTCTTCCCTTACTGCTTTTAAGATTCTCTATCTTTAGTTTTTTTATGATTTTTTTTTTTGACCATGCCTTGCAGCATGTGGGATCTTATTTCCTTGACCAGGGATCAAACTCATGCCCTCTTCATTGATTACATGGAGTCTTAACCACTGGACCACTGGGGAATTCCCTATCTTTCATTTTTGACATTTTAATTATAATGTGTCTTGGCATGGATCTCTTTGGGTTCATCTTGTTTGAAAATCTCTGTGCTCCCATCTCAGGCCTTAGGTGTCTGTGTCCTTCCCCAGGTTAGGGAAGTTTTCAGTCATTATTTCTTCAAATAAGTTTTTTGTCCCTTTTCTCTCTTTTCTCCTTCTGAGGCCCCTATGTTGCTAATGTTAGTATACTTGATGTTGTCTCAGGGATCCCTTAAGCTCTTCACATTTAAAAAAATCCTTTTTGCTATCCTGATTGGGTAATTTCCACTACCCTGTCTTCCAGATCACTAATTTCATTCTTCTTCATCCTCTAAACGGTTTCATCTCAATTATTGTATTCTTCATCTCAGTGTTATATTCTTTTTCATCTCAGTTATTATTTTCTTCAGTTCTTATTGGTTCTTTTTAATACTTTCTATAGTTCTCTATCTTTGTTGAAGTTCTCACTGAGTCTGAATTGGCATATGATGACCTCTATTCTGCTCTGTTGACCAAATGTTGTCACATGGCTGAACCCAGATTCAAAGTGTTGGAAAAAGACTCCAACTCTTTAGTTGGAGGACTTGCAAAGTTACATGGTGTGTACAAGGAGGGTGAAGAGTTGGGCTATTAATGCACGTGTATTATAGACACTCGTGATAGTGATTCTCTACTTCCTTGCAGGCCTGAATTGCTGCTCTCTATGCCATACTGTGGACAAGAGAAAGTCCTCCTGGATCACTTGGTGGAGCCTGCGAAAAATCTGCTACCAAATAGTGAAACACAGCTGGTTTGAGAGCTTTATTATCTTTGTGATTCTGCTGAGCAGTGGGGCACTGGTAAATTGTCATGGTCTTGTGGGGACATTGCGGGGCAAGGCAGCTGGGTGGCTTCATTCCGACTTGGCCCTTCAAGGAGCTGTGAATGTGGGGGAACTAGGAAGAATTGGGATTTCTGTTGGTGTATCCTCTTAGGGGACAGGATTTTGCCATGATGTTCTGAAGAAATGCTGCAACTGGGAAATCCCCAAGGCGAAGAGGCTTTACCTGTGGGAAGCATGACCCACGTCAGCGCTTTATTTTTATGTGTTTATTTATTTATTTGTCTTTTGGCCATACCACACACCATGTGGGAACTTAGTTCTCTGAACAGGAATGAAACTTGTGCCCCCTGCCACTGAAGCACGGAATCTTAACCACTGGACCACCAGGGAAGTCCCCAGATTGGAACTCTAAAGTGGCTATTGGAGTCTTGACCTTAACTCCAAGTCTGTCCATCATTCCTGGAGGATTTCTAGACATTTTCAGCATATCCTACATGTTTCCTCCTCTAGATGGCAATGCTCCTATTCTCTTTTTTTCCTGATGGCCCTTGTGTTGCTTTCAAAAAGATAAAAAGTTTAGGAGAAGTCTACAGGGGCTAGAATAGGATATAAGTTGCCTTGGTATTTTTCACTACTCATGATCCTTTGAGAGGAGGGAAAAGAGATACTGTTTTATGTGTATGACAGATCCTTCCAAATTGAAGTATGTTGTGAGTTCTGATGAGCTTTGGAAATAACTGAATCAATCAACCTCCCTAGCCATATGGTCATGAACTCCTTTCTGCTCTCTCTCCTCACCTTGTCCTTCTTTCCTCCTCTGCACACATACCCTCACCTTGAGCAACAGTATTTTCTCTCTTATCACCTACATGTTTCTCTCTCTCCCTCCCATTATGTCTTGTGTTTCCTCTTAAAATGGCCATAATGTAAAACTAAATTCTCTTAGTATTTGTCATCCCAGGTGACTGGAGTACTGAGTTCCCCTCATTGATTTAGAGTCACAGAACATTTCACAGTAAATTACTAGGAGGGACAAGGACCTGTCTTGCTCCTACACCCCTACTTTCCTGGTTAGTGCTTTACACCTGTATAATCTCCAGATGAGAGGAGATGAGCATGCACTGGAGTCCACCAGAGCCTGTGATCAACAGACAGCCCATTTGCCTGCTTTGCTCTTCTTCAAACTCTTTGCAACCCTGTGGACTATGGCCTGCCAGGCTCCTCTCTCCGTGGGATTTCCCAGGCAAGAATGCTGGAGTGGGTTGCCATTTCCTTCTCCAGAAGGTTCTTCTTCCCAACCCAGGGTTCAAACCCATGTCTCCTGCATTGGAAGCTGTATTCTTTACCACTGAGCCACCAGGGAAGCCCATTTACCTCCTTACTGCTACGTAAATTATTCCTGAAACAAAAAAGCAAATTTCTCTAAAACAGTCCCAGAGAATTGCCTTGATTAATTTTTTATCACTCGTCCTGTAGGCGTCCCTGTAATCTTCCAGTGATTAGATTTCATTAGCTATCTACACTTCCAAGTGACAAGGTTCTTGCTCTTATTCCACAAATAATCGCTGTTATCTGTCACACCCTGTGCTATTTAGTGGAAAAGCAATGTTGTTGTCACAAGGTCACACAGACACCTGTGTGAGAAAACTTACAATCAGAGAAGCAGCAGAGGGCACACAGATCTCCTAGTTCTCATCTGCCTTAAGATGAGGCAAGAGTAGGCTGGGCAGAGTGAGACTGAACACACAATGCAGAGGCTTCCAGGAGACAGACACAGGCCTTGTTTCACTGCACGTATTTATAGAGAAATGGAGACAAGAAACATCTAGTCCCTCGCCACTGTATTTGGTATATGGACCAGCAGCCTCATATCACCTGGCAGCTTATTAAGAATTCAGAGTCTTGGGCCCACCCCAGACCTGCTGAATCAGACGCTAGGTGGTTTAAGGCTCATTAGAGTTTGTGAAGCTCTGATTTGGGCAACTACATAGAAATGGGAGCATCCTGGATTAGGCCTAGTTACATTATGGGAGCTTCCAATGCTCAGTTCTGATATCAGCCTGCTCTTCCTTTGAGCAAACTCAGACCTGCTGAGCCAGCTTGTTGCTAAGCTTCCAAAATGAAATGGGAAATGAGCTTTCAACACCATTCAGATTTGTCTCTCCTAAAGAGGCAGTCAGCAAAAACAAGACCGGGAGCTGACTGTGGTTCAGACCATGATCTCCTGATTGCCAAATTCAGACTTAAATTGAAGAAAGTAGGGAAAACCACTAGAACATTCATGTATGACCTAAATCATATCCCTTACAATTATACAATGTAAGTGACAAATAGATTCAAGGGATTAGATCTGATAGACAGAGTATCTGAAGAACTATGGATGGAGGTTCACGACATTGTACGGGAGGCAGTGATCAAGACCATCCCCAAGAAAAAGAAATGCAAAAAGGCAAAATGATTGTCTGAGGAGGCCTTACAAATGGCTAAGAAAAGGAGGGAAGCGAAAGGCAAAGGAGAAGAGAAAAGATATGCCCATTTGAGTGCAGCGTTCCAAAGAATAGCAAGGAGAGATAAGGAAACCTTCCTCAGTGGTCAATGTAAAGAAATAGAGGAAAACAATAGAATGGGAAGACTAGAGATAGAAGACTAGAGATCTCTTCAAGAAAATTAGGGATACCAAAGGAACATTTTGTGCAAAGATGGACACAGTAAAGGACAAAAATGGTATGGACCTAACAGAATCAGAAGATAGTAAGAGGTGGCAAGAATACACAGGAGAACTATACAAAAAAGATTTTCATGACACAGATAACCACGATGGTGTGATCACTCACCTAGAGCCAGACATACTGGAATGTGAAGTCAAATGGGCCTTAGAAAGCATCACTATGAGCAAAGCTAGTGGAGGTGATGGTATTCCAGTTGAGCTATTTCAAATCCTAAAAGATGATACTGTTCAAGTTCTCTGCCCAATATGCCAGCAAATTTGGAAAACTCAGCAGTGGCCACAGGACTGGAAAAGGTCAGTTTTCATTCCAATCCCAAAGAAAGGCAATGCCAAAGAATGTTCAAGCTAGTGCACAATTGCACTCTTCTCACACGCTACGAAAGTAATGCTCAATATTCTCCAAGCCAGGCTTCAACAGTCTGTGAACTGTGAACTTCCAGATATTCAAGCTGGATTTTAGAAAAGGGAGAGGGACCAGAGATCAAATTGCCAACATCCGTTGGATCATCAAAAAAGCAAGAGAATACCAGAAAAACATCTACTTCTGCTTTATTGACTACGCCAATAAATCTTTGTGTAGATCACAGCAAACTGTGGACAATACATAAAGAGATTGGGATACCAGATCACCTGACCTGCCTCCTGAGAAATCTGTATGCAGGTCAAGAAGCAACAGTTAGAACTGGACATGAAACAACAGACTGGTTCCAAATCAGGAAAGGAGTACATCAAGGCTGTGTATTGTCACCCTGCTTATTTAACTTATATGCAGAGTACATCATGAGACATGCTGGGCTGGATGAGCAAAAGCTGGAATCAAGATTGCTGGGAGAAATATCAATAACCTCAGATATGCAGATGACACCACTCTTATTGCAGAAAGCGAAGAAGAACTAAAGAGCCTCCTGATGAAAGTGAAAGAGGAGAGTGAAAAAGCTGGCTTAAACTCAGCATTCAAAAGTGCAGATCATGGCATCTGGTCCCATCACTTCATGGCAAATAGATGGGGAAACAATGGAATCAGTGAGAGACTTTATTTTGGGGGGCTCCAAAATCACTGCAGATGGTGACTGCAGTCATGAAATTAAAAGATGCTTACTCCTTGGAAGAAAAGCTATGACCAACCTAGACAGCATATTAAAAAGCAGGGACATTACTTTGTCAACCAAAGTCTGTCTAGTCAAAGCTGTGGTTTTTCCAGTAGTCATGTATGGATGTGAGAGTTTAACTATGAAGAAAGCTGAGTGACGAAGAATTGATGCTTTTAAACTGTGGTGTTAGAGAAGACTCTTGAGAGTCCCTTGGACTGTAAAGAGATCAAACCAGTCAATCCTAAAGGAAATCAGTCCTGAACATTCATTGGAAGGACTGTTGCTGAAGCTGAAATTTCAATACTTTGGCCACCTGATGCGAAGAATGGACTCATTGGAAAAGACCCTGATATGGGAAAGATTGAAGGTGGGAAGAGAAGGGGATGACAGAGGATGAGATGGTTGGATGGCATCACTGACTCGATGAACATGAGTTTGGGCAAGCCCTGGGACTTGGCGATGGACAGGGAAGCCTGGTATGCTGCAGTCCCAAAGAGTGACTGGTGTACTGGTGTCACAAAGAGTCAGGCAGGACTGAGCGACTGAACTGAAAGAGGCAAACAGGCAACCCCTGACCTTCAAGAGCTTGGAGGCTTGTAGGCAAGACAGATGGAGTCCAGACAGCTATAACTAGGGCCATAGTGATACACTCAGAGAAGCAATGTGCCATGTGGATGGCACCTAACCCATTCCTGTGGAAGAAGGACAGTTTCCTACAGAAGATATCAGCTAAGCTGATATCTTAAAGGCTGACCAGGAGCCGGTGGGGGAGAGGAGGAGATGAAGGGCCTTCTTCAGTCAAAAGCCCACTTGGGGGTTGAAAGTGAGACTGTTTTATTCTCTATTCTTTTTCTCTAGGGTTGCGGGACTGTGAGATTACCTTAATTCCTAACAGCATTGCTGATTTCTTTCTTGCCTTCCCAAGTGACTTGGCAGGGTTAGTGCCTCTTCTCTCCTTTCTTTCATCCTCAGTAACACTGTAAAGGCCAAAAGGACAGCTTATAGCCTAGCAATACAGACCCTGAAGAATCACACACACACATACTTTGGGTTAAGGAAATGTTTGAATGTAGTGTGAAAAAGGGTCTCTCCAAAAGCTTAGATGTCTAATTTTCGTAGTCCCACTTAATGAATGTTTGGGCCTTCCCAGGTGGTGCTAGTGGTAAAGAACTTGCCTGCCAGTGCAGGTAGACATAAGAGACTCGGGTTCGATCCCTGGGTTGGCAAGATCCCCTGGAGAAGGAAATGGCAACCCACTCCAGTAGTATTGCCTGGGGAATCTCATGGACAGAGGAGCCTGGTGGGATATGGTCCACAGAACCTAACATTAGGGTTAGGATTAGGGTTAGGGTTAGGCAGAGAGTCGGACATGACTGAAGCGACTTAGCAACATTTGAAGTAATTTACATTGGGAGCTCTAGCCCAGTGCTTCCCAAACTTTTGCACATCATGGTTCATGTACAAAAATGATCACATCTGTAGGGAACACTGGGATAAGTGGATAATGCTGTTTGTGGTGGGGTTGGCGAGCCTCAGGGTTGGCAGGATCCAGAGTATGAACTAAGGTTTTCAGACTTGATGTTATAAGCAATGAACAGCCACTGAATAGAGCCACCCAGGTAACTAGGAGGATGAAAGAAATGGTGAATGCCACTGGGAGGTTCTGGGAAAGTTGGCAAGATATTGTTGGCAAGAGTTGAAAGGATTAGGAAGACCAGGAGATAGTGTGATGATCCATTAGGAAGATTTTTTTTTTTTTTTTTTTAACATTCCAGGGCCCATTGATGAGACTCTGGGAAAATATAGTGGCAACGGAAATCTAGAAATAGGATTTTCCTTCTTTTGTTTTACTTACTCAAGGAATTGTTTCTACTGGAAAAGTTCAGCCTTAAGCAAAATCTCATCACCAAGAGAGATCCTAGTTTATTCAAATAAGGAAGAACAATAAAAAGTAAAGTCAGCAGAGAGTTCAACCTGACCTATGCTGTGCTTTATCATTTCAGGTATTTGAAGATATTAACCTTGATAAACAACCCAAAATCCAAGAATTACTTAAATGTACTGACACTATTTTCACATACATTTTTATCTTGGAGATGGGTCTGAAATGGGTGGCCTTTGGATTTAGGAAATATTTCACAAGTGTCTGGTGCTGGCTCGACTTCGTCATTGTGATTGTAAGTTTACCATCTCTGTATAATGTGCAGGTGGGATGGAGGGGGGCTGGGTTGTGGTGGAGGAGGGGATCACATGGAAGTTGCTTTTCCCGTGTGCCTCATACGAGTGCCTCTCCAGAATATTTTTCTTCACATTTATCTATCAGCAGTCCAGCCTTTCCTTGGTCCCATTCCTCATATGCTGCATTTCATATGCTCACCATCTCAACCCTTTCTCATTGTACTCATTTCTCATGGTACTCATTCACTTCTCTCCATAAGCACCGCTTATGTCTGATGTACATCTAGAATAACTTTGCACATTCTCTACTTTTCCTTCTCCTTCCAACTTTTAATTTCTTTTCAAGACTTCTCAAAGCAGGTTAGCAGCCAGCAGATTAGGCTGGTCTCCCATCTTGATTGTCAAGCAACAAGGATTATTCACATACATTATTTTTTCCTATTTAATCTGAACAGCAGTGTTCCAAGTTAGGCAGACCTATGTGTTGTCTACCACATTCCAGACAAGGAAACCTGAAGCTCAGAGGCTTAGCAGCTTGTTTCAGATGAGATTGGAATTCACACCTTGGTCTGTAAGATGCCCAAGGCCAATAGCAGTAAGAGTAGGTAACATTTTTCGACTGCTTTCTCGGTACCAAGTAAGTAAGTACTGCTTACTCTGCCATATGCCTCTTATGCATTCTCTCTTTTAGTTATCACAGCGTTTCCATGTTGCAGTTATTATTTTTCCCAGATACATATAAGTAAACTAAGTCATAGAAACATGTTTGAGGTTGCCCAGCTAGAAGATGGAAGTGAAATCACTTAGTCATGTCCGACTCTTTGCAACCCCATGCTCCTCCATCCATGGGATTTTCCAGGCAAGAGTACTGGAGTGGGTTGCCATTTCCTTCTCCAGAGGATCTTCCCAACCCAGGGATCAAACCTGGGTCTCCCACGTTGTAGTCAGATGCTTTACCATCTGAGCCACCTGGGAAGTCTTTTGAGCCTGGGAAGAAGAAGGAGGTGAGACTCAAATCTAGTAAGACTCCCTGCAAAGTCCTTGATTTTAACATCTATAGAAGGCAATGGCACCCCACTCCAGCACTCTTGCCTGGAAAATGCTATGGACAGAGGAGCCTGGTAGGCCACAGTCCATGGGGTCGCTAAGAGTCAGACAAGACTCCGCGACTTCACTTTCACTTTTCACTTTCCTGCATTGGAGAAGGAAATGGCAACCCACTCCAGTGTTCTTGCCTGGAGAATCCCAGGGACTGGGGAGCCTCATGGGCTGCCGTCTACGGGGTTGCACAGAGTTGGACACAACTGAAGCGACTTAGCAGCAGCAGCAGCAGCAGCAGCCTTTCTATAATGACCTAATTAGTTAGATTTTGTCCCTGCTATTTAAGAAAGTAGGTATGACAAATGCATAGTATACACTGTGTGCTCAGCACACCACACTGGAGAGCCATAATTTTGTTGGCGGGTACAAATAGGCCGTGTGGTTCAAGCATTTCAGAAAGTCATCGGTGCCATCAGAGCTCCAACACCAGCATTCCCGTGAGCATCATGAGGGTCCCTATCAGTTTCCAGAGTGCTGGTCATTGTGCATCCATTGTCTTATTGATTATAGTGGAGGATGCATAAGACAATGGACAGACTGTTGGTATCTCTGATCTAGGACCTGTGGTTTACTGGCCTAAACTTAGGAGACTGATTCTTTTTTTTTATTTTTGATTGGAGGACAATTACTTTAAAATTTTGTATTGGTTCCTGCCATACAACACTGTGAATCTGTCACAACTATATAACTATATATATATCCCCTTCCTCTTAAGCCTTCCTCCGTCCCCCTTCCCCGCCGTCCTGTCCCCTTAGGTCTTCAGAGAGCGCCAGGCTGGGCTCCCCGTGTTGTGCAGCAGCTCCCCACCAGCCATCTGTTTCACACATGGTAGTGTTTATATGTCAGCGCTACTCTCAATTTGTCCCATCCTCTCCCTCCCCTGCTGTGTCCACAAGTCTGTGTAGGACACTGATTTTAAAGCTGTTTCTTTACTCTCTTTCTGTGTAACCTCAAGCAAAGTGCTGGAAGTTTTGATATCAATTTCCAAATGGATATAAATGAGAGTGTAGATTCTAAATTGCCCAAATTTGCCCAGATGCAAAATGGAAAACATACAGCTAACAATAACTATTTAAAATATCAAAACAGTAGTCGAGTGCCACACTTTCAAAAAGGACACCAGGTCCAGGTGGTTCTGAAAACAAGTTTTACCAACCTTCCAAGGAGCAGTGCTATAGACCACATGATTGTGTCCCCTTACCCCTCCCCTGAAATTTGTATTGAAACCTGATCTCCAGTGTGTTGGAGATGGGGCCTTTGGGAGGCAGCTAGGACATAAGAGCATTGACTCCAGAGCCCTCATGAATAGGATTAGTGATCTTATAAAAGAGACTCCACAGTTTCTTCACTCCTTCTGTGAAGACAGGGAGAAGATGACTGCCTATGAACCAGGAAATAGGTCCTCAACCAGACACTGACTCTGCCAGCATCTTAATCTTGGAATTTCCAGCCTTCAGACTGTAAGAAATTTCTGTTGTTTATATATCCAGGCTATGGTATGGTATTCTGATATAGCAGCCTGAACTAAGACAAGCAGTGCATCCCAACCTTACTCAAATTAAGACAAGGAACAGAAAAGGAGGGGAGGCATGCAAACTTATTTAATGAGACAAACATAACCTTGATAACAAAATGAATGGAACAAAAATGCATAGAGCAAGAGAAGATATAATCCTTTAACTATATAGCTTTATAAATCCCAGAGAAAGCACTAAGTGTAGTCCACTATTACTGGTACCAGCCTTAGCACTGTACAGACCCAATTCCATCTGAAACAAGGTGCTGATCCACTGGGCTTCACAGTTCATGTCTGTAATGTGGTAGTGAAGTTATGTGTGTGTGTGCTAAGTCAGTTTAGTCGTGTCTGACTCTGCGACGCTATGGACTGTAGCCTGCCAGGCTCAGCTGTCCAGGAGTTTCTCCAGGCAAGAATAGTGGAGTGGATTGCCATGTCCTTCTCCAGGGGATCTTCCCGACAGGGATTGAACCCATGTCTCTTAAGTCTCCTGCATTGTCAGGTTCTTTACCACTTAGGACCATGTGGGATGCCCAGCAGTGATGTACACCACTGCATAATGTGAATAATCTTCTTATGTTGCTTGTTACTCAAGATTAAATAAAATGATCTTTATAATTTTGGAATAGGAAACTGCAAACACAACCACAAATATATATCAAAATATAAGACTTTCTTTTTTTTTGTTCAACAACACCATGATTATAAAAGACAGGCTAGACCCTCGAGACAGTATATACCACATATAAAACAGATAGTTGAGCTTACCGGGTAGATCTGCAGTAAAGAATCTACCTGCAGTGCAGGAGACACAGGTTGGTCCCTGGGTCAGACACAGGTTTTGTGTCTGGAGGTAGGGTTGGTAACCCACTCCAGTATTCTTGCCTGGAGAATACCATGGACAGAGGAACCTGGTGGGCTACAGTCCATAGGGTCTCAAAGAGTCAGACACGACTGAAGTGACTGAGCACACATGATGCATAACAGATAGTGATTATCCACTGTAAATAAATACCGCCTACAGATCAACAAGAAAAAGACAACCCAGTGTAAGAATGGGAGGAGGATGCAAACAGGCAATTCACAGAAGGATCTTGAGTTGCTAACAAATGTATGAAGAAATACACACTAGTCATATCACCAGTTAGCACAAAAATACATATTAAAATGAGACTTCTTTTTACTTATCAGACAGACAAAAATTTTTAAGTTGGATAATATCTAACACGAGAAGGATTTAGGAAAATGGAATTTCTAATCACTGCTAACTGCTATACAAGACATTTGGGGAAAGTTTTGCACCATTAAGTTAAAATTACAAATGAACCCAATTTACAATTCCGGAAATACCACTTCTAGTTACACGTTTAAGGAAAACTCTTGCGTATGTACCCAGGAAAAATGCATGTCTGTCTAGTTTGCTATTGTTCATAGTAGCAAAGAAATGGAAATAACTTAGGTATTTACCAAGGAGGAATGAATTCATAAAATATAAATATATGCTGTAATATTCCATAACAGTCAAAAGGAGAAAACCATAAGAATATATATCAACATGATAGGAATCTCAAAAACATAGTACAGGGAGATTAATGCAAGCTAGGTAGGAATAAAATAAAACTAGTGATAGCTTCCCACCTGGAAGAATGCCACAGAGTGGAAAAGAACGGGGATATGTTCTTGTCAGCGTTTCTCATGGATGTTTCAGTTAGGGGTGAGGTTCCAGGTGAAAAGGTATACAATGTCCCTCCAGGAACATCTTCTCCATTTACGCTAACAGTCATTTAGTAACACCAGAACTGCTAGGCTTAAGAACCCTTTTCCCTCTGGTTAGGAACAAGGTCAACAGTCCATGGGGTCACTAGGGTCAGACACAACTTAGTGACTAAACCACCACCATAGGAACAAGGTAGGCGTATTTGTGCAAAAGCTAATTAAATAACTCTCCCAACAGGCAATGCTGTCACAAGCAGAAGAACAAAACAGCTTATTTGAAAAAGCCATTATAAATAAGCACATTTTGAATCAATGGTGATTTTAAAAAATTGATTATGAATTTAAGAATCTGGTTATTCTGCCATATTCATTCAATTTCTCTTACTCTGCAAATGTGTTACTACTGCAATGAGATTGGCTAGTGGGAGGTGTTTTTAGATACCAATGAACTTTGCCATCAGCTAAGTCAGGAGTATCAATAATTCACTTCCTGTCCTGCTGAGCACTCTCCATCTAAGTTGAGCCTCTGAAGGCTCTGCATAATCAATAAGAATGGCTGAAAATCTGCAAATAGTGTCTTCAACTTAAGCTCAGCATCTTTATTGAGCTTTAAAAATTTTTTCTTATTTTATTTGTCTGTGCCAGGTCTTGATTGTGCTAGTGGGATCTAGTTCCCTGGGCAGGGATTGAACCCATGCCCACTGCATTGGGAGCACAGAGTCTTAACCACTGGACCACTAGGGAAGTCCCTATTTGTTGAGTTTTAATTTAGTATGTTTACAGAGTTCTCCAATCCTCTGTCATATCCCGCTGTAAGGAAGCATGTTAGGAGAGAAAATTGGATTTAATTCTCCAAAAAGGAGCTGTTTGAATGAGGGAACATGTTAGCCAAAAGGAATTCATTCATTCTTTCTTTTTTTTTTAGAATTATTTCTTTGTAACTTTTTATTTTGATATTTCAAGCTTATGGAAAAGTTGCAAGAAGTTGCAAAAGAATCCCTTACACTATTTCCCCAGATTCACCCATTATTAATATTTAAGCCCATCTGCCATATCAGTTTTCCCTGTATTTTTTCCCCTAAACTGCTTGAGATTAAGTTGTAAGGATCACACTACGTTAGCCCTCAACATTTCAGGGTGTATTTCCAAAGAACAAGCCTGTTATCTCACACAGTCACAAAACAATTATCAAGGTTAGGAAATTTAACATGATCCAGTACTAAATACCACATCCATTTTCGAATGTTCTCAGTTGTCACAAGGTCCTTTATGGTTAATTTACCCTATGCGCCTACCACCACCTTTCCCCTACTGCAATCTAGGATCCCACTCAGGATCCCACATGACATGTCATTGTCATGTCTCTCTGGTTTCCTTGAATTCACAACAGTTTCTCAGCTTTTTTTGGTCTTTCATTAAACAAATCATGTAAACGCACTGTTCTCACCCATATGGGCTGGAGCTTTGCCAGGCAAGGAGAAAAATAGCCTCTAACCTGCCCTCCCCTTCCAGCTGGGTCTGGTTGGTTTCTGTCTGGATAAACCACTGTGGGCATGCATTCGCCTCTCAGAAAGATGGCTCTTAACACCACTGGGTTCTCTGGTCACCAAGTTGGATGTACTATGCATAGCTTCCTTTCCCACCAGGTCTCTGTGACCAGTCTCATCGACTTAATGGGCTTGAAGTCCTTCCGGATTCTTCGAGCACTGAGGCCCCTGCGAGCACTGTCCCAGTTTGAAGGAATGAAGGTATGTTCTTTAGATGGAATGGAGGAAAGTCAGCTAGCAGGGAAAGGTAGAGAAGCCAACTGCTCTTCTTGGGCTGGACATCCCTTAAATTGTCAAACTTTTCCTGGACTCCTTCCCATCTGGCCCACTGCTTAGAATTCAGAGGTAGAGAAAAGTCCAAGATATAGTCTTCACCTAAAAGCACTTCTGTGACAGTCGAGCTAGGCTCTGGCTTCCCTTCAGTCCTAGGGCAGATGTCTCAAACACCATCATCAGAAGACACTTCTCAAATGATCCTGTAGCAACCGAAAGGACCTGTAATGTAGGGAGCTGAGAGCAGGGCTTGCCATGGGGTTGGGGTTCAGGGTTGGAATGTAAAGATGAGGTTTCAAGAAATGCAGCCCCACACATCAGACCCATCCTGGGAAGATTAAGAGCTTGGTGAGTCTCACACATCTGTTATGTTTTTCTTCTGCTTTGTTTCCTTAAGGTGGTAGTTTATGCTCTCATAGGTGCCATACCTGCTATTCTGAATGTTTTGCTTGTCTGCCTCATTTTCTGGCTCATATTTTGTATCCTGGGAGTAAGTCTGTTTTCTGGAAGATTTGGAAGATGTGTTAATGCAACAGATGTAAAATCAGTTATAGATTATAACATTGTTGCAAACCGTAATCAATGTGAAAGTGGACATTTCTATTGGGACACCCCGGATGTCAACTTTGACAACGTGTTAATGGCTTACCTTGCGCTACTGCAAGTGGTAAGTGCTGTTGGTTTGTTTTTCACTCTGGGGAAAGAACCCTTAAAAGAATCATAAACCATTTCTCAGCTAATAAAAATATAATGACTCCATTGAAATAATGTAATCAAACCCCAGTTTCCTCATGGGAGCTAATGCCCTCTGGAGTTGTTCCCCACTGAGCATCGCCAACTTGATTGTCTACTGAGCTTCAACCTCCAAGACCCTGTAAGGGTTTGGACCTCACACTCTGTCCTGTGGTGCCTTGTTCTCCTTAGCTCCAGCCAGAGAGACATGGAGCCTCAGATGCCAAGCCACACCTGTAGTAACAGTTCCCTGTGGGAACAGTCCCATGTCAAACCATGGTTGCAAGGTCTTGGACAGATAGTGCAAATAGATGTGGCATCAGGAAAGAGCCTTAATCAGGTTCTTTGCATCAGCTGGTCCATAACTTTTCTAGGAATTTTTAAGGCAGAAATTTCTCTTGTCTTTAAACTTTTTATCTTGTGAAAATGAAGAAAAAATAATACAAAACACATGCCCATGACCTTTTTTCAGCTGTTCCTTTATGTAGGCATTCTGTCCAGGAAGGGTGGATCATCATCTTATATATATCTGCCCGCTGGACTTGCTGGCTTTTGTATGTTGATGACAAGCCTATAATGGTGTTCATGTTTCTCTTCTTTCATTGCAGGCAACATTTAAGGGCTGGATGGATATTATGTATGCAGCTGTTGATTCCACAGAGGTGAGCTTGTGTTCTACCATGCTGTAGAGTGCTAAGATCAAATCAGGAGAATCATGACTATATATGGCCAGCCTAGAACTTCCCTCATCATAGTTCCAGTGGCCAGGGTTCTCTGCCTTTTTTACATTAAGACAAACACTGTGAAACAGGGGTTAAAAGGGTTCTTATTCATCCTCCTCTGAGTATTACATCCTAGCATGCTGACAGCTCTGATGTTCTCCGTCTATTTCCCTTTCTGACAATTCCCTGGGTACAAGTGAGGTGAGCTTTTCTCTGTTCCTCTTTCTATCTGAACCTCCCTTTGCAAGATTATCAGCTTGCTGCATAATCTTATGTTAAATTATCAGTTGAATTAACTGAATATTAATTCCTTCTTTCCATTAGATTATTTCCAGACTAATGCCTACCCTTAATTCAAACAAGTAGATGCCTGAAGCCAAGTGGGACTAAGGTTAGGTACTGTTTGAGGCAACAGAGAAAAATAATTGTTTCAAATATTTATGTCCAATACAGTGGTTTCTATGGCGGGTGTTCAGTAACAATATCATAAGTCCTTTGAGCAGATGATAGAGCTATCAACACTCATCTCTATCTTTGAATATGATTAGAGGAAAGAAAAGAGAGGTCCTCCTACCCCTATCCCCAAAATGAATAAAACCAGAGCCTCGTGAAGAACTTGGACAGAAGGGATCTGGATGCTTTCGGTCATCCCTCAAGCTAGGCCAGCTGGGTTGTAGTCCATTTTTGTCCCTTCCAGAGCTTGACCATTCATTCATTCATACACTTGTTCAGTGTGTGTGGAGAACCTCATGTCACAAGCTATGCCAGGCACTCGGAATTCAAGAGTGACAGAACACAAGCACAGACTAAACACAATAGTGTAGCGGGCTCTGTAGGAACCATGTAGATATTCAGCAAGGATTGGTAGTTAAGCTCCTTTGCGTGAAATGGACATGTCCCTTCTCTGGGGGCCATCTTCAGTTTGGCTCCCTCCAGTTATGTGTCTATATGGACATCCTAGAGACGTTTTCAAAGGACACACGCAACCGTGCTACTCTCCTGTCTCACAGCCCTTCAGTGATTCTCCATCGCTTCAAAGAAAAATCCAAATGCTCCGCCACACCCCCTCCCCACTGTATGGTACCACTCAAGCTGCGCTGGGGGAAACTGAAAGAGGGGAAGGGGGCTCCCTGAAGGACCACGGCTCACTGGAGGAGGCTGAGTGGTTAATGGTGCTGCTACCAAGCAGTTAGGATGGCTCATATTTTTCTCCAGTAACTGTTTTCTTCTTTCATTAAAACAACCCCTAACAGGAAGGACAACAGCCACAGTTTGAGGCACGTTCTTCCATGTACCTTTACTTCGTAGTTTTTATCATCTTTGGCTCATTCTTCACTCTGAATCTCTTTACTGGTGTTATTATTGACAACTTCAACCAACAGCAGAAAAAGATAAGTATGGGGATTGTCCTGATTTGGTATTTTTACCTCCTCATTTCTCCAAAGAGCTTGGATGGAGCATAAATCAGTTCTAGATTGTTGTGCAAAGTAGCCTTTATCATCTGCATAAGAATGAAGAGGGAGCCTCTTAAGGAAAGAGTCTTGAGGATATGGCTGAAAAGGGACTGCATTAGCTGGGTTTTATTAATCATTGTTTTTATTCTTCACTCTACCCTCTTAAACAAAGGCCATTGTTGAACTCTAATAGAAAAACAAATATCAGGATTAGTATTTATGTCAAATTGTAGTAACCTTGCAAGTGTATCTTGTTATTCAGGATAAAAAGAGTACAATCCCTGACTTAGGATAGTTCAATTTACATGATTTTTCAACTTTTACAATGAGGCAGAAATGATACGCATTGAGTAGAAACTTTACTACAGGTTTTGAACTGTGATCTTTTCCTTGGCTAGAGATATATAGTACAATACTTTCCTGTGACACTGAGTGGCAGCAGCCACAGCTCCCAATCATCCGTGGCTCACTGAGGATAAACAGTAGGTATATATTTACAACATTCTGTATCCATACAACCATTCTGTTTTTCACTTTCAGTACAGTATTTGATAAACTAAATGAGATATTCAACGTTTATTTTCAAATAGGGTTTGTGTTACATGATTTTGCCCATCTGTAATCTAATTTCTGGGCTTCCCTGATAGCTTGCAATGCAGGAGACTCCAATTCGATTCCTGGGTTGGAATCGAATAAGATCTCCTGGAGAAGGGATAGGCTACCCCCTCCAGTATTCTTGGGCTTCCCTTGTGGCTCAGCTGGTAAAGAATCCACCTGCAATGTGGGAGATCTGGGTTCAATCCCTGGATTGGGAAGATCCCCTGGAGAAGGAAAAGGCTACCCACCTCAGTATTCTGGCCTGGAGAATTCCAAGGACTGTATAGTCCATGGGGTCACAAAGAGTCAGACATGACTGAGTGACTTTCACACACATGTGAAAGCTAATTTCTAAGTGTTCTGAGCATGTTTAAGGTAGGCAAGGCTAAGCTGTGATGTTCAGCAAGTTAAGTGTATTAAATGCATTTCAAGTTACATACAATATTTTCAACTTAACATGGGTTTATCAGGATGTATAATCATTGTAAGTGCAGGAAAAATCTATAAACTCTCCTCTTTCCGTAAACTTGCATCCTGCCTCTCAATACCCAAGTCTCAGCAGATTTATTGAACTTACTTGGAAAGAAGATGGTAGGGAAGAGACAGGTTTTTTCCCCCATGTGTTGTGACAAACACATATTTATTTTTCTGATTCAATAATATATAGGGGCATTGTAGTAAATGTGGAAAAAAGATGAAGAGAAAAAGAAAATTTAAATCATCCATAAGGTGACCACCAAATGATAACTATTTTAGATTAAGCCTCATCATTTTGGTACCATCTTTTCCAGTTACTACTAAATAATACTAAATGTTTCTTTTACACTGTTGAGATTATATAATATTTTTAACTGTCTTCTCCATTAGTTATGAGTTCATATCATGAGATCATCTTTATTATAAGAATTTTCATGGATGAATTACATCCCATATTATGGATAGACCATAATTTATTCCAACTATTCCCCCCACTCTCCCTTTTAAGGACATTTAGGTCATTTCCAAATTTCTTGCTCTTCTAAAATAATCATGAACATTCTTGAAAGTCTCTCTGTATATCTCTGATTATTTCCTCAGGATAAGTTCCTAGAATTTAAGGCATTAAAGATAGATTGTCAAATTACCTTTCAGAAATTCTATTCTGGGTACCCTCCTTTTGTAAGACATGAAGTGCCTGTTTATTCTGTTCTCATCGTTCTGACTTTTGTAATTTTAAATTATTTTTTCTAGCTTGATGGGTAAAAGTGTTACCTCACAGTTTTACATTCATTCATTTGACCATTTCTGAAGTTAAACACTTTTTCACAGGTTGATGGCCATAACTATTTATTTCTTCCTTGAGTTTTCTGTTTTTAAACAGAAAACTCTTCTTAAAATTTAAAAATAAAATAAAATTAGAAAAAAAAATTTATATTATCATTTTTTCTTATGGTTTTATATAGTATGTTCAATTTGACTTACCTCTTACATTTTTGTAATGACATTTTAAATTTATAGACATTTAGCAGATGTATGAAGTCAAGCTTTCAATCTTGTCCTTTTGCCCTCTTTTCTTGAATTTATATACTGAAGGCATTTCTCAATCCTAAAATCAGGTGGCTAAATATTCACCTTTGGTTTTTCCCTTGTTGTTTTGTGACCTTCTTTATTTTTATGTTGAACTTTTTTTAATCCATCTAAAATGTGTCCTGATACTGCTGAGCTTTCTTAGTGTCTGCTGGGAGAGTCATTCACAGTCCCAGGCAACTATATGGCTGCTGTTACTCAACAGTGTGCTATATGGAGTCACCTCTGTAATATGCAGCTTGTATTGCATATTGCAGGTATTGCAACCAATACCTACAATCTGAATGTCAGGCCTTGTGATTTTAGATTTAAACTTGCATTTGAAATCACTGTTTTGATCAGTCCATAGCATTTTTGTTCCATTTTGTTTTACTTTTATTATAGAAAATCTCAAACACTCACAAGAATATAGTAAAATGAATCTAAAATACCCAGCACCCAGCATATTTACTGATTTAAGAACATCCTTATACCTTCAGTGTCTTTCCCCACTGGATCCTTCCACTGGATTTTTTTATAGAGCATCACATACATCGTATTATTTCATCCACCAATTTTTCAGAACATATCTCTTTTTAAACATAACTACAATTCCATGATCATATCTAAAAAGTTTAATATGAGTTCTTTAAATTAATCAAAAATCCAGTCAATGTTCAAATTTCCTCCAGTCTCTTATATTCTCAAAATATTTATTCATTCTTTAACTGATTAGTTGATTGATTGTATTAAAGTTTGCTTCTTTTCAAATTAGGATTCAAATCAGGTCCTTGCACTGGATGACTTCCTTGCTCTCTGGATTGACAGTATGTTCTAGGCATTGTTTGTACACTTTTTGCTCCAGATCTGGAATCAGCCATTTCTCTAGGGCGTTCTCAGAGGTGGTGTTCTAATACCGCAATCTAGAATGCTCATTGTGATTATTTTGAGACTTTTTCAGTGGACAGAGCTACTTCAAATTTAGGACTACAAAGTTTTCATTTAACTAGTACATCTGTATCTCCTCTTTTTCACACTGAGAAAGCTGGTTCTTGTGGGTACAGAAGATGATAGCCTTTAAAATTTCCATAGCTGTTCATTTTATTTATCTCACCACACACAAAGGGCAGTCTCATAATAATAGTATTAATACTATCATGATGCATATGATTACTGAAGATAGTTAATATCTGCCAGGCATCATGAAAAAAACCTGGTTAACTTCTAGGGCTGGGTTATTTATTTATTTATTTATTTATTTTTACTGTGGCAAAATGGTCATAACATCAGATTTATCATCTTATCCATTTTTAATGTACAGCTCAGTGATGTTAAATACATTCATAATGTTGGGCAACCATCATCATCATCCATCTGTATAACTCTTCATCTTATAGACTGAAACTCTACACCCATTAAGCAATAACTCCCCGTACTTCCCACCAGCCCCTGGCAGCTCCCATTCCACTTTCTGTCTTCATGATTTTGATTATTCTACGTATCTCGTGTAAGTGGAATCATGCAGTGCTTGTCTTTCTGTGAGTAGCTTACTTCATTTAGCATAATGTCCTTAAGGTTCATGGATGTTGTTGCGTATTTCAGGATTTCCTTCTTGTTTAAGGCTATGTATACATCATGTTCTGCTCTTTCATCCATGTATTGATGGACAGTTGGGTTTCTTCCATGTTTTACTTATTGTGAATAAAGGTCCTATGAATATGGGTGTGCAAACATCTCTTTGAGACCCTGCTTCAATTCTTTTAGGTCTATATAGAAGTGGCATTGCTGTATCATGTGGTGATATGTACAGTATACAAAGTTTCTAATTTCTCTACATCCTCACGGACACTTGTTTGCTGTGTTATTGATAGTAGCCATTCTAATGGATGTGAGGTGGTATCTCATTTTGATTTTGATTTGCATTTCCCTAATGATTAGTGACACTGAACATTTTCTCATGTGCTTATTGGCCATTCATATATCTTCTTTAGAGAAATATCTATTCAAACCTTTTGCTCTTTTAAAAATCAGGTTGTTTGTCTTTTTGTTTTTATATTTTCAGAGTCCTCTATATAATATTAATCTCTTGTCAGATATATGATTTTCAAATATTTCCCCACTCTGTGTGTTGCCTTTACTTCATTGAGAGTGTCTCTGATGCTCCAAAATTTAAAGTTATGAAGTCCAATTGATCTGTTTTTTCTTTTGCCTTTTGTGTCGTATCCAAGAAATTATTACCAAATCTAATGCTTTGAAGCTTCTGTTCTGTGTTTTATTCTGAGAGTTTTATTGTTCTAGATATTACATTTATGTCTTTGATCCATTTTGAGTTAATTTTTGTATATGGTGTTAGGTAATGATTCAGCTTCATTCTTTTGTATGTTGATGTCCAGTGGCACCCCACTCCAGTACTCTTGCCTGGAAAATCCCATGGACGGAAGACCCTGGAAGGCTGCAGTCCATGAGGTCGCTAAGAGTCAGACACAACTGGGCGACTTCGCTTTGACTTTTCACTTTCATGCATTGGAGAAGGAAATGGCAACCCACTCCAGTATTCTTGCATGGAGAATCCCAGGGACGAGGGAGCCTGGTGGGCTGCCATCTATGGGGTCACACCGAGTCAGACACGACTGAAGTGACTTAGCAGCAGCAGTGTTGACTTTTCACTTTCATGCATTGGAGAAGGAAATGGCAACCCACTCCAGTATTCTTGCCTGGAGAATCCCAGGAACGGGGGAGCCTGGTGGGCTGCTGTCTATGGGGTCGCACAGAGTCGGACACGACTGAAGTGACTTAGCAGTAGCAGCAGTATCCAGTTTTCCTGGTGCCATTTGTTGGAAAGACTGTTCTAGGACTGTATTTTTTGGTCCATACTGTAGTGTAAATTTAAACCCCACACCCTCATCAAGGCAGGCTTGGATTCACAAATTACCAGTGAAGAGTATAGACTAAGACAATGTCCTGGTTGTCTTCTCTCCCCAACAGATACGTTTGGTTTTCTTCTTCACTCTTTAATGGCAGCACTTGGAGAATTCCATTACCAACACACAGCGTTCTTGGACTAACCACACTGTCTTTTCCCCATGACCCCCTTGTAGTTATTAAATCCTAAGATTCTCATTTTTGCAGAAATTAGCAAATGCCCTTAGGCCAGCCATGACTTCAGGACTAATTTACTTCTCTTTTTTCTCTCTCTTGATTTTCAGATGATGGAAATTTTCCTTACTTTTTGGGCAAGTTCAGCTATGTCTTTTAAAAGTAATTCTGTTCTATTTTATCCAGCATTTCTAGATGTTTTACCACTTCTCCCACCAAATTTCATGAAAATCCTTCTTCATTTTTCTGTTCTTTATTACTCAGTGGTGAAGACACTCAAAGCTCTCTTTTTTTTTTTTTGTAAGAATGGCTCTAGACAGATGTTTTTGGAAATTTTATTAGTGATATATGCATTCATATATTTAGGAGAATTTTAATTGTCACTTTTTAGGACTTTTCATTTAGATTTTTATTACTAATTTCTATGTTTGTTTCACTGTAGTTTGATTTACACAACTTGAAGTATGTTCAGTTTTTGTAAAGCTTCTGTGGATGTTTGCAAAGAATTTGTAGTCTTATTTATATTATAAAAAGAGACATATAACTGATAAAAGTAACATTTCTCCCTTAATCCTTAATTTAAACCCTGTTTCCTTTAGGCCCTTCCTTATAGTCTCATTCTGCTTCAAACTGGAATTTTAGGAATTGTTGATAGAAATGCAATATAACTTTAAAACTATTTCTGAAAATTCAGAATTCATTTCCAAAAATCTGTTAATGATAATTAGCTCTCATCTTCTCCACATACTTAGGTGGCCAAGATGTCTTTCTGACAGAAGAACAGAAGAAATACTATAATGCAATGAAAAAATTAGGATCCAAAAAACCTCAAAGGCCCATTCCAAGGCCTCAGGTGAGAGCACTTGATTGATTCTAAATACATGGATGCATTAAGTGGTTATGAGGAACTCAGATATCTGTAGTGCCATTCTTCTTTAATTTTTAAATTTATAGACTTGACCTAAGAATTCAATGTGAACCGAGGTACACTGGTGTATGACTCAAGTTCTTAGGAAAATCAGACATTCAGATTCAATAGTAAATGCCTGGGCAACAACTTAAATTTACTTTTTCGTGAGCATCTGAGAGCTGCTTGGGCTTCCCAGGTGGCATTAGTGGTAAAGAACCCTCCTGGCAATGCAGAAAATGTAAGAGATGCGGGTTTGATCCTGGGGTCGGGAAGATCCCCTGGAGGAGGGCACGGCAACTAACTCCAGTATTCCTGCCTGGAGAATCCCATGGCCAGAGGAGCCTGGCAGGCTACAGTCCATAAGGTCGCAAAGAGTCAGACATTACTGAAGCAACTTAGCATGCATGCATGCACAAGAGCTGCTCGGTATATACTCATTACAGTGATGTGAATTTAGCAGCTTGTTCGAATGTAATCTTGGCCAATTTAAAATGTATTTATAATGTATTTTACCACCTTTCTCTGGTGTGAAATTGAGGTCATGCATACTTCACTTCCACTTCACAAGTATTTATGATAAACTTTCCATCTTAGGAGCAGACACACTTTTTATGTAAAAGGCCAGACAGTAAATATTTTAAGCTTTACAGGCCATGTGGTTTCTGCTGTTACTACTCAACTTTGATGTTGTAACACAAAAGCAATCATTATAGATAGAGAACAAATGTTCTTGGCTGTGCTCCAGTATGACTTGATTTATAAACACCAAAATTTGGATTTCATGTAATTTTCATGTGTCAAAATTTTATTCTTTTTGAGTTTTTTCCCTCAATACTCATTCTGAGTAAAACCTATCCTGAGCTCATGGGCTATACTAAAATAGGTGATGGACCAGATTTGGCCTATGGGCCATAGTTTGCTGAATCCTGCCTTACGAGCTCCTTAAAGGACTGCTCTGTGCTTACAGTCCATTGAGGAGCTGGAATCTGAGAACATTAGATTATAAAGTCATACAACAGGCACAGTTGGTAGTTCTGAGAAGTGAGTTTGGAGGCTTTCAAGACAAGGAGGGTCAGGGGCACCAAAAAGTCTGAGAAAACAGTATGGAAGAGGGGCTTGATATCTGATGCATGTAGAGGACTTGGAGATTTTCATTCAAACATGAGGTCCCAAATTATCAAAGTGAAAGTGAAAGTTGCTTAGTCATGTCCAACTCTTTGTGATCCCATGGAATTCTCCAGGCCAGAATACTGGAGTGGGTAACCTTTCCCTTCTCCAGGGGATTTTCCCAACCCAGGGATCGAACTCAGGTCTCCCACATTGCAGGCAGATTCTTTACCAGCTGAGCCACAAGGGAAGCCCAAGAATACTGGAATGGGTAGCCTATCCCTTCACCAGCTGGGCCCTCCTGACCTAGAAATCGAACTGGGGTCTCCTGCATTGCAGGTGGATTCTTTCTCAATTGAGCTATGAGGGAAGCCCTAAATTATCAAAGGTATGTTTAATTTCCTGCTATTCCCAGCAATCAGAATACAGCCTGGCATTAAGTATGTTTTCAGTGATTTGTTGAATAAAGAAGTATGTTTTAGGGCACAAAATCCATCCCCCTAGGTTTAAACATTTGTGTTGCACTAAAAATGTCTATAAATGTCAGGACAACTGTTTAGAATTTATACAATGAAAAATTTTTACAAAAAGTTTAATGATAAAATTATATTTATAGAGTTTTCATCTGACAACAGTATGTGGAATTTCAATTTACCTAAGTCAAATCTAGCTTTCAAGTACCATACTCATTTTCTAGTACTAATTTCACTTTGAAGTGACTTCACAAGGACAGAAACAGTAAAGACCTAACAGAAGCAGAAGAGATTAAGAAAAAGTGGCAAGAATATATAGAAGAACTATACAAAAAAGGTCTTAATGACCCAGATAACCATGATGGTGTGGTCACTCACCTAGAGCTAGACTTCCTAGAATGTGAGGTCATGTGGGCCTTAGAAAGAATTACTACAAACAAAGCTAGTGGAGGTGATAGAATTTCAGCTGAGCTATTTCAAATCCTAAAAGATGATGCTGTTGAAGTGTTGCACTCAATATGCCAGCAAATTTGGAAAACTCATCCATGGCCACAGGACTGGAAAAGTCAGTTTCCATTCCAATCCCAAAGAACAGAAATCCCCAAGAATGTTCCAGATGTGCTTATTTCACATGCTAGCAAGGTTATGCTCAGAATCCTTCAAGCAACACTTCAGCAATTTGTGAACCAAGAACTTCTAGATGTTCAAGCTGGATTTAGAAAAGGCAGAGGAACCAGGGATCAAATTGCCAACATTCACTAGACCAAGGAGAAAGCAAGGGAATTCCAGAAAAACATCTACTTCTGCTTCACTGACTATGCTAAAGCCTTTGACAGAGATGGGATTACCAGACCACCTTACCTGTCTCCTGAGAAACCAGGTCAAGAAAGAAGCAACAGTTAGAACTGGACATGGAATGACTGACTGGTTCCAAATGGGGAAAGAAGTATTACAAGCCTGTATATGGTCACCCTGCTTATTTAACTTTGACGTGGAGGCTACAGTCCATGGGCCCACAGAGTTGGACATGACTGAGCGACTAAGCACAGCACAGAGTGAAAGTGAAATTTGCTCAGGTGTGTCCAACTCTTTGCGACCCCATGGACTATACAGTCCATGGAATTCTCCAGGCCAGAATACTGGAGTGGGTAGCCTTTCCCTTCTCCAGGAGATCTTCCCAACCCAGGGATCGAACCCTGGTCTCCTGCATTACAGGTGGATTCCTCACCAGCTGAGCCACAAGGGAAGTCCTGGAATACTGGAGGCGGTAGCCTATCCCTTCTCCAGCAGATCTTCCCGTCCCAGGAATTGAACAAGGATATCCTGCATTCTCGGCAGATTCTTTACCAACTAAGCTATCAGGGAAGCCCACAGCACAGAGTACATCATGCAAAATGTCAGGCTGGATGAATCACAAACTGGAATCAGGATTGCTGGGAGAAATATGAACAACCTCAGACATGCAGATGATACCACTCCAATGGTAGAAAGTGAAGAGGAACTAAAGAGCCTCGTGATGAGAGTGCAAGAGGAGAGTGAAAAAGCTGACTTGAAACTCAACATTGAAAAAATCATGACATCCAGTCACATCATTTCTTGGAAAATAGAAGGGGAATAAGTGGAAGCAGTGACAGATTTTATTTTCTTGGACTCTCAAATCACCATGGACAGAGACTGCAGCCATGAAATTAAAAGACATTTGCTCCTTGGAAGGAAAGCTATGACAAACCTAGACAGGGTATTAAAAAGCAGAGACATCACTTTGCCAACAAGGTCTCTATAGTCAAAGCTATGGTTTTTCCAGTAGTCATACACGGATGTGAGAGTTGGACCATAAAGAAGACTGAGTGCTGAAGAATTGGTGTTTTCAGTGTGTTGCTAGAGAAGACTCTTGAGAGTCCCTATGACTGCAAGGAGATCAAACCAGTCAATCCTAAGGAAAATCAACCCTGAATACTCATTGGAAGGACTGATGATGAAATTGAAACTCCAATACTTTGACCACCTGATGCAAAGAGCTGACTCATTGGAAATGACCCTGATCCTGGGAAATATTGAAAGCAAAAGGATAAAGGGATGGCAGACAGCAAGATGGTTGGATGGCATCAATGAGTCAATGGGCCTGAATTTACACAAACTCCAGGAGACAGTGAAGGACAGAAAGAGCCTTGCATGCTATAGTTCATGGGGTCACAAAGAGTCAGACATGAGTTAGTGACTAAACAACAGCAAGCACTTTGAAGTTCTTATTTAAACTTGAGCCAACAAGAAAGGCAAAGAGAAGTTTTATTTATATGTGCATGATATGATTCAGTACCAGTTGGTCCCAGATTTGGAGTTAACTAAAAGACATTTACTAGTTTGTTTCGTGAAGGATGTGAAGCCGGCAGTGCAGCATACAGCTGAACAGAAGTTGCAGTGACACATAATGCAGCTTCTAGGCCTCTCCACTGCCCTGGGCTTCCCAGGTGGCTCAGTGGTAAAAGGATCCACCTGCCAATGCAGGCAGAGACACAGGAGACACAGTTTCTATTCCTGGATTGGAAAGATCCCCTGGAGGAGGAAATGACAACCCGTTGCAGTATTCTTGCCTGGCTGGGAAAATCCCATGGACAGAGGAGCCTGGCAGGCTATAGTCCATGGGGTTGCAAAGAGTTGGACGTGACTGAGCACACAACACACCTACTGCACTGGACATGTTTGAAGGCAAGAGATGGACTTGAAGTGGACATGGACTGCTTTCCCACAAGGCTGCTGCCGCCTCCATTCCTAACTATCTGTTATAGCTTGTTTGTTGCATGTCACATCAGGGAGTAGGTGTGACCCCAGAGACATTCCTGCATGGCTCTCCAATCATGGCTTCACAATGGGTGATTCCAACAACCAAATGCAACTCAGTTAATTCCAAGCATTTATCTTAAACTCTATATTCCAGAGAGCAGTGCTGCATGAGGTAAACCCAAAACCGTATCCCCTGGTGTCTGAATTTGAGCTTAGACTTTGAATCAGCTGTTAGCCCTTAACTGGGCTTCCACAATGGTACAAATGGTAAAAACTTCGCCTGCCAATGAAGGAGACGCAAGAGACATGAGTCCAGTCCCTGGGTCAAGAAGATACCCTGGAGAAGGAAATGGTACTCCACTCCAGTATTCTTGCCTGTGAAATCCTATGGGCAGAGGAGCCTGGTAGGCCCCAGTCCACAGGATCATGAAGAGTCAGACACACCTGGGCATATTATAGTCTAGACACGCTAGCCCTTAACTCCCCATAGTTTTTTTTTTTTTAATTTCTAAAATCTACATAATATCTTTTGACCTTTGGAGTAGCAACTGCATAGAGAGGGAAGTACAGCTGTTTTAACCTGAGAAGTGATGGATATTCTTTCCAGCAGAAGGACCGAGGGATCTGGAATCATTTCTACCTAAAGCATTCTCACAAGATAGCTTCATTACAGGCTTTAAAAATTATCCTGAGGTATAGAAGTCACTGTAAAATGACATAGAATGTATGTAGAATACATTAAAATACATAGAATGTATCTTAAAATAACATAGACTTTTTTTGATCCTCTACCACATTTGGTAGCTTATATTTTTAATTTTCTCTATTTTCTCAATATTAGAGTTGAACTGTAAGGCCAGTGCTTACCATGCCCTTACATTTATTCTCAGCCCTTATTCTGCTTTCTTGGAGAGCATCCTTAAAAGTATCTTTTCTCCAGGTCCTTTCTGACTTCCACCATGCATTCTCACATAGGAAATGCATTTGACTTTCAAGTTTCTTCTCCAGACTCCTTGATAAAAGGTTTAGAGCTCCTGGAGCAAAGTTTGAAAGACACCAGCTTACATGTAATATCCTTCTACTGCTGTTCCAACCCCTTTTCTTCTCATTGCCCTTGCTCTCCCAGAGTGACGGCGTTCACTCCCTTGATGTTAGTTCAGATCAGTACTGATGCCATAGGACTCCACATTTGCTTTCCAGCTCTCTGCCTGCGCTCCAGACCTGTACCTCTACCTGCCCATGTCCCTTGGATGTCCCACTGGGCACCTCAAATTCCAGTGTGCCCAGGACACATCCATCATCTCCACCCGCCAAACTCCTCATCTGCTGTTCTCCAGTTGATTGAATGCACCACCAAGCAGAAATTATAACCTCAGCCTTAACTTTCCCATAACCTACTCCATTAGGACGCTCTTGGACTCCTGCTTCTTATTCCATATTAGTTCTTAAACCTAAAAACTCATGTCTTTCTCTACTGTTACCACCACAAAACATCATCTTTTGCCCAGATTACCCTAACAGATGCCTGGGACTATAAAGATGAATTCTTAGGGGTCTGTGCATTTTCTAAAAAGAACACTATGTGCATACTTTGATTAAATGATATATAATATGAAATAATCTAATATATACATATGGTACATATATATATATTATACATAAACAACCAATGTATAGTCGAGAATGCCATACGATATCAGTGTCTGAGTTTGTGCTAAAGAACAGTTTCCACTTAAGCAAACAACAGAGTCGTGCCTTATAGAGATTAGATTAAAGGAAATAGTGGAATAGTTGAGTCACTGCACTGCACATGGTAGACAAGGCATGCAAACTTGAGTTAGAACCTGTAATAGAGCAATCGGCACACCTTTACCTGGGAGCAGGTCATCCATGTACGAAACAATATGCAAGTTCACCACCAGTACTCATGTGAAATAATCAGTTTTTCTGTTTCCAATTTTAGTAATCACTGGATCAGAATCCCATTTATCTAGCCTTATCGTCAAGTGAACAAGAATTAGAAAATTGGCTTTCAAGAATTGCTTGAATACAGAGTTTTGCTTAAGTATAAGGTCTGATTATTCTAAACTGACAAATGGAGGCTTGGAGATGTTAATTCTGTCTTGTCCAGCAAAAGTATGTGAGCAAGTATCCTCTGCATTAATATTATTAAAGTCAAAATACAGACGTAGGTGAAATATACAGACCAAAGTTCATTTTTTTATGATTAAACCCAACATGAGCTGTTTTATTTTAACAAAAACAAATCACCCACCACATCAAAGTTATATTGTTACTAAAAATGTACGTATTTATTTAGTTTCAAAATGAAATTAAAGCTATATGCCTGCACTTTAAAACCAGTTTCTAATTAAATTTAATGAAGTTAAATGAAAAATATCTATTAGAAGAATTTCTTGCCCTTTAAAAGTGTACATTTTCCAAGAAACTAATTGTAAGAGAGGACAAATGCTATTGTATATGCCTTTTAATGTATGTGATTTCATTCCTACAACTCCAAGTGATTTATGATTCCTTTTTCTTTTTCCTCAGAACAAATGCCAAGGCTTTGTGTTTGACCTCGTCACACACCAGGTCTTTGACATCATTATCATCATCCTCATTCTCCTCAACATGCTTAGCATGATGGCTGAAACACATAAGCAGTCGGAGACCATGAAACATTTACTTGAGAGTCTCAACATGGCCTTTGTGGTCATCTTTGCAATTGAGTGTTTCATCAAAATCTTTGCTTTGAGGCAATACTACTTCGCCAATGGCTGGAATTTATTTGATTGTGTGATCGTGCTCCTTTCTATTGTTAGTAAGTAAAACTGGCAACCAGAGGGGCTTTAGTCTGAGAGCAAGAAGTAAACTTGTAAGTCTTATCATTTGGAATTTTCTCCAGAGTAGCCACAGAGCATAAAATTAAATTTAATGTGGTTTTTGAAAAAAAAAAAAAAAATAGATGAATAAATGCCATTCTCTTTGGGGAGTTGCTAGAAAATACAGAGTATTTCCACTCCCTTGATTATCTACACAATTGAAACAGAGTTAAGTAATTATGTGGATCATTTATTCAATGGGGATAGATGAAATTAAGATGACTTAGAAGTTTTTGTGGGGCTACCTGCTTTATCCAGGGAATTGAGTCAAAGTTCCATTTTCTTCTACAACTATAAGGCCTAAAGAGCATTTCTTGTTTTAAGGATTTGGCATTTAGTTTCCATGTTTTTCCCTAGTTCAAAATCCTTCTGGATGTCAGATCACAATTACTAGGCCCCAGTGACATTGCTGGGCCTTCCTGTACCTCCTCCTTATAGTGGGCCTCCGTGGCTCAACCTGGATGGGGCTTGCAAGAGTGTGTCATAAGGACAAACAGTGCTTTTCTTCTTTCTGTATCTCATGTTAACTTAAATTATAGTGGAAACGACATAGTGTGTCAACTGCTTGGGTTTCACTCACCAACTAGCTTCACTCTATAATTGCTATATTTTTCTTAACTGTGCACAGAAATTAACCTTAAGGTTTATAGAAGAAGACTAGGGAGAAAAAGAGGGTTATTGCCATACACCTTTTCATGAAACATGTACACACACATGCACATACATTAACTTCGAAGGTAAATTCTTCATGACTAAGCTATGAGATTTTACTCTGGGTTTTTGAAGTCTGCTTTAATTAAACTGATAATTTAACTATAATTGCGTAAAACTGCCTATGGGTTTTTCTCATCGTTCAAAGAGCATGAAGGCAGTGAAAACGGATTTCACAAGTGGAAGCTTCTGTTTTATCTCAGAAAGGATGCAATAAACAGATATGCTGGATCAAAATATTTTGGTTCTTAACATGATAGCAGCAATCCAGATGTTTCAGGGACCAAGAAAATGGTACAGTTCATAGTCTGTTCTACTTTTTAGCCATGGAAACTTATGTAGATAAAGTTCAGTAATAAATCTTTCAACATGCTTATGGTTAGTTCAGTTCAGTTCAGTAGCTCAGTTGTGTCCAACTCTTTGCAACCCCATGAACTGCAGCACACCAGGCCTCCCTGTCCATCACCAACTTCCGGAGTTCACTCAAACTCACATCCATCGAGTTGGTGATGCCATCCAGCCATCTCATCCTCTGTCATCCCCTTTTCCTCCTGCCCCCAATCTCTCTCAGCATCAGAGTCTTTTCCAATGAGTCAACTCTTCGCATGAGGTGGTCAAAGTACTAGAGTTTCAGCTTCAGCATCATTCTTCCAAAGAACACCCAGGGCTGATCTCCTTTAGAATGGACTGGTTGGATCTCCTTGCAGTCCAAGGGACTCTCAAGAGTCTTCTCCAACACCACAGTTCAAAAACATCAATTCTTCAGCGCTCAGTTTTCTTCACAGTCCAACTCTCACATCCATACATGACTACTGGAAAAACCATAGCCTTGACTAGACAGACCTTTGTTGGCAAAGTAATGTCTCTGCTTTATAATATGCTATCTAGGTTGGTCATAGCTTTCCTTCCAAGGTTAAGTAGACTGTTAATCTTTATTAGTCAGTTTCAAGCACAAGTCCTGGTGAAATTGACAGCAGCAATAAAGTTAGAAAATGAGTCTGGGGCAACCATCTGAGCACTTAAAGAGCTCTTCCTCCAACATTCAGAGAGCAGCTCCTTCATTCCACTATTTGCTGAACTTTTTCCAGGCAGTGCCAGGCATCGTAGAGCTCACAGTAACTGAAGGAGGTCGCCATTACCCCTACCATACAGCCTATAGCCTACCATGGAGACTGAAGACTCTAGGACAGGGCTGCCTCAGGTCAAACTACAGGCACAGCCCCTCCCATCAGCAGAAAATTGGATTAAAGATTAACTGAGCAAGGTACAGCCCTCCCAAGCAAGGCCCAGTTTTCCCTGAAGCCAGTCCCTCCTATCAGGAAGCTTGCACAAACTCTTACCCTCATCCCTCAGAGGGCAGACAGAATGAAAACCACAATCACAGAAAACTAACCAAAATGATCACATGGATCACAGCCTTGTATAACTCAATGAAACTATGAGCCATGCTGTGTAGGGCCACCCAAGACGAATGAGTCATGGTGAGTTCTAACAAAACGTGGTCCACTGGAGAAGGGAATGGCAAATCACTTCAGCATTCTTGCCTTGAGAACCCCACGAACGGTATGAAAAGGCAGAAAGATATGACACTGAAAGATTAAACACTCACCCCACCCCTAGGTGTCCAATATGCTACTGGAGAGGAGTGGAGAAATAGCTCCAGAAGGAATGAAGAGGCTTAGCCAGAGCGGAAATGATGCCCAGTTGTGGTTGTGTCTGGTGGTGAAAGTAAAGTCTGGTGCTGTAAAGACCAATGTTGCATAGGAACCTGGAACATTAGGTCCATGAATCAAGGTAAATCGGAAGTGGTCAAACAGGAGATGGCAAGAGTCAACATTGACATTTTAGGAATCAATGAACTAAAATGGACCAGAGTGGGCAAATTTAATTCAGATGACCATTATATCTGCAACTGTGGGCAAGAATCCCTTAGACAAAATGGGGTAGCCCTCAAAGTCAACAGAAGTGTCTGAAATGCACTACTTGGGTGCATTCTCAAAAATGACAGAATAATCTCTGTTCGTTTCCAAGGCAAACTGTTCAACATGACAGTAATCCAAGTCTGTGCCCTAACCATTATGCTGAAGAGTATAAAGTTGAATGTTTCTATGAAGACCTACAAGACCTTCTAGAACTAACATCAAAAAAGATGTCCTTTTCATCACAGGGGACTGGAATGCAAAAGTAGGAAGTCAAGAGATACCTGGAGTGACAGGTAAGTTTGACCTCAGAGTAGAAAATGAAGCAGGGAAAAGACTAACAGAGTTTTTCCAAGAGAATGCTCTGGTGATAGCAAACACCCTTTTCCAACAACACAAGAGACGACTGTACACATGGACATCACCAGATGGTCAATACTGAAATTAGGTTGATTATATTCTTTGTAAGCTGAAGATGGAGAAGCTCTATATCATCAGCAAAAACAAGACTGGGAGCTAACTGTGGCTCAGATCATAAGCTCCTTATTGTAAAATTCAGACTTAAATTGAAGTAAGTAGGGAAAACTACTAGACCATTCAGGTATGACCTAAATCAAATCCCTTATGATTAAACAGTGAAAGTGACAAATAGATTCAAGGGATTAGATCTGACAGACGGAGTGCCTGAAGAACTATGGACAGAGATTTGTAATGTTGTACAGGAGGCAGTGATCAAAACCATCCCCAAGAAAAAGAAATACAACAAGGCAAAATGGTTGTCTGAGGAAGCCTTACAAATAGTTGAGAAGAGAAGCGAAAGACAAAGGAGAAATGGAAAGGTATATCCATCTGAATTCAGAGTTCCAAAGAATAGCAATGAGAGATAAGACAGCCTTCCTAAGTGATCAATGCAAAAAAATAGAGGAAAACAACAGAATGGGAAAGACTAGAGATCTCTTTAAGAAAATTAGAGATACCAAGGGAACATTTCATGCAAAGATGGGCACAATAAAGGAAAGAAATGGTATGGACCTAACAGAAGCAGAAGAGATTAAGAAGAGGTGGCAAGAATACACAGAAGAACTATACAAAAAAGAGCTTCGTGGCACAGATAGCCATGATGGTGTGATCATCATCTAGCGCCAGACATCCTGGAGTCCGAAGTCAAATAGGCCTTAGGAAGCATTACTACAAACAGGAGATGGCAAGTTTGATTACTACAAACAAAGCTAATGGGGGTGATGGAATTCTGTCTGAGCTATTTCAAATCCTAAAAGATGATGCTATGAAAGTGCTGTACTCAATGTGTCAGCAAATTTGGAAAACTCAACTGTGGCCCCAGGACTGGAAAAGGTCAGTTTTCATTCCAATCCCAAAGAAGGGCAATGTCAAAGAACATTCAAACTACCATACAATTACACTCATTTTACATGTTAGCAAGGTTATACTTAAAATCCTTCAAGCTAGGCTCCAGCAGTACATGAACTGAGAACTTCTAGGTGTAAAACTGGGTTTAGAAGTCAGAGGAATCAGAGATCAAATTGCCAACATCTGTTGAATCATAGAAAAAGCAGGTGAATTCTGGAAAAATATCTACTTCTGCTTCACTAACTACGCTAAAACCTTTGACTCTGAGGATCATAACAAATTGTAGATAACTCTACAAGAGATAGGAGTACCAGACCACCTCACCTGCCTCCTGGGAAACCTGTATGCAGGTCAAGAAGCAACAGTTAGAACCGGACATGGACTGCTTCAAAAGGAATACGTCAAGGCTGTACATTGTCACCCTGTTTATTTAACTTATATGCAGAGTACACCATGTGAAATGCTGGGCTGTGAAGCACAGCTGGAATCAAAATTGCCTTGAGAAATATCTGTAACTTCAGATATGCAAATGATACCACCTTAATGGCAGAAAGTGAACAGAAACTAAAGAGCCTCTTGAAGGTGAGAGAAGAGAGAGAAAAAGTTGACTTAAGAATTCAACATTCAGAAAATGAAGATCATGGCATCTAGTCCCATAACTTCATGCCAAATAGATGGGGGGAAAATGAAGACAACGACAGACTTTATTTTCTTGGGCTCACAAATCACTGCAGATAGTGACTGCTACCATGAAATTAAAAGATGCTTCCTCCTTGGAAGAAAAGCTATGACAAAACTACACAGCGTATTAAAAAGCAGAGACATCACTTTGCTGACAAAGGTCCTTATAGTCAAAACTATGGTTTTTCCAGTAGTCATGTATGCATTTGAGGGTTGGACCATAAAGAGGGCCGAGTGCTGAAGAATTGATGCTTTTGAACTATGGTGCTGGAGAAGACTCTAGAGAGTCTCTTGGACAGCCAGGAGATCAAACCAGTCAATTCTAAATGAAATCAACCCTGAACTTTCATTGGAAGGACTGATGCTGAAGCTGAAGCTCCAGTACTTTGGCCACCTGATTCAAATAGCTGACTCATTGGAAAAGACCCTAATGCTGGGAAAGATTGAAGGCAGGAGGAGAAGCGGGTGACATAGGATGAGATGGTTGGATGACATCACCAACTTAATGGACATGAGTTTGAGCAAACTCTGGGAGATAGTGAAGGACAGGCATGCTGCAGGAGTCACAAAGTATTGGACACAACTGAGTGACTGAACAACAACAAAATTAAGACCTACCGCATTAAGGAATCAGAAAAAGAGAAATTAATTGAACCCCAAATCACTTGCTACATGAAAGAACTGAGCTCACAGGAAAGACAAATTACTGTGAGCTTGATTACTCAAAGAAATATGCACAGAGGAAGTGGACCTTAAAGGAGGGACTTCCTCCAGTTGTTGCTGAAATGGTAAAAATTCCACATCTCAAAAAAAGTGGCTGTCCACATCTCTAATGACCTTAGAGGATCCTCAGAGGAAGAACAAGGCCCTGTGTATATGAGGCAAGCATGTTCAAGCCATTCTGTAATATCTGGATCAAAATGTGTGTTGTTTTAAATTCTTATATCACTTGCTTGCAGAGCAAGCAATGAGAAAACAGGATGTTTTAGGCCAAATATTCAGCAGACTGCAGAAACTTCTGCTTGAGATGCCACTTCTGGGATATTTACAATAACAGAGAAACTGTCTCTGATTTATTCCCATAGCTTTTTGAGTTTGGACTTCCAGAAGTCCTTGGAATGAGTGTATTGACAAGCATCACAACACTACCTTCTTTCTCTAGCTCTGTCCTTGCCTATAGCAGGCTGTGTTCAAATTCCTCTAAAGTAAGAACCTGTTTGTTTAAGAAACCTTGGGGTTAGGGGTGTACAACTTCCACTGATAGCTCACACTCAAGCCAGCCTTCAGTAGAAGAAATTTCTCTTCGCATTCTAATCTAAATGACTCCTTCAATAGTTTATATGTTTTCCATTCTATGTATATAATAAATATGGAAAACTGTTATATTTGCTACCCCATGCGTGATTTTAAATGCCCAACATAGATGATAATGTATTTCAAGTCCATTAGGTAACTTACAAAATAGTAATAAACTACATTTTATTTATTTTCTTTGAAGGGTCTTCTTAGATGTCCTGTCCCATCTAAATTCCTATCTAAATTGTATGAACCTTGAAAATTGCTCTCCAGTTTAAGGCACATATATATTTTTTCCCTGATGTGGGTAAAAAAAATTCTTAATTTTGTACATAAGCTGAAAAGTAATGGTAAAAAGTTGGTCTCACTCAGATTGAAAGCAGGAGAGACAGGCTATGTCTAAAATCAATCTGTCTGCTGGAAATTCATTGACCCTCCTCCTTGTCTTCAGGTTCCGTGGTTTCTGCCTTGAAAACCCAGGCCCAGATTCCTTTCCCTCCAACACTGTTCAGAATGGTTCGCTTGGTTCGGATTGGCCGAATCCTGAGACTTGTTCGAGCAGCACGAAGAATCAGAACTCTGCTTTTTGCTCTGATGATGTCCCTGCCCTCTCTATTTAATATTGGTCTTCTCCTCTTTCTGGTTATGTTTATTTATGCCATTTTTGGTATGAACTCTTTTCGAAAAGTGAAGGAAGAGTCTGGAATCGATGACATCTTCAACTTCCAAACTTTTACAAGCAGCATGCTCTGCCTCTTCCAGATAACCACGACAGCAGGCTGGGATGCCCTCCTCAGCCCCATGTTGAAATCAAACAAGTCCTGTGACCCCAAGACAGAGAGCTGCCACCTCTCTACCATAGCCATAATCTACTTCGTCACTTATATCATCATCTCCTCTCTCATTGTGGTCAACATGTATATTGCTGTGATTTTAGAAAACTTCAATGTAGCCACTGAAGAAAGTGAGGACCCTTTGGGTGAAGATGACTTTGAAATGTTCTACGAAGTCTGGGAAAAGTTTGACCCAGAAGCAACACAATTTATCAAATATTCTGCCCTTTCTGACTTTGCTGATGCCCTTCCTGAGCCTCTGCGTGTGGCAAAGCCAAATAAATACCAATTTTTAGTCATGGACTTGCCAATGGTGAGTGGAGAGCGTCTCCATTGCTTGGATATTCTCTTCGCTTTCACCACGAGGGTACTTGGTGAGTCCAGTGGCCTGGATAGCATGAAAGCAGCAATAGAAGAGAAGTTCATGGAGGCCAACCCTTTCAAGAAGTTATATGAACCCATAGTCACCACCACCAAAAGGAATGAAGAGGAAAGATGTGCTGCTGCTGTTATTCAAAAGGCCTTTCGAAAGTACATGCTGAAGACCAGGTGTACCTTGAAAGACAGGCCTCATTCAACCCTCCAGACACTCTCCAATGGAGACTTACCCAGCTCTGGGGTGGCCGAGGGCAAGGTCCATTATGACTGAGCCCCACACCTCCACCCATACCTCACAGCCTCCAAGCCTTGACTCTGGCCTCTGAGCTCCAAGCCATCCACAGCTCTGTGTACAAACAAGTGAACTCTTCGAACTCGCCATTCCATTTTTTTTTTTTTTTCCTGGCTAAAAGAAAATATTTTAGAGTTCACATCAAAGGATTCTTATAGAGATAAGGGTGCCTGACTATTACTACCAGTACAGTTTTAACAAAGAAAAAGACACTAGAAAGATCTATAGAAGACATACTAATGTGAGGATTGAAGCACAGTTCAAATTATGTCAAAAGAATAAGAAACAAAAAACACATTAAAGTTTTAAATCATGTTTCCCATGTGTTACTGAGTACTGTGTCCAATGCCTTTGTCAGATGTTTTCCCCAGTAAAAGTATGTGGCTTATCACATGTAGCTCTTTTGCATGCTAAGTGAGAATTCAAAACCTGCCAATAAATACTCATTGCAGATTTTTTTAACCAATGTTGAATATTTTGAGTTTATTTCAAACCTAAAAGCACGATCATAATTTGTGTCAGTTACTACCCTATCTTTCACTAGCTGCAATATCTGTTATATATATGTGGGGAAAAAAGAAATAAATAAAGCTTTCAGTTTGCATTTCATTCGGATAATACACTAAAAATTCTTTAGTTTAGTGCTTGTGTGAGTAGTGGTTTAAATGTGGTACCTAAGTTGGAATTAAAGGCAATAGCCAGTGGTGTGCTGATAAGTGCATAATAATTGCTCTTCAGGAAAAAAGAAACAAGCCATGATTTGTAGTGTTTACTGATTTCTGTGGTGAATATTCCCTTCATGACCAATTTCAAGCTACCAACATGATGTTTCTGAATGTAGAGTTGGGAAAGATGTCCACAGTCAGTTCTCGTGAGCTGCCTGGAGCTGGCTGAGCACACCATTGACTGGAACCGGTAAGACAGTCTCACTTCCAGTGAAATATCTGCAGTGGGCACCTCGGATGGAGAGTGCACCCCACTTAGCACCACAGCTGGACCCCAGGGCAGGGGAGCCATAAGACATAATGGTTAGCCAGAGACCTCAGTCATTTGATGAGCCCTACATTCAGTTCTGGCTGAATATATGCATGAAACACAGCCCAGAGAACAACCAAGTCGATCAGAAGGGCCTGGCCCCAGGAGTAGCCCAGGACCTCCCTAAAAACTGGAGATGCCCAGAGGCCAAGCAAGACATTAGCTGGACTGGGGGCAAAGAACTACAGTGTAATAATCTAGACTCAGACGGAAATCCTGCAGAAATAGCCCTGGAATCCTGTATCTCTGACAGGCCAGAGGAGGTGATGTGTCTGTCAGCAGCCTGGAGTCTGAGCCCTGAGCCTCTGCCCTGCCTCTCACTGTCCAGTGGAGGTAAGGCCAATGCTGGATGCGTGGCGTATTAAGAGGGAACTTATTTTTAATGTACACAAGATCTAACCATGACTCAATGTATTCATGTCCAGGGCCTAAATTTTTTGAGTTTTGTAGGCAGCCTTGTGCTCTGGAGCACTGGTAAAAGTAGCAACATCATTATCTAATCATTATCAATATCTAATAAACTTAGCATTTGCTGTAGGTCAGACACTGACTAAGCATTTGCCATGCATAATCTCATCTGTTCCTTACAATAAGCCAGGGTGTGTGCAGTCACTCACCAGGTGGAGCCCAGGCATCTGTGCCATACTGGGGCAGAGGAGTGTTTGTTCCCAGAGCTAGGGCACTTTTGAGACAGGGCCAGAGGGACTCCCAGGCAGGACTGCAAGTGCTGTGTGGAAATCACCAGTTCTAAAACCACAACCAGTCCTTCTTGAGGCCCTGGGGATTACCTACAGCTTCCTTAAAAGGGGCCTCCGATTATGAACTCTCAGTGTTTACAGATTCCTACCAAGTTTTCTGGAAAAAGATGGTTGGTCATGATTCTAATAGGGATACTACCTGGCTGGAGGTAAGGGAGGGTCTGGAAGGATATGGTCTTCCCTATTCCAGATTATAATTTAGGGGCTTGAGTATTATCTGTTCTGTGCAATGCCTTGCGCCCTTGGCACACACAGCTGTCCATCCCCACATGGTCCCATGTCACTAGTGCTGGATTCCTGGAGCCAGCTCCCGGGGACAGCACAGGATCCCTCTGCTTCTGCAAGAGGCTGAGCCTCACCTCCTCACTAGATGGCAGCAAATGCCCGACACGTTCTTTTCTAAAAGTAGCACAGCATGTCTCTGTATGAGCCTCCCGCTCAAAGAGCCAGAAGGTTAAAGAGGGGTGAAGGAAGTGGTGAACTAACCCTGGATGGATGCTAGAAAACTCACAGAGATGGCTGTCACTGTGCAAGGATCCAGGATACCCACAAGAGGCAGAGATGTTGGTCTGGATGTTGGTCTTCTGGGACTATCCATGGTAGACAGTCCTGCAGACACATGCAGGCAGCCCCCTGTCTTCTGAGACTTCTTTTCCCCAGGCAAATCAGTCCCTGCTCAGTTCAGTCAACAGACAAGTTCTGGAGGGCCAGTGCAACACTGCCCTGTGCAGACTGCTTCTAACCAATAGGTCTTCACCTCAAGGGCATATGTGCTTATTGGGAGGGGCATTAGATAGGTGTTTGTGTGATGAGAAATAGAATGCAAAATAACAAGAGCATGGACACAGCTCTCTTCTCAAAGCTGAGTGGAGACAGGCTCACAGGAAGGCTTCGTAAGATAGAAGGGAGCATCTGAGATGAGCTGGGTAATGTGTGGGACTGTGATGGGTAGAGGTGGTTCAGGAGGGTGTTTTAAAGGGGAGGAGACAATAGAGGCAGCATCCTGGAGGGTAAGGAGTGTCAGAAGTGGAAGGGAGTGTGAACTCCCCCAGTGACTGGGCTCAGAGTATAGATAGTAGAGCAGCAGCAACTAAATCTAGAAATGGACAGTTTTGTGGAGAGCCTCCAATGCCACAGTGAAGAAATTCTAACATTTCAGAAATAAGGAAGAACTGATGGTGTTTGAGCAGGGGGAGAAAATTAGCTTGACTGAGTGTTCAGGTGGAATGGAGGACAAAGACACCAGAATGCTGTTTCGGGTGTGGAAGAAGCACTGAGTGAGGATGGAGGGGTGGGGCGTGCAGTGAGATCCAGATTCTTGCACTGAGTGCCTGTCCATGGGGCGAAGCATCTAGAGAGGAACCTTAAGACTTGGGGCCAGGGTGACAAGATAATGTGGCAGCACAAGTTACCAAATTAATGCCCAGGAGGGACAAGGCATTTTTTCATTTATTTTTGTTTGTTGTCATGAAGGAAGAAGAAATCTAAAAGCCAGTTCAGTTTTAAACATTTTGAAGATTTTAAGGATGCCAGGTCCAAGTGACAGTGTTCAGCCAGGCCTGGAACTTGAGGACATGGCCTGGACAAGAGCCCTCAGAACAAGGGTGATATTTGAAAACCTGGGAGCAGATGAAATCATGGAGGAGTGAGCATATCCAGCTCTAGAAGGAGGCAGAGGCCTCGCCCTGGGGGTCATGCTTTCAGAGAATGAAGGTGAGGAGTGAGATGGTTTAAAGAAGGGTGTGGGGAGGTAGGTGAAGGTCACACCACGACACACAGCGTGGGCACAGAGCAGGCTTCACAAGAAAGTTACAGATGACAAAATGAGCTACCTGGTCCTACCTTTACATCCCTCCCACCAGGAAGTGTGCAGGAAGCCACGGCACAGAGCCATGGTGTTCCAGGAAGGGATCCCTACCCTTTCATGGAACAAGTGTGAGAGCTTGCCTTATAAATAATCCAGACTCAGGAGTCAGCTCTTCCGGGGAGCTGTTTTGGAATGTCAGCTTCTGGCACCTAATGCCCTTAGGGAAGCTGAAAGCCTATACTGCTCCTCCTGCTCAAGGAGAGGGAGCCACTGGTCCCTGAAGGTTGTTGCCTGGCAACTCAGATAGAACCTCCAGGTTCATTCAGTGGGCAATCCTGTCCTTCCCTGCCCAGGAGTCATCAAAGAGGCAGTGAGAAAACAAATGCTGACATTTACTGAACATTTATTCTGGACTCAGTAGCCACTTTCCCAGTATTACCTTGTTTAATCTTCACAACAGCTCTATTAAAGAGAAACTATTTTTGATCTTCATTATTCTGATGAGAAAACTGAGGCACGTGGGGGAAATAACAGGCTTGTTCAAGGCCACATAGCCAATAAGTGGCCCTGACAGAATTTAAGCCCAGGCTACTCCAGTGTTCTTGCCTGGAGAATCCCAGGGATGGGGGAACCTGGTGGGCTGCCGTCTATGGAGTCGCACAGAGTCGGACACGACCGAAATAACTTAGCAGCAGCAGTAGCAATCTGGCTCCAGTGCTTAAGCTATCATTACCGTACCACACAGAGATGATGTGGTTGAAAGTGAAGGGAGAGTGCAGAATTTTCCTGGTTATGTCTGTGCTTATGTCCATTTAGTCAAAGCTTTGGTTTTTCCAGTAGTCATGTACAGATGTGAGAGTTGGACCATAAAAAAAGACTGAGCACCAAAGAATTGATGCTTTTGAACTGGAGAAGACTCTTGAGAGTCCCTTGGACAGCAAGGAGATGGAACCAGTCAGTCCTAAAGGAAATCAACCCTGAGTATTCTTTGGAAGGACTGATGCTGAAGCTCCAGTACTTTGACAACCTGATGTGAAGAGCCAACTCATTGGAAAAGCCCCTGATTCTGGGAAGGATTGAAGGCAAAAGGAGAAGCAGGTGGCAGAAGATGAGATGGTTAGATAGCATCATGGACATGAATTTGAGAGGACCCTGGGTGATAGTGAAGGACAGGGAAGCCTGGCATGCTGTAATTCACAGGGCCTCAAAGAGTCAAACAGAATTTAGCAACTGAACAGCAATGTCTGTGGATCTTTTACCATCCATTTCTTCGCCTCTGGAGGCAATGCAGGTATTCAAAGTTCTTACATTGTGGAAACATGCTCTGCATGGGAGCTGTTATGCTCTGTCTCCAAAGTCAGCGTCCTCAGTTCTGTTCATGTACTCCATTTCCTAATACTTGGATTTCACTTCAATCCTTTTATCATTTTCTCCCTCTTTTTCCAGGCAAACTGGTTAATCTATCTCCTCTAGCCCCTGGCACCCAGAGGGCCAGCAGGAACCTATCCCCTCCTTTTGGACAATATACTTCTATTAATGTGAACTTCAGGTGTGCTAGTCAGACAATGGTGATATCAAGAGGTGTGACGGTGCCGATTGTTTTCCTTAATCTCCATCAGTCCCCCAAACCAAGCCACCCTGAACAAGCATACAGTCTAACTAAAAGCACGGTATCTTCTGCATTTTTAGCTGCAGTTACAGCTTCAAGTCCCCTTACCTCCTTCCCATGTTCTAAGCTCTTTCTGTATTTTAAAAACACTTTTGGAGCCAAATCACAATGATAGCTTAAACTCTATTTTTTCCCTAGCTTTATTGAGGTATAATTGACAAATGAAAGTTGTATATATTTACGGTGTACAGCATGATGGTTTGAACTACATGTACACTGTGAAATGATTCCCACAGTCAAGTTAATTCTCATATCGATCACCTCACATAGTTAACCTTTTTTTTCCTTCTGCTATGCTGAGAAAACTTAAGATCTACTCTCTTAGCTCACTTCTAGTGTACAAGACAGTATTAACCACACTCGCTATACTGTATGTTAGACTTACAGAACTTATTCATCTTCTAATGAAAGTTTGTACCCCTTGACCAACATCCCCCTAATTTTCCCACCCCATCCCCACCGCCAGCTGCTGGTAACCACTCTTATGCTCTCTGGCTCTAAGGGTTTGACTTTTTTAGATTCCACATGTAAGTGCGATCATGCAGCATTTGGCTTTCTGTATCTGGCTTATTTCACTTAGCAAAATGTCCTCCAGGTTCAGTCACATTGTTGCAAATGACAGGATTTCCTTCTTTTTCATGGCTAAATGGCATTCCACTGCACACATGTACATGGCAGTGTCTTTATCTCTTCATCCATTTGTGGACATTGAGGTTGTTTCCTTGCTTTGGCAATTGTGAATAATGCTGCAATGAACTCTGGAGTACAGATATGTCTTTGAGATTGTGATTTCATTTCCTTTGGATATATAGTCTATAGAGGGTTTGCTGGATCACATGGTTATCTGTTTTGAAATTGAGGGACGTCCATATAGTTTTCCATCTTAACTATACCATTTTGTTCCCACGAACAGTATGCAAGGGTTCCCTTTGCTCCTTACTCTCACCAACACTTGCTATGTCTTGTCTTTTTTATAATAGTCATTCCAATAGATGTGAAGTGATATTTCACTGTGGCTTGATTTGCATTTCCCTGATGGTTAGTGATGATGAGCACTTTTTCATGTACCTGCTGGGCATATGTATGTCTTCTTTGGAAAATGTCTGCTCATGTTTTTTTTGTTTTTTTTTTTTTGTCCATTTCTCAATGGGTTCTTTGGGTTTTTGGCTATTGAGCTGTGTGAGTTCTTTATCTATTTTGGACATTAGCACCTTATCTGATACATGGTTTGCAATTTTTTTCTACCATTCTGGAGGTTGCCTATTCCTTTTGAAAGAAGAAAATGTAACCTAGTGAACTGTTATGGCAGAAAGTAAGTCACTGGTAACCTGGGGGTGGGGAAGAGTTGGTAAAAAGGGAGGATAAAGGGGCATGAAGAAATTTGGGGGGATGATAGATTCGTTTACCATCTTAATAGTGGGGATTTTCACTTGTGAAACATGATGGTTTTACAAATGAATAGTATGTGTCAAAATTTATCAAATTGTACTCTTCAAATATGTGCAGTTTGTGGTATGTCAATTATACTTTAATAAGCCTGTTAAAATAAAACCCTTGAGTTTTTGAATTCTAATAGAAATCTCAATAAGCCTCTGGAACTATTATTTTAGTCCTGAAACTGAAGGAGGAGGCTGCTGGGAAGACACATCAAACAAAGGTGATATTTTGCCTGGGGGTTCAGAGTGGCTGCCTCAAGGTATTTGGAAAGAAACCTTAGGATAAGAATTGGGATATGCTAAGTCATTTCAGTTGTTTCCGACTCTGCATTCCTATGGACTATAGCCTGCTAGGCTCCTCTGTCCATGGGATTCTCCAGGCAAAAATGCTGGAGTGGGTAGCCCTTCCCTTCTTTAGGGGATTTTCCCAACCCAGGCACTGAATCTACATCTCTTATCTCCTGCATTGGTAGGTGGGTTCTTTACCACTAGCACCACCACTGGGGCTTCCCTGGTGGCTCAGGGTAAAGAATCCACCTGCAATCCAGGAGAGGCAGGTTTGATCCCTGGGTAGGGAAGATCCCCTGGAGAAGGAAATGTCAAGCCACTCCAATATTCTTGACTGGGAAATCCCATGGACAAAGGAGCCTGGAGGGCTATGTTCATGGGGTTGCAAACGAATCAGGCACGACTTAGTGACTAAACAACACCTCCTTCATTAGGGTAAAACATTTCAGGACATCATCCTTTCCAACTCTTCATTATACAGATGAGAAAACTGATGCCCAGAGGTTGGTCGTGATTTAAACCAGGTCCATCATGGGGCAGACTTAGGGACAAAATGTGAGTGGACATGGTCAGGGGGCCATGTGAGAAGGGGGCGTTCCCTGTGAGAAGGGACTGCGTCCTCTGTCTCTTCTCCCCACCCCTACAGTAGACACATTGCACAGGAGGGCTACTGAGTGGGTGATCTTATCCCCAGCCCCCTACCCCTCAGATTTAGTTAGAACCCGTTGGCCACTGAACACTCAGTATACTGGCCTGCAGTCTCTTCAGAGGCTTCACCCTTCTTCTGTCTCCCAGGGGAGGGCTCCATCCTGCAGCCTGGAGGATAGGCTTTTCTGCACCCCAGACGCTGCCCCAAGAGGCAGGAAATGCCAGGCACTCTCCTTCTCCCTACAGACCTTGTGAGCTCATCCTGGTAAAAGTTTAATGCCTAAAAGTCAATTACACTTAAGAACGCTCTATGGAGCCCCACAACAGCCTTTGCTCAGAGCCTCTGGGGCCTGCAGCTGCCTTCCCGCTCCCTAGACGAAATGCTGAGAAAACTTCACTGCCCTTCCTCACAGTGCAGCCGGCGACTGAGCTGTGCTTTGCCACCAAATTGCTATGACCTTGAGCAACACCCATGCCCTCTGTGAGCCTAACTTTGATACTAACAGAAAGGAAGGGCTATCTTGGATGGTCTGAGGTGTATGCTCATTGTGTTTACCCTTGCAGCCCCTCATCTCTGGGTGAGCAGAGAAAGAATAGGGAGACACATTCAAGACTGGAGGTCTGTAGGTGGTCTGCAGGAGGTCTGCAAAATGCCCCAAATCCCCTGATTGGGCTCTGAAATGGGCTGCGCGGCCCTAGCCAAGTCTTGAGATGACTGTGGCCCCTATGAAAAGCTGGGTGGCAACCTCATCAGTCAGAATTAGTGAGACGCGCCCAGCTAAGGAGCTTACAGATTTTCATCCCTGAAAAACTACATGAAAACACAAATGTGCGTTGGTTTATGTAAAATGTTAAGGTAATTTTAGTGGTAAAGAATCTGCTTCCCAATGCAGGAGTTGTGGGTTCAGTCCCTGGGTCGGGAAGATCCCCTGGAGAAGGAAATGGCAATCCACTCCAGTATTCTTGCCTGGGAAATCCCATGGACAAGGAAGCTGGCAGCTATAGTCCATGGGGGTCGAAAAGAGCCAGGTACGGCTCAGGGACTAAACAACAACAACAGTTTGTGACGCAGCAGTAGGTAAGTGAAGCAATTGAATCCACACCTCTGCAGACAGTCCTTCATTCATGTTTCCTGAACCATCTGAGGCAGATTCTGCTTTCTGACTAGTACAGGGGCTCAAGGCAGCAGCCCCTCAACAACTGGCATAGAATATTCAAAACTGATGGCTTCTTTTTTTCAAGAACAACAACAAAAAAATAACACAGGCCTTCTATTTGCTCCAGGTCCCGGCTGCTGTGGCTGTACTGATGTGTTCCATCTGAATATCTTCTGATCTGTGCATCACCGGAAGATCTGGGCATCTGGAGCAGAGCTGCTGTCCTTAGTAAGGGCCTTGGACCAGGCAAGCCTGTGGATTGAGAAGGGAAAGGGCCTGGGGAACAGGGGAGAAGGGGAAGGAGGAGAAAGGAAGTGAAAAAGAAACAGATAGGGAGCTAGATGGCAGAACAGAAGATTAAGGCCTGAGTCAATCCACAAGGAACCAGGAAGACATCTTTTGGGTTTCCATCAGCTCATCAAATGAGATCAAGATGAGGGCCAGAGCAAGTCCACAAAGGTAAGAGCCCCTGGACTGGCAGTTTTGTGTGGTTAATTTAGCATTATTTCTAGGTGAGTTTTCCTCAAGGTGCCAGATCTTGTAGAAGAACCTCAGCCTCACCACCAGCACTCCAGCATCCCTGGGCCCTTCAGAGAGCCCCAGCCTAAAGAAGACAGCAACCCCCCACCTCTTCCGTGGGCGGGGCACTCTCCTCCCGGCAGTCGGTTGGTCAGCAGCCTCGCATTACTGCGCAGGGGGCCCCTTTGTACAGCTGAGTGGCCTCGGGGCACCCTCTGTGAGTCATTTCCTGTTATTCTCCTCGGAGAAGTCCTGCCATTCTTTAAAGCAAGATTTGACATTTTTACAGGACTAACTTCTGGGCCTTTTGGTCAAGAAAAAAAGCAGGGATCCTTTCTTTTATATTTACAAAGCCATTAATTGGTTTCTTTATAAAATTAGACTCCATTATAAGCTCAATCCGAGTGGGAGCACAGCTTTATTTAGTCCAAAACATCCAGCAGTTTTAAAGGATTCTTTTTAATAACGCAGCGCCCAGGGGCAAGAAGACTGGTGAGGTAGGGCCCTGCCTCCTCCTCTTGCTGAAAGCTGGCAGCATTGACTCATGGTACATTCTCTGCTCACCTGTGTACCTCAGGTGTGCCCACCTCTGCCCTGGAGAAGGGAGAAGGGGAGGAAGGAGGTGTGGTCCAGAGCCATCCCCAGAGCACTCCCTGCAGCTGCATCTCTGGATCCAGGTACCCATCCGTCTCCAGAGGAGAAATCCCTGATGAGGAAGCCCCAGCCTGATCCCAGCTCTAGACCTAGCCCAGGTACCCTTAGTACCAGCCTCATGGCTTGCCACCCTGTGCTCTGCCAGCCACTGCACTTTCAAAGGGAATTTGTCTCCACTCAGCCCAACCCAAGAAGCTCCAGGAGTCAGTGGTCTCCCATCATTCACAGTATAGGCTGAGACCCTGGTACCAGTTGCCTAAAATGACTTTGGATCCTCATTTTAGAGCACAGAGGGCATCTAGGACAGGGTTTCTCCAACTGTAGTGTACAGGCGCCTCAGCTGGGGAGGCTGACAAAATGCAGACTCTTCTTTAGTCACTCTGCCTGGGCTGAATTTCTGCATGTCTACCAGGGCGATGCTGATGCAGTTGATCCAAGACCACACTTTGTGGAGCAAGGGTCCGGTGCAAACCCCTTCTCTAACAGGTGGGAAGACTGAGCTCAGAGAGGGAGAGTGACTTTCCTGAGACGCTTCATCATGCTGGAGGAAGTGTCTTAGGTGAGCTCACCTGTCTACTGGACTCCCTTATGATTCAGGCCTACTGCTTTAGAGCAGGGGTCCCCAGCCTCCAGGATCTATTGTCTGATGATCTGAGGTGGAGCTGATGTAATAAAAATAGAAATAAAATGTACAATAAGTGTAATATGCTTGAATCATCCCGAAACCATGGTAAAATTGTCTTCCACGAAACCGATCTGTGGTGCCCAAAAGGTTGGGGACAGCTGCTAGAGGGAAATGCTTCCGAAACGTTAATGTACCTGAATCACCTGCAGCCTGATGAAAATACAGATGCAGCAGGGCTGCGGGGCGGTGGGGATGGGGCTGGACTGAGAATCTTCATTTCTAGCAAGCTCTCAGATGAAGCCAGTGCTGCTGGTTTAGTGGTGAGATCTTGGCCATCATAATCTATGAGGTATTGTTACATTCATCGGCTCCCCTGAGCTCACAGCAGCCACAGGACATAGTCAAGCCACAGGTATTTATTCTCCCCCAACACAGGTGCTTTCCTAGCTGAGGCTAGTCCAGACAGGCTGTGCTACTGAGTCTGCTGCTGGGAAGAGTTTAGAGCAGGGCCAGGCTCACCTCGGGTTTCTCATGGTCAAGTCACTTACAGCTTAGTCGCTATGAAGGTGTGCCCCAGGGCTGTCCTTAGCTACTGAGACCAAAGTAATTAAGGCAAAGCTGTAGCAGAATTGGTGAGGGGCTCACCCAAAATCCATTCTCCTCTTTTGTTAGTAAAAGAAATCTGATTATATTAGAGGTGTCAAAGTGCTCACCTTAAAAATACACAGCTTTATTTCTCCCTTGAAGCTAGGAATAGACTTGCTGTAAGTTCTGGCCAATAAGTTATGGTGGACATTGCTGAAAGAGGCTTCTAGACAAACTCCTTAAAAGAGGGGGCTAAATCAGTTGATATATGCCCTTTTCTTCCTTTACCACCTCCTCTTCCTTCCTGCCTGGAATACAGATGTGATAGTGGGGCTTTAATAGCCATAATGTGACCATGAGGCACACTAAAGATTAGCAGCTACATCCTCAGGATGGCAGAGGAGAAAGATGAGAGTGTGGGACCTGACAGGATCATGGCTGTGCTGCACTAGCTCTGAAGCACCCGCTGCTGTGTTTCCAACGACATTAGAGAAAGAGAGACGCAGATTCTTTAAGCCAATCTTTAAGCCTCTGTTTCAAGCAATTGTGGGGAATTTCTAACTGATGCAATGGTTCTGTCAACAACCTTGAAGGGTGACACAACATTTCCTATGTATTCCATTCCTAGAATGAAATAATGGAATTCAAATTGGATTTAAAATGACCAGAAATAGATAAATTTGAGCAGGGTGAGCCAGAGAGGGTGCCACTGGTTCTGTGATTACAATCTGCTCCCAACTCTGTACCATCCTCATTGCAAGGACTCTGTTGCTCTCTCTGGGCCTAAAACATGTCACACAATGGCAGCTGCATGGCTCTCACATCAGTAATGACCATGCCTATTTCATGAGGCAACTATGAAACTTAAGTGAGATACGGTTCAATTAGTATTGACATTGCTGTGTATTAAGTATTTACTGAATGTGTATTGTTAGATTTTGAAGGGTCAGGATTGGGGTACAAAGATGATGAAAGAGTAGTGCTGTTCCCTCAAGGAACCCCAATCTCACTCCTTTACGCTTCATTCTTTGACTCTTGTTGCTTACCTTTCATTATTAGGAAATCATCTGGATGCTGCCAAAGAAACAACTCTGTGTGGGGGCCTGTATCCTGGGACCCAACCCCGAAAGCCTCTGGATGGACATCCTCCTGGGAGTCCCTTTCCCAGGGTCCCTGGGGACTCTCCAAGGTGAGTTCTGAATGGGTATCTCTAGTGTCCTGAATGATGCAGAGGTCTTTAAAGAACTGGTCGCCTCAGTGTTGCACCTGATCTTTCCATTTTGACTTAGAAAATTTTGCCCCTAAGTCAGTTTGCCTGGTGTTAGAGTGAGAAAGATAAAACCACTAGTGACTCGGGGCTGCTGCAACAGCCTCCGGAGCTTTGTAGGTGAGAGGCTGAGTGTGCTGCCCATCGTTTCGGGGGCAGTCAGTGTAAGTTCTACTTTCGGTGAGTCTGCTTGTGGGTGAGGCTCCCACATGGCCCTTCTTCTCTGGCAGAGAGGCCACCTGCCTGGCCCCCTGCTGCTGCTCAGAAGGTCGGTCATGGAGAAATTCAGTACCCCCTTTGGTGCCGGGCCTAGAGGAACAGGAAGAAGGAGGGTCACATGAATACTTATGGCAAACTGACACCCGAGTAAATGAGTCACTCCCTGACAAGGCAGTGAAGGCAGCGCCTCGGCGCTTCTTCCCACAGAAATACCTGCGCAAGGGAAGCTTTGTTGTTGCTGTTCAGTCACTAAGTCATGTCCCACTCTTTGCAACCCCATGAACTGTAGCCCACCAGTCTCCTCTGTCCATGGGGTTTTCCAAACAAGAATACTGGAGTGGGTTGCCATTTCCTTCTCCAAGGCATCTTCCCGACCCAGGGATCAAACCTGGGTGTCCCACATCTCCTGCGTTAGCAGGCAGATTTCTTACCACTGCGCCACCTGGAAAGGCATAAAGGGAAGTCTTGTTGTGCCCCCGATGCCTGGTGGGACCTGTCCTGGAACCAGCCAGGTCAGGAAGAGCCCCCAGGTATCGGAAGGAGAGGAGAGCATGATTTGGGGGCCAGAATCAACCTCCTTCCCTTGCTCTTTCCACCCTGGTTATAGAGCTGTGGCCAGAAGGACACATACACACACTTGCTTTCCCAACCAGTAGAGGCTCACAGCTGATGGCTAAAGGGTTTTGAGGGTGAGTTCAGCAGAAGACCCAGAACTTGCTTGGAACATTTCATCAGAGGAACGCGGGGGCCGCTCATGCTCCTCCTGGCCCTCCCAGCCCCACCCCACCCCCACGTCACTCACAGCCCCATTCTCCTTACCTGCAGCTCCACCACCTTTGTCCCCACTTCATTCTGGGAATTAAGTGAGGTAACCATGTAAGGCTCTTGGCACATAATGAGCAGTGTTGGCTGGTGTCACTATTAACGCTGGTGCTGTTCTCTCTGTTCTCAGTGACCGTCGTGGCCTCAGCCTTCCTCATTGGGTCTGAACAGTTCACTGCAGAGGTCAGTGCTGACTATATTCATGCCAAGGGCAGGACACATGGCTTTCCGGGTCTCAAAGAAATGCACAAATATGCTCCCCACTTTCCTAATGGCTCACAGATGAGGTCTCAGCTAAGCACTGTGGGTTTAACACTGCTAAGGGAGGGATCTATGGATCTTCTCCACTGCGTTCTGGTGGCCACCCATTCCCATTCTGAGCTTGGTGGTGAGGGCTGGCTGCTGTGGTTCACACTTGTCGTTACGGGAGAGGAAGTGCAACATTGCTCCCGTGGGCTGGGCACCAGGCCTCTGAACTGGGGATTTTCCCCCTGTCCTGGGAGAACAGGTTTCCCAGTGCTGACAGGGGTTACCTTGGAGTCTGGAAGTGTGTGCACATGTGTGTGTGTATATGGATGTATATAGTTTCCCTAGGGCTTTAGGATCTACTGCACATTTTCTGATGAAGTACATAGTAATTGTATGGTTAGTAGAACCAGGTAAATAATAAGATACAGTTGGAGCAGAAGAACCAGGCCCACATCCATTGAGAATGAGAAAGGCAGAGCCAATGTGGGACTCATGGATCTGGGGGATCTGTTCCTGTCCTGGAACCAGCCTGCTGTGAGACCTTGGGCAAGTCCCTTCCCCTCTCTGGGCTCTGTTTCCTCATCTGTAAAAGAAGGAAACTGATGTGATGAGCTCTCAGTTTTTGGCATTGACATTCTAGAATCCTCTCATTCTGATGGACATGCTATCCATCTCTTTTGACCCCATTACTTTTCAGACAGGAAATATACCCTCTGGCCCTTTTCTGCTTTCCAGGGTTGGGCTGCCGTTGCAGTTGCTAAGTCGCTTCAGTCGTGTCCAACTCTGTGCAACCCCATAGACAGCAGCCCACCAGGCTCCCCTGTTCCTGGGATTCTCCAGGCAAGAACACTGGAATGCGTTGCCATTTCCTTCTCCAATGCATGAAAGTGAAAAGTGAAAGTGAAGTCGCTCAGTCCAGGGTTGGGAGAGCCTGCATATTATGCATTATGTTCTGGAGACCTGAATACTCCAAGGGAGCTGATTGGGATAGGCCATTAAACTCTGCAAGGCAAGCTCTCAGCTTCCACCAGATCACCAGCTTTCACCTGTTCCTCCTAAGCCCCAATCAAGAACGAGGGACAGCATTGTTCCGTCACAGACATGCTGGGCACAGGTCATGGAAGTTCACGTGTCCCAGAGCGGAAGGCATGGAGTGGTGTAGGATCAATGACCTGGGACTGAGAATGAAGTGGACGTTCCCTGGAACCAGAAGGGGATTTTGAGCGTTAGAGACGTCAGTGCTTTGTGCAGTCTCTTCAGTTTGGCTGGGGAGAAATTTTGAGCCAGAGGAGTAATGAGGCTGTTCAGGGGTCAAGGCAGAACCAGAGGAAAATCACCTTGTCATGTTAAAGGGAAGTTGCATTCCAGGTCCTGGGTGTCCCAGCCCTGGCAAAAGATGTCTTACGAAGCAGGACACCAAGGAGTCACTTGTCACCTTCAAGAGACCATGCAGGTTTAAACAGCACAGCCATGGTGACTGGTGTGGTGCGAGACTAGGGCACCTTCTCCAGGTGCTCCAGACCTTGTAAGGAAGCCTAGAGAGATCACTCACCCCTGGGAGGAGGGAGAGAGAAGAATCACCCCAGGGATGACTGAAAGTTCTTACTCCTGGAGGGCTGGAGGCTCACAGACATATGTCATTTAATATTAGAAAAATAAAGTCATATATAACATTACTTGTGTCATAGTGTAGTAAAACCCCTGCTTGCTATGTGCTGATCATCAAATGATCTGAAAAAGGAGACAAATCTGATATCAGTCACCTCCCTGCAAAGGATCCTTTGCCAGAATCTCGGCCCATCTCACTGAACATCTTCCACCATCATCAGCCAGGTAACCAGGCCCCACTCCTCTTCCATAGGAGTAGGTACCCTCTATGGACTGGTTTGTGTCCCCTGAAATTCATAACTAGGGCTTCCCAGGTGGCTCAGTGGCAAAGAACCTGCCTGCCAGTGTAGGAGACGCAGGTTCAATCCCTGGGTCGGGAAGATCCCTAGGAGGAAGAAATGGCTAATCTACTTCAGTATTCTTGCCTGGAAAATCCCATTGGCAGAGGAGTCTGGTAGGCTGGCAGGGACTGCAAAGAGCCTGATATGACTTAGCTACTGAGCATGCTGCTGCTGCTGCTAAGTCGCTTCAGTGGTGTCCAACTCTGTGCAACCCCATAGACAGCAGCCCACCAGGCTGCCCCGTCCCTGGGATTCTCCAGGCAAGAACACTGGAGTGGGTTGCCATTTCCTTCTCCAATGCATGAAAGTGAAAAGTGAAAGTGAAGTCGCTCAGTTGTGTCTGACTCTAGCGACCCCATGGACTGCAGCCTACCAGGCTCCTCCGTCCATGGGATTTTCTAGGCAAAAGTACTGGAGTGGGGTGCCATTGCCTGCACCCACGCAAATTCATAGTTTGAAACTCTCAATGTGACTGTATTTGGAGATGGAAGATAATTAAGAAGATGACCAAAGTTACATGAGGCCACAGGATGAGGCCCTAACCAGATAAGACTGGGCTTCTTAGAAGAAGAGACCCCGGAGATCACAAGCGCGCAGAAGAAAGGCCGGGTGAGAACACTGCAGGAAGGTGGCCGTCGACAGCCAGGAGGAGAGCTCTCACCAGAAACTCAACACTGCCAGTTTCCGTCTGAAACTTCCCAGCCTTCAGAACTGTGAGGAAATAAGCTGCTGTTGTTTAAGCCACCCAGCTTGTGGTATTTTGTCATGACAGCCCACGCTAACATAGTAGCCAAAGTCTAATGTTTGACATGCTGCACTGGAGTCATCCAGGGTACTTGTGAAAAATGCAGATTCTTGGAATCAACTCCAAATCTACAAAAGGAGAAGAAATCTCTAGGAATAGGGCTCTGGACTATGCATTTTAGGATCACTCCGGGGCTGCTGGACAGGATACTCCTGCCAATGACATTTGGTGGCCACCTCGATGGTCCATTGCTGGGTCTCCATCCATCCCTGCTCTCCACCCTCCCCATCCAGAGGACCCTCAGATGTAGTCCTGCCCCTTCCAGGAAAGCTCCAGCCCTGCTGTGACCTCCACTCCAGTGAAGTCCATTGATGAATTTTCTGCTATGAGTTCCAGGAAAATCGGAGGGACTTACTCTAGGGAGATTTGAGCTGGTTTGTCACATTCCAGTCATTTCTAACCAGTGAGAGTAGTTGTGGGCCAGGACGCACCCTTTTCCTTTGCACTAACAGCTGTCTCTCAACACAGTTCCCACCCATCTGCCAGCCATTCTTCTTTAGTTTAGCTGCAGCTCTGCTGTTTTTTTGGCCACAGATCCAGACAGATTGTTCTAGAATTACATGTAACAAGTGCATGAACCTTCACGGCCAAAACTGTGAGTGTGTTCAGGGCGAGGCCACCTGAGTGCCTCCCCTGGAACACCGGCTCCACGTACAACCCCTGACACAGAGAAACTCAGTCCCGGATGGTTCACCACTCCAGCCTTGCTGACCAGCGTCTGTCTTCATCTTTTCCCCGTAGTTGGGTCAAAGGTCAGAAGAGCACCCATCTCTGGCCTGGGAGAGTGAGTATCTCACTGGCCCCTCAGGAAGTTTTCCCCCAAGAGGACAGATTCCTAACCAGTCCCCAAGTCAATTCTAATCTTATTCTATCGAAGTGAGTTCTTTTCACTGTAGAAAACCTGGAAAGCACAGGAAATTAATTGCATTATTAAAAGTATAGTTTCAGAAACCTCTTCTGCCAATGCTTCCCTGGTGGCTCAGTCAGTAAAGAGTCTGCCTGCAATGCAAGAGAGCCAGGTTCAATCCCTGGGTCAGGAAGATCCCCTGGAGAAGGAAATGGCAACCCACTCCAGTATTCTTGCCTGGAGAATTCTGTGGACAGATGAGCCTGGTGTGCTACAGTCCGTGGGGTAACAAACAGTCAGACATGACTGGGTGACTAACACTTCTGCCAATGCAACTTCATTCATTCACTCATTCATTCAGCAAATACTTGAGCCAGCAGTTCTCTCCCCAAATAAGCAATAAAGAGGGAGAAAATGAAGGTCACAGAGCAATTCTCATTCTGCATGGAATCACTAACATCATTTTTGATTTAAGATTTGTAGTTCATTTCAATTAAATATATATTATATTGAAATGCTCCTTGGAGTCATATTTCATCTTGGATTGAAATATCCATTAACATCCATTCTGTATTTCCTTTGTCCATTTAGATTAAGTCGTATTGCGAGCTCCCAATTCTCCAGGGCATGGCATAGCTCTTAGAGCACACCCTGCTTCTTCCAACCCAGCTCTCAGTCTTCCCTCCAGCCCGGGGCTAAGAGGTTCAAGATCCCAAATGTTTTCTCTTCTTATAAGAATTTCTCTGGCCAACTTCTGTTGAATCCACATCAGGTGATGCCTTTTCCTCTAAATAGTGTTTCGTGAAGTGTGTTTCTTCTGATTTCACTGCCCTCGCTGTTATAGGCATCTTTTCTTCCGCCTATTTTTTTTCTCTTACTTTAAAATTATGAAAGCAGGTATCAATTATGACTCTAAGACAATTGTCATTTTAATGAATGTGCCTCTATTTCAGAGATAATGTGAACAAGAGCATACCTCTCCTGCCAGCACCGCCCCCATCCAATCTTATTGTAGCGAGGAGCTTGGGTACAAAATAAAATCACACCTCCTTTAGGATTCAAATTCATATAACTCCAAGCTCTGTTCTGTTCTCGGGGAGGGTGTCTTTCTTCTCTAGTGCCACTGGCTCATGCAGAGTTCAAGAATCTCAGTGGTGTGTTCACTGTACTTAGTCCATCCAATCAACTTGGAACCCCAGGGGGAAAGTCTTGGTATCAATCCATTTCTCCCCAGACAACTCCTAGACCCTAGGCAAAGTGTCCTTCTTTCATCCCATTGACCTTCCTGTCTCAGGAATTTGATTGGAAAGTGATTCAATGAATCTCAGGGCTGCAGAGCTCCAGACCTCCCAAACAAACATCCTGTTATACCTTCCCACGGAGCAGTGGGCATTCCAGGTCCTGAAGGGCCTCCTTAGTGCCTATGCCTTCTCCTCTTGGACCTCAGCTAAGCTCCAGTGTAAACTCTCAGACCACGTCTCTGATATCCAAGCTTATTCTCTATATTAAAGTTGGTGCAAAAAGCATATTGAAAATGGCAGCCACTCCCAGTCATGGCTCCTGGAGCAAGAGGGTCATTTCTCCCCTGCCTGAGTCAGCAGTGGCCAGCCTCAGGGAGGGGTCCCTCCTGGGGAAACCGATCTCAGAGTCTCAGAAAGGCAAACCAGTGCTCCTCATAGTAGGATTGGAATCTGCAGCATCAGCATCTCCTGCGATTATTAGAAATGGAGAATATGACCTGCCCCTGATCTCCCCTCCAGAGTCAGAACCTCTCGGGTGGAGCCCAGGAATCGAGTGAAACATGCTCTCCAGGTGATTCTAATGCACACTGAAGTTTGAGAACCATGTTCTAGACCATCTCATCTCATCGTTCCCCTACGACCACCTCCTTGGCCATTTTATACCAAAGAGACTCAGCCACAGGAGAACAGGTTCCCTGAGTCCCCAGTGGGGTGTCATTCAGCAGTGCGTTCTAAACCCGCTCTAAGACCCCCTGTATGGGTCACCAAGCCACTCATCTAGATGGCCCTTTGCCCACTCCTCCAAATCCCCTTCTCAAGATCCTGCTTCTGAAGCTCCCCTTTCTGTGGTTTCTGGAACAACCAGTCCCAACATTCCAGTGGCTCTGTGTGCCTTTCCTCTCCTTCCTGCTGTGGCCCACAAGACTACGTCCTTCTCATTAGAGAAGTCCCCTTTATCTGAACCCAGTCTTGATCCCCTCAGCACCATGGGTGAGCAGACAGATTGGTTAGATTCAAGTCTTGTCTCACCATGGCTGTGTGACTCAGACGAGTGACTAAATGCATGTGGGGCTCGAGTCACCCCTCTGTGAAATGGGGAAGACAGCCTCCATCTCCCAAGGCTGTTGTGAAAGTGAGATGATGTCGGGGCATAAGCCTGGCCTGTCCTGGCTGCTCAGTAAATGGGGCCATCTTGCTAAGGAATCAGCTGTCAGGAGGTGGAGAGGGAGGAACAGAGTCCGCCTCATGGACGGTGCTTACAAGGGGAGACAAAGGGAATGCAGGCACTGGAGGAAGACTACCAAGTGAATTACATCTCAGGTTCTTAGTACTTGGCTCCGGACTCCTCCCCAACTCTGACAGAATAGGTCTCCGCTCTAAACCCAACGAGTGCATTTCTCAACGAGGGCGGTGTCCTTTCTTTTATATGTCACTGTCCCAGGCCCTTGCCATGAAAGCTTGAGTTGCCAGCAGGCGGGTGAGGAAGCAGTGCTGTAAGCCTCACTCTGCTACCTAGGGCTCCCGGCAGAGAGCAACAGCTTGCCGACTGGTGTGCACTCGTATGATGGTCACATCATCATCCCCTAATCTTCGCATGCAGCTGTGGGATCTGCTATGAGGAAGGAGAGCATTCCTCCTGGAGGTGAGACATGGTGCACAAGGGCCAGACTGCCACTGAGGGGCTGGGGACCTGGTCAATTACCTCTCTGACCCCTGTAATCTCCTCTTCAGAGTGGGACAATAGGTTTGCCTGTCTCACAGGATGAAATGAGATGATGTAAGTAGAGTGTGAAGGCCTGGAGTCTGCACTAGTGCTATGGGCACTCAATAATGATGGTTATTTTTTACTGTTATTGACATCTCCCTGACTTGGGAGGTACCAAGAACAAGAGGACTTTCTAGACCTCCTAGTCCAGGCCTATCCATTTTCCAGCTGGGAGAGCTACCCAGGGAGAAGCCATGAATGTGGATGAGGTCTGAAGCAGCCACAAATCCCCTTCAGTGAGAACCCACCACCCAGCTCCAGCAGCCCTGGAGGTGGATGCAGCTGTCAGCTCTTGGGACAGTCTTAGCAGCAGGCAGCTACTTCCATGTCCTGCGTTCTGAGGATGACCCACCTCCAGGAACCCACTGAGGTGGGGGTATAAAGGCCCAGCCATGTGCCCCACACAGGATGACTCCAAAGAGCATCTGAACTCCTGAGCTGCCCATGGGTCAGTCACAGCTGACCTCTCCTCCTGCCCACTCCTGCCACCACCCCTTCCCTCACAGGTGCTGACCCAGGTGCTCTCCTCTACAGGCTGACCTCCCTCTCTGAGTCTTCCTGACCTGTGGCAGGATGTGGGCAAGACATCTATCAGCTGACAGCCAGATCTCCAGGCTTCAGGTTCCCTCCATCTCCACATGAAGGTATAGAATCGATGCCCTTGAACACACCAGTGGGGCAGGAGGCCCCTGACACTAAGAGATTAGTCACCAGCCTCTGCCATCTCACCAGGATTTCTGCAGCCACCTCATTGTCTTCCCCACCGCTAATCTTCTCCTCCTTAAATCTGTCCTTTCATGGCATCCTTGGTGACCGTTAAATCCAGCCACCCTGCTTTCCTGTGTGAAATGACTCCTCTCTGTTGGACGGGGTTTCCCAGGTGGCACAGTAGTAAAGAATCTACCTGCTAGTGCAGGAGACGCAAGAGACCTGAGTCAGGAAGATCCCCTGGAGGAGGAAATGGCAATCCACTCTAGTATTCTTGCCTGGAAAATCCCATGGACAGAGGAGCCTGGCAGGCTACCGTCCATGGGATTGCAAAGAGTCGGGCACAATGGAGCACACACACACCGTCCCTGTAGGACAAAGCCAAGTCCCTCTTTTCCCAGCACTTGGAACTTTGGTATTTCACACAGCATATTCTTTCCTCTTACATTTTTGCAGGAGCTCCTGCCTGTGTTTGGAATAGCTCCCACTCCCCTTCTTAAATTTTCCACAGAGCTGAGCAATCCTGGTTTCTTGTTCTTAGTCCCACTTTGCTGGGCCTCACTGCCCTGTGATTACTAGCTTGATGGACTGTCTTCCTTGTTCCTCTTGAGGGTAGAGACAGTGCCTCAGTCATCTTGGTGTCCCCAGGCCCTGGCGCCGAGGGAATGCCCTGTACCTGGCACAGCCCCACAGTGCCAAGTTCTTAAATCTATCTTTGGATGAAGGGTGGGTTAAAGGACCAAGGCATTTGAAACTCATTCTTTCTTTCAAAGTCTCTGAGCCCGAAGAAGAGCTGCCTGAATTTTAGCGCAGTTCTGACCCGGTGATCTGACCGCAGGCAGCGTGTGCCCACAGCCGTCCCCATGGGAACCATGTCAGGCAAAACTCCAGCTCAGAATGAACAGCCTGCCTTGGGCCTGAACCCGGCGGGGGCCGACGTGGGCACAGGACTGGCTCAGGTCACCCGCAGCCCCGCTTCAGGGGGCCAGAGAGGGGCTGCAGCTGCAGGGACCGGGTGGGAGGTCACCATGGAAACCAAGCTGTTCTCCTTTCCCTGGTGCTTGGAGTTCTGACAGGGAGGCCAGACTCCACCGAGCGCCCTCGCCCCTGGGCTCCTCCTCGCCCTCTCAGCCTGTGTCCAGGGCACTTCACGGACACAGAGATGGATGGTGGGGACTTGGAGGAGAAGGAAGAGCAGATGAACCAAGAAACTAGCAGGGATTCTTCCACTGTGTCTCACTGCTCCCATGATTCCTGGGGATGGCTACTGCCCGGAAGGAGTTGGTTTGTCTGCACAGCAGTAATGGAAGGGAGCAAGAGTCACATCTGGAGAACTTGTGGTGTCAAGAGCCTTGGAGTGGGAGACCTTGTGCTCCCATCCTTGTCCTCAGACTGCAGAGCTGGGAGTCGAGCTCTCCACACCCAGCCTCCCTACATATAAACAAGGACCATTTGATCCACCAGTTATCTATCAAGTATCATTATTCAAAGTAAAGGGCGAGTGACAAAGCCCTTGTATTATAAGGAATTGGTGCAATAGAGGGCTAAAAACATCATCTGTATTCAAAACAATTAGATAAATAAAAGCATGACAGCTCACTGATGGATTAAAAGGAGCAATTGCTTTATTCCTTCAGTTAGTCTGAGCTTAGTACCTCTCTATCCACTGGCAGGGTGCTGGAAGCGGGAGACCCGGCTGAAGTTCTTGGACCTTGCCCTGGAGGGACTCCCAGCCTCACAGAAAGGGTCTTTGTTGACCTACTTGTGTGGTTAGTGCTGTGAAGCATGCCAGAAGAGACGGTCCCACTTTTCTCAAGGAGCACAAATAAAACTTCTTAGGGAGATGAGCACAAGATATGTGAAACACAGAAGGAAGATAGTATGGATTTGGGAAGAAGACCTTTGTAGGTGTCTACTCAGTATAGAAAGGTTCCTGAGATGAAGAGGAAATTGCCTTAGAGGGGGTGAAAATTCTCTGTTTGTCTAGAGCAAAAGAAATCTTTGCAAAATATGTTACTTTCCGGAAAACAATTCTTCTCCTTTGACATGCTAAAAGTGAGCACCCAGGTCCAATGTGTGTGTGGCAGGGGGAGGGGAAATTTTCCCTCGAATTCAACAAGCAAGTCTGTGTTTGACACCCAATAAACTGGGTGTCTCACAATTCAACTCAATTCTGACACCATTTACTCAGAGATAGCATCAGATTCTGCAAGCTAAGGGCTCAGAACTGCAACAGTGCCCTCTCCTTCAGAGGCCAATTGCAAGCCAGGTTGTCACTTGCCCTTCTGACCAACTGGCTATTGAGCAGAGGTTCCTACCACCCTCATCCTTGGGTTCGATTAATTTCCTAGAATGACTCACAGAACTTAGGGAACCCATTTGCTCACCAGATTGCCAGTTATTATGAAAGGATATAACTCAGGAACAGTCAGATGAAAGAGATACCCAGGGCAGGATATGAAGAAGGGGCACAGAGATTCCATGTCCTCTCCCAGCCCAACTCTCTTGAATCTCCATGTGTTCAACCGTAAAGAACCTCCCCAGTTCCCATCCTTTTGAGTTTATTTTTATTTTTATCGAGGCTTCATTACAGAGGCATGACTGATTAAATCGTTGGCCACTGGGGACTGATTCAACCTTTAGCCCTCTCTCCTCCCCAGAGGTTAGGAGTGAGACCAAAAGTTCCAATCCTCTAATCCATAGATGGTTCTCCCTGCAACCAGCCCCATCCCAAAAGTCACCTCATTAACATAACAGGAGACTCCTTTATGGCTCTCATCACTTAGGAAATGTCAAGGATTTTATGAGCTCTGTGCCAGAAACAGGGGGATGAAAATCAAATATATATTTTTATTATAAATCACTTGTTTACAAAGCAGAAACAGATTCACAGACATAGAAAACAAACTTATGGTTACCAAAGGGGAAAGGTATGAGGAGGGGATAAATTGGGAATTTGGGATTAACATATATACATATGTTACATATACAACAGATAAACAAGGACCTACTGATTGTCACAGGGAACTATACTCAGGAACTCGAAATAACCTAAAATGGAAAAGAATCTGAAAAAGAATATATATTTATAACTGAATCACTTTGCTGTACACTTGAAACTAACACAACATTGTGAATTAGCTATTGCTATTTAGTCACTAAATTGTGTCTGACTCGTTGTGACTCCATGGACTGTAGCCCACCAGGCTCCTCCGTCCATGGGATTTTCCATACTAGAATACTGGAGTGGGTTGCCATTTCCTTCTCAGGGGATCTGCTTGACCCAGGGTTCAAACCTGCGTCTTCTGCATTGCAGGTAGATTCTTTTGTGCTGAGCGACCAGGGAAGCACGAATTAGCTATACTTCAATTTAAAGAATTTTTAAAAATTGCATCACATAATGCGTTCACTAATTTCTTAGTTTCTTATTTTCTGTGCTCCCCCCTTTTAGAATATAAGATCCATGAGAGCAGAAATTCATCTTTTTGTTTCTACCCAGCACTCAGCAAAGATGCATCGTAGGTTCCTTTGAAGAACTAAGTAACAGTGAGAGAAGAGAGATATTGAACAAATGACTTGAAATGTTTTATGTTCTCAGTGATATAAATTGGTCGCATAGTAAAATCTTGACATCATAAGTGAGGCTCCAAAAGTTCAGTCATGTAGACCATGTGTTGCATTATCATGTCTCGCCAAGTGACCAGGGTGAGCCAGCCGCTGCCAAGGAGGAGAACCAATAGCTGATCGCTGTCTGTCTGAATCTGCATTATCACAGGATATGTCTCCACAAGGCATATTATCATAACCATTTTCAGAATTATTTATTCAATGTCTGTCTCCTGATTAGACTGTAGGTTCTTGGCACATAGGTACTCAATAAATATGTGTTGAGTAAATGAAAAAATTTGTATCAGGGTATAACATGAGTTTGGTTTGGAGAATTCAAGGAGTGTATTTTCTCAAGGAAGTAATATTCTGTCTGAGGAAGAAGGATCATTAGTAATGAGTAAGTGAAGGGAAGAGGAGGAAATATATGAGAAAACAAGGAAGAACAACATCTTCAGAGTCTCCAAGTTGAAAAGAGTGTGGTGTGTTGAAGCATTTGTAAGTGGTCCATTCTCACTGGGGCGTGGCCATGGGGGTAAGGCAGGGAATTGTCAACCTGAGGCTAAGAGATCATGAGAGCTCATGAGCTGCTTCTAGGATCTGGGACTTCCTGGTACCAGTGACGGGCAGACATTAAGGGGTTTTCAGCAGAGGTGTCTTCTGATCAGATTCTGTTACAATGAACATCCCAGGTGCTGTGTGGAGAGTATGTTGGAGAGTGGTGAAGTGGCAGTGGGGAAAAGAGGTACAGAGAAATCAGGGGGCTGGTCCAAGGACACAAACATGCCAGCAGCAGAGCCCACCTTCCCTGATATCAACCCAGAGCAGTTTCCTCAGGTGGTGCCACTTTTGAGAACTCTGAAGCCTGGGCTCTCTGCTCGGAGGAGGAGAGAAAGCAGGGAAAAGGGTGATTTCTAAAAGCAGAGAGCAGCCCTTTTCTCACTGTGCAGACTCTGTCACATACTGGTAATGGTCTTAACATACGCCTGAGGGGCACTCACGGAACACCACCTGAATGAAGGAACTCCCTTCTCCCACCAGAACTCTTACCCTCTTACTCACCAGACCAGGACTTGCAGAATAAAGATCCTGGGAGATGGAGCCCTAGCCATGGTCCTCAAATATTGCTTTAAAGTACTATGTTTGCCCTAGAAAAAAATTAATATGAAGAGACGTTAAAAAAATGAAAAAAGAAAATGACTCATAGTTCTACAATATACATACAAACACATAAACTTTTGGTGTCTTACCTCCCAGACAATATTCTCTGTAGTTAGCTAGAATAGTTTTTCGTAAAGCTAGATCAGTATCGTGTCATAATCCACAAAATATAACTACTGTTAATACCTTTGTATGAATATGTTTTAAAAACTCCTTTCCTGGTAGCTCAGCTGGTAAAGGATCTGCCTGCAATAAGAAGATCCAGTTCAATTCCTAGGTTGGGAAGATCTGCTGGAGAAGGGATAGGCTACCCACTCCACTATTCTTGGGCTTCCCTGGTGGCTCAGCTAGTAAAGAAACTGCCTGCAATGTGGGAGACCTGGCTTCAGTCCCTGAGTTGGGAAGATCCTCTGGAGAAGAAAAAAGCTACTCTCCATTATTCTGGCCTGGAGAATTCCATGGACTGTATAGCTGGAATCAAGATAGCCAGGAGAAATATCAATAACCTCAGATATGCAGATGACACCACCCTTATGGCAGAAAGTGAAGAGGAACTAAAAAGCCTCTTGATGAAAGTGAAAGAGGAGAGTGAAAAAGTTGGCTTAAAGCTCAACTTTCAGAAAACAAAGATCATGGCATCTTGTCCCATCACTTCATGGGAAATAGATGGGGAAACAGTGAAAACAATGTCAGACTTTATTCTTTTGGGCTCCAAAATCACTGCAGATGGTGATTGCAGCCATGAAATTAAAAGACGTTTACCATGGGGAGGGAGGAGGGAGGAGAGTTCAGGATGGGGAACACATGTATGCCTGTGGCGGATTCGTTTCGCTATATGGCAGAACCAATACAATATTGTAAAGTTTAAAAATAAAATAAAATAAAACAAAATAAAAGATGTTTACTCCTTGGAAGGAAAGTTATGACCAACCTAGATAGCATATTCAAAAGCAGAGACATTACTTTGCCAACAAAGGTCTGTCTAGTCTTTGGACTGCAAGGAGATCCAACCAGTCCATTCTGAAGGAGATCAGTCCTGGGTGTTCTTTGGAAGGAATGATGCTGAAGCTGAAACTCCAGTACCTTGGCCACCTCATGCGAATAGTTGACTCATTGGAAAAGACTCTGATGCTGGGAGGGATTGGGGGCAGGAGGAGAAGGGGACGACAGAGGATGCGATGGCTGGATGGCATCACTGACTTGAGGGACGAGAGTCTGGGTGGACTCCAAGAGTTGGTGATGGACAGGGAGGCCTGGTGTGCTGTGATTCATGGGGTCGCAAAGAGTCGGACACGACTGAGCAACTGAACTGAACTGATAGTCCATGGGGTCACAGAGATGGACACGACTGAGCAACTCTCACTTAGATACCTTTATATGAATATGTTTTAAAAACTTAGATTTTTTTAATTGAAATATAGATGATTACAGTATTATGTATTACAGGTGTATAATATAGTGATTCACAATTTTCAAAAGTTATACTCCATTTATAGTTATCATAAAATTTTTGGCTATGTTCCCTGTATCATACAATATATCGTATAATGTACAATGTAACTTATTTTCTATTAATAGTTTGTACCTTTTAACCCCTTATCCCTATATTGCCCCTTTCTCTTTCCCTCTTCCTACTGGTAGGTACCCGATATCTTTAAAAAAATTTTTTTTTTAATTTATTTATTTGGCTGTGCCAAGTCTTAGTTATGGACATAGGATCTTCCATCTTTGTTGTGGCATGCATAAACTAGTTTCCTGACCAGAATCTAGTTTCCTGGGATTGAACCTGGGCCCTCTGCATTGGGATTGTGGAGTCTTAGCTACTGGACCACCAGGTAATTCCCTATCCTATATCTCTGAATCTTCTTCTTTAAAACATTTTGTCATAGAGACTCAAGCATATGCCAAACTGGAGAGAATAGTGTAATAAATACTTACCTCAATTCCACTGTTTTCTATTCATGGTCAGTCTTGTTTCATCTTCACCCTCCTCCTGTTAGGTTATTTTGCAGCAAATCCCAGGCCTCATGTCATTCCACCCATAAATACTTTAGAAGCTTCATCTTTTTAGGCAGTCCAGATGCCACTGTCTGGATGGACCACAGGAGAAGCATCCTGAAGAGGTTGCCAAGGGCAAAGAAGCACCACTCTCCCTCCCTACACCCACAGAGCTGTTGTGATGCCCAAACCCACCAGCCTCCAATCTTTCTATGATGTATGCCTTAGAGCCAAGATGTTGGCCCTTCTTGGCCTGTTCCACTGAAAGTTTTGGTTCCTGCATGGAGAGACCAGCACTTCATCAGAACTGAATCCTGACCTGAAAAAGCCGCTTTTTGTTTGATTTGGGAAATTTTGCATAAATGAAGTTATAATGCAATACAACATCCAGCCAGTTTCCTGCAATATAAACTAGCCTTGAGGGATGACTCCCACCCCAGCAGCCCAGGGTGAACCAGGCAGCCTCAGAGCAGTCCGGAGACCCCTCAGCTTCCCTCTTGGTCCCATGGCCACGTGGACAGGTTATTTTCTCCTGCTCTTTTACAAAATCTGAGGTCTCAGACCTTTTTGGCAATTTCATTTCAAACTGTTCTTTCACAAGATCTGGCCTATTACTGAATATACTTGAAGAATAAGAAAACTACTTCAATACGCTTTTCAATTTAGTGTTTTCAAAGTATAAAAAATAAAATGTTAACGTTTTAGTGGGGAAGGGGCACAAAAACATTGAAATAAACGTGAGTGTTTGTCCTGGAAACAGAAGGTAAAGACCCCTGTGACTGGGTGCAGCCCTGCTCTTTGTGGTCAATGGTGGGGTGTTGCCTGTCTGACTACTCAAGGCAGCCTTGCTCCAGACTGGGCGTCTATGGTGGATGCCGGAGGCACTGTGATCTAAAGTGCAGCTTCTTGGCTTCCTCGGGTTTCAGCATTTCCCATGAGATCATTTAAAATCACATTTGTTACTTTACCATCTAATCACACATAAGCTTCCCCGCCCCCTCCCCACGCCCTGCTTCCATCCAAGGAGAGCACTTTCTGGAGCACCAGCAGCCAGGGTGGATCTTGTGATGGGAAATGGGAATGCCACCCAAGAAAGGAGGATTCCTTGCAGTTCCCGGTAAAGGACAGTGAGATTCCCAGCAGACGGACTGAACCACCTCCCTGAGGACATACAAGTGTAAGTCTTTGCAAAACTGGGGGTCCTGAACTTTTCTCCTTTCCCAGAGTTGCTTGTAGCCTCCCGGCAGAACAGACATCAGTCGGAGTGTCTTCTGGCCATGCTTGATGTTAAGCTGAGCGTAGGTTTCAGGAACTCATGGTTTCCAGTGGAGGCGATCTGGGATAGAAGAGGTGACCTCTCCACCTAGAAGACAAACAAGATTGAGCAGCAAAGGTTTGACTGTGGGACTTGGGGGCCTGTCTGTGGCTAGTGGTGTAAAGATTTAGGTTTGGGGTGATTTGGAAGAATTACAGGTTTTGTCCATGATCCCAAAATAAAACATGTTTTATGGGCTGTTGAATACATGACTGTCCCCAAACACCCATAGTTCTTAGAAAATAGTTTTACAATTGATCTGTTTGTATAGAAGACTCTCCTGCTTCCCTTCCTCTGAAGGATTGGGGGAAAATATAGCCAAATCCCAAACTATCAATTCTATATGCCACATTAATGTTGAGTTTACACTCTTCAAAGAGTCACATTGATATAAAGATGTTTTATTAGCAAGCATAATTTCAGAAATTTTAGCAAAGCTGTGGTAACAGAGGCCAAATGTCCTAGTAGTGTTGATGAAAATTTAAATAAGAATGGACATAGAAAGCAGAGACTGCATGGTCTGTGGGTAGGAGGTGATACACTCCTTCAGAGATAAGTTTTGCCTCAAACTTAAGCAACATGTACTCCTGTTAGAGAAACACAAGTAAGGTTAAAAGTAGTGGGTTCCTCTCTTGGTCACAAATTAGAATTATCTGGAGAGCTTTTTAGAAGCAGACTCCTGGGCCCCACTCAAGGCCTAGTTAATCTGGTGTAGGAGTGACTGCTAAGAATCTATATTTTTTTTCAGTGCTCTCGAGAATACTGTGATGGGCAACATGGTTGAGAAATTCTTGTGTTAGAATGGTGGTGAAAAAAGACAAACACAGATGATCAAGGGTGTTTTGCAAGCTTCTGGGGAGCATTTATACATGCTCAGAAAGCTGACAACAGGTCGAACCAAAGTTACCTCTGCTTTGTTTTTAGTCCCAAATCTGCAATCCACAAGAATGACTCATTCAGAAGTTTCTATGGTTCTGGCTCTGTTTGGCTTTTTTCCCCACTTCTTAGTTCAAGGGCACTTTGTGTACATTTGATTCTTGATCATGATTTGCTCCTTGAGAGTACCTGTTGGGTCAGTACCAGAAAAAGAAAACTCTTCTGTGATTTTAAAATGCAGTTTGAGTTGGCTTTCCTGGACTTGCAAAATGAAGCAGGTAGAAGCAACCCCACATATGTATTTTGAGTAACAGCAGCCTAAAGGTTGAGCTTTCCAGCTGCATGGTGTGGGAGGAAGGAGAAAATAACAGCGTGAAATGAACTGCTTTTAGTTTGATGGATGAATTTGTTTTGAAATGGCAGAAAGTTGGTTTCAAATGTTAGGAGGATTTTAGAATGGTCTTAAGAAATAATTTATGGGTTCCCTAGCCACTTACTTAGCAATCAAATCATAGTGATAAAAATAACAATAAGTAAGCATTTAATGTGAAACATCAGCATTTTTTTTTTTTTTTTTTGCCCCAGATATATATAAGAGTGGGTATTTGCAAGGATGGTTTTAAGAAAAGTGTCATCAAAAGGAAATGGCAAAAGAGAACGGCCTGTAATGATACATGGTGGATAAAAGTCTTTCACAAATAAATATTGCCAAGGAAATGCTTTTCTAGGAGGAGAAAAGGCAGTGATCATTGATCTGGGTGTGCATTCCTTTGTGTCAGAACCCAATCACATCAAAAAGACTCCTGAGACCTCAGCTTTTTCATGAGCATCAGCCCATGGATTCCATTGGTCCCCTCTGTCTCAGAACAAACCCAGCCTGGGTCCCACATATAAACTAATATTGTGAGCTCAGAGTCCATGCCTCCTGAGCCCATGAAAGAAATGCTGTCCCTTCCCTCTCTGCAATTTCTATGCCATTTCTGATACATTCCTTATTTCTGGGCTCACCCTTTCTGCCTAATCACTTTCTGCCCAGATCTTACCTGCCCTTCCAAGTCTTGGATAGACCTCATTCTCCCACAAGGCATAATGCCCTCTCTTCCCTTCTCTGCTTCTGCCTCACCACTTCACTTAATGTTTCTTTGTATGACACATGTCCCTTCTACAGATCCCACCAGAGTGTCGGTTTCTGAATGGCAGGATCTCAGCCTGCTTGATTTGCATTCCCCCGTCACAACTTCATACACACTGGCAGTTCAGCAAGTGCTTCCTGAGTTGAAAATCATGGCTTGGGGTTCTGGATCATATTGGGAAAAAGATTCAAACACAAAAGCATCCTCTCTCACACTCCCACTTCAACCAAATGTGTTGTCTCCCTTGCCTGCTGGCATCAGTTCTGGGAGCTTAGAACTGTTTGTCCTTGGGGAAGATGTCACTGTGGTCCATCTTGCTCATTAGATTCCCGTGGTCACTACTCTTTCCTTACTACTCATTGTCATGCTTTCCCCTGGGGCTCCAGAGAGGACAAGAGTCATGTTTCACAAACTGGATCAGAAGAGTGGGAAGAGGTCACAGTGACCACAGGTGGGTAGAGAGTACAGGGGCTAAGAGCACAGGCCTGCTGATGGAGCCAGACCTTGGGTAGTGTCCCAGCTTTATTTATTAGCACATCAGGCAAACTCTCCCTGTTTCCTTTTGTTTCCTCAACTATGAAATGGACATAATAGTACCTATTTCACAAGATGATGGTGAAATTTAAACAGCAGAATGTATAAAGGACTTAGCCTAGCCTATTAGCTACTATTCCTAGAATCATTTAGTCCAGCACCCTATTTTATAGATAAAATTCCAGGTCTCCAGTGGGACCTGGAATTTCAGTTTTAGTGACTTCTTCTGAAAGCCCACCCATTAGTCAAGTTTGCATAGCTGGTTACTGGCATGATGAGCAGGGACCCAGGTTCCCTGCCGTAGGTGAGGAATTCCCCCTGCCATGTGGCACTGATTACCTTTGAGATGCCAAGAAGGGAGCCCTCGTAGAGATACTTTGTTCATGTTCTGTAGGGAGGGGCCAAGGCACTCGAAGCCCAGCATGCATGCATCAGCAGGTGTAAGTCTGACCTTGCATTAGACACAGAGTGAGTCATGGTGTTATTATTATTTGAAGGACTCACAGAGCTGACAGGCAGGACAAGTTACGGATGCCACTTGAAGAGGAAGGCCTTGAATAGTGGGTGGGCTTTAGATAGATGGAGAAGGGGGCGGTTACTGAGCATGGGGGAAAGGGGGGAGCAGCAAAGACATAAGCAAAGAATCAGAGAAACCTGGAAAGTGCCAACACTGGCGACAGAAGTCAGAGTAGTGGTTACATGGGGAGTCTTCTGGGCTCCCAGAAGTGTTCTCCATATTGGTCTTGGTGCTAGTTACACAGGTGTTCGCATATGTTAAAAGAAAAAAAGCATCAAACTGTAAAGTTAAGATCAGTGCCTCTTATTTCCTTTGTATGCTTGTTATCCCTCTATGTTAAAGAAATCAACAAAAATAATACCCCCCAAAAGAATCCATGTTGAGACTTCCCTGAAGGTCCAGTGGTTAAAACTCCATGCTTCTAATGCAGGGGTCATGGGTTTGATTTCCAATCAGGGACTAAGATCCTACATGTCATGCAGTATGGACAAAAAAAGAAAACAGAAAGAAACAGTGTTAATACTTCTATTCTTCACCTTCTGGGCAGAACAGATAAGAATAATGACTTAGGTCTCCAATAAGCTCTGATCTTGGCTATGTCAGCCTCAAGGCTGTAGTGCCTTATCTATCGAAATGGGTTAATAATAGGGTCAGCTTGGAGTGTCCTGGTTGGCCTGCTAGTTCAGTGCTCGTCCAGATGCTGCACATCTCCTGTTCCATCTATTCCAATCCTAGCTCTGTTGAGCATCGGTATGAGGGCAGGAGAGAGTCTCCTGGGGAGACTGACAGCATGATTGGTGGATATCTGGGTTGTTGTCCCAACACTGCTTCTTTCTAGCTGGAGGACTTGGGCAAGATCTGTTATCCACCTGAAGTCTCAGAGTCTTCACTTGTCGACTAGAGATAGTTGTCCTTCAGGGAGATTGTACAGTTTGATATGAAATCAGACGGATTGGGTAGCACTTCTGGGTCAACTACTTAATAATTATGTTCCCTTAGGGAATACTGATATTAACAGCAAAATTAATATATGCCTCCTATGTTCTAGTCATTGCTCTAAGCACCTGTAGATAAGTATTGTTCTAAGCACATATTTAATTCTCATGATAACCTCATAGTGCTTTTATTAAGCTAGCTTTGTAGATGAGAAAACTGAGGACAGAGTAGTTGAGTAACTTTTCCAATGTCCCACAGCTAGTAATTTGTAGACTAGGGATTTAAACCTAGATAGTGTGGCTCCAGAATTTAAGAACTTAATCATTACACATTGCCTCTCTACGTATTGGTTTCTTAACCAATGGAAAATATTTCATTATATTGAAGGAGAAGTAAAAATATGTTAAAAATTTTAGAGAAATCAAGTATTCGATGAAGTAACATAGTGCATTTTGAAATATCTGAAATACTAAGCATGTGCGATATAGGTTTTAAAAGTGACAATTCACTGAGATCTCGTTTTTGTCCAGTGACAATACTTCATGCTGTATACTGTGCCAGGCACTGGGGGGCACAGAACCATGGATGGAATAAATTTGTGTCTGTCCTCACAGGAGTTACTTGTGTCTGTCCTCACAGGAGTTACAGTCGACTAGGGCAGACAGATATTAAACAAACACATTAATAAACATAATTATAAGCTATGATAAATGTCAGAAAAGAATAAGATTCTTTGAGAGATCACCTTGAAGGTATCTAATTTAGAAAGGCAACATCACAGAAGGCCCCCCTGAGGAAGTGACATTTAAGCAGTGGCCTAAAAGGAGACATGCCATTTATGTCAGAATTTGCCTTTTGAAAGCAGAATTTGAGGACCAAATCAGAATGTGATTTGTGGACAAAAGACGGATTCACTCAATGTCAAGAGCCATGCAGCAGCACCGGATTTTCTGAACACCTTTTGCTTCCCTGGAATAAACCAATGGGCTGCATTATATTGGTTGGCATTTACATAATATTCACAGTTCTCTTGCCTTAGAAACTTGTCCAAAATCCATTTCTACCTGTCAGCATTTGCATATATTTTCTTTAGAAACTCAGCAAAGAAAAAAGGGGATTATTGTTCATGAGAAACATATTTGACTCTAAAATAATTAATGTTTAAGAAGAAGATTAACAGCCGTAGAATTGCCTCATGGAAAGGGGCCTCATATAGGTGCCACTGTTTCTAGGAGGTGTTCAGCCAAGGCCAGACAAAGGGAGAAGATACTCCAGTGGGGGCTGTTGGCTTGGGTGTGAATTTGCATATTCTTTAGGGTCCCTTAGCCCAGTGGGCACTTGTACCTCTCCCAGCTAGAATATGTGACATTCACATTATAATACAGTCATAAAATTTCTAAAAACAGTAAGCCTTCACCAACGTCTCTCATCTAGGTTTGTCCTGCTCTTTTTCAATACCTTCAGGCGTTTGTCTTTATGATTTAAAACTCCATGGCCAGAACCATATAATTTAGCACCCCGCCTTTTTTTTACAATCATCTCCTAATTGTTAGGATTCTTTTCTTCCTGAAAATACTCAAAGGCACCCAAAGCAAGAAACATGACTTTTTGTTAAATGGGAAGGTCTGAGTGTACACTTAGACCAATTACCTCATTGTACAGAGGAGAAAACTGAAATCCAGAGAGAGAAAATACCCCAAGAATGAATAAGGTTTATTATAGACCTGTGCCTGGGGCTCCAGTCTTCTAACTTCTGGCCCAGTGGTCTTTCCTCTGTACCACTGTATCATCCTTGACACCTTATAGGGCTAAATACACATTAAGCCTTAGCAGTTAGCAGGTACTGAGAAAGAAAGAATTTTTGAGTATTTGACAGAATGAGAAAGAGCAAAATCTTCCAGGCTCACCCTGAAACCAGCAGTTCAGTTGAGCACTTCCAGGCTATGGCAATTTCAAGAAAACCCTTGAACCTTAAAGGCACAGGGCCATGTTCATATTTGACTATAGCCAAGGGAACACAGATGTGTTGCTTCTCATTCCCTAGAGAGTCAAGAAGCAAAGTAAATATGAAGGACCATCATCTTATTCCTCAAACAGTTGCATCCAGAAGGCAACTAAACAGATCAGTCATGTCAGGGAGAAATACTTCTTCCAGGTGCTTGATCAAGCCAATTCCTGATGTTTTCTGCTGCAAAGTTAACCTGTCCTTAACTAGACAAAACCTTAGTTTCCTCACAAGATCACCCTCAGAATGAGTCAAAGCCATATTCCAGATTCATAAGACACCAGCACTCACAAAATCTCTAGCTTACTTAAATGTGCCTGGGCATGTTTTAAAAACCATAAGAACTCACAGTGCTTGCCAATCTCCCTCACCCAAGAATTCTGAAGGTCTGTTAATGATATACTCTGATAGGAACCTGTTGAATAGGATAGGAATTCTGTTGAGGAGAAAAATAGATCCTATATGTTTTTAATAAAAATTCTTATCCACAGCATGAATTCCCTTCAAATTCTTGACTATATATATATTATAGAGATAATATATATTATCTCAGTAAATAAACACTTTTATTTTGGGCAGCTGAACCGTATTCAAAAGTATCCATTCACTAAATGTGGCAGATGGAGAAATAAAGTGGAAACATTATGAGTTTTTAATACTGTGTTTAATTGTAAATGACCTCAAATGTTTATTTAAATTGTATGCAGAGAACTAGTGGTGCAGAATTGAAATAGACTAAGTGGCTATTGGCTATTAAACCACATGTGTAATGGGAAATATTAAAGTTACATTGTACATTTGCATAGCACTTAGCTTACAAAATGCTTTCACATATATTATTTGATTCTCCAACAGTGGCATCAGATTAGCAGGGCAGATGTTAGCATCTCCAGTTCACAAATCATAGAAATGAGGGTAAGAACAATTCAAAAAAACCTAGTTAGTGTCAGAATTCAAACTTCCTTTCTCCAATTCCAGTGCTGTTTTAACAAAACCGCAATACTTATCTCTCTCTCTCTCCCTTTTTAGTAATTATAACTTGGAATCTCTAGAACTGACCAAATCTACCACCCTGAGTTTCTGGTTCCATAATACTCCCGATCATGTGATGAGGAACTTGATTTCTTCCTTACTGAAAAAAAGATTTCCCCCATCCTTATTTTATTTTCAATGGGTTCGGGTTGGAAAATGAAGACTCATAAGGAAAGAATATTTTCCTCCTCTTGACTTCATTTGGATTTCTGTTCTAGTGGGCAGAGATGTTTTGATTAAATGCTTATTAGGCACTTTCCCCAAAACTTTCAGATTTCTTTCTTCCTTGAATTACTCCTTTCTTCCACTTTATCTCCCACAGAAATTTGATTATTCTCAGCACTATAGCCGGACACACTCACACTGAGCACTATAAACAGGGCGGTTATTCACCAAGCCCCATAGAAAACCATTCTCACTCAGCTCTCACCCATCCCCACAGTTCTTTTTCAGCACCACGGACAGCTCAAGGACATACTAGGCATTACTTTGCTCTTTCAGCACCAAAGATGGTACACACCATTTTCTCCACACTGTAAATAGTTTTTGTTGTTCTCCATCCCTGGACAACAGGTCACCTAGCTATTATCTCTGAATCATTCAGAGGTAAATTATACTCGGCAAGAATTCCCATAGCCCTATTCCTTTAGCACCAGGAGCAACTTAGGACCATTCAAGTTCAAAGACAATTATGATATTTTTTCTGATGTCCCGGATATCTGAGGCTCAATCTCTGACTATTGAGCAAGAGCATTCATAATGTGGTCTCACTTTCATTACCACAAACAGCTTATTGCACTTTCCCAGTGACATCACTACTTCGAATTCTGTCTCTTCTCTGGATACCTTACTGGCATGTCCTGTTTCCTTGTCACTCCAATCAGATGCCTAACAATTAAAATTTTCAGGTCAAAGGACATCTCAGATAGACACTTACCAGTATCACAACTATCTAAAATGCTGACACTTTAGAGACCACTTTAAATCTTGACTAGTCTGGCCACATCCCTTGAAACAGGAGACATTTAATTCCATGTTCCCATTAGTATGGAGACCCCAGCAATATCCGCAGTGCTAAAGTTAGCTAGGTTGCTCATGACACTAACAAAGAGCCCAAACACACTCTCAGCACCATGCACAATACAGTTTCACTCAGATGTGTCAACGGCTTAGTTACTACTTCTGAGCACCAGCTTAGTCACATTCACAATCTATCCATGAAATGTCCAACTATATTTTCTATTCTAGTGACATCCTGATAATATTCTTGTTGTTCTACCAAGCAGCCAAGTCATGGAAGCAGAACATGAAGCAGCTTATTATCATGGGCCTACTCTTTGGGTAACCTCATAGTTAGTTTAATCATGCTTGTAGTTACACCCATACCCAACTACTCTCAGCAAATCAAGCAATCTAGTCCCGTCTTTTCTACTCCACTGTACTTACTCATGCTCCCCCCCGAATCCCCATGACTAAAACCATGCCCATCCCTAAAATAAGGTTCAACAGTTCTTAAAACTTCTCTTCCTGCTTTTCTATGACACTGACAGATCCTTGTTCTTCTCCCTTTCTGGCTGTAGCATCTCTGTAATGTTCAACACCTCTTTGCCCTTACAACTCTCCAGTTTTCAGTCCTCACTGTTTTCCTTCCACCTTGGAGAACAAATTTAATCCAAATCAGGATGGACTTTGGGAATGTCTGCCTTAAGTTGTTACTGAACAGAAAAACCCTCGCACCACCACCACCACCACCCCCCACCACCGCCACCAGTAACATGGGGTATGGTAAAAGTCTACCCATCCTGGTCTTACTGTCCAAGTCCTGGTGCTTTCTCTTCCCTGTTTTCCTAAAACTCAAACCCACTATTAATTTAATAAATATCTGCTGAGTGTTTACTAAATGCCAGACACTATGCTCCAGGCTGGAGAATCAATACTGAACAGGATAAATGTATTCCCTCACTGAGCTTACAATTTAGTGAGAGAAATAGAAAAGCAAATAGCAATTATGAATCAGAGGTTTATAGAGAAAATGCAGCAAGTTAGGCAGCATGAAATGGAAAAACTAACACAGATTTCATATAGGATCAGAAATAGAGGATTTATCCCAAGAGTCAAAGAAGGAGGGGCAATTAATCAGGCAAATCAAGGTGGAGGAGTGATTTTAGGCAAAAGGAATAGAACACGGAAAGGTCATAAAATGAAAAAGAATGTGTTAGATTTAAGGGGAAAATAATAAAAATGGTATGCCTGTCAACCACAGTGACGGAGAGGTAAATACACAGTGAGGGTTACCTTGAGTGTTGTAGAGAGCTTTAGAAGGAGTTTAAATAAAAATATAATAAAGCCAGATTTTCATTTTAGAAAGGTCATTTGGATACAGTTGGAAAATAGATGAAAAAGGACTAAAGGGGAAGAAAAAGGGATACATAGAAGGTCAGTAATTGGATGACAGTGATTTCACCACAGGTATGATGGAGAGGCTAAAGAGAATGGAGAGAAGATACTAGGCAGATGGAATTTATAGCACTGGATGTCTGATTGGATGTGGGAATGAAACAGAAAGGACATTATGATGATAGCTAAGTTGTGGACAGGCACTGCTGCCGCTGCTAAGTCACTTCAGTCGTGTCCGACTCTGTGCGACCCCATAGATGGCAGCCCACCAGGCTCCCCCGTCCCTGGGATTCTCCAGGCAAGAACACTGGAGTGGGTTGCCATTTCCTTCTCCAATGCATGAAAGTGAAAAGTGAAAGTGAAGTCGCTCAGTTGTGTCCGACTCTCAGTGACCCCATGGACTGCAGCCCACCAGGCTCCTCCGTCCATGGGATTTTCCAGGCAAGAGTACTGGAGTGGGATGCCATTGCCTTCTCCATGGACAGGCACAGAAATAGGCTATTGGTACCATTCACAGAGGGAGAGAGCTTTGAGGAGAGGCAGATACTAGAAGGGGTGAAGAGATGATAATTTCAGTTTGGGTCATGTTGAGTTTGAGGTGCCCAGTATACATTCAGTTGGAGAAGGAAATGGCAACCCACTCCAGTATTCTTGCCTGGAGAATCCCAAGGACAGAGGAGCCTAGTGGGCTGCCGTCTATGGGGTCGCACAGAGTCAGACATAACTGAACCGACTTAGCAGCAGCAGCAGCAGCAGTATACATTCAAGTAGAAATACCAAATTAGAGTGATCCCCATGGACATAATAAGAGCTGGAGATAAAGACTCAGGAGTCATCTGCCTACAGATGAGAACTGAAGCCATAAGTATGGTTGAGACGCTCTCAGGAGGTGGTGTCAAACAGACCTGGGACTGAGTGCCTGTCCTGCCACTTATTAGAAATGTGGTCTTGGAAAAGTGAACTTTGCCACTCTGGTTTCTCATTTACATATTAGAGTTAATACCTCAGAGGGTACAGTGATGGTTAATATGTTAATGCATGCAAATTTCTTAGTTTAGAATCTGAAATATAGTGAATCTCTGTAAATGCTATTCTCATTATTATTATCACTATGCAAAAATTTTAAAAGCATAACGTAGAGCCTCTAGAGTCACAGTCACATATGGAAGAAAGTGTGGAAAAGGAGACTGTGTCACAACAGCTGAGGAGAGACTGTGTTTCAAGAAGGAGGAAGTAGGCAAAATAGCCAATAACCTCATCAAGATAAGAACTGAGACGTTCTCCCTGAATATAGCTATAAGAAGGTCTCTGCTGTCCTTACAAGGAGGCATTTTAGTGAGGTAGTGGACATACAGCTTCTAAAACTGAAGAATAACTGGAGATAGTGAGCAGAACTCAGCAGAGAATGGGAGGAGAGAAGAGGGAAGTACTGGATGGGCTCTGTACCAGGTAAAAAGTTTTAAAGTTGAAAGAGACTTGAGCATCTCCAAATGCTGATAGGAAGAAACCAGCCAACAAGTCAGGAGAGAGAAATGAGGTAGTAAGGGAATAAGGTCCAAAGTAGAAGGAAGACTGGTCTTAGCCAGAATGAGAGGTGATGTTCTCCTGATTGTGACAGGAGGGAAGATAGAAGGGTTCAGATGGTAGGTAAGTCAGAGGTTTGGGGGCATGAAGTTGAAGGAGTTCTGTGTTCTTAATGAGGGAGGGAATGTGGTTATTGTCTTACTGGAAGGGGAAGTAGGAGAAAGCAGTCAGGAAAGACAAACAGTATTTGAAATATCAGACTAGGAGAAACTGTTGCCTAGGGAAACCATATGATTCCTAAGTGACATTGCTGTTCCTCATCACTCCTCAACAGTCCTGATTCACGGAAACCTGAGTTAGAGTCATCTAAGTTGACCTAGGCTGGATATTTAGGATAGGGACAGGGGAGTGGTTGTTCATGGAATTCTTATCTGGATATGGAGAGAACTGTTCAGTCATGGACAAATAGAGAAAGCAGTCTGGAGGTCCAAATGGAGTTCAGAGAAGGGGAGAAGCATCAAAATTGTCAGCAGATAAAAGGTGGTGATCAGAACGTAGGATAAGACTCAAGATAAAGTAGATCATAAACCAAAGTCTTTGATGAATGCAGCCAAGTGCCTGTACTCAATGGTCATAGAAATGGGGAGAGAGGGCAGTATGGCTGGATCTGGTGGTGGTGGGATACAAAAATTTTAAACGAACAGTGGCTAGAAGCTCATGGACAGCACAGAGACTACTCTGAGGTACTGGCTTAGAGTGGACTGAACACTGCTGGGCAGTGGAGTCCTAGGGGAGCTCAGTGTGAATTAAGGAAAGAACTAGAGAGGTGGGGGGAGGGTAGCTGTTCTAGCAAGCAGGGTTGGAGGGGTGAGCTAATAGGCAGGCTGTTACCTCTCTGTGGTTGTGTTCACTCTCATAAGAATATTCTTCCTAAAGAAGAATGAGAAGATGGAATTCCCCTTTGGGTCCCTGGAAACTACCAACTTCCGTCGATTCACCCCAGAGTCCCTGCTGGAGATTGAAAAAAGAATTGCTGCTAAGCAAAAGACAAAGAAACCCAAAGAGAAGTTCAGGAAGCGGAAGGACCAGAAAGAGAAGTCTCGGCCCCAGCTAGACTTGAAAGCCTGCAACCAGTTGCCCAAGTTCTATGGTACGCTCCCGCCTAAGCTGATTGGGGAGCCGCTGGAGGATCTGGACCCCTTCTACAGCACACACCGGGTAAGGGCTACTGGCGGGAATGGCCATTCTCAGCTCTGGGAGAAGAGGCCTCTGTCCCACCCAGTCCAGGAGTCCTCCTGCACCCTGGGTGTTGTGATTGTCAGCTGGACTGTTAGTGAAAAATACCTCTATCTCACCTCCTCAATGCTTTCTTTGAATCTCTATGGTATTCATGGTGGAGGTTAATTAAATTCAGATCCTCTAAAGACAACTGTTGTGGAGTTTTCAGATAAAGTTGGCCGTTCCCTTGGTTGAGTTCTAGCCTCAGATCTCTAGAGGTGTTGGATCTCTATGTAAGTAGGGAGCAGAGATCTTCAGGCTGAAGGTGGGACAGTGGGTAGAATAAGGAAGGGGAACCAAAATCAGGATGATTTAAACCAGTGGTCCTCAAAGTAGGGTCTCAAAACCCCTGGGGTTCCCAAAACACTTCTAGTGGGTTTGGGAGTTCAGAACTTTGCCTTAAAGATCCTTAGATGTCATTTGTCTTTTCCACTCACATTCTCTTGTGAATATACAATAGTGAATGTAGAGGCTATTAATAGAGGATCACATCAGTCTAACAGCTACAGGAATGTATGTGTATATACTCTTGTGTTTTAAAAGGCCCTTTTTTATTTCTGATATTGTATATAAATATATATATACACTTATATGCATGCATATATACAGACATATGCATGCTTGCTAAATCGCTTCAGTCATATCCAACTCTTTGTGATCCTATGGACCATAGCCTACCAGGCTCCTCTGTCCATGAGATTCTCCAGACAAGAATACTGGAGTGGATTGACATGCCCTCCTCCAGGGGATCTTCCCAACCCAGGGATCAAACACATGTCTCTTACGTCTCCTGCATTGCCAGGCAGGTTCTTTACCACTCATGCCACCTGGGCAGCCCGTACCCCCCCCCCACACACACACACATACATTCACACACGTGGTGTAAGAAAAAGGTATAAACATTAACAAAATATTTTTAAGGTTCTAAGTAATTTTTGAGAATATAAAAGGGCCCTAAAATTAAAGTTTGAGAACATCCAGTTTAAACTAGAACTATCTCGGACGTTCTACACAGCTGAAAAAGGGGAGTGTGTTTGGGAGCTGGGAAGGGCAGGAACCAGCCATCTTAAATATGGTTTGTAGAGAAAAATAAGAAGGCACTGGAATGCCTTTCTCTCTCCTCTCACTTGCCAAGAACCCACATCCTCCCTAGATGTTCAGAGGAGTGAACCAGTAGAAGGTTTGAAAGGGGAGACCTAGGAGGTAGAGAACAGAAGGACCATTCCAGGGATGTTCCACTAATCAGAAGAGGAAATAAATGCAACCAGAACTCCACCTCCCTGCTGCCAGAATCCTCCCCCTTGTATGATATATCTCACCAGCCCTGGGTCAGTTTCCTATTCACTGGGCAGCCTCAGGGGCCCATCTGGTGTACAGTCAGCCACGGGGGTCTGGGGTCTTTCTGGGAGTGAGGACATGGCTTTTAGTTCTTGATCTTCTCTGTCTGCCCCTCCATTTGCCTCTCATTGACTCATAGGTTTCAGAGCCCTTGTCACTCATGAGCCTGAGATGATCTCACTTATGTTCAAATCCATGGTTGGGTGAGGATGTGTGTGTCTCACTGGAGGTCCACTTTCTGTTGTGTTTTGTTTTAGACATTTATGGTGCTGAACAAAGGGAGGACCATTTCCCGGTTTAGCGCCACTCGGGCCCTGTGGTTATTCAGTCCTTTCAACCCGATCAGAAGAATAGCCATCAAAGTGTCCGTCCACTCATATCCTTTGCACGGTTGCTTCTTCCACATGTTAGAATCAGATGCTGCCAACTGTGTCCTGTACCTTCTTCAGGGGTTAACAACGGGGCCTTCCTTCAACTGAATCCTAAAACAATAGGATCATTAAATTGAAAACAATGTTTGTGGTTTTAATGTGTTCAACACCTGAAAGCCGTCCCAAGACAGAGGAGGTATTCATGTAACCCACAGGTGGGTTGGGGTGCATGTAGACCAGTCTGGGTCCACCTGTGGGCATACAACTTGTAAAGGGCACCCAGGCACATTCTCACCATATGTGGCCTGCTCTTCCACAACATAGTAACCAGGAAGGCTTTATGGTTTGGGCAGATGAGACAGGGGTACGTTAGTTCTCTGTGGTCTAACCATGCTGGACAGTGACTGCTTATTTGGCAAAAAAGCAGCCCTTCCTAGTGGGTGAAGAGAACAGCCTGTAATGGGCAGAGTGAAGATTGTCTCACTGGGATCCCACTGGTCATGAGGCACTGTCTAGAGCATTAGTTACCGCCCAAACTACCAGCAGGTTAAAAATGTCAATAGTCTGAGGTTCATGCCATTGGGGAATGCAGTAGTGATTAGAAACACACTGCTCAAATGTCTGTAATATATTAATTGCTTTAGGTAGCTTCAGAACTGTCTCCAGCTTTTGTTTTCTTTTTTTTTTTTTCAAGGCAAGCCAAACTAGGACAAACAAGAGACTTTGGCTTGGTTTCTAAGGATCTTCCCTGGTGACTGTCCAAATTGGAAGTTCCTAATAAGGAATTCAGCTGTGGCTTCTAGGAGGTTGATTTGCAAGAACATCCTTGCCTTGACTGGCCTGGCAGATGGCAGCCAGCCTCCTCTGAGTTGAGGGAGGACAGTAAAAGAGCTCTCATCTCATCCTCTGGGACAGCTTGTTGGATTGCTGGGTGGCATTCAGTGAGCTGGTAGCTCACTACATTACATTTAGCCTTTACATGTTTTGCCTTTATGGCCAACCTGTGGGAATGACTTTCTTAATTCAGTCTTGTTGTTGTTTAGTTGCTAAGTCATGTCCAACTCTTTGTGACCCCATGGACCGTAGCCCGCCAGGCTCCTCTGTCCATGGGATTTCCCAGGCAAGGATATTGTATTGGGTTGCCATGCCCTCCTCCAGGGGATCTTCCCAACCTGAGGACCGAACCTGCATCTCCTGCACTGGCAGGTGATTCTTTACTACTGAGCCACTAGGGAAACCCAATTCATTCTTAACTTTCCTAATACTACGGAAGGGCTTCCCAGGTGGTGCTAGTGGTAAAGAACCTGCCTGCCAATGCAGTAGACATGAGACACGGGTTCAATCTCTGGGTTGGGAAAATCCCCTAGAGGAGGGCACAGCAACCCATTCCAGTGTTCTTGCCTGGAGAATTCCATGAATAGAGGAGCCTGGCGGGCTACAGTCCATGGGGGTTGCAGAGTTGGACATGACTGAAGCAACTTAGCACAGCACAGCACACAATGCTATGAAAGAGTCTTTACTGATAATAACAGCCTCCCACTGCTAAATGCTTGCTAAGCATGAACACTGTCATAGGTACAAGAACCCTTGAAGAAGGGATTAGCATCTCCGTCTTATATATGATGAAACTGATACTGGGGCGTTAAATTAATTGTGCAAGGCCATATAGCAAGTTAAAAAATCCGGACTACATCCTGCATAGAGTAGTGTCAGCAATAAGGAAGTAGGAAGTTAATGGAAATGAATTACAGTAATTTTTTCTCTAAGTATGTCATCTCTATATAGGTGTTTTTAAAAATATAAATTACATAAAAATTACAAATAAAAACAGAAAATATGCAAACTCCTTTTCATCCATTCTGGTTGATTTACATCTATTTAAGTAGGCAATGGCACCCCACCCCAGTGCTCTTGCCTGGAGAATCCCATGGATGGAGGAGCCTGGTGGACTGCAGTCCATGGGGTCACTAAGAGTTGGACACGACCGAGCGACTTCACTTTCACTTTTCACTTTCATGCATTGGAGAAGGAAATGGCAACCCACTGCAGTGTTCTTGCCTGGAGAATCCCAGGGACGGCGGAGCCTGATGGGCTGCCATCTATGGGGTCGCACAGAGTCGGACATGACTGAAGCGACTTAGCAGCAGCAGCAGCAGCAAGTAAGAAACAGCTATTTAGAAGTAAAATCCCATTAAGGAACCAAAGTGTACTAGTAAATATTCTTTTTATCTTGAGATTTGATGAATTGCTGGGTGGAGTCACAGCTGGACAGAAAAGCTGTTAAGGATCTCTTTCTCACTAAAGACCGCATTGATATATTTAAATCTCATGAACTTGGTAGCTCCAGCCCCCAGAATATTCTTCCAGATATGGAATTCTCAATCTCCTATTATTAATATTTCACCAAAATTATAATTCTAATCAAATTTTCTGTGAACATTTTCACAAGTAATATTATCAGAATATATCATCATTCTTTTAAAGGTTTGTGGAGTTGGAGATATAATTTTAATTTAATCCTTGGGTTAACATTTTCCCCCCACATGAACACATTTCTTAATTTAATTGCAAGTCAACAGGAAAATGTGGTTTAATTAGTAGAATTTCCTTTTTCAAAATAGATGGGTTCCTAAGTAACTGTAAAACAGAGTACATTAAAAGCATTTACAGAAAACTAAAATAGTTATAGATATTTCTGCTCAAATTGAAATTATGGAAGAAAAGTGATTCTCTCACTCTCTGTAGGTCAAGCTTCTCTTCAGGTGTTGTTTGTCTTTAGGAAGTAACTGTTAGGAACCCCGCTAGTCCCCAGAAAAACGTCCAATGGGAGATATTTATCTTTGGACTTTGCCACCAATATTTCTGCCCCATCTATTTACCCTTGTCCACTCACCTTCCTATTCAGTATCTCTGTCCCCTTCTTGCAATTTATTTGCCCCTTTAATATTCTTTAAAGGGACAAAGATATTTTCTTTGCCTTTAATATTCTTCCCTCTTACTCACCAGAGTTCTCCTTGACAGCCTAATCCTGTTTGGAATCTTCTCCTTAAGCAAACATTTTACCCACCTGTGCCTGCCTCCACCATTCCTAACCAGATGTCCACTTCCTCAGTGTGACTGACCTCAGCTAAGTTAGAAACACAATCTGACTACCCTAATTCCCATGAAAGCATGTGGCCCTCCCCTTATCTCTAACTTCCTCGGAATACAGTTGTCTCCCCTGCCCCTGATCCATAGGACATACATTCCAAGACCCGCAGTGGGTGCCTGAAGCCACAGATAGTACTGAACCCTCTGTGTTTTTTCCTATACATACCTACCTATGATAAAGTTTGATTTATAAATTAGGCACAGTAAGAGTAACGACAGTAATAAAGTAGGAAAATTATGACAAAGTACTGTAATAAAAGTTAGGTGAATGTGCTCTCTCTCTAAAAATATCTTATTGTGCTGTACTCATCCTTCTTGTGATGGTGTGAGATTGAACACCTACAATGATGACATAAAGTGAGGCAAATGATGTAGCCCTTGGGACATAGCATTAGGCTACTATTGACCTCCTGATGATAAGTCAGAGGGAGGCACCGTCTGCTTTGGGTGACCCTGGATCATGGAGCCATAATGATGTCAATGGTTGGGTGTCGGAAGCAGACAGTGTTGATGGTTGGGGATCCCAGGCAGGATGAAGTTAGAAGGCTGAGATGTCACCACGCTAACTGAGAATGGTGGGTAATTTCACGCGTATTTTCAGACTGCCATTGACCACACGTAACTGAAACTGCAGAAAATGAAACCATGGTTAATGGAGGGTAGGGGTGGGGGCTACTGCATTCTCTTTGTCTTTTAGGGAAAACGAGACATTTGCAGGATGAAATTTCAAGCCATACTCTATAGTTAAATGCAAGTGTCAGGGAAGAAGGACATTTTGGAGAAGGGATTCTGTTTCATCTTGCTCAGTTCTGTTTTCAGACAATTTGAGGACACATCTCAGCACCATCATTGACTAACTGTATGACTTTGGAAAAATATTTAAGCTTTGTCAGCCCATTTTCTTAGCTCCAATGTATAGATAATAATATCCACCTATAGGTTAGTTGTATTAGAAATAATGTGGACAAAGTATTCAGCGAGAGTAGGCATTCAGTGTTAGCTGTTATTATGTGACAAGACCATAAAGTTGATCCTAGTGAAAGAGTTATTAATTTAATCAATTCAGTGTCAAGGTGATCAGCGGTGACCTCAGGAAGACATGGTGACTTTCAGCTTCTCCTTAACACGACCCTCTCAGGTGGTTCAGTTTATTTATAACCATCACTATTTTGGTCAATTGTGTGGGCATGACCCGAACAGAACTTCCGGAGAGAATGGAGTGAGTAGATTTGCTGTCATTCTTGTGCCTTTCCTTCCTGTCCTCTCTTTCTCTTCCTTCACTGGGTGGCTTCTCTCTCTTATTCATCCTGCTGGGTCTCATTTGGGTAATGTGGAATCCTATTGCCTATCTGACTTTGCCACAGATAAATATCTTCTTCTCTATGGACTCTGTTTCATAAACACACGTATGATTTTCAGCTTCAAAGAGCTATAGATGAGTGGTTCTCCCTGGGGAGATTTTAAAAATTCTAATGCCTGGGTCCAAGCCCCAGAGGGTCTGATTTCATTGGTCTGGGGTGGCCTGGGTATATGAGCTCCCCGCTTCCCCTGGCCACTGCCACACAGACACTTACCTGCTAGGTGTACATCTGAATGAAACTGAGGGACGTCCTACTTGGAGAGAGAGGATGGAGCATAGTGAGGCAGAGCTAAGAACAAATGGTCCTGCAACATATTCTAAAAATAACCCATGAATAAAACTGTTTAAGTTATCATGGGTCATATACCTCAAAGTGACTATAATATTCCTGAGATTATTCTATCTCCCTAGGTTAATGATGGAATCTGTAGCTTCAGATTTGGGGGCCTTTCTAAAAACATCCTGCACCAACATATCTAGGACAGTTGCCCCTCACCCAGTTCAAACATAACTAAAAAACATATTTTTGGTATAATAACAGGAGCTCTGTAGAGTGTTCTCTTTTTCCAACTTTTAGATTTTTGCCTTTTACTGAAATCATGCTACAGTTGGAAATAAATTCTATTTCTATTTATCAATTAAAAAAGAAAAATCAAGTGGTCATCTTAATTGATGCTAAAAAGAATTTTATATAGTTTGACATCTGTTTATGATTAAAAACTCTTAGAAAAGTAGAAGTATAAGGGAATTGCTATACTCTGATAAAGGGAAACCACTTTAAAGAAAGAAGCAAACATTATACTTGATGTGAAACATGGCAAGCTTTCTCTTTATGATCAGAAAGGAAAAAAGCAAAGATGTCTTTTTCATCAGTTTTATTCAGCTTTGTAAAGGAGATCCTAATCAGTGTAGTAAAGCAAGAAAAAGAAATAAAACGTATAAGAATAAGAAAAGAAGTATCAAAGATGTCATGATTTTTAGATAATATAATTATGAACATAAAATAGCCATTGTAATCTCAAATTCCAACCAAGACACTTTTGAGACAGAAAAATGAGGTGGGAGAAAATAACGGGCTCTACTGGATATCAAGATTTGCTGTAAAGCTCCAATAATTGAAACACAGTGCCATTGGCATAAGATTAGTCAGAGCAGTGGAAGAGAATAGTTGGCCCGTAAACAAACAGTGCACATACAGACCTTGAATTGGTGACAAAAACAGCACTGCAGAACAGCAGGGAAAGGGCATCTGGTAAATGATGATGAAGAATTAGGAATCCCAACAGAATAATTATATTGAACATCCAACTTTACACCAAATACAAGAATCAATTCTAGGTGGATTAAGGTCTAAATTTCTTTGTGAAAGACAAAGACATCAAGCATTTAGAAGGTTGAGTAAACCCCCAAAGAAGCAAAAACAAACAAACCACAGAGAAGTCTTCATGGCTTCAGGTTAGGGAAAGATTTACTACATGTGATACAAGACGCACTAGCCACAGAGGAAAAAACAGATACATTTTAGGATGTTAAAGAATTTCTGTTCCTCAGAAGACAACTTTATGAAAGTGAAAACACAAATCTAGCAAGTAGAACATGCAACACATATGCCTCAAAAGTGTTTATATCCAGAATAATGTGCCCTTACAAATCAATTAGAAATATGTCAGAGCAACCAATTGGAAAACTGAGAAGATAAAGTAGATATTTCATAAAAGTAGAAACCCAAAATGGTCAGGAAGCATATGAAAATATTCTTAACCTTTTTCTTAATCAAGGAGATATGAATAAAATAAAAGCATACGGAGAGATTCTAAATTGTGACTATACCAAAAATTGAGAAAGATATGGAGCAGCAGAAACTCCTGTCTTGCTGGTGGGAATGTAAATTTGTACAACCCCTTTGGATGGCAGTGAATATTAGCAAATAAAGGTGAAAACACACAAACACGGTGAACCTCTGAGTATACTCTTAGGCACATACACTTAACAGAAATTCGTACTTACGGACACCAGGATGCGGCTGCAAGAACATTCATGAACATTCCCCACAAAAGTCAAAAATTGGAAATGGCCAAAATGTCCATACATTTTTTTAATGTGGACCATTTTTTTAAAGTCTACTAAATTTGTAACAATATTGCTTCTGTTTTATGTTTTCATTTTTTGGCCACAAGATCTTAGTTCCCTGATCAGGGATTGAACATTCACCCTTCACACTGGAAGGCAGTCTTAACCACTGGACTGTCAGGGAAGTGCCTTATATAATTTTTAATGTATTAATTATCTCCGTTGTTTTCTTAAAAGGGGATAATGTATAGCACTGAATATGAATAAATTATAATTCCATACAACAGTCTTAAGAACATCAGTCAATTCAGTTGTTCAGTCTTGTCTGACTCTGTGACCCCATGGACTACAGCCTGCCGGCTTCCTGGTCCATCACCAACTTCCGGAGCTTGCTCAGACTCGTGACCATTGAGTCGGTGATGCCATCCAACCATCTCATCCTCTGTCGTCCCCTTCTCCTCCTTTCTTAAATCTTTCCCAGAATCAGGGTCTTAAGAACATAATATTGAACAAAAAAAGCCAGACACAAAAGATTCAAAAATATGATTCCATTTATACAAAATTCAAAAGCAAGCACAACTTAACTACTTTGGATGTGTACTCAGGAGATAAAAATATAAACTAAAAACACAAGAACAAAGTACCAAAAGTTAGGGTAGTAGTAACCCCTAGGGCAGAAGAGGGAAGGAACTTGTGGGTGTTCAAAATGTTTTGTTTTGTGACATGAGTAGTTGTCATACAGCTGCTATGGACTGAAGTGTCCGCCACCCGAATTCATATATTGAAGCCCTAATTGCCCCCACCATGTGACTGTAAAGGAGAAGGGGCCTTTAAGGAAGTGATAAAGGTTAAATGAGGTTATAACGGCAGAGCTTTGACCCTGGTACCTTTGTAAGAGAGGAGTGGATACCACAGCCCTCTCTACCATGTGAAGACACAGTAAGAAATTTCCATTAGCAAGTCAGAAAGAGGACTCTCACCTGACCACGCTGGCACCAGCCCCTTTAACTGTGAGAAAATAAATATTTGTCGTTTAACCATTCAATCTATAGTATTTTCTTGTGGCAGCCTAAGCTGACAGATACACAAGCATTCATTTTACAGCTAATTTATATTTCATATGTGTTTTCATTCTGTGTGTTACATATTGGGCTTCCCAGGGGCATAGTGGTAAAGAATTCACCTGTCAGTGCAGGAGACACAAGAGACTTGGGTTTGATCCCTTGGTCAGAAAGATGCCCTCAAGTAGGAAATGTCAACCCACACCAGTATTGGTGTCTGGGAAATCCCATGGACAAAGGAGCCTGGAGGGCGACAGAGCATGGGGTCGCAACGAGTCAGACACATATCATAATGAAAAGCTTTCAAACAAAATAAATTTAAAATAAATGACTGTTGCATTAAAGGCAGAATACTGAAAAATAGTCAGAAGATAGTAGCTTGGTAAATAAATTGCTGTTAGAATTTTAGTTTATTCTTTCTCTTTATATAAAGTATATATACATATATACAGAGATGACATAGCATTATAGCATGTAAAATTTCTATCCTTTTTAACTTTTAATGCAAAAGCATTTTCTATCAAAATTAAGAGTTATTTGGGGATTCTGGTTAAATGTGGACGATAGCATGAATATGTTTTACCCCAGCCCCCTGAAAATGCCAATGGAATGACAGCATGGGAACAGTATAAATGTACAAGAACAAAAAGAAGTAGAAAAGAAAGCACAGAGGACAAAAGATGTCAAAACACTCTCAGGAAACCAAAAGTGGATGGAGGACGGTGAATGACTCAGCAGACCAGGGCTTGTTAAATGACAGTGCCTGCAAAGAAGGATAAAAATGAAGACCAAGGCATTTTACCCTCTAAAACGCCAGAGCCCTGAAAATGTTGATGTGGTACAGGTGGCAAAAACTGAGACTGGAATGAGGGAAGAACATGGGAGCAGAGAATGTTCACTTGCTTTTCTAACAGCAAGAAATTAAAGAGCATTCTTTAAAGTTGATACACAGGAATGAAAAATAACTATATTAAACAGTGCAAAAGTAAGCAGGAAAAAATATTATTAAATACAGTCAGATGATGGATAAAACAGAAGGGAAAGAGAATTAATGAGACAACATAGTAAGGGCAATGTATTGTATAGCTTTATTATAATTATAAATGTATATTTTCAAGTAAGTACTAGAACTGAAATAAAAACTTCTAAATTCAGAATCATACAGAAAAATAAAGCAAATAAAACACATCAGACAATGAAATATTTTAAAAACTATTAAAAATGTAACAAAGTAATATAAATAAACTGAGATCAAATCTATCATGTCAAGAAATATAAATGTATTTGACTCATCTGTTTAAAAAAGTCATATTATATAACAAAGCAGTACTGAATTCTATGCTGACTAAAAATATACCACTCAAAGTGACACAGAAAGGTCAAAATTTAAAAATGGGCAAAGATATAGTGAAGGTAGGTAGAACAGGAAGCAAGATCTTAATATCAGAGAAGGTTTAATTTAGCCCCAAACTTAATAAACAGGATAAAAATGACACTGCTGCTGCTGCTGCTGCTGCTGCTGCTAAGTCACTTCAGTCGTGTCCGACTCTGTGACCCCATAGATGGAAGCCCACCAGGCTCCCCCGTCCCTGGGATTCTCCAGGCAAGAACACTGGTGTGGGTTGCCATTTCCTTCTCCAATGCACGAAAGTGAAAAGTCAAAGTGAAGTCGCTCAGTTGTGTCCAACTCTAGCGACCCCATGGACTGCAGCCCACCAGGCTCCTCCATCCATGGGATTTTCTAGGCAAAGTACTGGAGTGGGGTGCCATTGCCTTCTCCAGCCCTTGCCTTCTACATAATGCTAAATAATCCATAAACAATAGTGTATATTTTTGCAACAAATAATGTGGCAACAATGTTCGTAAATCAAAAATTATAGGAATATTAGGGTAAATAGACAAGAACATTGGAAGGGGCATTCCCTGGTGGTCCAGTGGTGAGGATTACATGCTTCCACTGCAGCGGGGTATGGGTTTGATCCCTGTTCAGGGAACTAAGATCACACATGCGGTGCAGAGCTGCCAAACAAACAAACACAAAATCCACATTGTAGGGGATTCCAGTTCCAGTGCAGTCGCTCGGTAATGTCCAACTCTTTGTGACCCCAGGGACTGCAGCATGCCAGGCCTCCCTGTCCATCACCAACTCCCAGAGTTTACTCAAACTCATGTCCATTGAGTCAGTGATGCCATCCAACCATCTCATCCTCTGTCATCCCCTTCTCCTCCTGCCTTCAATCTTTCCCAGAATCAGAGTCTTTTCAAATGAGTTACTTCTTCGTATCAGGTGGCCAAAGTATTGGAGTTTCAGCTTCAGCATCAGTCCTTCCAATGAATATTCAGGACTGATTTCCTTTAGGATTGACTGGTTGGATCTCCTTGCAATTCAAGGGACTTTCAAGAGTCCTCTCAACACCACAGTTCAAAAGCATCAATTCTTCATCCCACAGCTTTCTTTATAGTCCAACACTTACCATCCATACATGACTACTGGAAAAACCATAGCTTTGACTAGACAGACCTTTGTCCACAGAGTAATGTCTCTGCTTTTAATATGCTTGGCTGCAGTCACCATCTGTAGTGATTTTGGAGCCCCCAAAAATAAAGTCTCTATTTCCATTATTTCCCCATGGAAACAATGAAGTTTGCCATGAAGTGGTGGGACCAGATGCCATGATCTTTCTGAATGTTGAGTTTTAAGCCAACTTTTTCACTCTCCTGTTTCACTTTCATCAAGAAGCTCTCTAGTTCTTCTTCACTTTCTGCCATAAGGGTGGTGTCATTTGCATATATGAGGTTATTGATATTTCTCCCGGCAATCTTGATTCCAGCTTGTGCTTCATCCAGTCCAGCATTTCTCATGATGTACTCTGCATATAAGTTAAATAAGCAGGGTGACAATATACAGCTTTGATGTACTCCTTTCCAAATTTGGAACCGGTCTCTTGTTCCACATACAGTTCTAACTGTTGCTTCTTGACCTGCATACAGATTTCTCAGGAGGCAGGTCAGGTGGTCTGGTATTCCCATCTCTTTCAGAATTGTCCACAGTTTATTGTGATCCACACAGTCAAAGGCTTTGGCATAGTCAATAAAGCAGAAACAGATGTTTTTCTGGAACTCTCTTGCTTTTTCCATGATCCAGCGGATGTTGGCAATTTGATCTCTGTTTCTTCTGCCTTTTCTAAATCCAACTTGAACATCTGGAAGTTCACGGTTCACATATTGCTGAAGCCTGGCTTGGAGAATTTTGAGCATTACTTTACTATCATGTGAGATGAGTGCAATTGTGTGGTAGTTTGAGCATTCTTTGGAATTGCCTTTCTTTGGGATCGGAATGAAAACTGACCTTTTCCAGTCCTGTGGCCACTGCTGAGTTTTCCAAATTTGCTGGCATATTGAGTGCAGCACTTTCACAGCATCATCTTTCAGGATTTTAAACAGCTCAACTGGAATTCCATCACATCTACTGCTTTGTTTGTAGTACTGTTTCTTAAGGCCCACTTGACTTCACATTCCAGGATGTCTGGCTCTAGGTGAGTGATCACACCATCGTGAGTATCTGGGTTGTGAAGATCTTTTTTGTATAGTTCTTCTGTGCTTTCTTGCCACCTCTTCTAAATATCTTCTGCTTCTGTTAGGTCCATACCATTTCTGTCCTTTATTGAGCCCATCTTTGCATGAAATGTTCCCTTGGTATCTCTAATTTTCTTGAAGAGATAGCTAGTCTTTCCCATTCTATTGCTTTCCTCTATTTCTTTGCACTTATCACTGAGGAAGGCTTTCTTATCTTTTCTTGCTATTCTTTGGAACTCTGCATTCAGATGGGCATATCGTTTCTTTTCCCCTTTGCTTTTCGCTTCTCTTCTTTTCACAGCTATTTCTAAGGCCTCCTCAGACAACCATTTTGCCTTTTTGCATTTGTTTTTCTTGGGGATGGTCTTGATCACTGCCTCCTGTCCAAACCTCTGTCCATAGTTCTTCAGGTAATCTATCAGATCTAATCCCTTGAATCTATTTGTCACTTCCACTGTATAATCGTAAGGGATTTGATCAAGGTCATACCTGAATGGTCTAGTGGTTTTCCCTACTTTCTTCAAGTAGGGAAATTTAAGTCTGAATTTGGTAATAAGGAGTTCACGATCTGAGCCACAATCAGCTCCCACTCTTGTTTTTGCTAATGTAGAGAGCTTCTCCATCTTTGGCTGCAGAGAATATAATCAATCTGATTTCAGTATTGACCACCTGGTGATGTCCATGTGTAGAATCTTGTGTTTTTGGAAGAGGGTGTTTGCTATGACCAGTGCATTCTCTTGGTAAAACTCTATTAGCCTTTGCCCTGCTTCATTCTGTACTCCAGGGCCAAATTTGCCTGCTACTCCAGGTATGTCTTGACTTCCTACTTTTGCATTCCAGTCCCCAATAATGAAAAGGACATCTTTTTGGTATGTTAGTTCTAGAAGGTCTTGTAGGTCTTCATAGAACCGTTCAACTTCAGCTTCTTCAGCATTACTGGTTGGGGAATAGACTTGGATTACTGTGATATTGAATGGTTTGCCTTGGAAACAGAGATCATTCTGTTCTTTTTGAGATTGCATCCAAATACTGAATTTTGGACTCTCTTGTTAACTATGATGGCTACTCCATTTCTTCTAAGGGATTCTTGCCCACAGTAGCAGATATAATGGTCATCTGAGTTAAATTCACCCATTCCAGTCTATTCTAGTTTGCTGATTCCTAAAATGTCGATGTTCACTCTTGCCATCTCCTGTCTGACCACTTTCAATTTGCCTTGATTCATGGACCTGACATCCCAGGTTCCTGTGCAATATTGCTCTTTACAGCATTGGGCTTTATTTCTATCACCAGTCACATCCACAACTGGGTGTTGTTTTTACTTTGGTTCTGTCTCTTCATTCTTTCTGTAGTTATTTCCCCACTGATCTTAGTAGCATATTGGGCACCTACTGACCTGGGGAGTTCATCTTTCAGTGTCCTATCTTTTTGCCTTTTCATACTGTTCATGGAGTTCTCAAGGCAAGAATACTGAAGTGATTTGCCATTCCCTTCTCCAGCAGACCATGTTTTTTCAGAACTCTCCACCACGACCCGTCCATCTTGGGTGGCCCTACACAGCCTCATAGTTTCATTGAGTTAGACAAGGCTGTTGTCCACGTGATCAGATTGGTTAGTTTTCTGTGATTGTGATTTTCAGTCTGTCTGCCCTCTGATGGAGAAGGATAAGAGGCATATGGAAGCTTCCTGATGGGAGAGACTGACTTGAGGGGGAAACTGGGACTTTTTCTGATGGGCGGGGCCATGCTCAGTTCAGTTCAGTTCAGCTCAGTCACTCAGTCATGTCCGACTCTTTGCGACCCCATGAATCGCAGCACACCAGGCCTCCCTGTCCATCACCAACTCCCAGAGTTCACTCAGACGCACGTCCGTTGAGTCAGTTATGCCATCCAGCCATCTCATCCTCTGTCGTCCCCTTTTCCTCCTGCCCCCAATCCCTCCCAGCATCAGAGTCTTTTCCAGTGAGTCAACTCTTCGCATGAGGTGGCCCAAGTATTAGAGTTTCAGCTTTAGCATCAGTCCTTCCAAAGAACACCCAGGACTGATCTCCTTCAGAATGGACTGGTTGGATCTCCTCTCAGTCCAAGGGACTTTCAAGAGTCTTCTCCAACACCACAGTTCAAAAGCATCAATTCTTTGGCACTCAGCTTTCTTCACAGTCCAACTCTCACATCCATACATGACTACTGGAAAAACTATAGCGTTGACTAGACGGACCTTTGTTGGCAAAGTAATGTCTCTGTTTTTGAATATGCTATCTAGGTTGGTCATAACTTTCCTTCCAAGGAGTAAACGTCTTTTAATTTCATGGTTGCAATCACCATCTGCAGTGATTTTGGAGCCCCCAAAAATAAAGTCTGACACTGTTTCCATCTGTTTGCCATGAAGTGATGGGACCAGATGCCATGATCTTCGTTTTCTGAATGTTGAGCTTTAAGCCAACTTTTTCACTCTCCTCTTTTACTTTCATCAAGAGGCTTTTTAGTTCCTCTTCACTTTCTGCCTAAGGGAGGTGTCATCTGCATATCTGGGGTTATTGATATTTCTCCCAGCAATCTTGATTCCAGCTTGTGCTTCTTCCAGCCCAGCGTTTCTCATGATGTACTCTGCATATAAGTTAAATAAGCAGGGTGACAATATACAGCCTTGATGTACTACTTTTCCTATTTGGAACCAATCTGTTGTTCCACGTTCAGTTCTAACTGTTGCTTCCTGACCAGCATATAGGTTTCTCAAGAGGTAGGTCAGGTGGTCTGGTATCCCCATCTCTTTCAGAATTTTCCACAGTTTATTGTGATCCACACAGTCAAAGGCTTTGGCATAGTCAATAAAGCAGAAATAGATGTTTTTCTGGAACTCTCTTGCTTTTTCCATGATCCAGCGGATGTTGGCAATTTGATCTCTGTTTCTTCTGCCTTTTCTAAATCCAACTTGAACATCTGGAAGTTCACGGTTCACATATTGCTGAAGCCTGGCTTGGAGAATTTTGAGCATTACTTTACTATCATGTGAGATGAGTGCAATTGTGTGGTAGTTTGAGCATTCTTTGGAATTGCCTTTCTTTGGGATCGGAATGAAAACTGACCTTTTCCAGTCCTGTGGCCACTGCTGAGTTTTCCAAATTTGCTGGCATATTGAGTGCAGCACTTTCACAGCATCATCTTTCAGGATTTGGAATAGCCCAACTGGAATTCCATCACCTCCACTAGCTTTGTTTGTAGTGATGCTTTCTAAGGCCCATGTGACTTCACATTCCAGGATGTCTGGCTCTAGGTGAGTGATCACACTATCGTGATTATCTTGATCATGAAGATCTTTTTTGTACAGTTGTTCTGTGTATTCTTGCCATCTCTTCTTTATATCTTCTGCTTCTATTAGGTCCATACCATTTCTGTCCTTTATCGAGCCCATCTTTGCATGAAATGTTCCCTTGGTATCTCTAATTTTGTTGAAGAGATCTCTAGTCTTTCCCATTCTGTTGTTTTCCTCTATTTCTTTGCATTGATTGCTGAGGAAGGCTTTCTTATCTTTTCTTGCTATTCTTTGGAACTCTGCATTCAGATGCTTATATCTTTCCTTTTCTCCTTTGCTTTTTGCTTCTCTTCTTTTCACAGCTATTTGTAAGGTCTCCCCAGACAGCCATTTTGGTTTTTTGCATTTCTTTTCCATGGAAATGGTCTTGATCCCTGTCTCCTGTACAGTGCCACAAACGTCCATCCATAGTTCATCAGGCACTCTATCTATCAGATCTAGTCCCTTAAATCTAGGGAGGCCTAGTGGCTCAGAGGTTAAAGTGTCTGCCTGCAAGGCGGGAGACCCAGGTTCAGTTCCTGGGTTGGGAAGACCCCCTGGAGAAGGAAATGGCAACCCACTCCAGTGCTCTTGCCTGGAAAATTCTATGGATGGAGGAGCCTGGTAGGCTACTGTCCATGGGGTCACAAAAAGTCAGACATGACTGAGTGACTTTACTCTACAGGAAAAATTGCCACTTTTATAACATATATAATTGTATCTCCCAATTTATATAAGCTTTCTTTTATATTCTTCCATAAGAGTTGACATCTTCTGTAAAGTTCTTACGTATCTTGTCTCTAGATACATTACCATTTTGTTACCCTTTTGAATATTTCTATTGCTAAAATAAATTGATGTTATTAAATTTATGTATATTGGTTTTGCATTCAGCAACCTTGTAGAACTCCTTAACAATTATTATTCAAACAGTTATATCATCTGCAAATAATGAGGAAATTGCTTCTTTCTTTATGATTCTTATACCACTTGTTTATTTTTCCTGTCTTATTAAACTGGCCAGGACTTTCAGGACAATGCTGAATTGATGCTATAATAGTAACCATATTTCTTTTGTTCTTGGTTCTAAAGAATATGCATCTAATATTTCACTATTATCATGATGACTATGGGATTCTTATAAGATACTTCCCTTATCAAGTTATGGAAATTCCTTTTCACTTCTGGTTTAAGAGTTTCATTTTGAATGAGTATTGGTTTTTATCAATATTTCTATTCTTATTATCATATAGTCTTTTATTTATTAATATAGTAGGTTACAGTAATAAATTTGCTAATCTCTTTTAATGCTTCTAGCTTGATCAATGCTGGATTCAGTTTGCCAACATTTCATTTGATCTGTCTAGGTAAATGAGGCTGACTTATAATCTTCTCTCATGAGCCAACCCTTTGGGTTGCTTTTCCATCTCTGCTTCACTGTCTTCCTTCTATATTGGCCCTGAGAACTCCAAATTCTCACTCTGCTCTGCAGAACAATTCAGCTCTCCATCCCCCCATGGCATTTCTCAATAAGTGATCAAAGAATTTTCACTAAAAATCTCTCAGTAGCTTCTAAAACATTTGACAGATTCAGAAGAAAAAGCAATGTAATCATTTTACGCACAGATCATTTAAAAATCTGAAATGTAAAATTAATTGTCATTTACATAGAATTTCTGACTTTTCATGTTTTTTAGAGCAGTGTATGAACTTCAAGGACTGCCTTAGTTCATACTGGTTAACATGGAGTTAGTTATGGAATTAATCCTCTATCTTAATTAATGTATTTTATTGTCCTATTTCATTATGTTTACATTTGTTGTTTACTTTTGTTAAACTTGCATTTTTCATCATTACCATTGCATAGTATCACAATTCAAAGAATGAACTATAATTGTAAAAGTGATTTGCAGAAATATAATAGTGATGAAAATAGAAAAATAAATCCTATAAGTAATAAATGGACTTCATCAAAGCAAAAAGCTTGACTCTGTATGTCATAAGTGGACAATCAATGTGGATAATCACACAAAAGCAGATAAAAATAAATAAGAAAACAGGGAGATGACAATGAATAATGATACATTTTATTGGATCAATGAACCTTTTGGTCAAGAGTGTGTGTATTAGTTGCTCAGTCATGTCTGACTCTTTGCGACCCCATGGACTGTAGCCCTCCAGACTCCTCTGTCCCTGGAATTCTCCAGGTAAGAATACTGGAGTGGGTCGCCATTTCCTTCTCCAGAGAATCTTCCCAACTCAGGGGTCAAACCTAGGTCTCCTACATTGCAAGCAGATTCTTTATTGTCTGAGCCACCAGGGAAGCCCCTTTGTTCTAATACCTAATTTATTATCCCTTAACATTTTATCAAATAATAATAGAAGACTTCCAAAAACTTCCATACTATATTCTAATTTATCAACCTCACTTTTAAACCAACTGACTGTCCCTAGTACAAACGCAAAAAAAAAGGATTTCCAGTACAAAATTGTCAAAATTCCATGTTAAAGGTTGAAAGATATAAAAACTATAGAGTCATCATTTGCCTTCATAGCAAAAATAAGCACAATTATACCTTTGCTGATAAGATATAAAACTAGCTTCAAAAATAACAAATATTGTGGTTGGAAAGAAAGCAAGAAATAATCAGTACAATTCCTTTATCAGAGCTATTGGATTTCTTATAATGTGACTGGCATTTAAAAATCGATGACTGTTATGTATGTAAACAAGCAGACACTGTACTTCATAGTTGAGTAAAATGATTGAATAAATCAGTTGTCAGTATAGATTCACCATATATGTGAGAGAGAAGTATTCGATAGCTTTTTGACCTATTTTTCATGAAGCTGATTTTAAAAGAAGAGATTTCTGGTTTAATTAAACTTAGTTTGTCAATTATGAAATAGACTTAAAAAAGTACATTAACTCCTACACCAATGTTCATAGAGTCATTATTCACAATACTTGAAAAGTGGTTTCCAAATGTCCCATCAACAGATAAATGGACAAATGTCCAAGAAATAAATGGTAAACAAAATGTGGTATGTATATATGATGAAATATTGTTCAGCCTTAAAAATGAATGAGATTCTGATATTTGCCACAACATGGATGAAGCTTTAAAATACTATGCTAAGTTGAATTTGCCAGATACGAAAAAGGACCAGTATTGTATTGATATGATTCCTCTTATACTAGGTACCTAGAATAGGCAAATTTATGGAGATGGGGAAGGTAGAATAGTGGTTGTCAGGGAACAGGGGAAGGAGAAATGGGGAGTTGCCTAATGAGTTTCTGTTTGAGATGATGAAAAAGTTTTAGAGATGGATATACTTTGGTGATGTTTGCACAATTTTATGAATGTATTTAATGCTGCTGAATTATATACTTAAAATGGTTATTTAAAGTAGTAAGTTTTTTATTATATGTATTTTACCACAATGGAAAGAAAAGATAGTTAAATTGATATTAAAGAAGCTCTAGCTACATGAGCAGCAAGGAAATGTATCTTCCACTATATCAATGGAAGATGTTGCTTCCAGATGCAGTATGGTGCTTATTGGTGAAAATAGTGGAGGTCTGTCTATAGCATGCCTCCAGACCCTGATTTGCTGTTGAGGGACATCATGGAAGTTGTGATTATAAACTGATTGTGGTCACTTAGTATATGTCTCCTCAGCCAATAGGACTGAAACAAAAAGTGAGTACAGGATACTTTTGCACACTGAATTGCTCTGGCTGGCAAACAACAACAACAAAGAAAGGTTTTGCAGTGTTTTCTACTAAGAAATCAAATCTTTTAAAATGAGTATTTCTGTGGCTATGCATAGCATGTCTCAGTAATATATTTAGGATGTTGAATAGTCTGGATCTTTGACTTCAGGGTCTAAATACCAGGGTTTTTAAACGATTAAATATCACAACTTCTTAAAACTGAACAGTGGTGCAAACAGCTCAGTGGCTGAGAGTTCGACATTTTCCCAGTACCAATGATTTTCTTCACTCATCAGGAAAAACACTTAAGGTATGTCTTTGCATATTAAAAATCACATCCAAATGCTGCATCTGAACATGCAAACATACCCTGTGAGGCTAATGTCACCAGAGAGAGGATGTAACTCCGTCAGCTGCTGTCTCCCCAGCTGAGACCTTTTACCTGGCTTGCAGTGGCACTAAGCCGGGCTCTTGTTCTCTGGTGAAACTCTGAAAATAGTCTTCAGAGAGAACTCTCTCCATAATTTCTAGATCTGAATTTGATGTGAAAGGCCAGAAATAATCTGTCAAAGCTTCCCAACAACCTATAATTCTGAGTTAAGATTTTCTAATTTAGAAAACATAAAGAGCGGGGGGAAACCCAACAAGCTATGGGAGCTGACAGCTCAAGCAGCTCCCCAGCCAGATATAGATTTCTTTGTGAATGATTTCAAACAGCATTTCTCCTCTCACAGATAGGAAAAAAACGTTACTGCTATTTGCCTTTTAATCTGATTTTTACTTTTAGTTAAGATACACAGATACAAGGTTTAAAAGGTCACACAGCTCCATAAAGATTCAAACAAAAACAGCAATTTCATGTTTCTCATCTCCTTACACCTAATCTGTATTTTTAGAGGCAACCACTCTGGTGTTTTTTTTTGTTTTTTGTTTTTTTTTTTTGCCTACTGCTTTCTTTGATACCTCTTGTTCTCTAATAATATACTCAGACTACTATTTTAAAAAAATTTTTCCACATTAGATATTATCTATTGGCTTTCTGTTATAGAAAAGAAAGGGATTAACTCCACATATAAACACTTATTTTCTCTTTCTGAAAAGAGAAAATATTTACACTTATTTTTTCTCTTTCAAAAATTATAGCTATAATTTTTGGTTAGAGAATCAGACAATATGGACACTGCCTGACTATATATACGATGATAGAATAGTATTGCTAAGCAAATACTACTCACAGCTGTATCATGCAGTATATTTTGCTTATATATATATATATATATATATATATACACACACACACATATATATTGCTTTCTCTGGAGTTAATAAGGACTTCATTTCTTCCTTTGCTCAGTTTTCTATGTATTTATCACTAATTTGTACCCAAAGTCTTCTCCAGAGGTTTAATTATTGCTTAAGTTTACTTGAATGTATCAGATTATCCATCGATTTCTATTTTTCTTGGGAAAATCCCTCTTAGTGTCCTTCAACTGCTGCTTCAGTTTGGTCTAGATGTTCCCTCAATGTGATGAACAGATCTTTTCCAGAGATTTTTCTTTCTCCATCCTCTTTTGGATCCCATTTGTCACTTTCCTGAATCCCATATCCTCCTCTTTATTGATTACTTCCTTGTTTTGGTGGGACATATCATCTAAGCAATGGCACCCCACTCCAGTACTCTTGCCTGAAAAATCCCATGGGCGGAGGAGCCTGGTAGGCTGCAGTCCATGGGGTCGCGAAGAGTCGGACACGACTGAGCGACTTCACTTTCACTTTTCACCTTCATGCATTGGAGAAGGAAATGGCAACGCACTCCAGTGTTCTTGCCTGGAGAATCCCAGGGACGGGGGAGCCTGGTGGGTTGCCGTCTATGGGGTCGCACAGAGTCGGACAGGACTGAGGCGACTTAGCAGCAGCAGCAGCAGCAGCAGCATCTAGTAACTTTTTTAGATGGGTTGGTGGGAAATAAATTTTCTGAGACTTGGCATATCTTTATTCTACCCTCATCTAAACAGTTTAGCTGGAGAAGCAATTCTATATTAGAAATTATTTTCCTCAAAAATTTAAGGCATTGTTCTTTTGTCTTACAACCTCCAATTTTTGCTCTGAAGAAATCTGGTGCTATTTTGATTCTCAGTCCTTTGTATGTAACCTCTGATTTTCACTCCTTCAGAGAAAGTTAGGCTTTTTTGTTTGTGTAAAATGTTCTCAAATTTTGTGGTGTTGTGCCTTGCTATGAACATTTTTCGTTCATTTTCCTGAACACTCATGGATATTTTAGCTGACTAGATCCTTCAGTTTAGGGAAATTTTCTTATACTATTTGTTTGATAATTGTTTCCTGTATATTTCCTTCTCTATTTCTTTTTGGATCTCCCTTTAATCAGACATTGTACCTATTGGTCTAAGTCTCTAATTTTCATATTTTTAATCACCTCTTATTTATTTCTTTTTGTTCCACTTTCTGTGAGATTTCACCTGTGTTTCTAGCCCTTCTATTAATGTTTTAATTTTGCTATCATATTTTTGCTTTCAAAGTGTTCGCTTTTGTCCTTTGAATGTTCTAGTTTGTAGCCTTCTGTTTGTACCCACTGTCTTCTCATCTCCTAACTCTCTAAAAATATTAATGATTGGGATATTTCCTAAATCTACTTCTCTCTGCATTCTCCCTTTTTCTTTTTCTTTCCTGTTTCGTTCCTTTAGTCTTTAGTGTTAGAAGTATCCTTCAGATTCCTGATGCTCAGTGGCTGCCTGAATATATTAAAAGGGCAGCATCTTCCTGAGCTGTTAACCTGACTGCCAAGCTTATAGGAACTTACCGAGGGGAAGAAGTGGGTGGGTGGCAGGGTTGCTGCCTTTTAGTACATATGTAAATTTTTCTTTCATACCCCTGTGTCAGGATGCAGCTCTCTCCCTCTTATTCAGTCAGTCTATTTCCAGATCAGAGGAGGCAGTTCCTCTCTGAATGGGTGGTGTGGGGTGGTATTTAGAAAGCCCAATTGCTTGTTAATAAAGACTTTCAAGCTCTCTTTACAGACCCACTTGCCCCTGTCTCCCTGGGCTCCACTTTCAGAGACATTTAACATCCCTAAGTCCTAAGCAGCTCTGCTATCTGGGTTGGCTTGCTTCTGGGAAGTCCCTGCTTCCAGCTTTCCAGGGTCTGCTCTGCCAGTTACCATTCATCCGTCTTAACTCTAATTTCCAAAATGCTGTTGTGTTCTCCATTACATTGCCCTAGTGAATATATACTTTTTTAAAAGTTCCTTTTACTACCATTTAAGAATTTCCAAAAGGTTGGAGGTAAATACATTTTCAATCTGCCATATTCAATCAAAAGTCTTTTCATTTTTCATACCAGTGTTTCTGTTGATGTATGGCAAAACCAATACAATATTGTAAAGTAATTAGCCTCCAATTAAAATAAATAAATATAAATTTAAAAAAAATTAAAAAAAAGAATCTTATAATTTAAAAAAATGTAGGGTATCTAAAATTAGGTGTGATTTATGCATGCATCTATGTCCCTTTGGGCAGTAGTTCTCAAAGGGTAGTTCCTCAGGCCAGCAGCATTAGGCTGAGCTGGGAACTTGTTAGAAATGCAAATTCTTGGGCTCTACCCCAGACTTACCGAATCAGAAACTCTGGGCTGACAACCTGGAAATCTGTGCTTGAACAAGCTTTCCATGGGGTCAGTCAGATCTGTGCTGGAGTCTGAGAACAACTGCTGTTGGTGAGTGAGGCATTCTGAACACTAGAGAAACACTCCCCTACTCTCAACCTCAGCTTCAGAGCCTTCTCCTCAAATCCAGACCCAAAATGTGTCCAACAGAATAAAAAGGCTCTTTTGAGATGACTTCCTCTAACAGGACCCATCCTCCTGAGAAAATGTGTATGAATTCAGATGCTTTTCTCTTCCATGACACCTAGTTATTTACTGCTTTAGATAGTAAACAGACCAGGATCCCTGAGGCCAGAAATGCCAGCAGGCCAAGCATGGCATGAGAAGAAAAGACTGGGAAGCAGAGAAGTCTGGAGAGGGGGGATGCAGTCAGATCTCCTCCCTCTTCCATATTTTCAGTCAAATTGAGGGAGGAACTGCCGGCTTCCTTCAGGGCAGGGAGCCTTGAGGAACCTCATGGAACAGGAAGAGCTTTGTTTGGAACCCTGCGGTGGTTGCATGCCCTCACCCTCTGCCCACCTTCAAAGCAGCCGAGGCTGCTAGTCATCCCAGCCACGTACGTCCCTCCCCACCCCAGCCATCTCTGCGACTCCTCTGAGTTCCTCCATCTGCGGCTCATCTCCCTAGCCTCCCCTCATCTCCTTCCCTACCTTGGATGCTCTTTGCACATTCTCCTTTGGAACAATCACAACCACTCTCTCTCTGAGCTCTCTCCAAGGTGCAGTTAACACTCCCTTTCCATCTTCCCTCCCAGATATGTCTTCACTGTCATCTATACCTTTGAAGCCTTGATAAAGATATTGGCAAGAGGATTTTGTCTAAATGAGTTCACTTACCTAAGAGATCCTTGGAACTGGCTGGATTTCAGTGTCATCACTCTGGCGTGAGTATTTCTCCACAGTGATCTGGACACACATTATAGGTGTGTCCAGAAAAACATCTACTTCTGCTTTTTTGATTATGCCAAAGCCTTTGACTGTGTGGATCACAACAAACTGTGGAAAATTCTTTAAGAGATGAGAATATCAGACCACCTTACCTACCTCCTGAGAAACCTGTATGCAGGTCAAGAAGGAACAGTTAGAACCGGATATGGAACAACAGACTGGTTCCAAATTGGGAAAAAAAAATACTCCAAGGCTGTATATTGTCATCCTGCTTATTTAACTTATTTGCAGAGTACATCGTGAAGTGCTGGGTTGGATGAAGCACAAGCTGGAATCAAGATTGCCAGGAGAAGTATCAATAATCTCAGATACGCAGATGACACCACCCTTATGGCAGAAAGTGAAGAACTAAAGAGCCTCTTGACGAAAGTGAAAGAGGAGGATGAAAAAGCTGGCTTAAAGCTCAACATTCAGAAAACTAAGATCATGGCATCTGGTCCCATCACTTCATGGTAAATAGATGGGGAAACAATGGAAACAGTGACATACTTGTGTTTTGGGGGCTCCAAAATCACTGCAGACGGTGATTGGAGCTGTGAAATTAAAAGATGCTTTTAGTTTTTGCTCCTTGGAAGAAAAGCTATGACCAACCTAGACAGCATATTAAAAAGCAGAGACATGACTTTGCCAACAAAGGTCCATCTAGTCAAAGCTATGGCTTTTCCAGTAGTCATGTATGGATGTGAGAGTTGGACTATAAAGAAAGCTGAGAGATGAAGAATTGATGCTTTTGAACTGTGGTGTTGGAGAGGACTCTTGAGAGCCCCTTGAACTGCAAGGAGATCCAACTAGTCAATCCTAAAGAAAATCGGTCCTGAATATTCATCGGAAGGACTGATGCTGAAGCTGAAACTCCGATACTTTGGCCACCTGATGCAAAGAAGTGACTCATTTGAAAAGTGACTCATTTGCTGGGAAAGATTGAAGGCAGGAGGAGAAGCGGATGACAGAAGATGAGATGGTTGGATGGCATCACTGACTCAATGGACATGAGTTTGAGTAAACTCTGGGAGTTGGTGATGGACAGGGAGGCCTGGCGTGCTGCAGTCCATGAGGTCGCAAAGAGTTGGACATGATGACTGAGTGACTGAAGTGAAACAGGCTGCCATTCTGGGGGTGTTATCCTTATCTCTTTCCAGCTTCCTCATTTGGGACTCTGTGGCCCAGGGTATCTTTGCCAAAGACTCTTGCTTTGGGAGTCATTTTCCAGAGTTAGTCCCATACCCTCAGGGAGAAGTTGGAGACCTTAAATCTGAGCTGATAATTGGCCTGTCAAAGTGGATCAGCTTTGTACCTCCTGAACATGAAGATCTTTCCCTGAGGAACCAGTGCCCAAGGAGATGGGTTGGCCACACACCATCTGCATGGTAGTACACAGAATCTTCTAGATCACAATGGTGTGGTGGTGGTTTAGCTGCTAAGTCATGTCCAACTCTTGTTATCCCATGGACTGTAGCCCACCAGGCTCCTCTGTCCATGGGATTTCCCAGATAAGAATATTGGAGTGGGTTGCCATTTCCTTCTCCAGGGAATCTTCCTGACCCAGGGATTGAAGCTAGGTGTCCTGCATTGCAGGCGGATTCTTTACCACTGAGCCACCAGGGAAGTTCTTGCATCTTCTCAAAGAGGCCACTCTGAAAAATATTGCCATAATTAAATCAGGGTTCATGTCAGTCCATGGATGCAAGTGCCAGTAGATTCTCAGAGTCTGTTCTGGGTACTTCCTAGGCTTGTGTTGCCCAAAATTGCCTGTGTTTATGCTGCATAAATTCCCAAGACCCTGTTCATGCAGAGATGCTGACTGATTTCTGGTCCTACAGCTACGCTGGTGAAGTGACAGATCTCCGAGGGATCTCAGGCCTACGGACGTTCAGAGTCCTTAGAGCTTTAAAAACCGTGTCTGTGATCCCAGGTGAGTGGCTTTAACCAGCATATTTACTCATAGAGCTTATATTGGTTTCCACAGCCTAACATCCCACTTTGATTTTCATAAACAGCCTATAAATTGCCAGAATATGGACTATTGTCCTCATTTAAGAGAGAAACTGAGGCCCAGAGAGTAGAAAACACAATCCCAAATCCTCATCACTAGAGGCAGTTGTGACCTGGAAACCTCGTGTCCTGATTCTTAGCCAGCGCTCTATCCAGAGTAACTCATGCTGTCCATAACGGACAAAAAGATCAGGTCCTTGTTTTACATTCTCATTGTGGGATTCAGGCAAGCCTCCAGTCAGATTCTTTTATACTTGAAACCAAAATGTAAGCTTGAAAACAGAGAAGAAGGGAAAAGGCAGTCCTAGGCTCTGGTGGTTGTCTTTCCCATTTTCATGAATCTGAACATATAAGCCTCAGCCCTGCCTTCAGACCCACAGAAGAGAAAATAATTAGACAATTCTTGATTACAGACAATTCAGAAATGGAAATAGTCCCCCAGGGCTGATCTTATTGGGCCTCCAATATCTCTGTTGCCACATGATACTCCTCAACCCCCTCTGGGTTGATGGAGGGGATGGTGAGGCCTGAGACCAGGTAATGGCCTTGAGATGGGACTCAAGGCTTCCCCCTTGTGGCCTAATGGGTTGTCTCCCCTCCCTCACCCAAAAACCCCTGCCCTCACCTGGAAACAGAAATACATACGCTAGAGAAGTCCCTTTCCACAGTTCTGCATCTGGCTCTGCAGGAAATGACTGGAAAGTCTTTGCCAACTTCCACTGAACAAAGAAAATCATGAAGAATCATTTTCTTCATGAAGAGAATCACAGCAATAAGTAGTCAGTTCTTCCCCTTAGTATCTCTCTCACCTACTCAGCCAGGAAGACCCTGAATTTTGTGTACAACACCTGGCCTATGGAGACTCCCCTCCTGCCTCATCTCTCTCCTGTACCCACCTCCAGAAGCTTCCTGTGGTTCCACAGATACTCAAAGCTTTTGCTCATCACGCAGCCCCAGGCCACACTGCTCCTCTGTTAGGAAAGTCCCTTCTCCTCTTCACTCAATTCATACGCATCCTCAGGGTTCTGCCATGCTCTGACTTCCTCAAAGAGGCTCCCTGGTCCTTCCCATCTTCCTCAACCCCCGACCCGACCCTACGCCCACCCCCAGGCTTCTGTGATGGACTGTTTCTCCGTGTGCCCACCTACTCACTGATGCTATCTAGTTCTCCCTCACTCGTCAGACAGCCCCACAACAGACCAGTGCCTTAACCATTGCTTGGCTCCTGAGAGGGAACCAAGCAGGGCAGAGGGTGCTCGGTGGATTATTTGGCCAAAAAGACAAGGCAAGGCTAGATCGCAGCTTGCTTCTCTGCTTAGAGCTCTTTCTGTTACTTAGAAATCTGCTTTTCCAAAGAAGGTGATTTCCTTTGCCAGAGCAATAAATCATCCTTCCTTAAACAAGCAGGGGCCCCATCTGAGCAGCTCAGATTCTCTGTTTCTTCCTCAGTGGCTCTCAGTGGCTCTCATGGCCTCACTCTATTGCTGTGCTCATCCCTCTGTCTTTCTGTCCCTGTCTTGTTCTATCTCCCTGTATCTCTCCCTCCCTCTCTCCATTTCTTCCTTCTTCTTCCTTTTCTTCCACCTCCTCCTCTTTCTTTCCTTTTCCTCCTCTTCCTCTTTTCCTCCTTTCTTCTTTTCTTCTTCTCCTCCTTTCTCTTGCTCTCTCTCACACACCAATGTTCCTATGTCCCCAAGCCTCAAGCTGCCTCCCAGGACTGAGATAAGGACAGACAGACAGATACCAAATGACTGGAGTGAAATTGGCAGCCTCCTGCTAGGCCTAGTACCTGGAGCACAGCAGGCACTCAATAATTATTTTTTCATCAGATTGCTACTGTCTGGAATTTATTCACTTTAAGAAGATTTTAATAATGCATAGCCTGGGTCTCAGTTGCCTCATCTTTACAATTGGACAATATTCTCTTCCTATCTGCCTCTCAGGCTTATGGCAAGGTTCAGATGAGGGACTGGGCTTGAAACTGCCCTAGAGTTTGTAAAATATCTCACACCTGTGTGTAATGAAAGGGTAGGAAGGCTAAGATGCAAGCGTGCCAGGCACACGTGTGTGCTCTGTGTGTGCGATGTCATCCATGTAGAAGTACCACTGTCATCTTCCCACAGGGCTGAAGGTCATCGTGGGGGCCCTGATCCACTCGGTGAAGAAGCTGGCTGACGTGACCATTCTCACTGTCTTCTGCCTGAGTGTCTTTGCCCTGGTGGGCCTGCAGCTCTTCAAGGGCAACCTCAAGAACAAATGTGTCAAGAACTGCATGGTTGTCAATGAGACAGCCAATTACTCCTCTCACGAAAATCGGGAGTGGAATTACTGCCAAGGGGACCAAGGTCTGGTTGGTGGGGAGTGTGACGCCTCTTTATACCTGTGCAGACATATATTTTGATTGAAATTCTTCTCATGAGTTGTGTTTTACTTTGGGGACCCCCATTCTCGGTTGTCCAATGTCCCTTTCACAAGGAAATGAGTCCAGAGGCAAGTCATTCTGCCTCTGCTGGAGGATTCTGCCTCTGCACAAGGCTGAGGCCACAGCTCAGCTTCTCTCTTCCCAGATGAGACATTTCCCCTTCCCAGCTCCCAGCATACCCACGGAGGGCACGCAGTCAAGGATATCCTCCTTGCTCAGGCAGAAGTCTCAGCAGGTGTTGCTTTCACCACTCAAGGCTTGAGTTGAGGGTTGAGAACCATATGTGAGACTTCTGCTGCTTCCTTTATTTTGCAGATTATTATACCAACAAGGAAGGCACTTCTGACCCCTTACTCTGTGGCAATGGATCTGATGCAGGGTGAGTGTTCAAGCCATAACAAAACACCAGTGCCCAGCAGCCCTTCCTCCTTTTTGTCATCAGTTCTTTCTGGGTAAAGCCTAGGTTGAAAGTCCTGAGGAAAATGTGGAAATTAATAAGCCATGGCCTCTGCCATCCCAGGCTCATGGGAAGAGAGTGTATGAGTAAGCTCTTGTTATGAAACAAACATCCCCAAGATTTTTGTGACTTAAAACACCAGCCATTTATTTAGCTCAGTTCTGTGCATCTGCACCTGAGATCAGCCTGGTGTTCCTCTGACATTGACTGGACTCATTCATGCATCTGCAGACAGTGGACAGATTATCAGGGGTCCAGCTAATCCAGGATGGCCTCAGCTTGGGTGTCTTGTCTCTGTTCCGCATGGTTTCTCACCCCCCAGCAGACTAGCCCAGGCTTATTCTCCTATTGGAGGCAGGATTCCGAGAGAGAGAATGGAAATGTGCAAGGTCTCTGGAGGCCTAGGCTTACAACTGGCATAATGTCACTTCTACTGCATCCTGTTGACCCAAGTTGCAGGGCACAAGTGAGTCCAGATCCAAGAAATGGAGGAACAGACTCACCTCTTGATGGGAAAACTTGCAACATCATATTGAAAGGGGTATGGAGACGGGAAAGGGAATAATTATGGTCATTTTTGCAAACAATCTGCCCAAGAAAGGAAGTAATATTTATTAAATATGTTTTGTGTCAAATGCTCTTCATTTAGTTGTCACAACTCCATCACATGGGTTTCATTATCCTCATATAATTGAGGAAGAGACACATGCCTCAGACTTTGCAATTTCAAATTCTTACAGAGGCCAGACACAAAACAACATGTGTCTAGAATGTGAGGAATGGGCTGGGTGGGTACCAAGACCATGAGAGTTAACGCGCCAGCCAAAGTGGCAGCCACTTCCCAGTTCAGCTTTTGGTTATCATGTGGAAACATGGATCCACTGCTTCCAGATGATCCAGGTTTTTAAAAGAGAGACAGGAAATTTCGATTTTTATGTAAACTTTCTTAACTATAAACATTGACTACAAATTCCAAAAAATATCTACATATTGTGGGCCAAACACAATATTTTAGCAATGCAAATTCAGCCAGCAATCTGCCAGTTTGTGAGCTCTGATGCATTTACATAAAGATGCTGTGCTATGGAGAACCAGTGCTGTCCTAGAGGCTCCCTGGGCTGGGAAAACACAGCAAGGTGATGGTGTGAGGCAGGGAGGATGTCAAAGAAGGTTTCCCAGAGGTGGTGAGGTTGAAGGGCAAACAGGATGTCTCCAGGCTGGATGAACAAGAGATGGTTTGGATGGTACCATTCCAGGTAGCAGAATAGAATGTGAGACAAAGCAAAGGCACATGGGACTCCTCAGGTCTGCCTGCTGCTTTTGCGGGAGCAGGTATGAGTAGAAAGAGATTAGGCAACAGATGAGAAAGGCTCATCCCTGCCCATCTCCACGGCAGGGGTGTCTGGAAGCCCGGGCCCACACAACCTACTCCCTGAATGACTAACAGTCCTGTATTGCGTAAGTAGTACAGGGTGGGGCATGCTGGAGTTCAGCCTTCATCAGTTCCCTAAGAAAACAATCTCATCAAGACCCGAGGGGTGGGACTAACAGAAGAATTTGAGCAACACAGGCCCCCTGGTCTCTTTCTTCATAAATGCACTTGGCATTTGGTTCTTGAGCTCAGGAAGAGGGTTGTTCTGATGTCAGTTTTCATTTGCCCTTGACTTAATTGAAACCAAGGATCTGTCAATGTCCTTTTCCCATCTGGATAATGACATTTCTCAGGAGCATGGTTCCATAGTAACCCATACACTGACTGCGGTAAAGCTGTGAGGTGGGCCCATGGGGCCCCCTTCTGTATCCGAGAGAGACCAACTATCCCGATGGGTAGGTCCTGGCCAGGTGGGAAGAAGTGGAAAGGGCTGGGAAAGGCCTGGGGTGTCAAGTAGAGGCCAGCTTAGGTGACGGGCAGAGAGAACCTTGGTGGGCATGCTGTGAACACCAAACCTGGGTTCTTTGCTGAGCCACAGAGAAGTCAGAGACCTAAGCAAAAGCCCATACTGACCAATGGCACTGCAGGGAGAAAGTCTGAGGTCTCAAGGTGGAGAACAAGTACCAAGAAATACTTGATGGTTTTCAGCATTCTTTCACATATATTATTCTAGTCCATGTTTTTGGTAGCTTCTGGTTAAAAACAGCAAGAATTTTAATTCTGCATTTTACATATAATATTTACTATGCTGAAGGCACCTTGCAAGAGCCTTTGCACCATGGTCTCATTTAATTCTCTTGAGCAGTTAGCTGTTGATGCATAGCAGCTATAGTGGGGTTCTACAGGAGGCAGAGATAGGCTGCCCTTAGCATTAACTAGCAAACCTACAGGTAATGGGTTAACTAGCTCCTTGGGAAAGTGAAACCAAGAGAGTGTCTTTATATGTGGGTCTACAGAGCCTGGGAACTTGCAAATCTCCAACCAAAGTTGGAGATAGATAGAATTGGGATTGGGTTACAATCAAGTTTTCAGGCCCTAATCAATTGTATGGGTTCCTGCCTGTGTGTCTGCATGAATGTCTGGAGTAAGAAGATCCCTCAGAGATTGGTGTTGGTGGAGGAATCCTAAAGTAGAATCCCTAACTAAGAAAAAAAGCATTACCTTCTCCTCAGCCAGGTCATCCCACACGGGTGGAAAGGATCTCTCACATGCCTTGAGCTTAGAGATGCTTCCCGACATCAGCTTAGCTGCTTATGATGAGAAAGAGGGACGTGGAGCCTTCCCCACCCCAAGACTCAGCAGGCAGTCATCTTCAGTTTGGCCTTTCTTCATAGGTCAGTCTTCATAAGCTACTCGACAATTTTATTTCTCCTTTGAAATAAATCCATTGGCATCTGTGTGGTTTTAGACTACTGACTTCTTCTCTCTGAACCCCAGCTTCTGCATCTGTTTGTTTTTTTTTTTAAAGGATTATTGAGATGATTAAATTATAGCATTTGTGAAACACTTAGGAGAGGGAGAGGCTCAGTTATTGGGAAGTGGTGTCTTTATTGTTACATCTAATTGGTCAGTGAACTTGGCTAATGTGTGTCCTCCTTTGAAAGACAACTCTGCAAGTGATGCCAACTGACTCAGGTTTTACTGACTGTCCCTCTTGCAGTGTGAATTTGCAAAAAGCTTATGAGGTCTTGTCTGGGCCAGCTAGTCTTCTCCAGGCCATTTCTCTCTGCATGAAACTCTGAACTGAAGGTATTATGTTACTGGGGCAAGGCCAGGCTGTATGTGTGGGGGTGGGGGTGGGGGGGAGACGGGGGCAGAATCCCCTACTAGGCCCAGAAAAGTGGACTCTTGTCTAACACGTAGAAATAAATTTTCTGGGGAGATAAACACATACTGACAAAATGAAAGACTAAGTGCTTGAGCAGAGCATTTTTCTTTTTTGTAAACGGGTGTTCTTCCTATGGCTCCCAGTCTCAGGGTTTATGCAGGTGGTGCTGGTTTTCCGGGTTGCCTCTGGCCAATCATTTTGCTCATGCCCATATTTGGTCTGCCTCAGGGCCCTTCCTGGTGGCGCACACATCTCTCAATCAAGACGGATTCCAGAGCAAGGGTTTCTGGGAGGTTTGCAGGATTATTAGGGGCTGGTGTCTGCTCCCTCCTTTTGGTCCCTCCTGAATTCTTCCAGTTGGTTTTGGTGGCAGTTTGTAGTTTCCTTAGTGGGAAACTACACTTGTAGTTTTTTTGCCGTAACTCATGTAACAAGTTATTTTTGTGTCTGGCCACAGTGGGCAGTTTTGATAAGTGGTTTCCTAACATTATTATCCCACTTAATGGCCAAAAGAAACTGAGGGCTAAAAAGGCTGAATGTCCAAGGTGACTCAGCTAATGAGAATAAGGCTAGGCCTTGAGCTCCAGTCTTTGACTTCAAACCCTCAGGCCTTCTGGCAGCCCTGGACTGTCTTGGCCCCAATAAACAGAAGTCTGCGTGATTGACAGCCTTATCTGTTCTTGCTGCAGCCACTGCCCTGAAGGTTATTTCTGCCTTAAGACATCTGACAACCCAGATTTTAACTACACCAGCTTTGATTCCTTCACTTGGGCTTTTCTCTCACTGTTTCGCCTCATGACACAGGATTCCTGGGAACGCCTCTACCAGCAGGTATTGATCTGCATGTCTCCATACACACTCGGTTGGCGTTTGGAGCATTTGTTGCATGGCTATGTTTTTTCCTGGAGGACTCTGACCACATCAGGGGGCCATGTTATCTGGGTACACATTTCTCTTTTTTTTCTCTTGAATCTGCAGACCCTGAGGGCTTCTGGGAAAATCTATATGGTTTTTTTCGTGCTTGTTATCTTCCTGGGGTCTTTCTACCTGGTCAATTTGATCTTGGCTGTGGTCACTATGGCATATGAGGAGCAGAACCAGGCAACCATTGATGAAATTGAAGCCAAGGAGAAGACGTTCCAGGAGGCCCTGAAGATGCTCCAGACAGAGCAGGAGGTCAGTGAGGGCTGGACCTTTGCGAAGTCTGTTGTAGGCCTTTCACAGTTGGGCAGACATCTGGACCAGTGTCTTACATTAAGGCTGTCATTTTAGGGAACCACGGCAAGGATTCATCTTATCTCAGGGACTATCTTAGGTTAGATTTTCTCAAAAAAAGAACCCAAATGAAGAGCCTGCGCAAGTGATTCACTGAGGGGTGCTCTTAGGAGGGGATCAAAGTTAGCAGGATGGAACAAGGGAAGAATTAAATAAGGCAGTGGCCTCAGCTAGAGACTGCTTTGACCTGATCCCATGGGGAACTCCAGGGTATGACTTGTTCCACAGAGGTAGCCCTACCTGGAGGCAAAAGGACTGGCCCTTCATACCTCCATGCTCAAGCCAAATGTACAGTCAAAGGAAATTTTCTGCAGAATTCGGCAGCTGTAACCCATTTACTAATGGGTTACTAACATTAGTAATGTTTACTAACATTCAAGCAGCTGGAGATGAGGGTACTGACCTGGTAAGAGAAACCTGGGCAGGGCATCAACAGAGTTTACTACAAGGGCATGAATGAGGGAAGTGACCTAGAGGTGGCTCTTGCCCAATGTCCCAATCCAACCATCACTCTGGTCCTGAATCAGGCCTCCTCTGGTTGGGAAGCCCTCACCCACTGTCTGGGGGACACGCGTTTATGCTGAGCACATCCAGATACTGTCGGCTATAGCTGCTATTCTCTCCCCTCAGGTGCTGGCAGCGCTGGGGGTCGACACAGCCTCTCTCCAGTCTCACAATGGATCCCCCTTGGCCTCCAAAACTGCCAGTGAAGGAAAACACAGAATGAAGTCAAGGGTGTCAGAGGGCTCCACAGACGACAACAAGTCACTCCGGTCTGAGTCTTACAACCAGCACCGAATGGTAAGGCGCTCAGGCTTGTGCCTGAAAGATAACCCACTTTTGCAGCTTCCATGCACAATACACTGAAGTGGAAAGAGGTTGGTAGCAGAGAGATAATTGGAGGCACAGAGCCTAGGAGGATGTTTTGATAATCCACCCTCTATGCCCCCACCACTACCAATGGTGGCCTAAACTAGGGCAGGGACATTATGGATGGGGAAAAGTGTGGATTAGAAAGACTTTTATGGGAGCTCGAGGGAATCAACAAGACTAGGACTGTGGAATGTTGCAAAAGAAGGGAGAAGTCCAAAATGACTCTCAGGTTTCCAGGTTGGCCATTTAAGTAGGTGGTGATTCTAAGAGAGGCACACTGGAGGAAGAACTCTGGATTATAGATAGGGCAGGTGGTTTGAACATGCTGACCATGAGGTGTCTGTGAACCTGTTGGGCATCAAGGGTAAGCTTCCTTCTGACACTCTTATCTTTAGTTCTGGAGCAGAAGAGGGGTCCTTGTTCGTGGTGCTGAAATCATTTAAAAGCTTCTTTCTAACCTCATGCCTCAGCTCCTCCAGCTCAAGTTCTCACCTACTGTTGGCCCAGGAGATCCTGGCACCTGTCTTGTGGTAACAGTCCAGCCTGGGAATACCTTCAGGACCTCATTTCAGACCCAGTAGCAATTTTCCCTCTCGTCATCACCTACTACCTCCCACTCCAAGAGTCCCGGTACTCACTGGGTTTCCTCCCACCAGCTCCCTCTCCCTTGAAAGTCTTGTGTACCCCAGATGTACCCTTTCAACAGGCCTGAGAGATAACCCCTTTGTGGTAGAGCAGGTCCCACACTAGCAGTATGCGAAAGGGGCTTGACATGGTTATTTTTCAGAGCTGCTGGATCTCACTTCCCTCTTGATCTCTTTTCCTTGTGCTCCTCTGAAAGATGTGTCACTTTTTGGAATAGGATCTCGACAACCCCCAGACTTCTGTGTGCATGTCCACACACAGACACACTCCCACGCACTCTGGCCTCGGTGACACCCACACACCAGCATTTATGAGGGTCTGCTCTGCCTCTTTTGAGCAACACCTGGCATGAACAGGGCACAGTTCAGAAGCTGTTTCAAACTGGGGTTTGTCTGGAGCTCTGACAACCTCAGGGCAGGATGAATCCCAGCTTCTGTGGACATGTCAGTGACACTCTGAACTGGGCTTTAATTTCTGGCAGTCAACTTCACACAGATTAGCACTTGGATGTTCAATAATTGTCTGGTGTATGTGTGTGCTTGTCTCTCTAGCTAGATTTACCTTCAAAGGGCAAAAGAGGAAACATCCCTTTCTAATTCAACAACACTAGGTACTTGGTATAAAGAGTTGACTAAAACATGGCCCATTTTTCAAGAACTTCCATTTGGGTGGAGGAGGCAGATATAAAAACAGCTATGTGTTGAATACTATATTGGGGACAGATAGATGTTGTTTGGGGAATAGGAGCAGGAACATCTATTCTTATGAGGGTGAGAGTGTATCAGGAAAGGCTTCATGAAGTAGGGGATAATTGAAGTTCTTAGTAAGTAGTGAGTAAGTCCTCCAGTAACTGAGGACTGAGAGGGTTTGAGAAAGAATGTTTTCCAGGCAGAAAGATCATGTTTGTTCTAAGGACAGGGAGAAGTTGTTTGGGTACTTCCTTAGTACTAACTGGTTGGAGTTTCTGTTTGTTAAGGCATTCCCTTCCTTCTTTCCCAGGTGTGTTATTGTAGTAAATAGACCATAGGCAGTTTTAATAAAAAGCCATTTTCTGATCAGCAGTAATGAGAGGGAGATTGGGGGTAGCACTTAGCAGAGAGATGCAGCAGAGCTTTCAGAGAACACACAGGATACCAGTTGATCTGCTTGAATGATTTTAAGGCAAGTCCAGAATTTAGATTCAGAAGCCATTGTCCACCATTTGCCAAATAGGTTAATTCTGAAATATTAGGTTGTGGCCAAGGAGACATTGCTTGATAAATACAGGACCAAAATTTTCTTCTTAGTTTCTTGGTTTGCTTAGTTCCCAAGTGCATATGACTCAGTTGTCCCATCTTTCATAAGGACTTGCCAATTTTGCTCCTTTGCTTCAAAAGTAGGAAGGATACATAGATTTTATGAGTTCGCAGTCCTTGGACATATATTCTAGACAAAGAGTGCTATGTTTTTAATACTGAATTACAATGAAGATTGCTGTCAGGACAAGGCTCCAAATCATCCAGAAAGCAAACTTCAATTCTGAGGGAGATGGGGGCAGGTCAAGAGGGCTTTAAGTGTGTCCCAACTTTAATAATTTAGTAAGTAAAAGAAATTAAGTAAGGGAGGGGAAATTCAGCAATATGATCTGAGTTTGATAGGAAGTCAACGTTTAGATTTTAGAAACACTTTCCATGAAGAGAAAAACAAATATTATATATTAATGCATATATGTGGAATCTAGAAAAATGTTATAGGTGATCTTATTTGCAAAGCAGAAATAGAGATACAGACGTAGAGAACAAACCAATTCAGAAGGGTGGTGGGAGGAACTGGGAGGTTGGGATTGACATATATACACTACTATGTATAAAATAGATAACTAATGAGAACCTACTATGTAACACAGGGAACTCTCCTCAAGGCTCTGTGGTGACCTAAATGGGACGGAAATCCAAGAAAGAGGAGATACATGTACATGTATAGTTAACCCTGGTGACTCAGACAGTAAAGAATCCGCCTGTGATGCAGGAGACCTAGGCTCAATCTCTGGGTTGGGAAGATCCCCTGGAGAAGGGAATGGCAACCCACTCTAGTATTCTTGCCTGGAGAATCCCATGGACAGAGGAGTCTGGTGGGCTACAGTCCATGGAAAGAGTTGGATGCAACTGATAATTAACACTTTTTCTTTCACAGTTGATTCACTTTGCTGTATAGTAGAAAGGAACACAACATTGTAAAGCAACTATACTTCAATAGAAATTAGTTTAAAAAAAGAAAGAAGCACTTTCTATGAGCTGAGGACAGAACTGATAAGTTGTCTGGTCAGGTTCATGGTTGTGGGAACCAGCCAACCCAGCATACTAACCCTCCAGGGGCTGGAGGCCTATGAATTAGCTCCTTTCCTCTGGCAACTGTACACCACACGACTCCCTGGGAAGAAGATTTTGATGGGAAATGTTTATTGATTTGGAGGAATGGCACTATTCTTCCAGGAAATTAGACTGCAACTCTCCCTTCCATCTCCCCATTGTTGACTGTTCAACGCTTGCCTCAAGGGATCCTGGAAGCTCATTATATTACAAAGCTCTTGTCTCCTCCTTTGCAACACAAACTCTCACACCCTTATAGGCTGAATCTAATGAATTGTCAGACCTAATTTTCAGAAAATAAAGAGCGCTTGTTCATTCAACAACCATTTACCAAGCTTGTTTCTGTATTGGTGTACATAACTGTCTTCTGAGGTCACAACTTTGCACTCAAGCGGGGAACTTAAGATACCTTTGTCCAGCCCCATGGCCTAAGATTGGCAAACAACTGACCCACCTGGGTGACGTTTGTCCTCTGACATACCCTTGGCCATGATGGCCTATTTGCTGACCTTGAGCACCTTGCAGTCTCTTTTCGGTGTTGGCCTTTTCCCAGACTGAGTTAAGAATATTCTTTTCCTTCCTTCCTTCTCTGCGTACACCTAGAGCACTCCATAGATCTGTGTCTTTAATTTTGCACAGGAGGGTCGTAAGGCTGAAGGCAGGAAGTGGGAGTAGGTGGAGGGAAGTGTTGAGTTCCAGATTTGCCTGCAGGATGATCTTCCAGGCTACCTTCTTTCCTGCTTTTTTGGGGCAATGCCCAGTCTTTCCTAGGCCTCGCCACTGGGAGACGCCGGGCTAGCCATGGCAGTGTGTTCCATTTCCAGGCCCCTGGCCGAGACATCTCATTCCCTGATGGGGTCACAGATGATGGAGTCTTTCCTGGAGACCATGAAAGCCATCATGGCTCTCTGCTGATGCTTAGGCGTGCAAGCCAGCAAGGCCCCCTCCCTAGGAGTCCACTGCCTCAAACCCTCAACTGTGGCTCAGGGCGTGGAGAAGATGGAGCTCCCAAAATGACCACTGGAGAGCTTGCCCCTGGAGTCATCGAAGTCTCGGTGAGTTTGTGAATGCTCCAGGCTTTCTGGGGCTGCTCTGCAGCTAGAGGCCTCAGGCCAAAAAGCCTTGTGTGTTACCCATGGAAGGATCACTTAGATGTTGCTCTGCCCAACTCCTCCCAGCTACCCTCATTCTACAGGCAGGACAGGTGAGACCCAGACGGAGTGATTGAATTTACCTGAAATCAAACCTGTCTCCTCATTTACTCTGTAAAGAATCTGCCTGCAATGCAGGAGACCCAGGCTTGATCCCTGGGTTGGGAAGATTCCCCTGGAGAAGGAAATGGCAACCTACTCCAGTATTCTTGCCTGGGAAATGCCATGGATGAGGAGCCTGGTGGGCCACAGTCCATGGGGCTGCACAAGCATCAGACATGACTTAGTGATTAAACAACAACAACAAGTGATACACACTATTTTCCAGCTGCTCTGATCTCTTTCCCCTGGAGTTTCTCTGTCCCTCTTCCCTATCGCTGCTTTAGAGATAGGCCTATTTGCTCCCTGGATGAGTATGAAAAAAAAAAAAAGAAATGTTCTTCTCTTCTTGCCTGTAACTCTGTGCAAACTATCCTGGGCTTGACAATTAAGACTCAGAGAAATCCTGGGAGGTGCCCTGGACAGATCTTAGCAGAAGCAGAGTATCCCTAACTTGACTTGGAGAAGAAAGAACTTGCCAAAATGCACAAATTAGGCAACAGTGACTAACTGGCCAACACTCTTAACAGCATAATCCCAGAATTTAATGGCAAATCAGAGACTCCTCATCTGATTGGAGCTGTGATTTAATTAAACTCTCCCTCCAGCTTCAAAACTTGCATCTCTGTTTTTCTTTTGCCCTCTGGCCAGTCCAGGACACAGGGTGGTTTGCACACAGACTGCTGAGCTGACCATTATATGGCTCTAGTGACTTGGCTAAGTCTCACAGAGTTACCTTAGCTCCATCCCTGACTGGATGTATGGGATTCAGAGTCCCAGCAAGAAACAGATGAGCCACTGCAGTGCGCAACTGGAGTTTATGGAAGTTTATTGAAGAGGTGTGCTCTGGACTCAAGAACAAAGAAGGGGCAGTGAAGCACTGAGAGACTAGCCACAGTGGGAAGCTGTAACCCACCTAGGCTGCAGGAATGAGGGGAAGAACCAGAGCCCAGCAAGTGCTGCCACTTTATGTGGGAGGTGGCCTAACAAAAGGTGGCCCAGCAATAGCCCAGCAGAGAAGTAGCCAACGGACAGATAGTGACTCCTCCCTCCTCTCAGCCTCTGATCTCCTATCTGTGCCTCCCACTGGCCATACCTGACCAGAACCAGAGGGTGAGGATGATTCAGTTTGCCCAGGTCACCCTCCCCAAGTATGGAGCAGGGCAGAGACGGTGGAGGGTAGGTCCTCCGAGGATCAACCGAGAATCGCCAACCCAGAGCCCTCAGGTCAACACCAGGCTGCGGGAGGTACTTTAACACTCTGGAAAATGCCTCATTCAAGAAACCTTCTTGTTATTCTGTGGATTGCCACTTTCCTAGATATTCCAGGCTTGATTCATTTTAGTGAAATTATCAACTAGTGCGAGATGAACTCCTTAAGCCCTTCCACGTCACAGGGACCTGAACTTCATTCACAGTTGTGCCATTTACCAACTGAGTCACCATTAGCAAGTCCCTTAAATTCTTCAAGCCTCCATATTTCCTCTTGTAAAAACCTTATTAAAAGGTTTCTAAATGGCTAGCGGGTTAAGTGGAATCACAGAGCCCTTTCATTTATATATATATATGTCTGATCAATAATAGCAGTAGATGCTAGAACCTTCTGTTGAGTCCTCACGGTTGAGAACTTTCCAAACTTTTTTTGTATGTATGAAGTACTTACTATGAGCTTCACCTACAGCAGGTGCTCAGTAAACACTTGTTGAATTTGTATTCTGAATGGTTTGTGCAGTGCTGAGTCAGCATCTATGAACCTGGGACTCCCCACATCCAGGGTATGTGTGTGACTAGAGTTAGGGGCCTGGCACAGAACCCAGACAGAACTTCCAATAAAGGCCCAGAGATGGAAGAATCAAAAGGATTGTGTCAGAAACGAAGAACTGGACAATCAAGACACATAAGCATTCCCTCAGAAAGAGATCATGTAGAATTGGAACCAGGTCATGTACTGGGGAGAGATACGGGCCTCTTAGGAGGGAGGTCAAGGAGCCCTATTGTGGTGTAGGAGTTCTGGGTGAATGTCACATGCGCATCCCAGCAGAAGGCCAATAATGACTGCCTGGCCCAATGCCTCTGCATTGCCCACCTCCCTTTGGTAAACATCTCAGAGACTCTTGAGGCAGCTCTATCTCTGCTCTGGTGCTCAGGTACCTATCCTAGAACAAGAGTCAGCAAAGCCTCAGGTGATCCCAGGTCATGTGTCAACTTGAACCCAGGCTCCAGTTGGATCCCAGCTTTGTGTCCTATTCTTCACACCTGAGCTCTTACCCCAAGTTCATGCAGCAGACCCTTTACTCCAAGCATGACTGCAGAGGATCATAGCTTCACTGGGCAGCTTGCAACCACCCAAGATAGGCCAATAAGAGGCTGAGTGATCAGTCTTTGCCACTGAAGACTTCTATTTGGAGAGTGTCCTGACTCTATTTCTGTCCCAGCAGGCATCTGATGCAGGACAGAAGACTTTCCTAACAGCAGACTACTTGAATGAACCTTTCCGAGTCCAAAGGGCAATGAGCGTTGTCAGTATCATGACCTCTGTCCTCGAGGGTAAGTACTGCTCATTGGAACTTCTTTTCAGTATGCCATGATAAGGCCCCTTATATGCAGAAGATGGGATGCCCCAAACTTGTGTCGAAGGGCACTCATCTCTGTGTCCTGGGATCATAACTATTACTCTTTTTATGCTCTCTTTCCATTACCCTTTATCAGTGTTTTTTTTTCCAAATTTATTTTTAATTGGAGGATAATTGCTTTACAATGTTGTGTTGGGTTTCTGCCATACAGCAACATGAATCAGCCTATCAATGTGGTTTTTTAAATGTGAATAAATTTTCAAAAATAATAGAATCCTGTGAATGAAATCCTCTAGTTCCTTTCATATTCAAATTAACATCTGCTTTATTTTGTTGTTGTTCAGTTCCTAAGTTGTGTTTGACTCTTCGCGACCCCATGGAATGCAAGATGCCAGGCTCCTCTGTCTTCCACTATTCCCTGGAGTTTGCTCAAATTCATGTCCATTGAGTTTGTGATGCTATCTAACCATCTCATCCTCTGACACCCCCTTCTCCTTCTGCCTTCAATATTTCCAAGCAACCGGGTCTTTTCCAATGAGTCAGCTGTTCACATCATGTGGCCAAAATATTGGAGCTTCAGCTTCAGCATCAGTTCTTCCAATGAATACTCAGGGTTGATTACCTTTAGGATTGACTGGTTTGATCTTGCTGTCCAAGGGACTCTGAAGAGTCTTCTCCAGCACCACACTTCATAAGCATAAGCATCAATTCTTTGGTGCTCAGTCTTCTTTATAGTCCAACTCTCACATCCATACATGACTACTGGAAAAACCATAGCTTTGACTATATGGCCCTTTGTCGGCAAAGTGATGTCTCTGCTTTTTAATACGCTGTCTAGTTTTGTTATAGTTTCATGGATGCAGTCACCATCTGCAGTGATTTTGGAACCCAAGAAAATAAAGTCTGTCACTGTTTCCACTTTTTCCCCATCTATTTGCCCTGCAGTGAGGGGACTGGATGCCATGATTTTAGTTTTCTCAATGTTGAGTTTTAAGCCAGCTTTTTCACTCTCCTCTTTCACTTTCATCAAGAGGCTCTTTGGTTCCTCTTAACTTTCTGCCATTACAATGGTATCATCTGCATATCTGAGGTTGTTGATATTTTTCCCAATAATCTTGATTCCAGTTTGTGATTCATCCAGCCCAGCATTTTGAATGATGTACTCTACATGTAAGTTAAATAAGCCTCGATGTACTCCTTTCCCAATTTGAAACCAGTCAGTTGCTCCATGCCCAGTTCTAGCTGTCACTTTTCTTGACCCACATACAGGTTTCCCAGGAGACAGGTAAGATGGTCTGGTATTCCATCTCTTTAAGAATTTTCTACAATTTGTTGTTATCCATACAGTCAAAGACTTTAGCATAGTCAACAAAGCAGAAGTACATGCTTTTCTGGAATTCTCCTGCTTTCTTCATGATCCAGTGAATATTGACAATTTGATCTCTGCCTTTTCTAAACCCAGCTTGCACATCTGGAAGTTCTTGGTTCATGTACTGCTAAAGCCTAACTTGAAGGATTCTGAGCATAACCTTGCTAGCACTGAAGTGAATGCAATTGCATGGTAGTTGGAACATTCTTTGGCATTGCCTTTCTTTGGGATTGGAATGAAAACTGACCTTTTCCCATCCTGGGGCCACTGTTGAGTTTTCCAAAGTTGCTGCCATATTGCAACACTTGAACAGCATCATCATTTAGAATTTTAAATAGCTCAATGGGAATTCCATCACCTCCACTAGCTTTGTTTGTACTAACACTTCCTAAGGCCCACTTAACTTCACACTCCAGGATGAGCTCTAGGTGAGTGACCACACCATCATGGTTATCCAGGTCTTAAGACCTTTTTGGTATAGTTCTTCTGTGTATTCTTGCCACCTCTTCTTAACCTCTTCTGCTTCTGTTATGTCCTTACCATTTCTGTCCTTTGTCATGCCTCTTATTGCATGAAATGTTCCCTTGATATCTCCAGTTTTCTTGACAAGATCTCTAGTCTTTCCCATTCTGTTGTTTTCCTCTATTTCTTTGCATTGCTCATTTAAGAAGGCCTTCTTATCTCTCCTTGCTATTCTCTGGAACTCTGCATTCAATTGGGTATATCTTTGCATTTCTCCCTTGCCTTTCACTTCCCTTCTTCCCTCAACTATTTGTAAAGCCTCTTTAGACAACCACTTTGCCTTCTTGCCTTTCATTTTCTTTGGGATGGTTTTGGAGACTGCCTCTTGTACATTGTTACGAACCTCCATCCATAGTTATTCAGACACTCTGTCTACCAGATCTAATCCCTTGAATCTATTTGCCACCTTCACTGTATAATTATAAGGGACTTGATTTAGGTCATACCTGAGTGGCCTGGTGGTTTTCCATACTTTCTTCAACTTAAGCCTGAATTTTCAATAAGGAGCTCATGATTTGAGCTGCAGTCAGCTCCAGGTCTCATATAGAGCTTCTCCATCTTCAGCGGCAAAGAACGCAATCAATCTGACTTTGGTATTGACCATCTGGTGATGTCCATGTGTAGAGTCATTTCTTGGTTTGTTGGGACGGATGTTTGCTATGACTAGCATGTTCCCTTGACAAAACTCTGTTAGCCTTTGCCCTGCTTCATTTTGTACTTCAAGGCCAAACTTTCCTGTTTTTCTGGGCATCTCTTGACTTCCTATTTTGCATTTTAATCCCCTATGTTGAAAAGGACATCTTTTTTTTTGGTGTTAGTTCTAGAAGGTGTTGTAGGTCTTCATAAAACTGGTCAACTTCAGCTTCTTTGGCATTAGTGTTTGGGGTATCAACTTGGATTTTTGTGATGTTGAGTGTTTGCCTTAGAAACAGAATAAGATCATTCTGTCTTTTTTGGGGTGACACCCAAGTACTGTGTTTTGGACTCTTTTGTTGACAATGAGGGCTGCTCCATTTCTTCTAAGGGATTCTTGCCCACAGTAGTAGATAGAATGGTCATCTGAATTAAATTCTCCCATTCCCATCCATTTTAGTTCACTGATTGCTAAGATGCTGATGTTCAATCTTGTCATCTCCTATTTGACCACGTCCAATTTACCTTGATTTATGAATCTAACATTCCAGGTTCCTATGCAATATTGTTCTTTATCTGCTTCATATGTATTCACAAATTAGATTTTTAAAAGTGATGTAGAACTTCCCTGGTGGTCCAGTGGTTGAGACTCCACACTGCCACTGCATGGGAAGGAGGGGCATGGGTTCAATTTTTGGTTGGGGAATTTCCACATACCATGCAGTGTGGGGGAAAAAAGTGATCTAACATGCACTGGAGAATTTCAAGCTACCACTCAGGTTTGCAAGAAATTTAACAGTCTTGAGTTTTCAAACATGGAAAAATTGTTCCAGTATATTTCATGGCTGTAACTTTTACATCTTATAACTTAATTTCTGTCTCAGGCTCATGCTGAGTGTTAGAAGGCAATTTCAGTAAATTAATTGTTAAGGTTACTAAATACTTATTAATTCAGGTTCCATCAGTCAGGTAGGAATCCACTCAGTCTCCCCAAGGATGGATCCAAGTTCTAATTGCTGACAGCAAACCAAGAAATGGAGGAAGAGAGTGGCCACCTGGCACTTGAGTTCCCAAAGAGCATGGCTGTATCTTTCTTACCCTGAGTATAAGACCTGTCTTCTTATCCAGCCTTTGTTTTGCCTCAGGGTGTGGAAAGCATGGCCTTAGTCATATCCAGTTATTTATCCCCTCTGGAAAATTTTAAAATGTCCTGTGCTGGAGGAGGGAGAAGGGAGCTTGGATGTTGGTGTGTCCCTGAGAAGGGGCCCTGGCTCTCCACCCAGTCCTGGGCTGAATTCTCACTGCAGGGGAGGACATGGTGGACAATAGACACCCAAAAAATAAAGAAAGGAAAAAATCTGAGGGACTTGAAAACAGCCGATCAATGCCTTACTTTCTAGGTGAACCCAGAGGTAGCAAGTCTTAGAGAGAGACTTGCATACCTGGCACAGCATAACTGTAGGGTAGAATGAGCCAATAACATATCTGCATAGAGAGGGCCTGAGGCAACCTCACGGGTTGCCCTGTGGCCCTGGCATTACAGGAGAGTATTTGGATGATCCCTTTGTTCCCACTTAAGACTACAGAAGGAGATGAATGAGAGTTAAACAGGGAATAGCCATTTCCTTGGCTCTCCCACCAGCTACCAGATGGGGACGTTGATGACTCATGTGAAACACACTTGGCAATGACTAAGGACCAGCTCAACCCTCCACCAACCTTGAGATCCCCAGAACTCAGACACAACATTAGATAATGAGTAGTAACAGACTTTGAATTAACCAAATTAAGTCCCCTAGTTGGGGACTTGATGCATAAATTGAATTTAGTTACAGGGGAAAAAAACCCTTAAGTCACATTTTTTGCATACCTGTGTTTGTGTTTTGAAAAATGTGTACCTATTCCAGTAACAACAATGTGTATGCACTCTCATGTTATCTTTCCTCATGGATAACTATTTAATAATTACTCATCAGCAGAGAGTGAGAATTAGAGAGGAGGAGGCAGAAGTTGGAGGAGAGGGGAGGTAGTGAGAAATGCAGGTTTGGAAGACTGAAGGACTGAAATGGAGAAACACAGCAGGATTCTGGGCGGTTACAAGCTGGGAGCAGTCAACATAGTTTTGTTATTTTTTTCTAACCCAGTTCAGTAGGTTGGGTGCAGGTACAGAATTGTCTGCATGTTGGGTTCGTTCAGAGTTGGGGTTTTGCCAGGAAAGTACAATGGAGGAGGAGCTGGCAAGGGAACTCAGGGTTGCAAGGGAGTATAAGGAGGGATAGACATGAAATCTGATCTGGGTAAGTTGAGAAGCAAAGACATGACCTCTATGAAGCAAAGCAGTTAAAAAGTGTACAGTCCATGGTTTGAAGGACCAAATGGGGACAGAGGTTGGGGTGCACTTGCTAGACTACAGGAAACGGCAATCAGAGCGAAAGAGGGTGAGCGCTGAAGTGGAGGTGGGAGGTGGTAGTTATTAGTAATTACAAGGTCTGGGGGCTGGCCATGGGGTGGGGTTCTGAGTCCACGCCTGGCTGATAGTTATCACTGACCACACCTGTGATGCAGAACTCGAGGAGTCTAAACAGAGGTGCCCACCCTGCTTGACCAGCTTGGCTCAGAAGTATCTTATCTGGGATTGCTGCCCCACATGGGTGAAGCTCAAGACGCTTCTCTTCAAAATTGTGACGGACCCCTTTGCAGAGCTCACCATCACCCTGTGCATCGTGGTGAACACCGTCTTCATGGCCATGGAGCACTATGGCATGAGCCCCGCCTTCGAAGCCATGCTCCAGATTGGCAACATTGTGAGTGAGTCAGGGCTGGGGCGGCTCTGGGTAAGGTGGTGGCATGCCCTCAGTCACTGGAGTGTTGATCTAGCTGGCTGAGAGCAAGGGAACAGTGTGGGAGATGCGTGGACACTGAGCACAGAAAGTCAATTCTGGAGGACCAGGCTACGCTGGTGGGAATTGCTTTCAGATAAACAGTCCAGGGAGGTGGACTGCAAGAGCCCTGACCTAGGGGCAGCAGATTCCCCTCCCCCCTTTACAGAACTTAGGAAACCCCACCCCCACCCCACTGAATTTTGGGATTGCAGCTGCCTCTACCTTGAAATGACGAGAAATGCCACTTTCCCATCTGGAGACAGCTTACGGACTTGCAAATTTCCTTCCAACTCTATGGCTTTTGTGACCACAAAACACAGTGGCTGCAGTTTTCCAGTTCTGTCCTCTAAGAGCCAAAAGGGGGCGGGAGGGAGGGAAAAATAAAGAGAGGGCGGGAGCCTGGGCCTGTGGTTGCTGTCATCTTGTAAGCATCAGGGAGTCCAAACTTTTTTTTTTAATCGGGTTTAGACAGGACTCTCCTTTAAATTTTCCTCCGTAACTTTTTAGTATTATTTCCTTTTAACAAGATAAAATCCGTACCAGATTTCCCTACATGCTGAGTAAAGTATCAGACTCAAGTATCAGCCCGTGTCCCCACAGTAATAATAGCCAACTTTATTTGACCACCTACTTCAGACCCCACATAACCTCAGATGCTTCTCATGGGTTATCTCATTTTATTTTCACAAAAAAACCCCGATATAGTAGGTGCTATTATTATGCCCTTTCACAGATGGAAGAACCGAGGTGCGGGAGGTTAAATAATTTGCCCGAGGTCCTAGAGGTGAGCAAGTGGTAGCATCAAGATTGGAACCCAGGCCAACTGGCTCTGAAGCTCACACTTCTCAGCTCTTGAGTGTTAATCCCCTTTACAGGACTGCTTGTGTGTGTGTGTGTGTGAGGGAGCGATTGTGCATGTGAGTGTACGTGTGTGTATGTGAGTATATGAGAATTGCACCAGAGCAAAGGGCCACACACATGCACACAAGAAAAGCGGAAGCTGAGAGGTCGGGGTCCTGCCTCCATGTCCCCCGCAGTGTCCACTCCACTGGGCGGCTTACTAGGTCCACCAGGACCATACAGCTCTTCTAGCTCCTTGCAGGCTGCAGACAGGTAGATAGAGGTGTCCCAGAGGAAATGTGACTTCTCTAGAAATCTCTCCTCTCCCCAGAATTCATGGATGTAAAAAGGAGGCCGGTCAGTTCTGGGACACTGTGGAGCCAGCGTGCCTTGCGTTTCAGCAGCAAGCAGGCTGCTGCACTGTGCTGCCCTGTGCTGTGCTAGGCTACGCTCAGTTGCTCCATCATGTCCGACTCTTTGCGGCCCCATGGACTGTAGCCCACCAGGCTAGAATACTGGAGTGAGTTACCATGCCCTCCCCCAGGGCATGTTCCCAACCCAGAAACAGAACTGGGGTCTCCTGTGTTGCAGGCAAATTCTCCAGCTGAACTTCCTGGGAAGCCCCAGCATGCAGGCTAAGAAGACATATTCTATTTAAAGTTGATCTGAAAAGGGGAAAGGGAAAGAGAAGGGAGAGCTTATTGCCAAGAGTCATCATAGACCCCAAGGATCCTATGGAAGAGATCTCTGAGCCCACATTTGATTTTACAGTTGGAGAAGTTAAGGCAAGAAAGACCAAAGGCCTTTACTGCTGTGACAGAGTCCAGAGTCATTTTTCAAAAAGAAAGGCAGGCACTGTGTGGTGTTTATTGTAAATCAGGTGCTTTGTAAATATTATCTCAGCGTTGCAACAGGGCCATGAGGTTATCACCACCTCACAGCCCAAAAGAGAGCATTAAGACCCAGAGAGGTTAAGTATCTTGCCAAGGTAACACAGATGGTGAGAGTGGAGCCAGAGGCGACCAAGGTCTCTCTAGGGCACAGGACCTCACCCCCCAACACACCACACCACACCACACTGACTCGCCTACAAAGGACACTCATGGATGCTCTTTGCATCTCACAGGTGTAGTCTTATGGCATCAGGAAAGTCCCTTAAACTCTCAGTCATTTCCTTCTCTGTAGAAGGGATGTAGCTGCCTCTGTTTGCCAGGCTGGCAAGAAGCTCTGATGAGAGCAAATGAAAGAAAACTCCTGGCCCTGGTCTCCGGTTTCTTCCTTACCTGTCTCCTCCTTTCCCTGCTGGTTGTTGCGTGACCTGAGCCTGGCCCTAACCTCTTTCAACATCACAATTCTGTCCTGCCTAAGACCATTAAAGATACTTAGAGCTGAAAGAATCTTAGAGACAATGTATCATTACTGTTTCTGCTAATAGCTATTATTGATTAATGACGAGCTGTCTGCTGGGACCTTTGCTAAGAACTGCATATGCATTATCTCACTTAAGCCCATCACAGTGTTGTTGCTCAGTCGCTCAGTCCTCTCTGACTCTTTGTGACCCCGTGGACTGTAGCCCGCCAGGGTCCTCTGTCCATGGGATTTCCCAGGCAAGAACACTGGAGTGGTTTGCCATTCCCTTCTCCAGGGGATCTTCCCAACCCAGGGATCGAACCCAGGTCTCCTGCATTGACAGGCGGATTCTTTACCAGTGAGCCACCAGGGAAGCCCAAAACCCATCATACGGATGAGGAAAATGAAGTATAGAGGATGCATTCCTTGTCCAAGCTCATACAAGCTAGAAATGGCTGAGTTGGTGTTTTTATCTGGGCCTGTGTTGCCCCACAATCCCTGCTTTTAAACAACTGAACCAGATTGACTTATTTACATAATTATATAATAATTATTGTCCTAATGATTATCCACTTACTCTGTGTCCAACACTGAAGCCTGGAAACCCTAATGCATATTACCTGAGCACTGGTCCACGGATTGCTCTATGCTGCCTCACTGAGTGTTCCCATCCCTCATCCTTTAGGAGTCAGCAGATGATACAGAAAGTGAATAAAAATGAAGTAAAAGGATTTGCCACTCTATAAACAAGACATTTCTCCTCTGCCCTGCTTGTCATTGGCCACAACCTCACAGACCCCACTGAGATGAATCCCTGTTTCTGTCTGCAGGTATTTACCATGTTTTTTACTGCTGAAATGGTCTTCAAAATCATAGCCTTGGACCCCTACTATTACTTCCAGAAGAAGTGGAACATATTTGACTGCATCATTGTCACCGTGAGCCTGATAGAGCTGGGCGCGGCCCGGAAGGGGAGCCTGACGGTGCTGCGGACCTTCCGCCTGGTAACGTGCTCTTTTGGCAATTTGGGGAACCCCCGCCCAGACATCCAGGCAGGCTCTCTGCTGGAAACAGACTCTGTCCTTTGGGGACCCCACCTGCCGGCTCCCTCTTCCTCTTCCGTCCCTGTGGGAGGATGTGGGGTGCGGCTCCTGGGAGACTTGGTGCTTTCCACTTCTCAGAGTGGGGGCGAGCCTTCCCTCTCCTGGGCCCCCTCATCTGCCCCAAGAGGGGAATGCTCAGCACCCCGTTGTTCTCTTGTCAAATACAGTAGATGATAATCACAGCAGCTACTGTTTCCTGAGACCTGGCAATATATGACGCACAAAGCTAAAGCCTCGATATAACTTGCCTCATTTTAGGCTTACATCACCTGGACAGAGTTGCTTTTACTATCCCCACAGAGATGAGGCAAACTGAGACAGACTGGTTAAGTGCTGACCCAGTCTCCCCGCTGCTGAGTGAGCCTCAGATGTGCATTTCGAAGCCAGGCTGCCTAACTCGAGTCCCCCCAACCCCATCTCAAAAAAAGGCTACCATGGCCCCTGTACTTCATACTCATTTTAGAATCAACTTGCCGAGTTACACACCCACACACACAAAATTGTTGTTGTTTTTTTTCTGTTGGGATTGTAATAATACCTAGATCAGTTTGGGGGAAAAAAATGTAACCTTTATGTTATGTAATCTTCTGATCCATGAAAATGGCACACAATTTCCCTGGGTCCCCAAATCACCGCCCCAATGTCTCACCCACCTCAAAAACCATCTGCTACTAGTCTCTCATCCAAGCTCTTCTCCCAGCTCAGCCCTGGGATGCCCTCTACTGAAGGGGTTCCCCTATTTTAACAAAAGAGATGTCCCCATGGCATCTGTGTCTGTAAGGCAAGTCACCCACCTTGTTTTATTTCTTCAAGAATATTGTGGCCCCAGGAATTCCCTGATGGTCCAGTGATTAGAATTCCACCCTTTCACTGCTGGGGGCCAGAGTTCAATTCCTGCTCCAGGAACTAAAGTCCCTCAAGCTACTCTGCTGCTGCTAAGTCGCTTCAGTTGTGTCCGACTCTGTGCGACCCCATAGACAGCAGCCCACCAGGCTCCCCCGTCCCTGGGATTCTCCAGGCAAGAACGCTGGAGTGGGTTGCCATTTCCTTCTCCAATGCATGAAAGCAAAAAGTGAAAGTGAAGTCGCTCAGTCGTGTCTGACTCTTAGCGACCCCATGGACTGCAGCCTACCAGGCTCTCCCGTCCATGGGGTTCTCCAGGCAAGAGTACTGGAGTGGGGTGCCATTGCCTTCTCCGACAAGCTGCTCTAAGTGCCAAAAAAAGGCTACCATGGCCCCTGTACTTCATACTCATTTTAGAATCAACTTGCCGAGTTACATACCTACACACACAAAATTGTTGTTGTTTTTTTCTGTTGGGATTGTAATAATACCTAGATCAGTTTGGGGAAAAAAAAACGTAACCTTTATGTTATGTAATCTTCTGATCCATGAAAATGGCACACAATCCATTTATTTTAGCCTTTCAATAGTTTTACAATTTCTCCATGAGGGACTTCCTGCATATTTTTTGTTAGATATATTCCTAGATATTCCCTACTTCATTATGCTATTTCAAGTGAAATCTCTTTTTAAATGTTCTTTTCCAGTTTTTTTTTTTTGCTAACATTTTGCTATTTAATATTTTGTATCAGATAGCTCTCTTATTAAGTCTCATGATTTATCTATGCAGTCTTTTAAATTTGTTAACACAATCATATCATATGCAAATGATGAGCTTTGTTTCTTTTCTAATCTTTATGCCATTTGGTTCTTTTTATTACATTACTGTGCTGGGTAGGACATCCAGTACACTATTGAAAAGAAGTGTTAACAGCAGACATTCTTGCTGTTTTCCTGATCTCAAAGAAAATGCTTTCAGTATTTCAGCATGTCTGATATTTGTGGCAGATTTTTTTTATCAGTTTAGGAGGCTCTCTTTTGTTAAGAATATTAATCATGACTGGATGTTTAATTTTATCAGACAGTTGTTCTGCATGATTAAGATAATCACATGATTTTCACTAATCTGTTAAAGTGGGGAATTATACTAATTGATTTTCTAATGTTAAATCAGCCTTGCATTCCTGGGACAAACCCAACTTGATCATGATATTTTTTTATATATACATTGGAAAATTCAGGTCACTAATAATTTTTTTTAATTTGCATCAATATTGATGAGTAATATTTGGCCTGTAATTTTCTTTACTTTCATTGTCCTTGCTAGATTTTAGTATCCAGGTTATCAAGGTCATCCTTGTTGTTCAGTCACTCAGTGTGTCCGACTCTGTGACCCCATGGACTGCAGCATGCCAGGCTTCTCTGTCCTTCACCATCTCCCGGAGCTTGCTCAAACTCATGTCCATTGAGTCGGTGATGCCATCCAACCATCTCATCCCCTTCTCCTGCTTTTAATCTTTCCCAGCATCAGGATCTTTTCTAATGAGTTGGCTCTTCATATCATGTGGCCAAAGTACTGGAGCTTCAAGGTTATCCTAATCTCCATAAAAATAAAGATTAGGATATCAAGGTTATCCTAATCTCCATAAAAAGAGGTGAGGAATATTCCTCTCTTTCTACACCCAATCTTTGGGTAAGATTGGAATTATTTGCTTCTTATATGTATAGTAGAATTCAATAATGAAACCATCTGGAGGTCAAGATTTTCCATTACTGATTGAATTTTCTTAATGTCTGTGAAACTAGTCAGATTTTCTGTTTCTCCAATTGGTTTTGGTAAGTTATGCTTTTTCTAAAAATTTCCCCTTCTTATCTGAATTTTCAAGTTTATTGGCATAAAGTTGTATATGCTATGCTGTTATCTTTTAATGTTCCATATCACGTGTATTTGCTATCTTTTTCTTTTTTTAAAAATAGTGATTTGTGCTTTCTCTTATTTGCTTTGTCTTGCCAAAGATTATCAATTTTATTAGTCTTTTCAAAGAACCAACTTTCATCTTGTTGATCCTCTCTACTTCATTGATGTTTTCTATTTCAATTAATCCTGCATAATTGCATCCTCTGTTCTACGTATTTTATTTTTTCTAACTTCTTAAGACAGAATTTTCAACCTTTTTTCTTTTCCAATCTATTCATTGAAGATTTCAATTTCCTTCTAAGAACTGCTTTAATAGGTAGAATTTTCCATATTTTTGATTTTAAATATTGCCTAATTTCAAATGTGATTTATTCTGTGATTCAAAGGTTAATTAGAAGCATGGTTCTTAATTCTGAATGTATGTGGTAATTCTTTATACCATGGAGTTCCAGCTTGATTGTATTGTGCTCAGAGAACATACACGGTATGATTTCAATGCTTTGAAATTTATTAATAATCTTCTTTTGGCTCAGTACAGTGAAAATATTCCTTATGTGCTTGAAAAAAGTATCTTCTGCAGTTGTAGGGTGCAATATTCTGCATATATATCCACTGAGTAGAGAAAGTTCATTATATGGTCCAGATATTCTATATCCTTGCTTATTTTTGTCTGCTTGTTGTAGCAATTACTGAGATGGTCGTGTGTAAAAATATCTCCCACTGTGATTACAGCATGGTATGTTTCTCCTTATGATTCTGCCTTAAGGCTATGTTCTTAAATGCATACATATTTTAAATTATTATATCTTCCCAGTAGAGTAAAATGTTTATCCAAGAGAATGGACCTTCTTTATCCCTAGAAATGCTTTCTGTTTGATATTAATTAAGCAACTGGCTCAGACGGTAAAGCGTCTGTCTGCAACGCAGGAGACCCAGGTTCGATCCCTGGGTTGGGAAGATCCCCTGGAGAAGGAAATGGCAGCCCACTCCAGTATTCTTGACTGGGAAATCCCATGAATCGTGGAGCCTGGTAGGCTACCGTCCATGGGGTCGCAAAGAGTCAGACACGACTGAGCGACTTCACTTTCAGAAGCAACTCTGTTTTCTTCTAGTTTAGAATTTGCCTGATATATCTTTATCCATCCTTTTACTTCCAGCCTTTGTGTATCTTTAAGGTTTTTATATGCCTGTTATAAATGGTAGACAGATTTTAGATTCTTATTCAGTTCTGACAATCTACTTTTTGTCTTCTAACCAAAGCGTTTAGCCCGCTTATTTTATGGTGAATACTGATATATTTGGATATGTGTATATCATTATATTCTGGGTTTTCTATTTGCTTCCTCTGTTCTAGCATTTTTGTTCTGTCTCTCTTCTTGATTTATTTTGAACTGTTTGTTTTGCCTTGTTCCATTTTTCTCTTTTATTGGTTTGGAAATACTCTGTTTCTATTCTTTGAGTGGTTACCTTAGAAATGAGAGCAGGTATTGTTAACTTAATCAAAGCCAGAAGTTAGCTAAGATCTTTACGTTCCAGGACAACTTTTATTCCAGTTCCCCCTTCCCAGCTTCCTATTTTATTAAGTATTTTAATTTTATCTTGTTTTTTAAAAGCTGTATGACTTAATCAATTATAAATTATTCAAGACTTGTGCAAGCAATACCCAAAATTCGGTAGCTTAGCCCAATAAAAGTATATCCCTCACTCAAGTTGGAGTCTTACGCAATTCAGTCAGCTCTCGGTGGGACTCCTTCTAGAAGGGACTGTGCCATGTATGAAGAAGGCCTGCACAACCTTCATAGCTTGCCCCTCCTTGTGGAAATACGACCAGCTTACACAGTCAAAGGCTTTATCAATCAGGGCTCATGGTTTCTTTTGTAACACAATTTCTTCAAAACTTAGAGGAATTCAGACCTCTCTCTGTGTCATACACTCAGAGCGCTTTCTTTGGCAAAGTTCTCAGTTCTGCTCTGTTTCTCTGCTTTCTTGTCCCCACATCTCTCTGCCTCAAAGGGTGGCTACAGCATTAATATGATCTTTGCTAAGATGTGCTTCATTTCACTGAAACCTTTAACTGGTCTTGAGCACATAAAGACTTAATCTCATTGCTTACTCTTTGAGGTCTAAAACAGTGTACTTCCCTAAACCTTCAAGACTCTAAACTGCTGGGTTCTTTTTTTTTTCAATTGAAGTATAGTTGGTTGGCAATGTTATGTCACTTTCTTCCATACAGCAAAGTGATTCAGTTATACATTTTCCTTTTATTTATTATCAATGAGCCAAATATTCCCAGAGCGCATTTATTTCTTATAAAGTCTTTTTAATTAATTAGTTAACTTAGTTATGGCATGCGGGATCTTCCCTGTGTCATGTGGAATCTTTTGTCAGCACGCACAGACTTATACACAAACTCTCCAGCTGTGGCTCAGAGTGCACAGGCTTCAGTAGCTGTGGCCTGTGGGCTTGGTTGCTCCATAGCAGGTGGGACTTCTTAAAATTTTTATATTTAATTGGAAGATAATTGCTTTCCAATGTTGTGTTGATTTCTGACATACAACATGAATCAATCATAGGTGCATATATGTCCACTCCCTGTTGAACCTCCCTCCCCTCCCACCCCATACTAACCTTCTAGATTGTCATAGAGCTCTGGGTTGAGCTCCCTGCATCATACAGCGAATTTCCACTGGCTATCTATTTTACATATGGTAATGTGTATGTTTGGAGAAGGCAATGGCACCCCACTCCAGTACTCTTGCCTGGAAAATCCCATGGACGGAGGAGCCTGGTGGGCTGTAGTCCATGGGGTTGCTAAGAGTCGGACACGACTGAGCAACTTCACTTTCACTTTTCACTTTCATGCACTGGAGAAGGAAATGGCAACCCACTCCAGTGTTCTTGCCTGGAGAATCTCAGGGATGGGGGAGCCTGGTGGGCTGCCGTCTATGGGGTCGCACAGAGTCAGACACGACTGTATGTTTCAATGCTACTCTCTCAATTTGTCCCACCCCCACCTTCGCCCACTGTGTCTACAGGTCTCTTCTCTATGTCTGGCACGTGGGATCTTAATTGCCCAACCAGGGATCAAACCTGTGTCCCCCACATTGCAAGGCAGATTCTTAACTACTGGACTACCAGGGAAGTCTGCCTTACAATATCTTAACAGCTGGTTACAAGAGAGTTGGTTAAAACGTAGCCAATTACAACTGATACTAAGTTTCTGTTCAACAGACCTATCCCCTAGGGCTTCTAGCTCATGATCCACCCCAAAATTATTACAGGCAATCATTTTGCCCATGCAACACAAATCAACACTTTGCAAGCCTTCTGTTAGTTTCCTTGCTATCCATCACGTGATCATTAAGCCCGTGCCACATATCTGATATTGTTGAAATGGTTCTCTTCAACATACAAATTTCTCCATTAATCAAGAGAAGTACAACTAGTTGGAGTGATAGTCTCTAAATCTGTGAGTTAGCATCAGATCAGATCAGATCAGATCAGTCGCTCAGTCGTGTCCGACTCTTTGCGACCCCATGAATCACAGCACGCCAGGCCTCCCTGTCCATCACCAACTCCCAGAGTTCACTCAGACTCACGTCCATCGAGTCAGTGATGCCATCCAGCCATCTCACCCTCTGTCGTCCCCTTCTCCTCTTGCCCCCAATCCCTCCCAGCATCAGAGTCTTTTCCAATGAGTCAACTCTTCGCATGAGGTGGCCAAAGTACTGGAGTTTCAGCTTTAGCATCATTCCTTCCAAAGAAATCCCAGGGCTGATCTCCTTCAGAATGGACTGGTTGGATCTCCTTGCAGTCCAAGGGACTCTCAAGAGTCTTCTCCAACACCACAGTTCAAAAGCATCAATTCTTCGGCGCTCAGCCTTCTTCACAGTCCAACTCTCACATCCGTACATGACCACAGGAAAAACCATAGCCTTGACTAGATGAACCTTTGTTGGCAAAGTAATGTCTCTGCTTTTGAATATGCTATCTAGGTTGGTCATAACTTTCCTTAGAGGTTTATGTTTATAGTGTATTCCATGCTGATTGGGAAACTCTCCTTGTGTGTCTGCTCCAAGTAGTGACTCGAGGATCCAGGACAGTGTGTATCTCCCATCTTCAATGGGTGGCCTCCATGGGGGCGATGGGAAAGGAAGAGAAAGTGCATGGTGTTTTATGGCTCTGCCTGAAAGTGGTGCATATTACTTCTGTCTCTATCTCCATTCCATCAGCCGGAACTCAATAATATGATCTCAACTATTTGCAAGTAAAGCTGGAAAACAGTATTCTTTTGTGGCTGAGAGGAGTAAAAGTGAATAATGCCATAGAGCCAGTCTCTGCCCTACCCCATGAGACTTTACTGTTGTGTCCATTCAGCGTTTAAGAGTCATTCTCATACTTAGCACTTCCTTGCTCTTTTTCCACTCTTGCGTATAATACGTTCCTTCTGGGATCACTTTCTGCCTGACGTACATCATTTAGAATTTCTTTCAGTGAGTGCCTCTGGCAGTAACCTCTCTCAGTTTTATCTGAAATTTGCCATTCAATTTGCCATTCTCTTGAGAGAGATTTATTATGGGACCTTTCCTTAATGATGGGAGAATTCCTGTTACACTGTCTACCTCAGGCAGCACTGGGATGTTTCCTGCTTGCTATGCCTCGTGAGACTATTAAAACTTATGCTCAGATTCACTCAGTTTTACAAATGCCTTTGAGTAAAATTGACTTCAGAAATCTAGTTATATCTCTGAATTCACAGAATTATTTAATTTTTGATCAAAGAATTACTTTATTGACAGATGATCAATGCATTTAAGATTTTATTATCTAGCATTTTTAGTAACTTTTTGATGGAGAAGGGAGCCCAAGGGGGACCCAATATAGTCTTCCATATTACTCTATTTTCTGATATTCTTCACAAGTTCAAGGACATTTCCTCACCAAATGGTGACTTCTTTAGTAGAGGACAGATGTTAGACTTACTTTGCATTCTGTTCCAAAAGAAAAGCATCTTCATTAATAGAAGTTCCAGATTAAATCTAAAGTGAAAGTGAAAATGAAAAAGTCTCTCAGTTGTGTCCGACTTTTTGCAACCCCATGGACTGGAGTGTGTAGCCTTTTCCTTCTGAAGGGGATCTTCCCAACCCAGGGATCGAACCCAGGTCTCCCACATCGCAGGCAGATTCTTTACCAGCTGAGCCACTGCTCTAAGGTAAACACAGACTGCCCACCCCCACATCATATAGAAAAATAGATATGGAACTCCCTGTATAAGGGGATTAAACCCACTCCCTCTGGGCTGATTGCTGTGTTGAGTGATCAAACTGCTGCTGCTCTGTCCAGCACAGCCTCCCAGCACCTTAACCAGAACCTGGCTCTTAGTATTGTATGTTAGTCACTCAGTCATGTCTGACTCTTTGCGACTCCATGGACTGTATCCCGCCAGGCTCCTCAGTCTGTGGAATTCTCCAGGAAAGAATACTGGAGTGGGTTGCCATTTCCTTCTCCAGGGGATCTTCCCGACCCAGGGATTGAACCTGGGTCTCCTGCATTGCAGGCAGAAGCTTTACCGTTTGAGCTACTAGGGAAGTTACTAGGCTCTTAGTAAGTGCTCCATAAATGCCCCATGAAAGCTGAGCTCACATATTTCTTTCTAACAAATTAGAGAACCACACAAATATATTTTTTAAATGTTTAAACATCTTTATGCATGGCACTCTGCTCTCTTGTGGGACTTAGCACATTTGGGTTTACAGTGAAGACTTCCTGGGTCTTTGCCTTTATCTTTACAACTAATTCATTGTTCCCGTGAGGACAAGAGCCTATATGCCACTTTCCATATACCTCACAGGCTAGTACAGTGCCTAGTGTGTGTGTGGCTGGTGTTCAGCAAAGTAGGTAGATTGGTTGGTCAAGTAAATAAACCTCTGAAATCACAGATATTTGCCATTTCAGAGCTGGTGGGGATTAAAGGTGTTGTTCACAGCCTCAGGACAAGAAATGCCCTAAGACAATGGTTAGCCAATACCTATCAAATGCAGTGGATCGTGCCCTACCTGCAGGCGGCTAGCCTCTATTCAGGTCAAACGTGAGCTCTTCTCACTCATTTGTGAGCTCCATCATACCCCACTCCACCCCATAGAGTAGCTCCACATTAGGAGGCTTGTGGCTACAGAGCAGAGTACCTGTCACAAGACCACAACCCCAGTATGAGACCCCTGACTTGGCCACAATCAGTGGAGCACACTAGTACATCGAGGGTTGGTCATATTTTTGAGTAACAGGTAACATGGGGAGGAAGGCCTCAAAGCAGTTTCTGGGATCAACCCATGCTAATGGAGTGAGTTGCCATGTGCTTTTCCCAGATCTTTGGTTTCTGACCAGGTCTTGAGAGGAAAGGTGATGGTCAGCTTCCAGGACCTGACACGGTCTCTGTTTCTCTGCAGCTGCGGGTCTTCAAGCTGGCCAAGTCCTGGCCAACCTTAAACACGCTCATCAAAATCATTGGCAACTCGGTCGGGGCTCTGGGGAACCTCACCATCATCCTGGCCATCATTGTCTTCATCTTTGCTCTGGTTGGCAAGCAGCTCCTGGGGGAAAACTACTGCCAAAAGCGGAAAAAAATTTCAGCGCTCAACGAAGATTGGCCACGCTGGCACATGTATGACTTCTTCCACTCCTTCCTCATCGTCTTTCGGATCCTCTGTGGAGAGTGGATTGAGAACATGTGGGCCTGCATGGAAGTTGGCCAGAAGTCTATCTGCCTCATCCTTTTCTTGACAGTGATGGTACTGGGCAACCTGGTGGTGAGTGCACGGGCAATGCAGGAGACTTCAGGGTTACCCTAGAAAGCTTTGATGTTGCACATGTGCTGCCACATTGCACCTCCCTGACGAAAAAGCCTTCAAACCTTTCAGAGAGGTGTGGGGTACATCATGAGAACTGTCCATTGGGAGGCAGCAGGAATAAGCTTATGTGACAGAGCAGGAAGGACCTGGTTTAGAAGCCCAGCTCCACCTCCAGTAAAGTTGGGTGATCCTGTGCAAGAGACAATCTCCTGAGTTTTAATTCCCTTAAAATAAAAAAATAGTGCTTACTCATGGGCTTACTGGGAGAATTAAATTGTAGGAATAATATATGCAAATTGCCTAGTGTAGCATCTGAGCTATGGCAGAAAGTCAATAAATGTTAGTTGTTAGTTGTTGAAGGAAAATTTCCCTTCCCCACTGTAGGGGGTATCAGGAGATTTTTTTTGGGGGGGGGAGGGGGTAGGGAATAAGAACTGACTGATATCTCGGAGCTATATGGGTTCTAGCTAAGAGCATGAGGGTAAGCACAATGGGACTAGAGGAAGGAGCTAGGTCATAGATAACATCCAACATCATGATGACAGTAACAAAATCCTCTCCCAGGCTTGGGGGAAGCCCCTCTGGAGGCCTTTATCCCAGTTGGCCCCACCACCCCTTCTCTGTCCCAGCCTGGCTCCTCCCCCTCAGCTTGTGTCCACTCTCTCAAGTTCCGGGTACCCTTGCTCTCAGCTCTGGCCTGGGTAGGGGGAAGGTGTGACTTCTAGGAACCATTTTCTCTCTCTCTCTTTTTTTTTTTATTGAAGTATAGTTCATTTACAACATTGTATTAGTTTTAGATGTATAGCTTAGCGATTTGGTTTTTTCCCATTATGAGTGGCTACAGGATATTGAGTGTGATTCCCTGTGCTATCCCTGTAAATTCTTACTGCTCATCTGTTTTGTGTATAGTCGTTTGTATCTGTTAATCCCTTACTCCTAATTTATGGCTCCTCCTCCCACCTTTCCCCTTTGGTAACCATAGTTTAGTTTCTGTCTGTGAGTATGTTTCTGTTCTGTATATTCATATTTATTGTTTTTTAGATTCCACATATAAGTGATATCATATAGTAAGTTTCTTTGTTTGACTTATTTCACTAAGCATTATATCCTTTAGGTCCATCCATGTTGCTAAAAATAGCAAAATATATTTTTTATGGCTGATTAATATTCCATTGTGTATATGTGTGTGTGTGTGTGTGTGTGTGTGTGTTTATACACACCGCATCTTCTTGAGCCAATCATCTGCTGATAGATATTTGGGTCACTTCCATGTCTTACAGGAGCCCCTTTCTTATTGCCCTGGAAGTCAACCAACCTGAATTCTTTTCCCATAAGATTTTTACAGATAGGGGAAAACTAAACCATAAGAGGGGATGACAAGACAAATCCAGGTTCTTCAAAGTCTTTCCCACCAGGGTTCCTGAGCCAGAGCAGCCTTCTACCTGCTCTCTGAGTAGGGGGCTGGACAGACTGCCTTTCCTCCCAGCTGAGCTCCCCATCCTTGCAGAGTCACAGGGGCCCCTGACCCTGAGGCAGGAACTTTGCCTCTCTGAGCATTTTTACATCCTCATGTCATTTCCTCTTCACAACCACTCTGAAAGGTAGGGGACCCCCACTCCCTGCTGATAGGGGAAGGACATGAAGTTGGAAGCAGAGAGGAGATGTACCCAGGATTCCAGAGTGAGCAGCTGAACCAGAGTTTGGCTGATAAGGGTGGTCCTGGGGCATGCCCAGGCCTGCTCCTTTTGTTGTCCCTTAATGTCCCTTTGCTCAGCAGGAGTGACCCTCCTCTGTGGTGGAGAATGCTTGCAGGCCCTGTTCATGTGGCATGGGCATGGACATCTTAAGGGCATCCCTGAGGCTCCTCTCAGTTGCTGTCAGAATGTCCATTTCCCCACGAAGACAAGCATCTTGGGTGGGCAGAAGAGGCCCAGGTGTGGCTGTCCTGCCATCCAGCTGCCAACCTGGTGGGCTGTGGAAGGGCTCAGCTCATCGACATGATCTTCCCTGCTACACCTTCTCTCCAGGTGCTTAACCTGTTCATCGCCCTGCTGCTGAACTCCTTCAGTGCCGACAACCTCACACCACCTGAGGACGACGGTGAGGTGAACAATCTGCAGGTGGCCTTAGCCAGGATCCAGGTGTTCGGCCAGCGCACCAAGAGGGCTCTTTGCAGTTTCCTCAGTCGGCCCTGCTTGCTCCCCCGGTCCAAGGCAAAGCCCCAGCTGGTGGTGAAAATCCCACTTTCCACCTCCATAGCCAAGAACCACATTGCTGCTGAGGGAGCCCTGGGGAGCCCCGGACGGCTCCCAGCTCTCAGAAGCCCCAGGGATGACCCCGGTGACTTCATCACCGATCCTAATATATGGGTCTCTGTGCCCATTGCTGAGGGCGAATCCGACCTGGATGACTTGGAGGAGAATGGTGAGGAGGATGCTCAGAGCACCAGGCAGGAAATGATCCCCCAAAGGCAGGTGAGAGTTCTCCCATGGGATAACCACAGGAAGCAGGGAGGGGCCTCAGGGCTGGAGTGACCAGGGGCAGCAGGGAAATTTTAATAAGAGGTTTTCCAACCTCAGGGCTGGTGCAGCCTTGAAGAGCCCCAGGCAAGCCAGGTATAAGAGCTCTAGACATTAGGAAGCACAGGCCATGCCAAGTTCTCTGGAGAAGGTTGCATTTAAGCAGGGTAATCAGAGGGCAGGGGAAGTGTCTGATCCCCAGGCCACCTGGAGATGCTTGAAAGTGTCTTTCCTACAGCTGCCCCATTCATTCCACCCAACCCGGGCTCTGTGCAGGAGATGTGAATAAGATTCCTTTAAGAACAGGATGTTGTCCAAAAGCAAGGCTCCTCTCATCTTCACCAGCAGCCTAAATGATCACTATGTGACTCATTCATCCAACTTTTCCCGACAAGGGATGTCACAGGGAAATGACATTTGCTCCTTTGGCACCAAGGAATTGAAAGCACATTTTTGGGTAACATATATTTTTAAGTGCTTTGCACAGCTCCTTTCTACCTTAAGGTATAAATCAACCCTTGTTAACCTCTTCTCAACAACTGAGCACATGCGCCTCTCCACAACGTGGAAAGGCAGGGCTGCCTATGGGACCTGGGGACAGAGTGCTGCTGGCCAGGCCACTAAGTGGCCTCAGACAGCTGTGCTTTGAGTCTACAGCTCTCCCCTAGCCTCCTTCCCTTGCAGCTGTCACTGCTCTTGTGTTCCAGCAGCTGCTGTTATCAGCTGCCATATTTTACATGCCTTTGTCTGGGTGACAGCCGAAGGCAGGCCATCAACATCCCCCGAGTAAAGGACATGAACTCTGTCACAGCCGTCTCCACTCAGAGTCATTTTCAATTACTTTGGGGGTTCTTGGGGTCTCCAAAGGGCCAAGTTCATGACCACTCTGACCCCAGAACAAGTGACAATGGTCATGGCTAACATCTATGGAGCCAAGCACTACTTGCTAAGTGCTTTGCAAGTATGAACATATTTAGTCATCAAAATAACCAAATAAAGTAGATCTTGCCTTCTCAAGTTTGCAGATGGGAAAAATAGAAATAAGAGAGGTTAAATAACTTGCCTAATGTCACACATCTTGTCAGTAATGATGCCAGGAGCACACAGAGATCCATCTGGCTATATGTATATACATTAATTGTATGTATCAAGTCCTTGGCTCTGGCAGACAATGCTGTGCAATATCTCTTCAGAGTTAGAAGTGATCAACTGAGGGGGAGCCCAGGTACCCAAGAGAGGACTTTCTCTCACTATCAGGAGCAGCTGCAGCAAGTTGGGAAGTATGAGGACCACCTGCCACCCAGGAGCCCAGGGTCTGGAATATCCTCTGAAGACCTGACTCCAGGCCTAGGTGAGAAGTGCAAAGGCGAGGCTCCTGCTCAGGGCCCTGCAGAGGTAGGTATGTGAGCTTCCTGGAGAGGTTGAAAGGCCTGCCGGACACTGACCAGGATGGTGGGGCCCGGAGGATGGGGCCGGGCATGAGGCGTTCCAGACCATGCTCAACCAAACCTCATGTCTCATCTTGGGAGTTTTTAAAGTCCTTCCTAATCTCTGGGCTAATCAGTATGATTTTATTGGGAAGAAAGAGGTTCCATAGACTAGGGGGCCAGGACCCATTCCTCAACCTCTCTGAGCCCCTGTGCCTCCATCTGGAAGCCAAGTGGTTATGGCTACTTGGTAGGACTTTTGAAGCTTCCATGAGATGCTGCTTGTCAAATGTTTAGCTCCTGCCAGAAATGGTATAAGTGCCCAGAAAATGACAGGCAAGAAAAAGGGAAACAAAAAGACAATGCACAGAGAAAGCTGAGTATCTTTCAGAGCCAGCAGATAAAAATCAGAGGTGCTGTGGGTGAAGAAGTCTTCCCTGTGACCACCCCCACTTTCTTTTGTCCACACCATCGTCTCTGGTCAAAACCAGACTGGTGCTGGGGAGAGGCTGTCTGTACTGAATGGTGAACTGATGGTCTCACATAGACCGAACAGGAAGAAGATCTTATAAGCGGTAAAAATAAACTTGGTGGTTTCATTACTAATCTTTAAAGAAAACAAGTTACATTGAAAGAGGTATCTCTAAAGATTTAGCATCTGTAATAGCTCCATATTACATTCAAGAATTTAATAAGAATTTAACTTGACACCTAACCACCGAGTTCCAATGGTGACAGGCACCGGGCAGGCAAAGATAAGGAAGACATAATTCATCCTGAAGCTATCAAGCCCATCAGCTTGAGGAGTGCCGGCCACTGGCTGTGTGCCTCTGGGCAAGGCTGGCCCAGAGGGGTGAGAGAAGAGGGTGGGCTGAGGTGGGATTTGAGGGCCCTGGATGAACACCGGCCTCTTGGTTCCAGCTGGGTGAGGGGTACTCTTCATGTGGACAGCATATTTCTGCTGAGCATTGTTAGGACTCCCCTGGCTAGTCTTCTCAGTGCATTCCTGCTGGGGATTGTTTTTGTTTTTGTTTTGTCCATGACCCCGGCCAGGCAGGGAGGGGCCTGACAATGACAGATGGGACCCACCCACCCCCATTTGGGTCCATTAGCCGGGCGATCAGGTTTACTAATATGAGAGCAGCTTCAGCTCCTAATTGAATTCATCTGGAGACATTACAGGGCTGAAGCTGCCAGGAGGGCAGCAGGGCCCCTGCAGCATTGCTCCATGATTAAATATTCAAGCCCAGTGAACGCTGAGAGTCTTGATGGGTGTAATTACGGTGTCTCGGGCCATCGCCAGCCCTCCATCAGGGGCCTGGAGGTTTAAAGTCTTGCACGGCTGAACCTCTGGGGCTCCGCAGAGAGCACCGCTGTTCTGGGGTTCAGCTGGCGAGGCACCAGAACAGAAGGGGCGCCATGGTGGGTCCAGCCCCAAGGGGCTCTCTCTGTATCTCAGGGCATCTTGGAACTCCAGGCCCGTTGGGCCGATGGTGACCGTGTGCAGATTCACGGGGCCCCACGGAGAGCTGGGTTCACTGCTGGGGCTTTTGCCCTGCAGGGAGCGGATGACACGAGCTCCTCGGAAGGCAGCACTGTGGACTTCCTGGACCCTGAGGAGATCCTGAGGAAGATCCCTGAGCTGGCAGATGACCTCGATGAGCCAGATGACTGCTTCACGGAAGGTAGAGTGGCAGCCACAGGCCTCCTCCCCTTGACATTCATTAGGGCCAGAATCCAGCTCATCTGGACACTTCTGTGTTCAGGGCTCTGGCCTGGGGTCCACAGGAGACAGACAAGCAGGATCTTTTGCTCCTTTCTCTCAGGCTTGAGGGCCCAGCGTCAAACACGAATGCCAGACTCCCAGAAGTTGAGCGGTGGAATCTGTATCTCCCGCCACATTAGACACAGCAAACAGATGCTCTGCCTTACTCATCACCTTTGAAAACACCTCACTGAGTTATAAACCTGCCCTGTTGAGAGTGAAAGAGAAAGGTAGCCACTGCCATGAACTCTTGATTGGGGACATAAAGGACCCAGAGGAGGGTAGGATCATCTGTGTCCCTCGATCCTTTGTGTGACTCTTACAGGCAGAACTTGCATCTTTTATCCTTCTTTTTCCTCAGTATTTAGAACAGCAAGGCCTGGCATGTCCTCAGTAGATATTTGTGCAATAAATGAATAAACATATTTCATATGATGAAAGTGATTGTGGCCTAAATAAACAAATGAACCATTTAATTGAGTTTCTACTTTCACACGACCCTGGGCTGGGCTGCCCCCCGGCCCCATCCCAGCCGTAAGGACCTCCCAGTTCAGCACAGGTTCAGGCATGGCCCCTCAGACACCCCCAGGCCCAGGCCCCATGTCTTGTCCAGCCACCAGAGAGGGTGGGATAAGGACAGGGACCATGATATCACCTGTAGGGAGGAAGATGCCTTGGAGGAGGTGAGAGTGAGCGAGACCAGTGGTGGAGAGGAGGAAGGGCAGGATGGAAAGGCTGCCTGAAAAGGGACCCGGCTTCTCTCACTTCCCAGGAAAGAATTCTTTTCCAAAGGAGCAGCAAGTGGCTTTCCCAGCAGAGCGGTTTCCCTGCCAGGGCTGGAGCCAAATGCGCTTCCTTTACCAGTGGAACATCACTCACCCCCAGGCCCTTCTCCCCACAGGCTGTGTTCACCACTGTCCCTGTTGCAGAGTGAACAGCTCCAGGTTTCCCTGGGCCACAGGCTGGCAGGTACGCAAGGCCTGCTTTCGCATCGTGGAGCACAGCTGGTTTGAAAGTTTCATTGTCTTCATGATCCTGCTCAGCAGTGGAGCGCTGGTAAGGGAGCATGGGGTCCCTACCCCAGAGTCCTCCAGGTGTGTGATCTCCCACCATCCAGAGGCCCTGGGGCTGAAACGCTGGGCTCCTTTGACTCCTGGGCTGGAAGTCCCCAACCTGTGACTGAAGGGCGATCTGCAGCCCAGCATGAGGGCTCCTCTTAGCAGGAGTGCATGATCTGTGCTTGAGGCGCCCAGGTCCTGGCCTGCTACACCTGACTGTGTGGATTTCAAGCCGTGAGTGTGGAGATCCCCTTTATAGACAGGGAAACCGACACTCAAAGGCTTCATGGGACTTGTCCAAGGCTACCCAGCTTTTCAGTCATAAAACCTAACTTTGCCCTCATTTGATCCAAAGTCCCTGATTTTTCACCTTCTGGCCTCCCAAACACACCGCCTTTTCTGAGGGCCCAGAACCAGGAGGACCACCCTTCCCTGCACTATCAGGTCACTTGCAAATAACCTGCTGTCATTCATTCAATGCTTACGGAAAATCATCACAACAGCACCTCTCAAAATTTAATCGCCCAGGGAGCTTCTTAAGATGCAGGTTCTGATTCAGTAGATCTGGGGTGAGACCTGAGAATTTGCATTTCCAGCAAGCTCCCACATGGTGCTGGTGCTGGTCCACAGGCCACAGTTTGAATAACGAGGCCTTACAGTCAGAGAGATTCTGAGTTGAGACACCTCCTAAACTGGTTCAGTGGTAAAGAATATGCCTGCCAATGCAGGAGATGCAGGTTCGATCCGTGGGTCAGGAAGATCCCCTGGAGGAGGAAATGGCACTCCAGTATTCTTGCCTGGAGAATTCCATGGACTGAGGAGCCTGGCAGGTTGCAAACAGTCCACAGATGTGCGAAGAGTTGAAAGCAACTGAACACACACTCATCCTAAGCCTCTTGCTGAATGCCCAGCTTTGTAGCACACGGAAGGATGTTTCCCTCTGCACCATGCCTTAGGCTCACCATGCAATCTCAACTCATCTTCCCAGTGAACCAAGGTAGACATGGACACAGGAAGGGATTTGTCATCCTCAGGGGTCCACATTTATGGATGAGGACATCACAGCCCCGAAAGCCCCCAGCTCGTTAGTTAAACGGAGTACTCACGCCCCAGCCTCTTGACTCATAGCCCCAGTGGTTCCACTTGTCTTACTCCCCAGGTGTCATTTACTCCCTGAAAGCAATATGCTGACCATCTGGGCATGCACTCCAAAGCCACATTTCCCAGGAAGGGAGGCCAAACTGCTGAGGGTGTTGTCTCAGCATTCAGGAGGAGCCAAAGAAGGTGAGAGGGTCTGATGGGAGGAAAGCTAAGCCAGCAAGGGCCCAGAGCTGAGGGAGGAGAGTCTCGTGCAGCAGGCTGGCCTGCCATCTTGGCTGAGTGGAGAGGGGCTGGCAGCATCTGGTGGTGCCCACTGCCCCAGCACAGGGTGGTGAGGTCTCTCTCAAATAGCAGTCTCAGCCTAGTGCTAAGTGCAGAGGCCACGCTGCAGGGCAAGGGGAGGCTGGGCAGCGTGTTCACCACACATACCCTTCCCTCTATCCTGAAAAAGATAACCTTATTCATTTGATGTGACTGTAACCACATTTGGTAGGGACTAGGTGCTTTCTTCATCATCTCCTTCTCTTCTCTCTCTACTCCCCTTCTCCACACACCCGAGCTGCTCCCCCGCCCTCCCTCCAGGCAGGGAGCACACATCCCACACCAGCTGCTGAACCCGCCCCAGCTTTGCTCTCCCATCCCCCTCTCCTTCCCCAAGGGACTGAACTGGCTGGCACCAAATTTAGTCTTCCTTATGCTTTTACTTTGAGTACATTAAAAAAAAAAAAAATAGCATGAGTTTTTATCTGACAAAGTGCAAAAAAAATACTTGGAAATTATGGGAAAATGCAAAGAAAAATAACACCCATTTTTCTATCACTCGGAGAGAATCTCACTTTGAAAACATTTTGGTGCACTTCCTTCCCATCTTTTTTATGGATGTAATACATAAGTATTACAAAATGGAAATCACACTTGTGCATTTCATAATTTCTCAGTAAATTTTCTTGGTAATTTGGTCTTCCTGTCTTATTGACTGGCTGCAGTAGCTAAGCCCCACACTCACTCCTGATAGCATTGAATCTGCCTACAATGCTGGAGACACAGGAGACCTGGATTCGACCCCTGGGTTGGGAAGATGCCCTGAAGGAGGGCATGGCAACCCACTCCAGTATTCTTGCCTGGAGAATCCCAAAGATAGAGAAGCCTGGTGGGCTACAGTCCATGGGGTCACAAAAGAGTCGAACATGACTGAGCAACTGAGAACACACACACATCCTTATGTGCACTCCTTTGGAGGTGTCGGTTTTTTCCTGTCTTAGATCCAGCCTTAGAAGCAGAACTGGAAGCAGGAATTCTTGTGCAATTTGTGGAGGGCACCCTCTGGGCTTCCCTGGTAGCTCAGTTGGTAAAGAATCCGCCTGCAGTGCAGGAGACCCCAGTTCAATTCCTGAATTGGGAAGATCCACTGGAGAAGCAATAGGCTACCCCCTCCAGTATTCTGGCCTGGAGAATTCCATGGACTGTATAGTCCCTGGGGTCACAAAGAGTCAGACACGACTGAGTGACTCACTTTCCTCTGGGCTGGAGCACGTGAAGGAAGTAGGACAGAACAGGGAAAGGGGCTGGGAAAAGATGTGGTTCCCATGAAGCCCAGCCTCACCCTGATCCCATGGGCGCTCTGAAGCATAAAGGCCATCGCAGGACTGTTCCACCTTGAAGCAAGGGGTCAGTCAGACACTGGCTGCAGCTGCCCCCAGAGGGGTGATACAGTCTCCTGAGGTGGAGTCCCTTCCCTTCAGCCCAGGGACGTGTTCTCAGGCAACAGGCATCACCAGCTGTTAGCAACCAACATTCACAGTAGCTGGAGATGGTCACACTGGTCCCTTCAACAGGATCTGAGTGGGAACCAACAATAGGTAGTGTCCTTAGGATACATTCTCGAAGGCAGAATTGCTGCATTTCTAAAACATTTGAGTCATATTCCCAAGTTAGGGGTCCAAAAAAACTCCACTAGTTTTTACTCCGCCCAGCTGTGTGTGAAAGGAGCTGCTTCCCCACAGCCAAACTGACTGGGGGTTCCCCTCACCCCATCCACCGCCCACCCCATGCCTCTTCCTCTTCATCAACCTGATGAAAGAGAAATGGCATCTTTTTCTTCATTTGGATTTCCTTGATTACTGGTGAAATGCAGCGTTCTTTTCCAGAGTTCATTGGTGAACCTTACTTTCATTTTCATGAACATCCTTTGTTGCTTTTATTTTTAAACCAAGTCACTGTTAAAAAATCCCTTTGGTTCACTTCCAAAATCCAATTCGAGAAGGATTCCTTTCTCACTTGTGTTCGGCTTCCCTGCAAAGTATAAGCAGAACTGTGTGTCCCCGCTGGCTCCAGGGAAGTCCTGGTTTGGATCTCGCAGGGCCTCCTCCACTAGCTCACGCTACCTCCCCAGAGCAGAGAAAACAAAATGATGCAGGTGAGCTGGTTCCCAAAGCTCCCCAGGGGCTGTGGCCAGGGCTGGCTAGATCCTTTCCTCTCCTCGGGCCCCACTGCTGTGGGTCTCGGCCACCTGTCAACTTGCTTCCTTCTTTCCAGGTCTTTGAAGATGTTTACCTTGACCAGAAGCCCACGGTAAAGGCCTTGCTGGAGTACACCGACAGGGTGTTCACGTTCATCTTTGTGTTTGAGATGCTGCTCAAATGGGTGGCCTACGGCTTTAAGAGTTACTTCACCAATGCCTGGTGCTGGCTGGACTTCCTGATCGTGAACGTGAGTGAACAGTGGGCACTTGTGGAGCTGGGGGTCCTTTCCTCTGGCTGATGGCTGTAGCTAGTGCAAAGAAAGTTTAGCAAGGGATCTGAGAATAGCCCTGCATCCCTGTGATCCAGGTAAGATCTAAACAGTACATGATTCCAACACAACAGTAACCTTCGAGTGAGTCTTTAGGTCCTTGGTCTCCATCCAGAAAGACCACTTTCTACTCTCTGTATTTTACATTCAAAGCAAGATAGACATGACCTTGAGTCCACTGGCAGGGCTTCCGGACCTCAGGATGCTAAAGACTGCCTGGCACAGAGAACCTGCCCTCCCTCTGACTCAGTGATCTCCAGCCCTTGCTGTGCTTTAGAATCACTTGGGGAGCTCGTAAGAATACAGTGAACAAACACTCCTCTTCCCAGAGATTCATATCTTACTGGCCCTAGATGGAGTCCAGGCATCAGTGTCCTGTAAAAGTTTCTGGGCATGTCCAATGTGCGGACAGGATAGAGAACCACCGAGCGTGCCCCACTGGCATTTCCCCAGCGGCACTAAGAGTGAGAGAGGCCCCACTGGAGAGGTGATGCCTGGAGCTTGTGTGTTCAGATGGACTTGTGGCCACTGGCCCTGCCTTAGGGGATTTACCAAGGGCCTCCCACTCATTAAACTTGAGATTTCTCAAAGCTCTGGGGAGACCATACTCAATAAAGTCTCCTAATAGTCCTTTTAGCCCCCAGAGCCCAGAGAGAGTGCCTCCTCTTCTTGACCATACAGTCCTCCCTCTGTCCAGGCTCTTGCAGTCTTGGCTTTTCAGGATGGCTGCCTGGGCTGTTTGTTCACTGCTGCATGTCTGAGGGTCCCTGCAGGCAGGGGAGGCACGGGCTAAGTCTTTCTCTGCTTCCCGCACTCCCACAGCCATCGGTGCCAAGGTCTGCACATCAGAGGTGTTAGGAAATGTGTCTGTATTTGGTGCTTGCCTCCTGAAGCTGGATGGAGTCCAGTTCAGAACATTCTGTCCAGCCTCCTGTGTTGGCAGGTCCCCCACAGCAGGCCTGGGCACCCAATTCTCTTCTTTCCTGATACCAATGCACTAGCAGCATCAGGCCACTGTATCACAGGGATTAGCTGTGAGGCCTGAAATCTGAGTCACAGGTGATAATTTTGTAGGTTATCAAATAATTATTCATAGATGAAGGATAAATGTTTAATTCCAGCCACCCACCCTCGTGAGGGGCAGTCACTCCTAAGCAGGTCTCACTAATTTCAGTCCTAATCACCTGAAATGGTCACCCACTCATCCACCCATTTTCCTACTATTTCTCCTTCTGACAACCCATCCCTTCTTCCGTTTATCCGACCGTTCACCCTTCCCTTCTTCCTTCCTTCCAAACATCCATTCATGTTTACGTCTCCTATTTATCCTCTGTCAGTCCCCCCCCTCCCTTCATCCATCCTCATTCTTCTTCCTCTCGTCCCTTCTGTCCCTCTGTTCACCCTAACTTTCTATCCATCCATCAATTGATTCTTAACCCTTCTCTTTCTATCCTTTGATTTCTCTTTCTATCAAACTGTCCAGTCATCTAACTTTCTATTCATTCATTCAAGCATCTTCCATCCAAGTATCCTTCTACTCATTCATTTCTATCTTTCTATTCTTCCTTTAATCTTCCTTATCCACCTGTCCTTCCTTTCTTCCACCCATCTGTCCATTCATCCCCTTTTCTTCCACTCATCCATCCTGTCAACCTTCCATGCATCCTCTCTTCTCTTCCATTCCTCTCTCCATCTATCTTTTCATTCATCCATCAGTCATTTTATCCAGCCAGCCATCCTTCCCCAGTCCATCCACCCCATTTATCCACTATGTCAATTCTTCTTTGCCTTCTTTCTTCCATCCTCTCTTTCAATTCTATCATATCCATCCTTGTATCATTTAATCCATTCTTCTATCCAATCACCCTTCAACTTTCTATCAATATATCTTCCTTCTTTCTTTCCTTTCTTCCATCCACTCATCCCAACATACTTCTGTCTTTCTTTCAATTTGTCAAAATGCTTATTTATAACTACAGAATATAAGATTGTCTTATGAAGTGCTCTGGCAGAGATAGAAGCCGAGAAATAAAAATTCCCTCTCTCCAGAAGTTTATACTTTAATCCTCCAGCAGATAGGACACACAGAGAGAAATAAACATATGATGATTGAGGATGCTGTGAGCACTGCTGGAAGCAATTAGTGTCTTAGGGACATAGAGACATAAACCTGCATCCACTCTGGGGGTGGCGTAGCTGGGAAGGCTTCATATAGAAGTTGGCATTAGATACAGAACTTAAAATGAGTGGGAGCAACAAGGTACAAAAAGGGGTGGAGTGGCCAATTTAATTAAAAGGTGACCCTGGGCAGAGGCACAGACACAGGTACATTTAGGGAATGATTTGATTTGGGTAGGGTATATGGATGGTATATGACTGGTAAAGCAGGCTGTGGCCATATTAAATAGGCTAAGGAGTCTGGAGCTTGTCCTGAGATGATAAAGCATCAGGGAAGGTTGGGAGTAAGGGAGAAACATGATCATAATCAAATTTGCAGTGGAGAATGGATGGGATGGATGCAGCAATGGGGCCTAGAGATCAGTCGGGAGGCTTGTGGCCTGAGCTGTAGGAATGGAGTTGGACTTGAGCAGGAGGGCTTTGATGGAGAGGCCCCAGCTACTGATTGCCCCAACTGCAGATTTTGCAGCCCTCCTGGGGACTGAGCAAAAGACTGAACAGGGTCCAGGATGGAACTGGCCCCAGACCTCCTGCTGTCAGTCAGCCAGGCAGCTGGGTGCCACCTGGTGACGTCTGGAGAGTTGCCTGGATGAAGGAAGGGGGTCCTTCCCATTCCATTTTTTTTGTCCTAGTGGAATAAGCTACAGTTCAGAGAACAGGCATTATTTGGGGCTCTAGCACCCAAGTGTAAACCCTTTCTTTTCTGACACACCCACCCAGCTATCAAGACAGACTGAGCCTGAATTCAGCCCACCAGTCATGGTGCCGTTGGGGTCTCCCAGGACTGGGTCACAGTCTCTGGCAAGCTCATGCCAAGGCATAAGGTATCTCTCTGGAACCTTCAAAGTTCCTGGGAAGCATGACCATTTTTCCATGTCAGTTTGTGTCACTTGCAGTCCTTGGTCCAACACTTCAAAAATGCAAAACCGACTGACCAGCAGGGACTCACAACTCAAGTCACCGTGCCTCAGCTGCCTGTCAAGGCTGAGTCTCCTGACCCCATGCCGGTCATCCTCCTGCAAAATTGCAGAGCTGTGAGGGCCTCAGAGTTCTATTAGCCTGACTCCTCACTTTACAAAGGGTAACAACTTTTGTAAACCTGGACTAGCAAGGCACTGACTGAAGGTTGCAAAAAAATCAGTGTTGAAAGGGAACTAGACCCCACCCAGCTTCTCCAGTGGCTCAGTGGTGAAAAATCTGCCTGCCAATGCAGGAGACACAGGAAAATTCCCTAGGTCAGGAGGATCCCCTGGAGAAGGAAATGGCAACCCACTCCAGTATTCTTTCCTGGGAAATCCCATGGACAGAGGAGCTGTCAGGCTACAGTCCATGGGGTCAGACGCAACCGAGCGACTACAAAACAGATCTCACCCAGCCCAGGACTCTTTCCTTCCCTCTTTTCTGAGCACATACAATTGAGAATCACTTTATATTCCTCAAGATGGACTTTCAGCGTCACCCCCATGAAGGGCCAGCATCTCTATCCAAGTCTCTGAAAGTCAATCAAATGTTAAAGGCTGTTGGGACCTGGCTGATGCCCCTAGAGGGGAAAGGGAAGGCTGATTTACTCCACCAGGAGCTTGACTGCCTACAACCAGGGGGTGGCAATGTGAGAGACTGAGATTTTCTTCAACAGTAGTTCAGATTAATGTTGAATGAAAGCTTTAATGAAAGTGAAGAGATTGGACTCTTGCTTTACTTCTCATTAGAGTTCAGAATAAGGTGGAAGCCAGGATGATGGCTCCTACAGAGTAGGGAGTGGGAGGGATTTCCTGTCTTCTTCCACCAGGGCCAACTGAGGAAATTTAGGGTGATGCTTTTGCTCTCTGCCTGCTCTCTTGTCAGATCTCATTGACAAGCCTCATAGCAAAGATCCTGCAGTATTCTGATATGGCATCCATCAAAGCCCTTCGGACCCTCCGTGCCCTGCGGCCACTGCGGGCTCTGTCTCGATTTGAAGGCATGCGGGTAAGACTTACCTCCTAACTGCTCTGGTCTGCAGCATTTGGTTTCCACGCCACCTTCATGCTCTGTGTACCACTGACCCTGAGCGCTGGGCCCCGCCCCCAAAGAGCCCCACTTTCTGCTGTCACACTGGTGGTCCTGCAGTGTCCCAACTCTCCTGGTTCTCCTTCAAGTCCCTCTGTAAGCGCTCTTCGCTTCTCACATCCAACAGGACCCAGACCTCACTCTCTCTTGCTCTCAGTGAGGTGACCCTGCTTCACGCCTTTTGTCCTTATTGTAAAAATCTTCACAACATCCCAAGCTCTTCATCTTTCCATGACAAATAAGCCTTGCCTCTGACATTCCTTTTAAATGCAGTGACAGACAGCAGCTTGGCCACCACCCACCCGCAGGGATCGTTTCTCCAACCCGGCGCAATCATTTGTCCTCTGGATTCTCTCCTTTGATCCATCCCTCTCCTCATCCATGGCTTCAGCCTCCACCTTGCCCTCCCTGTCTTCCTCAGAAGGGAATGCTCACAAGCCTGGCCCTTGTCTCACAGGGGGACAAGGGACTGCACATTTCCACCCCCCTTCCTCATAACCATGAAAGTCTCCTGGTACAGAAAGCAAGGTTTCTTTCTTCCTCCACCATTGCCTCAAAAAATACACAGTACTTTCAAAACAAGTGTGGGCTTTTAAAATTAACTTGTATCTTTTCAAACACTAGGAACTTATGATTGAAATATTTTGATATTTATCTTATCTCCAGGTTGCTGATTTACAAATCAGCAAGTTTGTGAATATGAATTTGGGTTCTCACTGATTATTGACCAAAGTACACTATATATTTTATAAAAATATACTTTATAAAATAAAGTTCTGGAAGTCTGTGTGTGCAAGTACAAAACACACTTGCACTGCCAACTGAGCATGTATGCACTTATAAATGTGTCCTCAATTTTGAGGAAAGACAGTGGGCCCTGCTCTGAATGACCTTGAGAGAGAAGGTATAAACCCATCTTCAGCTGCCCAGTGCCTCTGTCTTCTGAGTCTGAATTTTGGCTCTGATTAACCCACTTCTCTTCCTTCCAAAGGCCACTGGCTTGTGACGCAACCTGAATAAATGTAGAAAGAATTGGAATTTAGCAAGAAAAGTGGAACATTGGTGGGGCTCCAGGTCTTTTTGCCTTTCTCCCCAGGTGGTGGTAGATGCCCTAGTGGGTGCCATCCCATCCATCATGAATGTCCTACTCGTCTGCCTCATCTTCTGGCTCATCTTCAGCATCATGGGCGTGAACTTCTTCGCAGGGAAGTTTCAGAAATGCATCAACAAGACCAATGAAGGCTTTCTTCTTGTGCCGTGGTCTACTGTGAATAACATGTCTGACTGTGAACGTCAAAACCACACTGGAAGCTTATTTTGGGTCAATGTGAAGGTCAACTTTGATAATGTTGCAATGGGCTACCTCGCGCTTCTGCAGGTGGTGAGTCCTGAGATCAACCTTTTCTCTTCCTTTGGCTGCTCAATAATGTGGACAGTCTGGGGCCTCCCAGAAGATGCTATGTGGAGACTCTGCAAGGGATAGCACTCAATGTGAACTGAGATTGTTCCCTATTCCTACAGAGGACACTGTGAGGCTAGAGGAGCTTATCAGTGAGTGCGACTTCATAGTGGTGCAATTGGACCAATGTGGGCTAACAGAATAAAGGGATGGGCTTGCCATGGGACTGTATTGGGTGATAATTTAGAATTCACTACTTTCACAAAATAGACCTGATTTAGTCACATAGACTAAACAGTCTTCTACTGCAAATCATCTCCTAGAGGGTAACGAACTATGTTCCAGGTCTGTTGTAATGACAAGTAATGTTGGCTTGTGAATGTCATTAACATTCACACTTCCATTCATTCATTCATTCATCCCTTGCCTTCATCCACTTGTCATTCAGTGCTGCTGCGATTACTTAATGTTTGTCACGCAGTTACCCACAACTTTCTGCACGCCACCATTTGTTCACAGATTTGTTCCACAACTAGTCCCTAAGTAGCTATGGCATGCTAGGCTCTGAAATCAGAGACGTGTCAGAACTGGCTCCGGGGAGTGGCGGGCGGGGAATGCTCTATGAGAAAAACAGACAAATAAGTGAATCAAAATAGAGGCCGATGGAGATGACTGGGCGGACACTGAGTGGCCTCTGCTCCTTGTTTCCAGGCAACCTTTAAAGGCTGGATGGACATCATGTATGCGGCTGTCGATTCCCGGGATGTGAGTCTCAGCCTGCAGCCCCTCCTGCCTCTCCCTCTGTGCATCCCACCCACACTAGTCTATTTGAAATGGACTGAAAGCGGCCTTGGTGCTGAGAGAGGCGATCACCCAGCAGTCTGGCACCATCCCACAACCCGGAACAGCGGCCAGCAGGCCCTCTGTTGGATGTTTAAACCGACCTAGTCTTCTAGGCTTCTCAAGTTCTTCCTCTGTTCACCATTGAGGAAATTATCAGAGAACCCCTAAAAGACTGTGTGTGAGGGTACTCCCTGGGCAGAGGTGGGGCCAAGGGCAGTATAGCTAGAACAATGGAATTTCAGACGCCATCATGGCAGCTGATGGGCGGAGATGGGTGCTGTTGGGGAAAGACCCTTTCCTGCTGGGGCAAAAGACACTACTGACAGTCCGTCCCATGTCCTCTCGGCCCCCTCTGAGTTCACCCTCATGCTCTGTTGCTGGTTGTATCTGAGATTTGATTTTCTTCAGTGCCTCAGAGTTTGCTCAGCAGCTCCTCCTGCAAGCGCAGAGGACCACAAGTCCACAGGGGTGACCCTCACACGTCAGCTGTGGGAGTCTGTAGACACATGCCCTTGCCTCCTTGTCCCTTCGAGGCACGATTCTGAGCTGTGTTCTGCGGTCCTTAGAGGATGACGCGCCACTTGCCTGTGATGATGGCGCGGCCTTTATCCTGTTGCTGCTTCCCCTCCCCGCCCTCATTTCTGCTTCCTGGGATCACCTCCCAATAAGCCCCCTGCACCCAGGTCCTTGTCTTGGGGCTCAGGGTTCTTTGGGGTTACCACAAGCTAAGACGCCCCCTTGTTCCCATGCCACCACTTGTCTGCTCACAGGTGAACCTGCAGCCCAAGTGGGAGGACAACGTGTACATGTACTTTTACTTTGTCATCTTCATCATTTTTGGCGGCTTCTTCACACTCAATCTCTTTGTTGGCGTCATCATTGACAACTTCAACCAACAGAAAAAAAAGATAAGTGGGGCTCGAGTGTTTCTGCGGTAGTGGCACATCTTAGACTTCCCATCTGTCCCCTGGCCTCAGGACTGAGGCACCACTAGTCACAGCCCCCATGCCTGACCAGGAGCCCAGTCTTGGCCTTTAGCACCAACACTGCCCCTGGCCCACTGATGTCAGCCTTCATCCCTGTCTGGAGTCGGGCCCAGAAAGGGCTGAAGGCTGCCACTGGGGGCAATAACAGTGGTGTGTATTATCCTGTCTCTCTGCACTTAGGGGGCCAGGACATCTTCATGACAGAGGAGCAGAAGAAATACTACAACGCCATGAAGAAGCTGGGCTCCAAGAAGCCCCAGAAGCCCATCCCACGGCCCCTGGTGAGCCCCAAATCCCCCCACCCCCTCTAGCAGGGCATGTCACTCCAACCTGACAGCCCATGCCTGTGCTGGTAGGGGTCTGACCAGAATTCTCTGTGGAGGAGGACATCTAGTTGAGTTTGGGGATGAGCTAATGAGAGTTTCCAGGCCCCAGGAAAAAACGTCTGCAAGAAGCAACTCTGGTCTTCTGGAGTGAACATACTCCTGTAGATGTTCCAAATAGACCCGTGTAGGGAAGTAGTGAATTGCCCAACAGGGTTAGGGTTCCAGCACCAGATCAGAAACAGATTAGGCTAAATGATATTAAGGATGGTTCGAGACCTGAGATTAAACATTTGTGATTATGAGTCATGATGTAGGTTGCAATGTATCTCCAGGCTCACCACCACATTCCACCCTATGCTTACAGGTAGACAGAGAGAAAATGGCCAAACCCAGCCCAGCTGGGATCCTGGGCCCAGTCATGGTCATGGTCAGGTGACACAATAGGAACCAAAAATTATCCCACTTTAGTGTTTAAAGACTGACCAAAGCTTAGCGCCATACCCCTCTTTGATTCTTTTGTTCACTAAAAGCCATGGCTCAAGCCCATTAGCCCTTCCTCACACAAGGGCAAAGCCTAAGGACCTTCAGCAAAGGTACAGGCCTTTTCCTAAATGAATCAGGGAAACAAACATTCTGTTGGTCAAGGGATTAGGATTTCTAAATCAAGGCATGGGGTTTGCATAAGTTACTAAAAACTTCATGAGCACAAAGTCTTAAAAACATTTACAGGAGGGGAAAATGCTGTGACCTGTCACACACTTTACTTGGAAACTGTGATCACAAATGTATCACTACTCTCAGTTCTGATAAGAGGTGTTACAGTAGGGAGTGAGAGGACGTTCAGATCTCTGTAGGGGCAGAGGTTTCCTTCCAAATCCAGTGTAAGATCAAGATAACTGGGGTTGAATTAGCCTGAAGTGAGTCCCTAAGGTTCAGCGAGTATCCCTCCAATGTCCAATGAACAAGTTCAAACTTAGAAGATGTAGATGAAAGGCTGAGCCCAGCCAATCATACTCAAGTAGGGGTTATGGGCGAAGGTTCCTAAGACCTACTGAGAAGCAAGCAGCTGAGTCTTTGCTAGTCTATACTGATGGCTGGACTGGTTTTGAATCCACATTTGAACAGACAGCAAGGTGTTCTCTGCTAGAGGCAACCCTTGGCAAAATCATGACTGCTTGGGGTACCTCTCCCTACATACTTGCTTCATCTCTCTATAACATCTCAGCTTCTCCCCTCTCATCAGTCAATCCCACATGCCAATCACAGCTTTCTCCTCTCAAGGAGGACAATTTCCTTGGGACAGAGTGGGTTCTATTTCCAAAAGGGACCATGGAGAGGGTGCTGTCTGAATACAAAGGTAGGACTCTAGTGTTGAAATTCCAGACAGTGCAATAGGGGTGGAAGTCAGTGGTTGAGTAGGAAGACCTACAACAAAATCATCATGTTTCCTAATTGTGTGCACCATCCCCAAGGTCCTCCAAGGTGAGCACTGGAGGAGGCCTTCCATGTGGGTGAGAAAAGTAAGGCCTCATAGCCCAGCTGAGTTCCTGACATTAGTCATTCCTTTGGATGGGATGGGGGTGTATCATTAACTATCAGCACTAATAGCTCTAGTGGAGGAACGTGACTCTCTCCTTAATATTCTGGTCCAGGCATGGCCAACATTCTTTCCTTTGTTCCGTTCAGCATAGCTGAGGCAGGGTTGGAACATTTAAACAAGACTTTGAGGCTTAGGGATGCCAAAAGGGAAACTGGCAGAGCAGGACCCGAGCAGCAATTGCATCTGGCTGGTCTCCAGGACCCACAAGCCTTGGCCCATCCTAGCTCCTGGCTGGCATCCATATGGCAGGCGACATCTTGGCACCCACTATCCACTGGGACAAAGCTGATCATCTGCCCTCCACAATGTCCAGAGCCAAGAAAGAAGCCCAAGCCCAAAGAGAAATGCCTGCTCCCATCTAAGACTCACCTTCCCAGGTCTGGTCTCCTCCTCATCAGATTACTAGCACTGGAATGGCCACCTTCTTCCCTAAGGGGTCCCAACAGGTGGAGCTGGTCAAGTAAGGTGAGCATTGGTATAGGACTCTGCTCCACAGGTGCACGTGTGCCAGTTCATAGCAGGGCCAAGCTCGGATGACATACAGACCTCCAACACATGCATGTACATAGTACTCCTTGCCTCAGGTGAAGCCCAAGTTCTAAATCTTTTGCTTCATTATAGCAAAGACAAAACCTTCCACAAAACTGGTAAATTTTATTCTGCAACATTCCCTACTATAGAAATCATTAAAAGTAGGTTTCATATACTCCACTTTATAAGAAAATAATAGGCTCCAGAATATCACATCATCAGTCACCCACTTCATCATCTCTGAGAGCACCGAGGGTTGCAAAGAGGTGATCTCTGCCCACAAGCTAAGCCAAGAGCAGCTAGAAAGCTGCATCATTCCCCAGCAGCTGAGTATCGAGGACAAACATGATGTCCAGACTTAGCAGTGTTGCCTGCTCTGTCTCATTAGAAGTCATGAATGGGCCTGTATTTTTTTCACCATTTTCAGTGATGAAATAAAAACTACCAGTGCTCAGCATCCCAGAAAAGACATGAGCCAGCAGCTATGCCTGGAGCCAGGCCCGCTTGGGTCTGATTCTTTGCTCAAACCCTGCAGGGTAGCATCCCATCCCCACTGTGAAGCAGAAAGCAGGAACCAGCCTCTATCACGGCCCTTCTCCCCTCTGCCTGCTTCGCAGCTCCTGGGAGCTCCCTAGCGAGACTCATAACAGGTTCCTTTCTCCCTCACAGCCACTCATGCAGAGCTCTGCACATACTATGCACTCAGGAAGTCCTTCTTGTACAGAAGTAAATGTAAGCAACCTAGTGGAGTGACTTTATAATTCTATTTGAAGTGTAATTCAGTTGTCCATTCATTCAGCTATCTATTGATCATCTAGTGCATGCTAGATACTATGCAGACACTGGGGATAGAGCAGTGAGATGTTCCTGCCCTCACAGAGATGGCAGTCCAGTGACGCAGGAAAACAATTAGCAAAATCACACACATATTAGTTCACAGGCTGGAGAAATTGCCAGGAAAGAAAGAATGGGGTGAAGAGCAAAGGGTACCTAAGACTGAGCCTGGAGGAACTCTAACATCTCAAGGTTGAGTAAAGAAGACTCAAAAAAGAGCAGCCAGAAAGGCAAGAAAAGAATCGGGGAAGTAAGGCCTGCTAGGAACCAAGTAAGGAGCATTTCAAGGTGGAGGATGTGCTAAATGATGTCAAATAAGTGTTTTGGGATTTTGCATCATGGAGGTTATGAGATCTTAACAAGAGACATTTTAGCGACAGGATGGGGACAAAAGCTATGTTGGAGGAGGCTGAGGAGTGCATGGGAAACAATGACTACACATAACTCTTTCAAGAAATTTAACTGTGAAAGTGGGGAGAGAAGTAGTCTGGTAGCTGGAGAGAGACATGTGGTTTAAGATTTTTCTCTAAGGAAAAGCTAGATCATTAGAGATTTAGCTAAGGATCTGAGAGCAAATAGCCAAGAGTGGTCAAGTGTGGCCAAGAGTCTCACTCATCAGTAATAAAGCAGAGGGACCAGGATGTAGGTAAGTGGTAGCAAAGAAGAGGGGGTGAAGGTGGGCTAACTTGATGATGCAGGTGTCAGAGGAGGAGAGGTTTTATGAGACACAGGAGGAGCAAAGGTCTGGGAGTGACCGTGAGGAATTAGAGGGACTTCATCTCTGTCCCCAGCCCTGGGGTCTATGGAGTGGGGAGAATAAGCAGCTGGTGAGTAAGAGGAGAAGTTTGCCGATCAAGGCAGGTGAGTTCCAGAGAGCTCAGAAGTGTCAAAGACGAGGTGAGGGAGGAGAGTAAAGTTGGAATCAAGAACTCACAGAACAGTAAGATGTTAACAGCACAGGAAAGACTAGAGGGCCACACAAGGAAAAAAAATTTTTTAATGCCATAAAAACAGCCCCTATCCAAAATGATATCTTGGTTGTCCAGGCCACTCTGCCTTCCTCTAAGAAAGCAAATAACCAAGACCTGACTCTGTGCCCTGCTTAGACATCTATCCAGGAATAAAAATAGCATTTATAAGAATCAGTTGTACCACTGCACTTGACTTTATATGCATGTGCACTACTCGACTTGACTCTCAAATAATTTTTCAAGAAGTTCTTGAACTCTTGCTCTATGCAGGGCACTGCAGGAACACAAAATTAAATAAGACATGACCCCTCCTCAAAGAGCTCATTTTCTAGTAGAAAAGAGAGGTATACAGGAAACACTAGAACTCTAGACTGACTGTAAAGGCTGTTCAGTTCAGTTCAGTTCAGTTGCTCAGTTGTGTCTGACTCTTTGTGACCCCATGGATTGTCCATCACCAACTCCCGGAGCTTGCTCAAACTCATGTCCATTGAATTGGTGATGCCATTCAAACATCTCATCCTCTGTCATCCCCTTCTTCTCCTGCCTTCAATCTTGCCCAGCATCAGGGTCTTTTCTAATGAATCAGTTCTTCGGATCAGGTGGCCAAAGTATTGGAGTTTCAGCTTCAGCATCCATCCTTCCAATGAATATTCAGGAATATTTGATTTCCTTGTAAAGGCTGGGGGAGCCCAAAGAAGGGATGAAGTGATGTGGTATGGTGTAATTGAAGACTCCCTGAGGGAAGTGGGGATTAAGAGAGAGAGATCACTCAAGGGGATTTAGATGGCCAAGAGAAGGGACTGGAAAGGCACTGTAAGTGGAGGAAAGAGCATAGACAGGGACAAAGTGCCTGGTGATTTTATGGTGCCAGGAATGGCAACCAGGACTTGAGCTGAGGCACTGAGTTAGAATCAACCACAAGTGAGATTTTGGAAGATCAAGACTTGGCTTCTGTCAGGATGTGGAGTGTGAGGGAGATTAAAGAGACAGACTTTAAAAACCCTTCTGTAAAGAACACTGCCTCTCCAGGTGCCTGGTTTATGTTGCCCAAAGGCCTGATGTCCCATCTCTTATTTTCTCAGAATAAGTACCAGGGTTTTGTCTTTGACATCGTGACCAGGCAGACTTTTGACATCGTTATCATGGTCCTCATCTGCCTCAACATGATCACCATGATGGTGGAGACTGATGAGCAGAGTGAAGAAAAGACAAAAGTCCTGAACAAAATCAACCAGTTCTTTGTGGCTGTCTTCACGGGAGAGTGTGTCATGAAGATGTTTGCCTTGAGACATTACTACTTCACCAACGGCTGGAATGTGTTTGACTTCGTCGTCGTGGTCCTCTCCATTGGGAGTAAGTGGACATTGCATGTGGTTGGGTCACCCAGCCTCTGCTTGGGGTCGTTTTGACCGGTCTTTCAAAACCAAAGGGACAGCTAACAAACTTCTAAAAACCTATGTTGTATATTAGAGGAGTCCAGTATTTGCTGCTTTGCAAAAGCAGCGGATTTAAAATGCCCCCGCACCTCCCAATGAAAGGGAGAGGTTCCACTGGCTTTCTCCATGCTGCCATGAAGAGTATTCCAGCACGTGCTGTGTGCACCGCCATCGTCAGAACGTGGGGGGCAGGGGGCAGTAGGGAATCTAAGATGACAGAGTTTCCAGTGGGTCTTATCTTTATGGCCTTCAAAGCAGAGAGTGGGTGGTGTGGTGTGAGGTGAGTCATAAAATACTTTCTGGAAAAGGAGGTGGTTGCCAGAAGAGTGCAGAAAGACTAGAAGGAGATTGTTCAGAGGAGATTCTTAAGTCAAGGGTCTGGAATTAACTCTGTGTAACTATCCACTCGGGGAATATGAGTGACAGAAAAGTCAGGGGACCGATGCCAAGAGGTCAGTGCTCTTATGACCTAGTCTGGGTGGTGGTAAATGACAGGCCCAGTACTTGGGGGTCGATGTTGTTCAGAGAAAATGAATGGACTCAGAGGCTCCAGTGGGTAATGCAGCCACCATATAATTGAGTGCTTGCTGAGTTCTGAGAACTGGGCTGGGATCCATGGCTCTCCATGGCAACCCTGGGAAGGAGTTTCCTATAGTCATTTTATACATTTAATATGGAGCTTCAGAATTAAGGAAGTTATACAAGGTCATATAGTTTGTGAAAGGTAGAGCTGAATTTAGACCAGGGGCAATGGCACCCCACTCCAGTACTCTTGCCTGGAAAATCCCATGGACAGAGGAGCCTGGAAGGCTGCAGTCCATGGGGTCGCTGAGGGTCGGACACGACTGAGCGACTTCACTTTCACTTTTCACTTTCATGCACTGGAGAAGGAAATGGCAACCCACTCCAGTGTTCTTGCCTGGAGAATCCCAGGGACGGGGGAGCCTGGTGGGCTTCCGTCTATGGGGTCGCACAGAGTCAGACATGACTGAAGCCACTTAGCAGCAGCAGCAGCAGCAATGTTCTTTTTAACAAACTAACAGCCTCCTACCAACAACCAAGAGACTGTCCCTGGCCTTCGCGTGATTTGCCAAAATTCGGCCCTATAAAGGCCAAATCCCAGCACAGCAGCTTCACTTTGCAATATAAATATATCCTGACCTGTTATATCATGACCTGCTTACTTTTCATGTCAAAGCATAGCTATAGATTTAATTTTCCATTGATTTACCATCAAGAGCTAATAGCCTCTAAATACAACCTGGCAGCACTTAATCAGTCTCTCTCTCCTGGTGCTGAAACACAGCCTTGGGTTGTGCTTGTTTGGGGAGTTGAAATTTATTTTTGTTTTTTGTTTTGTTTTCCTATTGCTGCTGGGTTTTCTGGGGGTGGAAGGGTTGCTTTGTTTGTTTTCCTTCCAAAGTGAGAGACTCTGAAAGCCATTTTTTATTTTATATTAGAGAAGGGAGCTTGCTTATGTGACTTCCCATATCAGTACCATAGCAATAAAAGATACACAAAGCACTCCATTCTATCTTGGGGACACCTAAACAACTAGTTCCTTTGACCTACACAGCAACACCACCACTGGCAGAAAAGACAGCTTGAAAACAAGTGCAAGAACCCTTCAGCCATGCTTCTGTCTTCTCTGCCTTTCTTCCTTCCCACTGATAAGACATGTTTGGAATATCTAATTGTTACAAGTATGAAGACTCATTCTCCCTTGTAGAGGTAGACTAGTTGGTTGGCAGAATCTTGCTGCTGCTGCTGCTGCTGCTAAGTGGCTTCAGTCGTGTCTGACTCTGTGTGACCCCATAGACGGCAGCCCACCAGGCTCCCCGGTCCCTGGGATTCTTCAGGCAAGAACACTGGAGTGGGTTGCCATTTCCTTCTCCAATGCATGAAAGTGAAAAGTGAAAGTGAAGTCGCTCAGTCGTGTCCGACTCTTCGTGACCCCATGGACTGCAGCCTACCAGGCTCCTCCGTCCATGGGAGTTTCCAGGCAAGGGTAATGGAGTGGGGTGCCATCGCCTTCTCCGAATCTTAGTAGATTATAAAAACACATAATGTACCTCACACTATGGGAAAATGCCCCAGTTAAACTGGACTTTAAGAGAGGGGCTTTCATAAAGATTTCATAATACAAAATTATAATTATTTCCCAGTTCTCCTCCCATGTCCTTCTTCCTTCCAACATACTACCATGACTATCCATATTCATATGACAAAAGACAAGTAGGAGAATTGGATCAAGGGCACCCTGGCAAGGAGAGTGAGCGTCTACCATACCCCCTCACCATTTCTCCTGAGAGGTTTTGAATCCTGTGTGACCTAAAGGCCTTGCCTAAACTTTGGTGGTCTTAACTGGCCTCTTCAGGTCCTCAAGACAAATCTTTGAGTTGGATATCACACAAGGAGACATGCAAATTCCAGTTCATAGTTTGGACTGAGGTGCTGTAACTGACCCTAAACAAACTCATCTCTGGGCCCTAACACAGAGTTCAAACACAGCTGGAAACGAAAGAAACAAATAAAAGCCATTATGTAGACAGCTGGCCATTCAAAGCCATTCTGCTTTAGCTGTCAGCAAGTTGCCCAACTCCTCAGGCCCCTTATAATTTATTCCAGGCTCTGTACAATTATCCATAGGACCATGTGCCAGGAACTGAGTCAATCTTCGCAGTAGGAGATAAGGATATGAATCATAGAGGGTCCCGGCTCTCACAGAGCATGGGACCAGGGTGGAAGAACAGGCATGACCTGAGGGCTGAATGTTCAGGGGAGAGCCAGGTCTGTGTCACAGACAAAGGACTGTCAGCATGTGGCACAGACGCAGTCACATCCAGTTGAAATGACAGCAGAACCATGGAGGTTGACTAGCAAGGTATCTGGATGTAGGGAAAGATAAGAACACGGTAGGAAGGGCGAGCCTGACTCAAAGGAGACAGATTTATGCAATGGACAGTTACTGAGCCCCTACTTTAGGCCAAGTACTTTAGTGCCAAGCTCAGAGGGCCCAGAGTGCTTGAATGGAGATGCTCGCATAAAAGTCCACACGGGCAGAGATGAGGGGGTGTGATCACAGCCAACTTTGTCAGGGCTCATGGTTGGACGTACTAATCAGACCATCTTCCCTTGCTTTTAAAGGCCTGGTGTTCTCTGCAATTGTTTCATCACTTGGAAGTTTATTCTCCCCAACGCTCTTCCGTGTCATCCGCCTGGCCCGCGTCGGCCGCATCCTCAGGCTGATCCGCGGGGCCAAGGGCATCCGCACGCTGCTCTTCGCCCTCATGATGTCCCTGCCCGCGCTCTTCAACATCGGGCTGCTGCTCTTCCTCGTCATGTTCATCTACTCCATCTTCGGCATGGCCAACTTCGCCTACGTCAAGTGGGAGGCTGGCATCGACGACATGTTCAACTTCCAGACCTTCGCCAACAGCATGCTGTGCCTCTTCCAGATCACCACGTCGGCGGGCTGGGATGGGCTCCTCAGCCCCATCCTCAACACGGGGCCCCCCTACTGCGACCCCAACTTGACCATCAACAACAGCACCAGAGGGGACTGCGGGAGCCCTGTCATGGGCATCATCTTCTTCACCACCTATATCATCATCTCCTTCCTCATCGTGGTCAACATGTACATCGCAGTGATTCTGGAGAACTTCAATGCGGCCACGGAGGAGAGCACGGAGCCCCTGAGTGAGGACGACTTCGACATGTTCTACGAGACGTGGGAGAAGTTTGACCCAGAGGCCACCCAGTTCATCACCTTCTCTGCCCTCTCAGACTTTGCAGACGCCCTGTCTGGCCCCCTGAGAATCCCCAAACCCAATCGGAGTGTATTAATCCAGATGGACCTGCCCTTGGTCCCTGGAGATAAGATCCACTGTTTGGACATCCTGTTTGCCTTCACCAAGAAAGTCCTGGGAGAATCGGGGGAGTTGGATTCCCTGAAGGCAAATATGGAGGAGAAATTTATGGCAACTAATCTTTCAAAAGCATCCTATGAACCAATAGCAACCACCCTCCGATGGAAGCAAGAAGACATCTCGGCCACTGTCATCCAAAAGGCCTATCGGAGCTACATGCAACACCGCTCCAGGACGGCTGCCAGCCCTGCGGGGGCGCCCAGGGCTGAGGAGGAGGCAGCACTCCCCGAGGAAGGCTTTGCTGTGCTCATAGCAAATGAGAACTGTGCGCTCCCAGACAAATCTGAAACTGCTTCCACCACATCTTTCCCACCATCCTACGACAGTGTCACTAGAGGCCTTAGTGGTCAAGTCAACTTAAGCACGTCCAGCTCAATGCAAAATGAAGGGGAGGCTGTCAGTAGAGAAGCCGCTGGGCCCTCATGTGGACCCTCCAGCGTGGGCATGTCCAGTTCTGATGTGCCCGCTGCTCTGTGATACCTTACCACCACCGACTCACCAATGCATGCCACTAGTCACAGTGTCACAACTGGGCAGGGAATGCAGTTGGTACCCACCTTTGGAGAAACCCTCACACAGCAACAGGAGTCAGAAACCAAGGGCATCTCCACAGTGACTTCCTTTTTCAATTTCAGTATCAGATGGTGGGTTCCCTTACTTTCCAGAAAATGTCCCTGGTCCTTTTATTTTGATGGTGACTAGAGCTTATCTTTACCAAGACAAACATCTCAGGACCAGAACTTTCAAAGATATATGGCAAGGATGTTGCTAAAGGGCCAAGGTTGTCCTCTGTAAAACAGCACATAGAGATTGGCAGTGTTATTTAAGATTTTGCATGACTGCATGTTGACAGCTGCCAGACAACTACTCTGGCCTAAGATAATACCTGTGGTCTATGTCATGAAAGGCCTCTGAGCTATCCATTAAAATTAATATTTTTAAAGATATGTCAAAACCAATGTTATAACTCAAAGCATCATTTTAAAAAAATTATGTGACACTGATGTGCCATAAATCATGTCTCATTCACTTTCAAGTTTCCTGATATCTTGCAGTTTGCAGCTAAAGCTGGGCAGACAGGAAGGAGCACTGTTCTGGGAGCTTGTCCTCATCCTAGCCAATTCTTCCACTGCTCGCCTGGCTGACCTGGGCCAAACTCTTTCACTTCTGAACCTCCTTCCCCATGGTGGCAGGAGGCAGAATGGATAGTCTCTGTAGCCCTTGCATTCCAAGTTGTAGAACTCAGTAATGCCCTGTCCCAATTGAGATGAAGAAAACACTCTCTTCTGAGGCAGCAACGGCCAAATCTTTCTGCTGTCTAGCCAAAAGGCTGCTTTTGAATATATTCCAGAGCCTATTTGACATCTCATAGACTTTAAGGAGGAAGGTTTTCACATTCCCCTCCGGCCAGAACTCCATAATTAGTGTAAGTGAAAGAAAAGAGACATTTTGAGAAAGATGATCTGGGAGATAAAAGGTAAGGCCAATGCTTTGTTTAATTCATCCTACAAATGATATTAAGTACCTATTATTTGACAGCCCCTGCTCTACGCACAAGGCATAATGGGAATTAATCCCCCAAAGATTCATTGGACTTATGCAGTGGAGGGAGTAAGGGTTGTCAGAGGATGACATTCAGGTCAAGGGCACATGGCATGCTTGAGATGAAAGAGAGTAAGAGGTTTGTGTGACAGCATAGGACATAAAGGCTCTGAATGACAACTGTGATCTTCTATTAACTCTTGGGACATTCTCTGCCATGATGAGACAAGGATCAGGTCAATTCATTGATATGTGCTTGATCATTTCATAAAATTTCCCATGTATTCAGTTACAAAACCTAAAGACTGGTCCAGCTTACATGCTTCACAGACACAGATTTTCTTGGGCCTCACTTTCCCTATCACAGTTGACCCATCAGAGACCAAAGAGGCTTCCCAAATGCTTGTGGGGGTTTGCAAGCACCCACAGAAGCAGATTAGTAAGATGATTATTTATGAATAAAAGAACACACAACCTAATTAGTAATCAGGGAAATGCAAATTAAAACCATAGTGCTCTATCATTATGCATCTATCAAATCTGTAAAACTTATAGAATCTATAACAAAAATCAAGTGTCAGCTAAGATATAGAGCAACAGGAAGCTTAATGCACTGCTGGAGCATGCGAATTGGCATAAGCATTTTGGAAAACAGTTTAACTTTACTAAGAGTTTACTATGTACTTTACTAAAGTACATATACTCATCACATGGGTTTTCCACTGGTAGGTATGAAACCTCGAAAAATCCATGCACACAAGCTCTAGGAGACATGAACAAGATTCCTTATTATCATTGTTCATAACAGACCCAAATTAGACACAGCCTAATGTCCATCAGCAGTAGAATAAATTAATAAATTTTGGTGTATTCTTTAAATGTAATTTTATGCAGTAATGAGAATGAATGAGGTATAGCCCTGTGCATGTCTATAGATGAATCTTAAAGACATAATAGCCAGACACCAGACTATATATACTATATGATTTTATGAGGTTCAAATCAGGCAAAATTAAATATACTGTTTGGGGATGAATAAAGAAAAGCAGGAATTAGTTCATGAAAGTCGGGGTAGAGGTTACTGATGGGGGGAAGGAGGCATTTGTGACTAGGTCTTTGGCAGTGTTCTCATTTCCCACCTAGCTGGTTCTCTTTACAAGTATTGTCTTTATAACCATTGACACCATATGTGTCAAGTTAAACATATATATCTAATGCACTTTTCTGTGTGTATACAGCTCACAAGTTAAATTTTTTTAATATCTTGGGTTGGATTCTCCTCCCTTTTCCCAGAAGTATTTACTATCTGCTGCTTTGAATTGTGGTATTTCTATCTTGGACTTGGATTATCTGAGGTGATTTTTAAAAGGATTAGGAGTTCTATCTTAGGTAACAGAAAAGGAAATTCTGGAGAAAGGAAACTTCCAATTACCGACTTATTCAAGGAGCCATTCTCTCTCACAAGTATTATTTCAATAGCCTTCCAACTGGTCCCCCATTTCCACTCTTGTCCCCAGCAGTCTATTCTCAAACAGCCGCCGGAGCTCAAAATCCACCCGTGGCTTCTATGTTCTCCAAGTAAATGTTATTAGCATGTTTTACATAATCTTACCCTTATTCCTCTCTGACCTCATCTTCAGCCCAACTCTCAATGCTTCAGCCACACTTCCTTGCTTTTCCTTAAATACACTGGGCATAGTCTTGCCTCAGGACAAAACCCTTGGAACTTGCTTTTCCTTCAGCCATTGTATCCACATTGCGCACTCCCACACTTTCTTCCATTCTTCCCTTACCAACCCATCTAATTACCAGCCCAATCCAGCATTTACCACCCTCTGAGATGTTATATATGTACTTGCTCACTGCCTGTCTTCCCCACTAGGATGTAAGCCCTGTGAAGGCATGGACTCTACTTGCTCATGGATGTATCCCCAGCACTGAGAACAATGTCAAAGTAAATTAACACTATTAGTCTAACTTTGTTCTTCTTAAACAGTCCAAAGTTAGCTCCTTTTGGCCCAGTCTCCAAAGGCTAGCCATCACACAGACGAGGCGTGCTTGTTAAGTTGTTTCATTCGTGTCCAGCGTTTTGCCGCCCTATGGACCTTAGTGGAGAAGGCACTGGCAGCCCACTCCAGTACTCTTGCCTGGAGAATCCCAGGGACGGGGGAGCCTGGTGGCTGCCATCTATGGGGTCGCACAGAGTCGGACATGACTGAAGTGACTTAGCAGCAGCAGCAGCAGCATGGACCATAGCCTACCAGGCTCCTCTGTCCATGGGATTCTCCAGGCAAGAATACTGGAGTGGGTTGCCATGCCCTCCTCCAGGGAATTTTCCCGACCCAGGGATCGAACCTGTGTCTCTTATGTCTCCTGCATTGGCAGGCAGCTTCTTTACCACTGGCACCACTTGGGAAGCCCTCACATAGACAATAGTATAGGATAAATATGTTAACTTCAATAACAATCTCTATTAAGAAAAAGAGAAACCAGATCCAGAAGTGCCAGCCCACAGTGTACCCGGAGCATGTACTGCTGGCCTTGACAGTGGAATGATTTCTTGGTCCTGCCTCTGGGAGCCTTCCTCATCCTCTCTCCTACTCCCTCGAGACAGGAGCACCGGGAAGCAATTTCTCCTAAGGAACGGACAGCATATTGTACTTTCTGTTGGTTATCAGTGAGCCCTGCATGCTGTCTTAAGGTTTGAGCAATCACAGGCCATTATTTCCCTGGACTGAAGTTTCTGCGGCAATACAACTCCCTCAAAGCACTAGTATGATTTCTATCTCTTGCATTTTGCCAACTCATTAGATCTTGTCGGGTTATGGTCTTTCAATCTAAAATTGGGACTGGACATTACTGCCTTTTAGCAATAGATGATTTGCCCTTCTTCATCCCTCAGCTGAATTGCGTGCATCCTGACTGCAGGCAGCCACCATACAGAGATATTGTTAACAAAAAAATTGGCTTGGGTGGAGAGGTACAGAGGAAGCTTACCTTCCCCTATCCCAGTCTGTATTCCATTGGCAGCTCTTTAGATTGGAGTAATAATCTCCTTTGCCTGGTAAGAGCACAGGGATGGGATCCTTTGAAGGAGGTGGGAGGAGGGGAGAGTGAGGCTTCTCCCAGCTCCATTCTTACCTCTGTCTCTAATTTTCCAGTCATCAGTATGCTGGTAAATATTAAACAGTTAGATCTTCAGGAGTAAAAAGAAATCACTTATTTGTAGCATTTTCTGTTTTATCCGATGTAAACACTCCCACCGCGGCCCATGTCAAGCTACCGATGTGACATCCCTGAAGGCAGACTTGGGAAGCGATGTCGACTTGAGTCAGTATGAGCTGGCTCTAGCACACCACTGTTTCCAGTTCTCCCCGCCTATTCTCCACCAATATTAGCTGGGGACAGAAAGCTGGATTTTTTTCACTCTCCAAGGCATGATTATAAGATCTTGGGCTGCTGGCCAGTGTTAGAAAAGGCCTCCCTTTCTGTTTTCATATCAGCCAGTTGAGGCAAAGTTTGTTTTTTGTGTGTGTACCTTTACTAAACCTGCGAGAAGTAGCCCACACCTTTCCAAATTCTACAGATCTTTCTATCAAGGTCCTTCAACTCCTGCTGCATGAGGTAGGTGGTCTGAGTCTCCAGTGATAACAGGTTACAGCATGACAGAAATTTCTAGATTTAGACCAGGGGGATGGGAGATTCTCAGTGCTAGCCTAGCTCATCTTAACCAATGCCACACTTTAAGGTCTATTAATAATAACACCCATCTCCATGCATCAATTTCTATGTCGGTAGGAGTTATTTGGTTACAAGCAACAGAAACCCATCCCAGCATAAAATGTACTCGATGACTGCAGGAAAACTCAGAATGGAACTAAAAAGCTGAGCACAGCAAGGAAAGCAGCCAGGGCTAGGCAGGTTTCTGGGTATTAGGCACCAATAGACAATCGCTTCATGGGGTCAGGACCAATCAGTATCTACTTTTCTTTTTTTGGTTAGCGTCCAGTTAGGATTCAGATTTCAAAGAGAGAGCATCTGATTGGCCCACCTCCAGCAAGAAAAGGGAGGGGAATTTTGATTGATAGCTCCAGCATAGAAAAAGAAGGCTAGGCAGACAAAAATGCCCGGGGAGTATTCAACCTAAGAGTTAAATTCATGCTTTCTAAAGATCTCTCTGGTAACAGTGACAGGTTACAGAAATTTTGAATTTGGGGGGAGAGATTAAGGATGGGGTTGTGCCAAATGGGGACCTGAAGTATGGATTTGTGAGTGTCTCATGTACATTGACCACTGGTCACCAAATCTACTCAAAAAGAATGTCCCCCCCACCCCCCGCCACCCGACCTTCTGCCCCCCCACACCATGGACAAGGGTGCCAGCTTCCATCTACATCTCTGGTGACAGTTCCCAGTCCTTTTCCTCCAGATAAATGCTCCCTAGGACCCAAATATCAGCAATGTCACTCTGTCTCTAGAAAATCACTCATATATTGCCTTAAGTCGGAGAAGGCAATGGCACCCCACCCCAGTACTCTTGCCTGGAAAATCGCATGGACGGAGGAGCCTGGTAGGCTGCAGTCCATGGGGTCGCGAAGAGTCGGACACGACTGAGCGACTTCACTTTCACTTTTCACTTTCATGCTTTGGAGAAGGAAATGGCAACCCACTCCAGTGTTCTTGCCTGGGAGAATCCCAGGGATGGGGGAGCCTGGTGGGCTGCCGTCTATGGGGTCGCACAGAGTCGGACATGACTGAAGCGACTTAGCAGCAGCAGCATTGCCTGAAGTGGAAATATGTTTCAAGCATCTTCCTCTGAGAAGCCCCAGATGACTTATTATCCAAGTGAGTTCAGGCAAAGAAAAGCTGGATTTGCCTGTGGGCATCGAATCTATACCAAGGAAAGTTCATGGCTACTGTTGGCCCTTTAAAACACCAGTCGAACCAACAACCACAGCAAAGCTTGGTCAATATGATTCATTGTGCAAAGAACAAATTCTAAAGGGGTATGCATGAAGAAGACTCATTACTTTATTTTTCCCTGAGCAGAACTGAGTTAATTGATTATTAGAAATGCAGCTGCTCTTGCTTACAGACTTAATCACATTACAAAGTAACATAAAGGCATGTGTGTGTGTGTGCCTGTTGAATAAAGATGCTTCTTGTAGTTAGAACAGGGAGCCCCAGCACCACTTGGAAGCTGAAGATGTCTGCAAATGATCCACACAGAAATACTCATCAGCTAAGTAATTTGGTGCTCCGGACCAAGTTCTGGATGAGGCCAGAGGTCCCACTTTGATTCCAGACCTTCTCTTGCTTACATATCATAACTTCTCTGAACAACCTTCTTTGTCTCTACAGCAGGAATAAAGATTCCTCACCAAGGAGGGTTAACAGAGATAAAAATGCCCTCTCTGCCCACTGAAAGAAGCAGAAAGAGAAACGGGGAGAAAATGAGAGAGCCCATTCTGCCGCTCTACATCCCAGGGTGTCCTCACATAGTACCACGCTGCACCCCACCCCCACCGAGTACGTGTTGGGTGGGAAGCACCGTGCTTCATGTGCAAAGGAACATCTCACCACATGTGGGGTCCTCTCTGGACACGACCAGCACTTTGAGGGTCAGAATAGAAGGCAGCTCCTCCAAAGTCCACTGTGGGAGGCCACACTTGGATCCTACCGTTTCGACTCCACTGTGATTGTTGTCCAGTTGCTCAGTCGGATCAGACTCTGCGACTCCATGGACTGCAGCATGCCAGGCTTCCCTGTCCATCACCAACTCCTGGAGCTTGCTCAAATGCATATCCATTGAGTCAGTGATGCCATCCAACCATCTCATCCTCTGTCATCCCCTTCTCCTCCTGCCCTCAATCTTTCCCAGTATCGGGGTCTTTTCCAATGAGTCAGTTCTTCGCATTAGGTGGCCAAAGTATTGGAGCTTCAGCTTCAGCATCAGTCCTACCAATGAATATTCAGGATTGATTTCCTTTAGGATGGACTGGTTGGATCTCCTTGCAGTCCAAGGGACTCTCAAGAGTCTCCTCCAACACCACAGTTCAAAAGCACCAGTTCTCTGGCACTCAGCCTTCTTTATGGTCCAGCTCTCACGTCCATACATGACTACTGGAAAAACCATAACTTTGACTAGATGGACCTTTGTTGGCAAAGTAACATCTCTGATTTTTAATATGCTGTCTAGGTTTGTCATAGCTTTTCTTCCAAGGAGCAAGTAACTTTTATTTCATGGTAGCAGTCACCATCTGCAGTGATTTTGGAGCTCAGGAAAATAAAGTCTGTCACTGTTTCCATTGTTTCCCCATCTATTTGCCAGGAAGTGATAGGACTGGTTGCTGGTCTTCTTTTTTTGAATGTTCAGTTTTAAGCCAGCTTTTTCACTCTCCTCTTTCACCTTCATCAAGAGGCTCTTTAGTTCCTCTTTGCTTTCTTCCATAAGGGTGGCATCATCTGTATATCTGAGGTTATTGATATGTCTCCCAGCAGTCTTGATTCCAGCTTGTGCTTCATCCAGTCCAGCATTTCTCACTATGTACTCTGATGCTGCTGCTAAGTCGCTTCAGTTGTGTCCGACTCCTAGGGACCCCATGGACTGAAGCCTACCAGGCTCCTCCGTCCATGGGATTTGCCAGGCAAGAGTACTGGAGTGGGTTACCATTGCCTTCTCCACTATGTACTGTGCATATAAGTTAAATAAGCAAGGTGACAATATGTAGCCTTGATGTACTCCTTTCCCAGTTTGGAACTAGTTCATTGTTCCGTGTCTGGTTCTAACTGTTGCCTCTGTAGCGGGTCCTGTTTGTGCCCCACACCACATCCCTTGCCTCATCTGACTTTGAATAGAACTCTGCAGCTTTTGGTCTTCAGGGCCTTCTCCAAAGCCACTTTTCCCCACACAGACATTGCAGCCCAGAAGTGCAGAGGGAAGGGGAGATGTTGACAACCTCAAGGACAGTCCTCAACCAATGCAAGAATGCAGGATTTGGAAGATAAATTAATATCCTAACCTCCCAAGCTGTGGAGGAACAATTCTGAATCAAGTTTCTTGGAGAATCGATAGAAAGTCCGAGTCCTCATGTAGGGCCAGTCTTTTGCAATCCTGAAAGTAAGGACCTCCTTACCTTTCTACTTAGGTGACTCACTGGTCTCACCCTGACCCTGCCCTGCCCAGTTGCCCACAGCCCTAACCAGCTTTGAGGGGAGTTTCTCCCTTCCTTAGCTAATTCTCTCTCTGCTTCTTTACTTTTGCCTCCTGGAATAACCTTGGAAATAAACCTGCCTCCTAAGCAACGCACTCCAGTATTCTTGCCTAGAGAATCCCATGGAAGGAGGAGCATGGCGGGCTACAGTCCATGGAGTCGCAGAGTCAGACACGACTGAGTGACTAACACGCACACCCAAATCCTTGTCTCAGCTCCTGATTTGGGGGAATACAAATTAAGACAAACTCCCAGATAGCCCCCTGCTCAGAGTTAGGAAGCTGTTTTCTCATGCTGTCCATACATCCATCATCCCATCTGCAGGCTTTTTATATATTGCTGCTGGACCAAGGTCTGCAGGAAAGGAATCACTTCCCCAAGGTTATAGGAGGTGTGCCAAGGGTCCCACCCAGAAGTGAGATTGTCATCTCTTCTCGTAGCTCTCTACCCATCACCCAGCTGTTTCTGACTGATGAGATGGTTAAAACTCCTATCCCCTATTCAATAGTGCTCTCAAGCACTATTGAAGATTTGATTTTGGTGATAACTGTCCTAAAACCAAGTAGATCCTTGCCTCTGCTTCAAAATTGTTCTATAATGAATAAAAGTTTAATTACAAGCTTGAGTTTCAGTTTCCCACCACGTCTTATAAATGGACAAAGATTCTTGACAAGTCCACAACCTTTTATGGCCCCCTTTTCCATCAGTTTATTGTATTGGGCTACTTTGGCACTCCACTATTTTCAATAAGACTCTTCAAACTGGGACTTTACCCAGAAGTGTCATGGTGCCTTTTTCTGGCACACAGCATTATACTAAGTGACCGTCAGTTAACAAGGAACTCTGCTGGTGCCACTCAGAGCAGCAGAGGACTATGGGAGAAACTTCCTGGCTTCCCCCTTGTTGTCTTCCCCAGAAAGAAATCAATGAGCAGCCAAAGCTGTCTCCAGAACACTGACAAATAAGGGATCAAAGTGCCAGCTTCACTCCAGTGGCATCGTGTGTGTGGACTGTGGTGCTCACCTGAGTCACCCATTGTGCACTGTGGACGGGGTGACTTCTTTGGACTGAGCCTACACCGTGTTTTACCTTGGTCTAAATCTCTCAGGATAGAGATCTCTTCGAGGATAATAGTGAGCACTTCTAGATATGTTTATTCTGCCAGCTGCAACACTTCCTGCAGCCACTAGTTCTCAAAATCCCTCCCAGGATCTCTCCCAAAGAGAACTTGCAGACTAAGACAACAGGGTGTTCACCCACAACACCCTGCCGTGGTGTGGAAAGGATTACTGTGCCCATTCTGATCCCCCAAGAGCTGATGTCCAGTCAGAACTAGATGTGCAAGGGATTTATCAGGAGCAACATTAATGATGAATAAAAGGGAAGGAGCAGGAGTCAGCAGAGAGAGCGTTAGGCTGTGATGCAGGTCTCCCACTGTGGAAGGAGAGAGGGAAGGAAGGAAGATGAGACAGGAAGAACCTCAGACCATACTGCAGCTCTGAGAAAGTCACAGTCAAGTTGGAGGAGACTCCCAGGAAAAAGACTGCCCAGTGGAGGACTCTGTTGGGCAAGAATGACCCAGCTCTTGTTCCTGCCTCCCTATCTTTAGTCAGGGATGGGAGCAGCACAGGAAGAGCATAGCTTCTGCATGAACATTGCCATAGATCATGAAGATGCTACAGTTGGAGGTCACTAGAGCACATGTTCTGAATATATTGTCTAAGAATCCTGAGCTATCTTGGACCATAAGAGATGTTTTCTGGTTAGATCTAGCAACACCTCCTCCCTGAGTCCCCACTGTCATCATGGATTGCTCTGAAGCAGAGGCCCCATTCAAGAAGACTCCACACAATAATTTTTATATTTTCCAGATCAGTACAGAGGAGGAAGCTTACCTCCCTCCACTCCTGCAGGGTTGGTCCCTTCTCTTCTAGTACCGTCTACTAGGGCGGGGACTAGAGTGAGGAAAGCAAGGTGTCCCGGGCAGAAAATTTCAGGAAATTGCTCATTTTCAAGTGCTGATCTTGCGCTTGCATAAAGCCAAGAGTTAAATTTTGCATCCTGACACCTTTCTGGCCTCATCTGGGTTTCGTCCCATGACCACTGCTTCTAATTCATCCACTGAACTCTGGAGTATCATCAGCAATATCATCAGCCGGAGGTTATTCTCCACCACTCAGCCATGCCACAGCCTCTGGCTCACTGTCCACAACCCTATTCCTGTCCTCAGTTCCAGAGTGATTGGCCCAATACACAGGTTTCTCAGATCCAGTGATCATATCCCTCACCCTGCATTCTCTACTGAGACAGTGGTCTATCCTGAACCTTGTCATCACTATCAACAACACCAATCTTATACTTTGGCCAACTATCCCCTCACCAGTACACTTACCTTATTCAGTTCAGTTCAGTCGCTCAGTCGTGTCTGACTCTTTGCAAGCCCATGAATTACAGCAAGTCAGCCCTCCCTGTCCATCACCAACTCCCGGAGTTCACTCAGACTCACATCCATCGAGTCAGTGATGCCATCCAGCCACTGAAATATAATTCTCCAAAGGCTGTAGGTCTTCCATCCTTTGCCTTTTCATCACTCCCACTCTCCCCTTGCCCACTCTGATGTCGTGGTCTAGCTTGATAATCACATGCTTCAAAACACTTTCAAATCTTTTGCCACCCTCCCCTTGAATCCTACATGTCCAGTAAAACCTTAAACAGACTTCCCTGGTGGCTCAGACGGTAAACAGTCTGCCTAAACGCGGGAGACCAGGGTTCAATCCCTGGGTCAGGAAGATTCCCTGGAGAAGGAAATGGCAACCCACTCCAGTATTCTTGCTTGGAAAATCCCATGGTCGGAGGAGCCTGGTAGGCTACAGTCCATGGGGTCGCAAAGAGTTGGACACGACTGAGTGACTTCACTTTCACTTTCACTCCACTTAAACCCAAATCTCTACCCTCTCTGCTCCTACTCCAGACAGTTGCTGGCCTTACTTCAGTTTCATAACCACAAACCTTAGATGGGCTCCAAATATTTTCCAATGACCCTGTTGCATTTCCCTAGAAAGTTCATTTTCCTACTCACCAAAATGACACTTTTGTGTCTCTTCTCAAACCTCCAACCCTTCTAACCCCTGACTTCTCCCCCTCATTCATTCTCAGTCTGTGCTCCCAACTCTTCCTTCCCTATTCAGTGATGCAGCTTCATTTTTGCCACTCACCATTTCGTAAATTTTTATGTTTTATTGAAGTGTAGTTGATGCACAATATTATATGTTACAGGTATAAAATATAGTGATTCAAAAATTTTGAGGGTTTATCCTCCATTTGTATTTACTATAAGATATTGCCTATATCCCCTGTGTTGTACAATATATCCTTATACTTTATTTTATACATAATAGTTTGCACCTCTTAATCCCCCACCCTAATATTTCCCCTCTTCCCTTAGCTCTCTCTACTGGTAACCACGAGTTTGTTTTCTATATCTGGTGAGTCTGCTTCTTTTTTGTTAGATTCACTAATTTGTTGTAATTTTTAGACTCCATAGATGAGAGATATTACACAGTCTTTGTCTGACTTCTTTCACATAGCATAATAACCTTTCATGTTGCTCCAAATGAGAAAATTTCATTCCTTTTCTTATGGCTGAGTAGTCGTCCAAATGTACGTGTGTGTGTGTGTGTGTGTGCATGCACACACACACCACATCTTTATCCATTCACCTGTTGATAGAGACTTGGGTTGCTCCCATATCTTGGCATTTGTAAATAATGTTGCTGTGAACATTGAGTACATGCATGTTTTTGAATATGTGTTTTTTCTTTTTCACATACATACCTAGAAGTGGAATTGCTGGGTCATATAGGAGTTCTACTTCTAGTTTTTTGAGAAACCTCCGTACTGTTTTCCACAGTGTTTGCATCACTTTACAACCCCAGCAACAGTGTACGAGAGTCCCCTTTTCTCGACATCCTCGCCAACAATTTTTGTGTTCTTTTTGATGACAGCCATTCTGACAGGAGTGTGATGATATCTCATTGTGGTTTTGATTTGCATTTCCTTGACTATTAACAATATTGAACATCTTTCCAAGCACCTATTGACTATCTGCATTTGCTCTTGGGGATACAAGTTGTAATACTTCTGAATGAAATCTTGGATTATCCCAGAACTTTTCTAACTACTCTTATGTAATAAGAAGTCCGTTGGTCACTTTAAGTCCCCAGGTGACGTGGTATTTAGCGTGTCAGTCCTGTGTAACAGCCAAAGTTTCCAACTTCATTCAAGGTTCTGGCTCTCCGTCCTCCTTGGCTAAGGCGGGCTGCAGCAGGCTGCCGGCTTCCTGGGAAGGGGTGTTGGTCGTGTTGATTGCTTTCTCCCTCCTGCTCTCCTAGGTGCTGTCTCTGATTCCAACAGGGTTTGGCGGTTGGAGAGAGAAGGGCACTGGAAGATTCTCCCGCTTTCTGAGCCAGGCCAACATTTAAAGATAACTCTCTGGGAGTTTTTGTGAATTCATAAAAGCTCTGATTCCTGGAGATCTCTCACCTGCAGGTCCTTTGTTTGGAGTAATACCCTCCGCTCCAGCTCATCCTCCTACTCACTTCCTTCTGTAGCCCTGAGAAGCCCTGAGGTGGTCCACCCCCAGGTGCTGTCTGCTGAGGGGCCCTGATAGATTCATAGACTCACTCTCTTTCTCTCTCTCTCTCATACCCCACATCTGATGCCTGGGAACAGTCACAGGTCTGACAAATAGTCTGCCAAATTCTGGGAGGGCATCTCCATCACAACAAAGCCACCTCTCCTTCAGCTTCTCTGCCAACAGCTAGGACAGCCCACTTTTAGCTGATTAATGTCCCACCGACCGCTGCATCTCCCATTTGCAAGGATCCCAAAGCTGGCCACTTAAAATCCTCCTCACAGGGTTCAGATATAAAGGCAGGCACCCCACCCACAATACCTCGCCAGTGGATGTGGGGATGGGTCTCTGTATACTGTCTCAGCCCACTCTTGCCCCTCCCATCAAGAATTATCCTTAAAGATCCTTCCACCTTCAGGCAGATTGCCTATCTCCATTTCACTTAGTTTTCTTCTGGATTTCGCCTTGTTCCTTCCTCTGAATATATATATATTTTACGGGGTCTAACTTTCTGTGTTTGCAGTCTCCATTCTGCAGGCTGCAGGGCTATAGCTCTTCTCACTTCTGGTGTCTGCCCTCAGGTGGGTGGGGTTGGTCCAGGGGCTTGTGCAGGCTTCCTGGTGGGAGGGCCGGTTGCCTGTCCCCTAGAGCTGGGTTTGTCTTTCTGGTGGGCAAGGCCACGTAAAGGGGTGTGTGTGTTTAGAGGTGGCTGTGGGCAGACTGGCTGCTGGTGGGTGGGCCTGCATTCCACCCATTGGCTGTTTGGCCTGACAGGTCCCAATACCGGAGCTTGCGGGCTATTGGGTGGGGTCAAGTCTTGGCACCAAAAGGGCAGCCTTCGGGAGAGCTTGCAGAGAGGACTATTCGCTGAGGTGAATAGTGAGTCCCCCAGTGAGAGCTACAGCTGCCCCCCACCTTCCCAGGAGACCCACCAAGACACGCAGGTCGGTCTGGCCCAGGCTCCTCCAGAGTCGCTGCCCTGCCCCGAGTCCCAGTGCTGTGGCATCTCGTGTGTGCCCTCCAGCAGTGGAGTCTCTGTTTCTCCCAGTCCTGAGCAGCTCCTGCACTCAAGCTCTGCTGGCCTTCAAAGCCACATGCTCTGGGGCTCCTCCTCCCTATGCCAGACCCCAGGCTGGGGAGCCTGACGTGGGGTTCAGAACTCTCACTCCTGTGGGAGAACCTCTGTGACAGAATTACTTACCAGTGTGTGGGAGACCGTGGATACGGAATTTGATTATATACCAAAAGCTCCCATCTTACCATCTCGTTGTGGCTTCTTCTTTAACTTCGAATGTATAATATCTTTTTTGGTAGGTTCAAGTCTTTTTTGTCAATAGCTGTTCAGCAGTTAGTTGTAATTTTGGTGTTTTCGAGACAGACAGTAAGCTCAAATCCTTCTACTCTGCCATCTTGTCTCCTCTGTCTCTGAAGTGTTGGCATAGGTCTGTTCAACAATACATTTAACTTTTAGGGTAGTTGCAGGACTTCCAGGGAAAAAAAAAGCATATCTCATAGCATATATAGGTGATCCATGGTTTCAGGATTCCTCTAGCCCCAAGGACGGAGAAGGCGATGGCACCCCACTCCAGTCCTCTTGCCTGGAAAATCCCATGGACGGAGGAGCCTGGAAGGCTGCAGTCCATGGGGTCGCTGAGGGTTGGACACGACTGAGCGGTTTCACTTTCACTTTTCACTTTCATGCATTGGAGAAGGAAATGGCAACCCACTCCAGCGTTCTTGCCTGGAGAATCCCAGGGACAGTGGAGCCTGGTGGGCTGCCGTCCGTGGGGTCGCACAGAGTCGGACATGACTGAAGCGACTTAGCAGCAGCAGCAGCCGCCCCAAGGAATCCTGGAAGACTCTCACCCAGGATTCAGGTGGCCCTTTCTCACCTGGACCTCGAAAAACCCTTCCATCATCATCCTGACAGCCTTCCTCCTGCACCCGCAGTGTAGGTGGGGTTTTAAGAGTCATGTCAGTATTTCTTCAAAAATTTGCATCTTGCTCTTGCACCTTACTTTAACATGTCTGATGTATTATATTTTGGTGTCTCAATCAACACTTACAATTTAACATCCTTTTACACTTCATTGAAAGAATAAAGTTATCAGACAACTTCCCACCAGCAAATAGACCAATTCACCCGCCTCAGTGAGTGTATTCTCTGTGTTCTCTCCTCCTAAAATGGAAAAACGTTTCTGCTGAAATCAAAAGTCAGTCTGTGCTCCGGACCACATACATCCTCATCCACCCTCCTTCTTCATCGTCAGTGTCTTCATTCCCATCAGCCTTCAAATATGTTCTTTATCCCCCACCTTAAGACACACGCACCTCCTTCCCCCTCCTCCTGGGTCTTCCTCCTGCCCATCTCCCTGCTCTCCTTCACGGCAAAACTTGACTGAACAACGGTGTAGACGCCACTCACTTAACTCTTGTTTGTTGATTTATTTGGTTTGGATAGAATTTCTTTCTTGCTAATTTTTATTCTAACTTTAAAATAAAGAGGAAAGCAGAAAAGGACAATTCCACAAGCAAACCCTCATTGACCCATTACCTGGTGGTTGAGGGTGTTGAACATCTTTTCATGTCCTTATTTGTCATCTGTAAATCCTCTGCAGTGAAACATCTGTTCATGTCTTTGGTCCATTTTTCAATTTTATTGTTTGGGTTAGTGTTACTGTTGAGATTAGAGAATTTTGTATATATTCTAGATAGGAGTCCTTTGTCAGGTACGTGAGCTGCAACTATCTTGTCCCTGACTGCAGCTTGTCTTTTCATACTTTTAACAGTATCTTTTGCAGAGCAAAAGTTTTTTAATTTTGGTGAGATGCAATTGGCCAAGTTTTCCTTTTATGGATCATGTTTTTTATGTCAGGTTTAAGTCCTGAAATGTTTCACCTACATATTTTTCTAAAAGTTTTTTAGTTTTACATTTACATTTAAGTATGTGATCTATTTCGAGTTAACTTTGAGGTTTGGGTTTCGGTTCATATTTTTGCCTAGAGATATCCAGTTGCTCCTACACCATTTATTCAAAAGTCTTGGGCTTCCCTGCAATCCGCCTGCAAAGCAGGAGACCTGGGTTTGATCCCTGGGTTGTGAAGATCCCCTGGAGAATGGAAAGACTCCCCACTCCAGTACTCTGGCATGGAGAATTCCATGGACTGTATAGTCCATGGGGTCACAAAGAGTCAGACATGACTGAGCAAGTTTCACTTCACTTTCATCCTTACTCTATTGAATTGCTTTTGCACCTCTGTCAAAAATCAGCTGGACATTTTGTGTGGGTTTTTTCTGAGTTCTGTCTTCCATTCCAGGGATTTTTGTGCTTAGCCCCTCACCGGTGCTCCACTGTCTTGATTGCTGTGGATATGTAGTAAGCCTGAACATTGAGGAGAGTGATTCCTCCCACTTTTTATTTTCAAAATTATTTTGGCTATTGTAAATCCTGGGCCTTTCCATATAGAATTTAGAATAAACTTGTCAATGTCTACAAAAACTATTGCTGAGATTTTTGACAAAAATTGCAATAACTCTGTAGGTTAATTTGGGAAGAATTGACATAGTCACTATAATGAGTCTTACAATTCATTAACATGGTATGTATCTCTATTTATTTAGATATTCCTGAATTTTTAAAATTCACATGTTATAATTTTTAGCATTTAGATCCTATACATGTTTTACTAGCTTTACATGTAAGTATTTCATTTTCCTTGGAGTAATTATAATGATAGTTGTGTTTTAATTTCAGCTCACTGGTAGTATATAGAAATGTAATTATATTTTGTGTGTTGATCTTGTATCCTGGGATCTTGCTTCAACTCATCGGTTAGTTATAGGAGTTTGCTTTTGTAGATTCCTTGGGATTTTCTAATAGATAATGTTATCTGCAGATAGGGAGCTTTCTTTCTTTTTAATGTGTATGCTTTTACTTCTTTTTCTTCTTGCCTGGCTAGAACTTCCAGTACTATGGTGAATAAGACTGATGAGAATAGTCATCCTTGCCTTGCTTCCCAGTCTTAGAGGGAAAATATCCTGTTTTTCACCATTAAATATGATCTCAGTTGTAGGTTTTTTATGGATTCTCTTTCTCAAGTTGAGGAAGTTTCCCTCTATTCCTAACCGAGTGAGAGGTTGTATCATGAATAGGTGTTGGGTTTTGCCAAATGCTTTATTCTGTATCAGTTAATATGGACTGAATATAGCATTGGCTCCTATAGCAGAGGCTTAGACAGTCAGAGGTTCATTACTCTGTCACATAAAAGTCCAGATGAGAAGTCTAGGACTGAAAAGCAGCTCCAGAACCATCCTTCTATTGAGCTACTCTGACAACTTCACCATGAAGCTTTTATCTCATGGTTCAAGAGGGCTTTCCTGACTCCCACTGCTGTATCCATATTCTAGCCAGTAGGAAGTGGGAAAGGGGAGGGCGCATTCTTTCTTTCTGAAGGCATGAGTGGAAGTTGCCCACATTTCTTTTCTCACAGCCCCCCTCATGACTAGGTGTTTCCACGTGACTAAGTTCTAACAAGAACACAATCCCTTCTACGTTCCGGTCCTCCACTCTAACTATGCACACAGCTTTGGCTGCACCCTCAGGGAATGGCACACCACCCACCGTAGAAAGGGTTCTCTTTCCACCTTTTCAGTTACCTAATTGACAACTTAATACCTCATTAACAATCTTTATACTAAATTACTCTCTATCTAAATAAGTGATAAGGACTTCTAGCTTCAGCTTGGAGATGCAGATAGCTAAAAGATGAAGCCAAGCTCCTTGGGAAGCAAGGCTGATCTGGTTCCTGACACTCCTTTCCAGTATGGGGGCCTCAGGGATCCTGTTCTCTGCACCTCTCAGAAATTACGAGTCCAGAGCAGCTCCATACTCCCACGGTGCACATTGAAGATGCCAGGGCCCCAGAGTCACCCCTAGGGACCCCAGCAACAACAGCCACTGCCAGTTCCAGGCCTGAGGCAGGCCACTCCTTGTCCCGGGACCATCCCCTCCCTTGAGAGCAGTGATGGAGCTGGCATGGTTGATGTCCCCGCCCTGCAGCCCCAATGCTATGAGCAGGCGAGAGTGGGAGGCAGCTCCTCTGTTCTCCTGTCAGCCTTCTCTTGAGAAGCCTGCACTCCAGCCCCTGCCTCTTATCTCTTCAAAAGCTGATACACTCACAGACAAGAGGCGGCTTTTGTCAGCTGCTGCCAGTTCTGAGCATTTTCTGGCCCAAAGCAATGACTTGCAGTGAAAAAACCAATTTCCCTACAAAGTCTTCTGAAGTCTCTTGTCAGGCCTGGGCACCCTGGCTCACCCTCTTCTCTCAGGAGTGTGGAGGTGGGGGAGAGGGGGTTGGGTGATCTGCCAGCCATGGCGCCCCAGGACACATGTCAGCGTGTGGACAGAGTTCTTCCTTGGGTGCCTGTGGCCTTGTGGGCTTCCTTCCTTCATTGCTACAGCACTCTTGCGAAATGTCAGAGAATATCATAATCCCCACAGGCTTTTTGTCTTAGAGACGGGGAAACTGAGGCCCAGAGGATTCTGGGAGTTGGTCTGCCCAGCACCAGGGCTTGAGTCATTGGGGCTGCTGACCCCATATTCTCTTTCTGTATCTGTGAAGCTTTTAATCTTAGGACGCTGTGGATGCTGGAGAGGGGCAGGAGCTGAGAAAGCTCAGAGATTCTCTAGGTGTGGAGCCAGGACTCACTCACTGGCTCCCTCCCTTGCTGTCTACCATGGCAGCACTAGGGAGGAAGTGTCTGGGAAAAAAAAAAAAAAGAACCAACAAACAAACCAAAAAAAAAAAAAAAAAATCCAGGCTTTCGTTTTAAAGTCCACAACCCCTGTTTCTGGGCAACCAGAGCCTTCGGTTCAAGCTCACATACAGAGCAGTGGAGATTGAATGCCTGCAGTCCACAGACCCTATTCTCCAGCTCTCTGGGGCTCGGAACAGCGGCTCTGACCATTGTCTCTTCAAGAACCACACACACCTCTTCTTTCTCTTCCACACACACCCACACCCACACCCACACACTCACACATTCCTGAAGGAAATACCACTCCTGTTCAAAAAGGTAAAGATGCCTCCTTTTTTCTTTTTAAATTTTGTATTTATATTTTAATTTACATTCAGGAAAACTCATCCTTTTTAGTGTACAGTTCTGAGTTTCTGTCAAGTGCAGAGTCGTGTAACCACCACCACGGTCACGACCCAGACCTTGAAACGCTCCCTCCCTCGTGCTGCCCTCCAACGCCACACCTCCCTCCACACCAGCCCCTGGCGACCGCACATCTGCTTCCTGTTCTTTTAATTTTGCCTTCTCCAGAATGCCGTATAGATGGAATCTTTCAGTATATGTAACCTCTTGAGGCTGACTCCCTTCACCAAGCGTGACACATTTGAGATTCACTCAAGTTATGCGTTTCAATAAAAATGCTTCACGAAGGCAGAAAAATCAAACCGTGATACGAGCTCTGTGACTAAGCACGGTGCCCATCTGGCGGGGGCCTCTAGCTCTGAGCACAGCTCCCCAGCTCCCCTGTAACCAGCTTCACCCTCCATCAGCCTCAATTCCATTCCTGCCCCGAACCGCTTCCCTACCCGGAGCCCAGAATTTCCATCCCTCCCATCAGCACCCACCTACTTCTGATCTTCGTTCACGTGACCACATGGGGTGCTCCGGAGTCCTCGTGGGGTGCTGGGCCCTCATCCAGAAGAGGAGAACCCTCTTCTTGTATTGTATTATATAATATATTATAATATTGTATTATATATTGTATTATAATGCATAATACAACGTAAAACATGATAGAGAAAGAAATGGTGGGAACCAAAGAGGACAGTGCATGTCCTCCCTAAAGACATTTGTAGCACCACAAACTGTCAGACGCACTGAGCTGCCCTCAACATCCCCTCCCATAAGCACATCTGTGGGCTGCACTCAGGAGCCCAGACTCTGGTTCCCGGCCTCGAGTCTCTCCTACTGAACCTCTTCCTCGAATCCACGACTGTGCTGATACAAGCTATGGCACAGGGCAACCACGTCACAGTCATGAAGGTGGCAGGACTCGGGGTGACCACGTGTCCTTTGTGGAGTGGGACAGAACAGGAAGCAGGCTGCCCTATGTGGACCTGGGATGCGCCTATGGAATATGCTTCACACAGGCGAAGCTGGGAGCAAGGGCAGCTGAGTGGAAGAAATGAAGCCCGGGAGATCTGACCCTGGCCACAGCAGGCTAGTGCTTCTTATTCTACAAAATCCAGACCCCGGATGGTTCTTCTGTGCACAGAATCCATCTTTGGCTCTTTTCCAACACCTGCCATATCACATCTGCTGAGACCAACACCCTCCCCCACATATACGACCCAGGGAAGGGGGATGCTGCGGCAAACCGCCAAGAGCCCCTCTTAGGATCGAGGTACTGTTATCCCTCCAGCTGCCAGGAGTATGGCTGCTGACAGCTCAAAGCTGCACCCACTCTGAGCACTGCCCCTGCCTTGCAGGAGCTGCCTCACCATGATACCACCGATGACTGAAGTTCAGGTAGAAAAGGTTGCTCACTCTCCCCAGTCTCAACTGGGGACAGCTCCACGGGATCACCCCGCTCCAGAGTCTCCTGTGGCCTTTGGCTGAAGCCTCTGTTGCAGCTGCATTGGAGATCAACGTCTCCTCTGCCCAACACTGCTCCCTCACATCCTCACGGACGTTGAACCCCAGTCCGCTCCCTAGAAACCTCATACATGAAAACCTCCATCTCAGAGTGTTTCTAGGGAATCCAACTGAAGGCAAAGGGTGAACAGGCTTCAGTCAGTACAAATGCCAACAAGTTCAGCCTGTAAAATATTTATTGTAGTTCTCACGTGTTATTTCATTTGATCCTCTCAACGACTCAGTCAGGTGGGGATATAGTTATTCCACTCTGTATATGAGTAAAGTCTGGAAAGGTTATATGTGTCATCCGAGTTCACGTGGACAATAGTAATTGATCCCATCTGAGCTTCCCACCCTCCAAGCCTGGATCTCTAGTTCACTACACTGGTCAGAGCTGATGTGTGAGGGATGACAGTTTATGAGGAAGAGATGGTCGAGGTGAAGGCAGGAGCAGTCAGCCACATACAGCTGTGCTTCACACAATTTGGGGGCAAAATGCACATTCTTAGCCATCAGAGATTTACGTCTATTTTCTCTCAACTCTCCAGCAGATGGCAGTCGAGTGTCTGGAGGAAGGGGTGGCTCTTCATTTGAAGACCGGCATCATTTGTGCTGGAGCTGGCAGAGGTAAGGGGCTGGGTGTGACTAGGGCTGAAGGTGCAAGTAGGACACAGCAGGTCCCAGCTGGCAATGGTCCCTCAATAAGTGTTAGCCTGTCCTTCATCTAGGTATAAAGGGGGCATCAGGTCACCATCCCCTGGTAGCTCAGCTGGTAAAGAATCTGCCTGCAATGCAGGAGACCCCAGTTCGATTTCTGGATCAGGAAGATCCCCTGGAGAAGGGATAGGCTACCCACTCCTGTATTCTTGGGCTTCCCTGGTGGCTAAGACGGTAAAGAATCTCCCTGCAATGTGGTAGACCTGGGTTCGATCCCTGGGTTGGGAAGACCCCCTGGAGAAGGGAACGGCAAGCCACTCCAGTATTCTTGCCTGGAGAATCCCCATGGACAGAGGAGCCTGGTTGGCTGCAGTCCATGGAGCTGCAAAGTGTCAGACATGACTGAGCGACTTAGCACACGTGTCCTTGGCCTTGACCATGAGCAAAGCCCCTTCCGAGGAGAACACTGACAACCCACAAGGGTACCATGTGATTGCTACTTAAACTTACCTAGAGGAGAAACTGATATGGAGGACTTCCTTCAAAATATAGTGGACTGAAGGCAACTCTTAAAATTTCACTAAAATTATACCGAAACAATTTTAAAAGACATAAACCCTCCCTACAAGGACAAAACGTCTGGAAGAGGAAGCAACAGTAGATATGATGACAACTTGTTGAAAGTTTGAATGGTAACTGACTTCAGAGCGGCGAAGGTTGAATTCAAAGAGCCCACCGAGGGACGTGTGCCAAGGAGTGCAAAGAACTCCTCCACCTCAAAACCCCAGGACATTTCTGGAACTCAGACAGTGGGTACCTCAGGAAGTGGGGCGGCGAGGTGAGGCCAAAAGCAAGAGAGCTGGTATACAGTTTGTATTAAGAGCACCCGGGTTTCCAGACTCCTCCCCATCCAACACAACCTGGTTGCAAATGACAGAGAATCTGGTTTCGTCTGTTTGCACAAGGGGTGAAAGAAAGTACGAAGTGGGGGGCTCTGGGGATCATGGTCATTGGGGCCAACCCTCCAACTCTCTGGCCTTCCCTGCATGGCCACGTGATGGCTTCATCAGCTCCAAGCATCGTGCCCTCATTCAAGGCAGGAGGAAGGGGAAGAAGGAAGACAGCTCACCCCACTGCTCCTGTCCTCTTTTATCAGGAGAGGAACTGCTTTCCCAGAATCCGCCCTTCCCCAGCAAAGCTTTGCTTATGACTCCAGGCCGTTCAAGAATCACGTGGCCAGCCCCAGCTACAGGGAAATTGGACAGGCAAATACTCAGCTTGTCCAGCCTCCAGAGGGGAGACCGACAAAGGAGAAATAAGATGGCAATGCACGTGGAGGGAGCACAGCTCCCAGGCGGCAGGGCTTCCAGTGGACAAGACTGGGTAGGTGCCCAGGATCAGAGGTCTTTTCTCTTGGGCTGGTCATTTTCTCAACGCAGAATTCCTCAGTCTTTTGCCAGAGTTATGGCACCTGCAGAGAGAACCAGAGCTCTCAGTAGATCCCTTTACTCACAGGAAGTTTTCCCACTCCTGCCAGATGCCCGCCCCCAGAGCCAGAGGTAGTCGAGTAGATGGGGAAGGACCGGCCCTTAGCTTGGGGAGGTAGGGAGGAGGCATCTGCCTGGGGCTGTGGGTTTTTGTGTGCGGTTTTCCCCACACCTCCTGTTTTTAGCCCCAACCTGCACCTCCACCTTCTAAGATGCCTGGTGCTCAGTGCCAGTGGATTCTGAACCCTGAATCAGCTTGCTTCTTCACCTCCCCCCACCCCGCCTCAGGCATCAGCAGAATGAAGCCAACAGAAACACAAGCCAGTTACTACTCTTCCATCCTCAACCCTACCTAGCATCCCTCTCAAGGGGACTGGATAAATAAAACTTGTTGGGTGCATAACACAGAACACTGCAGCTATCAGAAGCCAAGAACTAGCTGCCCACACCAAAACATGGATAGAGCTCAAAATCACAGCACTAAGGGAGAAACATAAGAAAAAGAATGAAAGTTAGAACAATGCCCATTTTATATAAATGGAAAGCACATACACACAAATGGCCAATAAACCATGAAAAACGCTCTGTTTCATTAGTCATCAGGGGAATGCCAATTAAAACCACAATATGAAACCTCTTCCCACCCACTCAAGTGGCTAAAATGAAAAAGACAAAAATACCAAGTGCTAGAGGATGCAGATGAACCAGAATTCTCTATACATTCACCACTGGTGGAGTATGTTGGTAGAACCACTTTGGAAAACTATTTGGCCGTGCCTCCTAAAAGTGAGCACACTCCCTCCCGTGGCCCAGCAACGCCACTCCCGGGTATGCCCCTGGCAGAAATGCACACAGATGGCCACTGAAATTCACACCCCGGCACGGTCATAGCAGTGCTCGTCGTCGTAACCCCCAGCTAGAATCACCAATGCCCGTCAGCCAAAGAGTAGATAAATAAAGTGTGGGGTATTCACACAGTGGAACTCTATGCAATGAGGACAAATGAACTATATATATGACTATAAGCAGCCACAGGGATGAGGCTCACAAACCTAATCAGAAGAACCAGACACAAGCATTTGTACTATCTGATGCTAGTTAAATAAATATCAGAACTGGACAAAACTAACCTAGGGAGTTGGCTGTGAGTGTAGTAGTTAATCTCAGGGGAGAAGTGCTGGTGATAGGAAGAGGGCAGGAAGGGGAGGTCTGGGTGCCGTTGCCGTTTAGTTTCTTGACCTGTGTGCTGGCTATAGGGATGGGTTCAACTAACAGGGTTAAACAACTCTTGCACTGAACACTTCGGGTTTGTGCACTTTTCCATATGTAGTTTCAATAGAAGTAAAACAACAACAACGAAATTGCTGGGGCAGTAAACACACATATGAAAATCCATAGGCACAAACACAATACTGCATATTTTACAAAGATGTGTACATATTTAAAGACCTGCCTATAAGGAAGGGCTCCTGTGTGGGGAGGGAGCTGACAGCAAGGTGGTGGTAGCAGGGAGGAGAAACAAAAGGAAGTAATACAGGAGGGGAAGGAATCCTCTGTGGATGCACAAAGCGCTTAACCCAACTGTGAACCTCAGCTAGGGCGAAGAGCAGAAAAAAGGCAACAGTTTTTAAAACCTTGGATGTTCCAGCTTTCATTAAATGGGGTCTGGCAAAGAGAAGGGAGTCTCCCAGATCTTGACAAGGGCTCCTTGTGGGAGGTGCCCTGTCTCTGGTCCATTAACCTTTCCTGCCCTCTGCCGCCACTCTCAGACCACCAGATATGTTTGCTGAATCTCTGAATCCGAACCGAATCAGAGCTTTTCTTCCTCCTTCTAATGAGCTTCTTTGCCCTTGTTTAAATCTGGGGTGCATACCTCTCCTGTGAGCAAAATCCAGGTGCCCACCATAAGGAGTGTGAGAAGCCCACCTCTGCTAGATGTAGATGGAGCACAGAGTCTCTCTGAGCCCGCCCCCCACCCCCCCACATCAGCCTCCGTTCTGAGTCTCCTTCTTGGCCCGAGTTCGTTTGCAAGTTTGAATCTTCATTCTGGGGCTCCAGAAGCCTGGTGGAAAACCTCAGGGAGAACCTAGGTTCTGCTGTCCTCTCCTCCCACCTAAGAGGCATGGGGTCAGGTGGTGCTAAAAATTGACATTGCCTGCACTTCCCTCTCTGGCCGCTAGTGGGAGATGCTGGCCTACCTGAGACCCATCAGGGGACCAGAAGCAGGAGGTGGGAATGTGGTTTATCTTATCTGGCGCCAGCCACCCTATCAGACCCCTGGCCAGAAAGGGTCCTGTGTCCTGAACTTTCCTACAGACTGACCTTCTGTAGGGACAGATAGCTCCTCAGTATATAGGTAAGGCACCCAGTGATCCCTGGAGCGCCACACCCAGGTCCCAAATGGAGGATGGCCCCCTGGTGATGTCTCCAAGATCCCGAAAATGGAGAGGCAAGTCACAGCTTCCAAACTGCCAAACACAGCACCTGGGTGCCCTCTGAAAGTGCTATTTACATTTAGGAACGTTGAAAAAAATGTCAGGAGAGATTAGAAGGCTGCTGGGGAAGAAGACAAAGGCTGTGTATCTCTGTGTGTGTTTTTATGTGTGTGCTCCTGTGTTGACTCTGGGCAATAGCCCGTCCCTTCCAAAGATGTTTCTGGCCTGTGGGCAAAAACTGGTGGCCTGTTTCTTTTAAAGAAGGATGTGTGTTCCCGGGTATGTCTCCCTGTGGGTCAGCCTGTGTGTGTGAATGACTGTACCAGTCACTGTGCGGGTCTCTGCATCCGTGTGTGAGAGACAGTCTGTCCCAGTGCCAGCAGGTGAGTGCCTACGGGTGTGTCAAGGTGTAAGTTTCCTGTAGATCAACAGGGTGAAGTGAGTGTGTATGTTTCAGTGTGGGTGTCCCCGTGTTGGTTGTGTCTGTTGTGTTGGCTGTTTCTGGTCTGGGTGTTTCTGTCAGTACCAATGTGTCAGTATGAAAGTGTCCACCATTGTGCAGACTTCTGTGCTGTGTGTGTGCATGTGTCTCTAGGAGACTGTGGTTTTCTATGCGTGTGTCTCTGTGTCAGTGTGTCAGTGGATATGTGTCTCTGAGTCACGCAGGTGTCCCTGAGTTTGTCACAGTATGTCTGCCTCGGTGTCTGTGTGTGTCAGTGATGTGTCTGCCTGTGTCCGTGTGGGTGTCTGTGTGTCTATGAGAGCAGGTGTCTGCGAATGTCAGTGTTTGTCCGTGTCCACAGAGGTGAGGGCTGTGGTAGGGTCGCCGAGTCAGTGAGCATGTGTGAGTGTGTACCCCGCGTGTGCCAGGGTGTTTGCCTGTCCGCGTAGGCGTAGGTGGCTGTAGCAAAGCGTCTCCGGGTGGCTATGTGTGTACCCCCGCGTGTGCCGGGTCTGCGCGCGTCTGTCGTGTCCGCGTGGGCCGCTTTCTGTGGCGGGGCGCCCCCAGGTCAACGCGGGGGTGTGCGCCCCGGCGGGTGCCCAGGACTTCACCCTGAGAGCGGGCGGAGCGCCACGTGCGGAGTCCGGGGCGCGTCGCTCTGGGGCGGAGCCAGCCTGGGGCCCCAAGCCCCAGGCCGAGCCCAGGCGGGGCCCGCCCCCGACCCCGCCCCCAGCCCGAGCCCGCGCCGCCCGCCGAGCCCCGGAGCCCGAGCCGAGCGGCGGAGCCGAGACGGCGGCGGCGCCCGTGGGATGCGGGGATCGCGCCCCCGGGGCCGCTGAGCCTGCGCCCGGTGCCCGGAGCCCCGCGCCGAGCCAGTCCGTGCCGAGCCGCTGTCGCCCATCCCGGGACCCGGGCCGGGGGACCAGCAGGTGAGCGAGCGCCTCCTCCAGCAGCCCCGGCCCGGCGGAATCCCCTCTGCCTGCCGCCGCCCAACTTTCCTCCCCGAGGGTTGGAGCCTCCAACCCCTGCGCGCCCCCTCCCCAGCCCCGGGTCCACCGGCAGGCTCCCTCCCCCATCTCTGCCCCCGAGGGCAGGGGAGGGAGAGGAAGGGGCGCAGAGCAGCCTGGCTGGAGGGTATCCCCGGGAAGGGGGGCGTCTCTAGCCGGCGCGCGCCCCCTCCCCTTCCCTTTCCTTCCGGGTTTCCCAGTTCGCTGTCGAGGGCCGGGGGAGGGGGAGCTGCGGCCCCGGCTTCCCGGCCGATCCTGGCGCAGACTCGGGGAGGGTCTGGGATTGGGACCCGGATTCCGGAGGCCGGAGACCCCAAGGTCAGAACAGCGACTAGGAGCGCAGTGAGTGTGACTCCAGAGAGCGGGGGAACTGACCGAGCAGGGCTGGGAATGAAGGGGCCATGCACCCTCCTTTCTCTGGGCCCTGTAGAGCAGTCCGCCGGGGCTGTCCTCTCTGGGGTGAGATCTCTGCGTGTCCTGACCGGGGATAGATCTCTGTGGACCCCGAAAGGAAAAGATGTATGTCGTGTGTCCTGTCTCTGCGCGCTCCGAACATAAAGAGAGCTCTGTGCCCTCTTGACGCCCTAACGGGGACACATCTGGTCTCTGTGAGCCCTGGCTGCGGAGGGATCTCCGTGGGCTCTCTCCAGGGGAGACTGTGCGCTGGGATCGGGCGAGTTCTTTGCCCTCTTCGCTCTGACGGGGCAGATCCAAGCGCCCTGACCGAAGGCCGTTTTCTACTTGTTATTTGATCGCCTTTGGTGGCGCCCTGGGAGGAAGCAGAGGTTCCTAACCTTGTGGGGGCTGGATATGTGGAGAGTGCTCGTGGTGAGGGGAATGCTGGGGACCAGGCGCTGGCCTTAGGCCCGCCTTGCAAACACCTGTTGGAGGTCAGCGCACAGCCGAATCCGGAAGCCATGGCCGAGGTTGTGGCAGGAGTCATCTTCTCTCCTTAGTGCTTAAGACCAGTGGGAGTGATGGTATCAGTCTCCTCTTGGGGTTCTGGGCTGGTATTCCATTCCCCCAGCTGTCTCCTCCCATCCTGCTGAGACCCCAGGCACCTCCACAGACAGCTTAGACAGCATCATGTGGATGCTGCATATGAGCCCATCATGCAGCAGCACGTCTCCCCTCTCCCTGATTCCCACAGCCCTTCAGGATCCAGAGGGTCCCTGAGTGGCAGAGGCCCCGCCATCAGAAGCCCAGGCCCCTACTGCTGCCATCAGCCTTTCCCCCTTAGAACTGGGCAGGTGCAGGAGAGTGGGCGGTAATGGAGCTGGGAGGTGGGTTGAGAGTGGCATGGGCTGATAGCTTAAGCATTGCTGCAGTCACAGGAGTGAGGGTCGGGTCGGGTCAGAGAACTGCCAGAGTCGGGAACATAGCTTTTATACCAGAATGTCCAGTCCTGTGCTGAAATGAGCCTCAGTGAATTTTTAATCCAACCCTATCATCATCACCACGTCATGCCAGGGTGGAGAGAAACTGAGGCTGAGTGGGTCAAGGACTAATACAAGGTCACCTGAGAAGTCAGTGGATTGGGGGCCCCACTCAGGGTGAAGATGCCTTGAGATCTACTTTCTGAGAGCTGAATTGACCTAGGACTGATCCCAGAGAATCTGAGCAGAAAGGGAACTGGCCCTGGGGTGCCAAGAGCCAGCATTCAGCCCAGTGTGGTACAGCCAGCTGCTATGCCTTTGGGGGACTTGGTAGTGACTCTGTGGTGCTTGAAGGTCCTCTGGAAGATTTCCAGGATTGACTCACTCAACATGAAGATGGAACTCGGTGTAGTGGTGGGGAGTGCCAGAGAGGGCTGGGAATTGGGGAGCACAGGAGCTGGTGTTTAGGGAATCCAAGGAGAAGGGAGTTCTGGGGCCAACATGGGACAGTGGTAAACAGCAGTCTCAGTTCTCTTCATAGGAAGCTGATTCCTGCTGACCCTTGGGAAGCTTATTGGAAAAGTGTGCAGCCGTAGAAGTGTATCCCCACTCCACTCAAAAGAGGAGTGATTATCTTTGGCCAGGAAAGTCAAGGGTATCTATCTAACAAAAATAACTTTCCTGCTGGATTTTGAAGGATGAATAGGAGTTTTCTAGGTGGGGAAGGTGCAGCCTAGCCATCACGTCTAGCAGGTACAAAAGCATAGAGATGTGAAACAGTACAATTGTTCAGTGACCCGACGGGTCCCATGGTATGAGGAAGAGAAGAGTGGAAGCTAAAGCCAAGGTCACAGTCACGGGGGCCCTTGTGAGCTCCGCTCAGGAATTGGGAATTTATCCTCAGTAATGGTACTAAAAATAGCGAACATTCACTGAGTGCTTTCTGCCAGCCAGGCACAGCACTAAGCACTTTATAAGACTCATCTTGCTGAATCGTTGAATCAACCCTGGAGGCAGAGACCATAATAAGGACCAATTTGTAGATGGTGAAACTAAAGGCCCAGAAAGGTTAAGTAACGTGCGCACCATCACACATCTACCAAGTAGCGGGACTTGAGTGTGAGCCCAGGTGTCAGTCTAACAGCTTTGCATTGTACTACCTGTCCAGTGCAGACCATGGGCTCCGCCAAAAGTTTTTCAGCTGAAGGACAGGGACAGGGAGATGACCACAGGCGACAGAACTTGTGGTGTCCCACTTCCTTCCCTGTTAAGGGATATGCCCTCTCCCACCCCTAGCTTCAGTTGCTCACTAGTGAGGTTCACTGCTGCCGTATCACACTGTGAGGGGAGGATGGACGAGTGGAATCTGGGTTGATCAGCTTGATGTAGAACCAAGGAGAAGGTGATGAATGTTTCAGGGTCCTGATCTGAACCTGTAGTATTTCCAGGGAGATGCCAACACCCTACAGTCAGTTGGAGGGAAAGGTCGAGGGTCTAGGAAGGAGATTTGGGCTGGAGGCAGAAACTTTGAATCATCCGCAGAGGCTGGTCATTGGGGCCATGGCAGTATTAATTATATTTTGTTCAGTGAGAATGCAGACCAGTGGTTCTCAACCCTGATGATATTAGCATCACTTTGAAAGCTTTCTAAACAAAATCAATCTATGCCCAGGCTCCACCCCCAGAAATTTTAGTTCATTCGACTTAGAGGTGAGGCCCAGGCATCAGTAGTTTTGGAAGCACCAGGGCAATCCTAATGTGGAGAAGAGGGTGGGAGAAAAGAGTTGAGTCCAGAGAGCCCTGAGACACTGCAACAGTTGAGGCTGGAGAAGTCTGCAGAGGAGGCTGGGATGGAGCAGTCAGAGAGGTGGGAGGAGAGCCAGCAGTGGGAGGTGTCACAGAAAGCACGGAGGGCACATGTCCCGGGAGTCTCCTGATTCTGCCAGGGAGAGTTAAGATACATTCTGAGAAGCTCGTGGATAGATGAAAAAGAATGCATAATTTTAAAATGAGTGTCCATTGGATTGAGCGACTGTGAGTGTGCTGGTGACCTTGACCACAGAAATTTCCCTCTTGACACCCACCGAATGTGGTGCTGGGTGTGTTGTTGAATGAATGAATGAATGAATTGGTGAGAATGGAATTTCAGTCTGGAGTAGGTTAAGGAGCAAGCAGAAGGTGAGGACGTGCAGAGAGCATGTGTAGACAGCTCTTTCAAAGAGTTTGATGGTTTAAGAGGGAGGAGATAGAGGGGAGCAGGCCAGGGGGAGGTGGGCTCAAGGGGGTGCTGTAGGAGGGCCTGGGGTGGACGGGCAGGCGTGTGTCCGTGCGGTATGTCCACATGCGCGAGCTTATGGGGAAGATGCCTCTCCCTCCCAGGGAGGGCGGGAGATCTGTGAGGTGAAAGCGTGCCCATGGTGTTCTCGGATGCTCTGGTTTGTCCAGTGGGCTGGTCAGGAAGGCCTAGGGTGAAGTGACTCTTCCCATGCTGCTCTGAGAGGGTGATTTTGATGGCAGGAACTGTGATTCCTGCTGGGGGCGAGGGGCAGGAAGAAGAGGAAGATTTGCTCTGAGGAGAGAAAAGGGTTCCAGAAAGCTGATGTCTGGGGGATAAGATGAGGTTGTCAAGAGCAGGTTTCCAGAAGTAGAGGGGCTGGGCCAAAAGTCCTATGGCTAAATGCACAAAGGAGACAGGGTCAAGAAGATGAAGCCAGGGCAGCCCGTGGAGAGAGGCTGGACGGTGCAGGCACAGTCACGGAAGGGTGGGGCTTCAAAGTGAGCCCGGGCTTCGATGCCCACTGCCCTCTGCCAGCCCAGACTTGCCTGTGGTGGTGGTCTGAGGCTGAATTCAGCCTTAGGTGGTTGGAGAGCACCTGGTTTGGGTGTCCAACACATAATCTCTGCCAGGGAACCTTCTAGAAGCTGTACAACTCAGATATAATACCTGCTCTCATAAAATTTACATACTGTTGGAAAAGACAGGCTGGGTGCCATGAAACAAATAGACACCAAGGAGAATTTTAGATTTTGACCAGTGCTGTGTGTGTGTGTTAGTCACTCAGTCGTGTCCAATTCTTTGCAACCCTATGGGTTAGTCGTTCAGTTGTGTCTGATTTTTTGTGACCCTATGGAGCCCGCCAGGCTCCTCTGTCCGTGGAATTCTCTAGGCGAGAATACTGGAGTGGGGAGTCATTCCCTTTTCCAGGGGATCTTCCCAACCCAAGGATCGAACCCAGGTCTCCTGCATTGCAGGCAGATTCTTTACCATCTGAGCCACCAGGGAAGCCCAACCAGTGCTATAAAGGAAATAAAACAGGATGAGGTGGTGGAGAGATGGGAGTGACTCTAGACAGGCTGGTCAGGGAAGGCATCTTGAAGGAGGAGACTAAACTGAGACCTGAATAACACGAAAGAAGCAATCCCGAGGAGATCTGGGGCAAGAGTGTCTTGTAAAGAGAAGACTCCCAGTGCAAAGGCCTGGGGCAGGACCAAACTTCTGAGCAGGGTTGGCTGCTGTGCTGGAGCAGAGGGACTGGTGTGGGGATGGAGAGGTCCCTTGTGTCTGTACCCCCTGCCCTCCCAGTTCTCAGCCCCCTCAGACCACCCCTTTGCTTATGTGCTGCTTATACCACTCACCTCGGACAGGCAGCAGTTCCTGGGGATGACACTATATTTAGACTTTTCTCCTCTCTGTGGGCCTGGAACGTACTGTGTGTTTTTAAGATGATCAATATGGGATGGGTGCTATTTATAGAGACCCCCAAGTCAATTCCTGGGACCTGGGGCCCTTAAATGGTGGAGGAAATCCAGGACTAGGCTTTTTGGGGGCAGCCACCACAGCTGGCAGAGTGTTGGAGCCATCTGATTCACGGACTCTGAAAGTGATATCACCTCTCCTGGCAGGCCCGCTTCACCCATCTCTGCAGAGTCACCACAGCCTTGGTGTGGGGAGCTTGGACGTCCATAGTCTATCCATCTCCAACTCTGTTTTCTAAAAAAAAAAAAAAGGAACGCTTCATGAATTTGGGTGTCATCCTTGGGCAGGGGCCATGCTAATTTTCTCTGTAGCATTCCAATTTTAGTATATGTGCTGCCTAAGCAAGCACTCCAACTCTGTTTTCTGGAGGAGTACCTGGTGTGCCCCAGGCCCAGCAGAAAATTTCATTGTGATTGTCGAAACCAGAGTCTGGTGGGACAGCCTGTCCATCTCTTGTTCATTCCTCACTCTGTTTACTACTCTGGGAGAGCAGAAAAGGACCTCAGGGCCTCCCCGGTTCTCCCACAAGCCAGAGAGAGGTCTGCCCAGGAGTAAATGCGAGGCTGGAGTTGGGAGCTTAGTCTCTCCAGCCGGAGGTCAGTGTGGCCAGGAACAGCCAGGGGAGGCTGCCTGGAGAAGGTGGAATGGGAGCCCAGCCATGGAAAGCGCACAGCATTTGGAGAGGCAAAAGAGAGCAGGTCAAGTTTTCAGCCTGTTTTCGGAAGAATCTTTATGATCTGAGGCTGGAGTTCTTTCTCTTTCTCTCCTCTTCATTTCTTCTGATTAAATCTCCCAGGGAGACAGTGGAAAGTCACGTCCCCACAGAGATATTAGCTGAGTAGAAGGACAAAGGTACTCTCCCGGAGTCTGTGTGGGCTCGAGAAGATGCCTCACCCACTTGGAGATCCCACTGCCCGTCATCTCCAAGGGCATTCACTTCCCTCCTGAGAGCCCCAGGAGGCCAGGGCCGCTGCTGGTTGCCCCCTAGACTCAAGGTCACACGGGCACGCAGCTGGCACTAGGCCTAGAGCGGTGTCTCCCTGGCCCCACCCAGGCCTTGCCCAGGCAGTCCCCGGGCTTTCTGGGAATGGATTTTGAACAGTAGAAAGGCTCTTGCTGGCATCAGGAGGGTAGTAAACACCTTTCTGGCTGGTATTGATTCCTCGAAGGCCTGTGTGAAGGAAGAACCTGGCTCAGGAGGCAATTTTAATAGGGACAGCAGGATGGGGGGCAGGGTAATCTGGCTTGAAGTACCAACTCAGTTCTCAGGCTACATTAGCATCCCTCCATCTGGACTGGGAGGTACCCAGGAGGATCTAAGATGGGGGCAGGGGGAGATCAGGCCATGGGAGGGACCAGCCCATCCCAGTCAATACCTCTCGAGTGGCCATCAAAGCCCCAGCCTCATCGACCTGGGCTGAGAGCAGGGAAGTGGTCCAGAGAGCCTCTAAGAGCCAAGGTGCCTGCTCTCTGCTGCCCAGCACTGCTGCCTGCTTCTGGGCCTCTTCCTGGGAAAAATCCCAGCCCTGGGCCCATTCCCTTTAGGGCCCAGGGCCCCACCCGTGGGACACCCAACTGGTGTAGCGGTACAGAGAGGGTAAGCAACAGAGGCCTGCCCACCATGGCCAGACTTGAGCAGGGGAAGGCCCAGGAGCTCAGAAGCCCATTCCGGTGCCAACCCTGCCACCGTGCTGGGTCACGGGCAGTGCAGACTGCCAGTTACATAAAGCGACAGCTAGTTGATAATGAAACTAGAAATGCAGGGGAAAGCCCCCACTCGCTTGCTGGGCCTGGGTGCCTATTATATGTATAATTGCTGAGCTTCCATTTCGGGAAATGTCTGAGGGAAGAAGAAAAAAAAAAAAAAACTCCGTAAGAATCCCCCGGGGCCGATCGTCCCCAGAGACGGCTGGACTTCGGGTCCCTTCCAGCCCTGTGCTTTATGATTGAATTAAGGACTTGTCCCCAGATGGGTCACTTGTGTTCCTGTGAATTGCACAAGTAATTTAAATGGCTGCTGCTGCTACTGCTGCTAAGTCGCTTCAGTCGTGTCCGACTCTGTGTGAACCCATAGACGGCCACACCAGGCTTCCCCGTCCCTGGGATTCTCCAGGCAAGAACACTGGAGTGGGTTGCCATTTCCTTCTCCAATGCGTGAAAGTGAAAAGTGAAAGTGAAGTCGCTCAGTCGTGTCTGACTCTAGCGACCCCACGGACTGCAGCCTACCAGGCTCCTCCGTCCATGGGATTGTCTAGGCAAAAGTACTGGAGTGGGGTGCCATTGCCTTCTCCAAATTTAAATGGCACTCACCAGCAAATAAAATGTAAAAGTCTCAAAAGCATTATGTTAAGCAAGAACACAACACACAAGAGCCCATACGTTGTGATTCCATGTATAAGAGGTTCTAGAACAGGCAAAGCTAATCTGCAGTGATAGAAGTCAAGAGAAGTTGACTGGAAAGGGACAGTGGGGAGCCATCTTAATTGGGGTAGTAGTTACATGCGCATGCCTGCTAACTCTCTTCAGTCGTGTCTGACTTTATGACTCTATAGACTGTAGCCCACCAGGCTCCTCTGTTCGTGGGATTCTCCAGGCAAAAGTCCTGGAGTGGGTTGCCATTTCCTTCTCCAAGAGATCTTCCTGACCAAGGGATCAAACCCAGGTCTCCTGCGGTGGAGAAAGATTCTTTACCACTAGCGCCACCTGGGAAGCCCCAGTAGTTACACAGGCATATATACACATTTGTTAAAACTCAACCAACCGTACACCTAAAATCTGTGCATTTTTAGGTGTATATTATGCCTCAGTTTAAAAGAGTGTTAAGGCTCAAGGGTCGCACATTTGGCTCTGCTGTGTTCTGGACAGTTTTGTGGCGTGAACTTTGTGGATTAGTGGATTGGCTTCTCCCTCTGGGGACTCCTAGGTTTCTCTGGGGGATTTGTGTCTTCTTCAGTGCACACAGTAGGTGCCCCCATAAATGCCTCGGTTGCCATGGCATCTGTACACAGTTCCCCTGTGGAGGCTTTTTTTGACCCAGGGATTGAGAAAAGTGAGTTGGAAGGAACCGGGTCAGAGAAAGACTTGGGATGCTGATTGCTATCTCGGGGGCACCTCTATGCCTGGAGGGCGTTTCCTGAGCCACAGTGGGGCACCTTTCTGGCCCGGCTGTATGTATTGTGTGGGTATAGCTGCCACAGGGTCTGGGGCCGAAGTGCCCAGGGTGACTGAGCCAGCTCTCCAACTTCTGGTCTCTGAATAGTGGATGATCCAGGTCTCCACCCGGGAGACCCAGAGCCGGAGGCAGTGCTGGGCCTTGACTGACAGCTCAGAGCTGCTCAGCACATTATAGATCCTTAGTCATGGGCATTGGAGGGGAGCGGGAGGAGGAGACTTGAGCTTGGGGCGAGGGAGTGCCGTGTGCCCAGTGGAGGGTTTGCACTTCCTCTGACCTGCCACCGAAACACCACGGAACACTCAGATGAGATGACCTGCCACTTCCTAGCCCCCAGGCCCCACCCTTACTGCGGGGAAGCGGGACGAAAAGGCAGGAGGCTTGGGCTGAATCCAGGGCTTGGCTCCAAAGTGCCCCTTTGGACCTGAGCTCTGCCCACAGCTCCCAGTCCAGAAGGGGGCCTGGTCTCAAGGATCCCCTTTTCTTCCCTGCCTGGGGAATCACTTGAGCAGAGCAAGCCAGTGAGGTTTTGCTGTCAGCTGAATTAGCCTCAGCTTCTGCCTGAGTGTTGGAATAAATGAGATGCAAATGCATGTAAATGAGGGCATCCCCGGCTTCTGGGGTGGGCGTGTTCACCTCAGAGAGAGATGAGGATGATTCTGCAGGACTTCCCCAGATTTCTGGGGGCTGGGAGGGCGGCTGGGGAAGAAAAGCCCCTTCGTGACACGGCTCCCCACTTCCCAAGGACCCGGCTCCAGAGTGGACAGGGTTAATGCCTGTGCAGCCTCAAAGGAATGGAGCCTGCAGGGAGCCGGTTAGCTGAAGCCCCTGTGCGCACAAGGACGTACCAATGTGCCTTTGATCTGGGAGCAGGGACCTGAATGCACAGGCCACGAGCACCAGCTGACACCCCCGCTGAGCCTTTGTCCAAGCTGTTACCCTGGGAGAGCCAGGACTGTGCAGATAATTGCCTGGGCAGGAGGGCTGGCCCGAAACACGCTGTTGACCCCTCCCCTTCCCGCCGCCCCCTCCCATCCCAACCTGTGGCTGGAGCCAGCACAGCCACCCACAGCCAAGACCAGAAACCCGGGTGGCCACTTTCTAGTCCACTGAGGATGGCTCGCTTCCCACCCATCCCCCGCCCCTCCATCCCTCCTCCCCTTCATTTTCTGCTCCCTCCCCTCCCCCACCCCCAGGCCAGCCAGAGGCCCCGCCCCGAAGCAGGTGGAGTTCTGTAAGGGTTTAAGGGTCCAGTGGCTGGAACTCTAAGACAGTGCCACCCAATAGAGATATAATTTGAGCTACAAATGCGAAGTCCCAGAGGCAATTAAAAATGTTCTAGTAGCCACATTTTCAAGAGTAAACAAGTGAAATTAATTTTAATATGTTTTACTTCCCCCAGTACATATATGCAAAATATGATCAGTTTAAGTTGTAATCGATGTTTTAAAGTTAATAATGAAATAGTTGGCTTTCTTTATCGTGACAAGCAGCTTTCCGCGCTGGTGTGGATGTAACAACAGCACATCTGGACGGGCACGAGCCACATGCCAGGTGCTCACGAGCCGCGGGTCGGGGTGGCTTCGCCCTGGTACCAAGCAGCTCCACGAGCCTGAGGTGGAGAGAAAATTGCTGTCAGAGAAAATGCCGACTCTGGGCAGGGGCAGAAATCAGCCAGGTCTCCCTGGCCGTACATGGGCGCCTGGGCGTGGTCCTGGCCAGCTGGGCTGCGCTGGAGGAGGATCAGCCTCCATGGAGGCTGATGGGCTGGCTCTTAGCTTTGGAGCCAGGATCACAGACATGCTCAGTCCAGAGGGGCAGGCCGCAGGTAACCCTGGCCCTTCCTCCTTGCTCTCCGTGCCGGCAGAGGCGGGAGGCAGTGTCGTGCAGTGGTTAGTCTCACGGGCCTGGCTTCGCCACGGATGGTGGCAGCAGGTCTCCCATCTGTAAAATGGGCATAATAACCTCCCTTCGTCCTAGGATTGTTGTGTGAAGTTACTCCCAGGCAGGTAATTAGCAGGTGACGCTGCTGGGCTGACCCACCTCAGCTCATGGCTGGGGAAACTGAGGTCCAGAAAGGATGAGGTGGGTGGTAATAACATTGTCCAAGGTCACGGTGTGGTTAGTGGCTGGGGAATAGAAAGGTTAAGCTGGCACTTGTTCATTCACGCATACACTCCTTCATTCACCAGGCCCTTATAGGCTCCTCTTGGGGGCCAGACTGTGCTTTGGGAGAGGGAGAGGCAGATGTGGAAGCAAATTGTGATAAAGCCAAATATGGGAATGCAGTATGCCAGGAACACAGGGAAGGGAAGGACCAGCCAGGCAGGGAGGACAGGTGTGGGCCACCAGAAGGTTTTTCAGAGAAGGGTCTTCTGAGCTGGACTTCTTGAGAGAAAAAAGAATGGCAACGATAACCACAATGATTATAGCAAATGACACATGTGCTGAGCATGTGCAAATGTTAATATACTTATGCCTCAGAACAGCCCCATGAAATAGGTACTGTTATTAACCCTGTTTTACCTGTGGGAAAAGTGAGGTAGAGAACCATCAATTGATGGTTGCCCAAGAACACACAAGTGGCCAGGACCCAGGATCGCACAGGCCGTCTTGCTTCCGAGCCACAGCCCTGACTTTGCCGCTGTCCCGCATTGGACTTGGAAGCCTTTCAGAGACAGAGAGGCAAGCAGACCTGGGCACAAGTCTGGGTTCTCTGGCCCAGGGCATCTCCTCATGCCAGTCTCAACAATACCCAGTGGAAGTATCCTTACAAGCTACCACAGTCTATTTGCTGGTGACTCTTCTCCCTTTCCTGTCATTGCATCTGTTGATTTGGAATCCATCATCTGAGGAAGAAGAGTATTCTAAGAAATAATTTGTAGGGCTGTGTACAGTGGGTGCTGATTAAATGCTCACTGAGTCATTCAGTTAATAAAATGAGTCTATGTGTTGAGGTACTGATTAGTTCCAACGGATTCTCCTCAAGAAAGAAATGAAGTGGCTCCTGGTACCCTTACCTCTGCCTATGGGGAATGAGCTCCTACTTCCTGAGCTCCCTGAGCCGCCGGGACTGAGGGGGCAGGGGTAGATCAGGGGTGAAACCACTGCCCAGGGCAATGGGTGCTCCAGCCTGAGGTCACCTGGGCTGCAGGGCAGGAAGGAGGCGCCCAGAGCCAAGGAAGCCAGCAGAGATTTTCTAGGAAGCCAGGGAACCACTTCCACAGAGTGCTTTGCATAAATTTACATGGCAAAGAATATTCTTTGCCTGTTGTGTTCCAGAGGCTCCAATTCCAAGGTGACCAAAATGCCACAAGTGACTCAGGAACTGCCTTCAGGATCCGGGAGGAGCGTGGGCAGGAAGGGGCTGCAAGGAGGGGTTAGGCTGGAGTCGGGTCCCTCCTCACCACAGGGAACGGCCAGCTGGCCTAATTTTCCCAGGACTGAAGGGCATTTGGGGATTCAGGAATTTCAGTGCTGACGCCCGGGATGTCTGCGTGTCCCTCCTCCACCTCGACGTTACGCGGCTGCACTGCGGGCTGCCAGGCTGTCCTGTCCCATGTCCCGGCATCATAACCACCACCACTGACTGAGCACCAGCTGTGTGCCCTGTGCATTCAGGAAATCTTCTTTCAGGAAGATGTAAAAAGATGAGACAGTCTAGGGAGGTCGAGTTTCTGGTGTGAACAGTCAATACTCTCCCCCTACAGCATCTCCACCCAGATGTGAATTCCTGTACCTACAGGCTAGTGACTCAGAGGAGGGAGCCTTGTCCTCAGAAGAGGTTTCCAACATGTCTGGGGAGACCAGACCCACTCCACCAACTGTCAGAGGGCAGCTGAGGCCAGAAAGGGATCCAGGACGGGATGCGGCCTCAGCCTCCTGGCCCAGAGGAGGGACGTCAGTGTGGGCGGGGGCAGTCAGAGAGGATCTCCTGGAGGAGGTGGGGCAGTGAGAGGAGCCTGCAGCGACTCAGCCCAGCACAGGCCAGCGGCAGTGCTGGGAATGTCTGAGCCAGGGAGTGGTGGGAGCCGCACATGGCAGGTGGAAGGAACGAGGGAGGAGGCGGTGGCAGTGGGCTCAGGACTAGTCCCAGTTGGAGCCAGGAAGCCCATCCCAGGGCAGTGGCTGTGGAGATGGAGGCCTGATGTTTGGTGGAGTTGGGGGATTGTGGCCAGTGTCCGAGGAGATGATGTCAGGAGGAGCCGGTTTGAAAAGGAGGGCTCACCGTTTGCTCCCAAGAACTCGCAGGAGCCAGCAGAACTTAGGGAGAGATGCACGTGGTAATCCACTGATGGACTTGGGACAGGATGGAGTAAGGGCTCCTTAGAGCTTAAGTGACAGAACAGGGGAAACTGGCCCAGGAAGAGGGATCAGCTGGAAGAAGCTGACCCAGCCTAGAGGGCAGGTGAAGATGATGGTGCAGATGGAGAATTTGGTACAAATGGAGAAGCTGGTATAAACGGAGTTGTTATTGTTTAGTCGCTCAGTCGTGTCCGACTCTTTGAGACCCCATGAACTACAGCAAGGCAGGCCTCCCTGTCCTTTACCATCTCCCAGAGTTTGCTCAAACTCATGTCCATTGACTTGGTGGTGCCGTCCAACCATCTCATCCTTTGTCGTCATCCCCTTCTCCTCTTGCCTTCAGTCTTTCCCAGCATCAGGGTCTTTTCCAATTGAGTCGGCTCTTTGCATAAGGTGGCCAAAGTATTGGAGCTTCGGCTTCAGTCCTTCCAATGAATATCAGGATTGATTTCCTTTAGGATTGACTGATTTGATCTCCTGGCAGTCCAAAATGGAGAGACTGGTTCAAGTACAGAGACTGGTGCAGGTGGAGAGACTGTTGCCAGTGGAGAAGTTGTGCAGATGGAGAGGCTGTCCTGGGTGAGAGTGAGAGTCATGAAATGCTGGCATCTAGAAGAGTATGATCTTTGTGTGATCTTTGAATCAAATCTGGGACCGGCTCCCCCACATGATGGAGTTGTGAGAGACAGAGGCCCCCTGTACTTCCCCAGCCAGAGGTGGGTTCTTCCCACAAAGCTGAGGGCCTGTGCACCTATGCCAGAAGGGTATGGAGTCTGGAGTGTCCTCAGATCTACACCGACGTCTCCTTACCCCGCTGTCACTGGAAAGCTTGCAGCCAGGGCTCAGCTAGTCTCAGCCTCAGCCTCAGCAGGGCGTGGGCCCCGAGCTTCTGAGGGAAGGGCAGGGCCAGAGCCAGGTGCAGGCAGTGGAGAACAAGGGAGAAAACGGATCCCACCCGCCCACAGTGGGCCACCTGTGGGGACCCAGAGACAAAGCACGCTCATGGCAGGTTTACTTTGGAACCTGAAGCTGCCCTGCTGCTGGGGAGCCGGGAACTTCCTCTGGAATCTGGTTTCACAAACCACCAAGCCCCAGGGGTTTGGTTCCCTGCTGGAAGCCAGCTGCGGAAAGACCCTTCCCAGGACCCAGGGCCCCGTTGTTGGGGCTTCATGATTACTTTATTAGATAATATCTAACAATGGTTCTAATACATGTGCATGCTCAGTTGCTCAGTCGTGTCTGACTCTTTGCGACCCCATGGACTGTAGCCCATCAGGCTTACTGTCCATGGGATTGCCCAAGCAAGAATACTGGAGTGGATTTGCCATATCCTCCTCCAGGGGATCTTCCCGACCCAGGAATCGAACCCGCGTCTCTTGCATTGCAGGTGAATTCTTTACCACTGAACCACCTGGGAAGCCCCAGTTTTAAAGTAGCCATGGCATTAATGACATTTGAGATATTGCAGCCCCTGTCATGGGACAGGGAAATAGCTGCATTTCTGTTGGTCACCGGTAATGCTGGCCCTTCCGTTTTGCTGCCTACATTCATAATGGAAGGAGATGTTAAGTTTCAGGTAGAGAATTTGTTAGATTTCAGGTAGGTAATTTGAGAATGAGAGGCAATCCCCTCCCCTGAATTTTTTTCCCATCACTCCAAGAGGTCTGTTAGGTGCCTCTGAACTGCAGAGACAGAGCTGGTCTCCTGACTGTTAGCAGTCAGAAGAATGGTTATTCAGTTGGGGAGTGAAAGGGAGCTAGAAATTACCTATTTCAGAGGAACTGGAAATTACCTATTTCCCAACCTGGATGCTAGATACTGGGTGAGTTCAGTTTGTGGAAATTCATCCACGTGTGTACACTTAGGATATGGGCACCAATCTGTATGAAAAGTTGATTTCAGTACACATTTTACAAACACTTTTACTGGAACAGATGCATATGCAGGTGCAGGCTTGCACGCACACACACACACATGCACGGGTATGTACCAGTAAAGACTCCGTAGGTCCATGGGCGTCCACGTGTCTCCAGAAACCTTGCAGGCATATGGACACAGATGGATACAGTGAGACAGAGAACACTATTTTTAGGAAATAATTCCAAGCAAAAGAGGAGGTTTCCTGATTGACGGGGCTAGTGATTGCTGAGTGAAGAGGATTGCCCTGCAAGGAAGGGGCTACTGGCATCCAGGCTGGCTTCTTCTTTAAAAATAAAAATAAAAAAGAATAATGAGTTTATTGTATTTGTAAAAGTAACACAAAATCATCATAAATAATTCAAGAACTGAAGAAGAGCACAAAGAAGAAAGTTTAAAATTACCTGAATTCCCAGCCTGGGGGAAAAAAAATCACCATTCACATTTGGTGATAAGTATTACAGTTGCCTGTCTTTGTGCATGCAAAGACGGAGGTAGAGAGGGACAGCCTTTGATTAAAGGGGGACCTACTCCTTCACCTGCTGTTTTCAACAAGGATGTTCCTTTAACTTTACTGGAGGGAAAGAGAAGCGCAAGAGGCTGAAGCACGGGTGGCTCTGACAGCGTCCTGGGACCTCTCTCCTCTGGCTTCCCTTCACACATTCCGCGCCATGGCGCCCCTGGGACCAGGGGCGCCCTTTTGAGACCTGGCTGTGCTTGCTCACTGTTTACCTGTCACCTGGCCAGGTGCCTACTTCGCGGTGCTCGGGGCCCCAGCCCTTGGCAGGGTATGCGCAGGGGTCAGGGTGGCGGCTGCTCGTTGGGGTCAGCAGTGACGTGTGTCAGGAGTCAGATCAAGGCCAAGCCGATCTTTGACGGAAAGGGATTTTGTCCTGGCAGAGACCTCCAACAGGTGCCCGGCCCTGCCTGGGTTTGATGTGGTAATTAGCAACACGGCCTTCCCCTCCCATTGGCTGAGGTGTCCCACTGGGGAGCTGGGCTGACCACATCCTGTTTTGGTGGGGCAGTCGGGCACACATTCTCCAGGCTCCGTGTCAGAGTCAGAGCCTGTTCACACCAGGTCCTGGATCATCTGAGGCCACTGGGGGCCACATTCTCCCTGTATGGCATCACTCGTGGGCGCCTGGCTGGAAGTCCTAGTGCAGGCGGGGTCACCATTTTCTGGTTCTGCTATCTCTCAGGGTTTGTTCAGACTCAGGGGGAGGGGAGCGAGTGGAGGCGTGGGGGAGTCTGGGATGCTCCGTCAGCATTTCCCATCTCTGGAAGGCTGTCTCCCTCGGGGATTTCCTTGAGATGCTCTGGGGGGTGGCCCCTGAGGCAGCTGTGTACGCCAGGTTGCCAACATCTGGATGGCAGCTGCCAAACTGTTACCCAGCTGTTTCCCCAAACCTGCAGGACTTTCCTGGGCCTCGGTCAGCAGATCCAGATGCCCCAGCCATTGCCAGATGTTGGCACCTCCGTGCCCCAGGTGAAGTCTGGGTACCCTCCCCCGCACAGGTACACGGTGGGAAGACCAGACAGACTGTCCCCCGCCCTCTGGTCCCACCACTCAGACCAGAGAGCTGCCTGGAAAGGAAGCCCAGAGTTCGTACATTGGCCCGGGAGGCCTCTGATCACCCTCCTAGGGTCCCAGGGTGTCCTGTAGAGGAGGCAAATGAGAGGAAGGGCAGCATCAGGTACCTTCTAATGCACCTGCCCCTCACCTACGTAGTCACCATTCATTCCCTCACTCGTGCGTTCAGGACCAGCCCTGCCAGAGATCTAGGATGAACAGATGACCAGCCCCTTTCCTGCCCCTTCCCGTGGAGTGTCCCCCTCAGCCCAGGGTGTTGGGGGGGCACCAGTTGTGAGAAGTGTGTCAAAGTGGGCTTGGTCAGGAAACCCACAGGTGTGAGGGTTTCCTTTTGTATTGAATAGGGTAGAATGAAGGGTCACTGGTGACCCAGTTTCTCGTGTGTACTTGCTTTCAAAGTTGTTCCTTGGGATGGGGAAGGGACAAGTGCCCCTCCTGCAGATCCCCTTGCATTCCCCGCAGCCCAGAGGATTCCGGGTTTCCCTGGGTCGGCATCTGCCGGGCATGCCTCTGGAGAGGTGGGGGGCATCTCTGCAAGGATGTGGGTTCTTCCTCCACCAGGCCCAGCCGCTCCCCCCAGGTCTGACCACCCCGCCCCCTGGCCCCGGATGCAGCCTCAGCCCCATGTCTGCGTGTCTTTCAGCTTCCCTTCAGGCAGCGTGAGGACAGCCTGTGCCCCAGAAGCAGGATGAGAAGATGGCAGCCTTCCTGTTACCTCGGGGCACCAGCAGCTTCCGCAGGTTCACCCGGGAGTCTCTGGCGGCCATCGAGAAGCGCATGGCAGAGAAGCAGGCCCGGAGCTCGGCCGCCTCGCAGGAGAGCCGCGACGGGCTGCCCGAGGAGGAGGCGCCCCGGCCCCAGCTGGACCTGCAAGCCTCCAAAAAGCTGCCGGATCTCTACGGCAACCCACCCCGAGAGCTCATCGGGGAGCCCCTGGAGGACCTGGACCCCTTCTATAGCACTCAAAAGGTGACTGCCACCCACTCCCACCCCGCCTCCCCGCAGCATCTCAGTCGACCAGGCAGACAGGAAGAGGGTCTCACCTCCATACGGGGCTCTCTTTGGGGCTGGCTCCCTTGGGCCTCGGGGAAGTGAGTCATTAGTAATCTATATTCCAATCACCTTAACTTTGGAGTTCCAGAAAAAAAGCCCAGAATTATGCAGCCTGAGATGGTTCAGTGCTGTTAAGGAAAGAGCAGGCAGCCACTCTGGAAATCTTGCCTCCTGGTGGAGCATCTACTCAGGGGATAATCTGTGGTCAGATTTCCACCCCTGGAGGACTCCTGATCCTGTGGTGTGTATGTCAGTCAGAGTCGGGCCCTGAGTCCTGTCCTGAGTTGAGTTTTGGACCCAGAGCACAGCATGGGATCCCTCCCCCAAGCAGGGACAGCGTGTAGCCTCCGCCCCCCACCCCAGAGAATTTGCTGGGCATTGGCTGTGCCATCACGGCTTGGGGGCCACAGCGGCAGCATCTGGGCCTTGTGGGCTGGTGATGGGACTGTGAGGGCTCATGGGAAATCTGAAAGGAGTGGGAAGCCGGTGGCTCTGCCATTGTCCCTTCAGAGTGTGGGGAGAGGAATGGACTTTGGCCCACTCTTTGTGTGTCTTAGTCACGGCCGTGTCCGACTCCACAACTGTAGCCCGCCAGGTTCCTCTGTCCATGGGATTCTCTAGGCAAGAATACCAGAGTGGGTTGCCATTCTGTTCTCCAGGGGATCTTCCCGACCCAGGGACTAAACCTGGGTCTCCCACACTGCAGGCAGATTCTTCTACTGTCAGAGCCACCAGGGAAGCCCTTTGGCCACTTGGATGGGGTAACTCAAGCTTCCTCCAGCATGAATTTCTACCCAGGAGATAAATTCCCCCATCTGGGGCCCCTGCGCTGTCCTCACCTCTCAGGACCGTGTGCCGCCTGCACCCGGCCAGACCTCGGGCACACAGGGCTCCTGCAGAGGCCTGAGTCCCCACCCCAGCTGCCCACACTTTGGGCTACATGGCCAGGGGAAGGTGGGTTTCAATTTGGTGGAGGCCTATTCCCAGAAGGCTGGGTGCCAAGCAAGACGGGTCCTGCCCACATCCCTGCTGTCAGTGCCCGGGCTGAGGAGGCACTGAGGGCTGACAGGCCGGCATTTCCAGGGCAGGGCCAGCACCTGGTGTTCCTGAGTGTGTGTCAGTGTTACCAGGCGCCTGAGCGGTGTGTCACTATGCGCTGAGACTGCATCCAGGAGACCAGGGGTCTGCGAGTGGGAGTGATGCGCAGCTGTCTCCCCCTGTGCACGCACGTGTGCATGGGTGGAGGTCAAGCCCACCCAGGCTATGCGCACATGTGGGCGAAGAGACCATGAATTTGGCCTCACTCCCCACCCCCCAATTCAGGTGACTCAGGCTGGGTGAAGGTGAGGGCTCTGGCTATATTGGGATTAGTCAGGGTGGGTGGGCCTAGGTCCTGGTTGGTCAGAGCTGGAATTAGGGCTGGGGTTAAGGCCACGTCTGGGACGAGTCATGGTTTGAGTGGTGCATCAAAGTGGTGATGGGGTCGGAGTTCGCAGACTGGAGTCATGGCAAAGGGACCCAACTGAGAGTGGGCCAGAGCTGGGCTGGGCTTTGGGGGCTGGTGGCAGCTCAGCCCGGGAGCAGTCAGGGACACTCTCCTGTCCCTGTGACCGGGGACACTTGAGCAGTGGCCCCAGGTAGGATTCTGGTCTCTAACCTCCTGTCTTGCCTTGCTGACCCCTGGTCACACTGCCTGCAACCCCATGGGGTGACACAGGTACCACAGCAGAACTTTCAGTCCCGATCTTTCTGGACAGCTTGTCTCCCTAGCCCAGATTAAATAGAACCTTATCTCACCAGCTCAGCCCTGGGAGAAGCCCAGCCCCAGGCCTTGCCACCTCAGCAGTGCCTGCTGTAGCCAACGGGGATGGACCGCTGTCCTCAAAGACGGCACTGGACGCAGATGCCCACTCCATGTGCTGTGGCGCAGCCTCCAACACCCACTGTCCACTCCCATGCCTCACTGTGCTGTGTAGATAGAATCTTCCAGAAGCGTGAAGAGCAGGTTTACCCTGGGCAACACATGACCCTAGTGAGGAAGACACCAGGTCGTGGCCTCTGGTGTCAGCTGGGGCTGCCATCTGTCTGGACTCCAGGAGACAGGGTCCCAGGGAAAGTTTCTGTCTCCTGGGCTGAGTTCTGCATTTTCCTCATCCCTCTTTGGTTGTCCCTGCTGACCCAGCTCCCTCCTCGCACCCTCAGTCTTCGGTGGGCCCGGTGGGGAAGCACAGAGGGGTCAGAGGGAGAGGGGAACCAGGGGGGCATCAGCTGGGTCCTGGCCTCTGCTATGATAACAGCTCAGCTAGGATCATGAAAGGCCCCTTCTCACTGAAACGAAACTAAATCTACCCAACCTGACAATCCCCTGAACTTGCTCTTGTCCCAGCCCAGCCATGGGTGACCATATGAGGATCCACTCACCTGCCAGCTCCCGGTACCCCCACCACTCTGTCAGGCCCTCTCCTCTTCCTCTCACCCTACCCCTCTGCCAGAGTTCTAGACCTCTGAGCCCACACCTGCCCCCCAGGAGCTCCTCCATAAGGACCTAGGGCTGCCACCCTACCTAAAGTGGCTCTCTGTCCGCAGACCTTCATCGTCCTGAACAAAGGCAAGACCATCTTCCGGTTCAGCGCCACCAACGCCTTGCATGTCCTCAGCCCCTTCCACCCCATCCGGAGAGTGGCTGTGAAGATCTTGGTGCATTCATATCCTTTGCAATCGATCCCTGCTGGGTGGGCCCCACCCAGGGGAAGAGGGTGGACAGGGCATTTAGGACTAAGGGCGATGTTGATTCCTGGTCAGTCCTCAAACAAGCAAGCACACAGTCCTCACCTGGGAGCCGATTGGACATCAGTCTCTCAGACCCCACCCCAAGACCTGCCGATTTGGCATCTGCATTTTAACAAGATCCTGGGGGATAGTGGACACATGAAGGCTTGGGAGATTCAGCTGATTCTTCAGGAGAGAAGCGTCCTAGAAGCTGAGCTACCAAGGAAAGCAGAAGAAATGAGGCCGGTCAGTGTCCCCTGATTCTGGTCTTGGCTCCCCATGTCCCCTTTGCATTGCAGCCCCCCCCAACCCTGCCATGCCCTGCACCTCCCCACCCACTGGCAGGGACCTCCGGCAGGTCACCAGGGCTCAGCCAAGGAGAAACTGCTTCCCAATCAGGAGGCCTCTGGTTTAGTCATACGTGGGCCTCTTTCGAGGGAGGCAACACTTGCTTTTTGATTAGGTGTTGACAAAACGTTTGCAGTTTCAGAGTATCTCAAAGAACTCTGGTTAGCATTAAATTATGTAAACCACAGCCTGAAAAAGCTTCAGGCTGTGGAGGAGACCGATGGGTGGGCTGTGGTGCGATGAGGGATGGGTACTGGTCTTTGGGTCCTAGAAGGATCCCATTCAGACCGAGCATGGAACAGGGAAATGGCTGTTCTTTGGATTTCAGAAAAGGGATCCCACATGCAGAGCCTCTTGGGGAGGGCGGGTGTCTGGCCATGGAGTCAGAGGTGCCTGTGTTTCAGCGTGAGGGCCTGGGCAGCTTTGCTTTAGCTGCAGCTGGCTTGGCTGTTAATTGATCAACACTGCTGGGCTCAGCAGTGTGATTAGTTGTGGGGTTGGCAGGTTGGGCCCAAGGGAGCTCCCTAAAGTTTCCTCTCTGTTCCCCTTCTGGTTGGAAGGCCAAGGCCTCTGGGCAGGGCAGGAGGCTTGGTGAAAATGGCTGTCCAGTGAGGAACTGAGTAACCGAATGCTGACTACTCAGGGGGCCTTTCCTATCCAGGCAGGGATGAGAGGTGCCCATTCCTGGCTCCATGGTCTGCCCACCTGTGACCCAGAGCTGATCCCAAACCCGGGGCCACTCAGAGGGCCTTAGGGCCCATTCGTTTTCTGCATGCAGATGCTCTCTGGCCCCCTCCAGCTTGCTCTGACCTGTCTCCTGGGGATCCTGAGACGTGTACATCCAGGGAACACCACTCCCCCCTTTTTAGGCCGTAACTGTGGCATCAGAAGGGTGGTCTCCAAGGTGGGCAGACACTGTGGGGAGGGACTGTGTTCATGGAGCAGCTTACTATTCACAGCTGCATCCTACTTTGTGAGGCATGGGTGGTTCTGGATTTAATTTTGAGCCATTCCCAAGCTCCCTGTAGGTGCTACACACTTTGCCTGGCACTCTGGGGTGCTTATCAAACTGGATAAGTCCCTGTCCTTGCCCCCTTGGGAATTTTACAGCACCCCACCCCCCCCGCCCAAGAGTGATTAGACAACCACATGAGGAGTTGTCATTTTGCTGGCGTGTGGGCATAGCCTGGTGAGAGCAGTGCAGTAGGAGGAAAGGCCAGCCTTCTTCTTGCTCTGAGCCTCTCTCTGGACTCACTGCGAGGGCGTGGCCTCACTGAAAGCACGCTCTGGCTCCCACCTGGGGCTTCTCCTCCAGGTATCTAACCAACCAGCTCTGTTTAGCAGTCAGCTCAGCCCCTGGGGATGCACCTGCAGCCCCGGGGTTCCTGCAAGGCTGGGCCACGGGGCGGCTGAGGCCAGGGAGGCAGGTGAGCCAGGGGGAGCAGGGCCAACAGAGTCCCCAGCCTGGCCAGAGGGGCCACCAGAAGTGGTGGCTCTCAGGCTGCGAGGAGCTGGTTCTGCCTGGCAGGACCGGCCCTGAGGACCCTGATGTGGACCTTGTCTCCCAGGGCAGCTGCCCCAGGGAGAGGCTCAGCATCTGGGAGGCCCTGCGCTGGGCTCTTGATGGCTCTGGGAGGCTCCTTGATGCTCTGCTACCCGGGGATGGAAGCGCACGGCGGGCCTCCCACAGCGCCCCCTAGCGGGCTCGGGAGGCACTGAGGGAGAGGAGGGGCCTGGATTGTGCGGTTGGGGAGCAGCCCTTCTGTGTCCTTGGGTCTTGCCCTCAAAGTGGGGTATGCTGATCAGCAGCAGCAGCATCACAAGCATCTTACAGGAACTACTGAATCTCGGGTCCAGAACCTGTGTTTTAGGAAAGTCTCCGTGATTTGTAGCTTCCCTGGTGGCTCACTGGTAAAGAATCCGCCTGCCAGTGCAGAAGATGTGGGTTCAATCCCTGGATCAGGAAGATCTCCTGGAGAGGGAAGTGGCAACTCACTTCCAGTAATCTTGCTTGGGAAAGCCCATGGACGGAGGAGCCTGGCGGGCTACAGTCCATGGGGTTGCAAAGGGTCAGGCACGACAGCGATAAACAACAACTATGATTTGTGCACTCACTGCTCAAAGGCAGTCACTTCTAAATGTCAGTCTGAGTGGCACCAGGGAAGTTTGCTAAAAATGAAGACTCCTAGCCCCTTCCAGACCAGAACCACCAGTGTGAGGCCTCAAATCTACAAGTTCTTCATGCATTTTTCAATCAAGATAAAATTCACATACCATAAAATTTACCATTTTAAGTGTACAGTTCAGTACACTTATATTCAGTACAGTATATTCATAAGGCTGTGCAACCATTACCACTCTCTAATTCCAAAACATTTTTATCACGAAGAAGGAGTCCCATGCCAATCAGCAGTCACCATGCATTTCTAAAGCATACAGATTTCAAGTCTTGAATTACAAAAGTTTCCTCTCTCTCTCTCTCTCTCTCTCTCTCTCTCTGTATAGATAGATAGATAGATAGATAGAGATATATGACTATATATAGATAGGCTTCCCTGGTAGCTCAGCTGGTAAAGAATCCACCTGCAATGCCAAAGACCCTGATTCTATTCCTGGGTGGGGAAGATACCCTAGAGAAGGGATAAGCTACCCACTCCAGTATTCTTGAGCTTCCCTGGTGACTCAGATGGTTAAGAATCCACCTACAATGCGGGACCTGGGTTCAGTCCCTGAGTTGGGAAGATCCCCTGGAGGAGGGCATGGCAACCCACTCCAGTATTCTTGGCTGGAGAATCCCCAAGGACAGAGGAGCCTGGTGGGCTACAGTCCATGGGGTCACAAAGAGTCGGACATGACTGAGTGACTAAGAATAACACAGAATATACATATGTATACACACATGTGCGCTGGCTTCCCTGGTGGCTCAGCAGTAAAGAATCCCCTGCAGTGCAAGAGACACAGGAGATGTGGGATCGATCCCTGGGTTGGGAAGATCCCCTGGAGAAGGAAATGGCAACCCACTCCAGTATTCTTGGCTGGAGAATCTTCATGGACAGAGGAACCTGGTGGGCTACAGTCCATAGGGTAACAGAGAGTCAGACAGGACTGAAGTGATTGAGCACACACACACATTTTGTGTGGTATAAAACATATAAAATTGACCATCTTAACCATTCTTAAGTGTCCAGAACAGTCATGCTGACATTGCTGTGCCACAGATCTTTAGTAACTTTTTCATGTTGCAAAACTGAAGCTAATTATCTGCTTACATTCCTGCTGCTGCTGCTGCTAAGTCGCTTCAGTTGTGTCCGACTCTGTGCGACCCCATAGACAGCAGCCCACCAGGTTCCGCCGTCCCTGGGATTCTCCAGGCAAGAACACTGGAGTGGGTTGCCATTTCCTTCTCCAATGCATGAAAGTAAAAACTGAAAGTGAAGTCGCTCAGTCGTTTCCGACTGTTTGCGACCCCATGGACTGCAGCCTACCAGGCTCCTCCGTCCATGGGATTTTCCAGGCAAGAGTACGGGAGTGGGGTGCCATCGCTTTCTCTGGCTTACATTTCTACAGATATTCAAACATCTCAGCCCCCAATGTGCAAAGTTTTGTGCCAGGCCCTTTGGAAAGGGCAGTAAGGACAAAGACTGCTTGAAAGCGGGCAGGAACACAGGCCCTGCTCTCCAGAAAGAAATTCCTCTCACTTGTGACAATCCAGGCATTCCCAGGGACCGGCTCGCAAGCGCACGATAACTCTGTTCAGCTTTGCTCTGGGCTCCATGCTCGCAGTGCGTCCCTGGGAAGTTGCCTAAAAAGTAAATATGGGCATGGAGAACTTTTTTTCCCGATGTATTTTTGTTATAATCCTGCAGAATGTGTTCCTGCCAGGATTAAATAAAAGAAACCAACAGAACTCCAAATTCCACTGCAGTCACATTCAGAGACGCTGCACGTTCATGGCGAGCAGCATTTTGCCTTTCTGGGTGCACAGGATATGTTCACAAAATCCTCCCACGTTCTTCTAGATTCAAATGGGCAATCAAACCGCGTGTGTGTGTGTGTGTGTGTGTGTGTGTGTGTGTTGTGTGTGTGCATTTAATAGAACAAATATATGAAAATATGCCTACTGTTAATTCCCTTCTCATTGGGAGTTTTTTGACTCCTTAGCATCTGAAGACAGGCGGCCCCAGTTTCAGGCATTCCCCACAACCCAGGCTGGCAGTCCTTGCTGGCATTTTAATTACGAGGCTGGGAGTGGGTGTTTAGGGACAATGACATGACAGGATTGAAGATGTTCGGCTCGGCTCAGCCCTGGAGAGCTGGCCTCTGCCGCTGCCCACACACGAAACCCGCCCAGTCATCGGCCTGCAGCCACCAGGCAGCGCAAACAGGTGCGCTCCGGCCGGGAGCGTGCCTGGCTTCTCTCTCTGGTATTGGCTGTGTGGTGGCTCCATGGGAACTCAGGGATGCTTGGGCAGAGTCACGTGGACGAGAGGCTCAGTCTATGTAGGAAAAGGTCACACGCTCACACACCTACCCAACAACGACTGAGAGTAACGGCAGGGCCGTCCTCAAGAACTGGAGAGCCAGGCAGGGTTTTGAGCAGTCAAGTGGCAGAGACTGGAGTCTCGGCAACTCACGCTAGGGCATTGCTGAGTCTGGAGAAGCCAAAATTCATTCAGATGGCGCCTTTCCTTTCCCCCTGTGCAGCGCAGGCCGTGGCTGGCAGGGCTCAGAAGGGCTGTCCGCTCTGGCTCTTCCCTAAGTCTTGATGTCAGACTGCAGTTCACCTCTGTCTGTGTCCAGCTGAGTCCTCTGGTCCAAGGCAGCCTGTCCACACTGCTGCTGTCTGCCAAGCAGCCTTTTCTCCACGCTGATGAGAGCCGTGAGTGCTATGACCACAGCGGGGAGAGGCTCGGTTCCTCAGACAGGCATCTCTCTAGTCCTGAGCTTCCCCAGGACCAGCTGGGCTGTTTGCTGGAGGAACCCTAACCAGCCTCCAGAGCCTATGTGAATGCCTCCTCCAGGAAGCCTTCCTGCCCAGCCTCACTGGAGACCAGTCTGATTTTTCATAATCTCCTATCTTGAAGCAGTTCAATGGCTTGGAGGTCTCCCTGTCCCCCACACAGAGCCACGCCCTTATGCTCACGTGAGGTGGGTTCTTAAAAATGACAAATAATTCAGTTCGTCTTCCTGGGTGGCTGTCTGCACACACTTTACAGAGCTCTTCACCCCATGGTTTTCAGCGTGCCTGTGGGTGTCAGAGTCCAAGTGTGGGATGGCACTCCCACTTGGTGACTGAGGGCCTGAAACAATGTGATTCCCACAGGCCCTTCAGTTTGGAGGTGAGGGAAGGGACCAGGGGACTTTGCTGTCATTGTGCAGAGATGGTGAGGCTGCAGCGGAGTTCAGAGTGGAGCCTGCATCAGGACGGCCAGGTCTCAGATCTGGGCTCTGCTATTGACCAGGGTTGGACCCACAGTCATTTTTTGCAGCTGCTACAACAAATTACCAGAGACTTAGCAGCTTGAAACAATGCAGACTTGTCGTCTTATGGTTCTGGAGGTCAGAAGTCCAAAAAAGATCTCACTGGGCTAAAAACAAGGTATCCACAGGGCCGAAGTTCTTTCTGGAGGTTCACAGACAGAATCCGTTTTCTAGGTTTTTCTATTTTCCAGGGGCTGCGGAAAATCCTCGGCTCTGGCCTCCTTCCATTTCCAAAGTCAGCAACAGCTGGTGGAGTCTTTCTCACGAACATCATGCTGACGCCTGCTGGTCCTCTTTTATAAGGACCCTGTGATGACATTGGGCCCACCCAGATAATCCAGGATAATCACCCGATCCTTAATTCAATCACATCTGCAAAGTCCCCTTTGCCATCTACATGAACGGTTATAGTTTCCAGGGATTAGGACGTGATTGTCTTTGCTGGGGGGCATTTCTCTACCTACTAGAGTATCCTTCAAGGTAACCTCTTTGTGCCTCAGTCTCCTCATCTCTAGAATGGGGAAGAAGTCTCCACCTCCTGCATTCTTGGGAGGAGAGAAATAGTCAATGGGTGCAGACAGCAGAGCCTGGCACCTAGGAAGGGCTCAATAAATACTTGCGGTTAGCATCATTACCTTCATATTTCAGGAGTCATCTGATCCTCAGTAGACAGTTAAGCAATGGACCTTTGGGGATGAAGAAAGGCTGGTTAAGGGAGCTTGTTAACTCCCTGCCCAGTGAGGAAAGCCTTGGCAGGGAGCCAGGGTGTGAGGAATGTGTGTGTGTGTGTGTGTGTGTGTAGGGGAGAAGGGCTATTGAGATGGTTATCTAATCTGCCCTTGAATGCTGGAGAAGGAGCTAGGCCCAGTGGTGGAGACCCTCTCCCAGGCAGAGGGAGGGACAGATACCAAGCTGAGGGAAGGACCCCAGTGTCTGGGAGGTGCCCCCTAGCTGGGGAGAAATCAAGGCTCCTTGCAGTCCTGGCCTCTGAGCTGAGCTACCAGCTTTCCAGTAGTCATATGACTTTCCAGTGGTCATGTATGGATGTGAGAGTTGGACTATAAAGAAAGCTGAGTGCCAAAGAATTGATGCTTTTGAACTGTGATATTGAAGAAGACTCTTGAGAGTCCCTTGGACTGCAAAGAGATCCAACCAGTCAATCCTAAAGGAAGTCAGTCCAGAATATTCATTGGAAGGACTGATGCTGAAGCTGAAACTCCAATACTTTGGCCACCTGATGTGAAGAACTGACTCATTGGAAAAGACCCTGATGCTGGGAAAGATTGAGGGCAGGAGGAGAAGGGGATGACAGAGGATGAGATGGTTGGATGGCATCACCAACTCAATGGACATGAGTTTGAGCAAGCTCCGGGAGTTGGTGATGGACAAGGAAGCCTGATGTTCTACAGTCCATGGGGTCGCAAAGAATCGGACACAACTGAGTAACTGAACTGAACTGAACCCTGTTTTAACTAGGGGTGAGGGTCTCCAAATCTGACCCCTGTCATCTCAGATGAGAAATTGGAGAATTCGCTATAAAGCTGCAGGCTGGATCTAACATGCTATTGCCTGATTCCCTGGATTCTCTCCAAGAAGCACTGGAGGTGTGGAAGACATCCCACCTCTCTCCCCCGCTGGGCCAGCCCTCTTCCAGAAATCAAAACGCTAGCTCAGCCCCCTCTCCAGTCTGACTGCACTGGACTCCGCATTGGGCCTGAGGTTGGGCAGGCCATGGGAAAGGGTGGAACTGTGATGGGGAGGGAAAAGGCAGGCCCCCGGAGTTCAGTTACTGCGGCACCTGGGGCGTCCATGTGAATCACCCTGCAGGACCATGCCATGGCAAGATGGTGACAGTGGGAGCAGCTGCAGGGGTGGGAAGCCGTTTCCTCAGTCAGACTCGGGAGAGGATTCCTGAGGGCAGCAGAGTGTCCTTGTTCTGGGCCGGGACCCTAGGGTGTCCCCGCCCACAGGAGGCCCAGGGTCTGGCCTTTGTTCCTCTGCAGTCCTGGTAGAGGTGAGAGAGGCCATGGCGGTCAGGCAGAGCTTCATCCAGTCTGAAGCAGCGTCTGGGACTTGGAGCCAAGGAGTCAGGGATCAGACAAGGCCTGGAGCAGTTCGGTTCGAGGCCAAGTGCCCAAGGCTGCCCAAGACACAGTCGTGGCATTTAAAGAGCTCCCCTTCTGGTGGGAACAGAGGGAAGCTGTCATTCAGGGAGGCAGACATGCTAACAGAGGGGTGCCCGGTGCCCTGGGGATGCAATAAGCAAGGAGTCAGGGCAGACCACCCTGAGGAGCTCCTTGAAGGAGAGAAGCAGGGTACCAGGTGGAGCAGAGGCCAAGAGAGAAAAGCCTGTGCAAAAGAAGCAACAGCCAGAGAACCCGTCTCCTGCTTCCCCCCAGGACAGTGTGTCCTGACAAGGCATATAGGTTTTGGCAGAAGTCCTGATTCAAAGGTCAGCCTGGGCCACTCCCATAGAAGTGGAGGAGGGCACTCAGAGCCCTGCCATCGTGGCTTCCCTCCCCCCAAAACAGTGGCCTCTGAGCAGCCGTTTATAAAGGTAAAAACCTCTGAGGTCTGGGAGGTTCCTTCCTTCCATCCATCCCTCTGGGATGGGCCCTACAAAGGACTCTGCTAATAGCTCAAATTCAAGGGTCTGGTCCCTGTCAGAGGCCGTGGAGCAGGGCAGGTGTGCAGCCTCAGAGGGGAGGGATTGGCAAGGACTGGGCAGAGCCCCGGTGTGTCTCCTGGGAGCCCTCGTCTCGTCCACCTGGCAGCCTTGGCCTGGTGGGGTGGGGCCCAGGGGTGGGGCCCGCTGGTGGTGGCGGCCGGTTGGCCCCCTGCAGGCGACCTTCCTTGACACTGCGCCACGCTCTTCAGCATGCTCATCATGTGTACCATTCTGACCAACTGCGTGTTCATGGCCCAGCACGACCCTCCGCCCTGGACCAAATATGTCGAGTGAGTATCCCCAGGGCCTCTCCAGCAGGCCCTGCCCCCTCTGCCTTTCCCTTTCGAGACTCCTGGCCTCAAGGTCACATGAGCAGAGACCCACAACTCACCCACCTGGGGCGCCCTTGGCCCAGCCCTTCCCTCTCTTGCTGCTTCCAGTCCTGCCAAATTTGTGCTTTGATTTGTGTCATCAGGAGAGGAAGCTCTCTGGGTTGGCAAAAAGAGGGCTTTCTCCCTGACCCACCTGATGGTTTTGGAGAATGCACAGAGGCAATACTAACTAATAATTGAATGAACACTTGGTGCGCACCAGGCACTGTCCTAGAACTGTAAGCATCATGTCCCGTGACCCTCACGACAACCCAGTAGGGCAGGTATGGCCGCTGGGCCCGTTTGACAGATGAGAGAGAACTGGAGAAGTAACCCCTTCAAACTGTGCAGCTAGGGGGAGTGGGCACCGCGAAAGGGCCCCCGGCTCTCCCTAGCTCAGCACCACACGCTGCTGTCTCTTTTCCCTAGATCCTACTTCCTATAACCAGTTTTAGAAAGCTGCCTGGTTCTTCCTTCCCAGATGAAAGTACCTGCCCTATGGGCTCTAAGAGGACCCAACACCCCTGGTGCATTTGGCTCTTGTTTTCAGGGGACCACCACAAGGCTGGGGAAGCCTCTCTTCCCTAGGCGGCTTGCCTTGTTCACACAGGGCCCGGCAGCATCACTGACGCTGCGCTCCGCATCCAGCTGCTAAGACCCGGAGACCAGCAGGGCCGTGGCCCTTTCCTCGTCTGGCCCTGTGGGCCGCAGCCCCGGCATCCGAGCCTTTGGGGTTGCTCCGCTGGCCCCAAGCTCGGAGAACAGCCGTCTTCTAGTCCCAGGTGTTAGAACATCAACCCGCTTTCAAAGCCAAGGCAGACCCCTGTACCCACCTACCCACAGGTGGTTGACGATAGACCAGGCTGTCCACTGAGAGTCCACAAACAGAAGCGCGGGGCCATGGCTCTGAGCGTCCTGACAGCCCGACAGTGGCCACAGAGGGTACCTCAACCCCCAGGGCTGTGGTGAGGAGACAGGTGAAGGGTCTTCTTACATCAAGACAACTGAGAGAAGATAGAGAGTTCACACGGGAATGTGGGAGGCCTGTGCACGATGCTGAGTAAACGGGATGATGCATTAGCCGACCAGGTTTTTGGAACAAAGCTCCAACTCCCAACTCCAGCTCTGCCCGGGGGGCTTTGCAGAGAGCCTGGTCTGAGGGCCCTCGCCGAGGGGGAAAGATGCACAGGGCTCATGCCAACTGGCCTGCAGGCTTCACCCCCCCGCTGATCTCTCCTCCCCAGGTACATCTTCACTGCCATCTACACCTTTGAGTCTCTGGTCAAGATTCTGGCTCGAGGCTTCTGCCTGCACGCGTTCACCTTCCTTCGGGACCCGTGGAACTGGCTGGACTTCAGCGTGATCATCATGGCGTAAGTACCTTGTGGCTGCGCTTTCTGGGAGAGGCCACACTGAGGGGCGAGGGCGCCACTCCTGGCCCCAGGCTGAGGCCACGCCAGCTCCACAGGTGGCTGCAGAGCAACGCGCTTTCCTGCTGTGGAGCTGGAAGACGGCACGGAGGCCCTTGGCTCATCCTGGTGGGGAGAGACGGGTTCAGGGTAGCTCAGGCTTCCTTAGGGCTCAGGGCCACTGGCTCATCTGTGGCTCCGTGGCAGCCTTGTGCTCAAGGGGCTTCATTAAGATTCAGGTTTCGCATCCTCTGTGCTTTCCGTCAAGGGAAACCAGTGTTACAACCTGAAATCTCTGGACCACTATGAAAAGTGACCTGGATTCCAAGGTGACTTAAACTGCAGAAGAGAGATCAAAGGAGCCCAGAGAAGTGGCCAGACATCCCCAGGAGCTCCTGCCAGGCACCCTGGCGTGGCTTCAATCTCCATTCACAGACCCCACGTCTGGCACATTGCGAGACCCCTAGTCACCGATATGATCCACTAGGTCCTCACACCAGCCAGAGAGGTAGACGGGATTGAGGTTCCTTATCTCCAGTTTACAGATGAGCAGACTGACGCCGGGGACGCAGTGAGCAGGTGCGACCCTAGGCCTGCTGCTCCACCGGCTGAAGCCACACTTCCTTGCCTGGGAGGAGACCTCTTGCCCAGGGGCTGGATTGAGGCATGCCGCTCTGGATAGCTCAGACAACGGAGGCTGGGTTCTGGCAGGCTGGAGGGATCAGGGCAGGCCTCTCATGCAGGAGTCGTGGTCAGGGGCTTAGCCATCAAACCCATTCCGAAAGACTGATGTGTGTGGAGAGCCCAGTGGGTGCAGGGCTGGGTGCTGCACCTTGGCAACAGCAGAGCCGGTGAGGGTTATACTCCCTGCCCTTTCGAGCCTCGCTTTCCCCGCTGGTGAAGGGGTGGTGTGGAGCTGGGTGTTATCCGACGTGCAGTTCTGCTGCCGCTTTCTAGGTTTCTCAGATTGACTAAATCGGCCTGTTCATGATGAAGTCTTTATTGGCCCTTGGATGTGAGTGGCTCTGAGCTCAGCTATGCAGTGGAGGAGAGAGGGAAAGAGAGAGGCTGGACCTTGATGATGGGGTGCTCTCTGTCTTCCGGTCAGAACAGGCAGCAGAGCCCCCATTTCTAGGCACGATACTGGTCAGCTGACTCCAGCCCACCCTTTTATAGGTGGGGAAACCGAGGCTCGGAGGGGGCTACCAGTCACCCGGAATCCAGTGTCGATTTAGGCCTAGACAGAGCAAACAAGGCAAGAGCCCTGGGCTGTGGGAGACAGACTTCAAACAGGCCGAGAAAAGAGCCAAGTGTGATGAGAGCTGATGGGGGTAAAAGCAGGGAGGGCCGCACTCTGCTTTACCTTCGAGGAGGTGGCCCTGGCTGCTCTGTGGGTGCGACTCTGGGGAAGGGTAAGCACAGAGGCTGTACTGGGGGCCAGGAGAGAGAGGGTGGCGGCTGGGACCAGGGTTCCAGTGGAGAAAGTGTGAGATATGCTCAGATCCTGGGGGTGTTTGAAAGTAGGGCTGACAGGAGGCCTCGAGGCAGCTCTTGGCTTGAGCAGCTGGGTGGCCGGTGTGACCATGTGTCGGCCTGGAGAACGCAGGGAGGAGAAGACTCGAATATCCGGTGTGGAATATATTAAGTCTGAAAGCATCCAGGGTGAGATACCGAGTCAGCAACTGGATCTTCCAGCCTGGAGTTCAGGAAAGAGGTCCACTCGGAGGTATAAATTTAGAAGCCATCGGGATACGGATGGTATTTAAAGCCAGGAGACCGGATGAGATCATCTGGGAGAGTCGCCAGGGATGGGAAGCCGCCTGGGGACTGTACCCTGGGACGCTCCGACATCCTGAAGTCAGGAAGAAGGAGGATGGAGCAAAGAGACTGGAAGGAACCCCCGGGGAAGGCTGAGGAAAACCAGGAGAGAGCAGTGTCCTGAAAGCCAGCGAGGGGACGTGACTCGAAAGGAACCACAAGGAGGCTCGTGAGAACTGAGCTGCACTGTTGGAGTCAACAACGTAAAAAGGGCAGATGACTTTGACCTTGACATGATGGGGGACACAGCTGATTAAAGAGGGCTCAAGGCAGGGTGGGAAGAGAGTGGAGCAGGGCAAGTGTACCCATCTGGTCTGTGGGGTTTACTCTAAAAGAGGACCCAAGGTAGGATGGTGATCAGAGGGGAGGATGGGTGAAGGGAAAACCCTTAAAGAAGGGGGCATCTGTGCAGGTTGATGGGAACGATCCAGGAGAGAGGGCAAGTTGGTGATAGTGGAAAGGGGCCAACTGCAGGACCAAAGCCCTTGAGCTGGCCCCGAGGGGTCAGGAATCCAGGGTCTGGGGGGAGTGTTGGCCATAAGAGCAGGGAAGACAGAATTCCCAGGGGCAGTGGGGGTGGATTGATAGATCCGATGATGAGAGAAGGAATTTCTCTCCTGATTGCTTCTGTTTTCTCTGTGGTAAGAAGCAGGGTCATCAACTGAGAACACAGAGCTGGGAGGCGAGTCCCAGGTGTGAGAAGGGAGGTAGCGTTCTCTGTGTCTGAGCCACGACTGATGAGAGTGGAGTAGGATCCCCAGGCCCAAGCTCTCAGGTGCCCTGCGGGAGGTGGGCGGTGATCCACAGACCCCTGAGGGCCTGAAGTCACAGGAGGAGGATACCGCGTCTGCCTGAGCCTTCCCTACCTTCCTATCCTGGAGCCTGAGCAGAGAACTGGGTTATTGCAACAACACACCCAGAACCCTGGGCCCCTTGTCTGATGTCAGGAGCCAGGCTTTGCCTTGTCTTCAGCCCGTGGCTCTGGGCGGTGCTCCGAGTCCTCTCCATCTAGCTCTTAGGAAGTCCTCCTGTCCTGTCTCGTGAGAGGATCCAGGTCAGCGCCCACCCCCTCCACGGAACCCCAAGGGAAACTACTCCCTTCATTCAGAATTGCAGAGCAGGAGTGCCTTGCTCACCAAGGCCTCCTGCCCTCATTCTACACTGACCCTGGGCTGAAAAAGCAGAGCAAACCTCCACGGCGACCAGACTGTTTCCACGTTTCTGAACGTCTCACAAGAAATGGCCCGCTCACTTCCCCTGGAGCTGCCGGGCCCGTTGGAATGCCAGATTTGCTCTCTGGGCTAGACTGGCCCAGCACTTCGATTGACGGTGCTCCTGCTTTGTGAAAACAATGAATTACTGCTGTGGTGATGCAGTGAAAAGCATTCTGCTATAACCAAAGTGATTCAGTAATGTGGGGCTCCTAGAATAATCAGAGTGGCAGGAAAGCTCTGTTCACTGACATTCCCCCACCTCCCCTCCGTTTTAATGATGGAGAAACTGAGGCTCAAAGAGAGCCTACCCCTTGCCTCAAATTGTAGGATGAATCAGCAGCAACACAGGGACTCAAACCAGGTCTCCTAACTCGTAACCTTGAGAAGCACCCCTAATCTGATGTTTCTGACTTAGGCTTGCACCTGATCCCCAGTCCCACCCACTTTAGAGTGGAGGGTCAGAGGAGGGTGCCATGAAGCCTGTCAGGCTCCACTTGCAACCCTCCAGCCGGAGCTCTTCCTGTGGCCCCCCTTTCAGCTGGGCATTACCAGCTGCTTCCCACCTTCTGGGGTTGTTATGGAAACCAAACCTGGAAGGGAAGGCAGGGAGGGCAGAGAGGAGAGGGTGGCAATCACCACAGCAGCTAACGTGCCGGCTGTACCTCTGCCTTGCAGCCCAGGAGGGGCCGTCTGCCTGGAATGGGAGGGCCGCCTGACCGGATGGGGGCTGAGCAGGAGCAAAGCCGGGCTCTGCCCTCCTCGTGGCTCCTCAGCTTCCAAAAGCCTCTCGCACTGGGGCTGGTGTGATGGGGTAGAACTCTCACCCACCACCGTCTGCTCTTTCTGTGTCAGGGCCCGTGATCCCACCCCAGCTGTCTGCCCCTGCCCTGAGGCTCGGCCCCCGCAGAAAGAGTAGAATGGCTCGATGGAGCATCTGGGCGGCACAGATCTCTGCTCCACCCCGCTCTGGGGCACTGTTGAAGCTGCCCCTTTGCTAGATATAGGGTCTCTCCTGCCTTGCCGTACTCCAGGGCCCCAGAAGAGGCTTCAGTGAGGGTCTAGGGCCCCGAGATGGGAAGTAGTCAGGCACCAGGTTCTGGGTCGAGTAAAAGAGGCAATAGCCCCCCGTGTCACAGACGTGCTCACAGACACACCTTGCCCTCACCCTGCCCTGCACCCCGCCTTCCAGGCTTCTTCCTCCTCAGTATTTTGGCCGCTGGCCCCGCCCCATTCTCAGCCACGCCACTGGCCTTGAAGGCTATGGGGAGCACACCCCTTGGGGTCTTGGCTTCCCTGTGCCCAGCAGGTGCTGACTAGAGGGCAAGCACTGCTGATGCTAGGGACCCTTAGGGGGTGGGGGAGGCAGGGTCTACACTGGGACGGGCACAGACTGGCTAAATCCAAGCAGGACATGGGCAGGGCTTCCCTGGAGACCCGAGGGAACAGGCAGGGTCTGGAAGGGACAAGAGACTGAAGGAGTTGGCCCCCTCTCTGGCACAGCTCTCTGCCCATTCCCTATACCCAGGAGACACAGCCTTGAAGCCAGTGTCCTCAGCAAGAAAGCCCAGTTCTGGGGCACACCCACTGGAGTAGCCGCAGAAAATGGACCCAGAGCCACCTGCAGGCCGGAACGGTGGCTTCCATGTAACAGTGACGTTGGCAGTGGTGCAGGTTCATCCTGACAGTCCCATGGCCACACCTCATCAGGACAGAGTCCAAGCCTGAGAGGAGAATGTGCGACCCTCGGAGGCCTGAGGGTCAGAGCCCTCACAGAAAGTGGACTAGCCATCCAAAGTGGAGAGGGAGCTTCAACCGAATCAACAGATGAGGTGATGTTCACCTCCCATCGGGAGCCAGGGCTGTATCTGACTATTGCAACCAAGAAAGATTTGCAGGCTGCCGTGAGTCCAGTGGAAGAAATGGAAACCACACCATAGAAAGGACCTGGTACAGACAGAAGGAAAGCTCTACTGAGAATGAGTCTGCTGACTTCCCATCCCTGAAGGGATATGGAGAGTGAGGAGGGAGCAGGCTTGGTCCACAGAGCCCCATGAGGATGGAGGAGCCCGTGAGTGGACGGACAGGAAGCTGGTGTCAGCGCTAGTCAGGCGGACCCGACCAACCTCAGGACACTGAGTCCCTGGCGCAGCCTGCCACGTCCCTCCCTGCAGACCCCCAGAGCTTGAAGGCACATGCAGAAGCTCTAAGCAGAGTGGAAGGGCCTGGAGGGCCACCCTGACTGGCAGAGTGAGTCCATCAGCCCTGTCAACCCACCCTCGACACTCACCCAGCGTCGCTGGGCTGATGTCACTCAGACACCGGGTCAGACACACTTGGTTACATATGAGCCATCCAGAGTCCGCTGTTCTTTGTCAAACATCAGACACCTTCGGTTAAATGTCAGACACCTTGGATGTGAAACCTTTGATTAAATATCACCAGTCACTTGCCACTCTCCCGACGGCCCCGGGCACACACTATCCATCCATGCTCAGACAGCCTGGTCATGGGACCCATCCACTCATGTCCTTGTGCTCTGCTTGGGTGGGCCCAGCCCCCTGGAGACTGACACCTTCCTTCCGGGGCTATGGAATCTGTTGTCCAAGTTGGGCCCATGGCCACTCAGCCCAGCTAAACACTACTCGGGCCTGAGCAGGACATATCCCCAGGCGGGCTGCTTACTTCCCAAGATGATTCCTCCCATGGAGACCCATCGGAAGGGGACACCAAGACAGAGGTGGCCTCATGGGAGAGGGGTTGGCACATCCCTAGGACTCCACAACCTGCTTTTTTCCTCTTCTTTTGTTGGCCATTGCCTGTAGTCAAAGAGCTCACTATCTGGGCAACCTCCCATCTCGCTTTCCAAAGCATCCTCTTGGGAAGTCTTCTTCCTCTGAGTTCTCAGGTCACCGCCACCTTCTGACTTCAGGGAGTCCTGAACCAGCCCATGCACAGAGATCTGTGGTTGGAAGGAGCAAGCAGACTAACTTCAGACACCCAGCCATGCCTCTACAGTGGTCTCTAGGGCTTCTGAGTCCCACAGGTCAGAGCTTCAAGGCATGAGCCATGACACTGCAGAAGACGCATGGCACAACTGGGGCCAGACAGCCGCTTGCTTCCTTTATCACTTTCCCCCTGGAAAATGGAGTCTCCCTCTTGGCCATGTCCCCAGCCCCAGACCCCACCATGTGGCCGGGCGTCAGTCTCCAGTGGCATGGAGCATGTGGCAGAGTAGCCGCCTCCTAGCGCCGTCACCAAGAGAGTTGCCTGGGAGCTTGCCCTGTGGACACTCTTAAGGCATCCTCGCTGAGGTCCCCATGGCAGGAGGGATGAGAGCAGGAAAAAGACCTGGGGGAGGCCGCGGGTCATGCCCAGCCCTTCCCATGGGAGCGGGAGAAGAGAGAGGGCTGGTCGGGGAGGGTGGGCTGAGCTGCTGCTTTGTAATTCCCAATAACTGTGGTTTGATTCTGCAGGTATGTATCAGAAAATATAAAACTAGGCAATTTGTCGGCTCTTCGAACTTTCAGAGTCCTGAGAGCTCTAAAAACTATTTCAGTTATCCCAGGTAAGATGCTCAGCTTTGCTCCCGGATCTCAGCTACAAGTGACTCTCTCTCTGTCTCCCCCACCCCCGCCCCGACGTGTGTCCTCCTGGTGTGTTGTCACTCTTGTGTGTGAATTTCCCCTGTTACAGATACACCACTGAATTTGTGGACCTGGGCAATGTCTCAGCTTTACGTACCTTCCGAGTCCTCCGGGCCCTGAAAACTATATCAGTCATTTCAGGTGAAAATCAGGTTAAACGCCAAGGCTGGAGGGGTTCGCTCGGGCCTTTCCAGCCACCTGGGGGCCAAGGCAACCCTCGGGAAGGTCCCCCCGAATGTGCCTGTCCCCAGAGTACCTTTCCCAGAGCTCGGATGTGGGGGCTATCGGCAGTGGACACGGTTGTCCCCTCGGTGCTTCAAAGGGGCTCCAGACCCACCCCAGCAAAGCCCAGCACCACAGACCCCCGGGGGCCCAGAGTACACCATGGAAGGTCCTGGGTTGAACCCAAATTCTCCCCAGGACAGTGATTGCTTTCCCAAACTGAACTCAACCATTGGAAGAGGTCAAAGTTTATGTGTGTGTTGCTTCCCCTTGAAGCATCGTCCTGCGATCAGGACACTAAAAGAGCTATTTGCAGGGAAACCACACCCAGAGCCCAGAAAGACAGCATGGGCGTGGCCTTTGGTGGCTGAGCGCCCCGTCCCTGCCCTGAGCCCCCTGGGTGATACACGCACAGCTGGCACTCGCGCCCCATTCTGTGATCAGAGCGTACTCTGTGGACAGGCGCCGCCGGGCCTTGGCGTCTAACAGCCCTCGCTGCACGTGCGGTAGACGTTTAGCAAACCGTGCATGGTAGCCTCGGGAAGAAATTCTCCTTGACAACATGTTGGCAATTGTCCCCGGGAAAGCGGCTAAGGCCCCGGTGGCCTCTCCAGAAAGCCAGCCAACCCCATCCATCTAGGAACATTCTCTAAGACTTCTGACGCTGTCAGAGCCCAGAGGCGCCTCCCAGCATGTCCACACTCAGAACTGGAGCAGGTGCTTCTTTTGAGCAGGCAGCTGAAAACAGTTTGTATGCCACCGATCTGGAGAGACGGCAGAACCAGATGGTGGTATCCACTCCTGATTTGGAAAGCGGATGGGTCCTGGGCCCTTGGCCTGCTTTTGGCTGTTGCTGCCTCCAGGGAGCCAGGGGCCATGGTCTGAGCTCCCTGAAGTTCAGCCTCCCCTGGTGGGGCTCATTTATCATATAAGGGGAGCCCCTACTCATGCTGACTTCACACTGAGCCTCAGAATGCTCTTTCTGGCTCTGATCCCACCATGGGCTGAGCACAGGAGCAACTTGCCCCCACACTCCCCACAAGTGGCCCAGGCATGCTAAGAGCTCATAGTGAGTGGGACAGGCTGCTCCAACTCCCATGAAGCCTCCCCCACCCCACCGTCGTAACAGGTGTCATTGGCCTTGGTACACACACATCCTCAGATACTTCAGGGTCTGTCCTCTAGGGCCCCGGGGACTTTATAGCACATACCCGGCGAAGGTAGGAAAGCACACTGACCAGAGCCATTAAGAAAAGGCATGCCCCAGTTTGTTTTATTACAAAAGGGTGACAGGAAACTGTTTCTCCGTCTCGGGTTAAAGGAGAGGGAGCCCGCCATTCCCAGCCCAGCCCCACTGGATCTCTTCAAAGCTGCCAGACAGCAGGTCCTGAAAGTGAGCATCAGGAAAATGCTGTGGTCAGCATTACGGAAGTCTCCCTGGAGGAGCTGTCCCCTGCGCTGAGGCTTAATAGCCGTGGCTCTCTCCAGACCTCAGTCTCCTTTGCTTTAAAATGGGAAGGAATCGGAATGGTTGGTTTCTAACAGCCAGCCTGTTAGAGCTTCAGTGGAGGGAGACTTATGCATTTGATCCGCCAGGACCCATCCCTTCCTGGGTCTTTTCAGAGAGAACCCCTGTCCCTGGTTGGAATCCTCCTGGCCAGAAGTGGACTCTCATCAATCTGAGAAGTGGTTAAAGGGATGGGTCGCCAACTGACTGTTCCCAAGAACACTGTCTCCATAGACTAGGAGGTGTTCAGAGCCTTGAACTGAGTGCTTTAGGCCAAAGATGCTGTGGAGGCAGAGTCCAGTTTGGAAATGTGAGCTGCTGCCCACTGCCGCTCACTTTGCCCCCTTCCCCGTGCCTCTTTCAGTGGGCATGGCGAGGAGAACCAGACGCCCACCACAGGGTCCCAGAAGCTCTGCTAGAAATGAAGCATAGTCCCGGACTACAGAGGGCTCGTGAATCCCATCACCACCACCACCACTACTCCGGGCCCAGACCCCTGCGAGGTCCACTCACTGCCCAGGCAGTTGCCAACATCTGCCAGGACGATTTCCCAGAGGACGCTGAGTGCCTCCGAGCCCCGGGCAGGCAGCAGCGTTGCTGGCACTGTGGGGAGGACTTCCTCTCCCCTCTCCCGTGTTTGCCCATCGCTGCCTCCTTGTCTCTGAGTCATGGGCACTGCCACACGGGTGCTCCTAACACTTTAACCGGCTGGACGATGGATGGATGGGGCTTAATCTGAGATCTGGCCGCTTTGATGGAGGGCTGGGGAGGAGGGGTGGAGGGGGTGAGTCCCCGCTGCTGGCAAAAAAGCTCCCTCGCTGCCTATGCTCTGCTCGAACTTGTGAACTTGCCACAGGCCCGCAGCCAAGTGTCACACCAAAGGCGTCCACACGTGCTGGCTTCTGCAGGGAACGGGCCGTGCAACTAACACATCAGGCCTTTCAGCTTTGGGGAGCAGGATGGACGGGGACGAGTCCCCAGGGCACAGGGCAGAGGAGGAAACCACAAAACAGGCGCCCCTGAGCCTTTCCCAAAAAGTGTGACCTGAGGCAGAACAGGCTCCTTGGGACGTCCCCCACCACAGCCTTGCCGGATCCCACACCCCCACACACACCTGCCTGGCTTACACGTTCCCCTGCTGAGAATGGCTGTGTCTCTTCCCATCTCAGGGTCAAGGCCAAGGCTCTCCATTGCCCTGCAATGGGCCTGGCCCTCTGTCTCCTTCCCAGGGACCACATTTAAAGGGACCAGTGAGAGAGGGACAGGCTTCAAGTGTTTTCTCCTTCAAGGAAACAGCACTGTCCGTGCTTATATCAGGTATCTGGCTATGGGAGAGCAAAGGGAACGAGGCCCCTCTGAAGACACACAGAGGCACTCCAGGCTGGGCTCCCGCTGCAGGGGATCAGGACAGAATCTCGGCAGCAGAGGAAGGGGGGAGCTTTGGTCTGAAAAACCCAAGAGAGGCCTCCCTCCCGTGCCCACACCTCATGATCGCCCGCCCAGCCCAGCGCCCCTCAGGCCCGGCCCCTGCTCACTGGGGCAGGGGGTGTGGCACCACAGGTGACCCCGTGCTCTGCCTGCCTCCCCCAGGCCTGAAGACCATCGTGGGGGCCCTGATCCAGTCTGTGAAGAAGCTGGCCGATGTGATGGTCCTCACGGTCTTCTGCCTCAGCGTCTTCGCCCTCATCGGCCTTCAGCTCTTCATGGGCAACCTGAGGCACAAGTGCGTCCGCAACTTCACGGTGCTCAACGGCACCAACAGCACCAATGCCTCCGTGGAGGCCGACGGCCTGATCTGGGCATCGCTGGACGACTACCTCAACGACCCAGGTGCCGACTTGGCTCTGTGGCCCCCTGGCAGGGTTCTGACACCCCCACCAGAGCTGGGCATCTCCCACCCAGGGCCGGGCATCTCCCATACAGGCCTCCTTCCGGGGACATCCAAGCCCTACCCGCCCCCCTAGAGACCTGGCTGGGTGTCAGGGATCCCCGCCCCTGCCCTCTGGGGCTCCGGGAGAGAGGACGGCAGAAGAGCAGTCTTAGCACTGAGTTCTCAGGCTGCATGGGGAGATGACCCTTGAAGAGCAGGAGGATGGAGAGATAGATAGGAGAACAGCAGTTACCACGTTTGCAGGGTTGGGAATGGTGAAGAAACCAGCCTGCCTGCAGGGGGAGGGTTTTCTCTTGGGAAGGGGTCGGGGAACAGAGCTGGGACAGTTTTTGAGGCTTCAGAGTGGAGACCCCAACTGCCTGGCATGGGCTTTGTCACTTGAGGTCAGTGATCCTTGTCAGGATGTTAATTCCATCCGTGTGCAGCCCAGGACAAGCTCTGTGATGCTGCAAAGCCATGTGGACCCCTCAGGTTATCTCACTGCCGTGTGGGTTACACTTCCATCCTCCAGGCTGATGGCCAGAACCCCCCTTGTCTAGAGCCATCAGTCTGGACCAAAGGTTGATGGTAGATGGTGGTACAAGGCCATGTGCTCGTCTACAAGGGCCCCAAGGGCCATTCTGAAGTCAAGGCCTCTAACCTACACCAGCAGTCCACTTTGGAAAAATGAAATAGATGGAAACTCTGTGAGTGAATCTGCTTGTGATGCAGCTGTGGCCATGTAGCAGCAGTTCCAAAACTTTCATGCATGCAAGAGTCACTGGGAAGGTTCCAGGAAACACAGACTGCTGGGCCCCACCTCCTAGTTTCTGAGTTGGTATCTCTGGAAAGTTGCCTTTCTCCCAGTTGATGCTTGATGCTGCTGGTCTTGGAAAACTGCTGCCTAAGACCGAGGCAGGTAGTGGGGTGGGAGGGGGACTGATAGATGGCCTCAGAGTGGAGGCGACGGGATTGGTGTCCCATGTCTTACCTGGTCCAACCTTAGCCCTGTCTGAACAGACCCCTGCCTCCTAGTTCGTGGCCTCTCATGACTGAGGTTGGCCCCTGAGTGATTGGAGCAGGTGTAGAAGTTCCCTGTGGGGACTTCCTGAGTCCACTGGGGACACTGATAGGTGACTGTCTGAGGAGCAGCAAGCAGAAGGCCAGAGAAGCAGCCAGCATTGCCTCAAACCTAGCCAGAGGGCAGAGGTCAGGGCCGGAACAGAGAAGCAGACAGAAGACACCCAGTGGTGCCTCTGTACCCCTCCCCACATCCAGGATGTAAGTTGGAAACCCCAGGAGTCTGGACCCCACACGCCCCTCCTTATCAGATGCTTCTCTTCCAGAAAATTACCTACTCAAGAATGGCACCTCTGACGTGTTACTGTGTGGGAACAGCTCCGACGCTGGGTATGTACCAACCCCCCCCCCCCAGGGCCACCTCACCCAGCCAGGGGACTCTCCTTCCAGTGCTTTCTGTTTATGCCCTTGACGCCAGGGACAGCAAGACTTTCCCTGGTTCTCTTCCCAGCCAGGTCTCTGGAAGATTCCCCCCACCCCCACAGGGAGACAGCCTGGAGAGGTAAAGAAAGAGAAGGGGACTCACCTCTGCAGGGAGGGCAGACAGAATGCTGAAGAGAGGACCCAGGAAGCACCGCAGGGCCCCCCACCAGTCCAACCCTGGCTCCATTCCCTTCCCAAAGCCCCCCAGGGTGGCACCCTCCCCTTCCAGGCTTCGCTTTCTCTGTCTTGAACTGTCCATCAGGTTAAGAGTAAGCATGGCCTCCCCTGGTGGCCTAGACTCTCCTCCAGGGCAAGCAGGGTGTGGCTCCCAGAGACGCTCGGTGCCACGTGCATCTTCTGGGGCCCTGTGTGCGCCTGCACCTCGGGCAGGGTAACTGCTCCGCAGGGCCACACAGGCTTACCGAGGGGAGTGCTCTGCGGGGCAGTAGGCCTGCTCGTCTGACTGTGGAGTTCCAGAGCCCTTCTTGTTGCCAAAGAGAAAGTCTTCTTTTCTTAATTTAGCACATCAGCAAGGCGCAGAGGCCCCTTGGTTGCATCCTCCTACTTGCCAAGTTTCCCTTGTCCCCATCCTGTCTCACAGTCCACTCATGGCTCCAGCCCAGTGCTCCCTTTTGGGAGAGAGACTGTCCCCTCCAGACATGGCTGGGCCCCAGCCTGTCCAGCCCGGAGTCGTCCCGCAACCCCATGGTCTGGCCTTTGCCCAGGTCTGGCCTATTCAGCTCAGCCTCAGTGCTCCCCCTGAGTGTCTGCCCTGTGCCCAGCTACCCTGGGGTAGGCAGGCAGGGAAGAAACCTGAGCCAGGCCCTGGACACTTCCTCTGGGAGGGGAGAAGCAATGCAGACACCAGCTGGGATGGCATGTCGTGTGGACAGAGGGAGCTGGATTTAGGCCTGGCAGCAGACAGATGAAGAGAAAAGGAGAAGCCTGTCCCGGGTGGGAGGCACAGTGTGAAAAATCAGGAAGGCAGGACCCCGCTGTGTGGAACTAGAGTCTCGGGGACAGAGGCCCCCTCACAGCATGGAACAGAGTTGGTGCGTCTGGCCACAGGACATGTCCTGAGGGCTACAGGTGCCTGAAGGCAGGTGAGAACCCTGACCATGGCTACACCAGCTTCGACTCCTTCGCCTGGGCCTTCCTCGCACTCTTCCGACTGATGACGCAGGACTGCTGGGAGCGCCTCTACCAGCAGGTACGTGGGTGCGCAAGGCCGCCAGGATGGGCTGAGCACCCAGCAGCAGGGCCCAGGCTGCACAAGTGACTAGCCACAGGCGGCCCCAGCAGCTTCCCCACTGGCCAGAACAGAGTGAGGACAGAGGGCTCTGAGGGGCGGGGCTCAGCAGGCAGAGAAACTTGCCTTCTGTTGTGACCAAAGACCCAGCCCTCTATATAAGACACTCTGTGCTCTGTGAGTGGGACGCTAGTTCACCCTATGTGATGCAACACTTGCTCTGTCAACTGGAGCATTCTGCCTCCTCCCACGAGTGGGGCACCGCCCCATGCATGTAGGTCCCTCTCTGTAGGTTAAGATGCTTCTGTCTTTAGGCGGGACATGTTCTACTGCCTCCCCATGCTGTGGCCGTTTGAACCCCTGGCACAGCCAGGCTGGGCAACTTGGAATTTACACCCATGACCCAGATGGAGCCCCAGTGAAGATGACCTCTGCCCCCTTGCTCCTCCAGACCCTGAGGTCTGCAGGGAAGATCTACATGATCTTCTTCATGCTGGTCATCTTCCTGGGCTCCTTCTACTTGGTGAACTTGATCCTGGCTGTGGTCGCCATGGCCTACGAGGAGCAAAACCAAGCCACCATCGCAGAGACAGAGGAGAAGGAAAAGCGATTCCAGGAAGCCATGGAGTTGCTCAAGAAAGAGCAGGAGGTGAGTGAGCAGTGCAGCCAAGGAACCTCCAGACCAAGCCTTCACCTGACCGTGGGTGCCTACAAGCATGATACCTGCTGGGTCACACTGGTATCTGGGGGTGTGATGCATGTTGGGTAAAGCTGGTACCTGCTGTGCAAAACCAGTGTCTGGAGGTATGATGCATGTTGGGTACAGCTGGTGGCTGTAAGTGATGCATGCTGGGTAAAGCTGGTACCTGCTGGATAAAGCAAGTGTCTGGTGGGTATAGATATTTCCTGTGAATGTGGTGTCTGCTGAATAAAAATTTGTTAGCTGCTGAGTGAAGACAGAGCCTGTTCATGAGGTGGGTGTAAGTGGTGCCTGCTGAGTAAAGGTGGGCCTTGTGAGGATGGTGCCTGCTGGGGGAAAGCTCTTCCCTATGACCATGGTCTCTTCTGGATGAAGTGGTGCCAGGTGGATAAAGGTGGTGGCTCCAGGCTAAAAGCGGTCACTGTGAGCCCAGTGCATGCTGGGTAAAAGAGAATCTTGTGTCCATAGACATAGTTTATCCTGGTCAAGGGATACCTTCTGTTGGGATAGGAAGATCCAAGGTCAAAGGCTCAGGCTCAGCAAATGAGAACTGGTAATGCTGCCGTGGCTGTCCCCACAGTCCCACACATGGGTGCTGGCAGCTAACTGCAGAACAAACCTTTTAGAAGCCAGGCCAAGGACATCCACAAACTGCCCTATTCCACCTCCTCCAGCACCCATTTTGGCCAGCCAAACCTTCTAGAAGATCCCCTGCCCTCTAGTTCTGTCACTTCTGCTCATCAACACCCCCAGTCGCACCTGCCCAACACTCTACTCTTTCATGAGCTGTCCACTTTCGCCACTACTCTCCTCCTCCCTGGATCTGGATGTTTCTCGAAACATCCTGGGTCTGTCTGTGCACACCTCTCCATAATGCCCCCCTTTTGGGGTGAGTGGGCAAGTGCACTTACTGTTGGGGAAAACCAAGGTGCTGATAGTTGTCTGGCCTACCTTGGCTTGAGTCTGCACCCTGTCTGCATGACCATGACATCCCTTCTTCCACCATTTTTCAGGCCCTCGCCATCAGGGGTGTGGACACCGTGTCCCGCAGCTCCTTGGAGATGTCCCCATTGGCCCCAGTAACCACCCACGAGAGAAGGAGCAAGAGAAGAAAACGAATGTCTTCAGGGATGGAAGAGTGTGGGGACGACAAGTTCCCCAAGTCCGACTCAGAGGATGGTCCCCGAGCAGTGGTAACCCCCAGCTGCGGCTCTGCCCCTTTCAGGATGGATCTGGCATCCAAAAGCCATCATGCTAAGCCTAGTGCTGTCAGAGCCCCCATGGTTGCTCCCCAAGGAAAATATTCCTTGAGCCCCCTCCCAGCCCCTCCTGTTTCCCATGGCCACTCTTAGAGTGGAGAAGCCCTGGGCAGAGGGATAGGGTAGGTTTGGGTGTTAGCATATCCCCAACCTCAGCTAAGTCCCAGCACTGGAGTTGGGGGCACCCCCGTCGTGTGGATTGGTAGGAGCTCACAGACATGCCCAGATGAGCAAGGGATGTGGCTGATTGCCGAGGTCCTGCTCGGGCCAGGCCTGTCTATACCATCAGGAGCCTTCTGCTGCTTCTTTCCCATATGAGCTTCAGTCTCAGAGCCCCAGGAGCCCAGGCCTCAGGTGAGCAGAGACCCTAGAAAATGCAGGATTGCCTGTAATCTGCACCCCTCCTCGGAGCACCCCTAGTTCAGCCCCCTCGGTTCCTATGTGGCAGACAGAAGCCCTCAGTGCTCCAAGTTGAGCCGGGGCCGATACCGTGAGTGACAGGCCGGGAGCACGTGAAACGCTGTCCCAGCCATGTCCTCTCTCCGTGCCTTCAGAATCGTTTCAGCATCACCCATGGCCTCAGCAGGACCTCCATGAAGCCGCGCTCCAGCCACGGGAGCATTTTCACCTTCCGCCGACGGGACCTGGGCTCCGAGACAGATTTTGCGGACGATGAAAACAGCACCGCCGGGGACAGTGAGAGCCACCGCACATCACTGCTGGTGCCTTGGCCCCTGCGGCGGCCTAGTACCCTGGGACAGCCCAGTCCCGGAACCTCAACTCCCGGCCACGTGCTCAACGGCAAAAGGAACAGCACTGTGGACTGTAACGGGGTGGTCTCCTTGCTGGGGGCAGGAGACCCCGAGGCCACCTCCCCAGGGAGTCACCTCCTCCACCCTATGAAGCTGGAGCGCCCCCCAGACACGGTGAGCCCGCCCCACGGCGCAGCACCAGGCACATCCCATCTCCCAGACTGCTCACCACAGCCAGGTCTAAAAGTACTTGCCAAGTATTTACTGAGCACCTACTGTGTGCTGGGCTCGGGGATAAATAAGCCTACCAAAAAAAAATCTCTCCTTCCTAGACTTTCCAGACAGACACAAATCAAGAAAGAAAAAGAAGAAAAAAAAATATATATATATGTATATGCATATCAGGGCTTCCCTGATGGCTCAGTGGTAAAGAATCTGCCTGCCAAAGCAGGAGACCTGGGTCGGGAAGATCCCTTGGAGGAGGAAATGGCAACCCACTCCAGTGTTCTTGCCTGGACAATTCCATGGACAGAGGAGCCTGGTGGGCTACAGTCCATGGGGTCGCGAAAGAGTCGGACATGACTTAGCGACTAAACAACAAACGAACGAGTATGTGCATATAATGGTGATAAACAGGGATGAGAGTTAAACATTTAGCAACTAGCCAGGCACTGAGACACTGCAGTGGCAAGACCAGTGCTCTGGAGGCCCTGTGTGTGCCCGGGGTGGGCCCGGGAGGGCTGTGGACCCTAGGCAGTCTGGAGAAGGGCCAGAGTGGCAAGGGGACATTTCCTAGGTTCTGGGCAACAAGAACCTCATCAAGTTTGAAGTATTTCAGAGCTTTACAAACCGGTAAATGTCGGGGAATACTGACCCAAACTCTAAGTATTATGGAAGAACAAAAGTAGGAAAGAGAGAAAGGGAAACCTCCTTACTGCAGGGTATTAAAACAACAACTTAATGGAGGCAAGTGGAGGGGGTTATGGCAGACAGGTTAGCACTCAGATCCTAGAGACAAACTGGATTTGAATCTCGCCTTATCACTTACCAGCTGGATGGCTGTGAGCAAGTTCTTTTATTTCTCTGCGCCTCAGATCTCTTGTCTGTAAAATGGATTTAAAACAGCCACCTCAGGGACTTCCCTGGTGGTCCAGTGGTTAAGACTGCAGGCTTCCATTGCAGGGGGAATGAGTTTGGTTCCTGCTGGGGGGACTAAGGTCCTCATGCTGCACGGTTTGGCCAAAAATAAATAAAATACCCACCTCAGGATTGACGTCAGGATGAAGGGCTAATGTGCATAAAGTACTCAGGACACGCACACATGTGTTGATGTGGTGGTAACGACGTAGTAACGGACTGTCTTTGCATCATCTGGGGGAAGCATGTTCTAGGCCCAAAGAACAGCAAGTGCCAAGGCCCTGAGGCAGAAGCATGCCTCCCATACGGGAGGACACACCATGAGGGCAGGGTGCAGGAAACCAGGGAGTGAAGGGGAGAGGTGTTGGACCGACTGTCAGAGAGGTGACAGGGATGGAGGTGCCAGATAGTTAGAGCTAGTCAGAGCTTTGATCACTCAGTCAGCCGATCCCATGACAGGATGGTGACCGCCCAGCCGGTCATCAAGTGCCCTTGCTGACCGCTGTCCCCCAACAAAGGCCTCGGAGCAGCCCACCCGGGAGAAGGGCAAATGTGCGGCTCAGACCCTGAGGCCGGCAGGAGGTGGAGAAGGGCAGACTTTCTGAGGAAGCGGGACAAGACAGGGAAATCTGAGCAGAAAGGTGGAGGCAGGCTGGAGAGAGAGACTGTTGCTCCAGCTCAGATAGGTGCTGCAGCTGTGGGACTCTGCACGGGTTAACGAATTTCTCTGTGCCTCCGTGTCCTCACCTGCTGGTGGTGATGGTTTAGTCGCAAGTCGTATCCGACTCTTGCGACCCCATGGACTATAACCTGCCAGGCTCCTCTGTCCATGGTATTCTCCAGGCAATAATACTGGAGTGGGTTGCCATTTCCTCCTCCAGGGAATCTTCCCAATCCAAAAATCAAACCGGGCTGTCCTGCATTACAGGCAGATTCTTTACCGACTGAGCTACGAGGGAAGCCCCGTCACTTGTTAAGTAGAAATAAAATTAATATCCACATCAGCAGGTTGTGGTGAGCCAAGCATGTACCATCCGATGCAGAAATAAAAACTTGGCCAGCACCTCAGGTGCTCCCCCAGCATCCCTCTTCCCAGTTTCCTCCCTCCTTCCCACCCAAAGTTAACCATTATCCCAGCGTCTAACACCAGAATTTCATTTGGCCTGTTTTTTTGTATGTTATATAAATGGAATCATAGAGCATTAAAAAAAAAAAAAGTTGTGGCAAGGACTGAAAGAGTTAAAACCTGTCTGGTGCTTAGACCAGTACTTGCCTCATGTTCGAGGAATCATTACTATTAGCTATTATTGTTATTAGAGAGCAAGAAGGTGTGACAACTCCAGGAGCACCCCCCGAGCGCCTGGGGCCCTCACACTGCTCTGGAGTGGGGAGTCAAGGAGAGGGTCCTGGGAACACACTGGGGGAGACCATAGCTTCTGGGTGGGTCTGGGGAGGCCCCTGGCCATCACTTGGAGGGTGGGGTGCCCAACTTCCCAGGAACACAGATTTCCAGGGCCGCAGGTCCAGCCCTGGAGCCTCAGCCTTGTGGAATCAGGTCAGCAGCTGGAGCACTAATAGAATTTCCTAATCTCATTAGGGAGAAAATCATCTCATTGTACCGCACATGTCGGGAGGAATCCAAGTTCAAACACTTCATTACCAGGAACTCTGACTTCACCCATTCTCACTTCGGTGGGGCCCATTTGTAACCTTAAAGGGATTAGCAGGCCAAGGGGGTTATTTGAAAAGTTAAAGAGATTAGCGGGCTGTCCTCCCCTGAGGAGGCCTTCCCTGTGTCTGCCGGGCCCCTGGCGATACTCCTGCCCAGTTCTAGTCTGAAAAAAAGGCACAGTGTCGGGCACATAGTGGGTGCTTCATCAACAGGGAGAGAGCTGACCCGACCGACAGCTGGCTTTAATTGGGAGCAGAGGGTGAAGGTTTGCTTTGCTTGATATCTGAATATGTGCCTGGCCCCAAAGGCAGAGGGGGTGTTAGAGGCACCTTGAACAGATTCGTCTCCTTCCTTCCTCCCCCATCCCCACAGTCATCTCAAGGACAGAGCTAGAATTTAACCCAGGCCCCTGGCTGCCACGTGTTTATCCATCCATCCAACATCTACCCAGGACCAGCCCTCTGTGTTGAATGCCAGCCAGTGTTTAAGGCACCAAGGATGTGGACAGAACAGACAAGAGCTCTGACCTCGTGGAGTTGGCATCATAGTCAGGAAGACAGTAAACTGATCAATATTTCTAGGGACCAATAATGGTCATGTGATAGAAAGTCGCTAGGGGGAGGGCTGGGAATGGGGAGCTATTGGTTAGAATACACGGGGAAGTCCTCCCCGTGAAGGTAACATTAAAATTGACCCGTAGAAGATTTTAGGGAGCCAGCCACACGTATGTCGAAGAATAGAGCTTTAGGCAGAGGGAACGGAAAGTGTAAAGGCATTGAAGGAAATAAGCTTGACATGTTTAAGGGATGAGAGGGCTGGGCAGGGCTCGGTGTGGCGGAACCAGGAATAGAAAATGAGTTGGAGCAGTTAGGGTCTAGACTGTGCAGGGCCTTGTAAGCTAAAGAGAAGTTTGGATGTGCTATGAATAAGACGGGGGAGAGTTGTTATTCAAAGGATTATCAGGAACTGATTTACTTTTTAAGGTATCTTTTTCAGCTGTGTAGAGAATAGAGGAGAGAGAAGAGGCCAGTTAGGAGGCTGTTGTAGTATTTTTGGAAAAGAGATGATGAGAGCATGCCCTAGAACAGCGTACTAGTCATTTCCACAATACTGCTGCGAAACAAACTACCCCCAAAGCCAATGGCTAACAGCAAGTGAGAACTCACGCTCACCTCTCTGCAGGCTGACCATGGTTAGCCTGGTCTAGGTTGACCTTGGCCAGGCAGCTGTGCCTTAGACTGCACGTGGCTGGCTCCATACTATAGATTAGGCTCAGGGATGCTCCCCTTGTGCTTGTCCTGAGCTGAAAGGGTGGCAGCTGCTTGGGGAAGCTCTTTTCCTGGAGGATTGCTGGAACACAAGGTGAATGGCACAAGGACAATCAAAGCTTCTGTTCACAGCATGCCCACTGACGTTCCCTTGGCCAAAAGCAAGCGTGTCACCAACAGGACAGGGACTTTTGCTTCAGTCACAGTGGGAGAGGAAAGAGTAAAATTTGCTGAATGAAAACCCGAACTATCACAGATGGTAGAGGAGAGAAGTTGGGAAAATTTAAGACATGTTTGTGAGTTAAGCTGGCCTGATTTGTGGATGTACTGGACCCAGGGTACTACTGCTCCACCAGCTATGTATCCCTCTCAGGCACCTCTGCTTGAAGACTTCCATGACTGGGAGCTCACTACCTCCCTAGGCAACACTTTAGGGCAATTCCACGGATCACAAAAGCTGACCTTAACTTGAGCCCAGATCAATGTATTACCCGACCCCAGGCCCTGACCCCCATCTTCCCTCTGACCCACAGAGATTATAGTGCCTCACTCTTGCACGCTGAAGAGCCCAGTGCCTTCATCAGCCCCACCTTGGCCTCACAGACTATGGCCATGCCGACATGAAGCCTCTGTGGGCCCCGCTTGGTTCTGTGGGAGGCTCTGAGTAAGCCCAGGGAATGTATGTTTTGCCCCTCTTTTCATCAGGACTCACGCTGTCTCCATTCACAGGCCTGGTTCTTTTACTTACAAAATTGGTGCAAGCTTGTTGAAAACAAATCTAACTGTGCAGAAGTCAAAGGCCCTGCCCTCCCCACACAGTCCCACTCCCCGGATACAGCCACTTTAACAATTTAGTGTGTTATCTTCCAGATCTTTTTCCTGTTTTCTCATCAAACGGTCCTGGAAGTGCTCCCATGGGAACACTCATGCAACAGCCTTGCTCTCCTTACTGCCTGTGTCAGAGTCCAGAGTTGGATTGTATCCATAACTGATTTTAACATTCTTCCTATTGATCAGTTGTTTTGTCTTTATGGTATTAGGGACAGTGCTGCAGTGAGCGGCGTTGCATATTTTTGATTGCACGTGTATAATTATTTATGAAGTTCAATTATTAGGCAAGGAACTCAGAGCCAACTGAAAATTTTCTTAGTAGATACAGCTAAGTTACCTCCACAAAAGCTCCGACCAGCTATGTCAAAGCATTGTGCTTTATGCTTCTATTAATGTCACTTTAGAGCATGGTACATATTTTTTTTTTCAGCTTCTGTATGCTCATGCCTCAAGGGAGGTTGGGATCAATTAAGACTCCCAGATCATTTTCACATGTACTAATGTATATGAGAGCATCTGGTTAAAGAACTCAGTACATGTCGTTTCCCACCCAAGAATCACCACTAATGAGAGATGTGCAGGAAAAGAAAACAAAGGGGATAACGATTGGCGAGAGGGGAAGTGTTAACTGGGAGGGAGCTGGGAGCAGAGCCCGGTGTCACGTCAAGACCCCTATGGTGGCCCCCTGGGACCTCCCCAGCCTGAGTCTGGGGCACCTGCCCCAGGTCCAGGTGGACCCCTGTCCATCCCCAGGCTGATGCAGATCTCTCGGTTACACCCAGACCACACCATCGGAGGAGCCGGGCAGGCCCCAGACGCTGACGCCCCAGGCTCCGTGTGTAGACGGCTTCGAGGAGCCAGGAGAGCGGCAGCGAGCCCTCAGTGCAGTGAGCGTCCTCACCAGTGCCCTGGAAGGTCAGCACCCTGGCGTCATCCAAACACCGCCCTCCCCAACCCCCCGCTTCTGGTCTGAGCCATTATCCAGACCGGAGCCAGGCTCGCCCTAGCTGCTGAGCCTGCCTTGGACATCCCCACAGCTGTCCCAGACTTTTCAGTCTCTGTCGCCTGTCCTGAGTGTCTTTTCATCTGTGCCAGCTTGTTTTGTCCTGGACATCCTCAGGAGTCATGCCTGTGTTTCTTCCAAATGTCCTTGCAGCCGCCCTGCCCCATCCCAGGTGATCACTGGCCTCATCCTGTCCTCTGCCAAGTATCCCCAGGTCTGCTGGGGCCATCCCACCCCAAGCAGGCCTGTTCTAGCCTATTCCCCATCATTCCCCATCTAGCCGAGGCTAGTCCAAGCATCCCACATCTGTCTCAGCTAGTCCCACTTTAGGCAACGCCACATCTCATTCATCCTGAGCTTGGTACCAGCCCCCTGATTTGTTCCCTCCTGTCCCATATGACTCCTGTCCCAGGCACCACCCCCACCCCCACGTCTCTCCTGACATGTCCCAGATATCCACATCTGTTCCTACCTCTTGGGTCCTGAGTGTCCTTATATCTGCACTTGCCCATCTCAGATGTTGTCTCTGCCTGTCCTCCCCCGAGGGGCCCCACATCTATGTGGGAGTGTTGTTTCCAGAGAGCCCACACCTGTCCTCATCTGTCTTGTCCCCATTTTCCCCATACCCATGCTGGCTTTCTGTCCCTGTGGCCCTCTTTTCCCACACTCCAAGAGTAAGAAGTCAGGACACAGGCCCCTCTTCCCCTTAGCCTTCCCTGGCCTGCTTTCTGTCCCCCTGTTATGCAGCAGCCCTGTCATCTGCTGAGAACGTCATACAGCTTTTCTGGAAAGTTATGTGACACAGTCAACAGAAACAAGCCAGCTCACTGGCTCTCCCCACTCCCTGCCCCCAGAGCTGGAGGAGTCTCAGCGCAGGTGTCCACCGTGCTGGATCCGTTTTGCCCAGCACTACCTGATCTGGGAGTGCTGCCCGCTGTGGATGTCCATTAAGCAGAAAGTGAAGTTCATGGTCATGGACCCATTTGCTGACCTCACCATCACCATGTGCATCGTGCTTAACACGCTCTTCATGGCACTGGAGCACTACAACATGACGACCGAATTTGAGGAGATGCTGCAGGTTGGAAACCTGGTAAGTGCCGCTGGCAGCTAATTCTCAAATGGGCATTGTGGTGTGAAGGGCTCTTGGCCAGCTGGCACAGCCCTCGTGGGTGAGGGAGGAGGGACTCAGAGCACAAAAGGGTCTTCTGAAGATAGGCATCTTTATGGAAGACGTTCTGGTAGGAGCCTCAGGATCAGCTTTCAAGGAGCTGGGCGATGTATTTGGGAAAGAGAGTTAGGGATAAAGATGCCCAAAGGCTAGAAAACAAAAGTGAGTTGAGGGGATCCTGATGTGTGGGGACATGGGGCGTGGCAGTAATGGAGGAGGAGAATATGCCAAAAAGAGGCAGTTCTCTTAGGGAAAGGATGGATGGATGGTGGGATGGAGAGAAAGGAGGAAGGGAAGGACACAGAGATGGATGGATGGATGACTGGGTGAATGAGTGAGTGACTAAATCAGACAGAGACAGATTTGAATTCTGGCTCAGTCTTACTATATGACCTCCAGCAAATTACTAAGTCTCAGTAATTGGTACAGTAAGTATTTGCTGAATGTAATAAATGTAAAATTAGTATGACAATATCAAACTCAGGAAGCTAATGAGGATTGAATAAGATAATGTGTGTAATGTGCTTGGCTCAGAGTTTGATAAACAATAAGCACTCAAATGATAGCTGTGGTTATTATCTTTGTTGTTGTTGTTGAAGAGACTATCCCTGGAAGTCAGAATGTGTCAGTTCTAATTCTGATTTTTTTCTCTTGACACCAAATCAAGTCCTAGCTCTTCACCGTAAACATGGAAAACTGAGGCCAGAGAGGTGACATACTGGGCTGGCGTGTGGCTCTTGTCTCCTGACCCCAGGGGACAGGGTCCTGCTGGTCCTTCTGCAGCAGATCCCAGGGCAGAGCTGCAGAGAGCCCACTGGCTTCTGGAAGGAGCTCCTGGGGTCATTGCTGAGGTTGAGTGGGCAGAGGGCTCATTCAGTCCAAGCCGTCTCCTCTTGCAGACCCAGCCCAGTCTGTCTCAGTCCCAGCTCCACAGTGGCCCCCACGGGCGGGCAGGTCTCCTACACTGTGGAGTGTGAGGATCATTTTCCCTTATTACTTTCCATATCCAGAGCTCTAGGTAATTCTCTACAGGGTCTGTTGACATTTTTTCACAAATGTGAGTCTGTTTTGCTGTGGTTCTACTTTTCTTTCCTTCTGTATACAAACAGAAGGAAAAGCTAGCTCTCAGTCTGTAGGAGTCTCGTTGCACTATTGTGCTGGTCTTGTGTTGGTCGGTCTCCAAGTGGTGGTTATGTAGGGTTTCAGCTGAATGCAATTTTAATGGAATGTGACCATTGGGTTGGACGGAGCCATTCGTCAAGGTGATGAAGAGCACAGGTGGCTTCCCTGGACCACTAAGATGTGATTGAATTGTGATTGTGTTAAACTTGTGGTTAGATTATTAGTACTAGGTCATGTCGTTGGATTACAGCTCTTCTTTCCTGTTTGGATAGCTTTATTGTTAGTATGTAATATTTTAATTGTCTTGCAGTTAATATTAATATTCTAGATGGTTTAAATATTCAATGTAAAGAAACAAAACCACAAAAATACGCATGGGTAAATAACCTTGGTGTGAAAAGAGCCTTTCTAAGCATGTCGCTGAAGACAAATTCCATAAAGGAGAAGATTGATAGATTTAACTAGCCCATTATATAAACAAAGGTAAAAGGCAAATGAAATACCTGCTTTTAGCAATACTGTGGAGAAGAAAACCTGAGATGTCTCCAACTCCAAAACAATTAAAAATATAGCAAAATTATAGCAAATTATGGCAAAATATAGCAAATATTCTTTGACACACATAGCAAAGTTCATGAGAAGGAAACAAAACAAAAATCCCCAAGTGCCGAAAACAAAGAGGGACTTAAAAACCGTAGCAGTAAATGTGGGAAATCGTTCTGTAGTTGCTTTAGAGGGTGGGATGGGTGCTGATCGAGTAATTTGGGGGGCTTGGATTTCAGTGATCATGCAGAGACAAGACTTGTGTTTGGGGCAGTGCAAGTAGGGTTTGGAACCGAGTAGCCCCATAGGAATATGACCCTACATTCAATACAGTGGTGAACTAAAAAAAAATCACACGCTGGCCCTGGGAAATGATAAAGAAGGAAGGTTGTCAGTCTCAGTCAGGGCTGGAGAGAGGGGCTGAAAAAAAGTGAGCCTTGGGAGCTTGTGTCTGTGAATTTGGCTTTATACAGATTTGGAGTTCAAATTTATACCTGACTGTTCCTGGAACCTGCTTAAAAAATTAACACACAAAGAGACTCTAATAAGCATAGTTAACACTTGTTGAACACCTAATTTTTTATAACAACCAGTAAGGGAAATGCTATTATTATTACCCCTATTTTACTGTTGGGGCTTCCCAAGTGGCTCAGTGGTAAAGAAGCCGCCTGCCAATGCAGGACACATGGATTCAATCCCTGGGTCAGGAAGATCCCCTGGAGAAGAAAATGGTGCCCCACTCCAGTATTCTTGCCTGGGAAATCCCATGGACAGAGGGCCTGGCAGGATACAGTCCATGGGGTCGCAAAAGAATCGGACACGACGCAGCGATTAAACAAAAACAACATTTTACTGATAAGGTAACAGGCAGAGTGGTCACACAGCCAGGAAGTGAAAGACCCAAGATTAAATCCAAGCCTTTTGTTTCTAGAGCCCGTGCTCTTTGCTAGTGGCTTACACAGCTGCGCCACAGCTCGAGCTTTGTTTCCGTCTGCCTGCTTCCAGTCCAAGTTATACTGGAGCCCTTATCAGTGTAGTAAGAGAAGAAAAAGAAGGAAGAATGAAGGAAAACAGATCCAATGTTATTTTCTAGATTATGTTGTTGTCTAGAGAAATAATCCAAGAAAATCTACAGAAGGAATATTAGAACTAGTAAGAGAGTTCAGCAATGCTGGTAGGTACAGGCTCAATATATTAAAATTAATTCTGCTCCAGGGCACCATGAGTGATCATTTGGAGAGAGGAATTTATAAGTTAACACAATAGCAATAAAAACTGAGGAATATAGGAATAAATGTAGCAGAAGATTATAAATTTGATATGAAAAATTATAAAAGCATTGAAAAACAGTTAATTTAGTGCAGCAATATGCCATTTTCATGGATGAAAGTCTGAATATTGTAGAAATATCAGTTCTGATCAAATTACACCTAGATGCTTGGTGTAATTCTGATAAAAATCCTAACATACTTTTTACCCATGGGATTTGACAAGGCAGTCCTGTAATTCATATGGAAAAGTAAAGTCTGTCAAGACAAATTAAGGAATTAGGTGAGGAGCTTACCCTGTGTGTGTGCATGCTAAGCTGCTTCAGTCGTGTCCGACTCTTCTGCGACCCTATGGACTGTAGCCTGCCAGGCTCCTCTGTCTATGGGGATTCTCCAGGCAAGAATACTGGAGTGGGTTGCCGTGCCCTCCTCCAGGGGGTCTTCCCGACCGAGGTTTCAAACCCGCGTCTCCCACATTGCCGGCGGATTCTTTATCGCTGAGCTCCTGGGGAAGCCAGAGCTTACCCTCCCGTGTATAAAATATGTTGTGGTATTTCCATGCGGTGAAACACTATGCACAATTAGAAGGAATGCATATATATCTTTCAATATGGATAAATCTCATAAACATGATGTGAAGAATAAAAGGAACTTGCAAAAAAAAAAGAATACATAGGGCATGGCCCCTTTATATAAACCTTAAAACCAGGCAAAAATACTTAGAAACATGCATGATAGCAATTACCTTGGAGTCAATGTAGTTCTGTGGAGTGGATTGCCATTTCCTTCTCCAGGGGATCTTCCCAACCCAGGGACTGAACCCGAGTCTCCCGCATTGCAGGCAGACACTTTACCATCTGAGCCACCAGGGAAGCCCAAATAGGTACCTGCAAGACTCGGTTAGGTATTTGGCTATGTTCCTCTAGAAGTGAGGTGCAGTCACTCGGTCGTGTCCGACTCTTTGCGACCCCATGGACTGTAGCCTACAAGGCTTCTTAGCTTTACCATCTGAGCCACCAGGGAAGCCCTTCCCGTGACTAACGATGCAGCGAAGAGAGCTTCCTTGGACGTGCCTCCTTGCGCAGACAAGGAGACTTTCTTAAGACTATACATATCTGACATTGTTACAGCTTGGGGTATGCACAGCTGTGACTTCCCAGATACTGTACAACTGTTCCCTGAAAGGGCTGCACCAAATCCACGCTCTTACAGAGTGTGAGTTCCCACTGTTTCATGTCGTTGCCAACACAGAGAAGTTTATTTTTGATTCTCTTATGGGTGAGAAATAGTAACTCGGTGTTGATTTAATTTGCATTCTCTGTGTGTCGTTTGTTTATAACCATCCGAAGGTCCTCTTCTGTCATCTCCGCCATCCATTCTTGTGGTTGTGTTTTTGCCGCTGAGTTGTCCCTCTTCTCCGTACAGATGTGTAAGCGTTCAGTATATATTCTGGATTCCATGTCTTTCCAGTTAGATACTTTTCCTAACTTCAATTTCCAGTTTGTGGTAGTGATTTCACTTTGTTCACCGTATCACTTACTATACAGATATAAATTTTAATGTATGTAAATTTAGCAATCTTTTCTTTCATGGTACAAACTTTCGGTGGTGTTAGAGAAAGCCTTCCCAACCTCCAAATTTTAAATATTTCCCCCCATTTTTATTCTAGAAGGTTTAAATGTTTATTGTATTTGGGTATTGAATCCATTTCCCTGCAACTAATTAATGAATATAGTGTGGGGTAGGAGTCTAAACTCGTTTTCCTCCATAGAGGTAACCATTCTTCTCAGCATTGTTTACTGAATGGTCTGTCCTTTTCTTCCTGATTTAAAATTCCATCTCTGTTATTTATCAAGTCTCCAAATATGCGTTTCCTATTTCTGAGTTCTTAATTCTGTAGCTCTAGTCTGTTTTTCTGTATTTGCACCAATATTATAAGAAAATCGCAATGTATACAGTGCGTTTATTGCAAGGCATAAAGTACATTTATTTATGAACAACACCCCAAAAAAGGCAAACACCCTAACAGGAAAATAAGTAAAGGATATGAAGAGGCAACTTTACAAAAGGAGAAATTTAAAACATTGAAGAAATGTCCAACAAAACAACAATAAAAAACGGCCTTTGTCCTGTTGGACTGGAGAGGTGAGTGAGACAGGAATTAGCATCTTTATGGGGAAAACAGTTTTCCCACGTGGTTCATGGAATTGCTTAAAACCTATCTCTGAGGATCATTTAGCACCCAGGTGTCAGAATCTCTGAAAGTGCTTGTTGACTGTGCAATTCCGCTTCCAGAAATTTATAATAAGAAATGAATTGGACCAGGGATCATCACTGGCATTGTAAGGGCATGAGAGCAAAGCTGGATAGTTTAAGATGTGCAGAGAACAGCAGCCAGACCTGGGTTCCAGAGCCGGGTCTGCCTTGGGGGAATCTTGGGCCAGTTTCTCCATCTCTCTGAGCCTTGAGTGTCCTCATATGTAAAATGGGGAGAATAATAACTCCATAGGCTGTTTATAAGAGTTAGAGTTCAAGGATGTCAAGTGGGTGAGAGGGTGGTTATTGTTCTCCTTGGCCTCATTTATTATGACTGCTGAGATCTCCAGCCCCAGCAGGGGCTTCAGATACAAACAGCTCTTCGTGTTTTACAAGCTCACTGGGATCTGACAGACAGGCTGTGAGTGTGGGCACCCACCTCCCCTGACTCCCAGCAGATGGTTCACAGAGCCCTGAGCCCTAATAGTGGCTTCCGAGGAAGTGGGAAGATTTTGCCTGCAAAGGTCTGTCTAGTCAAAGCTATGGTTTTTCCAATAGTCATGTAAGGATGTGAGAGCTGGACAATAAAAAAGACTGAGAGCTGAAGAATTGAGGCCTTCAAACTGTGGTGCTGGAGAAGACTCTTGAGAGACCCTTGGACAGCAAGGAGATCCAACCAGTCAACTCTAAAGGAAATCAACCCTGAATATTCATTAGAAGAACTGATGCTGAAGCAGAAGCTCCAATACTTTGGCCACCTGGTATGAAGAGCCGACTCACTGGAAAAGACCCTGATGCTGGGAAAGATTGAAAGCAGGAAGAGAAGCAGATGACAGAGAATGAGATGGTGGGATGGCATCACTGATTCAATGGACATGAGTTTGAGCAAAGTCTGGGAGATGGTGAAGGACAGGGAAGCCTGGCGTGCTGCATTCATGGGGTTGCAAAGAATCAGACACTACTGAGTGACTGAACAACAACAAAACTCTCTAACCTTGGCTTATGTCTATAATGGGATCATACTGTACACATTATAAACTTACTTTTGAAACATAACACCTTGTGACTGTCCTTTCATACTAATTAAACACCTGCTGCTGCTGCTGCTAAGTCGCTTCAGTCGTGTCCGACTCTGTGCAGCCCCATAGACATCAGCCCACCACGCTCACCGTCCCTGGGATTCTCCAGGCAAGAACACTGGAGTGGGTTGCCATTTCCTTCTCCGACAGCATCGTTTTTTTTTTTTTTTTTTTCCCTGTAAGAAAAATAGTTGTGGGATATTCTACTGTACAGATGAGCCATAAATAGTTTAACCATTTCCTTGTGATGGGCATTCTTTTGTCCCTATTAAAAACATTGCCATGATGTTCTTCTCCTGGTTCTCAAATTTATGAGCTACTTGACTCCAAGCATATTACTTAACTTCTCAGTGCCTCAATTTTCTTACCTGTAAAATGGGCTTAATGCTACTTTTCTTGCCGGATTGTTAGGCAGGTTATGCCTAAATAAATGACTTATTCTAAGCATTCTAGCCCAGCTCTAGGCACATAGTCAAGCCTCAAGAAATGGTGGCTGATTGTTGTTACATTGAGAAAAGTCATCACATGGACAGGGAGGAAGTGGGAACAGCATGGGCGAAGGTGCTGAGCCGTGGAAGCATGAGTGTTTGTGGAAATGTGTGAATTTGGTGTGTGTGAAGCAGGGAAAATTTCCTGTGGCAACATGGGCTTGAACAAGTCTGAAGCTGGGTGGTGTCGAGGTCCACCCCAGCCTCCCCTGATCCCAGGTGCCTCCCAGAGCCATCAGTCTTTAGCCGTCAGTGGGCTCGGTTGTTTTTGAAGCCCAGGCTGGTGGGTCATGTCTGGGAAACAGCAGAGTTGGCTGGAGTTATCGGGTTGGAGGTGTCCCCAAGGAAGTGGGCCAGGGCCAAGCAAGCACCCACTGGGATTCTGGGCACAGTCAGAGCTGGCAGCCCTGGAGGGGGACCCTCCCGGAGCAAGAGTCAGGAGGTAGGGAGACCCTGCTGCCAGAGGCTCTTTCCAGCCTAAATGTTGGGAACTCCTCATTCCCACTCCTTCCCAGGTCTTCACAGGAATCTTCACAGCAGAGATGACCTTCAAGATCATTGCCTTGGACCCCTACTACTACTTCCAGCAGGGCTGGAACATCTTCGACAGCATCATCGTCATCCTCAGCCTCATGGAGCTGGGCCTGTCCCGCATGGGCAATCTGTCGGTGCTTCGCTCCTTCCGCCTGGTACCCGGCTGGGCCTGGCAGGGGTGGGTGGGTGGGGGCCTGGGACCACTGAGGCATGCCCTCTCTGAGGCCATCACTCAGTCACCCCTGCTCTGATCTTTCATACCTTCACCCAGAAGCCATTCGCTAGGTACAGCCTAGGCTAGTATGGGTAATGTGGGGGACACAGAGGTGGGCAGGGGAGCTATCCCTCCCTCCAGAGAGGCATTTGGGGTAGTATCCATCCTGATAATTTGCAAAGCCCTTTATGGTTCAGCATGCCCCGTTTAGTCCTCAGAGTATCTCAGGAGAGGAGCTAGTGTTACTGCATTCCCATCCTACACATGAGGAGACTAGGTCTGAAAGAGGTGAAACAGTTTTCCAAAGCCACATGGCAGGTAACAGGTGGAGCCAAGTCTCCTGACAGCTCACCTGGGGCTCTACATGCTGGTTTTAGAATCTGCATTTTTGAAACTTTACTGTGCAGACAAATTGCCTGGCAATCTTGCTAAAGTTCCAATGTGGATTTAGCAGGTCTCAGATAATGTCATAGCCATGAGTCTGTGGACCATTCTCTGAGTTCATTCACACTGTCTCAGAGGTCCAGGCATGGGGCCTGAAGTAGGTCAGGGAAGGCTTTCTGGAGGAGGTGGCTTCAACTTGGGCTAGGAAAGCAGAATGGTTGGGGCAAAAGAGAAAGCCCAGGCTGTGGATTCTAATCCCAACTGCACTGCCAAGATCCAAGGGATTTAGACAAGTTACTCCAGGCCTCTTCATCTGTCAAATAAGGTAATAACAGTGCCACCCTCATGTAGTTATTTGGAGTTCCTAATTAGCTGATCCAAGCATAAGGCCTGACACAGTAGGTGTTCAATAAATGCTAGGCACTGGCTACCTTTCTCTATGATGACTGAGAGGAGGGAAGTATAGAGTTGACTGGGCAAGTCTGGGATGGTTTGAGCCTGCCTGGAAGGACCCCTGATGAGGAAAGGTCTGGAAAAGGGACATTCCATGATGGGGGAATCTACTGGGTGGTTCCTAGAAGTGAGACCAAGGTGAGTAACAGGCTGATGCAGGGACAATTAGAAGGGGTGGTTGGGGAGAGGAGTCTGGAGCTGTCGGCCTGACTCCCAGATCAGAGCGCAGTGAAAACTACCCTCAGGCTCTGGAGAGAAACAGTAATGTGTGCTCTTGGAAAAAGGGGAGAAACAGGTGTTGGTGACCTCCAAGGGAGCCCTGGGTTTTCAGGCAGGAGCTAGGGGCGTGAGGGTGTCCATGGGCAGTGGGAGCCAGAGGCCCTCACAAGGACCCCTCCCTCCCTAGCTTCGGGTCTTCAAGCTGGCCAAGTCCTGGCCCACCCTGAACACACTCATCAAGATCATTGGGAACTCAGTGGGCGCGCTAGGCAACCTGACGTTGGTGCTGGCCATCATTGTGTTCATCTTCGCTGTGGTGGGCATGCAGCTCTTTGGCAAGAACTACTCAGAGCAGAGGCACCGTATCAGTGACTCGGGCCTCCTGCCCCGCTGGCACATGATGGACTTCTTCCATGCCTTCCTCATCATCTTCCGCATCCTCTGTGGAGAGTGGATCGAGACCATGTGGGACTGCATGGAGGTGTCTGGGCAGTCACTATGCCTGCTGGTCTTCCTGCTTGTTATGGTCATTGGTAACCTCGTGGTAAGTTGGCCAGAGGCCTCTCTCATACTCTCTCACCTACCCGTCCATTCATCTGCCTAGCTACCCATCCACCCAGTCATCCATCTGTCCATTCACTTACCCTTCCTTCCATCCATCCACTACCTCCGTCAGTCATCTGTCAACTCACCCATCCACCCATCAATCTCATCCATCCATCCACTCGTTTACCCATCCTTCCACCTATTCATTCATGGGCTTCCTTGGTGGCTCAGTGGTAAAGAATCTGCCTGCTAATGCAGGAGACACACAATCGATCCCTGGGTAGGAAGGATCCCCTGCAGAAGGAAATGGCAACCCACTCCAGTATACTTGCCTGGGAAATTCTATGGACAGAGAGCCTGGTGGGCTATAGCCCATGTGGTCACAAAAGACAGACATGACTTAGCAACTGAACAACAACAGCAATATTCATTCATTCACCCATTTACCCATCCATTCATGTATCTATCTATTACCCATTCATTCTTTTCATCTCTCTACTCATCTATCTACTCTACCTATCCAGCTATCTATCCACTCATCAATAACCCACCCGTCCATCTGTCTACGTCTGTCTCTATCAATCTATTAAGTTACTAATCTGCCTATCCATTTATCTATCCCCTCACCCAGCCATCCACCCATCAACCCCATCTACTCATTCTCTTACCCATCCATTCATCTATCCATCAACTATCCATCTATCAATCCCCATTTATTCACACACACGTGCACCTGTTCATCCATCCATTTGTCCATCTATCTACACATCCATTCACTCACCCACGAATCCATCCATTCACTCATCCATCACTCATCTGTCCAGTCACTCATCTATCCCTCTGCTCATTCATCCAGCTCTACGTCCATCTATCAGTCCGCTCATCTATTCATTCATTCGTCAATCCCATCCATCTACTCATTTATCCAGCCAGTTATCACTAATTAAGCTATCCATTCATCCACATCACTCTTTATTTGCTCATTCATTCATTTACCCATCTATTTACCTATTTATTCTTTATGTGTTCAGTTTATATCCATTAATTAATTATTTGCTCAGCTACTCATTACTTTATTAGCTGTTCACTGTCTGATTTATCACCTGATTCAATTCAGCTTAACAAACATTTGCTGAGCCCCTGGTACATGCAAAATATTGTGCCAGATGCTGTTGGGTATACAGAGGTGAATGTGGCCCTGACTTTCCTCGCTACCTTGAGAGAGTGAGCAGGTGGAGAGTTCAAACAGGCCTGAATGAAGCTGGTCAGAATGATCAGAGCCATTAAGGGGGAGACCATGGGTACTGATCCCTTTCAGCTAGGGAAATCAAGGAGGCCTTTCTGGTAGAGGGGACTTGCTGCTGACCTGATGGACAAGCGCTGCTAGAGAGGGAAGAAGCAGGTTAAGCAAAGCACAGGTGCAGGCAGGTGCTGGTCCAGGAGGTGGGGCCTGAGGGAGCCCTGCATGTCACCCTGGGTCGCTGTGGTGAGAGGCCCTGCTGCCCCGTCAGAAGGAGCCAGGTCTTTGCCCTCTTGGTCACCTGTCTGTCCCAGAGCGAGTGCATCTTGCCTTGTGTCTTTACAACGTGGGAAATTTTTGGAGTTGAGAGAGATCAAAATCTAAATGCCAGAGATGGAGGCTTTGGAAGAAGCAAGGTTGAGAGGGTCAGTGGTTCAGGGAGAAGTCAGTGTCCGCTGTGGACATGCAGCCTTCTTCCTGGGTGTACAGGGGCCCACACACGTCCCACCGTCACAGCTGCAGGGTCTGGCTCCCACTGCCTCTGGTGTGGGCACTGCAGGCTCCACAGCACACAGGGAGGTTTTGGGTGATGTGAGTACCATGGGCTGCAGATTCCTAAGCGCTTCTCAGACCTGCTGCTTTCTCCTCCCACATGCCTTAAGCAGGCCAGGGTGGGCTCAGTCTGAGTTGAGGTCCATCTCCCTTGGTCTCCAAGGATGGAGCTCAGAGAGGAAGCAGGGTGCTCAGTGCCCATGGAGTCCAGCTCTTTCTTTGGCTGGCCCCGCAACCCCCTCCCATCCCTTCAAACACGCCGCGGCCACTCGGGGTGCCCCTCACTCAGCCCCCGGCTCAGCAGACTTTTGTGTGTTCCAAGGAGGATGTGAGTGCACAGAGCTCTTAGCCCAGGGCCAGGCTGAGCTGCTCTCACGCACACGCAGCCTGCGATTTCCAAGCGGATCTGCCTGGGGATGAGAAGATTAGAGGCTGCTGGAGGAGGGAAGCAAACGCAGCCCACGCAGACCCCTCCCTGGCCGCCTCAGGAATTGGGCCGCTGCCGGGCGTGGGTGGAAGCAAGATTGCCATTGAAATGGGAAGTGATGATCAGGCAGGGGCCAGGGAGCAGCAGCGTGTGATTGACGGGGAAAGCACCGGAAGCCGCCGAACTTCCGAAGCCGGCGGCAAGGAAGGCCCTGGCACACTCTGTGGGCAGAAGGGGCTGCCCAGGCACCCCCTGCCCCACCCCCAGCCTGACCCTGGATGCCTGGTGATCAGATGTTAAGCCAGGCGTGAGCAAGGGCTGTGGTGGGCGTATCCAGGGTGGGCTACCAGGAACAGAGGCAGGTCAGGCCCAGGCCAGTGTGGACAGAGGCCAGGGGCCTGGCCAGGGATCAGTGTAGACAGCAGCTCTGAATCCCATCACATGCCTCACCCCTCCAGTGACGGCATTAAAAAAAAAAAAAGGCTGCCAGGTGTCACAAGCGATCATCTCTCTGTGGATATAGGACAGGAGAGCCCACTTCTTAACCTTTCCATACTGTCCACATGAATGAGTGTTACTTCCGAAACCAAAGGCAGGTTTCTGAGGCCCGGCACGCCAATCCTGCCCACTGCCTTCGTCAGAATTCTCCTTCCCAGCTTGCTGACAGACGTGTCTCAGGGGCTTGTAAGAAGCCAGGGCAGGAAAGATTCAGATTGGGTGTCCACCTTCACACACCACCCTGATGTAGAGGCCCCCATCTGACTGGACTCCCTTCTGGGAGTGGCTGTGGGGGAAGAACAAGCCCAAGGTGGGGGAGGTTGCTTCTCTAGCCCATCGGCCTGGTGGTGCCCGGGAGCCAGTCTGCCCCCTGTGTGGAGCAAGCCCGCTGCCATCTTCAGTTACCCTCCCCAAGACCCAAGCCCAGTCCCTTGTCACTCAACAGAAGTTCGCTTTTTTAACCAAAACTAAAGCTTCAGACTTGCAGGATGGTTTAGCAACAAGCTAATGGACTTCCCTGGTGGCTCAGATGGTAAAGCGTCTGTCTACAATGTGGGAGACCCGGGTTCTATCCCTGGGTTGGGAAGATCCCCTGGAGAAGAAATGGCAGTCCACTCCAGGACTATTGCCTGGAAAATCCCATGGACAGAGGAGCCTGGTAGGCTACAGTCCATGGACAGAGGAGCCTGGTAGGCTACAGTCCATGGGGTCGCAAAGAGTCGGACACGACTGAGTGACTTCGCTTCACTTCACTTAGCAACAAGCAGTAGTCAAGAACCATCCAAAGACAGGAGGATTTTGCAACCCCTCCTTAGGGGTCTCAAATCCATAATAGTAAGTCTGTGTCTTCTGGCCCCTCTGAGACCTCAGCCCCTCCCCTGACTCCCTGCAGCATATGGGCACTGGAGCCAAGGCTGGCCCCTGGCACCAGCCCCAGGTCTCTCTACTCCATCCCAGCTGTCTAGTGTTACAAGCACCCACCCAAGCACCCTCCAGCACCTGGACACAGCAACCCCCTCTCAGTGGCTTGACCCTGCAGTCAGTCCCCAGAGCTGCCACCTGGCCTCTTCTCCTGCCATCGCCCTCTTCCGTGCTCAGTTCCCATGTCCTTCACCTGGGGAGCATAGTAACATCTGGGGACACCGGTGGAGTGTGCTGCACAGCAGGAGCCCCCAGATGTTTGAGTGGGGAACTAGCTTCAGTGGGGAACTTAGAGGCACATCACTGTCCCTCCTTCACCAACAGACGCACAGGCCCCTTCCCAGGAGGTCCCCAACAGCAGATGAGCAATGGATGGGTGGGCCGATGAATGGATGCTCTGGGTTGCTTCTGGGTGGGAGGCTGTCTTTTCCCTGGTACTCCCAGCTTGGATCCCACTTCCCAGGGAGCAGTCCTGTGCTCACCATGACTGCATGTGTACATGCTAAGTTGCTTCAGTCGTGTCTGACTCTTTGCGACCCCATGGACTGTAGCCCGCCAGGCTCCTCTGTCCATGGGATTTTCCACGCAAGAATACTGGAGTGGGTTGCAATGCCCTCCTCTATGGGATATTCCCAACCCATAGATCAAACCCCTGTCTCCTGTACCGCAGGCGGGTTCTTTACTGCTGAGCCACTAGGGAAGCTTTCGTCGTGCCTACAGGGCCCCCCATTACTCCCAAGACAGCATGGCAATATCTGCAGGCTTTGACATCAGAGGAACCCACGGTTCTCCCATAGAATGTGCACCAACACCCATTGGTGTTGCACGCCCTCAATTCAGACTATCTGAACCCTTGGGAGGAGGGGTTGATTCTGGTGGTGAAAAGCTGGAAGAAGGACCTCGGTTCTTCTTTGAAGAAAGGATTCAGCAAAGAGACCAAGACTGTGAAAAAGATAAAAGCGTTTATTAGAAGCAAAGTACATGTGGAAGAGCAGACAGGCAAGTTAGGAGGGAGCAGTTTAGGTTGCTTAAATCGGGCAGTTTTCCATTGTTGTGTTTTTTTCTAGCCAGTCATCTCCATATCTGTTCCTAGTGTGGACATGCATCTCTCAGCCAAGATGGATTCTAGCTGGCCTATTCTCACTCCTTTTGTCCTCCCCTTAGATTGAGGGCCTTCTCTGCACACATGTTGGCCCGGGAAACCCATGAGAACACACCCAATCAGGACCCAGCGCTCCCGCTGGTCTCCCATCTCGAAGCATCAGCAGGAGACCAGCTGCAGCTGCTCAGTCCGGGGCCTGTGTATCTCCTACCTCAGGATGAGAGCTCGCCTTTCCTTTTAGAGCTAAACTCTTTATATTGAAGGGAGTGAGAGCTTAGAATGAGGCCCCACGGTCCAAGCCTTGCACTCTTTGCGTCTGGCCCTCCTCAAGTGTTCTCCATCCTGAGCGCCCAGGGCTTGGCGTTGTCTCCACAGGTCCTGAACCTCTTCCTGGCTTTACTGCTCAGCTCCTTCAGCGCAGACAACCTCACAGCTCCTGACGAGGATGGGGAGATGAACAACCTCCAGCTGGCTCTGGCCCGCATCCAGCGAGGCCTGCGCTTCATCAAGCGGACCACCTGGGACTTCTGCTGCGTGCTCCTGCAGCGGCCGCCTCAGAAGCCCACGGCCCTCGCCTCCCAGGGCCAGCTGCCAGGCTGTATCGCCACCTCCAGCCCCCCACCCCAACCAGAGAGCGAGAAGGCGCCCCCAGCCCGCAAGGAGACGCGGTTTGAGGAAGGCCAGCGGCCAGGTCAGGGCGCACCTGGGGATGCCGAGCCTGTGTGTGTGCCCATCGCCATGGCCGAGTCAGACACGGATGACCCCGAGGAGGATGAGGAGAACAGCCTAAGCACAGAGGAAGAGTCCAGCAAGCAGGTGAGCCCCCAAACCCTGGCCCTCATGTGCATGAGCACCACCTCCTGTCCAGGGGACCCAGCTTCACTTGGAGCAGTTGCCCCAGTAGGGATTGGCCTGGAGGGGGAACACAGGCCACCCCCCCAGAACCAGCCTCTTGGAGGCATGCTGAGGCCAGCCGTCAACCCTCTCTCCCCAGCCCAGCCCAGGAGGGCATCTTCAAGGGACCGCTGTCTATCATTCATCCCCTGGCTGGACACAGGCAGCCAGTTGTTCAGAGAGGGAAACCGAGGCACGACAAGAGAGACAGACTTGCTAGGAGTTCCTCACAGGTCTAGGACAGAGCCAGGAAGCCTGGCTCCCAGACCCAACCCTGACCTTATCCCCTCCAAGACTAACAAGGCGGAATGTCTTGGTGAGTGGGGGAGAGCGGCCTCCTGACCCCGCCACTGCCCCTTCCCCTCCCCCGAGGCCCAGAGCTCATTCTAAGGTTTAAAAATAAGCATCCCTAAGATGGCAGGTGTCAGAGACAGCACTATCTTATCTCCCAACCTGTTATTTTTAACACTTAGGACTGGAGTCTGAACAAAAAGGACTGTACACCCCACCCCCACCCCGGCTCCCTCAGTGTTCTCACGGCCTGAGCCCAGCTCAGGTGGCTTGTCCCAAGGTCCTTGGTCAGACAGTGAGGACTGGGTCTCAGTTTCGTTGGGCCCACGCTGGCCACCTCCCTGGGGCCTGCACTGGGTGGGTCTGGCTGAGAAGAGCAGCTGCTCCCCTGCACGGAATTTGATCTGTGGCTCCAGGCTTGATTCCACAAACTCCTGCCTTCCTGTGGTCCCTGAGGCCAGCTCCTGCCCTTTCAGGCAGGCGGCAGGACAGCCACAGAGTCAGTTGGGGGAGGGGAAGGGTTGGTGTTGCCAGAACTGCGGCTTGGAATTAGTTCCAGGATGCTTCCAGCACAGGAGTGGGATTCCGGCTGTCCCTGCTTTTCCTCTTCTCCTTCTCTTGAGCCTGTTGGCCCTGAGACGTGTGTGTGTGTGTGGTGTGTGTGTGTGTGTGTGTGTGTGTGTAAGCAAGCTGAGCTGCCATGGGAACTCCTGGGAAAGCCTGTCCTTCCTAAGTGGAGCTGCCAGCACCTGGGAGCTGGGCATCATGGCGCACTGACACCCTTCAAGAAGCTAGAGGAGGGGAGATTTGTGCCAGCCAGGCCAGGGGCTTTGTTTAGCTTTAGGCCCTTTGCCTGGTCCTCTCAGGAGCTTTCGTCAGCCTTAGAATGAATGCCTGAGGGAGGGGTCTTCAGGGAGATGATGCCTCATGAAGAGAGTAGTGAAGCAGAGCCAGGATCCTAGAAACACTGGCTGGATAGCTCATAAGCTGGGGGGGTCTCTTCAGCAGGAATCCCAGCCGGCGTCCGGCAGCCCAGAGGCCCTCCCAGAGCCGAGGGTCTGGAGCCAGGTGTCGGAGACCACCTCCTCTGGGGCCGAGGCCAGTGAGGTTCAGGCAGACTTGCGGCAGCAGCGGCGAGCAGAGGCCCCCGCCCCAGGGTGCAGTGAGGTAACGCACACCTTTGTCCCCGAAGCCAATGGGGCACTGCCGCTGGGGCTGGAGGCCGTGAGAGGCCCCCAGACACCAACCTTCTGGTGGGAGCCACAGCCGCTGTCACAGCCAGTGTGGGAGACCTGTTTGCGGAGTGGCCCCACACAGGGGAGGGATGGCTTGGGGCCCAGAGCCATTCGGAAATTAGGAAGCAGCCCCCCAGGAGCACGCCACAGGACTAACCCCAAACCCCTGCATGTTCACCCCTTCCTCACTGGGTTCCTGTGCTTTGGTCCTGTTGGCGAAAGTCTGTCCTGTGAGTCAGCCCATCCTGGGGGACTGGGGGAGCTCTGAGCACAGGCTCTCAACACTCGAGCCACTAGCCGCTTCTCACCTGGACGGAAGCTGAGGCGGCGAATACAAGGCCTGTCAGGGGAATTTGTTCTGGACACAAAAGAGTTTTAATTTGAGCTCATTACCAATACTTTGGCCACCTGATACGAAGAGCCGACTCATTGGAAAAGACCCTGATGCTGGGAAAGATTGAAGGCAGGAGAAGGGGATGACAGAGGATGAGATGGTTGGATGGCATCACTGACTCAATGGATATGAGTTTGAGCAAGCTCCAGGAGATGGTGAAGGACAGGGAAGCCTGGCGTGCTGCAGTCCATGGGGTCACAAAGAGTCAGACACAACTGACCTACTGAACAACAAAATAACAATGACCAACATTTAAAATCCAGAGGCTTTTCTGTAAAAAGTCTGCATTCTGGCTTCTCTTGAAAAAAAAACATTGGAAGAAGAGCCTCCCTGCTGAAGAATGTAACCACCTCCTTGACTGGCCAGAATGCTGCGATTGGCCAGATCTCACCTGCCTGCCTTCATTCCATCACCTGCCTGGCCCCGTAAGCATTTGGGTTTGCAGCCCCTGAGCTAACTGGACTGTGGCGCTACTGTCTACACCCCACCCCTGCTCTGCCAAGCACCCAGGAAGGTGGAGGTCATGTGCTGAGACCATGCCCAGGGCCCTTGTCCTGCAGCCTGACCTCAGCCTCAGTCCGGCAGCTGTGACTTGCTCCAAGACAACATTTCTCCTTTGTCTCGTTCCTTTCATGGGATGGGCCCATGGGAAGCTTTGTTTTCATGGCCATTTTGGGAGTACAAGGGCCTAATGGAATCATTGCCCTGACTGTACACGTCACACTTGTCCTCCTGGACAGTCTGACACACCAAGGCGGGGGGAACAGGAAGACACGGGAGGGACAGAAGGTCATGGACAGAAGGGGCTCCCGTACTGGAATGCTGACCTTTGAGCAAGTCTGGTACCTTCATCACCTCTTCAGATCAAGTCCCAGTGGAAATGAGGAGACAGCCAGGTGGGCTGGGACTTTCCTAGGAGAAGGACCCCTCATCTCACTTGCCCGGGAAATCCTGAGAACTTGTCGTCACACGTGAAAGCTCTAGTGTCTGAAAAGAAAAGGCACACAAAGTCCCTCAACTGTGACTTTCCCAGCTCAGCACTGCACAACGAAGCTGGAGTGAGGACGCGACCCTCAGAGCCACAGAAGCCACCCTGCACACAGGGGCACTCTCTACATTTTCACCAGGATCCAGTTACTCCTTACGGCCAGTCTCAAGGTTAAAGAGGACTTTGAGACAGCAGTGGACTGAGTTGTGGAAGGAAGAGAAAAGAAGGCAGCTTTGAGAGCCAAGGCTGCCCAAGAACTCAAACCAGCTCTCCCCAGAGGAGCGGAGCCTGAGCAGCATGAGGTGGACGACTGAGCTGGGTGTTGTAGATGTGATCTGAAGCAAATGAAGGCTGCCCTCCTCCCCAGAACCCTCTTCCCTGCCATACTTGTCATTAAGGTGGATTCCCAGAGGCAGAGCCAGAGCCCGGCTTCCTGTGCAAATGATTCATTGAGAAGGTGCCCTCAGGAGAGACCCATAAGGAAGTGAGAAAAGCAGGCTAAGGCAAAAGAAGCAGCTCCAGATGTTATGCTGGCTGGACTCCAGCCTCAGCCGGGTCTCTTCCATATCAGTCAGTCACTGGGTGTCAGCCACCCTGGACTTGGGTTGTAACCCCCAAGCTATTTCCAAGGATGGCAGGTCCCTGGCTAAAGACACTTTTCTGGAGACGGGGTCGGCTAAACAGTATTCGCAGCAGCTGGAGACAGGTGCACTGGCCCAAAGAGGGGAACTGGGCAGAACTATAGCACACCTGTACAGGTGCCCACATGTGACACACACAGGTGCTCCTAGGGCAGTGGTACATACCTGTCATCATCAGGTTATGCGGGATCAGGGCCACAGAAGCCCGCGTGACCAGGCAGGGAAGGCTCCGGCACCTTCTTGCTCTAGGCTGTATGCCTCACACCAGCACCCGTATGAACTGAGTGAGAAATGTGGGCTGGGGTCCCTGGCCTGCTCTTTGCATGTCTGACCCGGTGCCTGTGTGTGCCTCTGACCCTGGCGCTGACTGTTCTGGGCGTGGCCTGCCTGTTTCCTGCGTGTGTGCTGGGCTGCCACTGTGTCCACATCCCAGTGTGTGTCCCTGTTGCTCCTCATGCCTGTTTCACTTCCACCTGGATGCCTTCCCCATTCCTGGGGTTTTCCCAGAACCCTTGTCCCACCCCTGCACCCCTGCTCTAGACACCAGCAGCCCAGAATCACAGATCCAGGGGCCCTAAGGCCCAGCCTCAATGACCTTTGTGGCAGGTTCCCACCCCACTGGGCTCAGATTCCCCAGGTGTGCTGTGGAGGGGATGGCCTAGGCACCTCCACTGTGGGACCCCCAGGCTGGAGGCTGCTACAGAGCCCACACTCATGCGCTCACCCTCCCCACCTTACAATCCTGCCTGCAGCTTCCCGAAGACAGTTACTCTGAGGGGAGCACGGCAGATATGACCAACACTGCTGACCTCCTGGAGCAGATCCCTGACCTCGGAGAGGATGTCAAAGATCCAGAGGACTGCTTCACTGAAGGTACGGCCCCGGCTGGCACTACGGCCCAGCCTCAGCCCTGCGCAGAGGGGCAGGAGGACCCACAGCTGCTGTATCACATCCCGCTCTGACCCGGATGCCTGTTATTCTTTCCCTATTCCTCAAGACCCTGGGGGCCTCCCCACCTGCCCGTGACGTGAGTTACGGCAGGTGTGCCTTCAGATGTGTTTGGCTGGACCGATGTGGGTCGGCTGCGTTTGTGGCGTGGTGGTATGACTGGGGGCCCCCATAGCAGCAGGGACTGGTCTAATTCCCCCATCCCCTCAGGCTGTGGCACAGTGCTTGGCACGTAGCAGGCCCTCTGTAAACATTCAAGGTGGGTGTGACATGTGGCCATGTTGGTGACAGCATCTGGAGCTTTTATGAATCCATGGTATATTTGGAGGGTAGCCGGGGATAAAATGAGGGTTTGTCTTCCATGTGGCACACCCTTTAGGACTGTCAGTGAGAAGTGTGCCCTTCCCAAGGCTCAGAAACTGCAAACATGGAGAAAGTCCAGGGACCGAGCACCCCAGGGGATTCTGGAACATTCCCCCAGGGGATGAGTTGCCCGGGTGAGCACGGGACAAGCTGGAGCCCGGCCCAGACCTGCCAGGCCCTTCATCTACTTACTGGTAGCCTAGTCCATCCACCCTCTGCATGGAGTACCTGCTGCCTGCAGCCTCCTGAGGGCAGGTCCCATGGTCGTCACCCCCCACCGTGGCCCCGCCCCCAACGTGGCCCAGTTCATTATCCATCATTGTAACCACTTTCAGTCATCCTTTCAAGTGTCCAACTTCCTGCTATCAGATGTGGGCGTTCGCAGGTGCCGGGCTGGGTCTGAGCCCTCTCCCTCCCCCACAGGCTGTGTCCGCCGCTGTCCCTGCTGCACCGTGGACACCACACAGGCCCACGGGAAGGTCTGGTGGAGGCTGCGCAAGACCTGCTACCGCATCGTGGAGCACAGCTGGTTCGAGACGTTCATCATCTTCATGATCCTGCTCAGCAGTGGCGCACTGGTACCCTCCTGGGGGTAGAGGGTGGGCAGGGGGGCATGAAGTAGAAGGGGTAGGCAGAGAAAGGACATCTCCAGCTGGAAAGCCAGGTTAGAAACTGGGGCAGAGCCCTCTGCTGAAAATGAAACCCCCCAGGGCCCCAAATGAGGACCAACTCACAAACTGTCAACACCCACAGCACATACAGAGGTCAGAGCAGAAAGGGATCATGGCAGAGGTCATCTGTCCAGGCCTCCTTGTTCCACAAAGGGAAGTGATTTTCCCAGATCCCAGTGTACAGCTGGCATAATCTCAGGTCACCAACCACCTACACCTAAGCCCTGGTGACATACCCACCTGCACACAGCATCAGACATGCCATCAGACTGGTTCAGTGCAGTTAATGCAGGCTATCGTACACTGGTAGCTCCACTCCTTCCATGTCTTCTAGGGCTAGAGGCCAAGCTATGTAGTTCACACATTATCACATTTAATCCCCATAGCAACCCTTTGTTGAAACATTAAGTAACTTGTCCAAAGCCCCACCATTCACAAGCAGCAGATGTGGCATTTGAGCCCAGAGAGTCAGATTCTAAGTCCTTTGTCTTGACTTTCCATTTGTTCAATAGATCTTTACTAAGCTCTCCTTGTATCTACTGGTCCTGTGATGCGTGGAGGGGCAACAGGAGGAAGAGACCCCGGCTCTGGCCTCAGGGACTCCTAGTCTAGTTGGGGAAACTAGATTCAGCAGGTTTGAGATAGTCAGAGATCAGCTCCAGAGAGAGGAGAACAAGAATGGAGTAGGTGATTCAGAGTGATGGAAGGTCAGGGGGAACTAGAACAATCAGGAAGACTCCTTAGAGGAAGCAGATGGAGCTGGACTACGGAAAACAGGGAGGTTTGGTGAGACCAGGAGGAACAGCGAGGGCCTCTGGAGATGCCCCAGCTGGTTCCCAAGCACCCTACTCATCTCTTGGAGCCCTTCTAGAAGGAGAGAGTTGTGAAAGGTACTTGTGAACAGGGAGAGGGGTGATCAAGAAGGCAGAGGAAACAGAAACTTCACTAGCCCAGAAGGAGCAAGAACCCAGTATTGTTGGGGAGATGAGAGCCCGATGAATGAGCAACTAACAAGGAGTGCTTTGGACTTTAGATAGGGAGAGTGAGAGGGCTACTCTGATCCCAGGCTGTTTGCCTCCAGCTCATGCTGCTGCTGCCTCTGAGACTTCCCTGTAGCTCAAATGGTAAAGAATCTGCCTGCGAGGCAGGAGACCAGGGTTCGATCCCTGGGTTGGGAAGTTCCTCTGGAGAAGGGAATGGCTACCCACTGCAGTATTCTTGCCTGGAGAATTCCATGGATAGAGAAGCCTGGCGGGCTACAGCCCATGGGGTCGCAAAGAGTCGGACACGACCAAGCGACTAACACAGTCCACATGCTGCCTCCTATGGGGCCAGCCACAGGGAGACACTGCGGCTGTCACTTCTAAACCTCTGGGCCTCCCGCCCACCCTGTACTATCCTGTCGCTGTTCCAGAGTGGGCCTGGAGCCGCTGCTTGCTGGCTACATGCTGTTTTACCATCGGCTAGAGCCAAATCTCTGTAGGCTTCAGAGAAGGAGGATTTGACAATATGTTAACGAGTTTTGTTTTTAAACAGCCACAAACAAGGGCAGCCAGAGCCATTTAGTCTGGGCTGTGGAGGAAAAGCTCAGCCTGGCATAAGTGAGGAGGTGTTTTGGCAAGCAAATGGTGAATCTCATCAGGGTAGACAGCCAAGCACTGTTTAAAAAAAAAACCACATCAATGATATATTGAGAAAAATAAGTCAGAGTGTGTTATTTAAAGTTATAAACTTGTTTAACAGAAAGCAGACTATGTATCACTTTGAAATTGCTGAAGGGAAAAAAAATTTCTTTTGAGAACACAGATTTTACAGCAAAAAAGATATGGAGAAAAGAAGGAACCAGGAAGCATTAAATCAGGAAACAAAATAATATGGCAAAGACAAGATCAGACATGTGTTTTATTAATAAATGTAATTGGATAAAATTAATCATTTTAAAAGGAAAGGATTCTAAGTGGATCAGAAAAAAACAAAAAACTACAGCCGTGTGTTCTCAAAGTACAACCCTGAAACTCTGTGACTCGGAAATATTAAAAGTGAAATAGTAAGATATAGCAGGAAATTGTAAACAAGGACAACAAAAATCAAAGTGCTTTTGTTTGTTAATGTTAAACAAACAAATGTTGAACTCAAGGTGAAAATCTTCAGATAAAAAAAGAAGGTCCAACCGGGTCGCGAAGAGTCAGACACGACTGGGCGACTGAACTGAAAGAAGTAAAGAAACTATTCATGAACCAAATATGGGGGTGTGTCATCAAAGATTATGATTCAACCAGTTTTGTCCTCCTGATATCTAAAAAAATAAGAAAGAAAAAATAGAGGTAGAGAAAAAACTTTGACTTGGGGCAGGTGAAGAAACTAGAAAGTAACAATATTGCTAATACTTTATGTGGGATATAGCCAAAGCTGTAATGACTAAAATTCATAGACTTAAACATTTTCCTTGTTAAATAGAAAGAATAAATTTATTAACTCAAGAAATTAGAAATATAACAACAAAATAATTGTAAAGAAAGCAAAGGAAATAATAAAGTAAAAACACAAATTAATGAATTAGAAAATAAACAGTAAAATTGATAAAATTCCAAAGCTGATTCCTTGAGAAATTAAAGTGATCAATAAACCACTAGCTTATCTAATCTCTTACATCTCCAAGAGTGGATTCTTTCATATTTTCAAGGAAGAAAATAATTTAAATTCTATTTAAAAATCTTCTGGAGTATGAAAAACAGATGGAAAATCTATAAATTATTTTTATGAAAGCTAACAGTGCTGATTTTTAAAAACCTTAAGTATTACCAAAAGTAAAACAACACACTAGTTTTCATACTCTATACTTGTGAGTAGTGATGCAAAAATATTAAAATACATGCAAATATGATTCAGTAAAATATTTAAAAGATTAAATGAGTCACAGCGAGGTATATCCTAAAAAGTCAGAAGGATGCCCTGTTAGGAAATCTATTTACATGAATCAGACAAAGACGAAAAGCCATATAATTATCTCAGTGAATGCTTGATTTTTAAAACTTTGGTAAAAATAGAAATAAAATAGATTTCCTTTACTTAATGAAAAACTTAATTTCAAGTTAACTTCTACATCATCATTAGTAGTAAGTAAAGCACTAGAAACATTTTATTAAAGTCAAGGATAAAAAAAGATAATTTAACTACCTTTTAGCTGTTTTTCATTATTTAATAATGACTTTGAAGTACTAGCCAGTGCAGTTAATCAAGAAAACCAAACATGCAGCATAAAAATAGGAAAATAGAAGAACTGAAGTTAATAGAATCAAGTATAAAATGAGTTTAAAATAATACAAGCATATCATTACTTGTAGATAATGGTTGCTTAGAGAAAATTTAACACTCATTCAGTTCAGTTCAGTCCCTCAGTCGTCTCCGACTCTTTGCGACCCCATGAATCGCAGCACGCCAGGCCCCCCTGTCCATCACCAACTCCCGGAGTTCACTCAGACTCACGTCCATTGAGTCAGTGATGCCATCCAGCCATCTCATCCTCTATCGTCCCCTTCTCCTCCTGCCCCCAATCCCTCCCAGCATCAGGGTCTTTTCCAATGAGTCAACTCTTCACATCAGGTGGCCAAAGTACTGGAGTTTCAGCTTTAGCATCATTCCTTTTAAAGAAATCCCAGGGCTGATCTCCTTCAGAATGGACTGGTTGGATCTCCTTGCAGTCCAAGGGACTCTCGAGAGTCTTCTCCAACACCACAGTTCAAAAGCATCAATTCTTCGGCGCTCAGCCTTCTTCACAGTCCAACTGTCACATCCATACATGACCACTGGAAAAACCATAGCCTTGACTAGACGGACCTTTGTTGGCCTCTGCTTTTGAATATGCTATCTAGGTTGATCATAACTTTTCTTCCAAGGAGTAAGCATCTTTTAATTTCATGGCTGCAGTCACCATCTGCAGTGATTTTGGAGCCCCAAAAAATAAAGTCTGACACTGTTTCCACTGTTTCCCCATCTATTTCCCATGAAGTGATGAGACCCGATGCCATGATCTTCGTTTTCTGAATGTTGAGCTTTAAGCCAACTTTTTCACTCTCCACTTACACTTTCATCAAGAGGCTTTTTGGTTCCTCTTCACTTTCTGCCATAAGGATGGTGTCATCTGCATATCTGAGATTATTGATATTTCTCCTCGCAATCTTGATTCCAGCTTGTGCTTCTTCCAGCCCAGCGTTTCTCATGATGTACTCTGCATATAAGTTAAATAAGCAGGATGACAATATACAGCCTTGGCGTACTCCTTTTCCTATTTGGAACCAGTCTGTTGTTCCATGTCCAGTTCTAACTGTTGCTTCCTGACCTGCATACAGGTTTCTCAAGAGGCAGGTCAGGTGGTCTGGTATTCCTATCTCTTTCAGAATTTTCCACAGTTTATTGTGATCCACACAGTCAAAGGCTTTGGCATAGTCAATAAAGCAGAAGTAGATGTTTTTCTGGAACTCTCTTGCTTTTTCGAAGGCTCGAGTATATTTGTAGTGTGTTTATCTGTTTGTCTTCCTTTACACTCCAAAGGAAAGTTTAATAGTTTTCTTCATGTATCTATTATACATTTCATGTTATATTTATTCTCAGTTATTTTATGGTTACAATGCCTGGCATCTAAGGACTATTGAAGAAATGTTACTTGTGACTAAATGTTTCTATTACAACAGCAACAATTATTTGTACATTTGTTTTATAACTAGCCATATAATATAATATAATATAATATGGATATATTATATATATAATATATATAGCTATATATAATATATAATATTATATATGTGTATAGCCATTATATATAATATAATATAATATGCTGCTGCTGCTGCTAAGTTGCTTCAGTCGTGTCCGACTCTGTGCGACCCCATAGACGGCAGCCCACCAGGCTCCCCTGTCCCTGGGATTCTCCAGGCAAGAGTACTAGAGTGAATTGCCATTGCCTTCTCCGTATAATATAATATATATAGCCATATAATCCGAGAAGGCAATGGCACCCCACTCCAGTACTCTTGCCTGGAAAATCCCATGGACGGAGGAGCCTGGTAGGCTGCAGTCCATGGGGTCGCTAAGAGTCGGACACGACTAGGCGACTTCACTTTCACTTTTCACTTTTCACTTTCATGCATTGGAGAAGGAAATGGCAACCCACTCCAGTGTTCTTGCCTGGAGAATCCCAGGGACAGGGGAGCCTGGTGGGCTTCCGTCTGTGGGGTCACACAGAGTCAGACACGACTGAAGCGACTTAGCATAGCATAGCATAGCATAGCATAGCCATATAATATGGCTAGTTATAAAACAAATGTACAAATAATTGTTGCTGTTGTAATAGAAACATTTAGTCACAAGTAACATTTCTCCAATAGTCCTTAGATGCCAGGCATTGTAACCATAAAATAACTGAGAATAAATATAACATGAAATGTATAACAGATACATGAAGAAAACTATTAAACTTTCCTTTGGAGTGTAAAGGAAGACAAACAGATAAACACACTACAAATATACTCCAGCCTTGAGCAGAAAGACTGAATTAGTTCCTAAAACAGTTGATAAACTCAATGCAGTAATAAATTTCTAATGTTTTAAAGGGAATTTGACAAAACGTTGTTTAAATGTATCTTAAAAATTATGAAAAGTGACTAGGAAAATTTGTGTGACACAAATTCAGGAATCGACCAGGAGAGCAATGGAACCACACAGAAGTCGTAAGCAAATATAGAAGTGTAGTAGATTATCGGAGAAGGCAATGGCACCCCACTCCAGTACTCTTGCCTGGAAAATCCCATGGACGGAGGAGCCTAGTAGGGCTGCAGTCCATGGGGTCACTGAGGGTCGGACACGACTGAGGGACTTCACTTTCACTTTTTACTTTCACGCATTGGAGAAGGAAATGGCAACCCACTCCAGTGTTCTTGCCTGGAGAATCCCAGGGACGGAGGAGCCTGGTGGGCTGCCGTCTATGGGGTCGCACAGAGTCAAACATGACTGAAGTGACTTAGCAGCAGCAGCAGCAGATTATAGTGTTGACTTCTACTCTGTGGATTTAGAGTGGGTTCTTTAATAAAGTGTTAGGACACTTGACGAGTCGCTCTAGAAAAAATATTAAAATAGATATTTACTCCTTACCAAAATATATTAGATTTTTTAAATTATGATACAAAACAATGAAACAAGAAGGAAAGAAATAGAAAAGAAAGGTCATTTTTTTCTGGCCTTTGGAATAGGCAAGGGCTTTCTTTTACTTTCTTTTACATGTGTACCTCATTCTTTTTGTTTTTAACTTTTTGTAGTCTTTTTTAAATTAAATTTTTATTTTATATTGGAATATAGTTCATTTACAATGTTGTGTTAGTTTCAGATGTACAGCAAAGTGATTCAGCTCTAAATATACATATATCCATATTCTTTTTCAGATTCTCTTCTCATATAGCTTATTACAGAATATTGAGTAGAGTTCCCTGTGCTATACAGCTGGTTCTTGTTGATTATCTGTTTTATATAGAATAGTATGTACATGTTAATCCCAAACTCCTAATTTATGCACCGCCCCTACCTTTCCCTTTGGCAACCATAAGTTTGTTTTTTGTGTCTGAATCTGTTTCTGTTTTATAAATAATTCATTTGTATCATTTTGTGGGTTTTTTTTAGATTCCACATTTAAGTGATAACATATGATATTTGTCTTTCTCTGCCTTAACCTACTGTGATAATCTCCATGGCCCATCCATGAGGCAAATGGAATTTTTATTCTTTTTTATGGCTGAGTAATATTCCATTGTGTATATGTATTCCTCTGTCAGTTAACATTTAGGTCGTTTCCATGTCTTGGCTGTTGTAAATAGTGCTGTGGTGAACATCGGGGTGCTTGCATCTTTTCAAATTATAGTTTTCTTCAACTATATGCCCAAGAGTGGAATTGCTGGATTAGCTTTTACTTTTTAAGTAACCTCAATACTGAATACATAGTTGTTGTACCAATTTATATTCCCACCAACAGTGTGGGAGGGTTCCCTTTTCTCCACACCCTCTCCAGCATTTATCGTTTGTAGGCTTTTTGGTAATGGCCATTCTAACAGTGTGAGGTGATTGATGCTGGTTTCACTGTGGTTTCTATTCGCGTTACTCTAATAATTAGTGATGTGGAGCACCCTTTCACGTGCGTTCTGGCCATATGTGTGCTTTGTTTGGAAGTGTCTATTTCAGGGGGCATATTGAGTTGAATGAGCTGTTTGTATATTTTGGAGATGAATCCCTTGCTGGTCACTTTGTTTGCAAATATTTTCTCCTATCCTGTGGGTTGCCTTTTGGCTTTGTTTATGGTTTCCTTTGCTGTGCAAATCCTTTTGTGTATAATTAGGTCCTATTTGTTTGTTTTTGTTTTATTCTCATTACTCTAAAAGGTGGATCCAAAAATATATTGCCACGATTTATGTCAAAGAGTGTTCTGCCTATGTTTTCCTCTAAAAGTTTTAAAGTATCTGATCTTACATTTAGGTATTTAATACATTTTTAGTTTATTTTTGTGTATGGTGTTAGAGAATGTTCTAAATTTCATTCTTTGACATGTAGCTGTCCAGTTTCCCAGCATCACTTATGGAAGAGACTGTCTTTTCTCCATTGTATAGTATTGCCTCTTTTGTTGTAGATTAATTGACCAGAGGTGTGTGAGCTTATTCCTGGGCTGTCTTGTTCTATTGATCTATATTCCTATTTTTGTGGTGCTAGTACCATACTGTTTTGATTTCTGTAGCTTTGTAATGTAGGCTGAAGTCAGGGAGCTTGATTGCACCAGCTGTTTTTCTTTCTTAAGACTGCTTTGGCTAGCTGTTTCACACATGGTAGTGTATATATGTCCATGCCATGTATGTATATATGTCAATGCCATGTATGTGTATATGTCAATGCCATGTATGTATATATGTCAATGCCATGTATGTGTATATGTCTCCCAGTTTGTTCCACCCTTCCCTTGTCCCCACCACCACCTTTTCCACATGTCCATTCTCTACGTCTGCATCTCTGTTACTGCCCTACAAACAGTATTGCCCTGCACCATTTTTCTAGATTCCATATATATCGTTAATACATGGTATTTGTTTTTCTGATTTACTTCATTGTGTATGACAGACTTAAGGTCCATCCACATCACTACAAATGACCCAATTTCATTCCTTTTTCGGTCTAATATTCCATTGTAAATATGCACCGCATCTTCTTTATCCGTTCGTCTGTTGATGGACATTTTTGTTTCCATGTCTTGGCTGTTGTGAATAGCGCTGCTATGAACATAGAGGGTACATTTACCTTTTTGAGTTAGAGTTTTGTCTGGGTCTTTGCCCAGGAGTGGGATTGCTGAATCGTATGACAGTTCTATTTTTGGTTTTCTGAGGAACCTCTGCATTCTTTTCCACAGTGGCTGCGCCAACTTACAGTTCCACCAAGCATGTAGGAGAGTTTCCTTTTCTCCATACTCTCTCCAGCATTTGTTATTGGTACACTTTTTAATGATGGCCGTTCTGATTGGCGTGAGGTGGTACCTCACTGTAGTTTTAATTTGCATTTCTCTAATAATGAGTGATGTTGAGCATCTTTTCATGTATTTGCTAGCCATCTGTATGTCTTCTTTAGAGAAATGTCTATTTATGTCTTCTGCCCATTTTTCGATTGGGTTATTTGTGGGGATGGAGGTTGTTGTTATTGTTGTTTATTCTCTTTTTTATAATTTCTGTATTATTTCATTTTTTTATCAAAGACACATATTTTTATAATCAGAAAAAAAAATGCCTGCTTTTTATCTTGAAGAATCCGCAAACCCCACCTGGGGACCTGAATTATCCTTTTGTCCCACCTACACAGACCAGGTTAACCACGTGTCGCCTGGGCAGTGCGTCCTTGGGCACTGCTGATGGCTTGGGCCCCTGGATCACTGCAGCTCACAGAGGCCCTGCAGTCGCACAGGGAGGCCCAGAGCGAAAGACGGAGGCACTCCCCAGGGCCCTCAGTGACGCATTCAGTTGCCTAGACTGGGAGCCTCAGAGCACATCCTGGGGGAGGGGCAGATACATATCGGAAGCCTGGAGTTGGAAGAGGGCAGCAGAGGCCATCCGAGTCTCTCTCGGCCCAGGGATTTGGGTTGAGGCAGGAGTGAGGAGGTGGGGAAAGACCAACAGCTAGCTTGTTAGACAGACTGACTCCCAGATTCTGACGATTGCAGAAGGTCTGACTTTGTCTAGTCCTGTGTTTCCTAATCTTCATATCTACAGACTGCCTTCACTATCACTTCTGTGCAATTTTGCATTAGATATAAACACTCACTGGTTTTTTGTTTGTTTGAATAAATTTATTGTAAAGGGCAACTTTGAATGATTGTTGTCATTGGAAACCAATATTGTTTCCTATGAAAAGTAGGTAAGTGCCCAAAGTGAAGACAGTAAAAACACAGTGGGGTGGGCAGGGGGAGATAGATGTGTGCTGTTTCCGACAATAGGCTGTGAGCTGTTTTAGAGAGATCTTCATGATGGATGCACTAGCCCTGAACTGAGACTTGCTCTTCAAAGTGAAGGTGGAAGCATTCTCACTGCACATTCTTCCTTGTTGTCCATACACCACGTAACACCATTTCCTGACCCAGCAGTGGTGCCCACGGGGCTCAGAGAGCATGCCGCGGAAGCCCCTCCACTGTGTGGCCTCCTCCACCCTGGCCTCCTGGGGGAGGGATGCTGTCAGGGATGAAGGCTCATGTGGGCTGGGACCGGCTGGGTCAGGACGCCATGTCTGCCTTGCCCACCCTGGTCTGCAGGCCTTTGAGGACATCTACCTGGAGGAACGGAAGACCATCAAGGTCCTGCTGGAGTACGCCGACAAGATGTTCACCTACGTCTTCGTGCTGGAGATGCTCCTCAAGTGGGTGGCCTACGGCTTCAAGAAGTACTTCACCAACGCCTGGTGCTGGCTTGATTTCCTCATCGTGGACGTGAGTGTGGCCCCTGAGGGAAGAGAGGGGAGGGGGCGCCCTTTGCCAGTGGGAGAAGGAGCTGAGGCTGAGGGATCGGAGGACAGGACAGGTGGCGGGAGTTCCACAGGCTGACGTGGAGGCTCTTAGCTGTGCTGCAAGGCAGGCAGAGGGGCAGGAGATCTGAGTCTGAGGTCACAGAAGGGAGGCAATCAGAACCCCCAGCCAGGGACACAGGGAAGTCTAGGCCCTGCTCCTGGGAGAAACTGGACTCACTGTGGGCGTCAGTGCATACAGTCCTGGCAGGGCTGTGAGCCAGGGCGGGAGTGAGTTCTCACCCTCTCAGGACTGCCAGAAGCAGGGTGCTGATGAGCCTGTATTACAGCCCTCACCACGGCACCTTGTGAAGTGTCTGTCAGGACCACTACACACGTGGCCAGTTAAGAGCCTACATGTCTACACATGAGAGGGGATGAAGTGAACCAAAGGCCAGAGGGCATGGGGTTGGGGAAGGGGTGCTGGGCAGGTGGGAGGTCGTCCTGGCTCAGGTAGAAGGTACCACAACGGGGAGGATGAGTCGGGATGGAGTCACCTGTGAGGAGGAAAGCCATGAACATGGGCTGGGTGAGGGGTTCCGGCCAGCTTCCCTGGGTCATCTGGTAGCTGGCAGGCTGTGCCAGTCTCTGATGTGTCCAGAGGGGCCTGGGGTAGGAGGCTGGCATGTCCTCTGGGCACCCGGTGGGCAGATGGAATGCAGCCCCTTCCCCACAGCTCCCCAGGCCCCGGAACCTTGTTGGGTGCAAGCAGGGTGAGTTGGGGGTCTTGCGGGGCTCCTGAGTACAGTCAAGTGGGAGAGTAACCAGAGGGTGACGGGGGGAGAATTGAGGCTCAGGGTGCGGGGCAGCCTTGGATCTGTGCTCCCTGAGGGCAGAGGGAACACGGCGAAGGGCCCAAGTGAGGGCTTACCATCTGGCTGTGGTGCTTCTCCCACAACAGAATGTGGGTCAGGATGTGCAAGCTGGGAAAAGCTTTCCAGAAGATGCCCATGGCTTCTGGGCTTGGTGTCAGGCTCTGCCCACCTGCAGGGGCTGTGCTTCCTAGAGTTCTAGCTTAGGCCTGTGCTCAGTCCTTACAGCAGCCCCAGAGGCCCAAGTCGGGGCTCGACGGCCAGTGGACCTGGCCAGGGTCAGGCCTTGGTGGGAGGTCAAGCTTGAGTGGCCCCCTGAGCTAGAGTACGCATGCGGACACAGAGCCTCATAGGTGGGCCTCCTCACAGGTGACTCCAAGCCACCACAAGCGGCTGAAAAGATGTCAATGCTGGGGTAAGGGGTGCTGGGGTGGCAGTCAGGGAGGGGCTCTGGGTGCGCTTATAGCCTGGGGCCCTCAGAGCCTCCCTGAGGTGACGGAAAGGACCGTGGGGCCTCCCTGCTAAGGGGCTGTGGGAAGCCCTGGGAGCCTGGCAGCTCCGCCCTGGCCCCCGTCACCCACCTGTTCCTGCAGCTTCGTGGGACTGACTTCCCCAGGGCAGGCCAGATAGAGTCTGCAAATATGTCTGGGGAAGCCCACACCCCTCCCACCCGCCTCCCACCCCCTGCCACCTTGGAGAACTTAGCTGAGGCCAGGCCTCAGGGCCTGAAATTCCCAAGATTGGAGAATCAGCCTGTGGAGAGGAAAACTGAGGGTCCCAGCAGAGAAGGGCCTGGCCCAAGAAAAAGAAGGAAGTAGTGCTGGAATCCAGCTTTCCTGACACTGGCCGTGCCCCCTGACCCCATTCCCACACCCCATGGAAATGGTGTACTTCAGGCCTCAAGATCTGGAGAAAGGTGTTTCCATGTTCAATTCGTGCAGTTTTTAAAAACTGCCGAGCATCTACTATATGCAGGTGCTAGAGCAGACGCTGCGGACCTCAGGGAACAAAATAGACAAAGTCGCTGCCTGCGTGGAGAAAGGTGACTGGGAACCGGAAGCATAATACATGAGCCGGCTTTGTATATTACCCTGGTGATGTACACAGGGAGAAAAAGAAGTGGAAAGGGAAGGGGATTAGGAGGGCCCGGACTCAGAGAGAAGAGAAGACCCAGATGACAACTTAAACAAGCTGGCTGAAAGTAGGCCAACTGTGGCGATGTTTGAAGGAAGTTGGGGCTAGCCAGGCAGACGTCTGCAGAACATTCCAAGCAGAGGTTGGAGCAGCAGTGCACAGGTCCTGTGGTGGGAGAGTGCCTGGGACACGAGGAACCACAAGGAGCGCAGAGTGGCTGGAGCAGAGGAGGGGACGGGAAGTGCAGGAGTTGAGGCCAGACTGCATGGGGTAGAACGCATGCAGCCTTTGAAAAACCATGGGCCTTTATTTAGAATGAAATGGGAGGTGCTGGAGGGCTTTGGACAGAAGAATGACATCATCTGACCCATTATGAAAGGATCACCCTGTCCAGGGGAGGGGAAGTGCAAGCAGGGGGAAGGTTGGGAGGCCGTGGCAGTAATCCAGGGGAGAGATGACGGTGGCCTGGCCAGGATGGCGGCAGTGGAAGTGGTGAGAAATATTTGGTCTTCTGAGGTATTTTGAAGGCAGAGCCAACAGGAAATCCTGATGGGTTGGATGTCGGGTGTGTGAGACAGAGAAGGCAGGGATGATGCCAAGGCTTGTGGCTTGGGCAGCTGGAAGGATGGAGCTGCCATCAGCTGAGATCGGGTGGAAAGTTGGGGCAAGCTTGGGAAGAAACAGACAAGGGCGGCCTGCTGGGGACTAGCTAGGGAGCCTGGCCAGACCTGGTCCCTGGGACCCTGGCCTCAGCAGCAGGTCCCTGAGAGAGGCCCCTCGTCCTCTCCAGAGTGGGGACCAGCATCCTCGAGGGGTGAGTCGGGGCAGCACAGAAGTCCATCCTGGGAGTCCTTGGAGGAGGCAGCTCCTCCAAGCTCTTCTGCCCAGCCTTCTCCCAACCTGCACTTCCAAGCCTGGAGCAGGCTATGGGGGTCACACCTACCCCCCACTCCCCATGGCCCCTCACCAACCCCAGGCTGCCCTCAGAGCCCGGATGGCGGTAATGGTGATAGCCAGCGAGGTCAGGCAGGAGGCCACTTCCAACCTGTGATCACTGGCCAGCAGTGACATAAGAAGGGATTGGATGCCCATGGAGCTTTAGAAGGATAAAGTCCGAGGGGTAGAAATGTCCCAGTGGGGGCAGGGCAGAGGAAGCAGAGAGCAGTCCACAGGGGCTCCATCTGAGCCTCTCTTCCCTGAAGATGATAGAATGTTGCAAGGTTCAGCCTTGAGGAAATGCCCCAGGATGGTCTGTCTGCTCTCATTCAACTCAGGATGGTCCTTCTTCCCCCAGAGAGTTTACTCTGGGGGAGGGGATGGGCCAGCCCAAGAATCTGATTTGAAGGAAAGCACACGGGGACCTAAAGCCACCCAGGCTTTGTGGCCCTGCTCTTCCACACTAGCAGGTGGCTTTGGAACTCCATTTTCTCATCTGTAGATTGGGGAGATGCATTCCAAGGCCTGGGGTGAGTGGAGCTATCACAGACATGTGTATGCAGTGCACACCGCAGGCCCGTCCGTGGTGAAGGCCTGAAAGCTGGGACACGCCTGGCCTTGTCCCCAGCCTCTTGGGCCTGGGCAAGGCTGACCCAGCACAGGACAGCCTGTGAAGACGATCCAGCTGGAAATCATAAAGCCTGGACACGGGGAGGCCTGCTGGCTCTCTCACTGAACCCAGCCTGAGTTCGGTAGGCCAAGAGCCCCACCACCAGTCTCGAGCTGGCCTCATGGCCTCACCGCCCTGTCTCCCACAGGTCTCGCTGATCAGCCTGGTGGCCAACGCCCTGGGCTTTGCTGAGATGGGCCCCATCAAGTCACTGCGGACCTTGCGTGCGCTCAGACCCCTGCGAGCCCTGTCACGATTTGAGGGCATGAGGGTAAGAGGGGTCCCCCCGTAAAGGGGACCCCCAGACTCACTTGCTGACCTGCTGCAAACATGTGTGAGATCTCCAGGAGGTATGGCTGGGCTTAGAGGTGCCCGGAGGTGGAGAGCTGTAAGAATCTCCCCCCAGGCCCGATGCCCCAGCCCTGTGGGCTCCACGAGGGCCAGAGAGCACTGGACAAAGGAAAGGAAGCAAGGGCTGGACCACGGGTGTCTCAGCTGCAGCCCAGCCCCGCCAGCCCGGGCCCCTTCAGTTTCTGCTCTCCCATGGGGCCTCGTGTCTGTGTGCCCTGGCTCCTTGTGCCCGTCTGTGTCCCCCGCCTCCTGACAGACACAGGTTGCCTCCCCTCTAGGATGGGCAGTAGGGCAGGGCTAGTGAGGATAAAGGAAGCAAGCAAGCAGCCAGTTGTAGTCCTACCGATCAGAGAGCAGTTTGATTTGCTTAGTAAACTCTTTGGCACTATTTTCTAAGTGCAGAGAGCTCTGCCTTTTTTCCAGTCACTAAGTTTTACCAAAGAATGTGCACATTTAAGGCAAATTTAAAAGCCCAGCAAGAAAAAACATTACCCGTGATATATAGCAAGAAAACAAGCCTATGTGTTTGAGTATTTTATTGTTTTTTATAACAATGGCAACCCACTCCAGTACTCTTGCCTGGAAAATCCCATGGATGGAGGAGCCTGGTAGGCTGCAGTCCATGGTGTCGCGAAGAGTCGGGCACGACTGAGCGACTTCACTTTCACTTTTCACTTTCATGCATTGGAGAAGGAAATGGCAACCCACTCCAGTGTTCTTGCCTGGAGAATCCCAGGGATGGGGGAGCCTGGTGGGCTGCTGTCTATGGGGTCGCACAGAGTCGGGCATGACTGAAGTGACTTAGCAGCAGCAGCAGCATAACAGTATGAGTTTTATTGAGTTTTTTATTGTTTGTACGAAATGTGCATGGTTCTGTTGTGACTTTAGCAGACAGCTCTGTGTGTCTCTCACTGACCCAGAAGACACCACTCTGCAGCCCCATTCGGTTGATGGTTTTGAACTTCGCCCACATCCCTGATCCATGGAGAAACAAACTGCTTATTTCTGGTGGGAAGCCACTCACAAGTGAATAATCCGACCTAAGTTAGATGCTCCCAAATGTCCAATGGGAGAAAAAAACACTTGGTTCTGGGGCGCGGGGACATGGGGGAGACACTAGTTACCAGGATCGCCTCTGCTGTGGCTACTGGCTACAAAGCCAGCCAAAGGCAAATGCGAGAGTTGGTTTCCACCCTGTTCCCATGTTCATTGCATGCTGGGCCAGGGGCACCCCCCTCCCACTTCCTCTGCACATGTCAGCATGACCCGTCCTGGCACCATACCCACCACACAGCCCCACGCCAGCTCCGCCTCCAGTTTGTGTGGCAAACATGTTCCTGGCTCACAGACAGCTGGGGACTAGGTCCCTCCCTGGAGTGAAGTCCCCAGTGCTTTTTGCCAAGGATGCCTCTCCTGGGTGCTGTGAATTTAAATGAAGAGAGCACGGGGCCGTGGCTCCACAGGGTCAGAGGGCCGCTCCCTGGAGCGGACAGAGGCCCAGTGCGTGCACACCGCCCCGCCAGCCCTGAGCACCCTCCACACGCACCACCCAGAGAGCCCCTGGGCACGCTTTGCGGGAGAACACCCATCCATCTCAGGAGCAGCAGCCCCAAAATGAACCAGAAACTCAGCCCAGAGAATGTGTCTCCAGAGACCCTTTCTTCCCCATCAGATTTCTGGCATACTATCTAGCAGAGACTGTGTTGAAAGTTAAGTTTGAAGGTCATGGATTCCGGGCAGTGCTATGAAGGATAAGACAGAGGGCTCTGAGCTGTGTGAGTGTGGGATGCAGAGCAGAAGGCACATGTGCTCTCTCTCACTGCCCACCAGAGCTTCCAGCCATGGACTGTTCTTTCTTGTTGACAGGAAATGTTCCCCACCCGTACCCCCGCAAGGACCTACACCCAGGGAGTTCAGTAGGTTTGGGGGTGGATCTTACAAAGGGGGTGCATTCTGAGCACCCCCAGAAACTGAGTCTGTTCTCTGCCCACTTGAGGTTGTGGTTAACGCCCTGGTGGGCGCCATCCCATCCATCATGAACGTCCTCCTCGTCTGCCTCATCTTCTGGCTCATCTTCAGCATCATGGGCGTGAACCTCTTCGCGGGGAAGTTTGGGAGATGCATCAACCAGACCGAGGGAGACCTGCCCTTGAACTATACCATCGTGAACAACAAGAGCGACTGTGAGTCTTTCAACGTGACTGGCGAATTGTACTGGACCAAGGTGAAGGTCAACTTTGACAACGTGGGGGCCGGGTACCTGGCCCTTCTGCAGGTGGTGAGTCCTGTGGCGGGCGGTGGGGGGGCTGCCTTCCTCTCCCTGGTTGTCCAGCAACAGGTACCTTCCCCGAGGCTGTGGGCAGGAGGGGGACAGCGGGGCCACTCTGGATCCTCACAAGAGGTCAGGATTCTCCAGAGACTTCTTGTCTGTTTGGGAAGGTGCCAGATGTTCCTTTCTAAGGAAGATGCTACACTCTCCAAATATGGCGTGAGACTCCACACTGGGGCATTTTACCCAGCTCTGCAGCCAGCAGTCAGGTTGACTCCTCACACTGTCAGTTTGGCAGTGCGATAGCACAGGTTGCAAATGAATGACCACAGACACCCAGGGACTGAACCGTTAGCAAAATTGTGACTCTGGCCGCCCCTCGTTATACAAGGGGGTGATTCCTCCTGCCTTGTTTAAAAGAATATGTTTACTTTCATCTTTAATGTGCAGGATGTTCAAACACTCATGGCCCTACCAAAGTTTCTATTGATTTGTGAGGACGATGGCTTCAGTGACTCTAACGCACAGCATACAAATAGCCTTGACAGCAGAACCGCAAACAGAACTGTAACACGTAAAGCTGCAGCTTTTTCTTCTTGTCCCAGTGCAAAGCCCAGACACCTGTCTCTAGTGCTGAGCAGAGGGGAACTCACACTTCCCCTCACACCTCCATTGTTGTTTGTTGTTTAGTTGCTCAGTCGTGTCCGACTCTTTGTGACCCCGTGGACTGTAGCCCACCAGGCTCCTCTGTCCATGGGATTTCCTAGGCAAGATTACTGGAGTGGGTTGCCATTTCCTTCATCAGGGGATCTTCCTGACCCAGGGATCAAATCTTAGCCTCCTGCACATTTTCTGCATTGGCAGGTGGGTTCTTTACTGCTGAGCCACCAGGGAAGCAACTCCACCCGTCTCTTAAATCCCAGGAGTAGCTTTCTCCAGAGTGTCTGAAATACTTCATGGGGAACAGGATTAGAACCCAACCCAGAAAGCCTTCCCTTCTGAATGTCAACACTCGGAAGGAAAGCCCCCGTTGTAGTCTGAGAGCTGCCTGCCGTTGCAGACACACCCGCACAGTGGCTAGAAAGAATCCGGTCACGGGCACTTCGTAACCTTGGGTGGTCCCCAGCAGGTCCCACCGCATCTCCAGGCCTCTGTGTGGGTGAGGCCCCATGGCACAGGAAGCTGAAGCAGTTGCCTTCTCTATGGCTGCTTTGGTTTCCCCATCCACCCTCCCTGACTCATAAAAACTCTCAGATGTAGGAAATCTGTGTAGACCAGTTTACACCCTGAAGAGGCTCAGGACACAATAGGATTGTGCCAAGGATACCAATGAGATCTGCTAGGTAGTCAGTCTCACCACCAAGCATGTCCCTCAGCTCTGAATCATCCTAGCAGCCCAGACTGGGGCCATCCATGCAACCGGCGCCAGGACCCTGTCCTGTTCGGCCTCCTCTTTCCTGCCATGCCAGAACCAGCGAGTGTGGACTCGCAAGAGCCGGTTGTTATATTTTCCGCTATTCTGTGAGCCATTATTAAAAATTAGATTTATAAACTTGTAATTAACTCAACGATATTGAAACAAAATAAAAACTTACCATGACCGCTTGTTATCATCTATGCTCTTGAGGTTACACACGCCTATTATAGTTATACCATGGAAACACTGCAATGCTGTGGTCCTGTGCATCTCTTCCCAGCACTGAGTTCAGTAACGACACTTTGGCAACTTGAGTTTGGCCGTGATGGGAATATTTACACAGAGAAGTTGGCACACACAGTCAGGGCTTTTTTTTATGTATAATTGTATGGTATTTACTTTTGGCTGTGCTGGGTCTCCATTGCTGCCCGGGTTTTCCTCTAGTTGCCGTGTGTGGGCTTCCCATCGGCTTCTCTTGTTGCAGAGCACAGCCTCTAGGGTTCAAGGGCTTCCGTAGCTGTGGCTCCTGGGCTCTAGAGCACAGGTTCAATAGCTGTGGCAAACGGGCTTAGTTGCTCCTCGGCATATGGGATCTTCCTGGGTCAGGAATCGGACCCGTGTCTCCTGCATTGGCAGGCGAATTCTTCACCACTGAGCCACCAGGGAAGCCCAGTCAGGGCTTTTATTTTTCCTTCTGGAAAGCCATTTGTTGTTAGTCATTTGCCAACACACCACTAGCAAAAGGACCCCCTTAAGTGTGAGGGAACATTAGGATTCTTGAGGGATGTCCTTGGAAAGCTGTGGAGCAGAAGCCCCAAGGCTTATGACAGAGAGGACCAGGTCAGCACTGAGGCCGGCCTCAAACCAGAGCAGGGAACCCCAGTGCCCGCTCTGTGTTCCTGACACCCCTGTAGGCCTCTGTGTCATTTTAGAATCTGAAATGAATGCAGATCTGAAGGGTAGTCTCTTGGCCAACATCAGAAGGCTTATTCCCCCACTAAGTGACCTTCCTGGAGTGTCTGCTTGGCTGGCTTCCCCTCCGCCTCAGCCCTGAACAAGAAGGCCTTTCCCCAACTGCCCAGCCACTTGGACACCGCTGAAAGGGTGGAGCAGGCTGCCTACGTCTAGTGGGAGGTTACTTCCTGGTCCCATCTGCCCAGATAGGAGCCCGGAGTAACTCCATAGACGCAGAATTAAATTTCCTTACTCTTGTCTCTTTCTTCCAGGCAACATTTAAAGGCTGGATGGACATCATGTATGCAGCTGTAGACTCCAGGGGGGTAGGTTGTCACACTGGTCTCTCTCCTTGAATCAGTCAAGGTTCCAAGCACCCAAGGTTCCCAGCTGCTTAGCTGCCACGGAAACAGGGTCTGCATCCCATAAGGGCCAGGTCTCTTGTGTCAGCCCAGAGTTGAGCCTCTCTGGAATGCCCTTGGCTTCCCCTGGGACATGGCTGTATGGTCTCCCGGGGACTCCCCAGATTCTCAGATATCTTGTGAATTGCATTCACTGTAATTTAGTTGAACAAAAATTCTACCTCTGGAGGGTGGGGTGGGAGCAACAGAGACCCAGTCAAGTTTCTCTGTGGTCCTGTCCCCGCCCCACAGACATACACCAGCCACCATATCACATGGACAGCTGAATGCTGCGAGACACCCCCATATACTCAAACCTCCCAGTGGCCCAGGGGCAGGAGCCACACAGGAACACAGCGCCAGCTCTGAGCCCGGCGTGCCTGCCCTCCTCACCTGCCACCACCCACCCTCCTCAACGCCATCCCCGCCTGCCCCTCACGCACGCAGACACACACCCCGGGTGGTGACCTTCCTCTGACACACCCGGCCAGCCCATCCCCCATTCCTGCCTGCCTGACCTCCTGTCTGCTTTCTCCCCTCTAGTACGAGGAGCAGCCCCAGTGGGAATACAACCTCTACATGTATATCTATTTTGTCATCTTCATCATCTTTGGGTCTTTCTTCACCCTGAACCTGTTCATCGGTGTCATCATTGACAACTTCAACCAGCAGAAGAAAAAGATACGTAGAGCACGGGCCCACCAGGCTGCAGGGCAGGGCTGGGTGCCAGGCACCTGGCAGCCTCTCTGGCTCCTGGCCCCATTCCTCCTTCCTGTTGGGGACTAAGCTCCCATCGGGCTGGGGTGGGAGAGGGGTGTATCCATAATGTGACCTGCTTAGGCCCGTAAGTGTGTAACAAGGGGCCCCTAGTCTGAGAGATGAGGCTCCTGAGAGGAGCTGGGGTGAGAGTTGGGACTATTCACCTGGCCCATGATCGGGGATCATGGGGGTGGGGCTGGGGAGCCACTGCACAGAGGCCTAGGTCTTCCCAGAGTTCCATCATAGAAGCTACGATTGGGTGGCAGGCAAGCCAGGTGGGCAGAGGGAACTTCCAGGGTGGCTGAGCCGGGCAGGGGAGAGGATGGAGGCCGGGGCTGCATTTGCAAGTCCCAAAGTCAGAGAGAGCTCAAGGTGAATGAGGAAAGGCACCCTGGAGAAGCAGGTCCAGGGTGGTGGTTGAGGGGGACTCTCTGATGTAGGATAAGGCATACTTTTCTCCCCCAGGAGAGGCAGTGAGGAGAAGGGCCACCCTGGCAACCTCACCAAGGAGGCTAGGTCCCTGAGAACCCCCAGATGAGGCTGGTGCCTGTGTCTCTGCACTTAGGGGGCCAGGACATCTTCATGACAGAGGAGCAGAAGAAGTACTACAACGCCATGAAGAAGCTGGGCTCCAAGAAGCCCCAGAAGCCCATCCCACGGCCCCTGGTGAGCCAGGCTCTCAATTCGGTGGGCGTGGGGAAGATCTGCCCAAAGAGGGCCCTGGGAAGCCCCCACACCACAAGACCAGCTATCGGAACCTCTTCACAGTCTTTTGGTGCAACCTGGGGCCTTTGGCCTGCCCAGGGAAGGAGGGACCTCCAATCATGCACAGGGGCCTCAGTCTCATGGAGGTACAGGGGAAGGCATGAGACAGCTGTGGGAGCCCAGGGATGATCCCCTCCCACAGGAACCTCTGAGTGAGGCCCCTCCTCCCCTATAGCACTGCAGGCTTTCCCCAGGGAGGGCTAGGCAGACCCTGTGTGACCTCATCCTTGTAACTCCCTGAGCCATAGAGTCCCCAGGTGGGTGGGGCCTGCTGAGTGCTCTGCTAGGCTGACTCCCTTGGCCAAATCAGGCCAACACACACCCATGTGTGTGTATGTGTGTGTGTGTACTGGAGCAGGATGGGGGCAATACTTAGGTAACTCAGGTGAAAGTGTTATCATGTCTGACTCTTTGTGACCCTGCACTCTTTGTGACCCTGCAGACTGCCACCAGGGCAGCCTAGGTTATGCAGATGATGGTACCTAAATCATTAGCTTGTAGGTGGCAGCCCCAGTTTTTGCATCCAATTCATCCATGTCATCTGACTCTTTCCTGTTCTCCATGCTCTGGTCTAGGTTAGCAGTGTGTGTGTGTTTTCAATTGTTTATAATCATCTCTCTTCCCCAAAATGGGGCTCCCCTGGTGGATCAGATGGTAAAGAATCTGCCTGCAATGCGGGAGACCGGGGTTCAACCCCTGGGTTGGGAATATCCCCTAGAGAAGAACATGGCAACCCATTCCAGTAGTCTTGCCTGGAGAATCCCATGGACAGAGGAGCCTGGCGGGCTACAGTTCATGAGGTCGCAAAGAGTCAGACGTGATTGAGCGACTTACACTTTCCCCAAAATAATCTTGCAATTCAAGACACATATACAGATTCAATGGAATAAATAAATCACACAGAAAGAATGGAGAAATTTTGTTAACCTGAGGGCTGAGACAGTTTCTAGAGCTGAACATTAGATCTGACCTTGAGCCTTCAGACAGTGGGAACAAAAAGAGAAGCTTGATGAACAAGGGGCGCCATGAGAGATGGTGTCTGGGACAAGGAGCCCGGGGCTGGGCCTGGAAGCCCAGGGAGCTTTCAGCAGGGAGCCAGACTGTCCAGCATCCTGCCTTTTTCCTCTCCCCGTGGCAGTCTGTGAGCACTGGACGCCCCTGCCCCAGAGGGTGGAGTCGGAGGGTGGGTGGTCTGAGCTGAGGGGCAGCAAAGGAGGCCTACTAGCCTGTCTGAGGCCCCTGCTGAGCCCTTCCTTTGCCCTTCCTTTCAGAACAAGTACCAGGGCTTCATATTCGACATTGTGACCAAGCAGGCCTTCGACGTCACCATCATGTTTCTCATCTGCTTAAACATGGTGACCATGATGGTGGAGACAGACGACCAGAGCCCCGAGAAGGTCAACATCTTGGCCAAGATCAACCTGCTGTTCGTGGGCATCTTCACAGCCGAGTGTATCTTCAAGATGGTTGCCCTGCGCCACTATTACTTCACCAACAGCTGGAACATCTTCGACTTCGTGGTTGTCATCCTCTCCATCGTAGGTGGGTATGCACGTCAGCTGGGCAGAGAAGGCCTCCCCTGGCCCCTGATCTGTGCTCCATGCCAAGTACACCAGCGTCCTGAATTCTTCGCTCCCTACAGTCCTTCCTACCCCCACCCCCCACAATCACACACACACACATCTGGGAAGGCCACTCAGGCCAAGGGGCCAGCTTGGTAGAGGACCCAACACCCCCTCCTGGTCCCACCCTCCCTGAGACCCTGGAACACAGCTCTCTGTTTGGAGAACTTCGAGGGTGAGTCTTGGAAAGGGAATGGGGCCTGTGGGGGTTCCCTGCCTTCCCAAAGGAAAGCCTTCAAGCCCAAGAAAGAGTCTCCAGAGTTGGGAGGCAGGTGGCCCTCTGAAGTAGACGTTTAACCCTGGAGATGGACCTTCTGGAGTTGAGAATTGCCACCTGCACACACCACGGAGCACACCCTGGTGTGTGCCAGGCTTCTCAGACATCACTTGCCTCATGCAATTCACCATATAAAGTCAGCACCAAGGCAGGGAAATCGTTCAGCTAGGGAGAAGCTGAGATAGGAATCACACATAGCCTACTCAGGCTGATACGACAGAAGTAGCAGACTGGGTAACTCATAAACAACAGAAATCTACTTCTCACAGATCTGGGTGCTGGAAGTCCAAGAGGAAAGCTCCGCATGGTGGGTTTCCTGCTGAGGGTCCTTTTCCCAGTTCATAACCCACACCTTCTTGCTGTGTCCTCGCAAACTGGAAGGGGCTAGGGAGCTCCCTGAACCTCTTCTATAAGGGCACTAAGCCCATTCATTCGGGCTCCACCCTCATGAAATTAAGCCCCTCCCAAGGCCCCACTTCCAAATACCATCATCTTTGAGAGGGGTAATTTTAACATACGAATTTAGGGAGAGGCAGAAACATTGAGAACAGAGTACACGCCCATATCTGTTTGACCTCAGAGCCCAAATTCCTTCTTTAAAGAACAGTTTTATTAAGATATACTTTACATAACACAAAACCCACCCTTTCTTTTTTTTTAAATTTTATTTTATTTTTAAACTTTACATAATTGTATTAGTTTTGCCAAATATCAAAATGAATCCACCACAGGTATACACGTGTTCCCCATTCTGAACCCTCCTCCCTCCTCCCTCCCCATACCATCCCTCTGGGTCGTCCCAGTGCACTAGCCCCAAGCATCCAGTATCGTGCATCGAACCTGGACTGGCAACTCGTTTCTTACATGATATTTTACATGTTTCAATGTCATTCTCCCAAATCTTCCCACCCTCTCCCTCCCCCACAGAGTCCATAAGACTGTTCTATACATCAGTGTCTCTTTTGCTGTCTCGTACACCGGGTTATTGTTACCATCTTTCTAGATTCCATATATATGCGTTAATATACTGTATTGATGTTTTTCCTTCTGGCTTACTTCACTCTGTATAATAGGCTCCAGTTTAATCCACCTCATTAGAACTGATTCAAATGTATTCTTTTTAATGGCTGAGTAATACTCCATTGTGTATATGTACCACTGCTTTCTTATCCATTCATCTGCTGATGGACATCTAGGTTGCTTCCATGTCCTGGCTATTATAAACAGTGCTGCGATGAACATTGGGGTACACGTGTCTCTTTCCCTTCTGGTTTCCTCAGTGTGTATGCCTAGCAGTGGGATTGCTGGATCATAAGGCAGTTCTATTTCCAGTTTTTTAAGGAATCTCCACACTGTTCTCCATAGTGGCTGTACTAGTTTGCATTCCCACCAACAGTGTAAGAGGGTTCCCTTTTCTCCACACCCTCTCCAGCATTTATTATTTGTAGACTTTTGGATCGCAGCCATTCTGACTGGTGTGAAATGGTACCTCATAGTGGTTTTGATTTGCATTTCTCTGATAATGAGTGATGTTGAGCATCTTTTCATGTGTTTGTTAGCCATCTGTATGTCTTCTTTGGAGAAATGTCTATTTAGTTCTTTGGCCCATTTTTTGATTGGGTCATTTATTTTTTTGGAGTTGAGCTGTAGGAGTTGCTTATATATTTTTGAGATTAGTTGTTTGTCTGTTGCTTCATTTGCTATTATTTTCTCCCATTCTGAAGGCTGTCTTTTCACCTTGCTAATAGTTTCCTTTGATGTGCAGAAGCTTTTAAGGTTAATTAGGTCCCATTTGTTTATTTTTGCTTTTATTTCCAATATTCTGGGAGGTGGGTCATAGAGGATCCTGCTGTGATGTATGTCAGAGAGTGTTTTGCCTATGTTCTCCTCTAGTAGTTTTATAGTTTCTGGTCTTACATTGAGAGTGTATGCCTGTGCAACCATTATTACGCTCTAATTTTAGAATATTTTCCTTACCCCCAAGAGAGACTCTGCACCTACTGAGCTCACCATTTTCCCTCTCCCTGCCCTCTGGCAGCTCAGCTGGTAAAGAATCCGCCTGCATTTCAGGAGACCCTGCTTCAATCCCTGGGTCGGGTAGATCCACTGGAGAAGGGACAGGCTACCCACTCCAGTATTCTTGGACTTCCCTTGTGGCTCAACTGGTAAAGAATCTGCCCACAGTGCAGGAGACCTGGGTTCAATCCCTGGGTTGTGAAGATCCCCTGGAGAAGGGAAAGGCTACCCACTCCAGTATTCTGGCCTGGAGAATGCCATGGACTGTATAGTCCATGGAGTTGGAAAGAGCTGGACATGACTGAGCAACTTTCACAGTCACAGCCAGCCACCCCCTGGCAGCCACTAATCTAAAATTTTGAGGGACTGCCAAACTATTTTCCAAAGTGACCGCACCACGTTACAACCCCAAATTCAGTGTAGGAGGGTTGCAGTTACTCCGTATCCTCACCAACACTTGTTCCTGTCTGTATATTTTAATTACAGCCTTGCTAACTGGTATGGAGTGACATCTCATTGAGGTTTTGCTTTGCATTTCCCTGATGACTAATGATGATGAACATCTGTTCATATGTTTATTGGTCATTTTCCTTGGCATATCTTGGTATATAACAGGAGAAGTATCTTGGAGGAATGTCTGTTCCAATCCTTTGCTTGATTTTTTAATTGACGTATTTGTGTTTTTATTGAGTTGTAAGAATTCTTTATATATTCCAGAGGCTAGTCCCTTATCAGATACAAGATTTGCGATGTTTTCTCCCATTCTGTAGGTTGTCTTTTCACTTTCTTGGTTGTCACCTCTTGGAGCACAGAGGTTTTAAGTCCAATTTATCAGTACTTTCTTTTGTCACTTGTGTTCAGAGCCCAATCTGGACCCTGCCCCCACAGACTTCTGCCATGGGATAACTGGCTTTCATCTTTCTTCCGTGTATAGCCTCTTCAGTGACTCAGAGGGAAAGGCGGGGGCCAAGAGAGGGGCTGCTGTGGCTATAGTGATGCACAGATGCTTAGAAGCTAGAAGTGGGCTCAGGAAATGCTCCAGGAGGTCTCAGGCAGGGATGAGGGTGAGGCCATGCCTGGTGGGGCTAGAGAGGAGCTTCTCTGTAAAGCAGGTGTCAGGAGCTGGAACGGAGCCCTGAGGGACAGTCTCCAAGATTCCAGGAAGTGTAGACTATATTCAGGAACTACTGGTTCCAGAGCTTGTGTACCAGAGAGGCATGGTTAACAGCTCAACTTGGAGCCAGAGCGTCTGAGTCAAATCCCCACTTCTCACTGACTAGGTGGCAACTTGGATAAGTTACCTCACCTCTCAGTTTCCTCTTCTGGAAAAGGAGGATGATAGTATCAGCTTCCCTCCTAGGGTAACTGGAAGGGGTAAATGGATGTGTGAATTGCTCAGCCCAGTGCTTTATTGACAGTGAACACTTGACACATGTTCGTGAGTGACATTATCATTAGGTTGGTACAAAAGTAATTCGGTTTTGGACCGTGAATTCTAAACCATTATTACTAGGCTCAGACACATCTTTATTCATCAACATAGGAGCCATTACAATCAACCCATTTTTGCCAATAAGTGTTTATTCCTATAGCACAAAAATCCATGCTTTTGGATTCGATGAACTCTTGGAAAGCATTTTCTGCTTCCTGCAGGTTGTGGAAGCGTTTTCCCTGCAAAAAGTTGTCAAGATGCTTGAAGAAGTGATAGGGGGTTGGCAAGAGGTCAGGTGAATACGGCAGATGAGGCAAAACTTCATAGCCCAAATCGTTCGAATTCTGAAGTGTTGGTTGTTCAATGTGTGTCGAGCGTGTCACGGAGAAGCACTGGGCCTTTCTGGTGAGCAGTGCTGGCTGTCAGTGCTGCAGTTTTCAGTGCATCTCACCGATCAGCTGCGCACACTTCTCATAGGTAATGGTTTCACAGGGACTCCAAAAGCTGTAGTGGATCAGATGGGCAGCAGACCTCCAAACAGTGACCATGATCTTTTTTGGTATAAGTTTGGCTTGGAGGAGTGCTTTGGAGTTTCTTCTTTTTCCAGCCACTGAGCTGGTCATCACTGGTCATGGTATATAATCCACTTTTCATCGCATGTCACAATCTGATTAAGAAATGGCTCGTTGTTGTTGCATACAATAAGAGAAAATGACTTTTCAAAAGGATGCTTTTTTTGATTTGCGGTCAGCTTAAGAGGTACCCACTTATCAAGCCTTTTCACCTTTCCAATTTGCTTCAAATGCTGAAAGACTGTAGAACGGTCAACGTTGAGTTTTGGCAACTTCTCATGTAAGAGGATCAGCTTCAATGATCCTCTCAGTTGGTTGTTGTCAACTTCCAATAGCCAGCCACTGTGCTCCTCATCTTCAAGGCTCTCATGTCCTTTGTAAAACTCCTTGAACCACCCCTGCCCTGTGGATTTGTTATCAGCTCCTGGGCCAAATGTGTTGTTGATGTTGCAAGTTATCTGTGCTGTCTTACAACCCATTTTGAACTCAAAAAAGAAAATTGCTCAAACTCGTTTTTTGCCTAACATCATCTCCATAGTCTAAAATAAATATAAAATAAACAGCAAGTAATAAGTCATTAGCAAAACAAAAAAACAAAAACATAAAGCGAGAAATGCACACTAAAGTGATGTAGAACCTAGCTACATTTATTTAAAGTGTATTCCAATATCAAACAGCAGATTTCAACAATGCAAAAACCACCATTTCTTTTGCACCAACCTAATATATGAGAAGTCTGGAAAGTTCACTTGGGCCAATACAAGGCAAGTATATTCCATTCTTTCTTCTATAACTTACATCCATGCTCCTTGAAACTCCAAACTCAGAGTAGTCAGTAGAGACAGAGTGGGCAGGCCTGGCAGCTAGCAGGGGTGGGAAGGTCACAGAAAGCACCTCGGAGAGGCTGACTTGTGACAGGTGAGGTGTGAGGAGTGTGCCAATTGCCTGGTCGGTGCCTCTTGTATTTCAGTGTGCACACGGACCACCTGGACTTGTTAAAACACAAGGGGTGTGGGTGCAGAGCTGAGATCTGCATTTCTGATAAGTGCCCCGGAAATCCCAAGGCTGTTGGTCTGCAGACCACACTCTGAGCAGCAAGGAGCTAAAAGTTCTAGAGTTCTGGTCCAAGCTAGGCTATCAGGGATGCTGAGCAGGTCTGCTGAGGCCCCTGAACCACAGTCTGGATAATGGGCCTCGTATGTGCAGGTAGGCTCAGGAGACTAAGGAGCGGAGGGCTGAGAAGGCACTTTGCAAAGGATGCAGGAATTGTGGGTCCTTTTCTGGACCATAAATGCAGAATTGGAGACTCAGGTGGGTGGAGGCAGGGTCCTTACAGGCCCCAGGTGACCCAGGCCTCCACTCCCAGGCTCCTTGCTTGTGCAGAGACCCCTCCCAGCGAGGCTGGGCTGGAGGGAGGACAGTGATGCCACCAGTGGCCACAGTCTCTGTTGTTTCCCACAGGCACTGTGCTCTCAGACATCATCCAGAAGTACTTCTTCTCCCCGACGCTCTTCCGCGTCATCCGCCTGGCCCGCATAGGCCGCATCCTCAGGCTGATCCGCGGGGCCAAGGGCATCCGCACGCTGCTCTTCGCCCTCATGATGTCCCTGCCCGCGCTCTTCAACATCGGGCTGCTGCTCTTCCTCGTCATGTTCATCTACTCCATCTTCGGCATGGCCAACTTCGCCTACGTCAAGTGGGAGGCTGGCATCGACGACATGTTCAACTTCCAGACCTTCGCCAACAGCATGCTGTGCCTCTTCCAGATCACCACGTCGGCGGGCTGGGATGGGCTCCTCAGCCCCATCCTCAACACGGGGCCCCCCTACTGTGACCCCAACCTGCCCAACAGCAACGGCTCCCGGGGCAACTGCGGGAGCCCTGCGGTGGGCATCCTCTTCTTCACCACCTACATCATCATCTCCTTCCTCATTGTGGTCAACATGTACATCGCCATCATCCTGGAGAACTTCAGCGTGGCCACGGAGGAGAGCACGGAGCCCCTGAGTGAGGATGACTTCGACATGTTCTACGAGATCTGGGAGAAGTTCGACCCGGAGGCCACCCAGTTCATCGAGTATTTGGCCCTGTCTGACTTCGCCGATGCCCTGTCAGAGCCACTCCGGATCCCCAAGCCCAACCAGATAAGCCTCATCAATATGGACCTGCCCATGGTGAGTGGAGACCGCATCCACTGCATGGACATCCTCTTTGCCTTCACCAAGAGGGTCCTGGGCGAATCTGGGGAGATGGACGCCCTGAAGATCCAGATGGAGGAGAAGTTCATGGCGGCCAACCCGTCCAAGATCTCCTACGAGCCCATCACCACCACGCTGCGGCGGAAGCACGAGGAGGTGTCGGCCACGATCATCCAGCGGGCCTTCCGCCGGCACCTGCTGCAGCGCTCCGTCAAGCACGCCTCCTTCCTCTACCGCCAGCAGGCGGGCAGCAGCGGCCTCTCGGAGGAGGACGCCCCCGAGCAGGAGGGCCTCATCGCCTACATGATGAACGAGAACTTCTCCCGCCGCCCCGGCCCGCCCTCCAGCTCCTCCGTCTCCTCCACGTCCTTCCCGCCCTCCTATGACAGCGTCACCAGGGCCACCAGCGACAACCCCCAGGTGCGGGCGTCTGACTACAGCCCAAGCGAGGATCTCGCAGACTTCCCCCCAACCCCCGACAGGGACCGTGAGTCAATCGTGTGAGCGCAGCCCAGGGAGGGGGGCGCCAGCGCAGAGCATCGCGGCAAACCCAAAGGCAGCCCCAGCCCAGCAGTTGCTGGGCCGTCCGACCTTTGTTTTGGGCTTCGGGAGTGAGAGAGGAGCCTCGGCCCCGTGGACCGACAAGGCAGAGTCCTGTGCACCGCGCTGATGGCTGGAAGCACTTGGCCGAGCTGTCTGTCTGGGGTTACCAGTCCTGGGGGCTGGGTCTGGTCCGGCAACGCTCTGGGGCTCTGACCACCACCTCCATCCCAGCTGCTGAGGCAAAATGCGAAACCGAGACTGTGTATGTTGTGAATGGGCTTTCATAAATTTATTATATTTGATATTTTTTTACTTGAGCAAAGAACTTTTTTTTTTTTATGGATGGATTGGCAGCGATTCACACTGCCTCTTCCTAACTCTGAACAAGAGTGTCTGTGGAGCTGCTGCGGCTCTGCTGTCAATGCAAAAGTGAGATCCGGTGTGGGTCCCACGGGCCTTCACTGCCTAGGGGCAGAAAGGGGGTCCCCCGCCGCTTGGGCTGAGGTGCCAGGAGGGCTGAACCCCTTCCCATACACACATGCACACACTCTCACACTCACAGAGGCCAGACACAAGCCACATGTGGCCTGGACTCCCCGAGGCGAGCGAGGTGACCGGCCTTTCCCCCCAGTCCCCCACAGGTGGGATTATTGTCAGCCAGGGCTCACTCATTACCCCATTTCCCCCCTGTATGTTTATGCAGGCCACCCTGGAGTCAGGCCTGTAAATACAAGCTTCCAGAAGAGAGTGGCCTGGCTCCCAGGGCTCGTCCTTGGCACTGACGTTGCCTTTCTTCCCTGTAGAGCGTGGCCTCTGTTCGAGTATTAACATTAAGGGAAGGGCCTGAGGGAGGCACATATGTCCTGCCACCCAGCTTGTCCGTGCTGTCCAGCCTGGCTGGCCCTGCCCCACAGGCCAGGAAGAGAAGGCTGAGCCCATGGGGTTGGGGTGAAGAACCCACTCCACAGCCCCCAGCATGGTACCCCCCAGCCCGCCTGGAGAATGGAATCTGCTGTCATCACCCAGGCTCTCTCTCCAAACCTTTCTGCCTCTGCTCGGGGCTGAGGGGGTGCCTATGTGGACCCCAGCTCCTCTCCAGCTGCGAAAGCACGGGGAGTGGGGAGGGCTGCCCATGCCCTGTGCAGGGAAGGGGCTGCAGGATGCTCAGCCCAGTCCCAGGGCCCTAGGAGGGGAATGGACCCCAGGTCTCCTGGGAAAGGGAGTCGAGTGACCCTGGACCAGCGCCCCCCTGCTCAGCCCAGGGTCCCGGGAACACCACACACGGGACCTCCCGGGGCAGGGTCCAGGCTGCCCATGGGTCTTGTGAGCAGGCCTTTTCAGGGAAAAATACTTTTTTCTAGTCCAATTACCACCACCCTCCCCACCCCACCCCCCACCCCACCACAGGGCCTCTTCAGCTGCTGACAATCCTACTGAGCATATGCAAATCTTTCAACGTAGAGAACTGTCACCCTGAGAGGGACAGTGGTGGCTGGTGGAGGCTGTGCAGGCAGGGGCTCGGCTGCCAAGTCCACTCTCCAGCAAAGCTGCCCTCCACCCGGCGGCCACCTCACAGGCCGCCTCTCGGGGCAGCCCCAGAAGCCAGAAGCTGGCTGTCCTAACCTACCTCGCCGAGCCGTCGGGGGGAGCCGTGGGGAGCTGAGGGGGAACCGTCAGCGGCGAGTCAAGTATTAACGTTTCTTCTTGTCACTCGAGTTCCCTTGGTGGCAGCCCCAGCCGCCCGCCGCCCCCAGTGCTTTCCCTTCTCTCATGTTCCCTGGAAGTCGGCGTGGGACGTGGTTTTAACTATCCCAGCACCACTTCTCTGAGTGGAAATCTTATTTTTGTAGCTCTCTGTGCTGTGCTCTCAAGGCTTGGAGAGGTGTATGCCCTCCGCAACACCTGGCACCCTGCGTGGGCGGGGAGGCAGTGGGCAGGCCGGCCGGGCTGCAGGCCCAGCTGACCGGAAGGAGACCGGGGTTCTGTGTGTGGGGACAGCCCAGGAGCCCGAGGCAGGTGCCAGGGCCGGCCACTGACTGCAGACCGTGTGGCCAAGGGCAGGGCCGAGCGAAGCCAACTCCTTAGCTTTTAGCGTGTCTCTCATTGCTTTTTTTCCAGAACTGCACAGTGACCAGCAGGAGGGGAGGACACAGGAGGGAGGGACAAGCACCAAGTGCCAGCCGTTGTCGGAACTACCCAAGCACTTCGCACCAAACTTCGTGCATAAATAAGATACATATTTTTAAAACAAACCAATAAATGGCTTACATGACCTGGTCTGGACTCTGTCCATTTTTTTTTTAAGTAGAGTTGATTTACAAATTGATAATATTGTGTTCATTTCTGGTGTACAGAAAAATAATTCAGTTGCGCACACACACACACACACACACACACATATATTTGGGGGGGAACAGATGCCTGTAAAGATGGTGTCTGAAGAGACACGGCCCCAATGTCATCAAATCCAGCCTTTGTTTTTGCCTCTCCCTGTCCCCTTCAACTTTATTCAGTGGAGATAACTTCCTTGGCCCCAGATGAAAACCAGGCCAGCCCTGGGGCTTTTCCACTCAGTCCTGGTGAAACAGCAGCCTTCAGCCACCCTGTGTTGTAAATACCACCTTAGCTTCCTGGGGCTTTTCCACTCAGTCCTGGTGAAACAGCAGCCTTCAGCCACCCTGTGTTGTAAATACCACCTTAGCTTCCTGGGGCTTTTCCACTCAGTCCTGGTGAAACAGCAGCCTTCAGCCGCCCTGTGTTGTAAACACCACCTTGGCTTCCTTCTGAGCATGTCCAGTCCCGTGACAGTCAGAGATGGGGTGGCTGGACAGGCACCACGCGGCATCTTCAGGCTTGTGGGGCCTTCTCCCAGTGGTCTCCCAGCCCTGGGGATGTACTCTTCCGGGTGCCCCATGACCCCTTCTTTGCCCGTGGGTACCCGTGGGTCCGTTCAGCCTCTTCCTGCCAAGCCCCTGGGCTCCCCCAGTAGCCCTGCTGTGGTGGCTCACAGCCCCTCTCCGCCTGCTGCCTCTGCCCCCGACGCTGGCCTGCGGCCCGGCCCTGGCAGCACTGTGCTCCACAGCCACCACCAGAGCAGCTGGCCTACAGACCTCCACCCGGATCCCAGAGCCCCAGATCCCTGTCACTGGCCCACCTGAGTTTTCTCAGCCCCGGGGGGGCCCAGTCCTCACTTGGAAAACAAACTTATGGTCACCAAAGGGGAAAGGTGGGGGTGGGGAGGGATAAATTGAGGATTAATACAGACTACTGGGCTTCGCTGGTGGTTCAGACGGTAAAGAATCCACCTGCAATGTGGGGAACCCGGGTTCGATCCTTGGGTTGGGAAGATCCCCTGGAGGAGGGCCATGGCAACCCACTCCAGTATCCTTGCCTGGAGAATCCCCATGGACAGAGGAGCCTGGTGGGCTACAGTCCATAGGGTCGCAAAGAGGCAGGCATGACTGAGTGACTTGGCACAGCACACTACGATATATAAAATAGATTATCCACAGGGAACTGCTGTAGCGTAGGAACTCTACTCAATACTCTATATTAACCTATACGAGCAAAGAATCTGAACAACAATGGATGTATGTACACGTATAACTGAATCACTTTGCTGTACACCTGAAACTAACAATAAACTAACGCAACACTGTAAATCACCTGTCCCTCCAACAGAAGAGGTGCAGACTGGTCCAGAGGGAGGCAAGAGGGGGCCTTGCAGTCACTGCACCACCGCAGCTGTCACCCGGCCGCTCTGGGGCGAGGCAGGGGTCCAGGCTCCATGAGGGACGGACGCCGGCTTCTGTGTCAGAGGGAAGGCATGCAGCCCGGGATCTCAGCCCTTGGCAGGGACAGAGATGCTCCTGGACAGACGTCAGCTCTCACCCTGGGGCCGTGGCCCTGGCAGCTCCCTGCCCCGTGCCGGCCGCTCTTCCGCCTCAGCCCTGACGGCCATGGGATTTGGTGCCCGGAGGCTGGGAGGGTCAGGGAGACAGCCAGGCACTCACTCCTACAGGTGGAGATGGAGTGGGCAGCGGCCGAGAGCCAGGAGATGCCAAAGGCCACCTCTCATGGGCTGGGGGTGCCCCGGGACTGTACACCCCTCCAGTACACTGTCCTCTGTGTATGTGCTCCCTAAGGGCTGGGGAAGGCCAAGCCAGCACCCCCATACCACCCTCTCCAGCCCTGCCCGTGCCCGACACAGATAGAACCCCAGGAGCGTTAAAACAAGAGACACCCCATCAACCCAGCTGTTCAGTGTCCACGGGGTTCACCTGGACCCTCTCCTCCGTTTGAACCCTTCCTACCTTTCTGTCCTATGAGACCCTTGGCCCTGTTTCTCAGCCACATTTCTACCTTCCATTCCTTGTTCTTCTGGAAGGAGGTCACCTACATGGAGGGGCATGGGCAGATTCACACACAGGGTACACTCAAGGCACAGTAGCCAGTGTCCATGTTGATGAGGGGGCAGATGTGCTCACAGGGAGATGCCTGAAATCCTAATACTGAACCTCAGGCTTCCTGTCCCAACCACCCTGGACCACGATCCTCGGGATAGGGGGAGACAGACAGACCAGAGGTTGGGGCAAGGGACTTGGTTTAGAAATGACACTCAAAGCCTGGCAGCTGCCAAGCTCTGTCCGGGGGGAATCCCAAGAGGCCCCACCTGAGGCACCTCTCTCCTGTGGGTGTCCCAAGTCAGTGTAAATGGCAGGGGAGGGGGCTGGGCCGGCCCAAGCCCGACACGTACAATCACCACTCTGCCAAGTACTTCCTCCCATGCCAGCTCACGGGGCTGGCATCCACGGTCAGCTGCCAGGCACCTGCTGCCAGAGAGAAAAGGCCCATCACTCCAGCCTCCGTGGAGGCATGAGCCGGCTCGGGTTCCAGAGAGGCATGCAAGTTGCAGCAGAGCCCCCTTCCCCGGATGCGGGCGAGCGGCAGCGGTCCATCCTGGCCTCCCGCCCCGCCGTCCTGTGTCTGGCCGCCGTGGGCTGAGTCTGCCTCCAGAATTTGCTCTTGGAGCCATGTCTCCTGGGGACCATCTGTCTGCCACTCACCCTCTCGGGCTGCACTTCCTGGACAGCCAGGGGCCAGGCTGCTTCTGTGTGCGGGGCTGAGGAAGGTTCTACAAGGACAAGAGGGCAGGGAGGGCTTGACCAAGAGGAGAGGCCGGCTCGATGGAGATAATTGGGCCTCCTGTATCCTGTATCAATCCATCACGTTTATAGTCTTCCCTCCAGACAGGAGACAATGAGGAAATGACAAAAGCCAATAAGGCCAATAAATGAGGGGTAATGGAATAATCAGTATGTGCAGCCCTGAGCCCCAGAGCCAGGAGCAGGCCGAGCCCCTCCACTCCCCTCCGCACCCCCCACCGCCGGTCTCTGTCCTGACTTCAGCCACAGGCCCCCAAGGGACAGGCAAAACCAGTCAGCAGCCTCCACGGGGGTGTCCGGCTGGAGATCCAGCTACTCGGTTCCAGCTGGCGTCCTCCCCGCCTCCTCTCTCTCTCTCTCTCTCACTCCACATCCAATCCCAGGAAATCCTGTTGGCTCTGCCTTCAGAATGCATCCCAAGCCTGACCACTTCTCAACACCTGCACGGCCGCCATTGCTGGTCTGAGCCACCATGGCCTCGCATGGAATTTCCCAAAGGCCTCCTGCTTGGTCCTGGGTCCAGACCATTCTCAACACAGCAGCCAGAGGGGTCTATCAAAAGTCATGCTGTTGGCTCAGGCTGCTGCTTCACACAGAACCCCAGTGGCCCCCAGCTCACTCAGAGAACGGACTTAATGTTTTCTATCAACTAGTCAAGAATTTAGTGACGTATCCAGTTCCTCTCTTTTTTACTTTTTTTTTTTTTTTTTGAGGGATCTTCACTCTCTGCTTGAATTGTTTATAAAACGAAATAGGGGCTGAGGTCTGACAGCACTGCCATTTCACTGTTGAGGAGACCTGGATACCTTGCAGGGTCCAGGCTACCAAAAGGCGTTGATGTTGTTCAGTCACTAAGTCAGGTCCAACTCTTTGCAACCCCATGGACTGTAGCCCGCCAGTTCCTCTGTCCCTGGGATTTCCCAGGCAAGAATACTGGAGTGGGTTGCCATTTCCTTCTCCAGGGAATCTTCCCGATCCAGGGATTGAACCCACGTAACCCACGTCTCCTGCATTGTCGGCAGATTCTCTACTGCTGAGCCACTTGGGAAGCCCACCCGAAGGCAGTACCATTCCTCAAAGACATGGAGAGCTGAAGGGGTGAACCCACTTTGACTCTTCTCTAGGGGACAGTTCTGTGGATAAATAATCACAGTCTCCAGTCAAGAGCACAAGCCCAGTTCAGCACCTCCCAAAAGTGGCCTCACTCCACCCTGAAGCCAGCCTTCCCCGCATGAAACACAGGGGAGCCCTGCCACCACCACCAACTTCTGCTTCCCCAGTCATTTCGTTTCAGAAGCCCCTGGCCCAGGGCCTTTACTGTGGCCACTCCACCCCACCGCAGCCTCCTTCCCTTCCCGTCTCAGGAAGCAGCAGGTGGATACTGGGTCCTGCTGTGACCTGATGCAGTTCCGCCAGAGGCCAGCTTTGCATACCTCGGATTTCAGAGAGAGGAAGCCTTGGATCTTGTCTCAAAACAGTTAACTAACTTCAAGTGGGGGACTGGGGAGACCCACTCACCCAACGTTTGCGTAACTAACAAAGCCAGCCAAGTGGCCTTCACTGGACTCCAGGTACTTTCTTTCTACCTGCTCCCTGTGGACGTGGCGAGTGGGCTGTGCTAGGCGTATAACCATTCCTGCTGGTCCCCCGAGCCTGGCGGAGGCTTATCTGGAGAGCAGACCTCCAATAGCACCCCAGCCCTAACCTCAGCACAGGCTGTGTGCTTTTCGTGCAGGAAGAAGGAACGTTTCCAGGTGGAAATCTTCCAAATGTGTCTTCCCCAATCACCCTGTCACCAGATTGTTCTCAGCAAAAACTTTCTCGTAAATTATCTTTGCCTTTGACTGTTCACACACAAAGGTCGCGCAGTTGCCTGCCTCTGGTATCACACACGTAGCTGGGGAGCTGGTTTCAGAGGTTCCCACAGCTGGAATCTCCAGAGGAATTCTGACTAAGAAAGAGGACATGAGGTCATGATGAAGAGGGAGAGAAGGACAGAGAAGGCGGGGAGGACTCAGACAGCCAGAGAGGGGAGGGACCCTATCCAGCCCACCTTGCCCCTCCCATCTCCAAGCTGCTGTTTGGTTGGCGTTGCTCCCACCATTGCATCCAAATGAACAGACGATAAAATGCTCACCTAGAAACAATAATACACTGGTATCAATGAGCTCATGTAGCGCCCGAGTCTTGCTTTCTAAATACTACTCTGGGGACTTCTCTGATGGTCCAGAGCCTCAGACTCTGAACTCCCGATGCAGGGGGCCTGGGTGTGATCCCTGGTCAGGGAACTAGGTCCCACATGACCCAACTAAGAGTGCACATGCTGCAACTAAGACCCAGCACAGCCACATAAACAAATGCTGTTTACAAAGAGTACAAATACCATTCCATTCAAAGGAAAGAGGATTCCTTGGTGAAACGGCTGATTCACTGTTAGAGTAGAGAAAAAATACAAGATGAGCCCTGGACCATCCTGGAAAGTAAGAGAGTTCTTAGGCGGATAGATACACATCAAAACACACAGCGGGCAGTTTGGATGGGCCAGTTAGTAAGGGAGTAACAAATCATCAGTGGATGAAAATTAACGTAAAAGTTTGATGAGCAACATAGTCTCAAAGTATCCTCCAACCATTGCTTTTTATAGCTTTCTTAATTTAACAGTGGGGAGGGCGAATTTGGTGCTCACCTCCTAAACCACTGATCGAAGACAACATTTCTAACAAATGGGAAAATGTACATTGCATGTCTCCCCATGTGATTCTCACAGGGACACATCATAACCTATGTGGTAATCTTACCGAAAACGCATAACCTGAAAGTAGTCACGAGGAAACAGCAAACAGCATTTGAGCAACAGCATTCTACAGAATAACTGGCCTCAACTCTTCAGAAACGTCAGGTTCAAGTAATACAAGGAAAGGCTGAAGAATTCCTCCAGATTAAAGGAGATCAAAGGGACATGGCAGCTAAATGCAACAGGTGACTCGAAAAGGAAAAAATAAACAAATAGAAGATAAGATTGAGACAATGAACGAAATTTGAATATAGCCTAAGGATTAAATAACACATTTTCTAGTTTTGTTAACTGTGTTGTGGTTTTGCAAAAGAATATCCTTATCCTCATCAATATACTCTCAAGTATTTAGGCGTAAAAAGGCATCATGTCTTCAACTTACTCTCTAGTGATTCAGATAAAGAAATGTGTGTACTGTGCATAGTATATTACAATATAGAATATATACTGTATATATAGAATATACAGTATAAATATACACTATTTATAGTATATTATATACCTAATATATTGTATATGTAGTATATACATATTGTATAAAATATATTAAATATACTATATATAATACATTATATATATATATATATATACTATATATACAGTATACTAGACACGTATATGTAGAGAGAATTACAAAATAAATGAGCAAAACATAAATAACTGGTGACTCAGCATAAAGGATATAAGTGAAATTAAAGTAAAATTTACACAAATGATAATAATGGCCAAAACCCCATGGTGCATGCTGTGTGCCAGGCCTTGTCCAAATACTTTGTAACTCACTTGATATTTGCATGAGTCCTACAATGTATGCGGTACTAACATCCCTGTTGTCATGGAGATGGGGAAACTGAGGCCCAGACCAGTTAGGATGGCAGAGCTGGGATGTGACGCCAAGCACCCTTAGACTGTGGGCCCTGAAAATGCACAAGCCATGCAGAGGCTGAAAACGGAACCCAGGGACGGGAGCACAGAGGACCCCACACTCTTACGCCTGAATGCACATGGACAGGCTGCCGGATGCAGCAGGCCGCAGCCTGAGAATCAAAACAACCTCCAGGTCTGAACATATCAGCAAGACTCTGAGAAAGCAGGAGGAAGCTCCAAGTTGAGTGCCTTAGGCGTAGGGGACAAAGACCCCCTTTCCCAGAGGGTCCGCGCAGCCTCTAGCCCAGACGGTTGGCCTTTCCATTCCCCATCCAGAGAGCTCCAAGCTCTGGTTCTCTTCCTCCCTGACCCCTGGCCCACCACCCAGAAGTGAAGGGTTTCTGGCCTTGGCCTGCTGGCGATGATCACTGCCTGGGGCCATGGAGGAAAGGAGGAGGCCCCTTTGGAATGCTGGCCCCAAAGTCAGAGCTGGTAGGGGGGTGGGGGATGACTGAAAGCTGGTGGCCATGCGTACTGCAGGAGATGGGGTGTGGGGATGAGGTCACTGCAGGAGCAGTTGGGCAGGGGCGGCCATCCTCCTGGGCTTTCTGCCAGAAAGGACGGAGGGAGGTCTGCTCCCCGCACCCAGCAGGCGGGGCCTCGCTGCCCAGGACAGTCTCCAGGCAGGGGTGGGAGGGGCTGCCCAGGCCTGTCCAGCCCGCCAGGGACGAGGGGAGGGGGAGGAGGCCGCTGCCGTCCAGGCTCAGCGGTGGATGGACACCCCCATCCCCTCCCCGCTGAAGGGCCTGTCACATGGCAGCCGTGGCTCACACCCGCTTATCGGCGCCCGGGTGTGGAGAGGGTGTCGGGGACGGGAGATAGCGCTGGGACAGAGCTGTCCGCACTGGCCTGCTCTGCCTCCCTCATTCGCACCTCCTCTGAGGCCCCCCAGCCCGTGCATCCCCGGGGCCTCCAGGCTGCCCCCACCCGCCTCCCCGCAAGCCCCCTCTGCAGGCTGCCTTTGAGAAGCAGAGCCCTGCCCTGGACAGTCAGAACACTGGCCGCCGAGCGACCCTGGAGGGTTTCTGGTCCTCGTTCCACCTAGGGGACCAGGCAGATCTCACTCACCTGAAATCATACTGCAAGCAGGCAAAGGAGCAGAGCTAGGCTCTGACTCTGGACCAGGGCAGGTGAGGGTTCGAGCCTCCACCTGGGACCCTGGAGGCAGGGTCCTGGGGCCACAGTGAAGGAGCAGTGAGGGGCACGCTTGTCCCTGAAGAACCCAGGCCGTTCAAGTTTCAGCCTCATATGGGGAGTGAGGACACAGACACGCCATATTGTCCTGGACTCCACTGACCTTGGAGAAGATCCAAGGTCTCAGCCTGTGTCTGAATGGCAATGATGGCGAGAGGTTGAAGGCCTCCTCTGCAGTGTGGGGGCTGGGGGCTGCAGAGAGGTGAGAGGGGACCCACTGCCCAGAAATCAGGAGGCTGGGGTAGAAGTCAGGGGCCCATCATGAAAGGTGGTGGGAATGAAAACCTGTGTCCTACCTGATGGCCTTCCCTGGTGGCTCAGATGTTAAAGAACCTGCCTGCAATGTGGGAGATCTGGGTTTAATCCCTGGATGGGAAGATTCCCCTGGAGAAGGGAAAGGCTACCTACACAAGTTTTCTTGCCTGGAGAATCCTCATGGACAGAGAAGTCTGGTGGGCTACAGTCCATGGGGTCACAAAGAGTCGGACATGACTGGGTGACTTTCACTTCACCTCATGGGCTAAGGTGGGCCCCTGACTGGGCCAAGGTCTTGCAGGTATGGGGAAGGCCTGGCAAATTCAAGGCCCCTGTCCGCCACTGTCCCTACCCCCACAGCCTTAGGAGACATTTGTGCAGAAAGGAGCCCTGGCATCAGCAGAGGGAGGGTGGTCCATCTTGTGCTTTTCAAGGAACTGAGGCTGGGGGAGGGAGAGGTTGGAAATAATCCCAAGATCCTGGCTGGGGGCAGGGGAGAGGGCAGGGCTCCACACTTGCACACAGCTGGAAGACCTAAATTAACTCAGCTTCTCCCTGGGCCAAACACACAAAAACCCTGCTCAGCACACTCTCACTGGCACCCCCTTGCTCCCATGCTCCCACTGGGAAAGGCAGCTTCAGGACCAGACCTGGCGGAGCCTGATGAAGAGTGAGCAGGGAGAGCGCCCTGAGAGCTGCAGCGGCCGGAAGCAGTGCTGGGCACCCAGACATCCCAGACACAGGGCCCTGCTCTGCTCTGCACACAGCAGCCCGCCCACCGGCACACAGCCTGGGCCCTGGCTGGAGCCTAAAGGCCAACGCACGTGCTTTGCTGTCCCCTCTGAGAAGCCTTTGTCATGGCCGGTCTCACGGTCAGCTGGTCCAACTGGTTCCTGCAGGGGGATCGGCCCACCAGCCAGGTCCTAGTTTCCAGCCTTCCTGGGTTCCCTCCCAGGGACAGGGAACACGCCGGGAATCAAGCAGGATAACTTGCTGGTAACTCCACAACAAGTCCTGGGCACATGCTATTTACAGAACCCTCTAGAGGCCCCAGAAAAGAGCCACCTCCACAATCTGCCTGCCTCCAGGAAGTTAAGAGGCCTTGGAGAGCTAAAGCGAGTCAACGATGAATGACTGGATTATGAAGCAAAGTAAAATAACTGCAACGGCCTTAGGGAAAGGGAAAGTGAAGTCGCTCAGTCGTGTCCAACTCTGCGACCCCGTGGACTGTAGCCTACCAGGCTTCTCTGTCCATGGGATTCTCCAGGCAAGAATACTGGAGTGGGTTACCATTTCCTTCTCCAGGGGATCTTCCCAACCCAGGGATGGAACCCAGGTCTCCTGCATTGGAGGCAGATGCTGGCCTTATGGGGTGGAGGTCAAATGTTAGATGGGGGGAAGACGGTTGGGCAGCCAAGTGTGCCTCCCTGGGTCCAAAGCACTGACCCAGCTATGCTGTGTGCACCCAGAGCTGAGTGGGCCACCTCCCTGTTTCAGAGTGCGAGCGTGTGTGCCAAGTCGCTTCAGTCGTGTCTGACTCTTTGCAACCCTATGGACTGTAGCCCACAGGCTCCTCTGTCCATGGGATTCTCCAGTCAAGAATCAAGAATACTGGAGTGGGTTGCCATTTCCTTCTCTAGGGAATCTTCTCGACCCAGGAATCGAACCCACATCTCTTATGTCTCCTGCATTGGCAGGCAGGCTCTTCACTACTAGCAGCAAATTATCATTAATACCTATTTTTGCATTATGCAGTCAATTTAGTTTAATTTTGTTTTTTTTAAGATATAGAAGAGAAATGAACAGAAGTTCTGAAAATACCAGAGCCCATTATTATCACATGAAACTTGCTGGGTGAGTGTGTGAAGGAGATTGCTGTGTAAAATGAAATTTTTACCAAAAGGACCCTCCTTGGCTCTGTCTGCTTCACTGTTTTCAAGGGACACGTTGAAGGCTTGTTTATCCAATCTGCGATCTTAGAGCTGGGAGACATAGCTAACATGTCAGATGGTCAAGTCAGGATCATAAAGAATGAGAACTCACCTGAAGATGGGCAGGAACTATAAGAAAATAGAATCTTAACAGTTGGGCATATATATGTATAATGCCACTTTGTGTTCCAAAAATTGACTATGTAAGCACATGACGGGAAGAGATGTGACGGTAGATCATGTGGAAAAGACATGAAGCTGCCAGTTACAGTGAGTTCCACATGAACCAGTGGTATTGTGAGAAAAGGAGGGTGTCAATCCCCTCACTTGATTCAGCATTGCTATCACCTCACCCTGAAATCTTTCCCCAGATGTGGCTGCCCACCGGGAGGGCATGTGAAATAATGCTGAAGGGTCTGAAATCCATGAATCCCCATGAGATGCACAGATGTCTCTAGGAGCTCCTCATCTCTAAAGGGCTATCAGGTGAGAGTGGGTACCCACCAGGTCTGTGCAGCCCAGAACAGCTGTTAGGGTCTGTCATTGATAGGCAGAGTTACAAGGAAGGTTTTGTCTTAATGTTATGAAGCTCTTCTACAAAGAAAATTGGACGCCTGGGGGCCCAAAGGCATAGGAGAAAGTTCTTCCTTGATATTCACAAAATCAGAGTCGCTCAGTCGTGTCCAGCTCTTTGCGACCCCATGGACTATCAGATCAGATCAGATCTGTCGCTCAGTCGTGTCCGACTCTTTGTGACCCCATGAATCACAGCACGCCAGGCCTCCCTGTCCATCACCAACTCCCGGAGTTCACTCAGACTCACGTCCATCGAGTCAGTGATGCCATCCAGCCATCTCATCCTCTGTCGTCCCCTTCTCCTCCTGCCCCCATCCCTCCCAGCATCAGAGTCTTTTCCAATGAGTCAACTCTTCGCATGAGGTGGCCAAAGTACTGGAGTTTCAGCTTTAGCATCATTCCTTCCAAAGAAAATCCCAGGGCTGATCTCCTTTAGAATGGACTGGTTGGATCTCCTTGCAGTCCAAGGGACTCTCAAGAGTCTTCTCCAACACCACAGTTCAAAAGCATCAATTCTTCGGCGCTCAGCCTTCTTCACAGTCCAACTCTCACATCCATTCATGACCACAGGAAAAACCATAGCCTTGACTAGACGAACCTTTGTTGGCAAAGTAATGTCTCTGCTTTTGAATATGCTATCTAGGTTGGTCTTAACTTTCCTTCCAAGGAGTAAGCGTCTTTTAATTTCATGGCTGCAGTCACCATCTGTAGTGATTTTGGAGCCCCCCAAAATAAAGTCTGACACTGTTTCCACTGTTTCCCCATCTATTTCCCATGAAGTGGTGGGACTGGATGCCATGATCTTCGTTTTCTGAATGTTGAGCTTTAAACCAACTTTTTCACTCTCCACTTTCACTTTCATCAAGAGGCTTTTTAGTTTCTCTTCACTTTCTGCCATAAGGGTGGTGTCATTTGCATATCTGAGGTTATTGATATTTCTCCCGGCAATCTTGATTCCAGCTTGTGCTTCTTCCAGTCCAGGGTTTTTCATGATGTACTCTGCATATAAGTTAAATAAACAGGGTGACAATATACAGCCTTGATTAACTCCTTCCATGGAATTCTCCAGGCCTGAATACTGGAGTGGGTAGCCTTTCCCTTCTCCACAGGATCTTCCCAACCCAGGGATGGAACCCAGGTTTCCCACATCGCAGGCAGATTCTTTATCAGCTGGGCTACTAGGGAAGCCCAAGAATACTAGAATGGGTAGCCTATCCCTTCTCCAGGGGGTCTTCCTGACCCAGAGATCGAACCATGGTCTCCTGCACTGCAGGTGGAGTTTTCACCAGCTGAGCTACCAGGATGCTCACAAGGTCAAGCTCAAAGACCTTCTTCTTGCCAGAACACTCCTGTCTAGGGGCCATGTGCATAATGGGAGGGTGGGAGTAAAGGAGGGCCCAGTCTGGTTCCAAACCCTGGATGCTCATCAGGATCACCAGTGTTGCTTGTTCACAAAATAGATTTTAGCTTCACATGCATGTGTGCACCGAGGTGAGTGGGCCACCTCCCTGTTTCAGAGTGCGAGTGTGTGTGCTAGGTCGCTTCAGTTGTGTCCGACTCTTTGCGACCCTATGGACTACAGCCCACCAGGCGCCTCTGTCCATGGACTTCTCCAGGCAAGAATATTGGAGTGGGTCACTGTGCCCTCCTCCAGGGGATCTTCCTGACCTAGGTATCAAATCCAGGTCTCCTGCATTGCAGGCAGATTCTTTACCACTGAGCCACCAGGGAAGACCTTTAGATACTGAATCAAAATCTTCTTCAAGTATGGATTTGGAGAATTTACTGTATTTTTTGAAGCTCACTAGGTGGACTATTCAAGATAGGGAGATTAGACATAACAACAAAATATATGAACCTGGATTGAAATTGATGCTTCAAAAGTATAACAAATATTTTGGGAACATGCAGGAAAATCTCTCATTGAGATTGTTATTAGATGATATTGAGTTCTTGATAATGTTCTTAGAGGGGATAATACTTATTTTGGGTATAGGGGCTTTTTTTCCCTGGGTAATTCAGGCTGAAGTATTAAAAAGTGAAGTGCTGTGCATTATTCACAATAACGAAGGCATGGAAGCAACTTACATGTCCAGGGACAGAGGAATGGATAAAGAAGATGCGGTGCATATATCCAATGGAGTATTATCCAGCCATAGCAAAGTGTGAAACCACGCCACTCGCAGCAACATGGATGTCATTAGCGATTATCATACTAAGTGAGGCCAAGAGAAAGACGAGTACCACATGATATTATTTACATGTGGCAGCTAAAATATGACACAAACGAACTGTGAAAAAGAAACAGACTCACGGACGGAGTACAGACTTGCGGTTTCCCAGGAAGAGGGTTTTGAGGGAGGGATGGAGTGGGATGTTAGACTTAGCAGATGTCAGCTTTTATATAGACAGTGGATAAACAAGGCCCTACTGTATAGCACAGAGAGCTATACGCAATGTCCTATGAAAAGCCATACCAGAAAAGAATATTTAAAAAGGATGTGTGTATATATATATATAGACTTCCCTGGTGGCTCAGACGGTAAAGCGTCTGTCTACAGTGCGGGAGACCCAGGTTCAATCCCTGGGTCGGGAAGATCCCCTGGAGAAGGAAATGGCAACCCACTCCAGTATTCTTGCCTGGAAAATCCCATGGACGGAGGAGCCTGGTGGGCTACAGTCCACGGGGTTGCGAAGAGTCGGACACGACTGAGCGACTTTACTTTCACTTTTCATATATATATATATATATATATATATATATAAAACTGAATCACTTTGCAGTACAGCAGAAATTAACACATTATAAATCAACTATACTTCAATTAAAAAATAAAAAACAACAACACAAGTGAAGTGCTATGTCTACGACTTACTTTTTTTTTAGACAATGAGTTAATTTTAGGTAGTTCAAGAAAAGAAGAACACAAAGGAGATGCAATATAGAGGGAGAGGGCTTTCAATGCACTTTCAACTTTTCCGAAGGCTTGAAATTATTCAAAATAAAACTGGGAGGAAAAGTTAAGCCTCCTGGGCTACTCTGATGTGAGCCAAACACGAGGTGCACTGGACAAAGGGTCCCTCCATCCCACCCAGCCTGCTGACTGAAGCTCCGTGTTGGGGCCGGGTCCCAGCAGTGTGGCATTAGCTCAGTGACCCCTAGAGGTGCTGTGCGCTCAGGGCAGACTGGCCCTTGGCCAAACTGTCAAGTTCATGAGCACAGAAGAAAAGCCCATCCAACTACCCCATCTCCTCTGCCCCAAATTATAGAGTGCAGGGCATCTGTCAGCCCTCTGACCTAAGGGTTGGTCCCTGGATACCTATGGCATCCCGTGATAGGTTGTCTCCATGACAACATCCAGCACAGCGGCCGGATGGAGGCTGGAGGCAGGCAAGAGCGGGAGCTCCACAGCCGATACGAGGCCACCCCTCACCAGCTCCACCAGAATGAATCAGAGGTTCGAGGAGGAGACCAGGGGCCCATGAAGGGGAAGGGCAGACAAGGTGGACGGGGGCGTGAGCAGGCAACACAACAGCAGGCCCTGGGTGGGGACAGGCACTGACGGGAAATTCGAGGTGCGTCATGCTGACACCAGTGACCGACAGGGGCTCAGGAGGATGAGGCCAGGGAGCCCGTGGGCACTCACAGTCACTCCTAGAGCAGGACTGCAGGCTGCACCCGGCCCCGCAGGAAGCCGCTCCCTCCAGATCACACTCTGCCTCTCCTGCTGGGCTCCAGTCTAAGTCCTGAAGGATGGACAGAGGTTTCCAGTTGGAAGACCGAGGCCCGAGGCCAGAAGCGCTGGCAGGGGTTTAAGGGGCTCGCACGCCCATCCTACCTTGGCCACTTGTGTGAGGTCCCCCTGCCACACGATACTGGTGACACAGTCTCAGTGCACAGACCAGAGAGCCCGAAGCCTCGAAATAAAGATGTCACTGTGAGTGGAGAGAGTAGGGAGCCCCTCACCCCCAGGCAGGCTCTCAGCAGCAGAGCCCCCAGCCTGGTCCTTCTCCCCGGCAGCACCAGGGGCTCCCTGGGTACATCGGGGCGGAAGGCAGAGTCCCAGGTACAGGAGCCCAAAAACTCACAGGACCGAGGAGGGCTGGACGGGGATTGGCTCAGGGCAGTAGTGAGGTGGAGACGCCTGGCCTACGGCTCTGCTGCGTCTGAGCCCCAGTTCTCAGACGTCCCACGGGAGGAGGCGGAAGTGATCCGATTCAGAGGAACGTCCTGAGCTCTATGCAGTGCTTACACTGGAAAGTCTGTCTTGGTGTTAGCTCAGTTGTGTCCAACTCTTTGTGACTCTATGGACCGTAGTTCATCAGGTTCCGTGTCCATGGGATTCTCCAGGCAAGAATACTGGAGTGGGTTGCCATTTCCTACTCCAGGGGATCTTCCTGACCCAGGGATTGAACCTGGGTCTCCTACATTGCAGGCAGATTCTTTACCCTCTGACCCTTAACGGAAGTGCTGAGATAAAAATTCAAGCATTACCTGTCATACACCAACAAAGCTTTTACATATAAAAATGAGGATTGGGAGACTGCATTTTTTAAAATTATACGTAGTTATCTCTATTTTTCACAATGACCAGGTAGCATTTTTACAGGAACTAAAAATATGTTAAGACCCTTTACTGACTTCCCTGGTGGCCCAGTGGTTAAGAAGTGGCCTTCCAAGGCAGCGAGTGTGTGTTCAGTCCCTGGTTGGGAGCTAAGATTCCACGTGCCTCGTGGCCAAAACACTAAAACAGAAACAATGTTCTAACAAATTCAATAAAGACTTTAAAAATGGTCCACATTAGAAAAAAAAAATCTTTTAAAAAGGACTGTAATTTACTGATCTAAAAATCAAGATTCTCAACCATCCAGGTGGAGATGCGGGAGTGGAAACAGTACGGGGATAACCACACACTTGCTGGAAATTCAGGTCAGGGGACAGCGCAGTGACAGGCTCAGGGGACAGCAGACGGGGGCTCGCCTCTGAAGATGGGTGGTAAGACCTCCCCCCAGAGCCACCCTCGGGCTCCTGGAGAAACACCCAGACCCCTCTGTCCCCTCTCCAACAAGGAGAGAAAGTAACAGGTGTTTTTCTGGGGGTGGGGGGTTTGGTCACAGTGACATTTTGGCTGTTTCTCCCTGAGAAGAAAAAAGACTGGCACAAGCTAATGGGGAACGATGTGATGAAGAGGCCATTATAATCAGGCTGTGGTGTTCTGACCCCACCAGCTTCCTTCTTTTTTAACGATTGGCAGAATCAGGCCAGTCATTACCATCTTAACTTTATCTCAAGCCCTGGCATTTCTGTTAGAGACAAACGAGACAAACACAAAACACCATGAAAATTGTTCTGGTAATACCACTTGGAACGACAGCAGTGATGGGACACAGACAAGTCCCTACACCCTACATCCTATTTGAAGATATTTTTACTTCCTACCCTGATGACAGCCCATGAAAGGATTCCACGTAAACCCAAACTAGAGACTTGGCTCAGAAACACAGCCACTGCTTCCCTCGGAGCTAACAGTTTTGGGGTCTTTGGCCCAACCAGCCATCCTATGCCATCCAGGTAGACAGACAGGCCCAAGGTGAGGGCTGGTGACTGTGCAGGCACAGACCCTTCTTAGGTTCCTCAACCTCTGGAATAAAAGGCCCACCTGGAAAGCAAGCGACACGCATGGATTGGTCACTAGAAGAGCCACATTTCTGAAGGCAAGTAGGGACTCTGATCAACCCCGGAAAGCACTGACCTCTCACCTTCAATGACCGTTTCTTGTTTTTAATTTACTTTTGCCGCACTGGGTCTTTGCTGCCATGCGGGCTCTCTCTAGCTGGGGTGTGGGGGCTGCCCTCCAGCTGCGGTGTGCAGGCTTCTCATTGCGGCGGCTTCTCTTGCTGTGGAGCGCCGGCTCCAGGGGCACAGGCTCAGCAGCTGCAGCACGCAGGCTCAACAGTTGTGGCTCACAGGCTTAGTTGCTCCTAGGTCTGCAGAATCCTCCTGGACCAGGGATCGAATCCGCGTCCCCTTCAGTGGCAGGCAGATTCTTAACCACTGGACCACCAGGAAAGTCCCCCTGTGACTGTTTCTTCCCAAAGAACTAAGGAGGGTTCAAGTCAGAGGACATTCAAGTCTCTGGCTGGACGGCAGACAAGAAACCAGACGCTCTCCCCAAGCGGGCCCCAGGCTCACAGACACCCACGGAAGAATGTCTTTCTAAGCCAAAAGCCTGTGTCAGAGACGACTTCAACATACCCCATGTCGGGTGCCTCGTTCCTCATGGATTACTTCTTTGGGAAGATGAACTTTGGGCAAAACACTTAAGCTCTCCAAGCCTCAGCTTCCTCATGGGTAAGATGAGGACAGTGCCATTTCCCTTAGAGGGTAGTTGTGGGATAACACATGGAAAGCAATGAGCTTTGTATACACGACTCACTAAGTGAGCAGAAAATGCAGGTGCTGGGGGCTTCTACGTGGCAGAAGAGGAAAAACAGCGGGTCCACGAGAGGAGCAACGAGAAAGAAATATACAACACGTGGTCAGGATAATGCATAGAGGCGTTAGACCAACTCAAGTCCTAATTACAGAAAACACAATATTGGGTTCCAAGAAAGCTGAGTAAATACATGATTTGGAGACAGAAAACATAACACCTTCCTGTACGATAAGGGACATGCATCCCAACGGATTTAAATTCACCTGCCAAAGGTAATAAGAAACCAAAACACAGATTCCCAGAGAAGATGAGCATTAACCATGGAATTCTTATTGTTTTTAAAGGAAGGTCACCCCAAAGAGAAGGGGTCCCATCCTCTGCTCTGTTTGTAGGACAAAGGAATGCCAGGAGTGAGTCCTGGGTTGGTTTTGTTTTGGGTTTTGCCACACTACGAGGCGTGTGGGTACCATGATCAGGGGTCGAACCTATGCCCCCGGCACTGGAAGCACAGAGTCTTAACCACTGGGCCGCCAGGTAAGTCCCCTGGGTTTTTTAAGAAAAGCCAGGGCCTTCTCTTTGTCTCACAATCAGAACTTCTGGTGCTCTAAACATTCAAAGGTCAGAACCGCCAGCTTGGGAACTCCCATCACTAGAAATAAAAATACGGCCTCGGTTTATCAAATTCACTAGGGAGCTAAACAGCCTTTCAAGAAGCAGCCAGACAGACCACATCAGGATCGCTATCTCCAGTGTCACCTAGACTGCGGCTCATTTTTAAAATTACATTAGGTAAATGTAAATGCCATCTGCTCAGAGCTCTGCACACTCACGTCTGCCATCAAACACACAACTCCTGAATGTGTCATCAAATCTAACACTTTGGAAAGGTCTCCACACGATAAAGCAGCCAGAGCTGGAGACAACTTGGTCGCCTGTGCGGGCTGGCTGTAATAATGAAGTAACACTGTTAGGAACCTGTTCAGATTTCCTTCCAATTGGCCTAAGAGCCATTATCTGTTTTCTGCAAAAGAAAAAGTGAGCATCCGTTTCCTTAATGGCCTCCAATAAAATGACGCGATGCCACAACGGCATGCTGTGCTGGCCCCGGTCCTCCCAGGCCCGCCCGCCCTCTAAGAGGCCTCCCTTCCAGACCCAAACCGCCAGCTTGGGCAGGCCCCGCCGGGAGCCCAGATAAGACAGAGGGACCAGAGCCGGAGAGGGTTCGCTTCTGCCTTCCCCAGCTCCTACCCACGCGGCACAGCCCAACGACTCAGGCCATCTGCTGCCTAGCACGCAGGGAGGCCCCGCCACCACGACCCACCACAGGGGTGCGGGGAAGACCCACCCAGAGGAGTGATCTCTAACTAGCTGTCCTGGAAGTTAGTGCAAGCGGTTGGTCAGGGTGCGGTTTAGAGTAAGGTTCACGGAACTGCACAGCCTACGTGACCCCCTCCAACAAGTCATTTACGTGTGTTCCTCACAGGCCAAAAAACACACCGAAGTGAACCCGATGGGGTGCACAACGAGCGCACAGATCACCAAGAGATGTTCACTCAAGAATGCAACTCAGAGGCGCTGTGCCCGGCACGCTGGAAATACTAAAGGAATAAGGCTGAAAGTAAATAAAGCTCGCGCTGCTCTCAAGAAGCGTCTCATGGCGGGGAGAAGTCAACACCCACAGTTTTCACTGCAGGCAGAATGTGGTGAGGTATCAATAGAGCATCAATGCCTGCGCTGAGGTCGTGGGTGCAGAGGAAGTCAGGAACCAGAACTGAGGGCAGGGCAGCAGCTGCGCAGGGTTTACAACTCAGGGGCGGCGGGGCGGGGGGGCGGGGGGGCGAGCGGGTAGCAGGGAGAAGTTTAAATGGGCTTCAGGTATTCCAGGCATTAACTAGCCGGGAGCCAACGGATAGGCAAATCCTTGGTGCCACCTGGTGGACATCCTCTGTCACTGCGGCACAAACCTCAGACTCCCATTCTATTCTAGAAGCCTTTGAGACCAGCCACTTGAATATTTTCTCTCCTCGTGGACTCTTCGTCTACAAATGACAATTCTCAAAAATAATTAATTGGTCATATCTATGTGTTGCCAAACAGGGCTTCTAATCAGGTTCATTAAATTCCACCCAAAAGTAAAGAAGCTTGACATCTCAAGATTCATTGCTTTACCTCATGGAAATGAACCATTTCTATTAGATTTTTTAAAACTGTTGACATAGCTAAAGGACCTCCAATACTACTTTTTAGAAATCTCGGAGACATAGAAATTCCTACCAGGAATCACAAAGTGTGACTCTTCCACCATGACCTTCTCACAATATTTCAATTAAGAGGGATAAAATACTATCCCCAGAAATAAAGAGAAAAATGAACACTTAGTCACTCACTATCTTCTCTGATTCAGTCCTCTTTTTTCACAGGAAGTAAACATCTTTAATCTATCTAATGTAGGAACCAGTCCTACTTGGAAATTCAGAAAACTCTTTTTCCTCCCTGATTTTAAAACTTACAAAAAAAACCTGAAATATTTTAGAGCTCTCTTTTCTGCAGATAACTCAATCTACATAACAAATTCTTCCCACTTTCAGGAAAATTGGAAGACTTTCAGAAAATGTTTCTAGAAACTAGGGTACTGAAGCAGAATGGTTCACCAGATTGAAACCCCAGAGACCTGAGGCTTTGCACTAAGATGCAAATCACAGCCACCAGTATCTCCTTTTTCATTCATAAAACGGGTAATAACAATCCCCAAATCATCCCGTCTCATAGAATAATTCTGAAGACACAAAGAGCCGTTAGTTAAAATAAAAAAAAAAACTTAGAAATCTGCAAGGCCTATGTGAAGAGCTATTTTTGTAGCAAATGTCATTCAAAAGACAGGAATGCAATTGCATTTGGTACAAAAGATAGCTCTGCAGAGGGACAGTTTCCTGTGGGAAAACACAGAATTAAGCAAGATGAGACCAGTTCAAGGTAGACAAAAGGGTTTCAGAAGAAAACAAGTTGGACACAAATGATGCCCTCAACAAAGGACCAAGGGCTTAACATGAACCAAGTCTTTAGTATCAGTAAATCAGCAACAATCCTTTTCATATAATATTTAGGTATAAAAATACTTTACAAAGGAAATCCTTGCTGCTGTCAAATTACCAAAAACCACTGCACTCTTGTCAAGGCTGTAACGAAAACTGGAAATCGACCAGGAGAGAAAATACAATACATATAACAATCATAAATCTGGCACTCCCTCACAACCTGAAATCAGGTTTTGTACATGAGGGCCTGAGCTTGTTTCTTCCCACCCAAGAGACAGAGATGACAATTTGTCCCCCCATCTAACCCCCAGCTCCACACACATGTAGCTGGGCCTTCGTGCTGATGCAGGGCCAGAGAGACTGGCCACAAGCGACACAGGCTGAGGCTAAAATAGGTACCTGCAAGACTCACTTAGGTATTTGGTTATGTTCCTCTAGCAAGACATAAAAAAAGACACTCCAAAAATAAAGCGATTGGACACATCAAGAGATGAAGCCCTTAAAATAAACTCATGCCAATCAAGTGAAAGAAAGAGACCGTGACGGTGTGATAAATGGGGAATCCCCACCTGAGGGACAAGAAGGGAGGGAGTCACAGGGGTGGGGAGTCAACAGGGGTGTGGCCGCCCCGTGTGCTACCCGTGAAGCCTCTATGGACACTCAAACCCTGGGAGATGGTCCTTCTCACACTGGGCACCCGCCCTAGGAGGGGGCGGGAGATGCCAAGCCAGTGAAACAAGCACATCTGCCCAGATGGTCACTTCTACTGAGTGATTTAGGAGGGGGATAAGGAAATGTTTAACCAATAAAATAATGGATTTCAAGTGAAACAGATATGGAAATGAAGACTGTCTAAAGATAAAACAGGAGATTTCAAAAAAAAAATTCCTGATCTCTTCAGCTGAAGCCTCAAGATCCCAGGAGGCATACTTTCCCTTTCTTCCCCCTCCTGGAATTAGTGGAAGTTTGGAAAATAACGCCGTAGAAGGAAAACACAGACAGGTAAGCACTTCTAATAGGACCACCACCCCCACTGCCGAGCCGTCCAATCTGCAGCTCACTTTCTTGCCAGGACAATTATAATGTTCAGGCTGGAATCTTCAGGTATGTTTCATTTGCCTGGATTCCATCTCTTCTTGAAACAGGCACATGGCTGACCTAAGCTATAATAAAGGGGGTGATTGTGATTAGAGCTGTCAGATGACTCACTTCTGATAAAATCACTGCCTCTCATCTTCCCGCGGGCTCATGTTCGCTCCGGTCCTATGACGCTGCAGTTCTTTCCTACATATTCCAGCAGACATTTCTGCCTGGCTAGAAGGAATCCTCCTCTTGGCCCATTTTCTGCTCTTATTTTTGCACGCCAGCAACTGTCACTTGTAACTGCTCTCCATCCACACCATGTTTTACCTCCTGGCCTTAAGTTTCTACATATGAAGAGCAGAACCATCCCTTCACTGGAGATTTATGAGAGCTTAAAGAACAACGCTGTGAATGATGAGCAATTCTCATACAAGAAGAGAGACCCACATTTAGATTTCCCCCTTGACAATTACTAGCAATGTCACTTGAACATGACCCCTCAAAACCTCAATCTCCTTCCTTTAAAACAAGAGAATCACCACCTGTTTGTAAGAGCTGTTTGCAAGGACGGACTGGGATAGCATGAACAAAGCCACATACATACTGGGAGGTAAACAAGGCCCTTGATAAATCCCCGTTCATCTGCTCCACTTCCTCCGAAGTACACGCATATATACTTCATTACCTAGATAGAAAAGTAAATAAATACCTTATTTTTATTAGCCACATTCTCCTAAAGTAAGGTTCAAAGTATAGTTGTAAACAAGAAGCAAATACTAAATGGACGGATTTCAGAAGACAAAACACAAGCACTTCTCAGGTTTTCTGAATTGCCACATGTAATTACATGCATCCCCTTGGAAACAGGAATTCATGATTCAAATATAAATTCATTCCTTGAGAGGAACAGACCCACCTTGGGTCTGCGATGCCATGTCCTCTTTGTCAGCATCACTAAAGGACATGATTTTACTAACAATGATTTCATTATGAATTGCTAGAAAATAACCTGAATTTTTAGCAGTGCATTCAAGGTTTCTAGCATCTGGTGCAAACCTTCCCCCCTTTTTTCAAAGCAACTTTTTATTGAAATATAGTTGACTTTTAATGTTGTATTCACTTCAGGTGTATGGCAAAGTCATTTAGTTTTATATATATACATATATATATTCCTTTTCAGATTATATTCCATTATGGTTATTACAAAATATGTGATATAGCTCCGTGTGCCATACAGGAGGCCCTTATTGTTTATCCTCTTCTTTTATTTTCACCTCCTTCCCTTTACAAGTGCTCTGAGCCAATTGTCCGTGGGGCTGCTTCTCAGCACACATCCTGCCTCCTCCCCTTGCCTGCCTTTGCCTCCCATTTCTGTTTTCCTTAACCAAATTCACCCAAGTTTCTACATGTAGATGTTTGTACATATACATATAATATTTTTTACTCAACTAAATTCAATTAGCAAGCTCTAAGACCTTTTTTCCAATTTAACTTATTAAAATAGCTTTTTATTTTGCTTTCATGCTAACAGATATGCTAAAGATTTTTAAATTCAAAATTCCACCTGAAGTCAAGTTTGATCTGAAAAATGTTGCCAAATCTAACAAAAGCTATAATAGAAATTGAGTGAAAAATATAAATACATATATAAAAGTTGATGTCCCTTTGATATTATTCTAAGAAAGATGAAAAACTACATACCCATAGTAGATATATATTCCTATCAACATTCAACTTTATGTCCTCATACATTATACACAGAGTTATCTGCCTCCTTTACAACCAACATCTATAAATCTCCTTCTCAAAAAGCACAGGAATATTGAAGGTGGAGAAAAAAGGTCTTCTGAACAGTGAGCCACTAAAAGCAATAAAATTCACATACTGTGTTCTTGAGGGCTCTCTTCACTCACTATAAAAGGCTAAAAATAAATGTGGTGAACACAGGTGAGAAGCCATACGGCAGACTGAGTACTCAAGAATCAACTTGTCCAGATCTGGGTTTCTAAACACCAATCCTAGTTAAAAAGACCCAAGAGAAATGGCTGATTCCAGAGTTTGCATACGTTGAGTCTGGAACATCCCGTCATACCAGAAAGCAGGAAGTGCAGAGAAACGTAGCGGAGTCCTCAGCGATTCTGCAGGAGTTCAGAGCTTCAGCAAAATCTGAGTACAAGTTATTAAGTAAAAGAATTGATAAAGGTTTTGGATTCAAAGAAATTGAGAGAGAGAGAGAGAGATGACTCCCACCAGGTGAAATAGAGGGAAGAAGGAAAAGGCAACCAAGAACATCATTTGCAGCATGTCATTTATTCCTCCCATTTGACAAGTACTTAAAGATTTGTTGAATTAAAGATTTGCCAGTGTGAACATGAGCGTGTGCTCAGTCACTTCCGTCGCATCCAACCCCATGGACTGCAGCCCACCAGGCTCCTCTGTCCATGGGATTCTCCAGGCAAGAATACTGGAGTGGGCTGCCATGCCCTCCTCCAGGGGATCTTCCCGACTCAGGGATCGAACCTGTGTCTCTTGTGTCTCCTGCATTGCAGGTGGATTCTTTGCCACTGAGCCACCAGGGAAGCCCGAACATGAATAGGTCCTATCAATTAATATAGGTATGGAAAACTAACGATATAGGTTCAGAGGCTCAGAATGTGAAAGAAAAGACTGATAATGCTTTAAAATAAAAAAAGGACTGTTACTCAAAGTATACTCCTCAGGAAGCTTATCTTGACTGCCCTCACACATTCATCATCCTGACACGAATTACGTGGAGAAGAGCGGACAGGTCTGTTTTGAAACTCTCTTCAAGGCTACTTGAACATGTCTGAATAGCATTCACTGATTGACTCTTCAGGAGAAGCAAGGTTAAGTCTTTTTAATGGTTAGTTTTATACATTCCAGTGTAATAAGAATTCTGGCATAGACAAGATACACTGAAAGGTACAAATATACATGTTTTATTTTGAATTAATTGCAAATTTAAAATGTGTACGGCTGGCATAGAACACCTGCATACCGTTCACCCAGATTCACCAACTCTTAACACTTTGCCCAATACACTTTATTGCTTTCTCTCTCTCTCTCTCTAAACCTTTTAAAAATAAGTCGTAAGATAACCTTCGGGATCTCTTTCCTAAGAGCAGAGACATTCACTTGTATAATCATAGTACCATGATCAAAATCAGGAAATTTAACACTGATAAAATATAATTATCTAATCTATAGACCTCAAATGTTACCAGTTATCCAAATAAAGTCTTATATAGCAACTTTTGTATTCCTGATCCAGGATCTGACCTAAGATAACACAAGGCATTTTATTTTCATGTATTTGAGTCTTTAGTTTTTAGTCTTCATTAATGTGGAACAGTTAATTTCTCGGCCTCTGTCTTTGAGGACACTGACATTTTTGAAGGCTCTAAGTTGGCTATTTCATGGAACATCCCTCAGTTGAGGTCTGCCTAATACTTCCGCATGATGAGACTCAGCATTATGCATCTGGGGCAGAAATATCATAGAAATGATATTGTATCCTCCTTAATGCATCATGGGCTTCCCTGATAGTTCAGTTGGTAAAGAATCCACCTGCAATGCAGGAGACCCCAGTTCAATTCCTGGGTCGGGAAGATCCCCTGGAGAAGGGATAGGCTACTCACTCCAGCATTTTGGCCTGGAGAATTCCACGGACCGTATAGTCCATGGGGTCGCAAAGAGTTGGACACAACTGAGCGAGTTTCACTTCACTTTAATGCATCACACCAGGAGGTACAGTTTATCAGTAAGTCCCACACATTTAATATTAACCTTGATCACTCGGTTAAAGGGCAGTTTCTCCACTGTGAAGTTATCATTTCTTGCTTTGTTATCAATAGGTAATTTGTGGAGGAAATCTTTTGGACTATGTAAATGCCTATTCCTCATAAAACGTCACTTTCCAGCTTTAACAACCACTGATGACTGTCTGAAACACTTACTGCCATTAACGGCTACAAAATGATTTTTCTCTTTCATGCTAACAAACTTATCAGTTGACAGTAAGCAGAACTTCTCCTACACCCATGTATTGACTTACATATTAAAATATGGATTCCTATTTAAGAGGTCTATAATCCATTTTATTTTGATATCCAGTAGTTCCAGACACGTTAAATTAGAACTCCATAAACCTGATTCCTGCATCGCTTTGACATGCCCTCGCCATTTGTTTGACCGCTTTCTTGCTTTCTGGCACAAGATGTTCCAGCATGTACTTTCCCTCACCAGCCCTGGAATCAGCCATTTCTGCAAATGCCAGGTCCTTTCAGCAGGAGATGTTTTTTTTAGAAACCAAGATCTTGTCTCAAGGTACACTCATTGCTAATAGCCTACCACTGCTTCTAGGCCCTTTCAGCAGATAGATCATACAAATTATAGCCAGGTTAAGAAAAACAACCCACTTTCCATGACAGCATTTGCTCAAAACACATTTAAGAGAAATATTCACACACACACAAAAAGCTGTTTTATGAAATGCTCTTAATTACTGGTTAATTTTCCCTTTTAAACTTTGTATATGTTTTGCTTCTACTACACAGGAAGCTAGTCATACAAATTTTATGAAAACAGCGCACACACAAAATTGTAATTTGCTCACTAAGGTGTAGAAGTGAAAGCTGGGAGAGCCTATTTTCCAAAGGTGAGAGTGAAGAGGATTTACCAAAGCTCCAGAATAGTAAGTATTTGAAAAATAAGTGAGTCTAGGAGAAGGAAATGGCAACCCACTCCAGTGTTCTTGCCTGGAGAATCCCAGGGACGGGGCAGCCTGGTGGGCTGCCGTCTCTGGGGTTGCACAGAGTTGGACACGACTGAAGCGGAAGCGACTTAGCAGCAGCAGCAGCAGGGAACTTTAAGCCATTTTTCTTCTAATATTACAAAAAATACTAAAATCTGCAAGTTGATCAGAGGAGAGAGATTAATCTGCTTAGAATACTAACACTCTTACCACTTTCTCACTCCTACAAGAACGCCTGGAATGTTCTGAGGGTGTGAGTACCCCTGTGAACACCTTGGAGACACACATCACTGCTCATCAGAGCCAAACAGGCTGAGAAAAAGCCAGTCAAGTGTGACAGAATATGCCCTAAAATTGTTCTTGTTTTCCTAACTCTGTTTCTCAGGTCATTCCGTCTTATCACAGATCCTGTTAAGTAACTATGTAACCTAAGCAGCATTTACTCCCAAATACACCTCTTGGACTTTCCAGAAAGTCTTTCTTTCCCACAGTACATCAACTCAGCCACCATCTTGGGAGAATCCTCAATCTTAGACATCAATTGGAGCTGTCCGCAGTTCCACACCACCAACTATTCTCCCGTGTTCATCTCCCTTTCCTTTGGTCCATAAAGATCTCAAATATCTTGCATGTAAAAAACTTCACCTTAAAAAAAAAAAAAAGCCAAGCGTCTAAAAGAAAAGCTTTCCTTCCCATTTAATCAACCAAGTGCAATCGGGATGCCCTCCTAAAATTTTCCCTCTTCCTCACCCCAAAACGGGATTCATGCTTCCTCTCTCCTCGGTCACTCCACGTGCATGGGTTCAGTCCCGCGTGGGTCCTCACGTGGACTGCTGCACTCATGTCTCAGACCTCTCCTGCAAGCACCAGCTTCCTCCCCTACCACTCTACACAGTGCTGCCAGAATACTTCCTGACAAAACCCACAAATCAAGTCACCCATGCTTTAAAAACCTATGACTTCCCAATGTCTAAAAACTAAAGCCGACAAGATGCTTTCAAGGAATACAAAGCCGTCTATTAATTCGGCCCCCTGTCCTACCTATTGTGATAGAAATCTTCAACCCGCTTCTGAGCCGTCCATACTCTTTTGTACCATAAGTGTCATCCAGGATGGAGCAACACCTAAATCCCAGGACACTGCGGTCAACCGTCCTCCGGGACACCTGAAGGCAGTTAGGCTGGGGCGCCTGACCCGAGGCCACGCGGCCCCGCCCCCCGGGGATCCTCGCCGAGCCTCAGTTCGCTTCTCGGCTTCTCGTCGCTTCCCCGCCCCGGAAACGAAGAGGGGGAGGGCGTGACTCTGACCCACACCCCGACCCCCGACCCCACCCAAAGCCTCACCGCTCCGGCCAAAACCCGTCAGCCCTCGGGGCCGCGCGCCGGGTAAGTGGGTCCGGCCCCTGCGGCGCGTCCCCGGCTGCTGCGCGCGGCGCGCGGGGTCGCTCGCAGTCGCTGCTGCTGTTTAGGAAGAGCTACGCGCGGCGTCTCCGGGGGAACTTCGGTCCGTCCTGTCGCCGGTACCCTCCGCCCGGCTGACTCGGGCCTCCCGGGGTGGGGAGAGGGCCGACTTGCGCGTCCTAACTGGAGTTGGGGAGCGGCAGGTGCAGAGTCCGGGCTGAAGTCGCAGCGCCCCTCTTCCTGAAGGCGGGAAAGCTGGGGGTCGGGGGAGGCTGTGCGGGGGTCCTCCGAGGCTGGACTCGTTGCGGTGGGCCTCAGCCTCCTAACCTCCCCTCCCCCTCTTACAGGAGGTTCTAATAACTTTTAATTGCGTCTTGGCTTCCCTTGTGGCCCAGCTGGTAAAGAATCAGCCTGCATTACGGGAGACCTGGGTTCGATCCCTGGGTTGGGAAGATCCGCCGGCCAAGGGAAAGGCTACCCACTCCAGTATCCTGGCCTGGAGACTTCCATGGACTTTCCATGGGGTCGCAAAGAGTCGGACACGACTGAGCAACTTTCACTTCACTCCACTTGCGTCTTGGGACGTTCTGGCTTAAAATTCATCCCTAGGCTAGCAGGTCCCTGGATTCAGCCAAATCTCTCTGCGCTCCTTCCTCTCTGAGATGCAAGTACCGAGGGCAGGGGAGCGGGGATTGGACTGAAGGGACCCCTGGAGCGCTGGCCTCCGCCCAGAAAAGAGGTCGGGACCAGCGGTATCACAGACGCCCCGACCTTTCTGGCGGAATCGAGGGAGACAGTTAAGAGGTCGTCCCTGCCGCCTCAAGTGAGTATTAATCACCATAGCGTGGGGGAGCAGGCTGACCCATGAAAAGTACTATTAAAATGATGCCTTCCTCCTTCCACTGGAAGGAGGTGGATGGGCTTGAAAGTTCCAGTTCCCCATCCTTTCCTCGCCTTCCCGGTATGATCCCGCAACCAGCGACCTGGAAGCCTGGCTTCCAGCCCCAGAACTTTCCGGGCTCCGGGAAGAATCCAGGCTGGAGGGAGGCTGGGGGCTGGAACTTAAGAAGTGCTGCCCCGTGGGTTCCAGAGGTGGAGGCGGAAGGGTGAACGGAGTAGTGTGGTGGAGAAGGGAGAGGTGAGTGAGTGCTTCGGCAGACTTTGAGAGAGAAATACGCCCCTATGTAGAGACTTCGTTGCACTTAGAGGGAGAAGAGGAACGAAATCAGGCTGGAAGGTGCCCAAGGCCAAGCAAGCCCCTGGGCCTGGGCTGTCAGGAGGAAGGGATGGGAGTGGTCGTTAGAGAGGATGGCCGCAAGAGGGCGCAGGAGCGCCGGCGGAACGCAACTGCGGCTCCCAGGTAAGACTTGCAGGCTCTGAGATGGGGCATGAGTGGTGAACAACAAGGCGATGCCCAGAGTAATGGTTGTTGGTTACCAGGCGGCTCTGACTCTCGGCACGCCTCACAAAGGGGGCAGAGGTCTGACTACAGCATGTGTTGGGGGCATTTCCAGCCTGGCAAGTGCCTCAGTGGCCAGACAGCCTGCTGGTCTGTGAATTAGACTTTAGTAGATTCTACACAAAATTGAGAGGACACACTATTTTCCTTTCTGCGTTCGCTTTTTCAGCTTAGAGTAATGTTTTTCCGTTTCATTCACATTGTCTGAAGTGGAAGGATGTCTCTTTTTGTAAGACTGAGTAAAATATGTGTGTGTGTGTGTATAAATATGTCACATTTTCTTTATGCTAGACCAGGGAAACAGAAAAAGATGCACCTCAAATTTCTGGGTGCCTAAATTAAAAAATAAACCAAAAATGGGTCACATCAAATTTTAGTGAGAACATAGAGGAATAAAAATTACCCTGTATAGCTGCAGTTCAGTCGCTCAGTCGTGTCCCGTGTTGCTCTTTGCGTCCCCATGGACTGCAGCTCGCCAGGCTTCCCTTTCATCACCCACTCCTGGAACTTGCTCAAACTCATGTCCTTTGAGTTATGGGAGTATAAAAAATACACCTAGTCAGGAAAGCTAATTGGCTTTTACTTAAGAACTTAAATCTTGTACCGTATTGTTGTAGCCACGTGTTTCGGGAAACAAACTCACTCAGAAGGACAATGCAGACAGCGGAGTGCAGTTTATTACACCGGCAGGCCCAAGGCAGAGTCTCCTCTTAGCCAAGGACCCCGACCAGTTTTTATGAAAACCTTATGTACCCTAAGTGTACGTGCTAAAACCCACCTCCCCAAATTCTCTGAAACTAGTCTGAAGAAAGGAAAAGAAAGACACAATCAAAGTTCCCCTGTGATTCATATGCCTTAAGCCTAGGTGGTCAATTAATAACAGTGGACAATTATCAAAAGTCCTGTGATCATACCCCAGTAAGCATAATAGAATGTATGATTCTATTCGGGTTACACAGATAATTAGGGTATTGTTTTAGGCGGCAGAGAGTCTAGGTACAAGCCCTGGGGCTCTCCATGGGCAGGTGTGGGGGCGGGGCGGGGGGGGGCGGGGCAGCGGGGTCTGGTTTCCAGTTGGTATGTCGTTTCCAGATACTGGAAGTCCACTGTCTGGCCCTGTTCTGTTTCCTCCTTCACTATTAGAAAAGAAAAGAGTAAAAGTAAACACAAAATAATAAATTTCTAAAAACAACTCTGAACTAAGATAGCCTTCCTTTCTGTATTCCTCCAGCCATCTGTAGGTAGTCTCTATTGTATGCAAATATTAAAAATAAAAGTCAATGATAGAGAAACAGAAAAATAGGTGAGTCTCTACCTACATCATCATGGTTATTGTGAGACTCCTAATGCCCAAACCCTCGGGTATCATAACGGTTAACTCTAATAACAACTGTGAGATGTCCAAAACAGCACATTATAACCTACTGCAAACACATGGTGGAGACTCAGTAATCATTGCCCTGATGACGATATACATGTGTTCCAAGCAGAAACTTACTCAGGTGTTACAGCCTTCATTAGGCTTCCGTATGCCCTAAAGTGCCAGCCAGGCGTGTGAGCCTTCAAGACGTGATATGGTGGTCTTTGGTGGCGACGACAGTAGTTGTCCTGAGACAGGGTATTTGGTGGTCATGGGCTGAGGTGTGGTGTGCCTGCTTGCTCCACTGCTACTCAAAACGGTCTAGGCGACCAGCAGACACAAGGAAGAAACTTGTTAAAGATGCCAGTTGATGGGCCCCACTCCAAACCTGCAGCATCAGTTTCTTCCTTGGATGCGGACTGCTTTGTATGCATATTTAAGTTTGAGAGGCAAGATTTGCATAAGTGCTTTTAACCCTAGGCTTACTAGTAAAGATGACTAGGTGAGTTTTAATTACTACTATCTCCTGTGACTCCTCTCAGATTCTGTCTATTGGTCTGGGCGAGAGTACATTTTTAAAAAATATAGTTGACATTTGGCTTCCCGTGTGACTCAGTGGCAAAGAATCTCTCTCCCATGCAGGAGACACAGGTTCCAATCTGGGTCAGGAAGAACCCCTGGAGAAGGAAATGGCAACCCATTCCAGTCTTCTTGACTGGAGAACCCCAGGAACATAGGAGCCTGGCTGGCTACAGTCCATAGGGTCACAGAGTTGGACACAATTTGAGTGACTAACACACACACATAGTTGACGTTCAATATTGTATTTGATTCACAAAATTGTATAACATAGTTTTAGGTGACCAACATAATCTATATAGAATACTAATTACGTTTTCCAGGCAATTCCCAGATGAAACCAGGATGATGCAGGAGGGCTGTCGTATTGTTGTGGTGTGAGACTTGAGTAACCTTTGCTTGATAACCTTTGATTCAAGGTAACAGAGTCTGTGTGGGTGGGCCAGGTCAGTGCTCCCCACCCTCCCCATTGCTGTGGCAGCATAGTGGACCGTGAGACGGAAGGGCATATGAAAACGGGGAAGGAGAACGTTACCTTGTGGTCTCCCTATAGAAGCTCGTTTCTCCTGAATATGCCACGTGGCAAAGGACAGAGCAGTGTGGTCTTTCTGCACTTCACAGGCCTCCTGAGCGTATAGGTAGCAGGTGAAATGCTGTGCTGATAATGCCTTCAAAGATGTACAGGTGTGATTTCTCTATATAATAGCATCTGAGAAAGAAACTTAGAAATGGAGGAGAAAGAGGAAGAAATGGTAGCTTCTCAGATAAAATTTGTGACTCAGATCAGCAGCTGTGCCCTCTTTTCTTGCTGAAGTCCCACGTATTCAGACCTTGTAAACATTTACTTCTGTATCTCTGGTGGTCCTGCCTAACATTTATTTTTGATACTTTTTTTCCTCCTAATGATAGCCAAGGTTAGGTCTTTAGGATATCCCACTGTCTTCTCTCCATTTTCTCCATCCAGGCTCCCTTTGCTGCTGCTGCTGCTAAGTCGCTTCAGTTGTGTCCGACTCTGTGCGACCCCATAGACGGCAGCCCACCAGGCTCCCCCATCCCTGGGATTCTCCAGGCAAGAACACTGGAGTGGGTTGCCATTTCCTTCTCCGATGCATGAAAGTGAGAAGTGAAAGTGAAGTCGCTCAGTCGTGCCCGACTCTTAGCGACCCCATGGACTGCAGCCCACCAGGCTCCTCCGTCCATGGGATTTTCCAGGCAAGAGTACTGGAGAGGGGTGCCATTGCCTTCTCCACAGGCTCCCTTTAGAGCATGACAAATTCCTGCCATGAGTTACTGATGTGCACATGTTGAAAATGTTCTTTTTTCTTATTAACTTGGGGATGCATTAATACAGAAGATGCCTGCTGAATATAAGGGTAGGTCGTGGGACATCAGTGAAGAAGGAGAATATGTAATATCTAGGTCCTGTTTGGATTCAGCATCAGTCTACGTCATTGGTTCCCAACCTTTTTTTGGCACCAGGAACTGATTTCATGGAAGACCATTTTTCCATGGATCGGGGACAGGGGGTGGTTTCCGGATGGGTCAAGTGCTTTACGTTTATCCTGCACTTTATTTCTATTATTATTCTATCAGTTCCACCTCAAATAATTAGGCATCAGATCCTAGAGGCTGGGGACTCCTGGTCTGTATAGACAAGGATAACGAAAATGCTCCGATAAAGCTGATTGCTGTATGGCCTAGAAATAACACAGAGTTCTAAAAAACAAAGAGAGCTCTCAGTTGCCTCAAGGAAAGACTTTCTATTCAAAATACACAACAGTACAGGACTTGAGAGTTACATGTGATTTTAAATGAGCTGTTAACCCTGTTCTCATAAGCAGATTAATGTTTCAAGGGTTAATGTTTTCATTCACTTTTTTATTTTGCAAAACTGTCCCAACAATGGCGATGAGTCCTGCATGCAGGCAGCTAATAGCAATTTGTCCCAGCACAGCTGATGTTAATTTTGTTCACTTGAATCAGGGGCAGTTGGCCAGATTCCTCAACTGAAAAGATAATAATTTTCCAATTACCATTAACAGGGTCTTGGAGGGGTCTACTGAGAACTGTGCATGAACCATCGCGTTTCATGGGAATTGTCTTTCTCTACTTCATTTCCCTTGCCTGGAGATTCCTTTGGAAAATGAAGCCTCTCATCTTTGTTCAGGCTTTTGTTATTAAGTGTTCTATAAATTTCCTTTTTCTAATTTAAAAATTTTATTTATTTATACATTTATGTATTTTTTTATTTGGGCTGTGCTGGGTCTTCCTTGTACCACGCGAACACTTAGTTACATATGGAATCCAGTTGCCTGACTAGATTGAACATCAGCCGCCTGTATTGGGAGAGCAGGGTCTTAGCCACTGGACCACCAGGGAAATCCGTGTAAATTTCCTTCAATTCCATTACTGTTTCACAGTTATTTTCTTGTTTCTTTTTGTTTCTCCAGGGGAAAAAAAAAAAGTTCTGTATGGCACCCCACTCCAGTACTCTTGCCTGGAAAATCCCATGAATGGAGGAGCCTGGTGGGCTGCAGTCCATGGGGTCACTAAGAGTTGGACACGACTGAGCGACTTCACTTTCACCTTTTCACTTTCATGCATTGGAGAAGGAAATGGCAACCCACTCCATGTTCTTGCCTGGAGAATACCAGGGATGGGGGAGCCTGGTGGGCTGCCGTCTATGGGGTCGCACAGAGTTGGACACAACTGAAGTGACTTAGCAGTAGCAGCAGTATATATTCAAGTATCTTAAAATGCTGCAATATAATCACAAATTAAAAATGAAATCATTTCAAGAAAATAACAATTTGTTGATGCGAAAAAAAAATCCTGATGTTTCATCTTGTCCTCATTTCTTGAGCCGATCTGCATCTTTCGCTCTAGATGAGTGGTCATTCTAGATATTTAAAATAAAATAAGATATTGTTGCCCACATCTTAAAATCAAATAACCATTCCTTACTTTTGATTGAGTAGTACTTGGAAGTAGAGTTAAGGATCTGCAAATGAGAAATGCTTCCTAAGTGTTTTAAAGAGGCTGTCAGGAAATACTATTTGGTGAAGTCATTTTGTATAACTTACAGCTGTTACCAGAGTCCAGGCTCACTCTACTCAGAGGTGTTGGGATCAAGAAGGGACTTTATTCGGGAGCTGGCTGACAGAGAAGATGGCAGGCTAGTGCCTTGTAATAACCATCTTCTCAGGGCCTGGTTGCTAGGTTATTTATGGATTGGAGATAGGGGGAGGTGAGGAAACCACGTAAAAAGACTATTAAACCCTTGCAAATGTCTCATAGAACGGCAAGCCTCAGGCAGGGGAATGTGTTAGTTGCACTTCCTTACAGTCCTTCACAGGTGGGCAGCTCCGGTTATCTCCCTGGGGCAGGCAATTATGTACGTTTACAATAAAAAAGAGTTAAAGTCACTGAAGCAGATCCAGTGTAAATTTAAAATTAACTCTTGCTGGTTACATAGTGTCATCTCTACTGAACACTGCTGCTGCTGCTAAGTCGCTTCAGTCGTGTCCGACTCTTAGCGACCCCATGGACTGCAGCCCACCAGGCTCCTCCGTCCCTGGGATCCCAGGCAGGAGTACTGCAGTGGGATACCACTGCCTTCTCCACTACTGAACACTACTGGGTTGGATATTGTAGAAACCCCAGGATGAGTAATATGTTCCTTTTTTTTTTTTTTTTAATAAGCAAGGTTTTGCTGTCTCTAAGCTGAATCTGGTCACCTTTTTTTGAGCCAAGAAGAGCTCTGGGATGTGAAGAAAAGGAGACAACAGTCATGCACCCAGGTAGGTGGGGATGAATAAGCAGATCGCACAGAGGTGATGTCCGAAGGTGAAGGAGGAGCCGAGGCCTAAAGTGTGGTTTGGGCGGCTCTGCTTCACTGGGGATTCCTTTGAGAAGTCCAGGCCTCTGTGTCCCGCTGTCACAGAGGTCCCTTTCCTGCTCCACTCCCCATGCTCCTAAATCCTCTAAGGGTTTCCTTTTGCTCCGATGATCTTCCATGGCAATCGGAGTGAGAACCAGAGGCTTCCCCACGCCCAGCAAGGGATGTTCTAACTCTTCTTCCATTGCTTTTGGGGGCCTGGGAAAATCTGTGCGTTTACAGAGTTCCTTTATGGAGTTTGTGTGAGTTTCTCCTCATCTCCTAGAGACACCTGAATGTTCCACTACGACACCAGGAGCGTGAGGCAGACTGACAGTCCCCCATTCACGTCTGTGCCAAGCAGGCCTCCCCAGCACCCACACCCTCCACTGGGTCCTCAGAAATGAATCTGGGAGCCTCCCAGTGTTTACCCAGCGTCACAATAGAGTAACCTGGGCCACTTCTTTAAGATATCATTGATCCTGGGCCTTACGTAGGAGTAACTGACAGAAGCTCTGGGGATGTAACACAGAGGACTGTAGAGTTCTAAAAATAACAGAAATGATCCCAATGGAGAGTCAAAGGTGAAAATGACTTTGGTGAATGTTGCTCAGAATTTCCCATCTATATGAATCACTTTTGAATCCCATTAAAAACAGTAATAGGGGCCTAATACTCAGAGGTTATGACTCTCCAAGTCTGGGTCATTAATTTGCAATTTGAGCAATCAATGAAGTTGCTTCCCCCAGACCTCATTCCCAGCAGCATTAATCTAGAGAAATCAAGAACAGTGCCTGAGTGCCTTACACACAGTCACCCTATCTGAACACAAATACTGCTGCTCCCAGTGAAGACCCACCCCCAACTTCTGGAAAGATGGCATTCTCTGCTCACCACTTGCAAAATGAGTAGGGACTAGAGAAAGCAGTGGAGTCTGAACAGTGGGGGAACAACATGTATGCATTCATGAAAGCAATGTTTCATGAGGATTTACTGCCTGCTCACACATATGTGTTAAAGACACTGTGCTAAGATCCACACATTACGAGAGTTGATTGTTGTAATCTTCTGGGGACGGAGGCTTCAGTGTTGGGGATGGGGTCTTCAGTGTTGGGGACTGGGTGTTCTGTGTTCATCTTTACCAGGAGGACTTAGAGGTCAGGCTTGCCTTCATGGGAGTAGAGATTATCTTTGTTTCTTCTCTTTCCATATTATGGATAATTCCAGGGAGCTGCCTGTGAGAACGGGGTCCTTTATCTAAAGGACACAGCCCTGGGAGCTGCCTCAGTCCTTGAGGGTTTGCTTGCAAACATAGCTCTCTGTCCTGCCACCCCAGAGATTAGGCGACTATTAACTGCAGACACCTGGAGTTCTGGACAAACTTCTCACGCACAAGGAAATGTTATCTGGTGTAAGAAATAATAACAGGGTGCCATTCCCATGCTCTCAAGATTTCTTGTGACTTTTTGTAAGATGTATAGGTCAGCCAAGAAAAATGCTAACTGTCTTGTTTTTCTCTTGCTTTCCTGTATAAGATGCTGAATAAAGTCGTGGTCAGACCGCTTCCCTTTGTGAAGACGTGTCTGATCCTCTCGACCCCATCTTGCTGTAGTATTCTTTCTCAGCCGCGTCGTGCACACTCTCAGGACCTGATCGACTTTGCCGGCTGGCTCCGGCAGGTGGCGCCCGAATAGGGACTTGAGAATCGGAGCGTGAGGACAGCCGCTGCCCGTCAGAATTGAGGTAAGTAACGAGGAATTCCTAATTATTTGAAGTAAGGGGCAGGGAGTGTTATTGTCGAGAGTAGTAAGTCATGGGACAAGGCAATAGCCGCCAGTTATTTGTACATACGTTGAAAACTACGTTAAAAGGCAGGGGAATTCATGTAAATAAGTTACAGCTAGAGAAGTTTTTACTTTTTATAGAAGAAGTTTGTCCTTGGTTCCCAGAGGAAGGAACAGTTAGTCTGGAAACTTGGAAAAAAGTAGGAAAACAATTGCAGACATATTATTCCTTACATGGTCCCAATCGTGTCCCTGTGGATGCTTTTTCTTTGTGGACTCTCATAAGAAACTGTCTGGATCCTGAACACGAGGGACATAAGATTCAAACGGCCCTCCAGGATTCCATAGAACCCGAAGTTGCAGAGCCTTCCGCCCCTCTGCCTGAGCCACTTTATGCTGTGCCTGAGGGAACAGCTTGTAAGGCTGGAGGGAGTGATGATGTGTTAAGCTCTGATGAACAGGAAGAGTTAAATGAACAAGCGGCTCAGTACCATAGAGAGGATATGCCTTGGGAGATGATGGTTAGCATGCAACCCCCCTCAGGAAAGGGGGAATTAAAGCATTCAGGGCTTTTCAAAGAACGGCTGGAGAATTTAATTCAGAAAATTGTTACAGCAGTAAAAAAGGATGCACAGGGAGACTCCCACTCCAGCCAGCCTGCGCCTCCAGCATATCCTCCCTGGGTTCTTGCTGGGCTCGACCCACGTCTGCCTTTCGTAGAACTGCGAGAGCTTATATCTATCCCTGCTTCTTTGCCTGGTGAAAACATAAAAACTAGAAGTGAGATATTATTATCTCTTCTTCAACAAGCGATTAAGCGAGCTAATGATGAAGGAGAACATATTCCCGGGTTTTCAGGAATCTATCCAGTGTTTGAAAATGCCCAACAGCAGAGGTATTATGAACCGCTGCCCTTTAAGCAACTGAAAGAGTTAAAAATGGCTTGTGCACAATACGGCCCGACTGCGCCGTTTACTCAGGCTATTATAGAGGCTTTAGGAAATCAAAATCTGCCACCTAATGATTGGAAACAGGTTGCTCGGGCTTGTCTATCTTGAGGAGATTATTTACTATGGAAATCTGAGTTTGCTTAGCAGTGTGGGATCACAGCGGATATCAATCGGTGACAGGGACTGAACACCACGACAATTGGGTTATTGCCTTAGCTGGTTTTAGTGGACGGCTTGATAATCATTATCCCTCGGATAAAATTTTGCAATTTGCTCACTATCACCAATTTATCTTCCCCAAAATCGTTGTTTCTCAGCCCCTTGCCGACGCCCTAACTGTATTTACTGATGGCTCTTCTAATGGAATAGCTAGTTTGATTATACAGGACAATACTGCCGCCTGGCATACTAATTATAAGTCTGCTCAAGAAGTAGAACTGTTTGCCGTTTTTCAGGCTCTATTACAAATCTCTGCTCCATTTAATTTATATTCCTACAGTCAATATATCATAAGAGCCTTAAACACTATTGAGACTGTTCCATTTATTGGTACCCTGAATTCTACTATCCAAACTCTTTTTTGTGATATACAACATTTAATTTGCTCCAGAGTTAATAAATGCTATTTCGGTCATATTCGTGCTCACTCTGGACTTCCTGGACCTTTAGCACGAGGCAATGCTTTGGCTGACGAAGCTACACGTATGATATTTCCTTCATTGGAACAAACGGCAAAAACTTCCCACAGCTTACACCATCAAAACAGCAATAGCTTAAGACTTCAATTTGGCATTACTCGAGACGCTGCCAGACAGATTGTTAAGCAATGTCAAACATGTCCTCAATTTTTTAGCGTCCCCTATTATGGAGTTAATCCCCGAGGATTGTTGCCAAACGACATATGGCAAATGGATATTACCCATATTCCTGAATTTGGTAAACAAAAATTTGTTCATGTTACTATTGACACCTTCTCTGGCTTTTTACATGCCTCTCTACAATCCGGAGAAGCTAGCAAACATTGTATAGCTCATTGCATTAAATGTTTTGCTGTGATGGGAACCCCTAAGACCATAAAAACAGACAATGGTCCAGGATACACTGGAAAAAATTTTCAACTATTTTGTACGCAGTTGTCTATCTCACATAAAACAGGTATCCCTTATAATCCTCAAGGTCAAGGCATTATTGAACGGGCACATCAAACTCTCAAACATCAATTGCAAAAACTAAAGAAGGGGGAATTGTATGTCAGTACCCCCTCCAACTCTCTAAATCATGCTTTATTTGTTCTAAATTTTTTACAATTGGATATACGTGGCTGTTCAGCAGCACAGCGATTTTGGAACTTTGATGCGCAAACAATAAGACCGAAAGTCTTTTGGAAAGACCCACTTGTGGGAAAATGGTATGGACCAGATCCTGTAATAATTTGGGGACGAGGGCATGTTTGTGTTTTCCCACAGGATGCCAAAGCGCTGCGATGGCTGCCGGAAAGGTTGGTATGCACGGTGGAGACAATCTCTAGTAAACCAGATGAGGAGATTGACGATTCAAGAGCATGATGAATTACCATCTCGGCAACAACTCCAGGCATTGATGCAAGAGGCACAGAATCGTGTTGCTGTGCAGGGCGATCCGATATCGCCTTTAAGCTTTCTGATAACCTTATTAATTACCTTAAATCAGATTAATACTGCACATTCTGAAGAAGATTCAAATGCTTACTGGGCTTATTTTCCCGACCCTCCCCTTCTCCAACCGGTGGGCTGGGAGGATCAGTCCATTCCCATTTATACTAATGATACTGTGGCTTTGGGGGGGTTTTCAGATAAACATATTATTCCTAATCAAGTTAATTTCTCTTATCATGGAGTGTTTGATCGTTTACCTATCTGTCTGTCTAGATATTTTAATTCCACAGGATGCCTTTTTGTTGGGGAGTCAGGATATGCTGATTATGACAATGGTTGGCGCCTATATATTCCTGGAGTAACGAAAGAATCTGGAATTCCTCAACGTCATAGTGGAACTGGTCCTTTAGATATCCCTTTCTGCGACTTTGGAACAAGGGGAAGAGTCACTGCTGCACCATGGAAACTGTGTCGAAATGAGACTGCCACGGTTTATAACATATTTGGGACAAATGAATCATTGTGGGACTGGTCTCCAGATTCGAACAGAAACCCTGGAGCACAAGATAATAGAAAGTTTGCATCCCGTATTTGGAACTTGGGTGGCTCTAAAGTGTTCCAAACAGAAATCTGGAAACTAGCTGCCGCCCTTGGATGTGAGGGTTCCTACCTTCAGGTGGGATCGAAAGTGAGACACGGTTATTTATGGAATCTCACCATGAGGTACCCTCGAGCATGTGTACCTCACCCTTATGTTTTATTAGTAGGATCTATCAATATACAACTTGGGTCACGAAATTATAATGTAACTTGTAACAATTGTACTTTGACTAACTGTGTCAGGGGAATTACTAATCAAACTAGGGTTCTAGTCTTAAGATAGCCTGCTTTTGTTATGATTCCTGTAAAGATTAATGGGTCTTGGTGTGATGAAAAAGGACTTGAGCTTTGGAGAGAAGTAGAGGTTGCTTTAATGTGTTATCACAGGGGAATAGGGTTAATAATTCTGGGATTTGTAGCTTTGGTAACCCTTATTGCCTCCTCGATTACTGCAGCCCTGTCCCTGGCACAATCAGTGCAAACTGCAACTTTTGTTGATAATCTGGCACAAAATGTATCCGTTACCCTGGGGACTCAAGAAGATATTGATAAAAAGCTAGAGGACCAATTGAATGCCCTTTATGATGTTATAAGATTTTTAGGCAAAGAGGTTCAAGGTATAAAGTTGAGATTACAGGTACAATGTCATGCCGATTTTCGATGGATCTGTGTTACCCCCAAAAAATATAATAGTAGTATAACTGCTTGGGATAAGGTGAAAGCTCATTTAGAAGGTATTTGGCATAATGAAAATATTTCCTTAGATTTACTGCATCTACATCAGGAAATAATGAACATTGAAAATGTGCCCAGACCTGATTTGGATGTTGCAAAAAGAGCTGAGTCTTTTGTTAAAGAACTTTTTCGACATGTACCTACCATCAATAGTATTTGGCACTTGGGAGCAGCCATAGGAGGACTATTCTTAATAATTTTAACTGTTTTATTTCTTGCACCTTGTCTAATTAAAAAACTGATTGATGATCTATGGGTGATAAAGGCTTCCATCTATGGAAATTGTCTGAGGTTAAAGGAACATAAGCGTGCGCCTATACAAAAAGAAAGGGGGAGATGCGGGGAGCTGCCCATGAGAACGGGGTCCTTTATCTAAAGGACACAGCCCTGGGAGCTGCCTCAGTCTTTGAGGGTTTGCTTGCAAACATAGCTCTCTGTCCTGCCACCCCAGAGATTAGGCGACTATTAACTGCAGACACCTGGAGTTCTGGACAAACTTCTCACACACAAGGAAATGTTATCTGGTGTAAGAAATAATAACAGGGTGCCATTCCCATGCTCTCAAGATTTCTTGTGACTTTTTGTAAGATGTATAGGTCAGCCAAGAAAAATGCTAACTGTCTTGTTTTTCTCTTGCTCTCCTGTATAAATATAAGATGCTGAATAAGGTCGTGGTCAGACCGCTTCCCTTTGTGAAGACGTGTCTGATCCTCTCGACCCCATCTTTGCTGTAGTATTCTTTCTCAACCGTGTCATGCATGTTCTCGGGACCTGATCGACTTTGCCGGCTGGCTCCAGCAGATAATAAAGATAAAACCCACCCACCAAATTTCAAGTCCTTTGCTCTCCTTAACTGAGTCTGAGCATCAAAAACTGGAAGTGCCAGATCCATTCACAAAGGTGGCAGAGTTGCCAGGAGCTCTGGTCTCTGAGCTGCTCTGAGAAGGGTGACCAAGGAATGGGGGCGGAGCCATGGCAGGACAGTTTTTCCTTTTTTGGTCGTTTAAGTGATCACTTTAAACGGAATCTGAACTGACATTTCCTATTAGTCTCTGCAAGTCTGATTTTGGAAGAGGGACTATATTCTGGATGGAAACTCTGTGCCCGAATGTTAAGCCTCAAATGAGAAACAGAGATCTGAGGCATCAAATGGGCTACTCAGGAGGTGGGACTGATCCTGGGTGACCAGCGCCCCTGATTCCAGTCTGCTCTTGGGGCAGATGCATTGTTAGAGTTACTAGATTCAAGTCACCGTGAGTTTCACCTGGATTCCCTGTGTGTGCCTGTGTGGAGGTTTGAGATAAAGAAAAGGCAAAAAGGGAAAACCCTAGGTGGGGTAACCACAGATCAGAGTGAGAAGTGGTCTGTGCTGCATGCTGCGATACCAGCTTGCCTGAGCTGCAGGCTGAGGTGTGTGGGCCTCATTACAGTGGGATTCGGGACTGGTGGTCTTGCGCCCAGGGCGGGATGTCTTGGCCCTGGGAGGGGCTGGCATGTGCAGGAAGTCCTCCGTGCGCTGTTCGGCGTGTGATGGGAGACGGTAAGGCAGGCGGAGTGATGTTACTATCAAGGGCGAAGTCTCTGATCGTAGGGCACAGAGGTGCTGGGGAGAGGTTGGCATGAGCGAGGGGGGCCAGGAAGAGTGGGAAGAGACTGCACTGAGGGGCCTCAGCTCCCGTGCCCCTCAGTGAGGTGTTCAGGGACTAGAGGCGTGTGCTCCCTGTGAAATGCAGCACTGTGTGTTAGAATACTGATTTCTGCCCATTTCAGGTTTTCAAGAGTTAATCTGAACCTACCTCCTTTCAGTTCCAGCAGCATCAAATCAAAGGTGGTTAAGAGCACTTTATCTGCAGGAACTAGGGGACAGGTTTGAGTAGGAAAGGAAAGTGGAAAGTGAAGTCGCTCAGTCGTGTCCAACTCTTTGCGACCCCATGGATTGTAGCCTACCAGGCTCCTATGTCCATGGGATTTTCCAGGCAAGAGTACTGGAGCGGGGTGCCATTGCCTTCTCCAGGAGATCTTTCCGCCCCAGGGAATGAACCCGGGTCTCCCGCATTGTAGGCAGATGCTTTACTGTCTGAGCCACCAGGAAGTCCAGTTTTTCTAGAGAAGATGCCAAATGAAAGCAAGGATACTATTTGATTGTATCTTACCCAGCCACCTTGGTCTTGGAAAGCCTAGTTGGCTGGGTGTGATTGGCTGTTCTTAATTTATGTTCTCAGGTTAACATGCCTTGACTCGATATTAAGTTTAGTGTGCTTAAATAGGCTACCGAAGCATGAGAGTCACTTCAGCCTAGTGGCCTCCTTGTTTAATCACTTTTAACAGTGGGAACTCAGTAGGCAGAATATTACACTTCTCATCCATTTGCAAGGTAATTTAGCAGTTGTCCACCTAACACAGAAATGCACGGGCATGTTGGTGCAGCAGTTTCACCAGATAAGCCACATGTGTAGAAACCAAAGATCCACGTCTGTGACAGCAGGAAAAAGAACATGTGCAGCTATGTAAATGCATATTACGAAGTGTTTTGGTTAAGTCGTTTTATTCGTAATTACCATGGAATAAGACGCTGTTTGGGAATGCAGGAGATCCATTGCTACTGGTGCAAAAGTATCACCTTCAAATATCATTGGTAAAGGAAAGCGATTTCATTGACAGAAAGTTTGATTTGACAATATGTCAATGTTGAACCATGTACGTAGTATTTTAGCAGTGGTGTATGGGTGGATGTGCACTATACCAATTCAAAAGCAGTTTGTGACACATGGAAATTGCATAGCAAGGAGGGTACATTTAGTAGCGACTAGAAATCTGGAGATAACATTTTACTACCTCTGGGGGGGTGGTTAATTCATGGACATTTTTACTTCATTTTATTATTCATAATGTGTATTACTTTATAATTAAACTTGTTCCTCTGTAATTTTCTATCACTACCTTAATATATGACCACACATTTCACAGTTTAAAGAACATTCTACAGTTCATAAGTTAGAAATCTAGCAGTCTTGGCTGGGCTTTCTGTTTCGGGTCTTAGAAAGTCAGTGAGGAGGGGGCTCATGAGGCATAGGTTCTTGTCTGCAGCTTCCAAGAGAGAGTCCACTTCCAGGACCATTCAGGTGCTCAGCAGGACCCATTTCCTTCTGGTCTCTGTGTCGTGCTTCCGTGGTCACACCTTGCACCTGGTGTCCCTGAAGGAAAGAAGAAATACTGTGTCCCTGTGGACTCATTGGTTCTCTAATCTTTTACAGTATATTCAGTTGAAAGGATCATCACAAGTATTTTATGTCAGGAAGGTTATTACCTCAAGGTCTAAAACTAGAAACTGTTCACAGTTAGGTTATAATTCAAATGCAAGTCATGGGATTAGTAAATAGAAAAAATTAGTGACCCCCAATCTACCCGCTGCAACTGCCATCACCCGCCTCTTTCCCTCTCCTCCTTCATTCTCTGCTCCTCATGGTGACCTCACTCTCTCTGCCTGTGACCTTTAGATATCTCTAGAACTAAGGCTTTCCCTTCTCAGCCTCTTTACTGCGCTCCCACACCCATCCTGTGCATTTCAGACCTTCATCTCCATGAAGCCTCTAGCCCCTGATCCCAAACTCTCAGCCCAGCCCTCCTCCCCTTCTGCTCTCCCAAGCCTTTTATCCTTTGTTTCCTCCTTCTCCTTTGCCCTTTGTCCTCTTGTCATTCCAGGGACTTCCGCCCATTTCTCATGTCTTGTGTGCCTAATGCCCTCAAATGTTCCAGTCCTCAGTTACCAAGTCTCCTGCACCATTTCCCCCATGACACCACCTTTATGGCAGAAAGTGAAGAGGAACTAAAAAGCCTCTTGATGAAAGTGAAAGAGGAGAGTGAAAAAGTTGGCTTAAAGCTCAACATTCAGAAAACGAAGATCATGGCATCTGGTCCCATCACTTCATGGGAAATAGATGGGGGAACAGTGGAAACAGTGTCAGACTTTATTTTTGGGGGGCTCCAGAATCACTTCTATGGTTATTGCAGCCATGAAATTAAAAGATGCTTACTCCTTGGAAGGAAAGTTATAACCAACCTAGTAGCATATTCAAAAGCAGAAACATTACTTTGCCAACAAAGGTCCTTCTAGTCAAGGCTATGGTTTTTCCAGTAGTCATGTATGGATGTGAGAGTTGGTCTGTGAAGAAAGCTGAGCGCCGAAGAATTGATGCTTTTGAACTGTGGTGTTGGAAAAGACTCTTGAGAGTCCCTTGGACTGCAAGGAGATCCAACCAGTTCATTCCAAAGGAGATCAGTCCTGGGTGTTCTTTGGAAGGAATGATGCTAAAGCTGAAACTCCAGTACTTTGGCCACCTCATGCGAAGAGTTGACTCATTGGAAAAGACTCTGATGCTGGGAGGGATTGGGGGCAGGAGGAGAAGGGGATGACAGAGGATGAGATGGCTGGATGGCATCACTGACTCGATGGACGTGAGTCTGAGTGAACTCCAGGAGTTGGTGATGGACAGGGAGGCCTGGCGTGCTGTGAGTCATGGGGTCGCAAAGAGTTGGATGCGACTGAGCGACTGAACTGAACTGAACTATAATTCCTGACTCTGCAATTTCCCCTGCAATTTTGGGGAATAGTTTGAGAAGAAAGGAATTAACTCTTCTTTACATATTTGGCAGAATTCACTTGTGAAGCCATCTGCTCCTGCACTTTCATTTTTTGGAAGCCTTTTTAAATAGCTCATCTAAATATGGTATTCTCTGATGACTTAGCAGGTAAAGAATCTGCCTGCAATGTAGGAGACACAGGTTCAATTGCTGGGTAGGGAAAATCTCCTGGAGGCGAAAAATGGCAACCCACTCCAGTATTCTTCCCTGGGAAATTCCATGGGCAGAGGAGCCTGGTGGGCTACTGCCATGGGGTTGCAAAGAATTGGATGCAACTGAGTGACTGCATATCTATATCTAAATATATAGATAGAAGTGTATATCCTTCTGGTGTGATGTGTCATTTAAGGCCAGTGTTTCCTCATTGATCTTCTGTCTGGATGACCTGTCCAGTGTTATCAGTGAGGTGTCAAAGGTCCCTACTTTTATTGTTACTGTCAATTTCTCCCTTATGTTAGTTAATACTTGCTTTATGTATTTTGGTGCTCCTATCTTGGGTGCATAAATACTTAAAACTGTTGTATTTTCTTCTTGGATTGATCCTTTGATCATTATGTAGTGTCTTCCTCTGTCTGTTTTAAATGTCCTTATTTTAAAGTCTAATTGGTCTGGGAATTTCCTGGCAGTCCAGTGATTAGGACTCAGCGCCTTCACTGCTGTGAACCAGGTTCAGTCCCTGGCGGGGTACTAAGGTCCTGCAACCCACGCAGCCAAAAAACATTGTTTTAAAAGGCTGTTTTAAAAATCACTTAAAATTTTAAATATATTGGCATGTGGAATATAAGAGGCTTATTGGGATATACTAAAGTTTCAAAAAAGTTAAAAATAGAATTACTGTATGACCTAGTGATTCCACTCCTGGATATATATTGAAGAAAAAGCCAAAACACTGTTTCAGAAAGATTATGTACCCCAGTGTTTACACTAGCAGTATTGACAATTGCCAAGATATATAAGCAACCTAAGTGTCCATCAACAGACGAATGGATAAGGAAGATGTGTATTCACACACACACACACACACACACACACACACACACACACACACACACCACACACACACACACACACACACACAATGTAATACTACCTAACAGTGAAAAAAATGAAATTTTGCCATTTGCAGCAACATGGATGGCCTTGGAGGGCATTGTGCTAAGTGAAGTAAGGCAAATACTGTTTGAAAAATATAACAAATGAGCGACTATAGCTAGAGAAAAAAAAGCAAACTCACAGATACAGAGAACAAACCAGTGGTGACCAGTAGGGAGGTGGGAGGTGCAGTGTAGGGGTTGCAGAGTGGGGGTGCACAGTGTTGGCCATAAGACAGGCTTGAGGGGGACTTGCCCAGTGATCCAGTGGCTAAGACTCCCATGCTTCCAGTGCAGGAGGCCCAAGTTTGATCCCTGGTAGGAAACTAGATCCCACATGCTGCAACTAAGCCCTGGCACAGCCAAAAAAAAAAAGACAGGCTCAAGGGTATAGTCTACAAAATGGGGGAAATAGCAATATTTTATAACCGTAAATGGGAAGTAACCTTTAAAATTCTATTACATTTTTTTAATTTTTAAAAATAAAAAATTTTTAAAGATTTTTTATTCTCAAAGAATATTTGAAAAAGTAGATAAGCTTTTGTCAGATTTTTCTCTTAATCAGTGTACTTCAGAGAATTGGGAAAATATAAATATGTGAGTTGCACCACAATTCATACCACACACATAGACACACAATAAACAAAAAATGCTGATCACTGATTCAATTATAATATGCTTTATTAACACAGATCACAGTTTCCTTTGTGAATTATCAGTATGTATTCACAACATCATTTTTAAAGGCTTCTGTCCATTCCCAGAACAAAATGCTAATCCACCCTCCATTGTTGCCATTGGTTTATTTTCAACCAAAACTGCAATGCAAACAACTTCACTGCAAACAAGATGAACAGTCACCTCTGCTTATTAAAGACACTGGCTTTTCAAGCGGAGCTTATAATCAGTCCAGGCTTGTTCCTGTAGGTTTCCATTACTCTCCACTCTCTCGTAACAGACAGTGATATTCTTCCTTATTACTTCTTTGTATGTTCTAAACAGTTTACAAGAATCATATTTTTTAGAGGAGAACATAGGCAAAACACTCTCTGACATACATCACAGCAGGATCCTCTATGACCCACCTCCCAGAATATTGGAAATAAAAGCAAAAATAAACAAATGGGACATAATTAAACTTAAAAGCTTCTGCACATCAAAGGAAACTATTAGCAAGGTGAAAAGGCAGCCTTCAGAATGGGAAAAAATAATAGCAAATGAAGCAACTGACAAACAACTGATCTCAAAAATATACAAGCAACTCCTACAGCTCAACTCCAGAAAAATAAATGACCCAATCAAAAAATGGGCCAAAGAACTAAACAGACATTTCTCCAAAGAAGACATACAGATGGCTAACAAACACATGAAAAGATGCTCAACATCACTCATTATCAGAGAAATGCAAATCAAAACCACTATGAGGTACCATTTCACACCAGTCAGAATGGCTGCGATCCAAAAGTCTATAAGCAATAAATGCTGGAGAGGGTGTGGAGAAAAGGGAACCCTCTTACACTGTTGGTGGGAATGCAAACTAGTACAGCCACTATGGAGAACAGTGTGGAGATTCCTTAAAAAACTGGAAATAGAACTGCCTTATGATCCAGCAATCCCACTGCTGGGCATACACACTGAGGAAACCAGAAGGGAAAGAGACACGTGTACCCCAATGTTCATCGCAGCACTGTTAATAATAGCCAGGACATGGAAGCAACCTAGATGTCCATCAGCAGATGAATGGATAAGAAAGCAGTGGTACATACACACAATGGAGTATTACTCAGCCATTAAAAAGAATACATTTGAATCAGTTCTAATGAGGTGGATGAAACTGGAGCCTATTATACAGAGTGAAGTAAGGCAGAAAGAAAAACACCAATACTGTATACTAACGCATATATATGGAATTTAGAAAGATGCTAACAATAACCCTGTGTACGAGACAGCAAAAGAGACACTGATGTATAGAACAGTCTTATGGACTCTGTTGCAGAGGGAGAGGGTGGGAAGATTTGGGAGAATGGCATTGAAAAATGTATAATATCATGTATGAAACGAGTTGCCAGTCCAGGCTCGATGCACGATACTGGATGCTTGGGGCTAGTGCACTGGGACGACCCAGAGGGATGGTATGGGGAGGGAGGAGGGAGGAGGGTTCAGGATGGGGAACACATGTATACCTGTGGTGGATTCATTTTGATATTTGGCAAAACTAATACAATTTGTAAAGTTTAAAAATAAAATAAAATTAAAAAAAAAGAATCATATTTTTTTAATTTTATTTTATTTTTAAACTTTACATAATTGTATTAGTTTTGCCAAATTTTTAATGTATGCTCAGTCATGTTAAATTTCTGAAATACGTTTGAACTCAACTGATAAATATTTTCAAAGACCTCAAAGATTCAGAACCAAGAGCTCTAACATTTTTGATATTGTGCATATGTGTCCCCTAGTGTATTTGTAAAATGTAAAGTGTATCATCCACAGAGTGACAAGATTTACCCAGGTGAAAATAATTAGTGTGAATTGTTCTGTAAACGTTTGATAGAGGGAAAAAAGCTTGGTAGAAATCACCAGTGAAGCCATATAGTCCTGGTAGTATTTGCTGGGAGATTTCTGAGCACTATTTCAGTGTCCGTAATAGTAAATTGATCTGTTCAGATTGTTTTACTTCTTCATGATTCAATCTTTTTCAACTTTTTACTTGATTTATAGACTTTTTAAGATCATGTTGTTTAGTTTTTACATATTTGTAAACTTTCTAGTCTCTGTCCTGTTGTTCATTTCTGGTTTCTTGCCATTGTGGTTAGTATGTGAGTAAGCAAGTCAGAAAGAGGAAGACAAATGCTATATGATATCACTTATATGTGAATCTAAAATATGACAGAAATGAACCTGTATATGAACCAGAAACAGAATCACGGACGTGGAGAACTGACTGGTGGTTGCCAAGGAGGAGGGGTTCAGGGCAGGATAGAGTGGGAGGTTGGGGTTAGCAAATGTAAGCTTTTATGTATAGAATAGATAAACAGCAAGGTTGTACTGTATAGCACAGAGAATTATACTCACTATCCTATGATAAACCATAATGGAAAAAATGTGTGTGTGTGTATACACACACACACACACACACATAAATATATAACAGACTCACTAATAATTAGTATGATATCAGTCTTCTTAAATTTGCTAAGATTTGTTTAGTGAACCATGATCTGTCCTGGAGAATGTCCAACGAGCAGTTGAGAAGAATTTTGCTGCTATTGGATGCACTGCTGTGTTTTCGCCTGTTAAGTCCATTTGATCTAACGTATAATTCAAGTTTAGTACTCCCTTACTGATGTACTTTCTGAATGATCTGTTCACTGTGGAAAGTTGGGTATTAAAGATCCAAACATTTTTTTTTCTCTTCTCTATGTCTCTCTTCAAATCTGTTAGTATTTGCTTAACACAGTAACACTGGTGAGTGCATATTTATTTGTTTGTCATCTTGATGAATTGACAACATTATCATTATTTCAGTTCAGTTCAGTCACGTCTGACTCTCTGCGACCCCATGGACTGCAGCACGCCAGGCCTCCCTGTCCATCACCAACTCCTGGAGTTCACTCAAACTCATGTCCATCGAGTCGGTGATGCCATCCAGCCATCTCATCCTCTGTTGTCCCCTTCTCCTCCTGCCTTCAATCTTTCCCAGCATCAGGGTCTTTTCAAATGAGTCAGTTCTTCACATCAGGTGGCCAAACTTCATCAACTTCAGCATCAGTCCTTCTGATGAATATTCAGGACTGATTTCCTTTAGGATTCACTGGTTTGATCACCTTGCAGTCCAGGGGGCTCTCAAGAGTCTTCTCCAACACCACAGTTCAAAAGCATCAATTCTTCAACGTTCAGCTTTCTTTATGGTCCAACTCTCACATCCGTACATGACCACTGGAAAAACCATAGCTTTGACTAGAAGGACCTTTGTCAGCAAACTAATGTCTCTGCTTTTTAATATGCTGTCTTGGTTTGCCATAGCTTTTCTTCCAAGGAGCAAGTGTCTTAGTTTCATGGCTGCAGTCACCATCTTCAGTGATTTTGGAGCCCAAGAAAATAAAGTCTGTCACTGTTTCCATTGTTTCCCCGTTTATTTCCCATAAAGTGATGGGACCAGATGCCATGATCTTAATTTTCTGAATGTTGAGTTTTAAGCCAACTTTTTCACTCTCCTCCTTCACTTTCATCAAGAGGTTCTTCAGTTCCTCTTCATTTTCTGCCATAAGGGTGGTGTCATTTGCGTATCTGAGGTTAAACTATAAAGAAAGCTGAGCACCGAATAATTGATGCTTTTGAACTGTGGTGTTGGACAAGACTCTTGAGAGTCCCTTGGACGGCAAGGAGATCCAACCAGTCCATCCTAAAGGGGATCAGTCCTGGGTGTTCATTGGAAAGACTGATGTTGAAGCTGAAACTCCAGTACTTTGGCCACCTGATGCAAAGAGCTGACTCATTGAAAAGACCCTGATGCTGGCAAAGATTGAAGGTAGGAGGAGAAGGGGAAGACAGAGGATGAGATGGTTGGATGGCATCATTGACTCAATGGACATGGGTTTGGGTGAACGGGAGTTGGTGATGGACAGGGAGGCCTGGTGTGCTGTGGTTCATGTGGTCGCAAAGAGTCGGACGTGACTGAACTGAACTCTGCATATAAGGTAAATAAGCAGGGTGACAATATACAGCCTTGACGTACTCCTTTCCCAATTTGGAACCAGTCTGTTGTTCCATGTCCGCTTCTAACTGTTGCTTCTTAACTGGCACCAAGATTTCTCAGGAGGCAGGTAAGGTAGTCTGGTATTCCCATCTCTTAAAATGAATTTTCTGCAGTTGTGAGCTACACAGTCAAAGGATTTGGCATAATCAATAAAGCAGAAGTAGATGTTTTTCTGGTATTCTCTCGCTTTTATGATGATCCAGTGGATGTCGGCAATTTGATTTCTGATTCCTCTGCCTTTTCTAAGTCCATCTTGAACATTTGGAAGTTCACAGTTCACATATTGTTGAAGCCTGGCTTGGAGAATTTTGAGCATTACTTTGCTAGCATGTGAGATGAGTGCAATTGTGCGGTAGTTTGAACATTCTTTGGCATTGCCCTTCTTTGGGTTTGGAATGAAAACTGACCTTTTCCAGTCCTGTGGCCACTGCTGAGTTTTTCAAATTTGCTGGCATATTGTGTGCAGCACTTTCACAGCATCATCTTTTAGGATTTGAAAGAGCTCAACTGGAATTCCATCACCTCCACTAGCTTTGTTTGTAATGATGCTTCCTAAGGTCCACTTCACTTTGCATTCCAGGATGTCTGGCTCTAGGTAAGTGATCACACCATCATGGTTATCTTGGTCATGAAGGTCTTTTTTGTACAGTTCTTCTGTGTATTGTTACCACCTCCTCTTAATATCTTCTGCTTCTGTTAGGTCCATACCATTCCTGTCCTTTATTGTGCCCATCTTTGCATGAAATGTTCCCTTGGTATCTCTAATTTTCTTGAAGAGATTTCTAGTCTTTTCCATTCTATTGTTGTCCTCTATTTCTTTGCATTGATCACTGAGGAAGGCTTTCTTATCTCTCCTTGCTATTCTTTGAACTCTGCATTCAGATGGGTATCTCTTTCTTTTTCTCCTTTGCCTTTCGCTTCTCTTCTCAGCTATTTGTAAGGCATCCTCAGACAACCATTTTGTCCTTTTGCATTTTTCTTGGGGAAGGTCTTGACCCCTGCCTTCTGTACAGTGTCACGAACCTCTGTCCATAGTTCTTCAGGCACTCTGTCTGTCAGATGTAATCCCTTGAAGCTATGTGTCACTTTCACTGTATAATTGTAAGGGATTTGATTTAGGTCATGCCTGAATTGGTCGAGTGGTTTTCCCTACTTTCTTCAATTTAAATCTGAATTTGGCAGTAAGGATTTCATGATCTGAGCCACATTCAGCTCCCAGTCTTGTTTTTGCTGACTGCATAAAGCTTCTCCATCTTCGCCTGCAAAGAATATAATCAGTCTGATTTTCGTATTGACCATCTGGTGGTGTCCATATGTAGAGTCTTCTCTTGTGTTGTTGGAAGAGGGTGTCTGCTATGACCAGTGCATTCTCTTGGCAAAACTCTGTTATCCTTTGCCCTCTTCATTCTGTACTCCAAGGCCGAATTTGCCTGTTACTCCAGGTACCTCTTGACTGCCTACATTGACTGCATTCCAGTCCCCTATGATGAAAAGGCGGAGAAGGCAATGGCACCCCACTCCAGTACTTTGCCTGGAAAATCCCATGGATGGAGGAGCCTGGTAGGCTGCAGTCCATGGGGTTGCTAAGAGTGGGACACGACTGAGCGACTTCACTTTTCACTTTCATGCATTGGAGAAGGAAATGGCAACTCATTCCAGTGTTCTTGCCTGGAGAATCCCAGGGATGGCGGAGCCTGGTGGCTGCCGTCTATGGGGTCACACAGTCAGACACGACTGAAGTGACTTAGCAGCAGCAGCAGCATGATGAAAAGGAGATCTTTTTTGGGTATTAATTCTAGAAGGTCTTGTAGGTCTTCATTGAACCGTTCAGCTTCTTCAGCATTAGTGATTGGGGCATAGGCTTGCATTACTGTGATATTGAATGGTTTGCCTGGGAAACGAACAGAGATCATTCTGTCATTTTTGAGATTACACCCAAGTACTCCATTTTGGACTCTCTTGTTGACTATGATGGCTACTCCATTTCTTCTAAGGGATTCTTCCCCACAGTAGTAGACTCAAACACAGGTCTGGCTCAGTGTCTGGTGGGGAGGCGGTCTCTGGATCCTGGTGTTTTGTCTGAGCCCTCTGAGCATCTCTGGTGGGTATGGGGTTTGAGTCTAAAGGTGATTTCGCCCCTCCTACCTTCTTGCTGGGGCTTCTCTTTGCCCTTGGATGTGGGGTATCTCTTTTTGGTGGGATGCAACATTCTGTTGATGGTTGTTCAGCAGCGAGTTGAATTTTGGAGTTCTCACAGGAGAAGATGAACACATATCCTTCTACTCTGCCATCTTGCCCTTCTCCTATCATATAATGACCTTAATTTTTTTTCTTGTTGCAGCTTTTGGCTGAGACTCTGTTTTGTCTGGTATGACTCTCACTACCACTGCTTTCCTTTAGTTTCCACTTATGTGGCATGTCTTGTTCTAAAGCTTCACTTTGAGCCTAATTTGTGTTTTTAACACTGAAGTCAGTCTCTGATAGGCAGCATATAATTTGATCTTATTTTTTTTTCTAATCTAGTTGATTTACAATGTTATATTAGCTTCAGGTGTACAGCAATCAATTATACATCTGCATATATCCATTCTTTTTTAGATTCTTTTCTCTTATAGGCCATTATGGACTACTGAATAGATTTCCCTATGCTATACAGTTGGTCCTTAGTAATCTATTTTACATATTATAGTGTGTATAGGTCATTCCCAGGAGAAGGCAGTGGCACCCCACTCCAGTAGTCTTGCCTGGAAAATCCCTCGGACGGAGGAGCCTGGTGGGCTGCCGTCTATGGGGTCGCACAGAGTCAGACACGACTGAAGTGACTTAGCAGCATATAGGTCATTCCCAATTTCCCAATTTATCCCTCCCCCACCCTAATCTCAGTAAGGATGTTTGATTTCTACATCTGTAATTCTGTTTTGTAGATAAGTTCGTTTGTACCCTTTTTTTTTAAGATTCCACACATAAGTGATATGATATTTGCCTCTCTCTGACTTCACTCAGTATGACAGTCTCTAGTTCTATCCATGTTGCTGCAAATGGCATTATTTCATTCTTTTTTATGGCTGAGTAATGTTCCATTGTATATATGTGTTGTGGTCTGTGCGAGGGTTGGGAAAGAATCTCCAGACATGGAGTATTTCAGAAAGGAGCTTGTTTATTAAGCACAAATATCAGAGATAACGTGGGCACTGCAAGCACAGTCAGGCCGACTTCCTGACAGATCAGGGAGCACCTACCAAAGGGAGACTAGAGAGGGGGAAGGGGATAAACGGTCGGCAGGCTCAAAGGAGAGCCAACGCTTTCCTGGGCTTGAACTTGGGTGAAAGACGCTCAGTTGTGTCTGACTCTTTTCAACCCCATGGACTGTAGCCCACCAGGATCCTCTGTCCATGGAATTCTCCAGGCAAGAATACTGGAGTGGATTGCCATTCCCTTCTCCAGGGGATCTTCCCAACCTAGGGATTGAACATTGCGGGTAGATTCTTTACCATCTGAGCCACCACGGAAGCCCTTTTGTGGGCCAGTAGCCAAGTATTATAGCCTCAAGACAGAAAATTCTTGCTGAAAGGGAGGCATTAGGTGACTGGTTAGGGCACTTTTGGGTGAATACCAGGATGGGTATTTTTACCTAATATGGGGTCAGGGAACTGGTCGGTAAGGACTATAGGGGAGCTCTTAGCAATGGTTGCTGTAGAGTTCAGTCAGTTCCAGAGATAACAGTGCTGGGCTCCGCATCTGTGGCCTCATACCTGTGACCTCAATATGGGACTCTACAGTACATACTGAATCTTCTTTATCCATTCCCCTGTTGATGGACATTTAGGTTGCTTCCATGTCCCAGCTATTGCAAATAGTGCTGCTATGAACATTGGGGTGCATGTGTCTCTTTAAGTTATGATTTTCCCTGGATATATACCCAGGAGTGGAATTGCTGGATATGGTAGCTCTGATGCTGGGAAAGATTGAAGGCGGGAAGAGAACGGGATGACAGAGGATGAAATGGTTGGATGGCATCACCAACTCAATGGACATGAGTTTGGGTAAACTCTGGGGGTTGGTGATGGATAGGGAGGCCTGGCGTGCTGCAGGGGATGGGGTCACAAAGAGTCGGACATGACTGCACAACTGAACTGAACTGATGGTAGCTCCATTTTTCATTTTTTAAGGAACCTCCTTACTGTTCTCAGAAGTGGCTGTACCAGTTTACATTCCCACCAACAGTGTGGGAGGGTTCCTTTTTCTCCACACCCTACCCAGCATTTACTGTTTGTAGATTTTTTGATGATGGGCATTCTGACTGGTATGAAGTGATACCTCATTGTACTGAATAGTTTTGACTAGTATTTCTTTAATAATTAATAATGTTGAGCATCTTGTGCTTTTTAGCTATCCATATGTCTTTGGAGAAATGTCTATTTAGATCTTCCACCCAACTTTTGATTGGATTTTTTTTAATTGAGCTGCATGAGCTGTTTGTATATTTTGGAGATTAATCCCTTGTCAGTTGCTTCATTTTCAAATATTCTCTCCCATCCTGAGGGCTGACTTTTCATTTATATCTTCTTGAAGTATTAATCCTTGTATCATTATAAAATCAGCTTCTTTGTGTCTTGCTGTTGGTTTTGACTTAAAGTCTGTTTTATGTGACGTGAGTGTGGCTGCCTCCACGTTATTTGGCTTCCACTGGCATGAAATACAGTCATCCATCCCTTCACTTTGAGCCTATTTGTGTTCTTCGAGCTGAAATGAGTGTCTTATATGCAGACTCTAACTAGGCCTTATTTATCCAGCCAGCCACTCTGTGGCTTTGATTTGTGAACTCAATCTGTTTACATTTAGAGTGATTTTAGACATGTATGGACTTAGACTGACATGTTATCAATTGCTTTCTGACTGTTTTGTTACTCCATTGTTTCTTTTCCCCCTCTGTGCCTGTCTATCTCTGTAAATCAGTAGTTTACCAAGTTGGTATGCTATGCTTGCTTTTTTTTTTTTTTTACTGTTTGTGATTCTGCTAAAGAGCTTTGCTTTGTGGCTACCGTAGGGCATACAGAAAACATCCCATAGTTAAAACAGTCCATTTTATGCTGACAGAAACTTATCTTTGCATGCCTGTAAGCGTTCTGTTCTTTTATTCTCCTTTTATGTTTTTTATTTCACAAAATACCTCATTTTACCTGCATATTTGTCAAAATGCTATAAGTATCCACTTTTCTCTGACATTTTTCATTTCATTCATTTTAGCTCCAGACTGGTTTTTGGTTCTTTTTTACAGTTTTTGCCTGTTATGTTTTTCTGCTCTTTTCTTCCCTTTTTTTTTTTTTTTTTTCTGACTTCATTGAACTCTCTTTCTGTTGGAGAAGGCAATGGCACTCCACTCCAGTACTCTTGCCTGGAAAATCCCATGGATGGAGGAGCCTGGTAGGCTGCAGTCTATGGGGTCGCTAAGAGTCGGATACGACTGAGCGACTTCACTTTCACTTTTCACTTCCATGCATTGGAGAAGGAAATGGCAACCCACTCCAGTGTTCTTGCCTGGAGAATCCCAGGGACAGAGGAGCCTGGTGGGCTGCCGTCTACGGGGTCACACGGAGTCAGACACGACTAAAGTGACTCAGCAGTAGCAGAACTCTCTTTCTGTCTTTCCTTGTAGCTTACTGAGATCTCCTGTAACAGCTTTTTAAACTTATTAATTAGGTAGATTGAAGATTTCTAAGTCTTTGGGGTTGATAACTGGAAGACTTGTGAAGTCATTTAGTATTGTTAGATTACTTTTGTTTTTTTTTAATGTTCCTGGGGTGTTTGTGCTACTATATTCACTTCCCAAGTAGCAGCCACCTGCTTCAGGGTTTACTGATTGTCTTCAGGAAGGAAACACCCTCTGTCAGCCCTCTAGAATTAGAGAGGGCTTTCTCGGCTTTCTCAGGCCTTTATGGATAAACCTGTTTCACATTCTTATCACATCTTTTGGCAGAGTTCTTGCGCTTATATACCATCTTTTGATCTTGCAACACAATAGGCTGGGTGCTGACAGCCCCTCTTTTCTTCTCCTAAGGATGGTGCTACTGCAGAAATGTATGGTCTGCCTCTGTCCTGCAGAGGTGACCCAGCTTTCTGTGTGTGTTCTCAAGCTGTTGCCCAAAGCTTGCTCTCAGGGCCTTGGTGGGGAGCGCACATGGTGAACCAACCACCAAACCGTGAGGATTTGTGGTGGTAAGCTGTGCTGAACGCCGAGGGTGCCCTCTGTCCAGTTTGGAGGCTGAGTGAAGCATCCCTGTTGACTCGTGGATGGGCTTCCTGATGGAGTCTGTGACACAGTTAGTAGCATCTGTGCCACATTAGTGTCTTCGGAGAATCCTGTGAGTCTTCTTCCCAGCCCCCAGGCATGAAACTAACTCGTAATTGAGCACACTGGATGGGGCAAGAAAGCAAGAGGCCTGTTTCGCTGCATTCACACAGTTGGGAGCGTGCTGTCCCCAGCTTGGGTCTTTATCCTCAGGATTGCTTTGGCGATGTGGGTATTTTGTGGTTCTGTATTTATTTTAGGATCATTTGTCGTAGTTCTGTGAAAAGTGTCATGGGTATTTTAATTGGGATTGCTTTAAATCTGTACATTGCTTTGAGTAATAAGGCTCTTTTAAAAAGACTAATTTTTCCAATCCAAGAGCATGGGATATGATACCTTTTCATTTATTTGTCACCTTTAATTTCCTTTATCAATGTCTTATACTTGGAGTATATAAATCTTTCACCTCTGTGGTTAAATTTATTCTGAGGTATTTTATTATTTTTGATACAATCACATGTTTCTTTCCTAAGTTCTCTGATAGTTTGTTATTAGCACAGAGAAAAATAACTTTTTCTGTTATATTTGTGTATATTTCAAGTTTACTGAATTTATTTATGCTAATTATTTGGTGAAATCTTTAGGGTTTTCTCTACATGTTATCATGTCATCTGCAAGCGGTGACAGTTTTACTTCCTTTAGAAATTAGATCCAAGTTTTTATTTTTATTTTTTCGCTGTGACTAGCACTGTTAATACTGTGTTGAATAAAAGTGCTGAGAGTAGGCATGCTTGTCTTGCTCCTGTTCTTAGAGGAATTTCTTTCAGCTTTTCACCACTGAGTGTGATAGTAGCTCTGATTTGTCATACACACCCTTTAGTATAAAAGTTACGTTGCCTTTACGCCCACACTGAGAGTTTTTGTCATAAATCACATTTTGAATTTTGTTGATACAGAAGTTTGCCAAATACTTTTGCTGGAGGAAGATCATCATATGATTTTTATCCTTTGTTCTGTTAATCTGGTGGGTCACTTGTTGGTTTGCATATATTGAAACATTCCTGCATTGGTGAGCTAAACCCCATTTGATCATGGTGTATGGTTCTTTTAATGTATTGTTGAATTCAGTTACCTACTGTTTTGTTAAGGGTTTTTGCATCTGTGTTCATGACTGATATTGACCTGTGATTTCCTTTTTTTTAATAGGGTCCTTCTCTGGTTTTCATCTGTGGGTGATGCTGGCCTCAGAAAATAAGTTTGAAAACACTCTTTCTTCAGGTTGGGGGGAATAGTTTGAGAAAGATAGATGTTAACGTTCTTTAAATGTTTGACAGAAATTTATCAGTGAAGTCACCCAGTCCTGGACTTTTGTTTATTGGGAATTTTTTGATTACTCAATTTCATTTCTAATAATTGCTCTGTTTCTATTTTTATTTATTCCTGATTCAATCTTAGAAGATTTATGTTTCTAGGAATTTATTCACTCCTTCTGGGTTGTCCAATTTGTTGGTATATAACTGTTTGTAGTAATCTCTTCGTCGTACTGTGGTGTCTTATAACTTTATCTCTTTCATTTCTGGTTTACTTGGGCCCTTTCTTTTAAAAAAAAAATACTATTTTTGTCTTTTATTCTTTACAGAAGCTTAATAAGTGTTTGATCTACTACCCTTAATATACGTATACCTTTTCCAGGGAGATTTTTTTACTTTTGTGTGTTTTTTTGTTACTGATTAGTGACACTTCTTTTAAGCTGAAGTAAATTGCTTTCAATTTCTTGTAAGGCTGTTTTATTAGTGATGAACTCATTTAGCTTTTGCTAGTCTGGGAAACTCCTGATCTCTCTTTCAATTGTGAATCATAATCTTGCTGGTAGAGTGTCCTTATTGTAGGCTTTTTTCTTTTTAGAACATTGAATATACCCTATTATTCCCTCCTGGTCTGCGACGTCTGCTGATAAGTCAGCTGACAGTCTTAGGGGAATACCTTACACATAACTAGTTGCTTTTATTTCACTACATCCATGATCCCTCTTTATCTTTAATTTTTGACCCTTTAAAATGTCTTGGTGTGGACCCCTTCACCTTGATGGGGACTCTGTGCTTCCTTCCCAGGATTTGGAGAGTTATCAGTTATTATACCTTCTGATTAGGAGAGGGCGGTGGCACCCCACTCCCGCACTCTTACCTGGAGAATCCCATGGACGGAGGATCCTGGTGGGCTGCAGTCCATGGGGTCGCTGGGGGTCAGACGGGACTGAGCGATTTCACTTTCACCCTGCCCGTTTCTCTCTTCTCTTCTTTCTGGATCCCTATAATGCTCATGTTGATATTTCCAGATGTTGTCTCAGAGGTCCCACTTTCTATTTGTCCATTCTTTTTTCTTCTTGCTATTGAGCTTGGGTGATTTTCACTTCTCTGTCCTCCAGATCACTGTTCTCCTGTATCACATCAGCTAATGTTGCTTCCCTCGTTTGTGTGTGTGTGTGTGTGTGTGTTGATCTCAGTTACTGTATTTTCCAGCTGTTTGGTTCTTTATTATATTTTATTACTCTCTGAAGTTCTCACTCTGTCCATCTATTCTTCTCCTGACTTGGATGAGCATCTCTATAATCATTACCTTGAACACTTTTTTTTTTTTTTTTGGTAGAACACTTATCTCTGTTTTATCTAGTTCTTTTTCTGATGTTGTATCTTGTTACCACATTCGTAACAGATTCCTCTGTTTCCTTACGTGTCCTGATTCTCTGTGCACTTCTCTTCATTAGGTTCTGTTCATTCCACTTCCCGGTCTTGGAGAAGTGGCCTTACCCAGGAGATGCCTGGAGGGCCCAGCAGCACATTCCCTGGCCAGCACCTGCAGGCGCCCAGGGGTGACCCCTCTGTGGGCTGCGTGGCGGGGCCAGCTACTGTGGGCCAGCTGGTAGGCGGCGTTGCACCCCGGCCTAAACTGGCAGGAGGTCCTGCATTTTGTGATTGCCCTGGGCGTGCTGGTGGGCAAGGCAGCACTGCCCCCATTATGGGCGGTGGTGTGTGGGGCTTCAGGTGCAGAGGGGATCAGCCAGGCCGCCAGTGCGTCTGGGTGTGAGGCCTTGTGGTGCAGAAGGGCCGTAGGCATGCTGACAGCTGGGGCACACCAGGGTATACCCCAGGTCGAGGGAAGACCGAAATGTTGCCCACCAGCATCTCAGTCCCTAGCAGGAGTCCCAGCTGCCTCTCGCCTTCCCCAAGAAGCTCTCTTGAGTTGAGCAAGTAGGTCTGACCCCGGTATCTTTGAAACTGCTGGTTCTGAGCGGGGACTGAGGACGGGGGAGAGTTTGTATGGTGTCCCCTGAGAGCAGAGTCTCAGTTTCCCTTAGCCTCTGGCTCTCTGGAACGTGAGCCCGGCAGGTTCTCAGAGTCAGACCTGCTGTGCTGGGCTGAGCAGCCTGATGGAGGCCTCAGACCCTGGCCCCCTCATGCGGCTGTGACACCTTCCAGTCGGGAGTCACTGTGCTGGAGGTGTGGGTACCATTAGACTGTGATTCCAACCCTCCTGTCCTACCTGTGGTTTCTCCTTCCTTATACTTGAAGTTGTGGAGAATTTCTCTGCTAGTCTTCAGGTCATTTCGGAGATAATTTCTGGGTAAATTATTGTGATTTTGATGTGTCTGTGGCAGGAGGTGAGCTCAGTATCTTCCTACTCTTATCTTCTTGATCGCCTCTCAAGAGCTTTTTTTTTTTTTTTTAAATATATGCACTTAACACTGTAAACATAACTCTTTGAATTGTTTTACCTGTACACCATGAGCTTAGATACTAGCATTTCCAATTTTGTCTGCTTTAAGATATGTAGTTTTTATTTCTCTATTGCTTTATTCTTTTAAAATATTTATTAATTTGACTCTGTCAAGTCCTGGTTGTAGCACACGGGATTTTTAGTCACGGTGCGTAGGATCTAACCCGGGCCCCCTGCACTGGAAGCACAGAGTCGTAGCCACTGGACCACCAGGGACGTCCCCTAGGGATTTAGTCTCGTGTGCAGTGGCTGTTCAGAGCTTGTTGTTCAAATTGCTAAGTGTCCTTGAATTTTTAATTGTTCTTCTTGAGTTTCCGTTTCGAACCATTGTGGTAGGAGATGATGCTTGACATGATTTCAATGTTCTTAGATTTTTGAGGATTTCTTTTGTGGTATAACATTTAATCTATCCTGGGAAATGCTCTATGAATACTTGAGAAGGATGAAAATCTTGCTGCCGTTGAGTGCGATGTACTGTAAACGTCTGTTACGGTCACGTGATATCAAGTGCATATTCAAGTTCTGTGCTTCTGGGTGGGTATTCTGCCTGGGTGATCTATACAGTGTTGAAAGTTGGGTACTGACATTTCTTACCATTATTTTATTTCTCCATGTTTTCCCTTTCACAGTGTTCATATTTCCTTTATATGCTGAGATGCTCCAATGTTGGATACATACATATTTATGTAGGATACAATATATGTATGTTGGTTACATACATAATCTCTTGATGAATTAGTCCCTTCATGATTATATGATAACCTTCATTTCTTTGAGAGGTTTAAGTCTTCTTTGCCTTATAATAGTGAGGCAAGTATCATTTGCATGGAATATCTTTTTTCCAGTTATTCAGTTTTATCCTATACACGGCCTTAAAATTTACACAAATCTCCTGTACACAGTATGTAATTGATTTTTGTGAATCCATTCAGCCACCCTATGGATTATTTAAATTGAAGTATATGTCATTTGTAATATTACATTAGTCTCAATGGTACAAAATTTTAGTACTTTTATACATTATGCCCCTCTTAGTTACTACAAAATAGTGGTCATATTTCCATGTTGTATAATATATCCATGTGTGTTTTTTTTTTTTTTAATTTACCTTTTTATTGAAGGATAATTGCTTTACAGAATTTTGTTGTTTTCTAACCTCAACATGAATCAGCCATAGGTACACATATGTCCCCTTCGTTTCGAACCTCCCTTCCATCTCCCCCCATCCCACCCCTCTAGGTTGATACAGAGCCCCTGTTTGAGTTTCCCGAGCCATACAGAAAATTCCTCTTAGCTGTCTATTTTACACATGGTAATGTTAATTTCCATGTTACTCTTTCCATATGTCTCACCCTCTCCTTCCCTCTCCCCATGTCTGTAAGTCTACTCTCTGTCTGTTTCTCCATTGCTGCCCTGTAAATAAATTCTTCAGCACCATTTTTCTAGATTTTGCATAGATGCATTAGACTACGATATTTATCTTTCTTTTTCTGACTCACTTCACTCTGTATAATAGGTTCTAAGTTCATCCACCTCATCAGAACTGACTCAAATGTGTTCCTTTTTATGGCCGAGTAATATCCCATTGTGTATATGTGCCACAACTTCTTTATCCAGTCATCTGTCGATGGGCATCTGGGTTGCGTCCATGGTCTAGCTGTTGTAAATAGTGCTGCAATGAACAGTGGGATACAGGTGTCTTTTTCAGTTTTGGTTTCCTCAGGGTATATGCTTAGGAGTGGGATTGTTGGGTCATATGGTGCTTTTATTCCTAGTTTTTTAAGGAATCTCCATACCGTCTTCCATAGTGGCTATATCAATTTACATTCCTACCAACAGTGCAAGAGCGTTCCCTTTTCTCCACACCCTTTCCAGCATTTATTGTGTGTAGACTTTTTGATGAGGGCCATTCTGACCGGTGTGAGGTGACATCTCATTATAGTTTTGAATTGCATTTCTCTGATAATGAGTGATGCTGAGCATCTTTTCATGTGTTTGTTGGCCATCTGTATGTCTTCTTTGGAGAAATGTCTGTTTAGGTCTTTTCCCCACTTTTTGATTGGGTGGTTTGTTTTTCTGGCATTGAGTTGTATGAGCTGCTTGTATATTTTGGAAATTAATCCTCTGTCAGTTGTTCCATTTGCTATTATTTTCTCCCAGTCTGAGGGTTGTCTTTTCACCTTGCTTATAGTTTCCTTTGCTGTGCAAAAGCTTTTAAGTTTAATCAGGTCCCACTTGTTTACTTTTGTTTTTATTTCTGTTACTCTATTTCTGATCTTCTACATAGAGGATCTTGCTTTGATTTATGTCAAGTGTTCTGCCTATGTTTTCCTCTAAGAATTTTATAGTTTCTGGTCCTACATTTAGGTCTTTAATCCATTTTGAGTTTATCTTTGTGTATGGTGTTAGAACTGTTCTGATTTCATTCTTTTACATGTAGTTGTCCAGTTTTCCCAACACATTTATTGCAGAGGCTATCTTGTCCCACTGTATACTCTTGCCTCCTTTGTCAAAAATAAGGTACCCATAGGTGCGTGGGTTTATTTCTGGGTTTTCTATCTTGTTCCATTGGTCTATATTTCTGTTTTTGTGCCAGTACCATACTGTCTTGATGACTGTAGCATTGTCGTACAATCTGAAGTCAGGAAGGTTGATTCCTCCAGCTCCATTCTTCTTTCTCAAGACTGCTTTGGTTATTCGGGGTCTTTTGTGTTTCCATATGAACTGTGAAATTTTTTGTTCTCGTTCTGTGAAAAATGCCACTGGTAATTTGATAGGGATCGCACTGAATCCATAGATTGCATTTGGTAGTATAGTCATTTTCACAATATTGATTCTTCCTACCCAGGAACATGGAATCTCTCTTTCTTTCATCAGTGTATTGTAATTTTCTGTGGACAGTTCTTTTGTCTCCTTAGGTGAGTTTATCCTAGATACTTAATTCTTTTTGTTGCAGTGGTAACTGGGATTGATCCCTTAATCTCTCTTTCTGATTGTCAGTGTATAGGAATGCGAGTGATTTCTGTGTATTGATTTTGTCTCCTGGGACCTTGCTGAACTCCATGTGTGTTTCTTTTCTACGTTTGTTGTTGTTTGGTCACTAAGCCGTGTCTGACTCCGTGCAACCCCGTGGACTGCAGCACACCAGGCTTCCCTGTCCTTCACTAATTCCCGGAGTTTGCTCAGATTCATGTCCACTGAGTCGGTGATGCCATCCACCCATCTCATCCTCTGCCACCGCCTTCTCCTCCTGCCTTCAGCCCTTCCCAGCATCAGGGTCTTTTCCAGTGAGTCAGTTGTTCAAATCGGGTGGCCCAAGTCCTGGAGCACCAGTGCTCCCAGCGAACAGTCCGGGTTAACTGGTTTGATTTCCTTGCAGTCCAAGGTGAGTTTCCACGTCCTCCTCCTATGGACCACGTTTTGCCAGAACTCTTCACTATGACCTGTTCATCTTGGATGGCCCCGCACGGCATGGCTCATAGCTTCACTGAGTTTACAAGCCACTTCACCTCGACGAGGCTGTGATCCATGAAGGGGATTTTCTGCATAGGGTACCAATTATCTTTCCCTCCCTGCTTCGTTCTCCCCCGTGGTAACCATTACTTTGTTCTCTCTGAGCCTATTGCTGTTTTGTTATGTACATTTCTTTCTTCCATTTTGTTAGATTCTACACGTGAGAACATAGAGTGTTTCTCTAACTGATTTCACTAGGTATAATACATTCTAGGCCAGGCCATGTTGTTGCAGGCGGCAGAATTTGATTTTTTTTTAATTATTTAATTATATTTACTTATTTCTCTTTTTGACTGTGCTGGGTCTTCATTGCTTTGCATGGGCAGGTTCTCAACCACTGTTCCACCAGGGAAGTCCCTCCTTACAGTTTTGGTTTGCATTTCTAGGAATTACCTAAATGATGATCTTTTCAGCTGCTTTTTCCCACCCATGTTTTTATTTTTATTTTTTTTTAGTTCTACCAGTTTATTGCTACCAACCCGTCACCCTCCAACACCCTCCACCCTCACGCACACATGCTTAGTCATGTAACCCCATGGACTGCAGCCCGCCAGGCTCCTCTGTCCATGGACTTTTCCAGGCAAGAATACTGGAGTGGGTTGCCATTTCCTTCTCCACCCCCCCCCCATGTTTTTAAAAGAATAAATTTTACCTCTTGAAATAAGCAACAGAAATTTGGCCCAGTTTTGAATTATTTTTCTTCTTCTTCTTCTTCTTATTTTTCTTATTACTTTTCTTTTTATTATTACATATCACATGATGTTTCTTGATGGCCAAGGTCATCAAGAGAGCCCATAAAAAAGTGTTCATGGCTCAGGCATGTCCGACTCTGCGATCCCATGGACTGGGGCCTGCCAGGCTCCTCTATCCATGAGATCCTCTAGGCAAGAATACTGGAGTGGGTGGCCAGTCCCTTCTCCGGGGGATCTTCCCAACCCAGGGACTGTACCCAGGTCTCCTGCACTGCAGGCAGATTCTTTACCATTTGTTGTTCAGTCTCTAAGTTGTGTCTGACTCTTTGCAACCCCATGAACTGCAGCACACCAGGCTTCCCTGTCCTTCACTATCTCCCTGGGTTAGGTCAAACTCATGTCCATTAATCGGTGATGCCATCGAACCATCTCATCCTCTGTTGCCCTCTTCTCCTCATGCCTCAGTCTTTCCCAGCATCAGTGTCTTTTCCAATGAGTTGGTTCTTTGCATCAGATGGCCAAAGTATTAGAGCCTCAGCTTCAGCACCGGTCCTTCCAATGAATATTCAGAGCTGATTTCCTTTAGGATTGAACTTGTTTGATCTCCTTGCTGTCCAAGGGACTATCAAGAGTCTTCTTCAGCACCACAGTTTGAAAGCATCAATTCTTCGGTGCTCAGCCTTCTTTGTGGCCCAACTATCACATCCATACATGACTACTAGAAAAACCATAGCTTTGACTAGACGGACCTTTGTCGGCAAAGTGATGTCTCTACTTCTTAACATGCTGTCTAGGTTTGTCATAGCTTTTCTTCCAAGGAGCGAGTGTCTTTTAATTTCATGGCTGAGGTCACCATCCACATTGATTTTGGAGCCCTAGAAAATGAAATCTGACACTGTTTCCACTTTTCCCCATCTGTTTGCCATGAAGTGATGGGACCGGATACCATTATCTTCGTTTTTTGAATGTTGAGTTTTAAGCCAGCTTTTTCACTCTCCTCTTTCACCTTTATCTAGAGGCTCTTTAGCTTCTCTTCACTTTCTGCCATTACATTTGCATATATTTACCATTTGAGCCACCAGGAAAGCCCAAGCCCTGTGAAGTGTCCATAAAAACCACATTAAAATTTGTTGTTCTGGGAAATGGCCTCAAGGGGGCAGCATTTCTTCATGCCCCATTCTGGTAACAAGGACAAGCCTCATCATAGCCAAAGTCCTATCCGTGGGTTGTAGAGTGCACAGTGATAAACAGGAAAAACAAACAGCCAAGGGTCGAAGGTCATTACTTCCTACTCATTACCCTTCACCCTCCAGACATATCCCAAGTCCTACCAGAGTGCTAGCCTGAGACTGTTGTGGTAGGATGGTGAAATGATTAAGTAGGAGGCTAGAGGTGGGAAGGCCATCACCAGGAGATGTGGAGACAGGATGACTTTTCAGAGCTCTTCTGACCCAGAGTATGCACCATTTTGGGGGGAAAAAATAGGCTTGGTGTGACTGCAGGAGAGCCCTGCTAGATCTGAAGATGACTGCCCCATGCAGAGGGAACCAGGTACTCTAGATCCAACAGGAGAGGGCTCATTTGCTTACACATCCTCCCCACCACCTTAAGCAACGTGACGGTCCATCCTTGGGATCCATGCCTGCCCCAGCCCCAGGGATGTGACACTCTCAGACTGCCAGGCCTGGGGGCTCTAGAGTAGGCATTTGTATTCATTTTCTTCTCATATAATTTTTATTTTCTATTAGCATATAATTCATTTACAATGTTATGTTTGTTTGAGGTCTATAGCAACTTGATTCATATATACATTTATCTATTATGATTCTTTTTCAGTATAGCTTAAGACAGATGGTTGAGGAGCTTCCTGTTGTATCCAGTAAGTCCTGGTTCATTACACTTTTGTTCTATCTCTCAGTCTTGCTATCTACCTATATATCTTATTATCCAGGCTACCTAAGTATCAGCTATCCAACTGTATATCTATCTAGTTGTATCTACCTATTTGTATTTATATCTCTCTATCTAGCTGTCTATAGATCTATCAATGTATCTATGTATATTGAATTCCATGGACAGAGGAGCCTGGCAGGCTATAGTCAATGGATTCACAAAGAATCAGATGACTGAGCAACTAAGGCACACACACTAACCACTGTCTATTTTGCTATATTTCTATCTATTAATATCCAGCTATTTCTGTATACAACTGTCTATATTTATATCTATCCAGCTATCTACCTATGTATCTATATATCTATTTACATATATATATATTTATACTATATCCAGCTATCTATGTATTTTTTCAAGTATATTTATATCTATGGGGCTTCCCAGGTAACTCAGTGGTAAAAAATCCAACTACAATACAGTAGAGATGCAGGTTAGATCCCTGGGTTGGGAATATCCCCTGGAGAAGGAAATGACAACTCACTGCAGTATTCTTGCCTGGGAAATCCCATGCAAAGAGGAGTCTGGCAGACTATACTCCATGGGGTCACAAAGAGTCAGACACTACTTAGCGACTAAACAACAACAATTATTTATACCTATGATCAGCCCTGGGATTTCTTTGGAAGGAATGATGCTAAAGCTGAAACTCCAGTACTTTGGCCACCTCATGCAGAGCTGACTCATTGGAAAAGACTCTGATGCTGGGAGGGATTGGGGGCAGGAGGAGAAGGGGACAACACAAGATGAGATGGGTGGATGGCATCACTGACTCGATGGACATGAGTCTGAGTGAACTCCAGGAGTTGGTGATGGACAGGGAGGCCTGGCGTGGTGCGATTCATGGAGTCTCAAAGAGTCAGACACGACTGAGTGACTGAACTGAACTGATATATATCTAAGTATCAATTTATCCAACTATCTAGCTATCTATCTTTCTCCCTATTTTTATTATACAGCTTTCTATATATCCAGGTATCTTTCTGTCTTTATATATTTACAACCCAAGCTATTTATTTGTTCTTGTTCAGTCACAAAGCTGGTGTCCCACTCCTTGCCATCCCATGGACTGTAGTCAGCCAAGCTACTCTGTCCCTGAGGTTTCCCAGACAACAATACTGGAGTGGGCTGTCATTTCCTTCTCCAGGGGATATTCCCGATCCAGAGATTGAACCCGCATCTCCTCCACTGGCAGCCACATTATTTACCACTGAGCCACCAGGAAAGCCCAACATGTATCTATTAATCTATCTATATATGTGTATTTATGTCTATGGGCTTGCCAGGTAGCTCAGCAGTAAAGAATCCGCCTGCCAGTGCAAGAGCCACGGAAGGTGCAGGATCAATCCCTGTGTTGCAAACTTCCCAAGCAAGAGGAAATGGGAACTCACACCAGCATACTTGCCTGGGAAATCCCAGGAGGAGAGAAGCCTGGTGGGCTACAGTCTATAGGGTCGCAAAGAGTCGGACACGGCTGAGCAAGTGAGCACACACGCATATTTGTGTCTGTCCAGCTATCTGTATGCTCAGCTATCTATCTATACTCTATCTTTAGATCCAACTGTTTACAGCTATCAAACTGTCAGTTTATCTACTTATTTCTGGTTATGTTCTGTCTCTCTATCCAGTTGTCTATAGATCTATCTATAAATATATATCTACCCACCACCTATCTCTTTATGTATATTTATATATGTCTTGTATATATGACATATACATGTCATATATTTTATATATATATATATATATACACACACACACATACATACACACATATATATCAATCTTAAGGGAAATCAACCCTGAATACTTATTAGAAGGACTGATGATAAAGCTGAAACTCTGGTATTTGGGGCATCTGATGGGATGCCAACTCATTTGAAAAGTCCGTGATGCTGAGAAAGATTGAGGGCAGAAGGCGAAGAGAGTATCAGAGGATGAGATGGCTGGATGGGATCACTGATGCAACAGACAGGAACTTGGGCAAACTTCGGGAGATGGTGAGAGACAGAGAGGGCTGGTGTGCTGCAGTCCACAGGGTCACAGGGTCAGAAACACCTGGGGGACTGAATAATAACAGCATATATGTCTATCTATCCAATCTCTATATATCCAGCCATCTCTTTATTTGTCTATCCCTCTTTATATCCATATCGTTCAAGCTATGTATAGATGTATCTACCATAATTACTATCTGCTGCAATTAATACATTAAGCTGTATAATTATATCTGTCTCTATATACATCTATCTATATGCAGATATACTCATCTGTCTGTATATCAGTAACTACATACATAGCTATCTATATATCCTCCTCTGTATCTATCTTTCCAGCTACGTATTACCCAGCTATTCAGGTATCTCTTTATTTATCTATGTAACTGTATCTGTGTATGTTTTAATTCCTACCACTTAGATTACCTAACCCCCAAGGCCCACACTTCCTTTAGGTAACTCTAAGTTTGTTTCCTAAGTCTGGGAGTAGGTTGCTGTTTAATAAAGTAGATCATTTGTATTCATGTTGGATTCGATCTCAGAGCTGGTCTTCCCGTGAATACGTGGATCAGTGTGGTCTTCTGCAGTGTGGCAATGTCGCCTCTACTGGGAGGCTTCACGCTTACCTTTCAGCTGAGTAACATCCATTGCACATGTACACCCAGTCCTCACTGTCGACGTATATGCATGCGTCCAAGGACTTTTTCCTAGGTTTCATTCCTTGCTTCTTGTAAACAGCAGAGCATGGAACGTTGGGGTGCATGTGCCATTTGGAAGAACAGTTTTCTCCAGATACAGCCCCAGAAATGTATTTCAGTATCTCCTGGTTGCTATGTTTTCAGTTTTGAAAAGAAGCTGCTTATTGCTTTTTTTGAGTGGCTTTTAGCCATCTGCATCCCCTTTATGAAGAAAAATGATGGTTCCGTTTTCTCCATCCCCCCGACCATTTATTTCTCGTAGACTGCATGTTGACCAGGGCTAGATGATACCTCACTATCCCTTTGGGTTTCCATTTCTCTAAGAGACGATGTTGAAAAAAATACCCAGGGGTGCTTTTGTTTTGTTTTGTTTTTTAGTGTGAACATATTATGTTCTTGGTGGAAAACAGCTTCTAAAATTTGGCCATTCTTCCTGCATTTTTGTCTTACAAAACTCAGGCTGTTATCTAGCTCTGGGAGCATGTAGAACTCCGCAGGCCTTTGCCCAGAAGATGCCGTGAGGCACGGGCTTTCCAACTGTAGTTCCCAAACATGGCCACAAGGAGGCGACATTTCTTGATGCCGCCTCCTGGAAACCCGGGCACGCTGAGCCCTAGTCACAGCTGGGGTCCTGGGAGGTAGAGTGCAGAGAGAGAGAAACCAGAGGGCCAAGGGTTGAGAGTCATTATCTCTTCAACATTACCCTTCACCCCCCCGCGCGCGCACACACACATTCCAGGTCCTGCCAGAGGGCCCTGCTGAAGTTGTCACGGGAGGATGGGGAGGTGACTGGAAAGGAGGAGGCCAGAATTGGTACGCCTAGCGACAGGAGACGTGGACAGGGTGCCGTCCCGAGGCCCTTCCAGCCTGGAGTGTGTGCCGTGTGTTGAGGACCACAGGCCTGCTGGTGTAGGCGTGGGGGGCCCCGAGGATCCCCACACTGTTGTCCCGTGCAGAGGGGGCCAGGACTGCGAGACCCAAGGGAGGGCTCCTTGGCATACACCTCCTGCCCAGCTGATATGAGATCCACGCCTGCTCGGCCCCTGGGATGGCCCACCGCCCAGCTCAGCCTGTCTCGTGAGGGCTACAGAGTAGATGGCTGTACTCATTTTCTGCTATTCATGGCCTGTTTACTGGGGACTGGAGTAGTCTTTGTACCGTTGTGCTCTTTTGAGGGGCGCCGCCACTGGATTCGCTTCGGCATGTACACCAGTCTATGTTTCTGAACATCCCCTTTCCTGTAGCTTGAGAGTGTTGAGTTCTCTGTTGTTTGCAGTATGCCCCGGTTCATTACGCTGCCCTTGTACCTCTCTCCTGTATCCCTAGATTCCTCTTTACAAATTATCATGCAGCTCTCTTGCTATCCAGCTTTCCAGGTATGGCGCTATCCACCCCTCTCTCTGTTTCTCGCTCTGTTTCTCTCTGCAGCTGTCTCCAGATCTATCTGGGAACCTACCTGTACCGTCCAGTGTGTGTGGGCCTTTGTGTTGATGTCTCTGCTGCTGTCTCTCTACCCGGCTGTCTCTGTACACTGACGTCCACATTCACCCGGCCGGCTCTGTATCTATCTGTCTATATACCTGATTAATCTTCTCTTTTGAACTCTCGGTCCAGCTCTCGATATATGTATTTATCCGTGTGTACATCTATTTCGTCAGCTCCCCAGTGTTCCAGCTCTAACTTTCCATCTTAAGTTCTAACTAGACCTCTCTTGCTTTTAATAGACACAAGTTTCTCTTCTCTGATTGTAGCTCTAATCTCTTTTAGCTCTCCATAGATCTATGCGTTGATATATATCTCAGTCGATATTTACATCTCTCTGGCTACTTTTGGCCCAGCTCTGTTCTATATCTACACCTATATATGTGAACTGTCTCCTTGCAGGAACCCACCTGTCTATCCACGTTTATGTATTTATCTCCACTGTACCTCTCTCTCTCCAGCCAGCTACGTGTCAGTCTGTCAATCTGTATTGATATCTATTTCTATACACTATCTCTTCCCATATATTTATTGGTCCACGTGCTCTGTAGATGCAGCTCTCTCTTTATGGATCACTCTGGATTTGTATCTATGATCTCTCTGCCAGCTGTGTATGCATGACTCTCTTGGGAAGTCTCTCTCCGCCCACATAGCTAGATATCTTTGCATCTGTATTCATATTTGTGTCTACATCACTCTATCCTGGTATCCTTATATCCTGCTAGGAAGTACTAATGTATACATCAATGTATTAACTATCGGGACTTCCCTGGTTGCCCAGTGGTTAAGACTCTGGCTTCTAATGCAGGGGGTGTGAAACTAATCCCACATGCTTTGTGGCATGACCAAAAAATAAAATTTAGGTCTTCCCTGGTGGCATCTGCCTGCAATGCGGGAGACCTAGGTTCGATTCCTGGGTCAGGATGATCCCCTGGAGAAGGAAATGGCAACCTACTCCAGTACTCTTGCCTGGAAAATTCCATGGATGGAGGAGCCTGGTAGGCTGGAGTCGATTGCACTCTCCCCCCAGCTCTGTATGTATCCAGCCACGTCTTTCTTTCTCGGTCTACCTATGTCAGTGTAACTTTATGTATTTGAATCCCTGCCACTTTGGTTATTTCTTCCCCCGCCACCCCAGATCTCCTGCAGGTTACTCTAGGTGTATTTTCCAAGTCTGGGAGACTAGTCCATTTGTATTTATTTGAGATTCCACCTAGAAGCGGTAGCATATGGAATTCGACTCAGTGTGACTTCCGTGGGTCCCTGTGATCCTCTGCAGGTCCATCCACTCCTGGCCTCATGTTTTTCTTCCCTCTTTGCTGAGTCACAGCCCTTCACACACCTGAGGCATTGCTCGAGTCCATTCACGTGCACGATGGGCATTTTTGCATTCCGCCCGTGGTTACTGTCAGTGGCGGTGCAAGCCACGTTGGGGTGCACGTGACTGTAGGAAGGATAGTTTTCTCCAGATGTAGTCCCTGGAAAGGGATTCCAGGACCCCATGGTTAGCTGTCTTTCGAGTTTTGAAATGATGTGGCGTACTGTGTTTTCGAGTGGTGTTTAGCCGTCTGCCTTCCTTCTACTTGGAAACGGGGATTCCCTCTCGTCCTCCCCCAACTCGACCCCTTATCGTTTCGAGACTGCCTGCTGACCAGTGCTAGAGGAGACCACACTGCAGTTTTGGTTTCCATTTCTCTAAGGGGTAATGATGCTGACAAATCTCCAGCGACTTTTTTTTTCCTGCTGATTTTTAAGTGTGAGGAAAATTTCCCTCTTGATGGCACTTGGCTTGTGCAGTTCAGCCCTGTTGTTCTTCTTTTTGTCTTAGCAACCTCAGGTGGTTTATCTAGGGCCCTAGGGCCGGCATCATTTAGAACCCCGCAGGCCTTGGCCCAGGAGATCCCCTGAGGCAATGGCTTTCCAACAGTGGCTCCCAAAGATGGCGACATTTCTTGATGCCTCCTCCTGGGAAGTGGGGCACGCTGAGCCCCAGGCAAAGCTGGGATCCTGAGTGTAGAGTGCAGAGAGAAGGAACACAGAGGGCCAAGGGTTGAGAGTTGTCATCTCTTCGCCGGTACCCTTCACCCCCCACACACATGCCAGGTCCTGCCAAAGGACTCGGCTGACGCGGCACTGGGAGGATGGCAAGGGGACTGGAAAGCAGGCGACCAGAACTGGCACGCCAGCACCAGGAGACATGGAGACAGGCGATGTCCCAAAGCCCTTCCAGCTTATTCATCTACATTAACAGATATGTATTCAGTAGATAGAAATAAACGTAGAGATTGACACAGATATATAGATAGCTGGGTGTGTGTGTATATAAACATAGAGAGCAGAAATAGCTGGAAAGGAAGATACAGATAAAAATATAGGGAGAAGGAAATGGCAACCCACTCCAGCATTCTTGCCAGGGAATTCCCAAGGACAGAGGAGCCTGGCGGGCTACAGTCCACAAGGTTGCCAAAGAGTCAGACACAACTTAGCAACTTAAACAACAATACAGACACAGAGAGAGATCTGTGGGCAGCTGGAGAGACTGACAGAGACACAAATACAGAAAAACTGATGGCTGAACATAGAGATACAGACATAGATCTATAGATATCTATATAGAAAGATAGATATAGATAGAGAGCTGGACAATTGGAAACATAGTTGGATAGAAAGATATAGATGCTAATATACAGATATAAATACAGATATATAGATAAATCTATAGACAGTGACATAGATACAGATATAAATATAGGTAGAGCAATACATATCTGGATACACAGAACTTACTAGGTTGGGATTAAAACACACATTAGTGTCATATATATACTATACATATCACACATAACTATAATACATATACATGAATGTATGTAAATATGACAGAATGGATAATGAATCAGGCATTACTGGATAGGACAGGAACTTCTACTCAACACTCTGTCCTCAGCCACATGGGAGTACAATCTAAAAAAGAAACATGTGTATACATAACTGAATCAAGTTGTTTCCACTCAAAGAAACATAACAATGTAAATGACCTGTCCTTCCACAGAAAAAAAATAATTACATATTTGTATGGAGTATTAACCAGAAAACAGTGAAATCATGCTTTTGCAGCAACTTAGATGATTTCTAAGTGAATCATACTGTTGTTGAAACCTAGCATCCATTCACTCATATGGAATGGAAGGGAGAAGACAAGAGTATTGGGTGAAGCACAAAAGAGCAGCTTTTATTGCTTTGCCTGGCAAAGGGGGCCACAGCAGGCTCATGTCCTCAAGACCGTATGATCCACACTGGAGGGGGTAGGGAGTTTTATACCATCCAAGGAGCAGGTGTGAACAGCTCACAGACAAGTCTCGGATTAGTTAGCAGCAAACCATCTCATCCTCCGTCGTCCCCTTCTCCTCCTGCCCTCAATCTTTCCCAGCATCAGGGTCTTTTCAAATGAGTCGGCTCTTCGCATCAGGTGGCCAAAGAATTGGAGTTTCAGCTTCAACATTAGTCCTTCCTATGAATACTCAGGACTGATCTCCTTGCAATGCAAGGGACTCTCAAGAGTCTTCTCCAACACCACAGTTCAAAAGCATCAATTCTTCAGTGCTCAGCTTTCTTCACAGTCCAACTCTCACATCCATACATGACCACTGGAAAAACCATAGCCTTGACTAGATGGACCTTTGTTGGCAAAGTAATGTTTCTGCTTTTTAATATCCTATCTAGGTTGGTCATAACTTTCCTTCCAAAGAGTGTCTTTTAATTTCATGGTTACAATCACCATCTGCAGTGATTTTGGAGCCCAGAAAAATAAAGTCAGCCACTGTTTCCACGGTTTCCCCATCTATATCCCATGAAGTGATGGGACCAGATGCCATGATCTTAGTTTTCTGAATGTTGAGCTTTAAGCCAACTTTTTCACTTTCATCGAGAGGCTCTTTAGTTCTTCTTCACTTTCTGCCATAAGGGTGGTGTCATCTGCATATCTGAGGTTACTGATATTTCTCCCGGCAATCTTGATTCCAGCTTGTGCTTCCTTCAGCCCAGCATTTCTCATGATGTACTCTGCATATAAGTTAAATAAGCAGAGTGACAATATACAGCCTTGACGTACTCCTTTTCCTATTTGGAACCAGTCTGTTGTTCCATGTTCAGTTCTAACTGTTGCTTCCTGACCTGCATACAGGTTTCTCAACAGGCAGGTCAGGTGGTCTGGTGTTCCCATCTCTTTCAGAATTTTCCAGTTTATTGTGATCCACACAGTCAAAGGCTTTGACATAGTCAATAAAGCAGAAATAGATGTTTTTCTGGAACTCTCTTGCTTTTTCGATGATCCAGCAGATGTTGGCAATTTGATCTCTGGTTCCTCTGCCTTTTCTAAAACTAGCTTGAATATCTGGAAGTTCACAGTTCACGTATTGCTAAAGCCTGGTTTGCAGAATTCACTGATTGCTGAGGAAGGCTTTCTTATCTCTTCTGGCTAGTCTTTGGAACTCTGCATTCATATGGGTATATCTTTCCTTTTCTCCTTTGCTTTTCGCTTCTCTTCTTTTCACAGCTATTTGTAAGGCCTTCTCAGACAGCCATTTTGCTTTTTTGCATTTCTTTTTCTTGGGGGTTGTCTTGATTCCTGTCTCCTGTACAATGTCGTGAACCTCCGTCCATAGTTCATCAGGCACTCTGTCTATCAGATCTAGTCCCTTAAATCTATTTCTCACTTCACTGTATAGTCATAAGGGATTTGATTTAGGTCATACCTGAATGGTCTAGTGGTTTTCCCCACTTTCTTCAATTTTAGTCTGAATTTGGCAATAAGGAGTTCATGATCTGAACCACAGTCAGCTCCCGGTCTTGTTTTTGCTGACTGTATAGAGCTTCTCCATCTTTGGCTGCAAAGAATATAATCAGTCTGATTTTGGTGTTGACCATCTGGTGATGTCCATGTGTAGAGTCTTCTCTTGTGTTGTTGGAAGAGGGGAATAATCCTGCCTAATATAGGGAATGGACACAGAGTTGGAAATAATCTTGATTTCCAAGCTCAGCATCACTATTTTGTGTTAAGAAAATATTAACTCTCTTTTAAATTGCTTTGCCATATCACCTAGACAAACATTTGGAAAGTATTAGATGTTTTACAATGAAGATCACTGCAGACAGTGACTGCAGCCATGAAATTAAAAGATGTTTGCTCCTTGGAAGGTAAGCTATGACAAACCTAGATAGCATACTAAAAAACCAGAGACATCACTTTGCTGACAAAGGTCCATATAATCAAAGCTATGATTTTTCCAATAGTCATGTACGATATGAGAGTGAGACCATAAAGAAGGCCAAACACCAAAGAATTGATGCTTTCAAATTGTGGTTCTGGAGAAGACTCTTGAGAGTTCCTTAAAATGCAAGGCGATCAAACCAGTCAGTCCTATAAGAAATCAACCCTGAGTATTCATTGGAAGGACTGATGGGCCAATACTTTGGCCCACCTGATGCGTAGAGCCTACTCACTGGAAAAGACCCTGATGCTGGCAAAGATTGAAGGCAAAAGGAGAAGAGGTCAACAGAAAATTAGATGGTTAGAGAATATCACTGATTCAATTTGTGAATTTGAGCCGTGAATTTGAGCAAACTCCAAGAGACAGTGAAAGAGGAGTCTGGCATGCTGCAGTTGGTGGGGTCACGAAGATTCGGACGTGACTTAGCGACTGGATGACAACAATACCATGAAGACAATGGTTAAAGTACACCTTGGCAGTGTTTTTCAAAACAGCCCTATTTTAGTTGTCAAATAAGGAAATAATTTTTGAAGTGTTTCCTTTTTACCTATATTTAGTAACCAAGTCACCTTTTCCTAGGAGGCTATAGCTTGAGCTTGGGCTTCCCAGGTGGCACAGCAATCAAGAATCTGCCTGCTAATGCAGGAGCTGCAGGTTCGAAGATCTCCTGGAGAAAGAAATGGCAACCCACCGCAGTATTCTTGCCTGGAAAATTCCATGGACAGTGGAGCCTGGCAGGTTACCATCCACGGGGTCGCAAAGAGTGGGACACAACAGAGCGACTGAGCAGCACACATGCGGTAGCTTGAGCTTTCTCGTTTGTTATTACTGTTTTTAAAGCAGGAGAAAGCTTTCATGATTCTAAGACTTTGAGACCATAAGGTTGTATCTGGCAGTGGATATACTGTTTTGAAAATGACTGATGACATCCTTAAGTCTGATAAAGTTTCCAGGAGTATAGAAGCGTGTCTGAACCCATGTCCATTATGGCCAGCTAGCTCCCACTTTGGATGTCTGAACCACAGTTATTTCATTTTAATGTAAGTTTTTTAAATGGCTAAAGCAGATGTACAATGCATGTTTAACAGGCCACAAACAGGCTGTTTTGATCACCCCAAGTTCAAATTCAATCCTGTGCAAGCCAGAATGATGTCCCCATACCTCAACATGTGAAAATGTCTTTCAGCATGTTCCCCATTCGATTGCAGATGTTTCCATAAACACCACTGATAAAGCACGACATTTCTCCGACGCTGCCAGGGTGGCTCAGTTGCCTGCTCTGGGTCCACTTATGTCCCTTGGTGCTAAGCCTTTTTTTTTTCCTGCCTAGTTCTCCACTCGGGGAGAATGAATCAGATATCACAAACAAGCTCAGAGCTGTGCTATTGGGGAAGTGCTTTGCAGGCTGTGCACTTTATCACTTAATTGTCACACAGGCACTGCACGCACGCTTTTGGCAGTGCACAGAAAACAGGCACCGATTGAACAGTTAGACTCTGTGGCATCTTCACTAGAGACTTTTCTTTTCATCCTGAATATTGGGGTCAGAAGTAAAACAGTAACTTTCCGTTTTGATAGGGAGACAACATTTGGTGGACAGTGCGACTGAGTGAGCTGGGCGGTTCTTACAGGCCTGGTTCAGCTGTTCAGGTCGGCTGTTCTTCCACTGCTGTCGTCTTTTCACCTTGGTGCGGGTGTCATTTGGGGTTAGCAAGCTTTTCTGTAGGCCCTTCTTAAATGCAAAGTGCAAACTCAAGTCAGTTTCCTTCATTCTTGTCGTACAGATGCTAGTTAAGACTGCCCCTGTTACTGGCCACATAAGAATCCGTGCAAAGAGTCAGGGAATGGCCTTAAGTCTTGGAGATAAAATCAACTTGTCTCAGAAGAAAAATAGTATATAAGAATAAACAAAAAAGTCTTTGCAGCTTTACAGTTAAAATCTAGGTATGGGCTTACTGGACTCCAACATCTTTTGTACTCTTTTTGTGCTTTGTGTTATATAGAATCTGAGTTCATGCTGAATGCATTCCAGCCAATAATTTATAGCCTTTCCCTTAAATCAAGATTGATTTTAAAATTATAGTTTGTCTTTTGTCTTAACAGTTTTGAATGCTGTCCTCAAAGTATATAATGTTTCTCACATGTATCAAGACCATTTTCACAGTACAATAAACAGATCTATTCCTAAAAAAAAAAAAAGTGCCTGACCAGGGTCCTTTACTCTGGCTTAGCCCTTTCGGCCGTGTCTTTTCCAGCGCACATAATCCCTTAGCTGTAGGTCACACGGCATCTGATCTTCATCCAGAGAGAGAGGACTGTGACTGGCTTTGGAAACATGCTTAAAACACCCTTTTACTAGTTCCAATAAACTGTGTACTAATATAGCAATAAAGAGCCATTTTGGACATAGATAATAAATACAAAGCCTTAGTAAACACATAACTGCAACATCAACACGTGTATAAAACTGAAATATCATTTTTTTCTCTCTAGATTATCTTCATTTTTACTAAACGCAGACTAATTAAGGCTGATTTGTTCAAAGTCAGTCTGGTCTCAATAAACGTGGCCTGATTGCTTATATACACTTAATTGCTTATATGGGCTTGTATTTATTTATTATGCTGCACTGTGTGGCTTGTGACATCCTAGTCCCGACCAGGGATTGAACCCATGCTTCCTGCATTGGAAGCACACAGTCTTAACCACTGGACCACCAGGTAAGTCCCTGGGCTCTTTAAAATTGGTTGCACTGGAACTTTTCAGTAGGAATCTCACATTGAACTTCTGAAGGCCTCTCAAGGCCAGGAAAGCCATGCCAGTGGCTTGCCTTCAGATTCTGCCTGTGATATCTATAGACTGAGTACACTGTCTTTTTTCCAGGTCCCAATAATCTCTAGATTCCTACACATGACAAGGGAGTTTTTTTCGTTCACCTGATAAGGTTGCTCAGAACCTAAGAGTTCCTCCAATTTCTGCAGAAACCAGGTAGAGACAAAACAAAAATATTTTAATTTTACCCATAGGTGTAAATTATCATATTGTTGTAAATCACAAGAGAAAAGGAGCTTTTATCTGAAAAACAATGATTAGTAGCCCAAAGTATGTCAGACAAGTTGTAAAAATCACAATCATATTGAGCAGTTCACTTAATCTCATATAATTCACCTTTGTTCTGTTTGAGTCCGGTTTTCCCATTCGTTTTGTTGACCTTGCCTGGTGACTGAGGACGCTACTGACAGTGATCATTTCAAAAAGTCTGTGACGTTTTTAAGGACTGTATGATCTGTCCTGTGGAGTGAGTGTGTTGGTCACTGGAACTTGCAGAAACTATACTCCGAGTGCGAGACACATTTTCTAACCTCCTCCTCTTCGTTGTGACAGGATTGTCCTGCAGGATGGAAAGCTATAACCCACTGGATGAAGATGAGGTTTGTCGGGGAGCCAGGAAAAGCCGAGTGGCCCTCTTGGATGTCCCACGGCCCTGAGTTTTTTACTTTACAGCTACTGTTTATTAATTTTAAATTCCCTGACTTAGGAGTAAACCATTTCTGTGCTATAACAGAGATCAATCTTAACAACACAGAAAACTCTTTTCTTGAAGTACCCTTTTCACAACCCTTTTTATCACTTTCTGGATTCGTATTAATTCTTCCCTTATTTTTTCCATCCAGAAACAACCACCAACTTGTAGGACAAAATTATCATCATCATATTTTTCCCTCAAAAAAAAAAAATCTCCAGTCCTTATACCTTCTTTAGCTGGTAATGCATCTCGTACATGCTTTAAACACCGAAATGGTTCCCTTCCCATTTTAGTAGCTTTAAAATCATATTATAATTTTCAACCCCTAAAAAAACCCTTCCTCTCTAGTGAGAACAAGCAAGCAAGCAATTGTGAACTGTCTGTCATACTGGTGTCAGCAAACTTAAGAACATATTCTGTAACCTCTAAAAACAGGCATTTTTTCTAACTACAATTTCTTTTCTCAAAGTGGTATAAGACATGAGTCTAATGAACACAACTAACCTTAGTTTCCCTCTTGCAAAAGCAGGTAATTGCAGATTTCATTTGTAAACACTTTTCTTTAAGCCAATTAGAGCTCATGTACAAATTAACTTCAGCAACATTATTCAGACGCATACTCTGACATAAATACATCCAGACAGATCTCATTTTTTTAAAATCTTTTTGTATTTCTTGACTCAGTCACTGCACTTAAATTTATCAGTTTATGAATAACAGTCACAATAGTCAAATTTGCACGTTTGATTTTAAAAGGATCTTTTTCTTCCCTCCTTTTTTCCCCCCTTTGACTTGAAGTTCTACCAATTAAAACTCAAGGCTGAAGTCCCAGGCAAAGTGGGCTGTGTTTGTACTTCAAGGGCACGGTAAGAGTTTACTTCAAGTTTTCTGCTAAGAATATTTTTGTTCTCTCAGGGTCAGTGTTCTGAAAAAAAGTATTTTTATCAAGCCAGTTTTCTTTAATTGTACATGCAAAAAGGATCAGTTTTGGAATTTCAAAACACTTTCAACCAATTTTCTCCACCTAAAGAATACTGTGACCACATGTGACCACATGGCGTTAGTTCTCTTTCCCTTATTTGCAGGTTCATAGATTGCCCAGTCTGCCAGAATTTTCCCTAGGAGGCTGTCAGATGGAATCAAAATGAAGATGTGCTTGCCATGTGTGTCAAACACTCGCTGGCAAAACCAAAGGCACACCATACCAGAGAAAACCAAACTTTGAAACGATACACGCACCCCAGTGTTCCATTCAGCACTATTCACAACAGCCAAGACACAGAAGCAACCTACATGTCCATCAGCAGAGCAAGGGGTAAAGAAGACGTGGTGCATGTATCAAACAGAGTACTTACTGCTCAGTCATAAAAAAGAACAAACTAATGCCACAAGCAGCACCGTGGATGCAACCAGAGATTATTATACTAAGTGAAATACATCAGAATGAGAAAACAAACACCACATGAGGTCATTTGTAAGTGGAATCTAAAATGCAACACAAAAAAGCCTATGAGACAGAAACAGACTCACGGCCGTGGGGAACAGACCTGTGGCTGCCAGCGGGGAGGAGGCTGGGGTTAGCAGATGTAAGCTATTATATACAGAATGGATAAATCCTACCGCATAGCACAGAGAACTGTATTAAGTATCTATGATGAACTATAATAGAAAATATATATATATGTAACTGAATTACTCAGCTGTATAGTACAAATTAATGCAACACTGTAACTCAACTATGCTTCAATTAAAAAAGACACAGTCCTGTGTCTACAACTTATTTTTTTAATACAATTTTAAATGGTTCAAGAAAAGAGTGCAAATAAGACAGTATCGAGGGAGAGGACATTCACTGTACTTGCAACTTCTCTGAAGGCCTGAAATTAACTCAAATGTATTATGTTACAGTGATCCCTAAAGGTAACTGTGGTTTCAGGGCAGACCAGTAAAGTTTAGGAACACGAAAAAGAAGTCCCACCAACCACCAACCAAGCATCCAATCTCCCTTGCCCCAAATTATACAGAGTGCAGTGCCTCTCGTCAGCTCTGTGACCTAAGGGTTGGTTCCTAGAGGTGGGGGGTCTATGGTATCCCGTGATAGGTCGTCTCCATGACAACATCCAGCACAGCGGGCAGGCAAGAGCAGGAGCTCCACAGCCCATACGAGGCCACCCCTCACCAGCTCCACCAGAACGAATCGGAGGTTCGAGGAGGAGACCAGGGGCCCATGAAGGGGAAGGGCAGACAAGGTGGATGGGGGAGTGAGCGGGCAACACAACAGCAGGCCCTGGGTGGGGACAGGCACTGACGGGAAATTCGAGGTGCGTCTTGCTGACACCAGTGACAGACAGGGGCTCAGGAGGATGAGGCCAGGGAGCCCGTGGGCACTCACAGTCACTCCTAGAGCAGGGCTGCAGGCTGCGCCCGGCCCCACAGGAAGCCGCTCCCTCCAGATCACACTCTGCCTCTCCTGCTGGGCTCCAGTCTAAGTCCTGAAGGACGGACGGAGGTTTCCAGTTGGAAGATCGAGGCCCGAGGCCAAACTGGCAGGGGTTTAAGGGGCTCGCACGCCCATCCTACCTTGGCCACTTGTGTGAGGTCCCCCTGCCACACGATACTGGTGACACAGTCTCAGTGCACAGACCAGAGAGCCCGAAGCCTCGAAATAAAGATGTCACTGTGAGTGGAGAGAGTAGGGAGCCCCTCACCCCCAGGTGGGCTCTCAGCAGCAGAGCCCCCAGCCTGGTCCTTCTCCCTGGCAGCACCAGGGGCTCCCTGGGTGTATCAGGGCGGAAGGCAGAGTCCCAGGTACAGGAGCCCAAAAACTCACAGGACCGAGGAGCGCTGGACGGGGATCGGCTCAGGGCAGTAGTGAGGTGGAGACGCCTGGCCTACGGCTCTGCTGCGTCTGAGCCCCAGTTCTCAGACGTCCCACGGGAGGAGGCGGAAGTGATCCGATTCAGAGGAACGTCCTGAGCTCTATCTACACAGTGCTTATGTTTCAAAGTTTGTCTTGAAGCGACTTACTGGAAGTGTGGAGACAACAATTCAGGCATCACTTGTCGTATGCCCACACAACTTTTGTATACGATAGTGAGGACTGGGAGACGGCACACTTATATATATATATATTTAGTATGAGTAGCTATCTCTATGTTCCACAACAACCAGGTAGCATTTTCTAACACGTTTTCTAATGACTAATTTTCTAATTAGAAAATTTTTAACATTTTCTAATTATGTTATAAAATGCGTTAGAACACTTGACGGATCTAAAAATCAAGATTCTCTACTATCCAGGTGAAGACAGAGAAGCGAGAATGGCATGGGAATAACACCACGTCTGACGGAAATGCCCGCAGGGGCCCGGGGACATCAGATGGGGCTCGCCCCTGAAGGGCAGCAGGACCTCTGCCCCAGAGCCGCCCTCGGGCTCCTGGAGAAACACCCAGATTGTATCACCTCTCCAATAAGGAGAGAAAGTAACAGATTTTTTTTTGGTTCCACAGTGACATTTTGGCTTTTTCTCCCTGAGAAGAAAAAGCAGGCACAAGCTAATGAGGAACAGTGTGTTAAGAGAGACCGGTATTAATCAGGCTGGGGCATTCTGATCCTCCTTCCCAACTTCTTTCTTTTTTACCCAAATAAAGCAGAACAAGATCTACCATTACCATCTTACCTTTATCTTTTCCTTTAACGTAATTTTATTTATTTTGGGCTGTGCTGAGCCTTTGCTGCGGTGAGAGGGGGCTGCTCTTCGTTGCCGTGTACAGGCTGCTCGCTGCGGGGGCCTCTCCTTGCAGAGCTCGGGCTCTAGGTGCTCAGGCTCACGCTGTGGCGTGCATGGGCCTAGCTGCTCCGTGGCACGTGGGATCTTCCAAGATCAGGGATTGAGCTCGTGTCCCCTGCACTGGCAGGCAGATCCTTAACCTCTCAACCACCAGGGAAATCCCTCGTGCCTTTATCTTAACGTTTTGGCATTTCTGCTAGAGATAAACACATCAACACCAAGAAAACTGTTCTGGTAACACCACTTGGAAAGACAGCAGTGATGGGACACAGTCAGACAAGTGCCTGTATGATATTTTAAGATATTTTACTGCCTACGCTGATGACAGCCCATGAGAGGATCCCACGCAAATCCCAAACTGGAGACCTGGCTCAGAAACACAGCCACTGCCTCCCCTAGAGCTGGCTGTCTTTGGGTCTTTGGCCCAACCACCTGCCCGCTGCCATCCACGTAGACAAGCAAGACAAAGGTGAGCAGGTCAAAAGCTGGTGACTCTGCAGGCACAGACCCTTCTTAGGTTCCTCAGCCTCTGGGACAAAAGGCCCATCTGGAAAGCAACAAACCAATGGATTTGGCACCAGCCGGTCACTAGAAGAACCGCATTTCTGAAGGCAAGTAGGGCTCTGATAAACCCCAGAAAGCACTGACCTCTCCATTCAATCACTGTGACTACTTCTTCCCAAAGAACTAAGGAGGGTTCAAGTCAGAGGACATTCAAGTCTCTCTGGCTGGACGGCAGACAAGAAACCAGACGCTCTCACCAAGCGGGGGCCTCAGGCTCACAGATACCCGTGGAAGAACGTCTTTCTGAGTCAAAGCCTCTGTGTCAGAGATGACTTCACCATACCCCACGTGGGGTGCCTCGTTCCTCGTGGATTACTTCTTTGGGAAGATGAACTTTGGGCAAAACACTTAAGCTCTCCAAGCCTCAGCTTCCTCATGGGTAAGATGAGGACAGTGCCGTTTCCCTCAGAGGGTAGTTGTGGGATAATACATGGAAAGCAATGAGCTTTGTATACACGACCCACTGAGTGAGCAGAAAATGCAGGTGCTGGGTGCTTCTACATGGCAGAAGAGGAGAAACAGCAGGTCCACGAGAGGAGCAACGAGAAAGAAATATACAATGCATGTGGCCAGGATAACGCATAGAGGCGTTAGACCAACTCTAGAGGCGTTAGACCAACCCACGTCTAATTAACAAAAACATATAAATAATACTGGGCTCCAAGAAGGCTGAGCAGATACAAAGACCCTGTACGACTTGGAGACAGAAAGTGTAACACCTTCACATCCAGTACCTCCGAAGGGACACATCAGCAGACACAGCCCTCCGGTTAGCCTGACACAGGACCAGCCCATGATCGGCAGGTGCTAACAGTTTCCTTATATAATCACTTCCTGTGTCAAATACTATGCCAACCGAAAAATCTGACATCTTTCACCTTTTGGGGAGAAATTTGGTCTGAAATTTAGGATTCCACCATTTTAAGAACAGAGTCGCTAAAATACAGTATCCCGAAGAGGCCACACCCACTTCCTTACGTTCACGCTTCTGAGAGAACTACGAGGGCTTTTCCTCCAGGACGCCTGACCGCTCCTGAGCTCGGAGTTCTTCCAGTTTCTTCTCGTAGCGAGTCATGAAGTACTCGTCGGGCTCGATGCCCGCGTTCCGAAGGTTTTCCAGGACCTTTTCCAGTCTGACTACCGATCGGGCCCCCTCTACCTTTCTTGTGCTCAGGTACAGGGTGAACTCCCGGAAGTCCAGGAGCTTACAGGTGTCCACCGAGCAGATGTTCCTGATGTCACTAGTTCTATCCAGATGCGGGAAAAACACCAGTCCCGACAGCTTCTCCAGGTCCTGCAGGCTCACCTGGAACTCACTCAATTGGGGCTGGAAGCCAATGGCCTTGTTGGGCACCACGAAGGCCCCGAGGGCCAGGGGCTCAGCAGACCCCGCGCTTCTGCGTGCCAGGATCACCTTGTACAGGTGGGAGGGCACTGCCACGTTGTCCTCGCCGATCACCTAGGGAACAAAGCAGCTGTATCAGCGATGCTAATGTGCACTGCTAAGTCACTTCAGTCATGTCCAACTCTTTGCAGCCCCACGGACTGCAGCCTGCCAGGCTCCTCCGTCCATGGGATTCTCCAGGCAAGAATACTGGAGTGGGTTGCCCTGCGACCCAGGGATTGAACCCAGGTCACTCATGTCTCCTGCACTGGCAGGCAGGTTCTTTACCACTAATGGCAGTTGGGAAGCCCAATTTGCACTGTGCTGTTCTTAGTCACTCATTGTGTCCGACTCCTTGAGACCCCATGGACTGTAGCCCGCCAGGCTGCTGTGTCTATGGGATTCTCCAGGCAAGAATAATGAAGTGGGTTGCCATGCCCTCCTCCCAACCCAGGTCTCCCACATTGAGGTGGATTCTTTACCCTCTGAGCTACCAGGGAAGCAAGTCCCAAATATTTCCTGAAAAGACTTCCAGATGCAATTCCAAAAATGCACTTAACAAGCTACTCCACCCCATCCCAATGGATTTCAATTCAACTGCCAAAGGTAATAATAAACCAAGACAGATTCTCAGAGAAGATGAGCATTTAACAGGTAGATTCTGATCATCTTTAAAGTAAGGTCACACCAAAGACCAGGGCTCCCATTCTCTGCTCTCTTTGTAGGACAAAGGAATGCCAGGAGTGAGTCCTGGGTGTTTCAATGGACAAGAAAAGCCGTTGCCTTCTCTGTCTCATAATCAGAACTTTCGGTGCTAACATTCAATAGTCAAAACTGCCAGCTCAGGAACTCCCAGCTCTAGAAATAAAAATATGGCCTAGTTTATCAAATTCACTAGGGAGCTAAACAGCCTTTCAAGAAGCAGCCAGACAGACCACATCAGGATCGCTATCTCCAGTGTCACCTAGACTGCGGCTCATTTTTAAAATTACATTAGGTAAATGTAAACGCCGTCTGCTCAGAGCTCTGCACACTCGCATCTGCCATCAAACACACAACTCCTGAATGTGTCATCAAATTTAACACTTTGTAAAGGTCTCCACACGATGAAGCAGCCAGAGCCCGGGTCAGGCCTGGAGACAACTCGGTCGCCTGTGCAGGCTGGCTGTAATAATGAAGTAACACTGTTAGGAAACCTGTTCAGATTTCCTTCCAATTGGCCTAAGAGCCATTATCTGTTTTCTGCAAAAGAAAAAGTGAGCATCCGTTTCCTTAATGGCCTCCAATAAAATGACGCGATGCCACCACGGCATGCTGTGCTGGCCCCGGTCCTCCCAGGCCCGCCCGCCCTCTAAGAGGCCTCCCTTCCAGACCCAAACCGCCAGCTTGGGCAGGCCCCGCCGGGAGCCCAGATAAGACAGAGGGACCAGAGCCGGAGAGGGTTCGCTTCTGCCTTCCCCAGCTCCTACCCACGCGGCACAGCCCAACGACTCAGGCCATCTGCTGCCTAGCACGCAGGGAGGCCCCGCCACCACGACCCACCACAGGGGTGCGGGGAAGACCCACCCAGAGGAGTGATCTCTAACTAGCTGTCCTGGAAGTTAGTGCAAGCGGTTGGTCAGGGTGCGGTTTAGAGTAAGGTTCACGGAACTGCACAGCCTACGTGACCCCCTCCAACAAGTCATTTACGTGTGTTCCTCACAGGCCAAAAAACACACCGAAGTGAACCCGATGGGGTGCACAACGAGCGCACAGATCACCAAGAGATGTTCACTCAAGAATGCAACTCAGAGGCGCTGTGCCCGGCACGCTGGAAATACTAAAGGAATAAGGCTGAAAGTAAGTAAATACAGCTCGCGCTGCTCTCAGAAGCGTCCCATGGTGGGGAGCAGTCAACACCCACAGTTTTCACTGCAGGTAGAATGTGGTGAGATATCAATAGAGCATCAAGGCCTGTGCTGAGGGCGTGGGTGCAGAGGAAGTCAGGAACCAGAACTGAGGGCAGGGCAGCAGCTGCGCCAGGGTTTACAGGGAGGGGAGTCTAAATGGCCTTCAAGCTGGGAGCCAACAGTTAAGCAAATCCTTGGTGCCACCTGGTGGACATCTCCATCACTGCAGCGCAGACCTCAGAATGCCACTATGATGAGCCTTCAAGACCAGTCACTTGAATATTTTCTCTCCTCATGGACTCTGTACACACACAAATGACAACTCTCAAAAATAATTAGTAGGTCAAGCCCGTGTACTGCCAACCAGGGTTTCTAATAACCCCGGTTCATTAAATTCTAGGCAAAAGTAAAGAAGCTTGACATTTTAAGATTCATTGTTTAACCTCATGGAAATCTACCATTTCTATTAGATTTTCAAAAACACTCACACACCTAGGGAACCTCCAATACTGCTTTTCAGAAACTGCACGGACACAGGAATTCCTTCTAAGAACCACAAAGTGTGACTCTTCCACCCGTGATCTCCTTGCAGTATTTCAACAAAAGGGGAGTAAGATATTCTTCACAGAAATAGAAAAACAGAAACTTAGCCACTCACTATCTGCTGATTCAGTCTGCTTTGTTCTCAGAAAGTAAACATCTTTAACCTGCCTAATACAGGAACCAGTATTATTTGGAAATTCAGAAAACTCATTTCTTCATTGAATTTAAAACTTAAAAAAAAAAAACCCTAAAATATTTTAAAACTTCTTTGTAGACAACTCAACCTACAACATAAATTCTTCCTATTTTCAGGAAAATTGGAAGACTTTCAGAATATGTTTCTAGAAAACAGGGCACCAAAACAGAATAGTTCAGCAAATTGAAACCCCAGAGACCTAAGGCTTTGCACTAAGTTGCAAGTCACAGCCACGGTATCCTCTGTTTTCATTCATAAAATGGCTAGTAACAATCCCCAAGCAGTCCATCTCTGAATAGTTCTGTAGACACAAAGACACATTAGTTGACAAAAGGATTTTGAAATCTGCAAGGCCTATGTGAAAAGTTATTTTTGTAGCAGACATCATTCGAGAGACAGGAATGAAACTGCATTTGGCACAAAAGATGGTTCTGCACCAGGACGGGGGAAATGTGGGATTAAGCAAGATGAGGCCAGTTCAAGGTGGACAAAAGGGATTCAGAAGAAAGGAGGCTGGACACAAATGATGCCAAACAAAGGACCCAAAGGCTGAACCGATTTATCAGTAAATCAGCAATAGTCCTTTTCATATAATATTTAGGTATAAAAATATTTTACAAAGGAAATTCTTATTGCTGTTAAATTACCAAAAAGCACTGAACTTGTGTCAAGGCTGTAATGAAAACTGGAAATCAACCGGGAGTGACGAGAAAATACAATACATATAACAATCATAAAGCTGGCACTCGCTCACGACCTGAGATAAGCTTCCATACCTGCTGGCCTGAGCTTGTTTCTTCCCACCCAAGAGACAGAGATGACAATTTGCTTCCCCTGTCTCACCCCCAACTAACTCCTCACACTCAAAGCTGGGCCTTCATGCTGACTCCGTGCCAGAGAGACTGGCCACACACACACACCCAGGCTAAACCCACTCTCTGTCGTGTCATATACGCAGCATCAAGAGGAAAAAAACATGTGCCTGCAAGACTCAGACAGATGTAACGTATCTGGTTACACTCCCTTGGTAAGACAATAAAAAGATATTCCAAAAATAAAACTGTTAGACACATCAAGAGATGAAGCCCTTAAAATAAAGTCAGACTAATCAAGTGAAAGAGACCGTGATGGTGTGATAAACAGGAAATCCTGACCTGAGCGAACAGAGGGACAAGTGAGGGCGTCAACAGGGGTGTGGCTGCCCCATGTGCCACCTGTGAAGCCTCTACGGACACTCAAACCTTGGGAGACGGTCCTTCTCACACTGGGCACCCGCCCTGGGAGGGGGCGGGAGATGCCAAGCCAGTGAAACAAGCACATCTGCCCAGACGGTCACTTCTACTGAGTGATTTAGGATGGGGATAAGGAAATATATATATCTATAGATTTGCTTGCTTTTTTAATAAGACTATTATTTTTATTTACTTTTTGACCCCAGCCTGTAGCAGTGAAAGCACGGAGCCCTAACTACTAGACCACCAGGAAGTTCCCAAGACTTCATTATTTATTTATTTTGGCCTCATCACATGGCATGCAGGATACTAGTTCCCCGACCAGGGATTGAACCCCTGCCCCCTGTATTGGAAACTTGGGAGTCTTAACCATTGGATCCACCCAGGGAAGTTCCATAAGGAAATATTCATCCAATAAAAGAGTTGATTTCAATTAAATAGATATAGAAATTAAGACTACATAAAGATGAAATAGGAGATTTAAAAAAATAATTGCTGATCACAACAGCTGATGGCCTCGAAATCCCTGGAGGCATTATTTTTAATTTCCTTCCCCTTCTGGAATTAGTGGAAGTTTGGATAATGCTGTAGAAGGAAAAAAGACTACTAAGTACTTCTCACAGGACAACCCCACCACTGCCGAGCCGTCAAATCTGAAGCTCACTTTCTTGCCAGGACAATTATAATGTTCAGGCTGGAATCTTCAGGTATGTTTCATTTGCCTGGATTCCATCTCTTCTTGAAACACGCACATGGCTGACCTAAGCTATAATAAAGGGGGTGATTGTGATCAGAGCTGTCAGATGACTCACTTCTGATAAAATCACTGCCTCTCATCGTCCCGCGGGCTCATGTTCGCTCCGGTCCTATGACGCTGCAGTTCTTTCCTACATATTCCAGCAGACATTTCTGCCTGGCTAGAAGGAACCCTCCTCTTGGCCCATTTTCTGCTCTTATTTTTGCACGCCAGCAACTGTCACTTGTAACTGCTCTCCATCCACACCATGTTTTACCTCCTGGCCTTAAGTTTCTACATATGAAGAGCAGAACCATCCCTTCACTGGAGACTTTCAAGAGCTTAAAGAACAACACTGTGAATGACGGGCAATTCTCATACAAGGAGAGAGACCCACGTTTGGATTTACCCCTTGACAATTACTAGCAATGTCACTTGGATGTGACCCCTTGAAACCTCAATTTCCTCCAATAAAAGAAGATAATCACTACCTGTTTGTAAGAGCTGTTTGCAAGGCCGGACCGGGATAGCATGAACAAAGCCACATACATACTGGGAGGTATACAAGGCCCTTGATAAATCCCAGTTCATCTGCTCCACTTCCTCCAAAGTGCACATACTAGATACACAAAAGCTTCACCACTAGATAGAAAAGTAAACAAATATGTCATTTTTATTAGCTATATTCTACTAAAATAAGGTTCAGAGTATAGTTGTAAACAAGAAGGAAATACTAAATAGACAGATTTAAGAAAACAAATCATGAACTGTCATATATAAGTGCAAAGCATTCCCTGGGAAATAGGATCCATGATTCAAATATGTATTTATTCCTTGAGAGGAACAGACCCACTTCAAGGGCTGGGCAATGCCACGTGCCCTTTCTTAGCATCTCTTAAGGACATGGTTTTATCCATAATAGTTTTATTACAAATTGCCAGAAAATAACCTGAATTTTTAGTTGGGCATTCAAGTTGAGCATTTGCACCTGCTGCAAATCTTTTTTTTTTTTTTTTCCCCAAAAAAACTCTTTTTGAAGTGTAGTTGATTTATAATGTATTTGCTGCAGGTATACAGCAAAGTCATTTAGTTTTGTATACACACACACATAGGTATTCTTTTTCAGATTCTACTCCATTACAGTCATTACAAGATATTTAATACAGTTCCCTGTTGGGAACTGTGAACAGCAGGGCCTTGTTTACCCTTTCATTTTTGCCTTCTTCCCTACACAAGTGCTCTAATCCAACTGTCTGAGGGACATACTGTTTCTTAGCACACATCCTACTTTTTCCTCCCTCTTCCCCTTGCCTAGCTTTGCCTCCCATGTCTGTTTTCCTTAGCCAAAGTCGCCCAAGTTCATATGCGCGTAGATTTATATGCATACATATATTTTTAGCCCAACTCAATTCTTTTTTTTAATTTAATTTTATTTTTAAACTTTACAATATTGTATTGGTTTTGCCAAATACTGAAATGAATCCGCCACAGGTATACATGTGTTCCCCATCCTGAACCCTCCTCCCTCCTCCCTCCCCATACCATCCCTCTGGGTCATCCCATTGCACCAGCCCCAAGCATCCAGTATCCTGCATCGAACCTGGACTGGCGACTCGTTTCATACATGATATTATACATGTTTCAATGCCATTCTCCCAAATCTCCCAACCCTCTCCCTCTCCCACAGAGTCCATAAGACTGTTCCATACATCAGTGTCTCTTTTGCTGTCCCAACTCAATTCTTAAAATGGTGAGCTCTGAGACAATTTTTCCAATTTAATTTACTAACGGATCATAGTTTCCTTTCATGCTAAAAAATACACTAAAGATTTTTAAAGGTAAAATTCCACCTGCAGTCAAGTTTGATCTGAAAAACAATGCTGGGCTTCCCTGGCAGTCCAGCGGTTAAGAATACACCTGCCAAGCCCTGTAATATTGTGGGAGGCCTCCACAACAGAGCAGCTGTTCACAGCTTCAGCAAAACCCGAGTACAGGTTATTAAGTAAAGGAACTGATGAAAGTTGTTGACTCAAAGACATAGAGAGAGAGAGAGAGAGATGACTTCCACGATGTGAGAGAGAGGAAAGAAGGGGAAGAGTATCCAAGAACACAGTTTGAAGCATTGCCGGGAGCCGGTGAGGCATTCCACTCGTGACAAAGGTCATGAGGAAGGAGGCTCGACATACGCAAAGGCGGGATCGAGCCTCAGGAGTCCCCCCGGATATTCTCGAGCATCTGCCCCCAAAAAACCAGAGTCTGCCTACTTTATTGCTTTGTGCTCTTACCTCTGACTTTACTGGGGGCTGTCCCCCACCACCATCTCGCTCTCTCTGTCAACGAGTTAACTTACAGCTCCAATTAATAAAGTTCCTGGGCAATTAGGAGTGTTTAAATCCAAACCCCTCAGATGGCTCTCTAACTCGCCTGACAAGTTTACCCGGACACCTCAGCTATGCATACGATGGTTTACAGTCTCCCAGCCTCGAAAGGCATAGGAAGCTTAAGATATTCAAATAGCTTGGAGCCTCTCAGAGAGTTAGAAACTGTCAGAATAAAACTAGTAAAAGATTTCATTGATGAACCAATGTTTGTTGCCAAGTTTTCACATCCCCTGAATTGTATCCTTGAATGTGTATTAATTAATATAGTTGGTATATAGAAAAAATAAGTAGTGGCCTTGGTGTTAGTAACTTTAGACCCTTAAGGTAATAAATTCTTTCCTTTGTTGTAAACCCATTACACATCCACCCTATAGGAATGCAATTTTATCTTCGGAAGATGGCGCCAAACCTTAAAATAATTACTCTTAGAGAAAATAAGTCTTTGTTGATAAGTCCTTGTCAAGAGTCATAAAATGTTAATAGGCCTTCTGGCCAGAAGATGATGTAAATCACCTAAACAATTTGTATACGATAAATTTGCAGGAAAGAAACCCTGGTTTTTGATAAGGGTCAAAGACTGCTGACTTTGCATCCCCTATTATCCTCTATGTGTAACTTAGGGTATATAAGCCCCTGTTGAAAATAAAGCTACGGGCCTTGCTCACCAGCGCTTGGTCTCCCCATGTCATTCTTCCCCTTAACTTCCAGCTGAGTCTCCATGTGGAGCGCGGATATCCTCTGCGACTATTTATTTGCCTGGGCTTCTAAGACCCACTCGAGAAGGTGTCTAAGGTGGGGCACCTTCCGCTATTCGAGAAGGCGCCTGTGGCCTCCGTGGTCAGAGCTAACCTGGTGTCACGGGTTATATTGATTTTCCGCGTAAACCAAGCTACTCAGCCTCTTTTCTCCACTGAATTTTCCTACTGAGCTATCCTCATTCTATTACTTTTTATATCTCTAATTAACATATAAATAGTCGCCTAGGCCGTCTCTCCTTCGAATACCCTGGATCAGCCAGGGCTGGAGCCTGGCAAAGCATGTCGTTTACAATTCCATGTACATGCCTCCCATGTAACAAGTACTTAAAGATTTGCTGAATTAAAAGATTTGCCAGTGTGAACATGAATAGGTCCTATCAATTACTACAGACATGGAAAACTAATGTTACAGGTTCAGAGGCCTGTAAGAGAAAGAGAAGGCCTAACTAAGACCGATAATGCTTTAAACAAAAAAACAAGACTGTTACTCAGAGTACACCCTTCAAGAAGCGCACCATGACTGCCCTCACACATTCGTCACCATGACGCTAATCAGGGTCAGAAGAGCTGACAGGTCTCTTCTAAAACTCTCTTTGAGAATACCTATACACGCCTGTATGGCATTCACTGATCGACTATTTAGTAGGAAAAGCAAGGTTAAGTCTTTTTAGTAGTTAATTTTATATAACCCAGTGTAACAGAATTCGGTATACAAAAGATATACTAAAGAGGTATATACATTTGCTTCATTCTGAATTGCAAATTTTAAATGTGTAAGGATGGCATGTGGAACACTTGTACACCCTTCACCTGGATTCATCAATTCTGAACATTCTGCCCAATTCCGTTTATCACTCAACCTTTTTCTATGTTTTTTTCCCTAAATCTTTTGTATTTCTTAAGAGCAAAGACATTCACTTACATAATTACAGTATAATAATCAAAGTCAGTAAATTTAACACTGATAAAATAAAATTATCTACAGACCTCAAATGTAACCAATTGTCCAAATAAAGTCTTATTCAGCAACTTTTGTTTTTCTGATCTAGGATCTGATCTAAGATAACACAATGCATTTTATTTCATGTATTTTAGTCTTTCAGTTCAGTTTAGTCGCTCAGTCGTGTCCGACTCTTTGTGACCCCATGAATCGCAGCACGCCAGGGCTCCCTGTCCATCACCATCTCCCGGAGTTCACTCAAACCCATGTCCATTGAGTCAGTGATGCCATCCAGCCATCTCATCCTCTGTCGACCCCTTCTCCTCCTGCCCCCAATCCCTCCCAGCATCAGGGTCTTTTCAAATGAGTCAACTCTTCACAGAGGTGGCCAAAGTACTGGAGTTTCAGCTTCAGCATCACTATTTCCAGTGAACACCCAGGGCTGATCTCCTTTAGGATGGACTGGTTGGATCTCCTTGCAGTCCAAGGGACTCTCAAGAGTCTTCTCCAACACCACAGTTCAAAAGTAGCAATTCTTTAGTCTCCATTAATCTTGAACGGTTAATTTCTCAAGCCTCTGTCTTTGAGGACATGCCTCTGTCTTGGACGACACTAACATTTTTTGAAGAATGCCCGTCAGCTATTTCATGGCATGCCCCTGAGTTGGGGTTTGCCTACTACTGCTGCGTGATGACACTCAACAGTACGCATCTTGGCAGAAATGCCACAGCACTGACACTGTGTCCTTCCCAGTGTGACACGCCATGAGGCAGCTTATCAGGAAGTCTCTGCTGCCGGTCCTTCACTCCCACAAGCACTTCTGGAACACTGAGTGTGTGAGCACCTCTGTGGACGCCTTAAAGACCCACCATCACTGCTCCTCAGAGCCAGACAGGGTAATCACAAGCCAGTCATGGGGGACAGAATATACCCTAAAGTTGTAATTTTCCTAACTCTGTTTCTCAGCTCATTCAGTTTTATCACAGACCGCCTTAGTAACTATGTAACCTATGTAACCTAACAGGCAGCATTTACTAAACACCTGTTCCCTCCAAACACACCCACTCTTTGACTTTCCAGGAAGTCCTTCAATCTCTGTTTACTTCCTCGACCACTTCTCTTATTCCTCCTTACCCCACTTCGTTCCTGGGCACTCGGTACGTCTAACAGTACATCAACCCAGCCACCCTCTTGGCAGAATCCTTCATCTTACCCATCAACAGGCGCGGCTACCTCTCTCACACCACTAATCATACTGTCATATATCTTCATTCTCCCTTTCCTTTAATCCATAAAGTTCTCAAATATCATGCATGTTTTAAAAAAATTTTTTTTCACCTGTTTTTAAAAAAAAATCCAAGCATCTAAAAAGAAAAGCTTTTCCTCCCATTTATTCAACTAACTGGGCTTCCCAGGTTGGCTCAATGGTAAAGAATCTGCCTACAGTGTAGGAGCCGCAGGAGACGTTGAGTTCCATTCCTGGGTTGAGAAGATCCCCTGGAGAAGGAAATGGAAACCCACTCCAGTATTCTTGCCTGGGAAATCCATGAACAGAAGAGCCTGGTGGGCTGCAGTCCACGGGGTCACAAAGAGACCGACACGACTGAGTGCCTGAGCACGTGTTCAACTATTAATAACTGCAAGCTGGATGTCTTCCTGAATGCTTCCCTCTTCTTCACCCCAAAAACTGAATTCGTGATTACTCTTTCCTGTACTTCTCTATTTCTCCTCACCCTACCTGCTTGAGTCCAGCCTGTATCTATAACAATACCTAAATCCCACAACTCTGCTGTTGATCCTAAGTGTTCTGAGCTCCCACCGCTCCATCTTCTGGAGTTCCCATGCTCCCCTCCTGACTCTGCTCACTGTTATTCCTCCATCAAGATCTAGCTCAAAAATCGCCTTCTCGGGGGACTTCCTTGGCGGTCCAGTGGTTAAGAATGTGCTTCCAATGAAGGGGCTAGGGTTCAATCCCGGGTCAGGGAACTAAGATCCCACAGGCCAAAATAAATAAATAAATAAATCCCCTCCTCTGTGAAGTCTTCCTGACCCCTGCAAACAGGATTGGTCACTTCTTTCTGAGACCACTTCCTCTATGCATGTATACATCAGCTCACACTGCAACATAATTAGCCGATAACATGTCTGTCTCCTTGTCTAAACTGTGCACTCCTTGAAGTCAATGGTTGCTTTGTAACCCATCGTTATATCCTCTATGGTTATCACTCCAACTGCTCAATAAATCCTTGTGAATAAATGAAACTAAAAAGTTGAATACAGAAACTTCCCTGGTGTCCAGTGGCTAAGACTCTGAGCTCCCAAGGCAGGGAGCCTGGGTTCAGTCCCTGGTCAGGGAACTGGATCCTGCCTGCCGCAACTAGATATCCTGCATGTGGCAACTAAGGCTAGTGCAGTCAAATAAATAAATATTTTTAAAAATAATAATTCTAAAAAGTACAATACAGAATGACTACAATCTCACGCACATAAGCCTGAATGTTAAAACATGTTCCTACCTGGTAACTAACTGTTTTCTTTCCATCACTTCCAGTCTGAGGTAAGGTCAGCGGTCCAGATACTATCCAAACATCCTCAAACCGCTCTGTCAGTTCTCGACAGTACATTTCTATTCTGAAAAACAGAAAGCAAAAAGATAAGTGACAGTCTCATACCCGGATGTAGAAAAGAAGCAAACCGTATCAAGTCCTTGGGAGAGGTAACAAGAATACTGAATTACAGAAATCAATGTAAACAGTGAATATGGCCTAAAACAGTAAGAAGCAAATAAATAAGCAACATTCTTCCCAGTTTGCTGTATGCAAAAACTTAAACACATGCATTTATACAACTATCTACATTTTCCTGTGTGTCCATTCAACGTACATTTTATGACTGAAATTTTGTTTTGCTTCCTCCTTTATTCTTCTAAGCCAGTAGTTCTCAAACTTTATTCAAGAATTAGGTATCATTTCAACACATTGATATTTTTTTATGTAACTACATCTACTGTAGGACAATCAGGTTTATCCTAGCATTTCTTAAACACTGTCACACTGTATTAACAGAAATGAAATATTAGTAGCATGAAATATTACTAGTGTAAAATGAAATATTAATAGCATGAAATATTAGTATTAGTTTTAAATACTTAAAACTCCCTGACAGAACTGAATGAAAGCATCTGAAAAATAGAGAACGGCCAGATGATTTTATACAATAGTTCCTCATCCAGAGAATACATGCCAATACCCTCAGTGAATTCCTGAAATTGCAGACAGTACCAAATCCTATATATACTGTTTTTTCCTATACACATATATCCACGATAAAGTTTAATTTATAAACTAAACATGGTAAGAGATTATATACAATAATAATAAAATAGAACAATTATAACAATATGCTATAATAAAAGTTATGTGGGTGTAGTCTCTCTCAAAATATCTTACTGTGCAAATGCATCCATCGAAACCAAGCCCTTATCATGCTTAGTGGCTGTAATTTATGCAGCTTGAGATGCAACAGCAAAACCGGCACAAGTTTTGTTTTTCTTCACAATTTCAGAGATAAAAAGATGCCTTCTTACATCAGAGCAATTTCAGCATACAATTTTTTTTCTTTAAGTCAACAACTTTTACCTTTTCACTTACGGGAAGCACTTTACAGCGTCTCTCCAGCCAATCCCAGTTGCCACCATCACTACTCTTGCATTTTGGGGCCATGAGTAAGTAATGTGAATACAAGCACTATGAAAGCGAGATGGTTACTGACCAACAGGTGGGATACACTGGACAAAGGGAAGATTCACATCCCGGGCAGGACAAGGCAGAAGATACTAGATTTTTTTTATCTTTTAAAAAAAATTGTAATTAATTTATGTGGCTGCGCTGGGTCTTCAGTGCTGTGCATGGGCTTTCTCTAGTTGCAGCAAGCAGGCTCTCGAGCTCGGACTCAACAGCTGTGGCACGTGGGCTTCGTCCCCCACGGCACGTGGAACCCTTCCTGAGCAGGGATCAAGCCCGTGTTCCCTGCACTGACAGGCAGACTCCCAACCACTGATCACCAGGGAAGCCCGGGAAGCACTAGGTTTTATCAGGTTACTGGGCAAGGCACCAATTTAAAACTTAAGAAAATTAATTTCAAATAAATAAACAAAACTTATCATTTATTTCTGGAATTTTCCACTTAATGTTTTTGGACTGCAGCTGGTGGTGAACAATTGAAACAGCAGAAAGCAAAACCACAGATAAGAAGGGACTGCTGTGGACAGCTTCTATCAAAGACTGGTAATGGTTACGTTCAACGGTGTGTTTCTCAAAAAGCTCAGCAAATCTTTAAGTACAAACAGAGCAAAATACAGAGTCCTGTGCCCAATGCACAGCGCTCCACTGCCTCGGGAATGTTTTCACTACTTTCTTCCAGACTTGCGATCAGTGGAAACAAGACCAAAATGGCTGGCTATGGATTGCTGTCTATACTTCCATAGAAAACCATCCCCAAATCCAGCAAAGCAAACTAGCCCAAAGCACTTATCTTCAGTATTGTTAGCATTTGAAAAACAAAAGACAGGAACAGCTCAGGCACGCATTCTCCTTGTCATATCCCTCATGTCCCAGAGAATCACATTTTAAAAACTCTCCCTGCTCACCTGTTCCAATATCCAGCATTATTATCAAAATTCTGAGGCACAATATTAGAGAGGTAAAAGGTTTCGGCCATGGCTTTCTGTGGAAAGAAATAAAAACAGGAACATGCGCTGAAATGCCTTCCCCTCTGAGACAGACCACCAGTTCCTTAGTCAAACCTTAGCTCCAGGCAATTACAGCCGCTATTTGTTTAGATAAATGAAAGCCACAACTGCTCGACAGAAAGCTCAATGATTATTATCAGAATAAGGACTGTAGCAAAAGAAGTCGTTTGGCGTGCTACCTTACTTCACAATTTATTAAATTCACACATGTAATGTCGACTACATGAGCAAAAAATTTCCAACATATGGCTAAAAGGTAAATTCTAGTGTTAAGCCTCTGGCAAAGAGTTTTTCAACCAAGGTCAGCTTTCGGGAACACAGCAGTATTTAAGGAGTATGGTACAAACACATTAGTTCAAAAGCAGTACCAAAAAAGTCCTGTTCTTCTGAATTTCCGGCCACTGTGTGTTCTTTCAGGCTCCCTGGTGGTTCAGACAGTAAAGAATCTGCTGTGATGCGGGAGATCCGGGTTGGATCCCTGGGTGGGGAAGATCCCCTGGAGAAGGGAATGGCTACCCACACCAGTACTCTTGCCTGGAGACTTTCACGGACAGACAAGTCTGGCGGGTCCATGGGGCTGCAGAGTCAGACACGACTGAGCAACCAACACTTCTTCATGTGTTCATTCGCCTCCCATTTCTGGCCTGCACGCCCAAGGCTCTGGCCAGGTTTCTTTTCATTGACCTACACTAACTGCCAAGGTCACCAAATACTCGGTCTTCAAAAAGTGGCTCTCAGGCTTGCATGCATGCTGACATAACCTACGGAGCTTGAAAAAAACGGATGCTTGGGTCCCACGCCCTAGAATTCCTGATTTACCTGCTCTGGTTACAGTCTGGGTACCAGGATTTTTTTAAGACTTCCCCAGCTTTTTATAATGAGTATCCAAGGTTGAGAGTCACTATCTTAAAGACAATAATCACCAACAATTCATGTAATAAATCTCAACGTCAGAAAAGTCATTTCTCCCCTTTTTTGGCAGAAAAAGTATCCTAAACTAAAAGAGGCTAGAGACATGACAACTAAATGTAATATGTGACTCATGATTAGATACTGAATTGTTTTTAAAAAAGTTGTAAATGACATTATTGGGACAATTTGGCAAATCTGAATGTGAACTGTATACTAGATATTATTGTACAAAAACACATTTGCAAACATTTCTTAGGATGATGATACAACTTGATATATATTCAAATATCTTCATCCTCAGATAATATACTCTCCCAAACAATCTACCTAGGCATGAAGTGTTACCATGTCTGCAATTTACTGTCCATGGTTTAAGAAAATTCATACATAAAGTAAATATATCAAGATGCATTTTATGTACTATCCTCAACTCTTCTCCAAGTCAAAATATTTTTGCTGTGCTCTCTTTTCAACTTTTCTACAGGTCTGAAAGAGATAAAAATGAGTGAGTCGTTTAAGCTCATATTGGCTTTCCAATTCCCTTTTGCATAGCTTTTAATGTTCGTCACTCCACCCCTTTAAAAATGCTTGAGCATCTGAGCAAAGAAAAGAAGTGTAATCAGGGAGAAAATAAGAAAATTCTCAAGGGTTAGGGTTTGGGTCTTATGTTAATTTCCAAGTCCCAGGAAACACATAATACCAGCCCCATGTTCCCATCCCTCCTGAAAAATATGCCTACAGTTGAGAATTTGTTATTTCCTGCTGGAGCCATGTGGCCTCGTGACCACCCACTGCCAATATAGTCCTCATTGAAGGCGCTGAAGGCTGGAGGGATGTTGGGATCCGGCTTGAATTTACAATGTTTTCTGTCTGCAGCACCTGAAGAAAAAAGACACACAATGTAAGTGCACAAATATCTCTCAAGATTCTCTAAGGCAAGCTGCCAGCTGGTATCTCTTTGAGCAGTTGGTACGTAGTATCAATCCTTAGTGATCGCACGGACGTCTCAAGTTCCTGGGATAGTTCAGATACTTCATTTGAGTTTAGCAAGAACTAAGTCTTGCCTTCAGTCCCCCTCACCCCATAAGGCTACAGAAACAAAAGCCTTATGGCTTTAGTTTACCAGGACCACTCTGACCCTCTCTGGATTCAGGCATTCCCCCAAATATTGGTCTGGCAAAGCTCTACCATCATATAGGTTCTTCATATATATATATATATATTTTTTTTTTAAGTGATTTTTTTCTATATACTGCTAATAACATTTCTTGTTTTGGGCAGGAGAGTCAATCTAAATAACTTAGCCTGTCATTACAAAAACTGTAAAACAAATGCTTCACACTAAAATCAAGGAAATCACAGGTATATTGCTTCCTGTTTTCAAATAATATTAATTAGCTCTATTTCACCTCCTCAAAACCATAGAGCTCACATGATTAACACTATGCAACACAGTGCTTTTTCTTACATACCTCTGAAAATAATAACTTAAGCACAAGATAAAATTAGTAAAGCTGAAATCCCATCTTGGGCAAACTGCTGTATTTAAAGGAAATTTATCAGGCTTGAGACTAAATCAAGTGAGTTTCTCTTGATGTAAGTTTATAATCAGGGACTTCCCTGGTGGTCCAGCGGTGAAGACTCCACGCTCCCAAAGCATGGAGCCCAGGTTCAATCCCTGGTCACGTACCTAGATGACATATGCCACAGCTAAAGATCTCGTGTGCAGCAACTAAGACCCGGGGCAGCCAAATAAATAACTTTTTAAATTGATAATCAATTTCACTTGCTATGATAAAGTTTACACTTACATCAGTTCCCTTCTAGCAGTAAGCATATTTCAAAGTGAAAGTGAAAGTTGCTCAGTCATGTCTGACTCTGGGACCCCACTGACTATACAATACAGTCCATGGAATTCTCCAGGCAAGAATACTGAAGTGGGTAGCCTTTCCCCTCTCCAGGGGATCTTCCAACCCAGGGATTGAACCCAGGTCTCCTGCATTGCAGGTGGATTTTTTTACCAGCTGAGCCACAAGGGAAGCCCAAGAATACTGGGGTGGGTAGCCTATTCCTTCTCCAGGGGATCTTCTCAACCCAGGAATTGAATAATTGGATATTTTACCAACTGAGCTACCAGGGAGGCCATGCATATTCCAATCCTCCTGCTATCCTGCAGGTTAATGTGTACTTTACGAAGGCACATGCTCATTTTAATATATTTAAACACAGTATGCAGTATACAGCAATGGAGAAATAATTTGTGGGTCATATAGCAAATTAAAAGGCAAATAACAGAATGGGAATAAAACAACTCTTGACAAATAGTCTTAAAACAAAAATTTCCTACAAAATTCAAAACAGAATATCCCCATTGAAAATGGTAAAGCAAAATTCACAAAGAAAGAATAAATCACAAAATACTAACCCTCAAAGTGAGGGTTAATTAACCCTGGTAACGAACACAGAGGAATGGTGGGAGTGTGACAACAAGTAGGACAGAGAGTGATAGTGGGAGTGTAAACTGGAAAGGCTCCCTAAAACTCACTCTAACCATAAACAGCAAAACCTGGCCATCCTAATCACAGGAGTGCATCGAGACACGAGGACATGTGGACAGACACACGCACCTGCCTGCCTCTGCAATCTCCAATCACGTTCCCCCTCGCGACAGCCAGGCTGGCCTTCTTTTAGGTCCCCGGTGGAACAACACTCTTCACATGGAGGCCTCTGGAGAGGCAACTGTGCTTCTCCTTCCCTGTCTGGAATGCTCTTCTCCGCATCCCGCTACCCACCCAGCTCACTGTCATCCACTCTTCAGGCCACTTTCTCAGAGAAGCCTCGCTAAGCAGCATCAGGTTCTCCTGTTATAATCTCTCATCATCTTCTCTATTGTTCCTTAATTGCACAAACCCAACTTGCAATCACTTTTCCTCCAGAACAGTTATTGCCAAGTGTAACTACACGGTCATGAGTATTTGATAGGTCAACACACCCGCTCCCTGACCCAAAGTGTCCTGGGGGTAGAGACCATCTACTCTGGTCACCGAGAGAACCCCAAGGGCCAGCACAGTGCCAGGCACTTGGCAGGCATTTGAAGGTATGTGTGGAGGTTATGAATGAGTGGTGCTCACAGCAGCCACATTTGTGACAAAGCCTCCAATTCATGTGTCAAGATACAGATCCTCTCAACCCCTGAGACAGCCAGGCAGGGTCCATTTATCTAGTAAGCCATACAAACATTTCCTACAAGTGCAGTAATGTAGAAAGGGTTGAAATTATTCATAACCCTCCTTGTTCTCAATTTGGAAACATCTTTCATCAATACCTTTGCTTCTAACCACCTACCCGTTATCTTGCTCTTGGATATATGTTCAAGAACCCATCTAGGCACCCGCTTTGATTGATCATAAGACAAGGCATGGTTAGTGTAACACCTTGTCTCTGTTCCAGCTAAAGGGAATCCAAATTGTTCCAAGACAGCCTTTTCCGAAGAACCTAAAAATGAGAAAGGGTGCAAACATAACAGTTAGTGAATTTTATTAGGAACAAAAAATAATGATGAAGGGGGTAAGACAAAGGACTGGCTCGACCATAACATTAATCAGGTGATCTAATTTTTGCAATTACTTACAAGGCAAAGAAGAGAGTAAGCAAAATACTAGTTTGGCCTAAAATCAACTGCAGAATTCTAGCCAAGCTACTAAAGAGATACCAAAGGAACATTTCATGCAAAGATGAGCTCAATAAAGGACAGAAATGGTATGGACCTAACAGAGGCAGAAGATATTAAGAAGAGATGGCAAGAATACACAGAAGAACTGTACAAAAAAGATCTTCATGACCCAGACAATCACGATGGTGTGATCACTGACCTAGAGCCAGACATCCTGGAATGTGAAGTCAAGTGGGCCTTAGAAAGCATCACTACGAACAAAGTTAGTGGAGGTGATGGAATTCCAGTTGAGCTATTCCAAATCCTGAAAGATGATGCTGTGAAAGTGCTGCACTCAATATGCCAGCAGATTTGGAAAACTCAGCAGTGGCCACAGGACTGGAAAAGGTCAGTTTTCATTCCAATCCCAAAGAAAGGCAAGGCCAAAGAATGCTCAAACTACCGCACAATTGCACTCATCTCACACGCTAGTAAAGTCATGCTCAAAATTCTCCAAGCCAGGCTTCAGCAATATGTGAACTATGAACTTCCTGATGTTCAAGCTGGTTTTAGAAAAGGCAGAGGAACCAGGGATCAAATTGCCAACATCCGCTGGATCATGGAAAAAGCAAGAGAGTTCCAGAAAAACATCTATTTCTGCTTTACTGACTATGCCAAAGCCTTTGACTGTGTGGATCACAATAAACTGTGGAAAATTCTGAAAGAGATGGGAATACCAGATCACCTGATCTGCCTCTTGAGAAATTTGTATGCAGGTCAGGAAGCAACAGTTAGAACTGGACATGGAACAACAGACCGGTTCCAAATAGGAAAAGGAGTTCGTCAAGGCTGTATATTATCACCCTGTTTATTTAACTTATATGCAGAGTACATCATGAGAAATGCTGGACTGGAAGAAGCACAAGCTGGAATCAAGATTGCAGGGAGAAATATCAATAACCTCAGATATGCAGATGACACCACCCTTATGGCAGAAAGTGAAGAGGAACTAAAAAGCCTCTTGATGAAAGTGAAAATGGAGAGTGAAAAAGTTGGCTTAAAGCTCAACATTCAGAAAACGAAGATCATGGCATCCGGTCCCACCACTTCATGGGAAATAGATGGGGAAACAGTGGAAACAGTGTCTGACTTTATTTTTCTGGGCTCCAAAATCACTGCAGATGGTGACTGCAGCCATGAAATTAAAAGACGCTTACTCTTTGGAAGGAAAGTTATGACCAACCTAGATAGCATATTCAAAAGCAGAGACATTACTTTGCCAACAAAGGTTCGTCTAGTCAAGGCTATGGTTTTTCCTGTGGTCATGTATGGATGTTAAGAGTTGGACTGTGAAGAAGGCTGAGCGCCGAAGAATTGATGCTTTTGAACTGTGGTGTTGGAGAAGACTCTTGAGAGTCCCTTGGACTGCAAGGAGATCCAACCAGTCCATTCTAAAGGAGATCAGCCCTGGGATTTCTTTGGAAGGAATGATGCTAAAGCTGAAACTCCATTACTTTGGCCACCTCATGCAAAGAGTTGACTCATTGGAAAGGACTCTGATGCTAGGAGGGAATGGGGGCAGGAGGAGAAGGGGACGACAGAGGATGAGATGGCTGGATGGCATCACTGACTCGATGGACGTGAGTGTGAGTGAACTCTGGGAGTTGGTGATGGACAGGGAGGCCTGGCGTGCTGCGATCACGGGGTCGCAAAGAGTCGGACACGACTGAGCGACTGATCTGATCTGAAACTGTAGCTATTTCATTAACTGTTAAATAAGAATCCGATTTTACTGGGCTTTCACATCGAATTTTCAAATCTCTGTATCACACAATGCAGTGTGCTCAAGAAAAACTCCTGTCATCGATATAATTGAATGGGAGACAGCCTACCTATTCACCATGCTTTAAGAGTTAATGTGGGGACAAAAGCATAGACTTTTAATTTTTTAATTTTTTTTTTTTTTAAGACCCTCATTCAGGGACTTCCCTGGCAGTCCAGTGGTTAAGACTCCAGGCATCCAATGCAGGAGGTGCTGGTTCAATCTAGGGTCAGGGAACTAACATCCCACATGCCTCGCAGCCAAAAAAAAAAAAAAGCCAAAAACCCAAACAACAACAACAACAAAAAGACCACCTTACTGACACGCTTCCTCAATGTTCTGGTACTGAGGCAGAGATGTATGCTGCAGCAGGACAGTGGTAAACCCGGCTTTTGCTAGTGGGAGAAACTAAACACCCACTGGACAGGGAGTCCGTTTCCAAATAACCCTCTTTCGATGCCCTCTCCAGGCTTCACCTCACCAGAGTAGCCCTCTCGCTAAATGCCAAGTGTCAGAAGGAGCAAATGAAATGTGCATGTTGGAGACACAAATGAGCATGAGCTCATCTACTTTGTTAAACATAAGGTACACCTGGTAACTTGCAGATTTACTTGCCTTGAAGAAGGCTAGCAGATGTTCTTCATTTAAACAATGATCAAAGGAGGACAGCTCCGGGATCTGCTAAAACAGCGCTCCCCAACCTTTTTGGCATCAGGGACTGGTTTCCTGAAAGACAATTTTCTCAAGGACCCGGGGGTGGGCCTATGGTTTCAGGATGATTCAAGCTCATTACATTTAGTGTGCACTTTATTTCTATTATTATTACATGAGCTCCACCTCGGATCATCAGCCATTAGATCCCGGATCTTTGGGACCCTTGTGTCAAAACTATGGGGTCCTTCGTTCATTCATCTATACTTACTAGACGCCAATTATGTACCAGGTACTGGGCCGTGTATACGGTGGAGAACAAAACTTAAACACGGTCCGAGCGCTTATGGAGCTAACAATCGAAGGGAGGACAGAAGATAGTGAAAACCACGTGTGGGGATCAGTACTTGGGGGATAGTAGACCCCAGCGGGAAGGAGTACACGGAGCCGACAGGTGAAACGCGCCGTGGGGAGGAGGCAGAACCGAGAGACTGGACAGCGGATGACCAAGGGCTGGGCGAGTAGCGACAGCGCGCGTCCATGGTTACGGCTCCCGGCCGAGGCAGTAGCCGGGACCCGAGATCTGGGGGCCCACACACTCACCGTCCGGCTCCCTCACCACCACCGCTGGCTCAGCATCCCGACTCCAGAGGAACTGCACGACCACGAGCCCAGTGCTTGCAGCGCCCGCGACAGCTCCGGCCACGAAGCCACTCAAAAAGCGCCGGGACCCACGGAGACGGGAAGCAAAACTTTTAGCAGCCATCTTGCCCGAGACGCTAGCCTTTTGCCGCAGCGCATGCACGCTCCAGGTCGGCCGCTTTAAAGCCAATCGCAATCACGGCGCCCAGACACGCATGCGCCACCTCGAGTCGCCTGGCACGGAGGCTCTCCCGGACGCCGGAGGCTGGAGCGCAAGCTCGCGCCCTCTGGTGACCGACCTGGAAGCCCAGGCGCACGCAGGCGCCACCTCGTCCACTTGGACCGGGTGATGCGTGAAGGCATGACGCCATGAGGTCTCAGTGTGTGCACATACAATCCTTTTAGTCCCACTTAATAGGTGAGTACACCACTTGCACATGTTTACAGTAAGGTCCTAAGAACCGGGATTCCAACTCAGATCTGATTCTAAAACCTGTGCCATATTAGGTGTGTTCATGACACGTGGCTTTGAAGTCGCGTGGTACACAAATCCTAACTTCCAAAGGCAGCTTTGCACCTCCTAAGGAGTTTGACAAGACAGTACTCCATGGTAGTTCAGGACTCAATCACAGCACAGGGTTTTGGATCCCCACTCACCCACTTTCCACCTGCTTCCTCTTTTGAACAAGAATAATAATAATACTTCTTAGGCCTTAGGGTTCTTGTGAGGATCAAAGATTAAGCATATAGTGTGTTGAGAAGAACCTGAGGCATGTTGTTAAATGCTGTTAATATTTACAATTTGTTATTTAGTTCTGCTTTCTATATGAAATCCAGATTGCTGAATGCTTGCTGTCTAAAAAAGGATGTTTTATACACTCCCACTCACAAATAGGTCTTCATTTTGCAGCATAATCTCTAGCATTCATGTGGACTTAGTTCACTAAGCAGGAAGCCATTGCTAACTTCAATGTAGACACTGTTTTGAGTTTCATGACTCCATGCCTCCTCCCAGGAGTACCTGTCATGAAGTTATTTTGTATCATCCCCTGGGCCTCTGACACTAACTGGTTTAGCTAGGTCAACCAGAGTGTTCCTAAGGATTTTGAATCTGAAACTTTCTCCAGGTAGCAAAGTTGTGACAAGTGGAACTCTGGCACCTAAGGCCTTTTTTTCCTGCTAAGTAGTCAAAGAGCAGATGCATCTGGTTTTGCACAGAACACAAGGGGAGCAAATGCTGAGACAGGTAAAGGTCTGTGATGCCAAACCCTGTTTCCAAGGCCCCTGAAGAAGTTCAGACATATCCTGCCTTTATCCAGAGCTGGGCTGGCCACTTGTCCCAGGATCCTTCCAGCAAAGCCCCCTTTTTTTCAGTGGTGTCTGGCATCTGCAGTCAAGAATCCAGACAAATACAACCAGGCAGCATTAGTTATCTGCAGGTTTCAAAGCTGCTTCCATCAGAATTTACAAAATATACACATTCACTTAAGAGGTATTTCTCAAGGCCCTCACGAGTGCCATACACTGAGCTAAGCACTAGAGAGGGGAACGGTGGGTGACTTCTCCTCGTCTACATCCTGAACTTGGAAACAACGGTGGGAACCCATATTGGGTCCCAAGAGTCAAGAATTATAAGTAAAGATTGCCTGACTCTGGGTAGGGTACTGCCTCTGAGCCTGTTGGCCTACCTTTAAAATGAAGGACTAGTAGTTTTAAAACTGTCATTAGGGAAACTTTAGTATTCCATAGGGGTGCTTGAGAAGTCAGGGAAGGAGGGGAGGCAGGCTGAATGGCCCCTGAGCCTTCTTCTTGCTCATGTGGGCAAGCCTGCTTTTATGAACTGGTTTGTATTTCCATTTCTTTTTTTTTTAACTGAAAAAAATTGCTTTGCTGAAGAGAAAGCAACCAGATGGCCCCTGCAGTCCAAACTTCCAATGTTGTTAGCACCAAGGTCTTTTTTCAAAAACATTATTAACCTTTTGTCTTCCTCTCCTTCTCATGATTAAGGACACTCACGGATAAAAGGTGAACTTCATAACACTTAAAAAGGACAAAATGGACCCAAAACTGAACAGGAAGTTCCTAAATAAAGGGCCCCTCCCTTCATCAAAAATTGTTCCCAAGTGTTCCAAGCAAGTTATTTAATCTTCATAATAAAGTGAATAAAAACACACTGGCCCCACCAGAAGGATTCAAAGCTGTTGTTTCTCCACACTTAACAAGTACTAGTCACAAGCCAAAAAAAAAAAAAAAAAAATCATTTATCTTACTGCAGAAAGCAGTGAGGTGATTTCTGAGTCTTTCCTGTATATTATAGAGACTATAATTATTTTATTCGCAAGGAACCATGTTTGCATCTAGTGAGGTAACTCAGAAACTCCAAAAGACCTGACTGCTGATGGACGTCTGGGGAGGTGTTCCATCACTGTATTTTTTAATAGCTCAGCAAGTGACCCGGCTACTCAACCATGTTTCAAATGGCAGCACGTGTATTCCGCAGTAGTCCTGAATATGACGTTTTTTCTGGGTTTCTCTGCTTCACTTACAAAAATAGTGCTCAGGGCTGTCTGCCAAGCACATAGGACTGTGGGGGTAGCGTTGCGTGAGGAGGTCTTGGGGATTTGAAAACACACCCCTGCTCTGCAGGAACATAAAGAGTCCCAGGATGGTCCACGAAGGAGATGCCCGCTGTGTCTCCAACTAAGTCCTGAGCTTCTGAAGGGCAGAACTGGAGACCTGTGCTTAATCACCCACAGGACCTTGGCAGCCTGGTATCAGCCATTAACGAGTGCATGTGTCCCAAACAGGAACTCACAGAGGTGCTCAAGTTGGCCCTGTAAGTGGGAGAACAGAACCCCCCTGCCATGTGATTAAGAGAGACCACAGGGTTTTTTTATTATTATTATTTTATTTTCATATACAAAAAGATAAAACTTGAAATAGTTCTAGATTTTTCCTCCTATTCTGTTGGGGTGTGGCTGCTTCTTCACACGGGGGGTTGGGGGTAGGGGGGTGGGGACTACATTCACATCGGTTTATTTGAGGACCCAGTGCAGAGTTTAAGCAGCAAAACCCCAACTTAGCAGATCTAATTTCAAACTTGACACTCATTTCTAAAATTACCACAGTAAAAAGGAACAAAGATCCACTGCAAATGAATGAACTATGATACAATGTTCTTTCCAAAATGTCTTCATTTTGCAACTGTAATTACATGGATGTCTGCTTTAGGCCATTTTAGGTGTGTGCGGGTATTTAATATATATATATATATAGGTGTGTGTATTTTATATATATATATATTATATATATATAAAGCAGCACACTTTTCAAATCCAGACAGGGTAACAGCAACAAGCTTAACTCTGTGTGTGTGTATATATATATATTTTAAACATGATACTTTAGTATAACTTTTGTTAATTCAGTAGTACAATCTATTTCTGTTCTACAAAATTTTTATTGTATAGCTACAAGGGTGAAAAGTGACCTATTACATTTACATCTCACATATCCTGGTACACAGTACTTATTGAATTTGAGCCAAAAACAAGAAGTCTTTAGTTTTAGCACTTGAAGAGCTTCCTCAACTTCTACTGTCTGAAATCATATCCTAGTCACATTTCCAGAGTTTGCAAATTACTCATCATTGTAAACGGCGAGAAACAGGTGAATCCAAACTTTTAATTACAGTTTTATATACAAGTTAGATAACACAGCTCAAGAAGACTTTGCTATCCATCCTAAACCCAACACACACATTCTCCACAAAGGTATTAGACAAGTCTTAGGGTTTTCTGTCTTTCCCTTACAATAATACAAACATTTAGAAGGAGCTGGTAAAACTGATATATTACGATGGCAAATGAGAGGTGACATCTATTGGTTCCAAAATTGGTCCTGCAAATGCACCCTGCTGTGTTCTTTAACTGTGTGTCTGTTGCAAGCAGAAGCTCTTTTCACAAGAACTGACATCAAACTCAATATAAGTTGAATTTACAGTACTGTATGAAGTTATTCAGATTCAAGGACAAATGTGGAAAAATGTTAACACATGGAAAATTTGGCCTTTGATGCTACCATAAATATGTCAAATTCATAAGCAGATTCTTTTTGTACAGTTGAAAAATGGCATCATGTGGATTTGTGGTGTGGAACTGAAATCTCAAAGCATGTTTCTCATCTGCGGTAACCCTCACCCCCCCAATTCTCAAGTACCACCCAATTTACTTTTGCATTTTTACAGAATCCTAGAAGAAAAAATGGAGGGGGGAGGAAAAAAGACACTGGCATTTTAACAAGTCTTCCTCTCCTAGGAGGTCGTCAGGCTCTCAGATGAGGTCTCCTAAGAATCTCTGCATGGTCACTGGTTCTCAGACGGCCTCTCGAAAATGACCTGGACACCTTCCAACTCAAACTCCAGCTGTTGCCTCATCCTACTCTCACCTCTGCCGCTGCTGGTAAGACTTCTATGAGTGCGTTTCTCGCTTATGGAAAAACTATTTGGCGAAACAGACACTTAACTTGTGGCAGTACTCTGAGAAAGCCTCAGCTAAAGCCCCTGCAGAAAGCAGAGCATGCACTCTGAGGGCTGCGTTGGGACCCAGCGGGGACACGCTGACCCTGCTGTCCCACGACCAGCAGCCCCGGCCAGGCAGGCAGCCCACGCTCACAAGGGCCTCACAAGGGCTGAGTTACCACTTTAATCTTGGTATGCCATCTACGCCCTGGAGACGCAAATTCAGATGTGGTGACTGCTGGTTAATTAAACTTTCTGAACTGGTTTAAAAAAAAAAAAAAAAAGGCTCTTTAAAAATATATATATATATTTATTTAAAATACATCAAAATGACAAACAGCCATAACCCGCAAGGCCTAATTTCACAGCAATGTATGCTACAGACATCTTCCCAAAATGCACTGCGGTGGATGGGGTCGGTGGGGGGTTCGATCCTGCCATTTAAGGGAATGTTCTACACTTGAGCTTTAGCGACTGGATGTGTGTTACAAAGAGCTCATTTTCAGAACTCGTTTGTGAACAAGGCCAACCTACTGAATCACCTTGCCTATTCAGACACGAGAATACTGAAAATGGCAGGATTCAGAGTGGAGCACGGGAAGCACCGTTCAGATGACACTCAAGACCCATGCCACCACAGGGCCGCGAAGAGCTTGCCTGAAGCCCCTTTTTTTTCAATCCTTGGGAAGAGTTTTACTTTAAAACAAACGAGTACCCATACTCGGCAGGGTTCCCGCGTGCGTGTGTGCGTGTCGCAAGCCTGCAGTTTCGAGAGGACCCAGACGGTGACACTGTTCCAACATGAGGTCTGAGGTAACTGGTTCTTAACACACCTGGAGCACAGAACTGCATCCAGAAAATACAGCTGGGAAAAAGGAAAAAGGTGGGATTTCTGGCTAGAAAAGACAAGTAGAAAAAAGCTTACAGCAGTTGCTTTTGGGGGGAGGCGGGTGAGAAAAACAAAGGCACAACAGAATTACATCCAAGACGCGAGGCTGGAGGGCAGACGAACGTTCTGTGACGGGGAACAGGCACGCGCCGAGGGGCGATGCCCAGAGTGCTCCTGGATCCGCGAAACTCAGTTCATTCAAGTATAAAAGGGGTGGCGTAAAAACTCTCGGCCAGACCGAAGAGAAGCACAGCAGGTTTAACAAGACACATCAGAGACTCTCCTGAAACACCGTCCTGACCAGCGCACCTTTGAACCCAGCAGCTGAAGCCAGGCCTTCAGCAACTGTGGACACAGAGTATCAGCTACATGCCTGACATCTTATACAACCCCGTCAGAAAGGCTCACCCCAGTGACCATCCACTCTCCACCCAAAAACCTAACAGGTAAAGACCGCCTTCCACATCACGGCAGTGATGCTGACCTTTGTAGGAAGAGCAGGAAAACCTTGTAGACGTTGGGCAGAGGCCCTGCTGGCATACGGTTCAGAGCCTCCTCTGCGGGCTCCAGGGTTGCTCGCTAGACTCAAGCGGCCCAGCCCCTCTTGCCTCCCAGCAGCCTTAATAGAGCAGACAGACAGGCCGGGCAGCCCTCCATTTACTCTGATCGCAGTGTCCAGACACCATGCCCCTCCCTTTCCGAACAGAGAATTCTCTCCTGAAAAACTGGATAGTTTGGTCTGAGATCATTCGGTTTGGCAGATTTCTCCAATCACCGAATCCTTGTTTTACCCATTTGTTGCCTGAATCTTACTCGAGTCCCAAGCCACCCTAATCTGCACCCTGGTACCATTTCTGTTCCCCGAAACCCCTTCACACCACTACACCCATGAGAGTAACTTACAAAGGAATTATTCACCTCAGAACCGTTTGTTCAAAAGAAACCTCAGGAGGAAGCACGTATATAGAGCACACGGCAGGATCTTCTGGCCTCTCCCAGCCCCGCTCCTCGGCAGACTGCCTCATGCAGACAGTCTGCGAGTGGAGTTTTGGGCCAAACAAGACCCATCGGTGGACTGCAATCTGCCAGTGTATCAATGAGAAGCCGCAGGAGCGCTCAGGGACAGCCCCACACCACTCACACTCCAGTGTACACTTATCTTGAAAGGTAAAGCTCATGACTCTGATTACAAAATCATTCTTACTCAAACTCACTAGACTTTATAAAAATAATCTGTGGTATAAAACAATCTCCACACTGTGCAGAAGAAATCTGTTGGGTGATATAACTAAATATATATGTAGTGCTATAGATTTCTTAAAGTAAAATTTCAAGTGTTGTTATCTCTATTATATAACCTATTCTTTTATTTACAATGCTACCTAACAACATTCCAATGCGAACGTGATTGGGAGAATCCAGGAATGAGCCCGCGCCCAACCCACAGCAGAAATTCCCAGGGCTCAAGACAGGACTCCTCCATTTGCAAAAAAAGACCCATCCACATCTGCCTGAAAAGCATGAGCTAATGGGTCCTATTTTTTGTAACTGTGAGCTTCAAAATGTAAACTTTACAAGTGAAGGAAACGCGTTTCTATGGATGTCCAGAAAAGCCCACAGTTGTAGAATCCACTGCACACACACACGTCTGCGTGTATATTTCTTTAGTGTCCTGTAGTTGGCTTGCAGTAGTTCTCAGAATTGCCTAGGCTCCAGACAATCCAAAGACACTCCTGGAAAGGGCAGTGCAAAGCCCATCTCCACATGCTGGCATTTAGAGAATATGTGTTTTAATTCATGAGGAAAAAACACTTGTCTTATCGCTACGAGCTGCCATAGGAGCAAATAAAATCTCACTGGTTTTGGCACTACAGGGATACATGGAGGATCACAATCACAAAGTCCTGCTTCATTCATACCTGGAAGATACCGTCACAACGATGTAAAAGCTGGGTAAGAATTTTCAGTAGTGGTAAATCCTTTCAATTCAAAATTCTGTCCAAACCAAAGTTTACAGTGAACACAAAATGAGTTTAAAACAAGAATACTCAAAATATCCCACTAGGTAATCTGGACTTCTACTTGATGGTAATTTGTAGTTCTCCTGGACCCACTGCAGTCATCCCTCTATATGGAGGGTTGCAGGGTGGAGATCCGAAATCCACTGATACAGAAACCTCTTGTATAAAATGACGCACATTTGAAATCACCTCCAGATTACTTATAATACCTAATAAAAGACTATGTCAAGAGTTGTAAATATAACGTAAGTACTATGTAAAGAGTTGCCAGGAAGTGGCAAATTCAAGTTTTGATTTTTGGAACTTTCTGTAATTTTTTCCCCCAAAATATTTTTGATTCGAGGTTGGATGAACCCGAGAATGAGGAACCCATGGATGCGGAGGGCCAACTGTAATTGTTTTTCAAGTGTGGCTGAGTCACATGAATTAATTTCCAAGGGAAGGGGTGCATTTTAAAATTCCATTTATTTTTGCTACAAAACTAAATCCTCTTTAAAAAAAAAAAAAAAACTTCCCCAAGCCTCCTAAAGGTCTGGGATACATTCATAGGTGGATTGCTGGTTGCAAATTAACTGTCAGGAATCTTACTTAAAGAACATGCCTATAACCCTGAATTCATTGTTTACAAATCTAGACTAAGAAGAAAAACAAACAGTTCATCAACGGAATCACTGGGCCGGTTTTTTTGCCTAAAACATAACTCCTGATTGAGACTTGAACTCATCATTCCTAGGCTGAACACATTAGCTGCTGAGTATTATACTAGTCCAGCTTTTGTAAACAGCCATTGACCAGAAAAAGCCACCTTGTCTCCTTTTCTTTTTTGGCCGCTTGCCCTGAACCGAAAGGGGAGGGAGTGGGATGGGGTTGAGGGCGGGGGTAGTCAGTCAGTTCCCTGTGCTTCTTGAAGAGTCAGGTCTGAGGCAGGCCTGGCCATCTCTCCAAAGATTCAGCAACAGCTGGGACTGACAAACGGAGTTAACTCCCGGAAAATGCTTTCCAGGTTAGGTATTTTTTTAGTAAGCCAAGTTCTCTGTGATAATGCCCGGCTGTTCAACTGCTAGGATGCATTCTCAGTCACATGCCACTCTTTGCGACCCCACAGACTACAGCCCACCCGGCTCCTCTGTCCATGGAATTTTCCAGGCAAGAATCCTGGAGTGGGTTGCCATTTCCTACTCCAGGGGATCTTCCCCACCCAGGGACTGAATCCACGTCTCTTGCATTGCAGGAGATTCTTTACCACTGCGCCACCTGGGAAGCCCCTTCACTTCTAGTACCAATTCTAAAAACTTACGTACGTACGCTCACTATATTACTTCAAAAAAAACCCATGAAATCCCTGTATTGCCAACAGATGCTGGGAACTTCACATTGTATTCTCGAAAAGGCAGAATTCCATTTTCAAGAGAGCCATCTAGTCCACCCACCCCAGTGGAACAGCCCCCTCCCTGGCCTCATGGTTCAGAGTACAGGGACCACGGGATGGGGCTCTACATACACGACATATGGTGGATAACCCTCAATACACGGCTCGGCCTGCCATGGAGGAAACATCACACACGCAGCCCAAGCACCCAAAGAGGAGCAGCACGGCGGCCAGCTGGAGAGAAAGGAGACAGAGAACTGCAGGATCCCCTGCTCAGCTCCCTAAGGCAGGGACCAGCCATGACAGGAGGGTCGGCCTGGTCCCTGGGGGCAGAGGGAGAACCACCTCGGGGGCCTGGAGATAGCAAATTTTTCCCTTGGCTGAGAAAGCAAGAGTGGGCGGCTCAAGCATCCTGAGGCTGTCCGAGGCTGCACAAGGTCCCTCTTCTTCTGGACACATGCCGCCCCCTGCAGACAGGATGAAGTCTGCATCAGAAGCAGCTGGCCCGTGTAAGGAAGCCTCCCCAGCAGGACTGAGCCCTTGGGGTCCCTACTGAGAGCCAAGAAAACAAGAAGTCCATCTGAACACCAGGCTCACGGCGCTTACCCCACTGCCACCGGGCTGGGTCTCCCTTCCTCCTCAGAAGGACCTGGCTGTGGCCCTCACCCCAAGTAATTCAACCAGAGAAGGACTCTGATTGAGTCCTTGGGAGGGACCAATGGCCCCAGGATGTGCTAACGCCCATGCCCTTCCATGGCCTGTGATGAAGAGTCCTCTGCAGGACACTGTGACACAGCGACCTCTGTCCCCACGTGTCTCTTCCTTCCCTTGCTCACTCCTGGCTCCCTCTGGCTCAGGAGACCTCCCTTGCTGCTGCTGCTAAGTCGCTTCAGTCATGTCCGACTCTGTGCGACCCCACAGACAGCAGCCCACTAGGCTGCTCTGTCCCTGGGATTCTCCAAGAAAGAACACTGGAGTGAGTGGAGACCTCTCCACGAGTGACCAAAGAGAAGACACTCTCCACAGCCAGGAGCCTGACTGGACAACAGCACACTCTGGAGGAAGGGGCAGGGGTCCTGGGCCACTTCTGTCCTCTGACTTGGCCACCCTCCTATCCTGAACGGGGCAGGGACGATGAGACCAGACTCCACAGCTCTCACTCTTCCACAGAGCTTGGAGGGAAAGAAAAAAAATGTAGGAGTGATATGAGCTCCCTGGAAATGGAGAGTGCGTGAAGCATCTGTGGAGATGAGCACAGGCTGAGCCCCACAAGCCTGTCGGCACAAGCTGGAGCCGCGGATGGCTGGCTCCCCAGAGGATTCGTGAGGACAAAGATGACTTCATCAGAGGCAGAAGAGCCCCCCAGGCCCCAGCGGCATGTTGGGAGAGAGACGCCCACCTTCTCCTGGCCACGATCATGGGCAGGGACACTCGGCACAGCACGCCACCAGAAGCCCTCTGCCAAGACACGCCACCCGGGAGCCAATTCCTGACACCTCATTCTGGTGCCACGGCCCTGAGGAAGTGACAGTGGCTGGGCACAGGGCCAGCAGAGGGGGACCCCAATCCCTGCCTCAGCCTAAAGAGGCCCCATAGCAGGGCAAAACTTGCTCTCCGGAGAATCAAGCCAGCACACAAAAGAAAAACTGCCCAGAGGAAACCTAAAACCAAACAGAGGCTGGGCTTCAGTGTTCCACACGGGATAGGATCAGGGATCTGATCATTCCTGTCGGAAATCAGCTACATTTCTTAGTGGTTTATTTGTTTCTTCTGAGGGTTGAAAAGTAGAGATGCCAAGCACTGCCTACCTAAATAAGGAAAAAGCTGGAGAAACCAGATATGGCACTTTTTAATAAATATTTTAAAGCTTCTGAAAGAAATAAGTGGAAAAGAAAAGCAACTGCTGTAAGGCCTGTTTTGCTGTTAAAAATCATTCCGAGGGAGGAAAAAATACCACAGCACAAAATAGTTTTAAAAAGAAAAGGAAGAAGAAATAGACAAATAACTTACTAAAAAAAACAAAAACCTGTCCCTGGAGCCACTCTGGCCAGCTCACATTTTGACCCATGAAGCAAAGCTCACCTCCCACCGCACTGTGTCCAAACACGCAGAGGAGGACCCAGCCTGGGGGGCCCAGCGCCCCCGCCACCCGGCCCGGCCGTCACAGGCAGCCCGGGCAGTGCGGCTCCAGGGACCTGCCGGTCAGTTCCCCTTGCGCCACCGCTGATTTGCTTAAGAAATTAAGTCTCAAGTAAAATTACCTCATGGGGGTCTAAAGGCCACAGTTTTCCCAGGTTAAAGTGGGGTCGCCCGTCATTCTGAACAATGACCTCTCAAGTCGAGGGAAACAGCGGAACCTCCAAAAAACTCAGGAGGAGGCAACCCCCCTTCTCACCCCAGTCAACCTCTCCCCATTGCCCACCAACTCGCCTACCCTCCAGGTGAAGAGATCCAGTTTTCACATAAAATGGTCTAAAGCAATGGGAAGGAAACGCCTTCACAATAAGAGTGATGAATGCCCAGACTCAGCCCAGACAGCCAACCCACAGTGGATGACAATTATTTACAAGGGGATGTTATCAACGAAAAACGGGAGCATTCCCTAGAAGACTCACAACTTTTTTTCTTTTTCTCTATTTCTTTTAAACTTTCTTGTCATAAAAGCCAACTTACATTAAAATATACTTACTACGAGACAACACAACTAATAAAATATATAATAAACCTTACACAAGTAGAAAATTCTGAGGTATTTCTGGTTTGAGGTGGTCTGTGGTCGTGAAGTTTTAATTCTTTTACTTTTCAAAATTTAAACCTCGGAAGCCACATAGCAAAGCATTTGTGTGGATGTGTGTGTTTTGTTTTTCTTTTAAAAATTTGCATGTTTCATAAATTAAAAAAAAAAAAGTCAAAGGTTGAAACAGCAGCATTAGGAACATTCACTGACGAGAGCAAGGTTATGGCAAAACAGAGAAACGGTTTTTTCGAATATGCACCTCTTGTAAGGGGGTCTGGAGAAAGCTGTGTTCACAAGCTACATAAAGGGACAGACAGAGCCAGCGCTGCAGGACTCTGGGGCTCTCCAGAGAGACAGGCCTTGGCCAGGCCAGACCCAGGAAATCCTCTCGCCCCGGCTGTGCAGGGCGCCCCCCCGTGGCCATTTCCCTGAACTGCTCCAGGAGGAAACTATTTCAACTTTTCCTCCATTATAGATATTTACAGTATAATGTCTCATGAAGACTGTACTCACTAAACCGTGATGATTTCTACCCTCGCTGAACCTTAAAATCAGGGTAGAAAAAAATATTGTGTCCTATGCCCAAGCCCAAATGGGTGAAAAGAAAAACTGGACAGGGCACACAGATGGGCCAGAGCCACACCTGATTTCAGACTTTCTCCAAACCCCGCTCTTGCCGTTCATGCTCGGCCTCCATGCTATCCTTCCCCTCGATTCCGGGTTACCTGAGAAGTAGTCTCATAGCAAAGGATGTTGCTCCGAGTGTGCCCGAGTCCAGTGTAACTCTGCTCCAGAACCCACCCCCAGCTCCGTCCTCCCTCCAGTCCAAACCATCCTCATCCTCAGCCCAGTTTTTCCTCGGTCAGGACAACACCCGTTAATCCGTGAAAAGACACGCCTGCTGTTTCTTAAACTCACTGTCTAAAAAGGGAGAAAAACACAGTAAAAGGCGAGGCGGGAGGGGGATGAGGGCAGAGGGAAACTCCTCCCATGAGGAAGATGTGTTCTTATGTAACAGTCTTCAAAGGTTCCTCTAGGTAGAGTTTGCAGCATTAAGTTTCCTAAGACAGGATGGGTTTCTTTGTGTCACAGGTTCTGAGACAACAAACAAAGAGAAAGCGGGGAAAAATGGACCCCGAAGGGCGGGAGGTGGCCGAGGCTCTTCAGCATGGCGCTGGTTCTGCATTCACAGCTCAGCACCTCAACGCCTGCTGACGTGTCCGCTGTTTGCGATACAGTAGAGCAATGTGCTGGTAAAAACTGATCCAATCCAAAAAATAATATTAATAATAATAATTATAATAATTATAATAATAATAAAAAGTCAAGGTAAAATAGCAGCTGCATTTTATGTGTTTGTTGGTATTATGGGATTTCCAAAACAAAACACAACTTTTTTTTTGTTTTTTTTTTCCTTTCCTCTTCAGATCTACTGAGTCTGGAGATCCACTCGTGTCCTGGGCTTAGATGCTCGACTCCTTCGGGGGCAGGTCCACATTGGTGACGGAGGTCACCAGGGAGACAAGACAGTCCGAGGTAGTGCCGTTGACCGACCTCCGGATCAGGGACACTCGCTCCTCCACACAGCCCGCAGACAGGCGAGCCTCTGCATCGTGGTCCCAGCACTCCTCGATGGTCACGCAGAGCTGGGCCAGGCCCTGCATGCCGGCGGAAGAGGGGAAACACATGCCTTTGCTGGTGGCCCTCAGTGAGGACAAGCAAACCAGTGATGTTCCTGAGGACTGAGCCCACAGGCCTGTCCACAGGGGTCTGGGGCAAGCTCCCCTGCCAGCAGTCAGCATCCTGAGCCCACCGGCCTCCTCCACAGCCCCCAGGAAAGGGCCACGGAACCTCAGTACTCAACAAGGGAGTCCAGGGCCCCACGAGGCTGCCTGCCTTGGAGTGGTGACACTGCAACAAAATCTCAGGCAAAACCCAAATCACACAGGGGCCCAATGTGCAGTTACAGTGGAGACAGAGGGGGACTTCATCCCACCCTTTTCCCCACGGCCCCCAGAACCTCCCCAGAGTCCAGGGAATGTGGCCTGACACCCTGTGCTGGAACCAACTGCGTGTAGCTGGGAAAGGCCGCAAGATGAGCAAAGTGCCCATCCATACCCAGGAACAATCCGGCCTGCTTGGCACTAGGCCACACTCAGACCCCTCTGGACCTGTTCCACATCAGAGAACTGGACTGGCAACCGCAGCATCTCTGCCCTGAGAAACTGAAAGTCTGAGGCAGAAGGTAAGGCCCAGCATCCCTCTCCCTGTGCCTAAATTTTCTCCATTTGCAGTCTTGGGTTTCACAGAGCAAGCAGCACGGCAGCAGAACCTGACCTCCACAGGTCAACCCCTGACCATGTGGGAAGAGGGCTAGCCCCCAATGGTGTCCTTCTGAATTAACCCTAGGGTGCCAGGGGAAAAGGATTCAATGGAGCTCAAGGCAAATATCCAAGAAATGTTAACGGTTTCCACAGCTGGGGTCTTTTGTACATGTCCCCAGATTGGAGGGGCCCAGATGCCACGTAGCTCAGCCCAGGCTCAAAAACTTGATGAGGGCAGGGAAAAGCGATTACTTCATCAGAGCTAAGCCATATTAAACACTTAAGTGATAGGTGTCCTGCCCAGTGAAGTACAGCAACTCCTTAAATCTAATACTACCCTGAGGAGACAAGAGCTCAGAGAATTAAAGCAATTTGCCTGATGTCACCCAGCTACTGACGGACAGATCCAGGATTTCCATCCCATGTGTCAGGTCCCATCACTCTCTGGGGTCAAAACCAGAGCCGCCGCCCCAGTTGGAGAGCACTAACCCGCACAGACACTCCCCAGGTGGAAGGGAGGCACTGCCCCGGCGTGAGGGGGGGCCGGTCCTGCGGCCTGAGCCCTGCCCTCTGGCCCTGCCACACAGGACGCTGGGTGAAGCTCCCCTCCTGGCGTCAGCATCCTGTGCCCACAGCCTCCTCCGCAGCGCCCCCCACCGGCCCTCACCGGGTGTTTCAGCCAGTGATCCTTGATGGCGGGCCGCATCTTCTTGTGCACCACCACCTCCTGCAGCTCCTCCAGTGACGGGTGCTGGCCGATCTCCTCCTCAAAAGGCAGCATGTACTCATCCACAGGTCCTGGAGGAGAGAGTGAGTCCCGAGGCGGGGTTGGGAGGGGGTCACCCGACTGCCCCACTTCTCCCCCACCACACCCAGGACGCTCGGGGCTCCTGCCCTGCTCACCATCGGCAGCTTTGCAGCGGGACACGAGCTCCCACAGCACCAGCCCCATGGCGTACATGTCGATGCGCAGAAAGGCGTCTCTCTGGAAGTTGATGGCTCCCTCGAGCACCTCGGGGGCCATGTACCGCCGCGTGCCCACCTGCGTGAGGACAGGGGAGGGGCTGTGGTCACCAAGCATGTAGAGATGCACTCACAGGACATGGGAGCTACAGCCCGTGTGCACAGCAGGGTCATCGACAATGACAGCTGTCCCCGATGGTCGTGGGGAGGAGGGGGCGGGGAGCCTACAAGGGGCACGATGCAATGACGACTGTGAATATGACTCCAGACAGTAGTAATCTACCACAGAACCGCTGCCTCTTTACTCCATCAACACCACAAGGGGCTCCACAGATAATGTGTATTTTACTGAGACTGCCACCAAAAACAGAAGGGGGAGAATAGTTCAAAATATTAACAGCAGTTGTTTTAGGATGATCTGCTCAGGTTTAACTTTAGGTTACTTTTTCTCCAGGTTTTTGATTTGGATTCTTAATATACACTTATTTATTTATCTTATTTTTATCTTGTTTAATAATTACTGAAAGAGGGAAGGGAAATCTGTTTCTCGCTGACCGGCGCAGGAAGCCATGCCACCCTCCAGGCCTCACCTCCCCACTGGTGAAATGAGAGCATAGCCCCTAGGGTTCTCAGACAACTCTGAGCTCACGGGGTGACCCCTGTCCCCTGCCAGCTGACACCAGAAGGGCAATGTCCACCCCTGTCTTCTATCCCCTGAGGCTCGTCACCTGCCCGTGAGTGTCCCCCGGAGGTTTCCCTGGCTCAAACCGAACAGCCAGGCCAAAGTCAGCCAGCACAGCAGTGAGGTCACTCTTCAGCAATACATTCTTGCTCTTAAAGTCCCTGTGGAGACAGTGGACTGAGAGGGAGCCGAACCTGTGGTCCGATCGACCTTGCTCCTGCCTTCCCACCTGGACTCCCAGAGCCCTAAGCCGGGGCCCATCCCACCCTGTGGGGAGCAGGGTCTGCACCAGGTTGGAGTTCCACGAAGCCACACAGGCAGGCAGCTTTAGGACACTCCCCTCCGTCAGTGTGAGAATCCCTAACTGCACTCCGACCAGAGCTGTCACAGCAACGCCAACCCCCGTCTAGTCCCCAGCATCAAAGGCCAGCCCTCACATTCTCAGAGGGTTTGAGGAGGGGCACTGCAGCTGGGGATGTAAGTTTCCTGGCAAGAATTTACACCGTTTGGGATGTAAGTGAAAAGAGAAGTTTCAATGAATTTGCCTGATTCTGAGCAGGCCCCAGAGCAGAGGTCCCCAACCTCCACGATCTAATGCCTGATGATCTGAGGTAGAGCTAATACAGTAATAATAAAAATAAAGTGCACTGAAATGTAACATGTTTAAATCAACCTGAAACCACCCTCACCCCAGTCCGTAGAAAAACTGTCTTCCACAAAACTGGTCCCTGCTGCCAAAAGGTTGGGGACTGCTGCCCCAGAGGTTCGGGCTGCTCTGGAGGTGGTGCAGTGGGCGCTGGGGTTGCGCTCAGCCCTGCCTTTCCCTAGCAGGTCCTCAACTTCCTCATGCCTGTCTCAGCCTTACTCTGAGGACTAAACTGACGGACGAGCCACCCCGGCACACTTACTATGCACTATTGTTAGCCTGGACCCAATGAAGAGTCAGCATTCAACCGTGTTTGACCTACAGAAACGGTAATTTCCTACAGTCAATGCCCTATGTCATTCATGTTATGCCCACTGTGGCCCTGCAGCTTTGAACCCCAGAATCTGAGGCTCCCTCACAGTCAGAGAGGAGCCTCCCTGCCACACTAAACTAGGTCATCTTTTCTGTGCTGCTGTTCCTTCACCTGTAAGAAGGGCTGGGGAAAATAGTGCTTATGTCACAGAGCAGTTAGGAGGCTTAAAGGACTTGGCATTTCGGAGTGTCTAGAGTAGTGCCTGCCACTGTGATAAGGTAACAAACAGACTGGCTCTCAAAGCACCATCCAAGGACTCCAGAGAATCCCCGAGACTGTTTCAGGGGATCTGCAAGGTCAACATTCCTTTCATAATAATCCGTTATTTGCCTTTCTTAAAGCTCATTCTCCCAGGACTACAGAGTTTTCCAGAGGCTACATACACACGTATACACACGTCGTCACTCTGACAGTTAACAGGATATGTATGCTCTAATACAGCAAGGATCAACGCACAGAACTCCAACCAGGGACAGAATCAGCACTTCCTTCTGTGGCCACTGGAGGGCACCAGAGAACCAGCTTGCAAGACCACAGCCTGAGCAGACAAGGGTGGAAGTCAGGGGAAGGGCCAGGGTTGCCCCTGACACACCACAGAGCGGCTAAGCATGTTTATGAAACTGAGAACCACCCCCACCGGGCCCTGCCCTCAACCTCTAACCCTCTCTGTGGCTCCAGGTCAAGAGAAGAGAGGGCAACTGCTAACCCAGGTACCTGTGGGCAATAGATGGCTTGTGGCCCTCGCCCCGGCACCAGGGCACATCCTCGTGTAGGTATGAGAGGCCTCTAGACATCGTCTCTGCCACGTGACACAGTTCGTTCCATGTGATGATGTTCCCCTTGAGGTAATCCGTGAGGGAGCCCTACGGGAGACAGCACAGGCTCTGGGCACGCGGGCAGGACCCAGCCCTGCCCCTGGAGGGCAGTACCCGTGGGTCAGATGGCTGAGCTCCCCACCAGGAGGTTGGCACCGACGAGGCCAGGAGGGGCTGGGAAGCGGGTGATGTCAGACAGTGATAATCATGAAGTCACTACTCCTGTTTGCAAGAACTGATCCCAGGGAGAGGGGTTCTTCCTGCAGACCCTCGTGTCCACACCCGTGGACGGGGACCTCGGGGGAAGGCCACGGTGGGCCCATGGTCACCTCCCGCGGGAGCAGGGTCCGCAGGGCAAGGCTCACCTTGTCGTGGAAGGCCGTGATGAGCCACAGCTCTGCCTCCAGGCTGGAGCCTCGCTTCTCAGCGGCAATGAACTGCAGCAGGTTCTCGTGCTTCATGCCAGGCGTGCTGAAGATCTCCCGCTCACTCTGCCACGACTGCTTGTCCTGAAGCAGGGAGGCGCGGCTGAACCCCACCGCAGCCATGCCGCCTGGCAGCTTCCCACCCGCTCCCAACCTCAGCCTGTCAGGGCGCAGGGCAGGACTGAGCCGGGCCAAGGACCACAGGCCAGCGGTGAGCCCTGAGATCACTAAGGCCAGCACCTGATTTACGACAGGGGGCACTGAGGTCCAGAGTGACAGAAATGAGTGGCCCAGGACCACCCAACCAACGAGAAGCAGAGCAGGCCTGGTTCTGCCAAGTGTCTTGGGCAATGGCTCCGTTAGCCTGTGTCCAGGGCCTCTAAGCAGAACCTGATGTCAAAGCAAAACCCTGAAAACCAGGGTGGACTGAAGTTCTGCAAATCAAGGTTTCACAAAGCTCTACCCTAGGCCCGCCACCCGCAATGGGGCCCATTCCTCTCTCACCCCGCTTACACAGGGTATGGACTGCTCTTGGGCAGGAGGGCTCAGGCCCCAGCCAGATGACCTGGAGACTCCCCCCACCACAGGCAGACACACACCTGGAGTGGGAAGATCTTGACAGCCACGAAGTCGTTCATGAGCTGCGCCTTCCAGACACAACCAAAGCGCCCCCGAGCCTTGATCTCCAGCAGTTGCAGAGGCTTCAGGCCCACCAGAGGGGACGGGGGTGGAGGTCCAGGGTCCTAGGGAGATCCAGGGCTTAACAGGATCTGGCCATAATAGGATCTACCCCGCCCCACCCCGAGCCACCCCCGTCTCACCTCGTGGATGTCCACGTGGCCGTAGGGGGGCTTGCGATGTCGGTACATCCAGAAGGCCAGCAGGGCGATGAGGGAGAGGCCCCCGACGGGCAGCAGCGAGTAGGCCAGCACAGTGAGCAGGGTGGGGGCTGTCGGGGGTGGCTCGTACGTGACTAGGGGACACACGGAGCCCAGCGTCACACAGTGCGCCTACCTGCGCACCTCCAGAGCCAGACCAGAGACCCCTGCAGCCGCTCCCCACCCCACGCAGAAGCCGAGCATCTGGGGGCCAAAGCCGGCCCACATCTGCTCCCCCCACGCCCTCACCTTCTGGGCCGCCCGCCTCGGGCAGGTGGGTGAAGCGCTCGTTGCAGAAGTTGCCTTCGCAGCAGCAGAAGTACACCTGGGGGTTCTCCTCGGTGGCCACGCACTCCTGCCTGGAGGCACAGTTTCCCATCCACAGCTCGGCTGAGGAACAGACTCCCAGGGCGGCCCAGCCAAAGCCCTCCCCACAGACAGAGATCCTATGGGGAACCGTGGGGGTCGGGCTCCCCAGAAGCGGGACGCAGATCCAAGGCGGGGACAACCCTTCCAGCATCACTGGGGACCTCAAAACCCGGGAGGGCTGGGACCCGGCGACAGCCCGTGTGGACTCCAGACTCCCGGCCTCGGGGGTGCCGGCACCTGTCGTAGCAGTTGAAGTCGTCCAGCCAGCAGCCTTTCTTGACGAGCTCGATGGTGCCCGAGCTGTTGCGCCAGGAGGCGTAGCAGTGCAGCCGCTTGTCCCGCTCGCCCTCGCAGCGCTCCAGGCCGCTCTGGTTGGTGCGCTCCAGCTCCCAGTTGGCGTTGTAGTAGATGCACTCCCGTGTCTCGGCCTCCCCGCGCCCCGAACCTGTGCCCAGGAGGCAGCTGCTGCTGAACCGCCCCAGGCCCCTGGGCTGGAGGAGGGGCGGGCACAGACTGGCAGCCAGTGCACAGGGAGGGGCTCGGCCAACACCCGGAGCTCCGGGTGCCTCCCTGCGACCGCAGGCATGTCAGAATCACCGTGTGTGCTGGAGTGGGGCGGGAGGGTGATGCTAGACATGCCTATTCCTGGGCCCAGCCCAGACCCTGCCAACTGGAGTGGGGGCAGGATCTGTGTTTTAACCACCCCCTTTGTCCCAGGTGGTTTTCGTGCAAAACTCGGGGACCACTTTGGAGAAACTAGGAGCGCAGCTTCCTGCCCATGGCTCTGTCTTGTCTCAGCAGCTCTGCTAGCGAGAGGTGGGGCTGAGGGAATGGGATGGAAACACTGTGGCAGGGCCCATGCTGGTGCCAACGATGCCCACACCTCCCCCTCCCCCCGCCGACCTGCAGCAGCATTGGCAGCTGCATACTCTGCAAAGCCCCCAATCCAGAGGGCACACAGGACCCACTGCATCCATGGCAGCAAATCTAGTGGGGGTCCTCTGGTGACCTGTGGGCCGGACCCCCAAGCTGGGCTACAGACAGGTGCTGGGCACAACCCCACCCTCCTTCCCCCGACTGCAGCACACAACATTGCCAGGCTCTTGAATATGCTCGGCTTCCAGGCTTCACACAAGTTACTACCTCTGGCTGCAAGACGTTCCCCACTTTCTCCTTTAAATGTTGGCTCTTCTCTCTCCCTGGAGGCCAGGCCAATTACTCTCCACTTCCACAGGCCTTTGCACTTCCTCCATCACCTCATTTATCCCCTGTGACTAATTGCCTATTGCTGTTTAAAGGGTTTTTCCAGACATTCAAAAAGTATAAAAATAATGCAACCAAAGATAATCCCCCCAGAGACAATAACATAATAAACACTCATATAAGAAACAAAACATTACAAATGTGCTTGATGATTGCTTCCTAATCCTGTGGGCTTCCCCCACAGGACTGCAAAGCTGATGCTTTGACAGCAGAAACCTTAACTGTCTTGAGTGCTAGAACCAGGTCCAGACACAGGCTGGAAAGATGGGCAGAGGCACCGAAAGAAGGATGGACCAATAATCAGACAGAAGGACATAGTTCTCTCCTGGCTGGAGCTGGATTGTCAAGGGAGGGGAAAACGAGGGATGGCCTCAGCCTGCAGCCCAAGCCCTAAGGTCCATCTGCGCTCAGACAACAAGCCTCCGCGCCCCGTATAAAGCTGGGAGCCCGCCGAAAGAGAGAAGTCAGCACACAGCAGGAGTGTCCCAAGCTTGGCCCAGCTCTTCTCTCCAGGCTACTGACCAAGCAGGGACCCCTCTGGCCACTACTGTGAGCAGGACCCATGCGGACAGGGCTGGGAACTCCAAATCTCAAGGCTCCAGTTAAGACCCAGGGCTCAGGATGACCATGGACCCACACCTGACAAGATCCTCCTACACGTGCATGCATGCTAAGTCGCTCAGTCGTGTCTGACTCTTTGTGACCCCATGCACTGCAGCCCGCCAGGCTCCTCTGTCCATGGGATTCTCCAGGCAAGAATACTGGAGTGGGTTGCCGTGCCCTCCTCCAGGGGATCTTCCTGACCCAGGGATGGAACCCATGTCTCCAGCGCCTCCCGCACGGGCAGGCTGTCCCTTACCACTAGCGCCACCCGGCGAACCCCACACACCAACTGAAAAAAAGGGGCCTCGACCCCATTCAGGTCCTGGTTTGGACACCTCCTGGCAAGTGCCCCAACCACCTCGTGCCTGTGTTTCCCCACTCGGGTAAAGGGGATGCTAACGAACCCACTTCCTTGGCTGTCCCAAGAATGACTTGAGTTATTGCATTTTAAGTGAGAAAGATGCCTGGCACCATCACTGTTATATCAAAGTCAGACCCCTCCCCACTGCCAACGCCATTTCATCACAGCACAAGCCCCCCGCCCCGTCAGGCTGGGGGTGTGCACACCCACACCTGCAAGAGCTTTGTCCCCCAGGGGGACTCGGGGAGACCGGGAGGCTGCATGCCCCCCCACTCCCAGACTCTGCTGCCAGCTGGAGAGGAATCCCCCTCCTCCCTCCTCCCTGGCACTCCTGCACACACTCAGCTATTTATAGCCTCTGGCAACACTCCAACCACAAGGCCGCCTCCGCCTTTTAATAGACACAGGGCTCCTGCCCACGCTCATAGAGCCGGGGCCCCCTACACAGGAGGCTCCCCCAACCCCCGCCCATTCACCCATCCCAGCAGGAGAAGAAGCTGTGCCCGCACTTGCTGCCTCAGAGCCCAGAGGGGCACCTCCCCCGAAGACATGAGGGTAAGGGGTTCATTCTACCCCGAGCACCAGCCGACCTGAGCACTAGCCTCTCAAGGAAACAGGTATACAAGCAGCAGTGTCCCCAAGAGGTGGTCCTTATGTTCCAAGGAGTCTAAACCTCGGTGGGAAGACACCCCTGGTGCTCCCCAAGCCCCCAGTCCAGGCGAGACACGGAAACCCCAATCCTGGACACACAGAACCACACGCATATTCCACTCGGAACCCACGATCTGAAAGCAGGATGGACCTGAATAGATGGGCTCTGACACGCAAGGTCTGTTTCCCAGGCCAGCTGGCCTTGGATGTACCCAACTTGCACTTGGGGAGACAAGGGGGAAATCTAATGGGGAGACAGAGAGTGCTGGAGACCTGAGGCAGACCTTTGGGGGAGGGGGTGCAGCCGGAGCAGCCACGCCTCCCCTGGGGTCCCCCGAGCTCTGGGTCTAGGGAACATTCAGCTCAGCCAACAGCTCTCAGAGGTACCACAGACCCCAGCAGCCAGCCAGCCACTGCACTCTGCCCTTGGTTCCCGGGGCTCCCTGAACAGCCCCGCCTCCCTGTGGGCGCAGTCCCCCTACACTGTGGAGTGGTGAGAATGGGATGCCAGCCACCACCCACCCACCTCAGGCACCAGGTCACCACCCCCGCTCCCTGCAGGAGCCACCAAGCCAGAGAGGCGGCCAAGTGAGGCAAGCCCAGCTTTCTCCCACATTGTCCAGCCTCCAGGTCTGCGCAGAGAAGAGAGGCAGCCCCCACCCCGCCACACAAGCGCACACAGGGGTCAGGCTCCCTTCCCTGGAGGCTGTGCTCTGGGCTCCCCTCACCCTGCCCCGAGGAGGGACCTGCCCTTAGCCGAGCACCCGCTGTCACCGCAGGCTCCTCCAGAGCAGCCAAGGAGGGTCCTGAAGGTGGGGGCGCCCAGCGGCAATACCCGGATCTGAGTTTGTGACTCCGCCTCCCCCGGTCCACACAGGATGCTCTTCACCATCTTCCCCACGACCAGAGTAGGATGGCTGGTGTGTGCGGGATAAAGGGAACCTAAATGGAGGTGAGGAGGAGGGCTGGAGCACACACACACGTGTGCACGCACTGTGCAATGACACACACATACAAGAGGCAGGAAAGAATCCCAAACTGGACTACACCCATCTCTGAACTTCTCCCACATAAGAGAATAACTCTACCCAAGATGTTTATTAAGTGTCAAAACCAGGTTTTGAGCCCAAGGCTGCCTCGCTGTGGAGTACACACGCTCTTCACCTGCTCTTGACACCGCTACTCTCGGTGTTAGCGAACAGCTCACTGTACAGTCAGACCACCACCTCAGGGCCCACCCTCCTGTTGGACCTCGAGGGTCCCTGACAATGCTTGCTGCCGTGAGCCCTGCCGCCATGGGCCCCCCTGGGGTCCCCTGTGCGTTTTCTCATGAGCGGGTGTTCCTCTAGGGGGATACACCACGGGTTAGAGGTCAGAGAAGGGGGACACAGGGATGAGCATCTCCAACTCACAGGTCACGGTCACACTGTTCTCCCACGTGGATGTACTCTGTACGTGCCCAAGAGACTCCAGACCCACTGAGCCACCCCGAGCCCTGCGACGTGCTAACCGGAGCAGGGTGAAATCGGACGTCACGGTTCTGATCCCCATTTCCTAATCGCTTGTGAAAGTGGTCATGCGTGTGTGAGTCAGCTCCTTCTGAAAACTGCCTCTTCACATCCTTTCCCGTTTTCCCACTGGGCTGCTTCTCCTTTGGGTTATAGAAATTTTTTATATGTTCCAATAAAACTTTTCTTACTACAAAATAACCCCTTTCGTTTGTTTGCTCCTTGCCAGAAACCCTACTTTAATGTGACGCTAACACAGTTTTATGACATTTCTTGTAGTTAGTATTTTCCCAATTTATCTTTATCCAACTCGTACTTCAAATCTTTCTGTATCTCTTTTTATCCCAACTCAATCTAAAATTGTCTTTGCTCTAACATTGAATCCCGGGTCCAGGAAGATTCCACATGCTGCGGAGCACTAAGCCTTCGCAGCAGAACTACTGAAGCTACATGCTCTAGAGCCCGAGCTTCATGACAAGAGAGGCCACTGCAAGGAGAAGTGCACACACTGCAACCAGAGAGCAGACCCCACCCACCACAACTAGAGAAAGCCTGTGCACAGCAACGAGGACCCGGCACAGCCAAAACCCCCGACTCTAGTCCCATTACAAGTACCGCTATGAAAACTGGAGCTATCAAGGGAACATTTCATGCAAGGATGGGCACACTTAAAGGACAGAAATGGTAAGGATCTAACAGAAGCAGAAGAGATTAAGAAGAGGTGGCAAGAATACACAGAAGAATGATACAAAAAAAGGTCTTAATGACACAGATAACCACGGTGGTGTGATCACTCACCTACAGCCAGACATCTTTGAGGATGGGCCTTGGGAAATGTTAGTACAAACAAAGCTACTGGAGGTGATGAAATTCTAGCTGAGCTATTTCAAATCCTAAAAGAAGATGCTGTTAAAGTGCTGCACTCACTATGTCAGCAAAATTGGAAACCTCAGCAGTGGCCACAGGACACTCCAATCCCAAAGGGCAGTGCCAAAGAATGTTCAAGCTACCACATAACTGGGCTCATTTCACATGCTAGCAAGTTCCTGCTCAAAATCCTTCAAACTAGGCTTCATCAGTACTTCAACTGAGAACTGCCAGATGTGCAAGCTGAGTTTAGAAAAGGCAGAAGAACTAGAAATCAAACTGTCAATATCTGTTGGATCATACAGAAAGCAAAGGAATTCCAGAAAAACATCTGTTTCATTGACTATGCTAAAGTCTGGATCACAACAAACTGTGGAAAATTCTTAAAGAGATGAGAATATCAGACCACCTTACCTGTCTCATGAGAAACCTATATGCAGATCAAGAAGCAACAGTTAGAACCAGACATGGAACAACAGACTGGTTCAAAAACTGGGAAAGGAGTACAACACCTGTATATTGTCACAGCAAAAACAAGACCAGGAGCTGACTGTGGCTCAGACCATGAACTCCTTATTGCCAAATTCAGACTTAAATTGAAGAAAGTAGGGAAAACCACTAGACCATTCAGGTATGACCTAAATCAAATCCCTTATGATTATACAGTGGAAGTGAGAAATAGATTTAAGGGCCTAAATCTGATAGATAGAGTGCCTGATGAACTATGGAATGAGGTTCGTGACATTGTACAGGAGACAGGGATCAAGACCATCCCCATGGAAAAGAAATGCAAAAAAGCAAAATGGCTGTCTGGGGAGGGCTTACAAATAGCTGTGAAAAGAAGAGAAGCAAAAAACAAAGGACAAAAGGAAAGATATAAACATCTGAATGCAGAGTTCCAAAGAATAGCAAGAAGAGATAAGAAAGCCTTCTTCAGTGATCAATGCAGAGAAATACAGGAAAACAACAGAATGGGAAAGACTAGGGATCTCTTCAAGAAAATCAGAGATAACAAAGGAACATTTCATGCAAAGATGAGCTCGATAAAAGGACAGAAATTGGTATGGACCTAACAGAAGCAGAAGATATTAAGAAGAGATGACAAGAATACACAGAACTGTACAAAAAAGATCTTCACGACCCAGATAATTACGATGGAGTGATCACTCACCTAGAGCCAGACATCCTGGAATGTGAAGTCAAATGGGCCTTAGAAAGCATCACTACAAACAAAGCTAGTGGAGGTGATGGAATTTCAGTTGAGCTATTCCAAATCCTGAAAGATGATGCTGTGAAAGTGCTGCACTCAATATGCCAGCAAATTTGGAAAACTCAGCAGTGGCCACAGGACTGGAAAAGGTCAGTTTTCATTCCAATCCCAAAGAAAGGCAAGGCCAAAGAATGCTCAAACTACCACACAATTGCACTCATCTCACACGCTAGTAAAGTAATGCTCAAAATTCTCCAAGCCAGGCTTCAGCAATATGTGAACTGTGAACTTCCTGATGTTCAAGCTGGTTTTAGAAAAGGCAAAGGAACCAGAGATCAAATTGCCAACATCCGCTGGATCATAGAAAAAGCAAGAGAGTTCCAGAAAAACATCTATTTCTGCTTTATTGACTATGCCAAAGCCTTTGACTGCGTGGATCACAATAAACTGTGGAAAATTCTTCACGAGATGGGAATACCAGACCACCTGATCTGCCTCTTGAGAAATTTGTATGCAGGTCAGGAAGCAACAGTTAGAACTGGACATGGAACAACAGACTGGTTCCAAATAGGAAAAGGAGTTCGTCAAGGCTGTATATTGTCACCCTGTTTATTTAACTTACATACAGAGTGCATCATGAGAAACCCTGGACTGGAAGAAACACAAACTGGAATCAAGATTGCCGGGAGAAATATCAATAACCTCAGATATGCAGATGACACCACCCTTATGGCAGAAAGTGAAGAGGAACTCAAAAGCCTCTTGATGAAAGTGAAAGTGGAGAGTGAAAAAGTTGGCTTAAAGCTCAACATTCAGAAAACGAAGATCATGGCATCTGGTCCCACCACTTCATGGGAAATAGATGGGGAAACAGTGGAAACAGTGTCTGACTTTATTTTTCTGGGCTCCAAAATCACTGCAGATGGTGACTGCAGCCATGAAATTAAAAGACGCTTACTCCTTGGAAGGAAAGTTATGACCAACCTAGATAGCATGTTCAAAAGCAGAGACATTACTTTGCCAACAAAGGTTCGTCTAGTCAAGGCTATGGTTTTTCCTGTGGTCATGTATGGATGTGAGAGTTGGTCTGTGAAGAAAGCTGAGCGCCCAAGAATTGATGCTTTTTATAACTGTGGTGTTGGAGAAGACTCTTGAGAGTCCCATGGACTGCAAGGAGATCCAACCAGTCCATTCTGAAGGAGATCAGCCCTGGGATTTCTTTGGAGGGAATGATGCTAAAGCTGAAACTCCAGTACTTTGGCCACCTCATGCGAAGAGTTGACTCATTGGAAAAGACTCTGATGCTGGGAGGGATTGGGGGCAGGAGGAGAAGGGGACAACAGAGAATGAGATGGCTGGATGGCATCACTGACTTGATGGACATGAGTCTCAGTGAACTCCGGGAGTTGGTGATGGACAGGGAGGCCTGGCGTGCTGTGATTCATGGGGTCACAAAGAGTCGGACATGACTGAGCGACTGATCTGATCTGATCTGCTTATTTAACTTATATGCAGAGTACATCATGAGAAACGCTGGGCTGGAAGAAGCACAAGCTGGAATCAAGACTGCTGGGAGAAACATCAATAACCTCAGCTATGCAGATGATACCACTTTAATAGCAGAAAGTGAAGAGGAACTAAGGAGCCTCTTGATGAAGGTGAAATGGGAGTGGAAAAGCTGGCTTAAAACTCAACATTCAAAAAACGAAAATCATAGATGCCGTTTCCATCACTTCACGGCAAATAGGAGAAAAAGTGGAATCGGTGACAGATGTTATTTTCTTGGGCTCCAAAATCACTATAGACAGAGACTGCAGCCATAAAATTAAAAGACGCTTGCTCTTTGGAAGGAAAGTTATGACAAACCTAGACAATGTATTAAAAAGCAGACACATCACTTTGCCAACAAAGGTCTATATAGTCCAAACTATGGTTTCTCCCGCAGTCATGTACAGATGTGAGAGCAGGACCATATTGAAGGCTAATTGCCAAAGAACTGATGCTTTTGAATTGTGGTGCTGGAGAAGTCCCTTGGATTGCAAGATCAAACCAGCCAATCCTAAAGGAAATCAACCCTGAATATCCACTGGAAAGACTGATGCTAAAGCTGAGGCTCCAATACTTTGGCCACCTGATGTGAAGAACTGCCTTGCTAGAAAAGACCCTGATTCTGGGAATGATTAAGGGCAGAAGGAGAAGGGAGCAACAAAGGATTTGATAGCTGGATGGCACTACCAACTCAATGGACATGAGTCTGGGCAAATTCCGAGAGACAGTGAAGGACAGGGAAGTCTAGCGTGCTGCAGTCCATGGGGCTGCAGAGTTGGACACGATTTGGCGACTGAACAACAGCATTTAAATTTGCTTTTTCTCTACTGTTAAGACCTTTAGATTATCATTGTAGATCCCATTTCAGGAACTTCCCTGGTGGTCCAGTGGCCAAGACTCCTTGCTCCCAATGCAGGGGGCCTAGGTCTGATCCCTGGGCAGGGAATTAGACCCTACATGCCGCAACTAACACCTGGCCCAGCCAAATGTAAGCCTGTTTTAAATTCCATTATTTCAGCCACTTCTGGTCTGGAAGTAATGCACCCTATTTCCATTCCATTGTAAGCTAAGCTTTAACATGTACGTTTATGCTAAAAGCCGAACGTTAATCAACATCTCTCCTATCCCTTATTGGAACTTCACTGTTCTAATTACCTCCATCCAACCTACATTAAATTAACATATTTGTGTTCCACGTGTAACCAATTGTTCATCTTCTTATCTGCCTCCCGAAGCAGATATATTTGGGTTTTACACAGTCGGCATCTTCTTCTCAGCTCATACATCCATCAGTTGGTCTGCGCACCCATTCATTCTGGAACTCCACTCTTCCTTCCAAGACCGCTGTCCTTTCCACGGAACACCTTCCTTCAGTACAGATCTTTGGATAAAGAAGACTTCTCTCTCTGAAAATTTGTCATTTTGTTCTTTTTCCTAACTGACTCTGTTCTTGTTCCTAACTGACAGTGTAGAAGAACATAACCTTTTAGGTTGAGTTATTTTCTCTCAGCATCTTGAAGGTATTATTCCACTGTCTTCTGGCTTTCACCGTTACTGCAGAAAAGTCTATGATTAGTTTACCTTTGTAGATATTCTGCCTTTTCCCTCTGGTTGCTTTCTTAGATCTGCTTCTTGCAATTTCACTAATGAGCTGTATGTTTAAACTTATTTGTACTGCTCAGAGGCATGTGCTTATGCAGTTATGTGCTAAGTCGCTTCAGCTGTGTCCCCATGGACAGTAGCCTGCCAGGCTCCTCTGTCTATGGGATTCTCCAGGCAAGAATACTGGAGTGGGTTGCCATACTGCTCAGAAGAATATGCTTTTAATCTGATGATTCACATCTTTCACTGACTCTGAAAAATTCTTTGTTGTTGCTCAGCCACTAAGTTGTGTCCGACTCTGTGACCCCATGAACTGCAGCACACAGTGCTTCCCTGTCCTTCACATGGCCCAGAGTTTGCTCACATGCACGTCCATCGAGTTGGTGATGCCATCCAACCAGCTCATCCCCTGTTGCCCCCTTTTCCTCCTCCCCTCAATCATTCCCAGCATCAGGGTCTTTTCCAACATGCTGGCTCTTCCTATCAGGTGGCCAAAGTATCGGAGCTTCAATATCAGTCCTTCCAGTGAATATTTAGGGTTGATCTCCTTTAGGATGGACTGGTTTGATCTCCTTGCTATCCAAGGGACTCTCAAGAATCTCCTCCAACACCACAGTTTGAAAGCATCAATTCTCCGGCGCTCAGCCTTCTTTATGGTCCAACTATCACATCCGTACGTGAGTAGGGGAAAAACCACAGCTTAGACTATACAGACCTTTGTCAGCAAAGTGCTGTCTCTGTTAATATGCTGTCAAGGTGTGTCATGGCTTTTCTTCCAAGAAACAAGAGTCTTTTGATTTTGTGGCTGCAATCCCCGTCTGTAGTGATTTTGGAGCCCAAGAAAATAAAATCTGCCACTGTTTCCACTTTTCCCACATCTATTTCTATCTCCCTGTTCCATGTTCTGACATTCCTATTACAAGCATCAGACCATCAGATCAGTCTCTTAACTCTGCTTTCATATTTTTCAAATCTGTGTCTGCTGCTGCTGCTGCTAAGTCACTTCAGTCGTGTCCGACTCTGTGCGACCCCAGAGACGGCAGCCCACCAGGCTCCCCCGTCCCTGGGATTCTCCAGGCAAGAACACTGGAGTGGGTTGCCATTTCCTTCTCCAATGCATCAAAGTGAAAAGTGAAAGTGAAGTCGCTCAGTTGTGTCTGACTCTTAGCGACCCCATGGACTGCAGCCCACCAGGCTCCTCTGTCCATGGGATTTTCCAGGCAAGAGTACTGGGGTGGGGTGCCATCGCCTTCTCCGAATCTGTGTCTAAACGCCATTATAGATAATTCCACAGATCTAACTTCCAACTAATTAATTCTCTTTTTAGCTGGGTCTAATTTGCTATTTAGTTCTAATTAATTTATAAATTCAATTAATCTATTATTTTATTTTGATAAGTTCTACTTAAAAAAAAACCTTCTTGGTCAATTTTGATACTTCCATTTCTTGTCATACTTCCAAATCTCTAGTTTATATAAATTCCATAATTTAACTTCCTAAACATCTATTTATCCCACTTGTTACTTTTGATGATTTCACTCATGGAATCTTGTTTCCCTGTGTGTTTTGGAATTTTGGATTCTGTTTTTGGATACAGAACTTATGTTCAGTGGCGGCCTTTTCTGTGGGAATAAAAAGTGAAGCCAAGTTTGAAGGGGCAAACTTCCAGAAATAATTTATATTTTGCTTCTGCCAAATTCTGCCAAATTCTCTAGGACACTACCAATCTGGAATCACTGTAATTATTCAACGTCAGGTTCCCAGGAAACACAGATGGTATAAACTTCAACTCCAAGCTCATGGAAGCACACAGATCTATGTTACAAATTCTCAAAGGAAACTACCCACCTCCCCAGCAATCAACAATTCATCTATTCCCTTTATCAGCAAAAGAATGCTCCCTCTTGTCCATACTTTCACTGAATGAATAACCCTGCAGAATCTTATCATGTGAGAGCCTCAGTCTCAGTTCCACATCTTATCTCCTGCGCCTCACACCCTGCTACCACCCACATCTTGAAATTATGGAAAGAGGCAAAGTCCCTCAGGAAAAAGCAGCTTTAGCCAGTGAAAGGGCACAGCTCTAGTTTCCAGCCCACTCTTGCTTCTCCCTCTTTTATACATGCAAGTATGCATACACATTTAAAAAGGATATTCGCTATACTTTATCCAGCATTTCCATGTGTCTTGTATAACGAGGTTTTTTGGCTCTTCTGTTCACTATTATTGCCAGAAATGCAAGTTCAGAGCAATTTTCAAGGGTGACAAGAGGAGCTCTATCAGCCTGCATGCTAAGTCACTTCAGTCGTATCCAACTCTTTGAGACCCTCTGGACTACAGCCTGCCAGGCTCCTCTGTCCACAAAATTCTCCACAAAATGGAGTGTGCTGCCATGCCCTCCTCCACGGGATCTTCTCCACCCAGAGATGGAACCCGAATCTCCTACATTTCCTGCACTGACAGGTAGGTTCTTTACGACTAGTGCCAGCAGAACAAGAAATCAAGCGAGGTCACCTCGAGTCACATTCAACTTTGACTTTGTAAATGATTCTGTAACACCACCCACAGAACAAGGTTGGGCCAGTGAGGGGGTGGAGGATTCCCCTGGTGGCTCAGTGGTAAAGAATCCGCCTGCCAATGCAGGAGACAAGGGTTCAGTCCCTGATTAGGGAACATCTCACATGCCACGGAGCAATTAAGCTGCACCACAACTACTCAGCCTGCGCTCCGGAGCCTGGAAGCCAACTACTGAAGCCCGTGCGCCCCAGAGCCCTGCTCCAAAGAGAAGCCACTGCAGCCAGAGAGGAGCCCCTGCACTCCGCAACCAGAGAACCCCGAGCAGCAACGGAGACTCAGCACAGCCAAAACTAAAACATACAATTAAAAAACAAAACAAAACACAAGGGTGCAGGACCATTCTCCACAACACCTGCTTTTCTCCAGAGCCCATCATTCCTGAAGGACACTGGTAAGCGAGCTTGTAGATAAAAGGTCAAGGATTTTACACAAATGTTATTTTTGCTCCCTCCTGTAATCCCACTACAACCACAGCAAAGAAAAGGTTTTTAAGGCATAAACCCATAAAGACAAAAGGAACAGCAAAGAACCACAGAAGTAAAGTTCTGAAGCCGGAAAGCAAATACGCGAGTGGCCAATGGCCACACGGACTCCTCAACTAGCTGCACAGAAAGCTGAGAAGCAACATGATTTCTACCACCTAACATCTTCATCCCACTTTAGAGTTTGTCTTCTTCTGGCTCCGCCTCCACTCTATATCTTTGGAGTCCCAAACCAAAAAGAAGGGCTCACTATACTCACCCTCTATTTAAAATTCCAATTCCTGTCTTCCTCGCCCCGCAAGGGTGTCAAGTGCAAGGCTCAGCCTCTCAGTTGCCCACGTGGAACTGAAAACAGACTCAGATGTAAAAGTCACCACCCAGGGCCTCTGCAGTCACACAGATCCTGGCCTGGTAGGTATTCCCTATCTTCTTAGCTGTACAATGCTTTCAATCGGAGGTATTTTCTCTGTTTGTCCATCTTTTCCAGGTGCCTTCAGAAAGAGGATTGATACTGATCATCAAAAGAGGGAACCTCCGTATCTACTTTGACCCAGATTTTAAATATATTTTCAGGACTATATATAATAGCTCAAGAGGACACCTCCATACATACACAGCAACTGAGATCACCAGTGCAGATAAGACTGCCCATCTGCTACTGCTAATCTGCTAAGTCGCTTCAGTCGTGTCCGACTCTGTGCGACCCCATAGATGGCAGCCCATCAGGCTCCACCGTCCCTAGGATTCTCCAGGCAAGAACACTGGAGCGGGTTGCCATTTCCTTCTTCAATGCATGAAAGTGAAAAGTGAAAGTGAAGTCGCTCAGTTGTGTCCGACTCTTAGCGACCCCATGGACTGCAGCCTACCAGGCTCCTCCGTCCATGGGATTTTCCAGGCAAGAGTACTGGAGTGGGGTGCCACTGCCTTCTCCAAAGACTGCCCATAGAAAGTGTTAATCAAGAACACTGACCCCAAAGCAGGGTCCTGAAGAAAGTTAACTTCCCTTCCAAAGGGTAAGTCAAAGGCAAAACAATCCCCTTTCAACCAACTTCATTATTTTAGACTCTTGTGAACTGAACTGCATCTCCTTGCCCTCAAATTCGTAACCGGCAATATGACTGTACTAGGAAATAAGGTCTCTGAAGAGGTAATTAAGGTCAGTCAAGGCCACATGGGTGGGGCTCTAATAGGAATTCTGTCCTTATAAGAGGAAGAGACACACCCAGAGAGAAGGCTGTGTGAGGACAAGCAAGAAGGTAGCTCTCTGCATGCCAAGGAGCAAGAGCTCACCAGGAACCTATCCTGACAAAATCTTGGTCTTTGATTTCAAGCCTCCAGAGCTGTGAAAATTAATTTCTGTTACTGAAGCCCCCGAGTCAGTGGTATTCTGCAGCCTAAGCAGATTCCTACCCAGACAGCGCCCATCACCTGTGCAATGTGGGAAAGCTGGCTGGGACGTCACTCACGCTAGAAACAGTACCCACTGACACCCAGCTCCACAAACAGGGCCTGACAAGCGGGCTCACACAAGGAATCCCAGGAAAACAGCAGTGAAAGAACAGAGTGCATGGTGAGGAAGGAACTCGGAAAGCAGGGGCTTTGGAGAACAAGCCATCTCAACCTGCCCTCTTTCATTCTTCAGCCAGTCAGGGCAGAAGAGGGTGCAGGGGAACAAGCCACACGCCCATCCAGGAACTGAAGCTCACGCAGCCCCTTCTGCTGTGAAAAGCCTCTCCCCAGACTCCAGGCCCATTCTTCTACAAGTTTCTCCCATCCTCCCTACCTCCATTATCGCCACACGTGAGACGGGATCCGGCCACGCCCAGAACTTGCCAAACGCACTGGCTGCACCAGCAGAGCCTGCCCCCCACAACCTTCCGCAAGAGCCTCAGCCCCTCTGGGCATGGAGGCAGCGTGGAGCCTGACTGGTGAGCACACACAGACGCACACGTGCACGTCCACCCCGAACCCGGACGCATCCTGGTCGGTCCACGGCCACCTCCATCTGTCGGCACAGTGACTCAGACGTGGGAAGCAGCCTCTCTGGAGCTCCTCAGACACCAGGTCAGTGGAAGTGGACATCCTTCCTGTCTGGGCACCCTTCGTGAGGTGGGCGATTTCCAAGCTCTGTAACCTACCATTACACAGGGACACAAACACACACATACACAACCACAACACAGCATAACCGTGTGTAATCGTTTCTCAATATCTATATTAAAATTCAAACCATACATGCCCTGTGACTCCGAACTCTCTTCTTGTCATCTATCCTTAGCAAGCAATCTGCATAAACTGTGAGCAATCAGAAAGTCCATCAACAGTAGACCAGACAAAACGCAGCCTATCTCTGAACTCTGAAATTTCACACTATTAGAAAGACTGAGGTGGATGCATAAACACTGAAAAAGACTGCCAGAGCAAGTCTCTGAGCTTAAAAAGCCATGACAGGGACTTCCCTGGTGGTCCAGTGGTTAAGACTCCACGCTGCCACTGCAGGGGACACAGATTCAATCCCTGGCCAGGGGAACTGAGATCCTGCATGCCATGCAGTGGGGGAAAAAAACACACACACACCACGAAAACCACAACATGTGACAATGTGGATGCAAGTTACGAAACATGGTGAGCAAAAGATGGGGACACAAACCGTTCACCCCGCAAGATTACATCCTTTTAAAGCACAATGGCAGCTTCCCTTGTGGCTCAGCTGATAAGAATCCGCTTACAATGCAAAAGACCTGGGTTCGATCCCTGGGTTGGAAAGATCCCCCAGAGAAGGGAAAGGCTACCCACTCCAGTATTCTGGCCTGGAGAATTTCATGGACTGTATAGTCCATGGGGTGGCAAAGAGTCGGACACGACTGATTTTCACTTCACTACACTTCAAAGCACAATGACAGGCTAAACTAACATATGCTATTAAAAAAGGGCAGTGGTTACCCTCCAGGGTTTAGGGGTCAAGACTGGAATGGAGAAAAAGAGGGCTCAGTGGGGAGGGGGCGAGCACCTTCATCTGGATGCTGATGACATCAGCATATTCAGTTTGTGAAAATTCCTCAAGCTGTCACTTATGGTAATTACACTATCATATACATAATTTACACTTCAGTTAAATGTTTGAAAAAGGGTAATACCATTTTAGGTTAAAAAGAAAAAAAACCAGCTTTCTGTCTTTCTCTATGTCTAATACTTCTATAGATACACAGGTTAAACTCCACCAACTGTGAGAAGGCTCATTTCTGGAGGAGGATTCAGAAGGCAGACAGAGCTGGCAAAAGAGACCATGGGTTCCCCTGTAATATCTAAATTTCTGCAACTAAATCCATGTGTTACTTATAAAACTAAAAATTAACAAAAATTTTAAATGGGACAAGAAGTTACGGCCAAAGTGACTATTACTATCAACTACACCCCAGATGGCCCACCAGGAGACCCCAGGATGAGCGCAGGTTTGGAAGGGGCTTTTCAGGGAAGGGAGACAGGACTGTCTCCCCGACGGAGTCCTGCAGGACTCACTCTCAGGTCGGGGTGGGGGCTTCACAGGAGGCACCAGCCAGGTGGGAAGGGAAACCAGAATTCACCTGACTCCTCTGCCTCTCTATTTTCTAAGCTCCAGAGCAGATGAACCCTGATTCCATTCTGCCCTCAGGGTACCAAGGGCTCTCCTCTAACCCCTACTCTCTACTGGTAAAGAATCTGTCTGCCAAGGCAGGCGACATAAGAGACGTGAGTTCAATCCCTGGGTCAGGAAGACCCCCTGGAAGAGGGCCCGGCAACCCACTCAATATTCCTGCCTGGAGACTTCCATGCACAGAAGAGCCTGGCAGATTACAGTCCGTAGGGTCACAGAGAGTCAGATGTGACTGCAGCAACTAAGCCGGCAGGCTCGCACTCACTCCCACCCAAGCTAGCGGTTCCAACGGGGGCTCTGGTCTGCCTGGCCTGTGAAGCCCCGAAGGGAACGTCAAACTTGGACAGGAGGGTAATTCTCAAACAGAATACAGTAATGGTTTCTCAAGCCAGGGTTGCCAGTCCAAGACTCTGAGAACTCACGCATGCTTTCCGAGTCAATGAGGGGAAAGGGGGAAGGAGAGTTGTCAGTGATACTGGACGCTAAAAGGCATTGTCCTCATACCTGCAAACACTGCGCTCCACTACACAGGCCAGGGGGAGAAAACATCCTGGCATCAACACTCAAGAGCAGCAGCTTCCAGGTCAGCCTCCCGTTTTCATTGGTGCTTGTCTAGGAGGCAAGCAGAGGCCCCTCCCTCTCCTCGGATGGACAGACAACAGCTGGTCTGGTCACATCTTCCCTGAAACGCTGGGCCACCAGCCCCAGGAAGCAGCCTCCTCCATCCTCCAGCCAAGTGCTTGAGTTTCCAAGCAGCCTTCCTTTTCCTTCCCCAGAACTAATTTTAGCCTCCTTGGTTGTCAGAGTGGAACTGAAATAGTCGGCAGAGGAACGTTTGCAAACAAGAATACGCACGCACCTCACAAAACGCCTCAGCTCCAGCCCAGAAACCGGCCAGAGAGAAGTCACCCCAGTGAGTGGCAGGCCAGACCCCTAGAAGCCACCCACACCCCACCCGGGGAGGAGGAGGACTCACATCCGCCCACATTGGGGCAGCAGCCTTCCTTGCCCACACCCACTCCCAGCGATCACGTGCCCATGCTAGGGCCGCCAGTCCCTGAGAGAGTTTGAAAGGGGCACATGTATGTGCACAGCTAGACAGGGAGAACCAGGGCAAGGCGTGGGGCTGTCCAAATGCAGCAAGCCAAGACTAATCCTGGGCCAGGGGAGGCCCAACGAACTCCCCAACAATCAGCCTGCGTCATCAGCCAGCTTCCAGCCCCTACCATAGTCTCAGACAGAGAGAGCACTGAGAAATTTCACCGTCAGGCTCAGAAGGGGCCAGCGCCCTCCCCTCTCCCCCATCCCCACCCAACAACCGAGGCATCCAGGGGCAGGACCACAAAGACCAGGCGCCTCTGGGGCTGGGATGGCAGGCCGCAGTTTGGTGGAGACAGCCCAACAAGGGGGAGGTGTTTATTCCGGAACAAAGAACAGGTGACAGAATGGAAGGGAAGAGAAAAAAGATGAAGAATCCTGAGACGGCAACAAAGTCCCCTTTGGGAAGACCCAAAAGATGGTAGCAGAAAGTCTCAACACCAACAAAATAAATAAATAAATACAAACAAAATAAAAACCTTTAAGCACTTCACACACCACACAGCAGCGACAGGGAGCACTTGGAAACTGAAGCTTTGGGGACTGCTTCCTCCCACTCTGTAATAGTGCTCAGTTCAGCACGGTGTATCTTGCTGATCTCAAGATCAGAGAGGAGATCCCCCGCAGAAGGCTCCGGCGTCGAAGTGCGAGTAGATTGGGGGAGGAGGGGAGGAGGAACAGGGAGCTGCCAGTCTGCCAAGAACAACCAACAGGCGCCGGAAGAGATCAACCCCCGGGTCGGGGCCGTGGTGCCGGCGCCCATCTGGTCTCCAGCCTCCAGCCGCGCTGCCCACCACACCTCCCCAAACCCGGGTGGAGCTGCGCAGCCGCCCCATACCTTTGGGGAGAGGCGGCGCCCGCGCCCCGGTGTCCACGGCCTCGGAGCCCCAGGCCCAGGGCGGCGGTGGCTCCCCAGGGTGCTCGGCGGCCGGCCCGCCCGCAGGGCTCGCGGGGGAGGGCATGCCCGGTGCTCCGCTGGGCCCGCGTCGGCTGCCAGGTGCGCGCACAGGGACACTGAGCGGCGCAGAGGCCCGGCCAGGGCGGGCGAGGCAAGATGCGAACCTGGCGGTGCACTCAGAGTGGTGGGCGGGGGCGGCAGGCAGGCGGTCCGGCCACCCGCAATCGCCGCCTCCCTGAAACCTGAACCACTTCTGGGAAAACTCAAGGACGCCAGGATTCTCTCCACGGTGGCCAGCGGCACTCCTGAAGCACAAATTTGAACCAAACCCTGACGCTGAAGCAGGAATCTCCCAGACTTTTAGAATCCAACCTTCCGCCCTGAATCTTAGGAGGAAAGTGTGAGTGTGTGTGTATGCGCCCGCGCGCTGGGGGGAGGGAGTAAGGAGAATGGTATTGTGGGATCTCCCACAACTCTCTGTCCCTTTAAAATCATGAGAACATTCTAGATCAGGTTCTCAATCAGGTGATTTATGCCCTCTCCACTCCAAGCATTTTTGGTTTTCCGGATTACAAGTGCTATTAGCATTTTGTGGGTAGAGGCCAAGGGATACTGCAAACCATCCTACAATGAACAGGACACCCCCCCCCCCCCTTCCCACCTATACAAACATCAAAGAATCATGGGATCCAAATTGTCAACAGTGTCAAGGTTGAGCCAGCCAGGACCCTGCCTGAGGGCTGTGTGTCCAGTGTCATTCTCAAAAGAAGGATCCAGATTAGTCACTGCCTACCTAGGTCCCCAGATCCCAGTCTCTGGTAAAGGGCCAGTATTTACAAATAGATCTAGGGTACTCTGGTCCTCACTTGCACTATGCTAAGTTCCCAGGTAGGAGGCTGAATGCACAGGCACTCAAGAGAGGGCTTCCTGAAGAAGGGGGTGGGGGTGGGGGGTGCGGGGAGGAAACCAGGGCTGGCATGTGGACAGTGGGCAGGGTCACACAAGGCAGAAGTAAAGAGAAGTCACGCGCAGTGGCTAGAACAGGGAGGTGGAACCCGCCCGGTGCAGCATGCCCGCCAAGGACAGCACGTTGTCCCCTGAAACAATGGGCAGGGCAGGCCGGAGAGCCAGGCCTTCACAAAATCCCACCCAGGGGGCCACAGTTACCTGGTATCGGTGCAAACAGTGAGTGTGCACCGAGTATGCACTCAGTCTCACACGCACTATTTGCATTTTCCTGGGGGAAAGATCCACAGCTCTCATCAGATCCTCAGAGTGTACGATGGGCACGCTTCACTGGGTTCCCCGGAAAGGAAGTTCCTTAGGCTAAGTGCCAGAAGTCCAGGTGCTACCTGGGGGAATCGGGATGACCCGAAAGACCCTGCAGAGTAGTGGGTGGCCATCAGGGCCTCGTGTGTTTTCACCCAGGTGGACAGCCTGGGAGGCTGGGTGAGTGTCTCACATCATCTACCTTGGAAGCGTCTCTAAGAGCTGAGGAGAGTGCCCGCTCTTCCCCAGGGGGCAGCCCGGCCAGCCGGCCAGGGCAGAGCCTGGAGTGCTTAGCAGGTACAAGGACTTGGACACCCTTCCCCGGGAAAGGGTACCGGTGGCCTGTAACTCTCTGGTCTGTGTCCCTGAGAGCTACCACTACACTGGGCCTGAGAGTCACTTCACTCATTACATACACACATCACCCCGAGGAAATGGAGCACATCTTTGGGTGGGAGAATAGTTGTCTACGAGGACAGCAGGGAGCAGTCAGGGCTTGCACTTTCTGGGGACAGACAGAAATCCGGTCCTCCTCCCCAGCCAGGGGCCCCTGACATTTCACTCAGCATACTCCAACCCACAGGCCCTGATCTAAAGCCCAAGCACACAGACAGAGGTCAGGATTCTTGGGGGATACACAGATGCGTGTCTGGGATATCCTCTGCAAGGCAAGAGCCAATGACTTGTTTCCCAAAGACATTTGGCCAGGCACAGATCACAGAAGACTTGCAAAACTCACTAAGGCTGATCTTGTATCAAGCACTGTATACCATGACTGCAGCATCCATTCTGCCTTTTCGAATAGGCCTGCATCATCTAATATGGTAGCCACTAGCAAAATGAGGCTACTGAGCATCTAAAATGTACAAAGTCTGAACTGAGACATTCTGTAAGTATAAAATATGCCGTGGATTTTGACGACAGTAAAGAACGTAAAAAGTCTGTTTTAATACTGACTACAAGTTGAAATGACTGTTATATACATTAGGTTAAATAAAATATACCATTAAAGTCAATTTGCCCTTATTATGGGCTGAATATGTCCCCTCAAAATTCTTATGTTGAAACTCTATTGCCCAATGTGATGGGATTTGGAGATGGGGTCTTTGCAAAACATCAGAGGTTCATGAGGGTGGAGCCCCCTTGATGGGGTTAGTGAAAGCAAAAACAAAATAAAACAAAACACAGTGTGCCCAGTATCCCCACCTGAAGCACCAGGAAAGGCCATGTGAGGATTCAGTGAGAATACAGCCATCTGTAAGCCAGCAAGACAGCCTTCACCAAAACCTGACCATGCTGGCATACTAACCTCAGACTTCCAGCCTCCAGACTGTGAGAAAAGAGTTAAGTCACACAGTCTGTGGTATTTTGTTATAGCAGCCTGAGGAGGCTAAGACACACCTGTTTCTTTTTCCTTTTATTAACAAAACTACCAGAAAAGTTTAAAGTCTTCTATGTGGTTCCCTCTATATTTCTGTTTGACAGTGCCGTCCTAGACCTTCCTTCTACCAGGAGGTGGGGGTACTTCTAAACAGCAAGCCCAGGGTTTGAAGGAAGCACATCCAGGAGGATGGCGGAACAGGAGGACCAGCTCTGCCCCCACCGGGGTCTGCTGAGGCTCCTCCCATAGTTCCTCACAAGTCAGGCAGTGGCCACCAGAGGACTGGGACCACAAGAGACACGCAGTGACTCCCACCTTCCTACAGTAAAGAATCCGTCTGCAATGCAGGAGACCTGGGTTCGATCCCTGGGTTGAGAAGATCCCCTGGAGGACGGCATGGCAACCCACTCCAGTATTCTTGCCTGGAGAATCCCCATGGACAGAGGAGCTTGCTACAGTCCATGGGATCACAGAGTCGGACATGACCGAGCCACTAAGCACACACACACAAGCACTGCCCAAGCCAGCGAAGAGCATGGAAATCCCAGGGACCCAATACCACCCTACCTCACCTAATCAGGCGGGGACCTGAGACTGGTCAGGACAGAAGAGTTAATTAGGGAAGAGGCCACCTCTGAAGGCCTGGTCTTGGAAGACCACAGCACCTCCAGGAGGAATCCAGAGACAGCCACGTGAGCCGCTGCTTGCCTAGTAAGTAGGCTAGCGGCAGCCCTTCCCTCTAAAGGCCAATGTCTTCCTTCACTTCACAGATCTCACTTGGGAGAAAAGCATCTCAAAGCAAAACTTCAAAGGCAGAGAAAGGAACAGCTTCAACACTTTGCTTCTGTGACACAAGAAATGGCTCCAAAAGACCCATGACCCCCTTCCATATTGTGGCCAAGTACCAATAAGGGGCAGTTTCCCAGGCGGCTAGTGGTAAAGAATGCGCCTGCCAATGCAAGAGATCCAGGTTGGCTCCAATAAGGGGTGGCTTCCCAGGTGGCTAGTGGTAAAGAATGCGCCTGCCAATGCAAGAGATCCAGGTTGGCTCCCTGGGTCGGGAAGATCCCCTGGAGGAGGAAATGGCAACCCACTCCAGTATTCTTGCCTGAACAATCCCATGAACACAGAGGAGCTTGGCGGGCCACAGTTCATGGGATCGCAGAGAGTCGGACATGACTGAGAACGCATGCATCCACCAATAAGGAGTCTCTGTCTTCCAGTCGCTGCATTCAAGTTACGCAGCCCAAGCCCCACAAGGAGAAGTTACTTGCCTTCGGTGGAGAAGGCTAAGCCATGATACACCGGAAAGGAGGCCGGTAGAGTGGGAGTGGGGAAAAGGAGATCCGGGATCCCCACCCCCGCAGCAGCCCGGGGATCCCAGCCCCGCCCCTGCACTCCCGGCCCCGCCCTTAGCGGGTTTCCCAGACTCTAAGCTGCTGCCACCGCGGGCGGCAGGGGACCCGCGCTGCATGTGTAATGGGGGCTGGGAACAAAGACGCACAGGACCAGCTCCCCGGCTGCCGCGCACCAGCCTAAGAGACCGTCCCGGGCTTCTCCCTGAAGCTTTAATGCACTGCTTCCCAGGGCTGCCCAGAGCCATCCGAAGCCTAGTGCGGAGTCTGTCCGCGCGCGCACACTAGAATAGGGCGCGTCCCAGTACCGCTCAAAGAGGAAAAATCTGTGCGCCGGCCAGGGAAAAAAGCGATCTCCCAGCGGAACTCCGCGTGTATATACACCCGCACCCACCCACCCTCAGCCGCCAGCACGCAAGCCGAACGCTAGCCGGGTCACCCGCCCCCGCCACGTGCTTTCCCAGAGGTCAGAACGAATAAGGACCTGTTGGTTTTTCTTCTCGCCCCACCTCTTCTTCCAGGTGCCCCAAAACAAAGCAGTTCCTCGGAGTGACCGCACCTCGCGTACCGGGGCGCCGCAGGGAAAGCGGGCGCAGGTGGGAGCTGGCGCCAACGGCGCGCCTCCCGGGGAACACCACGCAGACGTGGTGGGGTGGAGTGCAGGAGACTCCTCTGGCTGTGTGAAGCGGCCCGCTTCGCTCCGCTACACCTAAGTGGCTGTGAGGGTCGCGCAATCCTGCCCCCAGCCGCTGCTGCACCTACAATCCCACTACCTCCGTATAAGATCTGCCCGCCCCTCTTGGCCACCTTCCCCATGCTCCGATTTTCGTTTCACTCTCCCTGGGCTCCACGCGCCCATATAGTCTGAACCCCGACCCTGGGGTCGCCTCCGCGAACGGGAGCCCCGCAGGCCGCCGCACAGGCAAGATCAACACCCCCCCCCCAAGATCAGCGAGCGGGGCGCCCTGCGCGCCCCCTGTCCCCGCCCCGGGAGGTGCAAGCTGGATGCAGGTGGCGCGGCAAGGAGGCCGCGGGCCCGCCCTTTGTTGGTAAACACCGCGCGGCGCCCGAAGCCGCTCCGCGCGCCCTTCCTGCGCCCCCCATGCCGCGCCTCGTTCTTACCGGCGCACAGCGATCCCCAGAGGAGGGCGAGGGCCGCCCAGGGCGCCGTCATGTTCCGCGGCGCCGCCCCGCGGACACCCGGAGCCCGCGGGCAGGGCCGCGCGGCGCTCCCGGGACGCGCAGGGCCCGGCGGCGGCTGCGCTTTCCTTCCCGCTCCTTCCTTCGGCCTCGTTCCCCGCGCGTTTCCTGCGCCTTCGTCCCCGGCAGCGTGCAGGCTCCAAGGGCCGGACGGCGGGGCCGGGCTCAGGGCCGCTGCGGGCGGTGCAGGCTTCGGCCCGGGCTCTGGGACGACGCGGGGGCCGGGGGGCGGCGGCGGGGCGCGGGCCGGGGCGCGCCCGACTCAGGCATCGCGCGGCGGGGCTGGGCCCGGGCCCCGGGCACAGGGGCCGAGTCCGGAGGGGCCATGAACGGGGGGGAGGGGTGGGGGGGAGGGGAGCTGAACCGAGTCCAAAATGGCTCCTGAGCCGCGGCCGCGGAGCCGAGCCAGCGGGGAAACCCGGATGTTGGATACAAAGAGGCGGGCGAGCTGGGAGGGGAGGGGGAGGGGAGGCGGGCCCTCCGGCCGCGTGGTCCGCGCCCCCCTCGGGGGCGGGGCCGCAGATAAACAACAAACGAAGGCCCCGCCCCCCGACCGGCTTGGTCTGGAAGGCAAAATGCACGACCCGAGGGCGAGGCAGGGTGAGCTGGCAGGATTGGGTCCTGGACCACTTAGCCTCAGGACCCCGGGACCTCGTGGCCACGGCACTGTGATTCCTGCTTTGCACTCGAGCCCAAGCTCCCGAACGCATGCTGCTTTGCGACCACGGAGAGGCTGGGTCGCCCGGGGTCTCGGGCCTGGATTCCCCTCTGCGCCTCCGTCTCCCTACCTGAGATGGAGGGCACAGTGAACCACAGGAGTCGTGTCTGAATTGATAGGCGAACTAATCTGCAGGGGAAAAAAAGGCTGATTTCCCTAAAATGACAAGTGGTCTCTTACGTCTGTAACCCAACCCCAAACACACACAAAGGCACAGCTGGGGATCTTGAAATTGGACATATCCCAGGGAGGGAGAGTGGGAGCCCCGCCCCCGCAGAGCAGCAGCAGATGGAATAGGGCCTCCAGCGACTTGCCTCTCTACCCTTAACCCCACCCCACTCCCGCTTTAATCTGCACATTCAAAACTGTTCTCAGTTCTTCCCGTAGTGGAGCTTGTCCAGCGAGTGTCTCTGCTACCCTCTTCACTCCCCAAATGGCTTCTTGAGAGCTCCTTGTTTTCTGTGTCGGTTTCTACCATCCTTACCACAATCAGGGCTTGGGAGGGTCATGATGGAGAAGGAAATGGCAACCCACTCCAGTATTCTTGCCTAGAGACTCCCATGGACAGAGGAGCCTGGTGGGCTGCTGTCCATAGGATTGCAAAGAGTAGGACACGACTGAAGCGCCTTAGCAGCAGCAGCAGATGAGGCTCCCAGCTAAAGAGGGAAAGCCAGCTCACATCTCAGGGATGAGGGGCAGAATCCTTCGGTACAGAAATGGTCGTCTGGCTCCTGATTTGCCACAACCTTTCTTGGAGCAGGACAAGAGGAGCCAGGCTCGAGGTGGAGCCTGGAAGTCTGAGTTGTTTCACTTCTCTGAGCCTCAGTTTCCTTTTACAGAAAGCGAGGAGGCTAAATAAATAAAGGGGAAAATGTGAGTAGGCTAGATTCCTTCCATGCTCTACATTTTTTAAATAGCAGAAACCTTATTCAAACGAGATCTTATGTAAAAGTCCACTTTGTAGAAAGTGTATCAGTGAAGTTGAAATGAGGGTCCACCACCCCAAGTTTCCACAGCACTAAGAACACCTCGAGACCACACTTCGGAGTCACTTACAGATTATAGGATGCTATACTGATGGACTCGACAAGAAAAGCAACTGTCATTTCCTTGGAAGGGAAGATAAATCACTGCCTCCTTCCTGCTGGAAGGTAGCGGCCATGATCTGTGTGCCAACAATTAGACTGGCTGCTTCTTCTCTGCTACTCCACACCAGGTAGGGTATCACAATAAAGGCTCAGGGTGGTCTAAACAGCCAACACATCTGTGTCTTCCACCCTGGCATCTCTGGGAACTTCAAATTCATATAACCAAATGCCTATCTGACATCTCTATTGGGCAGCCTATCAGGTATCTAGCACTTGCCCTAACTAAAGCAGAGTTCCTCATTCCCCAATAAATCTACTCCTCCAGTTCTGCCTGTCTGAATCAATGGCATAACCAGCCAATAGTTCAAGTTGAAATTTTATGTAATTCTTGATTCCTCCCATAACTCAGTCCATCAGCAACCTAGTTTCAGAAACGCATCCACCATCAACCCACTTCTCTTCCCAATACACTATCACCGCCCAGTATCTCACTTGTGGAACACTGCAAGAGCAGTGAACTAAAATCACGTCTTGTTACCTTCTTTCATTCTTGCCTGGCTATATGTTCTGGACAGAAATCGAAATGATCTTTTCAAAATGGGACTCACTTCACATTCCTCCCTTGCTTCAAATCCTCCCATGGCTTCCTGTTATGATGGCTAACAAACTGGTATGTGAACAGCCCTACTTCCTCCATCATCTCATCATCATCAGCCAGACACACTGACCTACTTTCTGTTCCCAAGACACATTAAGGTGGTTTCTGCCTTAGACCCCACCCCCATCCCAAACTCCCCACTGGCAAGGCTGGAATCCTCTTCCCATGATTCTCTTGCAGAGCTGAAATCCATGGTGTTAGGCTCATAGGATTAGCCTCTGTCTCGACCACCATTTGCTCATGTGCCCACAGGCTGTTTGGGAAGGTGATGCTGGGTATCTGAAATATCAGGCATGAGATGACGGGAAGTTGAAAGGCAAAAACCCAACAAATGTCCACTCTAAAACTTATGGCAGGGAATTCTGCTATTCAGGAATTCTGTGTGTTCAAACTACTCTTCCCGTTTTCTTCCTTCCTCAGTGATCAAGGTGGGAAACCAAGGGGTCAGGAAGAAACAGCTGAGCATGGCATCCTTCCATATCAAGTTAATGAGAGAAGACAGAAGACTATAACGTTATACTACTTGGTATCTGTATACTTATAACACATTCTATTGTGAAGCTTAAGTGCATTCAGTTGGCAAGATAAACTCTTAAAGGAAGCACAATTTTTGTAATTTTATTTAGAGACCTCTTTACTTAAACACACAGAAGTAGCCCCAGCCTGTTTCAGCTCACGAAGGCCCTGATTATAGAGATATACCATAGGGGGTAATTATGAGAACTATGGGAAACATACATGAGTATATATTAGTGGGTAATTTAGGTACATTAAATTACCAGTACATTAATCAATTTATGGGGGCTAACATTAATTGGATGGGTGTATGGGGTTTTTTTGGCAATACAATTCTCCCCAAATATATCCATTTACTTCCAATCTGTCTCATGTGCCATCAACTTCAAAAGTTATTTCCCAGACATTTCAAAACTGTTTTTTCTTTCTTGTCCCCACAGTTCTTCTTCCCACCCTGTCTTAACTTAGTGGTGGCTACCTTGAGGTCAACTAAATTAATTGGCTTGGATGGTAATTAGGTAAAAAGGTAACTCTCCATAGCTCTTATAACAGATTAGATTATGCTATGCTAATAGAAGAAGCACAAGCTGGAATCAAGATTGCAGGGAGAAATATCAATAACCTCAGATATGCAGATGACACCACCCTTATGGCAGAAAGCGAAAAGGAACTAAAAAGCCTCTTGATGAAAGTGAAAGTGGAGAGTGAAAAAGTTGGCTTAAAGCTCAACATTCAGAAAACGAAGATGGTGGCATCTGGTCCATCACTTCATGGGAAATAGATGGGGAAACAGTGGAAACAGTGTCAGACTTTATTTTTTGGGGCTCCAAAATCACTGCAGATGGTGACCGCAGCCATGAAATTAAAAGACGCTTACTCCTTGGAAGGAAAGTTATGACCAATCTAGACAGCTTATTAAAAAGCAGAGACATTACTTTGCCAACAAAGGTCCGTCTAGTCAAGGCTATGGTTTTTCCAGTAGTCATGTATGGATGTGAGAGTTGGTCTGTGAAGAAAGCTGAGCGCCCAAGAATTGATGCTTTTTATAACTGTGGTGTTGGAGAAGACTCTTGAGAGTCCCATGGACTGCAAGGAGATCCAACCAGTCCATTCTGAAGGAGATCAGCCCTGGGATTTCTTTGGAGGGAATGATGCTAAAGCTGAAACTCCAGTACTTTGGCCACCTCATGCGAAGAGTTGACTCACTGGAAAAGACTCTGATGCTGGGAGGGATTGGGGGTAGGAGGAGAAGGGGACAACAGATGAGATGGCTGGATGGCATCACCGACTCAATGGACCTGAGTTTGAGTGAACTCCGGGAGTTGGTGATGGACAGGGAGGCCTTGCGTGCTGCGACTCATGGGGTCGCAAAGAGTCGGACATGACTGAGCAACTGAACTGAACTGAACTGATGCTAATAGAAAATCCCCAAACCCCAGTGGCTCAAAACAACAAAATTTATTTCTCACTCATACTGGAAGTCCACTGGGGGTCAAGAAGCAAGCTATACTCATTATAGTAACTTAGTGACATTGGCTAATGGAGGCTACATTTTGATACACGCTTCTACTATTGCAGACAGAGAGAGAGCCTGGTAAATTACATTTAAGCTCTTAAAATTTCTACCAGATTCTGAGAAGATAGGGGCTAGGTTGGTGGCTGCATACCAACCTAGCCCCCAACCTTTTGAATCTTCCAAAATTCTCACAGAGTAACTACATGGAAGAAGAAAAGAAAGAACAGAAAATCCATGTACATTTACAATAAAACCAGGTGACAAGGTTTCCCCCAAAACACCAAAATACAAACGAACCGAGATAACTACCAACAGCAATAAAAGCTTCATGGACTAGTCTCTGTGCAAGGGGAAGCTGAGGAATGGGGTGGAAAAGGTACCTGGGAAATGCAGAATCCCAAAATAGCTAAGAGATATTCACTGGAAAGCATTGACTCAGTAACTTAAGAACAGTAGGCGAAACCAGAAGGGGTTTTCCCCTTCAATTCAATAGTGAGTGAATCAAAGAGCCTCTGGTAAGAACAGAAAAAACTAGAATAGTCTGTCCTTGTGAACTCTTAAAACTGACAGGCCAAGCCTCCTTTTTAGGTCAGGCTCCTACAAGGTGGAGAAACCTCTGGAAGTGCTGGATAAGATGTTTTACTTCGAGTTATTTGCCCTTCGGAGCCATGACAAGAAAACTGGACAAAAGATAGGAGTCAACTATCTTTGGATTTTGTACCATCCTGAAATCTCTGTGAAAAGAGAAATAGTTGAAGTGAGGCTTACGATTGCCCCTGCTTTCTGCCTGGAGACACATTCGGGTCCACAGCGCAGGGAGTGCATTAAACAAGCAGAACCTGGCCGCCTTGCAGAGCTGGGATCAGAGAGAATCGTTGGAGATGGGGAAACTGAAGGAGCAGAGTGGAGAGAGGAGGGCCCCGCATTGAGAAAGCTGGAGGTCTGAAGACAAGTCTCCTCGGGGCTTTTGCTGAATTCAAGGTGTCACATCCTTAGAATCAAACTCCATGAGGGAAGCAAGCAAGCAAGCTGAAGAGCTCCAAGCCTGGCACAGAACACTTTTTATTTCTAACTGGTTAAAGTGGACAAGTCCTTACTCAACACCCAGGACACTGAGAGTGAAGACTCAGAGAGTCACTCCAAGGGCAGTGGGGCTGAACCAGCCCTAGAGTCAAGGCTACTGTAAATCCACACTACCAAGCCTTGCCGTGATCAAGCTGGTCTACAAGTAATTTAAATACCTACCAGACAACAGGTCAACCCCTTTTTAAAAGAATTCAACAAATCTGGCTTTGTACCATGAAAGAATTTACAATGCCCAACATTTAATTTTTAAAATTACTAAATATGAGAAGCAGCAGGAAAAGGTAACCATCAGGAGAAAAATCAGTCATTAGAAACAGACAGAAATAGCACAGATGATGTTACTATCAGTCAAGGAATTTTTAAAAAGCCATTATAAACATGCTGAAAGACATTTGGAAACAGGAACATCATGAAGAGAGAATGAAACACTTCAGAAATGGACTTTCGGGAGATAAAAGAAATACAGTGTCAGGGGACATATGTATGCCTATGGCTGATTCATGTTGATGTTTGGCAGAAACCAACACAATTCTGTAAAGCATTTATCCTTCAATTAAAAAACAAACAAAAAAGAAACATTGTCTTTTTTTATTGGGTAGAATTGACATTTTTTCCCTGTATTTTTAATTCATTTAACTGTTTTATCAGTGTTACAGTATTATAAAGCTATACGTCACCTATCACTGTTTTAATTATATCCTATAGATTTCATTATCAATCTTTTTTCTCTCCATTAATTTTTCTTTTTAACACATTTCTATAAGTATTTTATACCCAGGTCTTGAACATTTTTAGTTTTTATTTTTGCCCCACTGTGCAACTTGCAAGATCTCATTTCCCCTACCAGGGATCGAACAGAGACAGTGAAAAGTGCCGAGTCCTAACCACTGGACCATCAGGAAATTCCCTCAATCACTTTTCTGGACACTCTGAAATTCTACTTTATGTTTTCCCTTTGCCCCGGGTACTCTGACTTGCACATTTTGCCTTTGCAACAGAGCTCTTTGAGGTTATAAATATATACATGTATAATTTTTTTTAATTTATCTATTTATTTACTTATTTGGCTACACCAGGTCTTAGTGGGATTTAGTTCCCTGACAAAGGATCAAACCCAGGCCTTCTGCATTGGGAGAACAGAGTCTTAGCCACTGGACCACCAGGGAATTCCCATGACAGCTCTTTATACTGTCCTCTTTTTTTTTTAATTTAGTTGTTACTTCTACCTTGTCAAAACATGTACCATTTGATACTCTTCTCCCACCCCAATCCCCACTTTCACTTTGGTCTTAGATCTAAATCAGTGCTCACTAGCAATCCTTTTGCTGACATTTCCCCAATGATCTCCTAATTGGATGAGGCTTGATTTAGTAGAATACTGAGGAGTTATGTGTACAATATTTCCTGAGCTCTTGCATGATTAAAACTTTTTAAAAAACATCCTTGATACTTACAGGGCAGTTTAGCTAGACACAAAACACTCGGTTCATATTTTTTCCCTGAGTTTCTTGAACATGTTGCTCCACTGCTACCTCGCTTTTTGATGCCAACCTGATCTTTCTGGAGACTTTTCTGGCCTTTTGGCCTATAGAAAATCCCCCTCACCTTCAAAGGATAATAGTTTGCTAGGAAGAATCTCAGCTGATCATTCTGAGTCAATTTTCCAAGTAACTAGACAGGCCTATTCAAGACACGAATTCAGATCTTGTTTCCAGGACTTCCTCTTTGGATAGTGTTAAATATTAACTCTGTTTCATTGTTTTATCTTTTGGCTTCAAGACTCCAATTTTGCCCGTGTTAATTTTTCCTTGCCTATCTTCTCTGTCATTTTCCTTCTGGGCCTTTCCAGCTCTTCACGTTGTTTTTGCTGTCTTAGCTTTCTTCATTCTTATCTTCTATATGATGTATAGTACTTGCAGTCATTCCTATTTTCATTTGGATATGTTGTAATTTAGTCTTCATCATCTAGGGTGATTTTATCTTTCTGTTCAAATTCTTTCCCAAGCTTGGGCCATTCTCTTTTCACCTTATCTGTTGTTCACATTTTTATTCTGAGTTTCTAGATTTCTGATCTGTGGTATTCTTTCATAGCCACAATTGTTTCTTATTTTTTGAAGTTCATGTTAGAGGGTTGGTATAATTTACCTTCTGTTGCTTTTTATGTGAAGTATTTCATTAACTTTAAAAGTTATGGTTCTCACTTTTCTTCTCATATTTGTATAATCAGCTCCTTTTTCTGTTTATGTTGATATCCCTGTAATAATGGGCAACTCTATGGGGGCAGGGGTAAAATGAGTGGATTGAGCGACTTTCTCTGTTTTTTGGTAGGAGCCTCTTGTTTGTTGGTTGGTAATGGAATTTCTTTAATAAGTAATGTCCAAGTGGTGGTGAGGTGGGGGGAGAGTTCTTCTGAATCTTTGACCTGCTGTTGATGGGCTGTGATCTTCAGCTTCTTGCTTCCTTTTTTTGCCTTCATCCATGGAGCTTAGAAGGGTATCACTCCCTTTCCAGATGACTTCATCTTTTTCAGATGTGATATCTCTTATCCTACTTAAACCTCTAAACTCCTTCCCTTGACTTCCCACTAGTCTCTGCTCTGATCCTCTAAGGTCTCAAACCTGTTGCAGCATTTGTGTCCTCTGGATGAGACCATGAGTAATTTGGTTTAACCCAAGTCCAACTTAGGTGCAGGCCTGTAGCAACAGAAAAATCTGGAGGATTTTTCAGGAGGCAGGTCACAGAGGACTTTCTACGTAGGCAATTTCAGCAAGGAATAAAAGGTTCTGAAGTAAAACAGGGAGGGATGGAGAGAAAGGAACTACTTTTAAGGGATTACTGAAGGAATAACCAAAGTTACTTGGTAACTGATCTGAGGTGGGAAAGCAGATATCTGAGTTCTAAGTTTGGGTTCCTGAATGAATGAATGGATAGATGGTGGACCAATTCACTGAAACACGAACTCTGGACGAGGAGGTTTGGGGAAGGGCATGTGAAGATAAGTTGCTTCTGAAGTACCCCTGTGAGAATGCTGACCAACTCCAAAGAGAGTTCTGGCTGGAAACACAGAGCTGGGTATAACTAGTATTTAAGGAGCAGTTGAAGTCCAAGGCTAGATGAAGTCATCCAACAAGAGGGGACAGAATCGGAGGGAAGGAGGAATGAGAACAGAGATTTGGGGCCCAGCAATAATTAAAGGGTAGACAGGGCAGAAGGCTCAGTAAAGAAGGAAGAATGAATGATAAATAAGGAAAGTGGGTGGAGAAGAAAAAGTAACCCACTCCAGCATTCTTGCCTGGGAAATCCCACGGACAGAGGAGCCAGGTGGCTACATCCATGGCATCCAGAGTTGAACATGACTGAGCACACATGCACACAAGGAAAGCAGGAGAAAAGCTGGAGGCAATGGCTATCAGAAAGAAGACAAAAAGAAGAATCACTGCAATGGACTAAGACATACAAAGTATGTTAAATGTATCATACTAAAAACCCAATTGCTTTCAGAGGATGCTTGGGGATCAACTTATCATCCTGAAAACTGGTGAATAAAGAGGAAAGAATCTATTTATTTTGCTTTGTCTTTCCCAATCTGCTGATTTAGGTCCTGAAAGGGGAAAAGTCACAATTTTTCTTGGATCTATCCCAAGCTCAGTGTTATCTTGCCTCCTGGGATAAAGACAGGAAAAGAGAGATGCTTTCCTGCCCTGGGCACAACCGCATGGGGACACAAGCAGCCCATCTGGGTTCAGGAGGATGTGCTAAGATGGGCTTTAAGGTGGTCCTGGGCAGGGCTGGAGCACCGCAAGGAATCAGGTGGGGAAGTGGGAAGGGCAGAGCTGCCCAGAATAGGGAAGAGGATCCCAGCTTTCCAAGGTCACATCTCCAAGTGGGGCGGGGGGCCTGGGCCTGCAGAATTCACTCCGGAGGCCCCCGGGTCTGGCTCAGGACTCTCTGCTCAAGCATGGCATACCGCTGGAGGAGGGCCTCATAGACCTGGAGAGGTGGAAAGAGCAGTTTAGGATGGGGAAGGGAAGGTGCCACTTACATCTCTTTGCAAATTACAGTTTAAAAACTTTTCCATCCCGCTCACTGGCAATTTAACATTTTTGCTGGGCAGACAAAAGAGAAGTGTCAATTCGCGAAAGATGAAACGGTAGTAGTTCCCCAACCTGTAGTTTAAGATCTTTAAAAAATGGGAACTTGAGACAAGAAACCAATTTTTGTTCTTAAATCTACAAAACATTAAAAAATTCTGATGAAAGTGCCTGGAAATGACTGTCTCTTTGCACAGTTGGTAGAAGTTGGCGGTGCAACACTTTTGGAAATCACCTCAACTTTATTTACATTTGGATAAAGGGGCTCAAAAATGCCCATAGCTTTCGACCTGGTTATTCTACTCTGCAAAGCTCCCCTAAGGAAATAATCCTAAATGTAGGGTGCTAGGTACACCAAGGGTCTTCTCAGACACCACTAAACATTCAGACTCATAAGACTACTCTGGGTTACACCCTGACCCTCAACAGAATATACTGGAGAAACGTGAGTGCTGGCACAGTGCTGAAGGGGCCCATGAACAGTCTGTACAGGTGTCCAGGGAAGGGTCTCTTTGCCTCCCTGCCTTCTTCCCTCCCTACCCTCCAGGTCACAGCTCAGATGCAAGGAGATGAAATCCACATCTTACAGGTGCACTAGCCTCATTTCCCACAGAAGTCTCTCTCCCAACACCTCCGTGGGCAAGAGACGTGCCTGTAAGAGGTCACAGCACTCAGGCAGCCCTAAGTCTGACTTACCCTTAGGTATCTGTGTTTTCCCACTTATGATGCAATTTCCTCATTCAAGGCCATACGGCCATAAGCAATATTGCCTAGTAACACTGTTGACATTCCATTTTTATTAAGTCTCAAAGGAAACAGTGCTGGAACATTAACCAAAGGTCAAATTCTCATGCAGAATAGGGAGAGGTTTTGTTAATCCTTTACCCACATAGGGTTAATTATAATAATCAAAAAAACTAGAAGCAACTGCTCTTAAGACATGGAAAATGCTTGAGAAATGTGGTTCATCAGCCAGTCAGAATATTATGTAGTCATTAAAAATAACATGTAGGCACATTTTTCAGAATATAAATACTTGGTTGTATTTATTGGTTGTAAAAATCTATAGAATTTTAAAAGTGGGATAAATCTGAAAGAATGCTTTAACACACAATCAGGCAAACTGTGACTTGGGGGAATATTTCTTGATGAAAATGAGGCATAAAATGGAAAGTGAAGAGACCTTGCAATATAGAATGTGCTATGCTAAGTCACTTCAGTCGTGTCCGACCCTGTGCGACCCCATAGACGACAGCCCACCAGGCTCCCCTGTCCCTGGGATTCTCCAGGCAAGAACACTGGAGTGGATTGCTATTTCCTTCTCCAATGCATGAAAGTGAAAAGTGAAAGTGAAGTCACTCAGTCGTGTCCGACTCTTAGCGACCCCATGGACTGCAGCCTACTAGGCTCCTCCGTCCATGGGATTTTCCAAGCAAGAGTACTGGAGTTGGGTGCCGTTGCCTTCTCCGAATATAGAATGTAGAGATTTGTAAAATTAAAATCTGTCAATAGAGTAATAGTTGCAGATATTCAAACAATAAAGACTGTGGCTAAAAGAGCTAAAAGAAAAAAAACTAAAATGGACTACAAAATTATGTATATAGTGTGCTGTATAATAAAATAAAACCCAAACCAAAAAACCAACAAGGGAAAAGTGGCCAGAAAGAAACACAAGTCCACATTCTTCCTCTTTATTCCTTTTATCTAAAGCTCTTTTCGCCTGTAGCTTGCACAAGTGTAAGCCTTGCGGTTCAGGTCAGTGAGTGTTACAGATAAGACATCACAGACCAGCAACACTGAAGACCAGGGATCCATATTTCCATGGGACTCACATATACCACCAGGAGGTCATGCCAATCTCAATTGGCTTAATTGGCCCCTAAGCCAAGGACTTTAGCAACTGATTATGCAACAGGGCCTCTGCCCATGAACTCAATGGGGAAGTAAGGGGGTCTTTGATCTCCTCTCCAAGGAGGAAATTGGAACATTCAGCTGAGCCTACAGAGAAAATACTGTTCCTGTCTCAAGTTTCCACTTGAGCATCCAGGTGCATCATAGAAGGCAAACAGAGGATGCTGCCCGGCTCTCAAGGTTGTTTACAATCCAGTCCTCAAATAAGTCACTTGTGCCAACAATCACAGGCTGTCACTGCTTGCCACCTAGTGCTGAGAAGGATTCTGAGGTTGCACTTGGGTTTAAAGAGTTCCACGAGCTTTTAGCGACCGGTCATAAGCAAGCCAGGGAGAGTGGCAGGACACACGCTGAGTATTCGCCACCTGTCAGGAGGCAGTCGCAGCCGTTTGTTACCCTAAAGCTTTCCCCAGCTACGTTCTTCCTTGCTGGCCTCCTTCTAGAGAGGATAAAAGAGCAGCCAGACTCTACCCCAGGCTGACCGTATAACCAAGGGGTCATCTGCTGGAGGAGTTGCGGGGAACAGAGTGGTAGGTTTCTCCCTGATAAGCAAGAGTGTGTGAGGAGGCCCTCTCTGCCCAAAGGCATACTCTGATTCCTGCCTGTGAATACAGCTGTGGGCGTCAGGATGTTAGAAGCAGCTGTACACATCCCTGGTCATGTGGCGTATACCTAGCACAGCACTATCCGATACGGTAGCCACAAGCTACATGCGGTCCTGAGCGCTTGAAATGCGGCTGCTGCTGCTAGCAGAAAATACATACCAGATTTCAAAGCTCATCCACACACACACACACAGTAAAATATCACACGAGCAACTTTTCTTATCAATTACATGTTGAAATGACAGTATTTTGGACATTTTGAATTAAATATATTAGTCACTTTTTTTTTTAATGAGAATACCAGAGAATTTAAACGACATACGTGGCCCTCATGATGTTCCCTTTGTCCACTGATGACCTGGAGAACGTCAAAGAGCCTGACCCCGAGCCCTGACACTGCTGAACCACTGAGCCAATACTAGCAACACCACCGACCTCCTGTTGTACAATAAACCCATGCTAGGCAAGGGTTCTTTTTAAGCCTCACAATGAGTAGGTTAAAAGCAGGCTGGACAGAGTTCCCCCGTTCCCAGACGAAGAAACACAAGTTTGCAGATGAGGAGGAGGCAGGTAAAGGTCATGTGAAGGTCACATGGAGAGGGAGAGTCACGATAAGAATCAGAACTCAAAGGCCCTTTATCTCAAGGCAGGCTCTTTTCGACTGCACTGAACTGCCTTTTAAACAGGACACACAACAGAAAGTAACGGAAGCCTGGGCAGACCCCTGTGGGCGGGTTATCTAGTCACCTGGAAAGCAGGAGCTTCTGCTCCCAAGACAGGCAGGGAGACAGTTCTCCAGGGTGTCTCTACACATCTTGTCACAGCTTTTGTTCCTGACTATCTCTTCAAGGGTGTCTGTATAGCAAAAACCCTGGGAAGATGGAGAGAGGGGAAACTGGTGTGCCGATCAGGATCAGAAAGATAATGACTCCTTTGAGGGCCAAGGCTGGACCGATTTGTTGGCAGCTCGTTTATGATGCTGGGAGATTCCTAAGCTTGGGGTCCCCTCAGCTGGGTCACAGACACAGTGAGAGCACACTATCCACGTGGGTCCACTCCACTCCGCCCCACAGCTCTTCAAGGCCAAGGAACACCGATACAAACGTGGAGCCTACACTGCCCGCGATACTGACAGTAATAAAGCTGTCTGTTTGGGTCACCCCTGCTCCTGGGCTCCAAGAACCTTCTGCAAACTGGAAACGTGGTGCAAACTGTCCAGACTGCCTCTCGCTACAATTGCGTAACACTCGAAAGAGTCATCCCAGCTTCAGAACTTCTGTAGGATTGGCCGAGGGCTCCACTGAGATGGCACTGCAGCAGCTCCTCTCCCACCTCGGCCCAGCCCTGCCTCTTTGCCCTTGCACAGATGCAGATTCCAAGAGTGCCCCCTCATAAATCTCCTACATGTGAAAGTGTCAGTTGCTCAGTTGTGTCTGACTCTTCGAGACCCCATCTGTAGCCCGCCACGCTCCTCTGTTGATGGAATTCTCCAGGCAAGAATACTGGAGTGGGTAGCCATTCCCTTCTCCAGGGGATCTTCCCAACCCAGGGATCGAACCCAGGTCTCCTGCATTGCAGGCAGATTGTTTACTGTCTGAGCCACCAGGGAAGCCCATAAATCTCCTGCTTCCTCATCAACAACTCAGGGTCTGCTTTCCAGGGTAGCAACTTGTAGCAAGTGGGGTCTGTGTTCCCCAACTGAGGAACCACACAGTTGTCTTGGATCCAGACTTCAGATCTGAGCTGTAGAAGCCCAGCATGTCTTATGCTTAAGTGACAGAAATCTTTCAGCGGCTTCTGTAATCCTGTGAATTAGAAACAAGCACCCACTCCAAGGCATCAGAGCAAGGAAGATGTGCCCAGTGAGCCATCTCATCCCTGGGGCTACAAGATTAGAGGTATCTCTGAATCTCAGAGACAACCTGCTTCCTTTGCTCTGTTTTTTTGACAATTAAAAAAAAAAAAAGTAGATTTCCTCTTCAGTTGAGCACATCAACTGTAATGGAGGTGACAAAGAAAATACTTACCTTTTGGAAATAAGAACCTAGTGGGTTTTTCACAATGCAAGTGCCACAGATATATTTGGATGGTCTCTTACCTGAGACGCTCCTGGGGTTGGGGTCGCAACTAATCTGGGATTTGGGGCTAACTTCACAATCTCTGCGAAGGGCATGTCTGTTCCAGCTGCAAGGCCTAGAAGGGACAGCTCATTTTGTATCAGTGCATATTGCAAACGAAGGCGTTACCCGGAAATAGCATTTTTATCTCTGGAGTGAGAATATGTTCTAAAACTGGATTATGGTGACAGTTGTACAACTTAATAAAGTGTTTTGTTTTTTTTCTTTTCCTTTATATTGTCTGTGCTGAGTCTTTGTTGCAGCACAGGGGCGTCTCTTGTTGCAGAGTGCAGGCTCAGTTGCTCCGAGGCCTGCAGGATTTTAGTTTCCCTATCAGGGATCAAAACCATGTCCCCTGCATTGGACGGTGGATTCTTAACCACTGGACCACCAGCAAGTCCCACTACTTAGTAAAGTTACTAAAACACACTGAATTGTATAGTCAAGCATGGGTGATTTTTTATATATTATACAATTGTACCTCCATAAAACCATCTTAAAAAGGGGGAGAAAGAGAGCAAAAGTTTCACAAGCAGCCCTCCTTCTCAGCAGGGCCTAGTTTGTCTGAAGTGCATGTTAGGAGGCAGCTAACCTCTGACCTCTGACAGAGGGGAGGGTCTGCCTGCCTCCCCTTCCTCACGTGACTCCACTCTCCCCATGGCTCACTGCATTGCAGTCACCCCAGCTTCACTCAATTCCTTCTTCCCAGAGCCTTTTCACTGGACGGAATGTTCCCTCCTCTCTTTTCAAAGAAGCGGCCTCTAAGAATATCCCTGCCACCCCTCAGCATCTTCCGCTTTCCTCAGGGCGTGTCACACTGCTGCCACAGATTCAAGGTCTCTCCCTTCCTGAGGTGGAAGCTCTGAGAGGCCAGGACTTGGTCTCCACTGGAGCTCTGGTGTCTAGCACTCTGCCGGCATCCAGGAGGCGCTCAGTAAATGCTCACCAAGCAAAGGAGAGATGGGCCTGGAAAGAGGGAAGGCGGCCGGAGGTGGGCAAGGAACAATGAGGAATTTCCAAGCAGATTAAGGAGCAGTATCAGACTGAAGGGAAACTCAAGACCACCAAGAGGGAAGGAGGGCCCACTAAAGACGCGAGGCCTTCCCTCGGAAAGCTGGACTACCCCAGTCCAGAGCTGTGTGGATGAGGGGCCAGGGGCTGGCAGGGTGGCCCCCAGAGAGACTTCTCCAAAGATTGTGGTCCCCCTCCACTCACAGCCTGGCTTTGTGTGACTGGTTTTTGTCCCTAGACATAGCTGGAGAGAATGGACGTGGACATAAAGTGGAAACTGGTATTCTAGGACTTAGCTCAGGTTTTTGTTTTAGATGGTAGCACAGGGCAGGATCTGTAGGTAATCTCTGGCAACTAAACAGGCGCAGAAGGGAATTCCCTGGCTGTCCACTGGTTAGCACTGGGCACTCTCATTGCCAGGGCCCGGTTCAATCCCTGGTCAGGGAACTAAGGTCCCACAAGCCAAGCAGCGCAGGAAAGAAGAAAAAAGGTGGTACAGAAAAATAAGAAAGAAAAACAGTGCAGAATAGTAGTGGAGGCCCCAAAGAGCAGTTCCTTTCCTGTTTTGGCAGAAGGAGTATAAAGTGAACCCCTCTGAAGGCTGGAAGCTTATGGAATGGAGTTTTCAAAGTTCTGAGAAAAACATTTTAAAGTCCTTTGTCCAGCCAAGGTAGCATTCTTTGGGAGGGTGGACATGTAAGCCCTCAGAAAAGTATCACCTACTGAATTTTTTTCTTAAAAATGTATTCAGGCTGTATATTCTAACAAAACTAGCATAGAAATGAAGAAGGAAAAAGAAACTGAAGGGAGTCACCAAAGAAAAAAAAAGAAAAGAAAGACAAAGTCAAAGGTAAGTGTAGATAAAAAGTCAACAGGATGTAAAGTTTGATTAAAAACAAGAGTCTAGAAATAAATTGCCCAATGATCTTTATACGGAGGTGGCACCATGTGGGATGAGGCAGACAGGGGTGAGGGAAGGGAATGAAAGAGTAAGAGTTTATTAAGAGAAGGCTATGCTCCCTGATTAATTCTCAATGTTCAAAGAAAAAAATACAAGGTTAAATAGGTGTGTTAAGAAGTTAAGGATAAATGTGCGAAGAATGGAACCGCCAGAGGGAAAGGACACAGCCCTTGAGGTACATGGGTGGGCAACCTGAGCAGGCAGGGGACGCGGCAAACGGACCACATGGGTGAAACAACATCCCTGTGGGCCTTTGCTGCTCCCCTAGTTTCTGCAATGCCTCCATCAGAGCCACGCTCCCCCCATGGAGCTGTCCAGGGTCCTGGACTTCTTGGCTCTGAAGCATTCACCTTTGTGTCCATTTCCTGCTCTCGTTGAAAAGACAGCTCTGGACGTTATCCACCCCTCCTACCTACCCGCTGTCCAGACTCAGCCAGAATGCCCTCAACCAATGTCTGAGCAGTCTTCATTTAGTTAGGACTGTGCCTCTCTTTTCCAGTTTAAGTAAAGAATAAAGCCACAGAGGGTTTGGGAGGGGAGAGAAGTGAAGCCCGCCATGTTCCTAAAGACTGGGAACATCCCAATCTCCCCTTTCCACTGTCCTCAGCCCAGCCAGTGCCCCAACCGCTTCCAGAGGTGTCTGCCCCCATCCATCCACCTACCATGGAAAGCTCGGTAAGCAGAGCCCACACAGGCTGAGTTGGCGGTGTCTATGACGTACACGGGGGCACCAAACACATCTGCAAGCACCTGGAAAGGACAGAGGTTCTTACTGTGGTGAGTCGTTCCTCAGAGGGAATGTGGACACAGACCTGAATTTCCCAGGCTCTCTTTTCTCATGTCTTCTGATACCTTCGATTCCACCTCTACTGCCTTAAAGGAAGTACATTTGACCATGCCACCCTGGTGATCCTAGGGCTCAGGGTGACCTGGGAGAAGTCCTCATTGGAGGGCCACAGATCTCCAGGTTGTCCCTGCACTGTTCGACCATTTTATCAAAGACAAGGAGGAAGTTTTAGACTGAATGCTTAGCAAACAGCCAAGGTGGAGACGGCTTGGGCTCTGACTATTACTAACAAGCTCAGACAAACCCAAACTAACAAGAGCAGGTCTTACAGGGATAAACATAAGGCTTTCCATGTAGGTCCCCCAAATAAATTATATTAGTTTAGAATAGAGGGCCTGTACTAAGAGGAGCTCACGTGGAAAAGACTCGAGGTTCTTAGTTGATGAGAGATATTGGGGATGTGCTTCCCTAGTGGCTCAGCAGTAAAAAAAAAAAAAAAGAAAAAGAAAGAAAGAAAAAAAAAATTCCCCCTGCAATGAAGGAGACACGGGTTTGATCTGTGGGTCAGGAAGATCTCCTGGAGAAGGAAATGGCAACCCACTCCAATACTCTTGCCATAGGAAATTCTATGGACAGAAGAGCCTGGCAGCCTACAGTCCATGGGGTCACAAAAGGGTCGGACACGACTTGGCAACTAAATGACAGAATTGTTGATGTCCCAACAGATCCCCTTACTGGGCTGGTGTGCACCCTCACCTACACGTCCTGAGAATTGGCTAACAGTTCATGACTGCCTCTCAAAAGAATTGCTCTTGGTTGCACATGCTCAAAAATGCAGAGAGTGAGACTGAACAGAAGGACTTAGATGCAGATTCTCTGGTCATTGAACACATCCAGGTGAACAAAGCCCCCAGGATGGGATGCAGGACTTACAGATCTCACGGTTAGATCAACCGGTACATAAGCTCTCCTTGCTACACTGAGACAATCCTTACTGAAAAAGAACAGATTGCTCCTAAACCAGAAGAGGAGGTTGCACAAAAGAAAAAGAGATTCCAGAAGAAATGGAAGAAACAAAATCTTATGGCCCTGGAATAAATGCCGGAAAAAATAAATGCAAGTAAAAGTGGAAAAAAAAAAAAAAAAGAATTGCTCTTGGAGCTCCCCTGGCAGTCCAGTGGTCAAGAGTCTGTGCCTCGCCATGCAGGGAGTGCAGGTGTAATCCCTGGTCAGGGAACAAGGATCCCACATGCCGCAGGGCACAGTCAAAAAATAAATAAAATTTTTGAAAATTGCTCTTGGCTGAACAGAGGCTCCCTCTCCCAGGAGATCATTCTCACCTCTTCCCATGGTAGCTAGTTGCCCCCTTACTCCAAGGTGGAGCCAAGCCTGCAGCATAGCTCAGGTACCTCATCTCCACCTGGCATGGAGCTGAAGCTGACTCTAGCCAGAACCACATCCTTGCTTATCCTTCTTCCCTTGCCCTGCCTGCTTCCCTCACTCCCTTCTCCTGGGAGCACTCTCCCAACAAATCACTTCTAGAAGAGTTCCCATTTCAGGCTCTGCTTCTAGAGAACCTTACCTAAGGCAAGTATGTTACACGTCAACAGTTGATACACTTACTCAAACAGCTAAGGCAGCCTCAGGCTTATCTAAAACTGCTCAGTGTCCCAGTAAGACACTGACAGACCCACGATGTGACGGCCTGGTCGTCAGATGTTTGCAGGTTGATTCCACTTTGGGTCATATATTTCTAACACAATGAAGGACCAGAAAGACAGTGACAAAGTCTGGCGACTGTTTAACAAGAGGAATGTCTGGGAGAATCAGAGACGTTTAAATTGGAAGGGGGAACCTTGAGGAAGAGAAGAACACTGGCCTTAGATGTCAGAAGATCTGCTGTGAAAGACAGGCACTTTCTGTGTGACTCCAGAGGCCGATGCTGGGATCAGAGAGTGGAGCTGGACAGGGCAATGGATTTCACTGAGTGTAAGATTGAACCTGTTCTCCATGTGAGCCGTAAAGAGCTGGCTTCCTGGGAGAGAATGAGCTGTAAGCTCCCCATCTCTGCAGGATTGGGAACAGAGGCAGTGTTAACTGCTGAGTCCCTTGCTCTTAGAAGTATTAGACATGGAAGAGGCCCCAGTGCAGAGCTTGCTACCAGCACTTACCTGTAGGATGTCTCTGTTGTGAGATGCTCCTCCAGTGGCCAAAATCTTTGTCTTGGGCACTGCAAGGAAAAACAAAAAACAAGACAAAAAAATGGCCGTGACAATTTCCCCAAGGCAGAAAGGGCTGTTGTTCAGAGTTCTTCTACCACAAAAGGCTAGTGTCGGGTCAATGCCTCTTGCTTGTCACACGGGGCTTGGGGGGAGATCTGAGGCTGGCTCTGTCCACGTGGACTTGTGAGGCCACTGCCTCACCCACCTCTTGGGGATGCAAGAGGGCACACAGGACGGTTCTAAGGTCCTGGCAATGTTGCACTTCTTTTTTTTTTTTGGATGTCATTTGTTTCAGAGTACAAGGACAGAGGTTTTTTGTGTTTTTTTTTTAACTTTTCAAAAGTATTTATTTATTTACGTTTGGCTGTGCTAGGTCTTTGCTGCTGCACGGGCTTTTCTCTAGTTGCGGTGCGAGGGCTTCTCGTTGCGGTGGCTTCACTTGTGTGGAGCGTGGGCTGTAGGGCCTGCAGGCTTCAGTGGTTGTGGTGTACGGGTTCAGCAGTTGACCAGGAATCGAACCCATGTCTCCTGCATTGCCAGGTGGATTCTTTACCACTGAGCCACCAGGGAAGCCTCGGTGTTGTGTTTCTTAACCAGAGTGCTCAATGAACAGGTGTTTGATTTTTTTACTCTGTTTTTACAGTTAGCCGTATGAAGCATATATTCTGCTGCATGCAAGATATTTTCCACAATGAAAAATAATAAACTGCCATCTAGTAAAAGACATATAGTTCCACTTCAGGTTAAAATGGAGATGACCAAGAAAGAACATGCTTTGTACTGTAACAATGAGAGACCGCTGAAGCAAAAAATATATATATTTATTTAATGCTAACAAAAAGTGGTAAACGCAGGGAATTCTCCAGTGGACCAGTGGTCAGGACTTGGCAATTTTACTGATAAGGGCCTGAGTTCAATCCCTGGTCGGGAACTAAGATCCCACAAGCCATGCGGCATGCCCTCCTCCCCCACAAATAAGTTGTAAATGGAAAGAAGTATAAATAAATTCTGGAATGAGATGAGCCCTTAAACGCTGACTTGCCATACCTGTAGTACAAGATAGGTGGCGTAATGACCCTCCAGAGGCATATAAACAACCAGAAGAGAGAACCTGCCAGGCATTAGGTGGTGTTGGTATGAAAAAGGTGTCCCAAAGGCAGAGCTAGTCCTCAGCATCCCCACGCCTCCCCCACGGGCCGCCTAAGTGGTGATGTGGAAGCTGGGGCAGGGCGGGAAAACAGAGGGAGCGCTCTGTAATCTCATAGTGCTTTCATCCCTAAACTCCTGTGTCACAGGACTCTTTTACAATAAAAAGGCATTTATTTATTATGCAGGTATTTGAAAACAAATGTTATAAGCCCCTCTCAGCCTCCCCCATCTTCGCCCTCGGCCACGAAGAGAGTGCCTGGGCTGGGAAGAGGGGAAGGGATGACAGCCAGCTAAGAAAACAATTCAGGACACACGGGTAGATGTTCCCGTGTGATTCCATGTTGGAAAATCAAACCATACTCCATTCACGACTGCAAGAGGAGTCAGCTGGGCACGATGTAAAGCACCACGAAGGCTCTGACAGAGTTTGGGTTTGTATGTACCCTTTGTAGGTAAAACGGGAACAGGACTCTGGCTTTATAAAAATAAGCTCATAAAGGGGACTGAAAGAAAGTGCTTCCAGACTGCATGAGTGGTTAGGGAGATGAGATGGGATTATAGGTGGTTTTCTCTCCTTTATTTTCAAAACTTGCTATTATAAGGCTGCTTTTTTAAAAAAAGTTTTTGGCTGCACCACACAAGATGTGGGGTCCTAACTCCCCAACCAAGTTTCAAACTCGTGCCCTCCACACTGGAAGCACAGTCTGAACCACTGGACCGCCAGGGAAGTCCGTAAGGCTTTGTTGCTCTTATAAGTCAACCTAAACATAACGAAACATACGTGGAAACGTAAGCTGAAAAGGAACCATGGCGTTGGCCCCGCCCAGCTGGGCGCATGTGTGTCCTGGTGTCTAAATATCAAGACAGGGATCATTCCTTAAAGGAAGCAGATGCAACCCAGTAGTTAAGAATCTAGAGTCTAGAACCAGAGTGGCTTGGTTCAGAAGGTCTGCCAGCCTGGAACAAGTGACACAACACCTTGAGCCTTGGTTTCCTACTTTGGGAAGCAGGAGTGATATCCACCCCAGAGATATTGCTGTTAATAAAGATAAAAGTGCTTAGGAACCGGGCTGGGCACACAGTAGACACTCGGTACATACTGACACCTGCTATTATCATGATTGCCAGTCTTACTTCAGACATCTTTTTATTCTTCTTAGACATTATTAAAATGAGATTATGACTGTTCAATACAGAAATGAGAGGGACCTCCCTGGCGGTCCAGTGGTTAGGACCCAGCACTTTCACTGCCAGGACCTGGGTTCAATTCCTGGTCTGGGAACTAAGATCCTGCAAGCTGCTCAGCTGGGAACATGATGCCTGCAGTCCGTGCAGCCCTTGTGCCCTTTTAGGTTCAAGCATGTCCATTCATGTGATCTTGTTTTGAGAGGAGCTCAGCAGAGCTGGAAGGACAGGTTTGATTCACCCTGTTAAGCTTGCTAAGAGGATAAGTAACTTTACGCTGTTTGCACAAGAATTGCTTCAGAGGCTGGGAATGCTGACATGATTGCACTAGTCCCCTGGAGCCCAGGAAGGTCTCTCCACTCTCACTGCCTCTCCCTACATACTGGGCCAGTGGGGACAGCCCCCCAAAGTGCCCCCTGCTGACGACCAAAGAACCCTTCCGGCCATTCACTCATGTCCACCTCAGCTCTGGCCCTGTCCTGCTCACCTGGGCTCACTTCTCAGGGAGCTTAGAAGCCTGTGGAGACCCTTGGGGAATTTCTTTTTACACTTTTGGTGGAAGAGTGGGACTGTTTATAAAAGTTCAGTTCAGTTCAGTCACTCAGTCGTGTCCAACTCTTTGTGACCCCGTGGACTGCAGCACACCAGGCCTCCCTGTCCATCGCCAACTCCTGGAGTTTACTCACACTCATGTCCACTGAGTTGGTGATACCATCCAACCATCTATCCTCTGTCATCCCCTTCTCCTCCTGTCCTCAATCTTTCCCAGCATCAGGGTCTTTTCCAATGAGTCAGTTCTTTGCATCAGGTGGCCAAAGTATTAGAGTTTCAGCTTCAGCATCAGTCCTTCCAATGAATATTCAGGACTGATCTCCTTTAGAATGGACTGGTTGGATCTCCTTGCAGTCCAAGGGACTCTCAAGAGTCTTCTCCAACACCATGGTCCCATGGCTAAGACTCTACGCTTCCAATCCAGAGGGCTCAGGCTCCTTCCCTGGTCAGGGAACTAGGATTCCACATGCTGAAATGAAGATCCTGCATGCTGCAGCTAAGACCTGATGCAGCCAAATAAATAAATCTTTAAAAATGAAAAAAAAAATGTTGTTGAGCTGTATACATCCTAACAAATGCACATGTGCACCATATGCTGACAGCCTGACGTGTTTTCAACTGAAGACACTTGTATAACCTATGAAACAGAGTCTCACCAGCACCCCAGAGGCATCATGGCCCCCCGGAAGGTAACTACCAACCAGCCAGACTTCCAACGACAGCAGACACTTTCGTCTGCTTTTGAACCCGCTGTACACAGAATCTGTCACACACTTTTGGGTTGGTTTCTTCTGCTCAGCGTTTTCATTTGTGAGACGCATCCATTTTGCTGTGCTTGGTTGAGGCTGGTTTACCTTCATTTCTGTGTAGGATCATGTCATCTGAACACACCACGAGGCATTTATCCTACCTTCGACAGACACTGGGTTGTTTCCAGCAGGGGTGTCAAGCACAGGGCCCCGGGGAGTGGCCTTCTGCACGACTTTAGTGAACACGTGTCCACATCTCTGTCCTGCATCCACCGGGAAGTGAGGTTGCCAGGTGGGTTTGTACGCAGCTTTAGTAGCTGCTGCCTAACGGGTTTCCAAAAAGGTTTACCTAGTGCCTACTTTTAAAGTGTCCTTTTTACCTGATAGGTTCAAAGACATAAAATACACACTCCACAGGACTTGGATTGTCGGTAGAAGTATCATGAGACCCTCAAGCTGAGAGGATTCCAGGGGGTTCAACCTTCTGTTGACCACAGCTGCTGCCCAGAGGGATAAATACATCTCGGAAACCTGGACTCTGTGGTCAGCTGGTCCAACATCCTTCAGACTCCCCCAGACCATTCCGGCAACATCAGTAGGGGCACTCACTGACCTCCTAAAGCTGCCCATCCATCGCTCAGTTCTTAGAAGTCCCTTCCTCCCGTGGGTCTGCCCCGGCCCTGGTTCTGCCCTCTCCATTGCAGGTCTCTCGGTGGTTCTACATCCCCTCTCTTCCCTGTTCAAGCTGAAATGCCCAGAGCTGTGCCCCACGGGCAGGGGTGTGCCCAGAAGGTGAAGGTTCAGTGATGGCCCCCCCCAGACCTTTGCCACCCGCATTGCCTGTGTCCTCAGGATCCCAAGCTTAGGACATTTTGTCTGCAGGATGGGGCTGAGGGTTATAGACAGATCTCTCAAATCCTACAGTTCCTGGCCAGGAGATGAGGCCACTGGTGCCAGAGCAGAGAGGCAAGAACAACCCACCTCCTAGTCTATGCCTGCCCACAGGAAGAGTCCACCTCATCCCCCCACCAGGTCCAGGCTCTATTTCCCTCCTGCAAAAACAAGGACCCCGTGATGGAGCCTTAAGAGTGTCCATGAGGCCTGGTGTGAAGGCAGAAAGGGTCTCAAGCACCTCAGTGTGTGAGCAGGACCCCTGGACCCCACTCCAGAACACAGCCCCCTGGCAGCTCACTTACTGACTCGATAGCCCAGCGCCTCAGCATGAATCTTCTTGGCCATGAACTGTCCCTCGATCAGTGCTCGAATCTCTACATCCTGGGGGAATGCCGAGACCTGTCTCCAGGAGAAAGTGGACAGAGTGAAGAGCTCTCATTGTCCACTCACTCTGTGTGTGTGCGTGTGTGTGTGTGTGTGTGTGTGTGTGTGTGTATGCGTGTGGTGTGTATGTGTGTGTCTGTGGGTATGTGTGTGTGTGTGTGTGTGTGTGGTGTTTTTAAACAATAGCCCAGATCTGGTGCTCATGACAGACCTCCACTGGAGCTCACCCATAAGTGGTGTTCTTGAACCACTGACTTTGCCTGTCAAACACACACACACACACACACACACACACACACACACGTGCACTCATGGCCTCACTCACCCCAAAGTGGACTTGGGGAGTCAGAGCATGGGAGAGCTCAGGCTCAGTCTGTATGGGATTAATCTCCGGCTTATGGGATTAGCAGATACAAACTACTGTACATAAAATAGATAAGTAACAAGGATTTACTGTAAAGCACAGGGAATCATAGTCAATATCACGTAATAACCTATAAAATATATACAGGTTACATATTTTTTCAGAATATAATTTGAAGAAAAACTGAATCGCTGTGCTGCACATCTGAAACTAACACAATATTACAAATCAACTACACCTCAAATCAAAATTTTTTTTCAAGTATTTGTTTTATCACTGGCTGATTAAATGAATGAGGTCCCTAAAGCTAGCATAATTTCATAGGTATTTTGAAAAATTTAATAGTCAAAAATGGAGTCAACGTAGCTCAATTGACCAATAACATACATACCTCATGGTTTTCTGCAGTAAACCTATGACGCCCAATAATTTCTGGGGTGATTTCCATGACATCAAAATAAAAACCTGAAACAAGACCAGGAAAAGATTAGCTATCAGTGGTCAAAAATAAAAGATCAGCTTCTCAACAGCTTTGGAAAAAAGCAGGGTGAAATGACCCTACATCCCTGTTCCCTGGGCCTCCCATTCCCTGGAGGAGACTGTGAATATTCTAAGGTCCTTCTCTCCAGCAAGACAGAGGGAAACTGGAAAGGCCTAGGCTAGCTCCTCATGGAGACAGTTCTTCCTACACTCACCTGGCAGCCCAAGCCAGGGGGCAGCTGGCTGTCCAACTAACCCTACCTAAAATGCCAGCATAGGTTTGACCCAGGGAGGCATGTTCCCTCCCTGCTCAGATGGCCTGCCCCAGGGCGGGGCACTTTTCCTAACAGGACCTGGTGTCTGGGGCAGAAAGCTGCATGTGGGGATGCACCGGGGCAGAGCAGACACTGTGGCTGCCACCTCTGATGCTGTCACCAGGAGCTTCCAGGGCACAGAAGATGCAGCTCTGGCCTGGTCTGCCGCTCCCCGCCTCACTCAGATCGGGGGGGTCCCACATGAGTTTTAGGGCCCATAGAGCAGAAGTGGAGACAGTCAGGGCTCCCCTTGGCTCATCCCCGGCCCTGTCCTGCCCCCCCAGCAGCTGTTCCCTCACAGGCCCGCTCAGCAGCCTACCCAGGTTTCCGCTGTTCCCCATCCCTGTGGACTGCAGCGCCTTGGAGAACTTGCTCCAGGAACCAGAAGCAGACTCATCACGGATCTTCTCTCTCATCAGGGAGCCGTTTTTAAAGCTGCAGAAGTGCACACACAACCCTGAGGGAGGTGCTAGGTCTGTTCTGAGTGGATCCACGGGCTTTGGGGAAGAGTCCCAGGTAGAGGGGCTGCAGGTCAGGCTGGACCCCACCCCAGCCAGTGCACAGCAAGGACCTGAGGTTCCGCCTCATGTAGCAAGCCCGGTGCACCTCCCCAGGAGTCACCAGAAAATGCACTTGTCCTGGGGGCTCTGTCTACAGAGGAGGCTGCCACGAAAGAGTCCCAGGGAGAGACAGAGCTGTGGTTTCGGCACATTGTACCCTCTGGACAATGGGCAGAACTGGCCAGATTTACTAGACTGACATATTCTCCAGTGGTTCCTGGAGCTTAAAGGCTAAAAACCTTCTCTTGGTAGCTTCCAGCAGGTCGCCAAATGCCTGTTTGGAAGATGCAGAACAAACCCCTTTCATGAGAACTGTCAGGAGGCAGGATGCCCTTACTGCCATTGGTTGAAGGTCCACCATGTGCCAGATACATCGTAACATCACTATGAAGTAAACCTCTTGATCCTCCCATTTCATGGGCAAAATGTGGCTAAGATATGCTCTGGGGTCTACCTCAGGCCACACGCAATACAGGTGTTGGGGATGGAATTTGTACCTGGGCTTGGGAGAGACTTCAGGTCCTGGGCGCTTCCCCCCACCGCACCCCAACACCAACTCTGCTCTCGGCAAGACCCAGTGAGTCCCTGGGGTCTCAGGTGCCCCCAGAGCCTGCTCAGTGGAATGCCCCGGGGGCTCCACACGGTGCCAGCCCTGCCCACACCTCCTCCCCCACACCCAGCCTACCACAGGAGTGCCATGTAGTGCTGGGGGTCAACCGGGTTGCAGAAGATGTGGCCTTCCAGGGCAGGCGTGGGCTCCTGGAGCCAGAGGAACAGCGTGTCGCTGGTGCCCAGGCTGACCTGGAGAGAGACAGGCAGAAGTGAGGCGGCTCCACCTCTGGCACTCCAGCAGAGCCGCCCTGACCCCCTCCTCGCTTCACTGTCCAGGCTGCAGACCCTTGGATTAAATGCCATTTCTTCAGCGAAACCTCTGCTGACCCTCCCACACCAAAATCCAAAGTCAGCTCCCCAGATTCGAGCTAGCACGAATTCCGTGGGCTGTTTTTCTAGAACTTACTACAACTACCTCTAAGTCATGGATCAGGTGACGACTGGTTTCCCACTAGAAGCAGAAGGGTCTGGGTTATGTCTTTATCGCCTGGAGGGCTCACAGTCCTCTGGCCCGAGGTCTGACCCTTCTGCCTGTGCTCACTGTCAAGGCAGGCAGGGGACCTGTCTACTCAGCACAGGCAACTGACCTCCTAAGAGAGGAGCTGTGGGCAGGTCCTGTGGCCTGGGTCTCCCTCTCCCCTCCCTCAGCTGCCTTTTGACCCTGGATGCCCCACTGATAGGATACTGCTGACACCCAGTACCCTCGTCCCCTGGGGCAGGAGCTGACCCCGCCTCTGGGAGGGAGAGGTCACCTTACCGCAATGTCACCTTCCTCCAGCCTCATGCCTGCCAGGGAAGCTGAGAACGGGAGGGGAGCCTGTGGTTAGCTGGAGGTCGCAAGGGAGCCACTTAGCAAACCAGTCACCTCCCTCAGATGGAGTGAAGCCCCCACCTCCAACCCCAGCCTACAAGCTGAGAGAGAGGCAGGAGCAGGGTGGGATGAGGGCCAAGGACGCCCCAAAGGCCAGGAGGTGAGACTTGGACCATACAGAAGGCTGAGCACCGAACAACTGATGCTTTTGCACTGTGGTGTTGAAGAAGAGTCCCTTAGAGAGCAAAGAGATCAAACCAGTCAATCCTACAAGAAATCAACCCTGAATACACATTAGAAGGGCTGATGCTGAAGCTGAAGCTCCAATACTTAGGTCACGTGATGCAAAGAACTAACTCACTGAGAAAGACCCTGAAGCTGGGAAAGACTGAAGGCAGAAGAAGAGGGCGACAGAGAATGAGATGGTTGGATGGCATCACAGATTCAATGGACATGAACATGGGCAAACTCCAGGAGATAGGGAGGGGCAGGGAGGCCTGGGCTCACAAAGAGTCAGACTGAGGGACCAAATGACAGCAACCAAGGCCAGAAGTTGGGGTTTCTGTGCTCCAGGCCTCTGATTGGGCTCAGAAGCTGCATCTACAGGGATCCACAGTCCCCACCCTCTGTTAGGACACACAAGGTGAGGCCTGAGTATGGGGCTGTCCCCGACCTCAGCTGGGAAGGAAAGGGGCAAGATTATGTTGACTGTTCCCTTTGACATGAGGCCCATGGCAGCTTGTTTATCTGCCTTGCTCACTGATACACCAGCTGTCAGAGCTCTGGACTCAGAAATCCCACCTCTAAGCCTGCAGGGACAAGGGACAGGACAATGTCTGCACTGTCTAAATACTAAAAGCCATTCCTACCTCACCTTTCACTTCCATCCGAGGGAGACTGGTGAACTGAATGCCAGAGCAGTGGAACCCAAGACAACCACATACGAAGTTCACAAAAACACTGCCTTGGTTGATTAAAATGTGTTATTTATGGGCACAGAAAAAGAAAGTTAGAAGGACTAGTCCTCAAAATTTTAATTGTGGTTATCTCTGGATTAAGGGATCGTGGATGATTTTTTTACATTCTTCCCTTGGTTTGTCAGTACTTAAAATCTGTTCCTGCAATGAAGAGGTATCCCTGGTATACAAGAAAAAAGCGTAAGACTAACACATTATTTGAGGTGGCAGGAGAGTGAAGGTCAGACTTAGGGAGGGACTGGCTGAGGGCTACCTGCCTGGTACTTCCAACATTCAACCTGAAAGCAAAGCCCCAAAGGAAGGTTTAAAAAGCTGCTTCTTTGTCATTCCTTCTCAAACTTGCCCAGAAGCTCATGTTTCAGCGGTAAAAAAGCAGGCCCATTATTTTCCCTGACATTCTTCTAGTTGATAGAGTAGGCCTAAGAATATACATTTTTCTAAAAAGACTCAAGGTTACCGAAAGGGAAAGGGGAGAGGGGATAAATTAGGAGGTTGGGATTAACATACACACATTAATATACATAAAATAGACAAGCAACAAGGAAGCACAGGGAACTCTACTTAACACTCTGTAATAACCTATATGGGAAAAGACTCTGAAAAAGATACATGTCTACGTATAACTAAATCACTTTGCTGGACGTCTGAAAGTAACGCAACGTTGCAAATGAACTATATTCCAATATGAAAATATATATAGTTATATTTTTCTTCTAATGAGACTTGATGAAGTTATTTCCATTTTAAAAGAAAACAAACCTGGCCCGCAAAGTGTAGGGCTGTCCTGAGTTGCGCACCAGCTGCTCTTTTCTGAGGGAGACTGGGCCCCTCAACCTTTAGGATAGATAGGAACTGGGGGCCTGGCATCCCCGGGGAAGCCTGGGCACCAGAACACGCCCGTCGCAGCCCAGAGCTGCCTCTCAAACTAGCGCCAGGAGGACAGGCCTCACACCTCGCTGCTGCAGGAACTGGGTCAATGTCCACCAGCCTCCGTCTCACCTCATCTCAGGCCCCTAAGGAACATGAGGGGCCCTTCCCCAAAACCTGCTCTGAGTCTGGGTTTGTGCCTTGACAAAAGGGCTCTGTGCAAAGGGCTAGAGAATCTGCTCAGGGACAGGGCGGCCCTCGTCTGGGTCCTGGGAGCTCCCAGCAGATGCCAGAGTGGTGGTCACCCTGGAAGGGAGGGGACACAGCCAGGACACTGACGCAACCACACGGTGGCAGGGACATGCTCACGTGCCCCCAGCTCCAAAGCAGACGGGCCCAGAGCAGACCTCGGAGCACCATAAGTGCTATTTATACTGGGGACAGAAACAGCAGTAATGGCAACTTAAATGCTTTTTTCTCCTGGTCACAAAAGTACACACAGATACTGCAGGCAATATGGAATTTAATAGCATCATTATGATGAAGGGCTTCCCAGGTGGCACTAGCGGTAAAGAACCCACTGCCGAAGCAGGAGACATAAGGGACACGGGCTCAATCCCTGGGTTGGGAAGACCCCCTGGAGGAGGCATGCCAACCCACTCCAGTATTCTTGCCTGGAGAATTCTATGGACAGAGGAGCCTGATGGGCTACAGTCCATGGGGTCACAAAGAGTCAGACACGACTGAAGCGACTTAACACACGACACATTGTGACGACGCGTGCATTTTAACAAGACCTTCAGCTCCATTCTTAGGCACACAGCTCCACTCCTAAACACAAGTGCCTCTTTTTACTTCATTTTTGCCGTCCACATCCTCATCTGCATAACCAGTAGGAGGCAAGTACAGGGAGGCTGTGGGTGTGGAAGCCAGGGGGAAAGCTGAAGCCAGACCCCAGCCTCCACCACAAAGCAGCCCAAACCCTTTCATGTGCACCTCTCAGGCTCACTTTCTTAGAGCAGGAATGGCTGCACAGGGTGGCAATTTGGCATAGAGTTGCCAGATAAAATACAGGGCACTCAGTCACATTTCAATTTCAGAGAAATAACTTGGGATACACACTGAAAAAGCATGTTGTTTGAAGTTCAAACAATGCCTGAGTTACACTTACACTACTAGCTCATCATTTGTCCTTCCTCTGAGTTCAAGTTGGTACTGTATTTGCATTTATTCTATTTCTGTTTACTTTTTCCATCAACCCTGATTTGGTGGCTCATTAGGAAAGGGCTGCCAGGATGAGGTGAGGGGCAGCAGTCTGGGGCCATTTGGCCTTCCTTGAGAGACCTGTCGGGAAACCCCAGAGAAGAGAAGGAGGAAGAGGAACCAAGAGGCTTCGATGAGGAGTAAGTCGTATCTACATCACTGACTCGATGGACATGAGTTTGAGCAAGCTCCAGGAGATGGTGAAGGACAGGGAAGCCTGGCATGCTGCAGTCCACGGCGTCGCAAAGAGTCCGACACAGCTGAGTGACTGAACAACAACACGTCAGAAAAGGGGTGAGAGTCTTAACGCTGGGTACTGGAGGAAGAGGTGGAGGAACTGAGAGGCTTACTTTGGAACAGAAAAGGCAGGTCAGGGAGGGTGGGCTTGACTGTCTTCCTCCACTGATCAGCTCTCACCTTGCTGGGCAGCCCTGGGTGGCCCCAGGTGGGTACCTGTACCCTGTGGGTACAGCCAGGGCCAAGGCAGGGCAGGTATAAGGAGTCAGTGTTCAGGCGAGCAGGGGAGCAGGTGGCTACGGAGAGAGGGCCTACCAGACAGGCCTCCCCAGGAGGTTGGTTGGCATTCGCCAGTGTTCAGCAAGGACCAAAGCAGGCTACTGGGGGGGTGAAGTCCCAAGAGGTACTCACCTGGGTTGTCCCCAGTGAAGGCCACCACTTTGCATTCTGGAGGAAACCCATAGCGCTGGACAAAGTAGGAAGAGATGGCTCCCTGAGGAGAGAAAGCAAGTGTGTTCTACAGAAGCAAATCCCACCTGCTTGGCACAGCTGCCCACCTTCAGGCCACGGGAAAGCAACAGGCCTGGGTGGGGCCGAGAGGCTCATCACAGCTGGGACGTCCTGTTCACAGAACACCAGCGGAGCCCAGCACGGGGCTGGAACCATGAACACAAAGTTGTCTCACTGCCTCAAGGCACGCTTGATTTTGAGAGTCAAGGCAGCTAGAATAAAACTGCCCCCAACGTGGGCTCGCTTTGTAAGCCCCAAATTCCGGATGTTACATTAAAAATTATTAAACAAACTTGTGGAAATAGATAATGCCTTACACACATGCTCTAACAGCCCAGCAATCAGATCATGAGCAATCAGACATGCATACGCAGAGGTCAATGTTCTAAAGAAAATAAACCAAGGAAAGGCGCCGTGGGGGAAGAGCCTCCACCAGGAACCAAAGCTCTCAGGGCCCCTTCGAGACTTCCTGTGGGATCAGAGGGCAGGGATACCTTCTAGACAGACCTACAGTCTTTAGAAAGCATAGTTATGAAAAGAAAGCTCCCCGACCCCACCCTCTCCTTTCCCTGACTTTCTCTTATTCCAAAAATTTAAAATAAATGATGAGATTTCCGGGACTTCGTTAGTGGCCCAGTGGTTAAGAATCTACCCTTCCACTGCAGGGGGCGTGAATTAGCTCCCTGGTCGAGGAACTAAGATCCCACATGCCCAGTGGCACAGCCAGAAAAACTTTTAGAAAAGGGATTTCCCACTGTCTGGGAAGACCACTTTGCTCCATCCAACAACATTTCGGATTTCCACGAGAATAAAGCCTGGGAGATAAATGTCTTGGCCTGGGTTGCCTCAGAGAACAGAGTCTGAGTCAGGGCTTGTGCAGGTGGCTTATTTGGGGAAGTGACCCCAGGAAATGAGGGTGGGGGTTGAAAGAATGAAACGGAAGGGTACTCTGGGGAGCCGGTGCTGGCTTGGGCAGCATTTGAGGCAGGCTGTCCTCTTGCAGGTGGGACAGGGAGCAGCTCTGCACAGCTCCTCACAGGAGAAAGGTGTGTGTGTGGGGGGGGGGTTAACCCCGATCCCCCAGGCTGGCAGAGCACAGCTGCAGAGTTCCAGAAGCCCCCAGGGCAGAAGAGGGAAATGAGCTACAGCTCAGGCAGGAGGCTGCCAAGGGACACGTGAGGCCACAACTCCTGGCGAAAAAGGTGGGCTGGGAGGTTGCGAGGCGGAGGCGTCGCTACATGACATCTCCAAAAATCTTCCTGCAGAAGGGGAGAGAAAGCCATCTGGGCACCACCTTCAGAAAAAGAGATGACAGAAAACATGAATTTTCCTTGTTTCCCCCCATCACGTGGGTACATATGTTTCAAACGAAAACACACTTTTCCAAATCAGTTCTTTTCTGTTCCTCAAGCTGCTCGCGTCTGCACGAGGCCCCTCTTGGAGGCATGTGTTCTTGGTGTAAGGCAAACAAAGCTGGCTGCCGTGGACAAAACACTGCTCTCCATCGACTGGAAACTAAGAGCCGTGTGCAACACCGGTCCCAGAGGTTTGGCTGTTTTCTGTTCGCCCTTCCTTTTTCCCTTTCTGCTGTGCATCAGCCTGCCTGGGTTCTGAATTGTCTGCTTCTATGGAGCAGGACACCCTTAGCTCTGTGTGCTGGCTTCACGGCACCCTCTGGGTGATATGTGCGTGCTCAGTCGCGTCTGACACTTAACCATCCCATGGTCATTCTATCCCAGGCAAGAATACTGGAGCAGGTTGCCATTTCCTCCTCCAGGGGATCTTCTTGACCCAGGGATCAAACCCATGTCTCCTGCATTGGCAGGCGGGTTCTTTACCACTGAGCCACCTGGGAAGCCCACCCTCGGGATGATGATGACGATCTGGCTTTGACATTCTGCTCGTGGTGGCAAAGGCTGTTTTCAGCTCCTCCTGTTGATAGATAAGTGTTTCCATGGCTGGAACTGCCAACAGGAGGGACTCGTGGTAGCCTGGTTCTCCATGGGCTCTGGTCTCCCTCACAGCTAACACTCTGCCCCACTCAGCGCTTCCACTTGTTCTGGTGTGGGGAAGGTGCTTCCCACCAAATGGCCGAGTGCAGGGTGCTCTAAGAACTCAGTTGGCCAACTAGGAGAAACCAGAGCATGGACAGTGGCTATGCTGAACATGGGTGCCACACGGATGGTTAAAGTTCTTTCACCGAATCGTTCCCTTTATCAGATATGTATGCTTAGTTGCTCAGTCATGTCTGACTCTTTGAGACCCCGTGGACTGTAGCCCGCCAGGCTCCTCTGTCCATGGGATTCTCCAGGCAAGAATACTGGAGTGGGTTGCCATGCCCTCCTCCAGGGGATCTTCCCCACCCAGAGACTGGACCCAGCTCTCCCACTCTACAGGCAGATTCTGTATCATCTGAGCCACCAGGGAAGCAGATGTAGATTTTGCAAATATTTTCTCCCAGTTGGTAGGCTGCCTTTTCACTTTGTTAATGGTTTCCTTTGCTGTGCAGAAGCTTTTTATTTTGCTGTAGTTATATTTGTTGGGTTTGCTTTAGTTGTCTCTGCTTTTAGGGTTTTTTTCTTAATATTTATTTGGCTATGCCAAGTGTTAGTTGCAGCACACTGGATCTTCAATCTTCATTTTGGTGGCATGCAAACTCTTACCTGTGGCAGGTGGGATTTGGTTCCCTGACCAGGTTTGAAGCTGGGCCCCCTTCACTGGGAATGTGCCGTCTTAGCCACGGGACCACCATGAAAGTCCCCTGCTTTTAGTTTCAAATGCAAAAAAAATCTCTGCCAAGATGAGTATCAAGGAGCTAACCACCTGTTTTCTTCTCAGAGTTTTACGGTTTCAAATTTTAGATTCAAGCCTTTAATCCATTATGGATTAATTTTTGTATCTGGAGTAAGACAGTGGTCCGGTCTCATTCTTCTGCATGTGGCTATCCCAAGTGTTCTTCATATTAGCCCTGGGACCAAGCACCATCTTAAGTATATTACATGTATCACCTCATTCATTCTGCACAACAGCCTGACAGATAGAAAGTAGTAGCGTTCCTACCGCTCCAGAGACAGTGGAAGTGAAGAGGAAACAGGCACAAGGTCACAAAGGCGGTTAGCAGCAGAGACCACTTCCACCCCAGACGGTGCGGCTCCAGGGCCGGTGCTCTCCCCAGATCATTGGCACTTCTTTTTATTTTCTCCAGACTGCCTGCCCCAAGCTTCATTGGTGGTCCCTATCCCTTAAATTTCCATCTTGTGCATTTTTTCCTAAGGAGTGCAATCACCCAGAACATATGCCTTCAATCCTTTTCCCATTCTAATTATTTTCCAGGGCGCAATTTTCCAAAGTCCACTCCCCAGCCCCCTCACCCCCTCACCCCCTCACCCCCTCACCCCCGCCACGAGGCAGGAATCTGCAACCAGGCCTGAGCACCTGAATGCAAGGCAGGGATCCAGACATTGTGCACTGACTCACGTCAACTACTTATCTTGTACTAGACAAAGTTCCAAGTGTGCGTGCCCTTGTGTAAATGGATGGATGTGTGTGTGTCGGGGGTGGGGTGTGTGTGTGTACTATACCACTTCCCCAGCAGCAAACCAGCTCTCCAGTGAGCCTCGCCACCGGGCAGGGGACCTACCACAATGGAGCAGGATGGCACCGGCCGGCCAAGCTTCTCCTCTAAGCGAGGTGCGCAGGCCCCAAGGCAAGCCTGTGACCAGACTTTGTCCTGAATCTGCAGCAAATTCATTCCAGAACCTAAGGAAGGAAGGATACAAGAAGGAAAAAACAAATTTTTTTTAAAAAATGTGTCCTTTATTCATTTTTTTCCCCAATTTCTGGGCCATACTTTGTGGCATGTGGGGTCTTAGTTCCTCAGCTAAGGAGCAAACCCACGCTCCCTCTATTGGCAGTGTGGAGTCTTAACCACTGGACTGCCAGGGAAGTTCCAAGAGAAATCTTTTAAAAAATCTTTTGTAAAAATGCACAAATCTAGCCAAGAGTGGATCATTCTCACAGCAAACATGTACCTGGAGCTCTTCCCTGATGGAATGTATACAACAGCTCTGGGTCACTCTGCAGTGGGCCTCTGGTCTCTAAGACCTGGTCAGGGGAGGCAGCTCCCAGCAGCAGCATCTAGGATGGCTCTGAGTGTCCCCTGGGGTTCAAGGCTCTGAGGCAGCCCTGGCACCAATGTGGGTTTCTCAATCACATCTAACTTTTCGAGGGAAGTTCTCAGATGCCTCCAAACTTCCTCATACTCATCACTAAGATCAGCTATGTGTGTGTGAAAGTCACTCTGTCATGTCTGACTCTTTCCGACCCCAGGGACTGTAGCCTGCCAGTCTCCTCTGTCCATAGAGTTCTCCAGGCAAGAATCCTGGAGTGGGGAGCCGTACTGTTCTCCAGGGATCTTCCTGACCCAGGGATCAAACCAAGGTCAGTCTCTTGCACTGCAGGCAGATTCTTTACCGTCTGAGCCAACAGGGAAGCCCTGGTGATCAGCTAACTCTTCCCTAAAATAATCTACTTCTCCTGAGGATGGAGAGTGGGGAGAATCCAGAGCACAGGTGGATGGGCCTCTTCCTGGGGCCCAGGAGGACCCTGCCTCAGACCAGTGGGCTGGGTGCTGCTGGAGCCCTGTCCCCATGTGAGATGGTTAGACAACTGGTAAATTAGTAGGTGACTTCTAAGGCGACAATGAGGGGAACGGGTGGAGGCCCAGCTGAGGGTGAAGCTCAGTCGTGTCCAGAGCAGCAGTGGAACTTTCTCCGGTAGCGCTCAGCAGCCCGGCTGCGTGTGGAGAACACCGGTGGGAACGGGCTGCTCCATGTGTAGCTCTCTGCTGGCCTAGCTCCAAGGAGCTGGGCTCCTGGGCAGGAGGAAGCTTTTCTTCTCCAGATCGTGAGCAAAGCTTGGGGAGCACTCCTTCGTCACTTTACTCTCTCTCCTTGTAAACTAAACCAGTGTCTGGCACACAACAGCACTCACACACTTCAGCTGAACTCCCAGAGACTTGGAGTGTCCCAGGGGTCTCCTAAGGTCACTCTCCCAGGCCTGGGCTCTTGCTCTGCCTCCTCCTCCCTCCTTGGTCCCTCCTTCTGCTCTAGCCTCAACCCAGAGCTACTTCAGCAAGCTCCTCCCAGCTCTCCTTCCTCATTGGCATCATCTGCATTTATTTTTGTCAGGGTTTTGATTCCAGAAGCTCATCACTCTCCTGAGTTCTCCAAATGTGAACAAGAACTTCAAAATATAACTCCTGAGGGAGCCAGGCTACAAGATGGTGCCTGTTCATCCCCTGCCCTACTGTGCACACCACGTGTGGTCCCTTCTGGTACCCAGAGGTCTGTGTGCCCAGGGATGGGACAGAGTGATGCACGTCACTCCCAAGATTAGCATGTAAAAACTCTGCAGCTTCTGCTTGGCTGCTATCTCTCTTTCCCTTCCCTTGGGGTGAAATCTAGCTCCCATATGGTGGTGTTGGGGGGGTTAGGACAAGGAACTGAGGCCTCCGGCCAACAGCCACATGTGTGGCCTGGAAGAGGATCCTCCAACCCCAGTCAAGCCTTTAAGTGACCTCAATGCTGGAGGCCAGCTTGACTGCCACCTCCTCAGAGACCCAGAGCCAGAAGCATCCAGTCAAGCCACTCACTGATTCCTGACTTTCAGAAAGTCTGTGAGATAATAAGCATTGATGGCCCTCAGCTGCAAAGCACTGGGCTCATTTGTTACCCACAAAAGATAACTAATACCCTCCCTTCTTGGCAACAGACAGGATGGAAGACTGGATACGGTTCACGCTGCCGCACACCTGCTGAACAGGCCCATCGCTGGGCTCTGAGGACTTACCGTCACTGTAGTCAACAGGGGAGTAAGACCCAAGGAAGAGAGAAGCAGCAAAACTGCTGACCAGGGAAATTCTCTGCGAAAGACAAAGATACCGTGCGATTCATGACTCACTTTCATGAACAACCGACTACTTGTGACACGCACACAACAGGACAAGGGTTTTAAGCTGGGGAGGGAAGTAGAAACTCTGAGCAAGACGCCCCAGCAGTGAGAGGCCGGAGGATGCCTCGGTCTCGCAGGGCATTTGGAGTGGCGGGGACACCAAGCGGTGACTCCTTAGGAAAGCCCCTTGCTCTGCGGTTTCTGACAAGTCATCAATCGGCCAGGTTCAACAATTACAAGGGGAAAAAGGCGTTGCCTGGTGGTCTAGTGGTAAGGATTCCGGGCTTTCCCTGCTAGGGGCCTGGGTTCAATCCCTGGTCAGGGAACTAAGGGTCCCACAAGCCTCGCAGTGCAGCCAAACAACAATACCAAAACCGTATGAAGACGCCACCCTGAGGGAAGGCAGTTTTCACCGGAATCCATGTGCCAGGGAGTGTGGTGCCCTGATTTCCTTCCTCCATTTCTATGGCTTCCATTCACAGAGGAAGTAGATGTATGGCCACAGAATTCAGAACCAACCAAGACAGTTTCAGGGGTTCAGAATGAGTAGAAGTGAAAGCCATCCCCTTTGGAAGCCAGAGACCCCAAACATGAATGGGAGGAACCGATAATTGATTTCAAATGTCACCCTGAGGGTCTGTGCTTCCACATGGGAATCACAGGCACTTGGATCAGAGGAGAGAATGCCAACACCTCCTGTTCACAATCGGGCCACCTCTGTTCTACACACAGACTCTGGAGAAGTTTTATCATCCCCTCCACTCAAAACCTTCATTAATAGCTAACACTGCAGAATAATCTGGAACCTCGACTCACTAAATAGTAAACTGCATGCTAAGATTAAAAAAGCAGCATGGTTTAACACAAGCTGATCATTTTCTAATTACTTAGAGATGAGTATCACTAGCCAGGCTGTTGAGCTGCTTCTCAGGTGGCATTAAGTTCTGGCTTTCAGCAACTATGGCTCAAGGAATGGAACCTGGGTTCCTGGGATACAGGTTCTGGTTGAAGGGCCACAGCTAGAGACACACTGGTCCAGGTTCACAAATTTCATAAGAAAACAGAGACTCCACACCTATCAAGCGCCTGTTAGGCATCCTGCATCAACGATAGGATACTGAACCCAAAAGTAAAAGTGTTAGTCACTCAGTCAGGTCCAACCCTATGCAACCCCATGGACTATAGCCCACCAGGCTCCTCTGTCCCTGGGATTCTCCGGGCAAGAATACTGGAGTGGGTTGTCATTTCCTTCTCCAGGGGACCTTCCTGATTCAGGGAGCGAAGCCAGGTCTCCTGCATTGCAGGCAGATTCTTTACTGCTGACCCACCGGGGAAGCCCAGGAAATTGAGGAGACAGAGATGAAGGGCACCCAGATCTACTCAGGTGGTCCCCAGAAGACACCAGGCCCCCTGCTCCCACTCTGACCCTGACTTCTACCCTTCTAGTCAGGAAAGTCCCTGACTTTTCTTTCCTACAATTCCATTCTTTCCCTCTTCTTTGGAAAAAGCCTGACAATGAGAATAAAAGCAAATTGAGCACATATCATTCTTAACGTCTGCTCATCAATGTTTTTAGCCCATGTACATGACATGTATATTTATGCAAAATTATAGAAAGAATTCGACCCTGATTTGTAATCAAAGAGGAACGTTTAACCAACCTCTGTGTGTGAGTAGGCCTCGGGGTTCTGCTGGTAAATCTTTGCAATCTGGTTTCCTGTAAATCGCTGGAAAAAGAGTGCAAGTGCTTAAAAACCCATATCCTATGGAGAATGATCAACTCCATAAAGTCCTGACAGAGTTAGCATAGCAGGCTCTGAATAAGAGCGTAAGAAGGTTCCTGAAATCTGGAAATGTTTGATTTCTGTTGAACACCCTTGGTAATAATCTCACTTCTCATGTGGCAGGATGTCTGCTCTGACCAAAGGCACCCATGCAGGAGACTCACGTATTTTCCTAACCCACATCCTTCCTACCTCAGGCGACCCAAATAGGGTCAGTCTTATCCCCCGAACCTCTACTCCAGGGCGGGTGGCATGAGCCTGGCTGAGCCAAGAGCAGCCACCCCGTGGGAGGGGGTGGGACTGTGGCTGAAGCCAATTAGAAAGAGGTACTCAATTTTTTTTTTTTTTTTTTTTTACTTTCCCAGGAGCTGCACCAAGTGCCTGTAAGTGCTGACGCCTTTCAGCTTCAAAACTACCCAAAATGTAAGTGCTCTTTGTATCTCCAAGTTAGAGAGGCTGAGATCGAGGTGCCACTATCAGCCACAGACACAGCACAGCTCTGACCTGGGAGCAGCAGCAGCAGGCCTGCCCTCACTGGACGGGCAGTGCAGAGGGCCTAGCTCAGAACCACGGGTCAGAGTGCCCGGGCCTGGCTCCACGGGGCAGCAGCCACACGGCCTCCCAGGATTCCCACAGGGGCAGGTCACCAGCGTGTCCTCCCAGACCCCCAGGGAGAAGGGACCAGGGTCACCAATCAGGTCTTCCTCCTAGACCAGCCCCTGTCCCCAGATCACGGCAGGCGCTCCCACCTCGTAAGCGCGGGAGCCGGTGAGGAGGCTGAGAGCCTGGGCTCCGCCCACGGCGGCCTCCAGCTGGCGGCACTGGGCTGCGGTGCTGGAGTCCATCCACACCGGGCAGTTGCTGATGGAGAAACAGGCCTGGAAAGAAGGAGCACAGGCGTGAGCTCCGCCTGCTGACCCTGGGGGCCACCTGGCATCTGCGGCCACACTGCCCAGCACAGCAGGGATGAAGTGGACGTCTCTTCCCTGGACGTGACCTTGGAAGACCCATGGGTAAGCCATTCATGTCCAAACCTTGGTCTGTCCTGGGTGGCGGGGTCTTTCCCCAGAAAACTCTAGGTAGAAGGTTCTGGCAAGCGTACCTGAGCACCACAGGCAACAGGAGAGACAGGAAGGGAGTGGCGGAGGGCCAGAGCTGTAGCCAAGGGCAGGCTGGCCTGGGCATGTGGAGCTTGGGAGAAAAGAAGCCAGAGCCTGCCTTACCAGCACCGCTGGGAGGCACTAGGTCCCCTAGTTTGAGCAGGGAGCTTGCCAGAGTCGTGCTGGATTGCAAGGGACCCACGTGATGAGGGCTGTGAGCACCCAAGCCTTTGTCCCAACCACAGGGATGTGCATGGCAGACCATGCTCACAGGACTGCTGCTCAGCCACGTTCCCACACCCCTGACAATGCCCAAAAGCCCTAGGCTTCAGGACCTACAGGGCTCGGAGCCCTTCTTCCCTACCACCTCCCGTAGAAGTTTCTCAGCCTCCCACAACCCGGCCACACTCACCTGTAGCTGCTCACGCAACGGAAGGTCCGGGGACAGGCTTGTCAGCACCTGGCTGGCCCCAGTCTTCCAGTACACGCTTCCATGTTGCTGCCAAGGGAAAACCCAAGCTCGCATCAGCCTCCTGGAGACCGGAAGGGCCCAGACTACACACCAAAGAACTGGACTCTGAGTCTGTCTCAGTACTTCTAAGTCATAGAGCTCATCGCCTTTATGAGACTTGGTTTTCATTTCTATAATATGAGGAGGAACTCTGCCCTGTCCACCTCAAAACATGGAGGAACAAACAATTATTGGTCTAGATTTTGGAGCCTTTGTAAAACTGTATTTAAATATATTGCTTAGAATATTATCTGACACTCACTCATTTATTCATTTACCACTATTCAGTCAACAAACACTGACTGATCACCTAGATCATGCCAGGATGGGGCAGAGGATGAGGGTAGTACCATCCCTATTCTAAAGGATGCTAGAGTTTAGTCAGGGGAAAAGACACAAGTGGACAATTACAAACTCTATTAAGGGATTTCCCTGGTGGTCCAGTGGTTAAGAATCCACTGTGCAATGCAGGGGACATGGGTTCGATCCCTGGTCAGGGAACTGAGATCCCACATACCACAGAGCAACTAAGCCCACGGGCCACAGCTAGAGAGTTTGTGCTGCAACAAAAGATCCCACGTGCTACAACGCGGACGCAGCCAAAAAAACCCTATGAAGTGCAGCGGCAGGGCTGTGGAAACGCCGGGGAGGAGTCTAGCCAGCTGGGGGTATGTGTGCATAGGAGTGGATGCAGTAACTAGGAAAGGGTCCCAGGGTTGGGTGCAGGGGTGTGCCAGGAAGAAAGTAACTGCGGTTGAGAGCGGCTGGCATGTGCAGGGAAGGAACTTTAGGTTGGGGTGGGGGAAGAAGGGACTGGATGGGGAGGTGGCAGCCTACCCCTTGACATCCATGCTCGGGAGGTTGGGTTTTATCTTGGGCTGGTGAGAACTCTGGACGGCCAGAGTTGAATGGATGAAAGTGCTTGTGAGAGTCCTGGAGAAGGTAGGCTGGAGGCAGGAAGGTGGAGCAGAGGCCCAGAGAAACACAGTGGGTACCAGGCCTGGGGCCACAGAGGTGGCGCTGGAGAAGAGGTGGCAGATTCAAGAGTCAGGGACAAATGAGCAGGATTAGGGGACCCCCTGGAATGCGGGGGCAGGAGGATGGGGGAATCGAGGCTGACACTTGGGTTGTGGTCCCAGGTGGGGAGGGACAACTCCCTGAGAAAGAGCACCGAAGGAGGGCACCTGGGGCAAGACGGAGCGCTCAGTCAGAGAAATGGCAAGCTTGAGGCACTCCTGGGACACCTGGCCAAGGGGGCAGAGGGGGCGCGTGGGAGGGAGAGGGGGTCCAGGTGAGGGAGGCAGCCGAGACCACCAGGGACTCTGTTTAGAGGAACAAGGACACAATCAATACGCTTCCATTAGGTCAGGGGAAGAAGAGGCACCTTCAGAAGAGTTGGTGAGCACTCTCCAATGAGGACATGAAGACACGCTAAACCAGCATGGGGCAGAGTGACTCAGAGGATAACACTGGACTGGAGTCCTCACTCCCCTCCTAGCAGCTAAGTGACCCTGGACAAGTGACACCACCTCTCGGATAACACTGGACTGGAATCCTCACTCCCCTCCTAGCAGCTAAGTGACTCTGGACAAGAGACACCACCTCTCGGCGCCTCCATTTCCCCATGTAAATGGCAATGATAATAAAAACAGTAGTAAAACTTGGGGGTTTTTTTGCACTGTCCTATCTATTTAACATTCACGTTGACCTCACAGCAGATTAGAGTATGGAGGCACCAGAAAGCTGGACAACGTGCCCCCGGTCACTGCTTGCAAATGGCAGAGCTAGGGATCAAACCCGGAGCCCCCTGTGCTAACCACTGCATGATACCTCCTGGTACAACTGTTATGAAGACTCAGTGTATGTGAAACGTTCAGCAACGCACCTGGCTTACGCTAGGCGTTTGGTGTTCTTTGTCATTATCACACTGCTATAGTTGTTAGCATGATTTCTGACTTTATTTTTACTTCCAGAAAAGAGAAAAGCCATTGTGTGCCCTCAAACAGTCATAATAAGTTCATGTCAAATGCTTCCTCCATCCCCTTGGAGGACCTGGATCCAGTTCCTCCTCACCCAGCGTTCTCTTCTGTCCAACATTTAACTGTACGAACTGTCTCAGATCCTGTGTTTCATCCTCCAAGGTGAAACAGCTATAGGGATTTTCACTGCAACGAAACATGTGCAGTGACTCTCAAGGGTGTGCACCGTCCTTTGAGCGGAGCCAACACCTCAGCACCCACACCACCACCCAAGACAGACGCCCCCGCGAACAGAGGCTGCAGCAAACCAACCTGGCCCGCCCCAGACAAGGCGAGGACTTGAGAGAAGTCAAAGCCCGAAGCCTTCATCTTCTCCAAGATGATATCCAAAGCCTGAGAAAAAGCACAGAAGCCACCGTGACTGTCCTGAACCACGGAGCCAGGCTAATGCACAAGCCTGGATTGTAAGTGCCTGCCCTGTCAGTGAAGATAAAGAAGGAACCGATGACTGAGGGTTTGGAAGCACTCAGTTCAGTTCAGTTCAGTTGCTCAGTCGTGTCCGACTCTTTGAAGCACTAGAGTACATCAATTAAATGAGTAAGCATCAACCAAATAAAAGGGTGAGCTATGCTAAAAATATTTTAAATAAATGGAATCAGAAACCAGCAATCCTCAAATTTTGCCTCTCCAACTGGTGACTTCCAAACATGCAGAAGGGCTTCTCAGGTGGCTTAGTGGTAAAGAATCCCCCTGTCAATGCAGGAGATGCTGGTTCAATCCCTTGAGTTGGGAAGATCCCCTGGAGGAGGAAATGGCAACCCAGTCCAATATTCTTGCCTGGGAAATTCCATTGACAGGGGAGCCTGGTGGGCTACCGTCCCCAGGGTCGCAAAGAGCTGGACAGGACTGAGCATGCACGCAAGTATTCAGGAAGAGCCAAAACCAGGTGGCTCAAATTTCTGTTTCTTTTATCTGCATTTTCAGTCACCATATACTGATATGACTTCAATGCAATGGAGAAGCAAAGAGCAAAGTTGAAGGTCCCATCAGAACAAGGCTCCAGAGACTTTGCTGGTGGTCCAGTGGCTAAGACTCTGAGCTCCCAGTGCAGGGGGCCCTGGTTCAATCCCGGACAGGGAACCAGATCCCCCATGCCATGCAGCACAGCTAAGCATCTGAGAACTGAAAAACCTGTGGGCAGAGGACATTCAGTTGCTACTGTTGTCTGACCTCTAGTTCCAGGGTCTCAGGTCCTCTGTGGTCAATGAGAGAGCCCTCGGCTCCTATCACACCTGCCTGTGCTGTCCACACCCTAGTCCTGTGGCCTCACAGGTAACCCAGGTCTGGCAACAGGCATCTTCCTTCCTCACTGGTCTTGAGCAGGCAGGCCTGGCTTGGGATGGATCTAAGCCCAACTGGGCAGGTCACAAGTCACCATGCTGAGGGCCCCTGCCCCTGGAGTCGAAGGGTCTGGGGACTGAGCACTAAGAGAAGAGTGTAAGGGCCATGTTTGGATCTCAGGGTACAAGGGAGGACACAGGGCCTAAAAGTAGAATGTTTGGGAAAGGTCTGCTCTGTGTCTTTTTCAAGATGGCAGGACTTTCCAGCTCCTCTGGTTTCAGCACCTGGAAGCCCCTCTGTGAGTCTCTTCAGCTCAGAAGTCCTGACACCAGCTAAGACCTGGGTCGTGCAGATTCCATTTGCCCAGGAGGACCTGGTCCCAACAGGGGCTCTCATGAGCTGCCACCTTCAGGCTTCTGAGCCAATTTCCAAGTATACTGGTGAGACGGGCTGGGACAAGAGAGGGACAGGAATCCCTGTCTTACCTGGACCCACATCAGGACCGGAGAGGTCACTGTCAGGCCATCCTTGTGAACATGAACTCCACCCTGAGTCCTACAAGTAGAAGAGATAATGTGGGACAGAGCCTCAGGTGGGGGCCCGGCAATGGCAGATCCTGGATCCCTCCCGCAGAAGGAGAAGCACCCCGTCCCCAGCCTCGTGGGGGAACTCTAGATTGAACAGGGAAGATGATGGGCAAGATGGAGAGAGAAGGCATGGAAACTGCCCAGTGTGGCTCAGAGGTGGCAATTCTCCAAAAGCACCAGCAAAGACAAGTCTTCTAAATACAAGGTGTTCACCCTGCCAGGCTGTCACTTGGAGCAGTGGGCATAAAGGGGGTTGGGAAAGTTTGGGGTTGGATGAGAAGCCCTTCCAAGTCGACTTCCTAATTTTGGAGAGAGGAGGACTTTTAAATGATGACTCAAAATCAAGAAGCAACAGAAAAAGAGACTGAGATATTCAAAGACATAAAAAACAAAAACTCAAATATGGCAACAATAATCCAAGCAGAAGAGAAGAAATAATAAATTTAATAAAAATTAGAGCACAAGTTGGAGAAGGCAATGGCACCCCACTCCAGTGCTCTTGGCTGGAAAATCCCATGGACGGAGGAGCCTGGTGGGCTGCAGTTCATGGGGTCACGAAGAGTTGGACACGACTCAGCAACTTAGCAGCAGCAGAGCACGAGTCAATGAAGATGAAAAGAGAAAAATCAAAGAAACCAAAAGCTGATCCTATGGAAAGGTCAACTGATAAATCTCTAGTCAAGCTAATCAAGAAAAAAGAGAGAAGATGTAAATTACCAACATCAGAAATGAGAGAAGGGTCTTCACTACTGATCTCACAGACATCAGAAGACAATAAAGGAATATTATGAACAATTCTCAGAGAAGGCAATGGCACCCCACTCCAGTACTCTTGCCTGGAAAATCCCATGGACGGAGGAGCCTGGTAGGCTGCAGTCCATGGGGTCACTAAGAGTCGGACATGACTGAGCGACTTCACTTTGTCTTTTCACTTTCATGCATTGGAGAAGGAAATGGCAACCCACTCCAGTGTTCTTGCCTGGAGAATCCCAGGGACGGGGAAGCCTGGTGGGCTGCCGTCTATGGGGTCACACAGAGTCGGACACAACTGAAGTGACTTAGCATAGCATAGCACAGCACGAACAATACTATGGCCACAAATCTGATAGGCTAGATGAAATAGATCAATTCCTGGAAAGATACAAACTTTCAAAATTCTAAGAGGGGTGGCCTGTAGTGATATAAAATACGAAAGCAAGATAGCCTCCAACCTCAGCTCCAAGGAGACATATCAGCTGGGGAAGAAACAGATGGCGACACAAGGTGATGGGCAGTGAGACGGACAGGCCAGAAGGGAAGGCTTCAAGAACAGAACGCGATCTAAAATAGACACGGAGGGGCACGTCCACCAGGACCACTCCAAGCCACCTCAAAATCAACAAATCCACAACGGTTACGAACTGAATTGTGTCCTTCGAAGTTCACCGTGTCCTAAGCCCCAGTACCTTACAATGTGACTGTGTTTGGAGATAGTACCTTTAAAGAGGTAATTAAGTTACGATGAAGTCATCAGGGTGGGCCCTAATCCAGTATGGTTGATGCCCTTATAAAAGATAAGGGTATAAATAACCAGGAGATGCCAGGGGTGCACTCACGTAGAAGGATGACCACGTGAGAGGCAGCAAAGAAGGCAGCCGTCTGGAAAGCAACGAGAAAGATCTCAGAGGAAACCAACCCTGCCAGCACTTTGAACTTGGACTTCCAGACTCCAGAAGAGTGAGAACATAAACGTCTATTGTTTGGATCGCCCTGGTGGTCCAGTCATTAAGAATCCAGTGGCAATGCAGGGGACACAGCTTCAACCCTTGGTCCAAGAAGATTCCACACGCCTCAGGGCTACTAAGCCCATGTATCCCAGCTACTGGGCCTGGCCTCTAGGGCCTGTGCTCCACAGGAGAAGTCACCCCAGTGAGAAGCCCACACACTGAAACTGGAGAGCAACCCCCACTCCCCACAACCAGAGAAAGCCTTCTCGCAGCCACAGAGACTCAATGCAGCGAAAATATTAATTAATTTTTTAAAAAGTCTGTTGTTTAAACCACCCAGTCTGTGGGATTTTGTTCTGGAAGGCCTACCAAACTAATACAAAATTCTAAAATCATGATCTTTTCCCCAGAAAGCAATTCTCTTTCACAGTCTACTATCCATCCTCAAGACCAGCCAGAAGCCTCACCCTCATATCTCATAATAAATTCTGTACCAAGACCTGTCAATTTTACCATCCAGCTCTCTCTCTTGCAATCAATATCATTTCTCAGCCGGATGATCTTTGGAAAACCTCCTCAGTGGTTTCCCAACATGTACTTTGGCCACATCCTATCTGCTTTCCCACTGCAGCCAGAGAGATCTTTTTAAAAAACAAAAACAACCATCTCACACTGTCCCCTCCCCCAATCCCTACAGCCCTACAGTGGATGACCATAGTTTTTAAGATAAAGACAAACTCCATTCCATGGCATATATGGCCCAACCCAGCCTCTCTGCTCCCTAGTCACTCAGCCTTCTTCAGTTCCATGAACGAGCAGTGCTCCTTGCCACAGGGCCTTTGCACATGCTATTCTTTCTGCCTGGAAAGCTCTCTACCATCTATCACCTGGCTAACCCCACTCATCCAGATCCTGGCTTAAGCACTGCCTCCTTAGAAACATTCTCTAACCTACTCTTCCAAATTTAGATCACACTTCTTTACAATAAGTACTTAAAGAAGTGAGTTCCTTTCCGTCAATGGCCTTCTCTGAGTTTATAATAAAAAATTCTTTTTTTTTAATCAATCAGTCTTTGCCTAATATCAATCTTCCCCACTAAATGTGAAGAACTGAGAGAACAACAACCATGACTCTTTGCTTCACCATCAAATCCCAGCATGCAGCACAGTGCTTGATACAAAGTGCGTCTCAACTGATACCTACTACATATACGAAGCCACGTGCAGAATTCAGAAGGAATGCAGGAGAGTGCGTTCCAGGCACAAAATAAAGATGTTGAGTGATGTGTCAAGATCGCCCTTCTTGCAATTTGAGGAAACCAGAATAGTGTGGTTTATAAATATAAAAAGTTGGAATTCCTTGGCAGTCCAGTGGTTAGAATCCATGCTTGCACTGCAACGAGCACAGGTTCGATCCCTGGTCAAGGAACAACCATCCCACAAGTGGCATGCAGTGGGGCCAAAATAAAGGGTTTAGGGTGGACCCCAAAACCACCCCCCTACACACACACAGGCACTCTAGGTACATACCCAAATTCTACAAGGTCTCTGTCAAAATGCACACTGTCTTCATAGAAGACACTCAGCTCTGCATCAACAGCAACAACTTTTACCTGGAAGGTAAAATATTAAAAATAATGGATAGACTTTTCCTCAGCTTCTATACTAGACTGGTCCAAGGATATGAACATCACCAGGTGAAGCCCAGCCCTCTAGAAGTGGTTCAGCCTGGAGAACTCCTTGAGGCTGGGGTGCATCATGGCAATTATCCGGGTAAGAGGCCTCATCTGACGACATATCCAAAGACTTAGTAAAATGAAGAAGTGGAGGCTAAACAGAAACACCCCGAAACACTCAGGGAATTTCTGCCCTCCCAAACAGCCAAAGCCAAAATCCTCTAGAAGTAGATGTTCATAGATGAGCTGGTTCCTGTGCCAGGCAAGAAGGTCTGAGCAAGTCCTAGAGGAGAAGGAATGGGAGGCAGGGTTTGGAGATGTCTCTGGGGTGTCCACGCCTGCAGGGATCTAAGAGACCAGGCAAGGTCCCCGGTTTGTTCCCAAAGGCCATGATCAAGGACCAGAGATACATGTCCCAATAGAGCAGATTCCAAACTCAAGAGTACAACTCCTTTACTGGACAGATGGGGAAAGAGGCCTAAAAAGACAACCTGACTTATCCAAGGTCCCCCCAGGAGCTTCTGGTCAGGGATAGACCACAGCCTTGCTCCCCTGACCCATCTGTGGAGAGGCGTTTGTCTTTAACCGCGACCATGTCCTAAGTTAAGGAGAAGGAGCCCCTTGATACCCCAAACTGGAAAGCAAATCTTGACTCTGCTTGCCTGCGTGCCTGACTCGGGGAGCAGCACAGTCGGGCACGTTGACCTGGGCACGCTGGTGCCATCCAAGGGCTGTCACAGGCGGAACAAAGTTCAGGTGTACAACGTGCCCATTTCTTAAAAAAAAAAAAAAAAAGCTTCAAGCGGGATCTGGTTCCCGGTCACTGGCTCCGCCTGCGTGTCTCCCCGTCTGTCTGGCCCTCTGTTTAAAGCTGCTGAGTTCCTTCGGGTCCCTGGGAACCTGTGCTCAAGACGGCAGGCCAGCCTTTTGGGTTCCCCGGGCATTTCCCCGCCGCGTGCCCGCGGATCCCTTGAAGGAGTTGGGGTGGAGGGCCCCCTTTCTGGGAGAGCCGGGGTACAGGCCTGGCGGAGGTGCCGGGTCCCCGGGGAAGCCCAAGAGAGAAGCGCTCGCAGCGCGGCCCAGGGTTCGGGCGCCGGGGTCCCCGCCAGCCCGCCCGGGGTCGCGGAGGAAGCGGCCCCAACCAGCCCGTCCCGGGGCCCGCGCCGATACCTGCTGCGTGCTGAAGTCCCAGCCCAGGCAGCAGTGGCGAGCGGCGCGCTCGGCCATGGCCGCGGAGGATCCGGCGGCGCGCGGTTCCGTCAGTCCTTCCCGCGGCCGGACTGTCGCCGCGCTCCAACGCGCAGACACGCCGGGCCCGCCCCTCGCCCCGCCCGGCCCATCTCCCGGACCCGGGGCCCCCGCCGCCTTGCGCTCTGGCGCCACCTGCGGGTGAACGAGGTGGGGACGCGCCGCAGCTCGGCATCAGCCTGCTTTTAGCACCGGGGCGACCGACCAATCCCACCTCGCCCCGCTTCCCATCCAAATGTGCTCCCTGCGCAGACCCGGCCTTATCGCGGCCTGCCTTCCCTTGGAGGACGCCTGGACCAGAGGATTCATCCTTAGGCCGGCTTGTTGCTACCTGTCTCTCTGAGAGCCCGGAGCCTGGGACCTCCAAGTTCGTCTCTCTCAGGTACTGGAGCAGCTGTCCACTCATGGTGCTGAGTTAGGGGGCACAGGGAAATGGACCCAGGAACTGAATCAGCGATGTCGGCAGTGAAAGCGAGTCCCAATCCCTAGACCTCCAGGAAATTCCCTAGGCGTTAGTTTTGAAGTACTTTTAAAAATTCAGCACTGTTTTTTACAGTTTGTTGCTGCTGCTGCTAAGTCGCTTCAGTCGTGTCCGACTCTGTGCGACCCCATAGACGGCAGCCCACTAGGCTCCTCTGTCCCTGGGACTCTCCAGGCAAGAACACTGGAGTGGGTTGCTATTTCCTTCTCCAATGCATGAAAGTGAAAAGTGAAAGTGAAGTCGCTCAGTCGTGCCCGACTCTTAGCGACCCCATGGACTGCAGCCTACCAGGCTCCTCCGTCCATGGGATTTTCCAGGCGAGTACTGGAGTGGGTTGCCATTGCCTTCTCCGGGTTTTTACAGTTTACTCATAGTTATATGTATTTTCTGGTTCCCAAACTGCACCCAGGTGCTCTGGGAAGGTGCAGGGAACCCACAGGGGTGCAGCGGGGTATTTTTACTTTTGGAGGGAAAGACAGGGATACTCATCTCAACCTTTGTCAGTCTCTAAGGGCACTGGTAAGTAGTTGACTGTTGGCTACTGGGCAGTCAACGGTTCTAACACTGGATTTGCAAAGATCATATCTTTGCAACCCTATGTCATAGTGATCAGCAAATTGCGGTGATTAAGCAGTCATGGTGATAAACAAGTACTGCAGGAAAATTAAAGTGAAAAAATAAGGGCAGCGGTTTTCAGTCTGATTCTAATCTTTGAAGAGTTGTGCAACACTCAATGGGCACACACATCCCCTTAGTGAGTAGTTATGCTTAGTTAAGAAGGAAATGAAATTATTTTCTCTCCCTATTTATGTGCACTAATTTCTTCAAAGAGCTTTTAAGTTCTTAGGGCACAAGTACACATAAAGCCGTTTGGGTCTAACTATTGATACTTACTAAACAGAACCCTTAACCTGTTCTTTTAGCCAAGAAGCACATGGCAAAACTGAGATTCTGAGGGATGCCATGAAGGGCACAGTGTGTGGGGGCCCCTGATCCACTTGGTTGCTTGTAACAGCTCTATCGTGTTCATTAGTGTACTGACCCCAGGTTTTGCTACTCGAGCTGGCCCCGAGGGACACTGGGGTGGACTCCAGTTCCCCACTAATGCAAGTAGCACAGGTTGAAACATCCTCATCCATGGTTCTGTGGACCTCTGGGAGGGAATTTTTTTTCGGGGGGGGGGTGGGTAATATCCAAGAGTAGGGTTTATATTATGTGTGTATAACTCGTATCATCAGAGTGCTGGATTACTTCTGAGAATCGCTATACTGGTCTACACTCCCACCTGGAATGCCCAAGGGTACCTGAACTTCTCCATCCTATATATAGTACCTGGCATTTATATCCTTTTTGATTTTGCCAGTGTAATAGGTGAGGAGTGGTTTCTCATTATTGCTTTAATTTGCATTTCTCTCATTATTGATGAATTTGAGCTTCTCTTCATATACGCTCACCAGCCATTTAGGATTTCCCATTCCGTGAATCCCCTGCTTATTCCTTTTGCCCATTTTTCAAATTGAGAATTTTTGTCTTTTTTAAAGGATTTGCAGGAGGTTCTTATATTTCAAGATGTAAGTTCCCATTTGGTCTTAGGTCTTGCAAATATCTTCTCCCAATATGTCATTTATCTGCTAACTTGTCCATCTTGCCCTTCATGGACTGGAAAAATTAATTTTAATGTAATAAAATCTGTCAAATTTTCTCTGTATTGATTTTGTTTAAGAAGTGTTTCCCCACCTTCAAGCCACAAAGCTACTTTCTGACATTTTCTACAAAGATATTAGCGTACATTTTCTTCTCTTAGCAAGCTCTATGACCAACCTAGACAGCATATTAAAAAGCAGAGACATTACTTTGCCAACAAATGTCTGTCTAGTCAAAGCTACTGGTTTTTCCAGTAGTCATATATGGATGTGAGAGTTGGACTATAAAGAAAGCTGAGCACCAAAGAATTGATGCTTTTGAACTGTGGTGTTGGAGAAGACTCTTGAGAGTCCCTTGGGCTGCAAGGAGATCCAACCAGTCCATCCTAAAGGAGATCAGTCCTGAATATTCATTTGGAGGACTAATGTTGAAGCTGAAACTCCAATACTTTAGCCACCTGATATGAAGAACTCATTGGAAAAGACCCTGATGCTGGGAAAGATTGAAGGCAAGAGAGAAGAGGACAACAGTGGATGAGATGGCTGGACTACATCATCCACTCAATGGACATGAGTTTGAGGCAAGCTCCGGGAGTTGGTGATGGACAGGGAAGCCTGGTGTGCTGCAGTCCATGGGGTCACAAAGAGTCGAACATGACCGAGTGACTGAACTGAGCAAGGTCTTTGACTGAATCAAGTTTTCTTTCAATCTAGGTGTTTGTTAACTGAATGTATTACATCTTGACACACGAGTCAGTGAAAGCTAATCTATCTGAGGGTAAGCACTAGATGTAAGCTTTTCAGAAAGAGAAAAACATTTCATTTAGTAGATATAATAATAAGGACTCATTGTAAAATAGGAAAAGGGAGACAAACATAAATTCAGTTTCTATACTCTGTTCACCAGTGAAACACCCCTGAATTATCTCTTCATTCTTTAAAGTCTGCAGCCACAACATGAATTTTTCTCAAAGTTAACCTCTTTCTTTGAGAAAAACTCTGAAGAAATATGCTTTCTGGATAAAAATGCACTGTTTTTAAATTCCAATGTATTTTATTCTGTTTGTGTAATAATAGCAGACTAGTTGTTTTTATCCAACCTACGTAAAGCTGTATTCGTTAGTACTGATTCTACTGAAACCATTCAGGCATATATACATCCTTCTAAATAAGTAGTTTTAAGAGTGAAAAGTTAGGAGTATACTTGTAGCTTTATATATATAAAGCTATCGGAGAAGGCAATGGCACTCCACTTTAGTACTCTTGCCTGGAAAATCCCATGGACGGAGGAGCCTGGTAGGCTGCAGTCCATGGGATCACTAGGAGTCGGACACGACTGAGCGACTTCACTTTCACTTCTCACTTTCATGCATCAGAGAAGGAAATGGCAACCCTCTCCAGTGTTCTTGCCTGGAGAATCCCAGGGACGGTGGAGCCTGGTGGGCTGCCGTCTATGGGGTCGCACAGGGTCGGACACGACTGAAGTGACTTAGCAGCATATATATATATATATATATATATATACACACAAAGTTTTATATGTAGTATATATATACACCTATCCCTTCCACTTTTAACACAAAGATAAAATCACTGAATCAAAAGTAATCAGAAATTGGGAAATGAAATAGATAACTCAGGCACTTCCCTGGTGATCCAGTGGTTAGGACTTGGCACTTTTCACTGCCATGGCCCTGGGTTGGGGAACTAAGATCCTGCAAGTTGCATGATGTGGCCAAAAAACAAAAGTTAAAAAAAAATCACAGATGGCTAACAAACACATGAAAAGATGCTCAACATCACTCATTATCAGAGAAATGCAAATCAAAACCACTATGAGGTACCATTTCACACCAGTCAGAATGGCTGCGATCCAAACGTCTACAAATAATAAATGCTGGAGAGGGTGTGGAGAAAAGGGAACCCTCTTACACTGTTGGTGGGAATGCAAACTAGTACAGCCACTATGCAGAACAATGTGGAGATTCCTTAAAAAACTGGAAATAGAATTGCCTTATGATCCAGCAATCCCACTGCTGGGCATACACACTGAGGAAACCAGAAGGGAAAGAGACACGTGTACCCCAATGTTCATCGCAGCACTGTTTATAATAGCCAGGACATGGAAGCAACCTAGATGTCCATCAGCAGATGAATGGATAAGAAAGCAGTGGTACATATACACAATGGAGTATTACTCAGCCATTAAAAAGAATACATTTGAATCAGTTCTAATGAGGTGGATGAAACTGGAGCCTATTATACAGAGTGAAATAAGCCAGAAGGAAAAACATAAATACAGTATACTAACGCATATATATGGAATTTAGAAAGATGGTAACAATAACCCGGTGTATGAGACAGCAAAAGAGACACTGATGTATAGAACAGTCTTATGGACTCTGTGGGAGAGGGAGAGGGTGGGAAGATTTGGGAGAATGGCATTGAAACATGTAAAATATCATGTAAGAAACGAGTTGCCAGTCCAGGTTCGATGCACGATACTGGATGCTTGGGGCTAGTGCACTGGGACGACCCAGAGGGATGGTATGGGGAGGGAGGAGGGAGGAGGGTTCAGGATGGGAAACACATGTATACCTGTGGCAGATTCATTTTGATATTTGGCAAAACTAATACAATTATGTAAAGTTTAAAAATAAAATAAAATTAGGAAAAAAAATCAATTATAATTCAGATTCACTAATTTAGGGCTTCCCTGGTGGCTCAGATGATAAAGAATCTGCCTGCAATGTGGGATACCTGGGTTTGACCCCCGGGTTGGGAAGATAGCCTGGAGAAGGGAACAGCTACCCACTCCAGTATTCTGGCCTGGAGAATTCCATGGACAGAGGAGCCTAGCATGCTACAGTCCATGAGGTCGCAAAGAGTTGGACACGACTAAGTGACTTTCACATTTAATAATTTATTATACCTGTCTGAAATCTTACAGATTTCATCTTGAGATATGTCAGAAATTAAATAATTCTTCTTTCTGTTCTATCTCAAAAGTAGTACAAAATTTTTGTAAGATCAGTGGGACACTGTTATGAGTGAAAAGAAATGTTTTGAACTATAGCCCTTAGCAGAGCAAACGTCATACAGATTTGTTTATCCAAGTCTGAGGGTGAGGGGTGGGTCCTGCCTCTAGTTAAATAAGTAACTCAAATAGCTGAGATTCACATTTTTTTAAAGCTGATCTCAGCTATTAAAAAGAATGCATTTTAATCAGTTCTAATGAGGTGGATGAAACTGGAGCCTATTATACACAGTGAAGTCAGAAGAAAAACACCAAAACAGTATATTAATACATATATATGGAATTTAGAAAGATGGTAACATATATATTACTCCTTGGAAGAAAAGTTATGACCAACCTAGATAGCATATTGAAAAGCAGAGACATTGCTTTGCCAACAAATGTCCATCTAGTCAAGGCTATGATTTTTCCAGTGGTCATGTATAGATGTGGGAGTTGGACTGTGAAGAAAGCTGAGCACCGAAGAATTGATGCTTTTGAACTGTGGTGTTGGAGAAGACTCTTGAGAGTCCGTTGGACTGCAAGGAGATCCAACCAGTCCATCCTAAAGGAGACCAGTCTTGGGTGTTCATTGAAAGGAATGATGCTAAGGCTGAAACTCCAGTACTTTGGCCACCTCATGTGAAGAATTGACTCATTGGGAAAGATTCTGATGCTGGGAGGGATTGGGGGCAGGAGGAAGAGGGGACGACAGAGGATGAGATGGCTGGATGGCATCACTGACTCGATGGACATGAGTCTGAGTGAACTCCAGGAGTTGGTGATAGACAGGGAGGCCTTGCGTGCTGCAGTTCATGGGGTCTCAAAGAGACACGATTGAGCAACTGAACTGAACTTAACTGAACTATGATCCTATATGAGAGACAGCAAAAGAGACACAGATGTAAATAACAGACTTTTGGACTCTGTGGGAGAAGGCAAGGTTAGGATGATTTGAGAGAATAGCACTGAAACATGAATTATCATATGTGAAATAGATGGCCAGTCCAGGTTCAATGCATGAGACAGGGTGCTCAGGGCGGGTGCACTGGGATGATCCTGAGGGATGGGATGGGGAGGGAGGTGGGAGGGGGGTTCAGGATGGGGAACACATGTACATCCAGGGCCGATTCATGTCAATGTATGGCAAAAACCACCACAATATTGTAAAGTAATTAGCCTCCAATTAAAATAAATTTAAATAAATAAATAAAGCTGATTTTATGTTTACATCTGGAGAAAAGTTTGATGGACTTTGATGTTCCATCAGATTCTAAAGAGCTTTGAGGAGAAAAGCTCCTGCTCTTTCTGTCTTTGTACTCACCTCAGAAGCGAATTTTATTTAGGAAAACTAAACGTTGGTGTTCTTCTCTTGCATTTTCCTGGTTTTACTGCTTTTATCCCTTGGAATCTCAATTTCTCCTATTCCAGGAGTGTTTAAAGCAGATAATTAAACCCTGTAGTTTTGTATACATGAAAGGAAGGTCTGGAAATATGTACTTCAAGTTTTTTTTTTTTTTTTTTTTATGAGTTTCTTTTCTCTCAAAGACAGACTTAAATATTGATTCGGCTGCACTGGGTCTTCGTTGCAGCATGCAAACTTTTACTTGTGGCATGTGGGATCTAGTTCCCTGACCAGGGATCAAACTGGGCTCCCTGCATTGGGAGCACAGAGTTTTAGCCACTTTCCATTAGGGAAGCCCCTCTAAATGATTAACAATTATCTGTTGGAGTGGGATTTAGAAACTGGTGGTTAGGGAGTGACTTCTGCTTTCGAATTTCCTCTGTACTGTTGAGCTTTTAACTTTTAGACTAAAAGAATAAAGAAAAAGAAAACAAGCAACAAAATAGCAGTAACGGGTTGGATCTCAGGCTGCTTAGTGCTTTTAACTTATGCTCTTAAATAATCACTGAGTCAAAGAGGAAGTCAAAATACAACATACTGTTTAGAACCCAGGAAAAGGAAAACATCCTTTTCAGAACTTTGGGGATACACATACTCAAAACATATTCTTGAATGCTTTCATTAAGGAGTGAAAAGAGCAACTAAGCCCGTACACCAGAACTACTGAGCCAGCATTCTAGAGCCCATGAGACCACATGTTGCAACTACTAAAGCCCGCCCACTCTAGAACCTGTGCTCTGGAGCAAGAGAAAACTCCTCCATGAGAAACTCGTTCACCGCAACTAGAGTAGCTCCAGGCTGCTACAACTAGAGAAAGCCTGAGTAGCAACGAAGACCCAACACAGCCAAAAATAATTAAAAACATTTTTAAAGAGTGAAAAGAAATTAACAAACGTCATATAGTGAGCAGAGGGGCTTCCATGGTAGCTCAGATGGTAAAGAATCCGCCTGCAATGAATGCAGGAGACTCTGGTTCAATTCCTGAGTGGGGAAGATCCTCTGGAGAAGGGATAGGCTACCCACTTCAGTATTCTTGGGCTTCCCTGGTGGCTCAGCTGGTAAAGAATCTGCCTTCAATGAGGGAGACCTGAGTTCGATCCCTGGGTTGGAAAGGCCCCCTGGAGGAGGGCATGGCAACCCACTCCAGTATTCTTGCCTGGAGAATCCCCAAGGACAGAGAAGCCAGGCAGGCTACAGTCCATGGGGTGGCAAAGACTCGGACATGACTGAGCGACTGAGCACAGTACAGATACATAGTGAGCAGAATTGTGTATTCCCCAAATGTGTGTTCAGGTTCTAATTCCCAGTACCTGTGAATGTGACCTTATTTGGATATAAGGTCTTTGCAGATGTAATCAAATGTAAACGACTTTGTACCGGGTGGGCCCTAATCCAGTGACTGGTATCCCCATAGGAAAAGAGAAATTTAGACACACACACACATACACACTCAAGGACTGCTGGCAACTACCCAAAGCTAGAAGAGGCACAGAAAGATTCTTTCCTAGATTCTCCAAAGAGAACACTCAGTTCAGTTCAACCGCTCAGTCATGTCCGACTCTTTGCAACCCCATGGACTGTAATATGCCAGGCTTCCCTGTCCATCACCAACTCCTGGAGCTTACGCAAACTCATGTCCATTGAGTCGGTGATGCCATCCAACCATCTCATCCTCTGTTGTCCCCTTTTCCTCCTACCTTCAATCATTCCCAGCATCAGGGTCTTTTCCAATGAGTCAGTTTTTCACATCAGGTGACCACAGTGCCCCACCATAATCTTAATTTTTGGATTGTAGCCTCTAGAACTGTGAAAAAGTAAATCTCCATTTTTAAACCACCCACTTGGTGGTACCTTCTTCAGCAGCCCCAGAAAACTAATACACTCCATAAATCAGGGGCTCTGAAAGATACATAGCCTTTTGATGGACTTCCCTCTATGTATAAAGAAATGCCTGAATTTTACATAACTGCTGAAGTCCCTGTTAAACTGCCCACTTCTCTAAACATTATGTCATGGACAGCTTTTCATGTCCACAAATATAGAGCTTTAATAAATTGTATTAACTATATAATCTGAACAGTAGCATCTCTTAGTAATGACTTAAAATTTGTTTTAAAAAAAAGATTGGGACTTTCCTGGCAGTCCAGTGGTTAGAATTCCACTCTTCCATTGATCGGGACATGGGTTCAGTCTTTGGTTGACTTAGTTCCCTTTGGTTGGGGAACTAAGATCCTGTAAGCTTCATGCCCCCGCCCCCCTGCCAAAAAAAAAAAAAAAATGAAATTAAAAAAAATTTATCACACAGGGTCCTCATTCTTCATTGCAGCAGGGGGGGATCTTTAGTTGCATGTGGGAACTCCCAGTTGCAGCATGTGGGATCTAGTTTCCTAACCAGGGATCAAACCTGGGCCCCTTCCCTTGGGAGCATGGAATCTTAGCCACCAGATCACCAGGGAAATCCCCTCAAATTGTACTTTCCCCAAATTGTATATTTTTAATGTAACAAAGCTGCAGTGAACATCCTTGTGTACACCTATCTTCGTATCTCTTCCTTTGGGTAAGTCAGGGGGAGGATTCCTGAGTCAAAGGGTAGACAGAGTCAAAACATCAATATTTGAGCATCTTACCAAACTCCCCTCCAGAAATGCTGCACAACGCACCCTTCTAACTGCAGTCAGGTGAGCACCCTGCTCTCTGCTCCTTCATTACTCTGCCTTCTGCTAATCTCTCTTTTTTAACATCCTCACTGATACCACACAATCACATACCACATACCACACAATCTATTTAGAGTACTTGATCAATGGTTTCGAATGTGTTCACAGAATTGTTCAACCATTGCCACAACCAATTTTAGGACACTTTCATAAGCCCCCAAAGAAATCCCATTGTTCATTCTTTCCCATTCTCCCCAAACACTGGCAACCACTAATCTACTTAGCCTATTTAGGACATTTAAATTAAATAGAATCATACAACCTCTGTGGCCTCTTGTGACTGGTTTACTATACTCTGCATACTTTCTCAAGACTCATTCACACTGTAGTGAAGCTGAGCCTCCTAAAACAGAGTTCCCTTACCTGGTTTATGATTAACCTCTCTATCTAAACCATTATTCCTTTTCTTGTCCTCTCTGACCTTGATCCTGCGCTCACTGAACACTAATCAACTAGAGGTATCCAGTGACTAAGACAGCTACTGTTGATAACATGGAAACATCATCTATGTATTAAAATTGCTGTTGTAGATATCTAATGTACAAACTCAAGTTACATCTCCAGGGCAAGATGAGCTCACAGGACCCTGAGAAGTGGAAACTGGAAAACTCATAACTCCTTGAAACTATGATTTTTAAAACATCACAGAAATGATACAGGACAATGACTAATCTCAGCTTCCTTGTTCTTCCCTTTTAAAAACACCTCCAACTCAAAGTTGGAATGGATCTGAAACATGTCCCCCACTCCCTTTCTTGGTACTCTGTGATAAACCATGACTGTGCTGCCACATCTAGTGTCAGAGTTTGGCCTCTTACACTGCAGACACAGGAGCCCTTTGCTGAGCAACAGTAGTGCATATAAGTACTTCATTTCTTTTTTGGGCCAGAAAACGTTCTACTGTATGCATGTATCACCCTACAGCCACCAGGGTGACCCTTGTGGAAGGCAAAACTGACTCTGCGTCCACTGCCTAAAAGCTGGCAGAAGCCCCTCACTGCCTTCAGGATAAAGACACAGCCTGACCTCAGCCTACGGGTGTGCCCACATCTCAGCTCCAATGACCCACATTTCAAGCCCTCAACAGCCTTATCTGGCTAGTGGCTGGACTATGGCCTGTTAAAATATACAATGCCAAACTCTAGGTAATATTAGCCATTGATTAGATAAACAAACAGGCTTCCCTAATGGCATCTGGTCCCATCACTTCATGGGAAATAGATGGGGGAACCGTGGAAACAGTGTCAGACTTTATTTTGGGGGGGCTCCAAAACCACTGCAGATGGTGACTGCAGCCATGAAATTAAGAGATGCTTACTCCTTGGAAGAAAAGTTATGACCAACCTAGATAGCATATTGAAAAGCTGAGACATTACTTTGCCAACAAAGGTCCATCTAGTCAAGGCTATGGTTTTTCCAGTGGTCATGTATAGATGTGAGATTTGGACTGTGAAGAACGCTGAGCGCCGAAGAATTGATGCTTTTGAACTGTGGTGTTGGAGAAGACTCTTGAGAGTCCCTTGGACTGCAAGGAGATCCAACCAGTCCATTCTAAAGGAGATCAGTCCTGGGTGTTCTTTGGAAGGACTGATGCTAAAGCTGAAACTCCAGTACTTTGGCCACCTCATGCGAAGAGTTGACTCATTGGAAGGGACTCTGATGCTGGGAGGGACTGGGGGCAGGAGGAAGAGGGGACGACAGAGGATGAGATGGCTGGATGGCATCACCGACTCTATGGACGTGAGTTTGAGTGAACTCCGGGAGTTGGTGATGGACAGGGAGGCCTGGCGTGCTGCGATTCATGGGGTCGCAAACAGCAGACATGACTGAGTGACTGAACTGAACTGAACTGAATGGTTCAGAGGTAGAGAATCTGCCTGCAATGAGGGAGACACGGATTCGATCCCTGGGTTGGGAAGATTCCCTGGAGAAGGAAACAGCAATGCACTGCAGTATTCTTGCCTGGGAAATCTTATCACACAGAGGAGCCTACTGGGCTACAGTCCATGGGGTCGCAAAAGAGTCAGACACTACTTAACAACTAAACAACAGATAAGCAAACTAGGTCCTATCTGCAAGTGATTGACAAATCCTGGCCGCCTAAGGAATATCTAAGTGAGGTAGGGGTGTTCTAGATCTTCTGCCAGTCACATCTGTGGCCACCAGCTCTTTCGACTCTGCCCCATCAGTTTTCTCTGTCTGGACCCATGTCTTCCTCCTGTTCCCTGCAGCACTGGCTGAATCCTTCCAGCAAAGTAATGTGAGATGACGCGTTTAAACAGAGCTAATGTGTGGGCCATCACAGTTCACAGACAAGCCTCTCCCAGAAGGAGCAAGGGAGGCCTTTTAAAATATCCTGTCGTCCTGTAAGCAGAAACTTCAAGAGATCTTTTTTCCTGGGCCTTTCAAATCCCTCTTTGGAGGCAATCCTGGGAAACAGGGTAAAGAACAGAGAAATCAGAAAATGATACCTTTATACATTTAGAATGGATAAACAGCTAGGTCCTAGTGTATAGCACAGGAAGCTGCATCCAACATCCTGGGATAAACCATAATGGAGAAAAACATTAAAAAAAAAAAAAAAGAATGTGTATATGTTTATAACTGAGTTACTTTGCTCTACAGCAGAAATTAGCACCACATTGGACATAAATCAACTATACTTCAGTCAAAAAAAAAAAGAAAATGGTATTTTAAGATGGAGTCCTGGACACTAGCTTCTTACTGTCCTCAAATTTGGATGCCCTGCTGCCCTGCACTCCAGCCCCTGCCCAGGGGCTGAGGTTCCATGAAAACACTCTTTCCTTCCTTCCCACAGAATCTCTGGGGAGTTAGCACCTCTCTGCAAACTGATAATGATCTTCCAAATAAACTCCTCTCCTGGGGAGGAGAGAGAGTAGAGCCCAGCTAACTGCTAAGTCACTTCAGTCGTGTCCAACTCTGTGCGACCCCATAGACGGCAGCCCACTAGGCTCCTCCGTTCCTGGGATTCTCCAGGCAAGAATACTGGAGTGGGTTGCCATTTCCTTCTCCAAAGCATGAAAGTGAAAAGTGAAAGTGAAGTTGCTCAGTCGTATCTGACTCTCAGCGACTCCATGAACTGCGGCCTACCAGGCTCCTCTGTCCATGGGATTTTCCAGGCAAGAGTACTGGAGTGGGGTGCCATTGCCTTCTCCAAGTAGAGCCCAGGGCCTGACCCAAATGTTTCTAGGTCTGACCAGTGGATAAGAAATTCTGGGCCCTGCCTGAAAGAGCCCATACACTGACTGGGAAGGCAGACTCACCTCCAGGGCAGCTGGGACTGTGAGCTGGGGTTTGAGGATTATCCTAAGGGTGGTGGAGGTCAGAGGTGAGTTGGGATGGAATCATCAAGGAAGACACAGCCCTCCCCTCTCCACAGGATGAGAGTGAGATAGGTAATCCCCAAGAGGAGTTTGGGAAAAGCAAAGGAAAGATGGCATGAGAAAGCCTTGTGCCATGGCACAAATGGGAGACCTTCTCATTATTCCTTTACATTCCACCCCTCCCTTGACAGGTGCGCACACAGGGGTGGGCCTGTGGAATTTGTCCCCAGCCTACACCCGAAGCAGGAAGCCCAGCCACACTAGTGGACACCTGAGCTGAAGGATGTGGGCAGCATGGAGGTGAGTGCTGCCCTTCCCAGTCCTGGCCCTCACAGACGTGACCCACCCCCACACTCCAATCAGATGACTTCTCGCTGTCCCCAGAGGCCAGCGGAGACATCAAGGACCACTCTCCTCCAGGCTTGGGCCCCTGGGTCCTCTGGACACAGTGAATTTTGACCTAGTCATCTCAAGTGAAACATGGTACTTTTATTGGAATGAATCACACACTAGCTCCCTGAGAGGTGGGAGGGCTGGCCTTGGAGCAGGACTGACCCTGCCCCCCAAGTCGAAATAGGCCTAGAATTCACAGCCCCATATCCAGCCACTCAGCTCCCACCCGAGGGCATGCAGGGCCTGGTGCTCAGTCCTCCTCCTTGTCTACTGTCTCTTCTTTAGATTGCAAAGACGGGCTGGAGAGGCCATCGTGGTCTATGCTTGTCAACCTGGCGTTGAGAATGGTGTTCTTGGCCGCTTCCTCCGTCACATCGTCACTCAACATGTCCTCATTCGAGAGTTCCTCGCTTATGCTCCTGGAGAAACTGTTGGAGAAAAAGTCTGAGCTGCATCCTTTTAGGAGCTGAGAAAACAGGCCAGGCCTGGCTGTGTATTCCTGAGAGGCGGGGCTTTCCCATGCCTTGGTGGGTCCCCAGCCAAGCTTCTGTGTGAGCCTAGGAGGGGTCCTCGCCTCCAGAATCAGGCCTGTTGCATCTCCCAACCCGGGTCAAACCCTTTGCTCTTCTGCATCTTTGGGATGCCGTTTACCATCTTCATCACTGGCATTTACTGGGCACTTGCCTTGTGCCACTGTGCCGACCACTCTACTATTTATTTATTTAATTTTGTTTTTTGGCCTCACCACACGGCTTGCAGGATTTTAGTTCCCCGACCAGGGATGGAAGCCCAGGTCCTTGGCAGTGAGATCACAGAGTCCTGACTACTGGAATGGCAGGGAATTCCCGCCAACCCCTTCATTTGGCTTTAACCTTCCCAATTCCTATGAGAGAGGAAGGCTAGGGTCTATGTCTTCACCTCTCTATGCCTCAGTTTCCTTAGCTGTAAAATGAGGGATAGTGACAGGACCTGCCTGTCACTACTGCACGTGGTGACTGTTAGGACACAGGTGGAAAGGCATGCAATGAGAACAGGCCCTGACACATGGGAAATGCTCCATGCACGTTATCATCCCATGTCGCAGATACTGAATCTCAGAGGTAGTAGGTCACCTCCCTGTGCACATGCTGGCGAGTGTGAGCAGAATAGAGCTCCAGGCTCCCTGGCTCCGGAGCCTGTGCTTTTAGTTACCATGCTGTCCCTCTGCTGCATGCCAGTCCCCCTCTCTACAACGGACCAAACGCCTATTCATCCTTCAAAGCCCTACTCAAATATCCCTTTTTCTGGGAAGCCTGCCCCAAATCCCTAAAGTAAAGCTCCTCCCTCCTGGGGTTCCTATAGGTCCTGTATATTCCTGTGTCAGAGTCCATTGGTGAAAACTGTTTGCATATCTGTCTCCCTCGCTCAAGCCTTGGAACCTCTTACCTCTGACAGCCCGGCTCTGGTACCATGCCTAGCTCAGGGGCTGTCAATGAGAGTTTAAACAAGGAGACAAGGGAAGTAGACCGATGGTGGGGAGGAGGACTGAGGAAGCCAGTGGCAGAGGCCCCTGTGCTATGAGCAGAGGGCACTGGAAGACATCAGGCAGCCTCTGCCCCTCCCTGTTGCTCAGGTCCAGGGAGAGAGTTGTGGGCTCTGCTGGCCTAAATCCTAGGAGGAGTGTTTCTACCAATCCTGACAAGCCTTCTCCAGGGGCACTTAAGAGACCAGAGACCAGAGAGTCCATAAAGCAGTTGGGTGGAGCCCATTTCCCAAGCGGGGTCCTGGGCTACTGGGGCCAAGAGGCCAGAGTCATCAATCAAGACTGGGTCCCTTTGGTGGCTTCCCGGGCTGCCTACTGGTTAAGAATCCACACGACCACTGCAGGGCGTGTAGGTTCAATGCCTGGTCAGAGAACTAAGACCATCCATGCTGTGTGGTGGTATGGGCAAAAAAAAATCATAATAAAAGACTGGGTCCTTTTTGAGGAACTGGGAGTTCAGAAAGGATTGGAGAAATACTCAGAAAGATGATTCCAAGCCAGTCCTCTGTGCCCTGGGAGGGGAGGAAGCCCAGAGCATCGCCACGGGCATCACCCGTGTAGACAGGCATCAGGGGATGAGGAAAGAAGAAGGTCTGCCCCACGCTGGGTCAGGAGAGCCAGACAGGATGGGAGCTGGCAGAGGCTGGGCTGGACCAAGGCAGGTGGCAGCACCCAGGAGAGCGAGGGAGTCTGTGTGAGTACAGAGTAGCCTTGGTATCATAGGCCTCCTGGCAGCAGGGCGGGGATGGATAGTGTCTGACATGCTCTCATGGCCAACAGCTTGAAAACCAGGCCCTGTTCTGGCCAGAGTCCAGAAGCCACGCACACTCACCTTGTATGTGGGGCAATGTGCTCCAGGGTATCAGGCAGGGGCTGATCTTGCGTTTCTGGCATACTGGAGCAGTAGAACAAAGCCACGAGGGCCGAGAGGCAGCAGAGAATGATGGCTAAGATGGCAATGTTCTGGCTGACGAGTGTCAAAGAAGAGATGCCTCCAGCTGCCCAGACCAGAGACACTAGACCCAGACCTGTTGCCCTGGAAGGGGAGGTGAGAGTTCATTTGGAGGCTTTTTGGGCCCAGCGACTGGACTGGGTGGGAAAAGCAGCTTCCCAAAATCCCACACCCTCATCTCTACCCTGTCCAACTCACTGTGCAAACTTGGAGAATTTAGTTCCTTGTTATTGCAAGGTAGGTAGTAATTTTTTATGGAGCCAGGAGTGGGAGAATTATAAGGCTCATACACCATAGTGTGGGTGTGTGAGGGTGGCTGGGGAGGGGGATACTACAGCCATCGTCAAGGGTTCCTCTGGAGAAGGGCCTGAACCTCAGAGTGGCCCAGACACAGTTTAGGCAGTCAGTGCAAGTCAGGGACTGGAGTCAGACAGCCTAGGTCCAAATCCCACGTTTGCCATCTGCTATGTCTGACCTTGAGCCAGTGCCCTTACCGCTCTGATTTCATGTCTGAATTAGGGTTGATGATGGTGTTAGGGGGATATTTAGGGTGAGAGCTAAATGGAGTAACCCATGTAAATTACTGAGCAGGGTGCCTGTCACCAGGTGAATGCCCAGTCTCAGCTGCTGTTATTCATTCTATTACTGCCCACCCCCACCCATACCCCGCCCCCACCATCACCCACCAGGCCCCCTACCTGAGGACAGTGGGGAAGAGTTCAGAAGTGTAGATGTAGAACATGGTGATGGAGGCGGCCAGGTTGAACTCTCCAAGCAGGGTTATCAAGACCACGAGGGATTTCAACTCTGTGGCCAGACAATGCAGCCGCCTGAGTCTGTGGCCACCCTTCCCTCGGGGCAGCCTGGGGAGGCCTGCCCACTGGCCCTCCCTCAATCCCCCTCAGAAGGCATCTGGACAGTCCACCCCCCACCACCTGGTCAGCTGGCCAGCAGACTCAGAGAAGGGTCAGTCTGCTAGAGGGAATAAGTACATGAGCAGGCAGAGCTGGTCAGTAGAGTGGGGCCCGTGTGGGCTCTCGGCCAGCACCCACTGTGTGGACTCCACTCCTGCATCCCTGCCTCCAGGCTCTCTGTGATCCTCCACAGGTTCACCGAGGCCCAGCTTCCCCCACCCCACCGCCTGCTCCTTCTGGAGCATCCATTCAGCCCCAGCCCGGCATCTTGTGTGCCTGGCTGCCTGCTCAGGGCTCTCCCCACTTCTCCTTCATTCTCTGCCAGGTAGAGAGGGGTAAGGGGGCATTTAGTCCCCGGGGCCTGAATGGCTAGACATTCCAGGATGCCCAACTCTGGGGAGCCAGATTATACATTGGAAGAGGCAGAAATGATTTCGGGAAAGCCCATTCCTCAGGCCTAGGGGAGTTGAACCCAGGCTCACTGACCTGGAGCCAGGAGTTCCAGCTCCTCCCCTACCAGCCTCTGCGGGACCCTGCCCTAGGCCTCCTCCCCATGCCCAGCTCTGGGTCTGGCTTCACTTGGCTCTGGGATGAAACTGGAGACCTAGTTTTGTTTACTGGGGATTTTCCTCCTAGTCTGTCTAGTTTCAGACAGTTCTGCTTAAATCATTATAGACCCACATTTTAAAAAAAAACCACTGAATAATAAAAACTGAATAATGGCTTTGTTTCTTCTGTTTTGTTTTAGCCAGTCAACACTGCCAACAGCAGGAGAGGGAGAGAAAGGGTCCAGGTCAAGACACACAAAATTGCAGCCCCCAGGGAGAGTAAGGGAATGCCATGAGGCAGATCCTGGACACAGCCTCCCTGACCCTGGCCCCAGAGGCTGAGGGGGCTCCTGTGGTACCCATTCTGATCAGGTGAATGAATGCTGACATCTTAATGTCCACATCTCAGCCCTGCCACATTCTGCCAGCCTGGTGACCTGGGGCATATGCATTGTTCTAGGACTCTGCAATTTTGAAAATACTGAGAGTCCGCCCTCCCATTTCCTTCCCTGGTTCTGAACTGACAGGGCACGGGGCATGGGGCCCCCCTGGGAATGAGTGGCCTCCATGCAAGAATTGTTCCTGAGAGTTTGGCCCAGTGTTATGCTCAGTCTTCAGTGGGCAGTTGAGCTTTTCCTGGTGAGGCTACAGATGACACAGGGCTGGGGTGGCAGTTGAAGACTACTTCTACTGCCTCTGTTCGCATTTAATTATTGATGTGGGTAGGACTCGAGGGGAAGAAGGCTGCCCGCTCTCCTGCCCAAGGACGATTCCTCTGAACAGCACCTCTTACCCTCCCAGGACCCTGGGACCTTCCAGTGCCCTGTCCTGGGAGGCCCCTCTTCACCCATTCTAGAGAATGGTTCCCTTCTCAGGAAGTGCTAGGGCCACTATAGGGCTGGCGGGCTGTGGATGCAACAGGCTGACCCCCAGGGTGTTGTGTTGCCTGGATAGGGGCAGGAGGCACGAGGAAGGGATTCGAGGAAGCTAGAAGGTTGGGGGGTGCCATCAGGGAGGCGGAAAGGGGGTTGTGGAGGCTGTACCTGATGGGAGCGTAAGGCTAAGGAAGCACATGATGGCACCTTGGAACAAAGTCACAATCAGTGTTCGTCTCCTCTTCAACTGCTCGATGAGAAAGATGCAGCAGAGCCGGGCGGGCACCTCCATCATGCCAGGAATCACTTGTGTGAGGTAGATGTCCACACCCAATTCCTTTATCTTGAGGCCCAGCATGTAGTAATTGCAACCGACGGCAAACCTGGAATTCGTTACCGGAAGAGAGAGACACTCCAAGAAAGACACACGGAAAGCCAGGGCCAGGAATAAAGACAGGCAGAGGAGAGCATGGCAGGGTGGCCATGGAGGACAGGAACAAACACAGAGATCTGGGTTCTGCGGGCTGCACCAGGGTTCTCAGGCCTTGCTCCCCCACCGGCCCCCCAACATCTATTCTCTCCCTGGATCCCTGAACTGCAAGCCCATTTGCAGTCCCTGCCGCCAGCCCCGGGTACTCACCATATGCTGCACATCACCAAGGTCAACTTGCGGAGGTCCTTGTTGCTATAGAAGTCCAGGATAGAGGCCGAAGCCACCTTCTTTCCAGGCAGTTGCAACTACAGGACAAGCAGGACCGGCCACAGCAGGGCCAAGACCCCAGCTTGCTCCCCGCCAGCGGGACTCACGAGGTTCCCTGCCCTCTGCCTCCCAGGGCCAGCCTGGCCTCTGGCTTTTCCCTGGCAGGGTTCCATTTTGCCATCACTCTTTTCCTCAAGCAGTGGGCTGGGGACACCCTCTGGGCCGAGGTCCCATGTAGCCCTCCTGCCCGGGCCCCGACTCCAGGCCAGAGGTCTCTTACCTTATCCAGCAGACTTAAAGGAATGGTCTTTTTGTTCACACCAGCTGCATAGCACAGCACTTGCTTGGCCTCCTCCAGCTTTCCTTTCATTATCAGCCACCGTGGGGACTCTGGAAGAATCCTGCATGGCCCATCCCTCTCTTACCCATCACTCCAAGATGGCCCCATCCCAGCCTCAGCCATGGCCATTCTGTTCCAGCATGAGGTGACTCAGATGTTGGAGGCTTTGAAGGTGACCATCATCTTTGGACTCCCATACCCACTCCTGCCCAAGCCATTCTACAGTATCCACCACTGCTCAGTGACACCCCGGCCACTGGCTGCTTCTGCACCACAGCTTCTGTCCCCCTCAGCCACCTCTAACAGCTATTTTCTATCTTAGGGGTTGTCCACACCTGCCCAGACATACTGAGGCCTCTTCCCTCTGCATCCACATCCTCTGTTAGAGCCTCGTTCTCGTAGTTGGGGATTCTCCTGTTTCCTATCTCCTAATAGCCTGGAGAGTATGGGAGACAGGACCCCAGTTTTGACTGCAGGGCCCAGCGCCTGCCTGGGTGAATGGAGGTCTCTACTCCAGCCCACTTCCTCCTGGTTACATCTCCCGTTGCCTTTGACCTCAAAATAACCCTAGGTCCTTGGTTCTTCCTAATCCTTCCAAGTTGAAGAACCTACACATTTTAACATTTAAAGCACTTCTTAAGTGTCCTTATTTTATCAGTCTGTTAATCCTCTGCCCAACCCAGATCTAGTATGACTATTCCCAATGTATTCTCAGCCTCAGGGCCTAGTGGCTTGCCCAAACTCTCAGAGGCGGAGCTAGTATGAACCTCAGTCCCCTGGAAAGGCACTCTCAACAAAACCTTGCCATCAGCCCCTGCTGATTTCTTGTAACTGTCCCTCTTCCTGCCCCAACCTGGACTCTGCAGCTGGCCACTGTACACACACACCCAGGACTCTAGAGACAACTTCATCCCCTCTACCTGCCCCTGCTCCTGTTCCCTACCCCCTGCAGCCCCCCAAGGGGCCAGCAACCAGTCACCCTGTTATCCTCCTCCATTCTAAGGCTACAAAACTGTCCTCAAGTCATTAAACTGGGATGTCTCCAAAAAGATGGGAGATTGACCACATGCCTACTGAAATAGAGGAGTGAGGAGCTTCCCTGGTGGTCCAGTGGCTAAAATTCCATGCTCCCAATGCTCGAGTTTGAACCCTCATACGGGAACTAGTCGCTCAGTCATGTCCAAATCTTTATGAGCCCATGGACTGTAGCCCACCAGGCTCCTCTGTACCAGGGATTCTCCAGGCAAGAATACCAGAGTGGTTGTCCTTTCCTTCTCCAGGGGATCTTCTGGACCCAGGGGTCAAGCCTGATCCCCCAAGCTGCAACTAAGAGTTTGCATGCCACAAGGAAAATGGAAGATCCCATATGCTGCAACTAAGACCTGGCACAATCAAATAATAATAAATAAATTTTTTTTAAAAAAGGAGTGAAAAAAGATACCAACCCTCAAGTAGGAGAGATGGGAAGAAAGATTTGGCAAGTACATGAAGCCCAGAAGTGGATGAAGTGGGCCGACTGGGCAGGCAAGGCCCGTGCCGCACAGCTGGAGAGGTCAGAGAACCTTGCTCCTGGCTTCAGAGGACCCTGGAGACCCCAGCCCTCAGATGTGGAATAGTTGGCACTGAAAGCATAGGAGAGGCTGAAACTGAGGAGGACCCTGTGAGGATCCTGGGTTGGAAACCTTTCTGTGTCCCCCGTTTCTTGTTTGTAGGGAACAGACTCCAACCTCCATGAGTGTCCCTGAATGCCAATGGACTAATCAGGGAAGGGAGGGGATGCAGAAACAAGGAAGGAGCAGCCAAGAAACAGCAGTGCAGATTTGGGGCAGGGTCCTGGCTCAGCCTCAAGGGATACACATAACAATATCTTCTGAGTTCTTTATGAAGCCCCCAATAAATGGAAGCTGTCAGCACTCTTCATTCCAAAGAAGACTACCTAAGGCCCAATTAAAGGAACCAGAGAAGCTCATCAAAAGATTACTTGAGGACTTCCTTGGTGGTCCTGTGGCTAAGACTCTGTACTCCCAATGCAGGGGGCTGGGTTTGACTCCTGGTCAGGGATCCCACGTGCCATAACTAAAAAGATCCCATGTGCTGCAACAGATTTGGCACAGCCAAATACATAAAACAAACAAACACATATATATATATATATATATATATATATATATATTTTTTTTTTTAATATTACCTGAAACCAGATTAGAGGAGTATAGTTCCTGCACATACCCTAATCTTATTAGCAACTCCGCCCTTGAACCATTACTATAAAACTCCTCATTGAATCCTCTCGGGTTGGGACAGTTTCTGCGACAGGAGCCTGCAATAAGGCTTATTCTTTTCTGTTTCACTCAAAACTGTGTCTCTAAGATTTGATTTGCCATTGGTGCACAGAGGCTGAGTTTTCAGCATCAAGGGTGAGGAAGAAGGGAAATGAAATTAAAAAATGAAATCAGAGAAAAAAGGAAGAATCGAATATAACATGGAACTTTTTTACCTGAAATTTCAGCTGAATTCCTAAAGCTGTTAAGAATGTCTGATAACCTCACCTTCTAAAGACAGGTATTACCACCTTCAGGACAGCATTTATTATTAAAAAAAAAAAAAACCACCACGGCCCAGTGGCCATCTTCCTTTGCCAACTAGAAAGGCTAGAAATTTCCTGTTCGTGGAAGTGAGAGTCTTGAATCTCTTTCTCTCCCCATGTTGCTCATCTACTCATGAAAGACACAGTCTTCAAGTCATCTACTCAAGCCTGATGAAAAGCACAGTCTTGGAGAAAGGGAGTCTGTCCTTACATTCTGTGGCAAGATGATCCTTGCTTCACCCAGAACTGCCAAACCCTTAACACGGTGATTTCAGTTTTCTCCCTCTCTGCCTTCTCTTTTGTTCCTCTCCTTTTGCCACCTGGATGACTCTATTTTTTCAGGGCCTCCTCACTCCTCAATCTCCTCTGGCTCCACAGAAGCCACCTCAAGGTCACCAAGACCAACAGATGCTTCTCACCTTTCTTGCCTTCAACTCTGACCATTCCCTAATCCTTAAACTCTTGCCTTTCAACATTTTTTTCTTCTGGTTTTCTGACCACCTCTCTGATATCTCTTTGAGGATCTCCTCTGATGGCATAAATGCTGGGGTTCCAGAGGGTCTGCCTTGTCTCTTTCTCCTCTCATATACTTTCTCCCAGGGAAAATCCCATGCACTCCAACCCTTCACGGACTCCCCACCTTCCTAGTCTCCAGCCCATCAGACCCATCCTTGTGGCATGTCCTATATTTGTTTGCTCACCAGATATAGCAGATGAGGGGGAATATAGGTGTTCCTCCCAACAGAAACAGCAGCCGCCAGTGGGGAAGGCTGTAGGAAAGTCCTGTCAGGAAAACGACTCCCATGGCGAAAAAGCAGTGTCCCAGGATGAAGGCGTAGGCCCGGTACATGCCCATTAGCCACTCGGTGACTATGCAAAGGACAAAATCGTAATCAGCTCAGGGTTCACAAGGCTGCCCTCACACCCAGGCTTCTGAGATGCCCCAGCTCTGCTCAGGGACTGGCGTTCTCCTGCCTGCTTGGGATCTGGGTCCAGAGACAGCACTTCAAAGCCACAGAGAGTGCCTAAGTGTCCCCAGGGCACATTGCAGGCCCTCGCCCGAGCTCCCAACCACAGAGGTAGCCTCCACTTTGTCCTCATCCTGGAAGTTCCCTCTAAACACCTCCTGCCTGACCACACACCTATCACTGAGAAGGCCTGGTCCTGGGCACAGGACTTCACATGTGGCCTGACACATGCAAGGCGTCACTGTCCTTGTCTTTACTCTTAGTGCATCAGTGCTTTGGCCACTTAGAGCTCAGCCTCTGTGGAGGACCCAGTTCCCTCTGGCTGGGACTCTGGAAATTTCCCAGTGGGAAGCGGGAGCGGAGTTCCCCAGCAGGTTTCACACAAGGCCATGGCAGCAATAAATGTATGGGTGCGTGGGAGTTTTGCATCACGGGTTGGGGGTGGGGGGCAGAAATCCCAGCTCTTTCACACAACTACCGTGTGACCCTGAGCAAGTTGGTTAACTTCCCAAGGTTCAAATACCTTCCTCAGCTAAAGGAATAGCAGAATAGTCCCTGCTGAATAGACAGTTGCCAGGATGAAAGGAGTCAGTACGTGCTTACTAGCGACCTGGGCTTTCTTAAGAGTTGAATAGGCATAAGCCATGTAGGTGAAGCAGGGAGTGTGAAGGGGCGGGAGATGTGCGGGGTACCAGGGGGATGATGGTGCAAGGGCAATGTGGGCACAGATTTTCTGGCATCCCTCAGCCTCCACTGGCTGCCAGGTTGGGCCATAACCCTAACTGTCCGGTGGGTTCCCAGCAGGTGCACGCCGGCCCCACCCCCTTCCCAGCGCCCCGCCCCCAGCGCCCTGCCTCACGCCTCACGTAAAGCCGAGCTGCTGATGGCGTAGCCCACCACGGCCTGGGACACACAAAAGCGGAAGAATATATACTGGTTAAAGCTGCTGACAAAGGCTGTCCCGAAGCCGAAGATCATCAGCTCCAGCAGCGACAGCAGGATGGTGGGGTAGCGGCCCAACCTGCAGGAGTGGAAGGGCGCTTGCGCCGAGACCGTGGATCTCTGCGGGTGGCCCCACTCCGCACTCAGGACCAGATCCTGAGCCGTCCACCCGCCTCTGGAGTGCCCCTTCCCTTGCCTCCCTTAAATTGAGATTCATTGGCTCTGAACGGCCACGAAGAAGAGGGAGGGATGTCCCAGGGCCCAGAGGAAACTCCAAAAGACTTACTTGTCAGTTATGAACCCGAAGAAGAAAGCCCCCGTCAAGAGCCCAGCCAAGAACATGGTATGCACGATTTCCTTGTTTGGTTCCCCGCCACACACCAAGTCAAACTGGGGGTTATATGCAGGGATTGGCCACAGGCCTCCACCCAGGGCCTTCTAGGTCCAGAGACTGAGCCTCCACCCAGGGTGGGCTTTTAGGCAAAAGGGGCCAGGGGCAATGGCAGGTAACTTGTGTGCAGCAGGCCTCAGCTGCGTTACCTCTGCATCCCACCTACATCTAGCAGACTCGAGGAACTAGGGCTGGAGAGAGAGACTGGAGACACAGGCCAAGAAAGGGGATAGATGGACAGGTGACTGAGCGAAGGCCAGAATCACCAAAGACTCTTTCCCAAATACAGATGCTAGGCTCCAGGCTAGAGAATCAGATTGGGCAGACCTATGCTGTGAAAGGGCCAGGTTAACAGCTTAGGCTGAGAAACTGTTAAGAGGTACCAGATCAAAGCTGTTCTTTCCCCAATTCTCTAACTTTTGTGATTTTTGAAGGCAGAGCCACAACTCCAGAAGCAATTTCCTGGACAGATGGCAAACACCACCACCTGCCCATACTCCCCAGCCTACTCGAGCTTCCTGGCTAAGATTGGTAAGCCTAGGGCTGGGCAGAAAGAATCCTGTTTCTGCCCTGGCCAAATGCTTCACCTTCGTGGGTCTCAGTTTTCCCCCCACTGTTCAGTGAGGGTGAAGTCACATCTCTGGGGCCCTGGGGTAGCTTCAGACAACTCAGGACAAGGCATACCTCATTTATCAGCGACCGCCTCTTCATTTCAGGATAGATCCACCCATTTTGACATGAGTCTGTGTGATTGAGGCCAAATTGGATGATAGAATGCAGATCCCATTCCACAGGCACGTACATGAGGCAAGTCAGGAAACTGCCATTGGGTGCACGGGGCAGGGTCAGATTCATCTGCTCAGCCTCTGTCAAGTTGCTGTCTACTGCCAGTATCCAGCTGGTGTTGCAATAGGGCTTTTGGGGTGTGAACAAAAAGATATCAGCAAACATGAAGAAGGAGGCCAAGAAGTTGGGAATAAAGTTAAGGGCCACCAGCCTCCGCTGGAATGTGCCAAACTCCCCCACCACATCCATAATGTTGGTTAATTTATCATCCTGGGCATCTATGGCCCTCAATCTCTGTAATAGCATATCCAGAGAACAGGAACGGGGGCTTTCTGCTCCGTCGTGTTGGTGGAGGTTCCTGGGATGAGGATGGGATTTGAACTCTATCTTGAGGCTGTTTTCCTTTGCCATCTCTGCAAAGAAAGGATGCAGCTCAGTCTTCACTGACACCACTTTTCAGAACATCAGAGGCCAGTGTGGGAGCCACTGGCCAGAAAGTGGCCTCTCTGGCTTGAAAACAGTTTAGATCCCAACCTCAATGGCCTCTGTAGTTCCCTCCTCTGTTTCGGAAATTTCTTAATTTGTCCCCCATTGTCCCACCCGTTGGTGACATGTAGAACACTTAAGATTTTTTAATGTGTTAGAAAATGCTCTGTTATCATGAATAGCTAAGTCCTGAGGAGATCCCCTGAAACTTACCCACAGTAGAAACTTTGTTTATACACGTACACACACACATACACACACACACAAGCTGAGGCACAACCAGTCTTGCAAAAGATAGGAGAGGTCTCCGGGGATCATTGCTTAAAAAAATTTTTTTTTGGCTTAGAAGTGGCCATGAACTGAGGCCAAGGTGGGTGGCAAGAAGCCTTGGCTGCAGAGGTGGGGAGCCAGGAATGGTGCCATGGGGTGCCAAAATGGTAGGGTATTGGACAGCAGTAGCATGCCGAGCTGGAAAGGCACGCAAAGTGGAGAAGTGAGGTAGCAAAACTGACTGTAAGGATATTACCTTGGAACAGCAACAAGGGAGTGGGGGGACCTAAGCTTAAAACTCTGTTTTGAGCAGAAACCCTCAGCAGAGCTGAAGAGATCTTGGGTTGGGGTACCACTTGGCTATCAGCAAAAGTAGATGCAAGTCTGCTCGGAAGGAAAGTTTCTCCAAACTAAGCTGGCAAGGTTCTCACAGATTAAGATGAAGCCAAGGACTCGAAACAAATATTATCAAATTCTTGAGAAGTTAAGTCATTCTGAGAGTAGGAGGTGGAAGTTACAATTATGGAGACGGACTTACAATCAGAGGCAAATAGCAGATACTTTGGAGTGAAGACACAACTTGTAAAGTTAAAAACTACGGAATAACAAGTTGTTGTTCAAATAAACACCCTAAAGGGAAGATTAAATAGATGCAACACAAAATGAATGAGACAATAGAAGAGGACTTCCCTGGTGGTACAGTGGTTAAGAATCTGCCTGTCAATGCAGGGGACACAGGTTCAATCCCTGGTCTGGGAAGACTGCACATGCCGTGGAGAAACTAAACCTGTGCACAATTATTGAGCCTGTGCTCTAGAGCCTGTGCTCTGCAGCAAGAGAAGCCACAACAAGGAGAAACCCGTGCACCGCAACTAGAGAGTATTCCCGCTCTTCATAACTAGAGATGCCTGTGCAGCAATGAAGACCCAGCGCAACCAAAAAAGTAAATTAAAAAAAAGAAGAAGAAGATAGAAGATTTAACATGCATCCAGTTGCAGGCTCAGTGGGAGAAAGAGAGAGTTGATATTTAAGGAGATAAAAGCAATCATTTTCTAAAAGTTGAAAAACACAAATCCTTAGACTCAGGAAACAGCATATCCCACTCAGGATAAATAAAAGAGAAATCCACTGTAACACAGCTGCAGAACACCAGTGACAAAGAAAAGATCTTCAAAAACATCTAGAGAGAAGATAGCTCAGTTCAGTCACTCAGTTGTGTCCTACTCTTTGCGACCCCATGGACTGCAGCATGACAGGCCTCCCTGTCCATCACCAACTACCAGAGCTTGCTCAAACTCATCTCTGTCGAGTCAGTGATGCCATCCAGTCATCTCATCCTCTGTCATCCCCTTCTCCTCCTGCCTTCAGTCTTTCCCAGCATCGGGGTCTTTTCCAAGGAGTTGGCTCTTCGCATCAGGTGGCCAAAGTATTGGAGTTTCAGCTTCAGCATCCGTCCTTCCAATGAATATTCAGGACTGATTTCCTTTAGGATTGACTGGTTTGATCTCCTTGCTGTCCAAGGGACACTCAAGAGTCTTTTCCAACACCACAGTTCAAAAGCATCAATTCTTTGGCGCTTAGCTTTCTTTATAGTCCAACTCTCACATCCATATGTGACTATGGGAAAAACAATAGCTTTAACTAGACAGACCTTTATCAGCAAAGTAATGTCTCTGCTTTTTAATATGCTTTCTAGGTTGGTCATAGCTTTTCGTCCAAGGAGCAAGTGTCTTTTAATTTCATGGCTGAAGTCACCATCTGCAGTGATTTTGGAGCCCTCCAAAATAAAGTATGTCATTGTTTCCATTGTTTTGGCATCTATTTGCTATGACGTGATGGGACTGGATGCCATGATCTTAGTTTTCTGAATGTTGAGTTTTAAGCCAACTTTTTCACTCTCCTCTTTCACTTTCATCAAGAGGATCTTTAGTTCTTCTTCACTTTCGGCCATAAGGGTGGTCATCTGCGTATGTGAGGTTATTGATATTTCTCCCAGCAAACCACTTCAGTATTCTTGCCTTGAGAACCCCATGAACAGTATGAAAAGGCAAAAGGATAGGACACTGAAAGATGAACTCCCTAGGTTGGTAGGTGTCCAATATGCTACTGGAGAAGAGTGGAGAAATAACTCCAGAAAGAATGAAGAGATGGAGCCAAAGCAAAAACAATACCCAGTTGTGGATGTGACTGGTGATGGAAGTAAAGTCTGATGCTAAAAAGAACAATATTGCATAGGAACCTGGAATGTTAGGTCCATGAATCAAGGTAAATTGGAAGTGGTCAAACAAGAGATGGCAAGAGTGAACGTCGACATTTTAGGAATCAGTGAACTAAAATGCACTGGAATGGGCGAATTTAACTCAAATGACCATTATATCTACTACTGTGGGTAAGAATCCCTTAGAAGAAATGGAGTAGCCCTCATAGTGAACAACAGAGAGAAGAGAGATCATGGACAAATGCAGTCTTTTGTTAAGAAACAAAACTTGTGGACAATATATTTGGATAATTTTTTTTACTTTCTTTTTGGAGGAATTTTATACTAAAACTGACCAAATCCTTTCTGTGTAAGATAAGACATTTGAACCATTGAGATCTAAGTTGTGATTTTAAGCTTGTTACATTTTTTTCTTTTTTTCCCAGCCTACTCTCCCAGCTTCATTTGTAGTTACTCTGTTCCATGTACAGAGGGTTGTGGTCACTCTGGGTTACCTAACAAAACACTATGAAGTTTCATGTTTACATTCCTGCTCTTCTTCTTAGCTGCTAAACTTAGGCATATCTGCCTGTTACATTTTTATAAGGGTGAAATGTTACCACTACTTTAATTACTGTTATAAATAGCTTTATAATGTTGAAGAATCACTGTTTAAGATTTTTGACTCTTCTTTTTTTAAAAAAGAAACAGAAGTTGTTAAGCAACAAGGAAACCAGGAAGAGTGAAGAGTATCTTCAACATTTTGACAGGAAATAACAGCCAACCTAAAACTGCTTACTCAACAAAATTATCTGTCAAGAATTAGAGTAAAATACAGTTATAGTCACATGTTGAGGCAGCAACACACTGATGGCACTTCTAAAGGATAAGGAGGAGGATGCGCCAAATAAAACGAAATGTATGCGAAAATGCAAAATCCTATAACACAAAAGTCAAGCAAATGGTTTTGGTGGGAATTCCCAGGCAGCCTAGTGGTTAAGACTCTTGAGTGTTCACTGCCAAGAACCTGGGTTCAATCCCTATCTGGGAACTAACATCCCGAAAGCTGTGTAGCATGGCCAAAAAAAGAGAATAGTTTGGATCAGGGATATACGGTGTAGTGAAAAAGGAGTTCAGAAACTGTGTAAAAGAGGAACTCATTAATAAATGGGTCTTAAACTGTTGGGAAAAAAATAAAGGATTAGGAGGAAGAAAATTATGTCAGGACAACCTGAGATGCAGTGGTGAGCAATCAAATATTGCAGTAAATAATAAAAGCTCTGTTCAACTGTAGAATTAAAAAAACAAGATAAGATGGTGGGTAGCAATCATATATGTTAGGATAGGTATGATCAGAACCTGGGTTATCTTAAAATCTTTCTATTGTTCAAGGTAGAGGAGAAAGATGCCAAAATTTCAAAGTTACTTTTTTTTTTCCGGCTGTGCTTCCTGGCTTGCAAGATCTTAGTTCCTCAACCAGGAATCAAACCCATGTTCCCTGTAGTGGAATCGCAGAGTCTTAACCACTGGACTTCCAGGGAAGTGCCTCAAAGTTACATTTGCATTTGATAAAAATTTTAAGGATGACCACTATAATAGTATAGCTAGAAAGAGTAGTGGAAAAAGACTAAAGAGAAAAACAAAACCCAAACCTCAGTCCAGAAAAAGTGAAGAAAAGAAAAAAGAAATGTAGAAAAAGTGGAATTCAATAAACGTGATTGGAAGAATGAATCAAAGTACATTGATTATCGCCGGTTAGTAATGCAGAGACATGGGTTCCATGGGTTCGATCCCTGGTTAGGGAACTAGGATCCCACATGCTGTGGAGCAACTGAGCCCACATGCCACACACCAAGAGAAGCCCTCAAGGGCTATAACAAAGACCCCACATGATGCAACTAAGAACTGACACAGCCAAATAAATAAATAATGAAAACCACAAAGGCTGAAAAGAACGGTCATTTTTTAAAAAAAGATAGTTGGTTTCAGCTTTCTAAAAATCAAATTAATATGCTGTTTTTAAACAGTCCAGTTCAGTTCAGTCACTCAGTCATGTCCCCCATTAACCACATTAACCACAGCACACCAGGCCTCCCTGTCAATCACCAACTCCCGGAGTTCACTCAAACTCATATCCATTGAGTTGGTGATGCCATCTAACTATCTCATCCTCTGTCGTCCCTGCTCCTCCTGCCCTCAATCTTCCCCAGCATCAGGGTCTTTTCAAATGAGTCAGCTCTCCACATCAGGTGGCCAAAGTATTGGAGTTTCAGCTTCAACATCAGTCCTTCCAATGAACACCCAGGACTGATCTCCTTTAGGATGGACTGGTTGGATCTCCTTGCAGTCCAAGGGACTCTCAAGAGTCTTCTCCAGCACCACAGTTCAAAAGCATCAATTCTTTGGTGCTCAGCTTTCTTTATAGTCCAACTCTCACATCCATACATGAGTACTGCAAAAATCATAGCCTTGACTAGATGGACCTTTGTTAGCAAAGTAATGTCTCTGCTTTTCAATATGCTGTCTAGGTTGGTCATAACTTTCCTTCCAAGGAGTAAGTGTCTTTTCATTTCATGGCTGCAGTCACCATCTGCAGTGATTTTGGAGCCCAGAAAAATAAAGTCAGCCACTGTTTCCACTGTTTCCCCATCTATTTGCCATGAGGTGATGGGACCGGATGCCATGATCTTAGTTTTCTGAATGTTGAGCTTTAAGCCAACTTTTTCACTCTCCTATTTCACTTTCATCAAGAGGCTCTTTAGTTCTTCTTCACTTTCTACCATAAGGGTGGTGTCATCTGCATATCTGAGGTTATTGTTATTTCTCCAGGCAATCTTGGGCAGCCAATATTTCCCCATTTTCCCAGAACATACCCATTTTCTGTCTTTTATGCTTCTGTAATAAATCATAGTGCCCCCTTTCCCTCCCACAGGTGTCCTGATTTTGATGACAAATGGTCACTGCAAAAGTGAGAGCTGCTCAGTTGTGTCCAACTCTTTGTGACCCCATGGACTGTAGTCCTTCAGGCTCCTCTGTCCATGGAATTTTCTAGGGAAGAATACTGGAGTGGGTAGCTGTTTCCACTCCAGGGGATCTTCCCAACCCAGGGATCGAACCTGGGTATCCTGCATTGCAGGTGGATTCTTTGCCAGCTGAGCTACAAGGGAAGCCCACTCTGTAAGAAGGTACACTTAAAGCATACGGTCATGAAAGGCTGAGAGTAAAAGGATGTAAAAGTTATATTCAGTTCAGTTCAGTCACTCTGTCGTGTCTGACTCTTTGCAACCCCATGAATAGCAGCACGCCAGGCCTCGCTGTCCATCACCAACTCCTGGAGTTCACTGAAACTCATGTCCATCGAGTCGGTGATGCCATCCAACCATCTCATCCTCTGTCGTCCCCTTCTCCTCCTGCCCCCAATCCCTCCCAGCATCAGTCTTTTCCAATGAGTCAACTCTTCGCATCAGGTGGCTGAAGTATTGGAGTTTCAGCTTCAGCATCAGTCCTTCCAATGAATATTCAGGACTGATTTCCTTTAGGATTGACTGGTTTGATATCCTTGCTGTCCAAGGGACTCTCTCACAGTTCAAAAGCATCAATTCTTTGGTGCTCAGCTTTCTTTATAGTCCAACTCTCACATCCATACGTGACTACAGGAAAAACCATAGCTTTGACTAGACAGACCTTTGTTGGCAAAGTAATGTCTCTGCTTTTTAATAAGCTTTCTAGGTTGGTCGTAGCTTTTCTTCCAAGGAGCAAGCGTCTTCTAATTTCATGGCTGCAGTCACCATCTGCAGTGATTTTGGAGCCCAAGAAAATTAAGTCTGTCACTGTTTCCATTGTTTCCCCATCTATTTGCCATGAAGTTATGGAACTAGATGCCATAATCTTAGTTTTCTGAATTTCTGAGTTGAGTTTTAACTCAGATTTTTCACTCTCCTCTTTCACTTTCATCAAGAGGCTCTTTAGTTCCTCTTCACTTTCTGCCATTAGGGTGGTATCCTCTGCATATCTGAGGTTATTGATATTTCACCCACAATCTTGATTCCAGCTTGTGCTTCATCCAGTCCAGCATTTCACAGGATGTACTCTACATATAAGTTAAATAAGCAGAGTGACAATATACAGCCTTGATGTACTCCTTTCCCAATTTGGAACTAGTCTGTTGTTCCATGTCTGATTCCATCTGTTGCTTCTTGACCTGCACACAGATTTCTCAGGAAGCAGGTAAGGTGGTCTGGTGTTCCCATCTCTTTAAGAATTTTCCACAGTTTGTTGTGATCTACACAGTCAATGGCTTTGGCGTAATCAGTAAAGCACTAGATGTTTTTCTGGAATTCTCTTGCTTTTTCTATGATCCAACAGATGTTGGCAATTTGATCTCTGGTTCCCCTGCCTTTTCTAAATCCAGCTGGAACATCTGGAAGTTCACAGTTCACATACTGTTGAAGCCTGGCTTGGGGAATTTTGAGCATTACTTAGCTAGCGTGTGAGATGAGTGCAATTGTGCGGTCATTTAAACATTCTTTGGCATTGCCCTTCTTTGGGATTGGAATTAAAACACCTTTTCCAGTCCTGTGGTCACTGCAGACTTTTCCAAATTTGCTGGCATATTGAGTGCAGCACTTTAACAGCATAATCTTTTAGGATATGAAATAGCTCACCTGGAATTCCTTCACTTCCACTAGCTTTGTTCATAGCGATGCTTCCTAAGGCCCACATGATTTCGCATTCCAGGATGTCTGGCTGTAGGTGAGTGATCACACTATCGTGGTTATCTGGGTCATGAAGATCTGTTTTATATAGTTCTTCTGTGTATTCTTGCCACCTCCTCTTAATATCTTCTGCTTCTGTTAGGTCCATACCATTTCTGTCCTTTATTGAGCCCATCTTTGCATGAAATGTTCCCTTGGTATCTCTGATTTTCTTGAAGAGATCTCTAGTCTTTCCCATTCTATGGTTTTCCTCTATTTCTTTGCATTGATCACTGAGGAAGGCTTTCTTATCTCTCCTTGCTATTCTTTGGAACTCTGCATTCAAATGGGTGTATGTTTCCTTTTCTCCTTTGCCTTTTGCTTCTCTTCTTTTCTCAGTTATTTGTAAGGCGTCTTCAGACAACCATTTTGCCTTTTTGCATTTCTTTTTCTTGGGGATGGTCTTGATCACTGTCTCCTGTACAATGTCACAAACCTTTGCCTGTTCTTCAGGTAGTCTGTCTATCAGACCTAATCCCTTGAGTCTATTTGGCACTTCCACTGTATAATGGTTAAGAGATTTGATTTAGGTCATACCTGAATCATCTAGTGGTTTTCACTACTGTCTTCAATTTAAGTCTGAATTTGGCAAGAAGGAGTTCATGATCTGAGCCACAGTCAGCTCCTGGTCTTATTTTTGTTCACTATATAGAGCTTCTACATCTTTTCAAAGAATAGACATCATATAACTCTTTTTTTTTTTTTTTTCTTTTTGGCCAGCTGTGCAGCATGTGGGATCATCCCGACCAGGATCAGGGACTGAACCCCGGTCCCCTGCAGTGGGAGAGTGGAGTCTTAGCCAGGGAAGCACCAGGGAAGTCCTAGACCTATCTTCTGACTGTTGTTGTTTTAGTCACTAAATCATGTCTGACTCTTTGGGACCCTATGGACTGCAGCCCTCCAGGCTCCTCTGTCCATGGATGTCCCAGGCAAGAATACTCAAATGGGTTGGCATTTCCTTCTCCAGGGACTCTTCCTGAGCCAGGGATCAAACCCGCCTCTCCTGCATTGGCAGGCGGATTCTTTACTGTTGAACCACCAGGGAAGTCCCATCTTCTGACTATGATGTAATTAAATTAGAAATCACTAACAAATGGTTAATTTAAAATATATATTTCACACAGGCGTAATACAGTTACATTAATCCATCACAGTCTGCATTCCACCCTGGGATCCCTCCAGCTTTTAAATAATTTTTAAAAATTTTGTATATGGTATAGTTCATTCTTTGGGCTGTAAAGTTCTATGGGTTTTTAACAAATGTGTGGAGTCATGTATCCACTGTATCAGACAGATGTCTCACTGCCCTAAAAGAATCTGTTCTCCACTTATTAAACCCTGCTCTCTCCTCTCAAACCCCTCTCAATGACTAATCTTTTTTACATGTATCTTGCTTTTTCTGCAGTGTCATCGATGTGGAATTATAGCGTATATAGCCTTTACAGACTGGTTTCTTTCACTCAGCAGTATGCATTGAAGGGCCATTCACACCTTTTCATGGCCTAATAGCTTGGTTTTTTTTAATCCCTGAATATTATTTTTCAGTGTACGCATGTACTACAGTTTTGGTTTTTTTTCCATTCATCTATTATTGAGGGATATCTCAGTTGTTTCCAGTGTTTGGCAGTTGTGAATAAAGCTGCTATAAATATTTGCATGCAGGTTTTTCTGTGGACAAAATTTTTAAGTGGGTTGTGTAAATACCTAGGAACACAAATGTTGGGTCATATGGTAAAACTATGTTTAGCTTTGTAAGAAATTGGAAACTGTTCCAATGTGGCTGTACTATTTTGCACTCCTACCAGCAATGAATGAAAATTCTTGTTATACTGCATTCTTGCCAGCACTTGATAATGGTTTATTGGACCTTAGCCATACTAATAGATGTGTTCTTTTTATTTTTTCATTCTTTTAAACCGCAATTCCCTGATGACAAATAGGGCTTCTGTGGTGGTGCTAGTGGTGAAGAACCTGCCTGCCAGTGGGTCAGGAAGACCCCCTGGAGGAGGACACAGCAACGCACTCCAGTATTCTTGCCTGGACAATTCCATGGACAGAGGAGCCTGGCATCACAAAGAATCGGACACGATGGAAACAACTTAGCACGCATGCACAATGTCAAATAATGTTGAGCATCTTTTCATATGCTTATTTGCTATCATGTATCTTCTGTGCCCATTTCAAAAAATTGGGATGTTTACTTCCTCATTGTTGAGCTTTGGGTTATTTGTATATTTTGGATACAAACCTTTTATTAGATATTTTTTGCAAATATTTTCTGTGGCTTGTGACTTCCCTTTTTATTCTTAACAGCATCTTTTGCAGAGCAGAAGTTTGCTTTAATAAAATCCAATTTATCATTTTTTTCTTCCATAGATTTTGCTTTTGCTGTTGTATCTAGTAATTCACTGCCAAACCTTTTAGATTTTCTCCTAGTTTGTCTTCTAGAAGTTTTATATAGTTTTGTGTCTATGACCATTTTGAGTTAATTTTTATAAAGAGTATAAGATCTGTGTGTACATTAATATTTTTTACATTGTATTTTTGCATATGGTCATCCAGTTATTCCAATACCATTGTTGAAAAGACCATCCTTTCTCCATTGGATTGCGTTTTTTTCCTTTGACCAGTTAACTATATTTAGGCAGGTCTATTTCTGGAGTCATCTACTCTCTTTCATGTTTCTGTGTGTCTATTCTATTTGCCAATACCATGTATTTTGATTATGGAAAACCTTACAGGAAGTCTTAAAATCAGGTCTTTAAAGCCTCCAACTTTGTTCTTTCTTATTACTGTGTTGAATATCTCTTAATAAGTCTTTTGTCTTTCCATCTGAACTTTAGAATCAGTTTGCTGATATCTGTAAAACAGCTTGCTCTGCTTTTGATTGAGATTATATTGAATCTATAGATTAGTTTGGGAAGAACTGACATCTTAACAATATTGAGTCTTCTAATCCATGAACATGTAATATACATATATTTTTTCTAAAATTTTATGAATACATATTTTAAGTTAATAAAAACTTTGAATATCTCAGAAGTCAAAGAAGAGATCATAATGAAAAATTTTACACTATGAAAAAGTTGAGTGATAACAACACAAATGCTTATAAGTGAAAATTATAAAACTTTATACCATTCATATCAAACTTATGGGCGATATAAAAAGTGGTACTCTGGAAAATGTATAGTTTTAACTTGCTTTATAATAGAAAATCAGAAAGACTGAAAATTAAAGAACTAAATGCTCATCATAAGAGAAAAAAGAACAAAAGAATAAACCCAAATAAAGGAAAAAGATTATAAAGTTAAGACAGAAATGGAAACAGTGAACAAAAACAGCCAGATACGGAAACAACACCGTGTCCATCGGTGGATGAATGGATACAGATAACGTGGTATTTCACTTCACACAATGAAATACTACTTAGCCATGAGAAAAAACGGAGATCCTGTCATTCGTGACAACGTGGATGGATCTCGGGGGCATTAACACTAGTCAACAGACAGAGAAGGACAAATACCACAGGCTTATCACCTATATACAGAATTTTTGTTTAAAAAAGAGTCAGACAAGTGAAAACAAAGTGAAAGTGATTTCTGGGAGTGGGAGAAAAGAGAGAGGTTGGTAAAAGAATAATTACTTTCTACTGTAAGATGAATAGGCCTAAGGATATAATGTAAAAACATGTGACTATAGTGGATAACACTACATTGCATAATTGAAATCTGCTAAGACAGCAGAACATAAATTTCTCACCAAAAATCATAATAAATAAATAGGTAGGTAATGGATGTGTGAACTAACTAGATGGAGTCCTTTATATATATATATATATATATATATATATATATATATATATATATACACACACACACATATACACACACACACACACACATTTATTCCTGAGTTTTCCATCCTGTTCCATTGATTTATATTTCTATTTTTGTACCAGTATCATACTGTTTTGATGACTGTAGCTTGGTAGTACAGTCTGAAATCAGGAAGCCTTATTCCTCTAGCTCCATTTTTCATTTTCAAGATTGCTTTGGCTATTTGGTGGGGTCTTTTGTGTCTCCATACAAATTTTGAGTATTTTTGTTCTAGTTCTGTGAAAAATGCCATTGGTAATTTGATAGGGATTATATTGAATCTGTAGTTTGCCTTGGGTAGTATACTCATTTTTGACAATACTGTTTCTTCTAATCCATGAACATGGTATATCTTTCCATCTGTTTATGTCTTCTTCGATTTTTTTCATCAGCATCTTATAGTTTTCAGAATACAGGTCTTTTGTCTCCTTCAGTTCAGTTCAGTTCAGTTCAGTCAGTCGTGTCCGACTCTTTGCGACCCCATGAATCGCAGTACGCCAGGCCTCCCTGTCCATCACCAACTCCTGGAGTTCACTCAGACTCATGTCCATCGAGTCAGTGATGCCATCCAGCCATCTCATCCTCTGTAGGTAGGTTTATTCCTAGATATTTTATTCTTTTTGATGCAATGGTAAATGGAATTGCTTCTTCTTTTTTTTTTTTTTTTGGAATTGCTTCTTAAATTTCTCACGACTTAGTGACTGAAGAGCAACAACAAGCAAATATACCTGATAGCCCTTGCTGCTGCTGCTGCCGCTAAGTCGCTTCAGTCGTGTCCGACTCTGTGCGACCCCATAGACGGCGGCCCACCAGGCTCCCCCGTCCCTGGGATTCTCCAGGCAAGGACACTGGAGTGGGTTGCCAGCCCTTGGGCCACAACTAATGAGCCCCTGGGCTGCAACTACTGAAGGCCATGTGCCTAGAGCCTGTGCTCCATAAGAGAAGCCACCAAAATGAGAATCCCATACACTGCAATTAGAGAGTAGCCCCCATTCTGCACAACTATAGAAAGCTCGTATGTAGCAACAGAGACCCAGCAGAGCCAAAACTAAATAAATAACATAATTTTTAAAAACCTTTAAATTATAAATTTGACTACTCAAAAATGAACATTGTAAAGTAAAAAACCACACAACTGGGAGAATATATAACAAACATGCATCAGTCGGGGGATAAAAAGGATCAAGAATGTGTAAAGAGGCCACAAATCAATAATAAGACAATATAAAAATGGCCAAAAGACATGAATGGGCTTTTCAATAAGAGAAAATATAAACAAACATATGAAGAGATGCTCAATCTCTTTAATAATAAGGGAAATGCAGATCAAGACCACAATTTACACTTTGCTTGAGAAAATTTAAGAAGTCTGACAATACTCAATATCCATTTTTCATACATTTCAGGCAGGAGTATTCATGGTTCCATTTTGGAAAACAATTTGGCATTGTCTCGTAGAGCTGAATATCCTCACACCTTGAGTGTGTGTGTGTTGTGTCCAACTCTTTGTGACCCCATGGACTGTAGCCCTCCAGATTCCTCTGTCCATGGGATTTCCCAGCAAGAATACTGGAATGGGTTGCTGTTTCCTCCTCCAGGGGATCTTCCCCACCCAGGGATCACACCTGTGTCTCCTGTGTCTCCTATATTGGCAGGCAGATTCTTGACTGCAGAGCCACCAGGGAAGACCCAACCTCACACCTTATGACCCAGCAATTCTATTCCCACTTGTATATTCTGGGTAAACATTTGTACACATGATCCAAGAAGAGTATCAAAATATTCATGATAATACATTCCAAATATGGGAGGTGGGGAAAAGAGCCCAGAAACCCCATCAAGAGAGGAAGGGATAAACTGTGGTATATTTCTCTAATGGCATACAATACAGCAGTGAAAATGAATACACTTCAGTTATATCTCTCCAGATTTGACCAGCCATTGCTGGATTTGTAGATACAAGGGACTATTAGCCAAGGAATTGTGGGCAGTCTCAAGAGGCTGGAAAAGGCAAGGAACTACATTCCCCACTAGAGCCTCCAGAAAGGAATACAGCCTTGTGACACCTAATTTTAGCCAAGTGAGGCCTATTTTGGCCTTCTGACCTGCAAGACTATAATACTTCTGTGTTCTTGAAAGCCAGTAAGTTTGTGGTAATCTGTCACAACAGCAACAGGAAACTAGCAGAGTGTGTACGTGTGTAAGGTTGGAGAGGGTGTCACACAATAGAGGAGACTTCCTAGGGAGGGAGGGAAAGAGGGGAGTGAAGGAGGGAGGGATGGAGAGAACTTTTGTTTTGCTCACAAAGATTTAGTTTGGGGCCTGGAGCCAGCTTCTCTGGTAGAGTTCCCTTCAGTGTCCCCCAAGCATCACCTGAATGCCCAACAGGGGCCTGACAGTCTGCAAGAACCTGAAGCATTTGTTCCCAAAGGTCCCCAACCAAGTGGACAGGCCCCAGCAACTGATTCCCAATATAAAAAGAGGAAACTGAGGCCTGGGACAGGGAGGTACAGCCAGGAGCAGCCCCCTTTCTGAGGGCAGGAAATGGCCAGATGCTACATCTTAGAACTCACGCTTCTTGGGAGGGCAGTCTTCTTCCATAGACTTCCCACAGTTGAACAGGGTCTGGCAGGCTCCTGTCAACATCTATACTGAGAATGTGGCCCCACAATTCCTGGGTGTCATCATAATCGAAACCCTTCACACCCTCCCAGCCCTTCCTCCCTAGAGACAGGACCACAAGCTAAAGCCAGGGCCCACCTGACCACAATCCAGGCCCAGCCGGACCCTTGGAAGCAGAACCCTTGGGTTCCATGGTGTCCAGGGAGCAGTGTCACAATGGGGTGGGTAGGTCCTGGGGTTGGGTAGGATGAGGGGGAGCAGCATTCTACCACTGGGGCACACCTGGCCATAGGCCCTAGGAACAGAAGGGGCAAGGCAGACTGGGAAAATCTCCGCATGAGCCAACCCCCTGCCTTCATGCAGGCTGTGCCCAACACCCAGAGCACCTGCCTCCCCCATGATGGCTCCACCTCCATTGTGGGAAATCCTCCCATCCTTCCAGGCACCACTTGCTCACCTTCAATCCCCAGGCCTAAGAAGAAAGAATGGAGAGGAAAGTCAAGGGAGGGACAGACGCTCCGCTCAGCTGCTCCCAGATCCCCACCCAGGGGAGGAGGGAGTGTAGGTTAAAGTTTTCCTGGTGGGAAATTTGAGGAGTGGCCATAGGATGGCTTTTTCTTTCTCTGAGAGGAGGATGAGAAGCTATCTGGTAGGGGGTAAGAGGAAGGGAGACAAGCAGAGTGGACCTGAGAAATAGCCACCAGTGAGAATCGGAAAACAAGCTGACTTGAAAAGCTGGTAGGAATACAAGGTGCTGCTAAAGACTCAGGAAGTACTGCTGACTGTGGATTCAGAGAAGAGAGCCGCCAGTATGATGCTCTCTAGCTGTGACCAGCTCTTGGGGTGCAAGCAGAAAGAAGGCGGACAGTTGGGCTAATGTGCTGCTATGATTGTGCTAGTTGGACTGTCTTGTAAGGGAGGCCAGCCCAAGAGATACAATGTGGGGGTCCACAGGGAGGGGCAGGAGATGAAGTAGGGTTCCAAGGAGTCATTTGCCAGCACTTTGTTCATACTAAGGAGCAACGCAGAGGTCCTGGGGTGATCACTGAGAACCTCTGAATATTCGTGAAGAAAGCCTAATTTTAGGAGCCTCCCAGGGCCACTGACTGATGATTACTCACTGCAAGTCCCAAAAGAACCAACACTAGTGGCCACCAAGTAAGAAGCCTTCTGCCCCCTTCCCTTACCCTGCACGGGCCCTGCAAGAGCCAGAGCAGCAGAGGATGAAAGGAAAGGGGGGCCTAGAGAGGGATATGTCCTGCCTCTCCCCGCCACTGGTCCTGAGTGAACGGCAGGTGAAGGAGAATCTCTGAAGAGAAGGCAACCCTGAAGCTTTGATTCTGACTAAATCAGTCTCCTCTCAGCAGATCAAATGTCTTGTGGGTCCCACCTTATCCATTCAGGCCTGGTCCAGCCACTGGAGGAACTGCAAACTTCCCTTTGTCCACCTGCCTGGATGGGTCCATGATTTCAAGGGTTGGGAGAGGCCATACTCGGCTGTCCTGTTCTGGGCTTGACTGTGTTTTCAGGACAGGGGGAATCCCAGATGGAGGGGATCTGAGGAGCCATATCCCCAAAGAGTGTCAGAGAACAAGTTAAACCCAAGACACACCCAAGACTCTAATTCAGAACAGGGTACTGGGGGTGGGGTTTTGGGGATGAGCATGGTTTGAAAGGAGGAAGGCCCACCTAGGATGCTTCTGAGATTGGGCCAGGCAGTGGGTGGCTGGCTCTGGGGCCAGCTCACAGGGTACTGCCTCCACTAGCAAGGCTGGTGGTGCTCACAGGTCCAGCTATTTACAGGGGAGTGTTTAGGCAGCTCTCTGCTGCTGCGGGTCTAGCTTTGGAGACACAGTTACAGAGCTAAGTGCTGCTCTAAAGGCTACCCCTGGGCTGGAAATACTTCCCAAGGCCTCCAAATCCTTTTCTGAAAGCACTGCCTTCAGAGAGCTGGAGGAAGCAGAAGGTCATCATTGGCTATCTAGGAACTGTTTCCATTCCTCGCCACCTCCTCCCCAAAGTATGGGAATCATGAGGGCTCCCTCTGCAACAATGGACAGTGGTAAAGTAGAGACCTGGCCTTCTGGAAGAGGGGCCACTGATATGAGGTCCTGGGCTTCAGAGACAGCAAGTACCTCACTGTGGTCAGGATTCTTGCTCCAGGTCATTGATGGTGTCCTTCAAGGTCTGGCCACGTGTCTCTGTCAGCAGGGCACAGAGTAAGCCAGCCCCAATGGGGAGGCTGCCATAGATGAGCACGAAGAGGGACACATGATACTCGCCCAGCAGGATCATGAGTGGCATGAGGATGCCCCTGATCCTTGAAAAGATGCCCACCATCCCCATGCCCGTCTGCCTGTGGGAAGGCCAGCAGAAGCTGAGCGGACCCGGCCTCCCCTGGGTCTACCCCAGCTCCTCCCACAGTTCCACCCCAGCTGACGTCCTTGGGAAGCCCCCATGTCTCATGTGGTGTCCCCAGACATGCACGGTCCCCAGGCTTCCTCAAGCCCACCCAGCCTTCCCGCCCCATCAACCTGCACTTCTCCTTGTCCTACAATGTGGCCTGCTTCCCCCACCCCCAGGCCTTCTGTTTGCCAGCTGCATTCCTGCTATCCAGTCTCTGATCAAAGGCTTCACCTCCTGACCACCCCCCACTCCCACTGCAGACTTCCTTCTGAGCCATTCATCAAACCTGGACTCACACCGTATTTAGTCCTGACAAGGCCAGGCTATGGCCCCTGGTGTATCTGCTCTCCACTGCCCTCCTCTGCACTCCCCTGACCTCATCCAGCCCTGGACTGCATCCAGCCCTGCTGCCCCAGAGCCAGTCCTGTAAGTTCTGTGGGAAACACCAGGGAGGGCAGAGGAGGGATGGTCAAAATGAGGGTCTCGGGAGCAGAGGAGCCAGGGTTGCACCAGCTGCCCTTACCTGATGACAGTGGGGAAGAGCTCAGCAGAGTCCACGTAGAAGATGGTAAATCTAGCCGCCAAGGCAAACTTCCCCACCAGAGCCAGCACAGTGACCACCACAGGCAGATCTGGTGGAGGCTGCCCGTCAGCCACAGGAAGAGTGGCCAGCCCACCTCCTGGGCCCTGTCCCTGCCCTCCCAAACTCCTCACCCCTTGTGCACCCAAGCCCCAGAGAAGCCCTCACTCCTGAAAAGGAAATAAAGGGTCTTGGTAGCAGAGGGGGTGTGGGCAGAGGCCCTGTTATCTGCTGGGACGAAGATGATGGTGATACACGTGAGGCCACCCAGAACCAGGGTCCCCAACTGACTCTACCTGCGGCCCACCCATTCCATTATAAAGATGCTTCAGTAGCAGGCAGGCACCTCGACTGCTCCAAAGTTAACTGTGTCAGGTAGATATTCAGGCCAAAGTGCCCCACCTTGAGGCCCAGACCATAGAACACCAGGCTGTCCACAAACCTGCAGAGTTCAAGAGTCTCTCTCAGTGCCAGGTGATGAGACCCCATCACACTCAGAAAGAGAGACTGCCTTGGCCAGGAGTCACAACAGGAGACAGAAGCACAGCCAGCAAGAGACCCAGTGGTACCCAGACAGCCACCTCCCCCAGAGACATGGCAGCCCTTTAGTTTAGGCCTCAGGGAGGGCTGTGGGCCCTGAGTCCACTCACCAGATGTAGAAGAGAATCAGGGTCTCTTTCCGGAGCTGGGGGTGTTGGAACAGATCTAGGGCATTCCCTGCAGGGCTGGTCTTCTCTGGGGCCAGCTGGGAGGGATGTGCAGAGTGAGGGGCCAGGCAGGCCGGTCTGTGTGGTCTCATCAGGCAGGGCTGGCCCAGTGCTGCAAGTACCTGGCTCAGGATCTTGGAGGGGAGTTTGCGGCTGTTGACCAAGGCCACTTTCTGGATCACTGTTTGGCCTCCTCTCCCTTCCTCCAGGTAAGGAGCCACCGTACAGATTCTGGCAGGGCCCTGTGGGTCAGGAATAGCTGTGACCTTGGGGCCTGAACTTCCCCTCTGTCTTAGCACGCACACACCCCACAGGCCTCACAGCCTCCCTCTCCAGACACCTCTCTGCATGTACCACCAGCCAAGAGGTAGTTTGCCTGGGAAATATCTCCTCACCAGAAGCAGAAGAGCAGAAAGACAGGTGCAGTGACAGCAATCTGGAAGAGTCTCCAGTTCTGGACGCCGTAGGCAAGTCCTGCAAGAGCCATCTGCCCCAAGGAGAAGGTGCGCTGTGCTAGGACCACAGCCTGGATCCTCCACGAGGGCCCCACCCACTCTGTAACTGGAAGCAGGCAGAGGCTGAAGCTGGGCTGGACCCCACCCTATCACTCCTTGCCATCATGAAATGCCACCAGGTCAGGGTCTGTGGTCCTGGTCCAGTTCAGGGCGTGCCAGTGCCATCACATTAGGTGCACGGAGCTGACTGGGCCCCCCAGGCAGTGTGGGAGCGTGGCCACACAGGCCCCATGGCCTTGCTCTGCAGCTGCTGGCTTCAGGGCCCAGATACTCACGTAGGGTGACATTGCTGAAGGTATATCCAGTGACAGCTGTGGCCACAGAAAAGCACAGGACCATGTAGAGCTCAAAGCTGGGCACGAAGGCTGTGCTCATGCCAAGGATGGCGAAGAGAAGCAGCTGCACCAAGAGAGTGGCCTTGTGGCCAATCCTGGGGTTGCAAAGGGGCAGGTCGAGGAGTGAATCTGTCTAAGGGGAAAGAGGGAGACCCAGCTCCAAGCCCTTTCCTGGGCGCTCTGTCTGTGGGAGGGTGCATGGCCCCAGCTGGGAGTCCCATTGCAGGTGGACAGGGCCTTACGTGGAGACTGGTGAGAGGGGCCCTGGGGAGAACTAGACCCTGGGCCAGGAATCCAAGAGCATGCTGGGTTGGGGGAACTGGTCAAGGTCCTTACCAGTTGCAGAGGGGCCCGAAGATGAGCGCCCCAATGAGGAGCCCAGCCACATACACCGACTGGGAGGTTTCCATCAGATGCTTCCGACCATAGACGATGTTAAAATGAGGTAGACACAGGCAGATGTGAGCTCAGGGGTAGCTAAGGCAAGTCCTTTTATCAGCTAGCCCATGCATGACAAACCTCTCAGGACAGAAGTGGGGCAGGTTCCCAAACTGTGTATCAAGGTACCCCAGGGCACCAGCTTTGTGAACTCAGAGTGCACGACACAATACTTAGAAGTGTAAGAGGAAATACAGTGACAGTCAACATCTGTTTCATATCAAACTACCAGCTCCAGATGGTTCACGCAATTCTTTTCAGTGATCTGTGTGAAGTTGTGTTTTTGGCAAGTGCTGTGGGAAAAGCAAAAACCATGTGAAACTCACAGGGTTCAAGGACTGCGAAATGTGGTTCCCAATATATCCTATTAGGAAGTAACTGTACTGACTTGAGGATGAAATTTAAATGTTTTCTTTTGATTTGTGTATTTTTTTTTAAACAGCCACTGAGTTGTTAGTATATAAATTCTTAAGTTTTGTTTCTATTTTTGCTGTTGGTGGTTTTTGTTTGTTTGTTTGTTTACCCCACTGCATGGCATGAGGCATCTTAGTTCTTCAACCAAGGATCAAATTGGAAGTGCAGAGTCGTAATCACTGGACCGCCAGGGAAGTCCCTCTTCTTAAGTTGTTTGGATCAAATTACTTATTAGATGAAACTTCCAGGTATGTTTTTTGGCCTGGAGATACCATATAAAATTATTGACCCACCATGGATGCACAGTTTGGGAACCCCTGACGGTCACTAACTGCTTCTTCCTGACAAATGGGGCTTCTTCCCTGTAACCACAGCACCCCTCTGACCTGCTTGGGCCTTTTAGACTTTTCCCAACGAACTGAAAAACCCGCCTGAAACTCCCATCATTCTCAGGCAATCAGAATCCTAAGAAGCCTTCACACATCCCCTGAGGAAAGAGATTAGGATGCAGGAACATGAAGCCTGTACACACATACACACATGGCGATGGGAGGAGAGACAACCCACATGGAGACTCACAGAACCTGACAGACAGATTGGAAATCCATGTGAAGAACACATGGGTGTCCATACACATTTGCACACACGTCCACTGCATGCGCACACACAACAGTGCATGTGACTGACCCGTCTGTGTGCCCCTCAAGGAAGTTCTGTGCCCCCTGCACACCTCTCAGCTCCATCCTCAAGTGTGCGCAGGGGGATCATGACAGGTGAGGTCTCCTCCAGAGCTCACGGACACAACTTCACAATATTAATGCTTGCTGAGTGCTTACTCTGGATTGGGTACTATGCCAAATGTTTCACACGCATTATCTCACGTAATTCTAGCAATAATCCTTGACTTACTATATATAGGTTCAGCAGCTAGTCCTAGGTCCTCGAGTTGGACAGCTGGATGGCAGTGAGTTCAGACATCTTCGCTGCCCTGGACAGGGAGTGAAACTAAGGGAAAGCTAAGGTAATGTTTCCTGAGTGAAAGGATGCGTGAATGAATGGAAGAAGGAACCAATCAATACCTTCAATTAGCTGAGAAGCCAATCTCCATGAGTTACCTAATCTTTAGCCCAAAATCAACCAGTCCAGGAGATAGTATTTTGCTCCTACATCTGTCCTGAAGGACAACTGTTAATTCTGTAAGAGCTTTAAGTGATCATCAAATGATGAATGGATTGCTCCCGAGAATGAAGTGTGGCAGGACCGGGTACTTGGAACTTGTTGTTCCGCCCAGTTCTATCCTGTTTGCTTTTTTGTCCAGCCACCACAGATTGCCTCGTAGTTAGATATTGTTTAAAATAAAAATTTATGAATAAAGGTCTGCTGAGTCATTCTGTGTGACTTTGTTAGCTGATCTGCTGCTGTCTTGGGTTTCCCATGTACAAATGAAGATGAAACAGATTCCTTAGTACCACCGGATAGGATAAAAGGAATTAACACGTACAATATAGGTAGCAAAGTGGCTGAGCTAAGTCAGTTCAGCTGAGGCTGTACTAACACAGCTTCGTGAGGCCCATGAAGCACACAGCTGGTGACATAGGCATCTCGGATACAAGGGGCCTTCATGCTCTGAAGACGTGAGTGCCAAGCCATGGGACTCCACCAAGGCTGCCTCCTCTGCTCAGTGGACACCATTCATTAATCCTATCTTATCAAATTATCTAACTCCCATGTAGGCTTATTATTCCCTGTTTCGCAGAAGAGAGAGGCTTGGAGAGGAGCCAAGACCAACCCCAGTTCATGTGCTGATGTCATGTTGCAGATGGAAAAGAGACGAACAGGGCTCCAACTTGGGACACCAGGTGTCAACCTCCCCAGCCCTAATGTCTACGGTGGACAGTTCTGTCTGGGGCCTGCCACGGTGGACTGCAGAATCCCACTCCATTTCTTGGAGCACAACCCATCACAACAGTGGAAGTCTCACTTCCACTCTTCCAAACCATCAATGGCTCCCACTGGAAGAAAGTCCCAATTCCTTAGCACTGGTATCGGAGACTCTTTAAGAGTTGGCTCTTGTCTTTTCCCAGTCCTCTTTGTATGTGAGCATTGCTCACACAGGCCAGGCGCTTTCATGCTCCAGACCCTAGAAATGGCTATTCTCTCTGCTCTGCAAGCCTTCCTTCTGTGGTTCCAGGACAGACCACACTGTTTTTGCTATTCACTGATGGTCCAGTGACCTCTGTGTTTAGAGGTTTGTGTGGACAGGGCTGGGAGTCATTTTCTCTTTTACCAAGGATGGGCACCCAGGAAACGTTGGACAGGTAGGCTGAGAAGGAGAAATGTACTCTGTCATTCACGAGCACACAGCTTATAAGGAAATGTTTTTTTTTTTTTTTTTTCTTCTCAAATCTGGATTATCTGTATTTCACTTTGCATGTGAAGCTGCTGGTTATAAATGAAACTTGGGATATCAGGTCAGATAAGCCCCCAGAGTCAGCGTAGCTTGTAGTGTAGCTTCTACCCCTGCTTGTAGACTGGAAGCCAGGATGGACACCTCACACAAGGTAGCTCCACTCTGGAACCCAGTTTGGGGTTGTCAAGTAGTTCGGGGCACAAAGTACCAAAAGCATACATTCACGTGGGAGTTGCAGTCCTTGGGAGGGTGGGTCCGTGGAAGCATGTCAGGGAAGGGCCAGAGGGCCAAGGTCCAACATCAGGATCAGCAAAGAGGAGAGAGGAGAGAGAGGCCCTTAGTCCTTGAGAACATCCCTTTCGTCCCATAAAACCTGCCCACCCCTGGCCCAGGCAAACCAAGTTCCTGACCCATCACTTTCTTCCTGTTACCAGGCCTTTCTTTTTCTATTCTCTGCCTACGAAGGCTTTCTCCTTTTCCCTATTAACCTTCTTCTGGTCCCTGGGCACCCAGCTCACACACCAACTGCTTCAGGGAGCTGCCTGCCCATTCTCTCCCCAGGAAGAAGCAAATTCTAGCCTCAGAGTTTATTGAGCCTTTGTCCCTGTACTAGGAGTCCAGGTCTTCTCAGAGGTGAACAGGGTGCCTCTGTTCTGACTGTGCCTCACATATTGAGAACTCAGGAGCTGTTGGTTGGATAATAATTCCATGAACAGTCCAGCAAAGGCTGTGAACAAGAGCTAGGGTTGGCTCTGAGCACTCTGGAAGTCTGTCTGAGCTATAAGGATGGTGACACTTGGCTAGATGGGCAGCGAGTTTATGAGCACCTGGAGAGGTAGATACAGCGTCTTAAGGATGATGAAGATCAGATCTACCATCTACACCGGGGAGATGAAGGAAGGGGCACTGAGGATCAGACAAACCCAGGCTGGGCTAGATCCAGGGCTAGCAGAGTTCAAGGTGACCTACTCCCGCTGTGGGTGGACTGAGCGGGAGGATCAGGAAGAAGGCAGGAGGACATACCCTCAGGCTGCTGGGTGCCCTGAACGAGAGTCCCAGGTCCACTGTGAAGCATGTGTGCTGCCCCTGTCAAGTCATCTCCCTATTCTGTGCTCCGCCCTACTGTCTGGGAAGCAACCCTTCTTGCTCTGAGGTGGCTGGAGTGGGAAAGTCTTTCTACTGTTCTGCTGGGGCCCCTCCTGAGAACAGAGTTAGCACAAGCAATTGCTCAGGTATGTGCAGGACAAGTCCTAGAGTTCCGCATGGCCTCCAGCATCTCAGAGGCAGGCAGGCAGGAAGAGATTTAGAGAGAAAGGCTGGAGGCAGGGAGTCCAAGGCAAGCAAGCAGGAAAGTAGACGAGTGGGCAGGGAAGGGGTAGGACTGCAAGATTAGTTAAATAAGAAGACAGGTAGGTGGGCAGACACACAGCGGGTGGCTGAAAGACAAAGGCAAATGGGAAGGCAGATGCAAACCTTGGACAGAGAAAGGCATGAGAACAGCTGGACAGGAGTGGCAGGAAAGAAGGCCATGGGGCAGACATGCGAAGGGACAGATAAAAACAGAGAGATGAATGGACAGATGGACAAATATTCCAGACAAAGGGAATGGATGGAGAGTTAGATGGGCTGACAGGCAGAGGACAGAAAGCAAAACAGGCATGACAATGGTCATTCAGGCCTGGGGCGAAGGGGCAGCTTCAGAGGCAGTCACACCTGAGACTGAGGGCAGAGTGGCAGGCAGAGCAGCTGACTGACTCAAAACACTTAGAAAGTCAGACTGACGCACGGCCTTACCTCATTCTCTACAGACAAGGGCCTGCCTTTGGGATAGACCCAGCCTCGCAAAGCTGTGTCTCACTGAAGCTGTGGCTGAGGACGCACTCCAGGCTGGCACCATCGGGGGCAACTGGAACATGAGGCAGAGCTCGGGACTGCCTGCAGCCTCCAGGGGCAAGCTCAGGGCCAGCTGCTCAGCCGTGCTCAGGTTCAGAGTCTGGTTCCTGAAACAGGCCACTGAACAATAGTGGGCCTCGTCCAGGACCATGAAGACCTGGGTGAACATGTAGAAGGCGGTCAGGAAGCTGGGCACACTCAGCAGTATCAGCAGCTGCACGTGGAAGTGACCAAAGCTGCCCAGTTCAGCCAAGACCTGGGCAAAGGGAGCCATGGTCACTGGTCACCAGCTCCTTAGCTGGGGCTACCAGCTAGCTTTGCAGCTCGCTTGGGGTAATGGTGGCAGCTGCGTTAATGTTTAATCCAGCCCTGTGTGGCTCCACCTGTCACACCTCTGCTCCTGAGCTCAGGTCTAGGAATGACAGAATATGATGAAAAAACAGTCCACTCTGGCTTGGAGGATCTGAGGATGTTTGACGGACTCCGTGAGAAGGCAATACCAGAGGAACTTCTCAGGCCTAGCATGCAGCAGCGAGCTCTAGTCAGATATTACATGGTGTACAAGGACCACACTCCTAGCTGCAACATCCTCTACAATTCACACCAGTGCAAACCCCTCCCATTGTGAAAGAATCCAAATTCTGAGAGTAATTTCAATGCTACAGGGCAGTTGCTACTGTACTTGTCAGTAGAGCAGCAAGGACCCAGATTGCATGTTAACTCGGCCAAGAGTCCAACCAACCTGGTCTCATGACCCTGACCTTACTGTCTCCTGCAGGGTCCCTAGCACGTGGTGGTATGCACCACCAGTCAACCCAAGGGTAGTGTTAAAGCCAGGAGACCCACCAAGGGCATACATGCCTTTCCCTTCAGCAGGACAGCTAACACATGTATCCTCATCTCTATCTAATCAAGGAAGAAACCATTAAAACCCTCCCACAATAAGAAACAAATGCAAGTGGCCCCAGAGTAGCCCCAACCACACCAGGCAATCTCAGTGAGCACCGAAGGACAAAGCCCCACCCCGGTTGGGGAGCCCCCATGTGGGGGTCATTCCTATAACCTTGCTGGAGTCGAGGTTAGGATGGGGCACAGTGTGGGAGGTGGCAGGTCAGGATTCTTACAGGAACCTCCCACAGATGAACACCCCCATCTTTTTTGTACCCTGGGGGTCTTACTGCAGGTAGACCCTGGGCTTGGAAGGCATCTAATTATGGGAGGATCAGAATGATGGGGCGAAATAGACCATTAGGGGAAAATACATGCTTGGGTGTCATACTCACATTCATCTATTTGTGTAGCCCTCGGAAAGTCTTTAAATTATTTTAAGAAAAGAGATGAGCAGAGGTGCAGGGGTGAAGAGAATGTGGGGCAGTAAGGTTGTGCAGAGTAGCCCTGGCTATCACGTGCCCATACCTGCGGCCTGTGATTCAGTCCGAATGAAGGAAGGGTCCAGGCAGGGCAGATGCTGGAGGGCAGAGGCGAGTCCACAATCCCGCACAAGAGGACACATCTCTCTGGCCTCTCCTCCACCCTAAACTCCCTACCAGGCTCCCCACTGTCGCCAGCCCCACCTCTGCTTCCTCACCTAGCTCTCTTGCAAGTTCTTGTCCTCAGCACAGCCTTGAATGAATTGCCAAGAAAGCAGATGCTACCAGCTGCCACTATTCACTTCAGGGCTCAGCCTTTATGGGGGAAACTGAGGTGGAGATAGGAGGAGCCTGTGCTCAGTCATCTCTTCTCTCTGATTAGGGAAAGGATTTTGTGGTCCTTTCAGCTCTAAGGCTCCAAAGGGACTGGGGTTAGGAGGTAGGCGTTTGGGCTCCACCAGTGATTCACTGTGATCTGCCGTCTGCCCCTTCTAGCCCTCTGGCCTCATTTTCTGCATTTGTGTAAAAGAAAAGCTCGAACTAGATGGTCTCTAAGGATTGTTCCATTTCCTAGTGTAGGATTCTAAACTAGAGACAGATAAATGACGAAGAGGCTCTGACGTAAGAGTGAGATTCAACCAAAGACCTTCCACAGTTATATAACTACAAGTCTCCAAACTCCATTGGTTTCACTGCACTCCCAGTTCCCCCAGTTCTAAGTTTTTGATTATTTGTTCTCTTAACCCTTCCCCTCTCCCACACCAACCAATCTGCCAAAGGCTCCCCACGATGCTTCAAAGCCCACAGCTGGGGAGTCCTCCCAGGAACACTGTAGCCCCAGGGATCCGTGGTCTCGCTGACCTGGGAGGATGAGCCCCCAGGTAGCACATGTGCTGCTCTCTGGCGTCTCCAGCAGTCTGGCCACCCTCAGTGTCTTCTGGGAGGCTGCGGAGTAGGACAGGACTGCTTCCAGCCCTTAAGGGAAAATCTGCAGCCTGTCTCTCTCCTCTTCCTCTCCTTGCACCTGTCTTCAGTCAATGGCACTGCTATGACCAAAAAGAAGAGTGTTCTTCTGATCACTGGAGTAGTGTAACTCGAATGGATACACAGTCACTGGCAATCATTTGCCCATGGGGTAGAGGGTGGTGTTTGTACATATGGTGTGGGAGGGGAAAGTACTCCCCAGACATTACCTATAGGGATGCACTGGAGGGTGTCTCAAATCTCTTCCAAATTTGAGACTCTGAATATTTATTTATTTGGCTGCGCCATGGTCTTACTTGCAGCACACAAGAGCTTTGGTTGCAGCATGTGGGATCTAGGTGCCTGACCAGGGATGGAACCCGGGCCCCCTGCATTAGAGCTCAGAGTTTTAGCCACTGGACATCCACACCAGGGAAGTGCTAAGAACAACTCTAGTAAAATAAAAACATGTGGTAGGAGTTCTGGTCTCTTGTCCAGGATGTAAACAGCTTAGCAGCTGTCACTTTATTCTAGCAGGTAGAAAGCTGGACAAACTGAAAAATCAATAATTCTTCTTAGATCCATCAGAGATGAGGTCACAGGGCAAATTGCTAACCCTCAAATTGGAGCCAGAAAGTTAAATACAGAGAATGACAACTTCTCGGAGCAGAAATCCACAGACTCAGACTTCCACAGGAATCAGTACCACAGTAAGAAAATCTGACTGTAATCGACAGACTGCTTGGAGGCTCGGGGTGGAGAGGTCAGAGGACAGTCAACACAGTATTTGAGAACAGAGGTGCAGGACTGAGAACACCTGACTTCACTGTGCGGTACTGGCAAAAAGATCACACACGTAGATCAGCAGAACAGAACAGACAGCCCCGAAAAAAACAGATTCAACGGATCTTTGACAAAAGAACACTGGCAATACAATGGAGTAAAGATGGTCTCTTCAACAAACGCTGCTGGGATACCTAGACACAATAAAGTGAGTTTGTTTTCTAGTACGAAAGTTATATTTATACTATAGTCTCTCAAGTGTGCAATGGTATTCTTAAAAAAAATATACATACCTTTATTTAAAAGTACTTTAGGGACTTCCCTGGTGGTCCAGTGGTTAAGTCTTTGCCTTCCAATGCAGGGGGTGTGGGTTTGATCCCTGGTCAGGAAGGTTAAGATCTCACATGCCTTGAGGCCATAAAAATCCAAAACATAAAACAGAAGCTATATTGTAACAAATTCAATAAAGACTTAAAAAAAATGAAAAAAAATCTTAAAAAAAGTGGGCAAAAAACCTAACAGACACCTCATCGAAGAGTATTCACAGATGGCAAAGGGGCATAGATACTCAACACACTGTAATCAGGGAATTAGAAATGAAAGTGAGACACCACTACACATCTAGTGGAACGGCCCAAACCCAAAACCGTGACAACATCGAGTGCCTGTGAGCACATGCACCAAAAGCGACTCTCAGTCACTGGTGGGAATGCAAAATGCCCGAGCCACTTTGGATGGAAGGTGGTTTCCTAGAAAAAAGACTACTTTTACCATAAAATATGCCAGGGGGCTCCTTGGTATTTCCTCAACCGAGCTGAAACTCATATACGCATATTAATGAAAACATGCACAAAGGTGCTTAGAGCAGTTTTATTCATAACTGTCAAAACTTGCACACAGCAAGTGAATGGATTAATAAACCGTGGTATATCCAGACATGGAATACTAGTCAGCACTGAAAAGAAATGAGCCATCAAGCCACAGAAAGGCATGGAGAGGCCTTAAATGCATATAACTGTGTGAAAAAAACCTGTTCTGAAAAGGCTGCATACTTGTAGGACAGTGAGACTATTCTCTGTGAGATCATAATGATGGGTACATATCATCATCCATTTGTCCAAACACATAAAATACACAACAGCAAGTGAACTCGAAGGTATTCTATGGACTTTGGGTGATAATGAAGAGCCAATGTAAGTTGCTGCGCCTGTGTGGGGCCAGGGAGTATACTTTCTGTATACTTTCTGCTCCATTTTTCTGTGAAATTAAACTACTCTGAAAGATAAAAGTCTACTTTAAAAAAACAAACCCACAAAATGCGTAGGGTAGATGAGCTGATCCACAGGAGGAATCCATGAGCTGTGGCGCTGAGCACTGCTACTAGGAGTAGGCAGAGGTGAGGAACCCTGCTTCTGGACAAGACCTGATCTTGCTAAAGATGATGGGCAAGTGGAGAGGCTTTGTTTACTCTTGCCCCTGCCCTGACCCCCACATACACCATGGTCACTTTTGAGTAGTCGACACCTCCTCCTCTGTCTCCACACAACCTGTTTACCTTAAAAGGAAATTCAATCAGCCATGATACAATCAACCCCAAGGTCCCAGGACCTGAGCCCTGAGTTACCAGGACCTACCCCAAAGCAGTCCTGTCAAGGCTCAAAGACCACCTCTGGGGCAGGAGTTACTTACCCAGCAGGTGAAGAAGGGCTGGAAATGGGAACAGGTTCAGCCTGGCTCTGAACTTTCCAAAAGGGACTCCCAAGGACTTGAATCTGGTATTTTAGCTCACCAATAGCATGGGCAGAGGTAAACACAAAAGGTCACTGAGAGGAGCTGCTTCCGCCACCCTAACACACTTCCCTGGGCAGATCGCTCTCTCTGGGGATTTCAGCTTCCCTGTTTGTACAATGGCTTTACGTTGTTTATTAATATACCTTTTCACTTCCTGCTGCTCCCGTCAACAGTCACCAAAGTGAAGCATCCTTACACCACCACAGACAATTTATTCTTTATTGATTAAAAATTAATGAAACATGCAGCAAAGTACAAAGTCAAAAAAAAAAAAGGGGAGGGGAAGTCAAATATTTTACATCTTCCATAATCTAGCATACGTCATAAGGAGGAACCTCCATTTATTGATACACCATTATTCTGTTCTCCAGATTATTAAGAGTGTCAGCTGGCTCTAGGATTTGGTTCACAACTTAAGCAAAATATCCCAAACAAATCCATGAATCATTTAGAAAGACCGTAACGTTTTACAAATAGCATTGGCACATGTTACCTCGTGCTAAATTAGTCCCTACCCTAGGACCCAGGAGATCCTAGGGATGTAGGGAGAGAGGTGTATCCTGGACCACCACTCCCAGGAAGGAGCGAGACTGCTCACTAGGTCACGTGCTGTCTCACCTGCGAAGTTTCTGTTCACTCACTTTTTTTCAGCATCACTGCACATGCCAGCAAAGGGAGTCCACCATACATCATGCAGAAGAAGTAACACTGTCCTGGGGCTTGGTGTCTGGCTCCTAATTCCCAGCAGGGCAAAAGATGAATGGAAAAGAAAGAGAAAGCCCCAGCCCACTTCAGTTCAAAGGTCATGCCTGTCCCACTGCAGCTCACAGGTAATGGCCAGCAGGAGAAACTGAACAAGGAGATGGGCTGCTGCTTACTTCCAGCCTGGGCTTTTTTGATCACCTCCAAAAGAAACCTATAATAGAGTGATGCCACTACCCTCTGGATTCAGAAATAAGCAGACTATGAGGGCTTACTTGAAATGAAAATACAGACTCTAAGGTAAGCCCCTAGTCTTGTGCCAAATGGGACACTACATCTTTTCCATAAACTTATTCCTACCTTCCTGTCCTTTCCCCCTCAACTCTAAGAAAAGAAAAAAGAAAAGCTAAATATCTGTCCATCAAGCTGATCAATCTTCCGTCTCCAGGCTCAACAGGCTCCCTCCTTTCACCAATCCTGCCAGGACTCTGGCATCTGATCCTCTGATCTACTTTCCTCCCAACCCTCTCATCCCAAACCATCCCCTCCCTTCCTCTCCAACACCCACCCCTTTCCCAACATGCCTTTGTATCCAGGGCTGGTGAAGAAAGCCCAAGGTTAAAACTATGAACTCAGAATGAAATTAAAACTGTAACAAGTCAGTTGTGGGGAAAGCTTTCAGAGGTGCTCCAAGAAGAAACTAGGTAAAGCAATCTTGTTATTCACAGACCAACGAAGATGGAAAGGGATCGACTGATTCTGTAAGAGGCAGCTCTCCCCTTTCCATGGGGCCAAAGCCCATCTTTTTTGTGTTGTTTTAAGGCCAGATTGAGGATCTCTTTCATTTGTAAAACTTGTTAGGGCTAATCTGCAGTTAGATAAAGGCTGACTGTGAAACAATAGGAAAAAAAAAAAAAATCAACCCCACTGGTGATTCACATATTGCATTATGAGTGCTCTTTTTTAAACTTAAAGAATAATTTATATTATTTCTGTAGAAAATCAAATGAACACTGTCTACGCATAAATCCTAAAAGTCACGGCACATGTGGTTTCACGTTCCATCTTGGGTCAGGTTCAGCACACGGAAGTGTGGACCCCCTCCTAAGGGTCAGTGCAGGAGAGGGGGCAGAAGGCAGGCCTCTTTGGCCTAGGGCAACTCTCCTTTATTGCTGTAGAAATCTCAGCCTTGCATTTCCTCATGACTCGGAGGCCAGGCAAATTGATTTTCATGGGAGGATCAAGGAGCAGTTTTTCTTCAGTTGTTTAAGAGCTGAAATAAATACTTCCACACTGATATGAGTTATGATTTTTTCCTGTTCAAAACACCACTGCTGGGGTAACTCTCGTTTATAAGCCGTTACGTGATTTTTTTCCCTAAAAACAGTCCGAAGTTCCGCTTTGAAGGGTCCGATGGCTGAAGTTCGATTACAGTCAGATGTTTTGCACCAGCTGAAGTTAAGGCGAGCAACCCTTTCTGGAGCAAGTAATGAAGAGGGGTGCCTGAGAGCAGCTTCAGCAAAACGCTTAGAAACATCATCAACAAAACAAAACACAGTTTAGGATGCCTCCTTCTGAGGCTGTGCTTTTTCCTAACGAAGGTTGCTAGAATTCATATCAGATAAAAAAAAAAAAAAAAATCACTAAACTAAATTCTCTGGGCTCCAGCTGAACAATCAACTTTTAATTGCTACTTCAGTGGTAAAGAGATATCCCAAGATGCCCACATCCCGTCCGGTGTGGGAGAACAAGCAGGATGAGGAAGCCCAATAGAGCTGCTACTTTCCCCCCAGCGCCATCACTGGAGTAAGGCAAGATGAGCTGATAGACCTCCCTCCTGGGCCTTGAGGCACCCGGGCCACTTCTTAGATGGAGGAAGACAGGGGATGCGTGCAGTAAGTTTACTAACGGAACTCTTTAAAAGGGATGCTGGCCACTGGTGATCCAACTTTTCTTTCCCTGTGGGAAAAAGCAGGGATGATGGCAGGAAAAACATAAAAGAAAGACCTCTAAAGCTCCTAGCTGGGAGGTTTGTTGCTGGGTTCTTTGGCAGTAGTGGGTTTAGGCCAACAGAAGCAACAGAGACACGCATGTGTGGAATCTCCTTCGGCTGCCTCTTCCAGGGCTGTGTTTTAGCTGATGCTGAGCTGGGCAAATCCTATTAGTTTACCATCATCAGGAATATCTGAGCCTTCGACACCAGACGCCTAAGAACCAAACAAAATGAGAAGCTGTGGTTATTCAGAAACAAAATTGCAGGTAATAATTAAAACTGACATGGAGATTGTAGGAGAGAGGGCAGTTGGGGAAAGGTCCCTGGGATACAAACATGAGGCAGATGGAGTCTAGGTACAAAGGTGGAGTCAGCCTGACAATCTGTTTCGAGAATAAACAGTTGAGGGCTTCGGGTAGGAGGCTTCCTGGGAGGGAGAGGGGAAGGGAGCCCAATGAAGAGAGACATCAGCCCAGGGCATGGGGAAGCTAAACAATCACCAGACTTGATTGTTCTCATCACTCAGGGAATACGGAAGCTGGTCTGCAGAGGCTGCTGGTGTGTAAAAGTGAGACAGTTTAACAAGAAGGAAGGGATGAATACCAGTTTGAAGGTGACGGATCGATTTGACTGGGGTTCTTCCACAATCTTCTGCAAATTAGCTGCCACTATAATCATAAAAACAGAGAAAGTAATCAGAAATTACGTAAATCCACATTTTAACCATATGTTAACAACTTAAACAGTAGTTCACAATCTCCGACATACAATCAAAATGTAAGCAGAAAGATAAATCGCTTCCTAAACAAGAGGTGTTTTAAAATACAAGTTCAAGTAGCACAAATAAATCTTACCATTGTCAAATTAACTTTCTTTAAGATGCTGTATTAACCAAGGAACGACACTGCAGTTAAAGAGGTGGGACTTGCCTATTCATGGGCCAGAAAGCCCTGGCACAGCAATCAGCCAACTATGTATAAAAATGACAGAGACGCGTGTGCCCCAGTGTTCACTGCAGCACTGTTTATAACAGCCAGGACACGGGAGCAACCTAGATGCCCATCGGCAGACGAGCGGATAAGAAGCTGTGGCACATATACACAATGGAGTATTACTCAGCTATTAAACGGAATGCATTTGAATCAGTTCTAATGAGGTGGATGAAACTGGAGCCTATTATACAGAGTGAAGTAAGTCATAAAGAAAAACATCAATATAGTATATTAACGCATATATATGGAATTTAGAAAGATGGTAACAATGACCCTATATGTGAGATAGCAAAAGAGACACAGATGTAAAGAATAGACTTTTGGACTCTGAAGGAGAAAGCGAGGGTGGGATGATTTGAGAGAATAGCACTGAAACATGTATATTATCATATATGAAATGGATGGCCAGTCCAGGTTCAATGCATGAGACACGGTGCTCAGGGCTGGTGCACTGGGATGACCCTGAGGGATGGGATGGGGAGGGAAGTGGGATGAGGACGGGGAACACATGTACACCCATGGCTGATTCATGTCAATGTATGGCAAAAACCACTACAACATTGTAAAGTAATTAGCCTCCAATTAAAATAAATAGATTTTTTAAAAATGACAGAGACTGTTCATGGTTCACAAGGCCTAAACTATTTACTATCTAGCCCTTTACACGTCTGCTGACTTGTCCTACACCATAGTCTTTTCCTTCAGAAACATGTACCTGTGGCCTGACTGTGCCTGTTCTTACTTCCTGCTTTTTTTTAAGGAGTAAATCTATAATGACTTTTTCTTACCTCTTGGCTGCCCAAGGAGAGAGTTCATCCCCCAAAATGGATTAGATATGGCCAAGCTTATCTAACTTGTGACTTCTGTCATCATTTCTACGATCTCCCAGAGACCTGGGTAAACTTTCACTATCATTGGGGGTAACAAAGCAAATTCAGAAGTGAGATTTTTCTTTTTTGTAAAAAAGGAACTATCCCCAATACCTCCTATTTCAACAAAGCCAAGAACCATTCCTAGAATCATTCGACCTACTCAGTAGAATCAAGGCCTGGTTTTCTAGATCCTAAGGATATAGGCAGAGAGACAAGGGCACAAGGGCAGAGCACAAAGTAGTTACCTATGACTAAATCCCTTCCATCAACGAGGCCGGCAGAAATGAGTTCCTGAGAGACACCCTCTGCTGTATCTGCAAAGACAAAGAAGAAAGCGCTCCATTTTCCTGTGCATGCATGTCCCTGCCAATTCAAAGCAGGTCCGGCACGGCCAGACTAAAGCTAGCTGCCAAATCCAGAGACCCAAGGTGGTGGCGGCGGGGCCTTCTTCCACACAAAGGTTTTTCCTACCACTAGGATTACCTCAAGGAGAAGGCAATGGCACCGCACTCCAGTACTCTTGCCTGGAAAATCCCATGGATGGAGGAGCCTGGTAGGCTGAAGTCCATGGAGTTGCTAAGAGTGGGGCATGACTGAGCGACTTCACTTTCACTTTCCACTTTCATGCATTGGAGAAGGAAATGGCAACCCACTCCAGTGTTCTTGCCTGGAGAATCCCAGGGATGGGGAGCCTGGTGGGCTGCCGTCTATGGGGTCACACAGAGTCGAACATGACTAAAGCGACTTAGCAGCAGCAGCAGGATTACCTCAACTGAGGGACTATCAGAGGTCGAGCTAGAGGACGGAACCTGGATCAATCAACCAGATGGCAAGTATCAGCTCAGTGTAAAGATAACATCTTAACAATGGCATGCCTTAGACGGGGTGTTGCCTTTGTCAGCAGAGCTCCTGACAGTGATGCTGCAGAAGAAACTGCTAGTCTGAGGGCAACGTGGGCCCAGCTCTGTGAGCTTGGGGATGTGACGCTGTGTAGCACATCTCCTGGGATAATAACACACAATGATTGAGTCCCAATTTTTTTTTTTTTGGCCACACTGTGAGGTTTGTGGGCTCTTATTTCCCTGACCAGGGACTGAATGTGTGCCCTTGGGAGTAAAAGTGTTGAATCTTAACTACTGGATCACCAGGGTATTCCCCTCAATTAAACCTTAATTTTAATTTTAACACTAAACATTTAACAAATTTTAATCACTTTTCTTTGGGGATCGCAATTAGTTTTTTTTTCTTCTTTTTTTTCCCCCTAAAATCATTTTCTTCTGTATTCTGGTAGGCTCTCCTTCACATCCAGTTATCCCAGGTTGTACTATCTGAGTACATACAGTCTATGGGCATACAACTAGAAACTAAAAAGATGAGGAGAGAGTACCATCAATTAACCTCATCTCTAATTGACTCCTTCCCAAGGCCTGAACACTAAGCCCTCAGAGGGAATGAGAGGACCTCTGGGGAGGGGCTGTGCACATACTTGTGCCGACGACCAGTGATGTGAATGAGGACCTTAAAGAGTGACTGCCTGGCTTTAAGACAGAAATCAGATACATCTCTGTACATGTGCATTTGTTCTGTGTTCTCGGCACTTCAGTGAGCTGCTCATGAGACCGAGGCAGCGGGAAGACTGAGCGTGCACACAGGACAGACACCAGTAGCTGTGAGCCATCTCGCAAATACGAATTCTGAGTAACAAAGGTAAGAAAGAAAATAATAAACCTTGTCCCTGGGAGAAGTTCATGGATGGAAACTATGCGTGACGGGGCTCGGCTTCAGCTGGGAGGGAGGGGACTGGAAGCCTTGCTGTTTCCTACTGTCAAGGAGTACAAACATGCTCAGTCATAAGACCGGAATTCGGCACACCGGCACATCCGAGTCCGAAGTTCATTCACACCTCTTCTCAGCTGTGGGAACCGTAACCAGTTACTTCACCCTCTCTAAACCTTAATTTCATCATCTATGCAATGGGGACAATAATCTTTCCCTAGGGGCCATTTTGAAAATTTAATGAGATGTTGCTTAGCACCATGTCTGCCATAGTAAACTGGAGCTATATTTACTACTGCTTGTATTATACTACATTTTCTAAATGAGGTAGTTGTAAAAAAAAAAATTAACCAACAAAAAATTGCATTTTTATTTTCTTCACACGTACCCTCAACCTTTAGGCCAGGAACATTTTTATCACCCTTTAAGAGTAAAATATACCTGAAGGACAGAAACTTCACACACAGTTTCTTCAAATGACAAATGAGCAGTTATTTTGTTTTCAATGTTTTGATTTTGATGCCTCACCTCTCCCAGGAGTAAATTCAAATCGAATATCATTTAGTTCTTTTTTTGAATTCCTATGGAAGAAAACAAAACGTGTAAAATAAATTTCTGAATTTATACATTCAGAGTCTGCCTACATATATCGGGAAAGTTATGCCAAGAGAAAGATCTTTCTGTACCAAAGACCAGATGATCTGTCCTAACGAGCTCACACTGAGGGCTCAGAGCAAACAACTCAGAGTGATCATTTATTAGTAACTGTCCTACAACTCTTTTAATCTAGGTCCTTCACTGGTCAATATATGCCCACTCTCATCCTTACACCCAACAAGACCGTATTAAACTAAGAGGGATATATGAAAGAGCACAGGGAGGTGTGACTAAAATGAGAGGCGGCTCTTTTCTTCCTCATCTCCACTCCTACCCCCCACACCCCCCCGCCGAGGACAGTACCTTGCCCACCACTGGGGATCAGTCTGAGCAGACTCATAGGATGAAATACGTGATGCGCCCTCAATTCCACAGGGGTTCAGAGGAGAAGGATAAAGAATATACAGACTGGGATAATGAGGAGAAACTTTAGAAATACTAGTAGTTTTTTTAGATAGGATGTAATGGACAGAAGGCTTTGGGAATGGAGAGAAGACGGAGACCGTAATGGGGTCCATACTGGCAGGAGAGTTAGCATAAGGCTCCAGAGATTAAAATGTGACTGACGAGGGCTAGTTACAGTGATCGCTCACCACACCAAGTACTGAGATTAACCAAGCTCCCTGGAGGTTCTGGTTAAAGATGGAGAAATTAGAATACCATGCACAAAGGCAGATGTGCCTGATCACTTAGGACCCGAATCCATTTTATCTAAATGATGTAGAGGGCGTAGGTCTATCTGACACATGCTTGATGTTACTGAAATCGTGCTTAAAACACAGCTCCCCAAATTCCACACAACCTGCCCAACAGGGATTTTCTCCCTCTCATTGCCTCTCTGCACTTGTCTACATGGACTTATACTTCGCTGCATATCTACTACTAAAACTTGCTTTCAGCTATGCTAGTTCAGTTAAGTACATAATAAAAATCAACTTCCAACACAGACTTGATTATTGCATTTCATTTTCTCCTTTCTCAGGGTCTTAGCACAATAGCTAATAGTGCTGTACTTAGTCTGCTTAATATGTAATTGTTCAATCTATTCTTTCTGAAAGCTAAATAAAATTAAGGTCAAATGTTCAGTATCACTTTTGTGATGTGACTGTCATGCCAAGTACAAACACCTTCAAAGATAACAATATACTAAACTGAACTTCAAAGTCTTCATCAATGAGAGTAAGACTCTAGCCTCCTCTTCCATAAACAAGTCTGGAACACAGTCCATTAAAAACCACCCTTCAAAAAGCTAACTGCATCACTTACAAGCATCCTCTCCCCTTCTGAAGCATATGTCAAGTAATATTTCATACTCTCTATTAACTGATCTAAGATTTTAAAACAAAATGTTTAAAACAGACAAGTAGTATTCTTTGTACACAATTAAAATAGGATGAAATTACCAAGACATTGTATGATCAGAACTATCTGGGTCCAGGTATACAGTATAGGCTTCTATAAAGAAAAGGTAGCCAAATCTGCTTTCTTCACGTTTATGGCATAATTTCATTGCTCCTAGTGGTAAAATCAAAACATTTTCCAAAGGGACAATAACAAAGTTTGGACTGAGATGGACACAGTGCTATATTTAAAATGGATAACCAACAAGGACTTATTGTATAGCATAGGGAACTCTGCTCAACGTTATGTAGCAGCATGGATGAGAGATGGTGGTATGGGGAAAGAGCACTTCCATGTATACATATGGCTGAGTCCCTTGGCTGTTCATCTGACATTATCACAACATTGTTAACTGGCTATATACCACAATACAAAATAAAAAGTTCAAAAAAATAAATAAAAATCTGAATTTTAACCATCTCTCCAAAAAATAAATAATTAGTTCAAAAAACCCCCAGAACATTCCCCAAATAGGTCTTGCTGCCTCTGCTCTAATTCTGGTCATACTGAGATGACTAGGAATTCACATGTGGAAAGAGGGGTGAGTCAATGGTAACTCAGATCCTCACACTACTGCTATTATATCTGAGGGCAATAAAACACCTGAGAGAAAACACACACAGTTCTATCCAGTTCCTCTCAGGCATGCACTACGAGAAGGAGTAGCTTCCAAAGAGAAACCAGCACATTCAGAGTATTTAGAAAAGAACAACAACAAATGTCTTACTTACCGTAATCTTAGTACTAGACTGATTGGGATCTTGGTTTCTTGTGAACCTGCTCCTGAAGACAGAGCCTAAAAAGCATTGAAAGGTATAAAGTCATTGCCTGGAGTATTAAGTGTGGTGGTGACTGATGCTCGTCTAGAGATGAATCATCCATTTGGCAGCAGTTTTCTTCATCTCCAGGTGTGGGCATCCTAGTCCCCAGGACTCCCTGCTGTGGGAGGACATGCACCCTAAGGCAGCAGCAATAGCTGGATGTCAGTTGGAGTCAAACACAATTGGGAAGATCATTGTCAAACCTACATGAAATGCCACACAGAGTCACATTCCAATTTTGCATTTTTCAGACCTCTGTTCCCCTCTACAAGAGTGAAGAACAAGACACTGGGTTCTTCCCTTTAAAAAACCTGCCATTGGCCACACATCTGTAGTAAGGTCTAAACTGGCTGCTGTTCAGGAAACCACCCAACCTGGAGGTTCCAGATCTTTAATCCTCTGAAAACCATAAAGCTGTCCCTTGCTTACTGGAGGACATACGTTCTATTTAGGCTGTTCATAAAATGAATCCAATCTTTTCATCAGGTTTCATAAGATGACTGTCTCCTTTCCCATATGATGGGCAGAAATGGAAAGCTTGGGCAAAGGAAAGGTTAAATGTAGTCAGGACTCTAGTCTGGAAGCACTCAGAGCAGTGGTCTCCAAAGGCAGAGCACTGCTGGGACGCAGATGAAAACACCTTAACTTCTATATTTATTTCTTCCTACCTGAATTTTAGGAAAAAACAAAATAAAAACACTGCTACTGTTTAATAAACACGTAGACTCTTGAACTCGTACTCTCGCCACGAAGCATACTGCAGACAGTACTGCGCTTTCCCAGGGGAAGAGTGGTGGCCGCACAGCAGCGGCGGGGCAATTCTCAGGGGGCCTTCACTCCCTCAGCACTCTCAGCGCCTTCTGATTCAATAAGGTCATGTGCGCCTGAGTGGGTGGATTCACACATCACTTTATGACATTTTAATAAAATCAACCCCCACAAAACTGACAGGTATCTTAAAAAGAGCAATGCAGGAAAACCATGGTTTGGAGATAGTATTAACAAAGGTGACAGAAGAGCTAACAGTGCTCTTCAGTGGCAGCTGCATTCTAAACTTAAGCATATAAGGATATAATAAAAAGCTGACAAGACAGGAGCCCTTCTCATTCGGTCCACTGTCCAAGCAGCAGACACTGTTACGAGAGGGTCTCACTGTGACAGTGTGCACGCGTGTCTCGCCCAGCCTCCCGTGGCACTCCTGGAGCTCTCTAGGTGGTCCCTCAGGTGCCTAAGGCTGAGCAGTGGCATACCCCCTGAGCGGCTCCCTCTGGGGGTGGGGGCAGGCATTGAGACAGGAAGAGAGGAAGGAAGCTGACAAGAAATTTCAATCCCCCAAACTATTGCTGTTTGGGATATTTTCATCATTAACTTATTTTGGTGCTCAAAAAAAGAACCGTGTGATCCTTGTTAAACTCTCTTATCTGCATACATGTAAAACTGTGAGAACAGAATTTCTAACTTGTTTCAAAATCTACCAGGACATCATCCTTAGTGCACAAGGTGGTGTTCCACGCTAGCCTCCGCCTTCTTCCTCCACCCAGAAGGCTGACCACGGAAGAAAGCGGTCCCTACTGTACCTGAGCTGCTATTGCTGGCTCTGCAGTGGGTGGCAGGGAGACTTGAGTGGGTTGTGCAGGCGTCGGCCCTGCTGGCTGAGGTAGATGAGCAGAAATCTGTTCTGGAACTTGGAGTAAAGTACCCACAGGATCAGTTGTGGAAAATAGCTGTAACAAAAACACAAGCAGTGCTGTGTAAGCTGAGAGGAGAGGGAGGTGGGCCTGCTGACAGGCAAGCAGTGTAGGAGGGGCGACCTTTTCAAATAGTTCTTGTGTAGTGAACTGGCCCATCTCTGCAACCTCAGTACACCTCTTTAAAATGGAAGTCAAATATATCTATGCTTTTCCGTTTTTAAGAACTTTTGAAGTGTAAATTCCAGTCAGTTCAGTCGCTCAGTTGTGTCCAACTCTTTGTGACCCCATGGACTGCAGCACGCCAGGCCTCCTTGTCCATCACCAACTCGTGGAGTCCCCCCAAACCCATGTCCATTGAGTCAGTGATGCCATCTAACCATCTCATCCTCTGTCGTCCCCTTCTCCTCCTGCCCTCAATCTTTCCCAGCATCAGTGTCTTTTCAAATGAGTCAGCTCTTTGTGTAAGGTGGCCAAAGTATTGGAGTTTCAGCTTCAACAACAGTCCTACCAATGAACACCCAGGACCGATCTCCTTTAAGATGGACTGGCTGGATCTCCTTCCAGTCTGAGGGACTCTCAAGAGTCTTCTCCAACACTACAGTTCAAAAGCATCAATTCTTCGGCACTCAGCTTTTTTTATAGTCCAACTATCACATCCATAAATGACCACTGGAAAAACCATAGCCTTGATTGGACGGACCTTTGTTGACAAAGTAATGTCTCTGCTTTTGAATATGCTGTCTAGGTTGGTCCTAACTTTCCTTCCAAGGAGTGTCTTTTCATTTCATGGCTGCAATCACCATCTGCAGTGATTTTGGAGCCCCGAAAAATAAAGTCAGCCACTGTTTCCCCATCTATTTGCCATGAAGTGATGGGACCAGTTGCCATGATCTTCGTTTTCTGAATGCTGAGCTTTAAGCCAACTTTTTCACTCTCCTCTTTCACTTTCATCAAGAGGCTCTTTAGTTCTTCTTCACTTTCTGCCATAAGGGTGGTGTCATCTGCATATCTGAGGTTATTGATATTTCTCCTGGCAATCTTGATTCCAGGTTGTGATTCTTCCACCCCAGCGTTTCTCATGATGTACTCTGCATATAAGTTAAATAAGCAGGGTGACAATATACAGCTTTGACGTACTCCTTTTCCTATTTGGAACCAGTCTGTTGTTCCATGTCCAGTTCTAACTGTTGCTTCCTGACCTGCATACAGGCTTCTCAAGAGGCAGGTCAGGTGGTCTGGTATTCCCATCTCTTGAAGAATTTTCCACAGTTTATTGTAATCCACACAGTCAAAGGCTTTGGCATAGTCAATAAAGAAGAAATAGATATTTTTCTGGAACTCTCTTGCTTTTTCGATGATCCAGCAGATGTTAGCAATTTGATCTCTGGTTCCTCTGCCTTTTCTAAAACCAGCTTGAACATCTGGAAGTTCACGGTTGACGTATTGCTGAAGCCTGGCTTGGAGAACTTTATGAGTTGAGGTGTAAATTTATGTCCCACTAAATCCACCTATTTAGGTATACAACTCAATGATTTTTAGAAAATTTATACTTGTATAAATATCTCTACAATCAGGTTTCAGCATTTCCATCAACTCAAAAAATTCTCCTGTGTCCATTTATAGTGAACTGTTGCTCCCACATCTAGCCTTCGGCAACCACTGATCTACTTTCAGCTTCTATCAATTTGTCTTTTGTGGACATTTCATATAGACCAAATCTTACAATATGCACTCTTTTTGTGTCTGGCTTCTTAGCACAGTTTTTTTCTGTCAGTCATGTTGTAGCAAGTATCAGTAGTCCTTTTTTTTTCCCCTTCTTCAGAACAGTAATTCTTTGTATCATATTTATTTTTAACTATATCTATGCCATCTCCTTTGCCCAGCAAAATAGCACCTACAATATACAGACTTAAGTATATACTATGAAATTCTGGAAGCGACATTTTCCTATATTGGGGACCCTCCTTTACTTATAAAGAAAGAAAATCAACCAATGAATGAATGTGAAGCTTTGTAACATTAAACATTATTTTGCATGTTTGAAAATCTCATAAATTTTAGTTATGTAACTTGGGGAAAAAAGACCAGTGCTGAACACAAAATCAAGTTACACATTCAAAATTATAAATTAGTAGGGAAAACAGTATCAATGCAATGGCCAAAATTTTGAGTTAAAAGAGAAAAAAATTAAAAGGGCAATGAGATCTAATAGCTGTTATTATATAAACAAAATCAAGGAGACAAGGAAGTATTAAAATGTTGTGTCTGCTGCACTTCACAGAGAGGAAACCAAGTTATCTACTGGTTCTAATTTTTGATAGAAAAATAGAACTTTAAGATTAGTTTTGAAAATGACAATTATTATTAATATGGACTTCTCTGGTGGCTCAGACAGTAAAGAATCTGCCTCCAATGCAGGAGACCTGGGTTCGATCCCTGGGTTGGGAAGATCCCCTGGTGAAGGGAATGACAACCCACTCCAGTATTCTTGCTTGGCAGGCTACAGTCCATAGGGTCTCAAAGAGTCAGACACGACTGAGTGACTAACACTTTATTAATATGGAAGGACGGTTGCTGAAGCTGAAGTTCCAACACTTTGGCCACCTGATGCAAAGAGCCCACTCATTGGAAAAGACCCTGATGCTGGGGAAGATTGAAGGCAAAAAGAGAAGAGACCAGCAGAGGATGAGATGGTTAGATAGCATCACTGACTTAATGGACATGAATCTGAATAAACACCTGGAGATGGTGGAGGACAGGGAAATCTGGTGTGCTGCAGTCCATGGGGTCGAAAAGAGTCTGACATGACTTAGGACTGAACAACAACAGGCTCCTCTGTCCATGGAATTTTCCAGGAAAGAACGCTGGCGTGGGTTGTCCTTTCCTCCTGAGCCTAGCAGGCCACAGTCCTTGAAGTAGCAAAGAGTCAGACTTGACTAAGTATGCAATGAGCATAACGCAGGTCAGCCTAACAGGAGTCTGTTTAGTAGGATTTCTTTTCACACCATTTGACTAGTATAAATTCCCATTCCTATTTAAGCACATACAAAAAAATGTGTTTAACATTAAAACCAAAACAAAAGCACATATACTTTAATGACTCAAGATTCACAACTACTTACCTCAGAATTTGTTAATGATTCTTTCACTCTGGGAGACTAAAAGAAATACAAAAAAAGGAGGCTGGTTAACTGAAAACTCAGGTTACTTGTAGTCAGTTCCCAAACTGCACGGAATGGTGAAATGCAAGTCAACTCCATTTCATTCTGATCCATAATTAAATCATCGGTAACTCTAGTGAGTTTTCTGGAAAAAGAAAACTAAAATGATATTACTGTATTCTTTGTCCAGCTAGCCTGTAATGTATCAATATATTCATAGTATTTTAAGAGTTCAGAACTTTATAGCAGAAGTTTATAGCAAACATAAAGGGACTATCAGATAGTAGGGAGGTCACATTCTTCAAAGTACAATTCTTTCTACTAATCATCACCATATTACATGCGTAATTTCTCACACTAAATGTAAACATTCAAGCTAATTATCCAATATATTCTTAAAGCAGAGTAATTCTGATTATGGACTTCAGTAAAGAAAACTTGAGCCAAAACTGAAATTCCAGTTATAATCTGCCATATGAAAATTTAAAGTTAAAATGACTTAGTAAATCATAAGTTAGCAGTAATTCTGGATACAAGCATTGGAAAATACAAAAAACAACAACATATCTCTAAACAAATTCAATTTATGTTAAATTTTACCAAATGTGAATGTCGACTTCTTATAAGAAATTTATAGGTTTTTAAATTTTTCATTACCATTTTATTAATGACAATCAAGGTTCATGCAATACCTAAAGCATCACAGCAAGTATATGCTAACAAAAAAAAAACCTTAAAAAAAAACACACCTTTGTTTGGAAATAATTCAAACTTACAGAAAAATTGTAAGAATAACACAAAGAACACTGCCATACCCTTTACCCAGACTCATCCAATATTAGCCTTTCTCCTTATGTGCTTTATCAGTGTTCACTTTCTTTCTTTTTATATATATTTAACCAATCCTGTACCATTTGAGAATAAGTTGTATATAATCATGTATATAATCTTTCCAACTGAATAGTTGTGTACTTAAGAATTCTATTATACAACTTCACTCTACTAAAATTATCAATTTCAGTAAATTTAACAATAATACTTTAATTAACTACCCATAATACAGCTTTTCCAATGACTTCCTTCTATCCTTTGGGGCCTTTGTTTTTCTAGTATAAGATTCTGTCTAGGATCGTGTACTGCAGTCAGTCATCACGTCTCTCTAGATTTTATCTGACACATAATCAATCATTTCCCCTGCCTAGTACATATTCTGAATAGACTGCTCCTAATTTGTGCTCTGATGTTCCTTCATGATTTAGACTGAAATGAATTCTACATAGTGATTATCTTCTTATGGTATTGTGTTTTGGAGAATCTCATGTACCCTGTGATCCTCATTAGTGATGTTAATTTTTATCACTGAGTCAAGGCATTTTCTGATTTCTCAGGTAGGCGGTAGCTATTTTTCACCTTGCGACTAATAGGCAATCTATGGAGAGATACTAGAAGACCATGTAAATAACCTGTTTATCAAAGATTTCCCATATATTTAGCACCCATTGATGAGACAGGGATCAAGACCATCCCCATGGAAAAGAAATGCAAAAAGCAAAATGGCTGTCTGAGGAGGCCCTACAAATAGCTGTGAAAAGAAGAGAAGCGAAAAGCAAAGGAGAAAAGGAAAGATATAAGCATCTGAATGCAGAGTTCCAAAGAATAGCAAGAAGAGATAAGAAAGCCTTCTTCAGCGATCAATGCAAAGAAATAGAGGAAAACAACAGAATGGCAAAGACTAGAGATCTCTTCAAGAAAATTAGAGATACCAAGGAAACATTTCATGCAAAGATAGGCTCGATAAAGGACAGAAATGGTATGGACCTAACACAAGCAGAAGATAGTAAGAAGAGGTGGCAAGAATACACAAAAGAACTATACAAAAAAGATCTTCATGACCCAGATAATCACAATGGTGTGATCACTGACCTAGAGCCAGACATCCTGGAACGTGAAGTCAAGTGGGTCTTAGAAAGCATCACTACGAACAAAGCTAGTGGAGGTGATGGAATTCTAGTTGAGCTATTTCAAATCCTGAACGATGATGCTGTGAAAGTGCTGCACTCAATATGCCAGCAAAAATGGAAAACTCAGCAGTGGCCACAGGACTGGAAAAGGTCAGTTTTCATTCCAATCCCAAAGAAAGGCAGTGCCAAAGAATGCTCAAACTACCGCACAATTGCACTCATGTCACATGCTAGTAAAAGTAATGCTCAAAATTCTCCAAGCAGGCTTCAGCAATACGTGAACCGTGAACTTCCAGATGTTCAAGCTGGTTTTAGAAAAGGCAGAGGAACCAGAGATGAAATTGCCAACATCTGCTGGATCGAAAAAGCAAGAGAGTTCCAGAAAAATACCTATTTCTGCTTTATTGACTAGGCCAAAGCCTTTGACTGTGTGGATCACAATAAACTGTGGAAAATTCTTCAAGAGATGGGAATACCAGACCACCTGACCTGCCTCTGGAGAAATCTATATGCAGGTCAGGAAGCAACAGTTAGAACTGGACATGGAACAACAGACTGGTTCCAAATAGGAAAAGGAGTACATCAAAGCTGTATATTGTCACCCTGCTTATTTAACTTATATGCAGAGTACATCATGAGAAACGCTGGGGTGGAAGAATCACAACCTGGAATCAAGATTGCCAGGAGAAATATCAATAACCTCAGATATGCAGATGACACCACCCTTATGGTAGAAAGTGAAGAAGAACTAAAGAGCCTCTTGATGAAAGTGAAAGAGGAGAGTGAAAAAGTTGGCTTAAAGCTCAACATTCAGAAAACGAAGATCATGGCATCTGGTCCCATCACTTCATGGGAAATAGATGGGGAAACAGTGGAAACAGTGTCAGACTTTTATTTTTCGGGGCTCCAAAATCACTGCAGATGGTGATTGCAGCCATGAAAAGACACTTACTCCTTGAAAGGAAAGTTATGACCAACCTAGACAGCATATTCAAAAGCAGAGACATTACTTTGCCAACAAAGGTCTGTCTAGTCAAGGCTATGGTTTGTCTAGTAGTCACGTATGGATGTGAGAGTTGGATTGTGAAGAAAGCTGAGCGCCAAAGAATTGATGTTTTTGAACTGTGGTGTTGGAGAAGACTCTTGAGAGTCCCTTGGACTGCAAGGAGATCCAACCAGTCCATCCTAAAGGAGATCAGTCCTGGGTGTTCTTTGGAAGGAATGATGCTAAAGCTGAAACTCCAGTACTTTGGCCACCTCATGTGAAGAGCTGACTCACCGGAAAAGACTCTGATGCTGGGAGGGATTGGGGGCAGGAGGAGAAGGGGATGCCAGAGGATGAGATGGCTGGATGGCATCACCGACTCGATGGACGTGAGTTCGAGTGAACTCCGGGAGTTGGTGACGCACAGGGAGGCCTGGTGTGCTGCAATTCATGGGGTCGCAGAGAGTTGGACACGACTGAGAGACTGAACTGAACTGATGATCCTTATGATTGCTTTATGATGGCTATAAAATGATGAATTTCCCCATCCACTCCTACATTTACCACCACTGGCAGTTTATTGTAATGAAATATCATCATTTTCTCCCCATTTATTTATATATCTATGTATTATTTGTATAGGCCTACTGAGTCCTAGTCTTTTAATGATTTATAATTATTTCTACACTTTATGATTTTGATGGTTAAATCTCCCTAATTTGGCTAGTGGGAGCTCCTTCAACTTGGCTCTTATATTATTAAAAATATAAACCTTTTCTGTCAAAACAAGATACCCCAGATTTATCTTATATTTTCCCTGTGTAAGCCGTGGAATCAGGCATTTCTCCAGTGAACCTTTGTTCTTTTAGTAGGGCATAGCATTTGAAACCAAGTGCTGAGCATTAAGTGTGCTTACTCCTACTGTTTTCCTGACACTCTGCATACTTGTAAACTTCGATCGGACGCCAGACACTGAATTTCACCTTGTTGCATGATGCTAATTCTGTATTGCTATGAATCTTGACACTTTGTTCTAGAATACAGTTAAGCTGCTAGAAACAGTTTAATCCTTCTGGATCCTGCTTTGATGCGTTTTAGTTAGGTCTGGAGCAGTGTTCAGTCTAGGGCAATATATTATACCCCGTTACTGAGAAGTCTACTGAATGCCCTGTGAATTTTAAATTTCTCCAGTCTGGCTGCTGTTTCTGGCTGTGTGAGTGCTGGGCACTGTTCTCCACATGGGTAGTTTTTTCACATACAGTAATCAATAAATATTCTGCTAAGTACTCAAAAGAGAAGCTCTAAGCTTCTTCCTCTGGATAACTCTCTCCTTCCTGGCACTCTATCAAATTTTATCTGATTTCATTTTTTACTTTTATTTACTCAACTTGGGAAAACACTTTCAAGCCACAATGTAAAGAATAATCAAACAAAACAGCCCCCAAACTGACCTGGATGTTAGAATAAGCAGAGAAGGACATTAAAATAATTATATTACATAACTTCAAAAAGTTAAGCAGAGACATGGAAGATGCAAAAGCAAACAGCACATCAAACTTTTAAGTATCTAACAACCAAACCAAACACCAAATCACAATTCTAGCATTCTGTCTGAGATGAAAAAGAGACTGCATGGCCTTAGTAGCAGATTAACACTGCAGAAGGAAAGAATAATGAACAGGCTAGCAATAGAAACTATGCAAAATGAAACTGAAGAAAAAAGAATTTTAAAAAAGTGAAAAGATCAGTGAACAGTCATACAACTTTAAGCCTAATATACATGTTATCTGACTCTTCAAGGTGGGAGGACAGAAAAAACTATTTGAAAATATGATAGCTGAGAACTTTCCAAACTTAAAAAACACTGTAAACCCAAAGATTCAAGAAGCTCAATAAACCCTAAATATGAAATGTGGGGGAAAAAATATATAGGTATATCATTATCAAATTGCTCAAAACCATACATAAAGAAAATAATCTTAAAATCAGTCAAAGTTAAAAGAAATGTGACTTGTAAATGAATAAGGTAAGTAAACAAGCAGATTTCACACTGGAAACAATGCAAACAAGAAAACTTTGGAACATATTATTTAAAATACAGGCCCATCTCATTTTATTGCACTATGCTTTCTTTACTGTACTTTGTAGATATCATAGTTTGTTTGTTTTACAAACTGAAGATTTGTGGCAACCCTGAATTGAGCAAGTCTATCAGTGCCATTTTTCAAACGTTATTTGCTCACTTCATGTCTTGGTGTCTATTTCTAGCAAAAACTAACACACTCACACACACTATCTGGGATATACAAAATGAAAATAAGGTACACTGTTCCTCTTCAGATAGAAGGTTAACAAATTTTAGGGACTAGGTTTCAATTGTTAGGCTTTCAAGTTCACTAATCTTTTCTTCTGAAATGTCTAATCAGCCATTAATCCAATCCAGTGTACTTTCATCTCCGACATTGTAGTTCTCATTTCTCAATTTAGGTCATTTTTATATACCCTAAATATTATTAGAGTAAAACTGATATTTCAGTCCCCCTCTCCATGGAGATTTACTTGGGCTCCTGTTGTTAATAAGGTGTTCAAAATATTCTGTCTGTTTTTTTTTATATTTTATCTGGTTAAGCTGAACAGAACCACAGAATATAGTATTATCTAAGTGGCTTCAGACAGTAAGACAGAACTCTATAGCTAAAGCATATAGTTTAACAAAACATACCCTGAGTTGTGAAATTGCTGCTTTTCCTTCCTCACTTTCTTCATCAAATTCATCATCACTCCACTCCCAGCCACCATCTTCTGTCTTGTGAAGACGGCCACTAGAGCCTGGTACTCTCCGAACCTGCTCGTTAGGAAGAGAGACATGGGCTGTGGCAGTGTTTGACACTTACGGGATAGAAAAGTCAACCATATTTCTCTCTCCTTCTATTACTTCAACACAGTAAGCAGATAATAATTCTCCCATATAGAGTCACATCCACCATCCCCCACTTGCTTTCTGTGCCTCATCTCAACTATGTCTTTACTCACAACCACTGGCTTTCCCAGTACTTTGACAGTCTGAGACTGCATATCATCCAAATCCCTCTTATGTGAAGTCAGATGGAGTCTGAGTAATGGCTTCCTATCTTCAGACATCAAGAAAAAAATGGGGGCAGTTTAAGCTCCAAATAAATAAGTTCAAGATAAAGAAGATTATGGTTTTTTTTTCAATTTTAACTTTTAAAATCACAATTTATGTCGGTTCAAGAGGACTACAGCTGTGCAAATGTTAAGAAAAAGAGCAGTCCCCTAACTTTCATCTTCTTTCCCACAGGCAACCACTTTCAATTCATTTTAGCTTATTCTTTTAGAATGTATATATATTCATCTCTCTGAGTAATCTGTTCTTATTATTACCCCTTTTCTGGTTTTAGAAATTATCTATTGACTTCTTGCTACAGAAGATGAGAACTTAACCCTATTATTAATTCCCTACTCTTTTTTCAAGATACACTGTAATTTTGGGTAAATCAATACATGATTATATAAACTATACAGTTGAACCATATATATTACAATTACTTTTCTTTCCTGCAGAACTTTTTTATTTCTCCTGGAGTTAACATTTGCTTTCTTTAAAAAAAAGTTATTTATTTTTGGGTCTTCGTTGCTGCATGCAGCCTTTCTCAAATTGCAGCGAGGAGGGGGTATATTTTCTAGCTGCAGTGTGTGGACTTCTGAGTCGGAGCACAGGCTCTGAAGTGTGGGCTGAGTAGTTGCAGCACATGAGCTTAGTCGGCCTGTGGCAGGTGGACTCTTCCTGGACCAGGGATCAAACCCTGTCCCCTGCATTGGTAGGTGGATTCTTAACCACTGGACCACTAGGGAAGTCCTGCTTATTTCTTACTTGTCATATTTATCCCCAGATTCTCTGTTATGTAAAGCTCCTCTCACCGTATTCATATCCATTAGGTATTCATCAGTGTCATCTTCTTGAGGAAGCCTCTCACCAGAGCCCCGCGATCTGTTCCATCAGACTGACACGAGATTTGGTACCTCAGATCTCACGCTATCAAGCAGAGGACTATGCTTCCTCAATCACATGACTTTCCTATTCTTACTTTAAGCACTTAACTCTACTATTAGCCTGGTGTATTTACTAAAGCTGTACATTTCTAAATATAATTTGATTCCATTCCCACACTCCACTTAATAGTTTGCCTGGTAAAAAAAGAAAACAATTCTGGGTTAGAAAATATTTTTTTTTCCCTAATGTTCAACGTAAAGCTCCATTGTGATGTGGCTTCCAGAGATGCTGCTGCTGCTGCTGCTATGTCGCTTCAGTTGTGTCCGACTCTGTGCGACCCCATAGACAGCAGCCCACCAGGTTCCCCCGTCCCTGGGATTCTCCAGGCAAGAACACTGGAGTAGGTTGCCATTTCTTTCTCCAATGCATGAAAGTTTAAAGTGAAAGTGAAGTCACTCAGTCGTGTCTGACTCTTTGCAATCCCATGGACTGCAGCCTACCAGGCTCCTCCGCCCACGGAATTTTCCAGAGATGCTACTGAGGTCCTTATGACTGTTGATTCTACCTGTAATCTTTCCCCGTTGTCTGGAAGGCTACAGGATCTTTTCACCTCCAGTATTCTGAGCTGATGCAATGAACACGAACTAGGGCAAACTTTAGGAGATGGTGAGGGACAGAGAGGCCTGGTGTACTGCATGCAGTCCATGGGGTCGTAAAGAGCTGGACATGACTGGGTGACTGAACAGCAACAGCATTCTGAGCTACTGTGGTAATGTGCTTTAGTGTTGATCTACTTCCATTCATTGCGCTGGGTACTTCAGCTCTTTCAAACTGGAAATTCATGAAATTTTTCTTGAATAATTTTTCAGTGATATCTTTTCTTCTGTTTTTCTGTTTTCCTTTTCTGGAACCCCTTTTACTTAAATGTTGAGCCTTCTCAAATAATCCTCTAATGTTCTCATCTTTTCTGTCTCTTGGCTTTTTGGCTCTGTTTTCTGGAAAATTTCCTCAACTTTACCCTAAAATCTTTGTAATGAATTTTTTCATTTTTTCTATAATGTTTTCAATTCCCAAGAGCTTTTTGTTGGTGGTAGTGCCATTCTCTAAATGCTTCTTTTCTTAAATTAACAGCTAAGGCATAATTCACATAACACTGATCCATTCAAGGTATTACAATCCAATGATTTTTAGTATGTTCAGAGTTGAAAAACCATCTGTACAATCAAATTTCAATCATCTTCATCACTCTTTCCACTTCCCACAAAACATCCCATACCCATTAGTAGTCCTACCCAATCCCTTACAATCTGCTCAAGTCCCAGGCAATCAGTAATCTACTTTCTGTCTCTATACATTTGCTTGTCCTGGATATTTCACATAAGTAGAATCATAGAATATGTCTTTTAGTTAGCATAATGTTTTAAAGGTACATCCATGTTATGGCATGTATCAGTACTTCATTCCTTATTACTGCTGAATAATATTCCATTGTATAGGTTCATGATATTTTATATATCCATTTATCAGTAGATGGACATTCAGTTTGTTTCCACATTTTAGCTATGAATAATACTTCCATGAACACTCATGTACGTATTTTTATGTGTACAAATTTTCAGTTCTCTTGGGTATGGCTAGGAGTAGACTTGCTGGGTCATATAGTAACTTTGTTCAGTCTTTTGAGAAACTGCCACAAAAGTGACCACACCATCTTCCATTTCCATCAGTAATGGGTGAGGATTCTAATTTCTCCACATCTTTATCAATACTTGCTATTGACTGTCTTTTTTGTTATAGTTATTCAGGTGGCTGTGAAGTGGTGTCTTCATTGTTTCTGAATGGTGCAAAGAAACTTCCCAACTTCCCAACTCACTCTGGTAGTTGCAAACAGTGATTTAACACAATTTAGAATTAATTATGTACCATACTTTTTCATTCCAGTTGAAAGCGGAGTACTACTGAGGCATAGACTATTGCTAAAAGAATATATCAAGCATGCTAAAGAAAAGACTGAAAGAAAATGAGTAATATTCATACTGTTAACATAGCATTAGTCAAATACACTTTCAAAACACAAAAGTAAAACTTCTAATTTCTCAGAAAAATTGAGTTAAATCCACATTTACCTTTTTAGCTCTTTCAGAAATGGTTGGTGCTCTCTGCAATATTTTTTCTTGAAGAAATTCTTTATTCTGGAGAGGAAAAATAAGTTTTCTTTTCATAAGAAGTTTTTACTGAACAAAAAAATTGACATAGAAATATTCACCACTATTAATGTGGTATAGTAACTGTTTTTATAAAGTTTGAGAAAAGCTTCTATTCTTTCATTCTGAAGATCCTTTAGTATAATACTACCATGACTTTATAAACTGAGAGAAAGCTTTAATGTATTGCATGAACCACCATCTATGAAAAGTTTGCTTTAACATACGTCCTTTGAGGTTGTGGTCCCACATTTCCCAACTACAGTAACATCCTATTTATCCCATATCTTTGGGAAATGAGATGTTTACTAATTCAGTAGTAAACCCTAAAATTAGAGTTCAGTATATTTCACAGAATTTTCCACAGATTTTATTTATAGTGGTAATATTAATTTTTCCTGTTTTAAGTTTTACCTGATACTTAAATTAATTTATAGGATAATATATTTATCTTAAATATGTTGTCTAAATAATGGCCCCAGCAATTATTTGACCTACCATCATTCTTCCAGAAATAATCATCTGAAGGTAATGCAACCTCTGAACAGTGAACCTAATGTAGGTGTTTGAGGAGGATCATCTGAATACATGAAACAAGTTAGAATGTCCTACCTTGGCTTTTTGGAAAAACTTGTGCCTTAGCAGTTCTGCTGCTGTTGGTCTAAAACCAGAAAAGAAAGTTTTTATAGTTAATTGAAGTGGAATGTGGGTTTTCATCTTCAAAAATGAAAACATGATTTCTTGAACATCAAGATAAAAACTCAGTGCACTCCACTGTCCTTAACCTGCTAAAAATCAAAAAGGAAAAGCTCAGTACAAGGCATCGAACAGAATTAAAAACTCAAATAGAAGTTTTCTGATAACATTATAGGCTCTTGCAAAAATTCATTAGTGAAATGTTTCTTTTAGAAGCATGATTTCTTAATGGCTTTCAATATATTTGCTATTTAATATTATTTCCCACTAAGTTGGCTTTATCTACTTTGAAGAAGCAAAAAACATACATTTAAACTGACAAATCAAGAACTGTGCTTCCTGCCACATAATCACCTGTACGTCTTCAACTTAGGTAATTACATATTCTTAAAAAATAATTTCACAATTTCCTTTAAAAAACTGAAGATTCTAAGAGTAATGTATAGTTTCCAAATTTAATCTAAACTTAGTTTTTAACTTAACTGTGCAGTCTTACTTCATTTGAGTAAAGGCATTGTTGTCAACTTCACAAACTAGTATGAGAATAAAGAATAAACAAATGCTACACTTAAGAAATTGGACCTGATGGACGCCACATACCTACCATGAAACGCTGAACAAGTCACTTCTCTAAGGTTCAGTATTACCTGGCTAAATCCCTAAAAGCAGTGGTTCTTAAACACTGCTGTGCATTATAATCTCTGGGAGTTTAAAAAAAAATCCTTTCAACTAAAGAGATGAGGGTCATAATCTAGCTATGTAAGAACAAGGCAGCAGGTATCTTAGGTTTTGTATTGCCCTCCTGGAATACAGTTGGCATACCAGATGGGAACTGCCACACGAGAGAAATAAACTATCTTACAAATATAAAAAATCCCAGGCTGTTCCCTGTAACAGTTACAGCAGAATCCGTGGGGGCAAACCTGGGTGCGGTTTTTAGAACTCTGCAGGTGGATACCAAAGTGCACTCAAGCTTGAGAACCAGGGCCTCAGAGGACTCTCATAGAAATCAAAAGACAGAATAAACGTGAAGTGCTATGCAAACTCAAAACAGACGTTACCATTCCTACTTTTCATTCAGTCACAATTTCAGTATGTTTAACAGTTTAACAACACTGTTTTTTATGATTTGTTCCTTTCTTATGGGCTCACTTCCTCTTTCTAAAATACACTTCAGAGGAGTTCTTTATGTGATAAAACATGACTGGAAAACTCAATTTTTGACTGAAAATTATTTCAGAAATTAATTTCAAATAATTTCAAAAATTATGCTTACTGGTGAATGAGTTTGACTAGATTTAGAGAATTCTGGGTTAACAGTTATTTTCTCTCAGCATTGTTCCACTATAGTGTTTGGCCTTAACTGTTGCTATCGGGGAAGTGGTTTGTCCATCTGCCTGCTATTCCTCAGTTAGGTAATCTGTTCTCTCAGGCTGCATTTAAGACCTTCTCTTTGTATTTGTGTCCACTAGTTTCATGACAATGTATACAAGTGGAAAAAGAGGGGTACTGCGTGGAATCAAGGACAATAATTCCTTAGCCTGAAAATACAGATATCTCATCAATTCAGAACATTCTTGGCCATTATTCCTTCGAATGTTGCTTCCAGGTCACAGTGTGGGGTTTCACTGTGTGTTTATAATTCTGGATTGTGATCCCTTCAGTGCAAGAATTGCAGCGACCTGGGTGTTGGAAGTAGTCTAACAGTGCAGTTTCTGATTGCTTCTGCCAGAAACAAAACTGGCTTAGTAATAACTGTTTTACTTTCTAATCCTGTGGGTTCCTGGATAATATGGGTATAAATTCAGACTGTAAACCTGTGGAGTGTTGAAGTCAGAGGGCTTGATTATTCAGGAAAGATTTCTGTTGTGTTTGTGTGATGACAGATTTTTGTTGTTGTTGTTGTTCTCTGATCTATCCTTTCACACAGGATGCATACTTATCAATGTTCTAGCTTTAAGCAGAAATCTCAGTTCAAAATACCCATATGGGTGGGCCCTGTATCTCATTTTTAGCCCACTTGGAAGTTAAAACTCCAAACCAGTAGGTTACTAGACTGAACAGTGTCACACTGAAGGCAGCACAGGATGAGTTTATAATTCTTGGATTTATGGCTTCCTTGTTAATTCTGGCATCTGAAGACCTCCCTTTATTACAAGTTCATCTCTATTCTTATGATTTTAAGTTTGACAGATTTGTCCAGAATGTCTAAGTGTTTGTAACAGAACTCTGTTATTTCAGTCAACTAATTTGGGAGAAGCAAAACTGTTCCCTATGTTTTAATAACAATGTATTAAGAAAGAGGGAAAAAAGTTCTAAAATGACAGGTTTGAACTTTCCTGCCTATTTTTCTTACCCTTTCCAATATTTGCAACAGTAAATTTTGAAGCCCATTAAATATACTGAAAACATGATCAAGGAAGTCAATTCAAACCTTTTAGTTTTGTTGAGCTTTAGAAAAATCAAAAAAATCTTTTAGTGCTACGAAGCCGAGTGGTCTATATACCATGTGAAACAGAAAAATATGACAGAGTGAGAACAGGGCCCAAGATTAGAAATCAGGAGTTCTGACTGATGTCAAAGATAAAAGATTATGTGCAATAATCTTTAACTTCTATGCTTGTTTAATTCATAGATACAGACATTAGATGATCATGTTTCTTTAACTCACCTGCCATTCAATCTTTCTAGTGTTAATAATAAGCTCTTTGATATTTTGGTCTACTTAACTAAAATACCTTTCCAATAAGGAAGAAAGTATGACTATTTGACATTAAATATAGTATTTGCTATTTCTCCTGTTAATAAAATCATAAAGAACATTAAGATACTGGTTTATTTATAACTCTTATATGCAAATTAAAAATAAGCCCTCCCACTAACTTGGCAGCTCATTAACAAATACATTTATAACTCTAAGAAATTAACCAAGAAATATCTTAACTATTTAGGGTGCACTGTATACTAAAAAGAAGGGAGAAAGTATATAATTCACTATTTTCAATTTAGTATAATGGTCAGTGTATATTTTTTTAATGTTTAAGTTTAGTTCTTTTGAATTCTCTGCACACGTATGTATGCATGTGATTCTTAGCCTTCTGCAATGGTTTATATATTAGATGAAGAGGATAAGTTTTATCTCATATTTTACCTTTTTTCTGGATCTTTTTGAAGGCACAATGAAATCATTTTTCTAAATGATTTTCCATATTTTTTCAGCATTTCTTTATCTTGAACACCAGTTTCCAAAGAAGGAGGATCATTCTGCAGTGTCAGCATTAAAACCTGTGAGAATTTTCAACATATTGTAAACTTCTGAAGATTCAGTAATCAAATATTGTGGCCTCAATTTTTCAATATAGACAACCTCCAAACATCTGAGCAGATTTTATTATCTGAAAGTTCACATCTAGATCAGTTGTTTGGAAACTAGAGCTATTTAGGTGTTTTCCAGATAAATAATATCCTATAGACAGCTGGCTTCCCGGGCAATGTGCCTGCAAAGGCTCAACTGTATCAGCACTGTATTATATGTCCTTTAGTTGAAATCTTTCCTTCCTGTCTTCCATCCAATTCTTACACCAGCAAACTTAAAAAAAAAAAAGCACAAAAAAACCACGGCACAATTGTGACCTTGCTAACTTTACCTATTCATAGCTCTGTTTCAACTTGACCCCTTGTAACCTGGCCTTCTCTTCCAAGAATGCCTCAAAAACTTCGATCACAGAAATCACTGATGATATCCTAGTTAACAAAGCTATAACCATTTTAGTTTGCACTCTTCCTACCTTCCCTGCAGCAACTGTCCATCCTGAATCGCTTTCTTCTTTGACTTACATGGCAACACACTATCTTGATGCATAGAGACATAAGTAACAAAGGATATGAAGGATATGAATAGGATATGAAGTAATCATATCCTATTAATATGATGCAATTGGGGTGATTTTCTATACTGTTTGACTTTTCAATAAAAGCATAACCCATTTTTCTAAGCACAAAGTCAAAACCAAAATCAAAGTCAATTTATTATTTGCTATTCAGATTTAATTTATATTTACTAAAAGGGGATTACTAAGGTTGCAAGTATTTCTCATTTTGAGCAAATAGGTTATTAACATGTGTATGTCTGGCTACAATTTCAGGAGTCACTGCCTACAATAATATAAAGCAAACCTCATCTTTCTCCCTGACCTCCTTTCAAGAATAAGCCATTTCTTGTGCCTCAAAATAACCTCCCACTTTTTAACAGTTATAAAGAGCAATCCTTTTCAAAACCTTGTGAATATTCATTTACATCTATCAATCTTGACCTTTAGGAAAAAACCAAGGCCTTGCACTGTTTATAATAGCCAGGACATGGAAGCAACCTAGATGTCCATCAGTAGATGAATGGATAAGAAAGCTGTGGTACATATACACAATGGAATATTACTCAGCCATTAAAAAGAATACATTTGAATCAGTTCTAATGAGGTGGATGAAACTGGAGCCGATTATACAGAGTGAAGTAAGCCAGAAAGAAAAACACCAATACAGTATACTAATGCATATATATGGAATTTAGAAAGATGGTAATGAAAACCCTTTATGGGAGACAGCAAAAGAGACATAGATGTATAGAACAGTCTTTTGGACTCTGTGGGAGAGGGAGTGGGGCATGATTTGGGAGAATGGCATTAAAACATGTATAATATCATATAAGAAACGAATCGCCAGTCCAGGTTCGATGCAGGATACAGGAAGCTTGGGGCTGGTGCACTGGGATGACCCAGAGGGATGGTATGGGGAGGGAGGTGGGAGGGGGGTTCAGGATTGGGAACACGTGTACACCCGTGGCAGATTCATGTTGATGTACGACAAAACCAATCCAATATTGTAAAGTAATTAGCCTCTAATTAAAATAAATAAATTTAATTAAAGAAAGAAAATAAGGCCTTAGAGTACCACTAACCTTTCAACCATCAAACATAAAGGTTAAAAAACATATACACACGTTTTGAATATGGACATACAGAGAGGTTTTTCATACTATTCTTACTGATTTTGTCTCTCTCTACGTTTTTAGTGCCTTAAAGGGGACAGAGTAACATTTTAAAGGTTCTAAAGTGCTCCAAGAACATAGATACATGAATATCACTATGACAAAAATTCACAATGGTGCTCAGCATTTTAAGGCATTTTGTAAAGCGGGCAAGCAAACCTATAAACAATGGCTAGAGCTACAAATAGACAAATAGAATTCATGTGCATATTCTCACTTAGGGGTCACACAGATGAAAATGGTTGCCAATAGTATTGGCAGGACCATCTTGAAACACAAAAAACTCATTTATTACTAATGTTGGGGACATTAGGATTAACAACTACATTTTAGGTAACTACTCCCTCAGGATGGGGGCTTCCCAGGTGGCGCTACTGGTAAAGAACCTGCCTGCCAATGCAGGAGACGCGAGAGACACAGGTTCAATCCCCGGGTCAGAAAGATCCCCTGGAGTAGGAAACGGCAACCTGCTCCAGTATTCATGCCTGGATAATCCTACAGAGGAACCTGGTGTGCTACAGTCCATGGCATCATAAAGAGTCGGACACGACTGAGCAACTAAGCACACACACACACACTTCAGGATGTAACAGGCCTTTAAATAAAAGATGTTTAATGTCTTACCACAAAGCAAACTTCTATTCAATAACAAAGAAAATAATACATATGTATGGCACATGAACAATTTGCATGGATCTAACATATAAGAAGCACTTAAAAACAGTGGGTGACACAGATGAGTGCTCAATGAATGTTAGCAATAATTACTATTTACATGGAACTCTTCCAACAACCTTAAGAGGTAGACATGATCATCATCCCCACTGAGGCTGCTCTACACAGGTGTCTGTGGGGAACACATACTAAAATGAGACAGATTAGATCCAAACATCAAACTAGTTACACAGTCAGGAGATGGTGGGTCATCAAGTAAGGTCAGTTACAATGTAAAGCTACCCAGTATTACATACCAAATATCTAAAAGAGATTCTAACTGCTAAAGAAGTTAGAAGGAATGCAGGGCAGAATACAATGGATAAGAATGTCAAATGATCCCACAAACACAAGAGCTCCAGCTATGTGTGTTATTTACATGCAAATGGAGGATAAAATGCTAATATGAATGGCTGAGTTACTGTAAATGAGGACAATTACTATTTTTATAAACTCTTACATTCACATAGTGTTTTAATATAAAAATACTTGTTCATATACTAATAAATCTACATAATTCTTAAAAAAGAATGTCACATGAGGTGAGCCTCTGACAGAGAACTGAGACATGAGCTGGCAGGGTATTATGGATAGCAGCCTCACCTTCATCGGTGGGTACTTATGGTAAGGAGCTGCCCCCGTGGCCAGTTCAATGGCTGTGATCCCAAAACTCCAGATGTCAGCTTTAAAATCATAACCACGAACCTGGACAGAACAGAGAGATGTACAAGATTATTTTAACACCCAGGAGTACTTTCAAGATAGCTTCTAATATGTATCAAGAACCACAGACTTTAAGCTAATAAAATATAATCTAAACTAGGCAAAAGCTAAATTTACTTGATAAGAGGAAAAAAGAAAAAACTGAATGAATGTCCAGCATCAATGGGGAAATGGTTAAGTATTGTATTTTCACTTAGAGAAACATTATACATTCAACTAAAAGCAATATTAATGAATCCTATATGAAAATATGGAAAACCACTCTATGATATAATATGAGAAAGCACTTAAGAAAGAAGATTACAATATTCTTCAAAAGTGTTGATACTATTACAAACAGGTATACAATCTATTAAAGAAAAAACTAGAAAGACCTAGAACAAAAATAAAAGTTTGGCAGTCTTTTGTTTTCTAAATTTCCTATGTTACAATATTATTTTATCACCTTAATTTTTGGAGTGAAAAAAATTACAAGGGTAAGAATATGTTTAAAGTTGCTAGTATGAATATGTTGCCAAATTTCTCTCCTTTATACTGTCACCAGCATGTTATAAATTAAATATTTTAATTTTCTATCCTAAGCAATATAGGAGCAGAAACAGGATTTGGGAATGTGTGGTTTGAAACCTAAAATTAAAGCTCCATATTATATACTGCCTCAACATGGAGTAAATAGAAGGACCTGTAATGATCTAAGTGAAAGTTCCCTACCCCACTGTCCTCCCAAGGAGAATGTACCCTAGGCCCTAAGCCCTGCTTATCAAATGATCAGGTGCAGTTCCTGTTTATTCCTGAGAAGCAGGTTTCTGCTCCCTGCCAGCCCTTAGAAAACAAGCCAATCATACCTTCACAAGGAAACCAAAGGGCACATCACTTTCTTGATACTACAAAGCCTGTCTCCTGTAGCAACTGTTCATTCCCTTCCTAAGTGCAAACCCGTAAGGCATGCAGCGTCCTGTGCCTCCAGGTATGTGTACAAGCAAATAATAAATTGCGGCCAATCTCATCAGGCCCAGTGTCAGGTACCTGCATGCTCAGCCATCTCCATAACCCTAGTGTGGGAAGTCTTGACCCACACTAAGGTCAATACAGGCATTGTAACAGAGTGAAAAGTAGATTCAGTTCTACATATGGAGTTTGACATAAGACACTTATGTAAAACACCTACAGGGAGTTGGAATACCTACCCAATTTTCAAAAAGCAAGACTCAACTGGATACAATTTATAAATAATGAACAATGAACAGGTGGGAAGTAGAGACAGAAACAGCAAGTATGTGTAGTCAGAGATGAGGTGCTGGGAAGCAGTGTTGCTTGGCAGTAGAAGGAAAGCCAGAGAGAAGTCAGAGAAATGGCCTAATAAGCAGGAGAATGAGGAAGCTAAAGATGTCAGTAAAGGGCATGCCAGTCAGAATGGCTGCTAACAGAAAGTCTATAAACAATAAATGCTGTAGAGGGTGTGGAGAAAAGGGAACCCTCTCACACTTTTGGTGGGAATGCAAACTAGTACAGCCACTATGGAGAATAGTGTGGAGATTCCTTAAATAACTGGAAATAGAACTGCCATATGACCCAGCAATCATACTGCTGGGCATACACACTGAGGAAACCAGAACTGAAAGAGACACATGTACCCCAATGTTCATCGCAGCACTGTTTATAGTAGTCAGGACATGGAAGCAACCTAGATGTCCATCGGCAGATGAATGGATAAGAAAGCTGTGGTACATATACACAATGGAGTATTACTCAGCCATTAAAAAGAATACATTTGAATCAGTTCTAATGAGGTGGACAGAACTGGAGCCTATTATACGGACTGAAGTTAAGTCGGAAAGCAAAACACCAATACAGTATACTAACACATATATATGGAATTTAGAAAGATGGCAACAACGACCCTATTGCAAGACAGCAAAAGAGACACAGATGTAAAGAACAGTCTTTTGGACTCTGTGAGAGAAGGCAAGAGTGGGATGATTTGACAGAATAGCATTGAAACATGTATATTATATGTGAAACAGATCGCCAGCCCAGGTTTGATGCATGAGACAGGGTGCTCAGGGCTGGTGCACTGGGATGACCCTAAGGGATGGGATGGGATGGGGAAGGAGGGGTTCAGGATGGGGGACACATGTATACCCATGGCTGATTCATGTCAATGTATGGCAAAAACCACTACAATACTGTAATTAGCCTCCAATTAAAATAAATAAATTAATTAAAAAAAATGTGAGTAAAGGGGAAAAGGTCAACAGTTTCAAATGCCACAAAGAGAATAAAACAAGGAGCAAAATATGAGCACTGGATTCTAGAATTAGCAGTTTCCTTCCATAAGGTGATGGGATGAGTGACATAAACTGCAGTCTGTTTGATACAACCAGGAAATAGGGATGTGGGGAAAACTAGTCCTTCAAAAGCCATGTGTAAAAATATCAGGTCATTTTACTTGTACTAAGGATTTGCCATTAAATCAATCTTAATTATACTATTCCTTAGGTTGCCTTTGTATAAATCTTGAGATTAATATATGTTTTGCTAAGTTCGAGAGTTTGGGGTTTATTTTTAAGCATGATGTCAAGTCTTAAACAAGGAACAGAGGCGTGTTTCCCAAAGCTAACCTAGCAGACCACTCGAAAGCGAACACTGCTCAGTTTTTTTTTAATTTTGTAAAATAACTCAAATCACTGTAAAAAGACAAAAGACCCAGTACCTGTTCCATAACTTCAGGCGCCATCCAGCAAGGTGTTCCAACAAAGGTTTTTCTCACTTTATTCCGAGTAATGTCACCACCAGTTGCTAAAAAAGCACTAACTCCAAAGTCTAAAACAGAATATAACAGCAGGGGATTAAAAGTACAGTAACTAACATAAATACATAGGAAAATAATATAATGTAGTTATGGTCCTACATACATAGTATGACCTTTTCTCATCTTTCTGCTGAACTTCTTGACTAAATTAACATATAGCTTAATGGGTTCCTCATTCTATTCCTCTCCACCTCCACACACCATCTCCTCAGATTTTACTCCTTGCTCCAATGCATTCTTCTCATTTTCCCAAACTGAAACTCTGTATCAATTAAACAATAACTCTTACTGCCCCTTCTTCTCAGCCCCTGGCAACATCGGTTCTACTTTCTGTCTCTATAATTTTGACTCCTCTAAGCATTTCATGTAAGTGGAACCATACAGTATTTATCTTTCTATAATGGAGTTATTTTATCTAGCACAAGATCTTCAAGGTTCATTCATGTTCTAGCATGTGTCAGAATTTCCTTCCCTTGGAGGCTGAATAGTATTTAATTTATGTACATACCACATTTTGTGTATACATTCATCCACTGATGGACACTTAAGTTGCTTCCCTATTTTAGCCATTGTAAGTAATGCTGCTATGAATATGGGTGTCCAGATAGCTGTTTCAATTCCTGCTTTAGGTTCTTTGGGGTTATGTATTCAGAAGTGGAATTGGTGGATCATACAGAATTTTTATTTTTAATTGATTTAAGGAACTGCCATACTGTTTTCCATGAGAACTCTACCATTTTATGTCCCTACCAATAGTGAACAAGGATTCTGATTTCTCCACATCCTTGCTATTTTGTATTTTTTTGATAAATAGCCATCCTAATGGGTGTGTTATTATCTCCTTCTAGTTTGACTTGTATTTTTTCCCTGATGATTAGTGATACTGAACATCTTTCATGTGCTTTCTGAACATGTGCGTATCTTCTCTGGAGAAATGTCTATTCAAATCCATTTTAAAATTGATTTTGTTGTTACTGTTGAATTTAAGGAGTTCTCTGTATATTCTGGATATCATAAGTCTCTTGTCAGATACATGATTTGCAAATATTTTCTCCCATTCTGTGGGTTGCCTTCTTCCTCTATGGATAGTGTCTTTAAGTGCACAAATTTTTAAAATTTTCATGAAATCCAATCTATTTTTTTTGTTTTCTGTTGCCTGTGCCTTTGGTGTCATATCTAAGAAATCACTACCAAATCCAATGTCATAAAACATGTGCCCTGTTTTCTTCTAAGAGTTTTATTGTTTTACGTCTTTATATTGGAGTCCATTTTCAGTTAATTTTTGAATATTGTGTTAGGTAAGGGTCCAAATTCATTCTTTTGCATTGGGATATTTAGTTTTCCCAGAACCATTTGTTGAAAAGACTTTCTCCACTGAATGGCCTTGATACCCCTGTCAAAAATCATTTGATCATATTGTACGAGGGTTTATTTTTGGGCTTTCAATTCTATTCCACTGGTCTTTATGCCAATTTTTATACCAACAACATATTGTTTCTATTACTATTGCTTTGCAATAAGTTTTAAAATCAGGAAGTGTGAATCTTCCTACTTTGTTCATTTTTTAAAAGACTGTTTTGGCTACTTGAGGTTCCTTAAGCTTCCATATGCATTTTAGGATTTTTTTTCTATTTCTGTCCCTGCAAAAAAGTTATTGGGGTTTTGACAGGCATTGCACTGAATCTGTAGATTACTTTGGGTAGTACTAACTTTTTAAAATAATGGTAAGTCTTCCAATCCATGAACAGGGGGGATGTTTTCCATTTATTTATATCCTCTTTAATTTCTTTCAGCAATGTTTTATAGTTTTCATTGTATAAGTATTTCACCTCCTTGGTTATGTTAACTTCTAGGTATTTTAATTATTTTTGATGCTACTTGTATATAGAATTGTTTGTAATATTTTTCTCAGATTGTTCATTGTTAGTGTAGAAAATGCAACTGATTTTTAAGTGCTGACTTTTTATCCTACTTTGCAAAGTTCATTTATTAGTTAAGCAGTTTTTTTTTTTTTTTTAATGTAATGTTATGCTTAGGGTTTTTCTGCATGTAAGATCATAGAATCTGCAGAGATAAGTTTACTTCTTTCTTTTCAGTCTGAATGTCTTTTATTATTTTTCTTGCTCATTTGTTCAATTTAGAACTTCCAGTAGTACTATGTTGAACAGAACTAACACATTCTTCCCATGTTCCTGAACTCAGAGGAAGAGCTTTCAAGTCTTTCATCACTGAGTATGATATTCATGGTAGGTTTTTCATATGTAGCTTTGACTATGCTGAGGAAGTTTCCTTCTGTTCCTACTTTGTTGCATGTTTCTATTATGAAAGGGTGTTGTGGTGGTGGTTTAAGTGGTGCCTGACTCTTGCAAACCAGGCTTCTCTGTCCATAGGATTCTTCAGGCAGGAATACTGGAGCAGGTTGCCATTTCCTTCTCCAGGGGATCTTCCCAACGCAGGAATCAAACCCAGGTCTCCTGCACTGCAGGCAGATTCTTTACCAACTGACTACGAGGGAAGCCCATGAAAGGGTGTTAAATTTTCTCAAATATCTGTGGTGCACTGAGATGACCATGTGGGTTTTCTTTTTCTCTTTGTTCTGGTAATCTCATGTGTAACACTGATTTTCAGATCCTGAACCACTCTCGCATTCCAAAGAAATCCTACTTGGTCATGGTGTATCATCCACTTAATATGCTACTGAATTTGATTTGCCACTAGTATTTTGCTGAAAATATTTACATCAATGTTTATAATAGATACTGGTCCAGAGTCTTCTTTTCTTGGGTTAGTATCTCTGCCTGACTTTGGGAATAGGGTAATTTTGGACTCAATAAAATGAGTTAGAAAGTGTTTCTTTCTCTTCAAATTTTTGGAAAACTTTGAGGAAGGCTGTTATTAGTTCTTCTTTAAATGTCTGACAGAATTTACCAGTTAAACCACTGAGTCCAGTCTTTTTTTTTTCTTAGTCCACCTAGCTAAAGGTATGTCAATTTTGGTGATCTCAAAGAATCAACTTTCGGTTTCATCAATTTCCTCTATTGCTCTTCTATTCTCTATATCCTTTTCTCAACTCTAAATTTTATTATTTCTTTCCTTCTGCTGACTGAGGGTTCAGTTTCTTCTTTTTCTGGTTCCTAAAGCTGTGAAGTTAGGTTGTTGATTTGCTAGCTTTCTTTTTTTTTTAATAAAGCATCTAAAGCTACAAATCTGCCCCTTAGCAATGCTTTCACTGCGTCCCATGAGTTCTGGTATGGTTGTGACTTTGTTTTCATTAATCTCTAGCTTCCTGTGTGATGTCTTCTTTCATCTACTGGTTGTCAAAATCTATTTGTCAATCTATTTTTGTTTAGTTTCCACAAATTTGTGAATTTTCAAGTCTTCTGTGGTTGGTTTCTAGCTTTACCTCATTGTGATAAGAGAAAATACTTTATATGATTATCACTTAATCTGTGGCCTAAAAAATGGTCTATCCTAGAAAATGCCCCTTGGACACCTCAGAAGAATGTGTACACTGCTCTTATTAGGTAGACTGCTTTGTATATGCCTGTTAGATCTAGTCAGTCAATGTGTTGTTTAAGTCTTCTATTTCCTTATATTCTGTCTGTTCTACCCATTATTAAGACCGGAATACTGAAGTCCCTAACTACTACTACAGAGCTCTCTACAGTTCCTTTTAATATTACAGAGCTATCTACAGTACCCTTCAATTCTGTTACTTTTTGCTTCATATATTTTGCTGGTATGTTAATATGCGCGTGAATGTTTATAACTGTTTATCTACTTATTATATCTAATCTTTTATTAATATATAATGTGCTTCTTTGTCTCTTACAACCTTTTAAATATAAAGTCTATTCTGTCTGATATTAGAGTAGCTACCCTGTTCTCTTTGGTCACTATTTGCATAGAATATATTTCCCATCCTTTGCTTCTAATCTCTTTGTATCTTTGGATCTAAAGTGAGTTGCTTATAGACAGCATATAGTTGGATCATGTTTTTAACCATTCTTTTAATTGGATAGTTTATTTACATTTAAAGCAATTATTGATAAAGAGGGACTTACTTCTATCATTGTGTTATTTTTTTCATATGATTTAAAGCTTTTGGGGGGCTTCCCAGGAGGCACCAGTGGTAAATAACTGCCCTGCTAATGCAGGAGCCATAAGAGACATGAGTTTGATCCCTGAGTCGGGAAGATCCCCTGGAGGAGGGCATGGCAACCCACTCCAGTATTCTTTTATTTATTTAATGTATTTGTTTGTTTATTTGTCTGTATTGGGTCTTAGGTGCTCCTGGGCTCCTCTAGCTGCTGTACATGGGCTGGAGGCAAATAGGATCTTAGTTCCCTGACCAGGGATCAAACCTATATCCTCTGCATTGGAAAAGTAGATTCTTACCCTGGACCACCAGTGAAGTCCCCACTCCACTATTCTTGCCTGGAGAATCCCTGGACAGAGAAGCTACGGTACACAGGGTAACAAACAGACACCACTAGAAGCAACTGAGCACGCATGTTAAGTTGCTACATGCAACTTAAAAACAAAACGACAAAAGAATTTGTTCCTCATTTCCTATATTACTGATTTTGTGCTTAACTTTTTGTTGTAAAATGCTTAAAATTTTTCCTCATTTTAAAAATTTGTATTTTATAGCTATTTTCTTTATGGTTACCATGGGGTTACGCTTACCACGCTGAAGTTGTAACACTCTAATTTGCATTTACACCAGCTTAACTTCAATAACATACAAAAACTTTTTTCTTTAGAGCACTATTCTTATCTCTTCAGGTTGTTGTTATCACAGAATTACATCCTCATAAACTGTGTGCTCAAAAACATAAACTAATCATTCTTTTAAATGCATTAGTCTCTTAAATTATGTAGAAAAGAAGATGCGGTGTTACAAACCAATGCTATTGTAATACCAAGTTTTAGACCAATAACTGTTTTCTGTAACGTGTTAGTCTCTTAAATTATGTAGAAAACGAAAAGTGCAGTTACAAACCACTGTTACAATAATAGTAGTTTTTTTATATACCCATGTATCTACCTTTATTGAGTTCTTTATTTCTTCATACTGCTTGGAGTTATTATCTAGGGTCTTCTCATTTTATCTTGCAAGACTCCCTTGAGTATTTCCTGCAGGGCAAGTCTAGTGGAAACATATTCCCTCAACTTTTGTTTATCTGGAAATGTCTTAATTTCTCCCTCACTTTTAAAAGGATCCTTGGTTGACACTTTTTTTCTTTCAGAACTTTGAATACATTGTCCCTCTGCCTTCTGGCCTCCAAAGTTTCTGATGAGAAGTCCGTCTTATTTAGGACACCTTGTATGTGATGAGTCACTTGTCTCTTGCTGTTTTTACGATTCTTTTTCTTTGTCTTTCTTAAGTTTGATTATAATGTGCCTCTGTGAGTCTCTCAGAGTTCACTTTAGCTGGAGATCACTGAGCTTCTCAGACGTTTATATGCATGTTTTTCATCAAGTTTGAGATGTTTTCAGCCATTATTTCTTCAATTACTCTCTCTGCCCCTTTCTTCTCCATCGAGGCCTCACAGAATGTGGATGTTGGTCTGCTTAATGATATCCAAATAGACCCGTCAGACTCTATTCACTTTTTCACTCATTTTCCTTTCTGTTCCTTGGAGAAGGAAATGGCAACCCATAAATCTGTTCCTTAGACTTGGTAATTTCCATATTCAAGTTCACCAATTATTTCTTCAACCAGATCAAATCTGCATTTAAATCCTTCTAATAAGTTTTTCATTTCACAATTCAAGTTATTGTACTTTTTAGCTCCAGAATTTCTTTCTTGTTTCTTTTTAAGTCTTCTCTCCTTATTGATATTTAGATTTTGTTAACAATTGTTGTTTTCAGTTTTTCTGTATCTTTTAACTCTCTCAACATCTTTAAGATGGTTGTTTTTAAAGTCCAATATATCTGCCATCAAGCCCTTTTCAGTGATGGTTTCCTTTGAATAGACCATACTTTCCTATTTCACTGAATGTCTTGTGATTTTTGTTGTTGTTGTTGTTATTGAAGACGGACATTTGAATCTAATAATGTGCTAACTCTAGAAATCAGATTCTTCTCCTTCCCTAGGTTTGCTGTTTTTTGTTATTGTTTTGTTTTTTTGGGTTGTTGTAGGCTGCTTCTGTGTCAAGCATCGGCCTGAAATGTAAACTTAAGGCCTTCTCAGATCTTTTCTGCACCTTTTCCTGAGAACAAACATTCACTTTTCAATTTTCCCTGCAAATGTTGCTTTTGTTTTGGTTTTGTGGCCACATCACATGCCTTGTGGGATCTTAATTCCCTAATGAGGGATGGAATATAGTGCCTTGGCAGTGAAAGTGCAGAATCCTAACAACTGGACCCACAGCAAAGTTCCTGTAGTTATTTTTTATTGTCCTAGTCTTTAAGGTTTGGCTTCAAAAAGGGGAAGAGGAGAGAAACGAAGGAAGGAAAAAAAGGCAATGACCTGTTCAAGTGCCCTGGAAATCACATGGAAAGGAGGAGCTGTAACAACAATGGCTGCCGGTCTCTTTGTCTGCATCTCTGAGATCAGAAGCTGCAATTAGTAATCAGAGCAGATGCTGCTGCTACTTCAAAGGACGGGGTCCTTTCTGCCCACCATAGTTCCTGCAAGTTGTGTGCAAGTTGCTCCAAAAACATATGCATAGCTGCCTGCCATGTGGCTGATGGGTAAGAAATGAGCAGCTCTGAAACCAACCAAAATTAACTGCAATTTACCTTCCAAGTCTTGTCCTAAAAGTTTCAAGCAATCAATGAGATGCAGAATTTCAAAACAGTTACACTAGACAGTTCTGCCAATTCAACTGTTGTCTAGGTGGAGAGAAGATTCTTGGTGCTTCCTACTCGACCATTTTCCTAGAATTCCTTCTTTTTTGTTCCTTACCACTTGATTTTGCTTCTCTACCCAATACAGCATAATTGTGCCTGGTTTTGAACTTATATAAATGGAATCATAAGTTATATATTCTATTTTGACTAGCTTCATTCACCATATGTTTTTATAATTTATTTAATGCTTCTGTACACAGCTGGAGTTTTCTTCATTTTCATCAGTACCAAGTTCAAGTGTGTGTGTGCTCAGTTGTGTCCAACTCTTCGTGAGCTCACGGACTGTAGCCCACCAGGCTCCTCTGTCCCTGGGGTTTTCCTGTCAAGAATACTGGAGTGGATTGCCATTTCCTCCTCTAGGGAATCTTCCCAACCCAGGGACTGATCGAACCCACGTCTCTGGTGTCTCCTGCATTGGCAAGCAGATTCTTTGCTACTGAGCCACCAGAGAAGCCCATTATACAGTATTCTAAAGTATAAATCAACTACAATTTACTTATACATTCTACTTACAAAAGGCTTGGTAATGTTTCAAACTTTCAATGCTTATTAGCATTATGGCACACTGAAGTATGAGTTTCTCTACACCATAGATTTAGAAGCTAAAGTCTCTGGGTATGCATATCTCCAACTTATTAAAGTGTTCCTACTAGCTTATATTCTCACCATCAGAAGGTCAGATTCTCTCTTGCTTTACATTGATAACTAGTACTGTCAGATGTGTTTGCTACATCAGTCAATAAAATGTGATTTCCCAATGTTATTTTATTGTGCATTAATTGCTAACTAGTTGAGATTGTACACCTTTTACTATATTTATGTTTTGATGTCTTCATTTGAGGTTATTTGACTTTTCCTTAATTAGTTCTTTGTATATTCTAAATTTGAGCCCCTTGTCAAGTTATTCATGCTGCAAATAACTTATCTACTTTGTGGTTTGCTTCTTTACTTATTAATGGTGACAAACTGTTCTTCTTTTGATGAACAATAGTTGCTAATTTTACAGGAGTTAAATTTATCAATCTTTTTCTTTATGTTAGAACATTATGGCTTAGTTAAAATATTCCCTTACCTGAGGACATGAAGATGTGTGCCTAAATTTTCTTCTAAAGCTGAAGAAATAATTCAAGGTTTGGGTAGTTATCTTCCTCCTGCCAAACAACTGACTGTTCCAGCAGTGTGGGACCAAGCTGAGATTTTCTCAGATGATCTGCTTGCTCAATAGTTCTGCAGTTCAGCCATTCTGGAGTCTCACCCTGGGGGAGGGGGCATTTCACCAAGATACCAACACTGGAAGGCCTTGGACTCTAACTCTTATCTCTTCAACTCTGAATCTACCAATACACTTCCACCTCTCAGATGTGTCTTCTTAACTGGCAAATAACCCATTTCTCCCAGAAGAGAAGTATAACTTCCCTAAAGCACATTTACTAAACACAATGAAGTTTCTTGACTACCTCTCCTTCAGAGGAAAGTTAAAGAATGGTATAAGAACCCACAGAAGATGACTCTAACGGGAGTTAGGAATAGATAACCATAGTTAAGTAGTTTAGAAAATGCCTAAGACTGAAAATGAAGAATGAGTAGTGGAAGATACCTTGAGTCAGCAGGTATCAACATAGTATGTGTGACCAGAGATGGTCCAGGATACAGAAGAGAAAACTGACTAAGAAAACATAGAAGATAAGTAATGCTGTTCTATCAGCCATTAAGCTAAAAATAAAAAGATAAAATAAAAAGAAATACTAATCAGTACCTGCAATCTGTACCGAGCCATCTTCTCCAAGAAGAATATTGCCAGCTTTCACATCTCTGTAAGGAAAAAAAATTACTTATTAAAAAACACTTATTCTTTGGAGTTACATCATTTAAGAAGTTCAATATATTCACCACAACACTGGTAATATTTAAATGCTTTAATGAAAAATTGCATTTAAGAGTATTAGGGCCAATACCAGAATTTTTAAAATTGTAGTCACTTGTACTAAAATCCAAACACGGTAAATAGAAAGCTATAGTAATACATAGCTTTTACTAGTAAATTTGGAAAAACTCAAGATTATTAAATATTTGACTGAGATAACAGTGGCTAAAGAATGTGACCCTCTCACCTTATCTACTTTTTAAAATACACTGATTTTTCTATACTTTATGAACAAAATTTTACAATGATCAGTATGTGGCTGATAACAGGGACTAGTCTATGCTTGTAGCATAAAAATATAATATAAATTGTTCAAACATATCTATATTCGTATTAGTAACTAAAACAACTCAAGTAATACATAAATACATTCCTGTTATAAAAACCTAAACATCACTGAAAAGGTCAAAATCCCTTTTGACCACTGTTCTCAGGTCTAATATTCTCTACAAAGTTTCCAACCATTATCAGTCTAGTTAATAGAATATGTTCCTGCGACATATCTGAGCTTTTCTTCCAACATAAATGATATTGTACTATCCATTCAAATCTACAACATGTTTTTCTCATGCAATAATGTGTCAATAGAATCTAAAAAATTTACATTTGTCAACTCCCATGAGTAATCCATTTCTTTGATAACCTAGAGAAACTCTCACAAGGCACACAGAATGTACAAGGGGGTTGTCTATATAGTACTGTCTGAAGTAACAAATCAAAAATGGCAACAATCTAGAAAGTCAAAAGTAGCAGAAAGGTTAAATTAAATCTGTTACATTCATGAAATGTATTAAAGTCAATCAACACGTTATGACTTCAAATGCCCTCTACTACCTAATACATACTGCCAGTGAACACTTCAAATAGCACCGTGCATTGTGTGTGCCACCATTAGTTACACACTCACAGGCATGAACACATCTTTCCACACACACCAAAAGGAGCACAAGGAATTTAGGTTTTTTAAAGGAGAGGAGTAGGACCAGAGTCAAGGGGAACAATGTTTGACTGTCCTATGGGAGTGGACTCACCTATTTATTTCATAATTAAAAATAAATATAATTAAACAAACACAAGAGAGCCAGACCTTGAAGCTAGACTGAAAGAAAAGTGAGGCTAGGTCATGGAAGAAGTCCGTATTTATTCGTCAGGAAAAGGAACCAGTGAAAGGACAACACATCATCTCTTTCCTGTCCTTCCCATCTTCTTTTCCCCATCCTTAGATAACCATTCCTTGGTAAATAATGAACAACAGTTTCACAAATGTTATGTAGCAGCATCACCATACCAAGAGTACACAACACTTTTCCTGAATATATACTGAAGCATAAAGAAATCATGTTACTCAGTATTTTGTTCTGCTTATAAATGCAAGGAATTTATAGGACTTCCTCCCAGAGGCTGGCTTACAGTAAAAGCTGGCTCACTTCGTCCTACAAACCTAAAGCCTACACAATGAACAGGAGAGAACTGAGGGTATTTCCTTCCTGTGGTGACAAAGACCATTCAACTAAGCCAACCATGAACCTTCAACTCCTTTTTCTGAATGACACCTAAAACTTAATGGGAAAAAACAACGTACAGTTCAGTCACTTCCTCCTCTGTTTTTTGCAGCAGGCTGCAACATATAGTGTTAGTACAGAAGCTGATCCTCTTACAACTACATGAGAAGTTGCTGAAGAACTCAACGTCAACCATTCTACAGATGTTCATCATTTGAAGCAATTGAAAAGGTGAAAAAGCTTAATAAGCAGGTGCCTTCTGCTGCTGCTGCTGCTGCTAAGTCACTTCAGTCGTGTCAGACTCTGTGTGACCCCATAGACGGCAGCCCACCAGGCTCCCCCGTCCCTGGGATTCTGAGCTGACTGCAAATCAGAAAAATCATCGTTTTGAAGTGTTGTCTTCTCTTACTCTACCCAACAATGAACCATTTCTTGATCAGATGACGTAACAAAAAGTGGGTTTTACAGAACAACCAGAGATGACCAACTCAGTGGTTGGACTGAGGAGAAGCTCCAAAGTACTCCCCAAAGCCAAACCTGTAACAAAAAAAGGTCATGGTGGCTGTCTGCTGGTCTGATGCACCACAGCTTTCTGAATCCTGGTGAAATGATTACACCTGAGATGCACTGAAAAATGCAATGCCTGCAGCCTGCATTGGTCAACAGAGTAGGCCCAATTCTGCTCCATGCTGCTGCTGCTAAGTCGCTTCAGTCGTGTCCGACTCTGGACTCCATAGACGGCAGCCCACCAGGCTTCCCCGTCCCTGGGATTCTCCAGGCAAGAACACTGGAGTGGGTTGCCATTTCCTTCTCCAATGCATGAAAGTGAAAAGTGAAAGTGAAGTCGCTCAGTCATGGCTGACTCTTAGCGACCCCATGGACCGCAGCCTACCAGGCTCCTCCGTCCATGGGATTTTCCAGGCAAGAGTACTGGAGTGGGGTGCCACTGCCTTCTCCATGGCAATGGCCAACTGCATACTGCAGAACCAACACCTCAAAAGTTGAACGAACTTGGCTACGAAGTTTTGCCTTATGTGCCATATTCACCTGACCTCTCACCAACCAACTACTACTTCTTCAAGCATCTTGATAATTTTTTGCAGGGAAAATGCTTCCACAACCAGCAGGAGGCAGAAAATACTTTCCAGGAGCCCGTGGAATCCCAAAGCACAGATTTTTATGTTGTAAGAATAAACAAACTTATTTCTTGTTGGCAAAACTGTGTTGATTGTAATGGTTCCTATTTTGATTAATAAAGATGTGGGAATGAAGCTGTGAAGTTGCTCTGTGGTGCCCAACTCTTTGCGACCCCATGGACTGCAACCCACCAGGCTCCTCTGTCCATGGGATTTTCCAGGCAAGAGTACTGGAGTGGGTTGCCATTTCCTTCTCCAGGGAATCTTCCCGACCCAGGGATTGAACCTGGGTCTCCAGCATTGTAGGCAGACACTTTTACCATCTGAGCCACCAGGGAAGATAGGCATGTGTGGGAGCCTAGTTATAATGATTTAAAATTTATGGTCTGAAACCACAATTATATTTGCACCAACCTAATAGTTAGTACAAAGAGGGCATCTCTCATCTACTCATCAAATAGATTTAAATAACTAAATAAAAGACAACCTGCTTTAAATCAACTTATGGAGATAAATGAACCACTAAAACCATCCATCCATCCAACTAAACACTAAAATAAAACTTGGTTATCTCTGAAGAAATGTGGAGCAGCAAATCAATCAATTCAACTACATACCAAAATAAAATCGATTGTTCCCTCCTGCTATCCCAGCTCCCAACTGCCACCTCTTAACTCTGTTCCAAATATCAGACTTATAAACCAGTATGCCGTAACAAAATACGACAACTATCCATCTACATAGGAGACCAGTTAAACTACAACATATTATATAAATGAAATACTACAAATACTAACAAACATATGTGGTAATATGTTTATTTTGGCATAAATCTCTCTCAAAGGAATCACAATGGCAAGAAGTAGTTCCTTTTAGAGCAGGATACCAGAAGTGCAGTGGCAGAAGGAGACTCTTTTTTAAAGTGCTTTATTTTTTAGAACAGTTTTATTTTTATTTTATTTTATTTTTAAACTTTACATAATTGTATTAGTTTTGCCAAATATCAAAATGAATCCGCCACAGGTATACATGTGTTCCCCATCCTGAACCCTCCTCCCTCCTCCCTCCCCATACCATCCCTCTGGGTCGTCCCAGTGCACTAACGCCAAGCATCCAGTATCGTGCATCGAACCTGGACTGGCATCTCGTTTCATACATGATATTTTACATGTTTCAATGCCATTCTCCCAAATCTTCCCACCCTCTCCCTCTCCCACAGAGTCCATAAGACTGTTCTATACATCAGTGTTTCTTTTGCTGTCTCGTACACCGGGTTATTGTTACCATCTTTCTAAATTCCATATATATGCGTTAGTATACTGTATTGGTGTTTTTCCTTCTGGCTTACTTCACTCTGTATAATAGGCTCCAGTTTCATCCACCTCATTAGAACTGATTCAAATGTATTCTTTTTAATGGCTGAGTAATACTCCATTGTGTGTATGTACCACTGCTTTCTTATCCATTCATCTGCTGATGGACATCTAGGTTGCTTCCATGTCCTGGCTATTATAAACAGTGCTGCGATGAACATTGGGGTACACGTGTCTCTTTCCCTTCTGGATTCCTCGGTGTGTATGCCCAGCAGTGGGATTGCTGGATCATAAGGCAGTTCTATTTCCAGTTTTTTAAGGAATCTCCACACTGTTCTCCATAGTGGCTGTACTAGTTTGCATTCCCACCAACAGTGTAAGAGGGTTCCCTTTTCTCCACACCCTCTCCAGCATTTATTACTTGTAGACTTTTGGATCGCAGCCATTCTGACTGGTGTGAAATGGTACCTCATAGTGGTTTTGATTTGCATTTCTCTGATAATGAGTGATGTTGAGCATCTTTTCATGTGTTTGTTAGCCATCTATATGTCTTCTTTGGAGAAAATGTCTATTTAGTTCTTTGGCCCATTTTTTGATTGGGTCATTTATTTTTCTGGAGTTGAGCTGTAGGAGTTGCTTGTATATTTTTGAGATTAGTTGTTTGTCAGTTGCTTCATTTGCTATTATTTTCTCCCATTCTGAAGGCTGTCTTTTCACCTTGCTAATAGTTTCCTTTGATGTGCAGAAGCTTAGAACAGTTTTAGATTTACATAAAAGTTGAGAAGATGGTGCAGAGGAGTCCCCACACAGCTGTCGCTTAGTCTCCCCCATTATTAGCACTGTGCATTAGTATGGTTCTTTCGCCACCTTAATCAATCAGTACTGATGCACTGCTTTAATAGGATGTCCTTCTAATGGAATTTGTATGATGTTTTCCTCATGATTAGATTGGTGTTAAGAGTTTGGGGAAGGAAAACCGGGGAAGTGTCCTTTTCATCACATTGTATCTAGAGTACATAGCATTACCATGAGTTAGCACCATTGTGCTAACTGCTTTTTTTTTTATCCTTGACCATTTTGTACCATTTGAACTTTTAAGCTATGTATTGGCATTGTTGCTGTTGTTCAGTCACCTAGTTGTGTCTGACTCTTTGCAACCCCATGAACTGCAGCACGCCAGGCTTCCCTGTCTTTCACTATCTTCAGAGTTTGCTTAAACTCATGTCCATTGAGTCGGTGATGCCATCCAACCATCTCACCCTCTGTCACTCCCTTCAATCTTCCCCAGCATCAGGGTCTCTTCCAATGAGTCGGCTCTTCCCATCAGGTGGTCAAAGTACTGAAGCTTCAGCATTCGTCCTTGCAGTGAATATTCAGGGTTGATCTCCTTTCTGATTGACAGGTTTGATCTCCATGCAGTCCGAGAGACTCTTAAGAGTCTTCTCCAGCACTACAATTCGAAAGCATAAATTCTTTGGTGCTCAACCTTTCCTATGGTGCCTCTCACATCCATTCATGACTACTGGAAAAACCATAGCTTTGACTATACGGACTTTTGTCAGCAATGTCTCTGTTTTTTATTTTTAATACATTGTCTAGTTTGTCAAAGCTTTTCTTCCAAGGAGCAAGTGTCTTTTAATTTCGTGGCTGCAGTCACTGTTTACAGAGATTTTGGAGCCCAAGAAAATAAAATCTGTCACTGTTTCCACTTTTTCCCCTTCTATTTCCCATGAAGTGATGGGACTGAATGCCATGATCTTAGTTTTCTGAATGTTGAGTTTTAAGCCAGCTTTTTCACTCTCCTCTTTCACTTTCATCAAGATGCTCTTCAGTTCCTCTTCACTTTCTGTCATTAGGGTGGTGTCATTTGCATTTCTGAGGTTACTGATATTTCTCTCAGCAATCTTGATTCCAGCTTGTGATTCATCCAGCCCCAAATTTTGCATGACATACTCTGCATATACATTAAATAAGCAGGGCAAGAATATAGAGCCTTGATGTACTCCTTTCTCAATTCTGAACCAGTCTGTTGTTCAATGTCTGGTTCTGTTTCTTCTTGCCTTGCATACAGGCTTCTCAGGAGACAGGTAAGGTGGTCTGATATTCCCATCTCTTCAAGAAATTTCCATAGTTTGTTGTGATCCACACAGTGAAAGGTTTTAGTGCAGTCAATGAAGCAGAAGTGGATGTTTTGGAATTCCCTTGCTTTTCCTGTGATCCAACGGATGCTGGCACTTTGATCTCTGGTTCCTCTGCCTTTTCTAAATCCAGAAAATCCTTTTCTAAATCGTACATCTGTAAGTTCTCAGTTCATGTACTGCTGAAGCCTAGTTTGAAGGATTTTGAGCATTACTTTGCTAGCATGTGAAATGAGCACAACATTCTTTAACACTGCCTTTCTTTGGGAATGGAATGAAAACTGACCTTTTCCAGTCCTGTGGCCACTGCTAAGTTTACCAAATTTGCTGACATACTGAGTGCAGCACTTTCACAGCATCATCTTTTAGGATCTGAAACGGATCAGCTGGAATTCCATCACATCCACAGGCTTTGTTCTTAGTAATGCTTCCTAAAGCCCACTTGACTTCACATTCTAGAATGTCTGGCTCTAGGTGAGTGATCACACCATCCTGGTTATCCTGGTCATTAAGACCTTTTCTGTATGGTTCTGTGTAGTCTTGCCACCTCTTCTTAATCACCTCTGCTTCTGTTAGAATGAATGCTCCTTGCCATTCCCGTCCTTTACTGTACCCATCTTTGCATGAAATTGTTCCTTCGGTTTCTCTAATTTTCTTGAAGAGATCTCTAGTCTTTCCTGTTATACCGTTTTCCTCTATTTCTTTGCATTGTTCATTTAAGAAGGCTTTCTTATCTCTCCTTGCTAATTTCTGGAACTCTGCATTCAGTTGGGTATAACTTTCCCTTTCTCCTTTGCTCTTTGCTTCTCTTTTCTCAGCTATTTGTAAGGCCTGCTCAGACAACCATTTTTTATTTTTCTTACAAATGGTTTTGGTCACCACTTTCTGTACAGTGTTATGAACCTCTGTCCACAGTTCTTCAGGCACTCTGTCTACCAGATCTATCTGTTCATCAGCTCCACTGTATAATCGTAAGGGATTTGATTTAGGTCATACCTGAACGGCCTAGTGGTTTTCCCTACTTTCTTAAATTTAAGTCTGAATTTTGCAATAGGGAGCTCATGATCTGAGCCACAGTAGCTCCAAGTCTTGTTTTTGCTGACTGCATACAGCTTCTTCATCTTCAGTTGCAAGGAATATAATCAATCCGATTTTGGTATTGACCATTTGGTGATGTCCATGTGTAGAGTCATCTCTTGTGTTGTTGTAAGAGGGTGTTTGCTGTGTCCAGTGTGTTCTCTTGGCAAAACTATTAGCCTTTGCCCTGCTTTATTTTATACTCCAAAGCCAAACTTGCCTGTTACTCCAGGTTACTCCAGAAGTTATTTCTTAACGTCCTACTTTTGCATTCCAGTTCCCTATGATGAAAAGGATAGTTTTTTTGGTGTTAGTTCTAGAAGGTCTTGTAGGTGTCCATAGAACCATTCAACTTTATCTTCTTCAGCATTAGTGGTTGGGGCATAGAGTTGGATTACTGTGATACTGAATGGTTTGCCTTGGAAAGGAACTGAGGCCATTATGTCACTTTTGAGATTGCACCCAAGTACTGCATTTCGAACTCTTTTGTTGACTATGATGGCTACTCCATTTCTTCTGAGGGATTTTTGCCCACCATAGTAGATATAATGGTCATCTGAGTTAAATATTGGTGTTACCCATTCAAAAACTATTTTCTAAGCTTCTGTCTTTTTAAAAAACATTTCTTTCTTTTGCTGTGTCAAGTCTCGCTTGTGGCAGGCAGGACCTTTCCTTGTGACACATGCATTCTCTAGTTGTGGAGCGCAGGCTCCAGAGCACACATATGGACTCAGCAGTTGTGGTGCATGGGCTTAGTTGCTCTGAGGCCTGTGGGATCTTAGTTCTCTGACCAAGGATTGAACCTAAATCCCTGCATTCCAAGACAGATTCTTAATCACTGGACCACCAGAAGAGTCCCTAAGCTTTTGTCTTAAGTGAAGAAACAGCAATCTCTTGCCAGCAGGACCTATACTTAGGATGACTACTTTTCCTGATCAATTAAGATAATAAATTCATGTTTCCCTCTTCAGACCAAAATTGCAATCTATAGAACAGCTTCCAAGAGTGAAAGCAGAGGAATACCATGAAGCTAAATGGCTCACTGGATAATTAAACACCAGTCTGTCCTCACACACAACAGGACAAATTGAACTTTGAAGGAAAAGATTTGTAACTAAACATCTGGAAATCAATATAATAGTCCTTTTTTTTTTTTAAACTTCATCTCAAAGAATATCAAGCAACCCAGCAGCCCCCAGTTATATCCCCCAACCACTCTTAAATAGCAAGAACAGTAAGTTCTGTTTTTCACAGCTTGATGCCATTTCTCATGTGTCACTATTATACCAAAGTTGCAAATTCCTTTTAAAATTAAATTTAAAATTACAGAACAAGTTTCTCCCCGTTACATTTTCATGACTCAACAAACGGCACGTCATGTGCTATGTGCTAAGTCACTTCAGTCATATCTGACTCTTTGGGACCCTGTAGACTGCAGCCCGCCAGGCTCCTTTGCCCATGAGATTCTCCAAGCAAGAATACTGGAGTGTGTTGCCATTTCCTCCTCCAGTGGATCTTCCCAACCCAGGGATTGAACCCGTGTCTCTTACATCTGCTGCACTGGCAGGCCACGCTGGCAGGCTGGTTCTTCACCACTAGTGCCAGCTGGGAAGCCCAATAATAGGCACAGTTCAAGAGAAGAAACGAATCATAACAAAGCTGAAAAATAACACTACATTTATGCATCTTAAACTGACTAAATATCTACTATTTCTGTTAAAGCTAACCCCTTTAAATAGGAAAAATATTTGGGTACATAGATACAGAGAGAAAAGTGTAACTCTAATTTAGAGACCTGTTCACTCTAGTAGAAACCTCTAAAGCCTCAGGGGTCAAGGAAAAAACACAGTAGAGACAGAGTAAAATTATTTGACCTAATCCAGCAGACTGATACAAATCTATCTGAAATAACAACTGGACTCTAAAGATATGAGAAGTAACAAAATCTACCGAAAACATCCATGTCTGCTTCCCAGTAAAACAACTTTCTCCCAACTTTCTCCTATTGAAGTCTCAGCTCAGCTCAGCTGAAGTGTAAGTAGGGTTCTTAGCCTTGGCTGCGTACTAGGATCTCTTGGGAAACTTTCAAAAGTCTCAATGCCAAGGCCTCATCACAAATCACTTAAATGAATTTCTGGCAGTGGATCTAGTAATCAGTACTTAGTAAACTTTCCCAGGTGATTCCAATATGAAGCCAATGTTAGGGCCTCTGATTTAATGTATAAGAGAATTTCTATTGCAACAACACAGTAAACAGATTTTCATCACTTACTACACAGACCTTGGCCCTAAGACACACCATTCCTCTGCGCCAAACACAAAGAAAAATGCTGGATAAATCAGGGGAGGATACTGCCACATAACTCAACATGAAATAAAAAATGGAAATCTTCAAGCTTCAGAAATGAAAAGGACAAGAGCAGAGCAGTAAGCCTTGGCGGGCTTCCCAGGTGGTGCAGTGGTAAAAAGTCTGCCAGCCAATGCAGGAGATGCAAGAGACAGGGTGATTGATCCTTGAGTCAGGAAGATCACCTGGAGAAGGCCATGGCAACCCCTCCAATGTTCTTGCCTAGGAAATCCCATGGACACAGGAGTGTGGCAGGCTATAGTTCATAGGGTAGCAAAAGAACTGGATACGACTTAGCAGCTAAAAAACAACAACACTGAGATGATCAAGATTTTATCATTCATTTTGTTAAAGCAGTGTACTATACTCATTTACTTGAATATGCTGGATCATCCCTGCATCTTTAGAATGAAGCCCACTTAATCATGGTCCATGATCCTTTTAATGTACTGCTGATTTTGGCTTGCTAATGTTTTTTGTTGAGGACCTTTGCATATAAGTTTACCTTGTAATTTTCTTATTTACTTATAAGAGTCGTTGGCTTTGGTATCAGGGTAATGGTAGCCTTATAAAATGAGTTTGTAATGTTTCCTTCTCTTTTAGTTTTTGGAGGAATGTGAGAAGGATTATATAAGTTCCTGTTTAAATGTTTGATAAAATTCACCAATGAAATTATTGGTCCTTGACTTTTGTCAGGAAGTTTTTGATTATTGATTTGATCTCCTTAGTAGTAACTGGTCTGTTTAGATTTTCTGTTTCTTCATGATTCGGTCTTGGTAGATTCTATGTTTCCAGGAAGTTATCCATTTCTTCTAGGTGCTACAGTTTGTTGGTATATACCTGTTCATAGTGGTCTCTTAACAATCTCATATTTCTGTGGTGTCAGCTGCAATGTTTCCTCTTTGACTTCTGAATTGGAGTCCTCTCTTTCTCTTGGTGAGTCTAGCTAACAATCTATTTGTCTTTTTAAGAAACCAGTTCTTAATTTCATTGATCTTTTCAATTGTCTTTTTAGTCTGTTACTTCATATATTTTCACTCTTGATGTTTTTATTTAATTTCCTTCTAATTGTGGGCTTAGTCTGTTCTTTTTGTAGTTCCTTAAAAGTAGGTGATTTTAAAGATATATATCTATATATATATTAGGTATATATATATATCTTGTGTTCTTCCACTCTTTCTGCCTTCTTTGATTTTAATTGAGCATTTTACGTAATTCTATTTTTCTCTCCTCTCTTGGCATATTCTTTTTTTCCTTTTTTTGTGGTTTCCCTAGAGTCTGCTCTACACATTTACAATGAATTCAAGTCCACTTTCACATAGTACTATACCACCTCCCTGAGTTTTCTTTTAATCTCATATATCCTGGAATGGGTATTACAGTCTTGCAAACAGAACTGTCAACAAGTACAGATCAAAAAAAAAAAAAAGCTCTAAGCCTGCTCTTTGTGGCCAAAGAAGCACCAAACCTAGCAGGGACCTCATCCCTGATTACACAGCTGGACTACAGAGTCTCAGGCTGACCAATCAAGCCAGAACCAGAGGTGCCAATGAAGACCAGACAGGAAACTTCACTCACTGTCCAATCTACATCTAGTGTAGATAGGTCCATGCTGCCTATACCAGCATCACTGACAGGCCCAGCCAATACCTCCCATTCTTCCAGCCAGCAGCTGAGACTGACCCAGGTCTGGTACCTTTAGCTCCTCTACACAGTGGCAATAGATGACCCAGACCCAGTGTCTCCCAAGTCACCCAGTAGCAAAAGGTGACCTAGAAAATGTGCCTTTCAAGTCCACAGGCAGTACCAGAGAATGAACGGGAGCCCACCTAGCATCAGGTGGCAGGCTACAAGATGAGCCCAAGGAAGTGTTCACAGACTCACAGGCACAGCCACTATCTCCCACCTTCCACCTAGCAGCACCAGACCTGGGCAAGTGCACTCTACTCCCATGGGTAGCATCAGCAGGAATCGAGAAGAGAGCCTCAGCAGTGCTACAAAAACAGAACAAACCAGACCACCACTGCGAGGGCCTCAAAATCAGGGAAATTTGCCTGTTAAAATATATTACTTCAATATATATTAATTATCTCAATAGGATCAAAAGTCTTCTAACATAATATCCAAAATATCCATGATACAATTTTAAGAAATTATTCAACATACCAAGAACCAGAAAAAATTAATAAGAAAAGACATCTAAGGGACTTTTCCGATGGTTCAATGGTTAAGACTGTGCTCCGAATGCAGGGGGCACAGGTTCAATCTCTGGCGGGGAACTAAGCCCCTGCATGCCATGTGGCATGGCCAAAAAGAAACAGGAACAGAAAGACTGATATCAACATGAAGAAGAATTAGATGTTGGAACTATTTGACAAGAATTTTAAACCAGCCATCATAAAAATGCTTCTAACATGCAATTTGAAATTCTCAAATGAAAAACAGAAAATCTCAGCAAAAAAAATTAAAAATGTAAAAAGAACCAAATAAAAATTATTTAACTGAAAACCTACAGTAACAGAAATAAAAGCTCCAGGAATGGGTTCCAGAGTAGAATGGAGAGGACAGAGGATAGAATCAGCAAACTTCAAAGCAAATCAAGAACATTTACTCAATTTGAACACAGAAAAAAATAGGTTGAAAACTGAGCCAGAAGGATTATGGTTCAACAACAAAAGACCTAACATTTCCACCATTAGAGTCCCAGAAAAAAAGGAAGGAAAATAGCTTACAAAGGTATTCAAAGACATAATGGCTGAAAACTTCCCAAAATTGGTGAGGACAAAAACCTAGATTGAAGAAATTTGGGAACCCCAAACTGGATAGACCTAAAGAAATCCACACTAAGACACATCATAATTAAACTTCTGAAAACCAAAGATAAAGAAAACAGTTGCTTTTTTTTTTTTTGCTATGCTGTGCAGCATCAGGGGATCTTAGCTCCCAGACTAGATATTGAATCTGTGCCTTCTGCATTGAGAGGACAGTCCTAAACCACTGAACCACCAGGAAGTCCCACAAAGAAACAATCTTGAAAATAGCCAGAGAAAAGCAACATATTTGTACCAATTCACATAAGAGATTTCTTATCTGCAACCATGATGGCCAGAATTAAGTAACATATCTTTCAAGTGCTGAAAGAAAAGAAATGTAAACTACAAACTCTTATATCCAGGGAAACTATCCTTAATAAATGATGGGGAAATAAATATATCTTCAAATGAAGGAAAACCAAATCCAGGGACTAAATAAATTTGTACTAACAGAATCTGCCACCATTTGTACAGATATCAATTCTTGTTATCCATACACAGGGGCTGAATAGATATAAAGAGCCAGAAATACTTGAGCTATGAAATGCTATATGGCTCTTCAAATGTTATTTGATTAAAAAAAAAAAAAAGTTTAATTTTAAAAGCTATTTTACAAAAGCTTTTAATAATTTCAGAAAATACTCAAGATATAAAACAAATTATAAAGGAGTATTCCAAAGTATTATCAGTTGATTAAGGCAACTAACTCCTGGTAGGAAATTAGGAATTTATTTTTGAGTTTCCAATTTGACTAGAGCATTTGTTATTTTTTAAATGTTTAATGGTACCCCACTCCAGTACTCTTGCCTGGAAAATCCCATGGATGGAGGAGCCTAGAAGGCTGTAGTCCATGGGGTTGCTGAGGGTTGGACACGACTGAGCGACTTCACTTTCACTTTTCACTTTCATGCACTGGAGAAGGAAATGGCAACCCACTCCAGTGTTCTTGCCTGGAGAATCCCAGGGTCGGGGAGCCTGGTGGGCTGCCGTCTATGGGGTCGCACAGAGTCGGACACGACTGAAGCGACTTAGCAGCAGCTGTGTAACCACAGTGTATTGGAACTAATAATATAATACCAAGAGCCCTGCTAACCCTGAGAGATTATGGGTAACTGTGCCAAAGAACAAGGAATAGCCTCAATGAAATGAGACAGCATAACTACTGCTGCACTTATCCAAAAGAGAGGAGTGCTACCTTTTACATACCTGTGAATTTGTCCATTTTTATGCAGGTATTCCAAACCCTCCAGCACTTCTTTGAGTATTGTAGCGATGGTAGCTTCATCCAGGACCCCATTTTTATGTTCCCCCTTTGCCACAATGTGCTTAATAATATCTAGAACAGAACCTGAAAAGAGAATAAAATGTTTTCAGTAATTTTTTAACTCATTCAATATAAATTCAGAGCCATTTAAAAATCAAAACACATGTAAATCTTCTCATAAACTTAGCTGTGTAGGAAAGGAAGGAAAAAATAGCAATATAAGGAAATATAAAAGTTTAAAATTAATAATATATTAATTCGACTCTAAAACCGAAAGCAACCTGCTAATATCCAAACAGAAGTGTTACACCAGCATCTTCTTTGGACATCTAATGAGTATTTGAAAAAGGTAATAGAGGATTTTTAAAATCACCTCTGAAGAATCCCTAGGTAAACCATATTGGTCAATAACACTTTAGCAAAAGATGTAACAAACCAATTTAGGTTTCTAACATCAGATTAGAGTATGCAACATTGTTTAAATAAAGATATAAAACACAACTGAAATTCAGGTCAAATATCACATGTGTATGCAAACTAATTTAAAGGTTAAAATTATATTTCAGGTTAATAAGTAATAGAAATAAAACAGGTAAGACAAAGAAAAATATGCAAGGAATAAAAGTAGCAGTTCTCTTTAAATAACAGCCTAGATGTATTATCAATCTCATTCTTCCCAGGATGGGAAATAATACTCCTACTAAAAATCAGAAGGAGGGAAAACACACCAATATAATAATTAAGGGCTTCCCCAGTGGATCAGCTGGTAAAGAATCTGCGGGCAATGTGGGAGACCTGGGTTCGATCCCTGGGTTGAGAAGATTCCCTGGGGGAGGGCATGGCAACCCACTCCAGTATTCTTGCCTGGAAGATCCCCATGGACAGAGGAGTGTGGCAGGCTATAGTCCGTAGGGTTGCAAAGAGTCAGACATAACTGAACAACTAAGCACATAATAATTAGAATCACAGAATGTTATCTACCATAAAAAAAAAGGCTTGCTAGAGATCAGTAGGATTTCTGGCGGTACAATAGCCCATAAGATCAAAGAACCAAAACAAAATAATCTCCAATATTAAAAATTGTGCCAAGGAGTCTGGAATATAACATAAAGTACACTGAAAACACTGAATGTCCATTTCTTGGCAAATGTTTCTGTTGAAAACTTGCCCTTGTGGGTGTTTTTTATTGCACACACTTAAAAACAAAAAAAATATATTTCCAATAGAGGGAAAGAAATGGTCTAGATGGAATCCTTGAAAACATGAGAGAACTGAACACATTTACTTCAGCTCCCACTTGAAATCCACCAACTTGATAAGCCTGACAAAAAGGACATAAATCCAGAATAAAAAAGAAAAGAAGAAGATAACAAAAGAGATACATCATTAATTTTCTGAAAGACAGAAAGCAGAAAAAGTAACTTTGAGTATGCAGGGGGAAAAATTGGAAACTTCAGTGCCTGCAGAGGAGGTGTATCAGTCAGGAAAACGTAGATCCCTTCCCTTGAGTCCCAGAAAGGCTCAGAACACAAACACCTTAGACAACGCATAAGGATGTGAAGGGTTACTGATGGAAAGGTTTGAACACAGGAAAACTGGTTGAAAACGCATATAAAGCAGAATAGGATTCCCAGATCCCACCCTCCCCATCCTAGAAAGCAAGGCAACTACCACACCCCACCTCTAGCAGGAGAAAGGCTGTTTGTTCTCTGTAGACAAATAATGGGAGACTTCAGATTCTTGGTAACTTTTTAAAGATTTTCTCCCTCTTTATTTCTGGGATTCATAAGACTACGATCCACAAAGAGGGGAACTAAGGAACAAGTTTTGTTCTGTTTAGTTTAACCAATCACACATTGACCCCCAGAGCAAAGTAACTATACCAACTGGCCAGGTATTTCATTCTTCTGAGAAATCCAGGCCACATTAAGAACTGTTCAGTAAGAAAACATACATATAAATGCCAACTGAGTTAAATGTCTGTAAAGAATATCTACAATAAGGAATGCAAAGGGGAAAACTCCTACTAGGAATTAAAATCACAATTTTTTCATTCAATAGTTAAGTCATATTATATGAGATCTAGAACTAGGTGCCACAGAGTATGTCCAGATCCACAGAGCATGACTGCTGACTTTCAGGGACCTTCTAGTCTGGGAGATCAAAAAAAAGGGGCAACAAAGACCCTAGGGCACATTAAAGCTACCAGGTATGCATTTTAAATGAGTCTGAAGCAGGAACTCCTTTCGAAAATCTTAGATTTCTATTAATTTCACATCACCCAGTGATTAATAGGGAAATTAAAGCAACACACATCCCCAGATTATGCCCAGAATGGATATACCCAAACAAGGGTATATAAAAAGCCCCTTCTTCCCTGGGATAAGTTGTCTTATCAGTTTTAGTCTCCCAACAATATGATTTTTATAGGTGAAGAGATGGTCATGCCACTAAGATCTACAACCTTAACTGACAAATATTGGTCCTGGAAGGTTCCCCCTTCTTTCCCAAATGATTTCCTCAGCATCTTCCAGCATCTTCCACAATGCCTATAATCCCCCCTCTTGAAATATAGAAATTATATACAATTCTTTATATAAACTAAGAGAAAGACGAAGGTAAAATATGCTAAGCAAAAGAAAACTATCACTGGATGATTCAAATTAAGATTTAAAGAAAAGGAACAAGGAAGGAAGCCTGTATCAGCATATAAAATACTATGTCCTTGGGTATAATCTGCAAAAAGTGTTCTATAGGGATAATTTGTTTTCAAACTTTAATACATTAAGAAATTACTTAGCAAACTAGCTAAAAATGCTGATTCCCAGATCTTATAGATTGCCATTCAAGAGATCTGAGGTAGGGCCCAAGAAGTTGCACTTTAAACAACCTATATTGTCCACTGAAACCCAAGAATTTTTTAAAGTGAATGCAAGTAAATCAAATAATGGAAAACAAGAGGGATTTGATACAAATTTTTTAATAAAGCAAAAAATTAAAGTGTAGATCATCTACTCCCCAAACTATCTCACGTCTGCCTTCATAGTCTATGGCACGGAACATTTTAAAAAACAGTGAAAAACTTTTACTGTCCAAGAAAATCATTACTAAACATTAAAATGATATTGAAAAAGTGGTGAAGCAGTTGCTGGTTCAAGACATTTGTTAAATCTGACTATTATAGCTCAATCAAATTAATCACTCAGTCAACATGTTTATGTCCTCAGTTTATTTTTATGAAAAAACACTCTGAGTCCATTTTAGTTACCAGTATTTTTACCAAGTTTTAATCAATCTTTAGCCACTGGGTGCTGCTTATGTCTTCCTAAGCCATATAAGTTTTAAAAGGAGCCAAAATTTGCTTGCTCTGAGTATTTCATTTCAAATCAGCAGACATACCCTCATTGTTGCTTGACCATCCAAAATTTGTCACTCACAATACCACGCATTTTTTACCTGGGTCATGCTCAGGGTCAAAGAAGTCCCATACTTTTTCCTCTCTCAGAAGATGACAAAGATGAGAGCATCCTTAAATCACAAAGTAATTCACTAAGACAGTGAATTTAAATTAGATTTCTGCATTTCTATAGTTCCTCCCTTTAAAGCCTACAGATTCTTCTTTATCTTTTCCTTTCAGAAGATTTCTTAATTACTTTAATTTCTAAAAATCTTATATTGCAGTTTGGTGCTAATAAATGGTAGAAATGGTAATAATGGTAGAAATAGATAATAAATGGTAGAAATAAATGGTAGAAATAGCTATTTAGCTCAATAGCTATTTAGATAGAAAGTGGTTCTAATTTCTAAAGATTAACCTTCTATACTAATAAATTTCAACATTCAACATAAGTTCCAATTATTTAATTAACAAAAGATAAGAATATCATAGTTATAAGAAAGCATTATAAAGTAATTGTAATAGGCACATTTCAACTTATTTTAAGCATGATGTCCTTCTGGTCCATGGGCTTAAGAGTGCCAGTTGCAGTTCATTTTACAATTTAATTAGATTATTAAATTCTACATCAGTACAATGCTGCTAAATCAAAAATATGCGTTTTAAAGGAAAAATTAGTATGAAAGGAAAAGTTATATGAAAGAATGTGGCCTATACATATTTGTGTTAACTCTGGCTATTTATATTTATAAATTATTCAGATGGAGCCCCTGCTTCTCAGTGGTCCCCATCTCTCACTCTCTCTGCTCTAGCTGTGATTTCCTTATCAGATCCCAAGACACACCACTCTCCTCCATCTTGCCTGCACTCACCCCCAGTACAGTGCTCCCTCTCTCTGGGTCTTTCTCCCATTTTCCCTTGACATCACCTCCACATCCATGTCACCTGGCTAGTTGTTACCTACTCTTCGAGGCTCCTGAAGAACATCAGCTCCTGAAGGCGGTCTCCGTCCCATCACAGCCATTCTCCCTCAGTAGTTAGGTTCTCCTGATACTCGTTCCCACGATACCTGATACCTCCTCATGGCACTTGACACACTTATAATTATTAAACTGCAACTTCTTCTTGTTAGTTGTAAGACCCATAAGAGCAAGGAACTGACTGACTGATTCACCAATGTATTGGTAATCAATAAGTATTTGATGAAAGGCATTTTAACTGAGCTATCTTGACAGTTCCCTCCTATTCAAAAAAAGTTTTTTTGCTGTGCTTAGTTCTATTTTTTGTTTTCTACATATTGCTTAATGTATCTCTTCAGTTTAAATGTGTTCACTTTAAAACTACAAAAGAGGAGGGTTCAGGATGGGGAACACATGTATACCGGTGGTGGATTCATTTTGATATTTGGCAAAACTAATACAATTATGTAAAGTTTAAAAATAAAATAAAATTAAAAAAAAAAAGAAATAATAGGTAGTAAAAAATTTTAAAAACAGAAAATATGTGATATAGTATTATTAAAGTATTATATGTATTAAAGTATTATAGTATTATTAAAAAAATAAAAAATAAAACTACAAAAGACTACACTTTCCTAAAAAAGATGCAAAATTTTTAATATTTTAAAAGTAAACATTTAGATATAAGATTATGTTGACTCATAAAATTAAAAGTAATTTTTAAAAGAATTAATGCTTGCAACATATTTGAAAATTATTGCCCAGGAAATCTGCTGAGTGCTATGCTGGAAAAACTGGGCACCATCCCAGGAAACTTAAGACCTGGAAGAACAGAAAGGTACATTTCAAAAACATCCCACCCAGCTACATATACCATATCCTGCCTTGTGATCAGGACATATACTCACTGAGAGAGGAATGGGAATTCTTTAAAAAAAAAAAAAAATTTTTTTGTTTAAGGCATTCTGCTTATAAGTAGCAGAAAGGATGGACTGGCATACAGCTATGGATGAGAGAATCAAGCAGACAATTTATCCCTATTTCATCAGAGGACTTTTTAGCAAGACATTGAAAACTCTGTATTACACATTTTGCAAATTACATATAAAGAAAATTATGCTATAGGTGATCAATAACGAACAGTATTACCTAATATTCCCATATCTGTCCATACTGAAAGAACCATGCTTGACCACCATCTTGAAAGGTGGTTGGTGTTAGCAAGGCTTCCAACCATCATATGAACAGGGCCTTTAACAAAGCAATCCAGTTTCTCCAGTGTGTCACTAATGGGATTGAAACAAAAAGGTGATTCTGGCTACACTGAAAAGCATCAAATAACAAGGGATCATTATTATTAATGACTAAAATTTCTTGTGCACCTACTACATGTCAGCACAGTGGTGGATGCTTTACAAAGTCACCTCACTTACTCCTCCCTAGTACCCTGAAATGCAGGAAAGGCATCCCCATTTAACAGATAAGTAAATAGGTTTAAAGAGTTCAAAGAGTTTGCCTAGGGACATAACCACTAAGCAGAAAATCTAGAATTTAATTCTAAAGCCTACAGACTTTTCTTTAAAGCTTCCCTGGGGAAGTAAGGTGTTCGATGAGTAATGGTATTAAAATAACAAACATGGATTCTCTTTCCTGTAATCCTACACTACAATCGAAAATGGAAAATAATGCTCCCATGTTAAATATATATGCAAACAAGCAGCAAAGTGATGGGAAAGTTGGGCAGCTCCATCACTCACTTGTCCTATCTTGCCACATCATTCAAATCCATGTTGTAGCAAAATGTCTAATTTATTATATGGCATGGACTTCTGGGCAACCATAACAAAATCTTCAATCTATACATACTAAGGGTCCACTGTTTGCAATTAGCAATACTTACATTTTATTCTAAGGACTAAAGCAGAAATAATTGTATACACAATAGTGCAGGATACAGTAATTATGTTAATACAGGGGACCAAAATTTTCTGTGTAAGAGAAAAGAGATTCGAGTATAATTTTTAAAGTTTTAAAGGTCTGCAATGTTAAATCTGAATTGGAATTACTAATGTCAAATTATGATTTGTTTTAATATGCTATATTTCCAAGCTCTTCCAAACAGAATCAAGGACAAAATAGTAGCAGTACTCAGATATCCAAGTTATGCTTTCTGAATACATTCCCCATAAAAAGGTTCAGGGCTCCTTAGAATATTGGCTGATTCTACGAAAGGCAACATAAATGTGAACCATTTATACTGAACCAAAAATCAAGGTTATCAAAGATCGACGGATCATGTCAAAAGGACACCACAGTATGTTTGAAGAGACTTCCACTAACAAAATTTTGGATAACCTGAGCATCGAAAAAAAAAAAAAAGAGTGTAACTGATTGAAAGGCACTGAATATATGAAAAAAATCCTTGAGTTTATATAGTAATACTTCAAAAAAGAAAGCATCACTCAGTGGGAAAAAAGAAAAAAAAGTCAATGGCAGTGATTATTAAACTAATTCTTTACTGTGAAAACTGGTCCTTAAAAAAACACATTTATCCTGTCTAAAGTGTCTGCCGACTGAGCGACTTCACTTTCACTTTTCACTTTCATGCATTGGAGAAGGAAATGACAACCCACTCCAGTGGGTTCTTGCCTGGAGAATCCCAGGGACGGCGGAGCTGGTGGGCTGCTGTCTATGGGTCCCACAGAGTCAGACACGACTGAAGTGACTTAGCAGCAGCAGCAGCAGCAAAGCGTCTGCCCACAATGCAGAAGACCCAGGTTCAATCCCTGGGTTGGGAGGATCCCCTGGAGAAGGAAATGGCAACCCACTCCAGTATTCTTGCCTGGAAAAATCCCATGAACAGAGGACCCTGGTAGACTACAGTCCATGGGGCCACAAAGAGTCAGACACGACACAACTGAGCGACTTCACCTTCTTTCAGTAGGAATTACAGTATAGAGTAATCAAAAAGTCCCAGTTAATAAAGGAAAGTTCCTTTACAGCGAAGAATGCCACTTTATAAATGTTAATACAAAAAAAAAGAAAAAATTACCATTCTGCAACCTCTGACAAAATAATTGATTCAAACAAGGATTGTTAATGGATATTAAAAACATTAGATCAAAGACTTGGGGAACTGGATACTCACAGTGCCAAAGTATCATCCCAAAGACTACCTGCTAGCTGCAAAGGGAAATAAAGCCAACTTTTCCATGGAGAGGCCTGGCTGTCATAATTTTCAGCAATCAAAATCAACATCACTATTAAAGATATAACCAGATAGCAAATACTACTTCTTGACGTGATGCAATGTGAAGTACACAGCACCACCTACAAAATACTCTGTCTAAATAACCCTTTGGGTCTAATTTTTAATCTGTATACTGGAGTGGGTTGCCATTTCCTTCTCCAGGAGATCTTCCCAACCCAGGGATTGAAGCGGTCTCCTGCCTTGTAGGCAGACACTTTACCATCTGAGCCACCAGGGAAGTCCTTGTAGGAAACAGAGGAATATAAATCAAGTTAAACATCACCAGGAAGAAATAACCAGATAAATCTAGAATGTGGAACATCCTACAAGATAGACCCTTCAAACCAGACCTTTCATAAGTTTGTGAAATGGAAGAGAGGAAGTAGGAGGGAACCATCCTAGATTGAGAGAAATTGAAGAAGCATGACAACCAAATGCAACATGTGACTTGTCTCACCTTGTACACTAGTATTGTTAGATACTGTAATCTCAGTATCTCCTCAAATGCATGTCCATGAAAACCAAACCAAAGAAAACATCTGTATTTACTTTCCAAACCATGAAAGTTGGCATTTCATTGTACTCTACTCACCTCCACTTAACAGCTTCATGACGAGCCACAGCTCATCTTTTACCACAAAAGATGTGTAGTAAGACACAATATTAGGGTGATGGCACTGACTCATGGCTTGGATTTCTTTCTACAAAGAAGAGAAAACATGGTGATTCGTTATATGCAAGCCTAAAACAACATTAGAATTTACTGAATCCAGATTTGGGAATTCCAAAGACTATGTCACAACCTTTTTAGGATTTTCATGGTTCTGATCTCTTCAAGAATGGTTAAACCAAAAAACCACTTGGTTTCCCTCAGTCCATTCTGATTCCTACTCCTTTCACTCATTAAACAGTGATCTCTGAAACCAGAGATGTACTATTTATCACACCTTGGCACAGTACCACAGAGGCCTCCACTGGGACACATTTTGTACTTCAGGGTGTCCCTGCAGAAATCTTGGGAAATCAGGTTTTACAGTCACAGAGGATAATTACTAATAAACAGAGAGTGGTTTTTTGTTTGGTGCTTTTTTTCCCCAAAATTGTTTCACCTCATTTTTGTGAAATGATTAACAGTTCTCACTTTAAAGAGGTCATAAACTAAACCAAAAGTAGAAACCTGAGCCCAAAGTCTAAGCTTACACTATTCTCAGTTAATGAATTTAAATTAGATTTGGTGTGATAAGATGCCTTATAGAAGTCTTGTGGTCATGGCCCTGCTTATCTTTCCATTATTCCCACTGCCTTCACTGAAACTACCCTCAACACACCCCAGTCCTACCATAGTAACTTCAAGTGAGCCATGCTGCTTCTAATTACGCACATTTAACCCTATTGCTGCCTCAGCCTAAAGTATACTTTCCTCATTTTCATCCAGCTAAAAACACCAAATCACCCTGCCAATCTCAGCCAAAATACCACTTCCACCCAGCTTCCCAGGTTTAGTGACATGTCCCTTCTCTTGGCTTCTAAGCTCTGTGCACATCTCCTCACATTATAGCACATATGTATGGATAGAAAATTGGATGCTTATTTGCCTGTCTTCCCCTGTGGAACTGAGAACGTCAACCAAGCAAGTACTTAAAAGTGGATTCCTACACATGGTGGCAATTATCATACCATACTGTAGTTGCCTGTTTATTTTTCTGCATCCCTCACAAAACTGTAAGCTCAATGAGAGATTAGACTCTGTATTACTAGCACTTATCATTGTGCGTGGCACACAGTCTACCCTCAATAAATATTTGCTGAATGAATGAAATCCTACAGCACTTTATACAGCTTTTTACTTATTGATGTAAATAAGCCCTACACCCTTGGTATTTGTTCAGTAAGATCAACTGGGTAAAAGTTGCTCCAAATTCCTGATTCATAAGAAGTGTTCAACGAAAGGGATTCCTTCTCTTCTCATCTTCTCTACGCGAATGTAAGTTCTTTTATGGCAAGGACTTTGTTGTGTGCATTTTTGCTACCCACTAAGTTACTAGCACAGTCTTCTGTACTAAAAGCTAAGTAAATATGAAGGATAAGGAAGAGGAACTAAAGTAATAAACACCTGCCTATTGGCACAGTTATATAGGACTTGAATAGATAAGATATGTACACATAGGAGGGAATGTACAGGACAGCATATACATGCCAAACGAGGTAAATGTTACAAGAATTCCAGAGGAAAGAACAGTTAAAGCAAGAAGTCTTCATAGAGTGGGTGGGAACTACGTTTGTGTTTTACAAGATGTGGGATATTATAGCAGTACAAGGTGCAAAGCACATAAAATTACAGAAAAAAAGAAAAGGATGAAATATGCAAGACAAATTTTAGACACAGGAGTAAACCTGTCTAAACACAGGTCATGCTTTCAACAGAAATTTACCAAGTGCCCACCTTATGCCAGGTGCAGGACTAGTATAATGATGAACCTTCATGAAACTTACGGTCTGGTGAAGAAGTCAGACAAATACTAATTTACAATACATATGAATAAAGTCTGATAGAAGAAGTACTAAATACTATATGATTTCACTGAAGAGGTGAATCATCCAAAATTAGGACTGACAATCAGGGAAACCTTCCTATAAAAAATTTTACTACACTGACATTACAATCCTGTTGCATGCTTAAGCGCTCAGTCGTGTCCAGTTCTTTGCGACCCCATGGACCATAGCCCACCAGGCTCCTCTGTCCATGGGATTTCCCAGGGAAGAACACTTGAGTGGTTGCCATTTCCTACTCCAGGGGATCTTCTCAACTCAGGGATGGAACCCACCTCTTCTGCACTGAAGGAGGATTCTTTACCACTGAGCCACAGGAAAGGCCAACATTAAAATAGGAAAAATAAATGTTTTTATGGGTTTTCATTGTTGAATTACCTGGGACCGTATCATAAGTCCCAGGTAATTATAACTGTGTTCAAGAATTTAGGATTCAACACATACTCCAATGTTTACTGTACCACTATTTATAATAGCCAGGACATGGAAGCAACCAAGATGTACACTGACAGATGAATAAAGAAATTGTGGTAGGCCTTCCCTGGTGGTACAGTGGTTAAGAACCTGCCTTCCAATGCAGGAGACATGGGTTCGATCCCTGGTCAGCGAACTAAGATGCCATATGCCACAGGGTAATTAAGCCTGCATGCTGCAACAAAGATCCCATGTGCCTCATTCTGACTCAAATTTCCCAGCAGCTTCCTCAACACTCGTAAGTGCTTCCACTCCTAGTCATGAAAATGCTTTCCTGACAGTCCTATATGTCTGCTAGTACCAGATCTTTGTCTGGAATTTTTAGTGCTCCACCTCAGGCTTTCTAAAGCCATGTTTTAATGACCATTGTTCACTCCTTTTTAAAACTCATTCATCTTGATTTCTATTCTTTGCCCTCTGGCTTTCTTTTCCCTTTTTTTAAAATTTATTTATTTCTTAATTGAAGGTAATTGCTTTACAGAATTTTGTTGCTTTCTGTCAAATATCAACAAGAATCAGCCATAGGTATATGTATGTCCCCTCCCTCTTGAACCTCCCTCCCGTTCCACCCCTCTAGATTGTCACAGAGCCTGTTTGAGTTCCCCGAGTCATATAGTAAATTCCCACTGGCTATCTATTTTACCTATGGTATCGTAAGTTTTCATGTTACTCTTTCCATACATCTCACTCTCTCCTCCCCTCTTCCCATGTCCAGAAGTCTATTCTCTGTCTGTTTCTCCATTGCTGCCCTGCAAATAAATTCTTCAGTGCCATCTTTCTAGATTCCATATATATGTGTTAGTACATGATATTTATCTTTCTCTGACTTACTTCACTCTGTATAACAGGCTCTAGGTTCGTCCACCTCATTAGAACTGACTCAAATGCATTCCTTTTCATGGCTGAGTAATATTCCATTGTATATATGCACCACAGCTTCTTTATCCATTCATCTGTTCATGAACACTAGGTTGCATCCATGTTCTAACTACTATAAATAGTGTTGCAATCCCCCTGGTTTTCTAATTACTCCAACATAGTTGATTTTCCTTCACTTCACACTACTGAGTCATTCCCCAAGTAATGTTAATTTATTCATTCATTTATTCAGAGTGAACAGTCTCTGCTGTCATAAAGTGCTCATTCTAGAACTAACAACTTTCCCATCTATAAAATTTTGACAGAATTTGTGTCTTTCTTTCCATTGTCATTTCCTAAATTTAGAGTCTCAATATCTCTTTGTGCAATCCAGTGTTCCTCAACCTATGAGATGCAACACATATGGGTCATGAAACAAACTTGGTGCATCACATTAAAAATAGACGAAAACAGGATAAAAAATCAGAGTGCATTCCACATAATATAATTAAGAACTGTTTTATGAAAACATGTCAGTTACATTAATATATATATAATATATATTTTATCAACATATTTATAACATTATTAGATAATATGCTATCCTTTGCTGATTTTGAACCCCTGATCAGCAGGGTCTCCATCTCTGCCTCTTCAAAGTCTTCCCAGCCCAGGTGGCCCAGGACACAAACATCTCCACAAAGGCCTTCATCTTCATAACTGGGAGTTCGCTTCTACCTTGTACTTCAACATAGTATTCAAACTTTTCCGAGGCACTGTCACACTCTGCCTTGTACAGCAGACAAGAACCTTAACTCTTCAACCAGATTGTGAGCTTTATGATAGAAGAAAAGACATTTTAAGCCTCTTAATTGTCCCTTCAGATGTTTGTCCAATGAATCTAGTCCAAGCATTTATCAGAGGACAGAAAAATCTCAATCATCTGCATTCTATGCCTTTCCTAGAGTCTGTGAGTAAAATCTCTGGAGAAAACAAATGTAGTACTATCTGACAGCTGGTTTTGTGATCACACTTTTTGCAAAGGTTGTCTGAGAAGAAAACATTTTGACAAGAGAAAGGAGTAATATACTGCCTTCTCACTAGTAACTGTCACACACAATACACACCTGTAATTGGTTTACATCAGTACTCTCTGGAGAACCCAGAGCATCCTTTCTGCATTATAATGAAGACAGTTTTGAAAAAAAATCTTACAATCACAACATCAAAAGTTGAGTATGCTGAGCTGATAATTTTTTTAAAAGATAAATTGAAGGCCTTTGTATCTTTTAGATACAGAGCCACTGGCACTTAGATCTCAAGTCATAACACTACCACAAATACCACAAATCAGGCATTCTTTTATATTTCTGATGCTTGTTCAGGGTTGATTGGAATCCTACCTGCATATGTACCAATTATTTAAAGAAAGCCAATTATTCTAAAGTTACTTTAAATCACTTCCCCCCATCTTTATTATTTGTTGATTTGCAAATACTATATATGCAATGTAAAGATTTCTGGAATATGTACACACATTTTATAAAGGTCTAACCAATTTCTTTCCTTTTACTAAGCTATATCAAATTTGCATTCCTCTAAAAGTAAGGCCTTAGTGTAATAACACAAATATTACTTTTAAGAATGTCAAATGATTTTTGAGAAGAGATGCTCTTTACACTTTTAAACTAGGATTTAATCATTTTATTAGTATTTTATGAAGTTAAAAAAAATAGTAGACTTGAGTCATAAAAACCTGATTTTTTAGTCCAGACTCTGTTGCTTATCATGATTTAATTCCCTCATCTACAGAGGAGAGCTACTACCTATCTCAGAGATGTTTATGAGGTTAAAGTACACTTTAACGCCTAGTACTGAAAAGGTGTTTGCTATTACCATCATATGAATGTAGTCAAGTTATTTAAACTTTGAGCCTTAGTTGCTTTAGTCATAAAGTAGTAAATAATAACACTTTCATTCTTCTTTATACCATCCTTATGGATTATGAAAAGTAACTGGCAAATGACAGGAATTCATATTGGACTTCTCAAATTCCAGTGTTAATATATGGATTAAAAATACTGTTTTTCTTTAATAAGAATTAGTTTACAATTTAGGCCTCTGTTATGATCACTGCAGTTCACATGTCCAAGTGGTGCTCTAAGGTCCTTGCTGGCAGCTGTAAACCCAAGTTCGCCACATAGTGTTTCAATCAGCATCTCCTTCCAAGTACATGTTCTCTCACCGAACAGCTCAAGATCACTCTAGCAACCCAGTTCTTCAGCTTCTGCATATACGTTACCAATTCCTGAAGAAATACATCTGCCTCATCTGCTGAAAGGTCGACATATAATTATATTATCTCTATATCAGAGTTACACTACAAATTAAACCCAATCTGGGACAATGGAAAAAAATTCTGGACTGACAAATCATCCCAGTCCTAGTTTCTGCCCTTTCTACTATAACTGTGCATGATCTTAGAGAAATTATTTAACAATTTAACTATATTAGTTCACATTTGAGTGGTGGTTTATGGTTTTCCAGTACTGTAACATTTGATCTTCAAGAAAAACCTCATGCGGTATACAAAGCAGAAGCAGATAGATATATTTCCATTTTAAGCCAAAGAAGTTGAGGATTTGAAAAATCAAATGATGTGGAAAAACTATCTTATTTCGCTTGCTGAATACTTACTACATACTACATACTTAAAACTACTCCAGGTGTCATGGAGTATAAAGAACTGCAAAACAATCCCTGTGTTGATGGTTCTTAACACCGCAGAAATCTCATACAGCTGTAGATTCTTGGGGCCCCCTCTCTTCTTCCTGACCTTAGGAGGAGCTAATGCTGCTGGGTCATTCTATCTCTTATCCTGCATCAATGGTCAGAATGTAGATTGGGCCCACGTTCCTAGAAGGCCAAAGCCCTTTAAAGGATGCTCCATTTGACCCAGGAATCACAACTGCATGATACTATTTTAAAGAGAGAAAGAAGTAAGCAAGCATTGTTTATAACAATAAAGAGGACACAAAAATCATTCAGTACCAGAGAACAGGTTAGATGAAATATTCAACAGAACACTACATACCTATTGAAAACTATATTCATATTTATAGACATAGAATTCTATGATAAATTTTTTAAAGACAAGAACAAGTATATGATATTCTCATCATAAAAATACAAAGATGACTAAAGGTGCACTTATAGCACATTTAGTGTCAACCTCAGAATGAGAGAATTGTAACTAATTTTCTTCCTCTCTAGTTACTTGGATTTTATGAATTTTACAATAAGCAATACTTATTAATGAAGAAATCACAAGTTTATTTTTAAAAAAGTAAAAAACTTCAAGTTATTTCCCACTCTAACATGAATATACAAGAAATATGAGAAGTGCATACCAGGAGTTCATCCATGCTAGTCTGACATTTCTCAAGGTTTATCCGTTTGATTGCCACTTTCTCCTTTTTAGGGGCACAATACGCTGCTTGGACCACAGCCGTTGCTCCACTCCCTAAAGATAAATAAATAAAATGAATAAATAAAAAGAGGCAGTGATTACAAGACATTTCTGACTCCTACACAATTTAAGGGCACACAATTTAAACAAAAGAATAATTCTTAACTTGTTCTTAATACTCAACAACAGATGCAGAGAAACACTCTGAAAAGTAGGGTGTCAGTAAAAGCAAAAGTCTTGACCATTCATAGAACTATCAATAAGTACCAGCACACACACACCGAAATAAAAATCGTTAGACTTCTAGAAATTCTAGAATATTACAGTATCACAGGAATTACAGAGCTCACAAAAGTAGGCCAGGACTTACACACTAAACCCAAGCAGAGTAACTGCCTACTCAAATAGAAATTTTAAATAGGATCAGGAGTCTTCTAAAATTAATATCCTAAATGTCCAGAATATAATTTAAAAAAAGAAAATCACATTGTCTCAACAAGAGCCAGGAAAAACACACTTGAATGAGAAGACAATCACACTGATGCAAACACCAAAATGAATCACTAGTTGGAATTTCTGACAAGAATTTTAAAGTAGCCATCACAAAAATGCTTCAATAAACAGTTAAGAATTATCTGAAAACAAATTTTAAAAATGTAAAAATCTCAACAAAGAAAGAGAAGTTATATTTTTTTAAAGTATCAACTGGAAATTACATAACTGAAACATATAATTTCCAAAAAAAAAAAAACTTCCTGGAGAAGCTCAATAGAAAAATAAAGATAAAATAAGATAAATTTAGTGAACTTGAAGATAAAGTCAATAGTTTTACTCAATTTAAAACAGAGAGACTGAAAAAAAAAAAAAACAGAGACTCAGGGAGAAATGGGATAATAGTAAAAACTCTAAAATCCCTGTGGTAGGTGGAATAATTAACCAACCCCCTCTCCAAAGATAACCACATTCTAATCCTTCAGACTAGTAAATGTTACCATAAATGGCAAAGTTCAGTTCAGTTCAGTCCCTCAGTCATGTCCGACTCTTTGCGACCCCATGAATCGCAGCACGTCAGGCCTCCCTGTCCATCACCAACTCCCGGAGTTCACTCAGACTCACGTCCATCAAGTCGGTGATGCCATCCAGCCATCTCATCCTCTGTCGTCCCCTTCTCCTCCTGCCCCCATCCCTCCCAGCATCAAGGTCTTTTCCAGTAAGTCAACTCTTCGCATGAGGTGGCCAAAGTACTGGAGTTTCAGCTTTAGCATCATTCCTTCCAAAGAAATCCCAGGGCTGATCTCCTTCAGAATGGACTGGTTGGATCTCCTTGCAGTCCAAGGGACTCTCAAGAGTCTTCTCCAACACCACAGTTCAAAAGCATCAATTCTTTGGCGCTCAGCTTTCTTCACAGTCCAACTCTCACATCCATACATGACCACAGGAAAAACCATAGCCTTGACTAGACGGACCTTTGTTGGCAAAGTAATGTCTCTGCTTTTGAATATGCTAGCTAGGTTGGTCATAACTTTCCTTCCAAGGAGTAAGCGTCTTTTAATTTCATGGCTGCAATCACCATCTGCAGTGATTTTGGAGCCCCGAAAAATAAAAGTCAGACACTGTTTCCACTGTTTCCCCATCTATTTCCCATGAAGTGATGGGACCAGATGCCATGATCTTCGTTTTCTGAATGTTGAGCTTTAAGCCAACTTTTTCACTCTCCTCTTTCACCTTCATCAAGAGGCTCTTTAGTTCCTCTTCACTTTCTGCCATAAGGGTGGTGTCATCTGCATATCTGAGGTTATTGATATTTCTCCTGGCATAGAAAAAGGCTATGCTTTTTCCTTGACTCCAGCTTGTGCTTCTTCCAGCCCAGCGTTTCTCATGATGTACTCTGCATATAAGTTAAATAAGCAGGGTGACAATATACAGCCTTGACGTACTCCTTTTCCTATTTGGAACCAGTCTGTTGTTCCATGTCCAGTTCTAACTGTTGCTTCCTGACCCGCATATAGGTTTCTCAAGAGGCAGGTCAGGTGGTCTGATATTCCCATCTCTTTCAGAATTTTCCACAGTTTATTGTGATCCACACAGTCAAAGGCTTTGCCATAGTCAATAAAGGAAAAATAGATGTTTTTTCTGGAACTCTCTTGCTTTTTCCATGATCCAGCGGATGTTGGCAATTTGATCTCTGGTTCCTCTGCCTTTTCTAAATCCAGCTTGAACATTTGGAAGTTCACGGTTCATGTATTGCTGAAGCCTGGCTTGGAGAATTTTGAGCATGACTTTACTAGCGTGTGAGATGAGTGCAATTGTGCGGTAGTTTGAGCATTCTTTGACATTGCTTTTCTTTGGGATTGGAATGAAAACTGACCTTTTCCAGTCCTGTGGCCACTGCTGAGTTTTCCAAATTTGCTGGCATATTGAGTGTAGCACTTTCACAGCATCATCTTTCAGGATTTGAAAGAGCTCAACTGGAATTCCATCACCTCCACTAGCTTTGTTCGTAGTGATGCTTCCTAAAGCCCACTTGACTTCACATTCCAGGATGTCTGGCTCTAGGTATAAATGGCAAAAAGACTTTGCAAATGTTATTAAAATAAGGGTGGAAAGATGATCCCAGATTATCTGGGTGAGCCCAATGTACTCACAAGGGTCTTTATAGAAGAGGCACAGGAGTGTCAAGTCAGAGAAGGTGAAGCAATGAAAGCAAAAGTCAGAGTAATGGGACCATAAGCCAAGGAGCAAGTACTGATACATGCAACAACATGCATGAACATTGAAAACACACTATGTGATATAAAGCAATCACAAAAAACCACATATTCTATGACTCTATATCTATGCAATATCCAGAATAGGCAAATCCCTAAATGCAGAAAACAGATTAGTGGTTACCAAAGGCTAGGATAAGAGGAGAATGGGAGGTTACTGCTTAATGAATACGATTTCTTTCTGGGGTGAGGAAAATGATCTGGAATAAGACAATGAAGATGGATGCAAAACACTGCAAATATACTAAAAAAGAAAAAAAACACTAAGTTTTACACTTAGAAATGGTTCAGTCAGTTCATTCGCTCAGTCATTTCCAACTCTCTGCGACCCTATTGGACTGCAGCACGTCAGGCTTCCCTGTCCATCACCAACCCCTGGAGCTTGCTCAAACTCATGTCCATCGAGCCAGTGATGCCATCCAACCTTCTTATCTTCTGTCATTGCCTTCTCCTCCTGCCTTCAATCTTTCCCGAATTAAGGGTCCTTTCCAATGAGTCAGTTCTTCACATCAGGTGGCCAAAATATTGGCATTTCAGCTTCAACATCAGTCCTTCCAATGAACACCCAGGACTGATATCCTTTAGGATTGACTGGTTGGATCTCCTTACAGTCCAAGGGACTCTCAAGAGTCTTCTCCAACACTACAGTTCAAGGCATCAATTCTTCAGTACTCAGCTGTCTTTACAGTCCAGCTCTCACATCCATACAGGACTACTGGAAAAACCATCGCTTTGACTAGATGGACCTTTGTTGGCAAAGCAATGTCTCTGCTTTTTAATATGCTATCTAGGTTGGTCATAGCTTTTCTTCCAAGGTGCAAGCGTCTTTTAATTTCATGGCTGCAGTCACCATCTTCAGTGATTTTGGAGCCCAAGAAAATAAAGTCTGTCATTGTTTCCACTGACCAGATGCAATGACCTTTGTTTTTCTGAATGCTGAGTTTTATGCCAGCTTTTTTACTCTCCTCTTTCACTTTCATCAAGAGGCTCTTTAGTTCTTCTTCACTTCCTCCCATAAGGGTAGTATCATCTGCATATCTGAGGTTATTGATATTGCTTATCTCCTGGCAATCTTGATTCCAGCTTGTGCTTCATCCAGCCCAGCATTTCGCATGATGTACTCTGCATATAAGTTAAATAAACAGGGTGACAATATACAGCCTTGACGTACTCCTTTCCCAATTTGGAAGCAGTTCATCGTTCCATGTTCGGTTCTAACTGTTGCTTCTTGACCTGCATACAGATTTGTGAGGACACAGGTCAGGTGGTCTGGGATTCCCATCTCTTGAAGAATTTTTCCAGAGTTTGTTGTGATCCACACAGTCAAAGGCTTTGGCGTAGTCAATAAAGCAGATGTAGACGTTTTCCTGGAACTCTCTTGCTTTTTCAATGATCCAATAGATGATGGCAATTTGATCTCTGGTTCCCCTGCCTTTTCTTTTTTTAAAAAATTAAGTTATTTATCTTAATTGGTCCCTTGCCTTTTCTAAATCCAGCTTGAACATCTGGAAGTTCACAGTTCAGGTACTGTTGAAACCTGGCTTGGAGAATTTTGAACATTACTTTGCCAGTGTGTGAGATGAGTGCAGTTGTGCAGTAGTTTGAACATTCTTTGGAACTAACTTTCTTTGGGACTGGAATTAAAAACTGACCTTTTCCAGTCCTGCGGCCACTGCTGAGTTTTCCAAATTTGCTGGCATATTGAGTGCAGCACTTTCACAGCATCGTCTTTTAGGATATGAAATAGCTCAACTTAAATTCCATCAGTTCCACTAGCTTTGTTCGTAGAGATGCTTTCTAAGGCCCACCTGACTTCTCATTCCAGGATGTCTGGCCATAGGTGAGTGATCACACCATCGTGGTTATCTGGGTCCTAATCTGTTTTGTATAGTTCTTCTGTGTATTCTTGCCACTTCTTCTTAATATCTTCTACTTCTGTTAGGTCCATACCATTTCTGTCCTTTATTGTGCCCATCTTTGCATGAAATGTTCCCTTGGAATCTCTTATTTTCTTGAAGAGATCTCTAGTCTTTCCCATTCTGTTGTTTTCCTCTATTTCTTTGCACTGATCACAAGGAAGGCTTTCTTATCTCTCCTTGGTATTCTTTGGAACTCTGCATTCAGATGGGTTTATCCTTCCTTTTCTCCTTTTTTGAGTTTTGCTTCTCTTCTTTTCTCAGCTATTTGTAAGATCTCCTCAGACAACCATTTTGCCTTTTTGCATTTCTTTTTCTTGGGGACGGTCTTGATCACTGCCTCCTGTACAATGTCATGAACCTCCATCCATAGTTCTTCAGGCACTCTATCAGATCTAATCCCTTGAATCTATTTATCACTTCCACTGTATAATCATAAGGGATTTGATTTAGGTCATATCTAAATTGTCTAGTGGTTTTCCCTACTTTCTTCAATTTAAGTCTGAATTTTGCAATAAGGAGCTCATGATCTGAGCCACAGTCAGCTCCAAGTCTTAATTCTGCTGACTGTATAGAGTTTCTCTATCTTTGGCTGCAAAGAATATAATCAATCTGATTTCAGTACTGACCATCTAGTGATGTCCATGTGTAGAGTCATCTCTTGAGTTGCCGGAAGAAGTATTTGCAATGACCAGTGAGTTCCCTTGGAAAAACTCTGTTAGCCTTTACCCTGCTTTATTTTGTATTCCAAGGCCAATCTTGCCTGTTACTTCAGGTATCTCTTGACTTCCCACTTTTGCATTCCAGGCCCCTATGATGAAAAGGACATTTTTTTTTTTTTTTTTGATGTTAGTTATAGAAGGTCTTGTAGGTCTTCATAGAACCATTCAACGTAATCTTCTTAAGCATTAGTGTTTGGGGGATACACTTGGATTATCGAGATATTGAATGGTTTGCCTCCGAAATGAACAGAGATCATTCTGTCATTTTTGAGACTGCACCCAAGTACTGCATTTCTGACTCTTTTGTTGACTCTGAGAGCTACTCCATTTCTTCTAAGGGATTCTTACCCACAGTAATGGATATAATGGTCATTTGAAGTAAAATGGTTAGTTTTATGTTACGTGACATATCTTGATCTCTTTTAAAAAGAACAACTACTAACAACTTTAACTCATAATTCAACAACTTAGAAAAAATAGAATAAGCAGGAATATTTTCCAGCTCATTTAATGAAGCCAGTATTACAAACACCAAAAGTAAACAAAGACGTCACAAGAAAAAAAAAAAAAAAAAAACCTACAAATACCTTTCATGAATTTAGCTGCAAAATCCTTAACAAAATATCAGCTAATTGAATCCAGCAATTCAGCAATTCCAGAGCAGTATGTATTCCAGGTATGCTACTTTGGTGTAATATTAAAAACAAACAAAGCACACAGTGTAATACACTACATCAACAGGCTAAAGAAGAAAGGTCATAAGATCATATCAACTGATGCAAAAAACATTTTCTAAAGATCCAAAAGCATTCATGATTAAAAAAAAACTTTCAGTAAACAAGGATTAGAGGGGAATTTCTTCAACCTCATAAAGAACATCTACAGAAAAAAGTTACAGCTCACATCATACTGAAGAAAGACTGGCTTCCCTCTAAGATTGAGAAAAAGGCAAGGATGTTCATTCTTATCACTTTTATTCAATATATCACTGGAAGTCCTAGACAACACAATAAAGCATGGAAAAGAAATAAAAGGTATCCAGATTAGATTGGGTTTCCCTGATGGCTCAGATGGTAAAGAATCTGCCTGCAATTCAGGACACCCAAGTTCAATCCCTGGGTCAGGAAGATCCCCTGGAGAAGGAAGTGACAACCCACTCTAGTATTCTTGCCCGGAGAATCCCATGGACAGAGGAGTCTGGAGAGTCCCAGTCCATGAGGTCACAAAGAGCTGGATACAACTGAGTGACTAACACTTTCACTTTCAGATGAGAAAAAAATAAATCTGTCCCTGTTTGTAGAGGTCGTGACTGTCCACATAAGAAAAGCTTCTTCAACTAATAAGAGAGCTTAGCAAGGTTGCAAGATAAAAGATCAACCCACAAAAATCAACTGCATTTCTAGATACTAAAAATAAAGTAGAAACCAAAATCTTAAAACAGTATCATTTACAAGTTCCCCCAAAGTGAAATAAGAACAAAATCTATATGCCGAAAATCATAAAACACCAAACCAAACAAAAAAGACCTAAATAATTGGAGAGATACCATGTTCATGAATTAGAAAAATCAATGTAGTAAAGATGTCAGTACTCTCCTAATTGACTTCAAACAGGTTTAATGAAATTCCTATTAAAATCCTCACAAGGTATTTTGCACACATAGACAAGCTTATTCCAAGGGTTTTTTTTTTCCATTTTAAAATGTATATGAAAAAGGAAGGCCCTCAAATAACCAACAGAATAGTAAAGAAGATGAATGAAGTTGAAGTATTCATACAACCCAATTTAAAGACGTATTATATAGTTACAGTAATCAAGACAGTATGGTATAAGAAGAGGGACAGATACACAGACACACATACACGTCAGAACAGAGACCCAGAAACAGAGTCACACAAATGCAACACAGTGATTTTTGACAAAGGTACAAAAGCAATTCAACAGAGATGGGATAACCTAACAGAATGGCTAAAGTAAAATTTCTTAGAATTTTTAATTAATTTATTTTTGGCTGTGCTGGATCTTCATTGCTGCTCAGGCTTTTCTCTAGTTGCGGTGAGTAAAGATTCCCTTCCAGGGGATCTTCCCAACCCAGGAATTGAACCAGGGTCCCCTGCATTGCAGGCAGATTCTTTACCGGAAGAGCTACCAGGGAAGTCCATATTGCACATAATAAAAGTAAATATTATCTATCAACTATACTTCAATAAAATTAAAATGCAAATATCATCTTGTAAAACTTTTATCTCAGTGTAAATACACACGCAAATATGTGAATGGTTTAGCCAAAGTGTGAAAGTTACTGTTCTAATGCCCTCAAATAAGCACTGGCCTAATATGAAGAATAATATAATGGAAAATAATTGTAAAACAATGTAAAACCATTTCCAATAAAGCATCCTGATTCCTAAGTCCATCCTCCGCACACCATCCCCCAGGTCCCCACTCTTCCGCTCTTCTGTCCTCTTCGAGCTGGTTCTTTAACTGCTGCATTAGTGTACATTACATACCAGAACGGATCAAAGTGCAAAATCATGACTGAGCTTTCTTCTGAAATCCTTCAAACTGGGTAATGTTATCCCTTGAGACAGAAAAGGAGCTGCCCAAAGGCATGAGGGGAACTAAGAAAATTTAGTTCCAGTCTCTCTCCACTTAACTAGATCCTGAAATAAAGAGTAAGCAAAAATATGGATTTATTCCTACCTGTGAGGAAAAAATAAACCAAATGAACCAAATCAACTGCAGATATTTTTCCCCCCAAATTCTGACCAACCATCACTATAACAGATATGTATTATAAAGATTTTAAGTATTTTTTAGTAAGGGTTTACACAGCCACTAAGGAGCTAGTCCAGGCTGGTCATTCTGAAAGATGACTAAGGCGTTTTCACCTGAACCATGGAAAGCACAAGAACATACAATTTTGTAAACCTTTTTCTCAATTAGCCCTCTTGTCAGAGTCATAATGAAAATTAAAACTCCTTTACAGAAACACCTGTAAGGGCAGTCATTATGATAAAAATCATGTTTGTTCTCCATACAAAGATGGAAATAAAGTCGCTTTGCCATATGCTCTGAGTAATTATTCAAGCAGCCTGATGGTTTTACAATGAATCATCTCTTGTTTACTCTGGTGATTTCTATCTCAATGGATAGTAACCCCATCTTTCCGGATGCTCCTGCCAAGAAATCTTGGATACTTCTCACATCTAATCCAAAGGCATATCTCTAACTCCAAAATATATTATACCAGCATCTTATCGCTCCTCATCACCTCCATTACTACCTCTCTCCCCCAGATAACCTCCCCTTCCACCCCTATACCCTCACAAAACTATTTTCCACCTAGCAGCCTAGGTAATCCTTTTAAAACTTTATGTGAAGCAAAAGCCAGGACTTACTAGGCTTCATACCATCTGACAGCCAGGACCATCCATTCCTACCACTTTACTCTCCTGATCCTTCAGCCTTGTTCCCCTCTGCTCCAGCCACCCTTGTCTCCTTACTCCTTAGTCACAGAAGCATGCTCCTTCTCCAAGACCTTTGCTCCTGCTGTTCCCTCTGCTTGGAACAAACTTCCTGCAGATAACCACACACTCACCTCACCTCCTTCACGTCTTTCTGCAAATGTCACCTTCTCAGGAAGGCTTTCCTTGACCTACTTAAAACTCATCTCTATCCCCAGGGGTTCCCATCCCTTCCCCTACTTTTATTTGTTCTTCATCATCACCAGATTATAAAGTCCATAAAAGAAGGGATTTCTGTCTGCTTTGCTGCTGTTATCTCTAGCATCCAAAATAGTGTCTAACACACAAGAGGAAGTCAGTAAATATTTGGTGAATGGATTAGTCAATCGAGTAGTAGCATACATTTTCCAGAAAAAAAATCTGCTAATTTGAGGCAGAACAAACACAGAAATATCATAAAAATCATGCTCGTTCTCCACACAAAGATTTCATGGGCGTCACCTCATTATTACCGTCATAAGCACTGGTTAACATTTATTGAACTCTTACCTTGTGTGCCAAATACTATGCTGAGCACTCTCTTCACTTGCTTTTTTTTTTCCATCTAATTCTCACAATAATTCCATGAGTTAGGCATTATTGATCTTACAAAGCAAGGCAAACAAAGGTAAGACAGGTCATTAATTACCGAGGGGCACAGAAGGGCCTAGAAACCAGAACTACATGATGTTTCAATACCATGCTCTTAACTGGTAGGCAACTGTCTCTTCAGATTAAAGCTAACATTTATTAACTGATTATTATGTGTCAGGTTAAATTATTTACTTACAATGTCTTATTTATTTTAATTTGAAAAAACCAAAAACAAAAAAACACGAGGCCAACACTTTTAGTTGCCTATCCAGCATACAATTTTCCCTTCTTTAATAACAGAACTTTGACCTACTTTGTCTGAAGTAATAATGTGCTTGGATAAAAAGTGTCATTTCATTTGCAAATGGCCCAATGACACAGTTCTGTCCAATAAAATGGAAATGTAAGTCACTGAGTAAGGCTTCCAGGAAAGAAAGCCCTTTGAAAGGGAACCACCTGAGCTGTCACATGACTCTGTCCTTTCTCCGTATTCTTCTGGTCTGGAACACAAGCACAAGGCTAGGGGTGGAAGAACCATCTTGCAACTCTGAGAATGCAAGTCACGTGCTAAGTGAAGTGGAGTGAAAAACCAGGAGTCTGGGTGCCCCACAGCACGTAGGCTGCCACTTCAGTTTCCTTGTCATATAAAGGGGTCAAAAAAGTTTTTTACTAAGCCACTATATTTGTTTTCCATTACAGAGAGTCAAATGCAATCCCTATTTGATACAACCCTATGAGGCTGTTGGCCCAATGTGGCTTCCTGGAAAAATGTCTTCCAATCAGGGGAGAAAATACACTAACCATTAAACATCACTCTATCAGTAGAACATGTCTTTCACATTAACGGAGGAGCCAGGGGTGGGATCCTGCAATCTGTACTTGGTAACTGATACTTCAGACATCAGATGTGTAGCTAGTGAACAACTGATGACAATTTAAAAGGCGGGGAGGTAGTAGAGAATAAACGTAGTGGGATGCCTTTCACCGAAGTATCAAAAGTTGGTGAATCACAGCTTACTAAAAACAGATCTTAAAGAACAATTTTCTAAACCTAGGCTGAGGTAAACACTAAATATTTATTGAGGTTTTTCAAAATGCATGATAACAAAAGCAACAGGGCAAAGCCCTTGTAAGACTGATTTCCCACTTTGCCACTATATTGTACTGTGGGCAATACAGGGCCTTACACAGCTGTACTACCATGTCCAGAATAAATCCCCAAAGCGATCGAAACTTGAATGATATCTGGAAGTAAGAAGAAAAAGAAGCAGTGATGTTCCAATAAACATTACAACAGATTCGAAATACTACAAGGTTACAAGTGTTAGAAGATTTCAAATCATGAGGCATTTCACATTTTATGGCAGTACCAAAAAGTAGGAAATGGAAGAAGGAGAAAAAAACAAAGGGACAACCATCATCAGTATGGAGTAATAAATACGAGCTAAAAGCTTCCTATAAACAATTACACTTGTAATTCCATGACAAATGTACCATTATTCCCCTTTTACAGACAAAAATCAGAAACTAAAAACCAATAAATTGCCCAAGATCAGATAGGTAGCAAGAGGTAAAGCCAGGATTTGAATCCCAGGTCAGTCTAACCCCAAAGTCCATACTCTTCAGTTACTTCAACACCCAAGTACAGGAGAACACCTGGTGAGAAATCCTAATACAGCAGTAGAGACCAGGAAGGAGCGCAAAGACGCTGAAAAGATGAATGATTACTGTGAGACTAATACTACATCTTTTACAAGTAATCATAGAACTTAAACCCTTGTCAAAACACGCTTAAGATAACAGAATTTTTTAAAAGGAAGTCCTTTGAATTCCCAACCTATTATTTTTTTTTTATGTTCTAGGAAGGGAATTTTCTTTTCTCTATAGGATTTTGCTAGAAAATGAGAGAACAAAACAACACGAAAAACTAACCCCACAAATACAGTTCTAAGAAGCACATGTAAAAAAAATTATAGTTCAAATAAATATATGTTTTGATAAGAAAGGAGACACCATTGTATTATTTCCTTAAAATACAGTCTTTGAAAACAGATATTCAAAAGATTCCCTCAAGCCTTTTTTTCCAGACTTTCATCATTTGTTTCCTGAAAAAAAGAGAGTACAATCTGGAGAAATTACAATAATTCATTTTGAAAACTACTTACAGCTTATTACAAAATACTGTATTTCAAACATTTCAGCATGGAAGCAAAGTTAGAATAACTGTACAGTGCTTTACTGAACCCTGCTGCTTGTACATCCTCCCTTTTGAGAAGATGAAGTGAGACATTGTGTGAAGAGTGGAGTGGAAGTACATTAGGAACTTCTAGAAACTTATTAACGAGAAAGAGAACACTTTAAAAATGACAAAACAGGATACGCAAAAGAGAATAAATCTAACTAAAAGGGTTATCTACAAAAAATCTGCTCCAGTATTTTTTTTTTCCCCATTGTAAGGATATTTCCTTTAAGGTGGGAGGATGACCACCATTGTTCAGTTACTTCCAAAAATCAATCAAAATGCAGATGCAAGGACAAGAATCCTGGATTAGGCAATAGTTGGACACCAGTCCTGACTGAGCCCATAACTAGTTCTGACTCTGGACAAGCCATTTCACCTTTCTATGTCTGTGTCTTTGGGCTTCCCAGATGGCTCAGGGCCTGCCAACGCAGGAGATGCAGGTTCAATTCCTGCATCTCCTGCACTTATAGTATCTCTAAGTCTTCCAGTGTGGCTCATACTGTAACAAATCCGCCTGCAATGTGGGAGACCTGGGTTTGATCTCTGGGTTGGGAAGATGCCCTGGAGGAAGAAATGGCAACCCACTCCAGTATTCTTGCCTGGAGAACCCATGGACAGAGAAGCCTGGGGGGGCTACAGTCCCCTGGGGTCACACGACTGAGTGAGCATGCATGCACGCATCTTTATCTGTAAAACCTTACTTCATGCCTTACAAAAAACTTAAAACACATCAGAGGACTAAATTTAAGGGCTAAAACTATAACACTTAGAAGAAAACATAAGAAAAAAATGTTTGTGATGTTGGGCTAGTTAAGATTTCTTAGATACAATATCAAAAGCACAATCAATAAAAGCAAAGATCAATAATCTCTATCAAAATTCAAAACTTTCATGCTTTAGCAGACACCATTAAGAAAATTGCTAAAATTGAGGCAGCGGGGCGGGGGGGAATGCTGTAATAAGGAAATTCCCTGGTGATCCAATGGTTAGGACTGGGCTCTTTCACTGCCATGGGCCACGTTCGATCTCTGGTCAGAGAACTAAGATCCAGCAAGTCCCGATTCCCTGCTGTCCCACCTTACCAAAGAAATGAAAAGACAGAGTAAATATTTGAAATTGTGTATCAGGTGAAGGACTCATATCCAGAATGAATAGACACCTAACAATCACACTCGCCTCTATAATTTAGTGAGAAGAGAACAACCCAGTGGACAACCCAAGCAGGAAAAAGATTGGAATAGACCTTTCACCAAAGAACAGATATGAAAAGCTAATAAATAAGCACATGAAAGGATGCTCTCCATCATTAGTCATTAGGGAAATCCAAAACAAAGCCACAATCAGATATACTTCACATCCACTAGGATGGCTTTAATCAAAAAGACAGACAACAAATGCTGGCAAAGATGCAGAGAAAACGGATCCTCATTCACGGCCGAAGGGAATGTAAAACGGCACAGTCACTTTGAAAAATTTGTTCCTTAAAAAGTTATACATATAATAAATCTACCATATGACCCAGCAATTCCACTCAAGAAAAATGTAACATGTTCACCTGAAGATTTGATACAAAATGCTCACAGCAATATTATTCAAAATAGGCAAAAGGCGGGAGCAATCCAGTGTCCATCAAATGGTCTCCAATAAAAAGGAGTAATGTACTAATACAGGCAGCAATATGGATGAACCTCAAAAAACATTACACCAAGTAAAAGAAACCAAACACAAAAGATCACATATTGTATGATCATATTTATGGGAAAATGTCCAGGAAAGACAAATCTATAGAGACAGAAAGTAGATTTGCAGTTGCCTTCGGCAGGGGGTGGAAACAGGGAGTGACTGCAAATGGACATGAGGCATCTTTTTGGAATGATGGAAATGTTCTAAAATTGGATTGTGGTGATGACTGAACAACTCTGTAAATTTATTAAAAAAAAAAAACAAACTATAGTACTGTACAGTTAAAACAGGTGGATTTTATGGTATATAAATTGTTTTTAAAAATGAAAAAATTTTATGCTATGTGAATGAACCAAAACACAAAACACTATATATTATACAATCCGATTTACATGACATGTCCAGAAAAGGCAAATCTATGGAGTTGGAAAGGTTTGCAATTGCCTGAAACTGGGGGTAGGAACAGGGATTAATTGTAAACAGGCACGAGGGATCTCATTGGGATGATGAAAATATTCTAAAACTGTATTATACTGATTGGTGCATAATACATTCACTAAAATCATTTAATTTACACTTTAAAATGGGTTAATTTTATACTTTAAAAAATGGGTGAAATTACATCTCAGAGTAAAGTTGTTTTAAAAGTAAAGTGGTCAAATCACATGAGAGTTCTCAACTTTTGGAGTGAGATGAGGACTAACACTATCCCAGAGGGCTGAGCCTCCCTTTCGCTCACTCACAGACACCCTATTGGTCTGAGAATAGCAAATCAACAAGTTTCTAAAGCTCTAGCGCCTTGTGCCACCTTATTATCAAAAGCATTAACAACCACAATGCTACTCGCCACCCTAGAAAGATGTACACCTTACTGGAAAGGTAAAGAAAAATTCCTCTTCTAAAATGACAGAGACCCCTTTTCCTTGCCTTTTTAGACATCATTTTGGAATCTCCCACTTAATCCCTTTTTTCAATATGAAACTCTGATGGAGGTACTCATAAACAGTCTTTAGAATGAACCAGTACACATCAAAGATACGGCACATAGTAAGGACCAGATCCATGAAGAGGCTTAAGGATAAAGACTGGATGTCTTCACATAAATCTTACCCCAGATTTGTTTTGATACAAGAAGCTAGTGGGAAAAAAAAAAAAAAAAAAGAAATGTGACAAAGTTTCTCTAAACACTGGCACAATGCAACAAACACTCACTCCCCCCAACCCCCAAGACAGCTTTTCAGGAGTTTTCAGCCACTCTTTGTTATAAAACTAATTTCGGACAGGATGCTGATCTAGCAAAGCAGACAATCTTCTTCCTCCAACACACAGGGGTCTGCTGATGTCCGTTGGCTCGAGCTTCTGCTTAGCTAAACCCACTCCCTTTTGATTTCTAAGATCACTAGATTATTGTTGTCCAACAAATACTCCCCTTATCCCCAGTCCCCACCCTCCCCCAATCACTGTGCCTCTCTGATAATTACTATTCATGTTTGTGCAAGCTTTGATCTCTGCCAGCTGGTATTCCCAGACCCCCTTCAAATCCATTCCACACACAACAGCCAGATTCATTGGATCATATCATGTCTCTGTTTGAAGCCCTCCAAAAACACTTAAAATTTCAAAACACTCACCTTGGCTGAGAAGGTCCCTAAAATCTGGCTCCTCTCTTACTTTCTAACCTTACCAGTCTTCTTTCGGGTCCTAAAACACATCAAGCTTTTTCCCTTCTCTGGGGCCTTTGCATTTCCTCATTTCTCAGTAAAGAACAATCTTCCCTTGGCCCTCAAGACTCTTTGTCATCCTTCAGAGCTCACCTTACATGTCGACACCTCAGAAAACGCATCTCCCTTGAAATGGCCCCAACTAGGTCTCCACGTTATTCTCTCTCAGAACATCTTGCTTGTTTCCTTGCTAGCACCTGCCAAAACCTGTAATTCTTTTTATTTGCCTACTTATGTCTACCTCCCTGGCTGGCAAGTCAATTCCAAGCAGTCGTAAGTTGGTCTACGTCGCTCAGTGCCGTACCTGCAGCTTTATCCGGAGAGGCTCCCCAGTTCCACCCGAGCAATGCCTGGCACTTCGTGGGGGTTCTCACGCGGATGCAGGACTGAACAGAAGCACCCACAAATAGATGACCAAGCCCGCAACTGCAATACCCCATTCCTCGCAAAGCCTTAAAGGCCTGTCCCACATCTTCACTTTTCTTTTTTCTCTCAGACACATCTGTCGCCACACAAATCTCTGACGAGCCTCTCAGACCCCACCCCACCTCGCCGCACAGGCGCGCCTCTCAAAATCCCCTCCACGCCTTGCAGGAGCTGCACAAACCCCGAGCCTCACCCACGCGCCCTACCAACCCCAAGGCCACTCGAGCGCCCAAGAATATCTGGGAGTCCTGCGCTCCCCGAGCTCCTGCAGGACCCCACGTTCCGGCGCGTCACCCGCCGCCCAGCGCGGCGCCTCCCTCCTCCGCGGCGCCAGCTCTCACCTATCACCTCCTGCAGCTCGTAATCGTCCCTGTTGATGGACCAGGGCAGGGCACTGGAGTCCTCGGTCATGACGGCGGCACGACACTCGGTCTTCCCGCAAACTCACTGACCTCTCTCTTCTCCTGGCCGCACCTCTCCCCACCCCCAACCGCTGCCGCCGCGCCCCCACCAACCGCCTCGCGAACAGCCACGGGTCGGACGGCGCCTGGCGCTGGGTGGCCGCGCGGCAGAGCGGTGGGGGGCTCGAAGCACCCGCAAACCTCGCCTCTTTGCTACTCTGCGGCCGGCACTCCCCTCCCCGGCCCAGGTCCCGGCTTCGGCCTCCACGGCAGCAGCGACAAGAGCTTCGCCTGGGCCCAGCCCCTCTGTCCCGCCCTCCACCTCAGCCCCACGCACTGGCCAAACTTTCCCTTCTCCCTCCACCTGCCGACACGCAGCGCGCTGACGTCACCGCGTCGGGCATGCCCCCCACCTCGGCCCCGCCTCCAGCTGCCATTTCAAGTGTGGCTGGATAAGCAGCGAGCAAGAAGGAAGCCTGAAGAAGACGAATTTGATGGTTGAAGGGAAGAAATACTTTGAAAGGAGTTCAGCAAGGGCATAGGAAAGCCAGAAAAGAGCCGAAAGTAGCAGAGGTAGTAGCCACACTAAATATGGCGACCAAAGGGCAGCCTAGTGGAGGGGGCGGAGCCACTTCTGGCGGCGAGGGCACGTTGTCGTCTCCGTCGTCGCTTTCATTGGCTTATTTGAGAAGGAATCAGAACGGCAGTAAGTGGGTGTGGACGTCAGTCATAAGTTAGTCCCGCCTCCACGCGCTGGGCGCGCTGTTCCGCGACAAGGCTCCGGTCCTGCAAGATCACGCTTACGCTACTCGCTTTGCACCGTTCTCCCAAGTGACGTCGCCACGTAACCGTCACACTCGCGAGACGTGCAAACGGCCCCGCAGGGTGTGGAGAAACCCGAGGGAGCAGCTGGGTGGGGTAGCCTTGGGGTATGGACGACTGCCAACTGGAATAAAAGGTCTCGGTCCACGGGACAGAGTGGAACCGGAAGCTTGCCCCGTGACGACATCTTTTTTCTAGGCGGAAGTTATTTCTACAGTCCACGGCTCGGCCTTCCCTGTAACCTTACTGGACAGAGAAGGTGTTCTATCCATTCTCAGCTTTGGAGCTCAAATGATCACCTGTCTCGGGGCCTTGGAAGGTTGCAGTTTTTTCCCTGAGGCAACTGGGGCCAGTAAGCTAGTGCTGTATGGCCCAGCAGATCTGAGATTATGTCAAAGCCTTGGCTTTTGTGTGACGTCATTGAACTTCAGTTTTTCTCAGATTGTCCACTTAGGTCCTTTGGGGAAGTCAGTAAGATGAAACTGGAAGCCTTTGGTAAAATGCAGTGAAGAGTAGCCACGTGGATTGGGCTAGGTTTGAAAGTCTTCTCAGTTGGATGTCTTTCAGATCAATAGTAGTCATTATGAAAGACATCTTTACCCAAGACCAAGTTAGCACGTTTCCACATTCTTGGTGGGATTAGAGAATGTTTCGGGAGGGGATCCTGCAAAGTTAATATGATATAAAACAGGTGTAAATTGAGAGGCTAGAATATCCCCGTCACAAAGAAGTGCCAGAGTTTCCAAGTTTGAAAGCATAGCACAGGCATTCCTGTAAAGATTGGTTTCAGCCGTTGACTACTGACCCCTTTATTGCCGTGTATTGCGTTTTTCTTTTTGCAGAGAGGATGGGAGTGAAAGAAGAGAGTGAAAAAGTTGGCTTAAAGCTCAACATTCAGAAAACTAATATCGTGGCATCTGGTCCCATCACTTCATGGGAAATAGATGGGGAAACAGTGTCAGACTTTATTTTGGGGGGCTCCAAAATCACTGCAGATGGTGATTGCAGCCATGAAATTAAGACGCTTACTCCTTGGAAGGAAAGTTATGACCAACCTAGATAGTATACTGAAAAGCAGAGACATTACTTTGCCAACAAAGGTCCGTCTAGTCAAGGCTATGGTTTTTCCAGTAGTCATGTATGGATGTGAAAGTTGGACTGTGAAGAAAGCTAAGCACCGAAGAATTGATGCTTTTGCACTGTGGTGTTGGAGAAGACTCTTGAGAGTCCCTTGGACTGCAAGGAGATCCAACCAGTCCATCCTAAAGGAGATCAGTCCTGGGTGTTCATTGGAAGGACTGATGGTGAAGCTGAAACTCCAGTACTTTGGCCACCTCATGCGAAGAGTTGACTCACTGGAAAAGACCCGGGTGCTGGGAGGGATTGGGGGCAGGAGGAGAAGGGGACGACAGAGGATGAGATGGCTGAATGGCATCACTGACTTGATGGACATGAGTTTGAGTGAACTCCGGCAGTTGGTGATGGACAGGGAGGCCTGGTGTGCTGTGATTAATGGGGTCGCAAAGAGTCAGACCTGACTGAGCGACTGAACTGAACTGAATTGAAGGACGGGGATCAGATCTATCAAGAGCTAAATATGATGATAAGGATTAGAGAACTCAAGATTTGTCCAATAGAAAGATCCATAAACCAGAGATTCTTAACTTGGATTTATTGGCCTTGTGGACCATGAACAGCCTTCAGAAGGTTTGTGGGGGTTTTGTGTTTTTTTCACGCCTTTAACTTGTATGCAGAATAATATATACTTCAGGGAGAAATTTGACCACCTATTTGCCTTCTCTTTTTCCCCAGTGAAAAGGAGCTACTGACTTAAAAGTGAAAATCCAACGTTTATTGACCCACATTCTTGTTGATCAGGGTACTATACATTTGTTGATGGGTTGTTCTCTACTTCTTCCAAAGTAGAAAGCTTGATGGTTTAGTTGAGCCAGAACCTGCTCTGCAAATCTGTTCGTTTTATTTCCTCTATCTCCTGGGCTTTCTCCATGTGGCCTGTTGTTAAGATCTCATGTTTTTAATGAGCAAGGAATTGGTGGCTGTTGGAGGCCAGAATCTCAGCTTATGAAGTACATTCTGTGTGGGAACACTTATCATAAGTACTGGGTGTATATGGTGAACAAGGTGACTTAGTTCCTGTTTTCATGGAGTATAGTCTAGTAGAGAAACAGCAATGTGTGCTGTGTGCTCAGTCACTCAGTCTTGTCTGACTGTGACCCAGTGGACTGTAGCCCATCAGGCCCTCTGTTCATGGGATTTCCCTGGCAAGAATACTGAAGTGGGTTGCCATTTCCTCCTCCAGGGGATCTTTCCCACCTGGGGATTGAACCCACATCTCCTGCATTGGCAGGCGGATTCTTTACCACTGAGCCACCAGGGAAGCCCTGTAGACAGCATCAAGTACAGTGTGTAAAATCAGAAAATGAAAATCACTGTCTGGGCTGAGAAGCTGGGAGAGAAATTATGTTCATACTTCCTCTTCTTTCTCTGTTGCCTTTAAGCAGCTTACCTGCATTGTGCTTTGCTTTTAGCACCTGCAGGGTAGAGGAAAAAGGACTAATTTCAAGACTAGTGATGCCCTGAAGTGGTAATTACAGCTTTAATCAAGTTTTACAGACTTCTTAAATGAGAGAGAGTTGAAATCTATAAATGAATGTATACCGTATGTGAAAAACCCGAATGTAAAGAAAAGCACAAATTTAGGTCTCCTAAGTTGATTTTCTCAGCAGTTCCATGTCAGTGCCAGGACCAACTATTAAAGTCCTGTAATCTTTCTCTCCCCCTTACCCCCTCTCCATTATCACACCTCACATGTAGTATAAAGTCATCTCTTGTGAGAGGGCGTTTCACCCATTCCTCACATGGAAGTGCTTCCCACCTCTGCACTTGGAATGGTCCCTGCACAGACGCAAATTCAGGCATGGTGTTGATTAAATCAATGGAGTTCGTGAGTAGGGAAGACATGCACAAGCTAGGAGTCTGGCACATGGGGAGAATCTGACATCTTGGCAAATCCAGGAAAGGGGCCAAGGGCACACATACTGGACTGTGGTGACAGAGTTTCAGAGCGTGGGAAAAAATAGGTAAGTAAGACGTTATTGTGGGGGAGGGGAATCAGTCGGCCCATGCAGAAAGTAGAGTCTCAACATCAAACTGAATTCTGAGCCAGAGAGTAACTTCACGTTCGCCCAGGCTGGCACCATGCCAACTTATGAACTCAAGCTGCATTCAGCAAAAGATGGGAAGTAGTTGACTGAGCTGGAGCAGGTTCCTAGGTACTTACTGCTTTTGTAACATGATGTCTTAAAGGTGGAGTATGTCCAGACGCCTTCATTAGAATGTTTATTGTAGTGTTATTGTAATAGGAAGAAACTGGAAACAAACTTGAATGAAGATATCTATTGATAGAGGAATAGTAATTGCTTGTGTATATTATGTGAAGAGCTTCTCAGGTGCCACAGTGGTAAAGAATCCACCTGCCAATGCAGGAGATGCCAGAAACATGGGTTCAATCCTTGGGTTGGGAAGATCGCCTGGAGTAGGAAATGGCAACCTGTTCTAATAATTCTTGCCTGGGAAATCCATGGACAGAGGAGCCTGGTGGGCTGCAGTCCATGGGGTCACAAAGAGTCAGACACAACTTAGTGACTGAGCACATATGTGGAACATCTCAGATAAATAAGAAGCTCATGTGTTAATGCTAGCTGAAGTAACAACCCCACACTAAACTAAACCAGCTGGTCTAATGCAAAAGCTTATTTCTGACACACATATAGTCCAGTACGTATGTCCTTGGTCCCTTTGGCCCAAGTTGACAGTTAAAGTTTGCCTCCTTCAGTCTTGTGGCACCACCGTCTTCTAGCGTCTGCATAGACTCTTCCTCTGGACCCTCTGCATTCAGCCAGCTGGTTATCTGAGAGGGAGAACACTACAGAAGCTGGCCAACTCTGGAAATTGTGTTTGTTACTTCTTCCCAGGTTGTGTTGGTCAAACACAGCCAGTTGACTAACCACAACTGAAATCAAGGAAGAAGCAATGGGATTAGTTGGCATCTAGCCACTCTCTGCTACAACTGGTAACTTTGGTTGCCGCCAGACCAGAGCTACTGACATGTACAAGGGATGTTCTCTTCTGCATATTTTGAATTTTATAAATCCAAATATTTCAATGGTTCAAAAGAAGTTAAGGGAGGACTGGTAAAACTATGATTCATCCATGCTGTGAAATATTACATAGCAGTTAGAGAGAATGAAGTAGGTCTATACATACTTAAGCCCTGGTGGCTCAGATGGTAAAGCGTCTGTCTACAATGTGGGAGACCTGGGTTCGATCCCTGGGGTGGGAAGTTCCCTGGAGAAGGAAATGGCAACCCACTCCAGTACTCTTGCCTAGAAAACCCCATGGACGGAGAAGCCTGGTGTCCATGGGGTCGCAAAGAGTCGAACACAACTCAGCAACTTCACTTTCACTTTCACACATCCTGGAGTGGAATGATCTATAATCAAGGTAAACAAGTTGTAGATAAATTTCTGCATTGACTTAGTTTGAGCTAGGATAACAAATTACCTCAGAATGGGTGACTTAAATAAAATTCTTTTCTCACAGTTCTGGGGTCTGGGAAATCAAAGATGAGGCTGCTGGCAGATCTGATGTCTAGCAAAGCTCTGCTTCCTGGTTTGTAGACCACCATCTCCTCATTGTATTGCATATGGCAAAGGCAGGAGCAAGCTCTGGTCTCCACTTAGGAGGGCACTAATCTCATTCATAAGCATTCCACCTTTGTGACCTATTTACCTCCCCAAAGCTCCACCTCCTAATATTATCACATTGAGGGTTAGGATTTCAACATATGAATTTGGGGCAGACAAACATTCAGTCTGTAATTTACATGTATATAAATATATGGAATAAGGTCTGGAAGATGCATGTAAGTTATAGACTGAATGTTTGTGTCACCCTCAAATTCAAATTTGGCTTTAAAATTTTACCTGTCTGGTGAGAGTGAAATGATCATCTCATTTTAGTTTTAATTTGCATTTTCTTAATTATTAACAAAGCTGGGCGCTATGTTCACGGGTCTCCAGAATACTTTTCGTGAAACAGACCTTAATGAATTGCTTTAGAGAATTACATTGCTAGTGTTACACAATATTATATTGTTTTCTCCTTACAGTTCAAACACTATACACAAAGCAGTACATATTTGATGATAGAGACAAAGTAACAGAAGTGTACATACCAGAGTGATTACACTCACAAAGAGGGCAAAAGTAGGCGCGATTGAATACAAAACAATTCAGTTTCAGGGAAACAAAACAATTCAGTTTGGTGGCTGGGGAAAAGGAAAGGGATGCACGTAAGATAGGGTACCCAAGACTTCCAGGATTCGTTTAGTGTGCTGTTTCTTAACTTGGTGATGCGGACAGACGTGCTCATCAGTAGTGCTCATCAGCTATCCCCAGATGGTGTCCTTTTAGAGTATATTTCATAATTTCAAAGTTTGGTTTCTCATGGCTCAGATAATAATATATGTACTACTCGATCTGCCTATCCCTTCTGAGCTGAAGGGAACGTCCGGCACTCTTTTCAGCCTGGTTTCTCTGTACCTCCCTTTGTTCAGGCCCTTCCTCCTTCCAGGAATGCCACCCTTCTTCTGCTCCACCCATCCAGGTCTTACTGGTCTGCCAGGTTCAGCTGACAGTCAGCCCTCCCTTCCCCCCTACTCGGACGGCTTTTTCTGAGGTTGTTCCAGGCCTGAGGGAAGTCATGTGCACTTATTACCTCACCCAGACCATTTCTGGGCACTTAGCCTGCAGTGCCAGGTAACCATAGACTTCTCTTTTTGTGAATATTCTGTATTTCAAATTGGGTTGTAGATCACCCATGAGGAGTGGGGGATACCCTGTCTTGCCAATAGAAGTAAAGGATTTGTGTGGAGTTTGGATCTTGGTGGTGGTGGATTGCCCACCTTAAGCCTTGCCAGCATGGGGACAATCTAGAAATGTATAAAGAGCTGCACTTCTTGCCTTTTTGGGAAAATTTTCAAAAATATATGTGCCATTCAGTACTCCACCTTAGGCAGGAGTTTCAGAATCTCTGAGTCACAGCTGTAGTTACAACATTGAAAAATATAAGTATCTCTCACTAAGCTCAGGAACTGAATAATCAGATTTATCTTCTGATAATTTGGTGTCCCATGCTCTCTGAACTTAGGGTAGATTTGGACAGCATGGTTCATCAAAGTAATACAAATTCAGATAAAAAGCCTAAGAGAATATTCATCACAACAGTTAAAGTGCCTGTAATGTGCCGGGTAGTGCGCTAAAGGATTATAAATATATACTTCGTGTAGTCAGTAACAGAGCTTTGTGAGGTGTCTATGCCAAGTTTACAGATGAGGAAACGAACTCAAAAAGCCTAAGAAACTTGCCTCCAGATATTCCTGGAAATACTTAGCACAGAACCTGGCTTGTAAATGCTCAGTAAGTAATAGCTGTTGCTCCTCAGTTGGTGGGACTAGAGTGAGAAAGCTTTATGGAACGTGGGGTTGAGCAACAGTTCCAGCCGTGTGTCTTGACTCAGGTCTGCTTGCTCAGGAAAAACAGGTTTCAGCCACCATCGTGTGATGTCATTCATATCATAGCGTCACCTGATTTATTTTTTTAATCTTTTAAGAAATGCATTTTGTTCACTTACTTTTGGCTGTGCTGGGTCCTCGCTGCTGCGTGGACTTTGGTTGTGGTGATCGGGGCTACTCCTAGTGGCCGTGCGTGGGCTTCTCATTGCAGTGGCTTTTCTTGTGGAGCACAAGCTCTCGGGCTCGCAGACTCAGGAGCTCCCAGGCTCGAGCACAGGCCCAGTAGTTGTGGCGCACAGGCTTAGTTACCCCACGGCATGTGGGATCTTCCCGCGTCAAGGATTGAACCCGTGTCCCCTGCAATAACAGTTGGATTCTTTGCCACTGAGCCACCAGGGAAGCCCCAGCCCTACCTAATTCCTTATTGCAATGTCTGGGGAAGGAAATAAAGACTTTCTCTTTGATTCTCGGTGGATTGTGAAGCCTTGTTTGCCTTTAGCATCCAACCTGAATGAGAGAGTTTGGGGTTCAGGAGTACCAAAAGTGGAGTTCTGCTGGACTGAACGTTGAGTTGGAAATTTCAGGACATCAAGGAATGGGGACAAAAGCACCCTGTCAGGCGTAGTGCGCATACATTTACGGATGGTTCTGCACATGCTCAGCTGTGAGCAGTCTGCCAGAAAATGGGACTGTCTTCTGTCATCCAAAGGGGCCTGGGCCCCAAAACTGATGTTACTTTCCTAGTGAGTGGCAGCAGACAGTGACAGAGGGAGGGCTCTCCATGCTCTTTGAGCAGAATCTAAGCTCTATCCACCCCATCCAGCAGACAGAAAGTTTTATCAGATTCTTCTGTTAACTCAGATTCTTCTGCTTCAGTCTTTTGGGGGAGGTGACTTGTTCTTGCTTAGTTGTAACTCACCCAAATCCGAGAGAAAAAAAATAATTTTAAAGATTTGGTTGCTTTGTGGTAAGCATTGTAGAATAGTTGGTGCTGTAATGGGCCTTCTTGTGCGCTTGACAAACCTCGGGACAGCCTGAAAGCAGGAAAACAAAGGAGAACTAACTGCATGTTGCACAAGCACCAAGTTTGTCGTCAGAATGAAAAGCTGTTGCATCTGGGAAGAAAAGCCTTTCTCAATATGGAGTTGGGTAATTTCACCTGGTAATGTATGCACGCATGGTGTGTTACTCACATTTCACCTGGCAGGGAGACCCAGGAAAGAAGCAAATTTGGAGTTCAAGAACTCCTTGGAAGGTCCTGGAAAAGCTTGTGCGTGTGTATGGGCATATTCAAACATGGCATTCTACATTAAGTATAAGTTACCAGTCTGTAGGAGATATATGACCAGGAGGGGAATGTGCCCTCAAACTGTGTAGGGAAAAGGAATGGATCTTAGGACCATAACCCCTGGATATAGAAAGGCTAGGGAAGGAATTTGCACTGAAGTTTTAGAGAGGTGGGCAGACTTGAAGGCCACAGAGTAGAACCTGCAACTGGCACGTTGGTACAAAGCATCCCAGGAAAAGGGGTCTTCATTTTTCAGCAGAGGGACTTGGCTGGCTGTCCAGTGGTAAAGACTCTGCACCTCACAGCAGGGGGTGCGGGTCTGATCCCTTGTCAGAGAACTAAGATCCCACATGCCGTGTGGTGTGGCCAAAACTTAAAACAACAAATTTTTTTTTTAACATAAAATTTGAGGGATGGATTGTTAATATAATTGTCCCTGGAGGGCCCCAAATTCACGGTTTTCCTGCAGCCCTTATGTCAAAAGCTGGTTCTTACTTGCTCAGATCGTGGTGTTCCTTGTATACTGTAGGGGTGAAAACTTACCTGTGATGTCTAGACCATGAGGGGAAAAAGGAAGAGGAAATAAAAGTAGCACTGCCTGCAGGTATGTGAGCAGAGAAATGGAAAAGGAAGAATAAGCAGGCAGGCATGCTCCAGGGTCCTCGTCTCCGCCATCTATTCTCCCCAGCACCCCCACCCCCAATCTTGAATAGGGGAAACTAGAAACATCTAAGACAGACAGGGCAACTATGAGGAATTCAGAATGTCAGAGGCTTGTGGGTTGCTTCCCCAGGTAAGGCTTGGGAGAGACTGCAAGCTGCCAAGAGAAGCCTTCCACTTGGCTTTGCATCATGTCCAGTATACTGAACAGTGTGACAGAGGGCAGAGCCTAAGCCGTGAATACCAGCATACCATATCCAGTTCCTCACAGCTTGTGCTCGGTCCACAGGAAATCAGAAGCTTCCCTGTGCCCCATGACAGCACTTGGAAGTGCCGTAGAGGCTGGTGTAGAGACTGGCTGTGAAAAGGCCTGCGGAGGGGGGATTTTATAGCAAAAGGCAAGCGGTTGGGGCCATGGACTTCAGCTCTGAGGGCTGGCATCTCACTCTAGAAGCCAGATGAGGTCCACTGCGTCCAGGTAATTCTGGAAGTTCAGAAAGGAAGCCAGGTGTTTCATGGCAGAGCTAGAAGACCTCACAGGAATCCAAAGCAACACTTTGCCTCTGCTGTGAGTTCACGTTTGAACCTCTGATTTCCTGAGCTCCAAGACCTTAGCTGTTTTTTTAAAAAGCTATTTATTTTATATCAGAGCATAGCCAATTAGCAATGTTGTGATAGTTTCAGGTAAAACAGCAAAGGAACCCAGCCATACATCTACGTGTATCCATTCTCTCCCAAACCCGACTGCCATCCAGGCTGCCACGTAACATTGAGCAAAGTTCCCTGAGCTATACGGTAGGTCCTTGTTGGTTATCCATTTTAAATACAGCCGTGTGTAATGTCGATCCCAAACTCCCTCCCTCTTCCCCGCTGGCAACCGTAAGTTCATTCTCTAAGTCTTTGAGTCTGTTTTTGTTTGTAAATAGGTTCATTTGTATACTTTCTTTTTAGATTTCACATATAAGGGATATCATATGATAGTTCTCCTTTGTCTACCAGACCTTCTTGGTAAGGTGAGGGGGGCAGGGGAGAGAAAGAGACCCGAGAAGCAGCATTTACTTCAGAGAGACCAAGTTACTCTGAAACATACTGTTTGAACCAAATCATCTAATATTCACCAGCAAGCCTAAATCTCCCCTTGCCACCTAGGAGGACAGGGGCTTATAGGAAAGATTAGACTACAGAAAACAAACAACATTGTCTTTGGACCTCTCAGAGTGTGAGTTAATACGCATCCCTGCATAGGAAGTGTCCAGTTAAGGCCAGCCTTTTGGTGGAGCACACAGATCCTCACAGCCAGCATGGGGGCAGGAAAGGGGAGCCTTTGTTCAGGAGCAGTAGTGATTTGAATCAGCGCATGGGCCAGTGTTCATCTGAAGAGTGGGCAGGACCCACAGCAGAGCAAGGAGGAGACCATCAGTGGACCTGATGGGACTGTGGTTGGCTGAGTGCGGCAGTAGGCTTGTAACAAACCTGTTTCGTCACTTAGGACCTCTTGGTTGCTGGTGTCAGAAAACCCAAACTGCATTAAGGATGCTAGCATTCCTGCTGTAACAGTAGCCAAAGTAGAAATCTCTTTCTCCTGTACCTAAAAGTTGAGTATAGACAATTTTGAGCTGATAGTTCAACCCAGTAATCAAGATCCCAGGCCCTTCCTACGCTGTGTCCGCTATCCTCAACATGGGGCTTCTAGGGGACTTCCCTGGTGGTCCAGTGGTTGAGACTGAGCTCCCAGTGCAGGGGGCCCGGGTTCCATCCGTGGTCAGGGAACTAGATCCTACATGCCTCAACTAAGACCCGGTGCAGCCAAATATTTAAAAACAAAACAGAGCTGCTAACTTCCACCACTGTACCCACATTCCTGCAGCCTGAAGGGGAGGGAAAGTAGAGGGCACACAATTTTGTTAAGGTCATGAACTATAAGTTGCATATATCACTTTCTCTTTTTTAAAATATTGAAGTATAGTTGATTTTTAGTGTGTTAGTTTCTGATGTATGGCTAAGTGATTCAGTTTATATATGTATATGCAAAGTGATTCAGTTATATATATATGCATATACTTTTTCATATATTTTTCTGTTACGGTTTATTACAGGATATTGAATATAGTTCCTTGTGTTATACAATAGGACCTGGTTGTTTATCGGTCCTGTATATAATAGTTTGCATCTGCTAATCCCAAACTCAATGCCTTCCTTATATATGTGAGCAACTCAATGCCAGAATCCTATTTTAAGGCCATTGCCGATACCAATTATGGTACTAATCAGGTCCCCAAAGGAAGTAAGGGGGATGCTCAAAGTGGATTATTTGAGGAGAGTTTAATAAAGGAGCTGTTTGCTAAGGCATGGACTGAGAAACCAAAAGGAATGTGCAATAGTCCTGGGTTGTCAGCCTCAGGAAACCAACCATCCCGAGGCCTGAAGGAGCAAGGACACAGAGGACTGCTGGAATGAGAGGGTAGGTAAAGGAGAGATCTACCTGAAAATAGCTGTGGCCTATAGTAGAAAGAAGTCAGCCCTCAGCAGCCCCACAAGAAAGGAGGCAAGGGAGTAAATATCCCAACTTTATTACTTCCTGTGCTTCCACCTTCTACTTGTGCTGACAGTTAGCCAATCCCAACAGAAACCCAGAAGGTAAGGGGAGCCTATTGATATAATTCTTGAAGATCAGTATCCAGGGACACAGAGCCTTGCAGAGAACAAGGGGAGAAGAAAACAGATAATAACTATCTAGAACACAACCCAAACTAGTTTAAACAAACAATTTACTGGCTCATAGAACTGCAAGAAGATCAAGCCAGTCAATGCTAAAGGAGATAAATCCTGAATATTCACTGGAAGGACTGATGCTCAAGCTCCAATACTTTGGCTACCTGATTTGAAGAGCCGACTCATTGGAAAAGACACTGATGCTGGGAAAGATTGAAGGCATAAGGAGAAGTGGGCGGCAGAGGATGAGATGGTTAGATAACATCACTGACTCAACGGACTTATATTTAAGCAAACTCCAGGAGATTGTGAAGGGCAGAGGAGCCTGGCATGCTGTAGTCCATGGGCTTACAAAAGAGTCGGACACGACTTAGTGACTGAACAACAACAACATATCTGAAAAGTCAAGCTGTAAGACTTAGAGCAGGGGTTCAAATGAGGCCATCAGTTTTTTCCCTCCATTCACAGGCTTCATATAAAGGCAGGATCTCCCATCATGCTCCACGATGGCTCTAAAACTTACCTTTTTCATTCAAGGGCAGTGGGATTTATCAAAGAATTCATTGGATCTCATTGAATCTGGTTGAAACATTTGGCATGCCTGAACCCATTGTGATGCTCAGCATCAAGGAGAGGTGTTGCTTGGTTTAGATCTGTGTCTGGAAATGGTGTTGAAAATCACAAAGCAAAAGCACGGCATGGAGCCTGAATGAAGAGAAGCAATGTTGATGTTAGGTAGTGAAAACACTGAGTACCCTATATCTCTCTTCCCAGATGTACCTATGAGTCACCTGTAGAATTTTATGAATTAGGCCTGCAGTGGGGCCTGAGATTCCTTATTTCTAGCAGATGGTATGATGCTGCCAGTCCAGGGACCACAGTTTAAGTGGCAAGATTCTACAGCTGCACTGTCTGATGGGGTAGCCACTGTCCCCATGTAGCTGTTGAGTGCTATAAATGCTGCTGCTGCTAAGTCGCTTCAGTCGTGTCCGACTCTGTGCGACCCCACAGACGGCAGCCCACCAGGCTCCCCCGTCCCTGGGATTCTCCAGGCAAGAACGCTGGAGTGGGTCGCTATTTCCTTCTCCAATGCATGCAAGTGAAAAGTGAAAGTGAAGTCGCTCAGTCGTGTCCGACCCTCAGCGACCCCATGGACTGCAGCCTTCCAGGCTCCTCTGTCCATGGGACTTTCCAGGCAAGAGGACTGGAGTGGGGTGCCATTGCCTTCTCAGGAGCACTATAAATGCGGCTAGTCTAATTTGAGATGTGCTGTAAGTGTGAAATACACACTGGATTTTAAAGACTTACTATGAGAAAAAAACCCACCTAAAATGTCATCAATAGTCTTTATACAGATTACATGTTGAAATGATATTTTAGATAGATTGGGTTAAATAAAATGTTAAAATTAATGTCACCTGTTTCTTTTTTACTTTTTTAGCATGGCTACTAGAAAATATAAAAATACGTATGTGGTTCACCTAGTTCTGTTGCATAACACTGTGTTCGTTATCCAACTCCTGAAGGCTGTAATTCTCAAAAGTACATGAAGTTGGGGTCCTTAAAACATTCTCACTGATGATACTCAAGTCAGAAGAGCCTCATAAAGCAGAGAGCTCATGAGAGTTAACCTCATGGGTCCTTGGACTTGGTGCACCCTCAGGATCTCGTGACCTCAGGGTTAGGACTTCACAGACTCAACTGATGCATAAGTGCTTAGGACCCGGGACACTAGAATGGGCCAGGCGGGGTTTGATCTGAGGAAACAGGAAATTCTGAGGATCCCAGAATCTCTCCTGTAGCCAGCAGTTACTTCTTTTCGCAATCTTGTTTGTGCACTTGCGTAAAGCAGAAATTTTCAGCATGCTTATCAGTTTCTCAAATCTATCCTGCGCTGGAGCCACTAAGCTAATCTTCTCTACCCTCTGGGTTCACCAGTCCTTTCCTGCCCAGACACAGGTACCCTGTTGCAGCCTGCATTTCAGGGCCTCTGTACTGAGCCTGGAGGGATCTCACCTATCAGTCTGCTCGCCCCTAGATGTGCCCCTCACTTTTCCCATTTGTATCATTCCCTTACTGCTTGAATCTCCTCCGCTGCCAGGTCTCTACTCCACCAGTTTCGCCGCCTTTCAAAGCCAACTTCAAGGTTATCTGCCTCTTATAGAGGCCTGTCTTCAGGTCTTACAGGACACATTGCCTTTGGCACAAATCAGCATACATGCTATGGAAGGCTGTGTGGTCTAATTCTTGAGTTATTTGGGTTTTCCTGCATTTTTGTCTTGATTCATTGCCTGGGCTTTACGTTCCTTGAGGCAAGAGCCCTGGGTAGTTTCTGTTTATATTCTGCTTTTGACCTGGACCAAGATAATAAGCAGGTCCTCAAAAACAAAATTTGGTTCATTTTCTCAACATAGAATGCTGATTGAAAATGCACAGATTTTTACATATGCATGAATATATGTTTCCAGTGATCATTTTTATATTTAAAATAGTTCTTTTGAAAAAGCAGGATGGCAGCTAGATGCTGAAGAGGATGTGGAAAAAGAAAACTTGTGCAATGCCAGAAAAGTAAACTGGTACAGCCACTACGGAGAACAGTATGGAGGTTCCGCAAAAGATTAAAATAGAACTGCCATATGGTCCAGCAGTTCCACTTCTGGGTATATGTCCAAAGCAAATGAAAACACTCTGTCAGAGAGATACCTGCACCCCCATGCTTATAGCAACATTATTTGCAATAACCAAGATGTGGGAACAACCTAAGTGTCCATCAAGGGCTATATGAGTGTGTTTATGTGTGGTGTGTGTGTGTGTGTGTGTGTGTGTACACATGCTTCATCTGTGGTGGCTCAGACGGTAAAGAATCTGCCTGCAATGCAGGAGATCTGGGTTTGATCCCTGGATTGGGAAGATCCCCTGGAGAAGGGGATGGCTACCCGCTCCAGTATTCTTGCCTGGAGAATTCCAGGGACAGAGGAGCCTGGTGGGCTACAGGGGGTTGCAACGAGTCAGATACAACTGAGTGACTAACACTGTCATCCATTAAAAAAGAAGGAAATTCTGCCATTTGGGACAACATGAATGGACCTTGAGGGCATTATGCTAAGGGAAATAAGTCAGACAGAAAAAGACAATTTATGATCTCAATTATATGTGGAATCTAAACAAACAAAAACAGACTCAGAGAGATCAGATTTGTGGTTACTAGAGGTGAATGTTGAGGGGAGGGGGAATTAAAGTGGTTAGAATGTACAGGCTTCCAGTTATAAGATAAATAGCTATTGGGGTTATAATATATAGCATGATGACTGTAGTTAACAGTGATGTGTGATATACGGAAAAGTTAAAAGAGAGTGTATGCTAAGAGTTCTCATCACAAAGAGAAAAACATTCCTCTTTTGATCTATACAAAATGATGGATGTTAACTAAAGTTACTGTGGTAATCATTTCACAAAATATACGCAGGTCAGATTGTGCACCTTAAACTTACATAGTGCTGTATGTCAGCCATATCTTCATAAAACTGGGAGGGGGGACAAGATGGAAAGTTAAGCTTTAGGCATTGCATAAGCACCCGGGAGCTTTTGTTTTTTTTACTTCATTTTTATGTTAAAATTTTTAAAGTTTTTTATCAAGATAATTATAGACTCACAGGAAGTTGCAAGAATAGCACAGAGAAGTTTCTGAACCCTTCACACAATTTCCCCCAGTGAATACATCTTATGTAACTAGAGTACAGTGTCAAAACCAGGAACTAGACATTGGTATAATGTGTGTATGTGCAGAACTTTGCCGTTTTTACTATGTGCAGGTCTGTGTAACCACCACCACAATCAAGACATAGAACTATTACAAGACCTTAAAACCTCCCTCTGCTACTTCTTTATAGCACACCCATCCCCTTCCCCTGCAACTACCCCTGACTCCTGAGAACCACTAATCAGTTCTCCATCTCATCCATTTCCATTTCATTTTGATTTATTGATAGTTTTTGGAGCGTCTCTCTTTGTGTAGATATTTAGGTGTGGCACTGTATATACATAACTTAGCTCGGTTCTGCTTGTGTTGACCTGACCAGTTTCAGTGAGGGATAGGAACCCTTCTTTAAGCCCCTTTACTCGCCCCAGTTTATAACTGTCTCAAATATTTTCTGTATACAAATTGAGGTCTTCCATGGTGGTCCATGGTTAAGACTTTGCGCTTCCACTGCAGAGGGCATGGATTTCATCTCTGGTTGGGGAGGTTCCACATACCACGCAGAGTGACAAAAAAGGAAAAAAAAAAAATAAAAGATTGAGAATCACATCGGATGATATGTGAGTACTCAAGATAGAGGATGCTGGACCGGACCTCATGCGCTTTGATCGTTTTAGGAAAGAGGAAACAGAAGGGACCACAGAGTCCCTCCTCCCAAGTTTGAGCAGATGTAAATACTCGAAATAGAGATTACCGCAGTGCTTATCACCTTCTGTAATCTGCCCTGCACACAACTACTAACCTTTTGCTTAAACCATCAGATACGATTTAGAAAGCTGAAGAGGAAATGGAAAACATTGTATTAAAATATTTTTACTCTTTTGTTCTTCCTTCTTGGTAGTCCAAGATTCCTTTTCCGATCATTTATTTTTTGCTTCATAAACTTCTGTTAGCTATTTTTTAAGAGTACAACTGCTGATGACACATTCTCGCAGTTTTTCTTCATCTCAGCATGTCTTAATTTCCTCTTCATTTCTGATTTTCTCTGCATATGGGATTTTGAGTTGACAGCTCTTTTCTTTCAGCACTCGGAAAATCTTGTGCCACTTCCCCTGACTTCCTTGGTTTCTGATAGGAAATTTGACCTCATTCAATTTTTTTTTTTTCATCATAGGGAAGTTGTCATTTCTCTAGCTACTTTCAAGATCTTTTCTTTGTCTTTAGTTTTCAGAAGTTTAACTATGTGTATCTTGACATGGATTTCTTTGGGTTATCCTATTTGGGATTTTATAACCTTCTTGAATCTATATGTTTATGTCTTTGCCATATTTGTAAAATTTTAGCCATATTTATTTGAGTATTTTTTTAAGCTCCACTTTCTTCCTCCTCTACTTTTGAGACCCCAAAGAACATAAATACTAGATATTTTCTTACAGTTCCACAGATTCCTGGGAATGTGAATTTTTTTCTGTCATCTCTTGTTCAGATTAGGTGATTTCTATTATTCTTTTTTAAAATTTATTTATTTTTTAATTGAAGGATAATTCCTTTACAGAATTTTGTTGTTTTCTGTCAAACCTCAACATGAAACAGTTCATGCTGAGCCATAGTTCATTTTATTATGGAACTCATCTAGTAAGATTTTTATTTCAGTGGATTTTTTTTCAGTTTTAAAATTTCAATTTAGTTCTTAATCTGTTTTGTTTCTTTGCTGAGATGCTTTTCATTTGTTTGAAGTACATCTGTAATACCTTACTGAAGCATTTTTACACTGGCTGCTTAAAAATCATTGTCAGATAATTTTAACATCTGTGTCATCTTGGGGTTAACAACTGTTGGTTATCCCTTCTTGCTTAAGTTGAGATTTTCCTGGTTCTCAGTATAAAGAGTGACTTTCAGTCCTGGACATGTAGAGTATTATGAGACTCTGGATAGATATTTAAATCTTCTGTTTTTAATGGCTGAGTAATACTCCATTGTGTATATGTACCATAGCTTTCTTATCCATTCATCTGCTGATGGACATCTAGGTTGCTTCCATGTCCTGGCTATTATGAACAGTGCTACATACATTTGAATCAGTTCTAATGAGGCAGATGAAACTGGAGCCTATTATACAGAGTGAAGTAAGCCAGAAAGAAAAACACTAATACAGTATACTAACGCATATATATGGAATTTAGAAAGATGGTAACGATAACCCTGTATGCGAGACAGCAAAAGAGACACAGATGTATAGAACAGTCTTTTGGACTCTGTGGGAGAGGGCAAGGGTGGGATGATTTGGGAAAATGGCATTGAAACATGTAAATTATCACATGTGAAACGAATCGCCAGTCCAGGTTCAATGCATGATACTGGGTGTTCGGGGCTGGTGCACTGGGATGACCCAGAGGGATGGGATGGGGAGGGAAGTGGGAGGGGGGTTCATGATGGGGAACACATGTATACCTGTGGCTGATTCATGTCAATGTATGGCAAAACCAATACAAAAAAATAAAATAATAGCAGAATATAGCTACAAAAAAAAATTAAAAGCAAAATGCAGCAATTCCACTTCTGTTTACTTACCCCCAAAATTAAAATCAGTATCTCAGAGAGAAAAAAAAGAATCTTCTGTTTTAGCAGGCTCACTCTGTCACCACACCGATGCTGTCAGAAAGAGGTCAAAGTTCGGGTTCCCAGCTCAGCCTCTGTTGCCGGCCTAGGAAGTAGGGAGGTACACGTGTGTGCTTAATCTCTCAGTTGTGTCTTACTCTGTGCAACCCTGTGATCTGTAGCCCGCCAGGCTCCTCTGTCCATGGGATTCTCCAGGCAAGAATATTGGAGTGGGTTGCCATTTCCTTCTCCAGGGGATCTTCCCAACCCAGGAACTGAACCCAAGTCTCCTGCCTTGGCAGGTGATCTTGTTAGCACTGAGCCACCTGGGAAGCCCGTGGGGAGGTGGAGTTGGTGCCTAATTACTGCTGGGCTAGTGCAGGAGTTCAGGCTGTCCACTAAGCCTGTGAGTAGGCCACCCCGGTGGGGGGCAGGATGCCTTGCTAACTGCTGCCTGATGGCTTGCACCGACAGCGGAGGAGGCCATTGCTGCTGGTGGTGATGACAGCCCTGACTGCTAGACCTCCTGACAGCTCCCTGCAGACAGGAGTGGGGCCCAGGCTCCTGGTGTGCCTGGGCTGGCAGGGTGTGGGTAGTATTACCTGCACAGTGTTCCTGTGGTTAGGCTAGAGTAGATTGTCTTAAAGTATTTTTTCTTATTAGGCTGCCCCTTCCTGGCTAGAAAGAGCAGGACTTTTTTTTTTTTTTCTTTGTCTGTACCCATGTTTGTAGGTTACTAGCTTCTCCAGTGCTCAGTCTGAGATATTCGAAACAAAAAGAAAAACCTGGGAATCATTGCCATGTCTTTCTCTGAGTCCCAAGACCACTAGCCTGTTTATTTTCCTCTCTGTCCTTTGAAGTCTTTATTTATTTATATATCTCTATCTTGGGGGGAAAAAATGGCAACCCACTCCAGTATTCTTGCCTGGAGAATTCCATGTGGACAGAGGAGCCTGGCGGGCTATAGTCCGTGGAGTTGCAAAGAGCTGGACTTGACTGAGTAACTAACACTTCCACTTTCTTTCTAGTTATCTATCTATATCTCCCAGGGCCGGTTAAGCTGTACTTTGTAGAGGGCCTGGGGAGAGGTGTGTTTATTCCATATCTGGTACTTCCCCGGTACCAGGAGTCCCCAGGGACTTATGGACCATGTCTTCTGTCTCACCTGGCGAACAGCAGACGGTGGGGACAATGTTCACCTGAAATGATGGTGACTCCCTCCTCCCGCACCTCCCTACCGGCTCAGTGGCTCTGCCTGTGGTCTACTCTGTGATTCTGAGTTCACCCTCTGGAATTTGGGATCCTTCCAGCCTGGTTTGAACAGGCATTCTCCAGTTTTCTACCACTTGCCAGTTCCTGGCCCAACCACTCAGAATTCCCTGTCAGCCAGAAGCCTACAAAGGCTGCTTCTGGTGTCTTGAGGGCAAGAAATCTATCCGTGCCTCCCAGGCTGGAGACATTGTCCCCTTTGCTACAGAGCAAGGCTTGCAGGGCGACTGCTGAGCAGCCATGTTGCGTCTCCCTTCTTACAGGATCAGTAATCTGGTCCTTCTGTCTCAAATGTCATGGAGTTACTGAGAATCTCTTTTAACTTAAGGAAAAATATTTTTGAGTTGAAGAAAATATTTTCAGTATATTTCTAGTAAGACTCAAAATTAGTAATTTTTAAAAAGCCAACTATCCAAGATGAGATTTTCAGATGTCTGGGAATATATTATCAAACTTTTCCTCCACTTTCCCAACGAGGCAGGAAACAATTATTTTCTTTTATGTTTCCGTCATTCCTAATGAATGATTTTGAAATACCCACCTTAGGGAGATACAGGAAGAGAGACTTTTGTGCAAGCGGAGTAGCAGCGATGCTTGTACTTTTTAACTTAAAACATTTTTTAATTATGAAAAATTTTAGACACATGAGCAGAGAGAAGAAATGCTCCTCCAGTTTAATAACTGCTATTAGTCACATTTGCTTCATATAGCCTTTGTTATTTTTTCTCTCTTAATTATTTAAAGGCGAATCTAAGACATTACCCATTTCATAACAATGTGCTTCAGAATTAGTCTTTAACAAAGTGTTGATTTCCTTTATGTAACCACAATGCTATATCACATCTGAAACAAATAGTGATAATTCTTTAGCATCATCTAATACCCAGATTTCCCCAGTTGTCTGTTTTTTTAGTGATAAAATATCTATAACATAAAATTTACCATAGTAACCAATTTTTAAGTATACTGTTCAGTATGTTGGGTTTTTTTTGGCGGGGGGGAGGTTGTCATATATTTGTACAACCATCTCCAGAACACTTCATTGTGCAAAACTGAAACTCTGTACCCATTAAACAACTCTTTTTTTCAAATAATATTTGAAATTGCCTTTTAAGAAAATTGAAGTAAAGTTAATTTACAGTGTTGTATTAGTTTCAAGTAAAGTGAGGTGATTCTGTTTTATGTGTGTATGTATTGTTTTACCATTCTTTAAACAACAACCCTTCATTCTCTCCTTCCCACAGGCCCTGGAAACCACCATTCTATTTTCTGTCTCTAAGAACTTGGCTGGTCTAGATACCTTATATAGGTGGAATTATATAGCATTTGTCTTTTTGCAACTGGCTCATTTCACTTAGCATAACGTCCTCATATTGCAGCATGTGTCAGAATGTCATTCCTTTTAAGGATGAACACTATTCTGTTATATGTATATAACACCTTTTGTTTATTCATCTGTCAGGGGATACCTGACTTGCTTACTCATTTTAGCTGTTGTGAATAATGCTCCTATGAATATGGGTGTACACATGTCTCTGATATTAGCACCCTGCTTTCCATTCATTGGGGTTTATACACAGAAGTGGAATTGCTGAATCATATGGTATTTCTAATTTTTTTGGAAATTGGCATACCACAGCAACTGTACCATTTTACATTCCTGCCAACACTGCACAAAGGTTCTAATTTCTCTACATCCTCATCAACACTTGTTATTTTCTGAGTTTTTTGATAGTAGCCATCCTAATGGGAATGAAATGGTATTTCATTGTGGTTTTGAATTGCATTTCCCTAATGATAGCATCTTTTCATGTATTTTCTTAGTCACTTGTGTATCTTCTTTGGAGAGATGTCTATTCAAGACCCCTGGTCATTTTTTTTTTTTTTTAAACGTGATAGTTTTGTTGCAGCTTTTTAAACTATTTTTTAAAATTCATTTTTGGCTGTGCTGAGTCTTCGTTGCTGTGCGTAGGCTATTCCCCAGTTGCAGGGAGCAGGGGCTCCTCTCTAGCAGCAGTGCTCGGGCTTCTCACTGCGGTGGCTTCTCTTGTTGCAGAGTGGAGGCTCTAGGCGCCCAGGCTTCAGTAGTTACAGCTCGTGGACTCGGGCATGCAGGCTCTGTAGCTGTGGCGCACAGGCCTAGCTGCCTTGTGGCATGAGGGATCTTCCCAGACCAGGGCTCGAACCTATGTCCCCCTTCATCGGCAGGTGGACTCCCAACCATTGCACCACCAGGGATGGTGTGCTCATGTTTTAATTGGGTTGTTTTTTTGTTAAGAGTTCTCATATATTCTATATATTGTCCTCTATCACCCCAAAACATTTTTTTTTAAGTATTTATTTATTTGGCTGCTGTGCCAGGTCTTGGTGCGGTTCGCAGGATCTTTTTTAGTTGCATCATGCGAGATAATGATGTGTGGCGTGTGGGATCTATTAACAGTTCCCTGACCAGGAATCAAACCTGGGGCTCCCTGCATTGGGAGTATGGAGTCTCAGCCTCTGGGAAGTCCTCCAGAATATCTCTTTATAATTAATGTGTTTGAACTAGGATTGAACAAAGTCACACCGTATCGGCATAGTTTATTGTCCAATCTGGAGGAGATCCCTCTCCCTCTCTTTCTCTCGCTCTTGATTCTGTTGGAATCCAGGTCCGTTGTCATGTAGATTTGTAATCTTGTATTTAATCTCTTCTGCTGCCCTCCAAAACTTGCCTTGGATAATTGCGGCACTGAAGTTTCTCTTGAAAAAAGAGGATTGCTCTGTCAAAATTTCTTAGAGGACTAAACCAAAAGTGGGAAGAGGAAGCTTTCTTAGTATCTGGGAACCTGCCTGTGGGGAGGTGGGCACTGGAGGAAGGTGGAGGGGTGTGAGGATCAGACGGGAGTGAGGTGAGCACATTCGGGTCACCATCATGACCTGAGAGAACGGGGGCTTTTCCTATGATGTAACGTGTTACCCAGAAACCCCTCACCATGACCAGGAGCAGACCCAAAGATTGTCCCCGCCCACAGCCCTGGGGGTACTAGGCAGATCCCAGGGGCCCTGCTGGGACCACACTGAGGCTGTGTTCCCAAGGGGCCACTAGAGAGGAAGGTCTGGCCTCGGGGCTGCTCTGAACACAGGGGGTTTTCCAGGAGTGCTAGGGGCAGGGCTGGGATGCCTCCAGCATCCACAAGGCTCAGGAGCCAGGACATGGTAACAGAGGTCGCTGATAATCTCTGGGCACTCTAAAAGATCACCAGACTCGTCTCTGGGATTAGGATTATGGGTGGTTTTTCTTCCTTTGTATTTTCCAATTTTTCTCAAGGGAACAGTAAAAAAGTAGTGCATTCTATTTAAAAACAGATCAACTCCTTTAGGATTAACAAAGACATGCCCCAGGATGGCCATTCTTAACAACTGAGTTCTCCAGGGATCTGTGATCTAGAATGGGGATCTTATCCAAACTCTTCTTGGAGCCTGGAAGAGCAGCCCTGTCCCACCCAGCATGTGGCTGATTCCCCGGCAGACCCGGCTTGGCAGAGGAAAGCAGTGTCCCCAGCGTCGGGAGCTGAGCTGCTGTTTCTAACTTTGTCTGCAGCCCTGGTGAGGCCTGTGGTGGAGCCCCAGCCTTCAGGAAGCCCCTGCCAGACCCACTTGAACCTCCCCAAGGGGCCAGTTTTTCACACCCGGCAGAGCCTTATCCTAGGTTACTGCTTCCATACTCTTTCCAGACAGAAATGAAACCTGCTGCTCCCAAAGTAGAGACTCTTTATTATAAACCTAGGATACAGAAGGGGGCAATTACAAACAGAGGCCTTTCTCAGCTCTCTTTGACCTTCTCACAATGGATAGAAACAGGTTTGAAAGATACCTTTTTGAAATTGTTGTAAAATATTCCCCAGTATCAAAGGGGATAGGCACCTGGTAGCTAAGTGCTCCATGAGAATCAGGCAGAGTGGGGCCTCTGACCCTCCTGAGACCCCGAGGGAAGGTGCTTTGCCCCCAGCCCTCACTGAAGGCACAGCAGAGAAGACATACACTTGCTTTTAGATTTAGGGTCCTGGGCTCCATCCTGGGACAGAGACCTAAGACCATGACCATTCCTCCTTGAAGGAGAGGTGAAGAGAAAAGAACATACAACTCTCCCGAGGAGAGAAAAACAGCTGTCGCAGCTAACCTGTTGTGTGAGTTCAACAGCTCTTTTCCTTGCTCTGCGCTTCACTGAAGGTGTAAATGCTGGTACAGTGGGTCCTTTCCAGAATCTGGTCCCAGTGAAAAAGGAAAACAGAAAAAGAAGACAAGAGGGTCCCATGTTGTCCAGAGTTAGGATCCCCTTGTGGTGGGACTATCCTACCAGCTGTTTCTGGGAGCTGTGCCCAGGGAAATGTGTGCATGAAGATGCCTGTATGTCTGTGCGTGAGGGTGCCAGTGTATGTGTCCCTGTGTCTCGGCGTGTGAGCTTGTATGTGTCCATGTGCCCACAAGCTTCGGGGCAGGAGGCTCTTATGTGGTCCCTGTAAACTAGTTCCAGCAAACGTGGTAAGGCAGTTACGCAACAGAAGACTGGTGGGAAAGTTCTCTCTGTGAGTGGGCCCCAGAAAGAAAGACTTCCTGCCCACACCACCATGATGACCTAGCCCCAGAAACCAAACTTGATGGAGAGGCCAGAAGTCGGGCTCCTGTATTGTGCAGGGCAGAGCTGAGAGAACCACAGGCCCTCGACAGGTGGAAGTGAAAGGCAGCCCCAGGAGCGCAGGCCAGACTCTTGGGGACTTACCACGCTGAAGGTGAGCAGAGGCTGGGAGGAGTCAAAAAGGCAGATGAGAGGTGCGCCCATGGGGGATCAGGCTCAGTGCAGCCTGCTTCGCCCTCTGTCCCCTGGTGCAGGGGGAAGTGGGGTGTGAGGTGTGGGGCCCCGAAGCACTGTGGAGGCAGCTGCACAGCAGCACCCTGGTCCCAGCAGCGGCCAGATGGCTCTCAACCAGGAGACTCAAAACAGTGCTTCACTGTTTCCCACAATGATTCAAACACAGCGACTGCCTGTTCTCCCCACCCCGCTTAGTTCTCAGGCAGAGAAACTGAGGCCCAAGACGGATGGAGGGGTCAGAGCTGGCTCTTCTGGTCTTCTGCTTAGTCCCAGCCCCCTGTGGTTTCCACCATCCTGGCTGATAACTCAGCAAGCGGGCGTGCCACGTGTTCTATGCAGGACATGAGAGGTGCTGTCCAGATATGGACCATGGCTGCAGCTGTGTCCATGGAGCAGGCATGTCCAGCGATCGAGAGGCCAGCGGAGCAAAGATCCCCCTACAACTGCGGGTGGAGGCAGGGGTAGAAGGAGATGTACAGGCACACAGAGGCACGCACTCCCAGGGGCTTGGGCAGTTCAGGGCATGGACAGGGCCTTGGCGAGGCGAGTCCAGAACCAGTTCTGGGTGCAGGGGTTGGTGTAGTCACAGACAGTGATGAAGCGCAGGATGCTGGGGAACTCTTTCTTCATTGGCTTGTACTTGATGGGGATCAGTCGCTTCTGATGGGCACCTGCAAGCCAGAGGGGGCAGAGCTTGCTCCAGGCTCTCTGCCATCACGGGGCTGGACCAGTCCTCCAGTCAGGGGTTAACAATAGCCCTTTCCCAATAAGAACCCCTGGTGCCTATTCACCTACACAAAAGGCACTCCTATGCACACACACTTAGGTGTGTAGAGACCTGCCTGAGTTCCCTGATGCTACATTCATGGCCCTTAAGGAGGGATGGCTGGCATCTCGAGGCCCTGCCCACTGCTCTGTGGCAGGGCAGGGCTGAGCTCACCTGGAGAGAGGCTGAGTGCAAACTTAGTCTGGAAATCACATTCCTTGCTTTGCAGGTATTCGTCAGAGACCACCACCACCATCCGACGGCACCTAGGGGAGAGTGGGCAGGCTACAGGCACCGTGGTGACCCACCAGGGGACAGCCTTGGGAGGATCCCACTGTGCCAGGCTAGACAGGGGCCGGCCGGGAGGACCCCAGCATGGGGATCCCTGGCAGGGCTTTGCACACCCACCCACTTGCCCTGCGGCCACGTAGCCAACCTCTTCTCAATGAGTTCACTGGCGATGGACCAGACACAGGTGCCAGGCAGGACGTCACGGTCAGACACGCACAACTTCAGCCGATAGTTTGTCTGTTCCAGCTGCCGGATCATCTCGTGGACAAACTCAATATCGCTGGGGCAGTAGCAGATGAAGGCATCAAAACACTCGGGCTTTTGCCCTGGGTGCGAGCACAATGGGATGGTCAGAGCCCTCCAGGAAGGCTGGGGATGAGCCCAGCCAGGTGCCCCCAGCCTAAGCGACCCTGGTCCTGGATCCTACCCAATCGAACAATACGTACCTCCTCTCCACCCGAGACAAGCCCTAGTAGCCGTGAGCTAGACGCATCACTTCTCATATGCGAAACTAGAGGTTGGACTATTATTATTCCCGTTTCTTAGGAAACTGAAGCTCAGAGAGATTAAGTGACTTGCCCAAGCACAACCCATCTGCTTCCAACACTCATGCTCTTAACACCACAATGTCCTATGGCCCAGAGGGGCAGGACTGGGCCCTTACCTAGGGGGTCGTCGCGAATGGTGATGCCTGCCATGTCATTTATCCGAGTTATGCTGCTGTCTATAGAGTCCACCTGTAAAGGCTTCTCAGATGCCTCCTGCTGCTGCTTCAGAATATACTTTTGGCAGTCCTCCTCTGTAGGGAAGAGACAAGGTGTGGCCAGCTCCCCAAGGGTACCCCATGCCTTTACCCACAGTCAGGATCCAGCCCCGGCCCCACCTTCCTGGCTGTGTTGTGCCCCAGGGCTTCTCCAGCCCACTGGTGCCATCCACAGTTCAACAGCTCTGAAAAGGAGAGCTCCCACCTGGCTCTGGCCATCCTAAAAGGATATCAGTGGTGTTCTGGCTATGAGAGAAGCCATCAGGGTCAGGCTTGTGCCTCTGCCCCTTTCCTCCCCCCACCCCTGCCTCTTAAGGCTCCTGAGAATTAAACCCAAGGTCTCCTCTAGGATCCACTGCTGATGCGAGCAGAGCATGAAAGAGGCGCTCAGGAGACCTGGTGTTTATATGCAGCAAGGGCAGCACCCCAACCAAACACGGTATGCCTGTCTGTGGGCCACTGTCCCCACACCTGTGCAAGTATATTGTGCGTCAGAAAGTGGCAGGAAGGGGTGCATTTTCTAGGGACCTGAGATTTCCAAGACTGTCAGCTTTCAGCCCCTTCCCTGCTTATTGTTTTACTTGAAGCAGTCCCTAGCACCCCAACAGAGGACCCGGATTCTGACTCCTGGTCCTATGTGAAAGCTTTGGCCTTAGCGGTTTCCTTGCGCCTTTCCGGGCCTTCGCCTCCTTTCTCCAGCCCCTGTCATCCCCGGTATTGAAAGAGGGAACTAGTCTTGCACGGTTTCTCCTCTGCGGGCTGTCTCCAATGTCTCCCTTGCTACCCGCAAAGTACCACGCCACCCCGCCGCCTCCGAGGAGCGATGGGTCCCTCCGAGGAGGGACCAGTGAAGGTCAGGTCCTTCATCTCCCGCTCCCACATCGGATGTGAGGCCGGAAAGGGGGCTTCCTCACCGATGCTGGGTCCCAGTTCCATCAGCACGTCGTCGCGGCCGAGCTTGGCGAGCAGCTCGAGCAGGCGGCCCACTGAGGCTCCCGGACGTCGCTGCCAGTCGTCCAGGAGCCTGCTCGTGGGGTCGGCGTACTTCTCCAGCTGCTGGATCTCCAAGTACTCGAAGTCCATCGCCTCCGCCAGCACGGTCCAGTCGGCCGCCACCGGCGCCCGCACGTTTAGGAAGAGCGACAGGCGGCGCCGCACTCGTACGTTGAGCGCTGCCAGGGGCAGGGAGGACAAGGAAGCCGCGGGGAGCGCGGACCCCGCGCGGGGTACTCCTTCAGCCATGGCGGGCTGCCGCGGGAGCCGCCGCGCAGTCGAGTCGCGTCCTGGGCCTGTGCTTCCTCCTTCCCCTTCGGCCGCCCCGCCCACCTGGTCCCGCCCCGCCGGTCTCTCTTTCCGAGAAGCACCGCCCTGCCCTACAATCTGGAGCCCCAGTAGATGTGCGGAGGCGGGGGGCCCCCCATCACTGCCTTCGAGATCTCGGGGCGGGGGTGCTGGGGATGTGGGGATCCGGAATCCGCCTTTTGAGGTGTTCTGAGCTCCACCCATCAGTCCACTAGAGTCTGGCGCGGCGGTGGGACGATGACTTTACTTCCGCGTTTACAGGAAAGACGGGACTTAATCTTTGGGAAGTGGGGGAGTTACCTTCTTTCCACTGGGGATCTGAGGGATTCAGGTGGTGCTGCGCTCGAGGATCACGGGGAGGGGGCACAGGGACAGGCCTCGGTTCTGCCTCCCCCCACCCCCCGCAATTTGGGGGAGCACTCCTGCCCGTAGGACTTTGGGGACTCCCTGGCTGTACACTCGGACATGGAGGAGGGAAAGGGCATACTGCCTTGTGGCGCCAGAGGCATGCCACGGCCGTGCCCTTCAAAAGTGGGGAGCACAACCGCTCCCTGCGTGTTTGAGGGTAACAGGACACCTCAGCCTTAGGTGTCTGAGAGAATCCCAGTACTACCCTCTGGGGTCTAGGGGAAAACACTGACATTGGGAGTCAAGTGGGCACCTGGCTTCGCTCTTTAGGGGGCAGGGGACAGCTCAGGACCTGGAGAGCTTTGGTTCATTCACTCATTCAATAGGTATTTATTGATCACCTATTAAATGTCAAGTATATTTCAAGCACCCCGGATACAAAGTCTTTCCCTGCCTTGGTGGATACCCCAACCTAGTGGGGTAGGTGGGCACTAATCCCAAATTGACTGTAAAATTTGTTTTTAAAAAATGTGTGTATGAAAGGCAATCCCAAAGAATGCTCAAACTACTGCACAATTGCACTCATCTCACACGCTAGTAAAGTCATGTTCAAAATTCTCCAAGCCAGGCTTCAGCAATACGTGAACCATGAACTTCCAGATGTTCAAGCTGGTTTTAGAAAAGGCAGAGGAACCAGAGATCAAATTGCCAACATCTGCTGGATCATCGAAAAAGCAAAAGAGTTCCAGAAAAACATCTATTTCTGCTTTATTGACTATGCCAAAGCCTTTGACTGTGTGGATCACAATAAACTGTGGAAAATTCTGAAAGAGATGGGAATACCAGACCACCTGACCTGCCTCTTGAGAAACCTATATGCAGGTCAGGAAGCAACAGTTAGAACTGGACATGGAACAACAGACTGGTTCCAAATAGGAAAAGGAGTATGTCAAGGCTGTATATTGTCACCCTGCTTATTTAACTCATATGCAGAGTACATCATGAGAAACGCTGGGCTGGAAGAAGCACAAGCTGGAATTAAGATTGCCAGGAGAAATATCAATAACCTCAGATATGCAGATGATACCACCCTTATGGCAGAAACTGAAGAGGAACTAAAAAGCCTCTTGATGAGGGTGAAAGAGGAGAGTGAAAAAGTTGGCTTAAAGCTCAACATTCAGAAAACGAAGATCATGGCAACTGGTCCCATCACTTCATGGGAAATAGATGGGGAAACAGTGTCAGACTTTATTTTTTGGGGCTCCAAAATCACTGCAGATGGTGATTGCAGCCATGAAATTAAAAGACACTTACTCCTTGGAAGAAAAGTTATGACCAACCTAGATTTACCAACAAAGGTCCGTCTAGTCAAGGCTATGGTTTTTCCAGTGGTCATGTATGGATGTGAGAGTTGGACCGTGAAGAAAGCTGAGCGCCGAAGAATTGATGCATTTGAAGAGTGGTGTTGGAGAAGACTCTTGAGAGTCCCTTGGACTGCAAGGAGATCCAACCAGTCCATTCTAAAGGAGATCAGCCCTGGGTGTTCTTTGGAAGGAATGATGCTAAAGCTGAAACTCCAATACTTTGGCTACCTCATGTGAAGAGTTGACCCATTGGAAAAGCCTCTGATGCTGGGAGGGATTGGGGGCAGGAGGAAAAGGGGACGCCAGAGGATGAGATGGCTGGATGGCATCACCAACTCGATGGACGTGAGTTTGAGTGAACTCCAGGAGATGGTGATGGACAGGGAGGCCTGGCGTGCTGCGATTCATGGGGTCGCAAAGAGTCGGACACGACTGAGCAACTGAACTGAACTGAACTGGACTGATGTATGTATATGGCTCTTTGTCCAGATACGGAGTCCCGTCACATCTTTGTACAATCCGTTCTCCTGCCACCCCAGAATCCCAGATTCCCTCAGTCTTCTCGAAAGACTTCCCAGGAGAGCCCAAACACGTCAAGGTAGGCTCTGTGGCATCTCGGAATTATCTCGGTCTCCCAGCCTGGGGGAGACAGCAGAGAAGGTTAGGAAGGGAGAAGAGGAACGAGAGGCCCCGGCGCCTCTTTCCCGGCTAAGAAACTGTAGGCAGCGCTCCTGACAATTCGCCATCTGTTTGGTGGGCGGGCAGTGGGCAGGGTTGTAGGGAAAGGGACCCCCGGCAATGGTGAAATTTTCTTCAAGAAACCAAAGGTGCTCCTGCAAACCCGCCTGCGGTTTGGCAGTAGGTGGGGCTGCAAGTGGAAAGGATTCCTGTCTGCGTTTCTGCGTTAGGCTTCAGAAAAGTCCACCTCCCGGTTGGCAGGCGTAGGCTACTGTGGGCGGGGCTTTGAGTGAAAAGACCCTCTGAGATCTAACTTTGGGAAGCTCGGTTTGCGGATTGGAGCGGGACCTCAGGCAGGCTCGCCAACCAGAGGTTGGCTGAGGCGGGGAGATGGGCGGGACTTTTAGAGGGAAAGGCCAGTCAGACCAGTAGGTCTGTGGGTGGGACTTAGATATCCGTGGGTCAGAAGTAAGGTCCCGCGCCTGCGTGAGCCACGGTCTGTTGGTTGCTGCCCTCTCTTCCTGGCTGGTTGAGAGTTTACCCCGCCGAGCTGCGCAATGCGGAGGCTGCAGGTGGTGCTGGGTCACCTGAAGGGCCGGCCCGCTTCGGACCCGGAGCCGCAGGCCACCCCGTGTTGGAGCGGCGCGCGGCGGGCGTCCGCAGAGGATGTCGTGGTGGTGCACGGGCGGCGCACGGCCATTGGCCGGTCGGGCCGCGGCGGCTTCAAGGTGAGGCACCTGGGCTCGAGAGCCAGGTGTGAGATGGAGGCCCGGGGTGGGCTGGGGTCTGGCTCCTCCGTTCGTTTCCTTTCGGCGTCGGTGGTGGCTTTGCGCTCGAGCTGTGACCGCTCTGCCCCTTTGGGGGAGGGCGAGGCTTTGGTAGCTGGGGTCCCGACTCGGGATCCTAGCGGTCGCTCTTTCGGCTGTAGGACACCACCCCCGACGAGCTTCTCTCCGCCGTCATGACCGCGGTTCTCCAGGACGTCAAGCTGAGCCCGGCCCAGCTGGGAGATATCTGCGTGGGTGAGTGCACTACCCTGGCCCTGCGCTCGATCCTCGCCTTCCCATCCCGTCAAAGCGCTCCTCAAACACCTCCCTCCATTCAGGCGCTTTCCAGGCGTCTTCAGTGAGGGGAACGGCGACGGACTGCACGCAGATAAGTGTAATGGTCTCTTTAGGGCTACAGACTCCACCACCCCTCCCACCCCTGCTTCCAGGCACTTTTTGTGCCGGCTCCAAGCACATTCTTCATATTAAGTACGATAGGAAGTAGGAATCGCAAGGGACAAACATTTTCACGCCAGAGTTTTGGTGCCAGGGTTTGAGAACACCCTAAGGGACAGGAGACTGGGTTTCTCTACCCATCCTGATGTACTGTCTATGCCAGGGTAGAACAGAGAGAGCATCGAAAAACCATCAAAGTCCAGCTTTGCAGTTAATAATTGAGAAACTGCCTGGGGGATTTGCAGCAGAGCTTGGACTTGAATCTAGGGCCTCTTGACCTTTAGTATAATCTTTTCCCCCACCTCTGCTTCCCACCTTAGCCTGGAACCTAACATTATATGGTAAGAGTCTCATCACAGAGGTGCTACCCCTAGGTGGGGGATCACTGTTCAACCCCTGGAGTGTGAGTAGGTGGAGGACACTCAAGGAGGTGTGCATTTTCAGAAACACTTTCCTAACTGACAGGACTGCCTCCTCCGACTTCAAGCTTTGCACTACATTCTTCTTTCCGTGTTACCTTTAAAGGCAGGCGACCTGCCCAGAGTGTGCTGATTTGGAAAAGCAGGGTGCTTGGGCAGGGCACCGGGGGCCTCTCAGGGACTGGATCTAGTGTCTGACCAGCACACGCTGCTGTGTAGCTGGCTCACGCCGCTCCAGACCTTGACGTTCCAGTGGTTCTGAAGGAGGATTTGGAATGCCCCCGCTCTGGTCGTCACAGCCGTGCCTTAGTGCCCAGAGCACCACCTGGCACTGACTGGAGGTTTGCTGTCCACAGGAAACGTGCTTCAGCCTGGGGCCGGAGCGACCATGGCCCGAATTGCCCAGTTTCTGAGGTAAACTTTTCTGGTTCTTGCTCTGGGTTGACTATTCAGACTTGCTTGGGCTCCGGCCCCAGAGAACTCAGCCTGCTGGTGGGAGAAGATCAGGGTCTGGTGGACTCCAGACCCGAACACAGCCAGGGTGCTCAGCACCCTGTTTTTCTGGATGCCACCTTTCCCCCACTTTGAAAGGAGAGTGTGTTTACTAGTGCGGAGCCAGGACAAACAGCCTTTGGGCCTGGAGCAGAAAGTTCACTGTGGCCCAGTCTTTCTTAAGTTGAAGTCAACTTGTTGCTTTGGCTTTTGTAAGTGTGAACTTTGCCTGGATATTTACAGGTAAATATCCAGGTTGGCACACTGAAGAGAGCTTTTTAAATGCTAGTTGGGCAAGCTGGCGCCTCCAAAGCAGAGCTCATCCACAGAAACTTAGGAATGGGCCAGAACCCAGGGGTCGCCCAGAAGGTACCCTGGTGAATCGCCCTTTACCTCTTGTCCTAAGATAGGGGAGGAGCTTTAAATTATTTTCATGTGTAGATTTAAGAACCGCTTAGGTCTATAATCCCAGTTGCATGGATAAGCAACAATAGGAACATGAACTAGTGAAGGAACAGGAAAATGACAAAGGATGTGGAGACTAGGAGACATTCAGAGTGCTTAGCCTAGACTTCAAAAGATTCCTCGATCTGCCTCCAGATTTGCCTTCCAGTCTTATCTACCTGCCGCTGCTGCTTTAAGCCACCCTGTCTGCCATGCAGTACTGTCCCTGCCGCCCTTCTCCTCGCTAGTTAAACTCTGCCCAAACAGTGTCACCGTTTTCACCAGACTTCCCTGAGCACCCAAGGCTTAGCAAGAGGGCTTCTTTTCCAGTCGCTGGCTACGCGCTTCCTTTTGATGTGCTTTGCTGTCTTGCTCTGTTGCTGTAGATGTGGCTAGTTAATTCACTTTCTGTGTGTGGTTGGGCGTCCTCTCGGGCGCTGTATTATAAGCATGTCAGCATCCCTCACACTGAGTCAGTGTTTACTGATCACTGGGTGGATTGGGTGAAGGGGCAGTACCTAAGCAGTAGGGTGTTAGGGGACCTGGGAAGGGTAAACAGGCTACAGGTGCCTAGGACATTCTCTACCCAAGAAGGTCTCAGCAAAGCCTGGCCTGGCCTCTAGTCGAGAGGTTCCCAACTCTGGTCACATGCTAGAATCAGCAGGTTTCACCCCGAGGTTCTGAGTCCATGGGTCTCGGGATTTGCGCAGGACTTTGTACCCATTCCCAGCTCAGATTACATTGGCAGAGGTGGCTCCACCAGCTTCTAGGGCTGAAACCCGTGTGAAAGCCTGGGGGAACCCACCCGAAGGAGGGATGTTAGAATACCTAGTACATGTCAGGGTTCTTTGTCCAGCTGGGAACAGGCTTTCCATAGAGAATGGTGGGAGCATACAGGCTGAGAGTAGGGATGGTTTCTGGCCTCATATTTTAGACATTCTTTTTTTTTTAAATTGAAGCATAGTTGATTTACAATGTTGTACTTCTACTGTATAGCGAAATGATTCAGGTACACATATGTTTATATACATTCTTTTTAAAAAAATATCCTTCTCCGTTACGGTTCATCACGGGATAGTGACTGTAGTTCCCAGTGCTGCACAGGAGGACCTTGTTGTTTATCCACCTTTATGTAATCGTTTGGGTCTGTCAGCCCCGAACTCCCATGCCATCCTTGCCCTAATCACTGCCGCCACCACAAGTCTGTTCTCTGGGCGTCCATTTCTGTTTTGAAGATAAGCTCATTTGTGTCATATCTTAGATTCCACGTGGAAGCGATATCATGTATGTGGCCTTCTTTGTCTGACTGACTTCCCTCAGTGTGACAGTCTCTCTTCAGGTCCATCCGTGTTGCTGCATGTGGCGTTATTCCATTCTTTTTATGACTGAGTAATATTCCACTGTATACACCTATCGCATTTTCTTTATCCAGTCCTCTGCTGATGGACGTTTGCGTTGCTCCCATGTCTTGGCTCTTGTAAATGGTGCTGCAGTGAACACTGGGATGCATGTATCTTTTTGAATTATAGTTTTGAATGGATGTGGGCCCAGGAGTTGGATCGCCCAATCACACGGCAAGGCTAATTTTAGCTTTTTGAGTGCCCTCCATACTGTTTGCCCTGGTGGCTGCTCCAATTTACATTCCCACAAGCAATGTAGGAGGGTTCTGTTCTCTGCACGCCCTAGCCAGGATTTGTTATTTGTAGACTCTTAAATTTTAATTTTTTGTTTTATATTGGAGTACAGTTGATTTACAATGTTGTGCTCGTTTCAGGTGTACAGCAAAGTTATGCAGTTATACATATAAATATATTCATTCTTTTCCCATATAGGTTATTACAGATTATTGAGTCAAGTTCCCTGTGCTATATAGTAGGTCCTTGATGATGTATCTATTTTATATATAGTAGTGTGTATATGTTAATCCCAAACCCCTAATTTATCCCTCCCCCCACCTTTCCCCTTTGGTAGCCATAAAGTTGTTTTCCAAGTGTGTTTCTATTTTGTAAGTAGGTTCATTTGTATCATTTTTTAGGTCCCGCGTACAAGTGATGTCATGTATTTGTCCTTCTCTGTCTGACTTAGTGTGATCATCTCTAGGTCTGCCCATGCTGCTGCAAATGGGGTTATTTTTTCTTTTTCGTGGCTGAACAGTATTGCATCGTATATACGTACCACCTCTTCACTCACTCCTCTGATGATGGACATTTTGGCAGCCTCCGTGTCTTGGCTAAATGTAAACAGTGCTGCAGTCAAGGTTGGAGTACATGTATCTTTTTGAGTTATGGCTTTCTCCAAATATATGCCCAGGAGTGGGATTGCCAGATCATTGTTAGCTTTATAAAGACACCACTATACTGTTTTCCATGGTGGTTGCACCAGTTTACATTCCCATCAGCAGTGCAGGAGGGTTTGCTTTGCTCCATGCCCTCTCCAGCATTTACTGTGTAGACTTTTTGATGATGGCCATTGTGACCAGTGTGAAATGATGCCTCATTGTAGTTTTGATTTACATTACTCTATAATAAGTAGTGAGGTTGAGCTGCCTTTCATGTGCCTCTTGGCTATCTGTATGTCTTCTCTGGAGAAATATTTATTTAGATCTTTTGCCCATTTTTTGATTAGGTTTGTTTGTTTTTTTTTTTTAATATTGAACTGCATGGAGCTGTTTTTGTATTTTGAAGATAAATTTCTTATTGGTCACTTTGCAAATATTTTCAGCCATTCTGTGGGTTGTCTTTCATTTTGTTTATGGTTTCCTTTGCTGTGCAAAAGCTTTTTAAGTTTAATTTGGTCTCTTTCTTTTTTTTTTTTTTTCTATTTTTACTACTCTGGGAAGTGAATCAAAGAAAGATATTGCTGCGATCTGTGTCAGAGAGTGTTCTGGCTATATTTTCCTCTAAGAGTTCTGTAGCATCTGGCCAATTAGGTCTTTATTCCATTTGTATTTATTTTTGTGTATGGTGTTAAAGGGAGTTCTAATTTCATTTTTTATTAATACATGGAGCTGTTCAGTTTTCCAAGAACCATGTGTTGAAGAGTGTCTTTTCTCCATTCTGTGTCCTTGCCTCCTTTGTCATAGATGAGGTGACCATAGGTGCGTGGGCTTATCTCTGGGTTTTCTATCCTGTGCCATTGATGTGTATTTCTGTTTTTGTGCCAGTACCAGAACTGTTTTGATTAATATAGTTTAGTAGTATAGTCTGAAGAATCCCCCAGCTCCATTTCTCTGTTTTTTAAAAACACCATTTGTAGCGGTGCTCCACTGCACGCTTGTGTGTGTGGCTGCACTGGGTCTTGGCTGTGGCCTGTGGGGTCTTCAGTTGCCGCACGTGACCTCTCAGTCACGGCAGGTGGAATCTAGTTCCCTGGCCAGGAATCGCACCGAGGACCCCTGCACTGGGCCCAGGTTCGTTTCTCTTCCTCAAGATTGCTTTGGCTATTCAGGATCTTTTGTATTTTCATACAAATCGTCATTTTTTTTTTCCTAATTTGTGAAAAATGCCATTGGTAATTTGACAGAGATTGCATTGAATATGTAGATTGCTTTGGGTAGTATAGTCATTTTGATAATATTGAGTTTTCTAATCCAAAAACATAGTATATCTCTCTTCTGTCTGTGCTATCTTTAATTTCTTTCATCAGCATCTCATAGTTTTGTAAGTACAGTATAGGTCTTTTGCCTTCTTTGGTAATTTTAATCCTAGGTATTTTATTCTTTTTGATGTGATGGTATATGGGATTATTTCCTTAATTTCTCTTTCTGATTTTTCATTGTTAGTGTATAGGAATGCAAGAGATTTCTGTGTATTAATTATGTATCCTGCATAATTACTGATTCATTGATGAGCTCTAGTAGTTTTCCGGTAGAGTATTCAGGATTTTCTGTGTATAGTATCAAGTCATCTGCAAACAGTGATAGTTTTACTTCTTCTTTTCCAACTTGGATTCTTTTATTTCTTTTTCTTCTGTGATTATGTGGCTAGAACTTCCAAAACTATGTTGAATAAAAGTGGCAAGAGTGAGCTACTTATTTTGTTCCTGATCTTAGAGAAAATTCATTCAGTTTTTCACTGTTGAGAATGATGTTAGCTGTGGGTTTGTCGTATATGGCCTTTATTATGTTGAAGTAGGTTCCCCCAAGCCTACTTTTTGGAGAGTTATTATCATAAATGGATGTTAAATTTTCTCAAAAGCTTTTTTTGGATCTATCAAGATGATCATAATGGTTTTTATTCTTTAGATTGTTAATGTGGTGTATCACATTGATTTGCATGTATTGAAGAATCCTTTGCATCCCTAGGATAAATTCCATTTGATCATGAATTATGATCCTTTTAATGTGTTGGTGGATTCGGTTTGCTAGTATTTTGTTGAGGATTTTTTTGTTGAGGATTTTGTGTTCATCAGTGATGTTAGCGTGTAATTTTCTTTCCTTTTTTCTTTAAATAGTCTCTCTCTCCAGTTTATTCTTTTTAAAAAAATTTATTTATTATTGGACTTACCTGCTGGTCCAGTGGTTAAGAATCTGCCACCAGTGTAGGGGACACAGGTTCAATCCCTGATTCGGGAGGATTCCATATGCTGCGGAGGAACTAAGCTGAATGCTGCAAGTGCTGAGCCCACGTGTCTAGAGCCAGTGCTCTGCAACAAGAGAAGCCATGGCAGTGAGAAGCCTGCGTGCTGCAGCCAGAAAAAGCCCCCGCGCAGCAACAGAGACCCAGCACAGCCAAAAATAAATTAATTAAGAAATTTAAAGATAAATAATTCATTTTTAAAGAATTTTAGTTTTGGCTGCGCTGTGCCTTCATTGCTGTGTGCAGGATTGTCCGTGGTTGTAGTGAGCAGGAGCTGCTCTTCATCACGGTGCGTGGGCTTCTCACTGTGGTGGCTTCAGTGGTTGTGACTTGGAGATTCCAGAGAGAGGGCTCAGTAGGTGTGGCCCACGGGCTTAGTTGCCCCACTGCATGCAGAATCTTCCCGAACCAGGGATTGAGCCCGTGTCCCCTGCATTGGCAGGTGGATTGATTTTTAACCACTGGACCACCAGGGAATTCCTGTAATTTTCTTTTTTTTTGTTGGTATTTGTCTGGTTTTAGTATCAGGGTGATGGTGGTCTCATAGAATAAACTTGGGAGTGTTCCTTCCTCTGTAGTTTTTTGTAAGAGTTTCAGAAGGATAGGTGCTAGCTCTTAATGTTTGATAGAATTCACCTGTGAAGAATTCACTTCTGTTTGTTGGAAGTTTTTAAATCACAGTTTCAATTTCAGTACTTGTAATTGGTCTGTTTGAATTTCTCATTTCTCCCTGGTTCAACTGGAAGGTAGTACCTTTCTAAGAATTTGTCCATTTCTTCTAGGTTGTCCATTTTATTGGTATATAATTGCTTGTAGTAGTCTCTTATGATCTTTTGTATTTCTTTGACATCAGTTGTAACTTTTTTCATTTCTCATTTTATTGATTTGAGCCCGCTCCCTTTTTTTCTGATGAGTCTAGCTAAAGATTTATCAATTTTGTCAATTTTGTTTATCTTTAAAGAACCAGCTGCTACTCTCATTGATCTTTCGTATTGTTTTCTTTGTCTCTATTTCTCCTCTGATGTTTATGATTTCTTTCCTTCTACTAAGTTTGTGTTTTATTTGCTTTTCTTTCTCTGGGTGCTTTAGGCATAAGGTTAGGTTGTTTATCGGGGATTTTTCTTGTTTTCTGAGATAATCACTGTAAAGTTTCCTCTTTTGAGTGCCTTTGCTGCACTGCATGGGTTTTGGATTGCTGTTTTGTCCTTTGTTTCTAGGTACTTTTTAAATTTGCTCCTTGATCTCCTTAGTTATCTGTTGGTTGTTTAGTAACATGTTGTTTAGCCTGCATGTGTTTGTGTTTTTCACAGTTTTTCCCTGTAATTGATTTCTAATATCATAGCCTTGTGGCTGGAAAAGATGCTTGATATGTTTTCAGTTTTCTTAAATTTACCAAGGCGTGATTCGTGGCCCCAGATGTGATCTGCCTTAGAGAAGGTTCCATGTGCACTGGAGAATAAAGTATATTCTGCTGTTTTTGGATGGAATGCTCTATAAATATCAATTAAGTCCATCTGGTTTAATATGTTTCCTTACTGATTTTCTATCGGGGTCGTCTGTCCCATTGGTGTAAGTGGGTGTTAAAGTCCCCTACTATTATTGTATTACTGTCGATTTCCCTTTTTTCCTTAAAATTAAACTTTTTATTTTGAGACAGTATATTTAGATAATCACATGCAGTTTTAAGAAAGAATACAGAGACCCTCGCGTACTTTTTCCCCAGTTTCACCCAGAGGGAACATCTTGAAAAACTATTGTACAATTTCCCAACCATGATATTGACATTGATACCATCAAATTACAGAACATTTCCACTACCACAAGGCCTGTCTTATAGCCACACCCACTTTCCTTCTCACTCCTCTGCTCCCTTATCCCTGGCAACCACTAATCTCTATTTCTGTAATTTTATTTCAAGAAAGGTATATAAAGGGAACCACACCGATTGTAACCTTTTGGAATTGGCTTTTTTCACTCAGAATAATTCTTTGTAGATTTCATTCAGATTGTTGTGTCAGCAGCCTATTCCTTTTCATTGCTGAGTAATATTCCATGGTACACAGGTAGGGCCCACCCTCCCCAGGGCTGCTGGACCGGGTACAGAGGTTAAGAGGGAACCTGGCCTCATCTTGAGGGCCTACTGTGAGCTAGTCTGTGTTCAGCACACAGCTGGAGCTTTTCAGAGGCGGTATTGATGCATTTCCTATCTCTGTGCCTCCTACAGCCCTTCTTGGAAGTAGAACATGTGAAATGCCATAGTTGTAGAATTTGGAGCAAAATGAATTTTGTGAACGCTCTTCTAATTGCAAACAGACATCTTTGACACAATCTGGGAAACTTGAACATGGACTAAATATTAGATTATTTAAGGGTTATTGTTATTTTTTGTTAGGTGTGACACTGGCATGCCAGTTATATAAAAACAATGTCGTTTGTTGGCTTGGCAGGTTGAACGGGTTACTAGTGAGAGGACACTGCATCTGGGATTTGCTTTAAGCACTCCAGCCTTGGGAAAGATGTGGGAGGGGGAGAAAGGAAGCACTGTTAACCAGTGTTGACAATAGAGGAAGCTGGGTGATTCGTATGTGGGAGTTCATTATAGTATTCTCTCTACCTCTGCGTGCGTCAGGACATTTCGTAAAAAAAGGCCTTTGAGTGTGCAGGGTTACTGAACCCACATTCCACAACTGGAGAAAGGTGATCTTGTCTTATCGCAGTGTCTGGTCTGTGGCTCCCATTGGTTTGTTTGAAGCCATTATTTAGCAGTCGTATGCCAGGAGACTCCTGGCTGGAACCAGTGTTGTGGAATCTCTAGCAGTGAATTGTATCAGCCTTGGTCATCCAGTCCCAGTGCTCTCTGATTTGCACGTAGGATTCTGTTCTTGCGGTGTCACCAATCTCTGCGGAAGAACTGTTTGCGGCTTCATGTAAGAATTATTGCCCAATCTGGGGTCAGTCCTGATTCCATCCCACATTCACTGGCTGTGTGACTTGCAGCAAGTCCCTTTGCCTCTCTGGGCCTCAGCTGCGTGGCTGTAAAATGGAGAACCTGGCTGTGATGTCCTGAGGGTCGAGAGTGGAAGGGCACCCTCCATATCCTGTCTGGCCTTGGGGTGGGCCATATGGGGAGGAGGGTGAGGGTGGAAGTGCTTTGGCCGACTTGACCTACCGTAGCAGTTTCTGTTTCCTGAAAGCCTGCAGATGAGGCTCAGAGAGGTTAAGTGACTTGGCCAGGGCTTCACAGTAGTGGCACTGATGGAGGTGAGGTTCGAACCTGAGACTCTCTGGTACGGTGCCTATACCACGGTGCCTCTCACAAGCGGGTCAAGAGGACCCTCAGGAATCATAGGGAGGATTTGTCCTCCGGTGAGAGGTGGTAAGCTCTGTGCCAGTGTGCAGTCTGGTGATGGACTGTCCACAGGGTCGGGTCCGGCTGAGGCTGCCCAGCCCCTGGCAGGCCCCTCCCGCCTCCCACAGCGGCCGTGACCGAGGTGAGCATGTTTTCATGCTCAGTTTTCACTTTTATGGCTGTTAGCATTTGCTTTAAACATTGACGTCTTCCTGTGTTGAGTGCATACATATTTACATTGTCGTTATGTCTTCTTGGATTGATCCCTCGATTATTATATACTGTCTTTCCTTGTCTCTTGTAACAGTCTTCTCTTAAAAATCTAGTTTATCTGATATGAGTATTGCTACTCCAGCTTTCTTTTGATTTCCATTTGCATGGAATATCTTTTTCCACTCCCTCACTTTCAGGCTGTATGTGTCCCTAGGTCTGAAATGGGTCTCTTATAGATAGCATGTATGTGGGTCTCGTTTTTGTATCCATTCAGCCAGTCTGTGTCTTTTGGTTGGAGCATTTGAATCATTTACATTTGAGGTGATTATCCATATGTGTGTTCCTATTGCCGTTTTCTTTTTTAAATATTTTTTATTTATTTTTGGCTATATTAGGTCTTTGTCTTGGCACATGGCATCTTCATTGTCACACGAGGGCTTCTCTCTGGTTGTGGTGCATGGGCTCAGTTGCCCTGTGGGATCCTAGTTCCCTGATCAGGGATCACACCCCATCCCCTGCATTGGAAGGTGAATTCTCAAGCCCTGGACCACCAGGGAAGTTCCACGCCCCCGACCTTACTGCCGTTTTTGTAATTGTTTTGGATTTGTTTTTGTTGGTCTTCCTTTCTTCTGTTCTCTTCTCTGGTGGGTGGATGACTATCTTTGGTGTTGTGTTTGCGTTGCTTTTTCTGTGTGTGAATCTGTTGTAGTTTTGGTTTGCAGTTCCCATGAGGCTTCGATACAGCAGTGATCTGTATATGTACAAGGTTAAGTTGCTGGTTCTTAATTTCAAATGTAGTTCCCATTTCCTTCAGTTGTACTCTCTTCTTCTCGTGATTGCTGATTTTTTTAAAACTTATTTATTCGGCAGTGTCGGTCCCTGTTGTGGCAGTGGGATTTTTTGTCGTGGTGCTCAGGCTCCATAGCTGGGGTGCGTGGGCCTAGTCACGCCATGGCATGTGGACCACAGATCGAACTCACATCCCCTGCACTGCAAGGCGGACCTCCAGCCACTGGACCGTCATGGGTGCTGGTTTTGCCGTCCTATTTGTGTGTGGATGATTTCCTGTTTCTTTGTTTGCTTTTATTGGAGAGCTTTCCCATTTTTTTATTTTCTTGTTAGGGAATTAGCTGGTTTTGTGGTGCTGACTTCTCTTAGCTTTTGCTTGTCTGTAAGGCTTTTGATTTCTCCGTTGGATCTGAATGAAAACCTTGCTGGGTGTTCTTGGTTGTGGGTTTTTCCTTTTCATCACTTTAAATATATTGCTGTCTTCTGATCTGCATTGTTGCTGCTGATAACCTTACGGGGATTCCTTGTATGTTATTTGTTGCTCTTTTATTTTTTGCTGTGTTGGGTGCTGAGTCTTCCTTGATGCGTGTGGGCTTTCTCTGTCCTCAGCAAGTGGGGCTGCTCTCCAGTTGCACGCGCAGGCGTCTCTCGCTGTGGAGCACGGCTCAGGCTCCGGGCCTTCAGTAGTTGTGGCACACAGCTCTAGTTGCTCCGCAGCATGTGAGATCTTCCCAGACCAGGGATGGGAACCCGTGTCCCCTGCATTGGCAGGCGGACTCCCAATCACTGGCCCCCCAGGAAGCCCAGGCAGCCTGTCTTCTGATGGCTGGGTGGGGCTGTGTTCCTGCAGAGTTGGTTGCTGGGCCTGAGGCTTTCCAGCAGTGGAGCCTGCAGGTTGTTGGCTGGGCCCTGGTCTTGGTGCCAAAATGGGGGCCTCCAGGAGAGCTCACACCAATCATATTCCCTGGAGGTTCCACTGTCGTTGTGCTTGTCCTGAACCTCAGCCAGTGAGCTGCAGCCACCCTTTGCCTCCCCAGGAGACCCTCTAAGATCACTAGGTGGGCCTCGCCCAGGTTCCTGTAAAGGTGCTGCTTTAAGCTGGGCCCAGTGCACATGAAACTGGCTGTGTGCCCTCAGAGAGGGGGTCTCTGTTCCCCCAGCCCTGTGGAGCTCCTGCCCTCAAGCCCTGCTGGCCTTCAAGGCTGGGGGTTCTTCCTTCTAAGGCCAGCCCCACAGACTGTCTTGGAGGGCTCTTTTTATGTGGGAACATCCTGTGTAGTCTGCGTGTGTTTAATATTTGTTGGTGCGAGAACTCTCTTTATAGTATGTCTGCCACCTCTTTCCTCAGTGTGTGCTGGTGCTGTCCCCTCTGACAGGGGGTGTGACTGATGCAGTGAGCAGAGCCTGTGCTGGGTATTGATCAGGGCCTCCTCTCTGCTCTGTGGTTGCACCGGCCTGTCAGGGCGCGGTCTGCTCCCCAGGTGTTGGAGTAGAGGCCCTCAGATCCCTTCCTTAACTGTGTGTGTGATATGCGGTATGAGGCAGCGGGGTTGGAGCACCCCCCTCAGAGAGAAACCACTGGGTATCCCGTTCCGGAGCTGTTCACCGTGGGTGTGCTCTGCTGTCACCTTTCACCCGTGCGCGAGCTCTCAGATGACGCCATTGGCACGTCTCTCAGCCCCATCGTAAGTGTGGGAATGCCACAGTTGGCCCTGGTGTCTCTCCAGTGTTGTTTTCACCAGGCCACCAGCATCCATCCACTGAAGTCAGGGCCCAGGTTGCAGTAATTATGGATCTGGACTGCCTGGGGGTGCTATGGAGCAGCTCAGACTCTGCCCTGGCCCCACCTCAGCTTGTGCATGTCCACAAAGTTCTCAGCTGCAAAAGCTAGACCTGTCTGGGCTGCAGGAGATGTTCTGCAGGCACTGAGTTCACAAAGCCCATTGTTGTTCAGTCTCTCAGTCGTGTCCAGCTCTGCGACCCCATGGACTGCACCACACCAGGCTTTCCTGTCCTCCGCTATCTCCCGGAGTTTGCTCAAACTCATGTCCATTGACTTGGTGATGCCATCTCATCCTCTGTCATCCCCTTCTCCTCCTGCCTTCAATCTTTCCCAGCATCACGGTCTTTTCCAATGAGTCTGCTCTTCCCATCAGGTGGCCAAAGTATTGGAGCTTCATCTTCAGCATCAGTCCTTCTAATGAATATTCAGGGTTGATTTCCTGTAGGATTGACTGGTTTAATCTCCTTGTTGTCCAAGAGACTCTCTCAAGAGTCATCTCCAGTACCACAGTTTACAAGCATCAATTCTTTGGTCCCCAGCCTTCTTTATAGTCCAGTTCTCACATCTGTACATGACTACTGGGAAAACTATAGCTTTGATTATACGGATCTTTGTCAACAGAGTGATGTCTCTGCTTTTTAATATGTTGTCTAGGCTTTGCTTCCAAGGAACAACAGGTGTCTTAATTTCACGGCTGCCGTCACTGTCTGTAGTGATATCGGAGCCCAAGAAAATAAAGTCTGTCACTGTTTCCATTTTTTCCCCTATTTGCCATGAAGTGATGGGTTTGAATGCCATGATCTTATTTTTTTAAATGTTGAGTTTTAGGCCAGCTTTTTCACTGTCCTCTTTCACCTTCATCACGAGGCTCTTTAGTTCCTCTTTGCTTTCTGCAATAAGGGTGGTGTCGTCTGTGTATCTGAAGTTATTGATATTTCTCCCGGCAGTCTTGATTCCAGCTTGAGCTTCATCTAGCCTGGCATTTCACATGATGTATTCTGCATATAAGTTAAATAATCCCATCGTGGAGTGTAAATCTGCTGTTCATGCCGCTGGGAGGAGAGATTGCAGCTCTTCTTCCTTAGTTGCACAGCCTCTGAGGCTCAGCTGCGGTTTCAGCCCCACCTCTGCATGTGGGTCACCCTCTGGTCCCTGCTCCCAAGTCTGCCCCAGAGCACGTGAGCCCACTCCGGCAGGGAGGGGCCTGAGAGCCTGTCCTGGCTGGAGCCCTTCCAGGTGTCTAGGAAGGTAGGGTCGCCACTTGGGAGAAAGGCTCAATGGTGGCCCCACCCTTTGCACATCACTCAGCAGTGGGGCTTCGCTTGTATAGTGATCCCGGCTTCCTCCGTGAGCGTTCTCAGTTGCAGAGCTCCTCACTCCCACCACCTCAGGCTGTCTCATGGCAGCCAACGGCAGTCCTCTCCCTAGGTCTGCTTTCCACACCCAGCCCGTGTGCACCAGTGGACACGTGTCTCAGGCTGGGGCGCAGAGGGCTGGGTCAGACCATCTGTGCAGGTCTCTCCGTCCTGCCTGCCGGTTGCTGTGTTCTCCTCCGAGTTTCCGAAGATCCCCTTCTGCCCAGCTGATCTCCCTGCCATTGAGGGGGCTTCCCCACATGCAGGAACCTTCTCTTCTTCAGCTTCACCCTCAGGGGTGTAGGTTCCATCCCACTTCCTCTTCCTTTTCCCTTCTTTCTTTTTTCCTACCTGGGTATGTGGTGGATCTATCTTGCCTCTCATCCACGTGTCTTTTTGAATTCGAGTTTTGTCTGGATGTGCACCAAGGAGCGGGATTCTTGGATCAGATGGCAACTCTATTTTTAGCTTTTTGAGGCACGTCCATACTGTTTTCCATAGTAGCTACACCAGCTTACATTCCCACCAACATTGTAGGAGGGTTCCTTTTCTGTCCACCCTCTGTGGTATTTATTTGTAGACTTTTAAACGATGGCCATTCTGACTGGTGTGAAGTGATACCTCGTTATACTTCTGACTTGCATTTCTCTAATAATTAGCGATGCGGAGCCTCTTTTCCTGGGCCTGTTAGGCCTCTGTCATACTGTAGACATTTCTTTTGCACTGGTTCTCTGTCCTGGCCACAGGCGTATTCTCTGTTCTTTAGGGCAGCAGTCTCCAATCCTTTCGGCACCAGGGATCAGTTTTGTGGAGGCCAGTTTTTCCACGAACTGGTGTATGGGGGGATGGTTTCAGGATCATTCAAGCACATTAAATTTACAGTACACACTATTTCTATTATCATTACACTGTGATGTATAATGAGACCATTATACAACTCACCATAATGCAGAGTCAATGGGAGCCCTGAGCGTGTTTTCTTACAGCTAGACAGTCCCATCTGGGGGTGGTGTGAAAAGCGTGTGTTGCTTCTGTCCGGTCTACTCCATAATCTCATGTAGGTTGCTGTCACTGCAGAAAACCCTGCCTCATAAAGATTAGATATTGGAAATGGAAGCAGGTTTTTCAGTGCTTTTGTGGAAATCTCAGGATATTCTGCCTTGATTTGAATCCAGAAAGTGTGGAGATTTGAAATTGTCTGACACATGACTTTTAAGGCCACCATCATTTTCAGTCTAAAGCAGTTGATCCTCTTCTAGCACAGCCAAAGTCAATTTCCCTGGCTTATTCACAAATGGGTTGTGGATCCATTCCTTCCCAGTTCGGGGGTCTTTTGTGGTTGGGAAGTAATGCTCAGACTCTCTTGAAAGCTGAGATAGGTGATCCTGCAACAGCTGGGAGAAGGAAGGTGCTGGCTCAGTCTGTTTCAAAATTTCTGCTAATGGTTGAAAAATCCCAATGTTCACCCATTGCCCACGTAACTCCAGTTTGGCTGTGAATGCAGCCACTTTATCTGCCAACTTGAACACAGTTGTCATTCTACCCTAAAATGACAGATTGAATTCGTTGAGTAGGTTAAGTATGTCACTCAAAGTAGGCAAGTTTTGTGATCCACTCTGCGTCACTGAAATGTGGTGACTTTTCCTAAAAGAAATCTCTGGAGCGGCTCTTGTAACTCTGGCCAGGGATCTTGTGTGTAAGACGCGTGTGCTCCGAGTCCATCTCCTCAGAGAGTTCTGTGCACAGACATGAGTTGTGGCAAGCGCTTTAATGTGGCTGATAACTGTAATCCCGTCTCAGAACACTGCTAAGTTCAGGTGACTTTTTCACATAGCCAGCATTTCCCTATGGAGGATGTGGTGTGTAGACTCACATTCAGAAGCTACCTCTTTGACTTGAGTAGTGAAACCAGAAAGCCATCCAGTCATGGCAGCTGCTCCATTCATGCATGACACAAAAAGACCAGTTCAGTTTTCCTGGTATGTAATCAAAGATTTGAATCGTTCTGCAACTGTAGTGTGGTTGGCAACGAAAGGGCACATAACATATCCGCATACACATCCTCCTAAAAAACAGATTGCACAGACAAGCTCTGTTGCCTTGTGGTCAAAGTCGATAGACTCACCAACCTGGTCTGTGTACCTCGGGGAGTCATTTATCCTCTTTAACAACTGTGTTGGGCTCTCCTGGTGGCTCAGATGGTACAGAATCCACCTGCAATGTGGGAGACCTGGGTTTGATCCCTGGGTTGGGAAGAGTCCCCTGCAGGAGGGCATGGCAACCCACTCTAGTATTCTTGCCTGGAGAATCCCATGGATAGAGGAGCCTGGCGGGCTGCAGTCCGTGGGTTTGCAAAGAGGCAGACACGACTGAGCGACTAAGCACGGCACACAGCACAACATCTGCTGCTATTAATCTTCTCATCAGTTTGTCTAGTTATGGTGCTGTCTGAAAGAGGAACACGTGCCACCATTTAAACTGCAGCCTCTCCTCTAAAAGTTCACAACAGATGTCAGGCAGGATCAACTCTACCAGTAGAGCAGGGCTTCTTAACTTTAGCTGTAAACTTAGCCACTATGAATAATGCTCTCAGTATAGGTCCGTTTGATGAAGTGAGTGGTAGCCTTCAGCAATTGCTTCTGTTCTTCATGTTTTGAGTTTTTTCTTTGTAAAAATGCCAAAGGCTTGCCTGTCTGTCTGTAATGTTGGTTGTGCTGGATCTTCGTTGTTGCACCCAGGCTTTCGCAAGTTGTGGGGAATGGGGTCTACTCTGTCGTGGAACAGGGGCTCCGGGCACATGGGCTTCAGTAGTTGTGGCGCACGGGCTTCGCTGCTCTGAGGCATGTGGAATATTGCTGGACCAGGGATCAAACCTGTGTGCCCTGCATTGTCAGGCGGATTCCTACCCACTGTACCACCAGGGGAGTCCCAAGGGCTTGGCTTTTAATGCAGGGTGCTTGGTCTCCATGTGGAAAAGCAGTTTTGAAGGTTTTTTAGCTTTGTTGGATGGCTGGTCACCACAGTTACAAAGCATGCTTGGAAACTGTGAGTCACTTGTTGTAATGAACCCATAATTTAATTAGGGCTCTTGGTATTTTCTTTTAAATGCAGCTTTCGTTTTTGTCGGCAGTCTTAAGCATCTTCTGCTCTCTCATCATTGGGTCTTCTCACCTTTTAAGAAGCTCTCCAGCGACGTTTGCTTTCTACTCATTTTGGCTAGGGTTAGCTTGTGGGCTTATGAAAACTGAGACAGGTGCATAGTGTGGGAAAGAGGCCCAGACGGAAGTGGTCAATAAAATAATGGGCGAGCCACAGGTGGACTGAAGTGTCAGATTCTGACTTAAAGCCTGCCACCAGATATGGCTTAACTGTCGCTTGCCACTCACTAATAGGGCTCTGATATGAATCTGCAGCTGATTTGTTATGGTCCGTGTGTGGTCAGACCTCTCTGCTAATGACAGATGTGTATTTGCAGCCACTCCCCACCCTAACCTCACTGACTCGCTCCACCTCAGATTGTCAGCCATTAGATTCTTAGAAGGCGCGCATAGCCTAGATCCCTTGAATGCTCATGCACAGAAGGGTTTGAGCTCCTATGAGAATCTAAGGCTGCGGCTGATCTGGCAGGAGGCGGAGCTCAGGCAGTAGTGCAGGCGATGGGCATGGCCACCAGCTGCCACCCGCCTCCTGCGGTGCCCAATTCCTAACAGGCCAAGGACCGGTACTCACCCATGGTCTGAGGGCTGGAGACCCTGGCTCTAGAAGAAAGAGGGTTGTCCAGTTTCTCTTTTGAACCTTCAAAGCCAAGACAAGACCCAGCCAGCCTTCTCTTGCCTTTGGGCCGAGCTTGGCCTTGGCTGAGGAGAATCCCTGGATGGAAGGGCATGTGCTTGTGGGGCCTGGGGCGCAAGTGCCTGCAGAGATGGGTTTGCCCAGTGTGAATCGCCTGGAGTGCGGGCAGGGCTGCCTGTTTGTTCCCCTGGTCTTTCTGTCCGGCCTCCCCCCAACTCCCCTACAAAGGGGCAGTCAGGCTGGCCAGGAGCCCGGGCCTGCTTTCCCTGAGCGCTGGGCAGAGAGAGGGGGGCTGACTTTCTTGCTTCCTGTTTCAGTGACATCCCGGAGACTGTGCCTTTGTCAGCTGTCAATAGGCAGTGTTCGTCGGGGCTCCAGGCGGTGGCCAGCATAGCTGGTAAGTTGTGACTGGGTAGGCACCCGTGGCTACGACCTGGCCTTAGTCCTGGCTCCATGGGTTTGGGTCAGCAGAGTCCTTGCCTGCAGGGCAAGTAGTAATTTCTGAGAGGACTGTACCCACAGAAAGCATGGAAGAGAGCCCCCCACTGCAGCCCCCAAGCCTTTTCTGAGCATTCCTGGCTCTCCATCTCGGAGGCTGGGGCTGAGTCCCTCTTAGAGACCAGGTGGGGAAGAGGCTCCCCCGTTCCCAAGACAGATGGACTCTGGGGAAAGATGTTTATAAAATGCTTTTGTTGCAGGTGGCATCAGAAATGGGTCTTATGACATTGGCATGGCTTGTGGGTAAGAATTTCTTTCTGCGGGAGCTTATAAACTAACTTGCAACAATGAAACTAATGTTCTCTCCTGAATTCTCAGAGGCTATGAGTTCATGCTTCTCCCTCCAGCCCTTTCAGGCAGCTGGCTGCCAGTTGGTTCCTACAAATTCTGCTTAGAATCAGCCCCAGCTCTGGCTGTTTGGGAACTGCTCACACCTCTCAACACCAGGGGAAACTGGCTTTGAAGAGCTTTCTTTTCTTGGAAATCTGTCAGGCTGGAGATGTGGGCAAGCATTTTGAGAAGACACAGTACTGGGTTCCCATCTGTGGCAACCCTTGTTGATTCATGATGGTTGCTGAGAATGGAAAAAGCAGTTTTGGTTCCCAAAAGCCCAGGACAGCTGCCTGCTCTAGAACTAGTTTGTTCATTTAACAGGCTGTCTGCCCCCTCGCCCTGTCCAAGGTGGAAACTTCCACTGCCTCCTGGGCTCTGAGGGACACGGTCAGATCTGTGGTGCTTTGGTCCCTGTCAGCTGTGACTCCTTCAGCTGCAGCCCACGGAGCCCCACGTGTACTGGGCGGCACTCCAGGGAGGGGAGGCTGGGGTGGCATCTGGTGCTGGGAGCACAGGCCCCTTCAGGGCTTCGGCAGGCTTGAGGGGCCAGCAGCCCCAGGATACTGACCCGCTCCCTCTGCCTCTCAGTTCCTCTCCAGAGCATTTCTTCATCGGAGCCCTGCTGGGCCATCTTGGAGCTGTGCCAGTTGGCACTGGCTGTACTGCCCATGTCAGCAAACCTAGAGGCCACATCTCAGGGACTTTGGTGGGGCAAAGGCCACTGACCAGGCTGTCCCCGGGCTTCTCGCTCTCCCACTGGACGATGGATGGGGGTGTGTGTGGACTGAGGAGAAGGTTGGAGCCTTCATGGGTTTGACGGGGAGTTTGAGTCCCCAAGCACGTGAAAGACCAAATTACAGTGTTTGAGGGTTTGGGCCAGGACAGTCCCCCGTGTCACAGGTTGACTGGTCCTCAGACTTTGCTCATGACGAGTGGCTCAGGATATTGTAAGTGGCAATGGGCTCTGGAGCCCGACTACCTAAATTTGGTCCCCACTGACAAGTTAACTCAGCTTCTCTGGGCCTGGCATTGCTCACAGCGCTCTTAATACTTGGGAGGATTTTTCAAATAGTGCTGGGCGCATGAAAACCATGCAAAGTTATATGTTACCACCCTTTGAAGCCTTATATTCTGCCACCTCCTGGAAGCCCTTTGTGACCACACTAACTTGAGATCTCAGCCTTCCCCTCGGCTCCTGGCACCTCCTCGTCCACACAAGTCAGCTTGCTCTTTGACATGCGGCTTTTAGAATATTGGTCTCTTCTCTCTTCTGGATCTGTGGCCCCTGAGGTCAGGGCCTGGGCTCGTTAGACGTGTTTTCCCCACTGTGGCCAACGCTAGGCCGCTTTCCTTGGGAACTGCCACTGGCTGACGGAGCAATTGTCTTAGGGAAGTGAGGGCCCTGCCCAGGCACGTGGACTGTGCGGTGGTCTGGGGGTCGGGGTGGAGGCGGGGCTCAGCAGCCCTGCACCCCCAGCTCTGCCTGGCTGGCCCGGGGCTCCCTGGCTATTTCCCAGTGCTTGCCGGCACCCAGCTGTCTGTGGGGAGCCTGCTAATCACCTCCTCCTCCTCAGGGTGGAGTCCATGTCCCTAGCTGACAGAGGGAACCCTGGAAATATTACTTCACGCCTGGTGGAGAAGGAGAAGGCTAGAGACTGCCTGATTCCTATGGGGTGAGTACCTGCCTCAGCTCCCTGCCTGGCCTGGAGCAGGGCTTCAGGAGCTTGGATCCCCTTGTGGCCCCCCAGCCTCTGGCCTGGCTTGCTCTGAAGGGCCTCTGGGGATGGGACTTCCTGAAGCCCCCAGTGCATCTGTGCCCCTGGGTTTCCAAGCATGGCCCAGACTATCACCCCCACTCTAAGGGGCTCAGTCACACAAGGCCTGATGGCAGCTGCACCTCAAAACCTTGGCCTCAAGTTGAGGAATCGGGAGGCATTTGCACACCAGCCATGCCGGTGAGGGCATTGGGCCCTGACAGGGTGGCGTCAGAGGCGCCATAGTTGCAGAGCCGCTGAGCACTGCAGCCAGTGCCACCCCGCGGCCGTGGGCAGGGAGTCCTGGCTCCACAGGACGTGTGAGGGGATGCGCGGCTGCCTCCACAGCTGGGGACCATCTCTGAGGGAAGCCTCTCTGAGGGAAGCCTGGAAAGCCAGAAGCCTGGGCCAGAGGCCCTGCTGTGGCGCTGGCCTGTGGGGGGAGGCTGCAGCTCCGGGGAGCAGAAAGCTGGCTGTGGCCTCCCATGGGGACCTGGGAGTCCTCGTCTCCTCACAGGAAAGCAGTTTCCCTTGAGGTGCAGGAGAAGCTGGCCAGGCCAGTTGGCGCCACACCCAGGCCCTCCTGTGTGCTGGTCTCTGGTGTACACGCTTAAAGTCCCAACTACGGTGACTCCTGCCTGTGCGCCTGGTGTCACTGAGACACAGGTCACCCCGCCCCGTCTGCAGCCCCGGGCCCCACACAGACTCAGTGTTCCCCGTCTGTGTTCTAGGATAACCTCAGAGAATGTGGCTGAGCAGTTTGGCATTTCGCGGGAGAAGCAGGATACCTTTGCACTGGCTTCCCAGCAAAAGTGAGTGCTGTCTGGGGTGAGATGCTGAAAGGGCTGGAGAAAGAGCTTTTGAGGCTGTTCTAAGTGGGCTTCCCAGGTGGCGCTAGTGGTAAAGGACCTGCCTGCCAATGTAGGAGACATGAGACACCGGTTCGATCCCTGGGTCAGGAAGATCCCCTGGAGGAGAAAATGGCAACCTTCTCCAGTATTCCTGCTTAGAGAATTCTATGGACAGAGGAGCCCAGCAGGCTACAGTCCGTGCGCTTGCAGAGTCAGACACGACTGAAGCAACTTAGCACACAGGTGGTGTCAGATGGAGCCGCCCTAGGCTACTGCTGGGCAGCAAGTGGTTTCTAAGCCTCCCCCCCAGGCAGGGAGGTGGGCCAGGGATGGCGCCACAGCGCACTTAGCGCTACGTCCCATTATAGTCTTACTGAGTGTCTTTCCGCCTGTACGTGGCTGTGGAGGGAGTGGTCTCCAGCCAGGTGGGCCTCTCTGAGGCAGTGGTTCTTAGCCACTTGGGTTCAAACTCTCACTAGAGAGTCGGGTAAAAGCTGTGGCTTCTTCCCCTGGGAATGCCGCTGGGCCTTTGCATATGATTGCAACAATCACCCTAAAATGCCTTATGCTTTTACACTGTTTAAATTCTAAGGTTCCTCCAGTAGTTTAGTGTATGTCATTTTTATTATTTTTAAAATATTTATTTGGCTGTGCTGGCTTTCAGTTGTGGTGTGTGGGATGTACTGACCAGGGATCGAACCTGGGCCCCCTGCAGTGGGAGCACGGAGTTGTAGCAGCTGGACCACAGGGAAGTCCTATGTCATTATAAATATGTGGAAACAGGAAACAGATGGGATTGGGCTGGTGGGAGGGAACGGAAAGTCCACGGAAGCCAGCACGAATATTCCTGGGACTCCAGCCTCAGGTTGGGTTAATCCCTTTTGGGTGAAGGGCTCAGAGGGGAGCCCCCTGCTCAAACCTCCCCCTTGGAGGATCTGGTAAGGCTGATGGCCAGAAAGGCCTGTGACGCTTGGGCTCCCCCTCGTTGGGTAGTAGGGGGCCACACCAGGCCCTCTCCATGCTCCCCTAGGCAAGTGTGTTCCTGCACTTAGCAGCCTGAGCTTGCACATCTGTCCCAAAGGGCAGCGGGTGGGGGCGTCAGGGAGGGACCCCAGGAAGGAAAGTAACCCCATGTGAGCCTGAGCCTGGCTGTCCACGGTGCTGGCAGGGCAGCCAGAGCCCAGAGACAGGGCTGTTTCCAGGCCGAGATCGTGCCTGTCACCACCACGGTCCGTGACGACAAGGGCACAGAGCAAAGCATCACTGTGGCCCAGGATGAGGGCATCCGCCCCAACACCACCATGGAGGGCCTGGCCAAGCTGAAGCCCGCCTTTAAGGACGGGGGCTCTACCACGGCTGGTAAGACGGGGCTGCTCCACGCTGGGTGTTCTCCTCTGGGTGCTGGAGCCACCAGGCAGGGTGGATGGGGAAGGTGTGGACCACCTCAGCATGGCCCCCAGGCCCCCCTAACCCTGTGCTTTGCCTCCAGGAAACTCTAGCCAGGTGAGTGATGGGGCTGCTGCCATTCTGCTGGCCAGGAGGTCCAAGGCAGAAGAGTTGGGCCTTCCCATCCTTGGGGTCCTGAGGTCCTATGCAGTGGTCGGGGTTCCACCTGACATCATGGGCATTGGCCCCGCCTATGCCATCCCTGTGGCTTTGCAGAAAGCAGGTAAGACGGCTCTTTCACCCCCGAGATTGAGATCCAACTCCTGCTTCTCGTGCTGTTGCTGCCTGAGGCAGGCGGGGGACAGGAGCCTGGTGGTCCTGTGGGTGCTGCAGAGTGAAGGGGGGTGAAGACCAGCACCCCGACCCCCAGCCAGGTTCCACGCACCCATCTTGAAGAAAGGCAGACATAGCAGGCAGCCTACAGGCCATGGATGGGGCAGGGCCCCTGGGGAGACTGAGGATCCCACTAAGGGGGCCGCTGGGTCAGCTCAGGTCTTTCCCCCGGGCCTGCAGGGCTGACCGTGGATGACGTGGACATCTTTGAGATCAACGAGGCCTTTGCTAGTCAGGTGAGCCTTTGTTTTGCAGTGTGGCCTGGGGCCCCCAGTTGGAGCCAGGGGGCGAGGGGCAAAGGGGACCAGAGAGGGGTCCACAGCTGATGCTCCACCTCCCCCCAGGCTGTGTACTGTGTGGAGAAGCTGAAACTCCCCCTTGAGAAGGTGAACCCTCTGGGGGGTGCAGTGGCCTTGGGCCACCCGCTGGGCTGCACGGGGGCTCGACAGGTTATCACGCTGCTCAACGAGCTGAAGCGCCGCGGGAAGAGGTGAGGCTGGCCCCGTGGGGGCATCAGGGGGAGGTGTACGTACCCCCACATGCTCCAAGCTGAGGAGACGGGGGATCCTGGCCTGCAGTAGGCATCTGTCACCCTGTGTGCGCGCCTGGGGGGCAGGCTGGGGCCCACACGCCGAGGTCTGGCGTCCTCTGGGCCCTGGTGCACCCAGCTCAGCCTTCCCAGCGAGAGCTTGGTGGCCGAGCCTCCACCCCACCTGTGTGTCTCCTTCCCCAGGGCCTACGGGGTGGTGTCCATGTGCATCGGGACTGGCATGGGAGCCGCCGCCGTCTTTGAATACCCCGGAAACTGACGGTGGCCAGGGCAGAGGTGCAGCTCCCGCAGCAGTGCCACACCACAGGAGGGATAGCAAGTCAAGACACCCGAGCTGCTGTGAGCACACAAAACACGAACAGATGCCCCAGCACAGGGGCGGGTGCGGAGGCACACCCAGCCCACGAGGCCGCCGTGTGGTCCCTGGGGGCAGACGCTGTGGAGGGGGAGTGCCGCAGACACAGTAAACGCGCGGTCTTACCTCAGTGCCTGTGGTTCTTCCGCAGGGCCAGTTCTCACTAGGCTGGTCCTGCCTCTGCTCCATCTGAACACTAAGTGCCCTGGTCTCCGCCTGGCGGACCCACCCTCGGATGAGCCCTGAGGACAAGGCGCAGGCCTGGAGGGGTCCCTCCATCCCAGGAGCCGTTCAGAGGTCCCCCAGCAGAGGCCCATGCCCAGTAAACCGCTCCAGAGCTCCGGGCCACGTTTATTTCCGGGACTGGGGGCTGAGGGCAGAGCCTCAGAGCTGGTGCTGGGGTGAAGCATGTCTCTCGTCATATGAGCCGCGGCCCCGGAGCCGCAGGGTACACGGCTTCTCCCCGAGCACGCCTTCCACCACCAGCGTGGACTCGTACAGCTCACAGCTCCTGTGGGAAGCCGGGGCTCAAATCAGGAGGGGTACTGGCCCAGGGCTCTGGGGGGCAGCGCCAGCCAGGCTGTGGGGGGCCATACCTGGCGGTGAAGGAAACCTGGAGGGTGACAGAGGTGGGGGGTGCGTTGACTGGTCGTGCTTCCAGCAGCCCACTGCTTGGGGACACCTTGAAGGCCACGGGGTCCCTGTCTGGCTCCTGCTGGCCTGCAGGATGGGGAGGACGCGCAGGCAGCTCCACGCACCACCTACGGCACTGACCCCCACCTCCTGGTGCTTCTGCTGCTGCCCACCACCCCGGGGGGGACCACTTCCGATGGGGGAAGTGGCCGTCAGCGCAGCAACTCCCAGGGGGTCTGGCCTATCAGCACAGGGCCACAGGCCCCTTCCTGGGGGTCTCAGTCTAGCGGAGTTGGGGAGGAGGGTCTAACACACCTGTCAGCACAGCCCAATAGCTTCGGCAGCCACTCAGGTTCATGAGGTAGACCTCCCGGGCCCGGCCCTGGTTCACGAAGCAGGGGCCGAAGTCCACCCAGCTGGTGGAGAGCTGCAGCTCGGGCACGGCCACCACGGCCCGCAGGGGCACCACCTGGGGACAGAGCCGGCCACCTGGGGGAGCAGCAGGGACGCGGGACCCTGCCAGCCCTCCACCCAGCAGCTTCTGAGGAGCCCACAGGCAGCACCGCCGCTGGTGGGAGGAAAGCGGCCAGGAGGCGCTGTCTGCTCCCTCCTCCCCTGATCCAGCGCTGTGGTTTCCACTCCCTGCCCGGGTCACCTCACTGCCTCACCTCACTGCCTCACCCCGCCCCCCTTATCCAGCCTTCTGCTCCTCCTGGGCTCTGGGCCCTCTCACCTTTCCCCCTGGCCTCTCCCCTCAGAAGCTTGTGGGGCTGGAGTGTGGAGCTTGTCACAGCCCACAGGACAAGGCCCATGGCTTTCTCACCTGGTGCACACAGTCCCAGACAAGCCCCAGAGGCGTCCCTCAGCTGCTGTCAGCATCGTCAGGCCACTCCCTTGGCCTGGTCCCCCGCTTTCTCCATTAAACAATGTGCAGGCTTCACGTGCCGCCTCTTCCTCCAGGAAGCCTTCCCTGATTTTGCACCCTCCAGCACCCCACCTGGCTCTGAGCTCCCGAGGCCGGTAAGGATGGAGATGACCCCATCTCTCCACGTGCCAGACGATTGGGGTCAGTCCTCCGTTGACTCCACCTGAGCAGAGCTCAGCCCGGTGCCCCTCTTTAACACGTGAGCCAGGCTGGGGACTCACCTGTGAGGTCTGGTTGCTGTATTCCAGCAGCAGGTTCTGTGTGAACACCATCTGCTTCTCTCCACTTGGGCTCTGCTGAATGTCCACTCCGGGCAGCATCTGGTCAGCCGGGAGCTTCTGATAGGACAGCAGCTCCAGGGAGAGCGAGAAGGACACGTTCACCTGAGCAGATTGTGGGCGAGCTGTCACCTCAGGCTGCTGGAGGCGGGCAACAGCTTGCCCACCTGGGGCTCCACCCTTCCCTCCTGCAGGCCCGGCCTGGTCCCCTCTCAGCCTGTGACCCAGAATGGCCTGCAGGCCCTGCTCCATGCCCAGCAGCTGTCAGGAGCTGAGGGGCCAGAGGAATGGAGCTGTCCTCCCCTCGGGTGACCAGGGCTGTGTGCAAGCCCGCAGGCCCAGGGCAAGCCTGTGTCTGTCCTGAGGGCAGTAAGGGGCCCCAGCTGAGTTTCAAGCGTGGGACACGAAGTCAGCTTAGCCTTGCTCAGGGGTCACCCTGGTGGCTGTGGGGAGAGGGCTGAGGTATCACAGGCCTCACGGGAAGGGCCTTGGACACGTGGCTCCCAAACCCAGGTCTGTGGACCTAGCTCCACAAGTTTACTCCCTGGCCTTCTTCTCATCTCTGGAGGGGGGTTCCTGGGAACAGTGTGCCTTATGTTTATGGAAAGACAGTGATGAAACCCTGCAAGAGGGCAGGTGACGGGGAGGGTCTGTGCTACGTGGTGCTCTCAGGACCAGGACGCGGGCAGAGGAGATGGCAGACTGGTGCATCCAGGGCTCCTGAGTGTGTGCTCTGATAGGTCTGGGCTTATCTACGTGTGGAGACCCCTGTGCAGAAGGTGTGCTGGACGGTGGGTGTGTGTGGGATGGTGTGTGGAATGGTGGCTGTGTGTGGGATGGTGTATATGTGCTGAATGGTGTGTGTGTGATGGTGGGTGTGGGATGGTGGGGTGTGTGTGTGACGGTGGGTGTGGGATGGTGGGGTGTGTGTGTGAGACGGGGGTGGGGGTGGGACGGTGTGTGTGTGAGACGGGGGTGGGGGGTGGGACTGTGGGTGTGTGGGACAGTGGGTGTGGGTGTGTGCGCGCGCGTGCGCTGGATGGAGTCTTGTCTGTCTGTCTGGGGAGTTGGCCCCTGAGTGCGTAGGGCGTGGCGGGGCCTGGATACTACCGATGTCTGTCTGAGTACAGCCCTGGGAGGGTACTCTGTGGCCGTGCTGTCTGTACATACATGCGCGGGAACGTGAGAGGAAGGTGACTCCCAGCCCAGGAGTGTGTGCCCCCCCCAGGCGGGGACCGCAGATGCTGCCACTGACCAGCATGTTCTCCTGTGGGTGGAGCACCAGCTGCTTGCCCCTCGCTGCTATCTCCTCACCCTCCTGCTTCCAGCCAAGGGCCCGGTGGCTGCGGCTCGCCCCGTCTTGAGAAATGGAGAAGGGCTTGGAGACCAGGAGCCAGAAGTAGTGAGGGATTTCCGTGGTGTTGGTCAGCTTCAGGTGGCGGGTGGTCACCAGCTCACTCAGCACCTGGCAACCGCAGGAAGGGGGCACTCAGACTGTGAGGCTCTGCCCCCAGAGGGCTGGTGGGGGGCACCCGGGTGACGCGGGAGGGCAGGGCGGCTGCACACTCACCCCGGCGCAGGGCTGCTCAGGGATGAGGTCGCTGGCCTGCTGCCGGAACACCATGCTGCCACCGTAGTCCCAGTCCACGCTCAGCCTGCCGGTGACAGGCGGGACGGGCCTCTGGGCCACACCTGCCCCTGGCCGGCCCCGCCCTCCCGTGCCCACCTCTTGTTCCCAAGGCCTGGGCTGGTCCCCAGCAGCGCCCAAGGAGGCTGCTCCCCACCAGGGGCAGGAGGCGGGCTAGGCGGCCCTGCGGACTCACTGCGCCGGCCTGACGTAGCCATGCAGGTCCAGTCTCATGGGTCCCATGGCAAAGTCCTGCAGGCGGCGCCTCCGGCCTGGAAGCTCCCTCTCCACCTACCAAGCTCAGGCCCCATCACTGGAGTCCTGAGAGGTGAGGTGGGGTGGGGTGGGGTTGGGTTGGGGGAAGCCCTCCCCAGGCCCAGAGTGCTCACCTCATCGTCCAAGCTCAAGAAGCCCAGGGCATAGCCAACACACTCCACCTTGTGCAGGACGCCAGGGCCCAGCACCACGGGTGTGAAGGAGATGTGGATGGTGCTGCTGCCCCGCGCAGGGACCACCTGGCAGACACAGCAGCCTCAGCGCTGGACAACCGCCCCCCTCCCCAGCCTTGCTTGGGGGACGCTCCCCGAAGCTCCCAGCCCCACCCACTCACCACCTGCTTGGGGCTGATGGAGAACAGGTGGTCAGAGGGCACCCCCTCATGCCCTCGCAGGATGACTGAGATGATCTTCTGGGGGGCGCCAGCACTGGAGCTGCCCTCGGCCTATGGTCAAGGGAGTCGCTGAGGCTCAGCTTGAGACCCACTGACCTGGCCCAGCAGCCCACCTGCCACCCCTGCTCACAGATGGGGTGGCTTCACGGCTGGACTCAGACTCAGAGGGACTTGGGGACCAGAAGGAGCCGCTGCTCTCCGGGGTCTCGGGGTACAGGAGGTCATTCCCAGCGTGGTCACGTAGCGGGAAGGGCGGCCCATAGAACACCAGCAGCTCCAGCAGCCGGTCCTCCCTGTCCTCTGGAGTGTAGGTCTCCCAGTCCAGGCGGATGTCTGGGGCAGATGCAGGGGAAAGAGGTGAGGAGTGAGGAAAGAGAAGACGACTCCTGCCTGGGCCTCACTCCCTGCAGGCCCCAGAGGCCACCAGTTCTCCCGGACAGACTGGTGGGGGCCTCGTTTCCCCATGTCGCTTCCAGGCAATTCTTGTTTCGTCTAGAGGCTTATGCCGTCGGCTCCATCACCCCTTGTCCTCCGGGTCCTAAGACCAGCTTTCATGTCCAAATGCACAAAGCCAGGCCTCCCTGTGCTCTCCCTACAGCCGCTTTTCCTTCTGGCCTATTTGCTGACTTCCTGGCTCCTCCCACCCGTGCAGCCCCTGCCTTCTCCCCCTCCATCCTTTAGCTCCCAGCAAGCGGCACAGGGGCTGCTGGCTGAAAGGAAAAGGTGTCCTCTGCAAGTTCTGTCCAACACCAAGTGAACGTGGCCAGGGCGGGCGTCTGGCCCAGGCACAGTGGAAGACACCAGGTCCCACAGGCAAAGGCAAGTCCTGGCCTCAAGGTGGAAGTGGCTCTGACGACCCCTGACCGGCTTGGCCACTCCCCACCTTAGCCCTTGAGGTCCTCTCTCCGTACCTCAGGCCCACTGGACTCCAGGGTCCAGGCTGTGGGCCATTAGCTGCCCTCCCATCCTGGCCCCCACCTGGCACAGCCTGTAGCAAGAGCCCCAATTTCTCTCATGAGCGTCTCACCACAGGGGCTGGAATTATTCAGGCGAAGGATCCGGGTGACTGGGTCTCCTCCAGAGACCCGGGTGCCGAACCTGGAGGCAGGGGACCAGGATCAGCACACACCTCGCAGGCCGATTCACCTCAGAGAGGAGGGCCGGGGCTTGGGCAGGGAGGAGCCTCACCCTGTCTTCACCCTGGAGTCACAGAGCCCCAGGGCTGGAGGCCCACCCCAACACCACCCCCCAGTGAACCGTGACCCAGGGCTGCTCACTGGCCCAGTCACCGCTCCTCAGTGAACCGTGACCCAGGGCTGCTCACTGGCCCAGTCACCCCTCTTCCCACTCTCCAACCGCCCTGCCAACCACAGAAACCCCAGTGAGGGGCCCTGAGTGCGGCCCTGACCTCGGATGACACCGACTGCTCACTCCTGTCCCCCCAGAGCCCTCTGAGACATGCAGATCACGGCCATGCCCCTGAGGCCTGTCTCCTTTGGGGCAGCCCTGGCCAGGGGCTTTCGGGCTGGGTGGCACTGGGCCAGCTGGGCAGCAATGAGTCGGTGTGGACAGCCGGGATGGAGGCCAAAGGGTTCCGGGGTTAGCGGAGGGGAGGTGGGGAAGGAGTGGTACCTGATGATGGGCTCCCTCTGGGTCTGGTCAGTGGTGTAGTAGGTGGTCCTCTGGGAGCTGATGGGGCAGCCCACCACCGCCATGCGCACTGGGATGACTGCTGGAGGCAGGCCTCCCACCTGCAGACGCACACCACTCCTCTCCCTCATCCCCCGCTGCCGCTGCGTCCCCGAGGCACCGCATCCCCTCCTCCAGCCAGCCCAGGGTCTGCATGCGGGACCACTGCCTCCCACCCTGATGGCCTTTGGCCTCTGATGGCCCTTTGGATGACATTTCTTCATCTTTTAAATGGAAATAATGATTATTTTCTCTGCTAATCAAAATCACTTATTTTTAAAAATTTAACATAGACTATATTTCACCCATAATCCTATCCCACCCCACAGCATGACTCGCTGTGAGTATTTCAGTTAGAACTGTCTAGACTTGTGTGCATAAAACACACATATAAATGAGGGGCATTGGGGGCATGCTTTCGTTTTGGTAATCTTTTTCTTTTAACCACATACGATAATTTTACTAATGAAGGTTTACGGCATTGTTTAACTGGCTGTGGGAATCCCAGTGTATAGATGTAGCCTGACGTTTTATCTGATCTTCTCCTGGTGGACACATGTCTACACTGTCTCCTTTCTTCCCCTTCTATTATAAACAATGCTGAGAAGAAAAAGAAGCCTGGTATGAAACTTGTTTGTTCGTGTATCCACTTCTTTCCTTGGGGCGACTTTAAATGTGCATCCCCAGCGCCCTGCACAGGTGCCTCTGAAGGGCACACACTTCCCAGCAGCCCCCCTTGCCCATGGGCACCCTTCCTTGCACCTCCATCGACAATTTTAAACCTTGCTCATCTCACAAAACCAGTATTTCAGGGTGCCTTTCATTCTCGCTTCTTTTTTCTTGGCCACGTCATGCAGCTTATGGATCTTAGTTCCCAGACTAGGGACTGAACGCGGGCCCCCTGCCATGGAAATGCCGAGTCCTAACCACAGGACCACCAGGGTCTTCCCCTTTAGCAGTGCTGATGAAGTACTTTTCATGTTCACCGGCCATCTCTAGCTGTCATTCTTGAACTGCCTATTATGACCCTTTGCCCCTTGAGATGCTTGTGCCACCCCCTCTTATTGTTAAGAACTCTGTATATTAAGGTGATCACCACTTGGTCATTGGATAGAGCACAGTTTAAAGCAAATAACTACCATAACTCACCTGTCCAATTTACTAAACAGTTCAAGAAAATCTGTGCAATAATTAAATGACATGGGACTTGGAACACATTTCACCCCTTCATCCTAAACTGGGAGCTCCCTACTGGGGTGGTCTGCTGTGTTATTCACCCCGGTACCCCCACAGTCCAGGGGACCACACAGGAACCTGTACATATAAGGTCTCAGTTCATGCTGAATGGCGGAGTCAATGAATGGGCTGACGGAATGAACGACGGCCTCACCAAGGCCTGGGTGAGGCTGTGGCTCTGGGAGGCCATGCCGTTTCCACGCTTACTGCCCACTCTGGATCTCAGATTCTGGCCAGGGCAGGCAGCCCATCTGACTCCTCAGCCCTCCTAAGTATGGTCCCAGCCTCAAGGGGACCTCATGGGCAAAGATGTTGGTGCTTCTTCTGCTCACGGGACCCCTCCTGCAGGAATCCCAGGGCTGCTGCCCAGTGCAAAGGCCCATCCCGAGCTCAGCGGGCATCACCTTTCTACTTGGTGAGGCCTGTGAGGCTGAGGGCTGGGTGTTGGAGGAGAGTGAGCCTGCAGGTGGGGGCCAGGGTGGGGGTCCCTGTGCCCCAGGCCACCCGCCCGCCCGCCCGTGCTCACCGTGCAGATGAGACTATCCCAGTACTCCCCCCACATGTTGGCACAGGCAGTGAGGTCGATGCTGAGCTTCTGGTGGGCGCCCAGCACGCCCTGGGAGAGGTGGGGGAAGAAGGCTGCTCCTTTCCCATGGGACAGCATGCTTTCCATAAACTCTGCAGTGAGACCCAGGAATGGGGATGCAGCACCCCCGGGGAGGAAAGAGGTCCCAACCCTCAAGTGTCAGCAAAGCACTGAACCAGACAAGCCACCCTGCAGTCTCTCCCTACTCCGCCTTAAGAGACTCTCCTCCTGCAAGCCTGGGGTCCAGGGTCCAGCTCTCTCACCCGCCACGAGGCCAAGTGGGAGCCCTCACTCCTAAGCCACCAGCCACCACCCATCCCAAATCAAAGCCAGACCCTGTGCACAGGCCCTCTTCCTTAGCAAGAAGGTGGCGGTGTTCTAAAGAGGGGGTGCTGTTCAGTGGAAGCCATGGCCATCTCAGGAACCTGACTAGAAAGGACACTGAGGAGTGACTCTCTCTGGCCAGGGTCCCCTTCCTGCAGCAGGTGGCCCACATCCTCAAAGGCCCCACAAAACCCTGCTCTGGCTGGGCCTGGGCTCTTACCCCACTGCTCGCGCTTGGCCAAGAGCTCCCGCATCCGTGCCGTCTTCAGCAGGGCGGGAGGCATGTCGGGGCTTGACAAGAAGGGTACGGAAATCGCATCAAGCCATCCAGGCCCTTGCCCAGACCTCAGCCATCTCCCCAGGCAACCAGCATCCCCCTCCCCCCAGCTTTCCAGCAGAGGAAGGTGGCCCTGCTTCTCCTCCCGCGAGAGCCGGTCAGGGCTCCTCTTCACCTCCACCTGTGGTCTTCGCTCCCTCGGCACCCTACCACCTGAAGCATCTCAGCGGCAGGCTGCCTGCCAGTCTTAACAAAATCAGGAGTGCTCCAGGGCAGGGACCCCTGACCCACAGGCTCTGTGCCCTGGTGACCCCAGGATGCAGACCCAGTCCAGACTCCCAGCCTTTACCCAGCCTTCTGCAATAGGCCGTCTCTAGTCTCCTGTGGACATCTATCCCACCATTTCACATGCTAACTTTCTGCAGTTGACAAATTCATGGCTAAGGAACTGTTCGTGGCAGCCCCCACCCCCAGCAGTCAGAAGTTGCCCCCCACTGCCCCTACCTTAGGAGACCTGAGGGGAGGTGTCTGCAGTGGGGTGCTGGCAAGCTGAGCTAACTTCTGGGATATACATACTTCCAATGTGATTGATTTCAAGCTACAGCTTTGCAACATGCCTCACTCCACCTCTGCCCACTGTTGCCTCCACCTACAGTAACTTCTTCCTCATCTGAGGGCCCCAGGACCGCCTGGTCTATGCAAAGCCCTCGCCTTGGCAGCCCAGGCTGACCAGAAGGGGCCACATGCCCTGCTTTCCTCTCAAGGCCTGGGAGGCGGGCAGGCAGGGCCCCCTACTTCTTGCATTTGTCCACGTCTACCTGCAGATACCCTCCTCCGGCGACTCATACCCGCCGAAGCCACACGGAGGCCCAGCGGGGCAACCCGTGGCTGCGTCCTCCCCGGGAACAGTCGCTGAAAACAGCCGGACTTACGGGCTGGGTTTCTGGCTCAGGCTGTTCACGGGGCTCCCAAAGTACTCGAACTCGAGGGTGAAAGGGGTCTGTATCGGGGAGCAGTTGGTCAGGAAGAGCCGGCGGTTCACACGGGTCCACAGTGGCACTGCCGAGCCGAAGTCCAGGTGGAGCGTCTCGGGGTGGCCCGGCCACAGCTCTGTGCTGGGGGCACTGCCCAAGCCCATGGGCACCAGTTATGTGCCACCCTCAGCCCTGCCCGGCCAGCCACCTTGGGCTGGAGGTGCCCAGCTGCCCAGAAACCAGGCTTTAAGCCATCCTCGAGAAGCAAGCCGTCCCACAGATGCACCCTCTGTGCCAAGATGGGTGTCCCCCGCCACCGGCTCTCCCAGGCCAGGGGCAGGCCGGCATGTCTCCCAGCTGCCCACGGCCCTGTCCCCTGCTGTCCACGCACCTGGACACCAGGCCTCTGGCGTATGGAGAACAACCACCCAGAGGGTAGGCATGGGGCGGGGCGGGGGGGGGGTGTCTCTCCCCACAGAGTTTGTGAGGGGTCTTCTCCTGGCCGTGGGAATCAACTGGAAGAGGCTGGCTCCACAGCGAGGCCGCTCCTCTGAACGGCCGCCCCAGCCCCCAGGCCCAGCCCTGGGCTCACCTGTCGTCACTGTCCTCCTTAGAGATGCCGATGGCTACCTGCAGTCCCCGGGGTTTCCCTGAGATGCCCAGAACCAGGGGCTCCCTCATGCCTGACACGTCACAAGGGAGGGCCAGGTCGGTCACCGCTTCCTATAGGAAAGGGGTTCTCACCTTGGGTAAGACCCAGGGTGGGCCTTGGCAGAGGGGCCTCAGATAGCCTCCTGTGGCACAGGGGGCAGCAAGGAGGGCTCAACTAAAGGCCTTGTCCAGGCTCATTTCTGTGGAAGGGCTCCCAGCCCCTCCAATGGGCCACCATCCTCAGACCCTCAGGAGGCCTGGCCCCTTCCTCAGAGCTCCTGGCTGTGACTTGGCTCCCAACATCTGGGCATGCCCGCCTGAAGGAGACCCCTGCCAAGCAGATCTCAGGAGAAGCTGCACATTTATTCCAATGAAGCTGCTATCACGAAGAAGTCAAACTCTTCCTGCGTGAGGTCTGCTCTAGGCCAGCCCAGGGCCCACTCATTTGCTCAGGCTCAGCTGTCCAAGAAAGCCCACGTCTCCATGCTCCCCAGAGAGGTACTGGGACCTGGGTCTGCAAGTCCTTGTGAGGAAGAAGCTTCTTTTTCCACAAGACTACAAATGGATGCTCAGTCCCCAAGGACTGAGCATGTTCTGCCCGATGGCCTTCCTGTGGGCTGAACCCAGGAGAAGCTGTGTCCTTCTTCTGAGGAACTGGGGCACTGCTCAGACGCCACTAGGGGGACCCAGTACAGGGGCATCTCTGGGCAGGTGGAAAGGTGGGCCCACCTGTGCCACAGAGGATGGCTGGCGAGGGCTAAGGGTGGTACTCAGGAGTTTCAGGGCCTATCCCAGCCTGCTCCAGCCCTCCTGACCCTATGTCCCTAGAGAGCAGGCCCAGCAGGAATGGAGCCCCAGACCCCAGTGCAAGAAACCTGTTCCCTGCTTGGCCCAGGACAGGGGTCTGAGGCAGACCTCCCAGCTGGCATGGATGCAGACAGCCGGGGGCCTCCCCAGGCAATGCACCCCCTGGTTCCACACTCACCAGGGTATGCGCAGTCAACTCCAGGCTGAGCTGGCGCTCCTCGCTGGGGCCCAGCGTGCCACGTCTCGGGGAGACTTTCACTGTGCAGACATCTGCTTGGAGCCCCAGGAGCTGGCAGACACATGGGCAGGTCAGGGGCTGGGCTTCCAGGATGACCTGGGTCCTGACAGAGGGATCAGGACCGCTGCATGCTTTGGGGAGGCTGCTGACTGGGGGCCCTCAGTGAGACCAGCAGGGCACGGTGCTCCCAGGTGGGGATAAACCACAGGTCCCTTCTCGTCTCCTTGCCCATGTTAGATGGACCTCACGCCTGTCAGGGGGTTCCCTGGACTTAACAAAAGGCTGCCCTGGGAGGCCCAGGGTGATGGGGAACAGTGGGTAGCTGGTTTTGATGCATGGAGACGTGGCCTCATCTCCCCTGGCACACGGGGCAGGCTACAGAGTCAGCCCCCAGAGGCAGTGATCTGTTCTGGGTGGTGTCAAGGGCAGGGTGCCCCTCAACATGGGCCTCTGGGGTTGAGATCTGCAAGGGTGGGGCCCGATGAAGTGGGCTCACGTACCTTGCCCCAGTGGAAGCGGGTGGGCAGGAGCGTGCCATTGATGAGTGTGATGGCCATCTTGGTGGGCACGCCCAGGTAGAGGTTGGGGACCTCCACCTGGCTGCTCTGCAGGTACACATAGGGCTCCTGCACCTCAGCATACACGGGAAGGTGGCTGGAATACGGCGGGTAAAAGGCATACTCATCAGAAAAGAAGTAAAACCTACCCATATGCATAAGACATGACCATCTTTGTAGAAAATCCCTAAGAATCTATAATGTTAAAAACTCTTAGAAAATGAGTGAGTCAGCAAAGTGACGGGCTAAAAATCAACACATAAAAATCAATCACATTTTTTTTGGCTGCCCCAGGCGGCTTGTGAGATTTTGTAGTTCCCCGACCAGGGGTCGAACCTGCTGAGCCCCCAGCAGTGAAACAGTGTTGAGTTTTAACTATCAGACCACAGGGAATTCCAAACTCGATCACATGTTTACAGGCTAACAAGGAAGATGTAGAAACAGAAGTTAAAAGTATAATCCCACTGACAATTACTCAAAAAAGTGAAACAGGCAAATCTCTAATTAAACACATACAGAACTTGTGTGCTGAAAACCACAAAACACTGATGAAAGAAACCGAAGATAACAATAAATAGGCATAAATCACAATCAGAAATTAACACATTCAACATATTGTCAGTTCTCCCAAAAATGATCTATTAGGCTTAACACAATTCTTACCAAACTCCTGGCCATGATTTTTGTAGATACAGACAAGTTTATTTGAAAATTTATATAGAAAGATAAAGGACACAGACTGAAGATTAATAAAGTGGGAAATTACTCTACTGGGCATTAAGAGTTCCTAGACAGCTATATCAATCAAGGGAGCGTGTTACTAGTAGGGAGATACACAGCAAATCAATGGAACAATGTAAAAAAACCTAGAAGCAGACCCACCCAAATATGTCTGAGGGTATTTTTTTCCTTATGTAAGGAATGGGGAGAACATGTATTTTAATTTTTTATTTTGAAATAACTGTATATTCACATGCAGCTGTAACAACAACAAAATACAAAGGAATCCAAGTACACTCTTCACCAATTTCCCAACAGTCACAGCTTGCACAACGACAGCACCATGTCACAAGGAGACCAAGCTGGATGCAGTCCAGCAGTCTCATTCAGGCCCCATGAAGCGGACATGCGCTAATCTGTATTTACTTCTACACAATTTTATCACATGTAGATACCCATGACACCACCACAGTCGAGACACAGAACAGTTCCGTCACAAGGATGTCTTCATGCTATCTTTTCTTTTTTTAACTTTCTCCCTGGATCCATTTTTTTGCCATAAATTTCTGAGTTTCGTTCACTTTGTTCAATAATTAAGGACAAAAAAACCTCTGCCATCTAAGTCACCCTGGCAATCTTCAAGAGTATCAAATAAGAATGGACTTCCCTGGTATGCCACTGGTTAAGACTCCACATTTCCAGTCCAGAGGGCTCAGGTTCAATCCTCGTTGGGTAAGATCCTACATGCTGCAAGGTGCAGCCAAAAAGTAAAAAAAAAAAAAAAAAAAAATCAGAAAAAAAGAATATAAAATAAGAAAAAACTTGTCCCTGTAAAAGCTGCAAAATATCTTTGAAAACGAGGTTTAACTGCAGTTATAAATACAAATATCTAACTACAGAGTCCCAAAATACACGAAGCAAAAGAAATCAATCATTCAGAAATAATGATTAGATGGCCAGGCAAAAAGCACATGCAAAATAATTTACTAATTATTAGGGAAATGCAAATCAAAACTACAATGAGGTATCACCAGTCAGAAAGGTCAAAAAGTTTACAAACAGTAAATTGCTAGAGAGGGTATGGAGAAAAGGGACCGCCACCCTATACTGTTGATAGGAATGGAGACTGGTAGAGCCACTATGGAGGCTACTTAAGAAACTAAAAACAGAACTACCACATGATCCTGCAGTCCCACTAGGGCTGGAGAAAACCGTAATTCAAAAAGTACATGCAATAGAAAGGACATGGACGTGAACAAAATGTCCATCAAGAGAAGGGATGACGAGGCGGCACACGTAGACAAGAGAATAGCTCTCAGGCATAGAAAAGAATGAAGTCATGCCATCTGCAGCAACAGGGATGCCAGAGATTGTCCCACTGAGTGAAGTAAGTCAGACAGTGAAGGAAAAATATATGGTATTGCTTACATGTGAAATCTAAAAAAAAAGACTACAAATGAATTTATTTACAAAACAAAAGTATAGTCACAAACGTAGAAAACAAGGTTAGCAGGGATAGGGGTGGGGGACAAGTGGGCGACTGCGACTACTATCTATAAAACAGGTGACTAGTAAGACCTGCTGTAGAGCACAGGGAGCTCTACTCAACACTCCGTAATGGCCTACGCGGGAAAGGAACCTAAAGCAGAAAGGGTGGATACACGCATAACTCATTCACTTTGCTGGATACCTGAAATTAACACAACACGGTAAATGTAAATATTCCAATAAAATTTCAAAAAAATAAAGACTAGAGATTTCAATGCGTCATTTTAAATAGTGGACAGAACAGGGAGTTCCTTGGTGGTCCAGTGGTTAGGACTCTGTGCTTTCACTGCTGAGGGCTCAGGTTCAATCCCTGGTTGGGGAACTAAGATCCCACAAACTGCATGGTGTGGCCAACAATAAATAAATAAATGAAAATATGTGTAAATTAAACACACTCCCAAACAAGCAAGAAGTCAAATAAATAAACTTTGGGTTTAAAATACAAAAATCAGTGCAAAATACCACATGAATTTAAAAAAAGGACAAAGGACATGGTCCTTTCAAACAACGCAGAAAAAACATTCAATGAAATCTAACATTCTTTCATGAGAAAACCAGCAAACTAGGAACAGAAGGAAACTTCCTCAACCTGATAAAAGACAGCTACAAAAAGCCTACAGTTAATATTGGACTTAAAGGTAGAGACTGTTTTCCTTTTAAGATCAGGAACAAGGTAAGGATGTCCACTTTTTAAAAAATATAACATTTTGCTCAATGCAGACACTGACTTCATCTGTATATATTTTAGAACTAGGGTGAGGATTCCCACTCTTGCCTCTTCCATTCAACACTGAACTGGAGTATTATTAGGTCCATTAGGCAGGAAAAAGAAAAGACAGATGTAAAATAACCTCTAAATGCAGATGACACAATCTTCTATTTAGAGAACCATTAGAAGTGACATATAAGCAAGGTTGTAGGGTACAAGGTCAAAACACAAAAATCTATTTGTATTTCTATACACTAGGAATGAATAATCAGAAGAAGTGATTAAGAAGAATCCATTTCCAAAAGCATCAAAAATGACACAATCCTTAGAAATAATTTTAACAAAAAAGTATAAGACTTATACACTGAAAATGACGAAACATCACTGAAAGAAATGAAAAACGCCTGAAATAAATGGAAAGACATTTTCCTGTTAAAGGATGGGAAGACTTAGTATTGTTAGGAGGGTAATACTCCCCAGACCAGACATGCAGATTCAATATACTCCCTGTTAAAATCCCAGCTAGGTCTTTGTAGACATTGATAAACTGGTTCTAAAATTCACACAGAAATTCAAAGCACCCAGAACAGCCAAAACAATCTTGAGAGAGAGAAATGAAGTTGGAGAATTCATACTTCTTGATTTCAAAACTAACTCAAAATGGATCAGAGACCTAAAAATAAGAGCTAAAACTATAAAACTCTTCGAAGAAAACATGTGAGCAAATCTTTCTGACATTCGGCGATGGTTTCACAGGTATAACACCAAAAGTATAAGCAACAAAAGATAAAAATACATAAATCGGGAATTCACCAAAATTAAAAACGTCTATGCTTCAAAGTACACCCTCAAGAAAGTGAAAAGAGGGACATCCCTGGTGGTCTACTGGTTAAGAATCTGCCTGCTGATGTAGGGGACATGGATTCGGTCCCTGGTCGGAAAATCCCACATGCCGTGGGGCAACCAAGCCCCTGCGAGCCCATGTGCCCAGAGCCTGTGCTCCAGCAAGAGAAGCCACTGCTGTAAGAAGCCTGAGCACTGCAAGAGAGAGCCCCCTGCTCGCTGCAACTAGAGAAAACGCATGCACAGCAGCGGAGACCCAGTGCAGTTGAAAATGAATTAATAAATCACACACACACACACAAAACAAGTGAAAAGACAGTTCTGAGAACGGGAGGAAACATTTGAAAATCATGTATCTAATAAGAGACAGGTATATAAAAAGAACACTTAACCTAAAAAAGAGAAAAAATACCTTTATCTCAATAACAAAAAGACAAATAACCCTATTTTTAAAAAATGAGCAAAGAACTCAAGAGATAGTTCTCCAAAGAGGATCTAAAAGTGGCCAGTAAGCTCCTGAAAGATGCTAAGCATTATGTGCCATAAGAGAAATTCAAATCAAATCCTCAGTGAAATATCACTTCACACACAGGATGAGTACCATTAAAGAACTGCTGCTGTTTAGTCGCTGTGTCTTTTGCAACCCCAAGGACTGTAGCTCACCACACTCCTCTGTCCATGAGATTTTCCAGGCTAGAATACTACGGTGGATTGACATTTCTTTCTCCAGGGGATCCTCCTGACCCAGGAATCGAACCCATGTATCCTACATTGGCAGGCGGATTCTGTACCACTGAGCCACCAGGGCAGTCCACCATTAAAGGAGAGATGGTCACAAGTATGGCTGAGGAAGAGAAGAAGTAGGACAGCAGGGTGGAGAAGGATGGACAGTGTGGTGGAATTGGTAGCTATCATATTTGCCCCATGTATCATTATTATGACTATGCCAAAGCCTTTGACTGTGTGGATCACAATAAACTGTGGAAAATTCTGAAACAGATGTGAATGCCAGACAACCTGACTTGCCTCTGGAGAAATCTGTATGCAGGTCAGGAAGCAACAGTTGGAACTGGACATGGAACAACAGACTGGTTCCAAATAGGAAAAGGAGTATGTCAAGGCTGTATATTGTCACCCTGCTTATTTAACTTATATGCAGAGTACATCATGAGAAATGCTGGGCTGGAAGAAGCACAAGCTGGAATCAAAATTGCCGGTAGAGTTGTGAAACTCTACTATGTATGTAGTAGAATATCATTCATGTAAAAGTGGGAAGGAAAAGTGAAAGTGTGTGCTTGCTGCTGCTGCTGCTAAGTCACTTCAGTCGTGTCCGACTCTGTGCGACCCCATAGACGGCAGCCCACCAGGCCCTGCCGTCCCTGGGATTCTCCAGGCAAGAACACTGGAGTGGGTTGCCATTTCCTCCTCCAATGCAGGAAAGTGAAAAGTGAAAGTGAAGTCACTCAGTCGTGTCTGACTCTTAGCGACCCCATGGACTGCAGCCTACCAGGCTCCTCCATCCATGGGATTTTCCAGGCAAGAGTCCTGGAGTGGGTTGCCATCGCCTTCTCCAAAGTGTGTGCTTATAAGGATATGTATTTCTTTGGAAGGATATATAAGAAACTGATAATGTTGGTTTACTGGTGGGAAGTAAACTGAATGAACTGTACAGCAGGAGTAGAAGGACTTTTTAAAATTAAAAGATTGAAATTTAATTTGTGCTATGAATCAAGAGGATATTTATATCATGTAAGCTTTATACATATCAATAAAATGAACACCTGTGAACTGGAAAAAAAAATAAAGATTAGTCATTTTTTAACCTTAAAAAAAAATTGCTGGGAGAAATATCAATAACCTCAGATATGCAAATGACACCACCCTTATGGCAGAAAGTGAAGAGGAACTAAAAAGCCTCTTGATGAAAGTGAAAGTGGAGAGTGAAAAAGTTGGCTTAAAGCTCAACATTCAGAAAACGGAGATCATGGCATCCGGTCCCATCACTTCATGGGAAATAGATGGGGAAACAGTGGAAACAGTGTCAGACTTTATTTTTTGGGGCTCCAAAACCACTGCAGATGGTGATTGCAGCCATGAAATTAAAAGACACTTACTCCTTGGAAGGAAAGTTATGACCAACCTAGATAGCATATTCAAAAGCAGAGACATTACTTTGCCAACAAAGGTACGTCTAGTCAAGGCTATGGTTTTTCCAGTGGTCATGTATGTTTTTCCAGTGGACCGTGTATGGTCATGTGAGAGTTGGACTGTGAAGAAGGCTGAGCTCCGAAGAATTGATGCTTTTGAACTGTGGTGTTGGAGAAGACTCTTGAGAGTCCCTTGGACTGCAAGGAGATCCAACCAGTCCATTCTGAAGGAGATCAGCCCTGGGATTTCTTTGGAGGGAATGATGCTAAAGCTGAAACTCCAGCACTTTGGCCACCTCATGCGAAGAGTTGACTCATTGGAAAAGACTCTGGTGCTGAGAGGGGTTGGGTGCAGGAGGAGAAGGGGACGACAGAGGATGAGATGGCTGGATGGCATCACTGACTCGATGGGCGTGGGTCTGAGTGAACTCCGGGAGTTGGTGATGGACAGGGAGGCCTGGCGTGCTGCGATTCATGGGGTCGCAAAGAGTCGGACACGACTGAGTGACTGAACTGAACTGAACCATTATTATAATGAGATATATTATAATGTTAACATCATGACCTAGTGTGGAAGATTTTGAACAAAGAACAAGGAAGCAAATACCATGCTATTCCAATGAGAAAAAAAACTAAAAGAAAGGTTAAGTGATAAAACAGAGAACAAAACTATTACTTAAGACCCCTAGAGAAGGCCAAGCAGAGATCCCTTGATGCAGTACGCAGGGCAGGGTGGGCTGAGGGGAGAGAGCCGGGAGGTATAACTAAAGGAGTGCGGGGAGATTAGCGCAGCTGGTTCAGCTAGGTTAGCTCCCAGAGTTCAGGCGTTATGCTGTGGAAGACTGGTAAATCCTGTAGCAGGATTTCCCTCACCCCCACCCTCGATGAAGAATGTAGATGTGGCCCTGGAGAGAGGTCACTGCAGATCCTGCGGTAATACTGGGCTTCCAACCTGTTTTAGACAGAAAACCACCAAAAAAGATCTTGTTTATGAAGAAAGGAAGGGACTGACTTGTGAAGCTGGCCAGTGTGGGTTTCCTTGACTGCTTGTCCTGTGTTGTCTTTCTCAAAGGCCCCTTCCTCTAAGGTTATTCCAGAAGCCCTGAGGCTACTCATACACACTTCAGTCCTGGGAGGAGGATGCCCTCCACTCCTATACCCACTTACCCAGAGGAATCTGATACCACCAGCTCCTTATGCAAACCAACTTCCTCCTCCAGAAAGGCAGGAGTGGGCAGCCAAGGATTCTCAGATGTAGAAGAAAAACCCCAAACCAAAGGATTCCAAACCAAAATGTGAGGAAACACAAAGAAGAGGGCTTTGTAAGACAGTAACAGACAGAGATATATCCACTTGAATAAAGAGTTCCAAAGAATAGCAAGGAGAGATAAGAAAGCCTTCCTCAGTGATCAATGCAAAGAAATAGAGGAAAACAACAGAATGGGAAAGACTAGAGATCTCTTCAAGAAAATTAGAGATACCAAGGTAACATTTCATGCAAAGATGGGCACAATAAAGGACAGAAATGGTACGGACCTAACAGAAGCAGAAGATATTAAGAGGTGGCAAGAATACACAGAAGAACTACACAAAAAAAGATCTTCATGACCCAGATAACCATGATGGTGTGATCACTCACCTAGAGCCAGACATCCTGGAATACAAAGTGAAGTGGACCTTAGGAAGCATCATTATGAACAAAGCTAGTGGAGGTGATGTAATTCTAGTTGAGCTACTTCAAATCCTAAAAGATGATGCTGTGAAAGTGCTGCACTCAACATGCCAGCAAATTTGGAAAACTCAACAGTGGCCACAGGACTGAAAAAGGTCAGTTTTCATTCCAACCACAAAGAAAGGCAATGCCAAAGAAAGAATGCTCAAACTACCACACAATTGCACTCATCTCACATGCTAGCAAAGTAATGCTCAAAATTTTCCAAACCAAGCTTCAACAGTACGTGAACTGTGAACTTCCAGATGTTCAAGATGGATTTAGAAAAGGCAAAGGAACCAGAAATCAAATTGCCAACATCCATTGGATCACCGAAAAAGCGAGAGTTCCAGAAAAACATCTACATCTGCTTTATTGACCACGCCAAAGCCTTTGATTGTGTGGATCACAACAAACTGTGGAAAATTCTGAAAGAGTATTCTTGTATTCCCATCACCTAGACCACCTGACCTGCCTCCTGAGAAATTTGTATGCAGGTCAAGAAGCAACAGCTAGAACTGGACTTTGAACAACAGACTGGTTCCAAATCAGGAAAGGAGTACGTCAACGATGTATATTGTCACCCTAGTTATTTACCTTATATGCAGAGTACATCATGAGAAACATTGGGCTGGATGAAGCACAAACTGGAATCAAGATTGCCGGGAGAAATATCAATAACCTCAGATATGCAGATGACACCACCCTTATGGCAGAAAGCAACGAAGAACTAAAGAGCCTCTTGATGAATGTGAAAGTGGAGAGTGAAAAAGTTGGCTTAAAACTCAACATTCAGAAAACGAAGATCATGGCATCTGGTCCCATCACTTCATGGGAAATAGATGGGGAAACAGTGGAAACAGCGGCTGACTTTATTTTGGGGGGCTCCAAAATCACTGCAGATGGTGATTGCAGCCATGAAATTAAAAGATGCTTGCTCCTTGGAAGAAAAGTTATGACCAACCTAGACAGCATATTAAAAAGCAGAGATATTACTTTGTCAACAAAGGTCCATCTAGTCAAAGCTTTGGTTTTTCCAGTGGTCATGTATGGATGTGAGAGTTGGACTATAAAGAAAGCTGAGTGCCGAAGAATTGATGCTTTTGAACTGTGGTGTTGGAGAAGACTCTTGAAAGTCCCTTGGACTGCAAGGAGATCCAGCCAGTCAATCCTAAAGGAGATCAGTGCTGGGTGTTCATTGGAAGGACTGATGTTGAGGCTGAAGCTCCAATACTTTGGCCACCTGATGCGAAGAACTGACTCATTTGAAAAGACCCTGATGCTGGTAATGAATTGAAGGCGGGAGGAGAAGGGGACAACAGAGGATGAGATGGTTGGATGGCACCACCGACTTAGTGGACATGAGTTTGAGTAAGCCCCTAGAGTTGGTGATGGACAGGGAAGCCTGTGTGCTGTAGTCCATGGAGTCACAAAGAGTTGGATATGACTAAGCAATTGAACTGAACTGAACAGATAGCTACAGAAAAGGAACACTTCCCAAACAAAAGAACTTGGAACAGGGGCATCTATCAGAGATCGAGTTAGTGATCTGCAGGGCCAAGGACCTATCCCTGCGAGGAGAAAAACCCCAAGAGATAAGAGTATACAAGGAAAATGCTTAAATCCATGCACTATAGATCCAGCAGATTTGTGCTGGACTATGGTAGCTCCTGTTTTTACTGTCCGGAAAGCTTTCCCAGTGCTTCTTTTGGAGCCAGGTTCTCCCCACTGTGGTGTATGGAGGGGGCAGGGACCAAAGAGATCCAATCAGATTATATCTCTGGAGAAAGCGTTTTCATTCTTCATGGAGGTTATTAAGATGGGAGTGCATGAGCCTGGAGCTCTAAGTAGCCCCCTTCTCTGGGGCATTGTGGCCAAGGGTCCCTGCCAATAGGGGAGAGAAAGGCCAACCAAGAGAGAGAAGCTGTGTGGAAGGATGGATGCAGGGAGAGGGAAGGAGGGTGGAGAAGGAGCAGGAAGTAGAAGCCCAGACAAGAGGCTGGAGCCCCTGGATTTGGCAGGGCAGGAATGCCCAGGTATGTGAGCCAATGGTTGTCCTTTCCTGCCTAAACTGATATATTTCTGTCACTTGCAACTGTAAATATTCTGACTAATACAATGTCCTTTAAGAAGAAAGAATACGGATAAGAAAGGAAATAAGCAGAGACTGAATAAAAGGCATTGACTCTCACTTGGGAGAAAACAGACTTAATCTTGTATAAGGACTAGGAGGAACCATGAGGTTACAGTTGAGTGTGAAGAGACTCATCCTGAGACCCATGACAGTAGTCGTGGGAAAGCACGTTTGAACGAGACTCTGCTGGGACTTTCCCCCTGTTGCTGGTTCAAGTACAGTCTGAAAATATCTGTGCCTGTGAGGGTCTGGGGTGATGGGTAGTCTCACTGCCTGGAGGTGAACGTATAAACTGGCACATTCTCTTCGGAGGATACATCAAGTACTCATGAAGATCTAAAACAAGCAGTTAGGTGTTTTTATAACAAAATATACGGCGAAACAAGAACAAAACAAACACACAGTTTAAATATATATACGATTAAAACAATAATAGTGAAAAGAACATCTGTGTTCCACCCTCGTCCAGCTTAAGAAGCAAAATATTATCGCCAGTCAACTTAAGAAAATAAATGTTATGCTTCAAAATAGTTTGAGAAGGGGTGGGAAGAAGTTGGTGAAGCATGTGGATGATACAGTATTTGCAATGATTTGATAATTGTTGAAGGTAGATGATGGATACACCGGGGCTCATTATCCGACAGGAGGTAGGTAGATAGGCCCCCCTGAAGGTAAGGCAACTGGAGATTTATTCCCTATGGACTGAAACTCCAAGACGAGACTAGCAGGACAAGTAAGGGAGGAGGCTGGGCTCTGCCCAGACCACATACTTTTCATTCCTGAAGTCAGGAGATCTCCCTGACCACACATGCGCAGAAAGGCTCCTTGAAGGTCAAAGGGGAATGATGCTAAGCTACCATTGAGCCCTGCCCAGAGCACATATTTGTCATTCCTGAAGTCAGGAGACCTCCCTGACCACACATGCGCAGAAAGGCTCCTTGAAGGTCAAAGAGATGGGTGCAGGTACATGGAAGGATCCTGAGATACGCCACACATGAGCCAGGCACATCAGAATGATCGGCCCCAGGAAGCCCGGAAGAAACGCCCCATAAAAGTAACTCAGATCATCATGAGGGCACGACTCAGCAACTCGGGACTCTCCCTCTGAGTCTGCCCTTGTGTCTATCCACACGTACTGTACTCTTTTACTAAATACTTTACTTGCTTCACTACCTTCCATCTTAGGGGAAATTCTTTTCTCAAAGATGAAGGACCAGGGCCCTCATCACTCTAGCGGCTAGGATCTGGGGCTTTCACCGATGCAACCCAGGCTCAATCTCTGGCTGGGAACCCAAGCCCCGTTCCAACTTGTTCCAGACCGAAGTCACCAGTGTTCAATCCTATTAATATTTTTATATATTTAAGAAATTTTCCATCAGAAAAGAAGGAAGGAGGGAAGGAAGAAGAGCATGAGGGAGGGAGTATCATTAATAGCCTTCAAAACCTCCTGTGTGTTCCACCCAGAATACTATGGTATTTTGTTCATTTAAAAATGCCACCTATTTTTGTTGCTGTTGTTCAGTTGCTAAGTCGTGTCCAACTCTTTGCAACCCCATGTACTGTAGCATGCCAGGCTCTCCTGTACTTCACTATCTCCAGAAGTTTGCTCAAATTCATGTCCACTGAGTCAATGATGCTATCTAACCATCTCATCCTTTGTCACCTGTTTCTCCTTTTGCCTTCAATCTTTCCCAGCATCAGGGTCTTTTTCAATGAGTCGGCTCATTGCATCAGGCAGCCAAAGTATTGGAGCTTCAGCATCAATCCTTCCAATGAACACTGAGGGTTGACTCCCCTTAGGATTGACTGGTTTGCTCTCCCTGCAGTTGAAAGGACTCTCAAGAGTCTTCTCCAGCACCACAATTGGAAAGCAGCAATTCTTCAGCACTTACCCTTCTTTATAGTCCAACTCTTATATGGGTACACGACTACTGGAAAAACCATAGCTTTGACTATATGGATGTTTGTCGGCAAAGTGATGTCTCTGCTTTTTAATATGATGTCTGGGTTTGTCATAGTTTTCCTTCCAAGGAGAAAATGTCTTTTAATTTCATGGCTGCAGTCACCATCCACAGTGATTTTGGACACCAAGAAAATAAAACCTGTTACTCCTTCCACTATTTCCTCTTCTATTTGCCATGAAGTGGTGAGACTGGATACCATGATCTTAGATTTTGTTGAGTTTCAAGCCAACTTTTTCACTCTACTCTTTCACCCTCATCAAGAGGCTCTTTAGTTCCTCTTCACTTTCTACCATTAGAGTAGTATCATCTGCATATCTGAGGTTGTTGATATTCTGCTTGGAAAGCTTGATTCCAGCTTGTGCTTCATCCAGCCCAGCATTTCACATGATGTACTCTGCATAGAAGTTAAATAGCCAGGGTGGCAATATACAGCCTTGGCATACTCCTTTCCCAATTTTGAACCACTCTGTTGTTCCAAGTCCAGTTCTAACTGCTGCTTCTTGACCTGCATACAGGTTTCTCAGGAGACAAGTAAGGTGGCATTTCCAAGTAAGGTATTTCCATCTCTAAGAATCTCCACAGTTTGTTGTGACCCACACAGTCAAAGGCTTCCATATAGTCAGTGAAGCAGAAATAGATGTTTTTCTGGAATTCCCTTGTTTTCTCTATGATCCGATGAATGTTGGCAATTGGATCTCTGGTTCCTCTGCCTTTTCTAAATCCAGCGTGAACATCTGGAAGTTCTCAGTTCATGTACTGCTGATGCCTAGCTTGAAGGATTTTGAGCATAACCTTACTAGCATGTGAAATGAGCACACTTGTATGGTAGTCTGAACATTCTTTGGCATTGCCCTTCTTTGGGAATGGAAAGAAAACTGATCTTTTCCAGTCTTGTGGTCACTGCTGAGTTTTCCAAATTTGCTGGCATATGGAGTGCAGCACTTTAACAGCACCATTTTTAAGGATTTTAAATAGCTCAGCTGGAATTGCATCCCCTCCGTTAGCTTTGTCTGTAGTAATGCTTCCTAAAGCCCACTTAACTTCATACTCCAGGATGTATAGCTCTAGGTGAGTGATTACATCACTGTGGTTATTTGGGTCATTAAGACCTTTTATATACATATATACTTTTTTTTTTTTTGAGTTGCTTTTATTTATTTATTTATTTTACAATATTGTATTTGTTTTGCCACACATTGACATGAATCCGCCATGGGTGTACGTGTTCCTCATACTGAACCCCTCTCCCACCTCCCTCCCCATACCATCCCTCTGGGTCATCCCAGTGCACCAGCCCTGAGCACCCTGTCTCATGCATTGAACCTGGACTGGCGATTCGTTTCACATATGATATTATACATGTTTCAATGCCATTTTCCCAAATCATCCCACCCTCGCCCTCTACCACAGAGTCCAGAAGACTGTTCTATACATCTGTGTCTCTTGCTGTCTCGCATACAGGGTTATCGTTATATAGTTCTTCTATATATTCTTGCCACCTCTTCTTAACCTCTTCTGCTTCTGTTAGATCCTTACCATTTCTATCCTTCATGGTGCCCATGCTCGTGTGAAATGTTCCCTTGACCTCTCCGATTTTCTTGACGAGATCGCTAGTCTTTCCCTTCTGTTCTATTGTTTACCTCTATTTTTTTTTTTTTTTGCATTGTTCATTTAAAAAGGACTTCTCATCTCTCCTTGCTATTCTCTGGAACTCTGCATTCAGTTTCGTTTATCTTTCCCTTTATCCCTTGCCTTTTGCTTCTCTTCTTTCCTTATCAATTTGTAAAGCCTCCTCAGACAATCACTTTGCCTTCTCGCATTTCTTTTTCTTGGGGATGGTTTTGGTCACTGCCTCTTGTATGCATCTTCATCCATAGTTCTTCAGGCACTCTGTCTACCAGATCTAATTCCTTGAATTTATCCGTCACCTCCACTGTAATCTGATTTAGGTCATATCTGAATGGCCTGGTGGTTTTCCCTACATGCTTCAATTTAAGCCTGAATTTTGCAATAAAGAGTTCATAATCTGAGCCACATGATCTGAGCCACCTGAAGCTCCAGGTCTTCTTTTCACTGACTGTATAGGGTGTCTCCATCTTTAACTGCAAAGAATAAAATCAATCTGATTTTGGTATTGACCATCTGATGATGTCCATGTGTAGAGTCATCTCTTGTGTTGTTGGAAGAGGGTGTTTGCTATGACCAGCATGTTCTCTTGACAAAACTCCATTAGCCTTTAACCTGCTTCACTTTGTACTCCAAGGCCAAATGTTACTCCAGGTATCTTCTCTTGACTTCCTACTTTTGCATTTCAATCCCCTATGATGAAGAGGATATCCTTTTTTTGGTGTTAGTTCTAGGAGGTCTTCATGGAACTGTTCAACTTCAGCTTCTTTGGCATTAGTGGTTGGAGCACGGACTTGGATTACTGTGATACTGAATGATTTGCCTTGGAAAGGAAGCAAGATCATTCTGTCCTTTCTGAGACTGCACCCAAGTACTGCATTTAGGACTCTCTTGTTGACTATGAGGGCTACTTCACTTCTCCTATGGGATTCTTGCCCACAATAGTAGATAAAATGTTCATCTGAATTAAATTCGCCCATTACTGCACATTTTAGTTCACTGATGCCTAAGATATCGATGTTCACTCTTGCCATCTCCTGCTTGACCACATCTAGTTTACCTTGATTTATGGACCTAACATTCCAAGTTCCTATGCAACACTGTTCTCTACAGCATTGGACTTCACTTTCACTACCAGACACATTCACAACTGAGCGTCGTTTCCACTTTGGCCCAGCTGCTGCATTCTTTCTGAAGTTATTAGTAATTGTTGTCTGATCTTCCCCAGTAGCATACTGGACACCTTCCAACCTCAGGGGCTCATCTTTCAGTGTCGTATCTTTTTGTCTTTTTATCTGCTCATGGGGTTCTTGTGTCTCCAATACTGCAGTGGTTTGCCATTCCCTCCTCCAGGGGACCACATTTTGTCTTGGGTGGCCCTGCATGGCATGGCTCATAGCTTCACTGAGTTATGCAAGCCCCTTTGGCGTGACAAGGCTGTGATCCATGAAGGGGACCACATATACACTCAACTACTATTTGACAAGAAAGCCAAGAACACCTAAACAGACATTTCTCCAAAGACATAGAAATGGCCAACAGGTACGTGAAAAGCTGCTCAACGTTGCTAATTATTAGATAAATGCTAATCAAAACCACAATGAGGTATTACCTCACATCAGAACGGCTATCATCAAAAAGTCTACAAACAGTAAGTACTGTGGAGCATGTAGAGAAAAGGGAACCTTCCTACACTGTTGGTGGAAATGTGAATTGCTGCAGCCACAATGGAAAATATTACGAAGGTTTTTAAAGAATAAAAATAGGGCTACCATATGATTCAGCAATCCCACTCCTGGACATGTATCTTGAGAAAAGTCTTACGTGAAAAGTTACATGCAGCCATCCCAACGTCCACTGCAGCCCTGTTTACAATAAGCAAGCTAAATGTCCATCGACAGATGAATGGACAAAGAAGATGTGCTACATACATGCAGTGGGCTATTACTCAGCCATAAAAGAATGAAATCATGCCATTTGTAACAACATGGATGGACCCAGAGATGATTACACTAAAAGAAGTCAGTCATATGATAAGACAAATATCATATGATATCACTTATACGTAAAATCTAAAAAAAAAAAAAAGATACAAATGAACTTATAAAATCAGAAATAGACTTACAGAGATAGGAAACAAATTTATGGTTATCAAAGATGATAGTAGGGGTGGAGTGGGGGGGGGAGAATAAATTAGGAGTTTGGGATTAACATATACACAGTCCTATATATTAAACAGGTAAACAGCAAGGAGCTACTATACAGCACAAGGAACTATACTCAATATTCTATAGTAAACTATAATGGGAAAGAATCGGAAAAATAATATAAATATATAAAAAAGAACATATACACACACACATATACGTATATATAGAACCGAGTCACTTTGCTATACACTTGAAATTAACGCAACATTGTAAATTAACTATTACTTCAATTTAAAAAAACACCTAATGGGGAAAGGACACTCTCTTCAACAAATGGTATTGCGAAAAGTGGATAACCACATGTAGAAAAATGAAATTGAACCCTCATCTTATACCACTCACAAAAACTAACTTGAAATGGACCGAAGACTTAAACATAAGACCTGATACTATAAAACACCTAGATGAAAACACAGAGAAGTTCCTCAAGCTCTTGAGGAATGTTTTTTTGGATCTGACACTGAAAGTACCAAAAAACAGCAAGAGCAGAAATGAACAAGTGAGGGGCTTCCCTAGCGGTCCAGTGGTTAAGACTCTGTGCTTCCACTGCAAGGGGCACAGGTGTGACCTCTGTTTGGGATCAAAGCTCCTGCACACCAGAGGCCGTGCTGTGCATCCCACCAAAATAAATCACATGGAAAGCCTATAAAAAATAATATACAAGTGAGACTACATCAAACTAAAAAGCTCCTGCACAGCAAAAGAAACAGTGAACGAAATGAAAGCGCAACCTACCAAGTGAGAGAAGCATTTGCACGCTGTGGATGACAAAGAATGCAGTCTGCCATTTCAGTAAACAAAGGATGCTGCAACCATCAAGCCAGCAGACACTGGACCTGTTCCTGACAGTGCACCCTGAGTGGAATTCGGGACAGAATTCCTGAATTCATTAAGATGCATAGCAAAGAAATTGTTCTGATAAGCCTAGACCCTTGTGTCTTCCCATTCCCAGGTAGCACAGTGGTAAAGAACTTAAATTTTAAAATGGGCAGAGGAACTAGACATTTTCAGAAAGAAGGCACCCAAGTAGCCAACAGGTACCTGAAGAGATGCTCAGTACCACTACACATCAAGGAAATGCAAATCAAAATCACAATGAGATATGACTTCACCCCTGTTAGAACCGCTATCTTTAGTAAGACAAAGGTAACAAATGTTGCTGAGGAAGTGGGGAAAAGGGAACCCTTGTTCACCACTGGTAGGAATGTAAATTGGTTCAGTCACAACAGAAAAGGTATGAAGGATCCTCAAAGTATTAAAAGTAAAACTACCATCTGACCCAGCAATTGCACTTTTGAGTATATATCCAAAGCGAATGAAAACAGGATATCACAGAGGTATTTGCATCCCCATGTTTACTGCAGCATTATTCACAATAGCCAAGGTATAGAGGCACCTAAGTGTCTGTCAACAGATGAAGGGATAAAGATGAGGTGGTTTTTGCATACAATGGAATATTATTCAGCCATGAGAAAGAAGGAAATTCTGCCATTTGCAACAACATGGATGGACCCTGAGGACATTGTGCTAAGTGAGGTAAGTCAGAGAAAGACAAATTCTCTATGATCTCACTTACATCTAGAATCTAAAAAAGCCAAAAGAAATAGAGAGTAGCACGGTGGTTTCCAGCAGCTGGGGCTGGGCCAATAGGAGAGATGCTGTTTAAGGGTACAAATTTCCAACTAATATGTGAACAAGTCCTGGGGACCTAATGTGAAGTATGGTGATTATGTACAATACTGTATTATATACATCAAACCTACTGGGAGACTTGATTATTCTCACCACAAAAAGGAAAATATAATTACATAAAATGATGGAAGTGTAAGCTAATACTTCAACGGCAATCATGCTGAAACATATAAATGGATCAGGTCAGTATTTTCTTTTTTTTGGCTGCACTGTGCAGCTTGTGGGACATCTCAGTTCCCCAACCAGGGATGGAACTCGTGCCCCAGGCAGTGCAAGTGCGGAGTCTTAACCACTGGACCCTCAGGGAAGCCTCAGGTCAGTACATTGTACACCTTAAGCTTACACAATGTAACGAGTCAACTGAATCTCAACAAAAGAAAAAGTCTGCCAGTTATTTTGCATCCACTCTCCTGCTGATGAACACTGGCTGTTTCCAGCTTTTCGCTACCATTAACAGTCCAGCTATGAGCCTTCCAGGATGAGCACAGGGCTCCCACCGCACACGTGTAAGTTTCTCTGCAACTATATCCAGAAGGACTAACGCTGGATCAAGAGTACGGTCACCCTTCCACCAGGTAACAAAACGTTGTCCCAAGTGGTTGCATTATTGTACGTTCCTTTAGCACACGTACACTAGAAGGATACATATACCCCATAATATTACTAGTGAATGATCTCCAGGTAACAGATTATGGATCATTTTCATTTTCTTTTTTTGTAATTTCTAAATTTTATAATATAAACATCTTATCAATACCTTTAAATTCCAAAACATCTACAAACACGTAACTACATATGATATAAATAAATATGCCGTGAATATGCAGCGTGGTTTGTACAGGCTCCCTGCATCCCCTTACCTCCAGGTCCCATCTACCACCTCCAGCTCCAGGACGGTCTGCAGACGCTGGCAGTGCTGGGCCTCCAAGGTGATGCTCACTCTGCACTCCCCCAGTGGCTGAACTTGGCCACTTGATGGCTCGATGTCAAAGGGAGACACCTGATGGGGAGAAGGGTGAGCAGTGGGGACACTTGGAACTGCAGAATTGGGGGCTGGCCATGACCAACCAGGGTCACCCCCAAGCTGCGCCCCCTAGACCCCTGAGCACTTCCAGGATGCAGAAGAAGACAAGTGGATGGGGGAGCACAGATGAGCAAGTGCTCAGGATGAAGAGGAGAAGATGATGAAAAGTGAGTCTCCAAGGAATGGAGGTGGAAGGCAGAGGGAGGCGCCTTCGGCGTGGTGGCTCTGAGCGGTCTGCCCGCCCCACTGTGCAGGTGCGGGTCAGGAGCTGCGGCTCCAAGGAAGGAAGGACAAGCTCCCAGACTGCGGCAGGGCCCAGGCTTCTGTGTGGCCACAGATGTATCCTTGCACTTATAACTGCATCTTCTCGGGACAGACCCCTCCCTCATATCCTCTGCTTCAGTTCCTCTCTGAAACACCTAGAAAATAGTAACTGGTGCACGTTTCCTAAGTTGTTTTACAGATGCTTAAACCACCACCAAATGGAAGAAGTTAACTACTTGATGACCATGAGCGCATAGTCCCTCGATGTACTGGAGCCTGAGGATTGATAATGTTAATCGCTGTGACACTATCTTGTCATCAACCAATCAGAGAACTGTGCACGAGCTGCCCATATACTCTGTAACCTGTCACCTGGTCTTTAAAAACGTTTGGCTGAAACCCTTCGGGAGTTCGGGGCTTTTTGAGTGTGAGCCACACGTTCTCCTTGTCTGGCACCTTACAATAAACGCTACACTTTCCTTCACCACAACCGAGTGTCAGTAGATTGGCTTTCCTGCATGGGGATGATCAGGGCCCAAGTTTGGTTTTGGTAACACCCATGTGATCCCTTCCCCACATGGTCACCCCCTCACCTAATCCCCGCTGCAGTTAGTTCACATTTACCTGACGTGTCCACCTCCTGCCCCGTACCAGGCACTAAAAGGGAAGGGAGAAGGCTTGGAGACTACAGTGCCCTTGAGTGTATGCCCCAGGACCCTGGATGGGTCACACTGACTAGCAGGGTGTCACTGGGCATTGAAAGATCACAACCAGGAACAACATAACTCCTCTCTCGTCTCCTTCTTCCTTGAGACCAAGACCATGAATGAGTGCAAGGCACCTGCCTGCAGGGTGACCTGGCTGCCCCTGCCCTGACCCACCCTGCCTCCCGCCCTGGCAGCGGTGCTGTGCTGTCTTGGGCCCTGTGCTTTCTTGCTGCAGAGGTTTCACTGCCCAGGCACTGGGGGGTTGGGGAGTAGGGCTGGCCTACACCTTAGGAAAAGTAGCTGTCTCTCCTGAGCTTTGGGTCCAAGCTGAGCTGGGAAGGGAAGAGCTCCTTTGTGTTCTTCGCTCATTGTTTTCCACATGCACTCCATTTCACATGGAGCCCAAGGCACGTGTGTATGTGATGCGGGGGCAGGCTTTGGTCTGGGGCTGGGTTTCTGGATCCCGACTTGGGCACATCCAACAAACCCCAATTCTCAATATTTGGACAGCTCACAAGAATACAGTACAGAGAACTATAGAGATTGCTACCAACTTCAATTTGGACATAAATCTTAATACACCACGAGATTGATAATTACTTCAATTATAAAATATATTTGGACTTTCCTGGTGGCTCAGATGGTAAAGCGTCTGCCTACAATGCGGGAGACCTGGATTCGATCCCTGGGTCGGGAAGATCCCCTGGAGAAGGAAATGGCAACCCATTCCAGTATTCTTGCCTGGAAAATCCCATGGACGGAGGAGGCTGGTGGGCTACTGTCCATGGGGTTACAAAGAGTCGGACACAATTGAGCAACTTCACTATCTGTCACTAGTTATTCTTCACAGTGGGAGGAAAAACACAGACTGGGAATCAGGGAGATGGGATCTGATATGATTCTGCCACCTTGTAGCGGCGTGGCCCTGGGGAAGCCCCCAACCCTCTCTATATCATCTATCCAATGAGGAGGCTGGCTGAGGTCCGTAAGTTTCCAACTGTGCTCTGGGAAATCCCAGGGACTCCCCGAAAGTCCGAGAGCGGGGGGTGGGATGTGGGGAGAGGCAGGGTGCTTGATCAGGGGGCCTCTGGTTCACACTCGACTCTAGACCTTGGGTTTCTGTTGAAGGTCTCATTGAATAGAAGGTTACTGAGAACGCCTGCCCCCATCCCAGTCTCAGTGTCTGGCTCCGTGAGCCAGGCAGGGTGACCAGTGAGCCCTGGGGGTATCCAGCATTAACTCCAAGCCTGTGCAACAGATCCCGTGGCAGTGGTTTTGGTCACTCGATACAAAACTGTCTTCACTTCTCAGTTTCAGAGTGCCCAGGGGAGAAGCGAGGCTACCAGGGGAAGAGGGATAGCTTTCAAGGGGAAAGGAAGTGGGCAGCAGGGGAACCTGGGTGAGCTGCCGCTAGCGGGAAGGTCAGACCCTCTTGACCTGGCCAGAGTCTCTCACGTGCCGCGACCGCGCCCACGTGTGAAGAGTGGGTGTGGTGAGTCAGTGACTTCCTGGGCCTGCTGGTGTTGTGGCTTGGGCCTGTTCAGAATTGAACATGGTATTTAGACACGATGCCCTAATTTAGACGTTGACGGTAAATACTTAGCCACTTTTAATATTTTCTATTTTTAGAGAAAAAGGAAGCAAATGCCATTTGAGTGGCCGTGATTTTCCTTTCGGAGAACTTTTTGGTTTGGGTCACACGCTCACCACCTGGTGGCAGGTCCTCAAAACTGCAAGCACGATCCTTGGGACGCTAGGACTCCCAGCCGTGCGCCCGCCCTTTCCCCCAGGCCCTGGAAGCTTCCCTCCCAACTCAGCTGCCCAATTTCTTCCTGACGCCGGCTACTCTGACAGAGGGAGAAACCCTTGTCCTATTTCTGTGTCAGAAGGCAGAGAGAGGAACAGGAAAATCCAGTCTCCGGGGTTCTGCTCTGCTGTAGAGAGGATGGGGAATGGGGGGACACTGCCAGGCAAAGGTCACCAGGCAGGCTTTTCCTCTCCCAGCCTGAACGCGCCAGCTTCGGTGTCATGGTGCCACGGCTCACACATCACACGGGTTAATCTGCGCCTGGGGGCAGGGTAGCACCACAGGAGGTGGTGGGCAGGACTTACGCCCTCTTGCCTTTCTTGCAGGGAGACCTGGCTCTCCTTCATGGCCCATGTGGCCGGGAGCTGGCTGAGGTTCCGGATCTGGATAAACTTGGTGGCTTTCTGTCCCAGGCGCAGCAAACCAAACTGAAGGGCTGAGACGTCAATGACCAGGGCCGGCCCCTGAGGCACCCAGAGGGGCCGGTCACTGGGCCACCCGGGTGTGGGTTTGGTGCCCTACCCCGGCCCCCGCCTTTCCAGCCCACCTAGCCGCCCGGCCCCATCACAGGCACCTTAAAGGCCGCCTCGATGTGCAAAACCACGGGCGTGGGAGAATCTTTGATCTCACACAGCAGGTTCTGGCTCGTCGGCCCAGGGACACCCCCGGTAAAGTTCAACTCAAAATCCTCAACCTCGCTGGGTTCTGGGAGAAGAAGGGTGAGATGAGGCAGCGAGATGTGCAGGGGCGGCAGGCTCCCTCTATGGCTGGCCCAGATTTCGGGCCCCTCCTCATGTCGTGGCCAGGGCTGGGCTGTGGCTGGAGCTGATCATGGGGCCTCGAACTCCTGCCCAGGCTCCTGTGACCACGAGCTCTCCCTCCCCCGCCAGCCCCTCCCGCGGTCCCCAAGTACCAATGGTCCCCGTGCAGGGCTCCACCTCAATGATGTGACAGTCGCTGATCTTCCCCCACGTGTACCTGATGGTGGACTTGCTGTTGTTCCACATCTGAAAGACACATCCCGACCCGGGCTCCCTGGGAGACTGTACTTGCTAAAGGATTGAGGGGTTTGGGGCTCACAAAAGGTCCCCTCCAAACCCTCCCAGCTAATTCCTGGCCACTCGACAGCACCAAAGGGTTTGTGGGTAACGTATCAGGCCAAAGACCTCTGAGCCCAGGAACTTGTGCCGAGTTCAGCACCATCTCAACCAGTCCAGGCTGGGGAGAGACAACCACCTACCTTAAAATTCTTCTTCACGTTTATGCCAATATAGTTCTCCCCAGGGATGATGAGAGCATATGGTTCTAGGAGAACCTGGAAAGGTTCCACTGAGCCCTTCACCTCGATTTCCAGGACGATCACGTCATCCATGCAGTACGAGGGGTCCTTGGAGTTTTCCAAGTCCAAACTGAACACAAACCCACCATAAGCTAAGAGTCATTGTATCCCCATCTCTGGTCCTGTGAAAGGAAAGCACGCCCTGCCCACAGCTACCGAGCCCCCCGAAATTGGAGGTGTCAGCAATGCCCTGAAACAAGCGAATGCCTGCAGCCGCGCTGGCAGCTCAACTGCAGGCCAGGACCAAGCTCCCTCCTTCTGTTTCCAAGGACCACAGTGCAGCCGCACCAGCCTGGAACTCCCCAGCAGCTGACCGGGGACCCCCCAGCAACAGCCTGCTTAGGGAAGAGTTGGTAGAGGTGTCACCAACTCCTTCCTCCATTAGCACCACCCCCCAGGGGCCACTGGTAGCAACCGTGAGCACTGTTTCCAGGTTCCCGGGTGCACAGTCAGAGAGCTGTTCCCTGCATGCAGAGCCCGCTCCAAGCCTGGTGCCACGGCAAGGTCAGGAGCTCTCACCTGCCAAAGCCTGCTAGGGGTCAGGGGCTCATCCACTCAGTTCTGGTGCCTCCCCCTCCAGCATCCTCCATGGGAGGGCAGGCCTGGTGCCCACCCCTCAGCCAAGGGCCTGGGTCCTGCTCACCTCACGGGCTCTGGGACTTCCTCCAGCACCATCTGGAGAACACTGTGAAAATCCCTTGGCTGCAAGACAAACACAGCACCCTGAATAAGAAAGCCCGCGCCAGGGAAGGCTCGAGTCACAGCAGCAATCCTCCCCGTGGCCCAGCCACCACAGACGCCTTCCTGAGACACAACACTGCTTCCGTGCAGCCTCTCCCCACACTGGGGGAAACAGGGCTGCCAGGACATGAGCCTTGACTCAGGGACTGGGGGCCACTGCAGTCTCAAGACTGGCATGCCCACCTCAGCTGGGCCTGGGGGATGGGAAGGCCCTTAGCAGTGCCCTCAATGCGTCTGAAGCATCAAGCCTTCCTGGGACAGACAGTATCAGGGGCTGAATGACAGGCTGAGAGGCAGACCTGCTGTCTTACCAACAAGGGCCGCTGGGAACCCCCCTCCTGCTCCACCCTCGCCTGTAGATACAGGGCTTCACTTTGGGAATCAAGGGCTGTGTGAGCCTTGCCCTGGGGGACCTCACTGTCTGGAAGCTGCTGTGAGCTGGGCAAGAATGGTAACACCTTTGATGGAGCAGAAACATGGAAGACACTAGAGTCGAAGTGAGGCCAGACTTGCTCAGGACAGGGTGTGTGGGATGGGGACCAGGCAAGACGAGCTGCTTCGTCCTGCACGCACCAAGCCCGCCCACTAGCCCCACTCTTGGCTAAGCGCTGGCCTTGGCAGGACACCGGGGGTCTCCACAGGGTCAGCTGTGGCTTCGATGTCACCAAAGAACAGGGACGGAGGGTGAAGCCTGCATGACCCAATCGTGTGCAGCCACCAAGATGGCCCCATTTGAACCTCTTGCGGGGAGAAGCTCAGGATGAACTCGTGGTCCGTGTGGGGGCTGAGAACGCCCATCTTGGGGGTGATGCAGAAGGCCGTCTCCCTGTCTGGGTGATACTTGATGCTGTCTGTGCTGTAGGTTTCTCCGGGCATCAGGGACTGCAGGTTGGGCTTCATGATCTGCCAGTGGAAGGCCAGCTCCACGTGCCTGCGAGGACGCCCCTGACAGTAGGCAGTGGAGCCAAGGCCGCGGCCCAATTCTGCAGACCAGCCCTCCCACTCCCTGCTGCTGATGGCAGGTGTGGGTGGGGCTGGAGACGGCAGGTGAGAACTGCTCCTTGTGCCAGGTAACAGAGCCTGTGTAAGGCCTAGGTCATGGGGACAGTAAGCCAGGAGGCACCCTGCAGTCTGCCCCGGCATAATGGCGAGGCTCAGAGGGTGCTCAGAGAATAAATGGCACTGACAGCTGAACCCACAGACCTTCAGCTGTCTGACCCTGGAACGTGAGAGAGTTCCCCTCATGGGCCAGGCAGGAATTCTCTGGAAAACCATTCCTGGTTAAGGATGGACCAGAGGGGCTTCCCAGGTAGTGCTAGTGGGAAAGAACCCGGCTGCCCATGCAGGAGACATAAGAGACATGGGCTCCACCCCTGGCTTGGGAAGATTTCCTGGAGGAGGGCATGGCAACCCACCCCACTATTCTTGCCTAGAGAGGCCCATGGATGCAGCAACCTGGTGGGCTACAGTCCCTAGGGCTGCAAAGAGTCGGACATGACTGAAGTGACTTAACACGCAGAGGACTGAGAGCAACACTGCTCAGTATGACTCCCTGCAATGCTGGACATCTTGCAGATCTGTTCTGTCCAATATGAGAGCCCCTAGCTACCGAGGCACTGAGCGCTTCACATGTGCCTGGCGCCACTGAAGAAGCAAGTTTTTCATTTTATTTTAGTTCCTTTCCATTTAAATGGTCACATGTGGCTAGCAAGTACCATGATGAACAGTGCACATCCGGATCCTCCCATCCTGTGCTCAGATTCAGGATGTCAGGCCAGGTGAGGAGGGAGTGGGGAGTGTGCTGGGGTCCCGCACAGGCATCACTCACGTGGCGTTTCTAATAATCAGCAGTTTGCTGGCCGTGGACTGAAGGTTTTCAGGTTCAAAGCGTATGAAGTACTGGGCTGTTAAGTCTGTGAGCTCTCCAGGCTCCGGCTGACTTTTCTCACCAGAAATATAGATCAGATCCAGAGCAACCAGCTGCCCAACTCCTGACAAGGTTGGGGGAGCAAAGTTTCATGAGGGCTGAAGTCAGGACTCTGGCCGAAGGCTGTCACAGGACCCAGGTCACCATCCACATGCAACTAACTGGCCACGATCGTGACCCCAGGAAGAGCACACACAGGGAACAGGGCGCCAACAGCATACAGACTCATGTTGTCACACTGTCACAGACCAACAGGAGGTGACTCTGCTAACCTAGCACATAATGGGCACTCAATTAATGCCTGCTGGGTGAACAGGGTGGATGGTAGACAGACAGGCGCCGGGAAGGAACGGGGCGCCCGAGGAAACGCAGGAGTCCGCCCCTTCTAACTGCAAAAACCTAGGGGCGCCCTGGCTGTTTCTGTGTGAGTCACTGGCAGGTCCCCAAAGGTCTAGGTGAGTTTCAAAGTGACGTGATGAAAGACTGTCCTCCAGGTTTCCATCTCTGTCGCACTAGAGGGCCCCTTGGGACAGGCCTGAGGGCCACCCTGGCATGGGTCTCTATGGTCTGGCCAGAGCAAGTGGCCCCAAACCGGAGCCCAGTGCCCAGAGGCTGCAGCATTCCAAGTGCACCACCGCTCCCCTCCCCACAGCCGTGGACCGGACCCCGCCCTGGGAGCGCACCACGCCCACCTGTGGTCACCAGCTCCTTTATCTGGCAGTTGTCACACACGATGACGAAGGTCTGCTCTGCCTTTCCGAGGCTGGTTGGGAGGAACAGGACCTGGGGAGGAAAGGGTTGTCCTGCAGCCTCCCGTGAAGGGGCTTCTTCCCCATCACCTTCTCCTCTCGGCCGCACCCCCTGCCTCGGGCCTCCCCTCCTGGCCGTCTCCCTAGGGTCCAGCCCAGGCTCCGGGATATGGAGAGAAAATTCACAGAGACGGAAATAAAAATGGCTCTTAAACAACAGGTTTAACCTCATTCATGATCAAAAATGGAAATGCAAACCAGCCAGAAAAAGTTTCACGCCTCCTACTGGCGAAGAGCAGAAAGTTAGCAATCATGAACGCAGTGATAGGATGTCTTGATTTTCTTCAAACTACTCTAAAAGGGTGGGGTAGGGTTTGGCGGGAAGAGATGGAGGAATATAAAGCCAATGAGGCTGGCCAAGAGTTGAGAAAAGTTGAAGCTGGGTAATGAGCACCTGGGTGATCCTTAAACCATTCTATTTTTTTAATATGGGTTTTTTTTGGAGGTGGGGCTTGGCCAGTTGGACTTCTGTCCTTTTAAGTATAGTTGACTTACAATGTTAGGTTAGTTTCAAGTGTACGGCAAGGTAATTCTGTTATATGTGTGTCTATGTGTACATATATACACACACATACACACGTATATATCTATTCATTTTCAGATTATTAGTATTATGATGATTATTATTTTGACTGAGCCACAAAGCTGGCGGAATCTTAAGTTTCCCGACCAGGGATCAAAGCCATGCTCCCTGCAAGGTAAGCACAGCCTCCTAACTACTGGACCCCCAAGGAATTCCCTGTATATGTTTTAAAATGTCCATGATAACAGATTTTTTAAAAGTTTGATAACATATTGTAATGGCAAAGATATGAGAAAACAGGCAGCACCTTCATATACTTTGTTGGAAGTATAAAATAATATAATCCAAATGGTGAGGATTTTGGCAACATGTACCATAATTAGAAGGGTAGAGGCCCTAAGTCAGCAAATACACAACAAGGACTGTATCCTGCAGGTAGGACAGAGTGACGCATGTATAAGCTATTCCCTGAGATGGCCAGAGATCAGAAATAATCTTCATATCCATCAGCAGGAGATGGCTGACCTAAATTACAGTTCATACACACAGTGGAATACTATGCAGCTAGAAAAAATGAGGTGTGGGAAGTACATGGTGCAGAACATAGAGTGGGCAACAATTTGTGTGAAGAAGAATGGAAACATAGGAAAGAAAGAAACATGTGTTTATGTAGTCATCATATACGCCTACAAAGGCACCCAGACCTGGTAAGACTGTGGCCTCTGGGTGGCCAAGGAGGTGGGGGGAGAGGCAGCATTTCACCATGCATCTATTTGCATATTTTGAATTTTTAATCATGTGAATCTATTTATTTGGAAGTATGGAGAAAGCAATGGCACCCCACTCCAGAACTCTTGCCTGGAAAATCCCATGGACGGAGGAGCCTTATAGGCTGCAGTCCATGGGGTCGCTAAGAGTCAGATACGACTGAGTGACTTCACTTTCACTTTTCACTTTCATGCATTGGAGAAGGAAATGGCAACCCACTCCAGTGTTCTTGCCTGGAGAATCCCAGGGACGGGGGAGCCTGGTGGGCTGCCGTCTATGGAGTCGCACAGAGTCGGACACGACTGAAGTGACTTAGCAGTAGCAGCAGTATAAATAAGTTTTCTAACAAACAACATCCCAATCAGTAAACAAAATTTATAGAAACCACCAAGGCTTGGACCTGGGAGTGGATATCTGGGTCATGAAAACACAAAGGTGGGAATTCCCTGGCGGTCCAGTGGTTAGGACTCAGCACTCTGACTGCCAAGAGCCTGGGTTCAATCCATGGTCGGGGAACTAAGATCTCATAAGCCATGCAGCACAGTCCAACAAAACAAAACAAAACAAAACAAAAAACCCCACAGAGGCAAAGGAAATCAAGCAAGCAAATGAGGAAGCAGCAACCGATCCTAAAGAGGTGGAAGTACCTGCTACTGTCTCATCACCTACCTCCACGAATACGGCCTGCCCTGGAACCAGCTCAAACACCGACGGCAGGATCCCAAAGGGAGGCTGCTCAACAAAGCCGATGGTGACAACGGCCTTAAAGAAAAGCAGAAGATGACTCAACAGTATGAAAGAAACTGTAAAGTCTCTTGCTCAGATGACCCATGTCTCTCCTCCAAACATCCATGTTGTGATCTGAAGGCTCTTATGGATCATCCAGTCCCCTGTTCATGAAGAAACTGAGATGCATCCATTCAGCAAGCACTTACTCAGTCTGCACCAGATGGGGTTCTGACGTTTAAAGACGAGTACATCACGGAGCATCTGCAAAGAGCTGCCTATTGGTTGGAGGCACAAGAATACCACTGACAAGGGTTTCAGACACAAAGCAGGAGGTGTGTGGGAAGGTCTCCCCAGGATGCGGGCTCCCTAGCACAGTCCCTTCCCTACTGCAGCACCCTGTGAGGCTCATGCCAGCTTCCGTATCTGCCTCCATTCCCAACCCAGCCCTGGTCATGAGCTCCTGAAGGAAGCTGCCGACTTGTCAGCAGATCTGCAGCCTCGATGCCTACACAGGAAGCCGCCAGCATGCAGGGACACAAGCCCATGCCTCCAGGTCCCTGGCACGTGACAGCTATGAGTGAAATGTCTCAGGGAACATGTGGTCTCCTGGATTTATCGCTTGTTTCCAGAGATGCACAGAAAGCAAGGTATCTCTCCTCTGAGAAAGACAATGGTGTGCATGAGCGTGACGATCAGTGTTGTCAGCACTTGGCTGCCATGGGGAATGCAGGGTGGGAGGAAGCCTGGGCAAACGGTGGGGCGGTGGGGCGCGGGCGGGCATGTGCACACGCCCTGTTTCTCAACTCCAGCTGACAGGGCCACAGTGGATCCTGGCCCAGGGCTGCACATCTTCCAATGTTTCAGAGAAAGTGGAAATGTACATTTTTATATGATATCTATTTTTTTTTTTCAGCATAGCATGCGCGATCTTGATTCACCAACCAGGGATTGAACCCGAGCCCCCTGCAGTGGAAGTGTAGAGCCCTACCCACTGGATAGCCAGGAAGCTTCCTGAAATCTCTGTATCTTTAAATGTTGATTCAATATATGTTTTTAAGCAATGCTGGATTTCTCTACTGACTCAGATGGTGAAGAATCTGTCTGCAACTTGGGAGACCTGGGTTCAATCCCTGGGACAGGAAGATCCCCTGGAGGAGGGCATGGCAACCTACTCCAGTATTCTTGCCTGGAGAATCCCATGGATAGAAGAGCTCATGAGCTACAGTCCATGGGGTCGCAAAGAGTCAGACATGACTGAGCGACTAACACTTTCAGTTTCAAGCAACGTTAGCTCAAACATGTTTTGAGGCCCTGTGCCAAATAAACATGACCACAAAATTCAACCAAAGAGCTTCCGATTTGTGACCTCTGCTATAGTCAAACATTTGCCACAATAATGACTGACTGACTGACTCAGTGAACGAATGAATGGGTATAGTGACATCCAAGACAGGCTTTGAAGGACAGGAGAGGTGATGGGACCTGTCCAGGCCTTGAAGGATAGGAGAGGTGATGGGACCTGCCCAGGGTCACACAAGTATTAGGAGTATAATAGGAACTACAGTGCTATACTCTTTACCTCTTGATTCTTAAGGGACTGTGGCTCTACAATTCTATCCACTGCGTTTCCAGCCCCAGGGGCACTTGAGCAAGTCCCTCACAGGAGTTACTGCATTCGATGGACTTGCTTTTTTCCCAGGAAGCGCTGTGAGCACTCACCCTGAAGCTGGGCGGTGGCCAGCTCTTCTTAGGCATGATACAGAACTTGCCCACGCTGAAGCCCACGTTTTTGCAGATGAATCTGGTTATCTTCATGCCCCCAATGAGGCAGTAGCCGCAGTCCAGGACAGGCGACACTGCAGCCACAGGGGAAGATGGGCAAGAGAAACAGCCTGGGTCCTCCTGAGGCGCGGCCCAAGCTGAGGGTGGCTGTTGGCGGCCGGGGCAGGGGAGGGATGGACGGGGACAAGCCCTGCCCCTGCTTCCGCCTGGCAGTGGTTGGTGCCCCAAGACACCACGTGCGTGGGCCTCAGAGTGCCCCGAGCCAGTGCCGCAGAGGCTGGGGTCACCTGGGCCGCGGCCTTCTTTCCTGATATGTGTCGCTCAGAGTCTGCCTCCCCCCAGGGAAGTAGGACAGTCAGGGCCTAACTCTGGAGGAATGCAGGAGCTTCCGGCAGGTCCCTCCTCAGGACTCAGAAGCCCCTGCCCAAGGGGTCAGGCTGTGTGCTGCCACCCAGGGGCCCTGTGGGCAGGTGGTCCTTTAGAGGGGCACCAGCCTTCCCCGACCCCCGGAGGGCAGCAGGCACTTACATGTCAGCACCGGGGGCGGCCTCCGGGCCTGCAGGGGGATCAGGAGCGTGTGCGCTGACTGGGTCTCCACTAGAATAAAGTCATCAAAATCCCCAAGGCAGTCGGGAAAAAACTGGACAATATACTGGCAGGTCATTCCAGGAGCCACCATTCCACCTTCTCCTGGGAACATCCCTGTGGGTGCAGAAGTGACAATGAGATTCTGGAGACCAGGGCAAGATTCCAGGGCCCGGGCTGGGAGGGCAGTGACGGGGCCCCCTGGGACGTCAGGGCGGGCCACGCCGGGCCCTGTGGCTTAGCAGTCACTTTGTGGGCAGCAGATAGACACTCGAGATTTCTAGGGAGCAGAGGGACACGATCAGAGCTGTTCTTAAGGAGAACACAGAGTCACGGGAGCAGGAAGGCTGGCTGGGAGGCCAGTGCCACAGCCTAAGTGAGGAACCAGGGTGCAGTGACGCTGGGCAGAGCAAGGAGAGGGCTGAACTGATCTTGGGGGTGCGATCCAAGGAGGAACTGTCAGGCTGGGGGCGGGGGGGCTCTGCTGGGGGGCAGGGGGGAGGCCGCCTTGGAGCACGAAGGGTGCAGGCTCAGGAGCCACCCGGAACCCCATGGGGACGTAACCTCGGGCAAGGCCAGATACAATTTCGAGGACGGGCAGGCCACTGCCACCCTGAGCTCACCCAGTCCCAGGGCGAAGTAGGGCGTGGACGGAGGGAGGACTCGAAGGTGGCGGCTGGTGGATGTGGTGTTCTGCAGGGAGATCACCATCTGTGCAGAGACAAAGCGACATGTGTGGACACAGGCTGTGAAACCTGGGACTCGCATAGTAATATGGGAATGGGGTCAGGGGATGAATGAAATGAGCTTGGCCCCGTGTCGGTAATTGTCGAGCTGGTGAGGGGGCCATGGGATTTCAGGTGATTGTTCTACCCACTTTTGTTTGTTTTTAGAAAAAAAGAACTACAAGGTAAACGGAGGTGGGAGTAGATCTGACCTGGCCTCTGGCCTGACTATGCCAAAGCCTTTGACTGTGTGAATCACAATAAACTGTGGAAAATTCTGAAAGAGATGGGAATACCAGATCACCTGATCTGCCTCTTGAGAAATTTGTATGCAGGTCAGGAAGCAACAGTTAGAACTGGACATGGAACAACAGACTGGTTCCAAATAGGAAAAGGAGTACGTCAAGGCTGTATATTGTCACCCTGCTTATTTAACTTATATGCAGAGTACATCGTGAGAAACACTGGACTGGAAGAAACACAAGCTGGAATCAAGATTGCCAGGAGAAATATCAATAACCTCAGATATGCAGATGACACCACCCTTATGGCAGAAAGTGAAGATGAACTAAAAAGCCTCTTGATGAAAGTGCAAGTGGAGAGTGAAAAAGTTGGCTTAAAGCTCAACATTCAGAAAACGAAGATCATGGCATCTGGTCCCATCACTTCATGGGAAATAGATGGGGAAACAGTGGAAACAGTGTCAGACTTTATTTTCGGGGGCTCCAAAATCACTGCAGATGGTGACTGCAGCCATGAAATTAAAAGACGCTTATTCCTTGGAAGGAAAGTTATGACCAACCTAGAGAGCATATTGAAAAGCAGAGACATTACTTTGCCAACAAGGGTCCGTCTAGTCAAGGCTATGGTTTTTCCTGTGGTCATGTATGGATGTGACAGTTGGACTGTGAAGAAGGCTGAGTGCAGAAGAATCGATGCCTTTGAACTGTGGTGTTGGAGAAGACTCTTGAGAGTCCCTTGGACTGCAAGGAGATCCAACCAGTCCATTCTGAAGATCAGCCCTGGGATTTCTTTGGAAGGAATGATGCTAAAGCTGAAACTCCAGTACTTTGGCCACCTCATGTGAAGAGTTGACTCATTGGAAAAGACTCTGATGCTGGGAGGGATTGGGGGCAGGAGGAGAAGGGGATGACAGAGGATGAGATGGCTGGATGGCATCACTGACTTGATGGACTTGAGTCTGGGTGAACTCCGGGATTTGGTGATAGACAGGGAGGCCTGGCGTGCTGCGATTCATGGGGTCGCAGAGTTGGACACGACTGAGCGACTGAACTGAACTGAACTGGCCTATTTAAAACCACAGCAATGTTTGGTTTTTTTTAACGTTTATTTTTATTTATTTGGCTGAGCCGGGTCTCCATTGCGGCACGTGGGATCTTAGCTTTCTGACCAAGGATTGGATGAGGGCCCCCCACACTGGGTGCGCTGGGTCCCAGCCACTGGACCACTAGGCAAGTCCCCAAAATCACAGCTATTGTTTACTGAGTTTCTTGACTTCCCAATGACCAGGGAAGTGAAGTGAAGAAGTGAAGTGAAAGTTGCTCAGTTGTGTGTGACTCTTTTGGAAGGTGGGAACTACCTCTATTTTAGGGCAAATAAACTGAAGTTCAAAGAGCCTCCTTCACCGGAAAGTAACAGTGGCGAGACTGAGCCCGGGACCCTGAAGCTCTGCCTCCTCGCCTCTCACTCACTGCTCTTTCTCCACATAATCCATTTTCTTTTTTTTTGGACCACACCACGTAGCATGCAGGATCTCAGTTCTCCAACAACCAGGGATCGAACCTGCACCCCTTGCAGAGGAAGCTAGGCATCTTAACCACTAGACCACCAGGAAGTCCCCTGACATAACCCTTTGAGCCACTTCTTCTCAAGGGCCCAGCCAGGGGTGCTAGCTGTATTCAGGGTTGTAACTGGGCCTCTCTCCATCACTCAGCCCATCCCCCTCATCAAACCCTGCCTTCTGTTCCCCCTCCCTCAGATCGGGAGACCCCTGAGGTCTCAGCACCTAGAACTGAACTCACAGAGTGCTGACCCCCAACAGCACTCAGCACAATGCCCAGCATGGAAGAAGAACTCCACGCATGCACACACCTTTGGCTCCTATTTTGTGAAAGATTACATTGGGAAAAACGTATGAATTATAACACGACAAGCCATTTTTCCAGCTTAAAAAGTAAAACATGAAAAACACAGATGAAGCCTGGCCCCAGCCCCACACCAGAAAACAGCTCCGTAAATTCACTTTTACTCAAAGGGGTGCTTTCCTAAGTCTGACTTCCCTGCTGGCTCAGAGGTTAAAGCGTCTGCCTGCAATGCGGGAGACCTGGGTTCAATCCCTGGATTGGGAAGATCCTCTGGAGAAGGAAATGGCAACCCACTCCAGTACTCTTGCCTGGAAAATTCCATGGACGGAGGAGCCTGGTAGGCTGCAGTCCATGGGGTCCCAAAGACTCGGACACGATTGAGCGACTTCACTTTACTTTTCCTAAATCAACATTTAAGTCCATTTTTGGCCAGCACAACATACTGCCTCAATCCACCTGTGAACCAGATCCAAATCTGAGAGACCCACATTATAATTTTTATTTCTCCAATATTAATGATGATGAGCATCTTTTCATAAGTTTGTTTGTTATTTAGGTGTCCTCTTGTGTACTATGTCTGATCACAGTGTCCATTTGCCATTGTGTACTTTTTTTAAATTGACTTGCAGAAATTCTTTATATTTTCTGGGCACTAACATTTTATAAAGTATATGTTATAAACATCCCCAAGTTTATAATTTGTATTATCTTTTGATGTATTATCTTTAAAATTTTAGTATACCAGGGGTCATCACACCCTATTTCCCACCTCCTAGAGCTCTGAGTACTATCAGATTTAGTGGAGGGAGAGTCAACTCCAGAATCACATCCTAAGGGTCTGCTGTTTTCAGGCCCTTCTGATCCCACATGTCACAGCCCAGGTTCCCCAAAAAGTGGAGTCTTATATCAGCTTTAAAATTTCAACGTAACATTTATCAACCTTTTGGTTCAAAGTTTATACTTTAGTGTCAAGAAACCTCATATCTCCTATATTTCCTTCCTACCGTTTTGCTTGAGATCTTTGCTGGAAAGCATTTTGTTGAGGCTATGGAGTGAGGTAGGGATTAAATTATTTTCTGTATGGCAAGGACACTAATTCCATTTTGCCTTTTCAGATTTGCACAGGTGCAAAGACAGCCCTGGGAACTGTTCCCTCAATCTGCTATTTTCCCAAATACAGGGCTAGCTTGCAGGTGTCACCACGAATCGAGGTGTTCATGACAGCAGCTGCCCTTCGTGTCCATGGAGGCACATCTCTAGAGAGCCTTGCTCCCAGCCAAACCCCTGACCAAATGAGAGGCAGGATCCAGCAGTTTATGAAGGGGTGTCCCATGGGACAAAATAATCAATTGCACTGACCAGAGTTCAGTGTAGTAACATGTTCTCGTGTTGGCTCTGCCTCCTTCCAGCCCCTTTCCTCCATCCTCCCTGGAACTGTAAACAAAAGCACATACTCTCACCACCTCAGATTCTACCTTATGGGGAATCTGGGCTGTGACACTTGCCATCAGAAGAGTCTGAAAATAGCAGATTCCGAGGATGTGACTCTGGAGTTGATGTTCTCTTGTCTGACGGCGAGCAGAACTCTAGCTGCTGGGAAGTAGGGTGCGATGACCCCTGGGATGCATCATAATTACTAAGGTTTCCTCCCCGTGGTCAACTGAAATGAGGAGGTGCAGGCGGAGGGAGGTCAGGCACTGAACTGTGGTAGCTACAGCATGGTTGCAAGGTCTGCGCAAACAGTAATTATAAGGATTGTGAAAGGGGCTGGCTTTCCTTAAATGCACTGGAAGCCATAGAGGAAAAAAAATGATAGGCTTAGGGCAGCCAATTCAAGGGCCACCATGAAGACATTCCTTGCATTCCTGGGCTACACGCAATTTGTTCCTGGGGTACAGTTTGTTCCTGTGTGTGCGTGTGTGTGTGCGTGTGTGTGTGCGTGTGTGTGTGTTCTTACTTAGTTTTTTATTTAGTATTTCTGAGCCTATGTTCTTTTTTTTTTCTTTCAAATGTCTTTTAAAGTTACCAAAACATGGAAAGAAAACAAAAGAGAAAGTATGTGAAACATAATAAGCTCCTGGCTTACAAGGTATATAGATCTCCATTCCTACCGCAACTCCTCAGTCTCCAGCACTTGCAGCCCACATCCCAGTCTGCTCCTTAACTCAGGACAGATAAGTCCTCTCACAGCTCCAAAGGACAGAGGATGGGATGGCCCATGTTCTCTCCCCACCGCCCAAATAATACATTATTTGTTTATTTATGCCATGCAGCTTGTGGGATCTTAGTTTCCCAACCAAGGACTGAACCCACACCCTCAGCAGTGAGAGCATGGAGCCCTAACCACTGGACCGCCAGAGAAGTGCCTGCATCTATGTTCTTAAGCAAGACTGGGTATGGCTCTCACTGTCATACTTCCTTATTTGGCTTTGGTTCAAGGTTGTACTAGGCTCTGTCTTAGTCTAAAATATCATAAACTGGGAGGCTTATGAACGACAGGAATGTACTTCTCACAATTCTGGAGGCTGGGAAGTCCAAGATCAAGTGGCCAGCATGGATGTGTTTTGATGAAGGCCCTCTTCCAGTCATAGCTGGCAACTTCTCACTGTGCCCTCAAGGGGTGGGAGGGGCAAGGGATCTCTCCAGAGCCTCTTCAGAAAGGCCCTAGTCCCATTCTAGCACCTCCCCAAGACCCCACCTTCCAATACCATCATCTTTGACAGATAGAACTTCAACAAATGAATCCTGGAGGGACACAAACATTTAGACCATAGCAGGCTCATTACCTCAGGATGAGGGTATGGTCCTTTTTCTAGTCTCTAAAAGTTTATATAAGATAGGGATTAGCTTGAATGTTTGGTGGTATATACCTGTAAAATGATCTGGGCATGGTGTTTCTTTTGGTAGGTTTTCTTTTTAAGGTATTTTCATCAAATTGGACAGCCACATAGTTAAAAGAGTCAAAGGGTTCTACAAAGTTCTGAAAATAGAAATCCTGCCCTCTTCCTCTGCCTCAACACCCACCATTTCCCACAACCAGATGAAAACACTTTTTCCTCCTTTAGCTGATTATTTTGGAAATTACTTTCATGTCTCCAGATGGTGTGCTATTTTTTTTTTTTTTTGGTTTTAGGTATTAATTATGGATGGATGATATGGATATTCTCTTTCCTCGCCCATAACCAGCTTACCGTATGCCATCCTATCTATCCTTCCTACCCTCATCTTCCTGATGCAAATTATGTCATACTCGTAGTTAAATCGGCTTTTCTGGTGGCTCAGATGGTAAAGAATCTGCCTCCAATGTGGGGGACTCAGACCTAATCCCTGGGTCAGGAAGATCCCCTGGAGAATGGACAGGCTACCCACTCTAGTATTCCTGGGCTTCCCTTGTGGTTCAGCTGGTAAAGAATCTGCCTGCAATGCGGGAGACCTGGGTTCGATCCCTGGGTTAGGAAGATCCCCTGGAGAAGGGAAAGGCTACCCACTCCAGTATTCTGGCCTGGAGAATTCCATGGACTGTATAGTCCTTGGGGTCCCAAAGAGTCGGACACGACTGAGCGACTTTCACTTTCTTTCATGGTTAGATCAGTAATTAATGTTTACGTTGTTGGCTGCTATGTAAAAAATAGTCACAGCTGAGCATGAAATTCTCCCTTGAACAATTTTTGTTTCTTCTGGAGTTAATCAACCAATTATTTTGTTTGCTATGTACTTATCAATAATTTTTAAAATTTTATTTTAATTTTTTTGGCCACACTGCATGTGGGATCTTAGTGCCCCAACCAGGGATCAAACCCATGCCTACTGAATTGGAAGGCAGAGTCTTAACCACTGGAAAGTCTCCCTTATCAATAATTTAATCTCTTTCCACTACCCTACAAGGCTCTTCTCAAGATGTCCTGGATGTATCAGGGACTCTGATCAGTGTCACCCCCACAGGTCAACTCCACAAGAGCTTTTCTGGCCTCTTCTAATCTGGACTGGTCACCTGTTACACCTACTGCTGTCACCCAGGACAGGTCAACCCCTGGAGCAGGTTTCAGACACGTCCACGAGTTCTTTGACACTCCTCCCATTGAGAGGTGAGGTCTATGTAGCTTCCCCTCAAATCTGGGTCAACCTTAGGGACTCACTTGTACCCTATAGCAATGCAGAGGATGCAATGACTTCCTCTCCTATTGCAAGGCAACCTCCAAGGTTAGGTCATAAAAAGTGATGCAACCTCCCTCTTGCTGGTAGGGAACTCACTTCAAAGCTCTGATCACTCACTTTGAGCTGCCTGATTACCCTGAGGCGGAAGCCCAGGCCACATGGAGAATTCACGCACAGACTCAGCTGACAACCAACGTCAACTACTCTGTGACTGAAAATGTCTCAGGTGGTTCCAGTCCCACCTTTCAGGTTACCCCCAGGCACTAACTTTTTCTAGCTAAGGCCTCAAGCACCATGGAACAAGCCTTTCCCATTGGGCCCTGTCAGAATTTCTGATCCAAAAAAAAAATCTACAGGCATGATAAAAATGGTTGTTTTAAGTTGTTAAGCATTGGGACTTCTCTGGTGGCCCAGTGGCTAAGACCTCGCACTCCCAATGCAAGGGGCCTGGGTTCAGTCCCGGGTTAGGGAACTAGATCTCACATGTCACAACTAAAAGACCTCGTCTGCTGCAACTCAAGACTCCACATGCCACAACTTTAAAAAAAGAGAAGACTCTGCAAGCAAATAGATAAATATTAAAAAAAGAAAAGTTGTTAAGTTTTGCAACAGCAGTTAACAGAAAAGCCCTTTAACCATTACTAAGCTGGGCCTTTCCTTCACCGGCCTTCTATGTTGGATCTCTCGTTTCCCACATACCAAGCCTTCCTCTTCTTTGGTTTACTCATCTATATAGGGAAGCACGCTCCCCTCAAGTTTCCTGAGAAAGGGTGCATGGGACACATATTTTTAAAGACTCGAAAAATTTGAAAACATTTGTATCCTTAAACTGTATAGTTAAGCAAGGTAAACAACTTATGTACACAGTCATACTGCCCAAGAGATGCAAGGTGCAAATTTCTAAGAGATGTCACCAGATACAATTCCATTTATAAGCAGACTGTGGAGGACTGTGTCTCTCTTTTTGGGAGGCATGCTCCGGGGAAACTGGCCACTGCACTATGAGGAAGGGAAGAGAAAGTAAAGAATCTAGCTGATGTGGAGAAGCCTCAGGGAGAAGAGCTGAAGTCTCAGCCAAAAGCCAGCATTAACCACCACACGTGTGAGTAAAGGAGACTTTGGCTCCGGTCTCTTGGCTGAATCCCCAGACATAGCAGAGAAGAGATAAACTCTCCTCTCTGTGTCCCCCTGATCAGAGAGCAAACTGCTATTTCACACTGTGAAGTCAGGGCAATTTGTTGCATGGTCACAGAAAGTGGAACGCTGGACATATGAGAGACTCCAATGAAAGTTGCCCTTTAAAATCATGCCAGAAGAGACCACTTCAAGTACTCCCTTTCTCTGCTTTCTTTTATCAAGTACTTTTAACCACAAATGCTGTTCTGAAGCCCCAGAATGTAATACATCTGAGCTGTATGCCGACTGTATAAATACTCAGAATCCTGCAGCTGGACATACAGTCACTGTGGTGATCTGAACTGGAGGCTCAGTAAACTATTAGATGCAGAAACTTTCACAAGTAGAACGTTATTGCAAGATTCTTCAGATGACTGTTGGTGGAAGGAGCTACAGGCGTGGAGCGAGAGGAGGCACGATGGAATTAGACTGTAATTAGAGGTATCATCATGAAGTCATGATTTTAAATATATAAGCATGCAGATATAGAAATATGCATGTATATATGCATATATATATACATACACCTCTCTCTCATATATATGTATGTGTGTGTGTGTGTGTAGTTAGGCCTATGAAATTGCTGTATTTTCACCTCTAAACATTTAGAGGACTTAGAAGCAATGACACCCCAGTAGCAAATAGCAGATCTAGTGCTTAGATCTTGGTTTCTAAATACCATTCTCCACTGAAAGCAACCAGAGCTTCTGGAATTGATGCCAGAACTGGGACAGAGTACCAAATCAGCCTGGAACATCTTGTTTCAGAACGCAAGGAAGTGCTCAAGAAACTGCTAGGTCATATTAGAAGAACACAGAGACAACTTACAAGGCTCCCACTGGACAAATCTGGGATTCTTTCAGAGGCAAGATGGATACTGACTTTAAATGAAATGATTCATTTTTGGCTAGATTAACATAAGCTTCGTTAATTTCAATGACTCTAAATAGATGTGCCTGCACCGACAAAATGAACACAATACAATAGCCAACACGCTTTACAGTATGGCTACGTACTTTGGGGAAAAAAATGAAATGATTAATCATGGGGCGGGGGAACCAATTACTTAACTAAAACTGACCAATCTTATTCTCTTGATTGGACCTACACTGACCCAAAAACTGGATAAAGAATAGGTTCCAAATGTCTCTTGTAAGATTTACATTGTATTTGACACTGGGTGTTTAAGTGCTGCTGAACCCTCAAGATCAAACTGACATTCAGTAATGATTCTGCATCAGAGACTAATGAACCTCAGGGTTAATCCTCTTAATGAGGAAAACGGTGCAGACCTGACCTAAGATAAAGACACCAGTAAAGGGCAGCCTGTCACATAAATCCCACAAGGTTTTCTGGGAAATTCACTTTAAAAATTCTGAAACTGTTTTGATACCATCATTCAGACTACTTAAGAACAGACTGTCCAACTGGCCTTTTTCTTACCACCAAAATATGCAGACAAGATTCACTGTTCCCAGGACTTCCCTCATGGTCCAGTGGTTAAGAATTTGCCTGCCGAAGCAGGGAACACCAGTTCTATCCTTGGCCTGAGAATTACGACCCCACAAGCTGCAGGGCAACGAAGCCCATGCGCTGCAACTACTGAACCCATGCACCCTAGAGCGCAAAGTCTGCAACGGGAGAAGCCACCGCAACGGGAGAAGCCACCGCAACGGGAAGCCTGCGCGCTGCAACTAGAGAAAGCCCGCGTGCAGCATCGGAGACCCAGCACAGACAAGCATAAAAAAATAAGTAGACAGAGAAATAAACAAAAGTTTTAAGAAAGATTCACTGTTCTCAGACTATAGTCTTTTTCTCTCCCCTCTCAGTTATAAGCGCTCTCTTTGCCTTTGTTCACTAACAACAATATATGGGCCATTATTCGTCAAATAAGTGTGCAGACCATGAATTCCTCTGTCAAGGAGTTTTCAATTTATGAGTATAGTATACTCTGTAGTGTGCCGGCAAATGCTTAATAGCCAGTTCTTGGGGTGGGGAGAGCTCTGATTTGGTAGTGTTTGCTGATTTCAGTGGTGTAAAAACTCCCAGTATGGTCAATTTCAAGACCAGTGTGACATCACTGAGCAGGGAGCTGGGAAGAGATGTGCACGGTCAGCGCCCATGAGCTAGTATGACCTGGCTCCAGCACACCACAGGGAACAGGCACATATCAGAGACATGGTGCTGTTAGTTCTACATTTTCTTACTTCCCTCTTCAAGTTTCGTTGATGTCTTCTTTTACATCTTCATTTTTATCTTTCTGCTGTTCATTGTAGTTATCATCACTTTCACAAAATTTTTAAAATTATGACTATTTCAAATATATTTTCAAATTTCTAGGCATAAAGTTGTTCATAAACCTCATTACCTTTATAATGTCTGTAGGATCCATAATGATGTCTTCATTTCCCCGATACTGGTTAATGTGTACCTTCTCTCCTTTTGATCAGTTTTGCCAGGAACTTATCAGTTTTATTAATCTTTTCAAAGAATTAACTTTTGGCTTTGTTGATCCTCACTATATTTGTTTTCTATTTAATTAAAATGCTTTCTTATTTTAATTATTTCCTCCCTTCCAGCTTCTTTGGGCTAAATCTGCTATTTTTTCCTAATTTTTGAGACATGTACATTGATCACTGATTTTCAGACTGTCTCTTTTCTAATATATGAACATAAGTCTATGCATTTTTTTCTAAGAATACCTTTAGCTACATCCCATAAGCTTTGGTGTTCCATTTAAAAATGATCATTATTTTCTAATTTCTATTATAACTTCTTTCATTCATAGTCTAGTAATAAATTGCTTAATCTTCAAATATGTAGGGGAGTTTCTAGTTATATTTTTATTATTCAGTCTACTTGGTCCAAACACTGTATATTTTCAGTCCTTTGAAATTTGTTATTTCCTTTATGATCCAGCACATAAGACAATTTTGGTAACATGTTCCAAGCATACTTTTAAAGAAACTCTACACTGCAATTGCTGGTTGCAGTGTGATATATAACACAATTAGATATAGTTTGTTAACTATATTGTTCAATTCTTCTATGTCCTTACTGTTATTTTTGTCTATTTGCCCTTTAAGTTTCTGAGAAAATGTTAAATCTTCTCATGTTTGTTATTGGTTCTGTTTTTCTTCTAGACTTATAAAATTTTGCTTATATATTTTGAGGCTGAGTTATTAATATATATAGATTTTAAATGGCTGTATCTTTTGGAGAAAGATTTTTTTTTAAACCTTTGATCAGTATGAAATGTCCCTTTTATTTCTACTAATACTTCTTGCCTTAACATCTACTTTCTCTAATATTAGCATAGCCACACCAGTTGGTTTTTTTTTTTTTTTTGGTTGAAGTCTTTCTAATATCTTTTTCCATTCTTATATTTTCAATACTTTAGTATCTTTTTCATTTTGCAGGGGGAAGAAATTCAGAACATTTTCTTCAAGCCTGGCAGGAACTCCTAACAGTTTGTGTGTAACAGACATCACAGTGGAGATTCGTATTCGTAGTTCTAAAGCTTAGCTCGTATCAGCAGCATTTAGTTGGTTTTGGTTTTTCTATCCAGTCTGATGATCCTTCTCTACCTTTTCTTTTTTGGGGAGGGGGGCCATGCCATGAAGCTTACGGGATCTTAGTTGCCCAACCGGAGACTACAACCATGCCCCTCGTAGTAAAAGCACGGAATCCTAACCACTGAACTGCCAGGGAACTCCCTGATCTTTCTCTTTCAATTGAAGTACTTGGTCCATTTAATTACTTCATGCAATTGTCAACAAATTTAAGTTTAAATCTACCATGTTTTTATTTTTAACTTGAACAACACTATCCACCATGCTGCTTTTTTCTTTCTTGTCTCCTATTAATCGAAAATTAAAAAAAAAAATTCCATTTCTCCTTCTATTACCTTGTTACTTTCATATTATTTTACTATTTGAATAATGGTTAGTCCAGAGACTACAACAAGCAGCCTTGAATTACTAAGGTTTCCATATTAATTATCACTTACACATTTGTAAGACAATCCAAGAGTCTTGGAACACACTTACCCCTCTGAGTTTTCATTAGAAGTCCCTACATACATTTAAAACAACACATATTATTAATAATAACTATATTATTATGGTTATATTACATTTAATATTAATTTAGATGTCTCCACAAATTTACCCTTACTGTTGCATTTCTTCTTGCATTTCCCTATACCCATGTGGTATAATTTTCTTCTGACTGGAGAATTTTTTTGATTCAGGTTTTCTGGTGATGAATTATTACTGCTGATAATGAAGTATCAGTTTTTATTTGTCTGATAAAGACTATTTTTTTTTCCCCCTTTGGCGATGCTATGCAGCTTGCAAGCTCTTAGTTCCCCTACCAGGGATTGAACCTGGGCCCTTGGCAGTGAAAGTCTGGGGTCCTAACCACTGGATGGCCAGGGAAGTCCCTATCTTCATCTTTAAAGAATATTTTCACTAGGTTTAGAATTCTAGATTGCAAGTTACTGTCTTTCATTGCTTTGAAGCTTCCATTCCAATACTTTCTAGCTTCTATTATTTCTGTCAGAAGGTAGTGAGTCTTTTCCCTCTAGATGCTTTCAGTTCAATTCAGTCGCTCAGTCGTGTCCGACTCTTTGCGACCCCATGAATCACAGCACGCCAGGCCTCCCTGTCCATTGCCAACTCCCGGAGTTCACTCAGACTCAGGCCCATCGAGTCAGTGATGCCATCCAGCCATCTCATCCTCTGTCGTCCCCTTTTCCTCCTGCCCCCAATCCCTCCCAGCCTCAGAGTCTTTTCCAATGAGTCAACTCTTTGCATGAGGTGGCCAAAGTACCGGCGTTTCAGCTTTAGCATCATTCCTTCCAAAGAAATCCCAGGGCTGATCTCCTTCAGAATGGACTGGTGGGATCTCCTTGCAGTCCAAGGGACTCTCAAGAGTCTTCTCCAACACCACAGTTCAAAAGCATCAATTCTTCGGTGCTCAGTCTTCTTCACAGTCCAACTCTCACATCCATACATGACCACTGGAAAAACCATAGCCTTGACTAGACGGACCTTTGTTGGCAAAGTAATGTCTCTGCTTTTCAATATGCTATCTAGGTTGGTCATAACTTTCCTTCCAAGGAGTAAGCGTCTTTTAAGTTCCCCCCAAACCCTGTCTTTAGTTTAGAGCAGAACTTTATTATAATGTGTAAATATATAAGTACAGGTGCAAGGTACAGTTTTATTTATCCTGCTTAGGGTTGTTAGTGCTTTACTCTATGGCTTAAAGTCTTCATTACTTTTAGATCATTCTCATCTATTATTTCTTCAAATACTGCTCCTGTCACATCTCTCCTCTTTTTCTGGGGCTTCAATTATGTAACAGACCTGTTTACTATGTCCATTTTTTTTAAATGTGATTTTCTATATTCCTTCATTTTCTTTCTGCTTCAGTCTAATCATTTCCACTGATGTATCTGCAAGTCTTCCCTTCGTCTGTGTCTAATTTGCTATTAAGCCTTTCTCTTGAGTAATTTCAGTTCTAGAATGTTCTTTTTTTTTTCTTCTTTAGATTACTCAGGCTATCTAACTGCAATATTACCATAACTGGAAGTCACCCCAGAACACAGTTCAGTTCAGTTGCTCAGTCATGTCCAACTTTTTGAGACTTCGTGGACTTCAGCACGCCAGGCTTCCCTATCCATCATCAACCCCCAGAGCTTGCTCAAACTCATGTCCATAAAGTCGGTGATGCCATCCAAACGTCTCATCCTCTGTCATCCCCTTCTCCTCCTGCCCTCAATCTTTCCCAGCATCAGGGTCTTTTCCAATGAGTCAGTTCTTCACATCTTCACATCCAATACTTTACATCCAAAGTATTGGAGTTTTGGCTTCTGCATCAGTCCTTCCAATGAATATTCAGGACTGATTTCCTTTAAAATGGACTGATTTGACCTCCTTGCTTTCCAAGGGACTCTCAAGAGTCTTCTCCAACACCACAGTTCAAAAGCATCAATTCTTCTGTGCTCAGCTTTCTTTATGGTCTCGCTCTCAAATCCAAACATGACTACTGGAAAAACCATAGCTTTGACTAGACGGAACTTTGATGGCAACGTAATGTCTCTGCTTTTTAATATGCTGTCTAGGTTGGTCTTCGGAGAAGGTGATGGCACCCCACTCCAGTACTCTTGCCTGGAAAATCCCATGGATGGAGGAGCTTGGTGGGCTGCAGTCCGTGGGGTCGCTAAGAGTTGGATACGACTGAGCGACTTCACTTTCACTTTTCACTTTCATGCATTGGAGAAGGAAATGGCAACCCACTCCAGTGTTCTTGCCTGGAGAATCCCAGGGACGGGGAGCCTGGTGGGTTGCCGTCTCTGGGGTTGCACAGAGTTGGACACAACTGAAGCGACTTAGCAGCAGTAGCAGCAGGTTGGTCTTAACTTTTCTTCCAAGGAGCAAGCGTCTTTTAATTTCATGGCTGCAGTCACCATCTGCAGTGATTTTAGAGCCCAAGAAAATAAAGTCTGTCACTGTTTCCATTGTTTCCCCATCTATTTGCCATGAGGTGATGGGACCAGAGGCCACAATCTTATTAGTTTTTTGAATGTTGAGTAATAAGCCAACTTTTTCACTCTCTTCTTTCACTTTCATCAAGAGGCTTTTTAGTTCTTCGCTTTCTGCCATTAGGGTGGTATCATCTGCATATCTGAGGTTATTGATATTTCTCCTGGCAATCTTGATTCCAGCTTGTGCTCCATTCAGCCCAGCGTTTCTCATGATGTACTCTGCATATAAGTTAAATAAGTAGGGTGACAATATACAGCCTTGATGTACTCCTTTCCCAATTTGGAACCAATCTGTTGTTCCATGTCCAGTTCTAGCTGTTGCTTTTTGACCTGCATACAGATTTCTTAGGAGGCAGGTCAGGTGGTCTAGTATTCCCATCTCTTTCAGAATTTTCCACAGTTTGTTGTGATCCACACAGTCAAAGGCTTTGGCGTAGTCAATAAAGCAGATGTTTTTCTGGAACTCTCTTGCTTTTTCTATGATCCAACGAATGTTGGCAATTTGATCTCTGGTTCCTCTGGCTTGTCTCAATTCAGCTTGAACATCTGAAAGTTAATGGTTCATGTCCTGTTGAAGCCTGGCTTGGAGAATTTTGAGCATTACTTTGCTAGTGTGTGAGATGAGTGCAATTGTGTGGTAGTCTTAACATTCTTTGGCATTGCCTTTCTTTGGGATTGGAATGAAAACTGACCTTTTCCAGTCCTGTGGCCACTGCTGAGTTTTCAAATTTGCTGGCACACTGAGTGCAGCACTTTAACAGCATCACCCCAGAACACACATAGTTGTTAATGCTTTATTTTGGGACATTAGACTTATAAGAGTTGCAAAAACAATCCAGAGAGCTCCCATACACTCTTCACCCAGCTTCCTCTTACATGGCCATCTTAGATAACAGAACAATGACCAAGACTATTCAGAAATTAAGCTTGGTACAATATATTAATGAAACCACACAATTTATGTGGATTTCTCCAGTCTGTCCACCAAGATCCTTTCTCTGTTCCTGGATCTAACCCAGGAATTCGAGTTGCATCAGACTGTCATATCTTGTTAGTCATCTCCAACCTGTGACAGTTTCTCAATATTTCCTTGTTATCCATAACCTTCCATGACCTTCAACCTTTTAAAGAGCACAGGTCAGTTATTTTGTAGAATGTTTTTCTAGAATGTCCTTCAGTTTGAGTTCTCTGATGATTACTCCTGACCGGACTGAGATTATGCTTTACTTACAGGAATATCACAGAGCTGATGCGTCCTTCCCGGTCCATCATATCAAGGTTATATGCTATTGGTGTGTTCCATTAGTGGTGATATTAACCATAACCATTTGCTTAGAGTGGTGTCTTCCAGGGTTCTCTACTGTACAGTTATTATTTTTCCTTTGTAACTACTAAATATTTGGGCAGAGACTATGGAATTATCTGTTTCAGCTCACACTTCTACCTAGTAATTTTAGCATTTATTAGTATGTCTTGCCTACAGATTTTATAGTGTGATAATTACTGGTAATTTTTAAATTATCATTCTTTCTACATTAATTATAATCCTTTCAGAACAAAAAGTTGCCCCTTTTCTTCCATTTTTTTATTCCGATATTTACTTATATCAGTATGGATTCATGGATATTTATTTAATTCTTCGAGTTATAATCTAATACCATTATTATGTGTTTAGTTGCTTGAGTTGTTTCTCTTTGGGCCAGTGGGAGCTCTGTGCCCTTTACATGCCCTCTCCCCTACTTTTTCTCTCCCTCTAAGATTTCCTTACTTTCTGGCACCAAAAGATGCTCTGCATTCATCTCCTATTTCCTCTACCTCAACCCTGGAATCGGTTTCCCAAGGAGCCCGGTGTTCTTTTGTTTTGGGAGAACAGTACTTAGAAACCAAGATCTGGATACAGCAGGCATGCTAAATGTTACTAGGGTGTCATTATTTCTATCCCTCAATGGATACAGCAAGGAAATATATCATGTGTACTAACCAACACATTCACATACATCTCTATTTACTCTTGTATTTATCCAATTATGTGTGTGTTACCCTCCCCACACATACACACCCATATTTTTAAATCACAAATTCATATTTATACTTCCAAATACAATTTAGCAGCATAGAGTTCATTCTAGCATTCCTCCTTTCCTTATTTGTAACTTCTTTTTGCCACAGTGACAAACCTAATTCTCATTCACGTTTATATTTTAATTTAAAAGGTTTCATTAGGTCCAGGATCAAGATAGCAGAGTAGAAGGATATGAAGCTCACCTCCTTTCAGGTACATCAAAATACATCTACATGTGCAAGGATTCTCACAGAATATCTACGGAACACTGGCAGAAGACCTCAGACCTCTGAAAGGGCAAGAAAATCTCCATGGAACTGGGTATGACAAAAGAAAAAGCAAGAAAAAAAAAAAGAGAGAGAGAGAGAGAAAGGAATCAGAATGGAACCTGTGGCCATGGGAGGGAGCTGTGAAAGAGGAAAGCTTCCTGCCTGCTGGGAAGTCCGCCCGCTGGCGGGGAGATCAGTCTGGACAGAGGGGGCGCTTTAGGGCCTTGGATGAGAACACAACTTGCTTGCAGCAGCTAGAATGGAGAGAGACCTGCACAGACAGTCAGTGCCTCTGCCCACACTCCCCAGTCTTAGATGCACGTCTACTTGGGACGGGTGGGGGCTGGGTGGGGAAGCTTGGGTTTCAGAGATCAGACCCAGAGACGCGGCTAGGGGTGGGCTCTGTGGAAACAGGCTGAAGAGGCTGGCATCCGATGCAACTGCACCTCAGAGAAGGAAGCCTGGGCAGCATCAGAAGCCGGGCACCACTGTGAGGGGAGGGGCGGAACCCATCGCTGCAGCCTTTTCCCCTGCAGGAGTTCTCAGGCAGCAGAATAGGAGTGCGGTCCTGAGCCTCCCCCTCCCCGCTGCTGCCCCTGGGCTTCAGGAGTGGTCTTGAGCTGCCCACTCCATCAGTCCCAGACTCTGGGAGCAGCCACTAACTGCCGCCACAGCCCTTGCAAACTCCAGGAGTGTTTGTGAGTCCACTCCCACTGTGTGTTCTGGGGGCACATGTGGGGAGCCACTGCCTCTGAGAGCTCCAGGCCCAGGCACCAGCTGCGGCATCATGATGGCCAACACAGGCTGAGAAGAGGTGACAGGCATCCATACTGAAAACAGTCCTTGCACCAAAAAAATACTAAACCCACACAAGCCACACAGGACTGCTCCCACAGACAAATGGCCCTCCCAGACCACAGTAAATAACTGCTTTTCATAAACTCAGAGAGCAAGAGAAATATAAGTAAAATGAAGAAGCAGGGGAACCACTCCCAGTTATAAGACCAAGAGAATTCCCCTGAAAGAATAAACAATGAAACAGACCTCTTCAGTCCAACAGACACCAATTTCAAAAAGGAAATAATGAAAATACTGAACAAATTAAGACAGGGTATCAACAGAAATGCAGAGTATATTGTGAAGAGGAACTAGAAACTATAAAGAGGAACCAAGAAAAATTATAAAACTCATTTCCGAGACTAAAACTGAACTAACGGCAATGAACAGCAGAACAAATAATGCAGAAGAAGGAATAAGTGATCTTGAGGCTAAAATAAGGGAAATCACCCAATCAGGACAGCAGACAGAAAGCCAAATGAAAAAAAATGAAAACAGAAGCTCTATATGATAATCTAAAGCATGCCATCTATTTCTGTTTTATTGACTATGCCAAAGCCTTTGACTGTGTGGATCGCAATAAACTGTGGAAAATTCTGAAAGAGATGGGAATACCAGACCTGCCTCTTGAGAAACCAGTATGCAGGTCAGGAAGCAACAGTTAGAACTGGACATGGAACAACAGACTGGTTCCAAATAGGAAAAGCAGTACGTCAAGGCTGTATATTGTCACCCTGCTTATTTAACTTACATGCAGAGTACATCATGAGAAACGCTGGGCTGGAAGAAGCACAAGCTGGAATCAAGATTGCCAGGAGAAATATCAATAACCTCAGATATGCAGATGACACCACCCTTAGGCAGAAAGTGAAGAACTAAAGAGTCTCTTGATGAAAGTGAAAGTGGAGAGTGAAAAAGTTGGCTTAAAGCTCAACATTCAGAAAACTAAGATCATGGCATCCGGTCCCATCACTTCACGGCAAATAGATGGGGAAACAGAGGCTGACTTTAATTTTTTGGACTCCAAAATCACTGCAGATGGTGACTGCAGCCATGAAATTAAAAGACGCTTGCTCCTTGGAAGAAAAGTTAAGACCAACCTAGACAGCATATTAAAAAGCAGAGACTTTACGTTGCCATCAAATGTCCACCTAGTCAAAGCTATGGTTTTTCCAGTAGTCATGTATGGATGTGAGCGCTGGACCATAAAGAAAGCTGAGTGCAGAAGAATTGATGCTTTTGAACTGTAGAGTTGGAGAAGACTCTTGCAAGTCCCTTGGACTGCAAGGAGATCCAACCAGTCCATCCTAAAGAAAATCAGTACTGGATGATCATTGGAAGGACTGATGTTGAAGCTGAAACTCCAATATTTTGGCCACCTGAGGCAAAGAGCTGACTCATTTGAAAAGACCCTGATGTTGGGAAAGATTGAGGGCAGGAGAAGCAGGGGATGACAGAGATGAGATAGTTAGATGCATCACTGACTCTATGGATACGAGTTTGGGTAAACTCCCGGAGTTGGTAATGGACAGGGAGGCCTGGCATGATGTGGTTCATGGGGTCACAAAGAGTTGGACATGACTGAGCAATTGAACTGAACTGAACTGAAAGCGTGCCAATCTATGCATAATTGGGGTTTCAGAAGAGCAAGAAAGAGAAAAGGGGATCGAAAAAGTATTTGAAGGAACTAGGGCTGAAAACTTCCCAAATCTAAAGAAGGAAACAGATACCCAGGTACAGGAAGCACAGAGTCCCAAACAAGGAAAAAAAAAAAAAAGAGTCCCAAACAAGGTAAACCCAAACAGACCTACACCAAGACATATACTAAAAATGGCAAAAGTAAAAGATAAGGAGGGTTATAAAGGTAGCAAGAGAAAAGCAAAGAGCTAATTACAAGGGAACCCCTGTTAGGCTATCAGCTCATTCCTCTACAGAAAAGCTGCAGGACAGAAGGGAATGGCAAGATATATTCAAAGTCCTGAAAGGGAAAAATCTGCAACCTAGGATACTCTACCCAGCAAGATTATCATTTAGAATAGGAGGGGAGAGAGAATTTCTCAGACAAGCAAAAATTAAAAGAATACAGCAGTACCAAACCTATCCTAAAGGAAATATTGAAAGGTCTTCCTTAAAAAAAAAGAAGAAAGAATCTATAGGAAAGAGAAAGTCACATCTGGAAAGCAAATCACCTAAATAAACCAGTACATGCACGCTAAATCACTTCAGCTGAGTCCAGCTGTTTGTGACCCATGGACTCTAGCCCTCCAGGCTCCTCTGTCCATGGGATCCTCCAGGCAAGGATTGGAGTGGGTTGTCATGCCCTGCTCCAGGGGAACTTCAGACCCAGGGATCAAATCTGTGTCCGTTATGTCTGTCTCCTGCATTGGCAGGCGGGTTCTTTACCACCAGCACCACCTGGAAGCCCAAAACACAGATTTTTTTAAAAAATAAAAATATTTTGGTGAAAGTGATGAAACCACAATGAACAGCAAGCAAAAGGATGAACATGAAGATGTAAAAGAGGACATCAGAATCATAAAATGTGGGGGGGGCAGTAAGAAAATGTAGATTTTTTTCCCTTTCCTAGGATGTGTTTGAGCTTGCATGACTCCCAGTCTAAGGTAAGGAGATATAGAATGGGCTTAACAGACTTGAAAGACAGGTAATCACAAATCAGAAACATAAAATAGGTTAACAAAAATAAAAAGAAAAGAACATAAGTATAATCCAAAAGAAAATCAAACTACAAGAGAAAAAGAAAGGGACAAAGAAGAAACATAAAATCAACTGGAAAATAAGGTTTAAAATGGCAATATACATATCTATCAGTTATTACCTTAAACGTCAATGGACTAAATGCTCCAGTCAAAAGACATGGAGTGGCAGAGTGGATTTAAAAAAAACAAAAAGACAAGAGCCTACAATATGCTGCCTGTAGGAGACCCACTTTAGAGCAAAGGAAACACATAGATTGAAAGTAAGGGACAGAAAAGGTATTTCAGACAAAACAGACTTTAAAACAAAGCCATAAAGAAAGATACCATATGATGAAAAAAGACAGGAGGAGGATTTTATACTCATCAACATAAATGCACTTAATACAGGAGTACCCAAATACATAAAACAAGCATTAACAAACATAAAACTCCTAGATAGGCTTATAGGCAAAACATTCTCTGACATAAACCATATCACCGTTTTCTAAGGTAAGTCTTCCAAGGCAACCTAAATAAGACCAAACATAAACAAGTGGGACCTAATCAAACTTGCAAGCTTTTGCACAGCAAAGGAAAACTTAAAAAAAATTTTTTTTAATAGACAACCCACAGAATGGGAGAAAATATTTGCAAACCATAGGACCATTAAGGACTTAATTTCCAAAATATACAAAGAGCTCAAACAACTCAACAATAAAAAAACAAGGAACCCAATCGAAAATGAGTAGAAGACCTAAACAGACATCTCTCCAAGGAAGAAATGCAAATGGTCAATAGGCTCAACATCACTAATTATCAGAAAAATGCAAATCAAAACTACAATGAGGTACCACCTCACAGCAGTCCGAATGGCTATCATTAAAAACTCTACAAATAACAAATGCTGGAGAGGACGTGGACAACTCTCTGCCATTGGCAGAAAAGGGAACTCTCCTACGTCGTTGGTGGGCGGGAATGTAAGTTGGTACAGCCACTGTGGAAAACAGTATGGAATGTTCCTCAGAAAACTAAAAACAGAATTACCAGCAACCCAACTCCTGGGCACATAGCCAAATAAAACTCTAATCCAAAAAGATGAATACACCCCTGTGTTCACAGCAGCGCTATTCACAACAGCCAACACAGGGAAACGACCCAAATGTCCATCGACAACGGAATCAGTAAAGAAGCTGTGGTGCTTATATACAATGAAGTACCACTCAGCAATTAAAAAGGAACAAAATAACGCCATCTGCAGCAGCGTGGATGCAACTAGGGATTATCATACTAAGTGAAGTAAGTCAGAAAGAGAAAGACAAATACCATATGATGTAACTTACACGTGAAATCTAAAATATACCAGAAATGAACCTGTCTATGAAACAGAGTCATGAACATAAATAACAGACTCGTGGTTGCCAAGGGGGTTGGGGGAGGATGGAGTTGGAGATTGGGGTTAGTAGATGTAAGCTATTACATACAGACAACAGGTCCTACTGTAGAGCACAGGGAACGATCCTATGATAAACCTTAATGCTAAAGAGTATTTAAAAAGAAGAACGTGTACATATGTTTAACTGAACCACCTTGCTATACAGCAGACATCAACGCAACACTGTAAGTCAACTAGATTCAATTCTAAAAATCCCCCAAATTACAAAATAAATAAAAGGTTTCATGACTGTCAACAAAAGTTTATGAAAAAATGATACTGTATGTCCTTCCCTGAAATGTGCTACTTATGTATGATTCTCTGTGCAATGAGTGGTTTCTTCCAACCATATGGATTCAAAGATGCTACTCATAATCATCACACTGTACTTTAATTTTAACCTTCTTTTACATATACTTGCCTATATATTTAAACAGTCTGCATATTTAGCAACCTTTTGAAGGAACAGATATCTTTAAAACCACTTGTAAGCTGTCACTCACCACCTTGTCCAAACCCCTGGGGAAGATGGCAGATGAAAGGGAAGAGAAGGATGCAAGCTCAGCCCCTCTCACAAAAACACCCAAATCATAACTAACTGCTCAACAATTATTGGCAGAAAAAGCTAGAACCTACCAAAAAAGGTATCAAAAGACAAGGAAAAGCCGCAATGAGACGGGAGGAGGAATGCAATCATGATAAAATTAAGTCCCATACCTGCTGGGTGGGCGACCCACAAACAAAGCCCTTGGGAGGTACACACACACATATACACACATTATATTTTTATACAGAAAAATGGGGCTCCTTTCATTTGTTCTTGATTTACTCTGTACTAGGAGTAAGCAAGGCTAAGTGGTAGACCAGTAGTCAGGTAATTCAGTCAACAGATCTACCATCTGTGAGTACTAATACCAAAATGGTTTAAACAAACCTAGAATTAACCCCTGCCCATGTGGGTTTCAACCTGGTGGAGAAGATAAATAAAAGTGTGCTATGAAAGAATAAAGACAGGAGGGGAAGACGGTCCTACACAGCCGGTGCTCGCTTCATTTCCAGGCTCCACAGCGGGCACCTGCAGGTCCTACAGAAATGTCTTTTGTCTGTCTCCCAGCAGCTCTCCCTTTGCCCATTCCATGCCCAGAGTGAAATAATTTTAGCTCTCTTTCTCTGAGTCTGCCAACCTCACCATCTTTGGAATGTGATGACCAAACACAGAAGTCCCAAACACACAAGTCCAAAAGAGAGTAACTGTTATGTTCAAGTAGACAAATGCTTTCTTTAACATTTAGCCTAAACGACTGACATATCAGTGTGCTTTTGCACACTGGATGAGAGTGGATAAGAGCTCCTAAAGAATTATGGATTTGTAAGTGCTCTTTAAACTGCAAAGTACAATGCATATGTGTGTGAAGGGATTGTCACCATTAAACATAGCTACATTTATACCTAATGAACAGAACTGGTGACTCCCAAGCTTGGTCTTGACCTGATTCTCCAGGATGGAGGAAGGCAAGCATCAAGAGCGAAGCTGGGAAAAGGAACGAGGAAAGTCTCTACACACAGCTCTTGAAGCTCCCTGGATATACTGTTAAGTGAAAAAAGCAAGGTGCAGAGGAGAGTAAGGACTGATGCTGAAGCTGAAACTCCAATACTTTGGCCACCTGATGCGAAGAGCTGACTTGTTTGAAAAGACCCTGATTCTGGGAAAGATTGAGGGCAGGAGGAGAAGGGGACGACAGAGGATGAGATGGTTGGATGGCATCACCGACTCGATGGACATGAACTCAAACTCTGGGAGTTGGTGATGGACAGGAAGGCCTGGTGTGCTGCAGTCCACGGGGTCGCAAAAAGAGTCAGACATGACTGAGTGACTGAACTGAACTGAGGACAGTAAGTAGGAGACAGCGTTCAAACATACCTACATATTTGCCTATGGTTTCAAAAAGAAACAATGGAAGAACCCAAACTAATAGAAACAGTTATCTCTAGGAGTAAGGAGAGTAAAAGGAAGAGGGGAAATAAATGGAAGTTTGAGGGTAGGTTTCTTTAAAAAACAGAAAATCACAGATAATAAAAGTAGAAAGAATAGTAGAATTTGAAGTCACCATTTTATAACCCTTAATTTTTTAAAAAACTGATCTAGGTAATAGCCATCTAATGCTACTAAAGCATTAAATGAGAGGTTGGTAAGACCTTTATAAAGGGCAAATTAAGCTCATAACACCTGAAGCCATTCATCACTGATAACGAGGAAACCATATATCACACTCTTCCTGATGGGATACAGTAATAAATATACACTCCCACCAAAGAAGTATTCTTGCCAAAAAATGAAAAAAAAATCTTGAACATGAATTTAATCAAGCATCTAACATGTTTACAGAAAATATGGAGGATAAAAGAATATGTTGAACATCACCACAATAAAGCAATCAGCAGGAGTCAAACTGAGACAGAAAGCAAAGAAGGACTTGAGGTCAACTCGTCTTACAAAAACACCAGAATCACAACTAACCACTGAACAACCATCGACAAAAAAGATCTGAACCTACAAAAAAGATGTTCTACCACCCAAAGACGAAGAGGAAGCCACGACAAGACGGGAGGAGGGGCACTTCCACCATAATAATCAAATCCTATACCCGCTGAGTGGGTGACCACAAACTGGAAAATCATTCCATTGCAACTGAGTGAGAGTTCTGACGCCCGCCCCTCATCAGACTCCCCAGCTTAGGGGTCTGACATCTAGAGGAATAGCTCCCAGAGCACCTGGCTTTGAAGGCCAGCAGGGCTCGAGAGCAGAAGCCACACAGGACTGCTGGAGGGCACAAAACGATGTGACACATGCACTGGAACTCAGAACAAGGCAACAGCTCCTAGGAGCCTGGGCCAGACCTACCTGTGTGTCTCGGAGGGTCCCCCGGGGAGGTGGGGGTCAGCGGTGGCTCACTATAGGGGCAAGGACAGTGGCGGAGGACACCCCAGGGAACACCCGTTGGTGAGATCTCTCCTGGAAGGTGGCACTTTGGCACTGAGCCTGACACCACTCAACAGGCTGTAGACCCCAGTGCTGGGACTCCTCAACAACAGCAGGATGGAAACACAGCCCCGCCCACCAGAAGACAGGCTGCCGGAAGACGTCCGGACCCCACGGCTGCCTTAAACACAGCTCCTGACACAGGCCTGCCGTCAGAGGGATGGGACCCAGCTGTGCCCACCGGAGGGCAGGCACCAGTCCCTCCCCCCAGGAGGCCTGCCCAAGCCTGTGGACCAACCTCACATGCCAGGGGACAGACACCAGAGGTAAGAAGAGCTGGAACCCTGCAGCTTGAGCAACAGAGACCGGAAACACAGAAAGTTAGACAAAATGAGATGGCAGAGAAACATAGCAACTGCCACAAGCAACTCTAAGCCAAGAAACTGGGCAACCTAGAAGAAATGGACAAATTCTTAGAAGTATATAACCTTCCAAGACCGAACCAGGGAGAAATAGAAAATATGGACAGACAAATCATATGTACTGAAATTGAAACTGTGATTTTAAAACTGCCAACAAACGGAAGTCCAGGACTAGATGACTTCACAGGCAAATTCTATCAAACATTTAGAGAAGAGTCAACACCTGTCCTTCCGAAACTCTTTCAAAAAGTTGCAGAGGAACAAACGCCTAAACTCATTCTATGAGGCCACCATCACTCTGGTACCAAAACCAGACAAAGATACCACAAAATAATCATTTGAACGGGATACAAAGCCCAGAAATAAGCTCATGCACCTATGGTCAATTACTCTATGACAAAGGAGGCAAGAATACACAACAGAGGGACTTCCCCAGTGGTCCAGTGGTTAAGACTCTATGATCCCAAGGCAGGGGGGCTGGGTTCAACCCCTAGTCAGGGAACTAGAGCCCTCACACCACAACTAAGACCCAGTGCAGTCAAATAAATTTTTTAAAAATACAATATACAATGGAGAGAAAACAGTCTCTTCAATAAGTGATGCTGGGAAAACTGAACACCTACATGTAAAAGAATGAAATTAGAACAATCTCTAACACCATACACAAAAATAAACTCAAAATGGATTACAGATCTAAATTTGAGGTTAGATACTATAAATCTCTTAGAGGAAAACATAGGCAGAACACTCTTTGACATAAATTGCAGCAATATCTTTTTCAATCCACCTCCTAGAGTAATGAAAGTAAAAACAAAAATAAACAAATGGGATCTAATTAAATTTAAAAGCTTTTGCAGAGCAAAGGAAACCATAAGAAAAAGACACCCTACAAAATGGGAGAAAATATTTGCTAATGAAGCAACGGACAAGAGGTTAATCCCCAAAATATACAAATAGCTCATTCAGCTCAATGTCAAAGAAACAACCAAATGAAAAAATGGGTGGATGATCTAAATAGACATTTTCCCAAAGAAGACACACAGATGGCCAAAAAGCACATGAAACGATATTCAACATCACTAATTAGGGAAATGCAAAACAAAATTACCAGAAGGTATCACCTCACCAGTCAGAATGGCCTTCATCGAAAACTCTACAAGGACTGCCCTGGTGGTCCAGCGGTTAAGAGTCGGCCTGCCAATGCAGGGGATACAGGTTTGATCCCTGGCCGGGGAAGATCCCACATGCCACGAAGCAACTAAACCCCTGCACCATAAGTGCCAAGCCCGTGTGCAGCACCTACTGAAGCCCACACACCTACAGTCCATGCTCCACAGTGAGAAGCTGTTGCAATGAGAAGCTTGCATACTGCAACTAGAGAACAGTCCACACTTGCACAAACTAGAGAAACCACCCCCCCATAGGAATGAAGACCCAGCACAGCCATAAATAAATAAAAACTTTACAAATGGGACGTCCCTGGTGGTCCAATGGTTAAGAATATGCCTGCCAATGCAGGGGACACTGGTTCAATCTCTGGTTCTGGAAGATCCCACATGCCACAGAGAATCTAAGCCTGTGTGCCACAGCTACTGAGCCTGTACTCTGGAGCTGGAGCCCCAAACTATTGAGCCCACAAGCTGCAACTACGGAAGCTTCCATGCCCTAAAGCCCATGCTTCTCAACAAGAGAGAAGCCACCTCAATGGGAAACCCACACATGGCAAAGAAAGAGCAGCCCCCACTGGCCGCAACTAGAGAAAGCCTGCACACAACAAATAAGACCTAGAGCAGCCATAAATAAAGAAAACAGAAAACCTCTACAAACAATAAATGCTTGAGAGAGTGCAGAGAAAACAGAGCCCTCCTACACCATTGGTGGGAATGTAACCTGGGAACACCATTATGGAGAAGAGTATTGAGGTTCCATAAAACTAAATATAGAACTACCATATGATCCAGCAATCCCCCTGCAGGGCATGTATCTAGAAAAAATGTAATTCAAAAAGATACATGCACCCCAGTGTTTACTGCAGCATTAACTTACAATAGCCAAGATATGAAAGCAACCTAAATGTCCATCATAGATGAATAGATAAAGAAGATATGATACCTATACATTAATAGAATGGAATATGACTCAACCAGAAAAAAAGAATGAAATAATGCCACTTCAGCAACATGGACGGACCTAGAGATTATTATCTTAAGTGAAGTCAGACAAATATGACAAATAGCGTATCATTTATAGGAGGATTTCTAAACGATTATAGAGATGAACTTATTTGCAAAACAGAAAGACTCAGACTTCAAAAACAAACTTACAGTTATCAAAAGAAAAAGGTGGGGGAGGGATAAATTAGGGATTTGGCAATAACATATACACATTTATATAAAAAAGATAATCAATATGGACCTACTGTATAGCACAGTGGACTCTACTCAATATTCTATAATAACCTAAATAGGAAAAGAATTTGAAAAAGGATACATGTATACGTATAGCTGAATCACTTTGCTATACACCTGAAATGAACACAACATTGGAAAACCACTGTACTCTAATATAAAATAAAAATTACATTAAAAACAAAAAGTACAGCCGGGGCTTCCCTGGTGGCTCAGTGGGAAAGAATCCACCTGCCAACGCGGGAGACACGGGTTCAATCCCTGATTGAGGAAGCTCCCACATGCCATGGAGCAACTAAGCCTGCGCGCCACAGCTATGGGGCCTGTGCTCCACAGCTTGAGAGCCACGACTACCGACTACCGAGCCCGCCCGCTGCAACTACTGAAGCCCTGGCGCCCTAGAGTCTGCTCCACCAGAGACGCCATCACAACGGGAAGCCAGGCACCACGACGAGAGCGTTGCCTCCACTCTCCAGTTAGACAAGTCTGTGCAGCAACGAAGACCAGCACAGCCAAAAATAAATAAATAAAGCAACGAGCCGAATTTACAGTTTCTTCTACAAACAAACAGCATTTTAAAAATTAAAGGATGGAGGAATTATTTTTAAAAAATGTGGGAGAAATAAGAGATACTCTAACCAAATGCAATGTTTCAATTCTGATTTAAAGAAACCAATTATTAAACTGACTTTTAAAAAATAAATGGATAAAAATCAGACATGAGTGGATATTAGCTGATATTAAGGAATCACTGTTAATATTGCTGGGTGTGATGATGGTTATTCTTTGAAAGTCCTTACCTGTTAGGAGATACTCACTAAAGTAGTAACTGAAGAATGACACGCTGGCTCAGCTTTCCCTTAGAATACTCCCGTGTACACATGTGCACACAGATACACACACGTGACACACCGTGGGGGCAACAGATGAAACCAGATTTGCTGGATGCAGGTGACTACCGAAGCTGGGTGATGGGCTCACAGGGGAACGCGACAGTCTCTTCCCTAGTTTTGTGTATGGCCTGTGTGTGTGTGTGCGCATGTTTTTAAATTTCCAAGCAAAGACTTTTTAAAAATAAGGAAGCAGAGTGGGGTATGTAAAGAAACCAGATTCCTACCTCATAAACTGGTCCAATTTCATAATCTGTGAAAAATCCGATGGAGGGCTTAGCTAGAAACACCGGAGTATCAGCACAACTGTGGGAGGGGAAGGGAGGGCGAGAGAGGCTGTTAGTTTCATCCCTGAAAGTGATTCATGGAAAATAAATACATTCAAGCCATTAAAGAGATTGGCGACTCATCATCCTTTGGGTTTTATTGTTGGCAAAGCAGGTCACAAAACAATTTTACAGCAAGACTGAATCTTTGTGAAGATATATATAGCTACACATAGCATAAGGAAAACTCTGTAAGCTTAAACACCAATATGTTTTTTTTAATTTATTTTACTTTTACAAACCCTTGTGTTGAGGGCTGACTTTCAATAGATCGCAGCGAGGAGCTGCTCTGCTACATACAAAATCCCGAACACCAATATGTTAATTGCATGTTTTATATAGGTGCTATTTTTTTCTCAGCAAATCTTTTCATTTTTGGTTTTTCTCTTTTCTTTTTGGCTGCACCAATTAGCCTCTGGGATCTCAGTTCCTCAAATAGGGATCAAATACAGCCCCCCTGAATTAGGAGCACAGAGTCTTACTGGACCACCAGTGAAGTCTAAGCAAATATTTTCTGTTTTTTTTTTTTTTTTTAATAAAAACATATTATTTCTCTAATGCTGCTGCTGCTAAGTCGCTTCAGTCGTGTCCAACTCTGTGTGACCCCATAGATGGCAGCCCATCAGGCTCCACCATCCCTGAGATTCTCCAGGCAAGAACACTGGAGTGGGTCGCCATTTCCTTCTCCAATGCAGGAAAGTGAAAAGTGAAAGTGAAGTCGCTCAGTCATGTCCGACTCTTAGCGACCCAATGGACTGCAGCCTACCAGGCTCCTCCCTCCATGGGATTCTCCAGCCAAGAGTACTGGAGTGGGGTGCCATTGCCTTCTAAACATTAATAGTTTTGTTTTTTTTTTTTTTTCAATTTATTTGGCTGTACCAGGTCTTTGTTGTGGCAGGCAGGATCTTTACTTGTGGCATGTGGGATTTAGGTCCTGGACAAGGGATTGAAACTGAGTCCCTGAATTGGGGGGCACAGAGTCTTATTCACATGACCATTAGGGAAGTCCCACACTAATCATTTTAAGTCCATTAAAATTATGAACCCGTGAAGCAAATCATTCCCTTTGTATGGACACTTACTGAAATACAGCCAAATGGCTGCCCAGGTGGCTCAGTGGGTAAGGAGATGCAGGTTCGATCCTCTGGGACAGGAAGATCCCCTGGAGTAGGAAATGGCAACCCACTCTAGTATACTTGCCTGGAAAATTCCATGGGCAGAGGAACCTGGTGGGCTATAGTCCACGGGGTTCCAAAGAGTCGGACACGACTGAGTGACTGAGTGCACACACTCTTTTAAAGAAAAATCACCATCTGTAGTAGTTACTTGTCATTAAGCAGATTTTGAACATTTTTATTATCTAAGACACATGAACGTAACGGTAGGAGCACATGGCTATAGAGATGCCTCCCATTTGACCCAGGCTGTTCAGATATAAGCCAAGGGCCAACACTAACCCCTATTCCTCAAGAAAACGTCAGAAAAGCACAAAGCCAGGACTCTGGGGATGTCCCAAGGCCACACCTGCGGGCAGCCCCGAAGCCCTGCTCGACTCAGATCCTGAGCCCTGGGCCCCAAACCTCGGGGACCCTCCAGAAGCCAAAGCAGACCCACGACCTGCTTTCTGTGCTTTCCTCTGCAGGGTCCGAGTCTCTGAGAATACAAGTCAGGAGAAGACGCACCTCTCCTCCAGCTCTCCGTCCTGGAAGGCTCCTACCCGTGCTGGCTTCTTGGGAGGAAAGAGAAGAGACTTGCCCCCCAACGGAGTGTTAGGAGGGAAAAAGCGAGGGTTTCTCAGGAAGCGGTTCCGACTCTCCATCCTGGCAAGCTGAAGCCGCTCCAACTGCCTCTGGGGCACCCGTAAATGGTTCATCCAGTTTTTATTTTTCGGTAAACCTGTTTTCTTTGAAATGCGAGAAAAGGATAGAGTCAATGAGAGGCTGAGGGGGCGTGTGTGTTGACATCTTGCTGATCCCGCGACCCCAGATGGCCAAGGACACCCTCCTGTTTTGCTGTGGCTTCATTATGACGATGTTTGTCACCTGGAACCCCTTCCCCTTCATCATGACCCTGCCCCCCCTCCCCCATCACCACAAACTGGCTTCAAACTCACCCTGATGGCTGCTCTGGATCTGAGCTTGGCCTTAAAAGACGAGTCCCATGTGAGGCTGTCCATAGTATAGTCTGTCTCCTCTGCAGACTGAGAGGACATCTTCCTGCACGCGGGCTTCTTGGTCAGCTCCTTCTTTGGGATGGAACGTTTCTCAGAACTAAACGTCGGTTTTGAATATCCAGGGACAGAGACACCTGTGGCACCAGGAAAAACATGAAGTTACCAGACCCAGGGGAAGAGGTGACCCATCCAAGATGACTAAATGAAATTACCAAAGGCAGCGCTAGCTTCTTTTTTCTAAATGTTTATATTTCCTACACCAGATGTATTAAATAATTGCCCTTCAGCATCTCAGGTACTCCTGGAACTTACTCTGCATCTTGAGACTCTAGTGCTCATGTTGTATTATCTGTTCACTTGTCAAACATGGCCGGGAACAGGAGAGGACCACTGTCACACATACCGCATACGTGAACATGCTTTTTAAAAGGCTCACATGAGAAATCAAAGTCTGTATTAGCTTTGTAGACTGTAAAATCATCTCCAAAAGGTTAAATGAGGATATTCAACGTTGCCAGCAGTGAAACTGGTACCATCACATCTCCGAGCACAGTGCCAGGTGAATGCTCAGTAACACCTACTCAGTACTCTGCAGTGACCTATATGGGAACAGAATCTAAAAAAGAGTGGACTATATGTATTGTATACTGACTCACCTTGCTGCTGCTGCTGCTAAGTCGCTTCAGTCATGTCCGACTCTCTGCGACCCCATAGAAGGCAGCCCACCAGGCTCCCCCGTCCCTGGGATTCTCCAGGCAAGAACACTGGAGTGGGTTGCCATTTCCTTCTCCAATGCATGAAAGTGAAAAGTGAAAGTGAAGTCGCTCAGTCATGCCTGACTCTCAGCGACCCCATGGACTGCAGACTACCAGGCTCCTCCATCCATGGGATTTTCCAGGCAAGAGTACTGGAGTGGGGTGCCATTGCCTTCTCTGCTGACTCACCTTACCATATGCCTAAAAATAACCCAACACTGTCAATCAACTATACTCCAATAAAACTGATTTGAAAAAGAAATAGAACTAGATCCCACAGGGGAAAAAAAAATCCTCAGTACATGTCAACTCCATCCTTATTTACCTGCCTAAGATAGTATTTGAAAGTTGGTTGGAATAAGTGGCTGAGTATCTCAGGCACTTGGTTCTGCTTCCACTTTCTGCCTCACCTGTCAGCATGGCCCAGGCTGCCACTTAAACTCTCTCTTCATCTACATCCTCAATTCTCTGGACCCCCATCCTCCTACCCCAAATGCTTTCTTCAGCTCCAAACCCCCAGGAGATCATCAGAGTTCCATTGACTGGGGCTGCTGACGAGCTTATCTTTGGAGCCTGGCACCGGCAGGCTGCCATCCAGATGTCTGGTCACAGGATCTACACGGATACACTTCCAAAACTACCTTCCTGCTTAAACCCACAAGACAGCTTCCCACCCACTCATTCTCAAAGGATCTTGCCTCCCACAGCGCAGGAAACTGGCCCAGTATCACAGTCACACACACATAGCCTTCGCTGCTCCCAAGCTTCTCTCCACACTCAAAGTGGCTCCTGGCCTGTAAGGGGTATGCAGAACCCTTAGGTCTGGGTTCTGAGCCCATGAGACACTTGCTCCCTTGCTCGTCTATGTCTGCAGATCCACCCTCTTGTGATTCATTCAACTACATTTTAAAATAATTTCGCATCTTGTTGTTGGGCAACTGACTAGGATATCATCACTTTGAGAAGCTGAGACTTTTATCTCGTAGGAGTTAGTAAGCTAGTGAGGAAGTGGCATGCTCAGAGCTGGCCCTCCCAATAGCCACGATCAAAAGATCTATGAACAAAGAAATGGCACAAAGGTGGCTGCTGTGGTCCTGCTACTAAAGAACTTCCCTGGAATGGTGTCAGAGGCTTGAAGGCAGTACAGATGCCTTACCTTTAGGTGCAGAGCAAAATGGCACCGTATCGCTGTAGTAATCATTCGGGCAGATCAAATGATGCTTCCGCAGCAACTCGTTGTCCACACACCATCTGAAGATGGTCTTCACTACACAGAAGGGAATGAGAAAAGGTGTTTTGAAGCAGATTGATGTCAAAGAAACTACACTCAAGCTTTCTTCATCCTCCCAGCCTAAACCACCTAACAGAATTCCTCAGTGGTGATTTTGAGATTTAAGAAACTTATCAGTGAGTATTTTAGTTGGTCACTTACAAGAGGCTAACCATTAGGCAAGGCTGTGTTGTGGTATTATTTAAGCCAAAATCTGGTTACTCGCAGAGAGATCAATAAAAAAGAGTTAGGAGAAATAGATTGATGAGTGGCCCCAATTTTTCACTCTTCTCTGTATCCACACCCCCTGCCATGTGAGTGTGCAGTTCCTATCACTAGAGACAGAGCCCACCTCTTCACCCTTGATGTTGGCCCTATGATGTCAGGATGATGGCAAGATTTTGAAAGGTGCTTGTGCAGCTGAGCATTCCCTCTTGTGTCTTTGCCATCGTCATGAGAAGAGCTCCTGGCTCTTCACCCTAGACCCCAGCAGGAATCCACGTGGAGCAGACTTGAACCCAACATGCAGAGGGAACCATGGTCAGCTGGACACACAGCTGGATGTTGGTCTAGCCAATTAAGCCCAGCTAGATCAGCCAACCACCAACCGACCAGCAGACTCAGGAGAGGAGATCTCATTTAATAGAAGGGGAAGGTGATAAATAACATCTTGGGTTGATGAGCACGGAAACAGTAGAAAAGGTATGTTATTGAGAGGCTTTGAGAAGAATTAGAGATAAAAATGGCCATGTCTGGCAGGTGGACTGAAGTTGGGAAAGGTGAGGTAGAGGATTTTTTCCAACAGACTTTTTGAGCAGTGTTAGATTTGTAGCAAAATTGAGAAGAAGGTACAGAGGCTTCCCATGTACTCTCTGCCCCCACACATGCACAGCCTCCCCCTTTATCAACATTTCTTACAACTGAAGATCCCGACACTGACACACCACTATCACACAAACCCTGAAGTTTCTATTAGGATTCACTCTTGGTATTCCACAGTCTATGGATTTGGACAAATGTGTAATGACATATGTAGGCGAGGATTTTTTCTATTTTATTAGAAGTTTTTCTAAACTATTTGATTTTTTAAAACCATGTACACAGGACTTCCCTGGTGGTCCAGTGGTTAAGACTCTGCCTGCCGATGCACGGGACATGAGTTCAATCCCTGGTCTGGCAAGATTCCACAGACGATTAGGCAACTAAGCCAGTGCACCAAAACTACTTAGCCTGCACTATAGAGCCCACGAGCCACAACCACTGAAGCCTGCATGCTAGAGCTTGTGCTGTGCAACAGAACGCACGACACTGAGAAGCCCACGCGCTGCAACTAGAGAGCAGTCGCTGCTCACTCCAACTAGAGAAAGTCCGAGTGCACCAATAAAGACTCAGCACAGCCAAAACCCCCCAGCAAACAGATGGGGGAACAGTGGAAACAGTGACAGACTGTATTTTCTTGGGTTCCCAAAGTCACTGCAGATGGTGACTGCAGCCATGAAATTAAAAGACGCTTGCTCCTTGGAAGAAAAGTCATGACCAACCTAGACAGCATATTAAAAAGCAGGGACATTACTTTGGCAACAAAGGTCCATCTAGTCAAAGCTTTGGTTTTTCCAGTAGTCATGTATGGATGTGAGAGTTGGAACATAAAGAAAGCTGAGCACAGAAACTGATGCTTGTGAACTGTGGTGTTGGAGAAGACTCTTGAGTCTCTTGGACTACAAGGAGATCCAACCAGTCAATCCTAAAGGAAATCCGTCCTGAATATTCATTAGAGGGACTGATGCTGAAGCTGAAACTCCAATACTTTGGCCACCTGATGCGAAGAACTGACTCATTTGAAAAGACCCTGATGCTGGGAAAGACTGAAGGTGGGAGGAGAAGGGGACGACAGAGGATGAGATGGTTGGATGGCATCACCGACTCAATGGATATGAGTTTGAGCAAGCTCCAGGAGTTGGTGATGGACAGGGAGGCCTGGCGTGCTGCAGTCCATGGGGTTGCCAAGAGTCGGACATGACTGGGCAACTGAACTGAACAGCCAAAAAAGAAAAAAAAAAAAAAAAAAAACCCAAAAAGAAAAGAAAAGAATCATGTGCACTACTACTTTGATAAAAATTAAGGAAAAAATAGGGTGAATGGAAGACTCGAAAGTTTTCAAGCTTTGTTGCTTGTTCCATTAACAAACATGGTGCTTTAAGAGGACTTTCTGGGATTTCCCTGATGGTCCAGGGGTTATGTGGACTGCAGGGGGCACAGGTTATGCTTCCACTGCAGGGGAGGCAGGTTCAACCCCTCACTGGGGAACTAGGATCGCACAAGCTGTGCTGCAGCCAAATAAAGGGGAGGTTGTTTGAATGTAGGGGATTACGGAGTGGGAGAGAGGTCAGGGAATTAACTCGCCATGAAGAACTTCAGCCCACAGCACTGAAGCAAAGGGCTCTTAGGACATGATCTGGACTCTTGCTGTGAAACTCAAAACTGCTCAGTCATCTGCCCGCACCTGTTTCTGGAGAACAGAGGTTTCCTTCCAAAATTCACCAAGAGCCTCTCATTGATCCATCCCAGAACCACAGCTGAAAGGGTCATTCTGGGCAAATGTGGATCCCAGGCCTCTCCTCTGCAATACAGAGCCCTCAGCAGGGAGTGGCAGCAATGCCAAACTGACACAGTCCAGCCCAGTTCCCAAGGACCTGGCAATGGCCTATTTGAAATAGTAAAAGATAAGATAAAGCTTCCAGAAAAATGGCAAAGGCCATGTGGCAAGGAGATGTATCCTCTCTGTTCTGATACCATTCCCTCCAAGGTCCTCCCCTAGGCCACGGGCAGTTCTGTGTCTGCAGGAGCAGGCTGGTGGGGTGCAGCTTGTTATCAAGGCTTTGGGAAGTCTCTCTCCACCTCAGGCATGGATGGTGGACCAGGTAAGCCTTGGGCACCCTGCACTGGCCTTGTGACCTCTTGTAGGAAGGGTGGGCTTCCTACATGGACCCTGCCCCTGAGCATGGGACTGCAAGGCACTGGCTGCTCCCTTTCCCAAAAGATAATGCAGATAAGACACCAGCAAGGAAAGGGAACAAACAAAAAACAGAACATTCTGCAGACTTCTGATCTTTCTCCCTCTGTCTGGAGAATTTACACACATTTTCCACCTTGTGACATTTGTATTAGCAAAGAGAGAAAGGTTACTTCAGTGCCTCAAATAACAATCATCTTCATGATCAATCATCCAAGTTACAAAAGAGGTTCTTGGGACACCACTCTCTACCCTGAGAAGCAGAACCAGAAAGGTGTCCAGGGAACTGGATTAAGGTCTCTACTTCTGCTATTTCTGAAATAAAAAAGAGAAACCTTGTCAGCAGAAGGCTGAGAAACCAAGGTGGATAATGTCCGCTTATAACCTAATATTGCGTGCTAAGTCACTCAGTCGTGTCCGACTCTGCGATCCCATGGACTGCAGCCTGCCAGGCTCCTCTGTCCATGGAGATTCTCTACGCAAGAATACTGGAGTGGGCTGCCATTTCCCACTGGGGAATTTCCTAACCCAGGGGATTTTCCTAATCCAGGGATCAAACCCATGTCTCTTAAAATCTCCTGTATTGGCAGGGCGGTTCTTTACCACTAGCACCATCTAAGAAGCCCATAACTTAATATTATCTTGGGTAAAAAAATAAAATGAAGGTCATTGGGAAATGCTCTTGGCTGATGTTTGTTTCCCAGTTCTCAATGTTTGAGAATTTCCCTGGTGGCTCAGACAGTAAAGCGTCTGCCTGCAATGCGGGAGACCCAGGTTTGATTCCTGGGTCGGGAAGATCCCCTGGAGAAAGAAATGGCAACCCACTCCAGCACTCATGCCTAGAAAATCCCATGGACGGAGGAGCCTGATAGGCTACAGTCCATGGGGTCGCAAAGAGTCGGATGCGACTTCACTTCATTCTCAATGTTTTATTCCACTTTCCTTAAAAGCAAACAAACAAATAATTACGTAATCTCCCCTGATCTCTAGCCAGAAGAATTCCTACCAAAGACAGGGACAGTATCTGACTCCGGGGACTTGCCAGATACCAGGCAACCAACAAATCCTCCCAAGCATCCACTACCAGTCATCTCTGCCTGAATCCACGACTGAGGGAGGGGGTCTGGCAGCTACATGACTGCTTCGGAGAAGTGGGGACAGGAGGAGACACAGAATCTGCACGGGGTGTTCACTGTCTCACAGGGCTGAGCTTCAGCGAGGGCAGACCTGACGGGGACAGGGCCCCACACACCCTAGGGGAAGCCATCTGCAACCATGTGACACTGTGCGTGGAAAACAGGCCTTCCCCCTCCTCCTGACAGAGACAGACATGGGCTTTCACCATAGACACAAGTTCAAAGCTGGGTCCCAGCCCTTTTGAGCTGTGGGAATTTAGGGAATGATCTGAGGTCCTGTCTCAATTCTTACACCTGTAAATGGAGAGAAAACCTGTCTCGCAGGGTTGTTGGAAGGATTCCGTGGAATAACATTCATGAAGCATCTTACCCATCATCTGGTCCCCAGCAGCACCCCATAAGTGTAGAGCTTTCTGAAGCCACTGTATCTTCTACTTCTCCCTCCCTGCAGGCCACAGACATGCCAGGTCTCCTCACCCTAAAAGCACTGTCTCTGCTGCCCTGGAAAAGGACAATTTTCAGGGATGCAGGATGACAGATCAAAGTCTTTGAGGGGACTATAGGTACTAGGACTTCTTGGAGAAATGGCCGATTCCAGGTCTGGAGCAATAGACACACAAGATGAACCTGGAACTTCCGATCATTCCAGAAAGTAAGGAAGTTTACCACAGGCAACCAGTGCTATGCCAACAGAGTCAGGCATCAACTTGAAAAGGATCCAAGCGGCTAAAGATGGGACAGTCTGAGCATCAACAGGACAATAAACATAATTAGTTATGAAATCCATGAGTTCATAATGATAGGAAAAACCAACCAGCCAAACCTTTTTATTCATCTTTGGAAGATGTTAGGGAAACCAACTCATTATTTTAAAAACTGGCAGATAAAGGGAAAGAATTAATTCTGCTCCTATCTCGGGGTAATCAGAGTCATCACAGAAAAGTTTCTCTTTACATAAGTATTTCAGTACCATTAGCATTATAGTTTGTAACCCCTAATGAAACAATATATCTAGGCAAAAACTGGCAGCATCATGAAAACAAGAGATATCAAACACCATGCATCTCCTGAAGGGAGCACACAGCACCATCTATGAACTGGTCTCTCCCCTTCTCCTCTAAAAAGTTGAACTTAAATCTCATAAAGTCTCTAGAAATAACTAGTGAACTTCAAGGAATACAGGGTAAGAACAGGTTAAATGATACCACAATGGTGAAATCAGCAAAATCCAAACTGTAGACAAATGTATAGGAAAAAATGACCCAGTTTCTTTGACAAAAAATTTACCAAGTATCATCATAGAGATGGTAGACTGAAAAGAGCTCTTAGCACCGCTGGCTCACTGCTAGTGTGGGGATTTGATGAGGAAAAAACATACTGGTCAAATCTGAGAATACCTCTCCACAAAATACTAGTCAGTTACAATCTAATGTGGAGAATTTAACGTGGAGACACGAAGGTGACCAGGTGACCAGGGCTAACATCACTTGTGCCTCCTGATGTGTGGCAGTGAGAGGAGCCAAGTGCTGGAGGGCTGGCGCAACCAGCATCATCTGTATGGTGCTGCTGCCAAGCATGAATTGGAGTTTGGTCACAAGGAAACATTAGAACCACCTTATAGAGTGAGAGGCTTCTCAAGAACTGTCAGGAGGGGCTTCCCTGGTGGTCCAATGGCTAACACTCTGAGCGCCCAATGCAAGGGGCCAGCATTCAATCCCTGGTCAGGGAATTAGATCCCACATGCTGCAACTAAGACCAGGTACAGCCAAAATAACTAATTAAAAAAAACAACTGTCAAAAGAGAGGATCCTGGGGAGATGGGCGTACAAAGCACAAGGACTCTGTCTCTCCACCTAGGTGCAAGTTGCACTAGTAGAATCAGTCAAATTGGACAACTCTGTAACTATGGCATCTGTTTGACTTGTACTTCCAGGGGGAAGCCTGGACAGGCAATTGCAGTGAACTTAGCACACGAGCAGCTACCCAGCCCTCACTCTCAGTCCCAGGGCAGGGGCAACCTACACACAACCCGTGACAGCGTGGGTGACCCAAAAAGAGGCTGTCCTCCAAATGCCTGGGATCTGTGCTCTGACTGCCGATGACCACAGAGGTGCAGGCAAAGAAGCACTTCCCACATTGTGGCATGCCCCGCCTCCTCCAGGTGGAAGTGACTTCTAGGGAATTCAAATGGCTAGCACCCCCCTCCTCCATCTTTCTTTTTCCTCTTTTGAAAGCCAGATATTAAAGACTAAGACATTCAAAAACAACTGCAGATTAGGGAGAAATCAGAACATGACCACATACACTCAGGGAAGGGTTCGGAAAAGAACCTTAAGATTAAGCTCAGGCTGAACCTCAGCATAGACAGCCAACAATAACTAACAAACAAAACCAAAAACAATTACAAAATAACCAGCAAGCTCTGTGGAAGGGGGAGAATCTGATTTCTAAAGTCACATAATTATTAGATTCAAATGTCCAGTTTCTAACAAAAAAAAATTGAAAACATATAAAGAAATGAGAAAGTATGGCCCATTCAAAGGAAAAAATTAAATCAACAACAACTGTCCTTGAAAAAGACCTGACTGCAGTTATACTAGGCAAAGGCTTAGAACAACTGTCTTGAAGATGCTCATAGAGCTATTAATAAAAAAACATGTGGAGAATATCAAGAAAATGATGTACAAAAAAGCATAAATATCAACAGGCAGAAAACCTATAAGGAAGCTAAAAAGACATGTTGGAACTGAAAAGAACACTAACTGAAATGAAAAGCTCATTATTAAAGGGATTCAAAAGCATATCTGAGCAGGCATAAGAGAGAATCAGTGAACTTGAAGATTCAAAAACAGGAAATTATTGAGCCAAACGAAAAGGAAAAAAGATTTGAAGAAAAGTAAAGAGAGCCTAAGAGGCCTGTGGGACACCAGCAAGTAACTAACATACACATTGTGGGAGTCCTAGAAGGAAAAGAAAGGGAAAAAGGGGCAGAGAGGATATATCTAAGGAAAGAATGGCTGAAAACGGCCCTGGATTTAATGAAATACATGAATATAAAGATCCAAGAAGCTCATGAATTATAAGATGAACTCAAAGACTCATTGACACGTTATAATTAAACATTTGAAAGATAAAGAAAGAATCTTGAAAGTACCAAGACAGTAGTGACTCATCACATCCAAAGATCCTCAATAAAGTTGTCAGTAGACTTTTCATAAGAAATTTTGGAAGCCAGAAGGCAGTGGGTCAATATAGTCAAAGTGCTAAAAGGAAAAACTGTTAACCAAGAATCCTATATCCAGTAAAAACTGTCCTTCAAAGGGACAGAGAAATTAAGACATTTCCTGATAAACAGACGCCAAGGCCGTCTGTTACCACTAGACCTGACCGGCAACGCTCAAAGGAGCTCTGTAACGTGCAGTGAAAGGACGCTAGACAGTAACTCCAAGCCACACGAAGAAATAAAGATGTCAGTAAGGATAAATACATGGGAAATCATGAAAATTTTCTACATGATTTAAGAGACTAATACATTTAAAGGAAAAAAAAACTATTAAAGCTAAAACAAAAAAACAAGTTCAAAGTTATGTGCTAAGTTGCTTCAGTCATGACTCTTCGTGACTATAGCCCACGGACGGCAACCTGCCAGGCTCCTCTGTCCATGGGATTCTCCAGGCAAGAATATTGGAGCATGCTGCCATGCCCTCTATCCTCCAGGTATCTTCCCAACCCAGGGATTAAAGCTGAGTCTCCTATGTCTCCTGCACTGGCAGGCAGGTTCTTTACCTCTAGTGCCACTTGGGAAGCCCCCAAAATATACGGTAGTATGAAAAGTTAGTATTATATTAAGCTAGTATTATCATAAATGTTAGTATTATAGTGACTTTGGTTTGTAACTCCAAGTCTTTATTTTCTACATAATTTACAAGACTAATGGATTAGTTGGTATTTCTGGGCACACAATGTATAAAGATGTAATTCTGTGACATCAACAACCAAAAGGGGTGGGGATGGAGATGTAAAGAAACAAAGAATTTTGTATTTATTCAAGTTAAGCTGGTATACATTCAAATGAGAATGTTATAATTTGGGGCTTTTAAATGTAATCCCTAGGGCAACCACAAAGAGAATAGCTGTAGAATATACTCAAAAGAAAATTTAGAAAAAGGAAATTTAAACATTTCACTACAAAAACTGACTAAATACAAAATAAGACAGTAACACTGAAGAACTGATGCTTTTGAACTGTGGTGTTGGAGAAGACTCTTGAGAGTCCCTTGGACTTCAAGGAGATCCAACCAGTCCATCCTAAAGGAGACCAGTCCTGGGTGTTCTTTGGAAGGACTGATGTTGAAGCTGAAACTCCAATACTGTGGCTACCTGCTTGCGAAGAGCTAACTCATTTGAAAAGACCCTGATGCTGGGAAAGATTGAAGGCAGGGGGAGAAGGGGACGACAGAGGATGAGATGGTTGGATAGCATCACTGACTCAATGGACATGAGTTTGGGTAAACTCTGAGAGTTGGTGATGGACAGGGAGGCCTGCCGTCCATGGGGTCGCAGAGTCGGACATGACTGAGCGACTGAACTGAACTGAATTAATGTAGGAGATGAGGGACAAAAGAGATACGAGACAAAAAAATAGCAAAGTGACAGAAGTTCCTCCTTATGAGTAATTACTTTAAATGTAATTTGGGCTTCCCTGGTGGCTCAGATGGTAAAGAATATGCAGGCAGTGCAGGAGACCCAGGTTCGATCCCTGGTTCAAGAAGATCCCTGGAGGAGAAAATGGCAACCCATTCCAGTATTCTTGCCTGGAGAATTCCATGAACAGAGGAGCCTGGTGGGCTACAGTTGATGGGGTTGCAAAGAGTTGGACATGACTGAGAGACTATCTCTTTCACTTTAAATGTACATGGATTCAACTCTCCAGTCAAAAGACAAAAATTGGCAGAATAGATAAAAATACATGATCCAACTAGATTGCTGTCTACAGGAGACTCACTTTAGATCCAATGACTCAAATAGATTGGAAACGAAAAGGTGAAAAAAGATTTCCATGCAAATAGTAGTCAGGAGAGGAAGTAGCTATACTAATAGAGGAAAAAAAGACTTTTTAATCAAAAAAGGTTACAAGAAGCAAATAAAGCAAAGAAAGACATTACATACCAATAAAAGATTCAATAGAGCAAGAAGATACAATAAGCATAAACATTTACACATCTCATGACAGATCATCAAAATAATGAAGCAGAAAATGACAGATCTGATGGGAGAAATAGATAGTTCTACGATAATACTAGTTGGACACTTCTGTACCCATTTATAGTAATAGAAAGAAGAACCAGGCAAAAGACAAGTAATGAAACAGAGGATTCAAACAGCCCAATAGATTAACTAGATCTAACAGACATATAGAACACTCTATCGAACAATAATGGCATACACATTCTTCTCAAGTGCATTTAAAGAATTAATATCAATCCTCAAATTTTTCACAAAAAAATGGAAGAGGAGGGAACAGTTCTTATCTCATTCAAGCGGCCAGCATTATCCTGATATAAAGCCAGATCAAGACACTACAAGAAGACTACATCCATTATGAACACGGATGCAAAAATCCTCACAAATTCAGCATTATCAACTGTGATCTGTTCCTGTGATGCAAGGATGGTTCAACATACAAAACTCGATCAATGTAATACACCACAGTAACAGAATGAAGGGGGAAAGAGTCCCATGGTCACCTCAACTGATACAGAAAATTGTTTGAAAAACGTCAGCATCCTTTCATGATTAAAAAAATAAACACAAAGGACTAGGGACAACCAGAAACTGTTTCAACATAGTTTGAAAATAGTTTCACTATTTCAACATAGTGAAAATCATGGATGAAAACCCATAGCGAATGTCATACTCCGTGCTGAAAGACTTAAAAGCTTTTCCTCTAAGATCAGGAACAAGGCAGGAATGCCTGCTTTCACCGTCTGTAGTAAACATAATACTAGAAGTTCTAATCAGAACAACTAGGCGAGAATTAAAAGGCATCCAAACTGGAAAGGAAGAAGTAAAATTATTACTGTTTGTGGATGATATGATCTTATCAGTTGAAAACAGCGGGATTCTCCAGTGGCTCAGAAGTAAAGAATCTGCCTATAATGCAGGAAACACAAGTTTGATCCCTGGGTCAGGAAGATCCCCTGGAGGAGGGCAGGCAAGCCACTCCAGTACTCTATTTTTTTAATTCATTTTTGTTTGGCTGTGCCAGGTCTGATCTTCAATCTTCACTGCAGCATATAGTACTTGCATCATGTGGGATCTAGTTCTCTGACCAGGGATCAAACCCAGGGCCCCTGGCATTGCAAGCCTGGAGTCTTAACCGCTGGACCACCAAGGAAGTCCCCCACTCCAGTATTCCTGCCTGGAGAATCCCAAAGACAGAGGAGCCTGGTGGGCTACAGTCCACAGGGTCGCAAAGAGTCAGACATGATCGAGTAACTGAGCATGCACACACACAGAAAACACTAAAGATTTCATACACAAAAAAACCTCTTTTAGAACTAATAAGTGAACTCAGCAAAGTAGCAGGACATAAAGTGAGCACACAAAAATCTGATGCATTTTTATACACTAAAATGAACACTCTGAAAAGGAAATTATGAAAACAATTCCATTCCCAAGAGCATCAGAAAGGATACGATAGTTGAGAATTAACCATGGTGATTGAAGACTTATATAATAAAAAATACAAAACGTTGCTGAAAAAAAATGAAAGAGGACATAAATGGAAATACATCCCATTTTCATGGATTAGAAGACTTCATATGGTTAAAAATGCCCACACTGGGACTTCCCTAGTGCTTGAGAATCCACCTGCCAATGCAGGGGACACAGGTTTGACTCCTGCTCCGGGAAGATTCCACACGCCACAGGGCAACTAAGCCCATGCGTCACAACTGCTGAGCCGGCGCTCTAGAGTTCCTGTGCTCGCAACAAGAGAAGCCACTGCAAGGAGAAGCCCATGCCAGAAACCTCTCTACAATTAGAGAGTAGCCTCTGTTCGCCGCAGCTAGAAAAAGTAGGTGCACAGCAATGAAGAGCCTGAGTGCCAGGACAAAGACCCAGCATAGCCAAAATATTCTTTTAAAAGTGTCAATACTACCCAAAGCAAAACATGGATTCAATGAAATCTCTATCAAAATCCCAATGACATTTTTTATGACAGAAATAGTAATGCTATGCTATGCTAAGTCACTTCAGTCATGTCCGACTCTGTGTGACCCCATAGATGGCAGCCCACCAGGCTCCCCCGTCCCTGAGATTCTCTAGGCAAGAACACGGGAGTGGGTTGCCATTTCCTTCTCCAATGCGTGAAAGTGAAGTCACTCAGTCGTGTCCGACTCTTAGCGACCCCATGGATTGCAGCCTAACAGGCTCCTCCATCCATGGGATTTTCCAAGCAAGAGTACTGGAGTGGGGTGCTATTGCCTTCTCCGAGAAATAGTAAAACCCATCCTAAAATCCATTATGGAATCTCAAGGAATATCCAATAGTCAAAACAATCTTGAACAAACAAAGCTGGAGGACCCACACTTGCTGATTTCAAAACCTACAAGAAAGCTACAGTAATAAGAACATAGTATTAGCATAAGTGGACACAGAAACCAACAGAATAGAATAGAAAGCCCAGGAATAAACCCTCATACATACGGTCAAATGATTTTTGACAATGGCGTCAAGGCCAATCAATAGGGAAAGGACAGTCTTTTCAACAAATGATGCCAGGAAATCTGGACATCTTTATGTATAAGAATGAAGTTGGATCCTTCTGTAACACTACGTAACTCAAAATTAATCAAAGACCTTAAACCCAAGACCTAAAATCCAAGACCAACACCTAATAAACTCTAGGAGAAAACACAGGGCCAAAACTTCACAACACTGCATTTAGCAATGATCTCTTAGCTACATCAAAGGCACAGAGGACAAAAGAAAAACCAACACATTGGACTTCATGAAAATTAAAAATGTGCATCAGAGGGAAAACACAGAACGAGAGAAATATTTTCAAATCATGTATCTGGTAAGGGATTAATAACCAGGATATACAGAGAATTCCTAAAACTCACCAACAATCCGATGGATTAAGAACAGGCTTGAGGAGTGCTGTGCGTGCCCTCACTGCCGCTAAGATCAGGCTGGCCGAGAGAATCGCAGCCTCCCTCAACAATGTCTGTGCCAAGGAACTGGTGCTGGTGGCGTCCTTCACCAGTGGGGGTGTCCCTGTCATTCTGCCCACACTCAGCCGCAACACCAAGTACTCGGTCATGATCAACGGGCCATCATACCCTAGAAGTTCCCAGTGCCCCTCTAAGACGATGGCAACATGCCCAGCTACCCTCAGGACCCCCGGGGCCCAAGCCTGGAGTGGCTGAAGAAGCTGTGAGCTCCTCCATCGACAGGGAGAGGTCCCCTCCCTGACGGCTCCCAATAAATATGTGAAATGTGACCCCCCGCCAAAAAAATGGGCTTGAAAAGACATTTCTCCAAAGAAGATACACAAATGGTAAATAAGCACATGAAAAGGTACTCAAAATCACTCATCATCAGGGAAATGCAAAATTAAAACCACAATGAGGTACCCCCTCACACCCATCAGGATGGCTACACACCCCTCCCCCCACACACACCCCTCCCCACACACACACCCCCACACCCACCCCCATCAAAAAACCAGAAAATAAGTGTTGGTGAGGGTATGGAGAAATGGGAATCCTGTATACTGTTGGTGGGAAAGTAAAAATGGTGCAGGCACTGTGGCACAGTATGGTGGTTCCTCAAAAAATTAAAATAGTACTACTATATGATCTAACAATTCCCCTTCTAGACACAAAACCAAAGAGGTATTTGTACGTCCGTGTTCAGAGCAGCATTATTCACAACAGCTAACACCTGGAAGCAACCCAAGCGTTCATCAGCTGATGAATGGATAAGCAAAATGTAATATACAAACACAATATTATTTAACATATGAAGGAAGGAAATTCTGACACAGGCTACAATATGGATGAACCTTGAGGGCATTACACTAAGTGAAACACGCTAGCCACAAAAAGACAAACACTGCATGATTCCACTTATGTGAATACTACTTAGAGCAGTCAGAATTACAGAGACAGAAAGTAGAATGGTGGTCGCCAGGGGCTGGAGGGACAGAGGGACTGTGAAGGTATTTTTAATGCACATATCAGTTGTGTGAGATGAAAAGAGTTATGGAGATGGATGGTGACGATGTTTGTATAAGATAATGAATGTATTTAATACCACTGAACTGTACTCTTAAAAAATAGTTGAGGGTAAATTTTATGTTACGTGCATTTTACCACAATTTTTAAAACCTGGGGGGAAACTCAATGGTCAAGAACATAAAAGACAGGAAAAGTTCAAAGAAGGGTCCCAAATGAAAAGTCTAAAAGTGAGACATGACAGTGGCATGCAGCATGGCTTCCTAGACAGGATGCTAGACCACAGAGGAGAAGTGGACGCTGTGGAGTAGCAGGTAAAACCTGCAGGCCATCTGTGAGCTGGAGGATAACACTGCCTCCATGCTGACTCCCTGGCTTAGGGGGTTGTGTGCTGGTTATGTAGGTGAGACTCTGCTCTGGAGACACGCACACTGGAGTGTTCTGTGATAATGAAACAACACTGGTGCAACTCACTCTCCAAACATTTTAAAAAAGGCTAGAGCGGTTCTGTGGGTTGCATTTTTACTCTGTTGGTAAGTCTTTTGAGGCACAATTTTTCATTTTCATGATGTCCATTACCTGGTGGCTCAGACAGTTAAGAGTCTGCCTACAAGGCGGGAGACCCGGGTTTGATCCTCGCGTCGGGAAGATCCCCTAGAGAAGGAAACAGCAACCCACTCCAGTACTCCTGCCTGGAAAATCCCATGGACAGAGGATCCTGGTAGGCTACTGTCCATGGGGTCGCAAAGAACCGGACATGACTGAGCGACTTCACTTTTTTTCAATGAGGTAATACAATAATATATTAACAACTGGGGGGTTAGGGTGAAAGGCATAGAGCAGCTCATCATACACACCTGGAGGCATCTTGATAAACGGCTCAAGGAACTGTACTTTGGCCTGGTGCATGGCCCGCTCTTTCTCCGCAAGGGCCCGTGCACGGGCCTGAATGATGTGTCTCTCCAACATTTCAACTTCATCCAGCCGCTGCTTATAGAGCTCCCGAATCTGGCAGGTGGGTGATCAGATGCACAGAAATATGGTGAGATGACTCAACCTCACTTGAGCAGCATTGTTTCCCATGAAGCTCAGAACAGTCACAGAACTGCAGAGACCACCTGGTCTAACCAGACAGAGCTGAACTCTAAGACCCACGGAGGGAAATGGCATAAAGCTTTTACAGTAAAGTCAGGAACAGTGCCAAGTCTCAAACCCTGTCTCCTGACTACTGGGTTCTCAGTAAAGAGTTCTGTCATCCAAACTCTGAAATACCAAATGCGAGTTAACACACCACCTGTGGTAGACAAAGGGTTGTGTCACTCAGGATAGAAGGACTTGCTACCTAGCTGCAGAGAGCATAGTGAACTGAAAGCCTCCAGGTGTCGACCCCTTCAGAATTCACCTCAGCTGCCTGAAAGCATTCAGTTGAGACTCCTTTAAGAAAGTCGTGGGCAGCGTGGCCAGCAGTCAGAGAGGCCTTATCAGAGAGGACTCAGGACAGCTGCTGTCCTTATACAGCTCAGGAAGCAGAGCTGGTGTTCCAGAGACTGGGCATGCTTCCTAAAATCTGGGCACGGATGCCTCTCAATGGTTAAGATTGTGGTTTGTGACACAAAGGCCTGCACCCCGGAGCGGACGTGACGTTTAGTTTTATCATCGCCAGGAAAACAACTATTCTGCTTTCTGTCGTTTCACTTATATATGCATTGTCTGTGTAGAGATGTAAACAGATAGGTGCTGCAGATATACACCTTATGTGTGTAGAGAGTGTGTATTTGCCTAAGAGCGCATATAGTGTCCTTCCACTACAATGTAGGATATACGGCGGAACGGACTTGGTCTGCTCTTCCCAGCTGCGTACCCCGTGCCTGGAACAGCGGCTGCACCCGACAGGGGCTGACATTTGCCGAGTGGCTGAGTCGCGCCCTGGGTCCCCCGCACAGCCGCAGACGCGACCCCGCCATCCCCTGGGTGAGCACAAGGAGAAGCGAGCGGGGCGCGGTACCCTGTTACCTGCTGCAGCTGGTCCACGAACTCCTCGTGCCGCGCATCCTCGCTGCCGCGAGCCTTGATCAAATTCGAGCTCACCTCCTCCCCTATCACCTCGGCGGTGTACAGGTTGCGGAAGACGCCGGTGAGCAAGTACGAGATGTCTTGGGTGCGCAGAGAGGTGGGGCGCAACCGCAGCAGTTGCGGCTCGGGGAGCGGCGGGAGCGAAAGCTGCGCGACGAAGCGGCGCCGACCCCCGAAGCCATGGTGGAAGGACTCGGAGTAGGCGAGGGAGGAGAGCCAGGTGGACTGGCTAGGGCTGCGAATCCGGGCCAGACGCGGGCTGGGCGTCCACGTTGCCCCAGCGAAAGCGTAGGATCCAGACTCAGCCGACTGCCGCTCTCGCTTTCCAGTCTCCATGGCAACTGAGACGCCGCTAACTCCCTGCCGCACTTCCGGCCTGCCTCTTCCGCCTTCCGTCCGTAGGAGGGTGCCATGAAGCCGTCATCCTCAAATACGCGCACAGCGGTATCGCCTTTACTAAGATGAGCTTTTCCTATTTGGAACCAGTCTGTTGTTCCATGTCCAGTTCTAACTGTTGCTTCCTGACCTGCATACAGGTTTCTCAAGAGGCTGGTCAGGTGGTGTGGTATTCCCATCTCTTTCAGAATTTTCCACAGTTTATTGTGATCCACACAGTCAAAGGCTTTGGCATAGTCAATAAAGCAGAAATAGATGTTTTTCTGGAACTCTCTTGCTTTTTCCATGATCCAGCGGATGTTGGCAATTTGATCTCTGGTTCCTCTGCCTTTTCTAAAACCAGCTTGAACATCTGGAAGTTCACGGTTCACATATTGCTGTAGCCTGGCTTGGAGAATTTTGAGCATGACTTTACTAGCGTGTGAGATGAGTCCAATTGTGCGGTAGTTTGAGCACTCTTTGGCATTGCCTTTCTTTGGGATTGGAATGAACACTGACCTTTTCCAGTCCTGTGGCCACTGCTGCGTTTTCCAAATTTGCTGGCATATTGAGTGTAGCACTTTCACAGCACCATCTTTCAGGATTTGAAATAGCTGAACTGGAATTCCATCACCTCCACTAGCTTTGTTTGTAGTGATGCTTTCAAGGCCCACTTGACTTCACATTCCAGGATGTCTGGCTCTAGGTGAGAGATCACACCATTGTGATTATCTGGGTCATAAAGATCTTTTTTGTACAGTTCTTCTGTGTATTCTTGCCGCCTCTTCTTAATATCTTCTGCTTCTGTTAGGTCCATACCATTTCTGCCCTTTATCGAGCCCATCTTTGCATGAAATGTTCCCTTGGTATCTCTAATTTTCTTGAAGAGATCTCCAGTCTTTCCCATTCTGTTGTTTTCCTCTATTTCTTTGCATTGATTGCTGAGGAAGGCTTTCTTATCTCTCCTTGCTATTCTTTGGAACTCTGCATTCAGATGCTTACATCTTTCCTTTTCTCCTTTGCTTTTCGCTTCTCTTCTTTTCACAGCTATTTGTAAGGCCTCCCCAGACAGCCATTTTGCTTTTTTGCATTTCTTTTCCGTGGGGATGGTCTTGATCCCTGTCTCCTGTACAATGTCATGAACCTCTGTCCATAGTTCATCAGGGACTCTGTCTATCAGATCTAGTCCCTTAAACCTATTTCTCATTTCCACTGTATAATCATAAGGGATTTGATTTAGGTCATACCTGAATGGTCTAGTGGTTTTCCCTACTTTCTTCAATTTAAGTCTGAATTTGGCAATAAGGAGTTCATGATCTGAGCCACAGTCCACTCCTGGTCTTGTTTTTGCTGACTGTATAGGGCTTCTCCATCTTTGGCTGAAAAGAATATAATCAATCTGATTTCGGTGTTGACCATCTGGTGATGTCCATGTGTAGAGTTTTCTCTCGTGTTGCAGAGTACATCATGAGAAACGCTGGGCTGGAAGAAGCACAAGCTGGACTCAAGATTGCCGGGAGAAATATCAATAACCTCAGATATGCAGATGACACCACCCTTATGGCAGAAAGTGAAGAGGAACTCAAAAGCCTCTTGATGAAAGAGGAGAGTGAAAAAGTTGGCTTAAAGCTCAACATTCAGAAAACTAAGATCATGGCATCTGGTCCCATCACTTCATGGCAAATAGATGGGGAAACAGTGGAAACAGTGTCAGACTTTATTTTTTGGGGCTCCAAAATCACTGCAGATGGTGATTGCAGCCATGAAATTAAAAGATGCTTGCTCCTTGGAAGGAAAGTTATGACCAGCCTAAATAGCATATTAAAAAGCAGAGATATTACCTTGCCAACAAAGGTCTATCTAGTCAAGGCTATGGTTTTTCCAGTAATCATGTATGGATGTGAGAGTTGGACTGTGAAGAAAGCTGAGTGCTGAAGAATTGATGCTTTTGAACTGTGGTGCTGGAGAAGACTCTTGAGAGTCCCTTGGACTTCAAGGAGATCCAACCAGTCCATTCTAAAGGAGATCAGTCCTGGGTGTTCTTTGGAAGGACTGATGCTAAAGCTGAAACTCCAATACTTTGGCCACCTCACGGGAAGAGTTGACTCATTGGAAAAGACCCTGATGCTGGGAGGGATTGGGGGCAGGAGGAGAAGGGGACGACAGAGGATGAGATGGCTGGATGGCATCACCGACTCACTGGACATGAGTTTGGGTAAACTCTGGGAGTTGGTGATGGGCAGGGAGGCCTGGCGTGCTGCGATTCATGGGGTTGCAAAGAGTTGGACACGACTGAGCGACTGAACTGAACTGAACTGAGCCACTGAACTGAACTGAAGATGAGCTTAGGGTGAGGACCAACAGAGAAAGGGTTAATTGGCACAGCCAGGTCCTTCTGGTTGCAAAGCGTCTCTCTATTTCATCTGCCCATTCTCAAATTTGTTCAGCATTTATTCATTCATTCATTTAACATTTATTGTGTAAGGATTCTGTTTCAGGTCTGTGCTGGGAGCTGGAGATACCAAAGGAAGATGCTGCTTCTGCATTCGCAGAGCTCAGGGGTTGCAGGCAGGGTGGGGAAGTTGGTGGCCTGAATGCGTGTGTGAAGTGTGGGGAAGTGGGTGTGTAGGTTTGTGAGGTATGGGGAAGCGTGTGTGTGTTTCTCCAGGGTGTTGGGTAGGTGGAAACAGGTAAACAATTGGATTTAGTGGGTTGTGGTCAAGGTGGAGAAAATGTTTGTTGTCATGGAACCATAAAGGACAGGAAAGTAATCAGTCTACACAGAAAGCAAGTATAGTAGCGGGTTGTGGGTAGAAATGAACAACAAGCAGAGATTTAGAAGAATGAGTAGACTCACCATTATTAGTGATCAAGAACGTGTAAATTAAAACCACAATGCAGGGACTTCCCTGGCAGTCCAGTGGTTAAGACTTCGCCTTCTAATGCTGGGTGTGCAGATTGGATCCCTGGTCTGGGAGCTAAGATCTCCCATGCCTGGCGGCCAAAAGAAATCAAAACAGAAACAATACTGTAACAAATTCAATAAAGAACTTAAAAAAAAAGTCTCCAGTGCAGTACCTCTACGTGCTTAGTAGAATGTTAAGAAATTGAATGGACAAACAGGTGAACAAACCAACTGAGTGTTGGTGAGGCAACTCAATGTCATATATTGTGACAGGAATATAAACTAGTATGCTGTGCTGTGCATGGTCGCTCGGGCATGTCTGACTTTTTGCAACTCCAAGGACTGTAGCCCACCAGGCCCTCTGTTCATGGGGATTCTCCTGGCAAGAATACTGGAATGGGTTGCCCTGCCCTCCTTCCAGGAGATCTTCCCCACCTAGGGATCGAACCCAAGTTTCCCGTATTGCAGCCTGATTCTTTACCATCTGAGCCACCAAGGAAGCCCAAGAATACTGGAGTGGGTAGCCTATCCCTTCTCCAGGGGCTCTCCCCAACCCAGAAATCAAACTGGGGTCTCCTGCATTGTAGGAGGATTCTTTACCAGCTGAGCTACCAGGAAGCCTATAAACTAGTATAGCAACTTTGAAAAACAGTTTGGCAGTTTCTTATAAAGTAACACAACAGTCCCACACAACTAGGTGTTTTTCCAAGTGAAGTGAGAAAGTTTGTGCCTACAAAACCCTGTACGAAGATGTTTATAGCAACAATATTCATGATCTCCAAAAAGTGGGAAAAAACCAAATGTTCTTTCTACTGGTGAAAAAAAAATAAATCGTACATCTATGCAATGGAATACTCTCAACAACAAATATGAAACAGACTAGAGATACACACGACAGCATAGAAGAATGTCAAATTCATTATGCTGAGTAAAAGAAACCATTCTCAAAAAGGCTACACATATATACTGAATGAGTGCATTTATAGGATACCCACTTATAAAAAATGCAAGCCAGAAAACACATCAGTGGTTATCAAGAGTTGGTGATGGGAGCTAACATTGGCTTTAAGGAGAATGAGGGAATTTCTTGGGGGGATGGAACTATTCACCAAAAAGAGTAAATTTTACTGTATGTAAGTTATATTTAAATTTCTTCAGCAAAAAAGTAGACAAGTAGGAGTAAGCCAGGAGAGAAGGGAAAGGGGCACACCATGTAGAAGGACCCCGTTGAGCTAAAGCCAGGAGAGGGCCACACGTATGGCTGGAAAGGAAAGAAGTTCAGGGGTGGAACTCAGAGAGTGGAGGAAAACTCCTAGGCAAAGGCCAGATCATAAATGGGTTTGCAGGCAACATTAGGGAATTTAAACTTTATTCTGAGGACAGAAGGAGGCCATCAAGGGTCTGAAGCTGGGTGTTTGGTGGTCAGCTGTATATTGTACTGAGATCACTCAAGGTTGCTATGAAACAAAGACTGGTGGAAACAGGAGGCATCAGGGAGCTCAATCAGGAAACTTCCACTGGGGTCAGGAAAGAGGGGAAGGATGCTGGGATTCAGGTGAGAGGAACAGATTGGAGATGGAGCTAAAAGATGGACTTGAGAAGACTCATGGATGGGTGTAAAGGGAGTGACAGAGAAGAGGGGCCAAGGACGACTCCCACCCATCCTGTGTGTGCGATCAGGTGGGTTATGAGATCATCCACTGAGGTGGGGAGAGACCTGCACTTGTCAGGGCAGCAGCGTTGACATCACAGTGACTCATCCTTGCCATGGCATGACGGCTGCTCAGAGGTGGTACAGCCGTCCTCTTCTTACTACTGGGGTGTGTCTGTGTGTCCTACAGCCTGAAACCCACTTCCTGAGTTGAGGCCCAGGATGCTTGCCCACGTACCTGGGCTACTTCCTGTTCTCGTGGTTGGGCCTGCCTCTCTCACCTCTAATTTCTGGTAGCGCTTCCATCCTCAGAGCTGGGAAGCCAGGGCCCCTGTTCTAGACTGTGTACTTGAGAGTATCCTGCTCTCACTCTCTGGGAACTGCACCCTCGCCCGAGTGAGGAGGCCATGAAGTCAACATGATGTGCCCCATGCCTGTGCAAACGTTGTGAGCCCACCAGCAGGGCCTGTGCAGCCTGTTTCTTTAAGGCCTTCCTCTCCTGGCTGACTGGTGGCTACAGTAAGTGGTAATGCTGGGAGGGGTGGAAGTGGAGAGAGCGCAGGCAAATGGGCTGGTTTGTCCAATTGTTCATAAACATGTGAGCCTCCCCCTGCCCCCACTGTGCAGTAAGGAGCTCATAGAACCATCTGGGTGGTGGTGGGGACTCTGTTGTTCTAGTGTTAGAAGTGGGCCTGCCCAAACAGGGTGGTCTCCCCAGCCCCCTTCCCTGCCCTGGGAATGACAGGACAATGGATTCTCACCATTACCTTTGACCTGCCTCCAAAGAACCTCAGAGAAAGTCACAGACAGTCTGGCCCAGCCTGAGAGAGGCCTCCCCCTTTTCTCTCTGACCTTCCCACCCTCTGGCTTCAGCCCGCCTCAGCTCTTTCCAGGCCAAGATCTCCAGGAAAGCTCCAGTTATTCCTCTGTGCTCATCGTCCTTGACTTTTCAGCAGTATTTTGCTGCCTGGTCCCTCTCAATAAAACGCCCTGTTCCCTCACTCCCCACTTTCTTGTGCTTCCCCATCTCCACCCTCTTTTCGCTCTTCTACTTGAATCTCCCTGCCTGATAAGCCGGATTCATTCCTGACTTCGCTGTGCCCAGCAACCACTTTCTGTTTGCTCTGTGACTAACTGAATGGTCCTAACCCTGCACCAGTAGTAAAGGGCGCCAGCCCCTCACCTATGAGAACTTGGCCAGCACAAAGGGAACTTCCTGAGCTCCCTTCTTCACTTTACAACCTGTTCTGCCAACCAGAATTTGTGTTTGTTTACCTCTGGGTTCCCACGCGTCTTTGACCTTTTACATATTTTTTACCTTTAAAGTCAGAAAGAGAAAGACAAATACCATATGATTATCACTTGTATGTGGAGTCTAAAATATGACGCAAATGAACTTATCTACAAAAAAGAAACAGACTCATAGATGTAGAGAAAAGACCTGTGGTTGCCAAGGCGGGGCAGGGGAGGGGGTCAGAGAGTGATGGACTGCAAGTTTAGCGTAAGCAGATGCAAACTATTATATACAGAATGGATAAATAACAAGGTCCTACTGTATTGCATAGGGAATTATAGTCAATATTCTGTAAAACCATAATGGAAAAGAATACAAAAAAATGTATATGTGTGTATAACTGAGTCAATCTGCTAAACAGCAGAATTTAACATTGTAAATCAACTATATGTCAATAAAAATACTGTTTTTACTTTTAAATTTCAAAAAGTATATATCAGTATGATAAAAATTCAAATAATACATAAAAAATAAAAAGTATCTTCCTCTCAATCTCTTTACTTGGGTTATTTCTATATCATTCTAGCTATTGTTTCTCCCTATACAAATGAAACATTTATAAAGATTTTTTTAATTTTTAAAAAGCACCAATGATATTAGACATTATGTATATTGTCCTACAATTTGCTTTTTTCCACTGCAACTCAAAGATAATGTTTTTTTGTTTTGTTTTGTTTTATGTTTAAAAGATGCAGGGGAACACACTGTAATGGAAATATCAAGTTATATTTAACCAGGTCCCTGCTAGTGAACTTTACCTTATATAATGTTTATATACATAATATACAGATGATACAGAATCAAAATTTCTTGGCCAAGGACTTCCCTGGTGGTCCAGTGGCTAAGGCTCCATGCTCCAAGGCAGGGGGCCCAGATTTGATCCCTGGTCAGGGAACTGGATCCCACAGGCTACAGCTAAGAGTCTGCGTGCCACAATTAAGACCCAGAGCAGCCAAATAAATAAATTTTTTTTAAAAAAAAGAAACCACAAACCTTAAAAAAATTATAAAAATAAAATTTCTTGGCCAAAGCATATATATATTTTAATATTTGAGGTATTGTCAAATTGCCTCTCAGAAAGATTAGCCTGAGTAGACTCCCATTAGAACTATGTGAAGGCTTATCGGCATTTTCAACATGCTTTGAACCATAGCCCAGAGTTTAGCTCCAGCCCACCTCCCCCTCTAAAACTCCAGACTTGTACATCCATCTTGTACCTGACATCTCACCTTGGCTGTCTGCAGCTACCTCAAATGTAATGCGTCCACAACAGAGCACTTGCTCGTCCTCAGCCTTCCCCATTTCAGCTTCTGGGAACCAACTGCTTCCAACGGTCCAGGCCAAAAACCTAGAGTCTTCCCTGACTCTTCTCTTCTTTTCACAGCCCCTACTGTTCAGTCCTGCTGGCTCTCCCATCAAAATGTATCCAGACTCCTCCCACTTCTCATGACCTCTGCCCCCACCACTGGCAGCTGACCCACCATTCACTCTCACCTGAATTATTGCAAGAGCCCCTTCCCTGGCCTCCATGCTTCAGCCCTGTTCCTCCATGATACTCCCCGACCAGCAGCCAGAGTGATTCTTTTAAAATATGAATCAGGGACCTCCCTGGAGTTCCAGTGATTAGGAGTCCACCCTTCTGCTGCAGGGGACCGGGATTCAATCCCCGGTCAGCAAACTAGGATCCTACAAGCTGTGGGGTGGAGAGAAAGGAAAATTAAAAAAAATTAATCTTAAAAAATAGTACAAATGTCTTATTTACAAAACAGAATCACAGGTGTAAAAAACAAACATGCTTACCAGGGGGAAAGGTGGGGCGGGGGCAGGGTAAATTGAAAGATTGGGACTAACATATACACACTACATATATATATATATAAATAACATATATATAAAATAGATAACTTAATAAGGACCCACTGTATAACACAAGGAACTCTATTTAGCACTCTGTAATGACTTCTATGGGAAAAGACTCAAAGAGTATATGTAATATTGATTGACTTGTGCTGAATACCTGAAACTAATACAACATTGTAAATCAACTATACTCCAATAAAATATTTAAAAATTTTTTTAATACAAATAAAAAAATATGAATCACAACACATCCCTTTTTGACTTGAAAATGTCCCATGTTCCCCAGAGTAAAAATGGCAGCCCTTAGCAGGCCCGTCGGGACTTGGTTCCCACTACTTCTCTGGCCTGTCTCGCTCCTCTCTCCCCGCCTCTCTCTGCTGCCGCCACACCTCACCCACCCAAGTTTGTGTTTCTGGGGGAGGGATTGGGCAGGGCTGAATCCGAAGCATGTCTGGAAAGCTGGCATTCTTGGGTTAATCTCTTGCCTCCCCAGGGTAGTGGTGGAGGGAGGGGCCAAGGGAAGTGACTTAAGGTAGGCACCAGCTCTGACGGTAGGTCTGGCCTGTCTCCAAGTCATCCCAGAAACTTCCCCTTACACCCACCCTCACTCACACATCGGGGACAGGAAGGTCAGCTGGGGGTGTGAGACGCCTGAAAGTCCACCATTAGACAACTCGTCTCTGGGCAGGCATGGCCCCTGGATCTCAGGGGCATCCTGCAGAGGTAACTAACTGAGAGCTGGATTTTAGGGGAGTAATTTGGGCACCTGGCCAGGGCTGGGCCCACAGAGGTCCCTGGTTGTTTAGGGCAGAGGGAACAGATTCCAGCAACTGCAATTCAGTGCAAAGCCTCTCGCTTGGCTCCCCCAGCCCCACCACACACAGACACACAGTCCCCACACTGAACACGCTTACACACAGCAGAAGTAATCAAGTAGAGTGCCTCCCACCCAGTAGAAGGGAGGGACAGACAGGAGAGAAGAAGAGAGGAGAGTCTTGGGGAGCTGCTGACCTACAGGTTAGAGCAGCAGCCTGGCTTCTCTGAACAGGGTGTGGCCCAGCCCTCTTTTCTGACTGAACCTGGCTGCATGGGCCAACTCTGAGTCAGCCATGCCCATCCGGCCCAGCAACTCCAGGCTCCAGAGGAGGCCTCAGCTTCTCTGGCCTGAGCCAGAGGCCAGAAGAGGGCCTGTGTGCGACAGGTTTGCTGTGTGCAAAGGAAAAGCCAGGCTGCAGCCCCCACCAGGGGCATCAGAGGGAGAGGTGACAGGTCATGCCCTGGTTTCAGGCTTGGGGCTCAGAGCTGGGAAGTGACATGAATAAATAGGAATGATGCTTAAGATGAAGCCGAGCCAACTGCTGGTGTTAAGTTTTGTGGTGTGGCTACCTGGGAAGAGCAGGGCTTGGGGGAGGCCCAATGCTGAGCAGAGGGGCTTGCAGGCCTCTGGGGATGTCAGAGGTCCCAGGACTCGCCCCAGGGCCAGTGGAGACCCCCAGAGGGCAGGTCCGGAGGCAGGCATCCTGGCCTGGAGGAGAGAGTGAGGACAGAGAAGGACCCCTCAGCCTCCCTGACCCCAGGCTGGAGCTCCAAAGGGAGGCCTTGTGTGGACTTGCTTGTTGTTGAGCAGAAGGGAAAGCAAGGAGGGCTTGGACAGGCCTGAGGGCAGGCCACTTGGGGAGAGGGCTGGATTAAGGGCTAGCCTTCTCCGTGCAGGAGAGGCGGGAAGACAGAGGGGGCTCTCCAAAGTCCTGACCCAGCCTCAGTCATCAGGATGGGAAGACTTGGCCTCTCGCTGGCTTACATCCGTTCCTGAGGTATTCAAGGCCACCCAGACCTGCCTCTGCTGGGAGTGGGAGGGGCTGGGGTCCATCTGGTTCTGCCAGACTCTCACTGTTGGCTTCATCAGCCCAGGAAGCCTGGGGGATTCACTGGTGGGCTCAGCACCATCACCGCCCCCATCCTGAAAGGTCTTCTGAGGGCTCTCTCAAGGCCTTTCCCAAAAGTTGGTGGGCAGCAGGATTCTGGGACTTCTGGGGGTCTCTGGGTACTTATAAAAAGTGTGTCAGGACTGCAAGAGTTGACTGTGGGAGTAGGGGCAAGGGTACCACTTGTCCAGACAGTCTCTTGGGATGCCACCCAAAAAAGGAACCTTGGAGATGTCCTAGATTCTGTCCCCCACTTTGTTGTACAGATCGCCAGGCGTTTGGGGTGTGAGGGGCTCAAAGGAGAGTTTTCTGCAACTACTCTAAGTTTTGTGGCTTCTGCCCCAGCCCCCGCCAAAGGCACTTCTAGGGTTAGAAACTTCCCAGAGAGAGGGAAGGGGACCCTTCTCCAGACTAGATCCAGGCATGCCTCTCTGAGGACCTTCTAACTCTGAGGACCTTCTAACTTCTCATTCTGCAGAAGAGAAAGCAGACATCCGGGGAGCCGCGGCTGGACGCCTGGACTCCAAGGCTGCCTTCTGCACCAGCCTGGCTGGGCGTCGAATGTTACGCGGTCCCGGGCCCAGGAGGACGCAGATTCTTTGGCGCATCACTGTAACCCGGCGAAGCGCCCACAGGCAGGGCGTGGGGCCCGGCCGCCCGAGCTAATGACAGGGCCCGCGGCCTGTGGGTGGCGGCGGCGGAGGAAGCCAGAGGGATCTGGCTATTTCTGTCCGGGACGCGCCCACAGGCCTGGGCCAGGGATGGCCGGGCTTCCAGGCCCCCACCTCTGTCCTCCCAGCCAAACCCCAGGAGGGGCGGGGAGAGGCGCGGGTTGGAGGGCCCAGGGGGCGGGGGCGCGGGCGGGCGGGGGGCGGAGCGGAGTCCCGGGCCCACCTCCGGCCTCCTGCCCCCCGCAGTCCATTCGGGTCCCTCCACCACACTCCGCTCGGACCCGAGGCCGCCGCGCTGTCGCCGCGGACGAGTGTCCCGCGGCGCACCCCTCCCGCCACGCCGTCCGTCGGGCATGGACTCGGGCCGGGACTTCCTGACCCTGCACGGTGAGTGCTCGGCCTTCTCGCGGGGAGGGGGGGCGTCCCCTCCTGGGTCGACCCTGCGAAAACCCGTCCCCGGCCCAGGGCGGGGGACCCCCTGCTCCTTCGGCCGCCCTCCGCCCCGCCCCGGGCCCGCCCCTCGGCCCTTTTGTCGCATTGAGGAAATCTCGACCCGACTGCCGGGCGCGACCCTGGGCGTTTCCAGGCTTGTCCCGCAGACTCGGCCGGTGGGGAGAAAACGGGTGTGCGAGTCTGAAGACTTCCCTAAAGACGACCCCCGGCCCCGCCGCCTTGGGGTCGACCCCCCTCCCTTATCCTGGTCACGGAAGGCTAGGCTCCAGGGTCTGCTGCACTCGCAGGGGCCGAGCAGGGAAGGAACCGGCATCCACGAATAATCAAGTTCTCTCCGCCCTGTCCGGGCCGCCCGGAGAGGCTCCCCAGAGCACAGGCGTGCCTGGACCGCGTCCGGGCGCGTGAGTGTTGCGGGCTGGGAGGAGTAGGGCGAGGAGGTGTGCGAAGTGAGATGTGGCCGTGCCGCAGTAACTGCCCAGCGCAGAAATCAGGGTCAGCGATGCCCGGGCTGGGAGGAGCAGCCCAATAGCCCCCATTTGCGCACCCTCCTGGCCAGACAGGCTCGTGTCTCCACTCTAACTGCCTGTGGCTCTCAGCTTTGTCCAGCCGAGCTCTGTCTCTTCCGAAAGACCGGGGAACAGTTTGGACCAGCTCCTTGTCCTATCGCAGTCTCTCCAGGAGAGAGAGCAGCCGTGGGCTCCGGACTGCAGGGACTGAGGGGGTCTCTTAGCTGAAGGGGTCCCCAACCTGCACCTGGCATCTCTTTGCGCCAGCCTGGGGGCTTACCCACTCTTAGAGGGCTTTGCACTCCAGCCCCCTAGGTCATGTGCCAGCTCAGCAAACCTGCCTCTCTCACTCCAATCACTGCTTAAGTAAGTCCATCTCCCTCTGTTTTCTAGTACCCCTGGAGTCTGAGACGTTAGTGCCCACCACCTACCCATCTAAATCATGGATAGTCTAAACTATCCATCTAGACCATGATTTCTGTGCTGGCAGTGGAGGTAATAGATGGGAAGGGGAAAGGCAGAGCCCTCCAGCTGTCCACTAGAGACCCCCTGGAACTCAGGGAAGACTCAGATGTTCCTTTCAGCCACTGCCCAGTCTGTCTCACGTTTCCTGGTTGGCTCAGACCTGGGCCCCATGGCCCAGAGAGACCTTGCTCAGTGCCCAGAGCTGTTACCCTCTCAAGGCAAACTCTTCCAGCTGGGTCATGGGTTCCCTGCTTTTTCCAGTGCCCCCTCTTCTCCCCTCAGGACAGAGGTATCCTTAGTGCTCCTCCAGACTGGCAGGGAGGCTGGGCAGCTCAGAGGATCACAGTAGAGACATCTCTTTCTCTCTAATCGTCCCTTAGCTGGTGCTGTCTATCCTGCAGACTGCCACCTCCTCCGTGCCTACTTCACACTCAGGCATCCTGTAAGCCCTCTGGTGGCTTCTGACACAGCTGCAGCTTCAGATCATGTTGGGATGGGCTCCAGCCTCCAGCCTCTGTGGCCTCTGTGCCTTTGTCCAGTCTCTTTCTCTCTGTGTGTGTGTGTGTGTGTGTGTGTGTGTGTGTGTGCTTAGTCACTCAGTCCTGTCCAACTCTTTGTGACCCCATGGACTGTAGCCCACCAGGCTCCTCTGTCCATGGAATTCTCCAGGCAAGAATACTGGAGTGGGTTCCCATTCCCTTCTCCAGGAGTCTGTTTCTAGGCAGCCCTAGTATCTTGCCTGGAGAGGGAACTGTGCGGAGTCTCAGTCAGCACCTCTCAGTCTTGTGGCATGGGCTTGGCAGCCCTGGCCCATCCTGTCTGAGACCTGCCTCTCAAGTGCCTGACTGCCCAGCCCTTCCTGCGGAGCTGGCACAAACCCTGCAATCCAAAGCTGCTCCCCTGGAGGCCCTGCTGCTTCTAGCTCATCACCCCAAATTACCTCCCTTAACTGCCTTTGTCCCCTATGCAACCCCCTACCCACCTTGATTGTTTCCAGCTTGTCTGTCCTGGGATTCCAGGCCCACACAACACAGAAACACACTGATCCACACTGATTTTAACTTTTTTGTGCCATGGACCACTTTAGCAGTCAGATGAAGCCTGTGGACCCCTTTTCAGGATCAAGTTTTTAAATGTATAAAGTAAAATACATAAGAATTCGAAGGAAGCAATTTATATTGAGATGTGGTTCTATCCATAGGTCCTCGAGGAGTCCTTGGCCCTCTGGTTAAAAACCATTGTGTGGTTTCTCTAAAACAGAGGCTTCCCCTTACCCTCAGCTCCCTTCACTGCAAATGAAGAACAACTTGTCTGTGCCCATATTCCAGCTCACCTTCACTAACACACGTTCCCATGCTTTATTATTCTCCAAGGTGAGACCTTAGGCAAGTCACTCTGCACTTCAGTTTATCATTATTATTGCCATGCTTGTCTGTACTAATAACTGGCTTTGCGAGTGACTCACTGTCAGTGCTGGTGACTGGAGCTGCAGTGAGGCAAATGAAGGAACTATTCAGAGGCAGCGAGTAAAAGAGAGGAGTGAGTCAGGCCTCTGGGTGATGTCCTGACCTTGGCACACAGGAGGGGCTCAATAAATAATTGCTGGGTGAATGAAAGTGGGGTGGTAACTTACATGAAAGATCCCACTGTACCAAGCACACTGGCAGCACAGTTTCGTATAGAGTTGGAGTCCTCACCTATTTATCAAAGCAAACCTGTGTTAATGGATTCATTTTTAAGATCGGCATTTTTTCAAGAATTCCATTCGCATTTGGCATCTTGGAGATTATTCCACTCAGGTAGAGAAACTCCCTCAGAAGGAAACAGGCCTACTTGGGATTCACATGTGAAGCAACGGCCCACTCAGTCACAATGGATTCGTTGAGTGACTGAGGTAAAATATTTGGCGGGCTCCGGTGTCCGGCCGAGCTCCATCCTCAACTCTGCCTGGCCTGGCCCCACCCGGCTGTCCGCTAGACCCTGCAGCCCAGGCCGCCGCCGGGCCGGGCTTCCCTCCTCGGCTCAATCTCGCCCAGCCCTCTGGTTCTCCGCCAGGTCTCCCGCTGAGTGTTTAGGATTCCCGGCTCAGTCTCCGCCCCCTGGTCGGACTCCGCCCCAACACTGCCTCCAAAGTCGAGGTACCGCCCTCCCTGCCCCCAAACGGCCATGCTTTCCATCGCTGTACCCTCCCCCGGCTCGTCCCCTGGACTCTGGCTCCGCCCCCCGCCGTCTTCCAGAGTCTGACTCTGCCCCACATCGCCTCCCAGACCTGGCTCCTCCCGCTCCCCGCCTCTTTGGCTCTGGCTCCGCCCCAATCCGCTTTCTGGACTCGACTTTCGCCACTGATCTGCTTCCTGGGTTATGGATTTGTTCCACTCCGCCTCCTGGCCCCGGCTCCTCCTTCGGAGCGTCCCGCCTTCTGAGCTCCGGCCCCTTCGCTCCCCGTCTGGATTCCACTCTCCCTTCATCTCCCGGAGGCATCCGTTCTACCCCTCTGGAACTGGCCCTGCCTTCTAGGATATGGCTCCGCCCCGTCAGTGCTGATTTCTGTATCGCTCCGCCTCTAGACTCAAGGCCCCACCCATCCTTCCAGACCCCGCCCCCACTGGTTCTAGCCCCGCCTACCTACTCCGGGTCTCTGCACCTACTCCAGGTCTCCGCCCCCGCTCCCCTCCGAGGAGGTGGTTCCCACCCTAGGGCCGCGGCTGCCTTCTGGACGCCACACTGTCCTGGGCCAGGTTTGCTGGGCCGCAGGGTCACTTCGGAACGTCATGCAGTGCTTTGGGGTCCGGAGGCCGAGCCGGAGACTGAGCCGCTCCAGAGAGCTCTACTTGCAGGAACAGAGCCGCAAGGTGGCAGCGCTCAATGGGCAGAGGCTGGGTAAGGGATTCAGGGGCCCCGAGATCAGGGGAGGCTGGAAAGGCAGCTGGGGCAGGACGCAGACTGTGTGTCTTGGAGCCTGGACCTGTTTAGTACTTCTGTGAGTGTATGACTCGCAGTGGGGCTGTTTTTGCAGGGTTGCCATGTACTGGGGGGAATGGTTACCCTGCCCCTTGCCACTCTCAAACCATCTTGCTTACACGCCTAGTGGTAATTCTGTCACTTCTATGGTACTTGGGACCACTGTGCAGCAATGAGGATATGCAATGCTGTGTAATCAAATGGCACCAGTGTGACAGTGTGTGATGTGTGATGCTGCACACCATGTTTGACTGTGGGAGACAGATGTGACAGTGGGTGACCCAGACAACTGGGTGATTCTGTCATCTGTGTTATGGGGTGTGTGTTCTATAGATTTTCTGCTGTTGCTCTTTGTGGCAGCGTGCACAGGTGGTGGCTGCATAAGGTAACATTTCCTAGCACTGATGCTGTGGGCAGGCTTCTGAGTCCCAACTCCACCGTGTAACTTCCTTGACCCTCAGTTTCATCATCTGTAAAATGGGAACAGTATTGCCTTCCTCATAGGGTTGTTGGGGTGATTAAATACATGTGCTAAGAACAGGATCTTATTGAAATGTGAACTATTATTACGGTGGCTACTGTTATTATGACAATGATGATGTTCCGGCACGGTACCTTGTTTGGCTGTGTGTGACTCCATGTAACAATGTGTGTCACTGTGTGTGGCCCATTGTCTCTTCCTGGTTGTGTATGGCAGTGTATGATGAGTATGGTGGACTGTGTGACTGTGTGTGTGGCTATATCTGTGTAGCTGTGCACTGCTTTGCATCCCAGACTCAGTCTGTCTTCATCAGGCATCACCCTAGGTACATGGGCAGGGCTCTTGGCATCATACACCCCTATGAGCACTGCAGCCTCTCTGCACTCCCCATACAGCCACCTCATTGTGTGCCACTAGCCTGGGCAGACTGATGAGGCTGCAAGGTCAACCCAGGAGTCCCTGAGCTCAGAGGCCCCTCTTTGCCACCTTCCCACAGGAGAAGATGCTGTATAGCTGAGTGAGTGGGGCTGGATGAAGGGGTGCCTATGGACCTTCTGGCTGCTACGGGAGCAAGGGCCGGGGGCAGACCAAAGGCCTCAGAAACAAAAGGGCCTCAAATGAAGCTCAGAGAAGGAGGTATCTGCTTAGGTTTCCCAGCAGCCTGGAGGGTCACTATTATCAAGACCCCCTTTGGGACCAAGGTCTGTGTTCCGGAAGCCATGTAGGCAGCCAAGGGACTTATCTCTGCCTGACCGCCGACAGGGCCACAGTCTGGCTCCAGGACAGGATGAATGTGTCGTCTGCTCACGGTGTTTTCCAGAACTGGAGGGTGGAGCTCCCACAGGCTTCCGACCCTGTGCCCCCACTCCCATCTGTGCTATGTGTGTGCACCCCCAGATGCCCCAGTTGGGCGGGGGTGAGGGGAGGGGAGTGCAAGCAGAGGGCAAGGGGATGTCCCTCTCAGCTGACCTCAGCCTCAGGAGGGACAGTGGGATCCCCCAGCTGAGCTGAGGCTGAGGCAGCTCTTTCCTCTGGAAGGCAGTGGAAACAACCTTGTCTCTGTTCTCTCTCTTGAGCCCCCCCAGACATAGCCACCAGTTGAGGACATTCTGTAGGAGCCTTCTCCTCCACTGGGTCTCCCCTGGCGCTGAAGGGGAACTGCTGACACTAAGGCGGGGGGTGGAGAGACTTGGAACAAAGGTGAGGGAAGGTCACATCAGACATCACCCAGTGCTGATGGCGGAATAGAGTTTCAGAGAGGGAAGGAAGTTGCCTAAAATCGTGGAGGGGGAAGTGTTAGCATGGGGCTATGTTCCCACTGGAGGAGGGTGACTAGGGAGGGATAGAGGCTGAGGCCTCTGTGTGCATCTGGAGCAGGCTGGCTGGGGTGTAGGAAGTGGGGTCATGGATAAAGTGGGAGAACCTATCTGGGGCTGGGGATCTGGGTTGAGACAAGAAAAGCCTGTAGGCCTAGGCACAGGCCCCTCACACTAGACACGCACGGCTTCTGAAGCCTCCACTCTGCTCGAGCAGGATAAAGACTGCTGAAAAGCCACAGAGTTTTCACTTGGGGGACAGAAGGGAGGTGAGGTGGTCTCTTGGCTCTGAACAGTGCTGGCTGCTGGGCTCCATGTGGCTTGGGTGATAGGCTTGAGATGTGCATTTCACCGTTAGTTACACTGATGGGTCATTATGGTGGTGTGGGGTCCCTCTTTGATCACAGTTGGCACAGGGTCTGCTTGGGATGAGGGATGCTATGAAACCAGGCCTGGTGCCCCTTTGGTGTCTCCTGCTTGGGTCTGGTGGGACGAAGGACACTGTCTCTGTGGGAGCCCACCCCCCAGGCCAGCCTGCATCTCTGAAAGGAGCCGGGTGGGAGGGGGCCAGGCAGTTAGGGTTCCTCTACTTCGGGGCCTTGGGCCAGGTGCTGCCTCAGCCTCGGAAAGGCCTGCACTATGCCTTTGGGCTACTCTACCCTGAGAGGTCCCAGACCCAGGCCACTCAGAGATGGGGTGGACAGGGAGGGATGAGGCATCTCAGCAGGCCTCTCCTGGACCCAATACACGATTCCAGAGCCATTAGACTAGGGAGGCTGTTGGGCTCATGATACTCATGGTGCTCTGGGATCCATTTCTGCCTGTGTTTACCCCTCTTCTTTTCTGCTCTGCCTGATCTTTGGTCCTACCTTCCTTCAGGTCACTCTGACCCCTAGGTGTGATAGTGAGGAGCCTACCAAGTCTTTTGGAGCCAGGCCATTTTCTAGGGGTCTGGTCCCCCAGGTGTTCTTTGTCCATTCAGCTGTGGGTTGCAGGGCATTACATATAAAGTGTGGCCTTGAACAGGTGGGTATCCTAAGGTTTGCACAGCCTCAGCTGGAGTCAGAGATGCCTGAAGGCGGGGCTCCTGAATTAGGTTGGAGCAAGGGTGGTGGAAGAAGTGAATAGAGCGCTGAGGATGAGGCTGGTGAAAAAGGAGCCAGCATGGGGCTGGAGCAGCAGGTACCCTAGAGGAGGTGACATCTTACCAGCTCTGCCCCCCAGGCCTACAGGATGACAAGGACCTACAGGCACTGCTGAAGGGCGGCCAACTCTTGAAGGTGAAGTCCAACTCATGGCGGAGAGAACGCTTCTACAAGCTGCAGGAGGACTGCAAGACCATCTGGCAGGAGTCCCGCAAGGTCATGAGGACCCCGGAATCCCAGCTGTGTGAGTGCTCCCAGAGCACCATGAGTATCATGAGTGGGGAGGGGCAGGGTGCTGCTCCTGCGCTCTGATGGGGAAACTGACACTGGCTGGGGGAGGGGTGGGGCTGAAGGTCAATCGTGAACCACAACCAAAGGTAGGGAAACTGAGGCCTGGCCTGGCGGGGCAGCGGTCAGTCATGCAACCAGGATATCAGGTATGGGGGATCTGAGGCGGCCAGGCTCGGAGAAGGGAGTCAGTTAGATCACTGATAGGGAAACTGAGGCCTAGTCTGGGCTAGAGAGGGCAGTCGTGGACCACAGATGGAGATGCTCACGCTTTTTCGAAGTGGGGATACACAGCCATGGCCACAGACGGGAAAAGTCAGGCTCCCAAGTAAGGAGGGAACGAACAATGTTACCAGCGCGCACAGGTATCCACCCAGACATTTGTGGGAAGGAGGGAAGTTGGGCGGATGGATCAGGACTCAGGTGTGGTAAGGCCCAAAGTCCAAGGGCAGATAAGGCCCTTCCGGGTATTGGTGGACAGGATGAGAGGTGGGGCCACAGGAGGCAGCTCCTCCCTGGGCTGGAGCCAGGACAGGCAGGTTGGGGTGGAGCAGGCTGGGACTTGCATAGAGAGGCCTTGGTTGGTGAGGCTGTGGGCCTGAGGGCTTTCTGGAAGCTTCAGAAAAGGTCTAGGAATTCAGAGCTCAAGCCTGAAGATGGAGAGTGCCTCCTGCAAGGTCTTAGGAAGCAAGCTCTGCAGCTCTGCCAACACAGAACGCCCCAAACATTTTGCAAAATGAGAGGTTCCCTCTGCACCTTTACTTGGTGGGAAAAGTTTAGACCAAAGCTATCCAAAAGAACTTTCTATGATAATGGACATGTTCTATAGCTGTGCTGTCCAATATGTCAGCTACTAGCCACCTGTGGCCCTCGAGCACTTGAACCATGGCTACTGTGCTTAAGGAGCTGAATCCCTAATTTCACTGAATTTGAACTAATTTATATGTGAATAGCCATATGTGGCTGGTAGTATGGAAAGATCACTGCAGCTGTTGTTCTCTCGCAGTCCAAGTCCCTGGAAATTCATCACCCAATCACCTGCCCTTGGCTGTGGAGGGGATGCAGGCTGGGTGAGCCCACTAAGCAGGTCTCTGGGGAATGAGACCAGACAGAGGCTCAGGTGGGAGGAGGAAAGGGAGGGTCTGCCAGGCCCCAGGACACTGGACAGAATCCTGAGAAGGTGTGGCCTGCAGGCCCGCAGCAGGGTCCGATGGAGGGAGCCTGGCTGGGTCCTGGGAGCTGTGGGCCGTGGGAGGTCTGAGCAGGGGAGGGCAGGGTCGGAGGGGATGGAGCCAGAAGGGCTCTCAGAAAATGACACTGCACACATGTCGGTCACATAAGACAGGAGTGACCCAGCCCTTGCCTCTGTCTGTGGCTCCAGCCAGGCTCCTTCACAGACCTCGGCCCTGATACAGGGTTTCCTGTTAGATGCTGGCAGTCGGCGGCACCGTGGGAACGGGGCATCGTACTCTTCGAGCCCTGGGGACTCCCGGAAGCCCATCCACCAGCCAGGACATGTGCATGGTTCCCAGTGTGTGCCAAGCACTTGGCGGGGGTGGGCAGGGGACAGATGGAGGAGTAGGAGATCTGGGCATTGCTAGACCTGGGCCGGTGAGATGGGGACCTTGTACCAGGACAGCTATGGGCAGAAGGGCAGAAGGGAGCTCCCAGCCCAGAGACCCAGCATGAGCAGAGGTGCAGGGATACGAACGCAGAAGGGCTGTGAGTGAAGGGCCTTAATCCTGACAGGGAGGGCCACAGGGGCGATAGCCTGGGGGTTGGGCATCAGGAGTGCTCAGGTGAGGAGTGTCCAAGACACAGAGACAGCTCTGGGCTGGGCATGCCTGTCATCTGCTTCCCTCCTCCTGGTGAGCAGTGAGCCTGCGCTCCACCCCCGGGGAAACTGAGGCCAGGAGCAGCGGACGGGGGGCAGTCTCCCAGTGCTGTGTCTCTGCTTCCTGCTCCCCAAGTCTCCACTGCCTCCCTGATCCCGACCCCACTAGCCTCCCTCCGCTTTGGTTACCGCAGACAGGCAAGGGTTATCAGTCAGGAAGGCATCTGGACTTTCTCTCTGGAGTGGGTGGGGAGCTGGCCCCCACCACCCTGGCTTCCTGTTTTCACTCCCAGTCTGGGGCAGCTGCAGCCAGTGTGGGGCCTGGCAGGGCTGGGGAAGGTGCAGGGAGGGATTAAACAGGAATATCCCCTGCACCCCAGACAGCCCAGGGTCTGTGTGTCTCACACCTCAGAGCCTGCTGCCTGGTATGGCATATGCCTCACACATGGGGCCTGCAGGTGACCTGGAGGCCCTTGGGCACTCACCAGGAAGGACAGGCAGGCTGTTGGCCAGAGCTGGTCTCGACCCAGGGAAGGTGGATGTGGATGGCTTGGGATGGGGTTGGGGCAGGGGCAGAACCTGGCTCCAGATGATGGGAGGCCCAGCACGAGCCCAGCTGTAGGGAGTGGCTCACAGCCAGGTCAGGAGGCACCCTGGGGTTGAAGTGGGGCAAGCAGGGCCTCGCTGCTCCTGGAAGCTAGGAAAGCTGGGCTGCCCCAGGAGGGCCCCCTGCTGTCCCCAAGGATAGAATGACATGGTCTCAGACCCCCAGGGGCACCCTCCAGTCTACCTCTTGGGATCCTGGAGCACCAGCCCTCCCAAGGGGCTCCCTGAGATCAGGACCCATAGATGCATGCAGACAAGGCCCTGGCTGCTCCCGACACAAGCACTTTTCCCTGTCAGTGGACCTCTGTCTCCAAACCCCAGGGCCAGGGCTGACTGAGTGTGGCTCCAGGCTCCTGAGTGGTCAGAAGAGCCTGGAGGCTCTCATGGCTGTCTTGGAGGGAGGGAAAGGGCCCAAAGTCAAGTACACCAGGAAAGCATGTGGCCACCCCTCCGTCACAGGCCCCAAGCTCCAGAGTGGCCTCTTCCAGTCACTGAGAGCCCTGCCCTGCCCCAATCCTCTCCCAGGGGCCCCACTTCCTCCCAGCACAGAAACAGGGGGCCTGGGACCATAGGAGCCCTTCCCGCCCTAAAGTCAACCTCCCTCTCCCTGGGCATTTCCACTCTGCCTGCTGCAGCTGTGTCCCCCTTTCCTCCTCCATGTCAGCCTCTTTCTGTCCCCACTCTGACCATCCTCCTGACCCTCACAGCTCTCTCTCTGCCCCCACCCCCTTCCCGCAGTCTCCATCGAGGACATCCAGGAGGTGCGGATGGGGCACCGCACAGAGGGCCTGGAGAAGTTTGCTCGGGATGTGCCTGAGAATCGCTGCTTCTCCATAGTCTTCAAGGACCAGCGCAATACTCTAGACCTCATTGCCCCATCACCAGCCGATGCCCAGCACTGGGTGCAGGGCCTGGGCAAGATCATCCACCACTCGGGCTCCATGGACCAGCAGCAGAAGCTGCGACAGTATCCTTTTGGGGGCAGTGGACCCAGACCCAGCCTGCGGCTACTGGCTATGCTTATCCCCAGGGCAGCCTCGGTATGGAAGACACCTGGCTTGGGCCAACATACCATAGACTGGGTGGCTTAAACAACAGAAATTAATTTGCTCACAGTTCTAGAGGCTGGAAATCCAAGATCAGGGGCCAAGCAGGGTCGGGTTCTGGTGGGAGCTCTCTTCCTGGCTTGTAGATGGCTATCTTCTGTCTTAAAATGTTGGGGGCGGGGGGCGGGATGTGGGGGGAAAGCGGGAAGAGAGAGTGAGCAAGATCTCTGGTGTCTCTTCTTACGTGGGCACTAATCCCATCACAAGGGCCCCACTCATGGTCTTACCTAAGTCTCTCAAGGCTCTGTCTCCAAATACATCACATTGAGAGAACACAATTGGGGGAAGCAGGGAAGGTACTTGGGCCCTCTTTTGTCTACTCTGACCCAAGGGCCAAACAGCAGTGCAGCTCCGTGATGTCCCTCGTCCCCTCGCTATAACCAGCATAGAGCTGGGAGACTGGGGAGGCTGAGGGGAGCTGCCTGCTTCAATGGGAGACCTAATCTTAGACTTAAAAAAAATATTATGTATCTTTTTTAAAAAGTCTTAGTTTTCTTTTTCTTTTTTAATTTTATCTATTAAAGATTTTTTTTTTTTGGCCGTACTGTTCAGCATGTGGGCAGTTCCCTGACCAGGGATGGAACCTGAACCCCCTGCATTGGAGGCTGACTCTTAACCACTGAACCACCAGGGAAGTCCCCTAGACTTAGACATTTTAATGTTTCCTAGAGTTACTGCATTTTTTTTTTTTCTCTCTGGGAGTTCGGGAGGCCATGGTCCACTCCCACTTACCTCTATCCCCTGTGCCATTCTTTGGGGAGTGATCAAGTTCTCCCAGGCCTGGTATGCAGGCCAGCCAGGGGGCTAGAAACAAATTCACTTCAAAATCTAGGTACACAACAATGCCCTAGTCTATGGTTCAAAGAGGTCAGGCTTCGGGTATATAGGATTAGGGTGGAACCAGTACCAACTCTTTTTTTATGACAGCTTTATTGAGATATAATTCACTTACCATGTAAATCATCCACCAGAAGTGTACAAATCCATGCTTTTTAGTGTATTCACAGTTATGCAACACATCAGCCAATGAATTTTAGAATATCCTCATCATTCTAAAAAGAAACCCATACTCTTTAGCAGTTCCCATTTCCCCACAGCCCCCACGGCCTAGACAACCACTAATCTACTTCCTGTCTCACCAATCTATTGATACTTTGTCTTTCTGGACGTATTATATAAATGGAATTCTACAGTCTTTTGTGAAGGCTTCTTTCACTTAGCATAATGTTATGGAGACACACTGGTGGCTCAGCGGTAAAAAAAATCTGCCTGCCAACGCGGGAGACATGGGTTCAGTCACTGGGTCGGGAATTTAGATCCTCTGGAGGAGAAAATGGCAACCCACTTCAGTATTCTTGCCTGGAAAATCCCATGGACAGAGGAGCCTAGTGGGCTTATATAGTCCATGGGGTTGCCAAGAGTCGGACACAACTTAGCGGCTAAACAACAGGGTTTGTACGCGTCATAGCCTGTATCGGTACTTTATTCTGTGTGCCTAATAATATTCCATTTTCTGGCTATTCCACATTTTATTTATCCAACCAGCAGGTGATGGCCATTTGGGTTTCTGCTTCTCTGAATAATGCTGCTCTGAACATTCGTGGTAAGTTTTTATGTGGACATACATTCTCATTTCTCTTGGATACATACCTAGAATTTCTGAGTCTTGTGGTAACTATATATTTAGACTTCTGAACAACTACCTATTTTCCAGAGAGGAAATTTATACTCCCACCAGCAGTGTATGAGGGTTCTGACTTTTCACGTCTTCACTAATCCTTGTTATCTGCCCTTTTTTATGACAGCTATCCTGTGGGTTTGAAGTAGCATTTCACTGTGGTTTTGATTTGCATTTCCTTGATAGCTAATGGGTTGAACATCTTTACATGTGGTTACTGGACATTTGTATATCTCTTTGGAGAAATAGCTATTCAACAGATCCTTTGCCCATTTGTTGTTCTTTTTAATGGACCTATTTAATTTTAAATTATGGTAATATATGCATAAAATTCGCTGTTTTAAGCATTTTTAGGTGAACAGTTCAGTAGTGTTAAGTACATTCACACTGTAGTTCAGCCACCTCCAGAACTCTTCATCTTGTAAAACTGAAACTCTGTACCCATTGAACAGTAGCTCCGCATTCCAGCCTCCCCCAGCCTTTGGCAACTGCTACTGTACTTTCTGTCTCTATGAACTTGCTTACTCTAGGTTCCTCATATAAGTGGACTCATACAGTATTTGTCATTTTGCCATTGGCTTATTTCACTTAGCACAATGTCTTCAAGTTTCTTCCATGTTGTCACATATGTTAGAATTTCCATCCTTTTAATATGAACAATATTCCATTGTATGTATGCACCACACTTCATTCGCCCACTACTGGACACTTGGGTTGCTTCCACTTTTTGTCTATTGTGAATAATGCTGCTATGAACATGAGTGTACAAGTATCTGAGACCTTGTTTTCAATTCTTTGGGGTACATACCCAGAAGTGGAACTGTGAGATCATCTGGTAATCCTATTTTCAGCTTTTTGAGGAACCACTCTACTGTTTGCCATGGCGAGCACCACTTTACGTCTCCCCAACAGCACTCAAGGCTTCCGATTTCTCCACATCCTTACCAACTCTGGTTATTTTCTTTTTAAAATAAGTATCTTACTGTGGTTTTGATTTGCATTTCCCTTATAATTAATGATATTGACCATTTTTATGTGCTTTTGTACATCTCCTCTGGAGATATGTTTATTCAGATCTCTGGCCCATTTTTTAATTGCGTTACCTTCCTATTATTTAGTTGTGAGAGTTTTTTCTTAATATTATAAACACAAGTCTCTTACCAGATATATGCTTTGCAATTAATTTCTCCCATTCTGTGGGTTCTGTTCTCATTTTGGTGGGTTTCTCTGAAGCACAGAATTTTTTGTTTCGGTGAGCTCTAACACATTTACCTTTTGCTTTTCTTGCCTGTGTTTTTTGTTGTCATAATCCCATGGGCAGAGGAGCCTGGTAGGCTGCAGTCCATGGGGTCGCGAAGAGTCGGACACGACTGAGCGACTTCACTTTCACTTTTCACTTTCATGCATTGGAGAAGGAAATGGAAACTCACTCCAGTGTTCTTGCCTGGAGAATCCCAGGGACGGGGAGCCTGGTGGGCTGCCGTCTATGGGGTCGCATAGAGTCGGACATGACTGAAGCAACTTACCAGCAAGAAGGCTTAGCCTAACTCAAAGACACAAACATTTACTCATATTTTTTCTTATAGTTTTAGCACTTGCATTTAGGTCTCTGGTGCACTCTGAGTTCGTTTCTGTAAATTCTGTGTATGGTGTGATAAGAGAGATCCAACTTCATATTTCTTTTGCATGTAGACATACAGTTGTTGAAAAGACTATTCTTTCCTCATTGAATTATCTTTATACCCCTGTCAAATATCAATTGACCATAAATATGAGAGTTTACTGCCTGACTCTCTATTCCATTTGTCCTTTTTTTTTTGGCCACGCTACACAGGGGGACAACCAGGGATCTGAATCCGTAACCCCTGCAGTGGAAGCGTGGAGTTCTAACCACTGGGCCACTGGGGAAGTCCTCTGTTCCATTTACCTAAATTCCATTTATCTAAATGTCTATTCTTGCACCAACACCACGTTTTAGTTACTGTAACTTTGTAGGAACCTTTGAAATCCTGAAGTGTGAGTCTTCCAAATTTATTTTTTTCAAGAATGCTTTGACTGTTTTAGGCCCCTTGAATTTCCATACGAATTTGAGGATGGGGTTGTAAGTTTCTGCAAAGTAGCCAGCATGACCGTGACAGGTATTGTGTTGAATCCGTAGATTAATTTGGAGAGTATTCCTCATTTAACAGTATCAAGTCTTCTTTCTGATCTGCAAATATGGGGTATCTTTCCATTTATTTAGATCTTTAATTTCTATCAACAGTGTTTTGTGACTTTCAGAGTATACAGTATGCATTAAAAGAATTTGTATTTTTATTCATTTTGATGCTACTATAAGGAATTATTTTCTTAATCTCATTTTCTGATTACTTTACTCATTGCTAGTGTATATCCAGCTCCTTTGGGGGACACATTTTGAACTCTGTAGATTCCCTTTATTGTATGCTTTTCAGCATTTCAGGGGCTTTTAAGTGTTTTTCTCAAGGCTTTGTCTGCCTGACTTTGAACTTTTTTTTTTTAATAAATAATTTTATCTATTTATTTTTGGTTGTGCTGGGTCTTTATTGCTGCCTGGGCTTTTCTCTAGTTGCAATGTGCAGGTTCTCATTGCAGTGGCTTCTCTTGTTGCTGAGCACAGGCCCTAGGTTTCCAGACTCAATAGTTGTGGTTCCTGGGCTCTAGAGCACAGGCTCAATAATTGGGGCGCACAGGCTGAGTTGCTCTGAGGCATGTGGGATCTTCCCAGACCAGGGATTGAACCTGTGTCTCCTGCATTGGCAGGCAGATTCTTCACCACTGAGGCACAGCGAAGCCCAATTTTGAGCTTTCCTAACAGCCCAGTTCTATGGCACTTTTCTGACAGTCACTCCTTTTGCACAGGCTTGTGCTTGGACAATCTCATGCCCTCTGCAGGCTTCTTCTGCCTAAATCTTGAGGTCTTAAAGCCATTCCAGCCTGCTGAAGAGCAATCAGCACTGGGACCTTATGCTTGGGTGGACCACTGTGAACTTGTATTTTTTTTAACCTGGAATTCTACCATAATTTTTTTTTTATGTAAATGTATACATATATTTACATAAAACATACTTATATATATAAATACAAATTTAACTATATGGGTATGTTAGAATGAAGCTTTAAGGCCCAGAAAACCTGCCTCCTCCAGAAACTACTGACATTTGAGTTCTCCCTTTAATCTTTTCTTGATGCATTTCATTTTGTCTAGTGGTGCATTTGCCAAAAATAATGAAGATTAATATATTTGTACCATTTTTTATGTACCATTATGTCATAATTAGTTCCCTGTGTTAGTATGCTGCTGCTAAGTCGCTTCAGTCGTGTCCGACTCTGTGCGACCCCATAGACGGCAGCCCACCAGGCTCCCCCGTCCTTGGGATTCTCCAGGCAAGAACACTGGAGTGGGTTGCCATTTCCTTCTCCAATGCATGGAAGCGAAAAGTCTCGGCTTTAATGACTGTGTACTGTTCCACTGAGTGGATGTACTATAAATTAGTGATCCATTCTTTTACTGTCAGACGTTTCATTTGTTTTTATTCTTTTACCTCTATAAATAACACTGCAAAGGACTGTGTTCATAAAACCTTTCAGTATTCAGAAGTGCTTCCTTACCAATGGACTGCTAGAAGTGGAATTACTGAGTCAACTGGTGTAACAGGTTGATATCTCTACATTACCTTCCTAAGGGTTGTTCCAGTTTACTTTGTCCAACTGATGGATGAGAGTGTCCATTTCACCTCACCCTTACTTGCACTGGGAATATACCTTTAAGTTGCTGATTTTATCATCTAAGAAATTGCATCTTATTTCCAAACTGTTAGTATCTTTGATTACTATCAATGTTTGTAAAAGTTTGGTTTACATCCCTTTCTCATTTAGTTTTTAGGGTCATCATACTCTTTTCTTTTTAATTAATTCAAAAACTTTGCTGCAAATGCTTCCTCCAGTCTGTCAGATAGATGACTTTGTTTTTTCTTTATTTGATCCTCAGAATTTTAAAAATGTTGATATGGCGTGATTTATCTTGTGGTTTCTTTTCTGATTTCTTCCCAAAACCTGCTATCATGTTTTCGTTGTGCTCATGAGTTCCCATTTTCTTGTTCTATAATGAGCTCTCTGTTTTCTGTGGAATGTAGTATGGAGCCTCTCCTTCTCTAGTTCTCAAGTTCAAGGCTGATGGGAGAGATAGAGGGAAAGAAGTGGGGACCAAAGCACCGCAATCATGACACCATGATCCAGGCTTTGTTTTTGCATGTGATGTCCCCACCTTTGATCAGTGGCTTGAAATATGCTGTTTCCTAATAAAGAAGCCTTAAAGGCTTTAGTCAAGTTGAGTAATAATTGTATGTTGAAAAGCAAAAGGACATACCTTGAAATGTTAACAGTAGGTACCCCTGGCTGATAGAACTGTGGGGCCTTTGTTTACTTTTCTTCATTTTCTCAGCTGTCTGTAATGAACCTTTTAGAGTGAGAAAATTAACATTTTTTAAAATTTCAAATTTTCAAATTTCAAATTTTTCTGGGTTCAAAGCCAGAAAGTAGGAAAAAGACTCTTTCATTGGATGTCATATTTCCTCCAAAGAGGCTACCAGGTCTTACCCCTGAAATGCAGATGTGCCAACAGCCAGGCCTGTGGGGAGCAGTGTCTATAGGGGCCCTCAGTCCACCTGGGCCTGGGAGTTGACCGTGAGCTTGAACCATGCCTCTGGCTGGGACCTAGGGGGTACCACGGCTCCTGGGGTTCTTTCCTTACTTCTTGCCCAGCTGGATTCATTCCTGCTTGCGAAAAGCTGACAAAAACAAGGACAACAAGATGAGCTTCAAAGAGCTACAAAACTTTCTGAAGGAGCTCAACATCCAGGTGGACGACAGCTATGCCCGAAAGATCTTCAAGGTGAGGCAGGAAGCGAGGGCTGGGTCTGCCTGGCAGTGTGTCTGGAACACAGCTTGGGACCTGCTCTGAGCCCTGCCTACCTGGCGTCCTGGCTCTGCAGGAATGTGACCACTCTCAGACAGACTCCCTGGAGGATGAGGAGATAGAGACCTTCTACAAGATACTGACCCAGAGGAAGGAGATCGACCGCACCTTCGAGGAGGCCACGGGCTCCAAGGAGACCCTGTCGGTGGATCAGTTGGTGACCTTCTTGCAGCACCAGCAGCGGGAGGAGGAGGCGGGGCCTGCACTGGCTCTCTCCCTCATTGAGCGCTACGAACCCAGTGAGACGGGTGAGGGCCTGTGAACTGCAGTTCTGGGCCCCACACTGCGGGAAGACCCCTGGGGAGACGGCAGCCCGAGTAGGGAGCTGGAGGGCAGGGGACGCCTCAGCCATTTCCAGGGCCCCTGGGCGATATTTCCCAGCCCATGCTGGGCACAACGCTTTAAGACGTCAGATGGGGGCCCAGTCCTGGAGAAGGAGGTGATGAAGTCCTGCCCTCGGGGGGCCTCACCGAGTCTGGGACAGAAGAGAAGGAGACAGAGCCCCATGCTGGGGTATAGTCACGGTCTGGTCAAGAGACTCAAACTTACCCCCTTTCCAAGAGATACGCGAGCACCAGCTCAGGATGGGAGGCGGGGCTGTGGGGGCCCTGCTCCCAGGGCGCTCTGACCTGCAGTCGCCCTCCCGCCTCCGCCTTCCAGCCAAGGCGCAGCGTCAGATGACCAAGGACGGCTTTCTTATGTACCTGCTCTCGGCTGACGGCAGCGCCTTCGACCTGGCGCACCGGCGCGTCTACCAGGACATGGACCAGCCGCTCAGCCACTACCTGGTGTCGTCCTCGCACAACACCTACCTGCTGGAAGACCAGCTCACGGGTCCCAGCAGCACAGAAGCCTACATCCGGTGGGGCAGGGCAACTTGGGCGTGACGGGGCGGGGTGGGGCGTGGCGTGGCGGGGCGGGGCGGGGCCGGGCTTGACCGGGGCGGGACCAAGGGCCTAGCCCACACCCCACCTGCAGGGCGCTGTGCAAAGGCTGCCGCTGCCTGGAGCTCGACTGCTGGGATGGGCCCAACCAGGAGCCGATCATCTATCATGGCTACACCTTCACCTCCAAGATCCTCTTCTGCGACGTGGTCAGGGCCATCCGGGACTACGCCTTCAAGGTGGGCGTGCCCCTGGGGGTGAGGAGGAAGATACTCTGGGGCCACCCACCCCTCTTAATCTACCCCTGGGCCTCCAGGCATCCCCCTACCCCGTCATCCTGTCCTTGGAGAACCACTGCAGCCTGGAACAGCAGCGTGTGATGGCGCGACACCTGCGCACCCTCCTGGGGCCCATGCTGTTGGATCGGCCATTGGACGGGGTCGTCACCAGCCTGCCTTCCCCTGAGGTGCCCCACGGGGACCCGGTGCCCAGAGGAGAGGGCAGGGGACTGGCCGGGAGGCCAGCTGAATCTTGATCAGCTGCCCCCTCCATCCTTAGCAACTGAGGGGGAAGATCTTGCTGAAGGGGAAGAAGCTTGGGGGGCTCTTCCCGCCTGGAGGAGAAGGTGGCCCAGAGGCCACTGTGGTGTCAGACGAGGATGAGGCTGCTGAGATGGAGGACGAGGCGGTGAGGAGCCAAGTGCAGCACAAGTCCAAGGTTCGAGGGGGAGCTGTGGGGGTGCGGGAGCAGCCCTGGGGCCTTCCTCCATCATCACCCTCCATCGCCTTGTGGGATGTTCGCCTTGTCTGAGTGCTCTGTGGCTGTCACTCAGACCCTCTGCCCCCTCTCTCTGTCTCTGTCTGGGTTTCTGGCTCTCTCAGTGCCCACCTGCCCTAATCTCTGAATCTAACCTGGGCCTCCCCATGGCCCCCAGGAGGACAAGCTCAGGCTAGCGAAGGAACTCTCCGACATGGTCATTTACTGCAAGAGTGTCCACTTTCGGGGCTTCCCCAGCTCTGGCACCTCTGGACAGGCTTTCTATGAGATGTCATCCTTCTCTGAGAACCGCGCCCTCCGACTGCTCCAAGAATCAGGTGAACCTGGCCCTGCCTCCCCACCCCCTAGATTGCTGCCCATCTGTCTGACCATCTGAGCTGGCCAGGGCCAGGACTAGCTCCCACCCCTCCAGACATCTCCCAGAGCCGGCACTCCATGATGTTAGTGAGGTGCTTGGGCTCACCCAGAAGGCCTCTGCTTCTGACCAACTCATACCCTTCCTCAGGAAACAGCTTTGTCCGCCACAACGTGAATCACCTGAGCAGGATCTACCCCGCTGGGTGGAGAACGGACTCTTCCAACTACAGCCCCGTGGAGATGTGGAATGGGGGCTGCCAGATCGGTATGGGCTGGCTGGGGCTTGGAGGAGCCCTGGGTGAGGGTTTCTGTCTGGAGGGCCAGGGGACTCTGGGGACCCAGGCAGAGCCAGATTCACAGATTTGGCTTCAGAGCTGGTAATCACAGTTTGGATATAATCTCCCGTGAGCAAATACAGCCTCTGAAATTTCATCATTAGCGCACTTGTCCTTTGAATTCTGGCCCCAGAAATGTAATGTAAGGTTGGTGTAGTGGGTCAGTTAGGGCAGCAGGAGGGCAGTAGGCATTGGAGTGATCCTGGACCCTGATTCTATCTCACTATGTGACTCTGGGCCCCAGTGTGCCCCAAGCCAGCTGGGCTCTGGGACCCGAGACACCCCCAACACACACACACACACACACACACACACACACACACACACAGCCTGTGACTACTCTGTCCTGCCTGCAGTGGCCCTGAACTTCCAGACTCCTGGGTCAGAGATGGATGTGTACCAGGGCCGCTTCCTGGACAATGGGGCCTGTGGGTACGTGCTGAAGCCTGCCTTCCTGCGAGACCCCAACTCTACCTTCAACTCCCGTGCCCTGGCCCACGGGCCCTGGTGGACTCCGAAACGACTCAATGTCAGGGTATGGCCAGCCACAGGGGGGACAGGTGCCCTGGGCCTCCCTTCCCCCTCGCTACCATCCTGAACGCTTAATTATCCCTTGCCTCTCCTCAGGTCATCTCAGGGCAGCAGCTGCCAAAAGTCAACAAGAATAAGAATTCAATCGTGGACCCCAAGGTGACAGTGGAGATCCATGGCGTGAGCCGGGACGTGGCCAGCCGCCAGACCGCTGTGGTCACCAATAACGGTACGTGCTGGGCCTGGGCTGAGCCTGGCTCCCGGAGCTGATGTCTGTGCTGTTGACACGGTGCTTGCACCCGCTAGGTTTCAATCCGTGGTGGGACACAGAGTTGGAGTTTGAGGTGGCTGTGCCTGAGCTTGCCCTTGTGCGCTTTGTGGTGGAGGACTACGATGCCTCCTCCAAGAACGACTTCATTGGCCAGAGCACCATCCCCTTGAAAAGCCTCAAGCAGGGTGAGTGTCTGTGAGGAAGGGGAACGACTCGGGCGGCCGGGTGGGATGGGAGGCATTTCTTGGGTGGGGGCTGGCTGTCCCTCGAAGTATCCTCCTGGAGTGAACAGAACTCTCCTGGTGCATCCCTCCCCACCCATTCGCCCGCCAGGATACCGACACATCCACCTCCTCTCCAAGAACGGGGACCAGCACCCGTCTGCCACCCTCTTTGTGAAGGTGGCCCTCCAGGACTAGGCTCGGGGGTTCTGGTGAGGGCTGCCCTGAGCAGACCCGATGGGAGCTGTCCCAGCCCCTCGCTCAGAGCCGGCAGCCCCGTGCCGCCTTCGGCTCCAGCCTCCTGTCTGCTGCTGCCTCTCGGCAGCCCAGGTGCTGGCCCAGTGCCTGGTGCTGCCCTCACTTCCGTTAGGAGCCACACTGCAGCCCTCTCTCCATCCTCCGGCTGGGCCCTGGGCTGAGGGTTTTTATAAAAATCGTCAAAATAAGTACTGTGGTCTCTCTACCTGGATACCAGAAAAATCCCTGTAAAGCACACGTGCGTGTGTGTACATGAATGTATGTGTGTTGTGTGTGTGTGTACATGTGTGTGTGTGTACATGTGTGTGCATGTGTGTCCCAGAGCCCTGGAGCCCCAGCAGCTCATTCTCTACTCCTCTCCACCTTCACAGTGGAGCAAGGTGGGGGTCGGGGGTGTCTGTTCCCCGGGGCAGGACGGACCAGCACGGGACACACCCACTCAAGGTGGAGGGCATGGAGGGCTCAGGCTTTGGAATGTCACAGCCCCCCTTGCCCCCCCAGTCCCAGAGGCCCACTCTCCTAAGAGGTGGACCTGAGTGACCCAACCCTGAAAGCTGACTCACCACACCTTGTCAGAGCCACTGGCTTTTATTTTAGGGACCAGGAGTCTCCAAGGAGGGAGTGCCAGGAGGACCTCCTCAGGCTCTGGTATTTGTACGGAGGTGCCCGCAGGCGGGTGCCCACGCCTGGACCATCTGGGTGGCACTGGCAGGGCAGGGCCTGGGTTCAGAAGAAGCCAAGCTGCTGCTTCTCCTGCTGCTGCCTCCACTTGGCCATGCTGTAGAACTCCTCCTTGGACTTCCCAAAGATATCTTGGAAATCAGAGTCTGAGAGATAGGCCTGAGGCAGGGTGGGGGCAGGAGAGAGTGGGTGCAGAGGCAGGGTGTCCCACAACCCTGTCCCACCCACCCAGAGGTGCCATCCTCTCCCACGTCTCTCTGCCCATCACCCCATCTGGAACACTCGTCTCCCAGGGCAGCTGCCCATGGCCCACCACCTGTGGGTCACGCCCTGGGTGCCTGCAGCTCAGCTTTCCCTGCACGAGTGTGGGGACTGGGAGCGGCAGGGGTTCTAAGCACCCACCTCCTTGTGGGCCGGGTCCACGCCCTCCGGCAGGTCCTCGGCAGCCTGGTGCCTCAGCTGTTCCCGGGGCAGGCCCCCACTGCCCAGGGATTGGGGGCTGCTCTGGTAGCTGCTGCTGCTGGCGCTGCTGACGGTGCTCCGGCTGCCGGTGCCTGCGCGGGGGCCCAGCTCCAGCTCACTCTCTGAGATGTCCTCGGAGCTCTTGAGGGCCCGCAGGGCCAACGGGCCTGCCCTGTCATTGCCTGGCCATCTGGACAGCCGGAAGTTGACGATCTCCTGCCAGGAGAGGGGCCTCAGGCTCAGGAAGCTGGGGGATGGGCTCCCTCAGGAGGCTGCACTGATCCCCCTGGTCCTCTTGCCCCCAATGCCACTCCTGCCCCTTCCGGCGCCTGGCTCCTTCCCTGCTCATTCTGGCCTCTGAGCCATGCCAGCCCAGACCCATGAGTGTGTGTGTTCGTTAGTTGCTCAGCTGGGTCCAACTCTTTTTTGACCCCATGGACTGTAGCCCACCAGGCTCCTCTGTCCATGGGGATTCTCCAGGCAAGATTACTGGAGTGGGTTGCCATGCCCTCCTCCAGGGCATCTTCCCAACCCAGGGATTGAACCCAGGTCTCCTGCATTGCAGGCAGATTCTTCACTATCTGAGCCACCAGGGAAGGGGGCCCCTAATACTCACGGCTGTTATCTCAGAGATGGTAGAAACTGCTCCCGGGTCACCCGCCACCACCTCCTCGTAGGACTGGGTGTTCTAGGGGCAAGAATCAGGATGGGAGCTTGATGGAGGGGCAACAAAGGGATCAGGTTCCCTCCACAGACCGGAGGTCCCTGGGCAGGGTGATGGCTCCCCCTCAGTATACCAGGGCGGCCCCCTCCTGTGGATTAGGGTGGGGATGGGGGAGTCCAGGTGTCACTCACACTCCATTTGTAGGGGTCCCAGGTGCAGAACCATCCAATGAAGGTGGGAGGCTCGTGGCCCTGCTTGACCAGCACAATGGGTGTGGCCAGGCTCCTCCCTGCCGGGTGGGTCTTCAGGTACTCCTGGCCCCAGGCCACAGCCTCCTGCTTCCACTCGCTGGCAGCTGCCCCCAACCACAGGAAGATCTGGGCCACAGAGGGGGCCTGGCCTTGGGTGGGTGGAGCTGACCTCTTCCCTCCCAGCCCTGTCCAACAGGTGGTCTCAGAGCCCCCCACACATATCCCAGCCAACCAGACCCACCCAGCAGGCTGGCCACACACCCGCACACCCGGAAACATGCCAGGAGGTTCGCAGGCATGCATGTGTGTAGTCAATCCACACATATTTACTGAGTACCAATGGTGTGCCAGGCACTATCTCGGGATGAGGGACTCAACCATGGAAAACACATAGACAAAATCCCTGCCCTTGCAGAGCTTTCGTTTGCTGGGGGAAGCACAAAAATAAGTAAATTATGTAGAATATCAGATGGAGAAAAACAAGGCAGGGAAAGAAGAGTGGTGGTCGTGGTGGTGAAGTGGTAGATACCGTCATTTGAGTCAGGGAAAGCCTTACTGAAAAGACGACATTTGAGTCAAGATCTGAGGGAGTGGGGCTGGGGGATGCTCTGAGCAGAGGAGACACACAGCGCAAAGGCCCTGAGTGTGCCGGCGTGCTCAAGGAGCAGCCAGGAGGGCGTGGGGGCTGGAGCAGAGTGAGAGAGAGGCAGAACCAGGGCTGCTGGGCACAGGGCTTTGCTTGTGCTCTGAGTGGGATGGGAGCCCAAAGGCCTCCCTGCCATACTCACATGGCGTCCCAGACACACACACAAACAGCCACAGCTACACAGACACAACTGTCCCTCACCACTCAGCCAGAAGGCAAATCACGGCCACACACAATCACCCACACACAGACACAGCTGATCCACAGTCACACTGGATCGCACAGCCTGGAAAACATTATCTTGAAACGCCACTGCATCCGGCCACACTGAAACATGATTGCACAGTCGCATGAATACATTCACTCAGGCACCCATACCGTCAGCCAGTGTCACAGCCTCTTGCACAGCATCATTGCTCCTGGCTGGTCTGGCCACTTACAGCCAGTTCCTTGACCACACAGCCATCACACACAGCTGCATGAACACAGGCAAATGCACGCACACCGACAGATGACGATGAAAACACAGCCATACAAAAATCTATGGGGTGCAGTCAAAGCAGTCCTTGGGGGGAAATTCATGGTGATACAGGCCAGCCTCAAGAAAACTAGAAAAATCTCGAATAAACAACCTATTATCTACAAATATTAGGTAAAGAGAACAAAATTAGATAAAAAGAACAAAATCTAAAGTCAGCACCAGCAAGGAAATAATGAAGATCAGAGAGGAAATAAATGGAGATCAAATGCAGGTACATGAAGACACCACACACACACATATATACACACATACAATCACTTTATGGCCACTACACATACACACACACATACACACACACACAATCACTTTATGGACACCACACACATACACACACAATCACTTTATGGACACCACACACACACACATACACACACACACACAATCACTTTATGGACACCACACACATATACACATCAGTTCAGTTCAGTTCAGTTGCTCAGTCGTGTCTGACTCTTTGCGACCCCATGAATCACAGAACGCCAGGCCTCCCTGTCCATCACCAAGTCCTGAAGTTCATTCAAACTCACTTCCATCAAGTCCGTGATGCCATCTAGCCATCTCATCCTCTGTCATCCCCTTCTCCTCCTGCCCCCAATCCCTCCCAGCATCAGAGTCTTTTCCAATGAGTGGCCAAAGTATTGGAGTTTCAGCTTCAGCATCAGTCCTTCCAATGAACACCCAGGACTGATCTCCTGTAGGATGGACTGGTTGGATCTCCTTGCAGTCCAAGGGACTCTCAAGAGTCTTCTCCAACACCACAGTTCAAAAGCATCAATTCTTCCATGCTCAGCCTTCTTCACAGTCCAACTCTCACATCCATACATGATTACTCGAAAAACCATAGCCGTGACTAGATGGACCTTTGTTGGCAAAGTAATATCTCTGCTTTTCAATATGCTATCTAGGTTGGTCATAACTTTCCTTCCAAGGAGTAAGCGTCTTTTAAATTTCATGGCTGCAGTCACCATCTGCAGTGATTCTGGAGCCCCCCAAAATAAAGTCTGACACTGTTTCCCCTGTTTCCCCATCTATTTCCCATGAAGTGATGGGACCAGATGCCATAATCTTAGTTTTCTGAATGTTGAGTTTTAAGCCAACTCTTTCACTCTCCACTTTCACTTTCATCAAGAGGCTTTTGAGTTCCTCTTCACTTTCTGCCATAAGGGTGGTGTCATCTGCATATCTGAGATTATTGATATTTCGCTAGAGTCGGACACGACTGAGCAACTTCACTTTCACTTTTCACTTTCATGCATTGGAGAAGCAAATGGCAACCCACTCCAGTGTTCTTGCCTGGAGAATCCCAGGGATGGGGGAGCCTGGTGGGCTGCCGTCTATGGGGTTGCACAGAGTCGGACATGACTGAAGCGACTTAGTAGCAGCAGCATTGATATTTCTCTCGGCAATCTTGATTCCAGCTTGTGCTTCTTCCAGCCCAGCGTTTCTCATGATGTACTCTGCATATAAGTTAAATAAGCAGGGTGACAATATACAGCCTTGATGTACTCTTTTTCCTATTTGGAACCAGTCTGTTGTTCCATGTCCAGTTCTAACTCTTGCTTCCTGACCTGCATATAGGTTTCTCAAGAGGCAGGTCAGGTGGTCTGGTATTCCCATCTCTTTCAGAATTTTCCACAGTTTATTGCGATCCACACAGTCAAAGGCTTTGGCATAGTCAATAAAGCAGAAATAGATGTTTTTCTGGAACTCTCTTGCTTTTTCGATGATCCAGCAGATGTTGGCAATTTGATCTCTGGTTCCTCTGCCTTTTCTAAAACCAGCTTGAACATCTGGAAGTTCACGGCTCATGTATTGCTGAAGCCTGGCTTGGAGAATTTTGAGCATTACTTTACTAGCGTGTGAGATAAGTGCAATTGTGCGGTAGTTTGAGCATTCTTTGGCATTGCATTTCTTTGGGATTGGAATGAAAACTGACCTTTTCCAGTCCTGTGGCCACTGCTGAGTTTTCCAAATTTGCTGGCATATTGAGTGCAGCATTTTCACAGCATCATCTTTCAGGATTTGAAAGAGCTCAACTGGAATTCCATCACCTCCACTAGCTTTGTTTGTAGTGATGCTTTCTAAGGCCTACTTGACTTCACATTCCAGGATGTCTGGCTCTAGGTGAGTGATCACACCATTGTGATTATCTGGGTCATGAAGCTCTTTTTTGTACAGTTCTTCTGTGTATTCTTGCCATCTCTTCATATACACATAGACAATCACATTATGGCCACTACACACACACACACACACACACACACAATCACTTTATGGACACCACACACATATACATATACACATAGACAATCACTTTATGGCCACTACACACACACACACACACACACACATAATCACTTTATGGACACCACACACATATACACACAGACAATCACTTTATGGCCAATACACACATACATATACACACGCAGTCACTTTATGGCCACTACACACACATATGTATACACACACGCAGTCACTTTACGGACACCCACTCAGCACTGACACGTCAGCCACAGGCACTTGGTCGCCTGGGCTTCCGCGGTCAGAAGGCACACAGGTACACTGCACCCAACTCCAGCGCATGTGAGCCCTAGACACACAGCCACAGCCTCCCACAGGCTCCCCGCGTCTCATCCATAGCCACAGGATCACAGTCCTCAGGGTCTCAGGGTCACAGGCAGTCACTCACCCGCAGCCTTATATGCAGTCACGTGGCTAGATACTCGAAGCCACACACACTCTCCCCAGTTAGACAGGCGCAGGCCCATCCCATTCACACCCCACCCGGGCACCAGGTGACCGCACCTCCTGCCAGGCGTCCAGCAGCATGACGTCATACTTGTCCAGGTCCTCTTGGCTGAAGAACACTACTTCTGTGAGGACCAGGGGGCCCGCCTGGCAGGAGCACTCAAACAGTCGTGGCTGAAAGTCGCACACATCCTCGGGGGGCCTGGCCAGCATGGCACAAGGCTGTGAGGGGCGCAGAGAGCCCTGGGCCTCTGGCAGCCTGGGCCAAGCCAGCCCTCCGCACAGCACCCCTCCACCACCCCTCCGGGGCTGGAACACAACGCCTCCTAGGGCAGGACGCGCTGGCCCTCCTCTGAGCTCCCCGATCCCAGGGTCTACTCCCAAAACGCCTGCCCTCCTCCAGGCCTCCATGTGTCAGTGGAGAAAGCTAGGTGATCTGTCTACCCACAGGCAGCCGAAGCACAAGCTGCCCCGTGAACTTCCCGGGGAAGGAGCACCGGGAAGGAGGGGGGAGCCGGCTGAGTATGGAGGTAGGGAGGGCAGGGAGGGCCCAGGGGAAGTCCTGCTCCCCCCGGAGGGAGAAGCCGCTGGCCCCACCCCGGGCTGGGAGCTCAGGAGCTGCGCCTCAGGCCGAAGGTGGGAGGAGTAGGAGGAGAGAAGCCAGACTGAGAGAAGGGACCGCAGAATGTAGGCGCTCAGGAGACAGTGGGGGGAATAGCCAGGTCCCGCACACACAGAGAGACCAGCACTCTGCTTCCAGAGCCCCGAGAGACCTCTGCCTTTCCTTATCCATTTACACACGACACGCACACTATTCTGGCACACTGCACACACGCTGTTTCCCCACATGTCCCATTACCCTGGGGACACCACCTCTGGGAAGTGCGGGGTTGGGGGACGGCGCTTTTGCCCTCGGGCCCTCTGCGTCCTGGATGGTCCAGGACGGGACCGTGCAGGGAGTACATTTCTCCAGCAGAGGGCGCCACTGCATCGCTCTCCCCAGCATCTTCCCGCTACAAGTCAGTGATGGGGAGAAGAGAGGGGTGGGCTCCTGGGCTCTGTCTAGTTCCCTGTGTGATTCGTAACTAATCACCCACCCTCTTGGGCCTCAGTTTCCTCCCCTCTTCCCAGCCTTGTCACCTCTTGTTGCTGCGGTAGGGCGCCCGGCCCCCCAGAGCCTCCCAGAAGTTGGGAGGCTCCTGACCCTCCAGCACTATCTCCATATCCTCCCTGCAGATGATGGTGACCACCGTCCGCGCCATCTCACGCTGGTCACCGCTGCAGCCCTGCAAGGCAGGAAGCTGGGTCAGGCCCTGCAGCGGGAGAGGGCCTCACCTCTAGCCCCTCAGCCCCCGCTAATGGGGGCCTGGGAGCAGGAGTCACGTGGGGCCTGGGCTCGCGGCCCAGCGTGAACAAGCGTCTCCCTTCCTCCCTGCCCCGCCCCCGCCCGCCCCCGGCTTCTGTCTCCTCAGGCGATCAAGGTCACAGGGACCCTCTCCAGGTCGGAGCACAGGATGGAGACCTCTAGACTTGCAGATCATTCAGGTTTTACGCTGAAGATCAGCTGAAGATCCCCAAGACACTTGGGGAGGGACCTGGTCCCTGAACGAGGCCGGAAGGAGAGGAGGTGGCCCCGGCCTGGCGTGGCTCTGACCTGTGGACGCCCCTGTCCACCTGTCACGTTATAACTTCCCCCAGGTTCCAGAAAGCACAGGTGGCTCTCCGCCGCCTCCCTCCTGGCCTGTCTGAGGCTGGGCTTGCAATCAGCCTCTGCTGAGGAGTGGACTTCCCTGGCCTGGTGCCCCTGCCCCGGGCGTGGGCTACCTTTCCAAACCAGAGGTAGCAGAGGTTGGCTGTCACCAGCAGGAAGACGTCGCTGGAGTTGAGGGCTGAGGCGCGGGCTGGCACCTCCATGGTCCGGGTGTTGTAGCTGTCGGTGCCTTGGATGTGGAAGAGGCTCACGGCGGGTGCTGGCTGCCCCTTCCTGCTGTGCCTGGGGTGCCCCTATGAGAGGACTGGGCCTCAGGCTGAGGTAAGGGGTCCTGGGCTGCCCCCTCTCCCAGGGCGGGGGCTGTACTGCATCAGCACCCAGGGCCCCCTCTTAAAGCTACCTCTATTTTCTGTTCTCTGTGAGTGTGTAGTGGGAAAAGCCCCTTAATCTGGAATAGGGCACTAGGCCCTTTCTAAATGGATCCCTCACCCCATCTCGGAGGGGTCAGAGCAAGGGTCCCCCAGGCTTTAAAGGTGGAGAGTGGAGAGCAGCTGGGTCTGTGTGTGACCCCAGACAAGGCCCCGGCTCCCCTTCTGTTCAGCTTCCTCACTGCGCCCCTGTTCTGTGGTTGGCTCTGGGGATGGGGGAGGAAACTGGGGCAGGCCGGGGTCACCCTCGGAGCGCCTGGGCCTCAGAGAAACACCAGGAAGCTGAGGGGCGGTAGGCTGGCCCCTGGCCTGCAGAGAAGGTGCTCAGCCTGGGCATGGAAAGGCCACAGGCACACCGAGGACTGGGGAAGCCGTGGCGGCGGCAGCAAGGTGAGCCCTACCTGGAAGATCACGAGCTGGCCCTGGAAGATGGCGAGGAAGTGGGGGGGCTCGCTGCCCATGGTCACGTGCTCCTGCACCAGGGCTCCACGGTACCACAGGTCCAGCTCCTCGGCATTGCCCCTCAGGGCGCTGATCTCATGTGCCGTGGCCTGGAGGCCCTGTGGGCGGGAGCGGTGAGGGCCCGCGCAGGTCACAGGCCCCGTCCTTGGCTCCTCCGCTTCAGGGCTTGAGGGTGCCCGCCACCCGACTCAGGCCGGCGCACCTGCCACAGGTACAGGACGTGCTGGACGAAGCCCATCCTCCGGTAGGTGTACAGGACAAGGTAGCAGCTGTCAGCGCACAACTGTCCGTGGCGCTTGGGGTCCACAGGCTGCCTGTGTGAATCCTGGATACACCATATCTGGGGAACAGGGGACCGACAGGCACGGGTGGTGCCTCCACCTAAACCAGCCCACCCACCTGTCCAGCCAGGAAGCTCTCCGCAGCCAGAGGCCGGCCGCACCTGTGCAGGCAAGGGGCTCCCTCCGAGGTGTGCACCCACCCCAGGCTCTGTGCTCCCCCCACAGACCCCTGGGGCCTACATCTGCGCCAGGCTGCTCGCAGCCAGGACTCTGAGTTGGTGTGGAGCACCTGCAACAAACAAGTAGGGAGGACTCCAGAGGCTGCCCCGGCTGCTTCAGGCCACCCCAGCCTGAGCCCACCAGCCACAGCCGAGCAAGGGCCAGACAGGTTCTGCACTGCTGATTGCTGCTCAGGCCAGGGGAGCAGAAGCTGGGTGGAAGCAAGGCCCAGGGGTTCTTGGAAAATTTTCCTTTTCTCAAGTGTCATTTAGAAAAGCAAAGCCTGTTCAAAGACTGAAAAGGAAACAGTCTGTCACACTTAGCATGATTTCTTTTTCCTGTGGGGAGCCAAGCCAGGGAGATCCTGGTCGAATCCTGGTCACCCACATGGGCAGTGAGTCCATGCTGAGATTCACCTGTAAAGTGAATCTGTAAAGTGTAAATCTTTTTCCACCTGTAAAGTGGGGGTAACAGTGCTCACTTTGATGTAGTAAGAAATAATATCGGGGCATCCTGAGGCCTGATAGCAGTCTCTGGAAAAGACCAGAGCACCCAGCATCCTGCTTCTTGCAGAAGAGGCTGACTCCCGTCCCATGCCTCCAGGAGCTGCACTCACCTGGCAGCCAGGCCTCCTGGCTTGAGTCCTCCCCTTGGCTGCCTGTTCCCCCACTGCTGGGGTGGGTGGGTCCCGTCCCTGCCTTGGTACTTGGGGTCTGGGCTACAGACCCCTCCTTCCTGCCTTCCTTGCCCTTATCTCCATTTTCCGCTGGTCTCTGCCTGGGTACCCCACCTCTCCCTGATTCCCTTTCTCCTCTCCTGGGCCTTCAGCCCTCCCGCCCTGCCCTACCCCCTCCTCCCTCTAGCTTCTGTCTTCTCCCTCCTCCCTCAGTCTCTCCCTGTCCTCCAACCTCTCATCCTCTCTCCCTGCTCCCCGTCCTCCTATTCTCAGCCTCCTCCCCGCTCATTGCCACTGTCCATCCATATCAGGGCAAAAGTTGGAGGGAACCTTGGAGAAACTGTATTTTCTCTGACCTTGGCCGACCTTGAGAACTAGCACCCCTCAAACAGGCCCACTGTCCTGTTCCCATCATCCCACAGCACCCGCACACCAGCCTGGGGGCCAGGTGGGACCACAGATTTAGCCCCATTTTAAAGACTTTAAAAAATGAGCCTTCTAAACAACTGAGTCCTGAAGACATTAAGGGCCCTGACCAGGGGTGACCCAGTAAGTCAAGAGGCAACCCTGCCCTATACAGAGCCTGGAAGTAGCCCCCAAACGCTGCATCTCCCAGGACGTCTGTCTGAGCCCAGACAGGGAGCTGACAGGGTGTGACTGTGTTGAAGGTTGGGTGTGGGGGTGTGATCATGTGTGATGTAGAGTTTGTACAGCTACATGTTTGCAACTGTGTACGTAACTGTGAATAAGTGCAGTGACAAAGGTGTATGTGTCTATAATATAATAGGTATGGTTGTGTCAAACATACGACAAAAGGGCACAATTAATTGTCCAGATGTTACTGTGCTGAGTGCCATGTTACCAGCAAGTGGCCACTGTGTGAGACAATACTATCACACACAGTATGAGCTGGCTCAGGGGCGGTGTGGGTATGTGTACACATGCCCCCGAGGGTCCCTGATTGTGTGCAGACGTGCACTAGGGCATACCTGCGACACTTTAGCAGCCACATGGTTCACCTGAAGACATCTTCACCCAGCCAAGCCAGTGCTCCTCACCTGCACGCTCCCAGAAGCGTCGTCCACCATCCTGAGCTGGGCGGCTAGCTCAGGCTGGCTGTGCAGCTTGCCCACGTCTAGCTTCACCTGAAGCAGTTTACCTGAGGGTGGGACAGAGGGTGTCTTGCCCCGCCCATCACACAAAAAGCCCCCTCCAGCCACACCCCTCACTCTTCTGGGCCCTGCCCTGCCCACTGCAGCTCGGAGCCCCGCCCCGCTCTCTGGCCACGCCCTCTCACCCATCCCACTAAGGTTCTTGTTCTTGCGCTGCTGCCCAGACCACGATCGGAAGAGCTGCTTGAACCCGGCCGACTCGGCGCCGTCGTCCATCACCTCCACGCTGGTGTAGCTCGGGTAGCCCTTGGCCTGGATGAAGTTCTGGGGCGGGAGTTGGGTGAGGCGTGTGGCCCAGGGGCCCACTGCTCCACTCTACCCCGCGGGAGCTGCGGGGCCAGCTGTGCACTGAGCAGCATTAATTAACTGAGCTCGTGACCCATATAAGGAGCTGGCTCTGACACTACCGATTTCTCCGAGGTCCCCAAGGACACGCAGGTTCCCCTTACTCCGGGCCTCCGGAAGGGCGGGCTATGACCACCCCTCAGACCCCAGGCAGAACCCTGCCTCCCTTCCTGGAAAAGGAAGGTGGGCCCAGTGCTGGAAAATCCTCAGACCTCAAGGTACAAGACCTTGTACCTCAAGACCACAAGCCTGTGGTACCCTAGAGAGGGGCCGTGTGTTCCCCTGGGATCTGTGGTCAGAGTGTGTCTCCTCCCTCAGATAGGGCAGTGGGTCTCCAGGCTCGGACCCCGGGACCGGGTTATATTCTCCTCCATCAGACAGGGCTCCAAGGGCACGAGGTATCCCCCTCCTGGCTCCAGGGCAGGACTACCCCTCCCTTTAGACCCCAGAACACAGATGTCCCCCATCCTCAGACCCCAGGGTGGCACAACGACCCTCTGAGACAGGGCCCCCAGCCTCACCAGAGCCCTCCTGAAGGCAGCCCCTCTCTCCTGGAGGCTGGCCCGGCGTCCCTGCCACACGTAGATCTTGAAGCCACCCTGATCCAGGATGTAGCAGTTCTGGGATCAGAAGTGGGGCTGGTCAGTATGTGGTCCGGAGTGGGCTGGAGTTATGGAGTGGATGGGGATGGCTGGGACCAAGCCTGCCTCACCTCCTCCTGAAGCAGGTCTTGGGTCAATGGGCAGGTCGACAACTCTTGGACCACCAGATCCTTGCTCTTCTGGCAGACTCTAGGGGACAGGCATGCAGATGTAGGCAGTTCAGCCCCTTCCTGGCCTGGTTCCACTCCAGCTGCCACCGCCCCTCCTGCCTCCAGAAGCAGAAGGCTTGGGGGCTGGGTTCTTCGCAGCCTTGCTATGAAGCCTTGGGCAGTGCCCTGGCCTTTTCAGGGCCCCAGTCGCCTTGTCTGTACAATGAGTTTCTCAGGAAGGCAGCCATGCTAGAGTACAGGCTGAGGCCAAGGTGCCTTATGGCCTGCTCCAGACAGCCAGGAGCCTTTCCTAGAGGCCTTCCTAGAGGCACCACGTGACTGCGGTAATGATGGACACACCCACCCTTGGGACACGCCCACTCCCAAGGCCTGCTCACTGGTAGAGGTGGACATTGGCCTTCTGCAGCTGATTCATCCTCTTGCTGGGCATGGCGGCGTGCAGGCTGCCCACTCTGCGGCCCAGCACAGCTTCCATGATCTCCATGAGGTCAGTGGCTTCAGCCTCATCATCCACCACGCTGACCTGTGCACGACCGCCACGCTCCCTGTCCCGGAGGCTGTGGGTCAGGAACAGGCCCTGCGGGACCAGAGCTGGAAGTCAGGGCCTCCCCAGCATGCCCTCTTCACCTCTCAGACATTCCAGCCCAGACCCTTCCTGTTATTGCTCAGCTCCCAGAGGTGGGGGGCCTGGGGAGGTACCTCCTGATCCTGGTATCCAGGGGTACCCCCAGTGTGGAATCTGGACTCAGCTTGTAGGTACTGCTCAGCTTCTTGGGCGGAGAGCCATGCCCACTTCTTGGGGTGGCTGGAGGATGGGCCCATGGAGGACCATCCCTCCCCCCAAGCCCTGCAGCCCTTTGTTCCTGGGGCAGACACTGACCCGCGCCTTCCTGGCCGCGCTGGCCTTGGGCCCATTCCACTGGATCATCATCCTCCCCAGGTCCAGCAGGAAGACATCACTATTGTTGAAGCTGTGCCAGGAGAGCTCCACCTGCGAGGGCCAGGGTCAGGGAAGAGACGGGGGGTCATACTACCTGGACCCTGGGAAGGCCCACAGCCAGCCCCTGCCCACGTGAGCATAGCTCAGGTGTGTCACTTGTGTGCAGCAAGCTGCATGTATGAGTGTGGTGTGGTGTGTGCGGTGTATGTGTGAGCTGTGTGTAGGCACGCATCGGTGTAAGCACATGAGACCTCAAGGGTCACTGTGTGGGTGTGGCTGGGTGCGTCTCTGGGTGTCTGTGACTCCAATATGCTTCCTTTCACAGGGTGTCCGTGACTGAATCTGGCACTTCTTGGCGCGTGTCCACAGCAGTGCGTGTGTACGTGGACACATGGATACAAGTGGGGCTCACGCATCTGCTTCTCCATGTGTGTAGCTGTGTGTGCTCCTGGGTGACAGTGCATGTGTGCCTGTGTAGGAGACAGTGTGTGATCTGGGGCTGAGGGCAATTATCACCCCAACAGAGGCACTTTTGAGAGGAAAAGTGGGGGCTCTGAATAATTATGGCAGGCTAACAGGCAAAACCTCGGGCTGCATGGTGGCCCTGCATGAGCCAGATGTTTGGTCACTGAATCAATGGGTGATACTGCATGAGCTGGGCGGGACTGTGTTGACAGTAATGTGCACAATTCGGGGCAGGTGTCAGACTCCTGACTGTTCACTACACTGGATGGCAGTAGACCATCTTGTTCTCACAAGATTAGTATTTTCCATCAATATCCTGACAGGAGTAAGGAGCACTCAGGTCTAATTTGCACAAAGGCTCTCAATAGGCCCAGTGGCTCTGGGGTAGCAGTGGGAGAGGCTGTGTGTACCTATGGGTGGCAATGAATATGTGTATGAGAGTGTGGGGCCGTGCACCTCCCCAGATCATCCTCTCTCTCATGGTGCTGCTTACCGGGGCCACCCAGGTGCATCATCTCGTCCGCCTCCCTGTCCTAGGTCTTAATGTGCTCCGGGACAGACGAGGAAACCAAGGGTCAGAGGAGATACGGCAGAGGTGGGGCTGGAAGCTGGGCTCTGCCTTCTCTCTCCTCATCAGGATAGGCCACCGCCCACATTCCCCTCACTGTCCCCACCACCCTCCACACCTCCCGACACTCCAGGACATGCAGTCCAGCTGAGTCCAAGGTCAGGCGGCATCCCTCGCAGCTCTCACCTCGGTGGCCGACACGTGCTTCCCCCCTCGGATGCGCAGCAGTCGCTGGATATTGTACACGTTGGTCTCCACATGCTTGAGGGCAGAGGCCAGGCCTCCCTTCCTGTAGCTGAGGAGAGCACAGGGTCCCACGTGAGACCACAGACTGCCACTCGGGCAGTGAGTGCAGACACGAACATGGGCACGCGCACATGTGGGGACACACATGTGCCTAACATGTATGTGCAAGTAGATATGAACACACGTGTGCAAGCATATGGGGGCAGGACTGTGCATGCGCTTATCCGTGTGTAGATATGTGGACACATGCATGTGCATATCCATGTATGCATGTGGGTATGTGTATCTATATCCGTGTGAGTATAGATGTGTATGCATGGAATTCACGTAACTGTGTATGTGTGTAGGTGGACATGAATACTCACTGATGTGTGCCCACCGGTAGGTGGACATATATGGGCTGGCATGTTTTCTGCATGTGCATGTATACATGTTGCATGCATTTATGTACACACTATTTACATGTATTTGATTCAACAGAATGATCGAATACTGGCAGTTTCCTGTGGTTCAATGCATTTGGTAATTAAAAACATGTTTGAAGCAATTTACAACAAAAGACATATTTATACTGGGCATGGTAACACAAAAGCGAACTCAAAACAAAACTGGGATCCACTCCTGGGTATACACCCAAGAGAAATGAAAAACAAATGTCCACACAAAGATTTATGTACAGTACTGGATGTGAGTAAACTTACTGCAGTAATCACTTCACAATACCTGCAAGTAAAACCATTGTGCTGTACGCCTTACACTGATAGAGTCCTGTATATCTCAGTAAAAATGGGGGCAAAAACTAGCCCAAAACTGTATGCCAATGTTCACAACAGTATTACCTGTAACAGCTAAAAAGTAGAAACAAGCCAAATATCCATTAAGTGGTGAAAACAAATAAAATGTGGTATAAGCACACACGGCATTGTCTAATTCTATTTAAGTAAAATGTCCAGAAGAGAGAAATCTAAACGGATGGAGGGAAGGGAGTATGGGAGGAAGTGGGGATGATGCTAAAGGGTAGGGGTATTCTTTGGGGGGTGACGAAAACGTTCTAAAACTGTGGTGATGGATCACATAAGTCTGTGGATATACTATAAATACTGAATTGTGTATTTTATATGGGTAGGTTGTATGGTATGATTTCTATATATTAAAAAAAAAAACACACAAAACAACTCCAACACACCCCACACGCTGTGATGAGGAAGCCAGTTGCCCCAGCTGCCAGCCACCGCACAGCTTCTGGCCCTATCAGCCCCCTGCCGGTCTCACTCACATGATTCCCGAGCGGAAGTAGCTTCGAAAACAAGCGGACTCGTGGCCTTGCACCTCGCGGTGCTGCACGGTGGCGCCGCCCAGCGCCTCCTTCAGATGCTGCAGGAAGGAGCCCGGCGCGCCCTGCGCCCCCGGTGCCGCCATCTTGCCGACCCAGTAGTGCAGGTCTTTGGGCACGCCCGGTGTGGCCTTCAGGCTCTGGGGGACCTAGGGCCCAAGAGTTTGTGTGTGTGTGGTAGGGGGCTGGGGTCCCAGGGGTGGGTGGGGTGGGCTGGGGCCCAAGGTGGAGGAGGTAGCAAGGGCTTTGGGGAGACTGGTCAGGTGCTTCCGCAGCTAAGAGAGGGAGAATGCGGAGGGGAGGGTAAAAAAGCCTCAAGGGCAGCAGCAGCCTCCTTGTGGGATGCGATTCTTGGGCTCCCAGCCTGCCTCTTCCCAGGGTGGAGCTTAATCTGCATCATCAGAGCCCCCAGTGGGCTGTGCCCCTCCCCCCGCCCAGTCCCCCAAAAGGCTCCTCAAGTGCTCACGTGCAGAACGACATAGCAGTGCTTCTCGAAGAAGTTCCCGTAAGCCGGCTCGGGGACCGGCACCATCTGCAGGTTCTGGGAGAGGAGGGTGCCTCCTGAGGACTCAGGAGAGCAACCATGACCCTCTGGGGTGGGAGAAGCCTAGTCTCAGAGACCCGAACACTCTCCCAGTTCTTCTGTTTGGTCGTGCTGCTCACCTCAATGATCCATATGTGGAGGTCCCTGTGACTCTCAATGTCAGGGAGGCCCCTCCTGGTGTCCATCCTAGATCAGGAGGGAGGGAGAGAGGAAACACAAGCCGGAGTCCTTAGGCTCAGGTTGCCCCCCTTGCCCCCCGGTCCTCTGGGCTCCAAGCAGGAGCTCTCCTCACCGACAGCTCTCCAAAGCCCCTTCGTCAGGGCCTGTGCCCCTTATGACGAGGGATGCATAAACACAAGTGCCAGAAAACCAGGACAGGTACTGCAGATGTCAGCACAGAGGCTTTGCAAACAGGGACCTAGCTTGTGGTCTGCGTTTGTGCTCTTGAAAAAAGGCTGAGCTTGGTAGACAACAGTAGGCTTTGAGTCTATGGACCACCTTTGCCAGACAGAGTTCAAAACAGACAGATGTAGGATCTGCAGCCAGAGACAGGCACTGTGGATGGTGATAGGCTTGCAGAGGGCGAGGGCTCTGCTCAGTAACAACAGGTGCTGCAGGCAGGGACAGGCTCTGCCAACAGGGACACGGCTCTTGAAGTAAGACAGAATCCTGTAGGCAAGATAGGCTCTGCACACAGGGCAAATAAATGAAGGTCTTTCAGACTGCTGCAAGGTGGCCGTGCAAAGAGACACAGCACCTGCAGAGAAAAGGCTCTGTGTACAAGCACAGGCTCTGCAAACAGGGACAGCTTCCTGAGACCCAAGAAAGGGATGGAACAGGCACAGGTTCTCCTGACAAAGATGAGTTCTGTTGACAGACACCACCTTTGAAAGGACGACCTGTGTGAAGAGACACAGACAGTACCTGGGGAAATTCAGACAGGCTGGGCAAACAAGCAAAGGCTGTGAATGCTGAGAAAGGCTCTGCGAACAGTCCTGGGTTCTGCTGGTATGGAGGAGCTTTTCAGAAATGGGAAAGGCTTTGCAAATCTTTGTGGGTGGGGATGAACTCTTAAGACAGGGACTTTTTGCAGAACGGACAGACTCTGCAGATATGAACAGGCACACAGATAGGCAAGGCTCTGCAAACAGGCACAGAGTTACCAGTCAGAGATGTGCTTCTCAGACAGAGGCAACTCTGAAACAGGCCAAAGTTCTCTAGGCGTGGTCAGGCTTAGTATGCAGGGACAGCCACGGGAAACAGCCTCAAATCCTGCACACGGGGAGATGGAAACAGGCTGGGCAAGCAGTCATGAGCTCTGCTGAGAGACTTAGGCTCTGTGAAAAGACACAGGCTCTGTAGACAAGGCCCCTAGAGACAGAGTCTTGGCAAACAGGAGAGGTCTTGTAAGCCCACACAGGCTCTGCAAACAGACGGCCTCTGTTAACAGTGACATCTTTAGAAAGGGCAGGATATGCTGAAAGGAGCCAGCTGGGAAATCAGCTCTGTGGGCCAGCACAGATGCTCCAGACGGGGACAAGATATTGAAACAGGGCTGGGTTCTGTAGAGAGCCCAGGTTCTGCAAACAGGGTCAGGCTTTAGAAAAGGATGAGTTCTAGAAACAGATAAAGACTCCATGAATAGGAACAGGTCCTGTTAAAAAGTACACATGCAATTATTAGGAATAGACCGTGCAGACTGACATGGGCTCTGCCAACAGGGATAGGCTCTACAGAAAGACAGAGGTGCTCACAGACACAGCGACCCCTGGTGGTGAGAACTCTTTGTAGGAGTAAAGCCTGCAGACAGAGTTTCTATCCAGGCAAGTTCAGATAGGCCGTGCAAATAGGCAAAGGCCCTGAAAAACACCCCAGACTGTACAAACAGGGCTCAGGTTCTGCAGACAGAACCTGGCTCTGAAAGAGGAAAAGACTCTGCGAGCAGGACACAATCTAGAGACAGAGATACTTCCTGCCAAGGGAACAGGTTCTGCTGACTCGGACAGGTGCGGAAAACAGACAAATCTTTGAAAACAAGGATAGTGTCTTTAGGCAGAAAGAAATGTCCCAGCCAAGCATGTAAGACCAGCTCTGTAGACAGAGAGGTTTGCATGCAGGGCAGCTTTTGCAATTAAAAAAAAAAAAATAAGTATCTTACCCATGAGGAAAGAGGGACAGACTGTTTAAAAAGACTCAGATTCTCCAAACAGGCTTAGGACAGAAAGAGGTTTGGCAGGGTAGATGAAGATTCTGCAAACCCAGGACAGACTCTGAACATACAGCCTGACTGTGAAGAAGGTGACAGACACTGCGGCAAGTAATAGGCTTAGCCAACACAAGCAGCTTGGGTAAATCAGGCCAAAACACTCTCACATTCTTGATACACAGCTGAACGCTTACAAACAAGCGATGCAAACAGACTGCAGACAGCCATTGGCTCTCCAAACAGCATCTTTGTTGTGCTCCATGGTTCCAAGTGGCACAGGAGAGAGGAGTGGAATGAGAAGGATCTGGGGATGAAGGGAGCTCTGGATTTTGTTGCCTGTCTGCAGGTGACTCTCAACGACCCCGGGCTTCCCTGCACCCCTCCTTCAGAAGCCCCTGCCTGAGATTTGGTCATTGCTTCACTGGTGGAAGTTCTTTTGACCTGTAAATCCCACCACCTGCAACTTTTCCTCCTTGCTGCTGCTTTGCCTCATAGATCCAGAAGTCCCTTCTTACTGAACTTCTCCCCTCTAGTGGTCCTGGTGTGGTGTTCACTCCTCTCCCTTCCTCTCCCTGCTCACCTCCAGCGTGTTATATCCCAGGAGGAACAGCCTTGACTCTGCATGACCAGGGGAAAGGAAGTGGCAGGGGATACAGAGTTACAGAATCAGAGGCATAGTGTGATGGGGGCCACCGAGAGCAGCCCACATTCCTTAGGTCTTTATCCAGGCCGGGCCCAGGCCCTGGTGAACTCACACCGGGAAACACCCAACCCTCTCAAAGAGGGCCAAGGCAGCTATGGATGTGTGTGGGGTGGGGAGGGGTGGGGGAGGGAGCTACCCAGGGGAACCGGGGGGTGGGGGGGAGGGGGGAGGGGGTTCTCGTGGGGCTAGAGCTGCCTCCTCATCCCGAGTTGGAGTCCCCGAGTGCTCATGGCCTGGTCTCCCTCACTAGAGTACAGGGTTCCGGGGCCAGGGGCTTCTCTTCTTATTTACTGCTGGCTCCCACTGCCTGACACCCTAAAGGTCCGCTGGCCCGTGACTGCGGAGGGGAAAGTGGATGGAGTCACCGTGCTCTCTCACTGCACCCGGAACTGCTGTGGCAGTGCCATGAGCGACGGCAGACGTGGTGACCGTGTGATGGTGGTCTCAGGCAAAGGGAAACACGCAGTGAGGTCAAGGGACAGGCATAGTGACGTTCGGCGGTGACGGGCGGCAGCAGTGACTACTGACAGCGACCAGGGCACGGGCAGGCAGTGACGAGAGGTACTGCCAGGAGCTGCAGCTGGGAAGCAGTGACAGAGGGACAGGAAGCCTGGCTGGCTCAGCAGAGGGGTCACCAGGGCTCCCTGTGGGGAGAAAGTGGGGACTGGGCTGGCTTTACCGTGGAGGGACAGCATTACCCTCGAGGGGCTCGCAGGGTGCTCTGATATCTAGTGCTAGCCTGGGGAGTCACACTCTCAGGCTCCCGGGGCCTGAGGCCTCATCCCATGTCACCTGTCTTCCACGTGCTGGGGGGTGGGGAAGGGGTGCTGGGGGTGGGGAAGGGGTGCAAAAAGGGTGGGGCCCTCCCCCCGCCAGCACCCTCCTCTTCTTCCCCCAGGCGGTCCCTTCCTCCCTAGAGTGCCCCTTCTGATCCACAGGCTCTTGCACCCAAGCATGTCCCCTCTTCCCCTTCCGTCACCCGCCCCGAGTGGGGACACATCCCCCCACTCGGTGCCCTCTCCTGCTGGAAGCCCCTTTCTCTTCCCTGGGGGCTCACTCTGTCCCCCCACAGCCCCCTTTCTCTCTCAGATGCCCAGTTCCTCCTCTGACTTGCTCTTCTCTCCTGCTGCCCCCTCCTTCCCTGAGTGCCCCCACCATCCCCCACGCATCCTCTCTCCCCAGCGCCCCTTCTCTCGTGACTCCCCCGCCCCACTGTGCATGCTTCTCCCTCCAGACGCCCCTATCGGTCCCCTGGGTTCTCCTCCGGTTCAGGTGCCCCCTTCTCTCCCTGGGGCCCCCTCCCTTCCCGGGGTCTCTTCATCCCCCCCTTCCCCCTTCCCCCGGGGTGTGAACTTCCTCCTCCTGAGGTACCTGTGAAGGGGCGGGCTCCGAGGTCACTTTGCCTGACTTCCAGGAAGCGAGGAGGGGCGCTGCCTGCTGGAGTGGGAGGAGGGGGGATGGCCCGGGGCCCCCAGGGTATGGACTCTGGGAGACAGACACCCCTATCCCGTAGAAAATCCGCCACTTTCTCTCCCCACCCCCACCCCCGCCCCCAACCCCGCTCCACCCAGAGCTGCTCTGGTTGCAGCCTCCCGGCCCCCGCCAGTGTTCTCACCTGCTGGTTGGCTCCGCTGCCTCCCCAGCTCTGTCAGGCCCCTGGGCAACCCTGGGCCCAGTGACCCCACGTGGTACGCTCCTGATTCGGAGCAGCCCTCCCACCCTGGCCCCGGGAGTCTCTTCCCCCCCCAGCCTACCTGCTGGAAACTGCTCCTGCCTTCACCCTGCCTGTGGGCAGTGCTGGGCTTGGCATGGGGCCCGGCTCTGCCCATTGCCACTGTAACTCAATCCCTGTCCCCGCCTGGCCCAGCAGAACATACCTCAGCGCTTGGCGGGCGCTGGCATTTATGCTGAGTCAGTCACTTAGTCACTCAACAAATATTGACCCAGCTCTCTGAGAGGGGCCAGCCCTGTCCCCAGGGCCACAGCTGGACTGGTGGGCAGAGAAAGCAGGGGGTGGAGGCCTGGGCTGTGCTGAGATGTAGGCTGTGGAAGCCACTGTGACTTCCCTTCTGACAGCCCTTGATCCCTGACCTCCAGGAGGCCAGGCCACCCCAGGAAACTTTAGGAGGAAGCAAGACCAAGGCTATTTATTGCAGGATGGGTTGGCAATCTGGCTCTGTGAGACCCAGGCCACTTCAGAAGGTGGAGGAAGGGGGCCAGGGCTCCCTCCTGCACCTCCACTATCCTTCACAGCCTAAGTTGGGCTCACTGCCCGGCACAGCCTTCCCCAGGGAGCCCTGATACCCATCGTGGGAGAGGCCAGTCCAGCCCTTGCTAGGGCTGCCCCTTCCTTTCCTTCCTGATTGTGGGATGGGGGAGGAGCTGGAAATAGAGCCTTCCAGAAACTCCAGGGTCACCATGGCCTCAGTCCCAGCCACGTGCAGCCAGTGTGGACTCCCCTTCCAATGCAGAAACACTGCTGAAAGCTGCCACTGACCCCAAGACCCTTTCTCCACATTCAGCGCTCACTGCCACTGCTCCCTGTCACAAGTTGAGGCAACTCCAGGAAATCTAGGTCCAACTGTGCCTGGGAGGACGTACTGCCAGTGCGTGACTGTTTAACAGATAGAGTTACTGGGCCCCTGTGTATGAATGGAGGCCTGTGTCACAGGGCACTTGGCCAGTACCTGTGTGTGTCTGACCTGTGTGTGGGAGAATGCCTTTTTGAGCCTCCGTTCCCTTCTGGGACCTGTGCCTGCACAGTGCATGCCTGTGTGAGTGTGGCTCTGCCTACCTGAGCACCTGTTTCCTGGCTCCTTTTGTCCGGTGTCCAGCGAAATGCTGTGCACTCACTTCTCCCCATCTCATCTCAACTTCTCTGCTCATTCTGGTTGGTCTTTGTTCCTCATTCCCTGGAAATGTTTCTTTCCTAGGTGCCAGAGTCCGAAAGCTGGGGGTTGACTCCGTCTTCACCTTACCACCGCCCGCTACAGCCAGAGACTTGCTGACCACCCCTTCCCCTTGAATCAGCCCCCAGCCCAAGTTTTTTCCCCACTGCACTGGCTGCTCCACAGTCTCCTTTGGGGCCTTTCAGTGTCAGCAGGCGCAGAGCTCAGGCCTCCGCTCTTGTCATCTTTCTAGTTTCTTCCCAAGTTCCAGTCCCCAGGCTTTAAACACCATGGAAACGCCAGTGTCCCTTCTGACCCCGACTCCCACTATTCCCAACCTCCCTCAGCCTCCATCCATCTCCTTCATCTGGTCACGTTTCTTCTGGCATGTCTGCCTTCACGCTTGACATCCATGTCAGGCCTTGTTCAGATCTACCTCCTCACAGCCTCTGAAAAGGGCACAAACATCTAGCTGGTTGCTCCAGGCCCCAAACCTGGGAGCCATCCCAAGTTCCTTTTCTTCGCTCACACCCACCAGGCTGGCCAGTGGTTGGTTCATCTGGGCTCCTGGGCCTGGCTAGCCCGCTCTGGAAGGCAGCCTCTCACACTAGTTGGTACCATGAGCTCCTGCATCAGTCTGTCTGGCCCCTATGTCCATCTTCCCACCATAGCCAGAGAGATGGTTCAGCCATACATCAGATCATGCCACTCCCCTGCTTCAGATCTTCCACTGGCATCCCTAAAATAATATCCCCGGTTGCCTGTCCCTTTGGCTGCATCTCCTATCTCTCGCCCCAGTTCTATGTTCCAAACAGAATTCCTGTGTCTCTTAAGATGCGAACCTCATTCTAGGCTCTGGATCTTTGCACTTGTTTCTTTTGCCTATAGGCCTTTCTCCTTGATCTGCCCGTGGTTCCTTTTCCACATTCTGGACTCAACCAATATGACACCTCCTTCCATGCCTGTTGTAGGCAGGGTAGGACACCCAACCTGGCACCATGCAGCCTCAGCGGCTTAGTTGGGGGAGGCACAAGGACCTCTCCAAGACCCCTCCCTTTAGAAATTTCTGGGTCTCTGGGACCTAGAAGAACTTGGGTGGGCATAACTGCCCTACTCCAGTACAGCCTCCCCTGTAACCTGTGAGCCTGGGCCCAGAGAGATGGCAGTGGGCCCAGGGCCTGGCTGGGGCCTAGATGAGCAGCACTGTTTTGTGTCTGGGGTGGACAAGCTCCATGGGATCAGGCCCTTGACACACAGAGAGAACACCGAGGCCCTGAGCAGTGCTCACAGGCAGCTAGTATGCTACGAGGAGGCGGTACCGGCCTCTCTCTTCCTCCTGCTCAAGGAGGGGTCTCTGCCACCTTCTCCTCCTGTTCGGCCACCCTCCCACGCATCTGGGTTTGCAGTCTGAAGGACACTGAGCCTGGTTTGCCTTGGCCAGCACCGCTCTGGCCTTGACTGCCTCCGCTCTCGCCCTGCAGGGTCCGAGGGTTCTCAGCGGTATGCGGTGCTCCCGCCCCTCTCCCTGAGCTTATCTCGGAAGGCCCAGCCCGCCAGCTCTGCTTCAATGTTGACTTAGGCCTAGGGGCGGGGAAGGCGGCGATGGAGGCCGGCCCGCTCCAGGTTCGCCCCCCTAGGTTACCTGCTCTCTGGTTCCCCGCTCCTGGTCCTGGGGCCCCAGGCCTCATCTGAGTCCCTCCCACACAGATGCAAGATGTCACCTCTTCTGTGGACCAAGTCCCACGGAGGTGGGGGGGGGGGCGGTGCGCCCCCTGGAGAGCGTACGGTACCTACACCCAGGATGGGGCGGCCTAACTCGGGTCCTGGGTCCCACGGTCTGGACATGTCCGGTCCCACGCCCTTGAGGAGAGCAGCCTTGGGTCCACGTGGGGCCCCTCCTCCTGATCCCCGCCCCCCCAACCTGGCTGCAGGCCACGGAAGAGCAGTGACAGGGTCCCCGGCCACGGGGGCGCGCATGGTCGGAGCGCGACTCCCCGCGGGCGCCATGGGAACCTCCAGGGCCGGAGGAGATGGAGCTAGCCCTGTGCCCGCGGGGCCATCACTCCATCGGGCCGTGTGGAGGAGTGTCCAAGCCTGATGGCAGCCCAGAGAACAGGCCTAGGTTCCTGAGAACCAGAAGGGCTGCTGTCTTGCGTCTCAACGGTGGGGGAAGTCTGGCCCTGCCCTGTGGGAGCACCCACGCCAGTTAGACATATGAGGGGCCGGGAAGGTGCCATCCCTCACCACTCCTCTGGCCAGGTGAGGTGTTGCTGGTGACCTGCCTGGCCCACTGCTCCGATGTGAAGTGGGGTAGCCACTCTGCTCCCCACCTCAGTATAAAAGCAGGGAGCTATCAACTAGGTGGGGCTCTTACTGGGGCTCCTTCCTCATCCCTGCCTTGGGAAAGGCTCCCAATGTATCGTGTTTTCTGTGTACTTTTCTTGGTTTCCTGAATTTTTTTTTTGGCAATGAACACACGCTTTATCTTTCAGATAGAACAATGCATTCCTCCTAAGCCCTGCCCATAGCTCGTCTGCCATACCTGGGTGTCAGGCCTGGAACAGTTTGGGGTGACTTTTCCTCCACAACTAGTTGGAGTGGGGGTTCTCAGTTCTGGTAGATGACCTTTGAGTCATCTAGGCACTTAAAAACAGAATGTCCACCCTCAGAGACCGAGGTTTAAATGGTCTGGGGTGGACTTAAGGATCTGTATTTTTAAGGGCCCTCAGGTGATTCTAATGGGCAGCCAGAACAGGATCACTGAGCAAGGAGAGGGCACTGGGAAAAGAGCGGTGTGGAGTGGAACACCCAGAGCCCACGTAGCCTGCTCCTGAAGGCCTGAGGGTCCAGCGTGTTCCCCTTGCAAATCAGGCTGATGGCCATGCCAGTTGGTGGCTCATGGGCCTTGAGCAGCCTGTTGATCCCCGGGCAGCCCTGGCACAGATGTGTGCCACTCCAACATCTCAGGTTACACAGACTGTGTGGCTAGCCTCCTATGCAACCCGGTGGCTAGACAGTCGGTAAGCCCAGCGACTGTCTTCTTTCCCAGCCACTCCTCCCCCACCCTCCTCGGCTTCTTGCCCTGGTCTTACGATAGAGAGGTGATAGGTGCTCAAATAAGAAAACATCAGCAGGTCAAGGCTCAGTATGCCAGGTCCCAAGCGAGTGACCTCGTGATGACCTGTTCCCTTCTTGCCTATTCAGGGGACCTGTGGACACTCCCTGGGACACCCCGGCTTCAGGGGCAGCCGCAGTTCTCAACCTTTTGTTTGCCTGTATGCAAAGGTGGGGGCGTGGGGACAATGCCAGAGAAGGCAAGGGGACACAGCCTAGGAATCCAGAACCAGGGAGGCAGCTGGGCTGTCCTGGCTGGCTAGGTGCTCTACAGTGGGGAGGGCACCTAGGGGCCTGGCACAGACTATCTGTGGGGGGTATGGGCTTGTCTCTGAGTAAACACGAAGTTTCCTGGGCTGACACACACACTGTGCCCTGGGTTTAGATGAACAGACATGCCTGGTAGAACCCTGTATTCCTGTGACAGGACTTCAAAGCATTGTCTCCCAGGCCTCGGTTTTCTCATCCACAGAATGAGGATAAGGCCTGTCTACTGAGACTGTTGACCCTAGTGTTTTTTTGCTATCTGAATTAGCTATCTTTATGAAGAGACAGTCCTGAGAGTGGCGAGGCTCTGCCCAGGGCTCTGCCTGTACTTCCTAGTGTGTGTGTGGAGGGGGTGAGGGGGCACCCTTGCAGCCCCTTACTTTCCTGCATAGAGGGGCTGGGTTGAGGGCCGTGTTTCCTGGATGTCCCAGTGAGAGAAACTGTCTTGGGTATCCTTATTCTCTTCCTGGTCCTTTGCCGTGCTTCACCTGGTCACCAGAGCATCTCAGCTAGGGTACGCAAGGGCTGTGGGTTTAGGTACCACAATGCCTGTGGCTCTGAGGGGGCGGGGTGGGGGGTGTGGTTTCCTCAGGCTGAACTTGGAATCCTTGGGGGAGGATGGTGGGCCAGATTGCTTCTGTCTGGTCGTAACCCTGGGCAGAGTGGTTATCTAGCTCCCTTGGAGTCAAGGTCCACAGCTCTTGAGATCTTGGCTGTCCTGCTCTCATTGGCCCCTGCTCTTCAGAGACCCAAGGAGCTGGTGTGAGGCTGTGCAGCTGGGAGAGAACAGATAACACAGTGAGGAGAGGCTCTAAGAAGCAGTCCACCCACAGGAGAGTGCGGTTTCACGTATTTATTTTTGGCAGGAAGGAAATCATTGCAAACCTCTTCACTGACAACGCTCGCCCCTGGAAACGTGCACATTCCACATGTAGTATTTCCCCAGTGATGTTTATCACATTCAAATGTCCAACAGAAATCCATGACTACCCAGACACCAGCATCTCCACCCCTTGAGCAGGGGTGTTAGAAGCTCTCTGGAGAATGAACAGCAGCAGACACCATCAGATTTACAGTAAAATAGGAACAGAGGCAGCCAGTGGACTGTGCACAGGTAAAGGCAAGCACTTCAAACCATCCATTCTTCTCGAACCCTGGCGGGCCAGCCGTCCATCACAGCACCTTTAAAGGCAGAGGCACAAACATCACTAGTGTTTGACCATAGGGCTGCGTGGTTCTGGGTTTCATGAGAAAGCCATCTTGAATGCACAGGGCTGTAGAATGTTGCCAGGTTCTAGACTTACAGACTTCCTTTTCATCCCATGCGTTCACACGCTGCAACCATGACAAGTCAGTGTCACTATGGCATCCTCCTGTCTCCAAGATCATCTCAGCAAGATGGCACCACGTCAGAGGAGCTTCCCCACCAGCCGTCAGCTACGACGGGTGGTGTTTCTTTTTAGGATACAGATGCATTGCTTACAGCTAATGAGTGAGACCATGGACCAACATGTGGGATTCCAGAGCAATGGAAGACAGAGCAGTAACCACCTCCACTGTGCCTGGGCGCCTCCACTCGAGGCCCAGCCAGAGTCCATGACCCATGGTATCCTGTTCCAGATATTAAAGTGAAAAATAATTGTCCAGGAGACTCTATTTTAACCTGGTACCAAAAGGACCATGGAAACTCAGGAGGTCAGATTTTTCATTTGGCTAAAGAGTTGGGGGTGTTTTGGTAACATGGGAAGTATATGGCACAGAGATAGGTTTCCTTAGGTTTTAAAGCCCACAATCTCATAAAAGGTAATAAGTAAAAACAATACCCGTATTTACCTTAAAAACATAAACCCCAAACATTCATCTCATTTCTTGGCCTTATGTTAGAATTCTATTGCTTCATTTACATGTAGATGATTAAAAATATATATATCAATATAGATATTTTGATTATATACATAAAGCAGAATCAAGGGTTAAAATAAGAACGGAATTTTGGAGTGGGGTCGAATAAGGTGCACAGAATCCAGAACTCCCCGGAGGGCCTGCTGCCCTCCTGAGACATTCTGTGTCTGTGCTGGCAGGAACTGGGCTCCACCCCCGCCAGCTCTGCACTGGCCCAGTGCTGTGGCACTCACGGCCTCGGGAATGACCAGGTGAAGGATCTGGCTCAAGCCTGCCAAGTGTCTTCACTCCATCAGAAGTGGGGCACGATTCCTAGGTTTGATGCCCCTGTAATATTCTACAATTTCCTCGCTGCCCGCTAGTCCAAGTAAGACCATGCGATGCCAACAAAGCAGGGAGCACAGGTGAGGGGCCTAAGGCTCTCATCAGGACCGACTTCTGGGTGGATGTCAACACGTGACAGACACTTGACTGCAACATTCAAGACATTTAAGGCAGTGGGTTCATTTAATGACTAGTTTTCTGAATCAAGGTGTATGGCATGTGCAGACCTGCCATATAACTGTCATTTTCTGTGGTCACACTGAGCAAGGGGCTGTTTCTGTGTTAACTGGCGTGTGGATGACTGGAACGCTCAGAGTGTGGGGAGACCTGGTTTCCCCTAAATACTTACTTCTCTCCTGAAAGCACGGCAGTCCGCAGACCAAAGTGCTGTTGGGAGGATGTGATTGGCAGCTGGCTTCACTATTTTGTGAATGAAAGCAGAAAAGAAATTTTACTTTGACACCGCCCCCCCCCCACCCCGACTGTTTTCCAATCTTCATGGTGCCAGTGGCTCCCACCAGAACTCCAGCCTGACCCATAGAGGACTAAGGCAACGGTGCCAGCATGAAAGGGTTCTTTTTAATTATCTTTAAGAGCAATACTTTATATAGACCATCTTACTATCAAACGAGGATCATGGCACTGCTTAAGAGATCTCACTGGAAAAGGCTGCAAAAGGAGCCCCAGCTCAGGGAGGGGGCCCTTTCTTTCCCTGGCTCTGGGTAATGGGTCCCACATCCAGATGCGTCTCCCCCACCCTCAGCTCAGAAACAGGCTGTGCTTCAAAAGAGAAGCCCAAGAAATGGACTTGGGCTGCATCAGCGTGGTGGCGGCTTGAGGCCACAGGTTCTCCTGAGAGAACACTCAGCTTAGCACAAGCTCTGAGGCTGCCTGCAGTTTGAAAAGGACGCCACACCGATAAGGTGCGCCGGCCCTTTGGTCTTTGTTCCCTTCTGAACCTGTGCGGTGGGCACCAGAGAAGGAACGAAGTCCGCAGTCCTCAGTGGGGTGGGACACCTAGGTTTCTGACCCTGTCCAAGTCTGCAGCTTAGCAGTGAGCAGATTCTGAGCGTAGGCACAGTGGCAAAGAACAGTGTAACAGCCGCTGGTCAATTCCATTTGGTGGCAGCGCGGTAGCAGCAAAGAAAATTCCCGAACAGCTCCATGGGTATCCAGCTTTTGAAAAGGACAGATTTAAAATAAACCAATGAACAGAATTCCTTTTTTAACTATCCAAGGGTTTTAGAGTTTTCTGTAACTGCTCTACCCCCAACGACAACAATAACCAAACCAAAAACATACAGAAGTATGGCAGTCGTGTGGAAGCAGAAGTGACATGATGCCACTTTTCAAGGGGAAAAATGTGACCTCAAGACAAATCTGTCACCATCAGAAATAATACGGAGAATACAAAAGGATCTATCATTGCCTAAAGCGTTGAGCCACACGATTGTGGATACATTCCAAACTGGGTCAGAAATGAAGAAACACACTGATACAGTCACAGGATCTCCTTGTGGGAGCCTGGCCCTGAGGCATGCCACAGGTGGTCAGGGCAGCGCGCCTGTTGGGAGACAGGCTCCTGTGACTCACCCCATCCCCTGCCACCCGCCCCCCTCCCACCTCCCAGGTTTTAGAAAATTGTCATATTCATCTTCTTAGAGAATCTAAGACAATAAAAGACTAAAAGATGTCTGGAAATATGTCGCATAGAAAAATTAACTCTCAGCTTAAAATAACATTCAAAAAGGCACTTCATCCTGTAGGAAAAGATTCTGAGTTGGGTCAGCTCCTCTGAGCTGGGGTAGAAGGGGACAGGCTGTCTGCTTGGAGGGGAGGACAGTTGTAAAAGGAAGTCTGATAGATACCAAGCTTTTTTTTTTTTCCCATTTTTTTCCTTTTTGGTATGTTTTAAGAAAAGCAAATCCAGTAAAATGCATGTCCCTTTATGAAATTCATTAAAAGAGTTCATTTTAAAATAGTTGTTTCTGTTCTTAAAAAAGAAATCAGGTAGGTATGGCCACATTCGCCCCGTGGCCTGGAGCACGGCGTGTCCTCACTCTCAGCTCCCGGGGGAGCGGAGGCCAGGCGGGTCCCGAGGCTGAGGTTCCAGGGTGCGCAGGCAGGAGGCGGGCGGAGGCCGGGGCTACCTACTGCAGAGTCTATGCAGCATGCTGTACACGTCGTCCTCCTGGCTCAGGCCCTCGAAGAAGGGGATGAGGTCCAGCAGTTCCGTGTCCGTCATGTCGTCGAACCAGGACTGCACAGGCACCTGGAAGACAGTGCGTGCAGTGGGCAGCAGAGCTGACTCAGGCCTGGGGGCCGCATCCAGCCTGACTGGTCCCCACACCTCAGTGTTTCAAGATCACCAGCACCATCTTCTTTCTTCTCCCGTCCCAGCTAAAATCAACCTGAATCTATCTGGTTCGGGAGGTGGTTCAGGAAGGCAAAGTTAAGTGTATCCAGTTGGCATGCACTTTCCTGTTTTGTTTTCCTGCTGCATAAAAGGTAGCCAGAACGCAGAATATATAACTACCTTGCGTGTGTGCATACTAAGTTGCTTCAGTCTTCCCGACTCTTTGCGACCCTATGGACTGTAGCCTGCCAGGTTCCTCTGTCCATCAAACACTCTTTCTATTGCATCAAACCACTCCTTGCACCTCAGAGCACTTGCAGTCAGAGGTCACCGATCAGCCACTGACATCTTTGAAGAGAGTAGCCGAGGGCTTCTACTTAGTGTCACTGCACAGCATGGAGATGTGGATTATTGCCTCCCATGCTTCGCAGAGTTCAGTTAAAAGGGCAAGTATAACATCTCAGGACATTCTGAGCCACAGAAAAAGAGAGTCTACTTCAGTTTTAGATAGAGAGGTGGGGAGGGCTGCTAGAAGGTGGTAGCAAGAGGTGCAAAGAAGAGACATAAAAACAAATTCGGGGAAGCCAAAAATGTTTTTAAAACTAAGATTTTTGACCCTTTTACAAATCTAAAGACTGTTTAGAAATGTAATAGTTCATTGGTGGTTGTGGTTTAGTCGGTAAGTTGCGTCCAATTCTTTGCGACCCCATGGACTGTAGCCCTCCAGACTCCTCTGCCCACGCGATTCTCCAGGCAAGAATACCGGAGCGGGTTGCTATTTCCTTTTCTAGGGGATCTGCCCGACCTAGGAATCGAATCTGCATCTCTTGCATTGCTGGTGGATTCTTTACTGACTGAGCCACCAGGGAAGCCAACAGTTGATTATGTAATTAAAAAAAAAAAAATCAACAAGCTAAGGAGTAAGCAAAAAATGACTACTCCTAGGGGAAGGGATGGGAATAGGGGAGAGGGCAGGAATGGACACAAGATTTCTCTGAATGTATCTTTGTTGACAGTTTTGTTTTTAATTTTTAAAAAAATTTTGGCCGCACAGCGAGTCGTGCAGAATCTTCATTCACCGAGCAGGGATCAAATCCAAACCTTCCTATGGTGCAAGCGCTTGTGAGTGCTAGCCACTAGCCTGCCAAGGGAGAACCTTTGGTGACAGTTTTGATGCTAAACCATGTAAATGTGTTCCATGACTGAAATGAAATTAAATCAGTCAGGAAAAAAAGCAACAAAAAAATGAACCTTCATGTATATAAGTTTGGTGACATAACCATAGAAAGGATTATTTCAGGTGATTTTGAAACATAGTTTTCTGTTTGTACAATTGCTCAAAAAAATTCCTAAATGCATTCAATTGTTTTATTGTTAGTAATAATATTAAAACAATGCAATTTTGAAACTGTTAAAACTACACTATAGGATGAATCAAATCTGTAATGATGTTAATAAGGAATCATGAGTTTCAGTGTAAGAGGAGACATAAATACAAAAACAAAAGGAAATTAAATAAAAACTGTTACAATTGAATTGGAAAAACCATTGTGAATTTATGATTTTGTCCTCATTCTATAAATAAAAATAAGTGTATTTTAGCTCTGTCCAGTAGAAAGGACTGGAAGCAAAGGACATCCTAGTAACAATGAGAATCCACCCAAACTGTGGTCTCTAAATACCATTTTCACTCACAGGAACCAGGTTGCATAGAAAAATGGCTGATTACAGGGCTGGGGCAAGAAATGGACAAGATGAGCTTGGAGTATCTTGTTGGGCCAGAAAGCAGGAAGTGATCAAAGACTATTGTTATTTGAAGGAGCATCCACTGGCTATAGGTGAACATTTGAGCATAAAAAGGATAATAGATTAAACTATAACATAAAAAAATCCATAGCTTCATAATGGTACCTAAAAAAATTGGTTACTTCTAGAGATTGCTAGAGCACCATCTCATAACTCTCAAAACAGAAAAAATAAAGAAAAAGAACCAAGACTTTACTCTGATTTCCCTATTCAAACTGAATTGTAGGGTAATCAAGTAATCAATGAGAGTAAATTCAATTAAAAAAAAAAAAGAATTCTAGCCAATAGATGTAGAAAGAATGATAGAGTTTAGAAATTACCATTTTGTAATTTCTAATAAAACACTGGATGTAGGCAAAGATCATCAACAACTGCTCACGTTTTTAGGTGAAAAGTCAATTCAAAAATTGAAAATGGATGGATCAGGCTGATAACACCTGAATCCAAAGGGCAATTAAAAATCTTTAAAAGTGGGACAATCTGATGTTATATGCCTCCTGATGTGACGTCACAGTAAGAACACAATACCGAAGCAATGGATGTACCTACCTTGTTTGGATTCTGATTCAAACAATCCAAATAAAAGAAAATATTTCTAGATGATAGGGAAAAGATGAATACAGACTGGATATTAGTGATAATATCAAGAAACTGCTAGTATTATCAGACATGATAATGGGATTAGGATTTATTTTTTTGGTGGTGGTAGGAGGGGCTGTGCTGCATGGCCTGTGGGATCTTAGTTCCCTGACCAGGGATTGAACTCGTGCCCCCTACAACGGAAGCACAGAGTCCTAACCACTGGACCGCCAGGGAAGTGCCTGGAATTGAGATGATAAAAAGAATCCTTATCTGTTAGACACATTAGAAAATGCATTATGTTGAATTTAACTCATCAAAAGGAGCATACTTTAATATATTTTGAATGTTTGTTCAGTTAATGATTATATACTAAGTGAACCTAGTTTGAACTCGGTTTTTGGTTATAAGAGGAGCAACATAGTTATGGTCTCAAGGAAAAGATGCTGTATGGGCTTTCATTGAGACTGGGAAGCCTGGGCTTGGGAGAAGCATCCTCTCCAGGGCCTGAGCTGAAGTCTGGTGTGGCGGCCACTGTGGAAGGGTGAGCAGTCTCCAGTAGGGCTGACCTTGCCTCCTGGAAATGAAGGGCCAGCGGCAGGAGGGCGCCTCTCCTGTTCTGAGATGTGCTGCACCCAGAGACTTGGCACTGGGAGCTGCCACGCTCCGGGGAGTTTTATGTAGGAAATGTTCCCATTGTCTACTTTTTAAACATCATTAGGAGGTGGTAAAGCCTGGTAGTCTCATTTGAAAACCTCACTAAAGTGTTTTATTCATTCTTAATACTTCTGTTGAAGAGGTCACCCAGACCTTCTGAATTTACAGGGGTCACGAAGTCCTGGGCAATAGCCAGATCCAGGAGGCCGGACAAAAACCTTCTCAGTCATGATCCCAAAGATGCTGAGAAGATACAGGCTCACTGAGCACTTACCCAACACAAGCACTGCCACACTTGATCCTCCAACAATCCCATGAATCAGCATGCCTAGAATGCCCATTTGACAGAGAGGGCAACTTTGGCAGAGAGGCTCAGTGAGCATAAATAACAGTCAATGTCATGTAACTGCTCAATGCAAAGCTGGGATTTCACTAAGGAAAGGGCCACGAAACCCCTGCACAGGTGCTTGAAGGTACAGAAGTGGCAAGAGAGCTTAGCTGGAGCCCTGAGTCCCTTTGGTCTGGGGCTACTTACTGCATTCTCAGGATGGAAGATGTAGGAGGCAGGAGAATTGTCCACGATGATCACTTTGCTCAGCTCCCGCCCAAGGCGACTCAGGTCTTTCACATAGTTCCCACGATGGAAAACACACGATTCCCGGAAGAGCCGGGCCCGGAACACACCCCAGCGGTCCAGCAGGTCGGCCACAGGGTCTGCGTACTGGGAAGCGGGTGTCATGGTGAAGGCTGGGGGCCTGGAAGAGCTCAGGAGCCCTGACCTCCTGCAGCGAGAGCCACACTACTCTTCTAAAAAGGGACTTACAGAACTGCAGATGTTTCAAGATCCTGGGTATTTCCCTGACACCCTGGATTCTTCCATTTCTCTCACTTCTCATATCGAATCCATCAGAAATTCCTGTCAGTTTCCTCTCCAAAAATATCTCGAATCCACCCATATCTCTCTGTTTATACTGTCACTCCCTTGTCCGGGCCTCTGTAATCTCTGGCCTGCAGAGGAGCCTCCCTTTTCCCCTGGGGCCTCCTTTCCACTCACTCACTCACCTTGCAGCTGTCAGAACGGCCGCTGGAAAACACCCGTCAGACCCTGCGCTGGCTTCCTGCCACACTTGGAATGAAGCCCCACGTCCCTGCCAGATCCCACATGGCTGCAGCTGCCTCTCAGCTCCACCTCAAGTCACTTGAGCCACGCTGGCTTTGCACATGGTCGGGACCTGTGCATCAGTGTCCCCTCGTCCCCTCTGCTGTAACACGCTCTTCCCCACTCTCTGCACACACTTCTTCCATCTCCTCAGTTTTCGGCGCTTGGCTTTCCTCACAACCTTCCCAGCCCTTCTGGACCTTCCTCTGCAGAAACTCTCTGGCCTGACAGCTGCGATCGCCTCCACAGAGCTCACCACTACCCGGGACCACGTTATGGTTCCGTCATCCGTCAGGGCCTCCGGCCTTGCCTGCCGTGTTCCCTATGACATCACCAGCACCTTGGGGTGCCTACCTCTTGGTGCATGTGCTAAGTCGCTTCAGTTTGGTCCGACTCTCTGCGACCGTATGGACTGCAGCCTGCCAGGCTCCCCTGTCCATGGGATTCTCCAGGCAAGAATACTGGAGTGGGTAGGCATTCTCTTTTCCAGGGGATCTTCCCAACCCAGTTTATGTCTTGGCAGATGGGCTCTTCAGCACTAGCGCCACCTCTTGGTAGGGCTCAGTAAATACTAGTTGCATCAGCAAAGCGAAGTGTGGACTTGGGATCTGGCTGGTGCGCACCGGGCCACACTGCCCCCTTGAGGAGCTCTGAGCAGTACAGCCAGCCCAGCCCCTGACTGTCACAGGATGTGCCCAGACAGCACAGCCACTGACTTGGAGCCCAGGAGTTTTAAGGGAGGGAATTAGAGCCCCAGTCACAGCTGGGGTTCATCCTGCTTGGCCATCTCCCATGGCCTGGGGAATTTTCCCCAAAGAACACTGAAAGGGATGAAGAAATAAAGGGGTTGTGTCTGAGGGAAAATCTTCATACAGACTGAGTAGCTGGGGCTGGAGGCAAGAGTGGCAGCTCCAGGCCACGTAAGGCCAGGCCTCAGCACCAAGACCCAAGTGAGGGGCACAGTCAGAGGTCCTTAGGGGCCCAGAGGCTCTGCTGGAGAAGAGTGGGAAGCACCCGAGGCTGGTGGTGTTGGGAAGGCCAGTGGAACACATAGCACCCCGAGTGCAGAGCAAAGGCTGTCATGGCTGCAGGATGCAGGGCTACAAGCAGCATCCTGGCTCCATGGGTGAGTCCTCTCTTCAGAGACATCCTGATGGAGCAGAGTGCAGGAGGAGGCTGGGTTTCCTGTTGACCAAGGGAGGTGAGCTCAGGGCTCCAGGTGAGGGTAGCGAAGTGCCATGTGGGTCATTTTTAAGCAGCTGACTGTAGCTAATTTCTTCATAATCATTAACAACGGCGGTGGCGTACATCTTTCAAGGGAGTGTCCTAGTCTGGGGCTCTTGGCCGTGGGGATGTAAGCTTCACGTGGGCAGGGACCATTTCGTGTTCTCTGCAGTATGCCTAATGCCTAGGACAGTGCCTGACACACAGCAGGTATAAAGGACATACTTGGTGGGTGAGTGAATGAAGGAAAGACACGAGACGGGGAAGTAGACCCTGTGGGGCTCTGACTGTCAGCAGAGGTTGCTCAGGCCCCAGGGAAGCAGGCCCGGAGGTCCTGCACACCAACGGTGCTGGCTGGGGGCTGAGTTCAGGGCCAGGCCCTGGGGAGTGGCTCCCTGTCAGCAGAGCTGTGCACTAGGGAGGAGAGAAGCTGGAAGGCTGCACATTTTTTTTTTTTTTTTGCCACATGCACTGCATGGCATGCAGAACTTCCCTGACAAGGGATGGAACCTGTGCCCCCTGCGGTGGAAGCGTGGAGTCCAATCCACTGGACCACCACTGAAGTCCCGGGAAGGAAGCACGTGGGGGCTGATTCAGCAAAGGCAGCCTGGGGTAGCAGCGAGAGAAGGGCTGGAGAGACAGATGGAGGGGCAGGTGGGAGCCGTCCAGGAAGAGAGACCGAACAAGGATGTTTAAGCAAGTGCTGGGGATGATGCCAAGAAAGAGTGCTTTCAATTTTGCCAAAAGAAAAAAACAGCTCTCAATCCCCCAGCACAGTGCAACCTTCCTGTTTGTTATTTCTTTGGTTATCACTTCAGGCGCCTCAGCGGCCGAGAGCACTGTCAGAAGAGCCATCGGCACCACAGCAGTCGTGGGTACCATTCATCCGAAAGGGTACCCACTGGGGAAGATGATGTTCTTCCTGAGGCCGCATTCTATTTTCAGCATAAAGAAGACAGCCTGGGGCTCTTGATTCCCTCCCCACTGGCTCAAGCTTTATGGCCTGGTGATGAGCCTGGCAGAATGGCAGAGAGATGGCCAAAACCAGAAATGCCCAGCCCAGCAAAGCAGCACAGCACATCTGGGAACTCAGGGTAAGAGTCCCCAACATTCAGAGGAGGGAGCCTGCATAGAGATGGAACACGGGGGAGGAAGCTGCCTGTGTGTCCTTGGAGCAGGTCTGCAGACAGGCAGACGTCTAACCTGGACTCTGCAGAGCTCATCCTGGGCTCACTGAGGTTCCCTGAGGTGCCCATGGAGACACTCTTGGTGCCACCAACAAATGGATGGCATTGGCCCTGTCAGGGCCAGGGTTGGAGACACGGACATGGCAAAGAGCTCTTTCGAGGAGCAGGGCCGGCCTTCCACACAGTGCAGGCACCTCAGTTCACCTGCAAAAGGACAAACTCACCCACATGGCGGGAGGCAGTGCTGTGAACCTGCCAGGTCCCTCAAACACTGGGTCAAGGCAAAGAAACCACTTTGTTTGGTCAGGGCCATTGTAGATGCTGGGTCAGAGACTCAAACCAAACCGCGGGACCAAAACATGCGTGGCTTATTTTATCATCATGAATAATTATAATAAAGAATGAATACCAAGAGCAGTGACCGTGTGACAGTGCCCAGCACAGCACATGGGAGACTCAGCAGGGGCTCCGCAGGCCCTTGCTGAATAGGAGTCGGGCCCTGTGCTAAGCTCCTTCTCGGCATTATTTCATTTGATCCACCCCACGAAGTAGATGGGATCATCCCTATCTCATAGAAGAAACTGAGGCGAGGGAAGTGAAGTGACTGGCCTGAGGTCCTGGGGCTCTTTAGGGCAGTCAGAACACTCATGAGGCCTCCGTGGGTGGATGAACCTTTGATGCTTATCCTTCCCTGAAACCTGGGTGAGCTGCTAAGCCAAGTGCACAGAGGCCTCAGCCAGTCACCAGATGAGATGCAGACGCCTGTCTCGGTCACACGGGACACGCCTGTGGTTTCCTGGTCTGTGGACAAGCAGCCTCAGCAGCAGCACGCAGCAACTTTATGGAGCGTTTGTTCCCAGTGCTCCTGTCGCTATGGTAACCCAAAAGCCTTTCAGGCTGGTGCTGTGCACATGGCCTGCATCTACCCCATCTGGGGTGGAAACCTGTCACCATGGAAACTGCTTCCCCCACCTTAACAAAGGGCCGGTTGACAGACAGGGGGCAGGGCTGGAGGGGCTGGGCTCTGAGGGCTGGGGGCGCGACCCACCTTGGCCAGGCTGGCAGTAAAGAGCACACATTCAAACAGCTGTCCCATTCTCTGGAGGAACTCGTCCACGTGTGGCCGCTTCAGCACATACACCTGCAACGGCAGGGACAGCATGCAGGTCAGTCACAGCCACCGCCGAGGAAGGCCTGGGGCCCCGAGAGCCCTGGGGAGGAAGAATTCCTAAGCTGGTTCCTGGTTCCTGTCTTCTGCCCCCAGGAGGACTGAACGAGGGGCTGTGTAATATAACATGGCACTGAGGACCAGATACCCCTCACGGTGCACTCCAGGTCAGAGTTTGGAGCAGACTCCCCACCCAGGGGGGAAAGAGAAGCTGAAATGGTGTGGAGGCTTCTGGGGATTTTCAGAACCAGTGAGTGGAAAGGTTGGGCCACGTTCGGGTGACCCAGAGCCTTCATTTCACATGTGTTTCATGGGACATGCTCTGGGTCAGGCCGCTTCTAGACAGAGGCCGTGGTCTTGGGTGGTGCTTCTGGTGGAGGTCGGGGCGTGGCCCACTGCCCAGCAGGTCTGGGATTGCTCCGGTGGTTGCCTACTTGATTGGAACCCTTCTCCTGCCAGAAGGCCTGGGCTGGACGCACAGGAGCAGTAGGGCTGCGTGAAGGGATTCCTTGTCGGTGTGGGAACCGTCTACTTGACACACAACATTAACTCTGCTTCAGTCTGCTCCAGAAACAGATGCTTCAGGGGATGTGAGGCCAGCCTACTCTTAGCCCCAGCAATCAGGCATCAGAAGCAGCCGCCAAGCACAGCGGGGCAAAGGACCACCTTTGCTAGAGTGGCTGGGCTCTGCCCCCAGCTGGAAGCCTGAAGAGATCTGAGGAAACATGGGAGCGGGGAAAGAAGGCAGAGCTGGCGAGAGGAGGCAGAGAAGGTGGGAGGAGGGAAGAACTAATTAAAACTTGAATAAATTTCACTTGAAATTAGCCATTTCCCTAAAATAATTCAAACTTGTTAAAATTCAGTTCGACTCATATTCCTTCAGTTCCAGCTCTGGCCTCAGCCTGAAGTGGTTACAAACGTGAGGGAAAACACAGGCCTTGCCCTTGAAGAGCTCACAGTCTAGAGCAGACATTCAGAAAAACAGATCAAAATAAACATGCATAATGAAAGCTGCAGCATAAGGATAAATTAGTGATGATAAACTTCCCTCTCAAGGGGAGGGAATCACAAAAGGGAACATTTGGCCTGGACCTTGAAGGATGAATAGGAGTTCACCAGGCTGATAAGGATGAGAAGTGAGCTTCCAGGCAGAGAAATTAGTTTGAGCATGAGACCTTGCCTGAAAACACTTGGGGTATTGGAGAATGGCCAGAGCTCTGCTGACCAGCCCTTCAGAGGCAGAGATAAAAGAGGGGGAGATGGGGATAGAAAAGGCTGAAGATGTAGTGTAAAAGGCAGGTCGAGGTGAGTATGCATGGGTTGTGAACGGCAGATGGAGCAGGCTGGAAACCCTACAGGAGGAGGGGCAGAGGGGAACGGGGTTCTGCTCCATACAGAGGAAGAGCTGCTGACAGAGGAGTTTACACAGGTGGAGGTCTTGGTGGGAAGCTTGTGGCTGAGGGAAAGGGCATGTGGAGGGAGGGGCCAGAAGAGCAGGATGGCCAGGATGGGTGCTCTGCGGAGTGGAGAGGCCTGTGGGTAGGGTGTGGCTGCAGTAGCTCCAGGCCTACCCTCTGCTCAGGAGGCTGCTAGGTGCAAGGAATGGGTGCGGCCTGTGATCCGCAGTCTCCTTCGGGATGCTGCTTGGAAAGCAAGTGTTGCTACATGCAAAGGGCAGGAGAATGGTCTGGGGACTATGGCGTTGGTGCCTCTGACAGAGAGGAGGGTCCTGGGCCCAGAGGCTGGCGTCCAGGCCCGCGTCCGCGTGCAAGTAACCGAGAATAGGCCCCTTGGGACCTGCACAGCCTATCCTGGATTACTTGAACGAGGCCACGGCCTTCGCCAGGGCCTTGGTCCTCCTCTGGGCGCCTGTGGCTTCATTCCCTCAGGAGAATGAGTTTTTGATCCCAGCTCTGGAGTGTCTACCACCAGGTGAATCATAGCACAGTCTGGAGGGCTGGAGGAGCTGGGCAGCTTCTTTGAGAATGGGCTGGCCACAGCAAGTCAGGTCCTGAGGGCCATGCTCACAGTCATGAGGAATGAAGGGATTCATTTCTCTCCTAATTTCTGTCATGCCAGTGGACAGCTTCTCCTTCATCCCATTATCTTGTCACACGAGCCAAGATAATAAACGTGGAAGCCTTAACTGCTTCTCAGATGCAGAGTTAATTCTGTGGATGCTTCGGCAAATGTTAAATGCCCAAGTGCCTGCCATTCTGGCTCCCTGATGGCTTTCCAAAGCATGAAGTGTGGAAGCACCAGGGACAGGCTGCTGGCAGGACCTCCTGGCAGGGGGGGAGGGAGGGACTTGAGTACCCGGCAAAGAGCCCTGTGTCAGGAACAGGAGACTGGAGCTCTCATTTTAACTCGTCCTATTGTATGACCTTGATCCAACCCTCTCCCTGGCTGAGCCTCACTTCCCCCATGTGGACAGTGAGGTAGCTGGACCCGTTGACTCCCAAGGCCCCACCAGCTCTGACACCCTGCATTCAAGGGCCAAAGAGACTACCGACATCTCCAAGGAAAGACCCTTGACCCTGTTATGACTCAAGCACCAAGGGTGAGTTTTCCTCCTGGGATATAAACACACCAGGCCACAGGCTCTCCCTTTAGATCTTGGGGTTGACAAAGAAGATGACTGGGGCATTTCTGTGGAAAACCTACAATGTCTTCCCATAGTGTTTCCAATATTTCATAAGTGAAACTATTCCTAGAGGAGCTTCATGCAATAAAAAGGAATATAAGGGGAAATAAAATATTGGAACAAAGATGCATGCCAACTGACTAGGGCATCTTTATTCAAAGCTTCCTGCTGATCCAAAAATGCACACCCTTCCTCCTTTCCCTTTTGGGTTGGGCTTTCCTAAATATTAACAGAACATGATTCAGGAGTGACAAGGTCAGTCTGGAGTGGCTGGCAATCTTTGACAGTCTTTGCTGAGAATCTACTGTAAAGTCAGTGACTTGTGACATTTCCCTGTTGCCTGCTAGGAGAGTAGCTAAAGCAATTACATAGCGAAGTTAATTAGACCATCAAGCTAGGCCAGTGGGGGATATGGAAACTTCTAAAAGTCTGCATCAAATCAAAGAACTATTTGAACCTGCAACCACATCTAATATTTACAAATAGATTATAGCTTCCCTTATAAACGAAGCATAAAATTCATCCAAGTGAAAAAAAAAAGGCAGAAAATCACTGAATTTTTAATAAAGTCTGCCTCCTACTGATTCAGGAACAAAATGATTACTGAAAGGGGAATTTAGAAATACAGTTCATAGAAAATGTAATTACTAAAAAAAATGCTAACTGAAACTCAGATTTAGCTTTGATTTCTTACCTGATGTATAGTTCCATCAATTTCAACAGGAACAATAAAATCAGCATTACTAATAGGCTGGAGAAAGAAGAAACTATAATTAATATGTCTGAAAGAACAAAATAAAACTGGAAACTTTAGCACCAAAAAAGCTTGCCTGGACTAATGTTTTTATTATGGGACAAAACAGTTCAGGGGGACATTGGAGCATGCTTAGGTTCCTCAAAATAAACATAAGCAGGAAAGAATATTATTTTCTGTTCTGAATATTGTTACATTTCAGCATCTTTATTACCCGCCTAGCCCCAACCGCAAAGAGTGCTGCACCCAGCTTGGAAACGAGGCTTCTCCAACCCTGGGCTCTTGCCTAGAGTGGCAGGAACCACTGCTGGCCACCAGGGGGAGGAGGCGAGCGCCTGACAGCCCTAGAGGACAGTGCTTGTTTAGTTGCTACGGCGTGTCAGACTCTGCGGTTGTAGGCTCCTCTGTCCATGGATTCCCCAGGCAAGAATACTTGAGTGGGTTGCCATTTCCTTCTTTAGGGGATCTTCTCGACTCAGGGATAGAACCTGCATCTCCTGCATTGCAGGCAGATCCTTTACCACGGAGCCATCTGGTAAGTTGCACAAATACAGACATGTTCAACACATGGGCCCAAAGTGGGGCCACTGGATATATGGGGTGAGGTCAGAGGCCACAGACCACGACCTTGGGCAGGCTCTTTATCCTCTGGACCTTGGTTTCTCCTGTCTTCCACAGTTAGAGCAATGGGTCTAATGAGTGCCCATGGCTCCATCCAGCCCTGCGCGTCAGTGATTTCCAGCCTTGCCTGGCTGTCTCCTGCCCTGGAGGTGGGGGGGTGGAGTGGGTGGGAGAGCCACCACACCTTAGACTGTTCTGCACTGTGTGATACAATACCTAGCACAGTCACAAACATCTGCATATTTAAAGTAACCCCACACTCAGTGACACTTAAAACTCAAATGTGATTCTTCAGCAGTCACTATTTTCTCAACGACTGACTTGCATACAGTTCTAAATGGAATTCCACAAATCAAGTGGAAATGAACAGGCCCAAGAGAATCATGAGATCACAAACCCTTGGGATAAGGAAGAGAGGAATAGAAGGAGGGAGACTGGGTGTGATGGTCCCTGGGCAGGGGCAGAGGGTAGAGAGTCTCTGGTGAGAATGTGAACTAAAGTCTGCCTTTAAGTCCATTACTGTACCCACACATTGTTCTTTAAGATATACACTGAAAAACTGTGGAAAATACTGGGTCACAGAACCAGTACTAAGCATCCAGTAGAGCACTTGAGCCTTAAGCTTACAGTTTCTTCACTGCTTTGGTTGGAAGGTCACGGATGAGCTTGGTATTTTATAATTTCACAACTAAAATACAGAATGAGCCGAGAAAACAAAAAGCTGAAGGAAGAAGTTCTCATAAGGTCTATTCCACAAAGTATATATAACAAGGGGGCCAAAGCCAGGGCTGTGAACATGTGTCTCTGGGTCTGTGTGCTCTATAGTTTCAAGGAGAGAAGTTCTTAGCTTTCAGGTTCTCAAAGGGCTTTGGGATGCCCAGAACCTTAAAAATCATACAATATTCTGCTTGAAGATGCAGGCAGCTCAGGGAGGGAAGAAATGAAGACATGTTATTCACATCACCTGTGTATCAATGCCCTCTGAGCAGGCCCTGGAAACACCAGGGCCTCCCAAGGCTCCCTCTCTGGAGCCACGAGCCCTCAGTAACCTTGGGCAGTCTGCCTGGTGATGCCCATGCTCCCAGAGCTGCTTGCAAGGAAGCTGGCTATGCTGTGATGACAACTGACCCTTGCCCTAAAGGCCTTTGCTCCTCAGGGACGTGAGAAAGTCCTGAGCATCCTGCCCACAGGGGAGGAAAAGCTTCCAATGCAGTTCACAGTTGAGTTGGGATATAAGGTCACTGAATCCTTGGGATCAATCCTGGGAAGGCCCATGTGAGGCTGTGGAATGAGTGGTACCCATATGCTCCAGTGGTCAGCCAGGCCATTTCTCACTGCCAGGAGGGTGTGTGGCCCCTCCTCCACACTCCCAAGGACTCCAGGACAACTGCCTGGCCCCGACCTGTCAAGGAGGATTCTGTTTAGTGAGAAGCAGGCCCAAAGAGGTATGTTTCTGGCAGAAAGGTCTGCAGGAAAATTTGATAGCTCTCTTGCACTTCCCATACCGCCATCAAGGAGTGACTGACTGGCTGGTGTCAGACACACCCTTCATCTCAGGTGGTGCTTTCAGGTCTTCCAGCAAAGTCAGCAGGGTCATGGGCCGGTGGTAGACAGAGGAAAATGGTCTAACTGGCCAGCAACAGGAGGGCAGTTCCATTACCGGAAACATCCCAAGGAAAACAGGACCAGGACCCCATACGCTTTCTGCTTCTCCCCCAACGCACCAATCCCCTATTCTCAAACTTTTTCATCATTTGCTCATTTCAAACAACTTTAAAAATTGGAAAAATGATTAATTAACTCATTTCTTAGGAGTACAGCCATTGCTGTTCCTTCCTAGAGGCCCAAGCTTCCCAGGTGGCACAGTAGTAAAGAATCTGCCTGCAATGCAGGAGGCCTAAGAGACACTGGTTCGATCCCTGGGTCAGGAAGATCCCCTGGAGGAGGAAATGGCAACCCACTCCAGTATTCTTGCCTGGAGAATTCCATGGACAGAAGAGTCTGGAGGGCTACAGTTCCTGTGGCTGCAAAGAGACATGACTGAGCACATACACACATACATGGAGGCCCTTGGGTAGTTTGTAATTTTGGCTGCTATTCTGGTGGGGAGATGGAGAGGGAGGCGTGAGGGAGGTGACGGAAGTCAGACTGTGATGCTCACGCTGAGCGTACTGCAGCCCCTGGCCTTCAGGAGGGAGGGCATGCAGGTGGATACACACTTAGCCATGAAGCTAAGGAAAAACTCCAGCAAACTCTTGTCATGAAAACCATTAAGATAAATGACTGAATCTGTTCAGATGCCGTAACTCTGAAAGTCTTCCAAAACTTGGTCTGGGAAAATTTCCAGGATAGTCAGTTGCTTGCTAGTTTTCAACTGTGTCTCCCCTTGTCATTCCCCATATAACCTGCAGCTCGCACAGTGCTCAGTTACTCTGACAAACACACAGCGGTGTCCTGGGGCACTGCCTGCCTCGTGCCACCTGGAAAGTATTTCTGCGGGGGGCAGAGTGCTGGAAAACTTAAACTGCATAAGAATGAGGTCTCAGGGATATTGGCAGCCCAGTGGATTTTTTTCCTCCCAAACTAATTATGTTAATATTCAACTACTCGAGTTAATGTTCACCTGAGTTAATAACCAACTGTTACTGGGATTTTATGAACAGTGAAGTCATATGCCAACAAACCACAAGCTTTCATCTTTTTAGTTTTCCATTTTCCAATACAATTGTAGCCAAATCACAAAGATCACTGATCGTTTTTTATGTTGATTTACCTTAAATGAACTGTGCACCAATGTTTCATCTAAATCGATGACCACACATTTCTTTCCATAGTCAAGCACCGTTACCTCTGGAAGGAGGTATTTAGCTGGTGGCTAAAGTCGGGGGAAAAAAAAATCAATATTATTACCTTTATATAAAAGATCAACTAATTCCCTTATTATTGTGTTACACTATGACAGTGAGGTTAGAAATGAAACCAAACATTTAAATGTCTGGTTAGGTGCATCATGGAATTTTATTAAAAACAATAGGAAGAAGTAGCTTACAACTGAAGTTTTACCAAACAAATACTGTGCCACTGTCTGAACAGCTATGATGAGGGCCTGGGCTTTGGAACCAGACAAAGCTTGGCTGGAATATCCGCTCTCTTTCATCAGCTCTGTTTCTTGGCTCTGAGTTGGGAGAATAATACTTACCATAAAAGGTTGTTATCAGCTATAATTGAAGTAAAACATCCAGCATTCTGCCTGGCACATGTGTGGTAGCTATTGCTATTATTAAAATGGACAATATGAAAATGAATGTTCAATTATAACAGCTATTCTAACCATGCACCCCATGTTCTGGGGTCCTATTTCATTTTAAACTCACTATGGTATGTAAGTATATTTTAGAGCTATACTGGACCATAGTATTTTTTTAAGTGACTGAAATTCTGAAAAACCTTTAAGAGGAACTATAGAACCACCAGCAAAATGCAATCCAAAGTGAAAACTGAAAGTCACTCAGTTGTGTCCAACTCTTTGTGAGCCCACCCATGGCCTATACAATCCATGGAACTCTCCAGGCCAGAATGCTGGAGTGGGTAGCCGTTCCCTTCTCCAGGGGAACTTCCCAACCCAGGGATCAAACCCAGGTCTCCCGCATTGTAGGCAGATTCTTTACCAGCTGAGCCACCAGGGAAGCCCAGCAATCCACAGTGACCTCCAGTAACAGGAAACAGAACTAAGACTGGCCCACACGCAGTGCCCTGTGCTGTGCGTGCCCCGCTGTGGTACAACACGGGGTGAAGGTGGCGCTCCATCCCTTTAGTCTGTCCCTGGCAGTCACACTTGAATTCACATGCTGTGTGTTAACCAGAAAACCCACTGATACGTCTTTGTAGTAGCTGACAATCTTACGGTAAAGAGGTCATAAGAGTTAAGGAAATGCTGGATATCTTCAGCCAATCTCAATTTTTGACTTAGAGTATTTATTTCTTGGGCCTTGCTTCAGTTTAGAAACAATTTTAAGCATTTCAGTTTACTCTCTGGCATATTCACTACCCAATATTAACTAGCTAATTTTCTGTCCTGGAGGAAGGTCAGACTCTGTTCTGGAGTTAATGCAAAACAAAACAACAAGAAAATCTCTATCTGCCCCAAGCCACTGAAGAATGGACAAATTAGCTTATCAAATAAAACAAGAAGAAAGAAAAGTAATCTAGAAGTATTTACTTTCAAATGGCTTTCTTTCTTTCTTTCTTTCTTTCTCTCTTTTTGGTTCAAGTTGAACATTAGTCAAGGAATTTGTTTTAATTTTGGACTTCAGCTGGTTCAATAGTGAATGTAACACAGGCGGTCAACAGGTTAGGTAAATTTGCAAATGCAGTGATTATCTTGGCTGGAGGGCTTGTGGGGTTGAGCAGGATGAGCCCTGTGTGGAGACAGGAGCGTTTCTAACGCCAGGGGCTCTCTCTATTGAGTGTGTGCGCTTCATTCTCTCCAACATCACCCAGGAGAAAAGGCCCTTATGGCCTCCCAACTCCTTTGGCGCTAACGAATGCTCACAGGCAGAATCCTCGATGGCGTGGCTCTGGGAAAGACGTGTCTTAGACCTTGGGTGTGGGATCCAGGGTCATGGAAAGGACTCTGACCTTCATTTCAAATCAGCAAGCGACTTTTATATTTTAAAAAATGAAAATAAACCATGGGAATTTCTTGGAAGTCCAGTGGTTAAGACTCAGTGCTTTTCACTGCTGGGGCCTGGGTTCAATCCCCGGTCAGGGAACTAAGACCCTGCATGTTGTGTGGCATGGTCAAAACAAACAAACAAACAAAAAAACCCCCTGCAAAACTTGCAAGAAGTTCTGTATCAAAAAGAGATTTAAAAAGGTATGGTGTAATGAGCCCAATAAATGAACGTAATATAGAGAACTGGGGTTATTTCTGTTGTGTGGACCATAGCAGAAAACATACTTGCAACGAAAATAAAAATTTTTTTTTTAATTTTCTATTTCATAATTATGTAATAAAAACACATTCTGATTGTAAAGAATATAGACACATAAAACACAAGTATTCCCTCTTCCATATCCCCCATTCCTTTCCCCAGGTGTCCCCCTTCTTAGTTTGGTGTGTATCTGCCTAGACCTTTTTCTATGCATTTATAGACTAAAACAACATTTTAACTTTATGTAATTGCCAGCCTGGAAAATAAAGATCTAGAACTTCTATCCCGAGCATATCTGAAAACATCAAAGATCTGCCAAAAGTGGCTCAGTTATTTTCCAAGCTCAAGAATAAAAATTACTTTCTTTGCAGATTTAACCCACACTTTACAAGCATTCTTTGAATTACCAGTAAGGAAAAAGCCTCCCCATATTATTTTAAGAGAGAAAAGAGTGAGTGGGGTGAGAGGCATAATAAGCAAGCTATTGATTTATCATTTGTGCTGCAGAGAACAAGGCCAGGCTGGGGCCATGCACTGTGCGGGGCGGGTGGGGGGTGGAGTTTCGTTAATCCTCAGCCTGGTTCCTAAATGCACGCAGCTTCCCAGAAAGCTCGGCTTTAGATTACTGCCAATTCTTCAGACCATGGGTAAGAATTCTCCTGGACAGCTGCTGTGTCCTCGGAACATGCAAGGACGCTAGACACCTGCAGAAGTGTTCTGTGACTTCAGTGACCTGCTCAGGTGATGCTTGAATCATTAACTAAAAAATGTCCTGAGGCAAATTTTCCCTCAGACCATCATAAAGCTGAAGAATAGGAGAAACACCAAGCATATAAAAAAGGAGCTTTTTCTGAACACGATGATTTGTTCCAAAGCATGGGTGGGCATGGCCAGGGGGTGGGAATAGGGGCAAGAAATCATGGGAGGTGAGGCAGAGGCTAGGTCTGGGGAGGGCACTCACACCAGTGATCTTCCTGGGAGTGGAAGTGAAAGTCCTGTCTTGGTCATGGACTGGCAGCAGGAATAGCTGATCTAAGGTACTCACCCCATAGCACACTCTCACAAACCTTACAAATGCAGTGCCTCTTCTTGGGACACGGATGGTGGTCTGTGCATTTGAGGTTTCAGGCACTGAGTCTGCACACTGTCCCCCACCATCCCCACGCCTCCAAGCTAAGGGCAGAGTCTCAGGGCTGTGGGCAAAGGGGACTCGACACCACCTCTAATGAGAGGAACTGCTCTGCTTATACGCTTTTCACAAGGTTTGCTGTTTATTAAAGGCTTCTTAAGCCAACAGCACAGAAACTTAACTGTTAGAAAACAACTTTCTCCTCTTCTCTTTCAACATTTTTATGGCTCAGCTGCACTGTCTCGCTGGTGCGGTTGGTCTGTTATTCCAGCAACAGCGTTGAACTATGGGGTCAGGTCTACACTGGGGCCAAAGCATTGAGTGCTCACGTTCAGCCTTACCACCAAACTTTACTGTTTCCCAAACTGTTCTCTGCTTTGTTCCTTACGCTTCGGTACCTGACCTTTACCGGACAGACCATGAGGGCCTCAAACCCCAGCTCCCAATTGGGAGTCAAATGTTACTAAGCAGCACGTTGAAAACCAAGTCCAGACAGAGATATCACTTCCAGTAGGTGTACAAAAGATGGGTTACTCAGGACATGATGCGGGGACAACTGACTTGCCATTTGGAAAAGCAAATAAAGCTGGACCTGGGTTACGTGGAAAAGCAAACAAGGGTGAATTTCGACTTCACACCTTACATCAACATAATCCAGATGGATCGAAGATTTAAGTGTGATAATGAAATTGTTAAAACACTAGGAGAAGATGTGGGTCACAGTCATAGAGTGGGGAGATCTTTCTAAGCATGATGTAAAGTTCAGAAGCCATAAAAGATTTCCCTATACAAAATTAAACTTCTTTGTGGCCAAAATGATTATGGACAAGGCCGAAAGATATATCATAAATTTAGGGGAGAGTGCTAATTTCCCTGAAGTTTGAAAAGATAACAGTATAAATGAATAGGGAAGGAGAAATACACATGTACAATAAACTTGTGAAAAGATGTTCATATTCATTCAGGAAGAAATACCAATTAAAGCAATAAATCGATACCATTCTTTACTTTTAGATCAGCAAAGATTACAGTATTTCCTAACTACCATTTTTGATAAGGGAATGGACTCTTGGTGGGAATTTAAACTAGGTTTTTAGAGGATAAATTGCCTTTAATCTACCAAAAATATACAGTATACCCTTTGACCTAGTATTTCCACAACTAGGAACTGATCGCCTAGATACTATCACTCAGGTGCACAAACACATAAGCACAAGAATATTTATTTTTAAGAGCACAGAAGTGGAAACCAAGTAAATGCCATCAACTACATGTAAAACAATGAGGCAGCTTGCTACGGACTAATATCTGGAAAGATATTCAAGGTATCCTGCTAAAAGCGAAAACAATTTGTAATACTCTCGCTTGTTTAAAGATGCTTGTGTTGATTTAGAAAGTTTTTGGCATACAGAAAATACTAGTATACTAGTTTCTAATATACAACAAATACTAGAAGGGTATTCTAAGGAGTGAGATCAAGTTGGGGGATTTTCTTTTCTATTTTAATCTTTCAGTATTTTTTTTTAAACCATGACTTTGAATAATGAAAAAATATGAATGAGGGCTTCCCTGGGGGCTCAGTGGTAAAGAATCTGTTTGCCAACGCGGGAGACACGGGTTTGATGCCTGATCTGGGATGACCCCACACGCTGTGGAGCAACTAAGCCTGTCTACCACAACTTCTGAGCCTGTGTTCCAGCGCCCGTGCTCTGAAACAAGAGAAGCCACAGCAATGAGAAGCCGGCACACTGAAAACAGAGAGCAGCACTGCTTGCTGCAAGTAGAGAGAAGTCTGCACAAATAAATAAAAATTAAAAAGCATGAATGAAAAACTGAATAATGAAAAAATGAGCTGAGTAAAAAACAAAAACAAAATCAAAAGATCCAACCTGCACATATAAACTACAGCATGTGAATAACAAAAGGAGGACTTGTGAAGTGAGCAGCAGCGATGGGCCTCCAGTTGGACCTCCTCTGGGCACCTACAGGCTCAGGGGCACCTTTGTCTTCATGGGCTGGACAAAGCTTTTACAGGGCATGAGGACTTGGTTTGGAGGCTCAGTACAAACCTGACTTCTGATCCTGTGGGGCAGTGCTCCAAGCTCTCAGGGGCTCTCAGTACTAACCACTGCCCTTTCTGGACCACAGGGCAGTGTTACTGTTTATGGAACCTGCAACTTTGACAGGTAGGTGCAGATTTTGCAGGGGACCCAAAGGCTCGAATCCTTTGGCAAAGCTGGCCTCCAGCTGGGCTTGGGTTCAGTCTTCCCTGCTAAACAGCCAGTGGAGGTCACATGGTATCCATCAGTGGACCTGCTTTTCTGGAGGTGATCATTCAAAGATGTGAGTTACTTTGGGTAGGCTTTGTTTTCCTGCAAAGTATTTCAGATGCTTAAAGCCTGACCCACTGTCTCACATGTAGGGAAGGTCTACAGTTTACTAACCTAACACTGAGCTAAATTACAAAAGACATCTTTTCCCTCTTGGCTATTTTATTCTGGGATTCTAGAAAGAGATTTGTGGAGAAAGGGTCATTTGTCTCAGTAAAGTGTTTGCCCTGACAAATACGTTGATTCAACACTTAACTTTATAGATAGCTGTGAATTAACTCTGGAAAAAAACCAGAGCTATCAGAGTACCAGAGGTAGGGGGAGAGATACCACCTGTTGTCATCTGTTGAATGTAGACATGCTTGCAGGAAAAATACACAAAACTACTTTGTTATAAAGATTAAAAAGAGACCCTGGTAGCAATTTCACTGGGTACCCTACTTAAACACTGGATTAGAAAATGGATTGATCCATCTTTTTGATCCAAGTCAGTTCCCAACAAAGCCTAAACCCTAGGCACGCTGGCAAATTCAGAATCATTCCACAAACTCATGCAAGCTGCAAATCAATGCAGAGTTAAAGTTCAGGGAAAAAATTCACAAGTGATATCCACTACCAAATTTGGAGTCAACCTGTTACTTTGCCAACAAAGGTCCATCTAGTCAAGGCTATGGTTTTTCCAGTGGTCATGTACGGATGTGAGAGTTAGACTGTGAAGAAAGCTGAACACCGAAGAATTGATGCTTATGAACTGTGGTGTTGGAGAAGACTCTTGAGAGTCCCTTGGACTGCAAGGCGATCCAACCAGTCCATTCTAAAGGAGATCAATCCTGAGTGTTCTTTGGAAGGAATGATGCTAAAGCTGAAACTCCAGTACTTTGGCCACCTCATGTGAAGAGTTGACTCATTGGAAAAGACCCTGATGCTGGGAGGGATAGGGGGCAGGAGGAAAAGGGGACGACAGAGGATGAGATGGCTGGATGGCATCACCGACTCAATGGACGTGAGTTTGAGTGAACTCTGGGAGTTGGTGATGGACAGGGAGGCCTGGCGTGCTGTGATTCATGGGGTCGCAAAGAGTCGGACACGACTGAGTGACTGACTGACTGACTGAACTAATGAAATCGTTTCTTTCAATGTAAGATCAGTGTCTCTTGGATGCTCCCAGAAAATAACGTTAAAAAGCCCAAGGAAAGACAGATGAACAGACTTCAAGCAGACAATCTGAATCAGAATCTTTATGGATTAGAATACCAATTTCAGGCCATCTGAAAAAAAAAAAAACAAAAAACCTAAGTCCTTCTCTAAGGACACAGACTGTTTGAAAGATCTTGTTTGATACAGGCATCTCAACTGCAGGTTTCTTTTGGGAGTTGATCATTGACCGAAGAGCAATGCTTCCTGCTGGCTGGCCTCAGGCTACCTGGCTCGGCTGGCAGAGCAGAAGGAAGAGGAGGAGCGGTGGGGACAGCCTGTGCTAGGCTCAGACTCTGGTCAGTCTCCCAAACTCCAGGACAGAAGTTGGTGGCTCAAGGGGATACCCAGTTGTGGCAGAGCTGCAGTACAGCCAGCCTGGGAGCGTCAGGGCGGAAGCAGGGAATGGGACGGGGGTGGTCCTGCAAGGTCTGTAAATATGATTGGGCTGATTTTTCTGATGGAGCCATAGCCAAGCTGCTGACACTTGAACAATCAGAAATGGCCTGCTCCCCTGGGAGGGGCGTCTTGGGAACCTGGTACCACTGAAACAGAACCTGTTGCAAAGAACCTCTTTGGGACAAAAGTATGGTCTCCCAGTCTATGGGGTGGGGACGGGGAGAAGGAAGTGCTGCCTTAAACTTATTCAGGAGGTCCTTCTCAGAGAGAAAGGTCAGAGTTTGGTTAATAGATGCTGGTTGCCTTGCTGTTCTTGAGAAAGTTCTCAGAACTTCCTGCTAACAGTTTAAAATGTAGCTTCACTCCCCCACCACCGCCCCCCTAAACACAACAGAGTTCTTTATACCATGATTAAAAAGCTCAATATAAGCCAAATATTAAGAAAAGTCTTTTATATTAGTAGGCCCAAAGCTACAAGATTCTATGAGTGTTTAAATAAAATTGGATAAATATACATACACTTGGTATGGGAATGATCTGCCTCTGGTCACCCTAAGGAGAAAGAAAAAACACAATCATTGTCAGATTTAAAGAGAAATAGATCATATTCTCAAAAGAAACTTCAAAGCACTCTTGAGTACTGCAGCCATATGACCTCCTGTTCTCTGTACCTTGGTGGGATTTAATGAGCAGGAGGAACCCAAGAATAGTCTTCAGTTACTGGGCTCCCCTCTGCCTCCTAGCCACTCCTTCCCCTGACAAACCAGGCCAGGTTCCTGAAGCTCATAAATCATCCTGTTTATTTAAATAGCGCCTCCTTTACTCCCAGGAATTTAATCCTTAATTGAAAAGGAGAAAGGAAAACCCATACTTTACTTTGATCCATGAATCTCTCTAACAACTCGCTTGTTGCTTCTTGTAAGTTTTTCTCCAAAGACTAAAGCCTCAAGTCAATATGATATGCAGGGAAATGGAGACAGTTTAACCAGATTCTGAGGATCCCCTGGCCACTTCTGGCCCTCTTCTAGGGGAGGACTGGGCAAACGGGACAGGCAAGGTGCAAGGAATACCCTCCAAGGACACAGGCAAAGGACAGCTTTCCCATGAAAGCGAACAGAACCTGTATTGGTGGGGAGTGTTCAGAAAATTCAGGTCCCAAGAAAGGGCCTCAACCATTCCTTATCCCCAGAATGCCAGTCACTCCAGACTTGGTCCATGGAAACACTTCATGTTAACATCACTGAGAAAAGCTAATAAAAAAGCAAATTTATCTCCACTGAGAATTTCCAGTTTCTGTGTTTCTTATTCTTTTTCAGCTGATGGATGGGAGGCAATGGGTCACAGCATCACGGTCCCTGATAAGGAGATGCATGGTTCGCGGTCTTCCACGTGGAAGGATTTGTGAAAGTGTATCCTTCTTTATTCAGGGGGGTCACTGGGGACAGGGGTCTCATGAGAAGAAGTCAAACCTGACTGACACAGAGGCTGATCTCTGCTGATTTCTGATCTCTGCTCCAAGAACCATTTAGCAACTTCTAGATTATCTCCAGCCCCTCGTCATCACCTCTGCAGTGTGACAGTTGCTCGTTTCCTCCTGACATACTCTTGACGGCTCTTTCCTTCCTCAGGACACTGGGGGCTTGTCTTAAGGATTCACAACTGCCTTTGTCATCATTAAAGGTGGAGGCATGCTATTCTCCAACATAACAGCGCAATGAAATAAAATCTCAGTTTTCAAGAACTTATGCAGAGAAGTGCATTTCAGAAGCTTTTAAATACTATGGTTCCTAACATCTGGAGATTGGTGGGACAGATTTTAACCAGAGGCTCACAAGCCCACTGGGTCACTGTGGACCCTCTCAGCCCTGCACTACTGACACTCGGGGCCTGTGGACTCTGCTGCGGGGGCTGCCCTGTGCTCTGCAGGGTGCTCAGCAGTATCCCTGGCTTCCAGGCACTAGATGCCAGTAGAAACCCTGGAGCGTCAACAGAAATGTGTCTGAGCGCATGTGTGTGTGCGCGCTCAGTCTTGAAGTTGCGCCTGACGCTTTGTGATCACATGGATGGTCACCCACCAGGCTCCTGTGTCCATGGGGATTCTCCAGGCAAGAGTACTGGAGTGGGTTGCCATTTCCTCCTCCTGGGGATCTTCCCGACTCAGGGATCGAACCTGCCATCTCCTATACTGGCAGGTGGATTCTTTACCACTGACTCACCAGGGAAGACCCACAATGTCACCAGACACTGTCAAATGTTTACTAGGGGAAACAGTCGTCTCCAGTTGAGAACCAAAGTGCTAGCGGGGAGATGGCAAACAGCCCCCGAACACAAGTGCATCTTTAGACTAAGTGAATGCTCAGTGAGGTGAGAGGTAACACCACTAAATGGTTACTTTGGAAGGGCTTGAGGAAACACAGACCACAACCAAAGCTGCTACCTTAGACAGGTATCTGAGCTTGAAAATGACCCCAGAGGTTTACGTGTGTGTGTGAACATGGGGCGTGCATGGATGAGTAAGCATCTAGCAATGGCATTCACTCTGCCTCACTCTCAGTAGTCCTCCATGTCTCTGCCACTGGAGTCTTCAGAGTGCCAACAACTCCTCGCCTCTGGCAAGGGCTGCACACACTTCCATACTTTCATTTTGGGGCAACTGGTCTTCAGTCCAGGCTGTAATTGGGACAGTCGCGATGGCTGTCACACCAGGCCACTGCTCAGAAGCTTTTCTCTAGGACATAGTAAATACACACGATGCATGGAATCATTCTGTCCACATCGTTCTCTCCTCCTCCAGCAGGCTGAGTTCAAAGAGGCAGAGAGGGCCTGGGAGGCAGTGGTAGAGACAGGCCTGCAACTGGCTTCCACATCTACTGAGCCTGGGTTTTACGTTCCAGTGTCCTGATTAGGCAAGTGCAAAGGGCAGAGTTGCCCCGCTTTGACATGGGCTCTTTCTACAGGGTCTGGTCTCACACACCGAAGGGTCACAGATTATGCAAATGATGCACTATTCAGGGTTAATGCTTTAAAAAGCCACTCTGACAAGTGTTAACCGAAGGACATTTCCACGAACGAACACCAGGTCCGGGTAAGTCCAGCTCTGCTGCAGGAGATGCCTTCAAAGACCTTTATTCTCTGGTAGATACAGCTAAGGGTTCCAGGAAACCTTCCAGGAGGAAGGTTCTTCAACACCACCTTCTCAAGCCATTCATCTAGGCAGGTACTCATTAAACAAAACTTTTACTATGACAGCAGTGACTCCTCTCTCTCTCCAAAATGATTGTACCCATGAAGAAGCTATTGACTTTGCATTTGATTTTTCCAGCTTGGCTCATTTCCCAAAGTTCAGGCTTTGGAATCTAACATGTCTTCTTCAGCGTTTAACTAGTTCTTTGTCAGTAGAAGTGGCTGGGACTGTCTCTCCACACATGAACTGATCTTTGTCATAAATCACTTTCACAAGGAGAGAGCAGCTAGGGCACGTTGCCACGTCTTCCCTGTTCTTCAAACCTTCCTTGATGATGCAGAAATTACCCCTACATGGGCAGGAGTAGAAACACGTCCCGGAGTCCTTGTCATGTTGAAGTGCTCAATCTCCACCTTGTCATGAAACACGGCCATTGTCACTGGGCCAGCAGAGGTCTGTCACTTCCGCGACCTGACCCAGGCCGGGGCAGGTCCAACCTCAAGGGCGCTGGCCCAGTTTGGGTAATTCTTCTCCTTTTTTTTTCAATCCTCTACAGGCCTAGGATACAAACTATGTTCCCTTCATTAATAGGGACTCTCTACAGCAATGATTTTCAAACTGTAAAAGTTGATAGTTTAAGGAAAGTACACTGAGGGGAGATATCAGAATACAGGGCTCTGACAGGGTTTACAGGCAAATTTCATTATACAAATTCTACCGACGTATTTTTCCACATCAACTGAGGGTAAGGTTTAACATCTCTTAAGGCAAGTTATCTTTCATTATATTTTTCCAAAAATTTCTCAGCTATTCTTAGATAGCTTTTCTTCTATGTCACTTTTAAGTCTTCCTATTCAGAAACACAGCACATTTCGTAATAAATAAGAGCCACCATACCAAAAGCTTTTAGTGAACTCTCATTTTTTGGTAGTATTTTGGGTTTTCAATGCAAATAATCACACCATCTGCAAATAAAATTGGCTTCCTATCTTTTCCATATTTATATCAATCATTTCATTTTTTTATCTTATTACATATATTAGCCAGAACTGCCAATGATTTTCCTATGTTGTTGGCTGTTTATTTTTAGAAGTCAGCTTTTTATGATGCTCAAATGATATTCTACTGTGTATCTGGCTGTACTGTTGATTGGTATGTAAAGGTTTATGGCTACTATATACGTCATGTATTAGATGCTGTAACATAAAATGTCCCTCTTTCTCCTGTTTAATGCTTTTGGCCTTGAATTCTGTTTGCTGATTTTAACATTGCCACTTTTGCTTTCTATTTATTTGATTTGCTTTGTACACTTTGCCCATCTCTTAATTTTCTACCTTTTTTTTTTGGGTATTACTGTATGTTGGATGCTGGGTCAGAAACTAGTAGCCACCTGCTGTAAGTCATTAGCACTGTTTACCAAATCCAGCTCTCTTTCTGGGCACATGGTAGGATTATACTTTCATGCTCTTTGAAGTTAAGTATAATCATGGGAATAGCTTTGGCCAATAAAAAGTAAGCTGAAATGAGTCTTGTTACCTCCGAGTGAAAACTTTAACAGCCAGTGTGATTTACATATTCCTTTTTTTCCCTGACGTGACATGAGATTACTATTGTTATCCCTGCTTCCTTTTGGCTTATACTTCTGTAATTTTTTTTTTTTTTTACTCATTCTCTTACCATGAACTGTTCTGAATCATTTGGTTTTGAATATGATGTCTGTTAGACAGCACGTGGGTAGAACTTGTTTTTACCTATTGTGATGATCTGACATAAAATTTTTTATTTGATATGTATAAAAGAATATATAACAAATGTTTATGACTAAACAAGGTAGTTAAATCCACTTGTATTTATTATCTGCTTTTTTCCAAGTTTCTGTTTCTCCTCTGGACTTTCCATTTCTTTGTCTGTTCCTGGTTCTTTAACTCTCTATTTCATACATTCAACCTCCCACAACAGAATGTGATAAAAATGTTAAGTGACTCTTCTAACTTGCATCAAATATGTTCTTTCGTTGTGAAATGGGAATGACTGACATATCCTGTAACAAAATGATGAACTTTTTTGGCAATTTCAAATCTTTAAGTTAATGGCTGTACACATACTGTCAGAGAGTCTTCCTAAGGATGTTCGTCAAGGATGGGACAGAGAGCCCGCGGCGGCAGTCGAGCGTTTGCACTGACCTTCTGGAGCCCACCGTTCTCCTCCACCAGCGGCGGAAGCACACCGGGGCTGCTGCCTGGCGGGGCATCCACATTGTAATCACGGAAGCAGCAGAAGAAGGAGCTGAGGATGCTGCGGCTCCTCTGCTTCTTCAGACTAACGTTGCACTGGGAGGCTGCGAAGAGAAACAGGGCCTAGTGTGGTCAACTGTAATTCGATGATACCCGAGACCAAATCACAACTGGAAGATGAAAGGTACCAGGACGTCCCTCTGAGAGACTGCTGTGTGACTCCTAGAGGGCCGGATGGCTGATGAAGTCCAGTCCTGCTGGCTGGATAGAATTCCCCTGACCTTGGCCCAGTGGGGGCTGTGTGCTCATTAGCCGACCCATCCCCGGGGTCAGGTGCCATCTGCATTCCTGAGCCCAGCAGATAAAGTCCTTCAACCCCGCACAAGCTCTACTTCAAAACACAGATCCTTGTAGGTACAAATCAGACCTGGCCCTCGCTGAGAAGCAGTTCTCTTTGAAGTGTGAAGAAAGACTCACTTGGAAAGTGGGTTCCTGGATGCTCCCTGCTCACCACAGACATAAGACTAACTTCATGGGTAAAAAAATAAGATGTGTGAGGGCACAAAGTAGCCCTCTTCTTAAATTCTGCCACTTGTCAAGGAGCTGATAAGAGCCTGGACCTAGAGAGCCTAGGGGCGGACACTTCCGTCACACTTAAAACAGAAACTGCAGGAGAGATGGGACAGAATGCGAAGGTTGGCCAGGACAGAGCCCATCTTCATGAAACACAGGGCAACACTGTGTCACCCACTCAGTCCCTGGCCTGCAATGGACTGAGGCTCCAGAGGGAGGGATGGGTCCTTTATGTTATCTAGGGCTCACAAGACAAGCTGCCACAAGTCAGAAATAAAAGGCAAAAATTAGTGCTGATGAGAAACACGCCTCCGGGGGGACGCTGACAACTTGGAGGTGCAGGAGCGTTTTGCCTGGGAATGCAGTCCCACCACATGCCACGTCTGGGTGGGTCAGCAGCGCTGCACACGGGCTACCGGCACAGGGCCCATGCTGGGGGCTGGCGGGAAAATCACCACCACAGGGAACTATTCAGAACGCGTGCTATTGTGACTGGGTGTCCAGCTCTCCCACAAAGGGATTCTGGTATGATTCCTCTTTGTACACCGAGGGATTTGTATAGTACCCACCCTCTCAAGAGATCACAAAATCTTTGCTGGAAGTCTACAGGCTCCCTTCTACCAGCAGTAAAACCAAATGCATTCAGGTGGAAATTCTGAAAAAGGACAGAAAGGCTGTTTTGCCAGCAGCTCGACAGACAGGCCTGGATGGTTTCTAGCCAGGGGTTGGGCATTTGGCCTAGGAAGTGTGAACTTAAGATCCTCAGTGGGAATTCCCTGGTGGTCCAGGGGTCAGGACTTGGGAGCTTTCATTGCGGGCGCCTGGGCTCAATCCCTGGTCCGGGAACCAAGATTCTGCAAGCCACAAGGTGTGGCTGGGAAAAAAAAAAAAAAAGATTTTCATTCACTCAAGATGAACTTGAGAACCATGAATCTTCAGAAAAGCTGGCTATTTTTTTTTTCTTATGAACCCTTAGGTATATGTCAAAGGGCATCCATTTTCTCATTTCAGGCTCCATACGCCTGGCCCGACTAGACCAGGCCACGAGGACCACCAGGCACAGAGACCTCCTGCACAGCAGTGGTGGCAGCGACAGTGACCACTATTCCCCAGGGCTGGCCCTCTGGGTGGAGCACTTCACAATTCTCATCTCAAACCACCCTCCCAGCCACCCAAGGAGACAGGTGATTGCTTCTACCTCATTGCAGAGAAAATGCAGCTAGGAAGTGCTTGTGCCAGGACTCAAACACAAGTGGGCCTGTTTCCAGAGCACGTGCTTTCCCCACGCACCACGCCGAAGACAATCCTGAAACAGCTCAGGTCAGATTAAGATGGAGGGAACATGCCAAATGGGGAGAAAAGCATGGCCATAAACTCATATTTAATATAAATGATTGCTTAAGCTGTTCTGCTGTTACTATGGGTGTTTTAGTTTTTATGGCTCACTCAAATAACTTAGTCAGAGGGAGAAAAAACTGTCTCTTCTCTGGTTGACAGTACATTTCTCTACAAGTAAACAAGCTGTTTGTTCATGTCTTGCAGACAATGAGCTGTTAACACCCAGGCCGGGCAGTAAATAGCTCTGCAAAACCCTTTCCTGGGTCCTGTTTTCATCAACAGATCACATAAATCTTCCCCATAACTAACAAACTAACCTATATATTAAAAAAATTCCTGACTCTGGAGATCATGAGCTACTTATAACTTCTACCATATGATTACTTGCCTGTTTGGCAGCCACAAACAGGGCTGTGGGGTTACTATTTGCTCGGGTCACTTGGCAAACCATTGCCCCCAGTGGGGAAATGGCAGCTCACTCTGCTCCCTGATCGGTATAGGAAGAGGTGAAGCAGCTCAACTGGTCTCACGGCCAGGGCTGTGGGAGGGTCCGGGCATCTTCCTGCTAAATACGGTCAACATCAGGGCCTGCAGGAACCACCTGGAAGCTGGGGGTTCTGAATCGTCTAATCACTCTTGGGCTGGGCTGGGCCTCTCAAAAGCAGGCTAGCAGGGGAAATGGATGGATTTCCTGAGGACCAGTATGAGCCTCACCCCGCCCGAGACCCTCGCTTCCCTGGAAAGGTCAAGGTAGGGCTGGGTGGGTCTCCTGACCCTGCTGCCTTCCACCCCAGTGGCCACCTCTCCACTGGCTACAATCCAGAGGCCCTTGATTTACTCATAAGCCTCTGCTAAAAGGGTTTCACAGTTGATGTATGAAATCAAAATCTATGTTGCCATGGAAAAATGTTTATAACATTAGGTCGAAAAAGCGAGATAAATGTATATCTGACTTGATCATAATTGTGCAAAACAAACGAAAAGAGATTACAATAGAGAAACGCCTGGCAAAATATATATACCAACGTTAATGGAAATTGTCAGATACGAGTATTTATATCTTTCTTCTGTATTTTCTAAATGCTTGGTGGTCATTATATTTTACTCTAACAATGCAGAAAGAAAATCGTCTTGTTAAGCTTTCTTTCAGCAACTTTGTAAAGCTCAGGAGAAACCACATCCTACTCCTAAGCTTAACCCTTTAGACTTATTCCTCTGCTTTCCATTCTGGGAGGTTTGAAGGGAAAAGCAGGAGAGGGCAACACTGTAAGCCCTGCAGGAGGCAAATGGCCTGGCTGTGGTGGCCCACGCTCACCCCCAGATGGCAAGATCGCCAGCATGGAACACACCTACCAAACCAGACCAGATGAGGCCCATGTGAAAAGAAGGCGCCAAGTCCGTGGTCTGCCCCAGCAGAGTGCTTTCCACTGGCTTTCTCACCTGGCAGCCCACCTGGCCTCTCACTGTCCCTGGACACACAGGCGGCCCTGCTCCTTCTCTTTGCTTAGTCTTGACTCAGCCTCTCACCACCTGTCTTCATTCGCCCCTTTGAATGTCCCTACTGATAACACGAGTGGTCTCATGGTGGCCCAGGGGGCCAGAAGATGGTTTGTATCAGAATTGTTAACAGTAAGATATTAAAAAAAGACAGTTTAATACACACACCTCCTGGTTACACTGAGTTTAAGAATATTTTGGAGGAGTAAAGGGATAGGAACTTCAAACATCAGTCTCAAACATTTCATAAAGATGCCCATGTTTTATCAGATTTAGGAGGCAAACATCATCAAAAAATCATTCTAAAGCTTTCTCTTGCTTTCCCCTGGATCATCTTCCTACTCCTCTCCATGCCCACATGTGCACCTGACTTCTGGTTTCTCTAAGGCAGACTCTTCATCACACTCACAGCCTACCTCCCGCTCCTCCTCTCCGCATTCCCCACTTCTAGAACATCCCTGTTCTTCAGGGGCTGGTTCAAAGCCCACCTCTTGGAAGAAGCCTGTTCCAGTGGAAAGGGTTTATTCCTCAGCCACTGAGCTCCCCAATAAACATGTGTATGTCTAGGCTACATCGTCAGCCCATTCCTCTCTCCCAATTTCCAGGCCACTTTATCCACCTGCCCGCCAGACAGATGTGGTCTCTGGATGCCTCCTAGGAACCCCTCACCCAGCAGGTCCCCTCTTCAGCTAGGGCATCAATCTCCTGGTATAAACATCCATGCTTCTCCCTCTCATTAAGTCACTGGTTTTGATATTCTTAGCAGCTCTTAAACCTGTCCGCAACAATGCCCTGGCTCTGTCATATCCCAGCTGAGGCCCTCAGCTTCTGTCTCCGGACCACTACGACAGCTGTGAAGCTTGTTTCACTGCTGCCGATTCTGAGTCCCCTAATAACTACTGACAGGACCCACCGAGATGTAGCCCGACAAGCGAGGAGACGGTTTGGTGGTCCTAAGTGTGGCCTCTGCAGTCAGCTTCCCAGGTATTGCCTCGACCAGCAAATGTATGTATGGGACCCAAGTTATATGACTTAGGCTTATTGTGAGAGTTAAATGAGTTCTTACCAAGCACTCGGAATGATGCCTATCACACGGTAAGCACTTCATAAATGTTAGCTCTTATCACTACCATGAGTCTCCTAAAAGCTTTTGCTTCATACAGGAGTAAGGGTTCTGCAGGTAAACCTTGGATCACAGGCTGGATTCCGTGGGTACACGTTTGTTCCCTGGCACCTGACAATTAAGAGGCCCAACTTACTATGACAGATCTTGGTCACTTACACTGTAATTTAGAAATGCAAAACTAGAAAAATCTCAGAAGTGAGTTTAGTCAACTGGAGAGGCAGAGATGAGAAAAGAAGAAGGAAGAAAAGGAAGGGTGAGGTGTCCAGATGAATGCTGCTGGGGGCTGTTCACCTGCTTTCCCTTAGGAAAAGAACAGTGCTTTCAAGACGAGGTGATGGAGCATCCACTGGCTCAGCTCTCCTCTGCTGGGCTCTGCGCCTGCCCATCTGCTTCTCACCCGGGAGCTCCTTGCCCCTCACTGTGCATCAAAAGGAGCACCCTCCCAGGTGAGGAGGCCAACAGACCCAACAAGTCTCTCCTGCAGGCTCCCCTCCTGGGCCATTCTGTTCTGCCATCTCCCTCAGGCCCTGGGCGTGCAGGTCCGTCAGAAGTACCGCCCTGCTTCCTCTCTTAGTTCTGCTAAGGAAGATGTGCTCATGGTTGCTCCCAGCAGCTGTCCTTCTCTCCATACAGGTGTTTGGCCCCTGAACATGGACTCCCATAGGGTAGGACTGGGAGATCCCTGGCAGGGCCAGATGGGGTGATCCTAAGATGTCTCCATTTCTCTGAGCAGCCCTAGGTAGGAAATCCTTCTCTGAGAAATCCTGAGAAAGGCTGTAAAGAGCTGGAGATGTTGGGCACGGGCCTCATCCATGTTCCCAGTGCCCTCTGACCATGTGGGGAGTGTGTGACCTTGAGGACAAACAGGCACGGGGCTCTGTTTTCCGGGACACATTCTGAGAGCAAACGCTTCCCTCTCCACCGCTGGACTTGATGTCACTGCAGCCGAGAAGATGAAGACCCTGCTTCCCACTCTTTCTCCGCCAAGGGCTGGGGAGCTTCCACCCTCCAGCACAGCAGACGAGGGGCTTTGAGAGTGCCTACAGATGGGGCAGCTGACATGAGAGCAGAGATGGCTGCCTTCTTTGAGTCTTCAGTCCTCAGGGTAAGACAGGAATCATCCCAAATACCTTCCCAATCCCTCTGGGCAGAGTGCTGGCCCAGCAGCAAGAACCAATATCTTCAAAGCACCAGCTGCCGATGGGGAGTGTAGTAGAAATGCAACATTTTTGCTTATCAGGATCCATCACCTGTCCTTCTGGTTAAAGTTCCACCACTGTCCGCCCAACCAACTCTCAGTGCATAGCCACAGCCCAGCCAATCAGAGCTATGTGACAGGCTTAGGGACAGGCATGTGACCCAAGCTGGGCCAAGGAACATTAGCTTGGGGACTCAATGCTACAGCTATTGAAGATGTTCTTTCTTTGTTGGTTTGCAAAACTGGCAGGATATAAGCCTGGAGCCACTAGGGCCATCTTGGCCACCAAGTGAGAAGCACCTACCTGATCACATGAGCCAACACTGCGGAGAAAGTAACTGGGCTGTGGAGAGGGACAGGCCTCAGACAACACCATCTGTGGACCTGGTTTCAATACACCAGAACTTTCTGGCATTTTAAGCTATATGAAAGAATAGATTCTCTTTTTCTTTTAAGCCAGTATGGATTGGGGTTTATGTTACTTGGAATGGAAAGGATTATCCCCTGAAGATGTGGGCTCCTAGGCATGGCAATGTAGAGACACTGATGAATCACACAGGCACTGTCCTAACCTCACGATACGCACGCCCAGGAGGAGACACGGGAATAAGCAATTCTGATACAGAACGACCCTTGTTACAGTGGGGTAGCCCAGGGCGTGGCTGGGGCCTGGAGAAGGGCTCATGGTCTAGATTTGGGGCATGGAGGGTAGGAGTGATTTCTTAGAAAGAAGTCTGAGAACTGGGCTGACAGCTTCAAAACATTGTTGGAGGGGGCAGGGAAGTAGGGAAACAGCAGTGTGTCAAGGCCCTGAAGTGAGAGGAGCATGAAATCTGAGAAATCAAAGTGGTGAAGAGTATGAGACGGGGGTGAAGTCAGCAAGGCCTTTGTAAACCATGGTGATGAGTCTGGATTTGATTCTATGAACATGGAGAGTGGTGTGATCAGATTTGTACCACACGTGTCATGGCTTTGACTTCCGTAATTGGAACTACTGAGTTTAAATTTTAGATTATGGCTAATGTAGGCTATTATATAAAAGATTTCCAGGATATTTAAAAGTCACAGATGTGGACTCTTTCTGTGTAAAGCACCTAGAATGGAACTTCTTATTTAAAAATCGACTTTAAATACAAGTTACATGGAAATAAAATGGGCTTTAGAGGGACATTTGGGTTCAAGTCTCAGCCCTGCATTTTGTCTGTCCGTGTGGATTCATCTACCTAACCCACACCAGTAACATGGGCGTACCCACCCTCCCAGGGTTGTTGCATGGATGCAGTGGAAACAGGATATGTTTGTGTACGAGAGAAAGTCTACCAGTGCCTTAAGATACAGCAACAAAAACTTTCCGTCTAAGCCCAGTGCACTGCTGCACTATGAACAGAAGTTAGCTTGTACCCAGACGACAGTACTCACAAAAACAGCCTGGCTTTAGGAGAAAACACGTAGGCAGACCCATTTTGTTTTTGGTTATGTGAATTCTAAACTTAGAACGTGAAGAAGCTCTTTAGAACTCTACCTCCTATCTAGTGAAGGCTTCTTTGTATAATAATAATAATGTTAGAAAGTAAACAAGTAAGAACCAGGTCCACATGTGAAACTTAAAGTAAGCCCTAGAATTCAGGCCTTTTCAAGGCAGTCTTACTTGAAATATGATCAGAAATAAAGTGTTGTAGTTAAAAGCACGGAATGCCATGGGGAAAGTCCACCGAGACTGATGGTGGGGTTTGGTCTGTCACTGGGACGAGAGGCAGAAGGCACCACTGAACCCACAACCAGTGGGCATAAGAGGCCGAGAAGGGCGTGTCTTCTGGTCATCCTCTTCTACTTCCTGACCTGACTGGCTTCCTTCTGCATCCAGACCCCAAGGCCAGCGTTTCCTAGTTACTGTGGTAGTTGCCCACGCCGCACCACCACTGCCCTTTGACAATTCTTACGTTCTGACCTGGTTTCAATTCCAGATGTAGAGAGGCTTAGGAACCATCCCAAACCCCAGGCTGCAGAACCAGAATATCTGGAGTTTACCCAGGATCAGGGTTTTGCACACCATCCTCTGTGAGCATCGCACAACCATCCTGGTCTCTGATCTGGTCTATAACTCCCAGCGTCGCCCCGCCACCCCCATCTCTATATGATCAAAAGAGTGATTCAGGGTCAAGACGAAAGTAGCTGACACGTGGGTGGGAATGTTTGCTGCTGCTGCTGCTGCTGCTAAGTCATTTCAGTTGTGTCTGACTCTCTGCAACCCCAGAGACGGCAGCCCACCAGGCTCCTCTGTCCCTGGGATTCTCCAGGCAAAAACACTGGAGTGGGTTGCCATTTCCTTCTCCAATGCCTGTGAATTCATCCCCAATCATTCAAGTGTCTCCCCAAGAGAAAAACTGCACCTTGGCAGCTACAGAGGTCAAGGTTCACCTTTCATTCCCACGGTGCCAAGCCAGCCTGAGTGCTGGCACGGGGTCCAGACTGCCAAAGACCCAGTGTAACAGAATTTCTAGGAGAAAACTGACTTAACACACAAAGTCTACGGCTAAGGTGTCAAAGCACCGAAACCTGCCCTCAGAACCAGTTTCTTTCATGTCTTGAGCAGAACCGAGAAAGGTACTACACGGTAGATTCGCGTCATCCACGTTATTTACAGCAGAATATTAAAAATACGCAGATACCAATGTTATCAGAGCTGCAAAACTGGACACCAGAGTTTCCCAAAGAAAGACTATTTCTCTACCCCTGTGGATGTCAGAGCACAGTACAACCCTGAAGAGGCCATACGACTGCATTTACAACCACATTACCACGGAAAAAGCTAAACACACTTTTTTAAGGAAAGAGGGGGAGTTCCTCTCAAGGGTCGGCTTTTAAATGAATGCACCATTTCTTCTCTTCCAGAATTGGGCTGCAATCTCTGGAATGCATCCCAGGGCCATGGTTTGGAATGACTGTCTAACAGGAAATTCTGGGCAGTCTGTGCATACATTACATTCCTTTCCCACCCTGAACGAGTCGTCAACAAACACAACTTTCCTCTGTTGGAATAAAATGGGAGGTGTGGGTGTGGGGAGAGGCCAGGGCACAGACCGCGCAGGGTTCAAAAGCAGATGTGGCTGCTGAGATTTCAAACACCTCTCGCTCCTAGAAAAAGGACTTAAGTCACTTTTTGAGATGTTCCATCAGTCCCGACTCTATTTGCAAAGGATCGATTTGCCCAGGGAATTACATCTGCCATTCTCTGAAAGAAACGTGCCTTTGGAAGCTCTTTTTCCTGCTGCAGCCTGGAACTGGCAGTGGTTCCTCTAGCAGTGAGAAATAAAGGTGGGGGGCCGGCAAGGGCTGATGGCTAAGAACTGGGCAGGAAAAGCCCTGATCTCATCCTCCAGAGGTGGGAGGATGTGCTTCCTCGGTTCACGGCTGGCTCATAAGAGCCCGCATCAGCTGAGCGCCTTGTTTGTGTGAGCCCTGACACAGCTCACCCGTGGCCTTCACCATGTGCAGTTCCCCATACCATCACCCCATTTTCCAATGAGAAAATCAAGGCTCAGAGTCCATACGAGTATGCAGGGAGGGTTCTGGGGTTCAAAGCCACAGCAGCCGGCTGTAGGGCTCCTGGCCTCCCAACCCATTTCCCTGTCTCTCCCCAGCACTTGATGGATTTGGGTTTTATTTCCAGGGAGAAACTCTGAATATGAGGCCTTGGACCACCTGCCTTCACTCCAAACACTGTACTCTGAAAAGCCCAAAATGAACCTATAACACTCCCAGCAGCCCTATGAGATGCAGCCAGACACAGAGGATGTGCCTGACCCCTGAATGTCTCTGGGCCACCAAACTCTGTGACAGCATCCCAGGAAGGCCCCTCGGCTGGGAATGCCTTTCCTGGCCTCAGTGCTCCTGCAAACCCCTGTGCCCACGTGACGCAGCTCCTGTTGCAGGGCTGGAGATACACCGGGTCTGTGTGGGTCTAGAATATGAACTCTTAACCATCACTGTACAGAGTCTGTTTTTCATACTGAAAGCCAAAATCAGTAGCAGAACAAAGGATTTAAACAGACAACAGACTTATCTTGAGGAAGCAAAGGTTGACATTTAACAGTAATCAAATTAACGAAATGTTTAAACAACAAGGCCGAGTTGTGGATCTAATAAATGAGCAGAAATGATAAAAATAAAAACAGACAGCCAATGGTGGTAATGTTTTGATGGCCTGGGCCCATTTTCTCACATGTTGCTGGTAACTCCATTATCTGGAACAAGCCATATGAAAAACAGGTGAGTGATGTGTCAAAGACCTTGCTGCACTCACACCAGCGGTCTGAGCATCCAGCAGAGCAGGGATGCTTAATTAAATCAGCGCACAGCAACTGGAGCGAATATTGTGCAGCCACAAGAAATGACCATCGTGAAGACACGTGGGGAGGCACATGTGGTCAATGTCAGGCAGGGCATCTCAGACGCTGCGCTGTTCAGCGCTTGTGACTTTGTCTTCTGCTCTGGACAAGCTGGGGAAGGCAGCTTCCAGAAGGTTCCAAGCAGCTACCTCCTTGGAACACATGTTGTTCATGTCTGAGTTCCTAAGCCTAGAAATACATTGGTGCAAAACAGGCCTGTTGTAATGGATGTTTACTGAACAAGCAGATATGTGAAAGGTAACTCAGAACAATGAAAACGACTGATCTGTTAAGCAACAGCTTCTGAGGTTCTTTAGGAGCACACTCAGCCCCGCAGCACGCCTTTCCTAGGAAGTGCTCTTGCCCACAACAAGCCTCCCTCCTCCAAGCAGTTTCAATCTATGCCATGCACACATGGCCAAAGAAGCCAACGCACAGCTCCTGGCTGCGTTTAGTAAAGGTCACAACTCCTGCTTTCTATAAAATAAACAGTGCATGTTTTCTGAAATCAGAGAGATTATATGAAATTCGCCAGTGGAGAAGGAAATGGCAACCCACTTCAGTACTCTTGCCTGGAAAATTCCATGGACAGAGGAGCCTGGTGGGCTACAGTCCACAGGGTTACAAAGAGTTGGACACGAATGAGTGACTTCACTCTAAGTAAGCACAGCAATCTCTGGATACTAGGACTAGGTTAATTACAATTTTTCTTTATATTTTTGTATCGCTTCTCAATTTCTATAATCTACTCATATGTATAGTGGAAAAAACTGAGTAAATATTTAAAATGCTTATTGCTACTTAAAAAAATATATATGAATGTTTTTACATTTCATGAGATACCCTTCTACAACCTTAGTTTGATTGGTTGTATTGGATTCCACTGAATGGATGTGCACTGTGCCACAATTAAACTAACTTTGCATATTTGTGTTGTTTCCTTTAAAAATGTGTCATTAAATGCTGCAGTTTGTTTGCAACAGCAATGCTGGGAACAGTCTAGCTGTTTATCAATGTGGGACAAAATATAATACATCCCAGATGTGCAACATTACACAGTTGTCAAGGAGAAGGCTGCAGTTCCATGTGCACTGATAACAGCTAACACTTATCTTATGTAAGATGCACCAGGCGGTGTTCCATGCACTTTATATATATCTTGACTCACTCAATCCTTTCAGTAATCTTATGAGGTAAGGACTATTATTACACTCATTTTCTAGACGAGGCCCAGAGAAGTTAAGAAACTTGCTCAAGATGACATAGCTAGTAAGTACTAGGCTTTATTCAAACCCAACTGGTCTGGGCTCTTAACCTCCATACTATACAGCCTGATAATGGAGCACATTCTGAGATACAGTAAATAAGAGAAGCACGGTACACTGAAACATACAGTGTGCTACCATCAACCTTCAAATACAAAATCAAATAAATTAACAAAATAAAAAGCACAAGCATGTGCATATTCTTATCGATGGAAAGAGTGTCTCTAGAAGGATTTACTAATGTAAGTAATTGCTTGCCCCATGGGAGAGGAATGTAGAACACACCAGAAAGGAGGAAAAATTACTTTAGTATCCTTTGGATTTTGCATCACGTATTAAAATAATAATGGCATACTGTGCATCATGCATTATAATAAGTAAAAAACTAAACCATCAAAAATAATACTGCAGGGAGCATAGCGTACATAATTTTATGTGCACGTCTGACTTATCCCCTTAGAAGAAATTCCTAGAAGTATAATTGTTTTTCAAAGGCCAAAGTCTTTGAGAAAAAAAAAATGTCAAGCCTCTAGATAACTGTGGACAATCTGCCGCCTAGAGAGGCGGTGTTGATGTGCACCCACCCCCTCACGGGGTGCTCCACTTAGGCTGTGCAAACACAGAGACTTGAAAGGGCCTCTGCCAAGCTGAAAGGTGAAGACGGCAACGTGCTGCTGCTTTAATTTGCATTTCTCGGGCTGCCATCTGAGTTCTACAATCTTCCGTATACTTTCTGGTCATTTCTATTTCTTCTTTTGAAAACTGGTTGTACATTGTTTTGCCTTTTATATTTTGACTTACAAAAGTTTCTTTGATATATATCAGAAACACAATCCTTGGACTAATCTGTACGCTGGAAACTGTCTCTGCTTTCAGTCTCCTACTTTTTTAAAATAGCAGTTATGTATGTGCAGAAGTTTTAAGGAAATCAAATCTTAATATTTTTCAACTGATTCCTTCCCAGCCTATTATATACTATTCACTTATATTTTCTTCTAGTTCTTCTTTAAGTATTTTATCTGTTTGGAGTTTATTCTGGTATACAATAGGCTATATGAACCCACCTTCCCCTCAAAAGACTAGTTAAATATACTAATAATATTTACTGAATAATTCATCCTTATACAATGATTCGGGGATTCTGTTCTACCCTATTCCATTCCATCTGATCCCACTCCACTCCTTTACTTGTGCCAGTAATATATAGCCTTGCTACTGCAGATTTATTGTTTTATATTTAATACTATCAGTCCCCATTTATTATTTTTTCAAAAACTTCTTGGATAGTCTAATCCTTTATGCTTCCAGATGAATGTCAGAATCACTTTATCAAGTTCTAAAAAAGATACAACTGGGATTTACTCACATCAGGCTCATAAAATACACATGCACTAATTTTAGTTAATTCCATTAAGTAATTAAAGGAAGGTTAAAATTTAAAAGTTAAAAAAATCCATTTATTGTACCTTAGTCATAAAAACTGTGCCAAGATTAAAAGTAACTTTGCCTATTAGCTTAAAAATAGGTTGTTAAAACTATGTTTTATGTAAAGTCCCCTGGTAACAACCTATGGGATTAACAACAACAAAGAAAACACCTATGGAAGAGACACATGCATACACACAAATGATAAGGAATAAGTTCATGTCACTATTAAAAAAAACCCAGCAAAGCACAAAGAAGAAAGCCAGGAAAAAGAGAGCCAAAAATGTAACAAGACTGACAGAAAACAATTAACAAAATGTAAGACCTTCCCCATCAGTAATTACTATAAACATAAACAGATTAAACTCCCCAATCAAAAGACACAGATTGATGGAGTGGATTAAAAAAATAGGCTGAAAGTGAAAGACTAGAAAAAGATAATCTTTGCAAATGGTAACCAAGATAAAGGAGAGTTTTACTTATACAGACAAAGTAGACTTTAAGACAAAAACTGTCATAAGAGACAAAAAAGAACATTATCTAATGGTAAAAGGGTCAACTCCCCAGGAAGACATAACAATTATAAATATACATGCAAAAACATCACAGCACGAAAAAATGGACAGAACTTAAGGGAGAAATAGACAGCAACACGGTAACAGTAGGAGGTTTCAATAACCCACCAGTAATGGATAACATCTAGAGAAGACAAATAAAGAAACAGAGGGCTTGAACAACACTTTATTTCAAATGGACCTAGCAGACATATTCAGAACATCCCACCCAGCAAGAGAATAACATATACTTCTCAAATGCACATGGAACATGCACTAGGACAGATCATGGATTAAGTCACAAAACAAGCCTTAAACAAATTTAAGAAGGCTAAAATCATACCTAGTATCTTTTCTTAGCACAACGGAATTAAACTGGAAATCAAGAGCAGAAGAAAAACTGGAAAATTCACAATTATGTGGAAGTTAAACAGCATACTCTTGAATGATCAACAAGTCAGAGAAGAAATTAAAAGGAATTAGAAAATATCTTGAGGCAAATAAAAATGAAAACACAACATACCCAAACTTATGGGATGCAGAAAAAGTATGAAGAGGGGATTTTATAGTAGTAAATACCTACATTAAAAAAGAAGAAAGGTCTCAAGTAAATAACCTAACTTTACACTTCAAGAAATTAGAAAAAGAAGAACAAATAAAGTCCAGAGTTAAAAGAAGAAAGGAGATGATAAAGATTAGAGTTGCTGTTGTTCAGCTGTTCAGTTGTGTCTGACTCTCTGCAACCCCATGGACTGCAGCACACCAGGCTTCCCTGTTCTTCACCACCTCCCAGAGTTTGCGCAAACTCAAGTCCATCGAGTTGGTGATGCTGACTCAATTAGAGTAGAAATAAACAAAATAGAGAACAGAAAAACAATTTTAAAAATTAATGAAACTGAGCTGGTTTTTTAATAAAACCAACAAAATTGACAAATGTTTAGCCAGACTAACAGAAAAAGAGAGAAGACTGAAATAAGTAAAATCTGTAATGAAACAGGAGACACTACAACTGATGTCACAGAAATAAACAGGATTATAAGAGACAACTGTGAACAATTATATGCCAAGACTTCCCTGGTGGTCCAGTGGTTAAGAATCCACCTGCCAATGCAGGGGTCCCTTCCCTGGTCTGGGAAGATCCTGCACGCTGCAGAGCAACCAAGCCCACGTGCCACAACGACTGAGCCCACGCTCTGCAACTACAGAAGCCGACGAACCGGGAGCCTGTGCTCCACACTGAGAAACCACCTCAGTGAGAAGCTCACACACCACAACAAAGAGTAGCCCCTGCTTGCTGCAGCTATAGAAAGCTCATGCACAACAATGAAGACCCAGCACAGCCAAAATAAATTAAAAAATAAACAATTATATGCCAACAAGTTGGAAATCTAGAAGAAACAGATAAGACTCCTAGAAACATACAACCTACCAAGAATGAGTTAAGAAGAAATAGGAAATATGAACAATCCAATAACGATTAGGAGACTGAATCAATTATTAAAAATCTCTCAATAATGAAAATCCCAGGGCCAGATGGCTACACTGGAGAATTCTACCAAACATTTAAGAAATTACTAATGCCAGTCCTTTTCAAACTTTTTCAGAAAGGTAAACAGAAGGACAATAATACTTCAAACTCATTTTATGAGGCCAGCATTATCCTAATACCAAAGCCAGACAAAGACACCACAAGAAAAGAAAACCTCAGGCCAACAGCCCTGATGAATATAGATGTAAAAGTCCTCAACAAAATACTAGCAAATCAAATTTAATAGCACATTAAAAGAATCACATGCCATGACCAAGTGGGATGTGTCTCTGGGATGCAAGGATGGTTCAACACACAAGAGCGAATCAATGTGATACACCATAACAGAGTGAAATATAAAGATCACATGATCATCAACAGATACAGAAAAGACATTTGACAAAATTCAACACTGAATCATGACAAAAATAATTTAAAAACTAGGATTAAAAGAAAAATAACATAATAAAGGCGATATGAAATATCTCACAGTTGACATCATACTAAAGGTAAACAACAGCAAGCTCTTCCTTTAAGATGTGGACCAGGCAAAGATGCCCACTCTGACCACTTCTATTCAATATAGTACTGGAAGTGGGAGCAACTGGGTAAGAAAAAGACATAAAAGGATCCAAATCAGAAAGGAAGAAGTAAGATTATCTCAGCTCACAGATGACGTGATTTTACAGTATAATAGAAAACTCTAAGGATTCCACAAAAGAACTATTAGAATTAATAAATGAATTCGGCAAACTTGTTGGACACAAAAGCAATGTATAAAAATCAGTTGCGTGCTCGCTTCGGCAGCACATATACTAAAAAAAACACACACAAAAAAACAGTTGCTTTTCTATCCACTTATAATGAACAATACAAAAGGGAAATTAAGAAAACAATTGGATTTATAATAGCATATAATGAAAGCCTAAATACTTAGGAATAAACTTAACCAAGGAGGCAAAAAACTTCTACATTGAAAACTACAAAGACTGGTGAAATAAATTAGACAGAACAAAAGGTAAGATAGTCTGTATGCATGGATTAGAAGACAATACTGTTAAAATGTCCACACTACCCAAAGCAATCTACAGCGTCAATAATCCCTATCAAACTCCCAAAGGCTTTTTTTTTTTTTTGGCAGAAATATTAGAAAAAACAATCCCAGAATTCATAAGGAATCACAGAGGACGCCAAACAGTTAAAACAATTTTGAGAAAGAAGAACAAAACTGGAGGCCTCATATTTCCTGACTTCACAACATATTAGAGATTACAAAAGTGTTGTACTGGCATAAAGACAGATATACAGACCAAATGAACAAAACAGAAAGCCCAGAAATAAACCCATGCATACACAGTCAAATGATCTTCAACATGGGAGTCAGCCAAGACTACACAGTGGAGAAAGCACAGTGTCTTTAATAAACGGTATTTCTGAAAACCAGACATCCACATACCAGCAATATGATCGGACCTTTATATTATACCATAGACAAAAATCAACTCAAAATGGATTACAGATTTTAAATGTTAAGACCTAAAATTATAAAACTAGAAGAAAACAAAGGGGAAAGCTTCGTAACACTGCTCTCGGCAATGATGTTTTAGCTATGAAACCAAAAGCACAGGTAATGAAAGCAAAAATAGACAATATGAAATTAAAAAGCTTCTGCACAGCAAAGGAAACAATCAACAGAATAAAAAGGCAACCAACAGAATGGGAGGAAATATCTGCAAATCATATTTTTAGTAAGAGGTTAATATCCAAAATATATAAAGCACTCTAACTCAACAGCAAGAAACCCCAAACAATCAGATTAATAAACTGACATTTCTCTTAAAGAATACACACTACAGCCAACAAGTATATGAAAAGATGTTCAATGTCACTAATTACCAGGGAAATGCAAATTAAAACTACAATGAGGTATCCCCTCATACGTGTAAGGATGATTATCATCAGAACAAATAACAAGTGCTGGCGAGGGTGTGGAGAAAAGTGGAACGTTTGTGCCCTGTTGGTGGGAATTTAAAATGTGGTGGCTGCTGTGGAAAACAACGTGGAGGTCCCTCAAAAATGAAAAATCCCGCATTTTTAATATTAAAAGTATCACCACCATGTGATACAATAATCTCACTTCCAGGTATTCATCCAAACGAACTGAAAACAGGGTCTTAAAGAGATATTTGCACTCTCATGGTCACTGCAGCATTATTCAAACTAGCGAAGAAGTAGAGAAGGCGATGGCACCCCACTCCAGTCCTCTTGCCTTGAAAATCCCATGGACGGAGGAGCCTGGTAGGCTGCAGTCCATGGGGTCTCGAAGAGTCGGACACGACTGAGCGACTTCATTTTCACTTTTCACTTTCATGCATTGGAGAAGGAAATGGCAACCCACTCCAGTGTTCTTGCCTGGAGAATCCCAGGGACGGGGGAGCCTGGTGGGAGGCCGTCCATGGGATCGCACAGAGTCGGACATGACTGAAGCAACTTAGCAGCAGCAGCAGAAGCAACTAAAACGTCCATCAGTGGATGAATGGATAAAGAAACTGCAGTGTGTGTGCATGTGTGTAATGGAATACTGCTGCTGCTATTGCTAAGTCACTTCAGTCGTGTCCGACTCTGTGTGATCCCACAGACGGCAGCCCACCAGGCTCCCCCATCCCTGGGATTCTCCAGGCAAGAACACTGGAGTGGGTTGCCATTTCCTTCTCCAATGCATGCAAGTGAAAGTGAAGTCGCTCAGTTGTGTCTGACCCTCAGAGACCCCATGGACTGCAGCCTTCCAGGCTCCTCCATCCATGGGATTTTCCAGGCAAGAGTACTGGAGTGGGGTGCCATTGCCTTCTCTGGATACTACTCAGTGTTAAAAAAAGAAGAAAATACTGTCATATGCTATACATGACTGTTCCTTGAGATCATCAGGCAAGACGAAAAAGTTCCAGAGACGTGATGTACAACAACGTTCATATGGTTAATAGTACTGAACTGTATACTTTAAAATTCATTAAAGAGTAGATTTCATGTCATGTGTTTTTTCTTCTAACCACATTTAAAAAAAAAAAAACAGTGGGCTTGGAAGGAAGCCACAGCTCCCACTGCTGGAAGGAACACCTCCTGTACTGTATGAGCACTTCACATGCTCACCTGACACAATCTTCCCCTCACATAGGTATCACCACCCTCATCTGAATGGCCTAGAAGCCAGGCACCTAGGCTTGGCCCAAGGATGCACAGGTAGGTACCAAGTAGAAGCGTAATCTACACTCAGCTTGTTAGACTGCAAAGCCTACCCCTTTCTGCTCACTGTCATTATGACCAGCATACCATGGGCTCTCTCTCTCTCGTTCCCTCGGGCCTGTGAGTGACCCACGTGCAGTGGTGGGGCCTGTCCACTCCTGGCTCATCACCACCACAGCCTAACAGTGCAAGTGTCTTCTAGGTAATGGATGCATTTGCTTCTTCTTGTGGACAAGAGACACAATACATTGATAAAATTCCACTAAAAACTGCTATTATTGGGACAGAAGCATTACTAGTCAAAGGAGCAAACCAGTTCACTGGGAATGTGCTTCTTCTATGTTGGTTCTACAATTACAATGTAATTGTATCTACATTTGATCTCTATCCAGTCACACTAGATAGTGGTTCACACCTGAGAAAAGGGAGGAAAGTGAAAGTCTCTCAGTCATGTCCAACTCTTTGAAACCCCATGGACTATACAGTCCATGGAATTCTCCAGGCCAGAAAACTGGAGTGGGTAGCCTTTCCCTTTTCCAGGGGATCTTCCCAACCCTTTTTATATTCATGCGGTTCTCAAGGCAAGAATACTGAAGTGGTTTGCCATTCCCTTCTTCAGTGGACCACATTTTGTCAGAACTCTCCGCCATGATGGAGAAGGAAATGGCAACCCACTCCAATATTCTTGCCTGGAGAATCCCAGGGACAGAGGAGCCTGGTGGGCTCCCGTCTGTGGGGTTGCACAGAGTCAGACATGACTGACGTGACTTAGCAGCAGCAGCAGCTCCGCCATGACCTGTCTGTCGTGGGTAGTCCTACACAGCATGGTTCATAGTTTCATTGAGCTAGTCATGTCCATGTGATCAGGTTGGTTAGTTTTCTGTGATTGTGGTTTTCATTCTGTCTGCCCTCTGATGGAGAAGGATAAGAGGCTTATGGAAGCTTCCTGATGGGAGAGACTGACTGAGGGGGAAATTGGGTCTTGTTCTGATGGGCAGGGCCATGTTCAGTAAATGTTTAATCCAATTTTCTGTTGATGGGTGGGGCTGTGTTCCCTCCCTGTTGCTTGTTCAGTTCAGTTCAGTCACTCAGTTGTGTCCGACTCTTTGCAACCCCATGAACTGCAGCATGCCAGGCCTCCCCGTCCTCTCTTCTTTTCACAGCTATTTGTAAGGCCTCCTCAGACGGCCATTTTGCTTTTTTGCATTTCTTTTTCTTGAGGATGGTCTTGATCCCTGTCTCCTGTACAATGTCATGAATCTCCAACCATAGTTCATCAGGCACTCTGTCTATCAGATCTAGTCCCTTAAATCTATTTCTCACTTCCACTGTATAATCATTAGGGATTTGATTTAGGTCATACCTGAATGGTCTAGTGGTTTTCCCTCAGTTCAGTTCAGTTCAGTTGCTCAGTTGTGTCCGACTCTTTGCGACCCTATGAATCACAGCACGCCAGGCCTCCCAGTCCATCAATAACTCCCAGAGTTCACTCAGACTCACGTCCATCGAGTCAGTGATGCCATCCAGCCATCTCATCCTCTGTCATCCCCTTCTCCTCCTGCCCCCAATCCCTCCCAGCATCAGAGTCTTTTCCAATGAGTCAACTCTTTGCATGAGGGGGCCAAAGTACTGGAGTTTCAGCTTTAGCATCATTCTTTCCAAAGAAATCCTGGGGCTGATCTCCTTCAGAATGGACTGGTTGGATCGCCTTGCAGTCCAAGGGACTCTCAAGAGTCTCTCCAACACCACAGTTCAAAAGCATCAATTCTTCGGCGCTCAGCCTTCTTCACAGTCCAACTCTCACATCCATACATGACCACAGGAAAAACCATAGCCTTGACTAGACGGACCTTTGTTGGCAAAGTAATGTCTCTGCTTTTGAATATGCTATCTATGTTTCTTCAATTTAAGTCTGAATTTGGCAATAAGGAGTTCATGATCTGAGCTACAGTCCACTCCTGGTCTTGTTTTTGCTGACTCTATAGAGCTTCTCCATCTTTGGCTGCAAAGAATATAATCAATCTGATTTCGGTGTTGACCATCTGGTGATGTCCATGTGTAGAGTCTTCTCTTATGTTGCTGGAAGAGGGTGCTTGCTATGATCAGTGCGTTCTCTTGGCAGAACTCTATTAGCCTTTGCCCTGCTTCATTCTGTACTCCAAGGCCAAATTTGCCTGTTACTCCAGATGTTTCTTGACTTTCTACTTTTGCATTCCAGTCCCCTATAATGAAAAGGACATCTTTTTTTGGGTGTTAGTTCTAAAATGTCTTGGAGGTCTTCATAGAACCATTCAACTTCAGCTTCTTCAGCATTACTGGTTGGGGCATAGACTTGGATTACTGTGATATTGAATGGTTTGCCTTGGAAACGAACAGAGATCATTCTGTCATTTTTGAGATTGCATCCAATTACTGCATTTCAGACTCTTTTGTTGACCATGATGGCTACTCCATTTCTTCTAAGGGATTCCTGCCCACAGTAGTAGATATAATGGTCATGTGAGTTAAATTCACCCATTCCAGTCCATTTTAGTCCATTGATTCCTAGAATGTCGATGTTCACTCTTGCCATCTCCTGTTTGACCACTTCCAATTTGCCTTGATTCATGGACCTAATGTTCCAGGTTCCTACGCAATATTACTCTTTACAGCATCGGACTTTGCTTGCATCACCAGTCACATCCACAACTGGGTGTTGCTTCTGCTTTGTCTCTGTATCTTCATTCTTTCTGGAGTTATTTCTCCACTGAGCTCCAGTGGCATATTAGGCACCTACCGACCTGGGGAGCTCCTCTTTCAGTGTCCTATCTTCTTGCCTGTTCATACTGTTCATGGGGTTCTCAAGGCAGGAATACTGAAGTGGTTTGCCATTCCCTTTTCTGGTGGACCACATTTTGTCAGAACTCTCCACCATGAACCTTCCATCTTGGATGGCCCTACATGGCATGGCTCATAGTTTTATTGAGTTTGGCCTCATTTGACCTAAGGCCAAACTGTGGTGGAGGTAACGAAGATAATGGCAACCACCTTCAAAAGGTCCCATGCATGCACTGCTGCACTCGGTGCTGCTGGCCCTGCAGCAGGCCCCTGCCGACCCATGCCTCTGCTGGAGACTCCTGGACACTCACGGGCAAGTCTGGGTCAGTTTCTTGTGGGGTCACTGCTCCTTTCTCCTGGGTCCTGGTGTGCACAAGGTTTTGTTTGTGCCCTCCAAGAGTCTGTTTCCCCAGTCCTGTTTAAGTTCTGGTGGTTCTATGGTGGGGTTAATAGTGACCTCCTCCAAGAGGGCCTATGCCATACCCAGGTCTGCTGCACCCAGAGCCCCTGCGGCAGGCCACTGCTGACCCAAACCTTCACAGGAGATGCTCAGACCTGGTTCTGGCTCAGTCTCTGTGGGTTGGGTGTGTGTTTTGTGCCCTTCCCAGGTCTGAGCAGCTCAGGCGACCAGGTGCTTAGCGAGTGCGCTGTCCCAGGTGGACCATGTGTCTTAATCACCTCCCCGTCCTGGCCGCTCGGTTTTCTGGCTGTGTACCATCTGAGGTGTGCCGTGTGTCTCCTCTGGAGAGATGATCTCAGGAAGATGGGGTTAGCAGCTGGAAGCCTGCCCACAGTTTGGTGGAAGATGCCGTCTCTGGGGCTGAGATTGCAGCAGCCTCTTGCCTTCAAGTCTGCCTCTTTACCTCTGGGCAGGGAGGGGCCAGTTCCAACAGCAGGCTGGCTCTCCTTTGGTATTCACTCAATCCTTTGTTCTGTGCGAGTGCCAGGCTGTGCATTAGGCTGTTAGGTTAGAGCCTTTCACGGGAAAGTTCTGTTTTCCGCAGTTGCAGTTAGGCATGTCTTCTGTGGGTTTTTTTCCTCTCCCGGTTAGATTCCAAAACTCCCTGAAGACCCACCTGTGAGAGGGTTTCCTACTGTGTGGAAACTTCTTCTCCTTCACGACTCCCTCCCCTGGACAGGTCTCCGTCCCTAACTCTTTTGTCTCTCTTTTTGTCTTTTATACTTTGTCCTACTTCCTTTCAAAGAGAGTGGGCTGCCTTTCTGGGTGCCTGGTGTCCTCCACCAGTGTTCAGAAATTGTTTTGCGAAGCGGCTCAGCATTCAAATGACCTGTTGATGAATTTGTGGGGGATAAAGTGGTCTCCCCATCCTATTCCTCTGCCATCTTAGATAAGGTAATGGAATTCCAGTTGAGCTATTTCAAATACTAAAAGATGATGCTGTGAAATTGCTGCACTCAATATGCCAGCAAATTTGGAAAACTCAGCAGTGGCCACAGGACTGGAAATGGTCAGTCTTCATTCCAATCCTAAAGAAAGGCAATGCCAAAGAATGTTCAAACTACTGTACAACTGCACTCATCTCACACACTAGCAAAAGTGAAAAGTGAAAGTGAAGTCGCTCAGTCGTGCCCTGACTCTTTGCGACCCCATGGACAGTAGCCTGCACCAAGCTCCTCTGTCAATGGGATTTTCCAGGCAAGAGTACTGGAGTGGGTTGCCACTTCCTTCTCCAGGGAATCTTCCTGCCCCAGGGATTGAACCCAGGTCTCCCGCACTGTTGACAGACACTTTACTATCTAAGCCACCAGGGAAGTCACACACTAGCAAAGTAATGCTCAAAATTCTCCAAGCCAGGCTTCAACAGTACGTGAACCACAAACTACCAGATGTTCAAGTTGGATTTAGAAAAGGCAGAGGAAACAGAAATCAAATTGCCAACATCTGCTAGTTCATCAAAAAAGCAAGAGGGTTCCAGAAAAACATCTACTTTTGCTTTATTGACTATGCCAAAGCCTTTGACTGTGTGGATCACAACAAACTGTGGGAAATTCTGAAAGAGATGGGAATGCCAGACCACCTGACCTGCCTCCTGAGAAATGTGTATGCAGGTTAAGAAGCAACAGTTAGAACCAGACATGGAACAACAGATTGGTTCCAAACTGGCAAAGGAGTACATCAAGGCTGTATCTTGTCACCCTGCTTATTTGACTTATATGCAGAGTACATCATGCAAAATGTCAGGCTGGATGACGTACAAGCTGGAATCAAGATTGCTGAGAGAAATATCAATAACCTCAGATACAAAGATGATACCACTCTTATGGCAGAAAGTGAAGAAGAACTAAAGAGCCTCTTGATGAAAGTGAAAGAGGAGAGTGAAAAATTTGGCTTAAAGCTCAACATTCAGAAAACTAACATCATGGCATCCAGTCCCATCACTTCATGGCAAAGAGATGTGGAAACAATGGAAACAGTGGCAGACTTTATTTTTGGGGGGCCCAAAATCACTACAGATGATAACTGCAGCCATAAAATTAAAAGATGCTTGCTCCTTGGAAGAAAAGCTAAGACCAACCTAGACAGTATATTAAAAAGCAGAGACATTACTTTACCAACAAAGGTCTGTCTAGTCAAAGCTATGGTTTTTCCAATAGTCATGTATGGATGTGAGAGTTGGACTATAAAGAAAGCTGAGCGCCGAAGAATTGATGCTTTTGAACTGTGGTATTGGAGAAGACTCTTGAGAGTCCCTTGGACTGCAAGGAGATCCAATCAGTCAGTCCTAAAGGAAATCAGTCCTGAATATTCATTGGAAAGACTGATGCTGAAGCTGAAACTCCAATTCTTTGGCATGATGCAAAGAACTGACTCGTTGTAAAAGATCCTGATGCTGGGAAAGATTGAAGGTGGGAGGAGAAGGGGACAACAGAGGATGAGATGGTTATATGGCATCACCAACACAATGGACATGAGTTTGAGTAGGCTCCGGGTTTGGGGGATGGACAGGAGGCCTGGCGTGCTGCAGTCCATGGGCTTGCAAAGAGTCGGACATGACTGAGTGAATAAACTGAACTGACTTTCCAACCCAGGGATCAAACCTAGGTCTCCTGCATTGTAGGAGGATTCTTCACCAGCTGAGCCACAAGGAAAGCCCAAGGATACTAGAGTGGGTAGCCTATCCCTTCTCCAGCAGATCTTCCTGACCCAGGAATTGAACCAGGGTCTCCTACCTTGCAGGCAGATTCTTTACCAACTGACCTATCAGGGAAGCCCAAGAAAAGGGATAATCACCTCAAATAATGCCTCAGGAGTCCTCAATTACCCTCCTACAGCACAGACATTTCCGAGGCCAAAAAATTAGACAATAAAGCTCAAGTCTGCCAGTCAGTCAGTTTTCAATCCTGACCTCAGTTTTGCTAATGATCAACTCTGTACATATGTCATTTGTTGCCAGAGTCTCTGTTCACTGTGAGGCAAGACTGGGATGTCTGGTTATTCTGACAAGAGGGTTTCCCTTGATCAGAGGTCCCTCGCACACTTGCACGTCAGGCCCGTGCATCTGACGACAGGAACTGACACTTCTAAGTCGGTCCCACTGACATACCTGGGCCTTCACCTGCCCAGGGACATCACTGAGGGATCTCCTGTGATGATCTGGTTTTTGGAGCTGGTGGGCTCTCCAAAGACACTGAAGTGGGTAGTTCCTAAGTGAGGGTCAGGATGTAAGTTATGGGTCGGTGTCTCAGGGAATCCAGGCAGTGACACGGCTGCATGGACTCACACGGAGACGCCAGTTCTGTAGCTGCTGAGAAGATGCAGGCCCATGTGGTGGTGACAGTCAGTGGCTGTTTCTTATTTACAGTGTCGAAGGGCATCTATCTATGTCTCTATTAACAAATGAGAACAAAAATTAATTCCTTAATAGCTTCAATGAGGGTCTCTTCCTAGCTCCTGCTGCTCTGCTCACTTTGGCTTTTCTAAGCTTCATCTCTACTTATTTGTGTGGTACATTTTAACTTCCTTTTTGCCAGCCAGCCTGACATCACCTCTCTGACTTCCTGTGGCCTCACCAACCTCTCCCCAGCCATTGCTGGTCATCCTTCTGGGGTCAAGTAGGACTGTCAGCCGCCTAGGGCAGTGAATCCGCCCAGCACATGTCTATTGTGTGCCTGCTATGTGTCAGTGGTCATCCTTCTGGGGTCAAGTAGGACTGTCAGCCGCCTAAGGCAGTGAATCTGCCCAGCACATGTCTCTTGAGCGCCTGCTATGCGTCAGGTAGTATTCCAGGAAGAGAGCAGCGAACAAAGCTTACAAAAATCCCTGCCCTCCCTGAACTTACATTCCAGGGGAAGAGACAGACCATAAATCAATAAACGTGTAAAACACAAAGTAAGCTGGTGATAAGTACTGTAGATCAAAGTAAAGGAAGAAAGAGGTTAAATAGTGGTGTATGTGTGTGTGTGTGTGTGTGTGTGTTTTATTTTAAATAGGATATTTGGGGAAGACTATACTGATTAAGTGACTATGAGCAAAGGCCTGAAGGAGGTGAGGGTGAGCCTTCTGGGCTCAGAGCACAGCAGGTGCAAATGGCCTGACAGCAAGGGGGTCAGTGTGGCTGAAACAGAGTTGAGGAGACAGTGATAGGGGAGAAGGTCAATGATGAAGGACTAGGTCAGGGGGCCTGAAAGCCACTGGAAGGACTTGGCTTTTCCTCTGATTGAGACGTGAAAGTTGTTGGAGCAGCACTATAAAAATGGCAGGCTTATGACAGGACCTGAATAAGGCTATTTAGGGCCAAAGTGAGGTCCTGTGAAGTCAGTAGCTCCGCGGAACACTCCTGCCTTGAAGAACTGCCACTCCTCCAAGGAAAGAGCTGAGTATCTCCTCCAATCTCCTGCTACCCTCCACTGGCCTCCATGCAGACCTCAGCCAGCATTCCTCTTGGACTGTGGCCCCACCTTGACTTGCGTGTTAACACCTGGCCTGTGCCCAGGACCAGATACATACTTTGCAAGAGCTGGTGTAAAATGCAAATGCAGGGCCCCTTGTTCAAAAAAGTAAGAATTTCAAGACAGTAACAGCAGAGCATTTAACCAAGTGTGGGTCCTTTCTGGGACACAGGCTGCGTGCCTGTGAAGCTGGCCCTGCTTATTCCTATTCGACCCAAGAGGGCAAATGAAGGCAAAGAGGGCCCAGGGAATGCAGGCCCCAGCCACTCCACCCCAGCCCCAGCCAGAGGTGTATGGGGACAGCAGCCTTTGCTACATTCTAGAGAGAGCTCCACGAGTCTGAGAGGAGGAGAAAGACAATCCCAGGAGCCACTGTAGGGAGGGCAGCCTCCTCCAGGGTAAGGAAAGCTTCCAGGAGGCGACACTATGAGCCAAGGCTGAACAGAGATGTTTCCTGAGTGCCTCCTTTGCTCTTTGAGGCAAAGAAACCATGCCAGATGATGCTGGCAAATATGCTCGGTGATTGGCCAAGGCTTCCTCTGGGCCGGGCAGTCTACCTGGGGAGGTGGGTCTGCAGCTGAGTCCAGAAGGACGGACAGAAGGCAGGGGTAGGGATGTTTATATGGGGGAAATGGAAAGTTACAAAGGCAAGCAAGCAGCCAGTGTGCTTGAGGGGCAGTGAGGAGGCCAGTGTGGCTGGTGGCTGAGGAGGTACCATGAGGTGGGACCAGAGCCGGGAGGGCTTTACCCTGAAGGCAGTGGAGGCGGGGATTAAGAGAATGTTCTGAAGAAGGAGAAGGACAGAATGAGAGCTGGGCTCTTAGAAGGCTTGGCTGGCAGTCTGTGAGGGACAGACAGCGGGGTCTGAGCCTCACGTAAGTGGGAATCCTGCCAGCCAGGGCAGGGGGGTGGGCGCCTATCCACATGAGCGGGACAGAGCGTTCCTAGCATGGACAGTGGGTCTGCACAGATGGACAGACACGAGAGAGGGTTCGGATGCTCATTTCCAAGCAAGCAACAACAAATAAGAGCACAGCACATCCCTGAGACTGAGTTTTCTGGCCGGATGCCCAAACCACGTGCATCCCGCAGAAGTCCTAATTTTAGAAACCAGACTGGAACTTGTCTGACCAAAATAAACCTGGCCCCAAATATTTACTTTTGTCGTTATTTTGCAATTGTGGAGGCAGGAGGATCAGTGAGAGCCTTGGGACATTTGACACGTTGCCCACCAGGATAGCCTTGTTGGAAAAGCTGGCAGTCATAGTCCTGGGGGTCTCCAAGGACAAGGAAAAGTTGCTGGCATTGGGTCCTTCCTCTCTGTTTTTCAGCCTCTCAAATGTCAACTCTGGACTTCATAACCCTTTTGAATTCCTTTTTCACATGGATAAACAAGCTTTCCAATCCTGGGACAGCAACCAAAAGGGGCAAGAGAGCAACTAGCAATATTTATTTCCATCATATAAACAGGACACACAGAGCTCCTTCTCTCTCTTTAGGCCACAGCATGGAAACAGCTTTCATTTGAATCCAAATGAACTTGGAAAATTCTTACCTCAAGGATTTTAAGGCAAAGAAAATCTCACCCTGGACTATATGGCAAGAGGCATGTTCTTGTCCCTGGTTTTTAAACACAGAAACTCTTCCCTTTTAACAAGAGTGAACTACGAGATTTTATCCACACAACATTTCTCACAGATACGGACAGATGTTTTCATGTTAATTTTGAAAATTCTATCAAATCACGTGTTTATGTTGTTTCTTTCCTATGATTGTACTTTTCTGACAGCCTGAGTGACTGATTTAATATTGTCTGGGTTTTGAATTGGTTTGCAAGTGTGTTGCTTCATTTTTAAAAAACTGAGAAAATCAAGGAATACTTAGAAGACTTGTTAGTATCAACTAGCTACCAGTTTAATAATTCAGATGGAAATATGCACATTTTAATCACTGCTGACAGCCTAGAGTTTTCAACTGTACAATCTGAATTCCCATAAAAGCATGACTCTGTAAGAAGTGTTTTTGGTTATTTGTTCCTTAACCAGGAATTTTCTAGGGTATGAAACTTTACAAATGGAAAAATAGTAACAAATGATCCCAAGTAACCTTTCTAGATAAAAAAGCATAAACCACATATTTCTAAATAAACACCACATTTTTGGGACTGCACACGGAATAAGAAGTACCATGTGATTCTTCCTACACAGAGTTCCACTCTGCCAAGATGGGATATTTTAAGAATCCACTTGAACTATCAGTTAGGCTGGCAGCCTCCCCTGGAATCTTCACCTCATCTTTAAGGTTCCCCCACAAAAGAGCTCAGGGCTCCTTCCTCCAAGGGCCCACTTCCATGTCACTTCAAGAACACCAGAGAGGTGGACGCCAAGCTCAGCTTTCCTCCTGCATCCCCCACAGTCAGTCAGCCACCAGGCAAGGGCTCTCTCCCCATCAGTGGAGTCATCACCCTGGCCCACACCATCACCCCTCTCCCTGGGACGTCACCCTGGACCATGCCATCAGCCCTCTCCCTGGGATCTCTGCAAAGTCTGATGATGACAGGTCTCTCCCCACCCACTCTTCAGAGTCATCTTTTCTCCAGGGCAGCCCCTCGGCAGCCTGAGTGGCTTGCGCTGGGTTGCTGCAATGTGAGATGAGACAAGGTGACACAGGGAAGCAAGGATGCCTGGTGAACTCACACTTCACTGTCCATGGGGGTCACACTGCCCTGGCTTGTCAAACACCCACACACTACAACAGTGCTGCCAGGCCAGTGGGCTCTGAGCCTGGGCTGGGCTCCAGCCTTGAAGATGGCCCTGATGCAGAAACACACACACAGGCTTCAGTGCTTCAGGCCAGGAGGTGGCAAGGCCCCAGCTACTGAGCTGGTCCTGTTCACAAGACTCACTTGCCAATTACTTGTCTGGAACCTGGCAGACCATTTCCCATAAATACTAGGTAATAAGGAGATAAGCTGCCCACGCTAGTCCAGAAGGACTGATTTAACCCATAACTCAACATGGCCACATTTGCAAGGAAAAACAGGAGCGATGTATTTAGGAGAGATTTATCTGACACTGAATGTAAGGAAGCCTGTTAGCTCCTTTAATAAAATAATACCCCAATCCTCCCAGGCTGGGCGGAGGAGGGAGAACCTCCCCACGAGCTAATGCTCATCCTGAGATCCACTTTCACTTTGGGGATCCGGCTGGCCACCGCTGCCCCTGCTTCAGGAGCCTCAAGATACTGCTTTCCGCACCACATGGCCCAGCCTGGGGACAGACCCAGGCCTTCATGCTGCCAGCGCCGCAAGCCCTCAGTCTGAGGACAACGTTCAAGAGCCAAACTCAGTAACTTCCAGGGGCTGCTAGAGATGGCCGCCCTCAGGCTCCTCCCCACAGGCCCCCGGCTGCCTCTGCTCCCCCAGGCAGAGGCCTGCCTTCTCCACCACCTGGGAAAAGTTCTCAAGCACATCTAAATTCTCCAGAGGAAAGGCCTGAGACAAGGGCACGGAGGAAAGACATAGGATGTCCTGGAATGACCAGAGGTTGTAATGACCATTCTCGTAGAGGGGTATATCCCCTTACCATCGTGAGACTGCACAGGCCTCAGAAAGTCATAAGTCTACATCAGCATGAAATCTACAAACACTCCATGTGTGTGCAGGGGTGTGTGTGTGTGTGTGTGTGTGTGTGTAAGTGGTGGTGCTTGGGAGTGCCTTCTCATACCAGCTATGTACCAGGTATTGATTAGACACTGAGAGATTAAAAATAGCTAAATAAGAGAATGTTTCTGTCCTTGAGAAACTCCTAAACCAGTGGGAGGAGAAAGGCACACATCCAATGCCTGTCACAGTATCTCTGACCTGGAGGGTACTGAGAAGGACACAGGTCAAACATGCCTGCAGAGCAGACTCTGGTCCCTCATATCCTCTGCCTTGACTGTGGAGAAGACAGTGCGAAAGGGTCCCCTGGTGTGACGGTCAGCCTGGCACAGACAGGGTGCCACCCTGGGCACGGGAGTGATGGAAAGAATCCTGGACTGCAGCCAGTCTCCAGAGCCTCTGTCTCAGGCAAGGCATTTAGCCGATCAGAAGTTAAACCCTGTATCTGAAAAAAAAAAAAAAAATGTGGTCCTGTGCTGGCCACGTCCAGAAGATGCTGTGAGAAAAAATGACACAACAGGTAACAAAGTCCTGGGACAAGTGTATGAGGCACAGGCAGGGAGGATGGTCCTTGGCCCCTCCACTTTCTCACCCCTCTCTTTGTCTGGGTGGGAGGGCTCTGGCTCCTTGGCTCAAAGAGGCCCAATGGGCACTGATCAAAAGCCATGGGTGGAGGAGAGGACTCAGGACAGGCTGGACCCAGGCCCACAGGGCAGAGGAAGTGCAGAAGGCCCACGGGGGTCAGGAGGGCTGGGAGTGGAGAGAGATCAGAAGACCCTGAATGACTAGGTCCTCTTCAACCCAAGCAAGCACTCAAGCCCAAACATCTGCTCCATTCCACACAGCAAGTGCAACGCACCCTCAGTAAATCCCCTGGGGTTACCGAAAGTCCTGCAGTCCTGGGGTCGAAAAGTATGTGGGATCTTAAACCAGATGCTGTTTTTCCCCCACGAAAGGTCACTGTTTGGAAAATGTCACTACTGAGGACTTTTCCAAACCGAGATGGCCACCAGGGCCTGGCCCTTCACCACCCAGAAGAACTGGGGCCACCCAGCTGGGGACCAGAAGAGCTGGGGCCACCCACCCCTCCTGCCAGGGCTGCTCCGGCCCCCTCCTCTGATGTTACCCTGCAGGGCAGATGCTCCACAGCCTGGGAAACACAGCAGCTCTGAGAGGGAGCAGGGCTATGGAACAAGGCAAGCTGCCAATTAAAAGGAGAAGCAGCTTCTCCCTCCTTAAGCAGCTCCAGCACCAGATGAGTTGTTTCTGGAGACAGCTGCCCCCATGGTCCTCAGCCTCGCCAAGACCTGTGCATTCCATTGGCTGGAAGGAAGGTGGAGGGAGCTCAATTCTGGCAGCTAGGCCAGTCCTGCCCCCAACACAGGATACTGTGGTACTTCTTCAAAGAGCTCAAGCACAGATCATGAATTCCAGAAATTGTTCCTCACTCTTTAGCTAAATCCCTCTGACCTATGGAGGGCTGAATAATGCTCCTCCCCAAAGGGAGCCACATACCCATCCCTGGACCCATGAACGTTACCATCCATGGCAAAGGGAACATGTCAATTTGATTAAGTTAGGGTCTGGAGTGGGAAGAGCCTAGATTATCCAGATGGGCCTTGCATGTAATCCAATCCCAGGGCTGTTGGAGGATGCAAGAAGGCCAAGTAGGAAGTAGGAGGTGTGAGATGAAAGTGAGAGGTTATGAGGAAGGAGTCACAAGACAAAGAACGCAGGCGCCTCTAGAAGCCAGAAAAGGTAAGGAAGCCAATTCTCCCCCAGAGCCTCCAGAAGGAACCCACCCTGCCAAGACCTTGACTTTACCCCTGGTGAAACTGATTTCTGACCTCCAGAAACTGTAGGAGAACACATGTGTGTGTTCAAGCCACAATTTTGTGGTTATTTGTTACAGCAGCCCCAGGAAACCAATACAGCCCCCAACAGAGACGGTGGCACCCTCAGGGCTTCCATGACTCTCCATCTTCTTAACTTAGCTCCCTGGCCCCTTGATCACTCCACCAGCCTCCCTCTCCAACCATACTGTGGGCATCTCCCTTGGCTTCCTCACCGAGCAGAAGACACTGCAAACCCAGCTTCCTTCTCGCTCTCCTCTGGGGCCCAAACACAGCTCCAGGAACCCAGGAGGGGACCTGGGGCAGATGGTGATGGAGACCCCATCATCGTGAGGTCCTTTGGCCCCCCTCCTATTCCGTCCTTGCTGACCCCTCCCTAGCTGCAGGCTCCTCCTTCCTAGTTACTAACTAACTCTCCAGCTCCTGAAACTGCAGCCACCCAGCAATTCCTCAACTTCTCCAGGACCTGGTTTTGAATTAGAAAAATACCTATTGTCATTAAATAACCCCTCCTGGAAGAGGTCCTCAACATCTGTCCCATCTATTTCCTATTCCAGTCTCTACCTCACACTTCACTTTTTAAAATAAAGATGGAGGTGAAAATATATTCAGAGAATCTGCCCTGTCATGCTGTGTTAATTATCAACATGAGGCAAAATTCCAATGCTGTTTTCCCAGAAAAGGGAAAAGCTTTAAATTCTATACTGAGGGTACTGTTTGGCATGTCCTAAGGTGAGCAGTCTTATCTTGGAGCAGCCGAGGTTCAAGGATCCTCTGCTCTCAAGATCCGTTAGCATGTACTTTCCCAAGAGTCCAGGAGTCCATGGTGAAGTGACTTATAGAAAGAAGCATAGTTTTCAAACTTTCAAATATCAATAGATATTCAGTGAAAAATCGTAACTTTTACAAGGACCCCTATTCTAAAACACTAAAAGCTGAGAGGAGCTGCTCTAGGGGGAGGAAGGGAGGAGGAGAGGGGGGAGGAGGGGGAGAAGGAGGGGGAGGAGGAGGGGAGGGGGGAGGAGGAGGGGGAGGGATAGGGTCGAAGTGGGAGAGAGAAAGAAAAAAGGGGGATGAAGAGGGAGGGAAGCAGGAAAAACTGTATCTGATCCACTCAACCCAAGAGGAGTTTTAGGGCCACCTGAAAAATCACTAATGTTACAATCTACTGTTTATATTACATATACTCCTTTTAATAATAAACATTTCCACTGACACAAATCCTACTATAATAAAAGATGCTCTACTATTGTTCTATTCTCGTCATTCTTTAGGGCTCATTCCCCTTCGAGTTGGGAGCTCCTTGGGGGAAGGAAACAGTGTTTTCTTTATGATTCTAACCAGCTAAGTCTGTTGGGTGAATGAATTGAACTGTTTCCAAGCTCCAGGCACTGTCCTTTATTTAAGATTCTATCAATGAGATGCAAAAAAAAAAAAAAAAACCAACGGGATCACAATGAAAGAATGCCCTTAGTGTCATTATAAGGCAATGCAAGCTTTGCTCTACCTAGACTGTGATAGCATTAAATCAAGAGAATGTGTGACGGGGAACTATCAAGAGGATCGACTGATACGGAAAGAGCATTTGACTAGAAGGGCAGGGAATGTAGAAATGTGAACCTGGATGACATTCCTACAGAAAGATGGACCATGTTCACATGCTGGAGGGCTCCAAGAAGTGCATCAAATGCCAGAAGGCTTGGAATGTTCCCCGTGTGTCCCTGAAGGTACTGAGCCAATCTGGAGCAGGGACAGGGAGCTGAGAGAAGAGCAAGCATGTGATGGGAGGAGGGGAGGGAGGACCACAAGGACCTGGGTGGCCCAATCAGACAGGGCCTTCCAAAGCCTGACAAGGCAAGCAGCAGGGCCAGGTTGGCAAGGACGGAAGGGACTCTAACAAACCAGACATGGAGGAATGTACTCCATACCTGGTGGACTTTTGGGTTCCTTAATACATGCACAGGGGAATGAAGTGACCTGCACAAAGTCAGTTTGTTAGAGGCGAGAGGCTCTCCCGAACCCCAGGGCCCTGAGGGTTGTTCTCTTATTCCACAAAGTAAGTGTGCATGTGAGTGAGTTTGTGGAGCACAGGCCTCTCCTGGAGCTTCTGGTGTCTTCCCTGCCCCACCTCTGCTCCCATCTCCCCTCACCTGGGATGACTCCCAGGCCTTCCTCTAGCTCCTCCTCTTTCATACTAAAAAGGCCAGTTCCGAAAAACTTTATGAAATTCTTCCCTAAAAACTCCAACTCACACTCCTCTGTTCTAATTCCAACTATGCCTGTGGGGCTCTTGGCTTATCCAGCTCTTTTCTGGAATTTCCACTGTCAAGCACAACAGCACTCAATGTTATACCTGGTTTGTTCACGTCGTATTCAACACCATATCCCCAGTGCCTCGACGCTCGTACTAATAAGGATGAACGAATGGAAGAATGAAGGTTTCATCACTTAACAGTTTGTCTCTGGCTGAGGACAGGAACTGCCTGATGCTTCCTGTAAGTGCCTTTCAAAGTTCTACATAAAACTCTGATGGCTGAGTTACAGGGTGTACCAAACAGAAACATTTAACAGTAAAACTGTATCTAGTACACTGTGGTCTGGCATTTGCTGTCAGGCCACATTTTCAACTGGATGACATCTACCTAATAAGGTCTAAATTTATTCAGCTATATTGGGATACAATTTAGGACAATTTATCAGCATATAATTTTCTAAATAATTACGATAAGAGTGTCTAACACTTTAGGGCAAAAGATGTGTCATAAATATTAAATAGGCTATACAAATACTTTCTTCTGTTTCACTTGATATAAAGCACAGTGGTAAATTCATTTTACACCTGTAAGACAATTGACATTCTGCCAAGTCCTATCAGAAAAGCTACAACAGTCTAAGTGTGAAACTTCTCTGCCATTGGACTGTGAGCTCCTCGGGAAAGGGACTGAGCGCTTGTCCTGTCCCTCTCCAGTTTGTCTTTCCCTGTACTGTACGTCCCTACTCTTCACTCAATAGGACCAGGCGATAACTTGGTTAAGTGCATGCTGAACAAATGAAAGTGAAAGAGGAGAGTGCAAAAGTTGGCTTAAAGCTCAACATTCAGAAAACCAAGATCATGGCATCTGGTCCCATCACTTCATGGCAAATAGATGGGGAAACAGTGGACAGAGTGGCCGACTTTATTTTTCTGGGCTCCAAAATCACTGCAGATGGTGACTGCAGCCATGAAATTAAATGACACTTGCTCCTTGGAAGGAAAGTTATGACCAACCTAGACAGCATATTAAAAAGCAGAGACATTACTCTGCCAACAAAGGTCCGTTTAGTCAAGGCTATTGTTTTTCCAGTGGTCATGTATGGATGTGAGAGTTGGACTATAAAGAAAGCTGAGCGCTGAAGAACTGACGATGCTTTTGAACTGAGGTGTTGGAGAAGACTCTTGAGAGTCCCTTGGACTGCAAGGCGATCCAACCACTCCATCCTAAAGGAGATCAGTCCTGGGTATTCGCTGGAGGGACTGATGTTGAAGCTGAAACTCCAATACTTTGGCCACCTGATGTGAAGAGCTGACTCATTTGAAAAGACCCTGATGCTGGGAAAGACTGAAGGCAGGAGGAGAAGGGGATGACAGGGGATGAGATGGTTGGATGGCATCACCGACTCAGCGGACATGGGTTTGGGTGGACTCTGGGAGTTGGTGATGGACAGGGAGACCTGGTGTGCTGCGGTTCATTGGGTCGCAAAGAGTTGGACACGACTGAGTGACTGAACTGAAGAAGTGAATGGACAAATAAATGTGTGTGCTGCCCAGTCAAGTAAGTGCCTGTCCTTTTCACACAAGGAAATGGGCATCAGCGCATGGTCACGTGGGAACCTCTCCATACCCAGGACCCTGGAAAGATGTGATGAAGCTGGAGACTCATGGCATCTCCAGTGGGACAGAAAGAAGCAGGATGCCCAGGTACATCCAGACTTCACCTGTGACTTGTGGTACCCAGAATGTTGATGCTTCCTCTCTGGGCCTCGGCTTCTCTGACTCTGACCTTGTTCAACGTCACCTGTTCCTCCGCCTTCCCATCGGAACAAACAAGATATTTATGGGAAAGTACTCTGTACACTATAAGGCACTGTATTAGTTTCCTTAGGGCTATCATATCAAAGTACAGCAACCTGGGTGGCTGATCACAACAGAAATGTACTGTCTCACAGTTTTGGAGTCTGAATTCAAGGTGGTGGCAGAGCCATGTGCCCTCTGAAACCTGCAGGCAGAATTCTTTGCTACTTCTGGGGGTTTGCTGGTAATCCTTGGCTCTTCTTGGTGTGTAGGTGAATCACTCAATCTCTGCCCCCAACCATCACACAGCCATTTTCTTCCTGTGCATCTCTGTCTCTGTGTTTCTTCTCCTCTTCTTATAAGGATACAAGTCACACTGTCTCAAAGGCCCACTCTACTCCAGTATGACTTCATCTTAACTAATTATATTTGCAGTGACCCTATTACCAAATAAGGGGTTCCCAGGTGGCTCAGAGGTAAAGAGTCTGACGGCCAAGCAGGAGATGTGGGTTCAACCACTGGGAAGATCCCCTGGAGGAGGAAATGGCAACCCACTCCAGTATTTTTGCCTGGGAAACACCATGGACAGAGGAGCCTGGCGGGCTACATCTATGCGGTCACAAAAGAGTTGGACACGATTGAGCGACTAAACAACAACTACATTTCCAAATAAGGTCACATTCTGAGAAACTTGGGGTTAGGACTGCAACATATTTTTTGGCGGGACACAATTTAATCCACAACAAACATCATGCGAATAAAAGCACCACATTTAACAGCCACTGAAATAATGTTAGACTAGGTAATTTGGACTAATGTGCCTGCTGAGAACAAGAAAAGCTGGAAAAACATTTTAAACATTCTGCCTGAAGTTACAGAGGATTAGCAAGCAGTGAAGAAGGGAGCCAAGATTTCAGAGAAGAGAGAAATTCTGAGAGGTGATCCCAGCACTGTGGGATGAGTTTCCTCTAAGAATGCTTGCCCCTTTTGGAAGCGTTAGTTAAGAGGCTGAAACGCTCAGTGTCTCTCTGGACACTTTGTGGAACCAGAGACAGTAAAATTGGAGTCTCATCCCCAAAGTGTTCCACCCTAAGAGGAAAGATGAATGCAGATGGGTCCTCGTGGGGACAGAGCCCTCTCAGTCCCTAGAACTGGGTCACAGTTACAACAGACCACAGCTGCCCCAGGGCCTGCCAGAGGAAAGAGAAACTCTCCCCACAGGACGAGGGCATCCTCCAGTTATTTCTGTAAGTTTCTGTCTTTGATGTCTGGCACTCAATCAAAACTAACCAGGTATATGAAAATATAAGGCAATATGAATGGATTCCAAGTTAAAAAACCCACCACACTATAGAAACAAATTCACAAGTGCTGGAAAAAAAAAAAAAAAGGTGTTATCAGAAGTGGAATTTTAAAAAATACTATGCTTAATCTGTTCAAAGAGTTGAAAGATAAAATTGAACAGTTTCTCTGAGAATTAGAAACAAAATAAAAAGAACACATTGAAATCCTGTAACTTAAAAATAACTAAATTTAAGAATTCAATAAGTGGGTCTAACAGCAGCTTAAACACAGCTTGAAGAGACAATTAGTGAATTAAATGATAGGGCCGAAGAAAATACCTAGTTTGAAACTCCAAGACAAAAGGATAGAAAAGAAAGATGAGAGGGTAAGAGATACATGGGGAAGCAACAAGAAGGACTGACAGATATGCAATTAGAGTCACAGGAGAGAAGAGAGAGGATTGGGCAGAAGAAATAACAGCCAAGAACTTTTAAAACTGAAGAAAGACAACAAGCACAGATATAAGATCTTAAATGAGCCCTGTACAAGATAAATAAAAAGAAAATTATATTTAGGCATATCATAGTACACTGCTGTGAAAAATCTTAAAAGCAGACAGAGAGAGAAAATGTTATTATCAAAGGAGAAGCCATGAGATGGGATTTTAATTTCTTAATGAAAATATCGAAATCCAAAAGACTCTGGAATATTGTCAAAGTACTAAAGGAAAATATCCACATGTTTAAAGAACAAATAACCAATCTTAAACAAACTCAACACAGAAATAATACAAGTCTTACACAAGTTATTTCAGAGAACAAAAATGATGGCATGTCCCGATTCACTTTATGAGACTCATTAAACCATGACATAAACATCTGGAAAAGACATTATAACAGAGCAAAACTTTGGGAACCCTTGTTGTGAGCATAGATATAAAAATCCTCAACAGAATATTAGCAAAATGAAGCTAGCAATGAATGTACGTCACAAGCAAATGAGCTTAATAATGTAGGAATGCAACTCATCACATTAACAGAACAAAGGGGAAAATCCTATCAATAGATTAAGAAAAATAATTTGATGAAATTCAACATCTGTTTATGATAAAACTCCCTGCAAACTAGGACAAGATAGAGACTTCCTGAATCTGATAAGTGGTATTTATAAATAACTCTAGCGCTCATCATACTTGACGGTGAAATGCTGAAAGCTTCCTGCTGAGATCAAGGACAAGACAAAGAGGCTTGAATCACCACCTCTGTTCAACATCACACTGGAAAAAGAGAGGTAAAGAAATAGGGAAAACACCTTATTCACCGATGTTGTGATTGTGTGCAGAAATAATCCAAAAGAATCTTCAGACACATTTCTACCATCAACAATTAGTTGGAAGGAAGAAGGTTGGTCTGAAAATATTTCTTGTATTTCATAACACTAAAAATAAACCTTTAGCAAAGGAAAAAAAAATTTAAGGTATGATTTACACTACATCCAAATAAAATATTTAGAAATAAGGAGAAAAATAGGCAAGACCTGTATTTAGAAAATTTTAAAATGTGATTTGAAGAAAATTTTCAAGTCCATAGAAAATGAGGGACATACCATGTTCATGGTTTTGAAGATTCAGTATTGTAAAGATGTCAATTCTCCCCAAACTGGTCTATAGATTCCATGCAATATGAATGAAAACCACAGCAGTTCTTGTTTGTGCATTTTTGTGAAAACAGAAACAGATCATCCTAAGATTTATGTGGAAATGCAAAAGTCTGATAACAGACTTGTTGACTGGATACTGAAACATTACTGAGCAACAGTAAGTAAGAAAAGGTAATTTTGGCAATAGACAAAAAAAACCAATACAACAGAATAGAAAGCGCTGAAACAGTCTCAGATGTACATACATGGTCACACTCAGAGAGACCAAAGCTGCTAGACTCCTGGGACAACAGCTCTGCTCCTGGGCAAGACTCTTCCCCTCTCTGGACCTCAGTTTCTTCATCTATAACATCTCTTTGGACAAGGTCACAAAATTCTGTTGAAATAAACAGATGGAATAAGCATGTCCAGGTAGCAGGATGTCCTCAGTCCTTACTTCCATCTGAAAGCAAGACAGTATGCCATGAAGCCATTCTCTCTCTGCTTTCTGGGGAAAAAAGCAAAAGAAGTGACTTAAGCTCAGTGTCCTGCCACCTACAGATTTTAGTCCAGAAGATTCCAGGCAGTTGAATATAAAGAATACAGCCCACTGAGTCTTTCACTGTTTACTCATTTCAAAGGTGTACAAGGTAGTGGATAAATGGGCAGATCTTGGTTTAAAAATGCTGATTTTTCATTTATATACCTATCAAAGTTTCTAATTAAACTACTTAAACTCTCCTCTGATCCTCAGTTATCCTCATCGGTGAAAGGACAATTATGGTGAAGATTAAATTGAATAATGCCCATAAAGTACTTAGGAAGGTGTCCAGTACATAGGAAGCAATTAATTAAGTGGAAGTTTTTGTTGAAAATATACTGGGGCTGGGTGCTGGGGCTGTGGTGATGATGAAGACAGGATGACAGAAATGACAACCCACTCTAGTATTCTTGTCCAGAAAACTGCATGAACAGAGGAGTCCAGTGGGCTACAGTCCATGGGGTTACAATGAACTGGACAAGACTCAGCAACAGAACAGCAACTACAAATCATTCAGTGCCTAAACTATGGCTAGTATTCAATAAATATGTGTGGTATGGGAAAGTTATGAAATTCCTGGGCTCTCATAAACTCCTGTTTAAAGTGTCAGACTCCCTCTGAAATGATAACCAGATAATCTGCCTAATACATTTCTGCCTTTCATTACTCCTGAAGACTAGGCTTGCTCCCATGTCCCCAACACACACACACACACACACACACACACACACACACACCCCTAGCCTCAGTGAAGATCTTTTCCTTTCTTCCTATCCTGAGTATATGAGGGCTCCTCTGCCTTGTGTAGTCAACTCGTACCTGAGTAGCCTGAAGCCTGGCTAACAACTAGTTGATTTACTGAGGGTCCACCTTACTCAGAGACTACTAATGCAAAATTCCCTATAAAGGAAATATTTCAAAACCAACAAGAAGCTGGGGATTACAAAACCCTATTCTAGAACTTAAGACTCTGGCCTGAAAACATGTGCCTGTAAGGGAGACACCGAGTGTGCTGACTGCAGGGGTGGCTGCAGCCCTCTTGTCCTTTCCTGCTGGAACAGCTACATCACTGCTGTACCTCATTCCCAAGATACCATAAAGCAAGGCGCTCTGAAAGCCACAGGTGAATACCCTGAACTGCAATGAACTGAAGAGGTTTCTCTAAGGACAGTTTTTGACTTGTAAGTATATCAGACTCCTGCTCCTCCCTCTCTGTAGAGAGGGTTCCACCTGCCACCCAGTATCTGAACAGTATCCCGACTCCTGCTCCGACCCTTCCAAGAAGAGAGTCTGAAACCTATGCTGCGACCCTTCCAAGAAAAGAGTCTGAAACCTATCTTGGAAATCCACTAAAACATTAAAAAATTTTTTCTCTGGTGAAATCCCTGTTGCTCCTTAAAGGTTCTTCTGGCTGGGTATTCAGCGCAACTAGCAAGAGCCCACCTGCACCGCAGGTAAAGAAGAGCTCATCGTTCCTCCACCCCCAAGCTGTGCTCCAGCCACACAGCAGTACTTCCCTCCAAGGTCTTCCCTCCCAGATCTTGCTGAGCAACAAGAGGGAACTCGTCATTCTGCATCGTTGACTCGGTCCTGAAGTTCCAAATACCCTCAAAATTGCTACCAAAGGTTGTGATCTCCCCGACTTGTAAAGCCCAGGGAATATTACACTCTGACTTAATATTCTGTCATCTCAACAGAGCATAATGTGGAAAAGTGAAGGTGGCAGCTGTGTAAACCCCTCTGGAGCTCAACCTTTGCTGAGATTTCCTGAGTACAGCAATTAACCAAGTCAGTCTTCTATGGTCAACTGTTTTGAAAGAAGCAGGAGTATTAAGTGATTGAAATGACCCATATGCTCACTGTAACTTCTGCACTGCCCTAGCACCTTGAGGGATACAGAACATCATCTAGCAAACCCCTTTATGTACAGCCGTAACACAGGGCAGAGGCCTGGACTTGGCACACGCAGCAGGAACCTTGTCCTTGGAATCACTGGAGCTTGAGAAGGGCTGCAACCCGCCCGCCTCACCTCCCCCAGACATCAAGGCCCACATTCACCCATAGTGAGCTCAGACCTCTCCCATCAGCCCCTGGTCCCGGAATTCAGTCTTAGTGTGTTTTCCTGGGACAAAGAGACATCTATTTCAGCAGCAAGCAAACTTCTTCCATAGGAAGATAGTCCTGAATTAACAAAAAAAAAAAAAAAAAAAATCAAAGCCAATAAGAATATAATATTTTACAACTAATTTTTTTGAATGTCTGCTATACTGTTGATGCATATTCTTCATAAATACTATCTACTCCTAATGGGCTGAGAAATTTCACAAAATTACCTTTCAATTGAACTTCCAGATCTTTGACTAAAAGCATCCAGCCTAGCCTGTGAGAATCAGAGATTCAAATGGAGTTAAGCAAGTAAAATCTTAGGACCTTATGCTAACTACTGTAAGGTTGCCACGGGCTACCGAATTCTGTTAATACTTCACTCACGTTACCTTATTCGAGCCTTACAACAACGCTACGATGCAGTTACTACAAGTTCTCCTCGCATGAGGAAGCTGCAGTACAGAGAGGTGAAGTCATGGGCCAAACACCACATACAGAGCTAACACGTGGCAGAGATGGGATCTGAATCCAGGCAGTCTGGCCCCAGTGCCCACGTCTTAACCGCTCTTCCCAGAATGTGAAGAGAATGGGAATGGGTGAGATGTTCACTTTGTGGGAAATAAAAGTTTAAAGTTTAATCAGCTTACGTTTAAAATCCATTAGCGTTAGTTCATGGGTCCTGAATTCCCAGCAAGGGTGACTTATCATCCTTTTTTTCAGCTCCCCACACTGGGGGCACAGCATCACAGCCCTGCTCAAGTTCACACAGCCCCACGATCACCATCACAGAATCCCTGGTGGAAAGGACCAGACTTTCTCGCTGTGAGAGGAATTCGAGAACTGGGGTTACCCACCCCAGCCTAGTTCTCTCTGTCCTGCTGCTGACTAGAAGAACACAACCACACCAGGAAAAACAGGAAGCTGGTGAGCAGATACGCCAGAACAACAGGTCCACTGTTCCCAGCAACGGGCAAGAAGAGTGGCCAGGGACAGTGCTGGGTGAGACCTGCGGCACGGCCCTCCTAAAGCACCTGCCTTTGCAGGGCAAGGGGAGGAAAGGGTTCCACGTTTACTGGGCTTCCTCTGTGCCAGTGTTTGTTCGTGATCCCCGGTCCACACCTGCAAGGTGGGTCTGGCCACTTCCTGGCATCAATGAAGGAAGGCAGTAAGGCTCACAGAGCTTGACTGGTTTCCTCAGCTGGGACATCATAGGCAGGGACTGGAACCCGGCTTTGTCTACCTTCCAAGGCCTCAACTGGATGTACTTTTCATCCTTCCATATTGTAAAAATTCTTTCTCAAATTTATCCAACAGGGTATCCTGAGTTTTATTTAGTCAACAAAATAAGACCACCAGCGAATCAGTATCAGTTTCTTTAAAAATTTTTAACGTAAAATTTCAAAAAGTTTTAAAGGGCAAACAAATTCTACAAACAGTTGTACGATTGTGAAAAAGATTAAATATTGGGTAAAGGCTACATACAGGCTTCCTGGGTGGCACGAGTGGTAAAGAACCTGCCTGCCAATGCCGGAGACATAAGACTCGGGTTTGATCCCTGGGTTGGGAAGATCCCCAGGAGGAGGGCATGGCAACCCACTCCAGTATTCTTGCCTGCAGAATCCCATGGGCAGAGGAGCCTGGTGGGCTACGGTCCATACGGTTGCAGACTTGGAAATTACTGAAGCGACTTACCACACACACACACACACACAGGCTACATGCAAATTAATAAGAACAGCCCAAGATCACCCTCAATCCATATCCTACTATATATAAAATACTTAATCACAAGCTCTATACAGTCAGCAAAAAACAAGGCCAGGAGCTGACTGTGGCTCAGATCATGAACCCCTTATTGCCAAATTCAGACTGAAATTGAAAAAAGTGGAGAAAATCACTAGACCATTCAGGTATGACCTAAATCAAATCCCTATGACTATACAGTGGAAGTGAGAAATAGATTTAAGGGACTAGATCTGATAGAGTGTCTGATGAACTATGGATGGAGGTTCGTGACATTGTACAGGAGACAGGAATCAAGACCATCCCCAAGAAAAAGAAGTGCAAAAAAGCAAAATGGCTGTCTGAGGAGGCCTTACAAATAGCTGTGAAAAGAAGGGAAGTGAAAAGCAAAGGAGAACAGGAAAGATATACCCATTTGAATGCAGAGTTTCCAAGAATAGCAAGGAGAGGTAAGAAAGCCTTCCTCAGCAATCAATGTAGAGAAATAGAGGAAAACAATAGAATGTGAAAGACTAGAGATCTCTTCAAGAAAATCAGGGATACCAAGGAAACATTTCATGCAAATGAAATGTTCAATAAAACATTTCGATATCGAACATTTCGATAAAAACATTTCATGCAAAGATGGGCTCTGTTAGGTAGGGACCTAACAGAAGCAGAAGATATTAAGAAGAGGTGGCAAGAATACACAGAAGAACTGTACAAAAAAGATCTTCATGACCCAGATAATCACGATGGTGTGATCACTCACCTAGAGCCAGACATCCTGGAATGTGAAGTCAAAGCTAGTGGAGGTGATGGAATTCCAGTTGAGCTCTTTCAAATCCTGAATGATGCTGTGAAAGTGCTGCACTCAGTATGCCAGCACATTTGGAAAACTCAGCAGTGGCCACAGGACTGGAAAAGGTCAGTTTTCATTCCAATCCCAAAGAAAGGCAATGCCAAAGAATGCTCAAACTACCACACTAGTAAAGTCATGCTCAAAATTCTCCAAGCCAGGCTTCAGCAATACATGAACCGTGAACTTCCTGATGTTCAAGCTGGTTTTAGAAAAGGCAGAGGAACCAGAGACCAAATTGCCAACATCCACTGGATCATGGAAAAAGCAAGAGAGTTCCAGAAAAACATCTTTTTTCTGCTTTATTGACTATGCCAAAGCCTTTGACTGGGTGGATCACAATAAACTGTGGAAAATTCTGAGAGATGGGAATACCAGACCACCTGACCTGCCTACTGAGAAACCTGTATGTAGGTCAGGAAGCAACAGTTAGAACTGGACATGGAACAACAGACTGGTTCCAAATAGGAAATGGAGTACATCAAGGCTGTCTATTGTCACCCTGCTTATTTAACTTATATGCAGAGTACATCATGAGAAACGCTGGGCTGGAGGAAGCACAAGCTGGAATCAAGATTGCCAGGAAAAATATCAATAACCTCAGATATGCAGATAATATCACCCTTATGGCAGAAAGTGAAGAAGAACTAAAGAGCCTCTTGATGAAAGTAAAAGAGAGTGAAAAAGTTGGCTTAAAGCTCAACATTCAGAAAACGAAGATCATGGCATCCGTTCCCATCACTTCATGGGAAATAGATGGGGAAACAGTGGAAACAGTGTCTGACTTTATTTTTTTGGGCTCCAAAATCACTGCAGATGGTGACTGCAGCCATGAAATTAAAAGACGCTTACTCCTTGGAAGGAAAGTTATGACCAACCTAGATAGCATATTCAAAAGCAGAGATATTACTTGGCCAACAAAGGTCCGTCTAGTCAAGGCTATGGTTTTTCCAGTGGTCATGTATGGATGTGAGAGTTGGACTATAAAGAAAACTGAGCACCAAAGAATTGAAGCTTTTGAACTGTGATGTTGGAGAAGACTCTTGAGAGTCCCTTGGACTGCAAGCAGATCCAATCAGTCCATTCTAAAGGAGATCAGTCCTGAGTGTTCATTGGAAGGACTGATGTTGAAGCTGAAACTCCAATACTTTGGCCACCTGACGCAAACAACTGACTCATTTGAAAAGATCCTGATGCTGGGAAAGATTGAAGGCAGGAGGAGAAAGGGATGACAGAGGATGAGATGGTTGGATGGCATCACCGACTCGATATACATGGGTTTGGGTGGACTCTGGGAGTTTGTGATGGACAGGGAGGCCTGGTGTGCTGCGGTTCATGGGGTCGCAAAAAGTCAGACACGACTGAGCGACTGAACTGAACTGAATCACAAGAACCTGCTGTATAGCACAGGGAACCGTGCTCAATATTCTGTAATAACTTACATGGGTAAACAATATGAAAAAGAATGAATATACGTATATGTGTCACTGAATTACTTTGCTGTACACCCAAAACTACACACAACATTGTAAATCAACTATACTCCAATAAAATTTTTAAAAAAACAAACAAAAAATCACCCCTCAATAGTATAATAATATATAAACAGAAACACAAATTTGGAAAAATTTCAACTACTGTATTAATCAAACAGAGCTTCCCTTGTGGCTCAGCTGGTAAAGAATCCACCTGTAATGTGGGAGACCTGGGTCTGATCCCTGGGTTTGGAAGATCCCCTAAGAAGAGAAAGGCCACCCATTTCAGTATTCTGGCCTGGAGAATTCCATGGACTGTATAGTTCATGGGGTTGCAAAGAGTTGGACACAACTGAGAGACTTTCACTTCACTATTAATCAAATAAATGCAATCAACATATATAAGCTATTAAATCAGCAATTAAGAATTTATGAAGCATAATGTTGGCACAAGAACATGCTCAATTCAGTTCAGTTCATTCGCTCAGTCGTGTCCGACTCTTTGCTATGGAGGTACAAATTGCTACTATTCTTCTGGAAAGCAATTTAGTAATTTGTACCAAGAGTCATAGATGCTTTTGTTCACTCCTTCATCCAATAATTTCATTTCCTGAGTCTATCCTAAGGGATTCTTCTAAAATATGAGGAAGTTATATGCAGTATAGATACCTTCTCTTCAGCATCACTCAGAAGTGGAAGTGGAATGCACCCTAAATGTCATTCTGATAAGTGTTGGGATATTTAGTTAATAAAATATTAGCTATTAAAAATGATGTAACAGAGTCTGTGTAGCAAAATGGAAAAATACTGCCAAATGCAAACATTGAGGACAGAATAACTAGAATAAAGATGTAAAAATGCAATTTATGTAACACGTGATTACGGAGATTTGTGACCGTGACTTTGGCAAAAAAATTACCCATGACATGACAAAGGAAACATACCAACAAGAGAAAAGCAGGTGTAAAGTTCAAAGTATATTAAGCAGGCTCTTCTGATAGGCTCACATGCATTCACCTATCTTTCACACACACTTACCTACCTTCCAGGAGGCGCTTCTTAAACAAGAGAGACCACAGGTAGGGTGGTACTCTCGCCTGCTGTGATGGACACTTATCTGCCTGGCGGGCACTGCAGGGGGCTGAGTTTCCAGAAGGGAGCCTGAAGGGCGGCTCACAGCATCCCTTCTTTCAAGTGGTTTCTGGGCTGCATCTGTGTGGTGTTTGTGTTCTCACCCTACAAAGGTCACTTTTGATCCATTAACCAGTTGTGGTTTAGGGGTTACACTGAGGGCTAGAGTGGGGAAGAGTAGGCAAATCGAATAGTAAAAGCTTTTTAAAGTTTCTTTCCAACCTTAAAAAGAAAAACCGGGGGTTGTCTTTCTGTTTGCCTTGCACCTCAGGAGCACAGGCTTTCCTTGCATCAGGCGGAAGCTCTGGGGCTTTCAGGCGGCTCAGTGGTAAAGGATCCACTTGCCAATGCAGGAGACATGGGTTTGATCCCCGGGTTGGGAAGATCCCCCGGAGAAGGAAATGGCAACTTACTGCAGTATTCTTGCCTGGAGAGTCCCATGGACAGAGGAGCCTGGGGCGGCGGGGTGGGGGGTGGGGGCTACAGTCCATGGGGTTGCAAAGAGTCAGACACAACTCAGCAACTGAACAACAGCAAGGCAGAAGTGTTGGGTTTCTGTGCGTGCGTTTCTCTCTGTGCCTGGCTTTCCATGCCCCTTGCCCCAGAGTCAAATTCTTTAATGTGCGTGAGGTGTATCTACGTGTGCTCGCAAACTGTGCATGTGGGATGGGTTTTCTTGTGTGCTTATTTTTAACTCATGGAAATATTGGTTTGCGTATCTCATTTTGATTTTCCACTGAGCACTATGTTCCTAAGATCACCCACCCTGCTGTGTGCACAGTTCCCAGCGGTGGTATCACCCACACAGTAGGGCATGCAGTGTTCGGCCCTCCCTCGGCCCTTCGTTCCTCAGCCCCTTTTCTTCTTCTTTGGCTCCCCTCTGGTCGGCACACGACACGGCACAATGTTCACAGTGCCAAGTGAGCATGACGGCATTTTCTAAAGGGTCTTTATTTTTTTCTTAAGAGAAAACTGTACTTGACATTTGTAGTTTTTAAGAAGGTATCTTTCAGACTTCCCTGGTGGTCCAGTGGCTGGGAATCTGCCTGCCACCCATGCTGGGGACATGGGTTCCATCCCTGGTCCAGGAAGACCCCACCTGCTGTGGAGCAACTAAGCCCATGTGCCACGGCTACTGAGCCAGCGCCCCCTAGAGGACGTGCTCTGCAGCAAGAGAAGACGCTGCAAGGAGAAGCCCGCATGTAGCCACAAAGACCGAGCGCAGCCAAAAACAAATAAATATTTCAAAAAGAATGTATTTTTCCTGTATGTCAAGAACTCTGCGGTAACTTTAATAATTAAGAATAGATATATTTAAAAAGTAGGCTTCCCCAGTGGCTCAGTGGTGAATCCGCCTGCAATGCAAAAGACATGGGCTCAATCCCTGGGTCGGGAAGATCCCCCAGAAGAGGGCATGACAATGCACTCCAACATTCTTGCCTGGAGAATCCCATGGACAGAGGAGCCTGGAAGGCTGTGGTCCATGGGGTCATAAAGAGTCAGACACAACTGAAGTGACTGAGCATAAACAGCAGCATATTTTAAAAAGTATATTCTTAATTTCCCTTATCCTCTCTCAGACCTACTTTGAAGCAGCTGCTCTGAGAAAGGCCACAGGGAGCTGCCTAAGACCTCTCAAGGTCTAGATCTGAATTCCAGAGATGCTTGGAGTCTGCCACGGCTCTTTGATGGCATGATTCTGTAACCTGGTATCTCTGAGGTCAAGCTTTGATCCTGAAATTGACACTCTGGGAGCCACGTACGTCTCCACAAGCGCGTGCAACAGGAAAGTATGAAATGAAGCAAGTTTAGCTGGGACATGAGCAGTGGGGATGTCCCCACGGGGCTCTGTGCCCTGTCTGTGACCCTGTCACAATAAAAGCTGTTTATGACAGCAGCTCGTTAGTCCACACAGACTCCTTCCTCTGTACCACACAACCATCATGTGTGGGCCCGGCTGGTGCAGTCCGCACGGGGCTGGCAGGGAAGGAGCCAAGGCTCTGAGTGTGAGGCTACCTGCCCAGAGTCACAGTGGCAGAGAGGGGTGGGAGTGACGGTCCAGCCTCAGTTGGTCTGACTACCCCTTGCCCTCTCCCCTCCACACAGTGGACGGCACACTTGCCCACTCTTTGGAAATCGGGGTTCCTACAGTCTGTGTCTGCCAGGGCCCCTGTGATCCTTGTCCTAGTGACTCTGTGTTCTAGGGATCACATTCCTGCCAGGCCTTCTCTCCCATGATCCCAGGGAACCAGGCAGGGAGGGACTACTGAAAAATGGGAACCCCAAAGGGCCAGCTCTCCCTTGCTTGCAGGCATCTTTTTTCAGAGCTGGAAAAGATCTTAGGAACCATATCCGCCAGGGCTCTGGCAGGAAACAGATGGCACTCTCAAGCTGGGTAATCTGAGGAGAGTTTAATAAAGGGACCATTTACAGAGGGGCGGGCAGGGGGTAGGGGAACCACAGGCCAGTGTTCTGGGACCAGGAACAGCGCCACAGCTACACGCTGGGACCACAGGGGTGAGGGAGGAGAGGCTACTGGAACCTGAGACGAAGTGCCCTGTGTAGAGGGCTGCCTACCAGGGGCCCAGACCTGGTGACGCCTCAGGGAGGAGTCGGGAGAGTCATTACTTTGGCCTCACTACCTGCCTTTCCCCCAGCCCCCTCCACCCACCCCTCAAATCTCCCGTGGGTGCTCCCCACTGGGTAAAGAGCACAATAGGGGCCAGGAAGCCAGGGGCCCGTCCATACAGTCCCCACAATCAGCTTTCAGAGCACAGGGCAGGGCGGAGGAGGGTGAAGAGTGGATCCGAGGGGCAAATCCAGCACGAGACAGGGCTAACCCAGCCTCCCAGCTGGAGAGGTGGTGTGCCCCTGGAGGAATGGCCTGGCCCAGAAAATCAAAGGTTGAGTTTCAGGGCTGGGCTGGGCACTCCATCCCTGGGTGCTGGGCCACACTCCTTTGCTCCCCATTTGACTTGAGGACTCCTCTTCCTTTAAGCATGACTCAAATCTTGAAAAATAACAGGTCTTCAAAGCAGCTGGGAAGTGTTTGTTTCACACATATGGATGGTGTACTCCAAAGCCACCCCTATGTGGGACAGTCTATACTTGCCCCAAGTGAGTCCTCACAACACTTACCTGGCCCATACCTGGGTGCTATGCCTGACCCAGAGTTGGGGTTCCTACAGTTTAAAGGGACCAGCTCAGGGACTTCCGTCATGGTCCAGTGGCTAAGACTCCATGCTCCCAATGCACGGGGATCGGGTTCAGTCCCTGGTCAGGGAACTAGATCCCACATGCCGCAACGAAGACGGCAGATCCCGAGTATTGCAACTAAGACCCAGCGCAGCCAAGTACATAAATAAATAATTTTAAAAAATGAATAAAGGGACCAGATAATAAGAATAAACACCTTTCAGCAGGTGCCGGCACACAAACACCAGGGGTGGGAGGGCAGGCCTGTGGGTCTGCAGTGGAGCCCAGCTGTGGTATGAGGAGGCAAGAAGAGAGACCTGCATCCAACCCCCTCCCCCTCTCCCCCCAGGGGCCAGACAGCCGGCCCCGGCCCCTCTGTGCACAGGCAGAGCACCGCCCACTCTACACACACACAGAAATAGCTGTGCATTGACCCATGAGAGCTGCCCAGGCCTGGAAAAATCCTCCAGGATATTTTAAAAATCACATGTTCTTCCAAGCCTTTTTAAACTTGACTGAAGAACTGGCTGGCTAAAAAAAGAGTGAATTATTGAGATGCTTCTGGTAGGCATTATCTGAGCTACAAATTCAAAACAAGAGATCAAAATGTCATTTGACTCTCAAGTTTCCTTACATATTCTACAAACCTCACCCCCCTTTATGAAATAAGACTGGCTTCTCAAGTCTTTGGATAACAGACTTATTTAAAGAAAACCAGGAAAAGACTATCACAATGATACTCTTTTAATATCTCCTGCAGATACGAACATGGCAATTCTGTAACTATGAAATAAAAAACATCAGAGAATTTGTTTGGCTTCCAAATTTTTATATTCAGTCATTCCATCTCTAAATGTTTCCTGAGTGCCTATGTTTGGAGCTGTGGGCAGAACAAAGTCTAAGAAGACTCAGGGAGGCAGAGGGTGACCAAATCACAAAGCAAGGTTCTCCTACTTCTGGTAGGCAGTGAGGAGGTGCTGAAAGCGTCCACACAGGGGCCTAATTAGAGTGCATTGTGTTTTGGGAAGCTGTGCCAGAAAGATGCACAGGATGTTGCTGAATGAGCCCCAGAGGTAGGAGGCTGCTGTTACACTGCAGGCAGGATGGGAGGGTGGGCAGAAAACCACTTCTCCAGACTAGAGATGTGGGGAAGAAAGCAGCAGAGACTGGGACCAGTCCCACGTGATACAGCAGGGAGGTGTGTCCTAGATGAGAGGGATGGAAGGGGACTCAGGACCACGTACATGCTTTCTGCACGAGGCGGCGGTGTGCAGAGCTACAGGCTGAGCGCCCAGATGAGGGTGAGCAGGGCCATCCCTGGGGCCCAGTCTTGGAGCCTGGGGTCCCCTAGGTGCTGACTCTCGGGAGCCTGGGGTGCAGCAGTGCTCTGGCTGGGGAGCTGGAAGGATTCCTCCTGCCGTTGATGGGCCGCCGGCTCCCAGCCCTGTTCCCAGGAGTCACCGCTCCTTGTGAGCGGGTTCTCCCTCCGCACAGCTCATCAGGCTGCGAGGTGCTCTCTCAGCTCAGGTGAGGTCAGGACCTGGGCTCCTCCACTCACTAATGTGGGTCCTTTCCTCTGAATTCTGACAAAGGTGTCTGAAAGGAACCAAGTGAGGACCCTCCCCCAAAAGAATTTGCTCAATGGCCAAAAAAAAAAAATGAAGAAACATAACCAGTTTGGCTCTGCTCTGCAATCTGGCTTTCTTTTAAGATTAAAATGCAAATGTCACAGGACCAAGTTCAAAGTTTCAGCGAAGGGCTGTTCCGCTGGCAGTCCAACAGGTGGCCAGCCCACGCAGCCAACTCTTATTCTACAGAATTCTTCAGGTTGAGAAGGTTGACTCCATGGCCCTCCGGCCCCAGATAGTCTGGAGGGGAGCTCCTCAGGCCACGAGAGTGTGTGCTGGGGATCTGGGGAGGAAGGCAGTGCTGTCCAGTGATTTTCTGTTTCAACCATTAGAGTCCAGGTGGGTGCTGCTTGAATAAACCAGCTCCCGAGTGGCAGCGGCAGTGATGGGCCAGCTTGGGGGCTGTCAGAACCAATCACATGTGAACTGGGCGAGTGCTGGCCCAGCACCCGACCTGCCAGAGCATCTCTGGGCCACAGCATGAGCGCGGGGCTCCTGGGCTTCTGTCGGGGGCCCCCATGCTGATGCCACTAGGCCGGCTCAGAGCCCTGGTTGAGCGCAGGCTGGTGGGGGTGTGGCACACCTTTGCCCCCTGTGCACCTGGACAGCCTCGTGATAACTCATGCTAACAGGGCCTCCTGGCCTGGCTTTTGCCTTTGACCCTCAGGGCCCAGGCGTGTGCACTCTCCTTGCATCCAGAATCACAGAGCACCTAAAAGTGCTATTCAAGAGACAGAGGAGCCTTACTCACCCACGCTCCTCCCGTCCCTGGATCACGGAACGCGTCGCTCGCCTCCTGTGTTGCCAAACAACCCTCCCCGCTCTCTGCCCCCACCTCCAAAGGCGGTCTCACACCTTAGGGTTCAAAGCTGTTTTGCAGCGGCAGCAGCTGTAATAACAGCCACAAGGAGCCTCTGCAGTGAGTCACGGCTTCAAAGAATGTGCACACACATTCCCTCTTTTGTGCTGACAACTGGCCCTCACCCCTCAGCAGCCTGGGATGAGGGGCCTGGCTGATGGCGTCTTCCTCGTGGACCACAAGGGCCTCCCTGGGGACGCCTGCAGTCAGATCAGCCCCCTTACCCTGATTCTCTCCTCCACCTTTTTCACGAAACCCAAGCTCTCCACTGTGCCCTGGAGTCTGTACTCTCCAACAGCCAGACGACAGGAAGTTTACCCCTATCTCAAACAGTCTCAAACAACAACTGAGGCCCACCCAGGGGACGGTGTTTCCTGGAGCACAACTCCTGCAGATTCAATGTGCATGGCAACCTAAGAACTATGCAGCTCTGCCCTGAGATTCCCCGAGGCAGCGGGTTGGGGTGAGGCCAGGGCTCCCCCAGCACGTGCCCCAGCCACAGGGCTCTCTCTGGTGAGGAAAGAAGCCACAGTGTGTCAGGTGGTTAAAGGCTGATGGGGGGACCACTGGGCAGGAAGCTTCCGCCTGACCGTGATGCTCCTCACCCCGGACGCTGTCTCTCTGGGGGTTTGAATGTAAGATGCAGCCACGGGAGCAGAGGAGGCGGCTGGCTTGAGTCAGTGGAGGGCGGAGGAGAGCAAGAGAAAGCAGAGGGCAGAAAGGTCAGCTTTCCACACCACGAAGAATCCTGGGGTGTGGTGCAGAGTCACAGACGCCGGATGCTGAAGTGATGGCAGGACAGAGCAAGCCAGACCTCCTGAACAAGGTGCCCGCGGGCCTGCTGGGAAGCACAGAGACCCCCAGGGAATGGACAGTGTGCTGCTGGAACCCATGCCCGAGTCTCCCCATCTCTGGGGATCTCCCAAAGCCCAAGGCAAACTGGGCACACCTCCTGTCAGTTGAGAGAGTCTGACCAGACCAGGGAGGAGGAAGCAGTGAGTGCCAGAGAGATGGAGTGACTTGCTGACACAGACACGGATGGCTGCTGACCCATCAAATATTCGTCTCCCTTTCTAACCGAACCCTGGTTTCTTTAGGACAGCAGTATGCCTGGCTGAACCTTCCCCCACAGAGTCCCTTACAGCCAGGTGGCCATGTGATAGCGTCCTGGCCACTGAGACATAAAGCTGAACGTTTCCCAGAAAGCTTCCGCTTTCCTGATCCAGGGCTTGCCTCGCTTTCTCCTTCTCTGCTTCTTCCTGCCTCAGATGCAGCCGTGTCATAAGCACAAGGGCGAAAGCCACCAGCCGGAGATAGCGGAGGTGGGAAGAGAAGAGGCTGGATCCCTGAAGATACTGCATGAGCCCTGGGCTGGCTCCCTCCAGAAAAATAACTACCTGCCTGTCTAAGTCACTCTTGGTAAAGTTTTCTGATCTCTGGAGCTGAATACGTGCCTAACAACTGCACCTGCCCGAGTCACAGAGCTCCTGGTCAACGGAGGGGGCCAGGACCCCAAGCAGGTTTGTGTGGCTCTGAGCCCACCCTACTTATTTTCACTGGGAGACACTACCGCCTGCTCTCAGAACAGGAGGTCTGCAAATGAACAAGCTGCTGTGTGCAGAGCACCTGAAACATCATAGCAAATGTCCACTAAATACTAGCCGCGGTTAGTACCACTGTTACTAGGCCCAGAGGGCTCCAAGCCACGTACGGCTTTTCTGTTTTAGATCTAAGACCACAGCCCTGTGGGACTCAGACTGGCGTCTCTCCTGAGGAAGACAGAGCGTGGAAGGGGTGGGCCCTCTGGCCTCCCAGGGCTACTGGAAGCAGAGGAGTTGTCCACTGGGATGGACTCCCATGCCCAAAGCCTGCTTGTCCCCAGGAAGAGCACAAATACAGAGTGACCCTGGCCACGATCAGCGGCTCTGAGGACACTCTCCCGGGTCCTTCAACCTGCATGCAGAGAAAGCCAGACAGGCCCCAAGAAGGGGTCCAAACAGGTTTAGTCTGTGGCTCCAGGCACTTAGGCAAACTCACATATTTCTCCTCCTTCCCCAGAAGAAGAAACCAAGGATATCGTCACTTTTCCAAAGGAACATTACAAACAATCTAAGTGTCTAATAAGGAAAGGAAAGTGAAGTCGCTCAGTCGTGTCCGACTCTTTGCGACCCCATGGACTGTAGCCTATCAGGCTTCTCTATCCATGGGATTTTCCAGGCAAGAGTGCTGGAGTGGGTTGCCATTTCCTTCTCCAGGGGATCTTCCCGATCCAGGAATCAAACCCGGGTTTCCCGCATTGCAGGCACACGCTTTACTGTCTGAGCCACCAGGGAAGCCTCTTCCCTGGTGGTCTGATGTCTAATAGTGAGGCTCTATTAAAACGATGCTGTGTTCACAAAATGGAATGAATATTCTGTAGTCATTAAGTATATTCTCTAGGGATTTTTTATAACATGAGAAAAATTCTCATGTATGTGAAAAACAGCTGGCATATTTCCCGTGATCTCCTTATGACATTTATGTAGATTCATATGTAAGAGAAAGTTTAAAGGAAGAAGAATCTTAAAATGTTAACAATGATTAACACCTTTCAGTTGTGGCATTATGGATGACTTTAATGGCTTGCATTCCTCTGTATTTTCAAAAGTTTCAACAGTTCGTTTTACAACTGGATGAAAAATCCTTATAAGCTGAGGAAGGGAAAGCATGTTAATGACAGAAGCTGTGGCATTATTATTACTTGGACAGGATATCTGGCCTCAAAACACGCCGTTTGCTAACAAACAGCGCACATTTCAGTGAAGTGTTTAAAAATGGAAGAGTCCCGATGTGGTAGTCTCTAGTTCCCAGCAGAGGAAAAGCAGCTTCCTCCCCTTAAGTTGGGGCCGGGTCTGAAGCCACAGTCCATAAGTCTTTGAAGCAGCTCTGAACTGAGACCCTGCTGCTCACTGGGTCCCCAGAGAGAACACCCTGTTTCTAAAAGACCTTGGGAATTCTCTGGACTGATTCCATCAATAAATAGGAATACTGACTATCTCTGCCCTGTTCACAGAGCACAAATATACAAGACCTTTGGAGAGGTATGGAGTGGTGTTCAAATGGTTTTGAAGCATTTGGGGTCAGGGCATGGTTTCTCTCCCTAATAAGAGGAAAAGTGAATGAACGATAAGGAGCATGCTGTCTCTGCAACAGAGCTCTCAGTGTAACTAGCACTCCATCAAAGATCAAACTTGTGTTTCTGGAACGGGGTCTAAGCCAGTCATCAAGCCAGCAAAGGCGAACATACCAAGGAGAGGGCTCTGAGCTACCTTCCTGTTTTTCCTACCAAAGAGTCTATGTTCCCATCTCACACTTTTTCAGCATATCATGTCTTTCCTCATATCAAATGTGAGAACCCAGTGGTCGGAAGGTTACTGTTTTCAGCATCTTTCCTTCATTCTTGACACAAACAGATATCCATCCAGACCTGGATGCTTAGAGATGAGTTTCTCATCACCTACCCAATGGTTCGATATATTTGGGACATTTATTTCCCCTAAGCCAAAAGATCAAAACATATAAGAGACGACCAGAAAGCCATTATTAAAAACTCATGCAGCAGTAGACTTTCTTTCAACACAAGAAACTGGGCTTCCCAGGTGGCGCTAGTGGTAAAGAACCCGTCTGCCAATGCAGGAGACATAAGCGATGCGGGTTCAACCTTTGGGTCAGGGAGATCCCCTGGAGGAGGGCATGACAACCCACTCCAGTATTCTTGCCTGGGGAATCCCATGGACAGAGGAGCCTGGCGGGCTACAGTCCATGGAATCTCAAAGAGTGGGACACACAACTGAAGCGACTTAGTACACATGCAGACACACATAAAATTTTAAGATTTTGTTTTCTTGCATTTGGGAATTATCAGAATGAGGCAAGCACGTCTGGATTACTCAGACCCATCTGTGACACATGCAGAAGGTTTCCCCTGTAACTTCCATCCAGTTTAAAGACTCAATCATTTTTCTTCCCACAACATTAAAGTTTAAGAGCCTGAAATGTTACCAGTCTGTGAAAAGCAACATTACCACACAGCAACAGCTCACAGTTCTGACACCCAGAATATGGGCGCTGTAATATAAGAGAGTTATGTAACAGTACAATCCAGACTTTATAAAGAAAGAGTTGGCTAACACAGCAATATAACATGGCAAGAGGAAATGTTTAATCTGTTCGTGCAACAATTTTTTCCAGTCATTAGATCACAAAATGTGACGGACCCTGGAGATCCTCTAACTCCTTCAAGTTGAAGCAGGGGCCTTGGTGGCACCCCTCTAGGGGGTGTGACTGGAATAAAACCTTACAGTGGGAGGTCGGGGAGGGGTTCTCATCTGGACTTCCTGCATATCTGGGTACCGGTATAGAACATTTACATTATAGTATTCACCTCTCTCCCTCACCCGAACATGCTACCTATGTATGTCTCCTTTCTAGCTACTGAAAAAAACCCAACCCTGGTTTTCAAGGCCCTGGTCCCATCTTTCCAGCTTTATTTCACATTCTTCCAAACATCTGCACAGGCTCCTTTCTGTATCTTGGATACTGTCCTCCCTACTGAAGTCGTCTGTCCTCTTAGTATGTAAAACATCCCCTTCTCCATGCAGCCTCCTGGCTTCTCCAACCTAATTCACTCTCACTCTGCTGAACAACCACACCAAGCCTGTCCTTACCTTCTTTACAGAAGGTATGGCCTTCTGTATGCTACTATTTGTATGTTTGTTTTACATGCTTTGTTAGATTGCAAGTTTCCAGAGGACAGGGAAAACACCTGATTCATATTAATTAATTATTCCATGGTCCTTTGTTCATAGTAGCTCTCAAGAAATTCAGAAAAAAATGTGTTCACAACACATTTTTCTTGTCTATAAAAGCAGATCCTGGGATTTCCCTGGTGGTCCAGCGGCTAAGACTCTGAGCTCCCAATGTAGGGGGCCTGGCTTCAATCCCTGGTCAGAAAACTAGATCCCAAATACCACAATGAAAGATTCCACATGCTGCAACTAAGACCTGGCACAGCCAAAAAAATAAATAAACATTAAAAAAAAAAGCAGATCCCGGTGAAGGTTCAACTCACTGCATTTCAGTAATTCTGTGTTGAAGTGAAGTGAGAGTCTCTCAGTCGTGTCCGACTCTTTGAGACCCCACGGACTATACAGTCCATGGCATTTCTCCAGGCCAGAATACTGGAGTGGGTAGCCTTTCCCTTCTCCAGGGGATCTTCCCAACCACGGGACTGAACCCAGGTCTCCCGCACCACAGGCAGATTCTTTACCAGCTGAGCCACAAGGGAAGCCCTACTATGTGAACATGGAATTAAAAGCATACTTTTCCTGTACTTTTTCTCCTTAACATTAGGAAAAATTTCATATAGACAGTGAAGTATGTTTAAATAAATACTTAAATACTTATAAATAAATATGGTCAGCCACCTAGATTCTACCACTTAACATTTTCCTATACTTGCTTTATCATATATCTATGTATACATTCATTCTGTTGTCCATCCATCAATCCATCTAATCTTTCTGATGTATTTCAAAGTAAACTACAGATGTCAGACTTTCCCTAAAAAATTCAGTTCAATATAACTTTTTTGAGGTAAAATTTACATTCAGTGATGTAACCAAGTGGGAGGCATACATTCACTGAGTTTAGACAAATATATAAACCTGACTGAAACCCCCTTACTCCTCCATAAAGAATCACTGTTTTGACTTTTTTTCCATCATGGATTAGTTCTGCCTGTTTAATAATTTCACTCAGCATTTTTTTAGTTTCATAACTGTTCTTGCATCTTATGAATGTACTTTTCTCCTTAATATTGCTAAATTGTATTCTATTGTTTAAATATCCTATTGTTTGCTTATTCATTTTCCAATTGATGGGGATACCTAGGCTTTACTTGTGTTTGTTAATATATATTTCAATTTCCCTTGCAGACATAGCTATGAATAGTATTACTGAGTCAAAGAGGTATATATTTAGTTTTATAAGAAATGCCAGACTTTCTTCCAAAGTGACTGTACCATTTTATATTCCCACCAACATTGTCTGAGAGTTCAAAATTGTGGTGGGAAGGTTTTTGATGTCAAATTAGACTTTTATTTAAAAATAGACACAGGATTATTCAGACTTTCTGTGTCATCTTGTGTTAGTTTTGGTGAGCTGTATTTTTTAAAGAATTTGTATAGCTCATCTAAATTGTTTACTGTTTCAGCACACAGTTGTTCATAATAGCCCATTATTTTTCCAATGTTTGTAGTCCCTCTATTATCCTGGATATTGGTAATCTGTGTTTTCTCTATACCTAGCGAATTTTATTGATCTTTTATAAGACCAAATATTTGGATTTATGGATTTTCTCTATTTATTCTTGATCTACTTTCTACTTCACTGATTCATGTGCTTATCTTTATTGTATCCTTCTTATTACTTATATTGTGTACTTTTCTTAAGAGGAAACCTTCAGTTACTGATTTTTAAGCCAGTGTTATCCAATATGGTAGCCAATAACCACATATGGGTATCTAAATCTAACTTAAACTAATACATTAAAAATTTAACTCCCTAGTTATACTAATTTCATTTCAGGTACTTAATAGTCACACATGGTGAGTGGCTACCAGATTAGACAACATACAGAACATTTCCATCCTCACACAAAGTGCTATCGGACAGCACATTTAAGATCTTTCTTTTTTCTGATACAAATATTTAAAACTATAAAATTCCCTCTATATGCTCCATTAGCTGCATCCTACAAATTCTGATGTGCTGTATTTTCATTATCATTTAGTTACAAACAGTTTCTAATACTTGTGATTTCTTCTTTGAAATAAAAACCATGGATTATATATACAGTGTGTTGTTGAATTTCCAAGTATTTGGGCATTTCCCTAGATAAATTTCTGTTATGGATTTCTAATTTAATTCCATTGTGGTCAGAGGATATCCTATATTCTCTACATATTTCAAACTTTTAAAATTTATTGAGACTTATTTTACGGCCCACAGCTTCGACCGACTTGGTAAACACACCACGTGCATTTTAAAAGAATGTGCGTTTTGCTGCTGTTGGATGTAGTATTCTATACCAATTTCGTTTATGCATTCATCTATACCTTTACTGATTTTTTTTGTATGATTGTTCTATCATTTTCTGACAGTGGACAAATCTCCAACTCTGATAGAGAAATTTGTTTCTTCCTTTAAAAATGGATTTGGTATGTACAATAAGTTACTGCATGGCAACTTTTACTTCACCAGAATGAAATAAAAAGTTCTGATGAAAAGATTTACAAAGCAGCTTTTGGTAGCTCACTAATATGTTGAAGTCTACAATGAACTATGTTGCTTTGTGTATTAACAGTAGTTTGCTGTTTACCAAGACCCTATGAATAACAGTTTCCTCTAGAAGTTTTCCAGTTCCATGTTTTTCTCTACTTATATTTTTCAAACTTGCTAATCTGAACTAATTATGGGATGGAGCAGCTTGCATTTAAATGTTCTTTAAAAAGTATATTTTTGGTTCTACTTCTGGTATGGCCAAGTAAGCGCCTACTGGACTAGTTTCCCTAGAGAAAATAACTACAAACTCTAGAGAAAAATATACAAAAAACAACTACCTGAAGGCACTGTGGAAAGACAAAAAAGCAGGCGTATTCTAGAAGAAGGCTAACACCTGGAAGAAGGGGAAAGATTTACATGTGTTTCTCAGTTTTACGGCTCTGAGCCTGGTGGCAGGCTGCAGTCAATGCCATGCTAGATGGCTAGACTCCAACAGAAAGCATGTAGTCCTTGTGGGGAGAGATTTCGAGAGAACTACAGATACTGGAAAGTAAAGAGAAAATCACAGGAAGTATAGAGCCAAAGAGAGACTCAAATTCAGTGTTAAAACTCTGCCCCATTTCTGGCTGACTCCCGAGCCTGGCATGTATAGAGCAGACTCTAAGCAACTTGGTTAAAGATAAAATAATTGAGCCAAGAACTGAGGTGCTCCTCAGTTATGAGCCAAGAGGCAGAGTTCTTGCCTTTAGTTCAACCAATTAATTGAGAGCTAACGCAAAACCCAAAATAAACAACAATCTCCCCACCCCATAAACTTCTACAGAATTTAGGGGAAGCCACAGTGTTCATACTAGTACAGTGTTCAAAACACACTCTAAAATTATCATGTATACAAAAATAAAGCAAGATGCAACCTGACCTCAAGAAAAAAGACAATCAATAGTGGTCCCAAGATAACCCAGATGTTACAATGAACAGATAAGGATTTTTAAGCACTTCATAATTATGCTCAATGGCCTAAAAGAATAAATGAAAATATATAGGAAACTGTGGCAGAGAAAAAGAAACAACAAAAGAGAAAAAGCTGGAAGCTCTAGAACTAAAGAATATAATACATAAATATTTCAAAAAAAATCATTGGATGAGCTTACAGAATGGAGAAAATTAAAGAGTCAATGAATCTGAAGACACACTGACAGAAATGACCCAACCTGAAGAAGAGAAAGAGAGACTGAACAAGAAAATGAACAGAACATCAAACCTGTAGGACAACATGAAAAAGTCTGGCACATGTGTAACTGCAGTTTCAGAAGGAAAGAAAGAAAGAATAGGATAGGGAAATATTTGAAGAAATAATGGCTGAAAATTCTCCAAATTTGTTATAAAACCTAAATTTACAGATCCAAAAAGCTCCATGAACACCAAGCAGGATAAATGAAAAGAAAACAAACGATAAAGAAAACATCTTGACTGCAGCCAGAGAAAGATGCTACATTATATAAAGGTAACAATGATTCCGGGAACCACTGGATTTTTATCAGAAACCAAGGAAGCCAAAAGATGGTATAGCAGCATCTGGGGAAAAAACCTTCAACCTGGAATTCTATATCCAGTGAAAGTATCTTTCAACACTAAGGTAAAATAAGTATATGGTATGTTTGTTGTATCTTTTAGTCAACACTTTCTATTTTACACTAGAAGTTGGTTAACCAGGCAGCAGTTTGCACATCAATTCAAAGAAACTGTAAGACACATGTTTCTAAATTAATAGGAATTAAAGTATCAAGTGAACTGAGAGGAGGGAAAAAAAACAAAACCACCTCAGTTTTTCCTTTAATATCGAATGGTGGGTAAGAAGTTATTTTTATGTAATCTGACCCAAGACTGGGAATCATTTACTTTCTGCCAGGATCTCCTGGTCTAAACCGTCTCTTCTCGTCCCTCTTTCCCCACAGTTATGCCACTAGGGAAATGAAGAAATAGTTATTTTGATTCCTCTGCACATTATTCAAAGCCTAGAGAAAGAATGCAGAGCTGGTCATTAAAAACTCACCTGCTAAGGTTCAAAGTGAAGGGTGGGCAAACTAACACACACGAGGAAAGAAAACAGCCAGGCAAAGGTATTCTGAAAGGACACATTCAAGTTGAGAATTAACTGCAAATGCTGTGACTGAGTCAATATTTGCCTTAGAAATCTCAACCTGAATTAACACATTTGTTGGACGTGTTAGTTCAGAAACCGTTCCCCAGAGAGCACTGGAAGTGTGACCCTTGCCTGCACATCTGCTCTGGCTTTTATGAGTTCCCTTCATACTTTTTAAAGCTGCTAAGTGTTCATTTTTGTTCAAAGGGTTACCAAACAATCTGTTGGTAACACAAAGATTCCCTTATGCAGGCCATACTTAAACCTAGAACCGGACTGTTTCTCAAACTGTTAACCTCCCAAGCTGACTGCCAAACACAGTTATTAACTAGCCTCTGATATCTAAACAACAGCTGTGTTCTGTCCCGCTAAAGGGCAGCCTCACCCAGACAGTGCCTCTCCAAAGGTCAGATGTGTCCTGCAGCAGGAAGTCCACTCCACGGTTGGTGGCACATGCCGGCACGGCGGAACAGTCTATGTTTGTCCCAATTCCCTTTCCTCCCTTTTGGCTAATCTTCAACGGGTCGTAAATGTTCAGCTCGCCCTGCACAGGAAGCGGGGGCCTGAGACTTCATCCTGCTTGCTCACTGCTGCTCTTGTTCTCACACAAACTCTTTTCACTGCAGATCATCTTCGAGCTGCTGCTGAAAATGGTGCTGATGACAAAGGGCCAGAAGATAAAGTACAAATACCCACCTCAGCCGCACGTACATTTGTTACATATTTATGAAGTGTCAGGCCCTGTTCCAGCACTTTCTTACAATATCCTCCCCCTTCACCCTGTAAGGATCATCCCTCCCATTTTATAGGTAGGGAAGCTGAGCATTTAAATGAACTGCCCAAAGCCCATGTGGCTTTGGAGGGTCACCACAAGACCACCCAGTTCCTTCTGACATAGCCCGGGGTCTTTCTACTCCAGTAACCTTCAAAAGTAGAGATACCCTTCAAAATTCCAACTGGATTAAAAAAAAAAAAAAAGCTTGTCATATTGATGGCAGGTAGGTGGAAAGTTGATTTAAAAAATTTACCTGGAGGAGTAAATGCAGAGGAATAGTTAATGTCATTTTAATAATAATGATGAAGGACTTGCCTTTGCAGATATTAAAATACTTGTTATAAGGCTCATGTGTGAAATAGTATAGTATTTGTTTACCTACACAATGCTTGGCTGACAGTAAGTGCTCAATAAATGTTAGTTATCATTATTATGATATGCTAAGTAGTTTTATACATATTATCTCACTTAGCTTTTTTTTTTTTTTAAGGGTAGGGACATTGCAAGGATAACTATTCCCATTTTACAGATTAGGAAACTGAGACTTAAAGAGTTTAAATAACTTGCTAAAGATTATAAAGTAAGTAAATGGAGTATCTAGGATGCAAATAAGGTGGTCTGACTTCAGGGTTAAGGCTGCTATTGCAACACTAATACTAACATCAAGAGTCTGGGGGGGTTTAAATAAATGTTCATCAATAGGGGACTTGGACAAACCAGGGTACATCAGTATAAAGAATATTTCTGAGAAAGAGGCAGAATTATAGGACATAAAAAGGTATCTACATAGAGAACAGACTTATGGACACTGGACAGGGGTGGGGGAGGAAGGAGAGGGTGAGATGTATGGAGACAGTAACATGGAAACTTACAATACCACGTGTAAAATAGACAGCCAGTGAGAATTTGCTGTATGGCTCAGGGAACTCAAACAAGGGCTCTGTGACAACCAACAGGGGTGGGATGGGGAGGGAGATGGGAGGGAGATGCAAGAGGGAGGGGACATACGTATACCTATGGCTGATTCATGTTGGTATCTGGCAGAAAATAACAAAATTCTGTAAAGCAATTATCCTTCAATTAAAATAAATAAACTTTTTTTAAAAAGGTGTCTATAAGTTATGCCACAGTAACAAGTTGCATTGCATAAGATCTCATTTTTACTGCATAACCATACATGTGCAATCATAGTTGTCTATGAACATACATGTATGCATACATACATGTATATATGCTGTACAAAGTTGTACATACATATGTATCATCCTTTTCCTAACATAGTTTGATACTGATTCAATCTTATTACAAGCATGCATTACTTCTATAATAAACAATCAAGATTTTAAAAAATGGCTCACTACCTGGAAGGTAAAAGAAAGATGTTCTTCTTGTTCAAAGGAAAACGCTTCCACAAACAGGTTAAACCACAACTAACTCAGAGTGCAAGGGGTCCTCCCAGCTGGGACTCGGGTGCAATGGCTCCCCTGTGAAATGGCCTCCAGGCCTGGAGCAGAAGAGGACGCACTGGGTTTCGATGCAGACCAGTCAACACAGACAGCTGTGTCCTCGCTTACGGCTGGCCTGCTGCCCTGCACACCTGTGTGTAGGAGTGGAAAAAGCAATCACTTCTTTCAGACAGGGCTGCTCAACAGGAGGAGTAGGGTGTAAGAAGCGGACAGCTGCCTGATTATCACTAACATCACTATAGTCTCAGTGGTCCAGTTCTAACGAGACTCAGGCAGAGAGCCCAGATATGGATTAGTCTGGACTGGGACAGGCCTCAGACTTACGATAAGCTACCTCTGGGCAGCAGTGATGATGGATGTAGAGGCTCCCCCTGGATGAGGGGTGTGGGCTGGGGGGAACTTGGTCCATTCTATATTCTCTGGACAGATCACTGGGTCAGGCCGTAAAGAACCCTTAGCACCACACTCCAACTCCAACCTGGATACGGGGTGGGAATGGGATACCCAGGTGTACCCCCTGCTCCCTGGGGCTGGCCGACAGACACATGTTGAGTCACACCAGCAGCTTCACATGGTCAAGAAGTGGAATTGTCATCTGATGCTGTATTCAGCTGGTTGGTGCATTTCAGATAGAATTTCCCTGAAGCTGGCTGAATAGTAAAGTGGCAAATCGTTTTCTAAATCCATCTATGAAGGGGATTTTCTCCTTCCTTCCTTCCTCTTTCCTCCCTTCCTGTTATGATGCGTACCCTCCTGCTCAGCCTCATAACCTCATCTGAAACTTGGTATGACTCTGGCAGGAGATGCTCCAGTCACCTGCCAACAGACAGGAAGGTTGTCCCATGCTAAGAAGCCTGGAGACAGAGAGCCTGGATCCGACAGAGACTGTCTGTGCCCCCATCCACCATGCCACTGATGCCTGTGCTGACAAACGCTTGGATGGCACAGGCTTGAAATTTCCCACTGATGAGCAAACTTTCAACTTTTTTCTCCTTTTCACTAATTTTCATTTTTCTCAGAGCAAACAAAAACACATGGTTTAAATCAAACTGCTCAAAACGCTGAAACCAAAACACAGTAACCAAAACACAGTACCTTGAGGCAAACACTTTCAATGCTTTTAGCTTTTTTAAAAACTCAAGTAATATGTTAACACGGCCATTTCTTGGTTTATCTATTTACGCTTCACCGATTAACTTCCTGTTATAATTGCCTATGTCTTAGCTCTTCTGTACCACCTACCACAGTTCTCCTTCCTTTACATTATTACGAGAAGGAACTGCTTACTGAAAAGTCAAGGAGTTTATTTTTTTTTCCCCTTGTAAAATTTTTTTTCCTTGGAGTTAACACTTCCCTCTTTGTTTCGTTTGCTTAATTTTCTATGCATTTACATTCAGGCTTTTCCAGACACTCTAACTGAACTATCAATATATATACAAATATCATTTTCCACACAGTCAAGTCCATCAGACAATCTGTGAATTTCAAAGTAGCTGGGCCTATTTCATATATATTGGACCCCCCCTGGATTGTTTTCCTGTGTCGGTTCCCTGCCTTCTGGGTTCTAGTTCTCTTTCTTTTTCGTTTTCTCATTTTGCTGAAGTATTCTGGTTGTTTCCTAAAAAAGGATCCACAGGAAGCCAAACTTAAAGTCCTTGCAGATTTAAAAATGTCTTTGTTCTGTCCCCACACTTTATTGAAAATTCGGCTGAGCATAACCTTCTAGATGCAAAATAATTTTCCCACAGTATTTTGGTGGCTTTGTTCTTTTGTCTTGTAGCGTAGCTTTCAGTGCTGTTAAGAGCTCTGATGGCATTCTGATTTTCCTTCTTTTGTTTGTGATTCATTTGCCCCCCAAAGCTGTTATACAATTCGTTGTTTCTGGAGTTGTGAATGTTGATGACAGTGTGTCCAGAGAAGGGTAATTTTTTTCATTCATTGTGCTGGGCTCTGGACTGAAAGTTCCTTGACCTTCAGTTCTGAAATTTTTCTTGTATTACTTCTTTGATAATTTCCTTCTCTCGCCTCACAACTCCTATTCAGATATTCAAACTCCTGGATGCTTCACAAAAAATTTTAATTTACTATTTCTCCCCTATTTTCTCTCTCTTCATCTTTTCACTTTGCCTTTTGGAAGCGCCTGATTTTGTTTTCTAGCCTTTCTATTATATTTTAAAAGCATTTAAGCTAGTTATAGTTTTCATTTTTCAAAGTTTCCTTATTATCAAATATGCTAGCTCACCTTTAAAAAACTTTATTATGAAAAATATCAAACAGTTTGGAATTCAAAATAATGCCTTACACATACATGCTCAGTGACTTTCTAGCCATCATCCTTCCTCTACAGCACAGTGTAGTCCAGGGCCTGCACTAAGCTGGCATTCGGTGAATAAATGAAAATTAGAGCTGGCTAAGGCCTCCAAGCTACTGCCAGCCACCTGGCCATCAAGCTAGCACTCTGACCTCCCACAGTGCTCGGACAGGAAGCAATAAAAAAGAACATATTCATCTAAAATTTTGCTCTCATTTGTAAATGTTAAAAATTATTTATTTTAAAAGACTTAAGGTAAAGTTACAGACTGCCATCCAACAAGGCTTTCCTGGGCCTCACTCATTCCCAGGAACCTACTCTACAGCAGCTTCTTACTAAGGCAAATAGCAGGCTCTCCAGTGAGCCCTACTAAGGCAAGCTTTCAGCCTGGCCTGGCTGACAGCAGTCCCCATAACTCTCTCCCCATCCATGACTCTAAAGACCTTGGTTTGAGCATTATCTCTGAAAAGTGTGGGCAACCAATGAACTACTCTGGGTCCTCAGAGGAGATGAGGATGATCCTTGTCTAAAGACGGTTCCAGAAACAAACTGACTTACTAGTCTCTAGAGGTTCTGAGCCTTATGTTATGACAAACATCAAGTAGTCTATTTAAATGTCAGTCTTCTTTTAAAGAAATACTGCACAACTCAAACAGGGCAGTCTAAAAAGTATTTTAGTGGTTAGCACATGAGATCACTTGTGAAGGACTCATAAGACTAGCATCTCTCACCCCAAAACAGAAATAAGCCCCTGGCATCCGCTTTCTAACACCCTCCTAGGCTCTCCTGTACTTAGAATCTGAAGGATGGAACCACTACGTCTGAAGCACCAAGGAAGGACAGAATGGCAATCGGATACAGGAAGGGGATACTTTGGCAACAATAAAAGTTGAGTTTTTACATAAAAATTTGATAAAGACATGATTTTGGAGATTGACTCAGCTTTGTGTCATTTTAGAGATTGATGCAATCAAACTTTTAGCTTAAAATATTACCAAGGATTGAGGAAACACCTGCAACATGGCTAATACAAGACAAAATCTCATACCTCTGAGTGGCAGCAGGTTGACAGTTAACACCGGGAGATGTTTTTCAAGCCAACACGTGCCAAAATGGCACAGGGCGTGTATGCCATCGCCCAGACCCAAACTTTCTGAAGCCTGCAGCTGTGGCCAGGTCCTTCGTCCATCACACCCTTCATTCCTGTGCTTAAGCACATCTTTTCAAAGCACCCTCTCCCCCACCTCGGGTTCTGCTCATGTGCGTGGTTGCAGCCTGTTATATAACTGCCACCTTACCAAAACCAAAATGCTGAACTGCTGTAGAGCTGTTAAATTATGCAAGGCTTGACCTTATTGCTAGGAAATACCTAGCATATTTTAATTGTCTTGGAGGGCCCAGGCAGCATTTTGAAGAGCAATTACTACATTCTTAGTCATTCCTCTAATCTATGCTCATGCAACAAGGGGCGACTGATAACTCTTGGACTGATAACGGTGGAGAGCAGTGAGTCTCATTATTTCATCACAGTTTTCGTGAGATAATTATAATAACCGCAGTCCCTTACTGAACACTTACTATGTGCCAAATGCTGTTTCAAGAGCTTTTCATGCATTAATTTGTTACCTTCATCACCTATCCTGTGGGGTAGGAATTCTTTTTATTTTTTTGTAATACAATTATAATTAACTTTATAGTAATTTATACTCTCACTCTATAGCTGAGGAAACAGCGGCAAAGGGATGTCAAAGGTCACGTGGCTAGAAATTGTAGATACAAGGCACAGACCCAGGCAGGCGGCGTGCCCAGAGCCTGGCCCTCATCACCGCGCAGACGGCTCCTCCTCCTGCCAGCCTGGCCCGGCTGCATGTGCCGGGGCTTGGAGAGCCTGGGCATACGCTTGGGTTTGGTTTACATGGATGCCTTGTGACACAGACAGTTGGCAGGCCCCAGAGCCCGGGCATCCACGCTACAGAAGGTGCTCAGAAACACCCTGGGCCAGGGGGATGCTTCCCAAAGAATTCCACTACACTCAACATTTGCCAAGGTATTGCCTCCAAGGACTTTGAAAAATAACTTGGCTCCTGAGGCCAAATGGCTGTGCACATCAGGAAGACAGGCGCTTGGGCCCAGGCCAGTTTGGGGCCTGAGAAGGTGAACGGGTCACAGCACCAGACTGCTGCTGTCACGTTCTAGACAGGGTGGCTACCCAAGCCTACTCTCGAGATGGGAAGCTTCGGGAGAGCTTAACAGTGTCCACAGGGAAATGTCAGAGAACTTAACAAAGAAAGCAAAACCAAAGACAAGAAAGAGCTCTGTTTCTCAAAGGGTGCGCTGAGGGCTCTCTACATTAGGATCAGCCAGAGATCCTGATGTAGATCCTGATTTTGTTTATTTGGTTTTAATGCAGATACTCCGAGCCTATCCTGTACCTACTGAATCAGGGTCTCCCCCTATCAGGCGTAGCAGTCTGGATTCTGAGCAGTCTGATATATTCTCATCACTGATATCCACTGCTTTGCGTCTCTGGGGCTTCATGTCCAGGCATCAGAGAAAAGCTTTATTTAGAAAGCAGTATTTAATTCAGTGAGGAGTGTTCAGGTCTGAGAATCAGGGTTCCAGTCTCAGCTCCATGAACAACTTGCTGGTTGACTTTCGGGGGCTTGTCTCTTGGCCTCCCTTGACTCTTAATAAGATCAGGAACCAAGGTTCCTCCCAGCTCTAAATCCTGTGCTTCCTTCTAAGTATATCAGAGTGTACTTGTCATACTTGAGTGTGAACTGACACAGAACTGATGAGGCCCTAGGAGGAGCGGTCAGTCAAGCACCCGGAAGGCAAAGATCAGTCAGTCTGGGCTGGAGCAGGGCACTGGGCCTTGACAACTGGGAGAATGTGGGGGCGGCCAGCCCGACAGGGCGGGCATCATGAAGACCCGAGTGTTGAGGAGGCCGGGGAAGGGAGCTGGGAGGGAAACAAAGCAGGTCTAAGTAAAGGGAAGGGTTTAGAAATGACTCTGGGAGGTAAGATGGCTCCAGGTTACAGAAGCTCTGGAAAGCCAGAGAGGGGCGTGGTATATGACAGAACCCGAAAAGGGAAGCAGGAACGGGGTGTTTGGGGAAGATGGCTATGGAGGCAGGATGCGGGGGCTGGGAGTAGGGAGGAGGCCGGCCTGGGAGCTCTGCTAGGAGGAGAAACAAGCTTGTTCTAGAGCCTGTGAGGCCTTGACCTGGATCTGCGGCAGCAGGAGCAGGAGGGGAGAACATGTCAATGGGAAAAGCTCCAGGACCCAGGGATTGTGAGTGGCTCTTACTCGTTTTTACTTCTTGCTTATCTGTAGTTTTTGTTCTCTCGGCAGTGAGCAGATATTGCTTTGTGATAAGAAAAAGAAACATATAGTTCAGCATTTCCTTTGGGAAACCAGCAAACAAATCGCCACCCCTTTGCAGCTCAGCCTTCCTCTTTCTAGCCTGCTTCTCTTTTGACCCCGTTCTCATTAGAACCCTAATTCTCATATTTTTACCCATTTACCCGTACCACACGGTCTTGTCCCTTCACTAAGAAACGTCTGCAGAGCATTCCTTCTTTTCTGGAGCATTCCTTCTGCCATTTTTGGACTGTAAAGCCCCACAGTCATGAAGGGAGGCTGCTCTTGGGGTTCAGGCTCCTGGTCTTAGGAGAGCAGGTCAATCAGCTCCCTGTGGGCCCACAGCTGCTCCAGACCAGGGGTCTACCAGCTCCCTCCCTCAAGCCTGCTCTGAGGAGTCTTTCTGTCCATGAACCCAATCTCTCAGCACCTGTCTCAAAATCTTCTCCAAAAGAATTCCTGTCATCATCCTGGGAAATGCTCGCATCCATGAGCAAGACCACTGGACCTCCCAGTTTCACAACCCTCGACCCTCCCAACTTCTGGGACCATTCCTGTCCTCCCACGGCCACTGAGCAGATCTTCCATAAGATGTCAAGCTCTGAAAACCCACCCTGACCCTGAGCACCTGTCTTCTGGCTTCTTGGATGTCCAAATTCCAAATAAATCCCCAGCCCTTGGTACTCTTCGTAATTCACTCTCCTCCCAGGCATCCTGGATTAAGGTCAATCAGTATGCTGGATTTTCTCATCCTCTGAAGTGCTACGACGCCTCCCGAGCCACCCCCTAGCCTGGTACCTAGTGCACTTTTCTCCTAGAGGAGAGCTGCCCAGCCACACCACTGGGTTCCCTTAAGCCAGAGTTTTATTAAGGCCCCCGGGGGGCTCTACTGCCCACAGCCCAGTGACTCTCTTCTACTGTCAATCCTACTGGAGACCCTCACCACTATCCTCAAGACCCTGGCTCCACTCAAATAGTTTCACCTCCGATTTCACTAAGAAATTGGCAGCTGTGAGTTAATTATGAACATTATTTTCCCTTTCTTTTGGCTCGGAACTCTCCCATATCTTCTCTTGTCTTTCCCTTCTTTCTGGAAGGAATGTTGTACTGCCCCTTGAGGGCTGACTTCTGTGTCTGAGTCCAGGCCCTCCTGTCTTTCAATTGACTATTGCTTCTTTATTGTAGCTTTAAGCTCTCTTTCTTCTCTGGCTGTTCTCCATCAGTCAAGAAAAATGCTTTGACATTCCCCTCCCCTACCACCCTCTCATCTTCTTCTTACAGCCAAGCTCTTCAGAAAGTTTTGCTATTTTTGTAGAAGTGATGCATGTCCATACAAACATTTTAAACAACACTGAAGAGCAAAAAAGAAAATAACTGTTATCCAACATCCTACCACACACAGATATCATTGTTAGAAACCTGGTGACCATGCCTCCAAATTATTTTCTACATACTCATTCATATATAGAAGTATGTATTTTAAAAAAGAATTATGTATTTAACACAGAAGAGGTTATGTTGTACACATTCTTCTGTGACTGCTTTTTGTAACTAACAATATCTCCCTAGCACATTCCCATGTCCACGTCATATGTTTTGTAACTACAAAAGGTACTCTAGGGTGGTCCAGTGGTTAAGACTCAGCTTCCAATGCAGGGTATATGAGTTCAATCCCTAATTGAGGAACTAAGATTCCACACGCTGTGTGGTGCCATCAAATTAAAAAAAAAAATAATAAGATAAAATAAATGTACTCTGTTGCTATTTGCTGTTAAGTCGCTTCAGTCATGTCCAACTCTGTGCGACCCCATAGACGGCAGCCCACCAGGCTCCCCTGTCCCTGGGATTCTCCAGGCAAGAATACTGGAGTGGGTTGCCATTTCCTTCTCCAATGCATGAAGGCGAAAAGTGAATGTGAAGTCGCTCAGTTCTGTCCGACTCTGAGCGACCCCATGGACTGCAGCCTACTGGGCTCCTCCGTCCATGGGATTTTCCAGGCCAAGAGTACTGGAATGGGGTGCCATCTGTAAATAACACAATTACTTCCCTGACCCTTATTGATCTGTTTCCTTTTTTTTTTTTTGGCTGCTATAGATAATGCTGTGGTGAGTATTTTTGCACTTGTGAAATTATTTATTTATGGAAAAAATTTTAAAACAGGTAGTTAGATAAAATACACTCAAATTTCATATATCAAATATACTATTCTACAAACCAGTCTTCCAGAAAGGGTGTACTAATTTAAACATCTATCAATGGTTGTCATTTCCCTAAATGCTTAAGAACTCTGAGTTGTGTTAATGTTTGAAAATTTTTTCCTAATGTAAAGGATGAAAGAGAGGAGAGCATGACCTGCTGATGTTAAAAACATACAAGGATATTTTGTACAACTTTCACCTAGTATTTCGAAAGCATAGGAAATATACAAATTCCTAAGAAAAAGAAGCTTCCCAAAACTTACATGAGAAGAAACAGACTATCTGAATAGTCTGGTATATATTAAGTAAATTAAATCTATATTTAAAAAGCTTCCCAACAAGAAATTTCAGACCTCGAAAGGCTTCACTACTGTAATCTACTAAATATTTAAGGAAGAAATAACACTAACCTTACACAATTTCTTCCAGAGAATAAAATTCTCCAATTTGTTTTTTGAGGCCAGCATAACCTTGATATCAAAACCTCACAAGGACACTTAAGGAGAAAAAAATCACAAGTCAATCTGTTTGGGGTATGATGATAAAGTTACAGGCACTGTTAATATTAACAGGTTTGCTGCCAGTTATTTCATAACTAAGAGAATGGTAAATTTTGGTTAGAGGTCAATGAAAATTAAGATGTAATCTTTTTTCCTAATCAAGTTGATGGACTCCCTCAATTCTACTCATGGACCACTCAGGGAGAAATCTCTGCACTAAAAAACCAGTGTTGGAAGCAGCCTGACCATGCACTCCATCCAAACGAAATCCCACCAGTTCAGAGCCTTCGTGAGGGCCTCTGTGTGCCAGGGATGGCGTGGGTCTTCAAACACTTTTTCAAATGATTTCTTTTAAGATGACTCCTTCTGATTTTGCATTTCACACATTTCTTTGTTCTCCAATACGATTTTCCTTTGGTTAATATGAAGGACTTGACTCAACATTTCACCTCCTTTATCCTCAAAATAAACTGCCACAGAAACAGGGTAGAGCTGGCGAGTCAAGCAAACGACTCCTCTGATGACACCCAGGCTATCTGACAACGCATTTGTAAATAGAGCATTTTAAACCAACATGGACTTTTGTGGCCAGCATGCTACACAAAGCCAGCTTGGCTCCAGGCCCAGCACTCATGACACCCAGCAGAAGGCCACCTGAGAGAAACGTGGCAGGACTGGGGTGCGACCGGCACAGCTGCAACTGAGGGCCGCTTACACTCCCTCTGGAAAGCTCAGTGACCAAGCGTTTCGGATACCTTCCTCAACTCCCTTCTTTCAGGAAGAGAACCAGCTAAATTCAATAACTGCAGTTTTACTGCTTCTGTTGAATTTATCTCTATGGAGAGGAGGCGATATTTTTTTTAAAATTTACCTCAATACACAACTAAAGCCCGGGATTAACATTTTAAATTATGAAACCCTTGGATATACAGAGAAGTAGAGAGAATAAATATAACAGACAGCTATATATTGGGCTAGCCAACTACTCAGATCTTGGATTGCTTAACATTTTGTTTGTATCTCTCTCAAGAAAATAGTCCATAGGAAACAAAACATTAAAGATACAATGGAAGCTACCTGTGTAGCCTTTCCTGGTCCCACTCCCTTTTCCCCATCTCCAGAAACAACCACTGGGGATGTTTTTGTAGTTTTACATACATGCACACCCTATAGAGGCTATTTTTGCATGCTCTCAAATTTTCCTGGTTTGCTATCACCCTCTATGTGTTTTTGTTCAACATCACATTTTAAAATCTGAGCCTTGTGAAAAGATGTGGCTCGGCACATCCCCTTTAATTGCTGTATATTATTTCATTGTCTGAACATGACTCAATTTATTTATCTAGGATTTTGTTTTTATAAGATCTTCTCTAACTAGATCTCAGCCCAGCTCCTCAAACGAGCATATACCTCAAGAGAATCAAGTGGCCCTACAGGCACTGGCTTCCTTTTATTTCTAATAATTCTTAGAAAACGATCACCAAGTTTAAGGGAGAACAAGCACGCTTGTGGTGATGCTTCTGAGCTGAACCAGCAACAAGTGAGGGCAAGGTAGTTCTAAGATATAGTTCAATGTCTTTTCTGGCTGTGAAACAGCCAAATCTAGTTCTGTGGCCTTACCAGAGGGTCTACAAGCCACTAAACTCTTTTGACTAATTCCTTTCTGCCTAGAATAGTTTAGGTGGATTCTGTGTTTTGCCATTTAGAAGTCTGACCAATACAATGGGATTCAAGAATCTTTAAGAACCTTCTTAGCATCCCATCCTTCTAAAATATCTCAACATTCCACTTTTAATTACACACTTAGACATGGTGTATAAGTATTAATAGTGAAGCCTATCACTTCTGCCAGAATTTTAAGAGATAGAAGTTATTCTTACCCCAAGAACCCCATGGATGGGACTCTTAACCTCCACTATAAACTTTAGCTCCTCTCATTTCTACTATTCACAGTTCACAACTGAATATGAAGAGTGTTGATGAGATTTAAGAGTTAATAGCGAGACTCAAGGAAACAGAATTTATTATGTAAATAACAGAAAATGAATTGTAAGAAAATGTGGCCTGTCAACTTGGGTGAGCTCTAGAATTTATCCTGTTAAATATGCTGCCTCTGGCAGAAGCAGAAAGAAGCATCTTTCAGAAAAATATGGTTGCTGTCTTTCAAGATGTAAATCTCAAAGGGCTTATGATATTCTCCAAATATTTCCTAAATTTCCTTTGAACAGAGTCAGTCAGTGGTTTAAGGCTTGGCGCCACTGTTTGGCAGGGACATATCTACATGTTCTAGATCATACAGGCAAGCTACTTATTAACTTCTCTAAGCCTCATTGGGGATTACAATATCTGTATCTTAAGGCTGTTGGAGGATGAACTGAGATCCACATGTACAGTACTTGACAGTCACCATAAAATAAGTGGCAGCTTGCATGGCACTCTGAATATCCTCCTCTTAAAGCACAGCCAGGGCTCACTTATCTGTGCATCCCAAGTCCCTGGTACAGGTGAATAGCATACAATGGGTGTTAAATAAATGTTTGCTGACTAAACGAACTGGAGATAATAATAACAATGACATGTTTATTAAATACTTATGCATTTTGATATGTACTATATACACACACATACATATTGTTAATATATAATCCTCATACACCCATTAGGTATGTACCACTATGAAATGAAGGAGTGGAGAGGTTAACAACTTGTTCACACAACTCAAAAGTGATAGAGCTGGAATTCAAACCCAAGCCCGTGTTCTTGAACATTATCCTGTGTTTCCTGCACCCTGCTCAGACAGTGCAGGAAGGTGACAGGAGAAGGTGACGTTTGAGATGGATCTGGGAGGATAAGAAGAATCCATCAGGCATATAAAGGAAAAGGCATCTGATAAGAGAAACCAGCACGTGCACAATGGAGTGAAATGCACAGCACGTTTGGGTTCAGATCATCACCACGTGGAAGGGGATCCCTGGACAGGAGTCTATAAAGGTGGCCCAGTCTGTGAAGGACTACAGGCTATGAAACACCATGTTTTTATCTTAAGGCCAGTGAGAAACACCTTTGAGCATGATCAGAGCTGTCCTTTGGTAATTTACATCCAGCAGGCTTGTGGATAAAGAAGACAGGAAGACAGAAAAGAAGTTTAGCCACTGACTTGGTCTTCAAACTACCACACAACTGCACTCATCTCACATGCTAGCAAAATAATGCTCAAAATTCTCCAAGCCAGGCTTCAACAGTACATGAATCGTGAACTTCCCGACATTCAAGCTGGATTTAGAAAAGGCAGAGGAACCAGAGATCAAATTGCCATCTGTTGGATCATCAAAAAAGCAAAAGAGTTCCAGAAAAACATCTATTTCTGCTTTATTGACTATGCCAAAGCCTTTGACTGTGTGGATCACAACAAACTGGAAAATTCTTCAAGACACAGGAATGCCAGACCACCTTACCTGCCTCCTGAGAAATCTGTATGCAGGTCAAGAAGCAACAGTTAGAACCAGACATGGAACAACAGACTGGTTCCAAACTGCGAAAGGAGTATGTCAAGGCTGTATATTGTCACCCTGCTTATTTAACTTATATGCACAGTACATCATGAGAAATGCTGGGCTGGAGGAAGCACAAGGTGGAATCAAGATTGCCAGGAGAAATATCAATAACCTCAGATATGCAGATGATACCACCCTTATGGCAGAAAGCAAAGAAGAACTAAAGAGCCCCTTGATGAAAGTGAAAGAGGAAAGTGAAAAAGCTGGCTTAAAAGTCAACATTCAAAAAACTAAGATCATGGCATCCAGTCCCATCACTTCATGGAAAATAGAGGGGAAACAATGGAAACAGGGACAGACTTAATTTTCGTGGGCTCCAAAATCACTGCAGATGGTGACTGCAGCCATGAAATTAAAAGACGCTTCCTCCTTGGAAGGAAAGTTATGACCAACCTAGACAGCATATTAAAAAGCAGAGACATTACTTTGCTGACAAAAGTCCATCTAGTCAAAGCTATGGTTTTTCTAGTTGTCATGTATGGATGTGAGAGTTGGACCATAAAGAATGCTGAGCGCCGAAGAATTGGTGCTTTTGAACTGTGGTGTTAGAGAAGACTCTTGAGAGTCCCTTGGACTGCAAGGAGATCCAACCAGTCAATCCTAAAGGAAATCAGTCCTGAATATCCATTGGAAGGACTGATGCTGAGCTCCAATACTCTGGCCACCTGCTGTGAAGAACTGACTTGTTGGAAAAGACCCTAATGCTTCAAAAGACTGAAGGCAGGAGGAGAAGGGGACGACAGAGGATAAGATAGTTGGATGGCATCACTGACTCAATGGACATGAGTTTCAGCAAGCTCTGAGAGTTGGTGATGGACAAGGAAGCCTGCCATGCTGTAGTCCATGGGGTCGCAAAGAGTTGGACACAACTGAACGGCTGAACTGAAGTGAACTGGTCTTCCACCTCTGAGATGCTGATCATCTCAACATCATTTTTTAAGCGATGTCTTAACATCAGTGGCAAACAGATGGTGGTCTCTATACAAACTGGGTCATACCACCTGGATGAAGATTTTGCTCTCAGGTAGGTTTCACCTGGTTTATTTACCTGGTGGCAAAAGAACTCAAGCTACCCAGTAACTGCCAGGCTCTTCTCTTTTGTTTAGGTAATAGAAACACTTCCTTATTTTGTGTGTTGGGGGGTGGTCAGCTACCTGTGCACAGCCTGAAAGGTGTCCCCCATGTTCTCTGGAGCCTAGGTACTCTCGGCAGAGCTGAGGCTTAGCACATTTGTTTCTGTTCTGGTGACATTCTATGCTTCTGTTTCCTGGATTCCATCAAGATAGTCACTATTTTTACACTATTGTATAACTATGGGAGATTATATTTTAAACTCAAATGCTTGTTTATCTTATCTTGTACTTTTGTATTAGCTTTCTGCAGAAGGATACTCAAGATAGAAGAAATTCTCAGCTCCAATTTTAAACCTGGAAAAAGATATAATGTACAAAGTCTGTTTGGGTAAGTTCCTAAAAAAGCGTGGAGAAAGTCATAGGTTTTGTCTTTCAGAACACCCTTCACTGCAAAATGCAGAGTAAATCTGCCCGGCCAGATTGTAAAATGTCTTGGTCTCCTCTTCTGCTTAAATCATGACCAAAAATTTACTTCTGAGGGAGGGCTGGTACTATATTAAGCTTCACACTGCTTCACATTAAGGAGGCTGATCAAAATTTAAGGAGAGAACAGAGGCCAGAAATAGACCTACACACATACAGTCATCTGATTTTTTGATAAAGATTCAAAGGCAATACAATAGAAAAAGCATGGTTTCTTCAATAGCTGATGTGGAAACAACTGAACATTCGCATGCAAACAAACTTCAATTTCTGCTCTTCAAATGACATCATCAACACCTTGGACCCATCAGGACAGCTACTATCAGTAAAGAAAGTAACAGTCCTGGTGAAGATGTGGAGAGACTGGCATCCTTGTTGTACTGGGCTTCAGCACAAAATGGTACAGCTGTTGTGGGACAGCAGGTATGGTGGTTGCTCAAAAATTTAAATATACAATTACCATGCGATGCCACAATTCCACTCCTGAATATACATCCCTAAGTACTGACAGCAGGGACTGAAACAAGTAATTGAATATCCACGTCCACAGCAGCAGTATTCACAATGGCTACTACATGGAAGCCGTCCAAGTGTCCACTGACATACGAATAAATACACAAAATGTGGTATCTTTTACATACCACGTCTGTAAAAAGATATCTAATACATATGTATTTTTCTCTCCCTCTTTCTCTCTCAATATAACCTTAAAAAGAAATGCTACAAATGGATTCTGGCATGCTACAAACGGATCCACCTTGAGGACTTTATACTAAGTGAAATGTCAGTCATGTAAAGACAAATACTGCCTGATTCCACTTAGAGGGACAATGGGCAGTTATTTAACAGGTACAGCGCTTCAGAGTTTCAAGGTGAAAACAGTTCTGGAGACGGATGGTGGTGATACACTCACAACAACACGGATGTAGTCATTATCACTGAATTGTATACAATTTAGAATATACAATTATTAAGTAAATTGTAAGACAGTAAATTTAATGTAAAGTGTGTTTAACCACAAAAAAATTGGAAAGTCAAAGACATTGCTTAGAGGATGAAAAGACAGGTCACAGACTAGGATAAAATATTTGCAAAACACATATTCAGCGAAGTACTTGTATCCAGAATATATATAAAAAAAGCTCTCAAACTCAATAATAATAAATCAAATAATCTACTGTTTTTTTAAATTGGTAACAGTACGAACAGACACCTCGCCAAAAGGTGAATGGCACATAAAAAGAATATCAGCGTTATCAGTTGTTAAGAGAATAGAAATTAAAACCCCAACAAAATACCACTAGTTGTCTGTCAGAATGGCTAAAATTTAAAAACTGACAATGCTAAGTAGGTGCTGATACCGAGCCACTAGAAGAGTCACACACGACCGGTGGAGATGCAAAACAGCACCGCTACTCTGGAGAACTGTTTGGTAGTTTTTTTAACAATAAAGTTAAATATATACTTTCAAACTGGCACACGCATACAATCAAATACTATTCAGCAAGAAATACCAACAAAGAACTGATACAGGAAACCACCTGGAGGCGCTTCAAAAGCATTTTGCTAAGTGAAAGAAACCAAACGCCCAAGGCTCCAGACGGCATGATTCTGTTTAGATGAAGTTTCAGAAAATGGAAGGAAGCGGAGAGAAGAGAGAGCTGTTCTGGGCTGAGTGTGGAAGGCAGGTAACGGCGAAGGGGCACAGGGGTTACTCTGTGAATCATGGAAATGTTCTCTATCTTGATTACAGAGGTGGTTACATAGCTGTATGAGTTTGGCAAAGCTCACAGAACTTTCCAACTTTTGTCGTTATTGCTAAGTCGCTCTTCGAGTCAAGCTCTTTTGCAACCTCATGGACTGTAAGCCCACCAGGCTCCTCTGTCCATGCGACTTCCCATGTAAGGATAGTGGAGTGGGTAGCCATTCCCTTCTCCAGGGGATCTTCCTGACCCAAGGATTGAACCTCCATCTCCTGCACTGACAGTGGATTCTTTATCACTGAGCCACCTAGGAAGCTTTCTAATTTTGGGTTACATCAAAAAGAATGATTTTTATTATATGTAAGTTTACCTTATTAAAAAACTTAAAAAAAAATCAAGAAGTCAAGCCTGTGCAGTGAAACAGAGTATCCTATGGGATAGAAAAATTCATGCTCACCAGTAAGTACTCATACCCTTGACAGAGTTAACAGCTCCTCCAACTGTATATGCCTGGTGGATGACTAACATGAAATGTGTTTGTTCTAACCAAAGCAAAAATTAAATCTGTTAAACTGTTGCCTCAAAAATGGGGTAAGAAAATACGGCTCTGATGGAGGTCTATGGAATTAAAGTCATTGGTTTCTGATCTGGACATGACTGAGTCAAATACTCAGAACAGATTTATGGTATGCTGAGCACGGAAGCTGGCTCCTGGACAGGACGCAGAGGGAGACATCACACATAACGCTGACTACAGGATGCATGTTTACTGGAACACTGACTTCACTTTGACACCGAAAGGCTACATTTATTCAAGCTGTGTTGACAAAGGAGTGTGGTTTGTTCTTCCAGATACCCTGAAACACTGAAAGCTTAGGTTAAACACTAATTATGAAAGGTAAGAATAGCATCAACCATCACACACTAAGCCACTTCTCTTCACTTTTTAAAGCGCTTTGAGTACCAGGATTTTAAAACATTTTTGGCAAGTAGCCTTAATACAAGTTATAATTACAAAGAAATCTTTCAGTTTTTAACTCAAAGCAGTTTTTAACTCAGAATCAAAATGAGTGATTACTTAGGTGATTACATGATCCTTAGCGTCCATACAGACCACTGTTTATCAGGCCCTGGTTTCAGAGAACTGTGCCACCAGTGTTTTCCGTGCTGACCCCAAATACAAAATTGCCCACATCCTAACCCAGTGCTACAGGCGGTTCCTAAGCCTTTGCTCCATTATGTGCTATTTCAAAGTCATAAGTGTAAATATTTGCCTAATTTAATTTTAAATAAAGCACTGACTATACATTCTCATTTTAAAAATAGTAAAATAAACGTTAAAAGAGTAAAGGGAAAGATACTATTTAATGATAGTAGATTTTTAAAAAGAAAGCTGGGTCATTAAAAATATTGAACTTCAAATGTCTGATAAATCATGATTTAAAATCTGGAAAATAAGTTCCAAGGTAAATATTATACCTCAACATTTCCCAACAGAATCCTGACATTTCCCTTGACCTTAGCATCATATATTACTGCCAAAGCAAGTGAAAAACATATTATATACGTATATGTAAATCTAGAACTGTTTGTGGCCAGAGTGTTTCTTGACTTCTGCCAATTCCTGGCTGAAAGGACTTAGTGAACCCATTGGCCCTATCATGTATTCCCCTTCCTTCACTGCCGAAAGAGAAAAAGTCACTGAATTTCACTGAAAGAGAAAAAGCCACTGGCTTCACTTCTGGGTATATATCCAAAGAAAGCAAAATCACTATCCCAAAGAGGTGTCTGTACTCCCACACTCATTACAACATTATTTATAATAGTCAAGACATGGAAATAACCTAAGTGTCCACTGTCAGATGAATGGATAAACAAGACTCTTTTTATATACACACACACACACACACACACATATATATATTCACATATATATTATATAAAGGAATATTATTCTATCATAAACAGAAGTTGTAACAACATGGATGGACCTTGGGGGCAAGACATGGTAAATGAAATAAGTCAGAGATGGACAAAAACTTTGTGATCTCATTTATATGTGGATTCCAAAACAAAACCAAAGTCACAGAAAAAGAGATCAGATTTGAGGTTGGCAGAGGGTGAGGGGCAAAGGAATTGGGTGAAGGTGGTCATAAGGTACAAAGCTCCAATTATAAGATAACAAGCAACAGGCATCTAATGAGCAACATGATCACTAGAGTTCACAATGCTGGGTGGTATATTCATAAGTCGCTAAGAAAGTGATCAATGCAAAGAAATAGAGGAAAACAACAGAATGGGAAAGACTAGAGATCTCTTCAAGAAAATTAGAGATACCAAGGGAACATTTCATGCAAAGATGGGCTCGATAAAGGACAGAAATGGTATGGACCTAAAAGAAGCAGAAGATATTAAGAAGATATGGCAAGAGTACACAGAAGAACTGTACAAAAAAGATCTTCACGACCCAGATAATCACAATGGTGTGATCACTCACCTAGAGCCAGACATCCTGGAATGTGAAGTCAAGTGGGCCTTAGAAAGCATCACTACGAACAAAGCCAGTGGAGTTGATGGAATTCCAGTTGAGCTATTCCAAATCCTGAAAGATGATGCTGTGAAAGTGCTGCACTCAGTATGCCAGCAAATTTGGAAAACTCAGCAGTGGCCACAGGACTGGAAAAGGGCAGTTTTCATTCCAATCCCAAAGAAAGGTAATGCCAAAGAATGCTCAAACTACCACACAATTGCACTCATCTCACATGCTAGTAAAGTAATGCTCAAAATTCTCCAAGCCAGGCTTCAGCAATATGTGAACTGTGAACTTCCTGATGTTCAAGCTGGTTTTAGAAAAGGCAGAGGAACCAGAGATCAAATTGCCAACATCTGCTGGATCAAGGAAAAAGCAAGAGAGTTTCAGAAAAACATCTATTTCTGTTTTATTGACTATGCCAAAGCCTTTGACTGTGTGGATCACAATAAACTGTGGAAAATTCTGAAAGAGATGGGAATACCAGACCACCTGATCTGCCTCTTGAGAAATTTGTAAGCGGGCCAGGAAGCAACAGTTAAAACTGGACATGGAACAACAGACTGGTTCCAAATAGGAAAAGGAGTTCGTCAAGGCTGTATATTGTCACCCTGCTTATTTAACTTATATGCAGAGTACATCATGAGAAATGCTGGACTGGAAGAACACAAGCTGGAATCAAGATTGCTGGGAGAAATATCAATAACCTCAGATATGCAGATGACACCACCCTTATGGCAGAAAGTGAAGAGGAACTCAAAAGCCTCTTGACGAAAGTGAAAGTGGAGAGTGAAAAAGTTGGCTTAAAGCTCAACATTCAGAAAACGAAGATCATGGCATCCAGTCCCATCACTTCATGGCAAATAGATGGGGAAACAGTGGAAACAGTGTCAGACTTTATTTTGGGGGGCTCCAAAATCACTGCAGATGGTGACTGCAGCCATGAAATGAAAAGACGCTTCCTCCTTCGAAGGAAAGTTTTGACCAACCTAGATAGCATATTCAAAAGCAGAGACATTACTTTGCCAACAAAGGTCCATCTAGTCAAGGCTATGGTTTTTCCAGTGGTCATGTATGGATGTGAGAGTTGGACTGTGAAGAAGGCTGAGCGCGGAAGAATTGATGCTTTTGAACTGTGGTGTTGGAGAAGAATCTTGAGAGTCCCTTGGACTGCAAGGAGATCCAACCAGTCCATTCTGAAGGAGATAAGCCCCGGGATTTCTTTGGAAGGAATGATGCGAAAGCTGAAACTCCAGTACTTTGGCCACCTCATGTGAAGAGCTGACTCACTGGAAAAGACTCTGATGCTGGGAGGGATTGGGGGCAGGAGGAGAAGGGGACGACAGAGGATGAGATGGCTGAATGGCATCACTGACTCAATGGACTTGAGTCTGGGTGAAGTCCGGGAGTTGGTGATGGACAGGGAGGCCTGGCATGCTGCGATTCATGGGGTCGCAAAGAGTTGGACACGACTGAGCAACTGAGCTGAAACTGAACTGAAGAAAGTGAATCTTAAAAATTATAATCATAAGAAAAAAAACTGGTAACTATGAGGTCATGGATGTTCAAACTCACTGTAGTAATCATTTCACTATATGTGTGTATATGTATGTATGTCACGTCATTATGCTGTATACCTTAAACTTCAATAGTGTCACATGTCAACTGCATCTCAATAAAACTGGGCTGAAAATAAACAAATGCTCCAGAGTTAAACTTGAGGCTGTGTAGTCCTACGTTTGCATATGGACTTCCGCTGTGACGTGGGCCACTCCAGTCAAGTGCAGTCTGGGGCAAATTTTGGAAGCCCCCAGACCTACGTCCAGGGCAGCACAGACAGAAGAACAGTTTTCCAGTCACAGGCCAGAGAGCTCTGTCTAGTAGTAACCAGCAGCGCTAAAACCAGAGATAAGCTCCTTTGTGTTTACCCCAGGAAGACATTTCTATCTACTTAAATGGATGCTTTCTCAATTGAGAAACAAAATGAAAGATACGATACAGGTTTAAACCTGCTTGCCAATCAAACAGAATATTAGATCAAAAATACATCTAACTCAGGATATTCGAGAATGCTGATCTAAATTCTGGTGTTAAGACGAAAGCTTAAGAATGCATCCTTTGAAGGCTGGCTCAACAACAGTTGTCACTGAAGCCCCACTGATCTAGACTTGATTTCACACTGAATTCATTATCATTTCTCTTTTTCAGGGACAATCAAGATTCTCAAAGCACTAACCCAATTTGACTTTTACATCAGTCACTAGCACTTTGCTGAAATAAACCTTTAAAGGGACAACTCTGCAATTCTAGTCTTCCTTAAAACAATTTGGATAGGTCTAAAAATTAATCAGGGGACTTCTACTTCCAAGAAGATGGAGTATAATTCTTCCTAATCTGTCCACTAGTACAACTAAAAGCCCAGTTTATAGAGCAAACACAAGCTGACTGAAAGGTGGGGGAAGAAGGCAGAGCAGGGAGGGAGCTGAGAACTTAAACCAAGGCTGGTGACCCCTGGGTTTTCTTTTGCCTCATATAACCCAAACTCAGAGCCAAAGGAGCTAGATATGGGCAAAAATCAACAGCTGCTGATAAAAAAAAAAAAAAAAAAAAAAGTCCTTTCAGAAGCCTATTCTTTGTAACCAAAGGACCAGAAAAGGGACAGTCTAGCAAGACAGGAAACTTTCAGATAATAAAACTGCTCTGCTGCAGAGAACACCACACACGCACACACTGTGGCCCCAACCCCACCGAGGTCAGCAAACCCCAAAGGGCATGTAGATCTCCACCCCCACCAGGGTATAAGGAGGCACCCCCCACCCTGCTGGGGCAGTGGCTGAGAAAGCCATGTGGGGAGAAGGGACCTTCACTCCTAACTGCTGGTAATGGGTCCCTCCCTCTCCCAGTGGTGCCAGTGAAGACCATGTGGCTAGCCTGGACTTCCATTCCTACCAAGGTGTCAGAGGAGGCCAAGAAGATTCAGGGTTTTTAGCCTCACCCACTCCCACTACAGAGATCATGTGGGAGCTGAAACTCCCTTCCTGCCCATCAGTTTGTCAGGAGAGGTCAAGTGGAGATCCTGGACTTCTACCTCTCCCTGGCAATAATGGGGCAGTGTTTCCCCTTCTCTGCTGGAGCAGTGTCAGAGAAAACCAACTAAAAATGAAGCTTTAAATAAGACACAGACTCTCATAACATGATAAGAAAAAGTCCAGATTTCAACTGCAATTCACTTGTTACACCAAGAGCCAGAAGATCTCAAACTCAACGAAAAAAAGACAATCGAGGCCAACACCAAGAAAGCTATTACAATTACCTGACAAAAATTTTCAAGCAGCTATGGTAAAAGCAATTAGGAAGATATTGAAAACAAATGGAAATAGAAAGCCTCAGCAAAGACACAGCAAGTCTTAGCAAAGGAAAACAAGACATAAAGAAAAACTGAATGGCAAATTTTAAGTGAAACAAAAGTTGAAATAAAAAACTTGTGGATAGGCTCAATAGCAGAATGGAGGGGACTAGGAGCAAATCACTGAACTCAGAGATAGGACAAAATTACCCAATCTGAATCAACAGACAGAAGAGTTTTTTTTTTTTTTTTAAGAGTAGTTGGTATTGATAAACCTGTGGGCCTGTAACAAAGGACCTCATATTTGTGTCATCAGAGTCCCAGGAGAAGAGGAGAAAAGAGCAGGGCTAAAAAAGTACTTCAGAAAATAAAGGCTGAAAATGTCCCAAATTTTGTAAGAGACAACCTTACAAATTCAAGAAGCTAAGTGAATCCCCAATAGAATAAACCTGAAGAAATCCACACTGAGACATATCATAACTAAACTTCTGAAAACTAAAGATGATACAGATACTTTGGAAGACAGTTTGACAGTTTCTCACAAAACAAAAAGCCTTCTCACCATACAGTACAGCAACGGTGCTCCTCAGCATTTACCCAGATGAGCTGAAACCGTGTGGGGTCAGTGTTACACGGGAACACTTTCTGCTCAGTTTTGCTATGAACCTAAAACCATCCTAAAAAATAAAGCCCATATTAAAAAACAACAACAACAAACATTGAGGACTTCCCTGGTGGTCGAGTGGTTAAGAATCAGCCTGCCGGTGTGGAGGACATGAGTTCAGTCCCTGGTCCAGGAAGATTCCACATGCTGTGGGGCAACCAAGCCTGTGCATCACAACTAGTGAGCCTGTGCACTAGAGCTGGGGAGCCGCGGCTACTGAAGCCCGCATGCCGCAAAGCCTGCATGCCGCAATCGGAAGCCTGCGCACCGCAACTGCAGAGTAGCCCCGGCTCGCAGAAACCAAGACCCAGCACAGACAAAATTAAATAAAATAGCTAAATTAAAAAAGAAGTTTTCTATAAAATAATACATTGAACTGAATGAAGATGAAAATATAACATCAGAATTTGCGAGATATTGCAAAAATAATACTAAGAGAAAAACGTGTGGCACAGTATGCATATGTTAGGAAAAGGAAACGTCTCAAATCAATAATCTAAGTTCCCTTCCAAGAACCTAGAAAAAGAGCAAAATAAACCCAAATCAAGCATAAGGAAGGAAAATAATAAAGAACAGAAAAGATATCAGTTGACTTGAAAACATTAAAAGTGGTAGAGAAAAATCAGTGAAATACAAAATGGGTCTTTTTTTTTTTAAAGATCAAGAAAATTGAGAAACCTCTATCAAGTCTCACCAAAAAATAAGATGGAAGACACAAATTACCAATATTACAAATGAAAGTGGGGATGTTAGAAACAGGGGCTGTCTCTTCAGACCCTGCAAGCATCGAATAGATAATGAGGGAATAATACTATGAACAATTCTACACACAAATATGACAACTTCGATGAAATGCATCAAATCTCAAAAAACAAAAATGACACAACTTATCCCATATAAAAGAGATGATCTGAATAGCTCTATAACTATTAGAGAAACTGAATTTGTCATTTAAAAATTCCACCCAAAGAAATCTCCAGGTCCAGACGATTTCACTGGGAATGAATACCAGTATTACACAATCTCTTCCAGAAAAGAGAACAGAATACTTTGCAATTTACTTTACAAAGTTGGCACCAAATTAGATAAAGACCATACCCAAAATGAAAAGCATAGACCAATATCACTCATGAATACAGATGCAAAAATCCTTAACAAAATGGTGGCAATGAGAATTCATTAATACACAAAAAGAATTACATACAAAATCATGAGGCTTATTCTAGGCATACAGGATGGTTCAATATTTTAAAATCTATCAGTGTAATCTACCAGATCAATAGACCAAAGATGAAAACTCACATGATCATATCAATTGATACAGGAAAAACATATGACAAAATTCAACATCCATCTCTGATAAAAACTCTCAGAAAAACTGGAATACAGGAGAACTTCCTTAACCTTTTAATAAAGACATACACACACATACATACACAAACAGCCAACAATAGCCAACAATATACTTTTACAACAGTAAAAGACTGAAATGGGAACAAGGTAAGGATGTCCATTCTCACAACTCTTATTCAGCATACTTCTCTAAGTTTTCATCGACACAATAAAGAAAAAGAAATAAAAGGCATACAAATCAGAAAGGAAGAAATAGAAATGTTCTTATGTGATGACATCTTAAAAGCCTTCTATGTTAAAAGCCTCAAAAAACATACAAAGTCTCTTATAACTAATAAGTGAGTTCAGTATAGAGGACATAACAAAGACATACAAAATTAACTGCATTCCTATATACTAGTACCGAACGTGTGAATACCAAAATTAAAAACATAACTAAAATCACTCAAAAAAAAAAAAAAAAAAAAGAAACATGTAACCACTTAGATTGGAGAAGGCAATGGCAGCCCACTCCAGTACTCTTGCCTGGAAAATCCCATGGACGGAGGACCCTGATGGGCCGCAGTCCATGGGGTCGCTAGGAGTCGGACACGACTGAGTGACTTCACTTTCACTTTTCACTTTTATGCACTGGAGAAGGAAATGGCAACCCACTCCAGTGTTCTTGCCTGGAGAATCCGAGGGACGGGGGAGCCTGGTGGGCTGCCGTCTATGGGGTCACACAGAGTCGGACACGACTGAAGCGACTTAGCAGCAGCAGCAGCAGCAACCACTTAGATACGTATCTAATAAAAACATTAATAGGACTTGTATGCTGAAAACCTATACAACCCTGATGAAAGAATCAAAGAATACCATATCTCAATAAATGGAAAGACCACGGTCATGAACTGGAAGATTCAATATAGTGAAGATGTTAATTCTCCCCAAACTGACACACAGGCTTAATTTGATTCCTATCAAATCTCAGCAAGCTTTCTGTAGATAGAGACAAGATTATTGTAATATATATGTATATATAGAATATATAGAGAAAGGAACTAGAACTACTAAAACAAAAGACAAAATTTGGAGGAATCAGGCTATTCTATCTCAAGACTTAATATACAGCTACAATAACCAAGACAGTGGTATAGGCAGAGGGGACAGACACATAAATCAGTGGAATAAAATAGAAAACTCAGAGACCTACACAAATACGACGCGCTGGTTTTTGACTGATACACTGATTTGAAATGCAAAAGAAACTCAAAAGAGGAAGGAAAGCCTTTTCAACAAATGTGGCTAAAGTGATTAGTCAGTCAGAGACAAAAAACTTAATCTAGTTGTGGTTCCCTGACGGCTCAGATGATAAAGAATCTGCTTGCAGTGCAGGAGACTCAGGTTCAATCCCTGTGTCGGGAAGATCCCCCGGAGAAGGGGGATCTCCAAGTATTCCTGCCTGGAGAATTCCACGAACAGAGGAGCCTGGTAAGCTATGGTCTATGTGGTCAAAAGAGTCAGACACAATTGAGCAACTAACACTTTCACTTTCACCTTACAAAAATGAAATCACAACAGATAATGGTATTAAATGTAAAACATAAACTACAAAACTTTTGGGAAGAGCATATGACAAAACACTCAGGTCTAGTGTGAGATAAAGGGTTCTTAGACTTGACCTCAAAAGCACAACCAATTGAAGGAAAAATTGATATATTAAAAACTTTTGTTCTGCAAAATACTGTGTAAGGAGGATGAATAGACAAGCTACAGATAAGGAGGAAATATTTGCAAACCACATACCTGATGAAGGACTAACATCGAGAATTGAAAAGAATTCTCAAAACCCAACAGTGAAAGAAATATCCAATTAGAACATGAACAAAAGACAAGAAGGAACATCTCATCAAAGAAGATATACAGAAGGAAAAAGCACATGGAGAGAAGTTCAACATCATTAGCCATCAGAGAAATCCAAATTAAAACCACAATGAGATACCACTACACACATATCAGAATGATTAATACAAAAAGGTGATATCAAACACTGGTGAGGATGTGGAGAAATTAGATCTTTCATGAATTGCTGGTGAGATTATAAACTGGTACATTTAATTTGGAAAACAGTTTGGCAGTTTCTTTAAAAAGCAAATATGCAACTACCATATGATCCAGCAATTGCATGCCTGGGTACTTTTCCTGGAGAAATGATGACTTCTCTTTACTCAAAAACCTGTCCACTAACGTTTATAGCAGTTTTATGTGTAATAGCCCAAATTTAGAAACGATTAGATGTTCTTCAAAGAGTGATTGGTTAAACTGTGGTATATTCATGTCATGGAATACTATTCTGCAATAAAAAAGAAGAAAATACTGATATAGGCCACAACCTGACTGAAAATCCAGAGAATTAAGCTGAATGAAAAAAGTCAACTCCAAAAGATCACACTGTTTGATTCCATGTATACACATTCCTAAAATGACAAAATTTCAGAAATGAAGAACAGACGAGTGGTTTCCAACAGGCTGAGAAGGAGTGGGAATGGAAGAGAACTAGGTGTAGTTATAAAACGGCACCATGAGGGATCTTTGAGCTGATGGAATTCTGTGTCCTGACCACACCAATGATTTTGTACAAAGGTTTGGCAAGATGCTAACATTAGTGGGAACTAGGTAGGGGGGTCAGTGTGACTGCTTACAGCTGCATGTAAACTTAAGAGTCATTTCTGAATAAAAAGTTTAATATTAAAAAGTTAATCAAATTGAATCTACTTCAAATTTGTTCCACCATCTGAAATAACTATTGCTTCCAAGAATCTTCTCCTTGATGTAATTTTGTTAGCAGCCCAAAGGTTAAAGGTTTCTGAGTTAAGCTTAAGTGTTGCAAACATGTGGAGGAAATATACCTAGTATCCTGGGCCAAAAATCTGCCAAAACAAACTTGCCTACAGAAATCTCATCAAGGGACATGCATTAGCTTACAGAATAATTAACTGTTCAGCAAGAACTGATATGTGCTTGATAATGTTGCATATTAATTGAGAGGCTTTTGTTTTATTATTATTCAACTCCCTTTAATTACTTATTTTCCTCCAAATAGCTATGGGAAATTTCCTTTCGTTAAAAAAATTCATCTGTAAAACACAAGGACATTTTCATTAATATTTAAACAAAAAGGCAAAGTTCCCTCACTTTCCAGCTCAGTCTTTTCCCCAGGGAAAATCACTGTTGTTTGTTTGAAGTATTTTTTCAGATTATTTTTTGTGTGTCTCTAGACATATGTACAGTTTTATGTCTGTGTGTCTGATATTTTTTAAAATACAGACAGGATCACACTGTTTATATTATTCAATTACTTTACCCCCACCCTGCTTTAAAATCTCTTGGAAATGTGCATGTTAGTATCCTTAGATCTAATTTAATTCATTCTTTCTAAGTGCCTTATAGTATTTTGTGGTATTGACGTACTACAGTCTAATCCTTTGGCACTTAGGATGTTCCCGATTTTTTATATTGCAAGCAATGTAGACATTGGTGAAAATCCTTGTATGTGTTTCCTGTAGCATATATAAGGCTTTTTCTCTAGGACAGAAACCCAGAAGTATACCTGACTTCACAGGTATCACCAATATTGTTGATTGGCTGAGATTATACCCGTTCCCACCTATTCCCAATTATCTTCTTTCCTGCGTCCAAACCAAAGGTTGGAGTGACTATGTGACCCAGTTCTGGCCGATTAAACATCACCAAAAGTTTGCTGGGTGGTCCCTAGCAATATTTGTGCTTTCCAGTTAAAAATAGCTGGACCTTTTCCCTTCCCTGAAGGTGGCTATGGTGTTTGGAGGGGTGGCAGCCACATTACAACATGTAGTAAAGTTAAGGGAATCACAGTGATGTCAGCTGTGATACTAATGAGTTGCTGAACTAAAGCTATCGACAGGTACCTCCAGACTGCTTGCTATGTGACAAGAATAAACCTCTGCCAGGTTAAGCTACAGTGTTAAGTCTGGTTTTCTATTACTTGCAGCCAAATATGTTTCTAAGAGATTCAGTACTCAAATATTCTCTAAAAAGTCTGTACTCACTTCATTCTCCCACAAAGGTTTATAACAGTATTCCTTTCCCAAAACTTTTGTTTACTTTGAATGTTGTCAGTCATTTCAATGTTTAAACAAGCTGACACAGAAGAAAAATTTCACAGGAAGTAAAGCATCATTTCATACATTTATTGGACATTCAAATTTCCTCTTCTACAATTTTTCTTGTTCATATCTCTTGACCACTTTTCTACTGTATTGTTAAGACTTTTTCTTATTGATTTGTAAATTTCCAGATAGTAAAGCAGCCTGGGCTAAACTCACACCGAAAACTGCCTCTGTATCTTTATACTATCAGTCAAGTCAAACACGATTACAAAATAAATCTTCGGTGACAGGCCACACCTCCGACAGGGACGATCATGTCTGAGTGCTCACTACCACGTGGCAAAGTGTCAAAAAGTAATTCAACTTGTGCAAACAACCCGGGCCCCAGCCCACACTTACTACTTCCTCTGCAAACCTCCACCTAAAGAAAGGTATATGCAACGGTGACACACTGGTGAACTAGGCAGAGTCTTTAACAGACTTCATCTCATTTAATCCAAATCAAACCCAAAAGGCAGTCATTATTAATCCTATTTTAAGAACAAAAAATAAAAGTAAACTTTTAAAACCAAGAGTTTCTTTCCTATCACAAAATCTTACATTTCAGGCTGCATAACTAAAATCAAAACGATTAAGAGTTCACCTAAAACTTGAGTGATAACAAAATCCATTGTGCCTGTCTAAATATATCAACATGCTTAAGCAAGAAACATTGTTAAACATGTTTAGTGGTTTATGAATCTGAGCAAAGTATTCCAAAGCTAGGTTCTACAGTTTATTGCCACACTATAGTTAACCCAAATTATTTTGTTTTAAAGTGAGAAACTAAACTAAGATTTTAATGCTTCAACAAGAAGCACTGACTACAAGAAGCCACCGACCCCACCCCAGAGAGGCAGGTAAGGAATTCCTCTAATCAGTTATCAACCAACCAATCTGACGCTAGAAAACAAACAAAATAAGCAGTTAAAGATAATACAAGATTGTCATGAAAAGAAACATAAACAAGTTGAATAGAACAGGCACCATCCTTGAATAGAACAAGCACTATCCTTGAATATTTGTACATGGTTTGAATTTTGGATAACTGTCTCCACTTTTAAAAGTTTAGGAGCTAGAGGAAAAGAGAAAGTTGGGGAGGCGCCTGCTCCTGCAATCAGATGGGGAGCAGTAGGAAGGCTGAAGTCCTGACAAACATTTTCCTGCTTTCTGCCACACCTCTCATCACAAGAGCTGTGGATTCTCTCTGGCACAGCATCACACAAAGCACTCAATCCACACTGGAGGAGAAGCAGAGGCATCAAATCTCCTCGATGCCTCCGAGCAAACTGTCCCTGAGGGGACATGCCCAGCCCAGGGACAGCAGGCCCGGGCCCCAGGAACCAACAGCCCCAGCAACAGGAAGGCCAGACCAAGCAAGGCGCTGCCCACTTGGGCCCCAGAGAGACATGGAGATCCATCTGGAGCAGCCTCCTCCAGTGCTTCAGCCCCTCTGTAAGGCACAGAAACATGCCTGGGGGGAGTCTGATTTCTAATTTTACACAAAAGAAAACAAGTCTGCAGACACACAGTGTTTATAGTCTATGGAAACTGCAAATGAGTTGACAAATCGCCAATCTGAGGGGTGACTCTGGTGGGCTTGCCCAGGGATTCCTGCCTGGGGAGAGGTAATGGAGTGTTTCCCCCACCCCCATGCCACTCCTCAGCAGAGCTGCACACCTCACCCAACTGGCACAGCAAGGTTAGTAACACATGTTAAGAAATCTGACTCTCTGCCAAAGTCAAAGGCCAGGCTTGGAGAGGGGAGGGGGGAGCATCCCAGTGGGCTGCTCCTGACCTCAGTGCAGGTGTTTGCCAGGCACACAGCAGGAAGATTTAGTCACAGAACAAAACAAGCCAGATTCCTTGGCCCTTCAAAACTGTCCAAAGCTCAGGCCAGCTTACTAGAGGGACAGTAACCAGGGCTCATGAGAGAGGGGGACAACAGGCCTCCAAGAGGGGCAGGGACACAAAGGAAAAGAGCAATGAGGGGTGGGTGATGGGGCCAAAATGTGCTGGAATCAAACCAGGTCCTTCAGCACCGTGCCGGCTCTCCCGGGAGGGACACACCTGGCACCCAAGGGCTCCTCCGAGGGTCCGTTAGAGCTGGGCCCTAAAGGGGCCACCAAACCCTGTAGATGCACCCAACAGGTGCCACTGAGACAGCAGAGTCAAGCAGGGGGCTAGCTCAGCAATGCTCCCCCCACCCCACTTGCGCAACCAACACACCCAAGCACACAGCCTCACTGTCGGGTGAACACACAGGCTCATGGTCAGGCACAGCACACACACAGTCTTCCTAGGTGTAACTGCACACACACACACACACACCACCCTGCCAGTCCATGGGCACAACATACTCAACCTGCCAGTTCAGTGCTGTGAGCTCACAGTCATGTTCATACACAAACTCTGTAGGGAATGAACACATACAAACTCTGCAGGCTCGGGCTCATGCAGGCACACACACACACACAACTCCACAACCTCCTGGTCAGGTACACACAAACATACATAATGTACACAAGCACACTCACAGCCTGTCAGGAAAACCGGTGCTCACACACCTTTACCATCTCTCAGTTGGCCTGTGCATACCCACAGCATGCAAGTGTACACACACAAGTGCACACACACGTAATCCGATAGACACACACACTCACAACCTATCCGTTAAGTGCACACATAGCCTTCCAACCTCTGCCCACTGCATACACACGACACACACACTTCCAACCTGCCAGAAACACACGCGGGCTCACAACTTCTCCGTCGCGTGAGCGCACACACAAACTCCTGGCCCGCAGGGTCACCCCCACATCGCCGCCACCCGGAGAAAGGCGCACGCCCCCTCCCGCGCCCCGAGCGGCGCGGGCACACTCCCCCTCCCGCCCGCTCGCCTCCCTGCTGCGCACCCCGCACCCACGCACCCCTCCCCCAGCCCGCGCCAGCGCCCGGCAGCCAACTCCGGTCGCGCGGGGAGTGCCCACGCCCCCGGCCTGCGCCCGGCCGGCGCCCCTCCTTACCTTTCTCGCCGGCGCCCGGGGCCCGGCCCTCGTCCTCCTTGGGGTTGGTCACCTGGGTGATGATGGCCGGGCCGTCCATGGGTGCGCGGCGCGGCGGCCGCCCGCCGGCCCGGCCCCCCGGCAGCCAGGCGCACGGGCGCGCGGCGCGGGGGGCGCGCGGGGCCGCGGGCCGGGGGGGCGCTCGCCGCCGCCGCCTGGGCGCGCCCGCCGCCCGGCCCCGCGCTCTGTGAGAGGCGGCCCGGGCTCGCGCCCCCGCTCCCGCCGCCGCCGCCGCCTCTGGGCTGGAGCGGCCGCCGCCTCGTCACCATGAACCCCGGAGCCGCGCCCGGGAGAGCCGCGCAAGGAGAGGCGGAGCGGGAGGCCGGGCGCCGCGGGAAGCGGGAGCGGGCGAGGGGGAAGGAGCAAGCGAGGAGCGAGGGCGGGCGGGAGAGAGGGAGGGAATGAGGGAGGGAACGAGGGAAAGCGGGAGGGCGGGCGGGTGGGTGTGTCCCGGCCGGGGGACCGGCCTCCGCCGCCGCCGCCGCCGCCGGCGCTGCCCGCCAGCCCCGGGGGGAGAGGGGTGCGGGGTGAGACCGAAGCGCTGGGTGGAGGGCGGGAGGGGTTCTTGGGCAGACGCGGGGTGGGGGGGACGGGCTTGGGGTGTAGGGGATTCCAGAGGGGTCCTGGCGGTAGATGTGAGGGCCGAGGTGTGTGGGGGCGTCAGGGGGCCTGGGAAGATGAGTGAGGTGAGCGGCCTGGGGTGCGAAGGCCGTGAGGAGTCTGGCAGATGAGTGCGCTGAGGGGTGTCGGGGGCTAGGCAGAGGCCCGCGGGGGTGCGGGTAGGGCCCCGGGGTCCGAGGCGAGATCGCACGGATGGGAGAGTGAGGAGGGCCCTTGGAAGGATATTTACCGGGAGAAGGAAGGAAGAATAGGAGGTAGAGGCGAGGGATGGGGAGAAGGGTCCCGTGAGGGTGTCTTGGGGGAGGTGCTGCGTGAGGAACATCCCGGCACGGGAAGCGAGGGCTCAGTCACATGGCCTGGAGGGCAGCGGTTTGCGAATAGAGGCTGCTAAGAGTGGTCCCTTACCGCGAAGCGACCCCGCGGAGAGGTTCGGGGCGCTGGTGCAAGGGAGTGAGTACTCGGGAGTGTGAGGAAGGTTCAGGGGGACGCAAGGGTGCGCGGGGCGGGGGTGAAGGTCCCAGAGTGTGGGGAATTCCGAAGGGTCCGGAGAGAGTAGGAGTTGGGTGGGGGAAGGGTCCGCGGACAGGGCTGGAGGCTCCAGGCATGGAATGCCTGAGGAACCCACTTCAGCATCGGCCTCGAGAGCCCGCGTGCTGGACTGTGGGTCTTCGGGGACCAACCTCCTGGCACGTGGCGTCAAGCGGGACCTGGAAAATGGGCATTTCCGGGTGCTCTGCAATAAGGGGCCCAGCCTGGGTAGCGAGTGGAAGGCTGAGGAGAGTAAGGGGCCTGTGGCTGCCGAGCTGAGCAGGGACTGTACTTCTGAAGAGCAGGCAGCCACTGTCAAACCTGGGGCGAGGGCCAGAGCGCTGGCATGAAGCCAAAGTGCCCCCTCACACTTGGAGGGCCCGGGGGCCGTCTCGCTCCCGCGCCTTCGCCTTGCAACTTGGAAGGGGCGCTCGCTGGAAGACCAGTATGCCAGGGGGCGGGGCAGTGCCGCAGGAGGGCGGGCCCGGGAGCGGGGCGGGAGCGCTCGTGCTTGCTCTCCACCAATCAGGAGGATTTGGGAGGGCCCGCGGTGCGTGACGTAGGTGGGCACGGCTGAGTGGGCGAACTGCGGCGTGGAGCGCCCTGCGCGCGCATTTCACGTCCATCCTCGTCGTGGCTTAGAGGAAGCCAGGTTGGTGGGACGTTTTCTCACTCCACGACCCCTGAAACCCCTGGAGCCAGGTCGCGTGCTCACCAGGGGAAGCAACTAACCTCTAAGTTTTCAAGTACACTTCCCGAAGCGCTTCTGGCAAAGGGCAGCCAGCAGACCTAGCGGGTCTCTTCATCAGGTGGAGCAGATAGGGTTCCAGTGTGGGAGACAGTCCTGGGACAGGCGCCCTGTAGCCGAGGCAGGTAAGAAACATTTCAGAGGAGCTACCTAATAAGGTAGTGGGGGGCGGTGAATTTGCCCCCAAATCCAGGACCTCAAGTTACATCTGGGTTTTGAGCTTGTGAGTAGGGCCATTAGCCGGCTGCCTCGCGTGTGCTCCCGTGTGAGTAAGCTGCTCTTATGTCGGCTCCTTTGGGACTGCAGTGAATTGCCTGGGGCAGCTGAACTCTGAAGGTTGAAGCAAAGTGCCCTTCTGGTTAGGAAGGCAAGTCTTAGTGTGAGTAACCCAGTCTCCAGCACATGCCTGGCCTAACCCTCCCTAGTGCAGAGCAACTTAGGGCCCCATGGCACTGAGAACTTCCCTTGTCCCCACTTATAATGCTTTTCTCTTTGTTCTGAGATTATGGCTGGCCCAGGGGCTGGCAAGTTAAGATGCTCTCTGAATGCAGAAAAGGGAACCCTCCTACACTGTTGGTGGTAATGTAAATTGGTAGAGCCGCTATGGAGAACAGTATGCAGGTTCCCTGCAAAAACCAGGGTTGAGATTTCCCTGGTGGTCCAGTGGCTAAGACTCCACACTCTCAATGCAGGGTGCCTGCTTTTGATCCCTGGTTTGGGAAGTAGATGCCACATGATGCAACCAAGAGTTCGCATACCACAACTAAAGATCCCACGTGCTGCAACTAAGACCTGGCGCAACCTCCCCCAAAACAGAGTTGATGTATGATCCACAAGTCCCAACCCTGGGCCCATATTCCAATAAAACTTGCACCCCCTATGTTCACAGCAGCACTGTTTACAATAGTCAAGACAAGGAAACAAATCTAAATGCCCATAGATAGATGAATAGATGAAGATGTGCTACATATATATATACACACACACACAATGAAATATTACACAGCCATAAAAAGAATGAAATGCCATTTGCAGCTGCTTGGATGGACCTAGACATTACCATACTAAGTGAAGTAAGTCAGGCAGAGAAAGACAAATACCATATGATACCACTTACACGTGGAATCTAAAACATGATACAAGTGAACTTACCTATGAAACAGAAACAGACTCACATTTATAGAGAACAGATTTGTGGTTGCCAAGAGGGAGTGCGGGCAGGGGAGGGACGGATTGGAGTTTGGGACTAGCAGATGCAAGCTATTACACGTAGGACAGATAAACAATAAGGTCCTATTGTATAGAACAAGAAACTATAGTCAATATCCTGTAATAAACCATAATGGAAAAGAACACGAATGAGTATATATACATATGTATGACTGAACCACCCTGATGTACTGACACAACATTGTAAATCAACTGTATTTCAATAATATATATACATAGACATGCATTCATATATATGTATATGTGTGTATATATATAACCCAAGGAAGATGATAGGGCTTTGGGTGGACCTGTCCTTTGATTTCTAGTAATACTTATGGAATAGAACAAGTTGAAACTTTAAAAGAACAGAATATATATATATATAATATATACACACAAATGTTCTCTGAATTGAATTTTTAAAAACCATTAAATTCCAAGAGGTCAGAGAGGGATCTGCCAGAGATAGCTGTGCAAGGTGATACAGTTCTACAGTTCTTGGTATATAAACACAGAGATCAGCATCCCTGCTGCCCAGTTAGTGAAGCATCCCATTATCCAGGGCAAGGTGATGTGAGCATGTGCACTCACGTGAGGTAAGGTCTGGATTCCTTTTGGTTGGGGGACTGTCAGAGGTTCTGCTACTTAGCTGAGGCTGGGAAACAGCTCAGAGCCAAAGGAAGTAATTTTTATACACAGATTATCTTCAGTCTGGCCTTTCCTGTCCTATAGATTTTCCCCAGGACCCTCCAGTAACAATTTTCCCATACCTGCATCCTCCACCTTCCTCAGCTTCCTGAGACCACCTGAAAAATAGAATAAAAAACCTATCTTTCCCTTCTTTATCTCAGGTTCAAGCAAGAAAATAACTTGCTTTCACTCCTTCTTCTCTATATTCTATTCATTTAAAGTTTCAATATATTATTTATTTCATAGTATGAATAAAAATCAAAGGACAAGTTCACCCAAAGCACTATCATCCTCTTTAGGTCAGCCTCTTTTCCCTGTCCTTGCCCATATGTTGACATAATTTTTATGTAGCTATAAAAAAACCATGGTTAAAATTATAAGGTGAGCATTTTTCCATGTGGTGACATAATCATCATAACTACCATTCTACATGATTGCATAATACCTCAGTGAATGAGTCTTACATAATATCTTGGTTTTTCAGATGAAGGAAAGATTTCAGAATTGCTACTGGGACAACTGATTAGCCATGAGGGAAACAACATATTGACCTTGGTACCTTATAAGATACCAAGATTGATCAGTGAATTAAATATAGAAAATTCATATGTAAATATACCAGAACAAATAATGGGGGAAGCTTTTTAAAAAATCTTGGATGGTAAAGACCTAAGAGAAACAAAAAGTCCAGAAATTACAAAGGATCAGATCGATACACTTGGCATCATTTGTTCATTCAATGAATATTATATTGAGTACCCACTATGTGCTGCTGGGTTCTGTTCTAGACACAAGATCTCAGAGTAACACAAAATGAGGGCTGGGGAGCTGGATTATGATACTCACACATCAGTGCTATCTAGCAGCTGTCCTGGGGGCCTTAAGCCCCCAGCACTTTGGGCTCTCCGGGAATGGCAGAGAGCAGCCCCAGTGACCCAAGGACAGGTGTCAGTTATCAGAGGCAAAGCACATCCAGCCCCAGAGAGGAAGGCAGTAAACAAACAGTAAAAGGGCTCTAAGAGGACAGTGCACCAAAATCTTGGGTCAGTCACATTTTCCAAACTCCTCTCATGCAGTGTCCTTGCACTATTTAATATTTTTCAATTCACTTGATTTAAATAGGATTCTTTCAACAGAAAAAATTGGTGGATAAGATTTTTTGAGAGACAAATATAAAATGTAGGAAGGACCACCACAGCCCTAAAAAGAAAGAGTTGCACAGACTGAGGGGCAGAGATAGATACCAAGGATTTGGGGGGATGGGCAAGAGTCCAGGCCTGGTGAGCTTTGGCCCTGAGGTGCAAAGAAAGAGCAGGAGGGAAGGTGGGAGTGTTGGTGGGGGCGGCCTGGCCTGGAGTCTCCCAGACATTCCTGGGGAGAACCCCAGGGTGGGAGGGGGCAGTTGGACCAGGAGGTGAGGGATGGGGTGACACTGCTCTGAGGCTGCCCTTGTCAGAGGAACACTGGGTGTTGAGATCAACATGGTGATTTGAAGACAGGGGGACTGGGGAAAGATACAGAAGGAGTGTTCCCAGCAGAGAGAACAGCAGCATGTTGCCAGGCTTAGTGGTGGTGGAGAGCACGCGTGGGGAAAAGTCTGCAGTGGCTGGAGTTTTCAGCTCTGGTGATGTGTAAAGCAGTCATAACCCAGGAGAGGCACCTGTGCTTTACTCTGGGGACTGTGGGCATGACAGGTTCAGATATGTGTTTAGAAAGTTCCTATTGACCAACAGGGTTGGGGCAGGGCAGGAGGCAGGGAAACCCACGGATGATGCTGCATTAACCCAGAAAGGAGCGGAGGGCGGTGTGCTCTGGATCTGCCATTCCCAGCCTGCCCCTACTCTGCTTTGTGGTTTTGAACCTCTTCCCTCCAGGCTCTCCTCTCCCTCTGCTTTTCTCTCTTCTCTGTGGGCATCTCAGTCTCATATTCTGTCTGTCTGTTAGTTTCTGTACCTGTTTTTCTGTGTCTCTGTCTTTCTCTGATTCCAACTGTTTCTGCTTCTGGCTCTATCTTCCTGGTTCCTTTTAGGAGCAGAGCCTGAGGGTGCCAAGTCTTCTGTTGGGAAAGAAGTGGGAGTGGGATCTGGGCAAAGATTCCTGATGGTCAGTCCAGTGGCTGTGAACCTGAGCCCACCCACGATCTCTCTCTTGGGGTCACCTTGGGACTGAATGAGGTTTATCCAGGCTACATTCCTTCTCTCATACTGTGAACCAGGCTCAGAGTTTGAAGTCAGTTCCCCAAAGGCCTGCTTTAGCTTAGGCAGGACAAGCTACACCCACAGAGGTCCTTTTGTATATCCTCCAGGTGTATATTGGGTGCCTTCAGTGAGCCAGGCTTGGGCCAAATGCAGTAGACAAAGCATCCTCAAGGAGCTTGCAGCCTAATGGAAGAGGTAGAGAACTAATCAGAGACTGGCAGCAGTCCAGGGGGTCTCCTCAGAGGAGATGATGCTAACAACGTCATTTTTGAAGCCTTCAGATTCTGGGCAACAGGACTTTTCCATCCATAGTGTCCACAGAGAAGGCTGCATTGAGGACCAGGAGGACATAATGATGAAGGAAGAGATTATGGTCTTGAAGGCCAGGTTGAGTTTGGGCTTTAACCTGCGGGTGATCTGAAGCCATTGATACTTGTTGGGCAAGGCAGAGGCATCATTTAAGAAACTAGTTCAGATCTGTAGGTTGAAGTGAAAAACAACTCAAGCCAGCTTAAGCAACAATGGGAGGGGGACTCGACTGGCTCACAGAACTAAACCACAGTACATGCCGGGGCTAGAATGGTCTGGAGCAGATCCCCGGAATGGAGGAGCTGGAGGTCCCTAGGGGGAGGATGTGAGCTCTTGCTGCCCCTCCCATCACCTGGAGGATCAAGGAACTGGGGAGCCCCCAGGCTTCCTTATGCCCCAAGACACCCTGTCTGTTCCTCACTCAGGTTGCCCCAGGATACCATTCTTAAGGGCTCCTCAGCAGCTCAATTTTTAACCCTTAATACCCATGCTTCCCCACATCCCGATTCTTGCTTTTCAAGAACCCCTCCTCCCCCCATCACACACAGGTCCCTCAACTAAATGCCTGTGTCCACTGCCAGCTGGGGCCTCTCAATCATCTTCTCCCTCTGCCTTGTCCCCAGAGATGCCTTCCATCTGTATCCAGGTGGGATCTGTACACAGAATCCTTCCCACCTAGAGATAGTTCACTCCCAAGGATGAGTGTGTGTGTGTGTGAGTGTGTGTGTGAGTGTGCGTGTGTGCAGGCGCGCGCTTAGTCACTCAGTCATGTGCAACTCTTTGCAACCCCATGGACTGTAGCCCACCAGGCCCCTCTGTCCATAGGATTTCCCAGGCAAGAAATACTGGAGTGGTATACTGAAAATACTTCTCCAGGAAATGGCAGACGCACTGCTGCCAATAGTGAAGTCTACTCCAGACTTCACTCCCAAGAATAATGCCCGCTACTGGGCCAGTGGTCCAGCAGGTGTAGCCTGCCCTCTGGTGGCCCCCATGTTGTGAGGTCCTTTTCATGTGCCCAGTTGGATACGGAAGCTGGCCTCTCTCCCTGCCAGCTCCCCGGGGGGCTGGTATCCTAGCTAGATAGGATACAGCTCAGTTGTGTCCCCCAACTTCATCTGGCTGTTGTGATGTGCACATCTGCCCAGCCTTTCCCCGAGTATTAACAGAAAATCCCTCAGGAATGTGAGGGCTGGGGTGCCTGTCTGCAGGGGTGGAGAGCAAGGGAATTAGAGTGATGTGTTCCACTTGGCAGCCGGTGCTGGAGTAGGAGCTGAAATGGCAGAGTGAATGCTGGCTGCTGGTGAAGGAGAAAAGGGCAGTCAGCCAGCAGTCCCAAGCACAGACACAAAAGGACACGTGGAGTAAAGGTGGTGGTCAGGATGCGTTTGGAGATTTTGAGAGCAAGACTCAGCTGGAGCTCAGATAGACTCCGGAGCCTTGGGCTGAGATGTTGCATCCTTGGGGTACCCAGATCCAAGAAGCCTCCCTGGAAGAGGATACCCCAGCCACTTCCCCTCTACTTCCAAAATTCTAGATCCGCCCTGCCCAGAGAACTTGAGTGGACTGAGGGGACGCAGCCCTGTGTTTTGGTCTTCCCTGGAGCCCTGAGTATGGGGAGGACATGGTCTCACCCTGAAACCCTGTTACAAAGCAACCGCTACAGAGGCAGAGTGGCAGGGCAGACCTGTCACTTCGTCCATGGCAGCAGTGGCTTTGCTGCTTAAAGGGGCCGAGTCACCAAGTCCTAGGTTGGTTTGGTGACTCTGGAGCCAATGAAGCCCCGTGAGGTGGGCCCATACATGGATTGCCCCTTCAACACCTGCCCTGTGTTGGGTCCTCAGTGTCACCTGGCCAGGCTGGTGGAGGCTGCTCTGGCCTGGCGGCTGGCAGCTGGCCTCTCCCACCTACATTCCTCAGCCCCTGGCTCTGGCCCGGGCACGGGTGCCCCCTTTGCTCCCTGACCTGTGCTTGCTGAGGCTGCGTAACCCAACAGGGACAGACCCAGACCTGCCCGCGGTCTGTGGCATGACCTGTTTGCTGGGCAAGTCTGGTCACGGACACACAGCTTGGCACACACAGGAACATTGTGTGCACAGGCTCACACTCATGCCAGGACACAGGGCGCACCCTTGACAGGGCCGTCTCTGCCCAGGCTGGTTTCTCCCATCTTGGCACTGCCCCCTCCTCGCTCTCCAGCCCTCCCTGGAACCCTGGTCTCCTGCCCTCATGGTCCTGAACACTCCTGGTCCCAAACACTCCTTCATGTACACGAACACAAGTGAGGGCAAGGGAGCATCTGTCGGCAATTTCTATTTTTCCCTCAAATGTCCCCAGAGGTCTAGAGGGAGAGAGGCCCAGCCTATCTCTTTTGGAAGTGGAGGAATGGAGAACACAGGGAGAAAAAAAAATGATCTCAATAAATCAGCCCACTTCTTGATTCCACTCTCCCTCCCTCTTCCTTTCCTCCTCCAGTCTCCCCCTCCCTAGTTCCCCACCCCCACACTGTGTCAATGGGCCTCTGCCACACCTGATCTCCCTGCACTGCTGCCCCCCAACACCCCTAAAGCTTCACCCCAGGGAACCACCACCGTACTCAGCTGACTACACAGTCTCATGGCCGTGGCTGCATTCCCTGTGCTCTACACTTGAGTGCTGGGCTGCGGTGGGTGGGTGGGCATGCGGGCCTGTCTCTGCTGAAAGAGGCCCCGGGGCAAGTGCTCCCTCTCTCTGAGCCTCCCCTTTGCAGGCAGGAGCAGGCAGATGACGGTCTGGTTCCAGAAGGCTCTGGAATGAGTGCAAACCAGAAGAGGGCACCCCTCGCAGTCTGAGCTTGGAGACGGGACCAAGGAAGTGAAGTTTCTGGACATCTTTGGATGATTAAAAATTATTTTTAAAACAGTAAAAGTAAAATACTTTGGAAAAACGAAGAAGACACTAGTCACCCATATGAATGTGGCCAGACCTTGAGTGTTCACAAAACTCTTCAATGTTTTCTGTCTCCGTGAGCCCTGTGATGAAGGTGGGTGAGTGCCCCTCATCTTGCTTGCTTACTGTATGCCAGGCTCTGGCTGGGTACCACATGGCCCCAGTGATGAGAGGCCCACTTGGCTGCAAGGAATGAGACTCTCTTAGGGAAGGGCCAGCATGGGGGGCTCACAGCAGGGCTCTCTGCCCAACCCAAGGCCTCACAGGAGCCTAACTAACTCAGATCCTGGAGAAGCCCACCACCTGAAGGTCCCAGGGATGCTGAGGTCCCACTACTGACATGAGGAGCTGGATCCTGACATTCAGGATCAGGGCCACTCCAGCCCAGAGCACCTGTTATTCCAGAATAAGTCATTTGTCACGAATGAGACTCACTTAGGGTCTAAGCACTTGTCTCCTGCTAGCAACTCACTCATTTTCATTTTGGGGGGCCATGCTGCGTGGCTTGCCGGATCTCAGTTCCCCAACCAGGGACTGAACCTAGTCCAGGGCAGTGAAAGCCCAGACTCCTAACCCCGAGACCATCAGGGAACTCCTGACTCACTCGTTTTCGTAAAAAGTGAAAGTGAAAGTTTAAGTTGCTCAGTCATATCTGACTCTTTGTGACCCATGGACTGTATGTAGCCTGCCAGGCTCCTCTGTCTGTCCATGGGGATTTCCAGGCAAGAATACTGGAGTGGGTTGCCATTCCCTTCTCCAGGAATCAAAGCCAGGTCTCCTCTACTGCGGGCAGATTCTTTACCATCTGAGCCACCAGGGAAGCCTATTTCCATAAACCCTGGTTTAAATTCAAAATAGAGAATTCGTTCAGCTTAGCTCAAGTTACTATAGTTGTATAAAAATCACTCGAACACTTAAAAAAAATATTTCTATGCATACAGCTTACAATTTGGGCAGGACTTGACAAGCATAGCTCGGCTCTGCTTTACGTGGTGTCACCGGTGCTTCTTGAAGGCTGGGGCGGGAATCATCTGGAGGCTCACGTTCTTACATTGTGGCTGATGCCAGGTGTCGGCTGTAGGCTGAGACCTTTGGGCTCTTGGCTGGAAAACCTATGAATGGTTGTATCAGCCATGCCTGCTCTGATGTTCCGACATCCTGGGGCCCTGCTGACTCTGGAGTCCCTGCCCATCCCAGGGCTACCTCATTCCTGGAGAAAGCAAATAACTTGTTAAAAACATGTCTTCCAGGTTTCCCTGGTGGCTCAGTGGTAGAGTCTGCTTACCAATGCAGGAGGTGTGAGTTTGACCCCTGGTCCGGGAAGATCCCACTTGTATGAAGCAACTGGGCCTGTCCGTGCGCCACAACTACTGAGCCTCTGCTCTAGAACCCGGGAGCCACAACTACTGAAACTCACGCACCCGAGAGCCTGTGCTCCACGATAAGGGAAGCCACCACAAGAAGAAGCCCTTGTACCCAAACTGGAGGGCAGCCCCTGCTCTCTGCAACTAGAGAAAAAGCCCGCACAGCAACGAAGACAGCACAGCCAAAAATTAAAAAAACAAAACCAGCATGTCTTTCATGCAAATCAGTCAATCCAGAGCCACCTCCTTGATGGAGCTATTATACCCCAGGCCGCTACTGCCCTAATCCCCTCAGGACCAGGTACCAGACTACAGATAGTCCTTGTATCCTAGAGCCCACTGAAACTATTCTAACTAGCCAATCCTAAACTGGCTAACCTGTCTCACTTGTTCCTTTCCATTGACACCACAGTAAAATCTCCTGCCCCAGTTTCCCTTTCTTGCTGTGCCTCCTGACCCAATCTGGTTCTTCCTCGTGTGTGCTACCCCCCACTTCCCCGCGGCATAGTGCAAACCCTTCTCTTGGAAACTCTGAGAATAACAAACTGTCTTTTCATCAGCAATCATCTTTGGCCTTTCCAAGGCCCAATCAGCAGGGAGCCTCCTCTGACTTTAGTATTCCTGGCCCGTGCTCCCCTTGGCCTGCAGACCTATTAACCAGGAAAGTACAATTGCAGAATGAGAAGGGAGAGGTGGAAGGAAGGTCCCCTGGGTCAGTCTGCAAACTGCTTAAACGTATCCTGGCTCTGGCAGACGGGGCTGCACCTTCAAATGAGACCATCCCATGTGCTGCACGGGGCCCCTGAAGGAGGCCCTGCTACTACTCAGAAAAGCTTGATGTGCCAAGAACAACATTTCCCTTTCCGATACCGAAACACATTTTTCTTCCTTTCTAACTTAATTCAACTTTAAAGTTTCTTTTCCTCTTTTATTGATATAAATAAATTTTTCTCAACAGTGGAGTTCTGAAAGATTCTTAGATACCACCCCCCAGTGCTGTGTATGGCTGAGACCAGGAACTGGGGGGCAAGGCTGCTTGCACCTCTCCAAAGACAGCTGATGAAATGCAGGACTTCTGCAGGGGAAGACTGTCTGGACCACAACCACTCTTCTTGTCTCTGAGGACTGGGGCTGCCTTCAGATGGAAACTCCTTTATTAGCAAATCGATTATTTATATAAGGGCTGTCTCTGCAGCTTCCTCATTGGTGCTAAGCTGCTTTAAAAGTTCCAGATGCAGCAAAGCACTCTCCAGCTCTGGTCATGGTTGTTATCAGACTTCACTCAAAATCAACTCAAGAAAACAGCTTTAAACTGGAGACTGCAAACTGGCAACCCAGAGGTGACATCAGCCCACAGGCCCAGGCTTGTAGCAAACACGGTTTGTCATCGTTGTTTTGTTTTTGCTTATATACTGCAGTCTCTCATAATCTTTTTTTTATAATTATAGACTTATGGAAACTTTGCAAGAATAAAGAATTCCATATACTCTTCAACTAGATTCCCAAATGTTAACTTTAATCCCCTGTATTATTATTATGTAGACCATTTGAGAATAAGCTGCAGGCTTACTCCCAAACAGTTTAGTGAATATTTCCTAAAAACAAGAATAGTCTCTTATATAGCCAAGTAAAGTTACCCATCAGGAAATTAACATCATTACAGGAGACCTTCATCACCTGGAGACTTTATTCACCTTTCCTCAACTGACCCATTCTGCCCTTTATAGCAAAAACGAAAATTTTTTTCTAGTTCAGAATTGAATTTAGGTTTATGATGTTAGGTTTCTCTTGCCCGCCACCCCCAGCTTGCTACAGATTCTCCAAGGCTGGGGATCAGCACTTTGGTGATGGCATGGATTTCTGTGTCTCCTTTATGTCTGTATTTTAACGAAAGGTTTAATAAGTTGCTATGAGCAAACTTTGCAGTTATCCTCTCCCTCACAGGAGGGCCTGTAACCTCCCTAAGTGACTACATACAGCCTATATCAGCCGAGGATTTTATTTTTGGGCTTTCCTTGTGGCTCAGCTGGTAAAGAATCCACCTGCAATGCAGGAGACCTGAGTTCGATCCCTGGTTTGGGAAGATCCCCTGGAGAAGGGAAAGGCTCCAGTATTCTGGAGGCTCCCACTCTAGAATTCTGGCCTGGAGAATTTCATGGGCTGTATAGTCCATGGGGTCACAAAGAGTCAGACATGACTGAGCGACTTTCACTCACTCAGTCTGAAACAGTTACTTGGTCTGTCTTTCATGACTTTGCCAGTTGCAAAAAGCACAAGTCAGTTATTTTATAGGATATCCCTTAACAGAGGTTTGCCTATTGTTTCCTCAAGATCAGACTCAGGTTGAGACTTCCCTGGTGGTCCAGTGGCTAAGACTCTGCGCTCCTAATGCAGGGGGCCTGGGTTTGATCCCTGGTCAGGGAACTAGATCCCTCATGCCACAACTGAAAAAAGATCCCGCATACCACAACTAAGATCTGGTGCAGTCAAATAAATAACTACAACAAATATTAAAAAAAGACTGCTGCTGCTGCTAAGTCACTTCAGTCATGTCCGACTCTGTGCGACCCCATAGACGGCAGCCCACCAGGCTCCCCTGTCCCTGGGATTCTCCAAGCAAGAACACTGGGGTGGGTTGCCATTTCCTTCTCCAATGCATGAAAGTGAAAAGTGAAAGTGAAGTCGCTCAGTCGTGTCCGACTCTTCGCGACCCCATGGACTGCAGCCTACCAGGCTCCTCTGCCTATGGGATTTTTCCGGGCAAGAGTACTCAGGTTATTCATTTTTGGCAGGAATGCTCCAGAAATGACATTGTATCCTTACCAGGACATCATATGAAAGGCATATCAGGTTGCTTTACTGTGGCATGATTAGTAACATTTTTGGTAAACAGTAACGGCAGCAACTATAAGGTTTGTTCACTGTAAATGTTGTCCCTTTGTATTTTTCGCCTTTCTAATTTAAAAGCTTTTTGTGAGGAGGTGCTTCGAAACCATGCAAATATTCTTACTTTCATCAAACATTTAGCCTCTCCTTTTAGCATCTGTTGATTCTTCCCTGAATTGGTTACTGCTATCAGGATTCTCCCCAATTCATCAGTGAGAGTCCATTGAAGTTGGTTTGTGTGTGTGTGACATCTCCCATTATTCCTTGTTTTTTTTGGCTGTGCTGCGTCTCCGTTGCTTTCTGCTGGGCTTTCTCTGGTGCGGCCAGCAGGGGCTGCTCTTGGTTGCAGAGTGTGAGCTTCTCACTGTGGCTTCTCTTGTTGCAGAGCAGAAGCTCTAGGGCACGTGGCCTTCAGTAACTGCAGCACACAGGTTCAGCAGTCGCGGCTCGAGGGCCCTCGAGTGCTGGCTCAGTTGCTGCACAGCATGTGGAATCCTCCCAGACCAAGAACTGAACCTGTGACTCTGTGTTAGTAGTCAGAGTGTTATTCACTGGGCCACCAGGGAAGTACTGCCCCTAGCCCCCATCATTTGAGCTCTTCCTTACTTTCTGGTCCAGTGAGGTGTTCCAGGCTCACCTTGTCCTTTCCTGGCTCTAGACCTGGAGTCAGTCATCTGTCTGAGTCTCAATTCTTTTTACTGGAGAAGGATATTTAGGGACCAAGATCTGGGGCCTGGATGTGTGTTCATTGCTGCTGCTGCTGCTAAGTCACTTCAGTCGTGTCCAATTCTGTGCGATCCCATAGATGGCAGCCCACCAGGCTCCCCCGTCTGGGGTATTGTTGATTCTAGGCTTACTCAGTGCACCTCCTTATATAAATTTATCTGTTTATCTATCATCTGTATCAATTTCTCTATCTACATCAGTCTCTTTACCAGTTATTTTCTATATTCAATCTGCAAAAACCATGAGTTTATAGCGATACCTCCAATTCCGATCTAACACCACAAATTTCATTATAGCCTCCTCTCTTCCCATATTTGTAACTCCCATCTCTGGCAGTGAGAAACTTGCCTCTTTTAATTCATTCATCATATAGTTGTATGTTCAATCTTAGAATACCCAGAGAGTAGCTGGAGAGTTGCTCACTCATTCCACAGCAAAAATCCATCCCTTTTATCCACTGCATACATTGCAAATGTTTCCTTTTTGGCCTTTTATCTGTAATGTAGATTGCAAATATTTTCTCTCATTTTGTCATTTGATTTTGCTTATGGTTTTTTGTTTTGTTTTGTTTGCAAAGAGAACATTTTTATGTGGTCAAATGTATCAATGTGTTCTTTACTGTCACTGAATTTTGAGTCATAGTTAGAAAGCCTTTCCTAACACCAGATTATGAAGGAACTCGTCTAAATTTTCTTTTAGTACTTGTATGCTTTCATATTTTACAAATAGATCTCTAATCAATTTGGAGCTTATTCTCTCATAGGGTGTGAGATAAGAATTAATTTTTTTCTTTGTTTCATGGCTACCCTGTTGTCCCAGCACTGTTTATTAAAAAGTTAATCTTTGCACAGTGGTTTGAGATGCCATCTTTATTGTATATTAATTTTCCATACATGATGAAGTTGATTTCTGAGCTTTTTATTCTGTTCTACTGGACTGTGTATGCACAAATACCACACTGTTTTAATTATAGAGGCTTTAGAGTATATTTTAAAATCTAATAAAGCCAGTCCCTGAGACTCACAATAGTTTTTTTTTCCCTTCAGTGTTTCCCTAGATATTCCTGACAACTTATCTAGCCCCATTAAAAAAAAAATTGTCCTCAAAATGTTTCCAACATTTAAAATGGGGAGATATCACATGAAAATACGGATTTCTGGTTTTCCTTGAAAATTAGGGATCCTATCAACAAGGACCTTTCCTTTTCACATACCCAACAGAACAGAGCAGACAGCACTGAAGCCTTTACACAGCCATGTAGTTTCCAGGACTGGATGCGGCCCACTATGCCCTCTGCCCTCTGAGCCCTCACCTTCACACATTTAAATTCCTTGTGTGGCATCTAAGTTGGTGACTCAGGCTTTAAATGATCAGGAAAGTTATATATCATGTCCACACTGAGTCATCTATTTCTCTGTCTCATAATAAGATGTTATGAAAGGGTTGTGTCTGTTTTGTTTACTGCTATGCCTCCAGGGCCTAAAGAGAAGGTTTAAGGCATAGTTGGCACTTAGTAATTATTTATCTAATAGTGTTTATAGATAAGAAACAAGAAATGATAAAAACGTGTTCTCTTTTCAAAAATCCATTCAAAACACATCAAGTAGAACCATTATGGGTGGGAGTAAGTGCTTACAGAGAGCAATTTGGCAATATCTCTAAAAAATTACAAATGTATAGATTGGTTTTCCTCACAGTTCTACTTCTGAAAATTTACCCTAAGTATATTTGCACACAGGCAAAATGATGATTTTCCAGGTTACTTACTGCAGTAATAATAAAAGGTTCAAAAGAAATTTACATTTCCTTTAAAAAGGGACAGATTATGGAAATTATGGTTTACCCATACATTAGAACAACGGAATAATATACAGTAATAAAAAAGAATAAGAATGCTTTCTGTGAGCTGAGAAAAACACAACGTGCCAAGTAGTGTATATAGCAGACTACCTTTTAGGTATAAAAGGAAAAAAACCCCCAAAGATCCATGTGCATACTTGTTTATAAGCATTTGAAGAAAATCTGGATGCACTCATAAGAAACAAATAATACTGATTAGTTGAGGGGTGGGGGAAAAACGGTAAAGAAGCTGGGCAGGTGGGGACAGAGTGGGAGGGAAATTCTCTCTCTTGCTCCCCTGACCCTGAGGAGTAGACTTTAAATCAAATACTTATATATGCACACAAAATGTATCCATATTTTCTAGGCAAGAGTATCGGAGTGGGTTGCCATTTCCTTCTCCAGATATATACCGATAAACATGTATAAAAACAACTACTAAGCTAAAAGGACAACAGAGGAAGCCCTTAGACCCTGAAGTCCAGCCAGGACTCTGGACAACCATGCAATGGAGGCTCTAGGCCACTCACTGGAATTTCATCTATTCTTGCTAGAGGATGATATACGGTGCATGTTAATTCCATTTGACAGAAAAGGCAATGAAATATGTTTCCTCTCCTACTATCTCGCAATCAGATAATCCCAGAGTGCACTTTACAAATTGACAGTCAATAAACCACTTCACCCAGTGGAGAAACAGAGCAAATTCCCAGATGGAATAGTGATATTGAAGCCACAGAAGACAGTCCCCTTCCCCTACTAATGCTTCATGAGAACAAAGTGAAATATTTCAGCTAGTGAAATTGGGAACTTAGCAGAGAAAGAATTTATCAACTATAGTTCTAGCATGATAGAAAGGAAGATCTTCTACAATATGAAAATGCAAAGTCAGGAAATCATCAGAGAATAATAGAGATCTTATACAGGTTTTGTTACATGGCATATGATCAATGTGAAATGAATTTTAAAAAAGAAAATGCATTAAGCTGAGTGCTGTTACTCAAATAAATTAAATGACTGATCTGTATCTGTCATAGCATTTATAAAAATATTTTAAACTGGGGAGCCAAGAGAATAATTAGAACTAACACTGTACAGACAATATTTTAGAAGGATGTACATCACAATAATATTTCTTTTGTCCTTTTTTTTTTTTTTTTTTTTGGTTTATAGATCGAATTTTTCTCTCTATGGAGCAATTACCTTCCTTAAAAAAAAAAATTCTCAAATGGCAAGCTAGTCTGTTTTATACTTTTGCATATATCCAAAAAAAATTTTTAACATTTTTGATAGGCAAAATGCTGATATTTTAATTCAGTATGCCATAACTCAAGATCATATATTCAAAATGAAAGAACACTAATTAAATTAAAAAAAAAAAACCCTTAGCATTAAACCCCCTGAGAGTAAAGATACTTATGTACAGTGAAAAGTGTTTTCAACTCAGGGGCTCAGAGTTTACACTGAAGCATTCACACACACATACACAGATACAAACATGGAAAAGGATCTGCATTAAACACTGCAAGAAGAACATAAACAGCTTAGAATCAAATCTTGTCTCTGTTATCTTTATAAGATGTATTTAAAATTAAGATTTTTCTAGCAATGGCAATGACACTGTAGAGAAAATGTTGCCAAGAGACACCCATTGATTTAGTGGCATTTCACTGACTATTACAAAGGGATTAAGAGTGAACAGCCTTGGGACTTCCCTGGTGGTTCTGTGCTTTCCACTGCAAGGGGCGCGAGTTCCGTCCCTGGTCAGGGAATGGGGACTATAGGTTACAAAACAGGCCCCAGAGAACAGCCTCTGTTGGCTGAGGATCATGTGCTACGCTTCATCGTGATTCTCAATTTCTCAGTAATTCTGCAACTCTAAACGAATGTTGAACTCAAAAATTGCCTTTATACGTTTATGGTTGAAGTATTTTTGTTGTTCTTTTATTTGTTTTTTGAAGCCACACTTCGTGGCTTGTGGGATCTTAGTTCTCTGACCAAGGATTGAACCTGGGCCCTCAGCAGTGAAAGCACCTGGACCACCACGGAAATCCCTTGCTGTTCTTTAAAAAAAAAAAAAAGCTTGTTTGCTTTACTTTCCTCATTTTTCCGCTAATTGTATCACTTAATTTCCTTCTTTTTTTAAAAAATTTATTTATTTTGATTGGAGGCTAAGTACTTTACAATATTGTGGTGGTTTTTGCCATACACCAACATGAATCAGCCATGGGTGTACATGTGTCCCACCATCCTGAACCCCTCTCCCACCTCCTTCCCCACCGCATCCCTCCGGGTTGTCTCAGAGCACCCTGCTTCATGTATCGAACTTGCACTGGTCATCTATTTTACATATGGTAATATACATGTTTCAATGCTATTCTCTCATATCGTCCCACCCTCACCTTCTCCCACATAGTCCACAAGTCTGTTCTTTATTGTTGCCTCTTAGCCCTTTCTCACTAGCCTTTTAGGAAGTTAAGTGTTCTGTTCCCATAAATAACAAAAATATCCACATACCTTCTGAGCAGTTGTTAAGGCTGCCCTGATGGGTCCTGACCACCAGGGGGCAGCTGGGAGCCAGATTATGCTTTCCTCCCAGTTAATTCGTTTTTGACGCCTTCCCTTCTAGTTTTTTAAAGGAGGAGAAGGCTACTGCTCTTCCAGCCACCTACTAGCAAAGTTTCCAGCTCTGCCTCTCATACCTCACCTCACACCCATGGCTTTTGGCTTGTATCCTGGCCAGTGGAGTTTTCTGTTTCTTGAACAGTTCAGGTTCTCTCGTCATGAGGTCTTTGCACATGCTGCCCTGTCTACCTTTCGTGTTCCCTTCCTTCTTCACCTAATTATTTCTCTGTCTCAACCATCACTTCCTTAAGGAAGCCCTCCCTGATCTAGCAGAATGGGCAAACCCTTTCATTCTGTCTATTAGATAGCTCAAATAAAAAAGTGATATCAAATACTGGTGAGAATGTAGAGAAATTACACCTTTCATACATTGCTGATGGGAATGTAAAATGTTACAGCCCCTGGAAAACAATTTGGCAGTTTCTTATACAACTAAATATATACTTACCTTATAACTCAGTAATCTCACTTTTAGGCAATTATCATAGAGAAATGGAAATTTATGTGCCACAGAATCCTGAAATACAAATGTCATAATACATCATTTTTTGTAGTAGCCAAAAACTGAAAAACACCCTTCCACACGTCAGTGGTCAAATTGTGGTACATTCATACCATGAATTACTATAGAAATAAAAAGGAACAAATGATTGATACCTGTAACAACCTGGACAGATCTGAAGGGAATTATACTGAGTGAAAAAGCCAACTTCAAAGGTTTTATATATATATATATACACACCACATATATATTTTATATATACCACATACAAAATATATACCATATATTATATATGTATGTATACATATACCACAATTAAAAGAAATTCAAATATTTTTGTATCTCTGACCCCAATCAGATAAAAGTTACTCCAAGTCCACACAATGTTTGGCAAGGTTTGGGCACACAATTACAAAACAACATTGGCAAACACCAACAAACAGGTTGTTATCCAGTTTGGACTTGGGAATGTATTTTTTCACAGGAGAAATGTTATGAATAGTACTTTGTTTAGTCACAAAACCTATACAGTCCATAATGTATTTGTAGGATAATCCTAGAATTCTAGTGCTTACCCCTATGGAAACTTAATACCCAATGCATTTTCTCAGAGAAAATGAATTCCATTTTCTCCGTGGATGTGAGAATCTCCCTCCTCCCACTCTCCCCACCTGGCTGAAGAGGACTTTCCACACACGGCCATTTGTATGGAAGACACATATGGAAAGTGGGGACTACCTGCAGAGAAAAAAAGGACAATTTCTGGGAGTAGAAATAAATCTGACTAGAATCTACAAATGGAGAAACAAGTTTATATAATCTATGATTCCAATTATAAAATATTCTCTAAAAGGCAAAATTACAGAGATGGAGACTAATGATTGCTAAGGGTCAGAGGTGGGGTGGAAGGGCAGCATATGGGAGTCCCTTTGTGGCTATTAATCTTAAAAAATTTTTTAATGAAGATATAATTGACATATTATATTATTTTCAGGTGTACAACATAATGTGGTAATTAATCTTGATTGTGGTCATGGTTAAAGGAATCTCTACATGTGATCAAATTGCATAGAACTATAGATTACACATGTACACATAAATGAGTATATATATATATAAACTGATGAAATCTGATAAGATCTATAGATTGTACCAATATTAATTCCCCCTTTTAAACATAGTATGTATTATAATCATGTTAGATGTTGCCATTGGGGAAGGCTAGGTGAAGGGTACATGGGACTTCTTATTTTTCAACTGCCTGTGGGGTTATAATTATTTCCAAAAACATTTTTAAAAAATGCAGTGAAATACTTGAAGCAAGTGTGACAAAGTGGTCGTAGGTTCCCAGGCATTCATTATAACACTGTTTGCACTTTCTGAAATATTTTTCAGAATTAAAACAAATGGCATCAGGAAGGTCATTTCTTTTTTGTCTTATAGAAGTGAATTTTAAAATACCTGGAAGTTGCCCACAACCTTAACATGAGTCAACATGGTAGCAAAGCTGCCAACAAGACACAGATGAAAATTCTCATTACTGAATTTAGTTCTATGCTGGCAGCTCCAAGCAGGGAGAGAGATTTGAGGGGTAGCTTTGTTATAGGGTGACAGTTATTTTCTTCTTTATGTCAGAGATGGTACAGGATGTGGAAGCTGTCATAAAAATAGTTTTAGGAACTAGAAATTTCGTTATGTAGGAAAGAGAAATTTTGTAGGTTATATAGTATCTCTTTTCTTATGTTTTGGTGCTGTCATGGAGACAAAGTAGGTATTTTAATTTTAAAGGGAAACTTGGGACAGATGGCTGGGAGGGTTGGGGAGATAGAGGGAAGAATAGAAATATAGACCAATAAACTCTCACATATCCAGTCATGTAATAAAGGAAAACAATAGAAAGGGAAAGACTTGAGAGCTCTTCAAGAAAATTAGAGATATCAAGGGAACATTTCATGCAAAGATGGGCATGATAAAGGACAGAAACAGTAAGGACTTAACAGAGGCAGAAGAGATTAAGAAGAGGTGGCAAGAATACACAGAAGAACTATACAAATATGGTCTTAAAGACCCAGATAACCACAGTGGTGTGGTTGCTCACCTAGAGCCAGACATCCTGGAATGTGAAGTCAAGTGGGCCTTAGGAAGCATTACTACTAACAAAGCTAGTGGTGGTGATTGAATTCCAGCTGAGCTATTATTTAAAGTCCTAAAAGATGATGCTGTTAAAGTGCTGCACTTAATATGCCAGCAAATTTGGAAAACTCAGCAGTGGCCACAGGACTGGAAAAAGTCAGTTTTCATTCCAGTCCCAAAGAAGGGGAATGCCAAATATTCAAAGTACTGTACAACTGTGCTCATTTCACATGCTAGCAAGGTTATCCTCAAAATCCTTCAAGCAAGAACTTCCAGATGTACAAGCTGGGTTTCAAAGAAGCAGAGGAACTAAAGACCAAACTGCCAACATTTGTGGGATCATGGAGAAATCAAGGGAGTTCCAGAAAAACATCTACTTCTGCTTATTGACTATGTTAAAGCCTTTGACTGTGTGGATCACAACAAACTGTGGAAAATTCTTCAAGAGATGGGAATACCAGACCACTTTACCTGTCTCCTGAGAAACTTGTATGTGGGTCAAGAAACAATAGTTAGAACCGGACATGGAACAATGGACTGGTTCAAAATTGGGAAAAGAGTACGATAAGGCTGTATATTGTCACCCTGCTTATCTAACTTCTATGCAGAGTACATTATGTGAAATGCCAGGCTGGATGAACTGTAAGCTGGAATCAAGATTGCCAGGAGAAATATCAACAACCTCAGATACACAGATGATACTACTCTAATGGCAGAAAGTGAAGAGGAACTAAAGAGCCTCTTGATGAGGGTGAAAGAGGAGAGTGAAAAAGCTGGCTTAAAACTCAACATTGAAAAAACTAAGATCATGGCATCTGGTCCCATCATTTCATGGCCAATAGAAAGGGAAACAATGGAAGCAGCAACAGATTTTCTTTTCTTGGGCTCCAAAATCACTGTGGACAGTGATTATAGCCATGAAATTAAAAGACTCTTGCTCCTTGGAAGGAAAACTATGATAAACCTAGAGAGCATATTAAAAAGCAGAGACATCATTTTGCCCACAAAGGTCTGTATAGTCAAAGCTCTGGTTTTTCCAGTAGACATATATGGATTTGAGAGTTGGTCCATGAAGAAGGCTGAGCACTGAAGAATTGCTGCTTTCAAATTATGGTGCTGGAGAAGACTCTTGAGAGTCCTTTAGATAGCAAGGGGATCAAATCAGTCAATCCTAAAGGAAATCAACCCTGGACATTCATTGGAAGAATTAATGCTGAAGCTTCAATACTTTGGCCACCTGATGTGAAGAGCGGACTCATTAGAAAAGATCTTGATGCTCGGAAAGACTGAAGGCAAAAGGACCACCCATTTGGGCAGCAGAGGATGAGATGGTTAGATAGCTCACAGACTCAATGGACATGAATTTGAGCAAACTCTGGGAGATAGTGGAGGACAGAGGAACCTGGCCTGCTACAGTCCATAGGTTTGCAAAGAATCAGATGTGACTTAGCGACTGAACAACAACAACAATTTTTGATAAGGGTCGATGGGGAGAACATTTAATGGGGAGAACAGTTTTCAATCAATGGTATTAGGAAACTGGATATCCAGATTCAAACAATGAGGTTGAACCCTTACCTAACACCATATACATATATATATATATATATAAACTCAAAATGGATCAAAAACCTAAATGTAAGACCTAAAACAATAAAACTCTTAGAAGAAAACACAGGACAGAATTTCCCAACTTTGGATTTGACAGTGATTTATTGGATACGACACCGAAGGCATAGACAACAAAAGAAAAAATAGACAAATTGGACTTCATGAAAATTAAAAAATTTGCACATCAAAAGACATGACCCAGACTAAAAAGACAACCACAGAATGGGAGAAAAAAATTGTGAATCACGTATGTGGTTGGTAAGAGTTTAATACTCAGAATCTATTGAGAACTTCCAAAACTCAATGACAACAAAAAATACATTAAAAATGGGCAAAGATGGAGAAGGAAACGGCAACCCACTCCAGTACTCTTGCCTGGAAAGTCCCATGGACAGAGGAGCCTAGTAGGCTACAGTTGATGGGGTCACAAAAGAGTGGGACATGACTTAGCGACTAAACAACGGAAACATTGTAAATCAACTATATGTCAATAAAAAGTTTAAAAAAAATTTTTAAAAATGGGCAAAGGATCAGACATTTCTCCAAAAGAGATATACAAATGATAATTAGCCCATGAGTCATGTATTGATGTGAGAGTTGGACCATAAAGAAGGCTGAGCGCCGAAGAATTGATGCTTTTGAACTGTGGTGTTGGAGAAGACTCTTGAGAGTCCCTTGGACTGCAAGGAGATCAAACCAGTCCATCCTAAAGGAGATCAGTCCTGGGTGTTCATTGGAAGGACTGATGCTGAAGCTCCAATCCTTTGGCCACCTGATGCGAAGAGCTGACACATGCAAAGAGCTGATGCTGGGAAAGACAGAAGGCAGGAGGAGAAGGGGATGACCGAGGATGAGATGGCTGGATGGCATCACTGACTCGATGGACATGAATTTGCGCAAGCTCTGGGAGATGGTGAAAGACAGGGAAGCTTGGCGTGCTGCAGTCCATGGGGTCGCAAAGAGTTGGACAAGACTGAGCGACTGAACAACAGCAACAGGATGCTCGATATAACTAATCATTAGGTAAATGCAGAGTGAAACTACAAGGAGATACTACGTCACACCTCATTAGGACAGCTACTGTCAACAAGCAGAAAACAAGTGCTGGCTAGCATGTGGAGAAATTGGACTCTTTGTACACTCTTGGTGGGAATGTGAAATGGTATAGCCACTGTGGAAAAGAGTATGGTGGTTCCTCAAAAAATTAAAAAATAGAATTACCATAGGATACAGCAATTTCACATGTGGAGATATCTATCTCCCAAAAGAACTGAAATCAGGGTCTCAAAGTGATGCGAGTACACCCATGGTTATAGCAGCATTATTTACAATAACCAAAACACGGAAGCAAGGCAGGTGCCCATCAACTGGAGAATGGATGAGCAAAGTGTGGTATATTGATACAGTGGAAAATCATTCATCCTTAAAAAGGAACAATATTCTGACATATGCTACAATACGAGTGATCCATAAGGATGTTAGCTGAGTGAAACAGGCCAGCCACCAAAGGACAACACTGCGTGATTCCATTTATATGAGATACCTAGAGCAATCAGAACACAGAGACAGAAAGCGGAATGGTGGTTTCCAGGGGCTGGAGGAGGGGGAATTACTGTTTAGCAGGAATTGAATCTTGGTTTTAGAAGATGAAAGAGGCATGGGGATGAGTGGTGGTGACAGCTGCACAACAGTGAGAAGGCACTTGATGCCGCTGCGCCGGACACTTAAAAATGGGTAAGATGGCAAATTTTACGATTTGTATATTCTAACAGAATTAAAAAAAAATAAGAGCAGACTTGACACAGGGAGATGGCTGGGGAGACAGAGGGAGCTCCAGGGTTCGGGCGGCACTGACCTGGTGGTGCAGAGAAGTACAGTGGATGCCCTATCAATAAGAATGTTTGAGCAGAGATTCAAAGAATGCAATTTCAGGGATGCCAAATACTCCTGTAGTGAGTGATCTCCAGAGTAGGTGACAACTCCAAGATTCAGATTCTAGGTGTAACTGATATATGCTAGACTGTGCTGTTACAAAAGCTTAGAGGAGCCATAATCATATAATACCCAAGAATTTATACTTCGGCCAAAACCATGCAATCAAATATTCCTGAGTCCCCTCCTCGGTATGCTTGTGGTTATAGGCAGCTGCATTATTCCCTCTGTGCATGACTGGCAGGGTGTGTGTGTGTGTCTTAGGTGAGCTCATTTCCCTTCTAAGGCCCCATAAGCGAGGTTCTGGGACATGGTGGGCCGTGGTGCTGGTGGGCATTGTCTCATCACTGACCAGGGCTCCTCCTCTGCCGGCCCATCCTTTAGGGGAGATCACAGAGGGTGCCGATAGTGGGGTTGTCTCTCCAGCGACCAGCACTCCTTCCTGGCTCCTCAGAGCCTCGTGGGACGTCTCTCTGCTGTTCTGGGTTCTTCCTTCCTGCTGGCAGTTCTCCCTATGGTCTGCCTAAATCAAGAGCTCGCCCTCTCAGCCGGACCCCTATACCGTACGTCACACACCATCTACCAAAAGGTTTGGACACATCAGGAGACCATGAGAGACATTTGATATTACGGATATCCCGGAAGAGTCTTATACGGAGAGCCCATGGACAGTCGTCATTTCTCAGAAGAGGTTGGTAAGTAATCTTTACTTGTGTGAGGAATTAGTAAATATTCTAATGATTACTGTATAGTGTCTTAGAACTACCTCCTATTCTGCATAACCCAGCTATCATTCGCTATAGCTGGGTTATGCAGTATATGCTGTTATTACCATGTTTCAAGCCCCTCCATTAAGTGGCTAACTTAGCAGAGATGAAGGAAGTTCAGAGAGAAGATCTGAGGATAAAAACCCAACCCTGAAAATCACCTGTGCTCGGCCTTGCCCAGCCTCTCGAGATCTGAGCCTCAGCCCCCTAGCTGGAGAACAATTCCACACAGAAGGAAAATCACACCCGAGGGCACAGGTGTCCTAAGACACAGTCTCATTCTCAGAGGCCCAGAGCCACCCAGTCCTCACCGGCCTGTATAAGTATTATTGTTTTTGTCTCAAAAGGCTTCAAGGAGCACTCAAGAAAATTATTTGGCTTCTGTTAGGGTGTACCTTCTCAGCCGGGTGTAGAGAAAGACCATGTATTTGTCTGAAGTTATATATCTCTTCAGATTCCAACCTTCTTAGACATTCTAGTAAGTCTGGGTTTATAGAATTTGCTATGGACACACAAGTACCATAAAAATAAATCCTAATAATTATTGCTGCTGATATTAAGCACTGACATGTAGGAGTCTAATGTATACATATTTCCATCAGCTCATATGTTCGTACAAGTTTCAACATGCAGTCAAAAGTATATAAAATAAGTTTTACTATGCACAGTTATTGCCAATAGCTACATTAACAGCAGTATCATTAATAAAACCTTCAACTCAAAGGTAGAGCAACTAAAATGAAAAACTCAGAGGGAATAAATAACTCATGAACGTGTGGTATAGAGCTCTTCATCTTGCTTTCAGTATCTCATATATCAGTATTCACATATGTTAGAGTCTGAGTAAATTCTTGATAGAGCACATGAGAATTACTTGAGAGTAGAAGAAATTCCCAGATTTTCCCTTTTATTAGATTATTGTAAATTATGACATATTTGGAGTATATAGAAAAATACAGACTTCTCTTTCTGATAGCATGATTGACTTTTCTGCTGAAATCTTCTAAAAGTACAGGACGAAAATATTACAGATGCTTTTCTTAAATGATTGACAATATGGCAAGAAAATAAGGCCATCTAGGTGAAGCACTGAGTTCATGGGGAAGCCAGGTGGGGGTGGTGGGCAGAAGGCTGAAGCTGACTTGTGCCTTGGGAGACATTAGCTGAACTGGGCAAACTGGGCTCGGACTTTTTATGGCTCACAGGGAAGGGGGCACTGGAGACACAGTCTAAGAATCCTTCAAGGAGAGCCATCCCAAAGAGATCTCTGTCTTCCTGAGCCTGGGACACCAAAGGGCTGTACCATCAGCGTAAGGCTAAATGAGAGGTAAACTTGCTGAGTCCCAACCCAAGGTACAAAAGCAAATGGCCAGACTGGAACCCTGGTGTTGAATAGAGGAGGAAAAAATATCTCCCCAGAGAACTTATAACCTTGCTCCTGCTCTGACATCAATTTGCAGCCTGCCTCCACACTCCCTGGGTGGTCTGAAAAGAGTCAAGGCAAAAATTTAGTTTAAAACAGTCCTGGATTATTAATTCTCTCATCTACTTTGCAGAAGCAAATGAAAATCTTCCCTGGAGGAAACTACTTCAAATTCCCACAGATACACCCTAAGGAAAACAAGCAATTGACAGGAAAAATGATAGCAAAACACACAGGCAGCAAGGCACCAAGACTGAGAAACAGACCATGATAGCAAGAGACATCAGCTATTGGGAATAACATACACACCATAGAATAATTAAGCTTAACACACTTAAAAAATAAAAACTTAAACATATGTGCAGGGATAAGAGACTTTATAGATGACAAACGAATCAAACAGAACTTATGGAAATGAAAAATATAATTGAATTAACAACTCAAACATATGAAAACAACTGACATTCAGGGGAAAATGTACGGAGACCTGCCACCTACTTTGAAATACGTAAAAATCAGACATGAATGGATGGAGAGAGGAATGGACGAATTTGTGATGAACTAAGTATAGGAAAATGTTAATGGACAGAATTTAGATGCTGAGCACACAGGCATTTACCTTAAAACTCTTTTAACTTTTCTGTGTGCCTGAGAATTTTTATAATAATGTCACACACACAACCATACGCACACACACACAAACTGATGAGAAGATTAGATACTTAGAAAATAAATATCAAGACTTTTAATCCATGAATAAAGGAAGACTAAGCCTTCAAACAACAACAAAAATATTTTTTAAATGAAATAAAATATTTAAAATAACATGCTCTTATTTTAAAGCACTGAAGAGATGGCAAATGTGTGAAATTATGAAGCCAAAATCTGAGTGAAAGTGGCAATGCGGAGATAAAAGGAGGGCTGTGGTCACTAGTCCTGAGCACATGTCAGCCTAACAAGGTTGAGGTTGCTTTTCATGGCCTTGCAGGCTTCAGGGGCCCAGAAAGGTGGCGCTCAAAGGGCAAAAACCTCATTGTAAAAGAAACAGAAACTTCATTCCTACCAGTACTCAACTGAGGAGTGCTGCCTCAGTGCTGAGTATGGCCCAGGGTGGGAAAGTAAGAACCACAAGGTGGCCTTAACACGGATTTGTTTAAATTCGTATTACATGGGTGGCCTGTAAGACCTCAACATATGGTCTCAGACTGGCTCCTGGCAGCAGCAGAAGCAAATGCTCTCTGTAGGAATATACTTTCATCCTATCTCTCAAAGAACTACCACAAATAATTTTTCAAGAAAAATAAGCAACTAACTGTTATATATATGTATGTATGTGTGACACACACAAACACACACAGAGGAACAAAAAGCAAGCAATCAAGTAACAAAAAACCACCAGTTACAGAAGGAAACAAAGTACTACGTGTAAGTATGATCAGGGAAAAAACCCTACAAAGCAGAAAATGCATTTATTGGATAAAAATAGAAACTATGATTATCATGTGTAACGATATAAAAGAAACTTGAAAACACAGACCCTGAATAAGAGAATACAAAGAACTACCAATCATATCTGAAGGAGAACAAAATAGGACTTTCGGGTGTAAGAATATAATTGAAACAAAATTCCCAATAAACAGTTCTATAAACAGATTTGACACAGGCTGAAAAGATACTGAATCATAGCCCAGGATGCTGCACAGAGAGACAATGAGAGGAAAACAGGAAAGGTGAACAAAAAGCTAAGAAGGACAGAGGGAGACGGTCTCACAATCAGAGTTCTGAAAGGAGAAGAAAGTGAAAATGGAGTGTGGAGAATATTGAAAGAGATGAAGAGAACAGATGAAAAAGATATCCAACCACCGAAGCCCAGCAAATCCCAAGCAGAATAAACAAAGAAATTCCACCTGCATATCAGAGTGAAACTACAGCTCACAAAAACCGAGAGAAAAGTCTTTAAAGGAATCCTGGCAGAAAAACAGATCCCTCTTTTGTTTGTTTTTTGCCGTGTAGCTTACGGCATCCTAGTTCCTGGACCAGGGGTTGAACCTGGACCACAGCAGTGAAAATGCCAAGTCCTAACCACTGGACTGCCAGGGAATCACCCCAAACAGACCCCTATTAAAGAATGGACAAATGTGGATAAAAAATAAGGTCCTACCATACAGCACAGGGTATATATTCAATATCCTATGATAAACCATACTGGAAAAGAATCTGTGTGTGTGTGTGTGTGTGTAAATAACTGGATAACTTTGCTGTATAGCAGAAATTAACACAACATTGAAATATCTAGTATGACAAAAGTAAAAGTGTTAGTCACTCAGTCAAAAATGTACAACTGTTTGTCACCCCATGGACTGTAGCCCGCCAGCCTCCTCTGCCCATGGAATTCTCCAGGTGAGAATACTGGAGTGGGTAGCCATTCCCTTCTCCAGGGGATCTTCCTGACCCAGGGACCGAACCTGGGTCTTCCATGTTGCAGCCACCAGATAAGCCCCAAATTAACACATTTAAAATACATTTTAAAAAAGAGATGGCAAATCGATTGACTGCTGACTTCTTAATGGTATCAACAGGAGTCAGAAGATGAAATGACATATTTATCACCAAGAGAAAATAACAGCTGAGTTCTATACCAGCAAGAAGTCAAGAATTTGGCAGATTAAAGATTTTATTCTGTTTAAATAAAACAAAACTGAAATACTGGCCACCAACAGACTTTCACTAAAAAAAAAAAAAATTCTAAAGGATATACTAGGCAGAAGGAAAAATGAGCCTGGGAGTAAAGATCTAAGATAAAAGAAACAATGAGGAACAGAGGAAGTGGGATATACATGAGCAATATTTTGACTACAGAAAGTCACCACAAAAAACAACAAAAGCAAAGACTTAGGAGGCTGAAGTAAAAAATTAAAATGCTTCAGAAGAGCTATCAACTTTAGAGTGTGGTAGTTTAGGCAAGTAAACTATGGTAAGTCTTAAAGTTCTAGGGTATCTGTGTATCCACTTAACATAAGAAGAAAGACTAATGGGGGAAGGATGGAATGTGAAAAATAAGAAAGAAAAAGAAACAAGATGGGCAAAAAAAGCCCCACAAAATAAGATGGGAGAAATAAATTCAATTATTTCATTAATAACAATAAGTACAGGTAAACTAAACATTCTAGTAAAATGACAAACATTGTTAGAATGGATTTTAGAAACCCAACTATATTCTGTTTACAGATGACACATACAAAATATAAGGATAGAGGAAGGCTATAAATAAGCGAACGAGAAATGATATGCTGTATAAATACTAACTAACCAACATAGACCTGAAGACAAGAAAGTATTACTACAGAAGAAGATCACTGCATAATGATAGAATGTCCAATTACATCTGGAAAAGACATCATTTAAACTTTTAAGTACTTAATAAAATAGCCTCAGTCCTAAATAAAAGGTAAAGATGGACAAAACTAAAAAGAAATAAAGAAAAACCCACAGCCGTCACGGGTATGGAGAGAGAAACAGGGTGGTTTCTGAGCGATCCTGAAAGTTCTTAAGCTTGCCTGGCAATGAATGCCTTACAACCTTCCAAATATTCACACAGATGATTTCATATAATCCCATAATAACCCCTTTTCCCTCCATTCCTATATCGCACCCTCCCTCCATTGGTAACCACTAGTTTTTTCGCTGTATCTGTAAGTCTGCCCGTTTTGCTTTATTCACTAGTTTGTTGCATTTTTTAGATTCCACACATGATATAACACACAGTAATTGTTTTTATTCATCTGGCTTATCTCACTGGGCATAATGTCTTCCAAAGTTCATCCATGTTGCTGTGAATGGTAAAATTTTCATTCTTTTTTATGGCCTAGTAGTATTCTATATATATATATATATCACATTTCCTTTACCCATTCATCTGCGGACAGACATTTAGGTTGCTTCCATATCTTGGCTATTGTAAAAATACTGCTATTAACATTGTGGTGCATCTTTTTGAATTAGTGTTTTTCTTTTTTAAAGAGTATTTAGCAGGGACCCTGATGCTGGGAAAGATTGAAGGCAGGAGGAGAAGGGGATGACAGAGGATGAGATGGTTGGATGGCATCACCCTCTCAATGGACATGACTTTGAGCAAACTTCAGGAGATGGTGAAGGACAAGGAAGCCTGGTGGGCTGCAGTCCATGGGGTCACAAAGAGTTGGACATGACTTAGTGACTGAACTGAACTGAACTCTGATTGGTTGTCGCATGGGAGAAGACTGAGTCAAGGGTGACTGCAACGATTTTGGCCAGAGCAAGCAGAATAAAGCTGTCATTTCCTGAGATGGGGCAGCAGCAGTCCAGCTCTGCACGTGCTGTTTGAAAGGCTTATGATCTAGCTGAATATTACAAGCCTAGAATTCAGGGGACAGGACCAGGCAGGAGGCACCGGGGTCCAGTAGGAGACATGGAATGCCAGGAGTTTGGATTGGGGTCTCCAAGGAGTACAGATGGAAGGAGTTCCCAGGTCACAGCTCTGATCTCTTCCAACATCTAGAAGCTGGGAAGAAGAGTGGGAACTAGCAAAGGAGACAGAAGTGGCCAGGGAGGTGGTGGGTGTGCTGCTCTGGAAATCTAATGGAGAGACTGTTCGAGGAAGTGAACCTGATTCCAGGAGAGGAAACCCAGATGGCCAATAAGAATATGAAGAGATGCATGTGCATGGCTGTCAAGCACATTCAAAGCTAACTCCATACCACAAAGGAGATTGGCAAGAGAGAGAATTCCACGTTGGGCAAGGATTCAGGGACAGGCACTCTGCTGAGAGCATCCACTGTGCGGTCATTTCGGAATCTGGAGAATGAGACTGTAACCATGTTAAGATGTTATGTATGTAATATGTCCCAGGAGACATTCTACCCAGTCCCTTCAGGGGACATGGGGGAGGGTGTTCAGTGCACCAGGAGGGTGGAAGCAGTCAAAGGTCTCCTCCAGAGAGACTGGACAAATAAACTGTGGTGAAGACAACGTACGATGGAGTGCTGCAGCTGGACACAACAGACTAGATGTAAACAAAGCAACATGAATACATCCTTAAACAAATAAAAACACAGCCTTTCAGGCTCAATACCATTTAAGAGAAGCATGAAATAATACCATGTACATATACTCCTAAAGACATATATTCAGTTCATTAGACTTGGTGCCTCTAGAAGAGAGAAGAATGTGAATGGGGATGGCAGGGGCTAAATGAGAAAAGCAACACAACATAAAAAATGAATATGATTAACCTACTCTGCATACCCCAGAGTTGTGTAAATAAAGGTATTCCTCTTGCTCAAATTCAGTCAGACTCAAGAATTTGAAGGATACATGTTAGGGCTTAAGGCAGCTATATTCTGAGTGTCTTACACCAGTGGGTATGGCAACTGTTGGTTGTCTTTAACATGTATTCTCCTCTTATTCATTAATGATCCATTCCCCAGCCTCCTTTACAAGTGAATGCATGTATATGACTACTTTCCGGTCAGTGTTGTATGGGACTTCTGAGAAGGCTAGTGAGAAGGGAAGGGGCATATGCCATTTTATCCTCCCCCTCTATTGCTGACTAGGAATGCGGACACAATGGCTGGTACCCTGGTAGCCATATGGGATCATGAGGTAACTTTAAGCCACATGCATAGAAAGAGAGAAGCTGGTATCCTGATCATCCATGAAGCTTGATGATGATCCTGATCATACAATACTTGATGCCCCATGTCCAGTCTTCTTTTATGTGAGAGAGGAACATACTTTCAGCAATGCTTAAACCATTGCTATTTTGGATTTTTCTATTACATGGAGCAAATACTGTTCTAACTGATAAAGTAGGTTCCAAATAGATGTCATATTGGAGAGGATTTCATTTTTTCCAAATCTGCTATTTCTTAGAAGAAAGTTTTCCTGAAAATTCTTTTAAAAATGCCCCCTGCTTATTCATTTATTTGGTGGTTTTGTGACTTCAGAGCGTAGTTTTTATACATCTATTGAGATGTTTTAATTTTTAGGTATTTTTTCAATTATAGAAGAATCATATTAAATAAAGTACACAATGATCTGGACTAGACTTTGAGGTGAAGCAGAGGTTTGGCAGCAGGCCCAGACAGCACAGCCTCAGATTTCAGTGTAGAGCCGGAGATATTTTGTTATATCCACGTTAGTTGGATGTTACATAGAATGAATGGACATGACCTCAGGGTTAGGGGACTTTGCTGGTGGATAGCTGCCAATGATTTGATAGTGCAGACAGAGCTCTGATTTAGCACTCCCATGAATTCTATTACTGAGCACAGTATCTTGATGAATAGACAGACTTTAAGGACCAGAGGTAATGCAGTGGATTATACAACTCCTGATTGAACAGGAGGCACACTTTACTAATTGGCCATTTTTCTTCCTCTTCCTATTGTATCTTCGATTCCTTTGAGTCAGTCAAGGCCTTTTCCTGGATTAAGGCAACAGGAGAGAAGCATATTTAATCAGCACTAGTGATCTGACTGGTCTTGTTAAGTCAGAAAGCATTCAGAGTTAAAAAGTTTGGTTGGAATTTCTCACTAGACCATTGTCCTAAGTGTGTCGGGATCATCAGTGATCTTTGCTGTAAACAAATCTCTTTCTTTCAAGACTTAGCATTTGAGATCTCTTTTGGCTTAGCAATTCATACTCTCTCAGATGTAATTATTTTAAAAATAATTTGTATATGTTTCATTGTTATATGCTCACTATAGAAAATGAAATTTCAGACAAGTAAAAACAAAATGCAAAGCAAAACCACTGACAATCCCATCTACCTAAAGACAACAATTTTTAACCCCTTGGTATGTATCTTTTCAGACCCTCTTCTATATTGTGGTGTGTGTGTATGATTTTTAACCATGGGGCAATAAAATAAATCTTAATAAGTATAAAGCAGTAATTAATGAAATAGAAAGGAAAACCCAGTAGATTTCACTGGTATAGCCAAAGATTTATCAAGACTTATTTTTGAAAAGATCATTAAAATAGATCTTTGTTGGCCTCTTCTAGGGAAAAAAGAGAAAAACACACAAATGAACACCATTTGAGATAAGAACAGGAAGATAACTAGACAGATGGAGAAGATTAAAAATTTAAGAGAACACGATGTTTGTAAATGTGTCAGGATGCTACCCAAAGGCTCCTGGGAAAATGCTTGCTAACTGGTAGATATAGGAGGACTCAGTCTACTAACAACAGTTAGGAACCTGTCCCATTCAATTTGGTCACATTCATCCTAAGACCATCCATCCTAAGACCTAAGAGCTGGCTCATTGGAAAAGACCCTGATGCTGGGAAAGACTGAGGGCAGGAGGAGAAGGGGGCGACAGAGGACGAGATGGTTGGATGGCATCACCAACTGAATGGACAAGAGTTTGAGCAAACTCCAGGAGATGGTGAAGGACAGGGAAGCCAAGCATGCCATAATCCATGGGGTCACAAAGAGTTAGACATGACCGAGTGACAGAACAACAACAAAATCCTAAGGCCAAGGTTCCAGGTGTTGCCCTGGGTGGCTGAGTGACGCACAGAGAAGGTGAGGACCATGGAAGGAAGGTCAAAGATCAGGGACAGTTCCACCACATAGAGTGTGTTCTTTATGTGCAATTAATTAGATGGACCTGCACAGGCTCTTTAAATGTTCATGCGGTATTACATTGAAACCCCATCTTCAATAACCTAAAAAGGCAAAAGAAATTAGCAAAAGAAATTACAGACTGAACTCCTGAATCATTTGCAGCCATTTTTTTTTTATTCCAAACATGTATTTTTGTAAACCTGCATTTCCCAAACAGTGCAAGTGAATTAGAAGTGACTGCATAGACTTGAATACATGTGACTTTGTGAAGAGGAACATCCCTCCCACAAAAATTCCTCAACAGAAACATGGATGCATCATCAGTCAAGTTCTGGAAGTGAACTAGCGTGGGTGCCTGCCATGCAATTAATCACTCTTAAAGCTTTTAAACTCACTCTGCCAGTCACACATTACAATTTGGGAAAAAAACCTTAACACAGGCTGAAACCTAGATCATTGTGCTATAAAGCACTGCATCACATAGGATATTTGGTCATTATCCCCCCTCACATGCTGAAAATCAGAAGACATTCTAGAAGATTCATTTTGACCCTACTGCCACTTCAGCCATTCTTTGCTTGAAAACACATTCTCCGCTGTGTATCTTCTTGCTCTACATAGCTAAACAATTCATGGACTAAAACGCTGCATACTTGGAACGTTTCTAAGGGACAGTGGTTTTCTGCCTTTAATCTGCTAAAGGGCCATTTCCCCCAAATGCCAATCCTTTATTCTGCCTCTACATTTGGAAGTCTGAATCAGGTGTAGCTTTACATGTAACCCATGCACAACTGCATTCCCCTGCCATGACGACTTACCCAAAAATAAAAGTAGAATAAGCTTTCTAAAATGACTGCTATGGTTCCACAGTTTGTGTATCAGCACCCATATCAACCACCCAAGGGATCTGCTACATGTTCACAACAAAAACGAGTCCCAGATGTTTCTAGGAGGCTTGCTGGTTTTGTTTGGAATCTCCTTGCCTCTGGCTCCAGGGCTGAAGGCTACATATGACTTGGTAAAGGAGAACTTTCTACTGGATTTTCTACAAAGCTTAACCAACTTCAGAATGCTGACGGCTTAGTGATGTTGATGGAATTTTTCTGAAGAATTGACTGACAATGCCTCAGTGACCTCAGTAGCAAGTGATTCTGGACACATGCCTGTCAGTCACCATAAAACCACTGGACCCACTCGCTCCTGCCAGTGTCCCTTCATTCCTGAACCTCAAGGCCTCTTTGTGATGGGTTCAAGGCTCACTTAGGGGGTGTTCCAAACTCCTTAGTCCATGTAAACTGAGCATAAGTGAATCATTCTTGAAAAGGGGGCATTCTCTCAATTTCTACAAGGGTCCTTTTTTCATATTTAAAAAGCATCTCAATCCTTGTGAGAGTTGATGACAACCCTAGTGAACACACAGTCAAAAGCTGAAGCTGACAATGCTGTGCAAGAGAATACCAGATAGTGTTCCACAGCGAACCCACAGAGGCAGGAAAGATGGAAATGGGAAGGCGCTGTGGAATCTTAAAAGAACCTTCTGGAGAAGGATCAAAGACACACCAACCCATTCTGTCTGCTTTCCTCAAGAGCCTACAGATGGCTTCTGAATTGGATGGAGCTGGTGAACTGGCCAAGCTGAGAGCCCTGACAATCTGCTAGACTTCCCTTTCTCTGTCTGTGATAACTGGTCAGCTCTCCACTCCTTGCAGCCTGCCTGCTACTAAGCATCAGGAAATAAGTAGAGGTACCCCCTGCCCCAAACTGGCTGCCAGTATTTGCTCCAGCAGATGCCAAGCATGGTTTTCTTAAAAACTGCCCTATCTAGTCTTAGTAACCTCCAGGGTATGTGCTCACACCTGAGTGTCTACCATTCAGAAGCACATGGATCCTAGCTCTGACACTGGTTATGGAGTCTGCCCTTTCCCCATTGAGGCTGCAGAACTGTGGGCCTGCCAGCTATCCTGTGACACTCTCACCAGTGCATCTGCACTCCTTGCAGGAGGCTGGTGAGCGCCCATTACTGCATTTAGTCAAAGTTGCGGATGGAGTTGTCCATGTCTACCGCCTAAGAATCCCAAAAGGTGAAAGTGAAAGTCATTCAGTCGTGTCTGACTCTTTGCAACCCCATGTACTATACAGTCCATGGAATTCTCCAGGCCAGAATACTGGAGTGGGTTAGACGTTCCCTTCTCCAGGAGATCTTCCCAACCCAGGGATCAAGCCGAGGTCTCCTGCATTGCAGGCAGATTCTTTACCCGCTGAGCCACCAGGGAAGTCCTAAATGATTTATTAAAGGACACCATGAAACAAGCAAGAGAATGTCCAAGGAGAGCTGCAAATGAGGTTTCGTAAAGGAATCCATGCTCTAGGCTCTGCTGTGGGAAGATCTGTCTCCCCCGGGCAAAGTGTGCGCTGGTATTCCGAGGGGAGCCAGCAGCACTCAGCACAGTGCCTCAGGCACAGCTGGGGTCCGTACACATCCGTCCTAGCTGAACTCTCAGGGAGAGCTGGTTCCTTTGCCTGCATCTGCCCGTTGTTACCTCAGGGCCTCCACCCCTCAGTGAGAGGCTCTATCTTTAACTTCCTTCTAAGACCAGCCTAGTTCATACCCTTGACCCTCTGGCTTCTGTCTACTCCCATGGTCACTGGGAAGGGAAGCATGATGCATTCCGCATCTGCCTGTATCAGAGTCAACTGCAAAAAAACAAAGACACGCGTGCTCCATGCCAGGTTCGCAAGCGCCCAGCACTCTCATGATTTGCCAAAACTTTAGGTATCTTTGCAAGGACAGGCCAAGTATGTGTATAGAAAAACCTGTCTCCCCTGCAGTTGAGTTCTGTGTCTTTTCAACAACACTCACAGGCCCCTTACATGTTAGCCTCCAGTCAACAAGGCCCTAGGAGAGAGATGGTCTTGTTTCTTGTTTCATTCGCATCTGATGCCATCTGTTTGTGCCTGCGGCTTGAGCAGGCTGTGATAAGTCTCTGAGGACTCTGTCAGACCCTGTTCTTAGACACATCTTCCTTCATACCAGATGGCTTTCCAGCAGCGGCAACAGCAGCCAGGGCTGCTCCCCGTTACTGAGTGTTCACCCCAGGCCAGGTGCAGCGCTCAACACGCTACCTCCACCCTCTCCTTGCCTTTCAGAGAATCACACCGCACTCAAACCTGGATAGCACTGTGCATCTGGTGACTAACACGGTCAAACAGAGAGCTTGCACGGTGAAGGCCATACTCGGCCTTCAGCTCCGCAAGGGAGGTGATGACGTCAGCGCTGTGCCCAGAGCCCTTTACATCGTTTCTGTGTGCCTCCCAGCTTGGGGTGCAGCTCTCTTTTTGAGGACTGCTCCTGAGCTATGGAGGCTCTTTTGCTGGCATGAAGTGAAAACATGTTTATATGTGCCCTGAAGTGACTTCCTTACGTGGCCTCCTCCCCTTTCCTGTCCTGCTTCCCTCATGTCTTTACTGGTGTGCCCTGGGGAAACTTCCTTCATAAGTTACTGTGTGAAAATCCTTGTCTCAGGGTCCACTTCTTAAGAATCCCACCTAAGATACAATTTTAAAAAAAAGACAGGTTGAATGGTCATCTCCGGGAAGGACTCTGCAATTACCATTAGCTGGGACAGCAAGAGTGCTGGGGACAATGGAGACCTCTGACTCAAATTACCGTGAAAAGGCAACTTATCACAGCATTCAGACACAAGTCTCTGCCTGACGGCCACTGATTTAGTCCTGGTGGTGTGTGGACTCTGATGCACTTTGTCCAGGATGAGATGCCATTCTGAGGTTTACCAGATAACCAACTGGCACTGCTCCAATCTTTCAAAATGTCTTAATCCAAGTGAAAGGAGGGTGGAATGCCTGCTCTATAAGGTGATGCAGAGCAGGCCGCAGGAATCAGGTTTTTCCATCCAAATTCCTGCTGGGAATCTTCCAATGAAAGGTACAGATGAAAAAACACTCTTGGTTCTTTAGCACATGACTTCACACTTGACTCCAGGCAACAAAGATGTGAAATGTCTTCGCGGTCAACCCCAACTGCAGTTGATATATAGCACCGCCTGCTTGATGGATTCTTCACACGAGGTTTCTTCAGATGATTTCATCCGCAAGTCCTTTTTTTAACGGCAAGTTCCATTCCAAAGTACAATAAGATCTTTTTTCCTTTAACATTTGTATGAATGTACATGTATTTCCAAGATTTCAGGCCAGATATCAGTGCTTGAGTGAACTATATAATCATTTAATAGAAATAATAAAACATCGATACAAATATAAAGACATAATCAGTATAAAAGGCTTATATTTATAAAAATACTTTTAGGTTAACAGTTTTCCCCTGAGGGTTGACCACACTTGTTGCATCCATAAATATCCCCCAGCTCTGCAGCCGGCTTTCCAAAGTTCGGAGTTCAACTGGAAAAGGAGGTGGTGGTGGTTCCAGTCAGGCGACCTGGCCGAAGTGGCTGCCTCAGGTTGCCACCTGGGCTTGAGAGAATGAGGACAAGAACAGCATCGTGGGGCCTCCGAAAAATCTGGAGAAGATTCTTTCTTCCAAATATGGAAGATACAAAGATCGGGACGACAGGCGAACGACTGGGCCACGTCACGGGGTGGGGTAGCGGGTCACTGGTTTTTCTGGACCCAGTCCCAACTGTCTTCATTCTCTTTCCGGTTCTTCTCAGCTTCAATAATTTCTTTGTACCTTCTGCGAAAGAAGCCCATCTGAAAGGCAGAAAGAGGAGAGGCTGGGTTAGACGTGCTGGAGAATCAACTGTTTTGGTTCCAAAGCTGCCTGGCCTGGGAGGAGGCATGATCTACTTACAGTGCTGGGAAGGCCTGGAAAACTCCTCAGACTAGGCTGATTTAGAAGAAATGTTACATGGAGCCACTCTTCAAAATGCATGGACTCCCCAAAGGCTTTCTTATGATAAGCTGTTTGTTCCTTGCAATGCACTTCTGGTGGAGTGTTTCCCAAACTCTCTGCTGGGGAACACTAGTTATTGAGCTATTGATAGGTTGTTTGGTAGTCAAGAGGTTCCGTGGTCAAATAAATTTGGAGACAATGTATTCTTTTTTTTTTTTTAAGTGGAGTTTGGCGATGTATTCTTTGAGAGATTTGTGATGTACAGGAGAACAGTACAGGATCAAATTAACCCTTTTAGGAAAGGATTGAGAAAGTCAGGGACTTGCTATTTCTCAAGCTTATTTAACTTTTGATAAATCTGTTAATATCCTGTGAGACATTAGCCATTGTGGAACAATTTGATCAATACTGCTGTCATACAGTAGGCATTTAAAAGTGTCTTCAGGTCTGCATCCTACCTTGCTGTCTTCTAGATCCTTCTCTCAAATCTGTGACCCTGGTGAGCTGCTGTGCACACAGCTGGCACTGTGTATCTCCCTAGAACTGGCAACTCCTCCTGAACCGTGATGGTAGTTTCCTTCGCTTAATTCTGAAAAGATCTTTCCTTCTAATGTGCATGGCTTTTCATATGTGGTAAGACGGATTTCCAGTTCTCGCACCGACAGTGTAGGCACTGTTGCCACAGAAAAGCAACCTTTTGTCGTCCAAAGCTGACCTTTGCCCCACGCTCAGGAATACCCGGCATCTCTTGTGCTGTGCTCCCCTGTGTTAGTGGCCTCTGTTTCTGAGGTCAGACGTCTGGGAGTGGGTGTACAAATACCCCAGCTCCCTCTCTCCTTGGGTGCGAAACCCTGAGTATGTGCTCCATGGAAGTTGCCTGCAGGGGTAACCAGCTTGATAACATCCTTTATTAGCTTCCTTCCCTGCCCTCTCCCTCTCCTGGTCCCGCGTCTGTGTTTCCTGAGATTGTCTTCCAAATAAATAACTGCCCCAAATCCCCACTTTGATCTCCTTGAGCAGGGGAAGTGAAACAGACGTGCACTCCTGGCTCACTGCGGGGAGGCTGCTCTGCAGGTTTTGGTACCACGCTGTCACTGGCACATAACCCTCACAGTCATATCTGAAGACCTTTGAGACCAGTGAGCTCCGCAGTCTGCTGCCAGTGGGGGATGTACGCACCAAACTTGCCCTAAACAAACTGCTAAGCAAACCCAGGCTCGCGAGCACATCTAACTCCTTTGTGCATCTGTCTTCACACTTCTTCACCGTGAACCCAGCATCCACTGACTCCCTGCATCTTCCTCCTACCCCTTGAAAGAGGCTTATGGCCCTGCTGAAGATGAAGATTGTTAAGAGAGCTGCCAAGACAGCACCGGTCACCTCCACCCGCATGGCCAAGGAAGTCCTGAGAGCTCCCTTTTAGAGAGCAGCCGGCAAAGTGGTGCAGACTGATGGCCAGGAGGGAGTGGAAGCTTCCACAGAACAGCTGGCAAGGGTCCTGTGTGCTGAGTTTTGATCCTCAAGGTCCATTCTGCAGACAGATATTGAGTTCCCTTATCTTCCCAGCATCAGACCACATCTGTCAGAACCCCACTTCCTGACACCCTCATACATACACTTTTCTCTCCTCAAATCTCTACCACCTTCTTCCTTCTACAAGGGAATGTAGAAAGGAGGCTTGGCCTGAATGTTCTGGAGAATCAGAAAAAGATTGTTGTTGCCGTCCTCTAAGCATACCCACAGGAGGCCAGCAAAGCAACCAAAGACTTTGTGGAAATGTCTATCAAGAAGTTACTGCTTGATATCTCATTCTTGAAAGAGAAAGATGTGATTAACAGAGCAAGTATGTCATGCACACTTTCTGAACTGAGGAGAACATAATGGTAGAAAGAAGGCTGGATGTTACATCAGAATAAGATTTTTTAGCACAGGATTCTGCCTGCAGATAGCATGATGTTTCAGTGATCTTAGGTTACTCACTTTAACTCCAAAGATGTAACATATCTCCACCATGGCACCAATCAAGCAGACCTTTAACTGTCTTCTCCTCTCTTATTATCTTCCACATTTAGGATTCCTAAGGATTTGTGCTTTTTATCTTCAGAGCTTAGCATCTCACTTCTACTTAGTGTCAATGATAAATGTAAAAATGCCCTGTACCGTGGCTCTGCAACAAACACTATCAGGAGACTGAGGCTATTTTTTGCTTCCCAAATCTGCACTGTGACTTGTTTTGATGGCTGAATACAAGGGAAGTGATGCCCTGTCCGTTCCACACTTTAGCCATGCACACTCCCGCTTGCTTTCTCAGATCCCTGCCTGGCTTCCATATGAACGAGTTTGGTCTTGCTGCTGAAAGACGAGTCCACCCAGCTGAGGTCCTCCTGAACCAGACAGCACCCAGCTGCCTGAAGCTGTGGGGTGTGAGCCCCACAAAGATGGGAGGACTGCTTTGTCAAGCTCAGTGTAACCCACAGAATTGTGAGCTATGTAGATGGTGGTTGTTTTTTTAGCTCCTAAACTTCGGTTTGTTACACAGCAGGAGTTAACTGATACAGAATTCCATATTTTTGTCTGATTTATGAATGAATGGATCAACACTCATGGGAAGAGTGGCAGGGGGGCAGCTGACAGGGTTCCAGATGGAAAGAGCATCACTGTGTCCAGTCCTGCTGAACAGACTTGTCTTGTTCCTCTAAAGGGGACAAAAAGTCGGCACGCTTCCTCATAGCTGTTATGCTGGCACGCGGCTTTGATGCAGAGTGTGCAGTCTAGTGAGGATTTAGAGCGTCTGCACTGACTCTCGCAGGTGGCTCTTCTGAGTTCAAGTTTATGTGTGCCACACTTGTTACCAACAAAGTGACGGCGTCATCCTGTAGGAATTATTTTTTCTCAAGTGGAGTGCAGTCACTATTAGTCTTGAAAACTCTGCACCCACTGGCAGTTAACTGTAAAGCTTCTCTTAGAAACAGCCTTGCAAACTCTCCACCCTACTCCAGTGCAGCAGGTCTCCAGAGCCCTGTTCCTAACACAACTTGTGCGTAGTCTCTTAGATGGAAGGCTGGAGCTGCCACTGATGTTTGTCCTTTTTCTCTGGAGCCCAAAGACAATTTCGTAAAACACGGTCCACTCTGATGACTAGGGAGTGCTGGTACAGTTGCTCAGGCTGTGCACTGCATGTAAGTCGTCAGGGGGTACCGCTCAGGTCACAGCTATCAGAGACGTGAAATTTATTGCAACTACTTTCCAGCAGATGGCAGTCAAGTGTCTTTTTCTAACAAAATCAGGTTTTCTGAATTTTCTGACAGATGGAAGTAAAGCTTCTGGAGGACAGGGTGCTGTTTACTCATTTGCACCAGGGTGCCACGGGCTTCCCAGGTGGCTTAGTGGATAAAGAATCTGCCTGCAACGCAGACAACGCACGCAGACACGAGTTTGATCCCTGGGATGGGAAGACCCTTTGGAGGAGGGCATGGCAACCCACTCTAGTATTCTTGCCTAGAGAATCCCACGGACGGAGAAACCTGGTGGGCTACACCCATAGGGCTACAAAGAGTCGGACACGACTGAAGCGACTCAGCACGCACGCATGCACCAAGGTACCGTATAGTGATCAAACGAACTCCATTTCAGAAGAAGAGACCGTCACCTTCATGCTGTTGTTTACAGCCTGATTTTGGCTTTTGATAGACAGCCCAAAGCTTAGGCTCTGAGTTTACCAAGCCATGGTCCCCCAAACAACTGTGACATGCCAGGCCTGCCCAGTGCCAAAGGACCGACTCAGAAGGGCTGGACAGGAGAGGTAGTGCATGGGGAGCCTGGAGTTCTAATTACTGCTCATGCTGGGACCCCAGAGCAGGTCATCTCCTGGCTCTAAGCCCCAGTGTCTTTGTCTCTGCCCAAGAGACGGATGGCATTCTCAGAGCTCTTCCAGCCCTGAAACATAATGAAGGCTTTTTATGTTGGTTCCCAAAGCAAACTCAGCGCTGCAGCTTGTGAAGCACACAGCTGTGTACCCAGCCCTCACACACAGAAGGCTCAGGGCACAAAGTCCTTACCCGGTATCAATTTTTCACAAAGAGCTTTCGGGAACATTAAATTTTGAATTTTTATATTAAAGTATGGATATATTATAAAGTATAAAGAAGTCTAAAACTCTTAAACACAAAGATAAATCAAGACTTTAAAGACACTTCTCCCCTGCAGCAGGCCTTCACTTTCACCCCCACTAGTGCTCATGGTTACTTTGGGGAAAATCTTGAAGAGATTCTGGACAAACTTAGATTTTCAGGGCCAGTTGGGCCCATGCTGAGGGTGCTGGGAAATGAACCATGATGAGTTAAACGAGACCCTAAGTAGCCCCTCATTCAATGCCAAGCCAGTGGAGTCTGCGTTTTCCTACACTTTTCCTGGAACCTTCAAGGGCTTGCTTTGCACTTGAGGGGCAAAAGATTCTGTTTATAATTGATTTGTCTGTAGCAGAGGAAACACTCATGGAAACTCTACAGGAAGAGAGACTCCAGCCAAACTTGGCTCCGCTGGAAGCTGGGGGAGCAGGGGCTTTTCTGGCTTCTTGTCTGTGTTGCTCCAGAGGGGGCCTGTAGTACCACAGGGCGGCTCCTTCAGACCTTCTGACAGATTCACACAACTTTCTGATGCAAACGTGTATCAAAAACCTGCCAGAAAATTCCTAGGGAAACAGCCGGTTTCCCCTTGAATAGCCCTAATTAGGAAGACGCTGTGAGAGGCCTGGGGCCAAGGAAGAAGTGAGAATCACTGGGTTCTGGGGTCCACAGCTTGCAGCATCAGGTTACTCCTTCCCAGCCCAGTCTGGGGTGAGTGAGGGACAGCTGAACAACCCCATGGTGCTTGGTCTTCAGGGAAACCCTCCACCTACTCCTTCCTGGCCTTCGGGATGCCTCCTGGGGAGCTATTCTAAGGGCCTCAGACATACTCCTTCTTTGGACTAACTCAGAGCCTCATGTTTATCAGCCCTTTCAAGTTCCTTGACTATTTACATAGCACGTCTCTGTCTCGAGATGTCAACAGTGCAACATCAATCCAATATTTACTTCCAAACATAAATAAGTCTCCACCGAGTGTCTCTGGCACATGGTTTCAATTGAGACAGTGCAAAGGGGGTGTGTGTGTGTGTGTGCCTGTGCATTTTCTTTCTCTGCAGGAGAAGCAAGGAAGGGCTCTCCTAGTCCAGCTGGAGGGAAGGTGATAACCCCCCAATGACTTCCGGAGGGGCTGCCAAACCTACACAGCCTCTGAGCCTTTTCACAGATTTCTTTTTCTAAGTGCTTCTGCTTGAAGTTTGCAGCAATGGTCTCAAGTGAAAACCAGGCACCCAAAGCCAGCTCCAGAGCAGCAGGCTCTGAGAACAGGTTCGGCTGACGGAGGGTTCGAGTTGGTCTTTCTGAAGAGGGTGGCAAACCCGCTGCACGGCCCAGCTCTACAACACCTGAGAGCAGACAAAGCTGGCAGGTCCTGGGCCTTTTGGGAAGAGGCTGGCCATGGTTCTGACCAGGCAATGGCACTGCCCTTTGCTCCAGGGCATCTCATTGGCAAAAGGGGCCAAGAGGAGGGAGGGGAACGGTTCCTGGGTTGGAAGCAGTAGAGAAGGATGCAGTTTTCTCCTTCACTGAGTGGTGGCCTGTTTGTTTTGGCGAATTGTACAAGGGAGCAGGCAGAAGAGGAGAGAGAAGACTGGGGCCCTCAATGAGGCTTTTCCTCTTGAAGTAAAAACATCCCAGCATCTCTACTCTCTCACCACTTGACTCAAAGGCTGGCTTGATGAACTGAAGGCACTCCTTAAAGGTGCAAGTCCCATATACCATCTGAACAACAATGAAACTTCCTCCTATAAACAGGCCTTTATGACTGTCTTGAAGAGGCCCCAGGGCCAGGCCATTTCAAAACCAATCGGGAGCCAAAGGAAAGGAGAGGGGACTCATTTGAATTTTTCTCCCCTAAAAGAGTTTCCTATTTCAAAGTTTTCTTCCTGCATGGTGGTTTGGCAGGCTACTGTAATCCTCGCACAGAAAGTTTAAATTATGGCTCCCAATGTCTGCTAACAGCCTGGCTCTGGGAAAGCTGATTAGGATCCATTTCAGAATTTGAAGAAGGATCTGGTTAGCTGGGGGCCCCTTGTTGTGGATTTTGTGTCAGAGCCAGGATCTGCCGCTGCCGAGCAGGACAGAGTGCCTGACATGCCAGCGGCCAGCCTTCCAGAAGGCCCAGAGGCAGAGAAGGGGGCGAGCACGAGGCAGGGAGCCTGGAGTTCGGCTCTGGAGAAGGCATTTGCTGACCCTAGAAGGGGCTTCTGTTTCAGACAAACAGGCAATGATGGGTATGTTGGTGGCACCATGGTGACCTGTAGGCGGAGCCAGGAGCTGGTGGCACAGGCTCTTTACCTGGCCCAGTGCTGCTCATGCTGGGCTCGGTCACCATCTCTGGTCACTTAACTGCTTTTCCCAGACTCTTCAAGATAGAGAGAGGGCTCTGTTACTTATTACCTCTGTCATTTCATCCTGAGCTGGCTACCTAGCAGGGATCCAATACTGTTTGCTGAGTGAAGGCACTGGCCAGCTCGCAAGTATAGAGCATGCCGACCTGTAGGCCTGTGTGGCATAAAAAGTCCATCCACACTGGGCCAGCTGCCTTGTACACTTCCAGTACCAAGTCACCATCCGCGTACATTTTGGGGAACAATATTTGGGGCTCATGAACTCAAGGCACTGGCAAGCAACCATATGCAGCAGTGTCAGGAGCTACAGCAAAGGGAACTTTAAGAGATGTCACTCGAGAAAGGGAAGAGGACTTGAATATTGCTCATTTGCCTTTAAAGGTCCCAGTGAAGTGTTTCCTGGTTCACAGTGACAACTAGGTGACTCTCCCCTTGAGAGGACTGGAGGGAATGATATGTGAAATATGGTAATAAGCCAGAATCATTTAGCCCTCCCATCTAACCCAAATATTAGGTCCATTAGTCAACAGATTTCTGGATGGTCAATGTAATATTAGATCTCTATACACAATGAATTTTTCTTAGGTTATAGACATAGAAATCCAAGTTGACAAGAGATCTGTAGTTCACTCAAAGAGAGAGAGAATAGACTTCTTGTTGCCAAGGGGAGGGGGGGATGGGGGAGGGACGGACTGAGAGTTTGGGATTAGTAGATGTAAACTATTATACAGAGGATGGATAAACAACAAGGTCCTACTGTATATCACAGGGAACTATACTCAAGATCCTGTGATAAACCATAATGGAAAAGAATATGAAAAAGTATATGTATACATAAATAAATGAATCACTTTACTGTATGGCAGAAATGCAAATTGTAAGTCACTGTAAATAACTGTAAACATTGTAAATTAGCTGCACTACAAGAAAATAAATTTTAAAAAAGAGGTCTGTAGTTGAAGTTTTAGGAATATATTTCAGTTTCAGTTCAGTCGCTCAGTCGTGTCCGACTCTTTGCAACCCCATGAACTGCAGCAATCCAGGTCTCCCTGTCCATCACCAACTCTCGGAGTCCACCCAAATCCATGTCCATTGTGTTGGTGATGCCATCCAACCATTTCATGCTCTGTCGTCCCCTTCTCCTCTGGCCCTCAATCTTTCCCAGCATCAGGGTCTTTTCAAATGAGTCAGCTCTCCACATCAGTTGGCCAAAGTATTGGAGTTTCAGCTTCAACATCAGTCCCTCCAAAGAACACCCAGGACTGATCTCCTTTAGGATGGACTGGTTGGATCTCCTTGCAGTCCAAGGGACTCTCAAGAGTCTTCTCCAACACCTCAGTTCAAAAGCATCAATTCTTTGGTGCTCAGCTTTCTTCACAGTCCAACTCTCACATACATACATGACCACTGGAAAAACCATAGCCTTGACTAGATGGACCTTTGTTGGCAAAGTAATGTCTCTGCCTTTGAATATGCTGTCTAGGTTGGTCATAATTTTCCTTCCAAGGAGTAAGTATCTTTTAATTTCATGGCTCCAATCACCATCTGCAGTGATTTTGGAGCCCAGAAAAATAAAGTCAGCCACTGTGTCCACTGTTTCCCCATCTATTTGCCATGAAGTGATGGGACCAGATGCCATGATCTTTGTTTTCTGAATGCTGAGCTTTAAGCCAACTTTTTCACTCTTCTCTTTCACTTTCATCAAGAGGCTCTTTTGTTCTTCTTCATTTTCTGCCATAAGGGTGGTGTCATCTGCATATCTGAGGTTATTGATATTTCTCCCAGCAATCTTAATTCCAGCTTGTGATTCCTCCAGCCCAGCGTTTCTCATGATGTACTCTGCATAGAAGTTAAATAAGCAGGGTGACAATATACAGCCTTGACATACTCCTTTCCCTATTTGGAACCAGTCTGTTGTTCCATGTCCAGTTCTAACTGTTGCTTCCTGACCTGTATACAGGTTTCTCAAAAGGCAGGTCAGGTGGTCTGGTATTCCCATCTTTTTCAGAATTTTCCATAGCTTATTGTGATCCACACAGTCAAAGGCTTTGGCATAGTCAATAAAGCAGAAATAGATGTTTTTCTGGAACTCTCTTGCTTTTTCCATGATCCAGCGAATCATCTCTGGTTCCTCTGCCTTTTCTAAAACCAGCTTGAACATCAGGAAGTTCACGGTTCACATATTGCTGAAGCCTGGCTTGGAGAATTTTGAGCATTACTTTACTAGCGTGTGAGATGAGTGCAATTATGTGGTAGTTCGAGCATTCTTTGGCACTGCCTTTCTTTGGGACTAGAAAGAAAATTGACCTTTTCCAGTCCTGTGGACACTGCTGAGTTTTCCAAATCTGCTGGCATATTGAGTGCAGCACTTTCACAGCATCATCTTTTAGGATTTGAAATAGCTCAACTGGAATTCCATCACCTCTACTAGCTTTGTTCGTAGAGATGCTTCCTAAGGCCCACTTGACTTCACATTCCCAGATGTCTGGCTCTAGGTCAGTGATCACACCTCTGTGATTATCTGGGTTGTGAAGATCTTTTTTTTACAGTTCTTCTGTGTATTCTTGCCACCTCTTCTTAATATCTTCTGCTTCTGTTAGGTCCATACCATTTCTGTCCTTTATCGAGCCCATCTTTGCATGAAATGTTCCTTTGGTATCTCTAATTTTCTTGAAGAGATCTCTAGTCTTTCCCATTCTGTTGTTTTCCTCTATTTCTTTGCATTGATCGCCGAGGAAGGCTTTCTTATCTCTCCTTGCTCTTCTTGGGAACTCTGCATTCAAATGCGTATATCTTTCCTTTTCTCCTTCGCTTTTTGCTTCTCTTCTTTTCACAGCTATTTGTAAGGCCTCCCCAGACAGCCATTTTGCTTTTTTGCATTTCTTTTTCTTGGCGGTGGTCTTGCTCCCTGTTTCCTAAACAATGTCACGAACCTCCGTCCATAGTTCATCCAGCACTCTATCTATCAGATCTAGGCCCTTAAATCTATTTCTCACTTCCACTGTATAATCATAAGGGATTTGATTTAGGTCATACCTGAATGGTCTAGTGGTTTTCCCTACTTTCTTCAATTTAAGTCTGAATTTGGCAATAAGGAGTTCATGATCTGAGCCATAGTCCGCTCCTGGTCTTGTTTTTGCTGACTGTATAGAGCTTCTCCATCTTTGGCTGCAAAGGATATAATCAATCTGATTTCGGTGTTGGTCATCTGGTGATGTCCATGTGTAGAGTCTTCTCTTGTGTTGCTGAAAGAGGGTGTTTGCTATGACCAGTGCTTTCTCTTGGCAGAACTCTGTTAGCCTTTGCCCTGCTTCATTATATAGGTCTTCACAATAATCCTACATTTCATTTGCCCTTGTCAGTGTCCTATAAAGTCATTACATTTAGTTAGTGCTTTAAGAGAAAAATATTTTTCTTAAAGAGCTCCTCTGCCAAGCTCCTTACTGCACTGTCACTTTGCCTAAACAGACAACCCACTCTGAATGGCAAGTGTGTTCATGAACCTTGCACCGAGCTTTACTTCTTTTTCCTTCTAAGGAGTACAATCACAGTTTTATCTATGACACCGGAAGAGAAATGAGGTTTCATCTACTTTAAAACAGCAAAACTTCCAGTTAGGTGAATTGTCCTGTGTCATAGTAAGTTTTAAAGAAAAGATTAAGGTTTTACCCACTTTTCGGAACAGCACGCATATGATAGACAAAAGATACCACTAACCCTTTGCCGCTTCCCCCCTCGGGAGGCAGGGTCTATTTCCTGTCCCTTGACTCTAGGGTGGCATGTGGCTGCTTCGACAGAGTACAGTAGGATGATGCCTTCCCAGTTCTGGGCCAGCCTTTCAGAGAACTGGCAGCTCTCACTATGCTCTCCCAGAGCAGAGCCTCCACATAAGATGTCAGCACAGTCTGCTGGAAGGGCCACATGGAGAGGCCCTGAGTCTACAAGGGGAGGGAAGGGGCCTGGCGGAGTCCAGTCGCCCAGCCATCTCTACGGTGACTGTGCTCACCCCCACCCTGTCCCCAGATCTCTCTCCTCTCTGCATGGAATATCCATCTGTCCTTCCCCGCCTGGAAAACTCAAACTGAATCCAAGGTCAGACTTGAATGATACCTCATTTGGGAAATGTCCTCTGACTATAACCAGAGGTTTCTATTAAGTGCTAAGTATTAAGTGCTAAGCATTTGGTCTAAGTTACTTCTATACCTCGAGCTGGATATTAGGGTCTCTGTTTTACAGAGGAGGAAGCTGAGGATCAGAGAGGGTAAGCAGCTCTCCCAAGGTCACACGGCTGGCAAGGGCAAGAGCCAGGGTTCCAGTTCACAGCTGTCAGCCTGCAAAGCCTGCGCCCTCATCTACCATGCTGCACTCTTCTGCTTTTTCATTCCCCTGGAGTGGGGACAGGGGAATTAATGGTGTTCTTCACAGTTTCCAGAACACTCATTACCCAGCACTCACCACCCTCAACTGCATTTACAGTCTGTATGCTCGATGGAGACGCATTCAAGGCAAGTCACAATCACTGCGGCATGCAGGCACCTAGCCCAGTGTTTGGTTCAAAGCAAGTATTCAATAAATATGAGTTGAAATCAAATACTGCTCTTGGACGGTGAGCAAAGCTGTTTGACCTACACGTCGTCACTTGCCAACTTCCTCAGAACTGTTCTAGACCCTTCCTCCCACCCCCACTTAATGGTGACCTTGTCTGGTGAAGGCCCCTTGACTGCCACCACTTCATGGCTAGTCCAAGGCAGAGAGTGCTATCTGCCTTCTTGGACCTGGGCTCTTTGAATCACACACAACTGGGTGACCTCAGGGTGCTGGCCATCCCATGACACCCTCTCCTGCAACTGCATCCTTTAAACAAACACAACAGAAACAAAGCGAAGCAGATGACAACCGGAAGGAGGTGGGAGCGTGTGCTCAGGACAGAGGGTGCTCTTAAGCAGCAGAGCAAAGTGGGGGCCAGAGGGAGGGCCTTCCCATCACAGGAGTGGGTGGGCACAACCACACACTCCCCACTCCATGTGTCTGTCTGGGCCCATGCACCCAGCCATGGAGGACAGTGTTTCCTCTCTTCTGAAATGTCCATACAGGGACTTCACTGGCAGTCTAGTGGTTAAGACTGCACTTTTATAATATAGGGGGTGCAGGTTAGATCCCTGTTGGGGAACCAAAGTCCCACATGCCACAGTTTGTGGTCAAAAAGTAACCAAATAAAAAAAAAAAAAAGAGAGTGAGAGAGAAAAGCAAGTAAAATACAAAGATATAAAAAAGATGTCTAAACTTACTTGAAATTTTTGGAATACAAATTAAAGCAACAGTGTGATATAATTTTTAAAAATGAATAAATAAAATGCTCGTACAAAGACAGAGGAAGTCTCTCTCTCTCTCTCTCTCTCTCTCTCTCTCTTTCTCTCTCTCTCACACACACACACACACACAACCAAAGCCCTTGTTGTCTTCAGATCTCAAGCACTGAGCTGGCTTTGTTCTCTACCCACAGACCAGACGCCTTGGCAGGAAGGAGTTGGAGTTGGAGAAAAGGGAGAATTAAGAATCTATCTGGCCACGCAGATTAAACAAACAACAAATGGACAGGTTTTTTTTTCAAAAAGGTAATATCCGCTCCTGGCAAACATACGGGAAAATAGGCACTTTTGATACACTGCGTGTGTAACCTTTAAAGAGGGCAATTGGCAACATGTAATAAAAGGCTTAAAATGCGTATTTGTTCTGACTCAGTAATTCTGTTTTTAAAGTTTCCTTTTAAGAACATAATAAAAGATTTGTGCAAATATTTGGCTCTAAGCATATCCACTGGTGCAGTTACAAGAAGTGTGAAGCCAGGAACCACCTGAAGCCCAACATCTGAGGATGGGGACCTGCCGACAACTGCAGCCCAAGGACAGCACTGGACACAAGTTTATAAAAACAGGGAAAGATGTTCACAACTCTGTGTTCAGAGAAAGCTAGGCTATGAAACAGTACATGGGGTGCCTTCAAAGCATGGGAACCCGAGGTAAACTTACTTTCAAGTGATATGTTCAATGTATCTTTCTTCAAGCCTGAAACACTTTTTAGGTGAAGAATCTCTGAATTTAAAGCAATCAGTCCAAATGTCAATCTGAAAAAATGTACCACAAGACACTATTTTTCCTGTTTCTAGGCTTCTTAGATACTCTGAAGTATATATATTTTCAGATTGATAATTGAATCTATTGCTTTCACTTTAGACGTCCTGCACTTGAAACATATTAGGTATTTTACCAGATAACTTAATACACTAAAATAAGTAGGTGCTACGAGAATGCCTGGTCTCTATTATGTAGAGAAAAAGGTCAAAAGGCTAAGAGCGCCTGAGTACTTGACAACTTTTTTCTTACTGATATATTTCTATGATTGATCAAGAAATACAAGTTATTTTGGAATCCCAAAGAAACTAATCATTTTAGTTTAAAGCATCCATCCAAAATCATGTAAAAGGCTGTCTCCACTTGCCTCTGAAACCCAGAACACTAGAAAAGCAGGAACTTGGTGTCAGGAAGTTCCAGTTGCAGTCCCTGTGCTCCTCTAGGAGCTGGGAACTCCGTTGAAACAAGAAGAGACAGGACCCCACTCAGCTGGCACATTACCTTCCAGTGGAAGAGGCAGACCTTCCTCAGATGATGACTCTGAAACCATTACTGATGAATACAGAGGCTCTGAAGTCAAGGACCCCAGGTCTCTGAGAGCAAAGTGCAGAGCAAAGAAACTATCCTAGACTTGAGGGTGAGAACACCCCTCTTTCTGGAGAAAGTGACAAGAAGCAAGACGTGAAGGATGAGCAGGTGCTCCCTGTTGAAGGAGGCAGGGAAAGTCTGCCACCTGGGGCACCTACAAATGAACCCCCATGGGGTTGGGAGAACTTCTGATGGAGCCACCTGGGCAGCACTCTGCACACATAGCCTATTTCCATTAGTAGAGTCCTCTGGGTGGAAATCTTTCCCATATTCCACATGGGAGAAGAACAGAGAGTGACTCTGTAGCTTCCTTTCTTATGTTTATGACAAGTAAACAAGCCAACCATCCACATCCCAGTCCCAGCTGTTACTCACCAAGCTTCTGGTTTGGAGTGAGGCTTCCACCATATTGTGTTAGGACTGGTGGCAACTCTGCTAGGGAAGCCCCAAGAAGAAGAGGGTGAAATTCTGGGGTTCCTTCTGAAGTGCGCCAGTCCTCAGGTGTGAATGACCTCATGAGGAGTCAAGATTCCATTCACTGCCTGGAGGGGACCTTGCTCCAGGAAGGAAGTTCCAACATGAAACCTCTTTCAAGGAGCTCTACCCCCTCAAGACAGGAGAGCTGGGCGTCCGGATGGAGACTCCCTGGGGACCCACGATCTCCACTCACCTTCCAGAGCAGCACGGCCAGGAGCAGGAAGATGAGGATTCCCACCAGCAAACTGATGGCAATGATCCACCCCACGACGTAGCCTCGCGGCTCCAGATTGTGCAACGCCTCGAAGACCACCTGGGAGGCAAAGCAAGAGTCAGCTGGTCCCCCCAAAGAAGCACCCACCATGCGAGGGGGTCCAACCTGGGCTTGACATTGAGGCTGAACCGGAGAGATGTGTCCAGACTGCTGTTGCTATAAAACGGACTCTGTTGAATGCTTTCCTGGTTGTATTCTGATGGGTTTTTCACTAGGATCTGAAAAGGCACTTGAAGTCTCAATTCTTGAAGGGCTTGTAAAGACAACAATCTTGATTTAAATACCACGAAGTGAATGTAAGCGTGGCAAAAAACTTTGACGAGGTACTATGTTCTTGATTCAGAAAAGACAATAACAGTCTCTGTTTTATTATGGGTTTTAAAACAAAGGACATGGGTGTGCCCTCCAGATAAGACAGGACTTCTGAGTGTTCAGCGCACTGTGTAACTTACTGTAATTACTGGATTAATGCCAGTTTCCCTAGGAGACTGTAGATCTCAAGGGCTAGGCACAGTCTGCTTTGGGTCACATGGTGATGCCTAGGACACGGAAGGCATTCACTTGAGAAGCTAAGCCCTGGTCCCCAAAGGGAGCCACAGGGTCTTCAGAACCCATGTCACAGTGAGGCAAGCTGTTCCAACTTTTATTAACCGCGGTGCTGTGCTGGCTCATTCCAGTGATGCCAATGGTGTGCCTCTCTTGCCAGCTCCACATCTAAGGACATTACGGTGGTATTCTGAAATGCTCCATCATGAGAGTATTTACACCACTGAAACTGACACACGAATCAGGGCTCCCACACCCTCCTGCCATTGTTTAACATGTATCAGCTCAACACTGACTGCATCCTTTGGCTCTGTTTTTGCCCCACTGGTCCCAGTGGAGTTTATTTTTGCATAATTCAAAGCATCCATCGTGTCCTCTGCGGCCAATCCTCCTAACACCCCACAGTCTCATTCAAGCTGCTCTTTGCTGAAGAGATGGAAATCTCCGCTCTGGGCAGCCATTGTCTCCCTTGGCAGACAGGCTGGCCTGGCCACAGGGCTTTGTCCAACCTGGTCTGTGTCCTTGGAATGTCTAGCCCCTTCTTGGAGAAGCCTACCTAAACCTTGGTCAACCCTGGAAGCCAGTTGATGTTTTGCCTGGCAGGAAGCCCAGGGGTCCTGCTCTCCTGCTCAAGCCTCAGTGGTGATGGGGCCCATGACTGAGCTGACACAGCCTAGCACCATTTATGCTCTCTATTTAGGGCCTGGCTTCCCTCTCTCTAACATTTCTTGTAGGCTCTGTGCTTTCCTTGCAATCTCTGTCTAACCCACACAATCGCTCCAGGAGGTATTAAGCACCATCCTGCTCTGGGCCATTTAGCTCAAGTGGAGTCAAGATTTGAACTCAGGTCTAGCCACCCTCGAAGGCCCAATCTAAGCTGGTCACTAGCACATCATAGAGTGTGTGGCTGATGGTGGCTCTTTAAAGACACTCTGTCAACTAAATGAATCATTCACTGTTTCTCCCTTGGTGAAAAGGAGACCAAATGCAATCCTCTTTGTCTCACTGTCTCCTTTCCTACAGACAGGATAGGAAGGGGGGGTGTGCTGGGGGAGAGGACATCCATGAGACAGATCCTGAATCCAAAATATTATCTCAAGGGAAATCAGGCAGAAGAGAAACCATTCTTTTCTATGTTGGGACAAGTCAAAGAAAACAGCCTACAGAACATAGCGGTCACTTTGGGGAATGGAAATGAGGTTTCTTTGTAGCATATACTCATTGGCTGTGTGCCCTTGGACAAGGTACTTGACCTCTCTGAGCCTCAGTTCTCTCATCTGTAAAACAGGGGTAGAACAGCCCCTCCCCAGAGAATTCAAGGGGCTAACGCACACACCACACCTGGCAGAGTCCACCCCGACACGTGCTGGGTGCTCCCATCAGTATCACTAGCAGTGCTGGCAGGAAGGTTTTTTTTTTTTTTTTTTTTTTGAGGTTGTGCATGGTTGGCACACTTCTTAATTTAAAAAAAAAATGATTTATTGAAGTCAGTATACATAGAGAACAGTGTAAGTAACCTATGTATGCAGTTGAATGCATTTTCATGAACTGAATGTGAAAGAGAGATTTTCAGATATGGGGGAACCCTGAAGAAAGAATACATGGGGGTGAGGGGAGGTGGGATAGAAATGGACTGTAAAGTCTGTCATCTTAATCCTACTCTTTTCTATCTGGTTCAGATTAGAGATTCCTGTCCTTAAAGACAGACTCATGTCTTTGAGTCACTGCCTCTAAAAAGCTGTGGATCACATCATCTCCCGTACTCAGACTCTCTCGTGGTATCAGGCACAGGGGGACGGTGAGGCACCGCAGCCAAGAGATGCGCCCTTGGGCAACCAAGGTCATCTTTCCAGTTTCCTCCTCTGTGCAATGGGGAAGCAGGATAGTCTCAGAAGGTTCCTGGTCTCTGGGCGCATAGTGAAAGGCTGCTGAACTTTTTTGTTGAACTGCCGAGACAGGCTGCGGGCTCCGTGAGGTCAGCTGTAAGCCCCGCCCCTTGGATCAGCCCTGTGGCTGCACGGAGATGCTGCCTGCTGGCGGTGTCCAAAATCCGTATCGGCAAAGCCACTCTGGAGGTCTGGTTTTGTGGATACAGAGACAGTGGAGAGAATCCACTACAGTTTAGTCTGGCAAATTCCACAAGAATGCCCTGTCACTTCCCTGGAATGTGTGCTTAATCTTTTATTATTTTTAGTGATGCCGTTCATCATCTTGGACGTGTGCTTTATGCTTTGGCAGAGCTGGTTCCTACACATCTCAACTCTAATAAACTCATTGTGGGGGAGGGTCTGAGCAGCCGGCAGTTCTAAGAAGCCACATCTTAGATAAAAGCCAAAGGAATAGCAGAATGGACCACAGAGAGAGGCAGGAAGCACTGACAGTCCAGTTGGTTGCCACCATTAATAAGCAGGACGTTCCTGCTAAAATCCTTTATTTTAATCAAAAGAAAAAGTGTTGAATTAGTCCATGGTATTTCTTAAAATGAAAGCACAGTCAATTTAAAATATTATATTTGTTTCAGGTATACAGCATGGTGATTCAGTATTTTTACAAATGATATGCCATTAAAACTTATTAAAAGATAATGTCTATAATTACTTGTGCTGCACAATATATCCGTACTGCTTATCTATTTTATACATAGTTGTTTCCTAATCTCATCCCTGGTACCTCTTTAAATATCTCTGCTCCCCATCCCCAATTATTGCTTAGGGTCAAGCCTGAGCTTCTCTCACCAGTATTATTTCAGGAGCCTTGGAGGAGCCTCTTTGCTGTTAGAGTTGCTTTCCTAAAGCACAGGTCTCATCACATCACTTCTCAGTTTATACTATAGATGGTTTCCCTTTATACTGAATATACAATTCAGAGTATGTGTTATGTGACTGTGCTCAGTCGTATCTGACTCTTTTTGACCCCATGGACTATAGCCTACCAGGCTCCTCTGTCCATGAGATTTTCCAGGCAAGATTACTGGAGTGGGTTGCCATTTCCTTCTCCAGGGGATCTTCCTGACCCAAGGATCAAACCTGTGTCTCTTGTGTTGGCAGGCAGATTCTTTTTTTTCTTCTTTAATTTAAATTTATTTATTTTACTTTGGCAACCCACTCCAGTATTCTTGCCTGAAGAATCCCATGGACGGAGGAGCCTAGTAGGCTGCAGTCCATGGGGTTGCAAAGAGTTGGCATGACTGAGTGACTTCACTTATTTTACTTAGAGGCTAATTACTTACAATATTGTATTGGTTTTGCCATACATCAACATGCATCCGCCACAGGTGTACACATGTTCCCAATCCTGAACCCCTCTCCCACCTCCCTCCCCATACCATCCCTCTGGGTCGTCCCAGTGCACCAGCCCCAAGCTTCCTGTATCCTGCATCGAACCTGGACTGGCGATCCATTTCTTATATGATATTATACATGTTTCAATTCCATTCTCCCAAATAATCCCCTACCTCCCTCTACCACAGAGTCCAAAAGACTGTTCTATACATCTGTGTCTCTTTTGCTATCTCGCATACATAGTTATCATTACCATCTTTCTAAATTCCATATATATGTGTTAGTATACTGTATTGGTGTTTTTCTTTCTGGCTTACTTCACTCTGTATAATAGGCTCCAGTTTCATCCACCTCATTAGAACTGATTCAAATGTATTCTTTTTAATGGCTGAGTAATACTCTATTGTGTATATGTACCACAGCTTTCTTATCCATTCATCTGCTGATGGACATCTAGGTTGCTTCCATGTCCTGGCTATTATAAACAGTGCTGCAATGAACACTGGGGTACACGTGTCTCTTTCAATTCTGGTTTCCTCGATGTGTATGCCCAGCAGTGGGACAACTAATCTCAAAAATATACAAGCAACTCCTGCAGCTCATCCAGAAAAATAAACGACCCAATCAAAAAATGGGCCAAAGAACTAAACAGACATTTCTCCAAAGAAGACAGATAGATGGCTAACAAACACATGAAAAGATGCTCAACATCACTCATTATCAGAGAAATGCAAATCAAAACCACAATGAGGTACCATTTCATGCCAGTCAGAATGGCTGCGATCCAAAAGTCTACAAGCAATAAATGCTGGAGAGGATGTGGAGAAAAGGGAACCCTCTTACACTGTTGGTGGGAATGCAAACTAGTAAAGCCACTATGGAGAACAGTGTGGAGATTCCTTAAAAAGGCAGGCAGATTCTTTACCACTGAGCTACCTGGGAAGCTCCCACTAGGGAGTTAGTCAGACCTGTTAAAAGAGTGCTTTTCTCAAATTTTAATTGTGTAAGAATCACATGAGGAATCTACTTAAAATGCAGATTCTGAACGAATGGGTCTGGATTGGGGCCTGAGAATCCACATTTTGGTTATACTCACTGGTGATACTAATGAACCACATTTTGAGTAGAAAGGGGATAGAGAATACTCCAGGATGCTGTAGAAAGGACATGAAATCATCTTTTGCCTGACTCCCAAGTCTTACATGATAATAAATGGGAAAAATGATACATGCTATAAAGTTATATGAAAAAATCATTATCAATTTAACATACATAAAACTTAAGCTTTGCAGAAAAAGTAGGAAGTTTTTAAAGTAAATAGGTGTTTTTTAATACCATGGTTATTTTTTCCTTTTTCTTACTTTAACTATTTTTTAAGAGTTTCAGCATCTGGAAGCCAAGTTAAAAAAAAAAAAATTAAAAGGAGAGGCTCTGCTCCAACATCTTCTGTTCCAAGAAGACTGACTTACTCTGCTTTTCTCAGCAGGATTAATCATTCTCTGAGCTTTTGGAAACAACAATTGTCAACCTTTCTTAACAGAGAAAACCTGCGATAGCACCCCAATTTGTAAAACAGAAAAAACGTGGAGATTTTCTGTATCTAAAGAAGGTGGGCAGTTAAGAGTCCTGCCTGATCAGCCTCCCTTCCCAAGCCAGTCCCTTTTACCCTAGCCCCTGAACCAACTTAAGGGAACCCACCCTCCACAAGGGTTAGTTTTGAAACCACTGTGGAGCACTTCATCATCCTAGTTCTAAGTCTCCTCACTCTGTAACGTAATGATGTATCTTCCTTTCTATGGACTCCAGTAAACTGAATTCTTACAGAACAAGGATTTGAATGCATGTTCTCCTGTCACCTAGCCCAAGGTAGTGATCCATTATGTGATTCATGAATGTGCAAACTAATAAATTCAATGTCCTTTCTGCCATAACATTAGATGAAGTATGACTATGATTCACTCTGCAACAAAAGAGAGGGAAAGATTTGAAGCTGGAGTTTCTGAGTGTGTTTTTCTTTTTTCTACTTCAAGAATAAATCGGCAAATGTCATTTTTTTTTGAGAATCCTGGCCATCCATCCATCCCATCCATCCATTTGTCTGTCTGTCCATCCATTCAACAATGTCCTATATATATATAAAGTATATATAGGACCTAGTATGTACCAGGCACTGTGGGGATCCTCAGATCAATAAAACAGGCAGTCTTTGCCCTCATGGAACTTCCAGCTTACAGAGAATACTTGCCAGTTTAGACACATAAATGCAAAATTATAATTTAGAAACTGCCCCCAAGGAGAGGTTCATGGTTAGAAAAGACTCTAAGATAAGCATGGCAGTCAGTAAGAAATTTCTGAGGGACTGCCTGAGCTGAGAGTTAAAGGATAAGCAGAAGTTAGCTAGGCAAAGAGGGATAGGAACAACATTCCAAAAAGGAACAGCATGTGAAAAACCTCTATGGCAGGAGACAGCTTAGCAGGGGTGAGAAACTGCCAGCAGACAGCACAGTTGGAGCGAATGGAAGGAGTAAAGCCAAGGGAAGATGATCAAGATGAAGCTGGAGCGACAAGGAAGGGCTGGAGACTGTGTTAAGAATTATATGCTTTACATTAAAGAAGCATGTGACTTCCATCTGAAAACTGGCCCCATATAGCTTCTCGATGGCTGCACTAAATCAAGCCAAACCTGCAGTTATTTTGATCATAATTTCTAATTCCTAAATAACTTGGTTTAATAGGTTATTTTTCTTTTCATAAAACACTGAAATTCAAGCTTCTGATTCTCTTTTATTCACTTATATAATTGCTCCAAAAAGCAATATAGAGCCTCTTTTGTCTTCCTGAGGCATGGCTTTGAGAATTCCTTATAAATAACCCTTAAGAATCATCAGATTCATTCATAAAACTATCTGAGAAAATTGTTAATAAGTATAGGAGGAGTAAGGGATGCTTTAAATACTGCATTACAGATACTGTGGAATTAAACCTAAAAAACCAGAGAGAATTATATGCTTTATCTTAAGAAGCATAGGAAGCCAATGAAAGTTTTTAACTAGGGAGTGACATAGTTTGCATTTTGCAAAGAGCACTGTGGCTGCAAAATGAGTATAGGTTAGCAAGGAGAACTTTGTGTGGGGGTTCAAGGAACAGGCCCAGTACGAAGGCTGTAGAGGAAGTGGTATCGCCAGGGGAGATCCACACTCCCAACGTAACAGGAAGGAATGAGAAAGGAGGAAAAAGACTGAGGCTGAGGGGGAGCCTGCAGGTTTCAGAGGGTGGAGGGAAGGCAGCTGAGAGACGGGGCAGCAGAAGTTCTGATTCGCAAAGGGATAAATGATCGCACCGGAGAAGGCGATGGCACCCCACTTCAGTACTCTTGCCTGGAAAACCCCATGGACGGAGGAGCCTGGTAGGCTGCAGTCCATGGGGTCGCTAAGAGTGGGACACGACTGAACGACTTCACTTTCACTTTTCACGCATTGGAGAAGGAAATGGCAACCCACTCCAGTGTTCTTGCCTGGAGAATCCCAGGGACAGGGGAGCCTGGTGGGCTGCTGTCTTTGGGGTCGCACAGAGTCGGACACGACTGAAGTGACTTAGCAGCAGCAGCAGCAGCAGCAGCAAATGATCGCACAGTAGCAGACTGAGGCTGGGGGGCTTGTGTGTCAGGCGTTAACCAATAAAACATAAGAGAAGTGAGGAGCCTGAGGATCTGTCTGGCTCAACAGATTCCTAGAGGAGGACAGCCATGGGGCGGGGGCAATGACAGGCCCACAGGCTGGGCATCCTGCCTACTGCTATAAACTTGAACGCACCTGAGGCTAGCAAGCTGGCATCAGGGAACCAACTTTCAGTCTGGGGCAGCTGGCAAGCCCAAACCACAGCACTGATTCACTTGCAGGTTTCTGGAAACTTTTATGTTCTGACCACTGTAAATACGCTTAATGTCATAGCTGGAAATGCTCAAGTCTCCAAAAGGCCTGAGAACATGACCAAAATAGAGTACAGCTGGCCCAGGCCTGGCTGGACAGGGGGTTTCTAAGGCTGAGGGGACAGCTCAGCATCAGCAACACCCGAGGGGAGACTCAGCTCCAGGCCCCTCTGGCTGAAGGTCAATTACAAGGGCAAGATGCTTTCCATAATCAACATCACACACAGGTCTCACAGAGGGAAGGAATGTATGTAAAACAAAAAGTGGGGAAAGAAGAACATCTGGAACAAGGAAATGCCATTTTCACCTGCTTCTAATTACATCTAACAGTGGGGGAGGGGGCAGGGAGAAAGGGCTGTGGGAGCTGGAGGAAATGTTCTTAGCGGAACCACATCTTAAATCGCTCTCAGAACAGAGCCTTCAGAAAGCAGCCCAGCTCAAGGGATTCTGAAGACTCAGGCTTATGGAGATGACATCAATGAACAGAAAATAAATTGCATTTGGCAAGCTGGTTGTTGCAAGCTGTGATAAACAAAGATGTCAAACTTGCCCGTGGCTGCGGAGTTTCAGGAATTCCTTGCTCTGTTAGAATTTGCAGAGAGATGAGCTAGACTGGTGCTAATTCCTTAGTTGTTAAGAATGGGTCATATTTGTTGAGAAATTACTGTGTGCCAGACATAGTGGTGAGAGGTTTTATATCTATTACTCCTGAGAAACCTCATGAGCCCTCTTTAAAGGGCGGGGCAGGGGGGCGGGGTGGAGGGGGAACACAGCTCCTTTGCCGTAGGCTAAGGAGGGCCCTCGATGAGTGCTAATTCTCCTGATGAGTAGCTGTGCATCTGGTTAGGGACCAGGCCACAACAGGAAGAGTTCCAGAATCAACAGACCACTAAGTTAGAACATGATGTGCTTCTGAGGTCACTGGAGCCAAGGGTCTCTCCTAAGACGACGGGCCAGCTGTTCACCACCCATGGCTGTGTTTCCTACCAATCTGCCAGGAGTGGTGCTCCACTGTGTGTGGGCCAGACGACAGGACAGCTCGGGCCTCGGGAGCAGAGGATGAAAGGAGCCTTGGGCTTGCAAACAGTCGGCCTTATGCCAGACCTGGCTCTTTCACTGATAAGCTTCGGCGTCTCAGGCTGTCATCTGGGGGCCTCAGTTTCCTCATCAGAGAGTAGATGCAATAATATTTCGCTCACAGGGCGACGTGAGTGTGTCAGGCGATAATCACATCAAATGCCAGCACATCACAAGAACTGAGCATAAATGAACGAAAATGAAATCATTAAGCAAAATGGGGCACAGAAAGGCAAGCCGCGCCGAGCCCCCAGGGTCTGGGTGGAGACCAGTGCCACCTGTGCTCACATCTCTCAGGTCCCTCGATCCGTTCCCTACACCCAATCATGCATTCACCTCTAGCGACTGCATTCCCTCAGGGCATGGGGAGAGGGGGAGGATCTTGGTGCTCAGTGTCTCCTGGGCAGCCTCTGTCCAGTGGCTGACATACAACAGGAGGGAGAAAGCCTAGCTCCCTTGCTTCAGAGTAAGAGAACTCTGAAGTAGTACTTGAGCTCCAGAGCTCTGCTGAGCCTGAGGCCCCTGGAATCCCACTTTTGTTTCCCTCGTTCTCTTTCCCTATCCTGTCTCCTCACTTCTTTCCCCATCTCACCAGGAACACTTCCTTTAAAAAAAATCTTGTACCCACATCCTCATCTGAGGGTCTGCTTCTTGAAACTCTATCCTAAGACACCATCTGACTCCACCTGCAGGCTGACCTTCCCCCGTCCACTTAGAAAATGCCTTCCCTATTTGTTCAGGGGTCACTCCTTCCATGCAGCTTGTCCTAACCTCTTCAACTGAGGCTTTCCCAACACAAAACCACACTGTGGTGTGTGTATGTATGTGTGTGTGCTCAAGCATGTGCGTCTGCACACATGTGTGTACAGTGTTTACCTGTTTGTGCTATGGAAGTCTTGAGGCTAATTTTTTTTTTTCTCATTCATGTTTATTGGAGGTCCAGTTCGTGTCTAGTTAAAGAATCTGAAGGATGGGATAGCAGCCTTGCCCTAAAATACAGACTTCCATAGCAGTGGTTTCCTAGCTCCATAGAGCCCAGGGGTTTGATGAGGACATGCAGAGGCCCCTCAGAGAAAAGAGATACAAATGGGATGAGTTACAGGCACCCCACCTCTGACTCAACCAAAGCACATTTCAAGTTAGAAATGGGTTCTGTTGCTTGCAGAAATGATAATGATAAGCATGACGACAGCTGGAAACCACCGGTTGAGAGTAAACTGACCGTGACTCTTGGGGTTTTGAGGAGGGAGAAGCTATTCTTCATTTGGTTCCTCCCATCCTTGACCATCTCTTTATGCAGTAGGCGTGTGTGTTTAGTCTCTCAGTCGTGTCTGACTCTTTGCAACCCCTTGGACTGTAGCCCATCAGGCTCCTCTGTCCATGGGATTTTTCAGGCAAGAATACTGCTGCTGCTGCTGCTAAGTCGCTTCAGTTGTGTCTGACTCTGTGCAACCCCATGGACTGCAGCCTACCAGGCTACTCCGTCCATGGGATTCTCCAGGCAAGAACACTGGAGTGAGTTGCCATTTCCTTCTCCCATGCACGAAAGTGAAAGTGAAGTCACTCAGTCGTGTCCAACTCTTAGCGACCCCATGGACTGCAGCCCACCAGGCTCCTCCGTCCATGGGATTTTCCGGGCAACAGTACTGGAGTGGGGTGCCATTGCCTTCTCCCAAGAATACTGCAGTGGGTTGCAATTTTCCTCCTCTAGTGGATCTTCCTGACCTAGGGATTGAACCCATGTCTCCTGCATTGCAGGTGGATTCTTTACTGGCTTCCCCATCAGGGAAGCCTTAGGCAACGGGAGCCACTATTAACTGACTGCCCATGTGGATGTACCAGGCGAGGGGCTTTGCATCAAGATGTCATTTGATCCCTCCAAACCCCTTAGGTCCAGTACTCTTGCCTGGAAAATCCCATGGACAGAGGAGCCTGGTAGGCTGAAGTCCATGGGGTCGCTAAGAGTCGGACACGACTGAGCAACTTCACTTTCACTTTTCACTTGCATGCACTGGAGAAGGAAATGGCAACCCACTCCAGTGTTCTTGCCTGGAGAATCCCAGGGACGGGGGAGCCTGGTGTGCTGCCATCTATGGGGTCGCACAGAGTCGGACACGACTGAAGTGACTTAGCAGCAGCAGCAGCAACCTCTTAGGACAGATACTCTACATGTGACTGGCACAGATTGCTAGACCTCTACCGATATAAATCTACCTGTCCAGTTCTATCTCCTTGGCCACCATCATTTCTAGCAAGTGATGATCACAACTTTCCTGTAGCCCCCTACAATCTACTGTCCACACAGTAGCCTGTGATTTTTAAAAAATATACATTGGATCATGCCATTCCCTGCTCAAAACAAATGCCTGCAACAGTTTCCCTTTATAACTGCCCCCTGGAGTTGTATGGTATGACCCTGCCTGTGTCTCCCGTCATGAATGTCTCCCTGTGTCTCTGTTATGGATGTCTTCACCACCCACCAGGTGCTGTGCCCTGCTGTTGCAGCCTTGAGCACGCCAAGCTGTTTGGGTCTTCACACAGCTCTCCCTCCTCTCTGGGACACTCTTCCCTGTGCTTGGCAAGCTAATTCCTCCTCACTCTCTAGATTTCCGCTTCTTTGGAGAAACATTCTTTAGATTTCCCTCAATCTAGAGCAGGTTACTCCCATGGAACTCGCCTCAGTTTGAAAACAAACAAACAAACACGCTGTTTTCTTCTCTTTTTACTGTCTGTTGCCCCCTCGTTAGCTCTGGGAGGGCCTGGACCGTGGCTGTTTGGTTCCCCATTGCATCCCCAGTGCCTCGTACATCGCCTGGCCCATAGCAAGCCCCCAGTACAGTATTCATCAAGTGAAACTTCAAATAGTGACAAACAGCAAACAACACTGGGGTTTTTCTAAGTTCCTTATGATTAGAGCTTAATTCTCACATGGGGTGGTGGGTGAAGGGAGAGACTGCCTACCATCTTCTGATGATGACAGAGAATGGAGGTGTCTCTCTTCTTCCTCCTACTTCTTGATGTAACAAGGAGAACTCTCTCGCTGGGTATAATGTAATTTAAACTATACTTTGGCATGTAAATAGTAAAGTACAAGCACAGTCTATTTGGTGACAGAAAACTGTCAGCTTGGTTCAAGATGCAGTGAACAACAAAGGAACTACAGGCGGAGCCTTCTGGAGCATCTCGTCTACCCCTCAGCTGACGCCTCTGGTTGAGATGTGCTGGTGTGCATTTGGCTTGGTGGGGGTAGTGGCAGGAAGCACAGTGGAGGGGAGATCTCCAGGGAGAAGAAACTAGCTTTCCCATGTTATAGATGTGAAAAGAGAGGCTCACAGAGCTCACCTGAAGCCTGCAGTCACACCACTGGGCCGTGAGGGGGACGGGATTTGAGGGCAGGCTCTTCTAATTCCAAAGGGGGAAATGCAGTGTTTCCTGTTCACAAAGAAAAGCCCAAACTAGAAGGACTGACTTCCCAGAAGGGTCAAGACTGGGAAATGAACTTGACCAGATTCAGAGAAAATGAAGCTGGAACTTGCTGGCCTGATCAGTTTGTTCATGAGAGGCAGGTTTATTCAGAAATGAAAGCAAGGCTGGAGCCAGGAGGCTCCGTTCTAGAGTCTGGTTGAGACTGAGCAGGGAAAGCCCCCACTGGGGTGAGGAGAGCCGGGTCCAGTCAGGAGGCGCTGGCTGGGCCCCAAGGGAACCTGGCAATTTTAACAGAGAGACTTTAAAACCAGTCAGTGTCCGTTCCAGGGTGGACACTTGTACTTGTCAAGGACCTTTTATCCAAGATGGCCCAGTGCCCTCTTGTATGACTGAGTGGCTGCAGAGCAGAGAAAGGAGCATCTGGATGGGAATCAAAAGTTCCGGACCCTATCCTTGGCTCAGCGATGTGAGATCCAGGGCAAGTCGCCTCTTTTTCCTAAGCATCATAGGCTCTTTGTTCACTTGAGGAAAAAGTTTTGTGGTTCTAACTCAGGGAGGGCACAGTGGAGTCTCTGGGGACTTGTAAAAATTATGACCTGTCTCCCCACCTGTAGGGTAAGGGATGGTGATGTCAGAGGACTGTGGGAGGGAGGTGACCAGCTCTTTGGACATTTGGTTCCCGTGGCAGCAGGAGAAGGCCCCAGAAATTTGTCCTATTGAATCAGAAGTAGCTCATTCAAGCACGTTAATTCTTAAAGCCCAAAGCACAAACACTCCTCAACCGCCTATGGACAAAAATTTGCATGTTCTCTTATCAATGGAGCTGACAAAATGGTCTAAATGACTGAACAGAGACTAGCTCAGAAGAGAGTCCTCAATGAGCCAGGGATTAGATGGCCCCATGTTGCCTGGAGTGTTAGAGAAGCACGTGGGAGGGGATGCTCCTCACTTTTTAGCATCCTTCCAGTGCTGGGGAATCCTCCTATGGGTGAGTCTCAGGGTGAGGGGGAGGCTGTACTACAATAGCCAAAAATGCCAGCCACTTGCTCTTCCTGGGGTGCCTGGTTCTCCAGGGACAGGGGCCTAACCAGCTAGGGAGAGGCTCCCACATGACTCTAGAGCACGAGGCTGAGAGAAGCCAGGGAAGTAGTGCCCAGGGTACCATGCCAGGCTCTCCCTGGGGCCTGCCCCAACCTGTGGTCCTGGCCCTGCAGGTTTCTCACATCCCCAGTCAGGCTCTCCCACCTTGCTGGCGATTCTGAGAGCTACCCGATACCATTCTAATCCATTCTGCTTCTGCTAAAAGGAGACAGAATCAGTCTCTCCTGCTGGCACCTAGAATCTCAACCTGGTGCCCACTCCACATGGCAATGACTTATTTATCCATTTGTGGATTTCCATGATCATCACATATGTTGCTATTTCAAAGTATCGACAAAATAGATTTGCTCTGTAACTCACACAAGCCTCCCATATGGCCAAAGAAGGGTGTCTGGGATGGCAGCTCTCAGTAGCACAGCTGGTGTGCTGTAGATTCTTGGTTTGCCCCCAGGGAGTTTCTAGCCTCAGCTGTTGGCAGCTCTCCCAGAAAAGTAGAAAGGGTTGGGTTGGACATAATAGGAAATTCAGTGTATTATATTGGCACCGTCAGCACTGAACATGGTCACTCAGACCTCATCCAGAATTCTCAGGTTTGAGTCTGTACAAAGCCAGGTAAGCTGGTGTGGTTGGTCTTGACACATGGCTAACACTCCGCCCAGGAAGGGCACCTCAAATGTATTATTAATAAAAAAGGAAAATGCCTCAAACATCCAGGACGTATTTCTAGCTATTCACCCGTACGATCTGTAAAGCACTCCCCATACCATGGAATGAAAATAAAAGACACAATGAGTCCCAAGAAAATTATCTGTATTCCCTGTCAGTTGAATTTATCACCATGTACACTTTATGTGGTTAAAAACCGATTGCTTTCCTTTTCTCACCCACACCCTGCTCGCTACCAGCTGCAAATACACTTCCTGTTCATTCCAAGGCCATACAAATATGGTGCCTGATCTCAAATCTTGTGAAATTTTGCCCGATTTAAATTTGGTGGCTAGCCTCTATGGAAAGTTCCCTTCCGATCGATGATTGACAGAGTGCCAGGCATTCAGAAGAATCACGCAGGGAGGAACATGTTTGTTCTAAAAAGGCAATCCTTTCTACTCAGAAAGGATTTATTTTTTCCTGCCAGGAAAGTTGAGAACAGATTGTAGTACTTCATCTTGGCTCATGTATTGAAAGGCAAAGTCATGGAAAGGAGAAAGATGGGGGCACTGTGGAATTCTGAAGGGTGTTCCTTTTTTCTTGGGAGTACGAGAAAAAATTCAGTTGAAAATGAGATCTCCTTCCAAAGAACTCTTGATAATGAAAATATCACCACAGTGCTCAAAATGGAAGAGTAGTTAATGGAAGCAGTATTTTGGGGGCGCACAGATGACTCAGAATCCAACAATGGGATGTCAGGCAATGTCTTTCTGGATCCCACAGCTCTATGTTTTAATCAAAGGCAATGCGCCCGTGATAGTTTTTTCATTTACCCAGGGGATTCCACCTGTAGGAACCCTGTTAATTACTTCCGTTAGCTCTTAATTGGGAACAGTGTGGTCTACCAGAACATTCCAAACCTCTCCTATTGGCCACGTATCTCATCCTATAAGCTTTTTAACTGGAGCTGTGACAATGCGCAGTGACTCTGCATTCTTTTTCACTCCCCAGGTGAAGGTCTGGACTGGCAGTTAAATGCCCAAATGGCAGGGAGGAAAAGACAAAAGCCAACTCCAGATATTTTGATCTCCAGAAACAGTGAGTCTAGGAGTGAAGGACTTCAGCATCATTCCACTACATCCCATTCATTTCCTGTTATTTAAAATGACCAGGTGGACAATTTCTCGATGTGAGTCAAGGAATTTAAATCTGCCTCTGACAGTTCTACCCTGAACTGGGCATGGAATACCCACGCTTTGGGGTAGCTTTAACGTCCTCACAGATTCTTATTTCTTCTGTGCCAGCTGATGCTCTTGTCTTCTGCTCAGGACTGAGGGTTCATGGAGGTCTCAGGGATTTATTTTCTATATGTACCCTTCCTAGCCACCGTTTTATAAGAGTCTCTTTGCTGTGATCCCCATCCTAACATTTAGACATGTGGTGTCTCCCTTGTTACTAGAAAATAAATTAACATGTTTTTCTTTGCAAGCAAATAATCTTTGTGAATTTTTCACTTCTGTAAATTTGTCACAGCAATATTGACTCTTTCAAGAGAGGGTAAAGTCTTCCTGGAGAGAAGTAAATTCCAGGAAAAGGAGATGCAAAAAGCTAGCATCACCACATAGCTTATTGGCAAAATCAGTTCAGAGGCTGCTGTTTTCCCTTTCTATGTCCCTAAGACCTGAGTCTGGGTGTCAAAGGATGCACCTCCCCTCCCACCCCTGAAAATAATAATGCAGCAAAAGTCCAAGGCCACCCCTTTCCCTCCCCTATCTGAATTCCCAGCTGTGACAACTCCCGTCTTGAGGCTGCTTGCCAGCTACACTTCATAGAGGATATGGGGGCTAGGTAGAGAATGTTACTCAACCAACTCGTGTTTAAACACTGTTTATCCATGGAGCAATGGGATTGGGAAGGCAGATGAGGTTTCAGGAAAAGGTGTGAGAAAGATAAAAAATAGTCTTGGTTCTAGAATGGAAATGCAACAAGCGCTGTCAAGGGTACTTCCAGACAATTTCTCTTTTGGCTAGTCATGGCCAGGAGCTTTCACATAACAGCATCCTGGAGAAAAAGGCTATCACAATAAGAGCAGACCGCAGTTCCCCTTGCGGGGCCTGGAAGCCAAGGCAGGCAAGGTCATGGGTCTACCACAAAGCTGACATCTTGGCTTAGAGGCTGTCATTATCCTCAAATTCTAGCATTAAGTCTCCCAAGTCACCCAGATTCCTTCACTCTTGGAAGAGCGCTGTGTGTGGTGGTGGGGGGCCGAAGGGGGGCGTTGTACTCACCGTCATCTCCTCCGGGTTCCCACTGGCTACCTCCACCACTCTCAGGGAAGGGTCCACCTTCACCTTGGCGTGGGTCATGAACTGGATGACAGATGAACTGTCCTGAGGATGAAAAAGTGTAACTTGCTGTAAGACTTTTCAGTCACAGTGACAGGGCCCTGAGATCCTAGGTGGAACTGAAATTCTAAGATTCCATGTAGATCAGACAGAAATTTCTATCACTGAATGAAGCAGAGATTTCCAGTCTCTCTCCTGAAGATTCTTTCATATCATAGTGGATGCTGAAAAGCTCTGGAGTTTTGCTGAGTCAACACATGCAGGCTTGTGTGCTGTGGTTTCCAAGCAGCAGGAGCCAGATATTTGGATCTTGGTATTGACATATTCCCCAAAGAGTAGAGAATAAATAAAACTGTTGAATTGTGTACGATAAATCTAGGTCTGGCCTTCCACAGAAGGCATCTGATTTACATTTCCCAAGCATCTTCCTGCCTTGACCACAACCCTCAAACTCTCCACATGAGTTCCTTTTAATTCCTTCTTTGCTCTTAAATGAAGCTTTTGCGGTGGGGGGTGGGGTGGGGGGGAGGTCAAAGCCCTTTAAGCGGGAAAGAGGGTACCAGACAGAGAGATGAGAAGGAGAAAGCATCTGACTTGTAATAAGTCAATGGTCTGACGAGAAAGGGGATGGGGGTGGTCGGGGGAGGTTCGTCCCAGGTAAGACTCGGGCAGAGCCCATCAGCCACTGTGGGTAGAAGCCTTAGTGTTGGGCTCAGATTTAAAGCCAACAATCCAGATAAAGAGAGAATGACTCCAAGGCAGGGATGGAGAAGGAAGAAGAGAGGGGCTGGCAAAACTATGACTCAGGGAAGGGCCAGAACATCGAGCCAGTGGTCTAGATGGGGCTGCAATGACTATTGAGGGAGAGGCAGGCTGGCTCCCACTGTGGAAACAGGACAGATGGCCGAGCACTCTGCACCCCACATGTGGAGGCAGCTGGGCTCTGCCAGAAAGGTGTCCTTCTATATTTACTCAGGTTGCCTGCCACGCAAGGAGGCACATATTGATGCTAGCTTTGGCCCATGTCCGGTTAAATCTACCCCTGCAAAAGGAAAGAAGATAACTGTCTCTGCGGAAAACAGTTTCAAGGGGCTCAGCTCATCACTTCCAGAGAAACCATGAAGACCCTCTAGGGAGGACACCTGTGGAATTTCCCTGGGAGTTACACACTAATTATTGTCCTTTTAAAAACACCAATAAAACACATTTGAAATGCTTCTTAGAAGCTTGTCACTCAAAAACAAAAAAACAAAAACTGCTTCAGTGAGCTCATATTGAGCAGTAAGTAATTTTCTATGCAGCAATCTTTTACCAGTTCTGTAGATTTATGGTTTTATGGGTCTGGATATACTATCTCTTCAATCTTGGATCATCATTATCATCATCTTGAATATTGCTAATTACAATAATAATAATGATGACTGTCAAAGTTAAAGGCTGAGCAGATTAGGAGGCATGGAACAGATCTCCTGCAGTTGTAGAAAACAAACACTTTGAAAGAAATCGGAATCCTCAGATAATTTAAAAAAATCAGATCTTACATTTCAAATAAAAACTTGTTAAGGTCAAAGCAATTAAACTGCAAATTCCCTTGTCTGGGGCCTGACCTTCAGATCAAAGGGAAATAAACAGAAGCGGCAGCCCAGGTGAACCACAAGGCTGATGCTGCTCCGTGTCCTTAGGGAGGCGAGGAGCCCCTGGAGCCCCCAGGGAGGTGTGGCTGGCTTTGGGCCTGACAGAGGCTTAACTCCATCCCTGAGATTTCTGCTGGTTTCCGTAGAATATCTGCAAGGAAAATGGTCCTCCAACACCCACATACGACACCCCATGGCTTCCTGCTGTCTTGGGGTATAGACTGGGCTGGGGACAGCAGTCAGTGGGATATATTCCATGGTAAAGGGTTGCCACTGATCACAAGGAGAGAGATGCAGACACCAGGCCAGAGCTGGGGACAAGAAAGGCTTGAGGCTTTGTGATTCAGTACATATGACTGACGTGCAAGCAGCAGCCATCTGGGCCGAGGGTGAAGAAGAAACGAGAGTGGCTTGCCACCATCAGAGCCATGTCAGGGCTCTGTCAACAGTGGAAGTGTGGCACAGGCAATAAAACTGTCACCAGGGCCACTTGTCAAGAAGAGGAACTGGATGGGTAAGTGTACAGAATCATAATCCCTCAACCTGAGCTGGGGACCCAGGCCAGGAAGGCACTTCCTGTGATGTAATATTCTGGAATCAAAGGGTGACCAGGGGTGGTTCATGTCGGGCCCTCTCCCAGCTCCACCCTTTTTAAAAGGAGAGAGAGCTACAACAGGGAAGCAGTGCCGTGCGTGTCCAACTTGCCCCTCATCAGTTTCCCTTCAAAGCACCCAGGGAGAGCAGAACCGTTGACAGCTCTCCACCAGCCAGAGACGGAAAGTGGGTAAAACATCCCATATCCCCCGTGCCTGTGGCTTATCAGGCCAACATGTTGCTGCCACGCCTAATTTAAAAAATAAGGCTGGAATGACTATTCTAAGGATATTCACTTATACACTGACAGTTTTATACGGACTGACACACAGTTTTTCCAAAGGAAAATAAAGAGAATCTCTGTGGATAACATGCCTATTTTATCTCCACATGATTGTTTTAAAATCAATTTGTTGGATGCAGCCTTTCATACTAAGAAGTGCTTATGAGAAAATAAATTACAGTGAATTTGTATTATTTTTTTTAACCACTTTTATAAACTCATAAGAGCCAAGTGATCTAAGACTCAATAGGTGGATTCTGTGAAACAAGATGTCATTTAAACAAGGGGTTGGCAATCTATGTTTCATGGGTCAAATCCACCCCTTTGCTGGTTTTTGTAAATAAACTTCTATTGAAACACAGTCACGCCCATTCATTTGAGTATGTTTATGGCTGTTTTCACAACACGATGGTGGGGTTGAGCAATGGCAAGACACTGTATAGCCCATAGGACCTAAAAAACTTACTGTTGACCCTTTACAGAAAACCTTTGATCTAAAATGTGCAAGTTAAAGTCTGACAGCAACTTTTCTGATGGTCCAGAAGCTAAGACTCCGAGTTCCCAATGCAGGGGACTCGGGTTCGATCCCTGGCTGGGGAACTAGCTCCCACATGCTGCAACTAAGACCTGGCACAAGCAAATAAATAAAAAGTAAATATTAAAAAAAAAAGTCTAAGAAACAACTGCACAAACAAAACATCTGGGGTTCTTGCTTAAAAAGAGATGCTGATTTGGTAAGGCCTGAGTGGAGTCCAGGATTCTCAGGTCTCAGAAGCTCCCAGGTGATGCTCACACTGCTGGTCCTTGGACCACACTTTGAATAACAAGGGTCTGGCATGTTTCCCTGGCATTCTTCTGAAGCAGAATTACCCGTGGTGCTGGCCAGGACAGTTTTAAAAGGGGCAGGTAGAGTTTTTCCTGAGGAAACCAATTCAAATGTTTTAAAATGAACTCTGACAGTACAGTTCTTCAGGACTTACCTTCTTCAGTATTTCTGTGTTCAGCAGCATATAAATGTCTATAGTACGACTTTCTTCTTTAGCGAGTGCACTAAGGTTACAGTGCATTGTTAGGCAAGAAATCCCTGTTTTTTCACAGTCCTGAGAAGAATAACCAGAGAATGGTCAAGCTGTATTAAGAACAAAGACAAGAGCACAACATTTACAGAATAGGCATTTATAGATACAGAACAGGTATTTATAGAACACAGCATTTATAGAACTGAGGCCTTTCTGCTGCTGCTGCTGCTGCTGCTAAGTCACTTCAGTCGTGTCCGACTCTGTGCGACCCCATAGATGGCAGCACACCAGGCTCCCCCGTCCCTGGGATTCTCCAGGCAAGAACACTGGAGTGGGTTGCCATTTCCTTCTCCAATGCATGAAAGGGAAAAGTGAAAGTGAAGTCTTTCAGTCATGTCCGACTCCTAGTGACCCCACGGACTGCAGCCTACCAGGCTCCTCCGTCCATGGGATTTTTCAGGCAAGAGTACTGGAGTGGGTGCCACTGCCTTCTCCCGAGGCCTTTCTAGGCAGATGAAATCCATAGGAAGATGCAATCATTCCTTCTTGCCGCCAGAGGGCAATCAAAGGACTTCCTGTCCAGTGGGCACCAGAACACGCCTTCAAGTCAAATCTCACTGGTGTACCTTACCTCAAAACTGGATTTTGCAAGAAGAAAGCAGTGGATTTTGTTTGTTTTTATTTATTTTTTAAATTTATTTTTAATTGGAGGATAATGCTTTACGATGTTATGATGGTTTCTGCACAACAATGTGTATCAGCTGTGTGTATTCACATACACCCTCCCTCTTGAGTGTCCCTCCCATCCTCCCCATCCCACCCCTTAGGCCATCAGAGAACACAGAGCTGAGCTTCTTGCACTATACAGCACTTCCCACTAGCTAGCTATTTTACACTTGGTAGTGTGTATACTGGCAACCCGCTCCAGTGTTCTTGCCTGGAGAATCCCAGGGACCGGGGAGCCTGGTGGGCTGCCGTCTATGGGGTCGCACAGAGTCCGACACGACTGAAGCGACTTAGCGCAGTAGCAGCAATGTGCACATATGTCGTGCGACTCTCTGCCCCACCGTCTCCTTCCCCTCTGTGTCCACAAGTCTGTTGTCTGTGTCTGCATCTCAATTTCTGCCCTGCAGATAGGTTCATCAGTACCATAAGATTTCAAATATATGCATTAATATATGATATTTATTTTTCTCTTTCTGACTTAACTTCACTCTGTATAACAGGCTCTAGGTTCCTCCTCACAACTGACTCAAATTCGCCCCTTTTTATGGCTAAGTAATATTCCATTGCATATATGTTCTACAACTTCTTTGTTTTGTTTTTAAAGAGACACATTTAATATTTTGGGAACATCCCTCTTAAGAGTTTTGAACACAAGGTGTATTTCCTAGATTATGCGGTTTTTGCCTGGAAGTGAAAAATGTAATTTTATACCCATTGTTTATACTGGGCAAATTGGAGGGCTACAAAGTCACAAGACTCAAGAAACCACAGGAGTAAAGAAAAACATGTTTGACCAAGAAAACATATGAATTACAGCTAGGAACCTAAGTTCCAAAGTTACAAAGGAAGAATTCTTTTGTGTTATAGGATTCAAAATGTGTGAATATACATTCATGATGTTTCACATATGGGGTAAAAATTTCAGCCAGATACAGAGCTGCATTTGTCAAACTACGAGATATCAATACATCTAACAGTTCTGAAAGCTGTTAAATAACAGTTGATCATCAGCATTATGTAAGTAAAAATATCCCAAACTTCCAAAAGGCCACTAGTCCTACTAATTCTACCGCCAAAAAAAAAGAGGAGGGAAATGTTAGTGAGATGTGCCATGGCTGTAATAAGGAACTGAAGAGATATAACCAAAGATGTGGAGAAAGGAGGCTTTGGAAAAGCATCTGATTCCACCTTTAACACCTACACTTTTTAAAAAGTTAAGGTGTAGCTTACATAGAGTAAACAGAATAAATCCAAAGGATCCATCTTGACATATCTTTATACACATTCATAACAGATCAAGACGAAGACCATGTCCTGCACCTAAGCAGAGTCCCTCATGCTCCTGCCTATCAATATTCCTCCAAAATTAACTGCTGTCCTGGCCTCCAGTGCCATTGACAGAGTTGCTATTTCTGAACTTCATGTAAGTAAAACACCATCTGTCTTTTATCTCTAGCTCCTTTCACTCAATATTATATCCATGAGATTTATTCATGTTGTTGGGGTGGCAGTTTTTATTGCTTGTAATAATCCAGTGTATGGGTACACTGCAACTGTTTACACTTTCTCCTGGCGATGGACATTTGGATCGTTCCCAGATTACTGTGAACATACCTGTCCATGTCTTTGGGGGATACAGGTACTCACTTCTCTTTGGGACATACCTGGGAGTGGAACTGCTAGGCCATAGATATGTTTAGTTTTAGTATATACTGACCAACAGTGGTATATGAAGTGGTTGGACGAGAACCATCACTCTTGATTAGACTCATACTACTGGGAGAAATGTATAACTTTGTACTTGGTGGGTTGCAAAGGTTTTCCCTTTGCCAGCCAATGGAATCTGAAATGCAAATTTAACACTTTGATAGAAACCTCAGGCTGAAAAAATAGGAGTTGACTACAGTCCTTGTGACTTTCTAAGCCAATTGATTCAAACCAGATTTGAGAAATAATGCCAAATAGAAAACTGGCTTCTCATCTCAGACTTGCCTTCCTAGTGAGGACCACCCATGTGAACCCAACGAGTAAGCAAATTCTTACCAAGACTTTTCTTCCCGACTTTGTGAAAAAAGCAAATATTGTATGGAAGATATTTTCTTGTTCTTGAGGGATGATGCAGGGGGTTGGGTTTTTCTGGAAAGAACAGTTTCCCTTCTCTTGGCCCACCTGAAAATGAAAAGAAATCTGGATGAGTGGTCCATCCCAAGAAAAGATCATGAGCCTGGACTCCCTTCAGAGGTAGTCACGGTGTAGCCCAAAGCCAACTGTTACCCTGGTCCATTCTCTAGGAGACAATAATGGCAGAAAATCTGAAAGGCAGACGTAGTAGCATCAACAAGGCCAAATACTAAAGAAAAGTGGATGCTGAGTCATGAAATGACTGAGATGCAATGGCACACAACACGCAAGTGAGATGTGACTAGGAAAGAGTAAGACTTAAGGAACTTTAAAACCAGCCTTACAGCAACTCTGAGATGAGTTCTTTGTCTGGATATGGAAAATGAGACTCAGGTTAAGTCATTTGCCAACAATCACACAGACCAGAACTCAGGTTTTGGACCTAGATCTTCTGAGGTCCAGCCTTCAGGCATGGTCCATGGCCAGAGGTTTTCAAACTATGCCCCATGGGACCCATAGGGTGCTGTGAAACCCCTTAGTGGATTTCCTAGCGAGGAGAAGGGGGGACCAAGCAGGACTGCTATGGGCCCCCATCTCTATTCCAACTAGAGCATCAACCACCTATAGTGTCATTTAAAACCAGGATTCTGCTACCAAAAAATAAAATAAAAATTGGGCAACCATTGCATTGGGTCATACAGGAGCTTATATGCCCAAGGAGCTCTTGTTGAATTACCTGATTTTGCTTCTGAGAGCTTTTGAGAGGCTAGTGGAAAAACAATGCTGAGCAACAGTGATGTTAAAAAAAAAATCAAAACAATAGTACAGTCTTCCATGTTGGTTTCTTTAAAAACAACTCTATTTTTGGTGCCTCAACTGGGGAAATATTGAAAAAAAAAGAAGCCTCCTTTATATATTATCATATCAAGTTGTTTGTATTTGAAGCCTTGACATGACTTAAGGTCAAGTCACAAAATTAATAGTAATTCATAATTTAGGATTATGTTTACAATTGATTTTAGCCAGAATCATCTATTTAAACTACACTCTTCTATCTTTAATGCCTTTGAGTAAAATATAGTGTGTTTACATTGATTCAAGAATGCTTCAGCTTCTCATTTGTGGTAAGGTTTAAATTTTTAACATGGAAACTTCTAAGTTCAGCTAACAGTACTAATCTTTGGACAAAGAACTATAAAATCTCCAAATGTACTAAATAAATCTCTATTTTATCTTTGAACATGTATGCCTGGATTTACTATATATGCCTGAAGATAAATAAGATGAAGGTTTATTTCCTCAAATTAACTCTTAGAAATAGTGTTACCTTTAAAACTTTCTTATACTTTGGGGACTCACTGTTCTTTATAATACATTGGTAGCCTTTCCCTTCTCCAGGGGATTTTCCCAACCCAGGGATCGAACCCAGGTCTCCTGCATTGCAGGTGGATTCTTTACCAGTTGAGCCACCAAGGAAGCCCAAGAATACTGGAGTGGGTAACTAATCCCTTCTCCAGGGGATCTTCCTAACCCAGGGATCAAACCCAGGTCTCCTGCATTGTAGGTGGATTCTTTACTAGCTGAGCTACCAGGCAAGCCCTTTGCTATACATGCCTGAAGATAATTAAGATGAAGGTTTATTTTCTCAAATTAACTTTCAGAGAATAGTGTTGCCTTTAAAAGTTGCTCATACTTTTGGGACTTACCCTTCTTTATAATACATTGCATTTTGCTTGGTTTTGGCCCTGTTCTGCAGCTTGCAGGGATATTAGTTCCCCAACCAAGAATTGAACCTGGGGCCACGACAGTGAAAGCCCCAAGTCCTAACCACGGACTTCCAGGGAACGAAAGGGACTTCAGTTCAGTTCAGTTCAGTTTAGTCGCTCAGTCATGTCCGATTCTTTGCGACCCCATGAATTGCAGCACGCCAGGCCTCCCTGTCCATCAAACTCATGTCGCTCTTTAAAAGTATTTTGTAATTTGATACTCTCTCAATTGAAATCTGGGAAGATATACCAGCCTGAAATGGTCTCAATCAGAGTTGGTTCTGGATGCTTTTTGAGGTTACTAGAGGCAATTAATGGGAAGGAGGCAATGAGATTTAACATAGATGTGGACATTATTCTGGGGTGCAACTTTTTTAAGTTGTGATAAATATTTTAAAGTTCATTTTTAGAAAGCAAAACATTAGTTGCTTACATTGTGAGAATTGTGAACATCATTTTCAAGACAAATGAGAAAAACAACTGTTGTAACATTATGCAAATGAGTCTTTGTGTCTAGCAATAGCATTTTAGCATCAAACACGAATTCAAAATGTTCTGCATTTCAAATAAATTAGATGAATTGAAGATGATATGCTTTGGAATACTGTCAACTTAAACAGTGGCTTTAATAATGCAATCCATTGATCTCAGAAGATGTACATCTGCATGAAATCATTTTGTGAAATGTGTGAATGAAAAGAAATATAAATTAATCTAGTATTCTTTTATAATTTTCAGTGTGCAATACCTGATTAGGTTAAGTATTATAAGTAGGTATTTACTTTTATAACTGTTTTTAAAAATTAAGGTAAAATTTACATTCCCTAAAAATGCACAGATTTTAAGGATATAGTTTGATGAATTTTGACAAATGAAGTCATGCATATAACCACCATGCCAGGGAAGGGACAGAACATCCATTACTCCAGAAAGATTCCCTGACTCTTTTCCAGTCAATTCCCATCCCCCACCTCAAAGGCAATCACAGTTCTGATTCCTGTTAAGTTGGCCAAAAAACTTTGCTAAATTCACCTCTTTGGAAAAGTGGGGGATTGTGTTCTTTGGGGGTTGCTCTCTTTTTGGGTATACACAGCACCTCGCAGATGGAAAACATTTTGTTCGACCATGTGAGAACTTGAATGTGTGCTCATGTTAATTCCAATCATATTTCACTCGGAAGCATGTGGGTCCCTATTTTCCTGTTTGTCTTCAGTGGCCATTTGCTAAAAGGCTGTTGGAGGGACTGTCCTTCTGTAGCCCTGTAGCATTCACGTTCCCCTGTGGAGCTGACCAGGCTGGGCTCCTCAAAACACATTTCGTCTGGATTGAGAGTGACGGAACTCTGAGTCTTGCAGGATGCACCCGTTCCTAATTAAAATCAGGGTTGGGGCAGAGTTCCTCCTGGCTCCACAGTGGGTGATTCAGGTTTCTAGGCAGGGAGGGGAAGTGGTGGAGCAGAGCCCCAACTCAGCCAGATTCACTGTCATTCCCACAGGACACCAGCACCTTGGGGCAAGGCGCAGGGAACCACAGCAGGAGGAAGGAGGACCAACTTTGGCTCCAACGAATGGGGCAGAGACACAGCTCAGAGCTCTACCTTCCTTTGTCCCATTGGAGTCTCGGAGGGCCTGTGAAAAGGGTGATGATGGGGATGTGATGTGATCTGATGTGACATCTGATCTGCCCTAGGGGAATCTGGAGAAGGGAAGCAGAAGTTGAATTTCTGGTGAATGAAAATCTCAGCCAGTCGTACTCTGACTGTGGTTACATGGGAATCACTTCAACTGGGCAAAATGACAATTTTGGGGGAGGTTCAGGGTGGTCTCTCTCAAAGGAGAATAAAGGTTGCTCCGTGCTGCACAAGTCTGGTTCAGGCTAGCTAATCCGCTTGTAGACACTCCCTCAGCTAAAATGAGCAACTCAGGCCCTGGCTAGGGTCTTGAGGGTGAGGGACTGTTCCGTGTGCATGGATAGGACAGGTGTGACAGACATAACGGCACTCGACACTTGTGCAGCCCTTACTGCACACCCCTGTGAGCTGAGTGCAGTTACTGTTAGCATTTTACAGATGAGGAAGTTGACAGGCAAGGGGAGGCCATGTCTCCCAGAGGGCAGGCAGCAGAGCTGGGCTAGAGCACAGGTCATCTAGCTCCAGAGACCTTCTTGCAAACTTTTCTGCCTCTTAGGTCCAGAGGCTGAGGGTGGGGCTGGGTTGGGGGTCACGGAGGGATTAGGGGTGGAGATGGAGGGGGAGGGAAGCTATCCCTTCCTGTTCTTACCCAGGTCAAAGGGAAGGAACCATGAACCCAAAAGCCCAGAAATTTCAGAGTCCTCCATCTGACCCACTTCTGCTCCATGGGAGATAAAGTGCCTGCTGGCTGGGGGGCCAGGCCACTCCGTGCTGTCTCAGGCTGGAAGGGGAACAGAACATCCCGGAATGTTGTTTCTGGAAGGCAGCTCTAAGATCATGTGGTCCCGTGGCCTTGGCTGACAGATAAGGAACCAGAGGTCCCGAGTTCCGTGACTCGTCCAAGGTCACCTGATTGGTTGGTGGCAGCAAGCGGCACCCAGTGAAGGAATCCTCTGGCACAGATGTCCTGGGCCTTAGTTTCCTCATGTGTGAAATTAGGATGGTGGTCTACATGGTCACTGAGGTTGTCCCCAGTTGTTAATTATGCCCCTTGAGGATTCTCCTGCCTTTTCATTAGCACATGGAATCAGCTAGCCTCCTGCTACATAGATAAGCAATTACTCAGCACCCAGCCCCCACACCTGGGTTCTAACCACTCTCACTGGTGGTGAAGTCTTCAAGGGCAAGCAAGGTTTTCTTCTTGCAGACAATCCAAGTACCATGGCACTCATTTTCCAATGGCTTCATTTCTGTGGCTGACCAAGTGCCGGGAGCCGGCATATTGCATATTGAGTGCATATTGCATATTGAGTGCAGCACTTTTCAGGATCTGGAATAGCTCAACTGGAATTCTATCACTGCCGGTAGCCAGCGTGAGGAACTCCGCCCATGACAAAGGTCATGAGGAAGGAGGCTCGGCATACGCAAAGGCGGGATCGAGCTTCAGGAGTCCCCCTGGAAATTCTCGAGCATATACCCCCAAAACCAGAATCTGCCTACTTTCTGCTTTGTGCTTTCACCTACACCTCTGACTTTACGGGGGGCTGTCCCCCACTACCTCTCTGAAAAAAGTTAGCTTACAGCTCCAGTTAATAATTCCTGGGTGTGACAGTGTTTAACCTACAAACTCCTTTGGAAATCCTCTAGCCTGCCTGAATAGGTTTTTCCGGCCTCATGTGATTGTTCAGAGCCTCCCAACTGTGAGAGGCAGGAGATGTTCTAAACTGTCTAAACACAGATTCTTTTGAGTAGTTAAAAGATTGATTAGAAATTGTATTGGTGAAGGGATTTTCACTTGTTGGGCCAATGTTTGCTGCTAAGTTTCCATATCCCTTACCTGCTGTGTCCCTGGCAGTGTATTGGTTAATATAATTGGTGTAAATAGTAGCTTTAATGTTTGTAACCTGGGACCCTTGAGTTAATTCTTTTTCTTGTTGTAGCCCACCACACCTTTGCGCTGTAGGAATGCAACTTTATCTAATGCTTTTGGAGGGTGGCTCCTGACCAATCACCTTTAGAGAAAAATAAGTTTTCTGAAGAAAAGGTCTTAAAATGTTAACAGGCCTCCGGGCCAGAAGATGATGCAAATCACCTAAGCTTTTGCATATGATAAGTTTGCAGGAAGAAAGCCTGGTTTGCTGCAAGACTCTACCCCTTCCCCCATTATCCTCTGTGCATAACTTAAGGTATAAAAACTACTTTGAAAAATAAAGTGCGGGCCTTGTTCACCGAAACTTGGTCTCACCATGTCGTTCTTTCTCTTACCTTCTGGCTGAATTATTCAGCCTCTTTTCTGCACTAAATTTCCTCACTGAGCTATCCTTATTTCAGCCTCTTTTCTCCACTGAATTTCCTCACTGAGCTATCCTTATTTCAGCCTCTTTTCTTCACTGAATTTTACTGAGCTATCCTCATTCTATTACTCTTTATATCCTTAATTAACATTTAATTAAGCAATTGTTTCCTGATCTTCGCCTACGCCGTCTCTCCTTCGAATACCCTGGATCAGCCGGGGCTGGTCCCCGGCAACCAAGGACTCTGCGGCCATTGCCCCTGCTCAGCCCTGCCCACCCACTTCTCATCTATTTTCCAGACTATCTGACTCCAAACACTTCTCATGACACGGCCGCTCATGTCCTCAGGGAGCTGAAACAGGCCATATCTACTGGAATGTGAATAAAAGAACTTTACCAACACAGAAAAAAGGACAAGAGGACGTGGGACACAGTGTCAAGGCTGAATTTGGCCAAGGCGACTATTGAGGGTTTGCCGTTGCCATCTGGCCTCCACCTCTCGCCTGGTCCTGACCCCAAAGAAAACATTGTGCAAGTTGAAACCAAACACTGGTTGTGATTTGGGAAACTGTGAGGAGCCCAAGAGAACGTGGACATCATTTAGTGGCAGAGTTTCGGTCAGCCTCAGTCAGGGGAATCTTCGTGGTCAGAAGCCTCCAAGGGCACAGGCCTGTCCAAGGATGAAGTATCCTCAGTGTACTCTAGGTAGCTGGGCAAAACCTCATTCAAGATACTGGGTTTGAAGTATGAATTGAGCCTGACTCATGGGTAAAACATGGACGGAGGAGCCTGGTGGGCTGCAGTCCATGGGGTCGCGAAGAGTCAGACACGACTGAGCGACTTCCCTTTCACTTTTCACTTTCCTGCATTGGAGAAGGAAATGGCAACCCACTCCAGTGTTCTTGCCTGGAGAATCCCAGGGATGGGGGAGCCTGGTGGGCTGCCATCTATGGGGTCGCACAGAGTCGGACATGACTGAAGTGACTGAGCAGCTTAGCAGCATGGGTAAAATATTGAAAAAGGGAATTAACTCTCTGTCACCAGGTGTAAAAGGACATCTAGACTCCCTAGAGTGTGGTGATCTGATAAAAGGGCTGGAAGAAACAGGGCGTGTCCATGTTGTAGCCTCAAAAGAGCAGCCTGTACAAGGTGCTAACAGTAGGTGGCTGACTTAAGAGTGAGAGAGAGGACACAGGTGTCTCCCAGGTGCCCAGAACACAACGGCCTTAACAGAGTCCCTGTCCCTGGGCCTGGAGGGACAGGGAAGCCCTTCAACCTGTTTTCTAAGTCTTCCTGCTCCAGGCACATCACCTTGGAAACTGATTTTAGCTGCTTAAGGCCCCTTCTCCATGCTGAGTTCAGGTATAAATGGGAATAATACTAGCTAACATTGGGTGCTAGTCTACAGTTATGAAAGTGAAAGTTGATCAGTCGTGTCTGACTCTTTGCAATGCCATGGACCATACAGTCCATGGAATTCTCCAGGCCATAATACTGGAGTAGGTAGCCATTCCTTTCTCCAGGCTATCTTCCCAACCCAGGGATTGAACCCAGGTCTCCCGCATCGCAGGTGGATTCTTTACCATCTGAGCCAAGAGGGAAGCAAAGCTATGGGGTAGATTTAATCCTTGCAACACCCACTCACAGAGGGTGCTATTGTCAGTAGGTGACCATATGATTTATTGTCTAAATGGGGATATTTTTGAGAATGAAGTGGGGGAGTCAACCAGTCAGAACAGCAAGAAAGACCTGTATCAGGGATGCACCAGGCAACCTGGGACATCTGGTCTCCTTAAGTTTCACTCTATGTTATTTACAGGTGAGAAAACTGAGGCCCGGAGAGGTTAAGGAAACTGTCATGTGCCTATCAGCTCTGACTGTGGAAGGAGCACCATCTCCAAAGTCCCCACCAGGCAAGATTGGGCACTTTCAGGGTGGTATGGCCGTAGATCAAAGTCCCCACCAGGATGCTCCCTCTCCAGCTTCACCTTCCTTGCATCCAGACTGCACACCCTCTGTCCCACTGTATCATGGCTTATCTTTCATTAGCCCTCAGAGCCGGGCTCCTATTGTGACTGTCAATCTTGCCTATGTCTCTTTTTCAACCAGCACGTTAGGCCCTGTCATGAACTGCACTCCTGACTCAGAGAAGGTGGCCCTGCAGGTAGATTTTAGAGGGTAAAGAAACTTCTAGAGAGTAAAGGGGACAGGGGAGAGGGGAACCGCACATGCAAAGGCGTGGAGGTACAAACAGGAAGCTTGGGTCTAGAGAGCCAGGGAGTTCAACATGGTCAAGCATTGGATGAACGGTGCTTGGGAGTAGTGATCAGAAATGAGGCAGGAGAGGTGGGCATGGACACAAAGGAAGACTTGTAGGCAAGTCACAGAGGCGGAGAGTGATCAGGAAGGTGGATTAACAGGTCTCAAAATTAAGGACAATTTTTAATCTCAGATATGTGGTATTATTGGTATATCTTTAGCAGGCTAATGAATGGATTTCCTCTTTCAACTGGTATCAGCCTCATTCCTTAACCATATTCCAAATGACTGGGTTCTAGGAATGGGAAGGGTCACCAGAGTGTCCCCAGCTTGATGCCCTCCCCCCAACCCTGGACATAGTACACAGGAAGTAAGAGAGAAACGGAAGGTTAAATTAATGGAGGAATAAATCCAGTGGAAACAGTTCTTCCCAGGAGCCACGCTTGGTGTCTTCACCAGTGTGGGTCTCAGGTGAAGTCTGGTCTAGAAACTATGTTTGTTGAGATGACTTGGATTAAAGGGGCCCATAGGTTCATTTTTCAAAATAACATGTGTTTCACGTTAACTCACATTTATCTGTTAATCACTGACTTTCTGTTTTCTGCTACATCCCAGGGCCGGTTTTCCGTATCGTGTGACACTGATCACAGCTGATGGCAACTGGGTAAACATGACCCATCCCCTGACTTACCACCTGCTCTTCTAAATTCACACGCCCCTTGAGCTTAAAAACCCAGAGAATGTTTTGAATGCCTACTCTGCTAATTCAATTACCTACTGCCTACTCTTGGAACAAAGATATCAGAAGATAACAAGTCCCTTCTCTGTCATAGAGGCTGAACACTGGCCACAATGGCTTTGGTAATATAAATTTTAAATTGAAACATTATTTCAATGTTCAAAATAAAAATAGTCCTCATAAAAGGATTGAGAAATGATAACTGGTTAACTGGCTAATTTAGCAGATCTAAGATGTTTACTACTAGAAAGATAAATAAAAGCTACACTTCCATTCAGCAAAATGTAAACTATGATAGTTTTCTATAGTCTGAAAGTGCCCTTAATATTCGGAGAAGGCAATGGCACCCCACTCCAGTACTCTTGCCTGGAAAATCCCATGGACGGAGAGGGGCCTGGAGGGCTTCAGTCCATGGGGTCGATAGGAGTCAGACACGACTGAGCGACTTCACTTTATTTTTTCACTTTCATGCATTGGAGAAGGAAATGGCAACCCACTCTAGTGTTCTTGCCTGGAGAATCCCAGGGACGGGGGAGCCTGGTGGGCTGCCATCTATGGGGTCACACAGAGTCGGACACGACTGAAGCGACTTAGCAGCAGCAGCAGCAACAGCCCTTAATATTATCCCTTATGTTAATCACATTGCTATGATTTTCTATTAAGTGTCTTGATATTCACCAAAGAACAGTGAAAGATGACAACAATTTAATAATAAATCCTAAGACAGATACTTTTATGTATCACCCTTCATTTCAAGACTCTGTATAATGTAGACCCAGAATAACCTAGCAGGGGTAGACGCTCAAAATCCCCATTTATTCACTCTGATTTCTCCAACTGCAATGACTTTTTAAAACAGAAGCAGAAAAACAGTGATAACCATCTTGTGTAGTTCCTTATAATGGTTATGCCCAGTTCTATGTTACTAATGTATTTGAAAGATTATGAACACAATTTGTGTGTGTGTGTGTGTGTGTTTGTGTGCATCATTTAAAGGTAGGAGTTGTCAAAGGCATCCTTTGGTAGACTTTTCTCAAGAGTTATGCATTCTTTTGCTTTGTGAAAGGGTCCCCTTGCTTATCAGTTCGGTAACTTATGATTTTCTGATATTTACCTCTGTGGGTAGCTACAGACTCCAATGTGTTCCTACAAATAGATGAAAAGCAACAGCACCTTGATGGTCACAACAGTACAAGGTAAGTTAACCTGAGGTTCTAGCTTTGGACGGGCCCTGCTAGCCCCACTCAGGTGAAGAGCTATGTTCTGGTTTCAAAATGAAATGGGTAAACGAGAATACAGAACAGCCGCCCATAAGTAATAGCTGGTTGACAGACCTGAAGAGCTGAAACAGAAGGAGCAAAAAATGTAACAATGACCTAGCGCCTTTTATTAGTAATTTCTAGAAGGGGAAAAGCAGAGACTCTAAAAAGCCTGGAAAGATCGTAACTTCAAGTCCAGATGTCTCCTCTCTTTCTAGTTGAAAATTATCTTCTAAATAAAAGACTTGCCTCCCCGACCCCCTCCCCATCCCTTAAGGCCACTGTGAAAAGTGGTATTTGATCTGAAAGGTCAGCATGTTACTGAGACCAAAACTAAAACAGAAAATAAAGAGGCAAAGCCTCAAAACCAACATTCCAAAGGAAAGAAAGAGCACGTTCTGTTGTATAATTCTGACCTCTGTATGAATCTGCCATTATTTCATAAAAGATACCACTTCTTATGATAAAAGGCAATGAATTTTTCCCCACCAGCTCTAGGGTTTGGCTAAAACAATGGTATTTTTCACCATCCCCTGCGCCAATTTCCCCTGGTGTCACAGGCCAACATGCTGAAAAGTCAAGAGTGCAGGCCACCACTAAGGCTGCCCTGTGAAACAGGGTTCACTTACATTTAATCGGAGAAAGACAAGTCCCCCTTCACCCCCCATGAGGCCCATTTCAAAGCTTCGGGATGGCCTTTTACTCGACTTAAAGTGCTGCAGATGGCATGTAGTTTCAGAGAAGCAGTGACACCAAAGAATTTCCAGATGTGGTCAGATTCTCTTTAGCAAAAAACTTAAGTATGCTATCTGAGCACTTGATGTGCATGCCAAAAATATTTTCCTTCCACAGATAATGAAACATTTTGGAAGCAGAATAGTCTGTTGATTTGGATAATAAATGAGTCAGTAGCCTCCATGTGGGACATAACATAGTCCCTGGAATTGTACTGGCTTATTTAAACTCCGGCTCTAGTTCTTGGACTGATTTTATGGTAAAGAACAAAGCTCATTCCTATCTTATGTTAAAGGATAAAGCAGCGCACCTATGGATTCACTGAGTTATCTCTCCATTTATTAGACGTATAACTTTGCTATTGCTCTTTTACCAAAAGGTAAATAATAATCATTTTCTGGATGCTGTATTTCAGGTATAAACACCTGTCTAACCTCTTACGCTGCCTTTCTGAGGGAGTACACACAAAAGCCATGAAAAGAGAAACCTAGGTGTCATTCATTGAATCTAAAGCTTCAAGACTTCATGAGAGGCCTGAAATATGCATTTGGGCATATGTTTAGGAGACGTAAATGGAGTTGGCACCCTGACGGCTGGGGAGATAATGACTTTTCACTGTCTAACGACGTTGAGGAAGTTCCCTGTGGTCAGAACATACCTGGTGGGTCTATCAGAAATGAGTTTGCCTGCTTCCGTGCCTCTGATGCACACTCAGTTAGTCCTCGGCAGGTTCAATGAGAACCATGTGTTTCTGGGCAATGACTGATGTGCTGTTTATCCTCAGTGAGATTTCCTGTTATCAACTTTGCTAACAACCCGCCACGCCTGCAGTGACAGGGCTATGTTGCTTTTGAGGAATGAAAAAAGGAAGGAGGAAAGTAAACTGCATAACCATCAACTTTTAAGGCTGATTTGTTTTGAAGACCAGAGAATACAGGCACCTCAGCATCATCACACACATGCTACCATGAAGTGTTAATGCTTCCAGATGTCTCAGAAGCCCTGCGCCCAAACCCTGCGACCTCTGATAACTGCAGGGTCCTCAGTTTAGCCAGTAGCCGGCCCGGCTGCCCTGACTCACTCCCTTTATCTACAAGGGCTAAAGGGCAGCCTCGGCACCACACTGCGCATGCGCACCTGGCTGCCGCGCTTCCCCGACCTTTCAGAGACTGTGGGTTGAGTGTAAGCTGTGCCCAGAAACACACACACTTTCTCCCTGTAGCCAAGACTAAAATTGACCCAAGAGCCCAGGAACGTAATTCTCACTCCAGAATTCCATCAGCCATCCCCTCTCTTTTGGTTTCTGTTGAGAAAAAAAATTAAAGGCCAACCTAATCCCGACATTTCAGGACCTGATTATTCAGCTCATGTTCAGACATGTGCAGAAAGAAGGAAAAAGAAAACGGTTTGAGGCCACTGTTGAAATCAGAGGACTTATGTGTATGTGTGTGTATGTATGTGTGTGTGTGTGTGTGTGTGTGTGTGTGTGTGTGTGTGTGTGTGTGTGTGTGAGACAGAGAGACGGAGAGAGAGAGAGAGAGAGCAAGAGAGATGGAGGCAGAAAATATGTTTTCATATCTCCAGCCCCAAAATTGTGGAGTTTAAGTTTGCTCTTAGAAGCCTTCATTTCTGATAAGTGATTCAGCCCCTTATTTTAAAGTTTTACATTTTAACTTTTCCCCACATTGAAATTAAAGCAACTTCTGTTGTGGGTGACGGGAAACAATCAAAACATCTCTACCCAGAGACTCCAGTTCAGTGCACGTTTTCTGAGTTCCTGGAGAGCATGAGGTGCTCGTCAGATGTGCAGCAGGGTGTGAAGGTGTCTAAGGACACACACCCTGCCCTAGCACTGAGAGATGTGATGTTGACACTAACAGAGTGGGGGCAGTCATCGCCTTCATTTATCTGAGCGCACACTGCGGTCGGGGCACCAAGTGCTAGGGATGCACAGAAAACAAGGTGGCCGTGACCTGTACTTAAACAGTGGTTTTAATCTTGTGGAAGAAGAGAGACAGACAAAAACTGCAATTTCAGATAGTGGTGAGTGCTAGGAAGAAACTAACACACAGGGAAATGGGGCAGGAAGTTGACAGGTTTGCAACTTTAGCTAAAGTAGTCAGGGAAGACCTTCCCCAAAAGGTGAACTTTGGGCTCAGATCTACATTATGAGAAGGAACTAGCCATGCGAAGATTTGGGGGGAGAGTGTTCTCAGCAAAGGCAGGTGCAAAGGCCCTGAGGCAGGACATTCTGGGACAGCATCTGGGAGGGCTTGGTGGAACAGAGGATGTATGAACTGGCTCTTGAGGAATAAGCGGGCTTCCCAGAGCCAGAGGGAAGGGAGAAGCATTAGCAAGGTCATGCGGCCCAGAGAAGTGCATGGTGGGTGGGTCAGCAGCCTTCATGGTCCAGAGTGGCTGGAAGACAAAGTCAGGGTTGAGGCTGGGAGCAGAGGAGGTTGTAGAACATAGCCTGGAGAGGTGAGTGGAAGGTCATGCAGGGTTTTGGACCTCATGGTTTTGTCCATTAAGATCTACTTGTTGATCTTTTTACAGAGAACCTCAGGTTGTCTCGGGGAGCTATAAGGGAAATTATTAGGAGTAGAAATACATTTTCAAATGGTACACCAGGTCATCCCTACCAAAGAAATAATCACTTGTGATAAGGAGAGGCTGGATAAAGATGTATAGTACTTGGGGCTCAGTTTTCAATTTTTATTTATTTGGGGATATGAAGAGAACAAGGAGAATGGCTTAGAATGGGAAAAAGAGAACTAAAGCAACTGTGAACTTTTTCGGGAAGTGAAGTGGGAAGAATGACTAAGAAACAGCTCAACTTCTCCACAGAGGGAACTAGGCAACTGTTTTCCATTTTAGGTTAGAAAACATGGGGAAATTAGAGCATGATGAATTGAAGATAGTCATACAACATGGGATTCAAGGGATATCAGACTGCCTCAACCAGGAGAACTCGCTGAAACACAGTTCTGTGGTTCTGGAGAGAGGTCTCGATTGTATTCTGTTCAAAGGCTAAGGGGTGGATCATATGACCTCCCCCAAAACCCATATAAGGGCTGGAAATCCATCTGCTTCTGCTGGAAAGGGTTTCTTCTTTCCACCCCCGCTTCCCTCTCTTACCTCCTTATCATGTAACATAAGCTGCATTACTAACAGTTAACTAATTTGGTTTTGGGTGAGTCCTTGAATTTCTATAGAAGAAACTGAGAGTAAGGGAGGGGAAAAAAGAAGCATGTGTTTCCAGAGACAAACTTACTATTACCAAAGGGGAAAAGGGGAGGTGGGGTGAAGGCTAAATTAGAAGGGTGGGATGAACATATACATACACATATACACCTTACTATGTATAAAACAGATAATCATAAAAGACCTACTGTAATAACTCAATATTCTGTGATAACCTGTAAGGGAAAAGAATCTGGAAAAGAATATATACACATAGTTGAATCCCTGGCTAAGCACCTGAAACTTACATGATATTATAAATCAACTCTGCTTCAAAAAAGGGGAAAATAGTAGACACTGAAAAAAAAAAAGTGAGTTGTTTAATTCTGCTTTGGGTTATTTGCTGGGTTGCTTTAAAGTACCAGGCCTGGCTTATGTACAAGTTACGTCTTGGCCTCTAGCAAGCCTGCTGCAGGGAGATTTCTTGTTCCAAATACCCTCCAAGCATAACTAAATCAGTGCAAAATGTGTGTTAACAACCAGCCAGCTTCAAAAATCAGTGTTACTGTCAACTGCTGTGGCCAGATAAGTGATTCACTTTGGGGCAGAGATCTCCCCTATAGTGAGCACCAACAGGGACACACGCAGACTCCTGATGTCCAGTTTAGACACCACCATGCAGGGGCGCCATGGGGCTGGGATTTTAAAGGAGAGGAACCAACCGGCACTAAAATCAAGCTAAGAGAGTTACCAGCAAACACAGACTTTGGCGAGACCTTATGAGCAAAGAAGATCACCTCACAAACTCCTGCGACAGCTTGGGTTCCCACCACCCCCAACCACCCTGCTCGCCGTCCCGCCGCCACCATGAAGGTCTCAGCAAGACCTGCCCTGAACACTCTATTTAAAACTACAAATTTCCCCACTCTCACCCCCTTTCCTCCTTTATTCTTCCCCAAAGCATCTCCCATCATGTCATGTATTACACATTTTACTTACTTATTACTTGCCTCTACCAGAATGTAAGCTACATGAGGGCTGGAAATTATTATTTTTTGTCTGTTTTGTTCCCCATAGTAATAGTGCTTGCCATAGGGTGCATGCAAAGTATTTGCTGAATGAATGGAAATGTGGATTTAAAAATCCCCACAACACCCTTTTGTGGCAAGGATTGTCATCACCATTTTATAGATAAGGAAAGGGAAGCTCAGAAAGAGTTAAGTAACATGCTTTAGATCATGGCGTCTCAAATATTAACATGCAAAGGAATCACCGTGTTTAATAAAACACAGATTCTAATTTAGAAAGTCTGGGTGGTGCATGACCGTCTGTCTCTCTACACTTCTAACTTCCAGGTAATGCTATGGCTGCTGGACAGCTACATGTCCAGACAAAATGGTATTCCGAGCCTTGTAGCAGCTGTACAGTCTAGTAGTTAAGAGCAGACATCAACCTAATCATTTATTAACTCTTGTGACTTTAGGCTATCCTTTCGCTTGTGCCTCTGTTTCCTCACCAAATTATCATGAAGATTAAAAGAATGTGTCCAGGTAAAGTATTTGATATAATTTCTCATCTATAGTAAGTTCTTAATAAGTTTATTATTATCATTATTAATGACAATAATATTACTACTACTTTTTTAGCCTAAAAGTAATTGTTCCTTCTCAGAATACTAAGGGAGTATTACTAAGTTATTGGAAGGACTGTTGCTGAAGCTGAAGCTCCAATACTTTAGCCACCTGATGCAAAGAGTCGACTTATTAGAAAAGACCCTGATGCTGGGAAAGACTGAAGGTAAAAGGAGAAGGGGGCAGCTGAGGATAAGGTGGTTAGATAGCATCACTGACTCAGTGGACATGAATTTGAGCAAACTTTGAGAGAGAGCGGAAGACGGGAGATTGGAGTGCCACAGTTCATGGGGTCACATAGAGTTGGACACGAGTTAGTGACTGAACAACAACAAAAAGTTATAGTCTACTTTACTAAGATAGGAAAAGTCTACATTTAAACTGAGAATGATGATGACTCATATCTACTATCACAACATTAGAAACTTCTACTGAATATATTATGTGAGAACTCTGAAGCACGGTCTGAAAAGTGGAATTGCTGGTATTTGTACTTTTAATTCTGATAGTTACTGTCAAATTGTCCTTCACACCAACAGTAATTGAGAGTGCCCATTTTCCCTCACTTTAACCAACAGTGGATATTAACAATCTTTTAGATTTTTGCAAGTTTAATGCGGGGGGGGGGGGGGGACACTTCATTTTCATTTGCATTTACATTGCTCTGATTACTGGTAAGGTTAATGTTTATTTGCCATTTAAATGTCTTTTTTATATGTTTGTCATTAAAGTTTCTTCTTTTGTGAATTTCCTGTTCACATTGCTCCACCCATTTTTATAATTTTGGGCCTTTTCATCTTTATATGTGTACGTCCTTACATATTATTTGTATGTGGACTATGTTGCCAGTATATTCTCTCAAATATCTTTTAGTTTTGTTTATGATGCATCTTGATCACAAAAGACATCGATATTTTCATAGATTTAAACTTGCTGATCTTCTCTTATGGGCTCTAGAACTTGTAACTTGCCTAGGAAGAAGAGCTTTCCTATACAAAGATTATAAAAATATTCAGTACTTTTTACTGATATTTTTTTTTTTTACATACAACTTTTTAATCCATCTATTTTTTTTTTCAGTCAGTTACAGGTTTTCTAAAATTTCTCCCCAAATGGATAGACAATTTTCTTCATATCATTTATTATGAAGGAGTCTATATATAATACTTCTATTGTTTGGGATGATTATTTCATCAGATATTTTTTCTTCCCCCTCCTCTCTATCCTCTCCTCTGGAACTTTAATTATGTGTATTTCAGTAAGCTTTACGGTGTCCCACGGGTCTTTGAGGCTTTACTTGTTTTTCTTTACAGCTGGCCTTCCTTATCCACAGGTCCCACATCTGTGGATCCGATCAACCACAGGATTAAAACATTTGGGAAAAAAATTCCAGAAAGTTTCAAAAAGTAAAACTTGGATTTGTTACATGCCAACGACTATTTATATAGTATTTACATTTTAATTGCAGCTATTTTAAATTCTGTTTACATTGCATTAATTATTATAAGTAACCTAGAGATTATTTAAAGAATATGGTAGGATGTGTGTATGGGCTTCCCTGGTGGCTCAGTGGTAAAGAATCCACCTGCCAATGCAGGAGATGTGGATTTGATCCGTGAGTCAGGAAGATTCCCTGGAGAAGAAATGGCAACCCACTCCAGCATTCTTGCCTGGGAAATCCCATGGATAGAGGAGCCTGGTGGGCTACAGTCCATGGGGTCTCAAAGAGTCAGACAGGTCTTACTGACTAAACAACAACAGGATGTGTGTAGACTATGCAAACACTATGCCATTTTATACACGGGACTTGGACATCCATGGAATTTGGTATCCATGGGGGAGTCCTGGAATCAATGCCCCACAGATACTGAGGGATGACTGTATTCTCTTTACTGTTAGTTCTTCAGACTGAATAGTTTCTACGGATCTATCTTCAAGTTTGCTGACTCTCTGTTGGCTCAGCTCTGCTACTGAATTCCCCAAGTAATTTTTCATTTCACTTTCCAGAATTTCTACTTGGTTCTTTTTTTAATATATATATAATTTCCACCTCTTCATTAATATTCTCTATTTGAGGAATCATTGTTACCATACTTTCCTTTAATTCTTTAAACATGGTTTCTTTTAGTTCCTTAGACATATTTATAGGAACTGCTTTCAAGTCTTTGACTGCTAAGTCTAACATCTGGGCTCCTCAGAGAAGGCTTCTATGGATTCCTTTCCCCATTCTGTGCAATGCTTTCTCTAGACCTATTTCTTTGCATGTTTTGAAATTTTTTAAAAAATCTGAACATTTTAATACATAAGTATTGCAGCAACTCTTTTTGGGGGTGGTAGCTGCTACTTTTTTGGTTTTGCTTCTTTGTTTAGTGGCTTGCCTGGACTAATTCTGTAGAGCTTGTTTCTCATGAAGTGTGTAGCCTCTGATGTCTCTGCTAATTTTTTTTACACTTGTTTTTACTTTTAAACCTGGTTTCCTAGAGGCTGTCCTGGATCAACACAGCTTAGTGGTCAGTCAATGACTGGTCAGATGTTTTACATAAATACCTAGATCTCCACCCTTGGCGGATGGACGTGTGGCTTAGGGAATGCCTTCAAAGGTTAGGCAGTTTATAAGTGTGCCCGAGCTTTTCCTTTGTGCATTCACAAAGCCTCATATTCAGTTGGTTGATTATCTTGGATTTTCTAGGCAAACAATAATATCATTTGCAATAGGGATACTTTGTTTTCTTTCCTGACAGTAAAGGTTATTCATTTCTTTTATTGTTATGACCTCAACATGACTAAACTGGAGAGACAAGAGGAGGAACTCATGCCTCCACTCCGTGCTTAGGTGGCAGGGCTCCCAATGTTCCAGCATCAGGTTGAAGTTTTCTATAAGCTCTGACAGGGGACTTTAGTCAAGAAGAGGAAGTTCCCTTCCAGGCTTGCCTTGCTGGAAATTAAAAAAAAAAAAAAAAAACAACAACAAAAAAACCTAACAAGTGGATGATGTATTTAATTTGTGACTTTTTAGAAGCCCTCATCAAGATAATCATCTGGCTGTACCACCTTTACTCCCTTTACTATTAAGAGTGAATAATGCTCATCAGTTCTTCATGGAGAATCAACTCAGCGTTCCTGGATTATGTCCTACTTTATTCAGGATATATTCTTCTAAAGGGAATTGATTCGGAAACACTTATTTAGAATTTTTGTATCTGTTTTCAAAGTGAGTTTGGCTTGTGGTTTCCTTTTTTGTGTGAGTGCCCATTCTTCATTTCTGGTTTCTGAATCAGGGTTATATTAGTTTTCTAGAACAGGCTGTTCCTTTATCTTCTACTCTCTGGAACAGCTTATATAACATAGGAATTACCTGTTCCTTGAAGGCTTGGTAGAACTTACTTATGCAGCTATCTGGGTCTGGTGCTTTTTTAGGGCACAGGTCTTCAGCTATGTTTCATTTGTCTTTAATTATATAAGTTTCAGGTGTACAACATAATTTAACATCTATATACTACTTTCCCATTTTTTTCTAAGGTAATTGGTCTAGCTATATTATTTTACCTCATATACTTCTTTTAGAGTTTTTATATTTGTGGAAATTATATTTTGAATAATTTAAAAATCTTCTTCATGTGAGTGTAGTTCTTTTATCATCTCTAGGGTTGGTTGTTTTTTGGCCTTATTACTCTTTTTCCTTTCTTGATCAAATTTGCTGTAGGTCTGTCTATTTTATTTGACAAAAAAATCCCCAGCTTTCAGTTTTATTGATGTATGATACTCCCCCTGCCATTTTGTGACTTTCACTTTATCTTCAACAGTATCTTCATTTTTCTTGCTTAGAAGTGAAATTATTTTATTGTCCTTTTTCTAGCTCTTATCATCAATTATAGGTCATTTATTTTCAGTCTTTCCTGTTTTCTACATGTAAATAGTAACATTTTCTTCTGTGTGGGTTTTGTCTACATCCATGAGTTTTGATACGAACAAGCTTTCACTGTCTTTCATTTCTAATATGTTTATCCCTTCCTCTATGATTTCTTTTTTTATCTAAGAAGTTAATTAGGATGGTGTTTAAAAATTCCCAAGTAGTTCTGTTTTTGGTTGGCTGCTGGGCTAAACTTTTGTGGTTAACTTCCAAGTTTATTGCATTGTGGTCTGAGTATGTGGCTTCTATTACTTTGACTTTAGAAATTCTATTGGGATTTGTTTTTGTGGTGTAATACATGGGTAATTTGTGAATGTTCACATATGTTTGAAAAGACATGCATTCCCTTATTTATGTACTAGGAACTTTACTAAGTGCTCCAAGTATGTTAACTTGTCCCATCCTCACCATGAGAGGTAGATAGTCTATTCACAGAGGAGGAAAATAAGCTTGGAGAATTTAGGGGCTTTCCTCAAGGTTACCAAAAAAGCTGGTAAGCAAGCAAGTACTAATGAAACCCAGACATTATGACTCATTTTGTCTTGGTCTTTCTCTCTCTAAGAGATCACAATTGTTAGCTGCATTAGTCAAACATATGATTTTTTGAGGAAACGGTAATAAATTTTCCTGAAGTAACTGTGAATGTGTAAATGTCTCCTTGTTTTTCCATCAGGAGAAACAAAACTACATGTTTTCTATAGCTGTGTGACTGGTTATGTAAAAATTCACTTAAATTACAAATTCTCATTGGACTGTATTTTTAATCATTCTAAAATACATTTTTTTGGCCATTTAATATTGTTTTTGCTTCAATTCTATTTTGTTAGCTATTACTATTGTTATATTTGCTTTCTTTTTGTTAGTATTTGCCTTATCTTTATTTGGATGCCTTACAGTCATTTTAAAAAGTGTGTCTCTTATAAGTAACTTATGCTTGGGTTTAAAAAATACCAATCTGGGAGTCTCTGAATTTCACTAGGGCATTTAATTCATTCTCAGTTATTCTGATTATTGATATGTTTGGATTTATTCTTGCCATCTCATATGTATATATATATATACATATATAAACATATAAAATTTTTTCCTTTGCCTTCTTATTCATGAATTCTTTCCTTCTAAATGCTTCTTATTCTTTAGTGGTTTGGATGTCCCACATTGTTTTTATTCTTCTAAGTTGCCATTAAAATTATTCATGTCAATGTATGGCAAAAACCACCACACTGTTGTAAAGTAATTAGCCTCCAATTAAAATAAATAAACTGATTTTAAAAAAGATAAAACTTTTTTTTGCACATTTAAGCTTTATTTCTATCAAAGTCTTGAGCTAACTGGTACACAAACTTTTCCCCAAACAAGACAAAGAATCTTTGCTTGTTTTCGCTTCCATCTTTCCAGCCTCCTCACTCTCATATAGAGAGCATTTGGATCTTCATACTAGGTAGTTTAAAAAGCTTAAAGGGCTTTTTTTCGGTCCCTTTTGTACTACATTCTTGAAATCATTCAAGTTTCCGATCCACCACTTTATTCTTTTATACCCATTCTACTACGCAGCTCATATACTGAGGGTTTTATTTGAATGGTCAAAATTTTAAATTTACAAAACTCTAGCTTACTCTATTTCATGGGAATACTGTCTTTTGTATCTCTCTGAAAGCATCAATCTTGCTCATTGTAAAATCTTAATCTGTCTGCCTAGTTAATACACCTTCTGGTGTTAGTTCTTTTTTTGATAGCAGTTGGTGGCTCACTCACTGTCCTGGGGTGAATGCTGCTCATTCTGTTCATTTCAGTTCAGTCACTGAGAGTTGGTTTCATGTCCAGCTCCTTGCAAAACCATGGACAGCAGCATGCCAGGCTCCCCTGTCCATCACTGACTCCTGGAGCTTGCTCAAACTCATGTCCATCGAGTCGGTGATGCCGTCCAACCACCTCATCCTCTGTTTTCCTCTTCTCCTCCCACCTTCAGTCTTTCCCAGCATCAGGGTCTTTTCAAACGAGTCAGTTCTTCGCATCAGGTGGCCAGAGTATTGGAGTTTCAGCTTCAGCATCAGTCCTTCCAATGAATATTTAGGACTGATTTCCTTTAGGATTGACTGGTTTGATCTCCTTGCAGTCTAAGGGACTCTCAAGAGTCTTCTCCAACACCACAGTTCAAAAGCATCAACTCTTCAGTGCTCAGCTTTCTTTATAGTCCAACTCTCACATCCATACATGACTATTGGAAAAACCATAGCTTTGACTAGACGGACCTTTGTTGGCAAAGTAGTGTCTCTGCTTTTCAATATGCTGTCTAGATTGGTCAAAGTTTTTCTTCTAAGGAGCAAGCATATTTTAATTTCATGGCTGCAGTCACCATCTACAGTGATTTTGGAGACCCCCAAAATAAAGTCTCTCACTGTTTCCACTGTTTCCCCATCTATTTGCCATGAAGTGATAGGACTGGATGCCATGATCTCAGTTTTCTGAATGTTAAGTTTTAAGCCCACTTTTTCACTCTCCTCTTTTACTTTTAACAAGAGGCTCTTTAGTTCTTCTTTGCTTTCTTCAATAAAGGTGGTGTCATCTGCATGTCTGCTGCTCATTAAGTGGGTGATTCTTGGTGGTCTGCTCATCTTCTGTCTTTTCTGTTGATTGAGTCTGCCTGTGGTGACTGGGTAGTGGGCAGTACTCCCAGGAGAGGTACAGAATAGTATAGGGGGAAGCACATGAGGTTTGAAGTCAGGTAGACCTGGCTACAAATCCAGCTGTGTTACTTACTAGCTGTGCAATGTTGGGCAAATCTTTGAATCTTGGTTTCTTAACTTGGGATAATGACCTTACCTTATGGAGCTGCTGTGTAGATTAAATTTAAAAGCACATAAAAATACTACTAAAGCCTCGGGACAGCAGTAAGTTGAGTTCATCTTTCATCAGTTATTCAGAAATTTTTTTTACTCTTCAGCCTTTGATTAAATGTGATAGATTTGATGGTCTCACACCACTGTCATTAAGCAGGTATGTTTTCCTCAGATCATCCTGGGGGAAAACAATTCAGTCCTCCATTTCTAAATTTAAGCTACTGTATGGTCAGTGATATATCAGGTGTATCTTTTCTTCAGAGGGATATGGACATCCTCATCACAAAACAATTAAAGTTCTGGTATCAACTGACTCATTTTGGCAAAAATTAGATCATGGGCAGCCTTGTCTGGTGTACATGCATTGGAAGGGTGGTTATAATTTACTAAGATAAGGAATAAATAAATAAGGAATAAAGTTCCACCTTTGCACTCTGCAAGCCATCATTTATGACATTTTTCTTCCTACATATTAAGAGCCAAATGCTAAAGCCTTCTCCTCCAGGGTTATAAAGTTGCTCATAGACAGGTTTTCAACTTCAACAACTTGATGTTTGAGTCCTGAGACAACCTCCTATCCCTTCCCTTGAACCTTCGTGCCACGTGAATAAATTTAACTTTGGAGCAGGATTCCACTCAAGTTCCAATGGTCTTGCCTTCATGAGCCATAAAGCTTGTGGCACATGTGCCACCTTGGCCTTGTCTTAGGCCTGTACTCAGGGGCTCTGCTAAAAGGCTCATCCTTGCAGGAGGCCCACAACAAGGAGAGGCTGTTACATTCTCCAGGCCAGGTCTCATCTAGCTGTGTGAGAGCAGCTGTGTCCTCCGTCTCCACAGGAACCTTCTTGCAGGAGTGACTGCCTATGGCTTGCCTCACATGGGCAGTCGGGCCCAGAAACCACTGCCCCCGGCAGCAGCCCGGGGTGGGCACACGAGCACATACACACGATGCATCCTAGAAGGAGTGATGCCCCTTAGAACCTCGCCAACTGTCACAGGAAATGCCAGGGTTTAGTACTCACTGTCACACTGCCAAGACAGCCATCTGCTGTATGCCCCACAGAAGACGTAGAGAGCAGTAACCTTCGGGTGTATGTATAAGAGGTGGGTGGGCTTCCCAGGTGGCACTAGTGGTAAAGAGCCTGCCTACCAATGCAGGAGCCATAAGAGACTCAAGTTCAACCCCCGAGTCAGGAAGATCCCCTGGAGGAGGGCACAGCAACCCACTCCATTGCTCTTGCCTGGAGAATCCCATGGACAGAGGAGCCTGGTGGGCCGTGGTCCATAGCATTTCAAAGAGGTGGACACGACTGAAGTGACTTAGCACACATGCACATAAGAGGTGGGCAGAGAGCATGGAGAACCGGGTGCCACCTCCACTGTACTCCTTCACACGCTGACACTGCCTCTGTCTGCAATGTTCTTGTCCCACATGCTCTCCTGGTGAGCACCTACACATCCCCTAAGCCCTGGCTCCAAAAGCCTGTTTTGTGACGCACGTTCTGTCCCCTCTCCATGGTGGGCTCTGTACCTCTGGACATCCCTGGGTCTGGCCATGCCTCCATGACTGCATTTGGTACAGAGAGCTGCAACTGTATTTCATAGATCTGTCTTCTGCTAGACTGAATTTCCACCTGTGTTGTGAGATTTATTCCTCTTATCAGAGCCTGGCACATCATTGGTGCTTTCTCTGCCAGTGTTTGCAGAATACATCAAGAATGATTCAGCACTTGCCATGATTTTTAGTTCAGATGGACCGTCATTCTTCCCCTTTCTCACTCTATTATTTTCATGGTCCTTCCCACTTGGACTCCTGATGGTCTCCATGGTCACAGTGCCCTGCCTATGCTTTGGCTATGGTGTGGGGAGTCAGGATCCCCACAGGACTTGGCACAACCCCAGTGGGTGGGAGGCAGTGGAAATGCCAAGTCATTCCTCAGACCACCACCAAGGCAGTTTCTAAATAAAATGCAAGCAAGGTGGAGGGGCTCAGGACAATTGCTCCAAGAAAAGAAGATCAGGAACCATGGCTTGGGTGGGTGTATGAAGGGGTCCCACTTCACTGCGATCCTTATACAAATCTTTCCCACACAAGCATTCTCCAAAAGTCATTTTCCATTCACAGCCATCTGGACCTCAAGAATCCTTTGGGAGAACAAAAGACTCTATGGTGAAACCTAGAGGCAGTTCTGTCCTGTCCAGAAACCCCAGACACTTCCAAATGAATTCTGAACCAATAGTTAGAAAACTGTGTCCCAGGCTGGTAAAGAATCCACCCACCAAGGAAGGAGACAAGGGTTCGATCCCTGATCCAGGAAGATCCCATATGCCGTGGAGCAACTAAGCCTGAGCATCACAACTACTGAGCCCATGCTCTAGAGCCCAGGAGCCACAGATACTGAAGCCCTGCGCCCGAGAGCCCCTGCTCTGCACACAAGAGAAGCCACTGAAATGAGAAGCCCAGGCCCCACAAGGAAGGGTAGCCCTGCTCACCACAACTAGAGAAAAGTCCACGCAGCAACAAAGACCCAGAACAGCCAAAATAAAATAAATACATAAAATTTTGAAAAAAGGAAACTGTGTCCCAGACAGGGCCATAGGTGGGGTGATAGCCCAGGCCCTTGGGGTCAGCCAGCATGCCCACCCTCAGCAGGAAGATGGATACCAAGCGTGCTGCTGAAGGGAGAGAAACAATCTGAGGGTCCCCTGCAGTGTGGGGAGGGACGGCAGATACACCCTCCCTCAATGCCAGCTGTCTGTCCCTGGGCTTCAGTTGGCTGAAGAGGTAACTGGCTCCTGGCTGCCCAGGGGCCTGTCCAAGGCTAGGGACTGCTGGTGGCTGAGGGTGGGATCTGGAGGGAATGCCCCCAGGCCTTAGGGGTACTTCTTGGAGAACACAGGAAACAAGTACTGGTTTCTCCTAATAGGAGTGAGTCTGACTTGTACCAAGCCACCCAAATTCCCAGAATGAGAAGCCTGCTCTATCCAAAGTCCTGCAGGGCCAGAGTGGAGGGCATCATGAGCTGCGTGAACCTCACCTACTCCAGTGGGCTCATTCTGGGCTCTGCTGAGCAGGGGCAGGGCCAAGGCTGGGAAGCTGGCTGAGCTGCAGGATGCCCTTGTTCTTGGCCCTTTAGGTTTTACGGCAGAAAGTGTGCTGCCCAGTGGCCTCTGAAACAGTACTTGGGACTCCTGTCTCTTCACTGCATCCATCATGCACCAGCTTTTACGTTTTCTACTCTCATCATCACACTGGTCTCCAGTAATGACTATCCATGCGAACACAGTGCTTCACTACTTGCTTAGTGAGATCTGCTGGCGAGCCTGATTTTCCACACCACACAAATATCATGGGCCTCTGAACACAGGCTGATGTATCCAACCAATGGCTTGGCTGTCCTTGAGAATTCTGCTACATACTTCTGAAAATTCTCAGTACGGTTTTGAAAATCGAAAGCGTCTACTTCTGAGAACTCAGAGAACAGAATGCAGGGAGCTCATAGGACTTGGGGTTTTTGAGAGCCCATTCAGTGGGATGATCAGTCAGGCAGTTCTGCAAATCTTCAGAAAAACCACTTCTCATGCCTTGCTGCCAAGCCAGCTATTTATAAATGCTTCCAAATTGGAGTAGCTCTTGTTTGGTCAGATGATTAGTAAAGAGAAAAACGGGGCTTCCCTGGTGGCTCAGTGGTAAAGAATCTGCCTGCCAATGCAGGAGATAAGGGTTCAATCCCTGATCCAGGAAGATTCCACATGCCACAGAGCAACTAAACCCAAGTGCCACATCTACTGAGCCTGTGCTCTAGAGCCTGGGAGTCGCAGGTACTGAAGCCCGTGCCCTAGAGTCCACGCTCTGCAACAAGAGAAGTCACCACAATGAGAAGCCTGCGCATTGCAATCAGAGAGTGGCCTCCATTCAGCACAACTAAAGAAAAGCCCATGCAGCAATGAAGACCCAGTACAGACAAAAATAATAAATACACAAATTCTAAAAGAGGGAAAATTCTTAAAAAAAAAAAGAGAGAAAAGGGTATGTACTTGGTTCTGAGATACTTTCAGAATCACAGTGAATTACATTTCCTGTTTCTTTCAATAAATAATTTCGTCCACGAGGGAGCAATGTTCTCTACAGCTTTACTGATGTTCATATGAACAGCTCACAGCAATGCTCTGTGAGGAGAGTATCCCCCAGACATGGGGAAAGGTGGAGTGGTTGGAGAGGTAAACAGCATGTCAGGGAGCAGACAGGAGCACGTGGGCAGTGGGAACCTCATGCTAAGTTCACACCATGGTTGCAGTAGGTGCAAGACACTGGGACTCTTCTTCTACTGTTTCAGCGGTGCTCCAAGGCACAGGCACTTCATGGAGCAGGAGTGGAAAACTGTGAGGGGTGGAGATGGCTGAGCAGGCAGGCCAGGAGGGGCACCTATCCTGCATTCAGCATTTCCTGTGGCCCAGGGTTTCAGCCCACGTGACCCAAGAGGACAGCAATGTGGGAACCGTCATCTCTATCACATCATGGGCCTCCTGTGGGCTCAGGTGTGTCACACGCCATGGGCCTTGCTGCCCCACTTTCAAGCTGTCCACAGAGAGACCATCCATCTTTCTGGCTAGCTGGCCCTCACATTCCCATGTAAGAGCAATGATTCAACAACGCCCTCAATGTGGACCACATGCCCTCTCCCTGTGCAGTGACTCTCCCGAGCATCATGCTCCCTCCTTCCCACAAGGGGTCACCCTCTCGTCCAGCCGCTCCAGACTCTTAGGAGCACTGAGGTGATTTTTTATCAGCATGAAACTTTTCCTGAATTCATGTGGAAAGAGTAAATGATGTTTTATAGCATGAACTTTTTTCAGTCCACAAATATCAAATATTTACTCAACACATATTATACTCTAAGTATTGTGTATTGGAGTCCCTAGAGATAAGAGTAGCGAGCAGATAAAAGTCCTGTCCTTATACTGTAGGGGCCAGGAGGAAGATAAACTGGTCAAATATGGAAATATATGGTGTGCCAGCTGGTGATGAGGGTGATGGTGGAAGGGTGGGTGAGAGGTTCTGGGACACAGGTTGGTCAGGGAGGGCCTCTCCAAGGATGTGATATTTGAGCAAGTACGAGAAGGAGGTGAGGGCAGAGGTCATGTGACTCTGGGGAAGGGTACGCTGGGTAGCAGAAGATCCGTGCAAAATTCAGGAGGTGGGAGAGCGTCTTCTATGCTCTAGGACCAGCGTGGAGGCAGGATGACTGGGGAAGAGAGAGGAGGAAGAGGGGAGAGGCCAGAGAGGGCAAGAGACAGAATGTGAAGCTGGCTGAGGTGCTGGAAGAATGTGGAGCATAGGCGAGCTATCGGAGGGTTTTGAGCAGAGGAGTAACGTGACCTGACTTACATTTTGGAAGCCCAGCTCTGCTGCTGGGGCACAGACAGACAGCAGCGGGGCTGGCCAGGGGAAGTGACCTAAGTGAAGAGGCCACTGCAATAAACCAGGTGACAGATGACAGTGCCTTGGACCAGGGTGCTGATGGTAGAGGGGTCAAAAATTGTAACACTGTGATTTGGGGGGAAGGTAGAAACATCAGGTTTGGTGATGGCTCAGATCTGAAGTGTGGGAAAAGGGGTTAAGGGTGACCCACGCCACTGGAAGGATTGAGCAGCCATTTGTGACATGCAGAAGGTCATGGAGGGAAGCAGGTTTGGAGGGGTACCACTGAGAGTTCAGTTTGGTTAAGACAGATTCCTGTTAGGCACCCAGGTAGGGATGGCCTGAAGGTAGCTAACTATCAAAGTCTCTGATTCATGGGAGATACGTGGGCTGGAGAAAAACAACTAGTGTCATCAGCACAGACTGAATACAAAACCAGGGGTCCTGGGGAGATTTATGAGACTGAGTGTAGGGAAAAAAGGCCCTTGGGCCCTGTAGGAACGGGGAAGATGAGGAGAAAGCCAGTGAGAAGAGAGACACCAAGTGAAATGTGATGTCCTAGAAACCAAGGAAGTGGGAGGAATGATCATTGTTGAGACAAAAATCATCTACAGTTGACTTAGGATCAAGCAGAATTGCATATTCTGCATATGAACTTGAGTTTCCACCTACACTTATGTCTTATGCATGAATCCTTCACCCTCCAGGCATCAGTGGCCCTACGAGAATCTTTATGAGTGCTGGTGAATCTTCCCCTTAGAAACACACATTCAGATACATACAAGACTGCAAACAAGTGTGGAGGTTCCAGGAGCCGGTAAAGTCCATCCCAGAAGTCAGGTTCATAAACAGCCCTTGGCCATCCCCAAAGAGGTCTTCTCATGGTATGAACCAATCTTCTCAATGTAGAAGTTCAGAACTTGCAGGTTTCCCAGCTTTTCCAGGTATGTTTCCATAGGTTAGAATGAGTTGACCTTTCTGGGCTCTTGGGTTGAACACAAAACGTGAATGGGCTGGCTCAAGTCTCAAAGCAAGCGTGAAAACAAATGAGAACTCACCACCATCTCCTGCACGTGAAACATCTCTGCTCCACCAGGTGACAGTCGATTGGGGAAGGACATGCTGACAGATGACCCAGGAAGGGTGCTTGGCCCAGTGTTATAGATCTGTGGGTGTGAGACACACACGGCATGGTTTAATAGAAATAGAGATCTTCATTTCATGTCTACATTATATATTCTAAAATCCTTTGAAGTGATACGCAGAGATACTAGGGTTTAGGATCTAGAAGGTCATGACTTGAAATGAAATATCAAATGACGGGAGATTTCAATGACACAGAAATCTTTCTAATGTGCATTAAAACCCCACAAACTTTCAAGTTACCTTATTCCCCCTGTTAGCATTTTCTTATCTTCTGCTGCTAACAATTATACTTATTTTGACCTGGAAATTTACTCATAGACTGTTACACGGGTGGGAGTTTAGAAATAATCTAGATTAGTAGTTCTCAAACTTTTAACACATATCAGAATAATCAAATGGTTTTCTTAAAACCTAGACTGGAGTAAGGTCACACCCAGAGTTTCTGGTTAGGGTGGGGTGGGGGCTGAAGGGTTTGAATATCTTTTTTATTTTGGCCATGCCACATGGCATGTGGGATCTTAGTTCCCCAATCAGGGATCAAACCCGGGCCCCTGGCAGTTAGAAGCTCAGAGTCCTAACCACTGGACGGCCAGGGAAGTCTTGCCTTTCTAAACTTCTCAGGAGATGCTGATGTTGCTGGCCCAGAAAACATACTTTGAGAACCACTGATCTGGTCCAACTCCGTTCCTTTTATAGTTGGAGGTAACTGAGACTCTCAAAGACAGAGTGGGTTATCCCCAAACCAAATGATCTCACTTACAGAAAGGGCTCTTTTTTACTACACTATCTAGCTGATTTGGTTTCTCCGTAACTTTCATCTTACCACTTACGAATACTGTTGGATGACATCTGTGCACATCTTTTCTGTCGCAGCATTTGGTCCTACAATCTTTACCCCTCTCATCCCACACACAGTCCTCCCCATTTTTTGTCTCCAGCAGCCCATCATCTCTTGAGAAGTGAGAGAAAAGATGGCAGCCACTAAAAGACCCATGAGAGAAAGGAGATGGAGCAGAGACTGACATGAAACTCAAGGAAGAAGTGGAAGATGAAGGAGAGTAAAAAAGATGGGCACATGTATAAAGACAGACAGTAGATTAGTGGCTGCTAGGGCTGGGGCGTAGGAGGAATGAGGAGTGTGGCAGGAGGAAGAATGGCTTCTCAAAGATGTCCCTGTCCTAATCCGTGGAAACTGTATGTTATATTACATGGCCAGGGGGATTTCAGGTTGCTAAGAAGCTGACTTTAAAATCAAGAGATGATCTTGGATTATCCAGGTGGGTGCAATGTAATGACAAGGGTCCTTATATAGGGAAGTGGGAGACAGAGTCAGAAACAGGGAAATGTACTGTCAAAAAGATGCAACCAGTCACTGCTGGCTTTGAAGATGAAGGGGGCCATGAGCCAAAGAATGCAGCAGCTTCCAAAAGGAGGAGAATCACCACAGAAGAAAGAAACAGATTCTTCCCCAGAAAGGAACACAGCCCTGCTGACACCTTGCTTTTATAGACCAGTGAAACCCTTGCAGACTTCTGTCCTCCAAAATTGTAAGATAAAATAAACTTGGCACAAAGTCTGTAGTAATTTGTTATAGCAGCAATAGGAGACTAATATAAGGAGTGACTGCTAACAGGCATGGAGTTTCTTTTTGCAGGTGAAAAAAATGTTCTAAAATTAGATTATGGAGAAAGTTGCACAGTGGGGAAAGTCATTGCATTGTACACTTTAAACAAGTGAACTCTAAGGTATGTAAGTGGTAACTCGATAAAGATGTTAGCTTATTTTTAAAAAGATGGGTAGGGGCAAAAGAGAGGAGTGGCCTGGGGACTAGAGAGAGGATTCAGGGCATCTCTGAAGCTGAGGTCAGCAGGGCAGAGCCCGGCGATGGGTTGGACAAGTTAGCAGATCTTCACACTTGGCAGAATATACAAGGGTCTAGCTCCAGCCAGCTCTTCCCTAGAAAACTTGTCTTTGTTTTTTTTTTTTTTTTGCAATAGTGGGTTTTGCTTCAGAGAACAGACACAAAAAATCATCGAGTGGATGAGTAGTTGCTGCCAACTCTTGATTCAAAAAGAACACAATTCACCCATAACAACAACCCTAAGGCACAAGAAAAGGAAGGACTATCCAACCACAATGGAAACCGTTAATTTGAAGTGAAATGTGAGAGCACAGCATTGAAAGGAAAACCTATTGACCTGTCTGGGAAATCACAATTAAAGCATGAGTGAGGAAAAAGAAGTTGATTTTGTTTTGCATTAGTTCATCCACCAGAACCGGACAGATGGAGAGCTTGTATTACCATATTTTTAACAAATGTCTTAATGTTTGACTCTCTGCAAACATTCCCGTGTAACATCTGCATTATTTTTCATCATCATTTTTCAAATGAGGGAAATTATTGATTTGATTTAAAAAAAAAAAAACAACTATTGATGGTCAATAAATTTTTACGTCTGTGAAGAAAAAAACTCTGATGAAACTTTGAAACCAATTCTAAGACCAGTGTCTCTGCCTTTCTCCCATCAGCACTTGCAGAACAATCTTTAAACAATGACATAGCTTGTTGAATATTAGCTTTGAAAAGACCCAGAAAAAAAATCTCTTTGTATGGAAAGTCTCGTGCCTTTTTTCAGGAGAGATGTTGCCAGAATAACGCTTCTCTGATGGTTCAGACAGTAAAGAATCTGCCTGCAGTGAAGGAGAACTGGCTTTCATCTCTGGGTTGGGACGATCCCCTGGAGAAGGGAATGGCAACCCACTCCAGTATTCCTGCCTGGAGAATTCCACAGAAAGAGGCTACAGTCCATGGGGTAGCAAAGAGTTGGACAAAACTGAACGACTAACACTTTCTATTCATTTTCCTGACCCTATTCTCCTCTACTATCTCCACCTGTTTTTGGATGACTATCACCATTAAGCTGGTCAGTGGCTTTCCTGCAGGATGGTCAGAATCATGACAATTATACCAGAAAACAAGCTGTCAGAGAATTGTAAGGAAACTGTCAGCTTTGCTAACCCAAGATTTCCTTTCCATCAGTAACACACACTATCCATCTTTCAGACTCAGCCAATTTCCTTAATCCTGACAGAATGCTATGTACTTCCTCAGGCAACTGATAATCAGGAGGGGAATCTTAGGGTCATGCCAGTCACTCACTCCCAGGGCCCTGATTCCCTAGCCTGTATCCTATGTCAGGTCAGAAGAAAGCTCTTTGTCTGAATACCAAACTTCAAGCTCCCTGTAAAAGTGCCTTCAGAGAAACATGATGTAACCACAGGCTCTCAGATTTCTTTCTTTTTTTAAATAGGAAGAAGAGAACATTTTGTATATTTTTAAAATATCTTTTCATATAACTTCTGTTCTTTTTTGCCTTCTCCTATCAACACTATTTGTAGAGACGTGGATGGACCTAGAGACTGTCATACAGAATGAAGTAAGTCAGAAACAAAAACAAATATCATATATTAAAGCACATATATATATGGGATCTAGAAAAATGGTATAGATGATCTTATTTGCAAAGCAGAAGTAGAGACACAGACACAGAGAAAAAATGTATGGATACCAAGGGGGGAAAGGGGGAGGTTCGGGGGGGTTGGGAGGAACTGGGAGATTGGGATGGACATATATACGCTACTGATACTAGCATAAAAAAGACAGCTAATAAGAACCAACTGTATGGCACAGGGAACTCTATTGAATGCTCTTTGGTGACCTAAATGCGAAGGAAATCCAAAAGAGAGGGGATGTATGTATGTGTATAGCTGATTCACACTGTTGCACAGTAAAAACTAATAGAACATTGTAAAGCAACTATACTCTAATAAAAAATAATAAAAATTTTATTTTATTGAAGTATAGTTATTTACAACGTTGTATTAATTTCTGCAAATACCCTCTTCATTACATGATGTGTGTCATTTGAACCCGTCTAAATAATTTACCTGACGTATCTTTTATTGTAAGACACCTGCAAAACTATAGGTAAGCAATTGAAACTAAAGTGGCTTCCCTGATGGCTCAAGTGGTAAAGATTGTACCTGCAGTGTAGGAGACACAGGAGATGGGGATTCAATCCTTGGGTTGGGAAGATACCCTGGTGGAGAAAATGGCAACCTACTCCAGTATTCTTGCCTGGAAAATCCCATGGACAGAGGAGCCGAGGGGGTTCCAGTCCATAGGGTCACCGCGTTCCAATCAATAGGGTCGCAAAGAGTTGGACATGACTGAGCACACACGAATAAGTAAAATGAAATAACTTCATCTGGCCTTTATCTGTTTTCTGTCCAACTGCAAAAAGCAATGGAGAAAAAGAAACTAACTGTGAGAAGGAATTCAAAACCACAGAGGTCCTATTCCCAGCAATCACTCTAAAGGTCTTGAAAGCAAGAGTGACCCCATCTTTCTCTTTTCCCCTGTAAATCAAGCATAGGGTGTGACAGCAGGGGCTTAGCTGGCTGGGAGGTGACTCCTCTCTGAGCTAGGATGTGTGTTATCCATCATGACTTTGGAGGTCTCCTGCCTGGGAGAAAGCTTTGGCGAGAGGGAGACCATTGTTTGCAAGAGACTGCAAATATGTTACTGTCTTTCTCTGGACCCTCACCCTGTCATTATTTGTCATCCCCTTGGTCCACCTAGGAGAGGCCACAGGGAAAGAAAATAATAATTATTTGGCCATAGCAGTGGATGCCAGACCGAGAAACCATCTTCTCCATAGGGAAGGATGGAGGGAAGGCAGGAGCGAGCTCTGGGAGCTGGAGCTAGAGCTAGAAAGACGTGGGATGTGGATTACGGTACACTGGCTCCATCACTTCACCCCCAGCTCCTGGCAGCTGCTGAGCTACACAGGGGTGTTCCAGGTAACACCCGCCTAATCTTGGCCCCAGCCCAGCAGCTCCCAGCTCTCCACCCTGCAGCATGTCCTCTCCTCTTGGGCCTACATTTCCCACATTTGTCAATTAAGGAGAATATCTGGACGATGCTCGGTCCCCCTAGTTTTATGTTCAAAGACCCTCCTGTTGAACAGTGCTGGCCTTGGGGTCTGTTTTCAGAGAAGGAATCAGCAACTGATGGCTCGCACGCCAGACCTGGTCCACCACCTGCTTTTGTATATCCTGTGAGCTAAGATGGTTTTATACTTTTAAATGTTTAGGGAAAAAACAGAAGATGAATATGTCATAATATGTGAAAATGATGTGTGCTGTGCTGTGCTTAGTTGCTCAGTCATGTCCGACTCTTCGCGACCCCATGGACTGTAGCCCACCAGGCTCCTCTGTCCAGGGGATTCTCCAAGCAAGAATGCCCTGCCCTCCTTCAGGAGATCTTCCTGAACCAGGGATCGAACCCAGGTCTCCTGCATTGTAGACAGATTCTTTACCATCTGAGCAACCAAGAAAGCCCAATAATACTGGAGTGGGTTGCCATGCCCTCCTCCAGGGGATCTTCCCAACTCGGGGATTGAACCCAGGTTTCCCACATTGCAGGCGGATTCTTTACTGTCTGTGCCACCAGAGAAGCCCAAGAATACTGGACTGGATAGCCTATCCCTTCTCCAGGGGATGTTCCTGACCCAGGAATCGAACCAGGGCCTCCTGCATTGCAGGCAGATTCTTTGCCACCTGAGCTACCAGGGAAGCAATTTTATATCATGTGAAAATGAATGAAACTCAAATGTCAGTGTCCACAGCCACAGTTTTGTCCTGTGCATGGTTCCTGGCTACTTCTGCGCTACAGGAGCCTAGTTGTATAGCTGCTGTGGAGACTGGATGGCCTACACAGCCTAAATAGTTACCCTCTGGCCCTTTGCAGAAGAAGTTTTTCCACCCTTGGTTTAGAAAAGGACAATGTCCTTCAGTGTCCACAGTCCATACCGAGTATACCTGCTGGACACAGTGCTTATATGATAAGGAGAGCCAGCCCTGCTCTTTGGGGAGCAGCGTGTTTCCCCCAGGGAAGTTCCCTTCACTCACATTGCTGTGCTCTTGTAAAACCCCACTTTGAAAGGCTGTTCCTTTGTGGGAGGTGTGGGTACCTAGCTAGGTCAGCAAGGAGAAACCCAGGATTAAGCGTGCGTGTGTGCTCAGTCACTTAAGTCATGTCCGACTCTGCGACCACATGGACTGCAGCCCACCAGGCTCCTCTGTCCACGGGATTCTCCAGGCAAGAGGACTGGAGTGGGTTGTCATGCCCTCCTCCAGGGGATCTTCCTGACCCAGGGATTGAACTCATGTCTCCTGCATCTTCTGCATCACAGGTGGATTCTTTACCACTGAGCCACCGGGGAAGCCCCCAGGATTAAGAGGACACGACAAATCCTCGAGGCTGCCCTGCCCACAATGTGAAGAATGATGGAGAACCAGAAGGGGTCCTCTGTGGACCATCTGGCTGAGGATGCATGCTGGGTCCAAAGGTCTGCTGGGGAAGGCTGGCATTCATCATGCCTTTTTCCCTCCAAATACTGAAAAGCAGAGGGGGCTACACAGCAGAGTACCAGGCAGCAAAGGGATTGTTTCTGTGTGTGGTTACAGAAAACACATACACACTCAGGCTGGGAAGAGTTTCTCTTAGAAAAAGCCTGGCCCTTTGGTTGCTTTTCATAGAAGGCACATCCCATGGGCCCGTCCCTTGGTACCCAGTGATAGAGAAGGTCTCCATGGGTGGGTACCTGAAGGGTGACGTTGAGGGGTTGGAAATGACACTCCAGGTCATCCAGTTGAATGAAGTTGGATGCGTCCACAGACTCGCCGTACACAAAGGAGGTTGGAGACATGATTCTGAAAGAGGAAAGCATGAAATCTGTCATCCCAATGCAGGGTCACCGCTATCCTAGGAGCTCAAACATTTGTCTCTATTGAATCTAGAGCTCAAACATCTGTCTCTATTGGATCTAGAACCTGGCTCCCCTCAGGGTCCCCCACCAAATGCTTCACTTCTGGAACTGCTCTTTCTCTCTCTTGTAAATGGACACAGCCAGACCTGTACTTTTTAAGCAGACATTCCCAGTAATGTCTGGTCATCTTAGGTCAAATCAGTAAGTTATGTATGCAATGTACTAGGATTATACTTCTAAAATGAGAAGGAAGACCATGGTAGCTTTGATTTCAGTTTTTAAACTGGATTATAAAATCAGTGAAGTCGCTCAGTCGTGTCCGACTCTGCGAACCCATGGACTGTAGCCTACCACGCTCCTCCATCCATGGGATTTTCCAGGCAAGAGTACTGGAGTGGATTGCCATTTCCTTCTCCAGAGGACCTTCCTGACCCAGGGATTGAACCCGGGTCTCCTGCATTGTAGGCAGACACTTTACCGTCTGAGCCACAAGGGCAGTCCTAGGATTATAAAATTACACGTTTTATTTTGTCATTTGAAAAACATTTTGTGAATTGAAAAAGATTATGACAATATAAGTGAATTATATGTTTGGCATTCTAAGCCCCACTCTGTAACAAATTAAAAAAATAAAGATTTTCAGACTACCAAAATTACTAGAAATTAGGTATTAAAAATTGAGTCCTTACACTAATAGCCTTTTTCTTTAGATTTCAAATGGCTGTGTAAGACGTGATGAAGAATTCCAGCTCAGTGTGTAGTGATGTTTTCAATTTTGTCTGTGTCAATAAACCCCAGGCTCATTTAAATTCCCAGAAAAATAATGGATTCTAGATGAGATTCTAGAAGTCGCTCGCTTGCCTAAACACAATATTGTAAGATTTTTGGTACCAAGTCTAAATAGATAGCAATTAACCTATTTTCAGCTTAAGTGTAGAAATTAGTTTATAAATGTAGTGAGCTGCCACCCAGGTCAAGAGTGGGTTCATTTAAATGAGTGCTATTTTATGTTCCTGGAAAGATCAGAGGTTGACTCATTTGTTTAACTGAGGGCTTCGTTGGGGGCTGTTAACACCTCACAAGGAGGCCTCCAGGGTCTGACAACTGGATCAAGAGAGCCCTGTTTTCTCTTTCATCCCCTAGGACAGGGCTTGGTCCATGGACGTTCTCACTGTGCGTCTGAGGAGAAAGTAAATAAACTACATGGTTAAAAACAGAGCCATGAACAGAGGCAAATCTGTGTTGGTTTGCAAATATATTCCACCAATGCCTCATGTCTAAAGAACGTGATGAAAAACGCCAAGAGGCAGGAACGCCCACCGGAGACTCATTCCTGACACCCAGCAGAGCTGGGAGCTTTGCAGGCATGGCTCCTTCTGCAGCGTATTAACTTTTCTACTTGCGGCTAAGGCCAGGACCCAGGAGCACTTGAATACTGAAAAATGAGAGACTTTGAACCTCTAGAAAGTTCAGCTTGCCTGTGGGGCAAAGGTTCAACAGGTCCTCATTTGATCTAAACTAATTGTGCAAATCCTTTTTCCTCTATCGTGCTCTGTTTCTGAAGCCGGAAACAGGAACTGACTTCTCATTTTTCCAGGCCTGTGTTTTGGCTGAAAACCACCCAGGCTTGTTTTGGGTCCCTGCTGCCTGCAGCCCTGATTTCCAACAATGCCAGAGGCATTGAGCAGTTGTGGGCTTCAGCCAGACAGTGTGCCCACTGTGACTGGCCCTGCCCACCTGCTCTGCAGGAGGATGGGAAACATGCAAAACCAAAGCTGACTAGAGGCTACTCAGAAAGCAGGCCCGCCTTCCCTGGGACGCATTGGCTGTAACCTCTGGCCCAGCAGCCTTTGGCTGAGATTTTAATCCCAAGAATGGAGCTGCCTGCTACCTTGTGGCACTCTGGAGCGGTGGGCGCTGGGAAGAGATGCATGTAAAGGTGTACAGAATGTTCGAAGGAATTGCGGCTTACACCTGTCATCACACTTCTTGTATAATCTACCAAGTGTGTGGGCAGCTGGGAAAGAGGAGAAAACAGGGAGGGAGGAGGGCGTGAGTCACTGTAGCTAAAGCTTCATCTTGCATTTCCAAGCCAGGCAGAAGTGGAAGTGGCAGGGCCACCGGCTCCTGGCCATACAAGCAAACACCAGAGAAGCACAGGGTTCCGCCCCAGGCAGCACTGTGTCCTGGCTACTCACCCCGTGATGGACGTGTCCACCTCGTGCATCAGCGGCACCGTCAGTGTGAGGACGTTGTTGTGAAGGGACTCTGAGCGCTCCACGTTGCCGCTGTGAAGGGAGAGAGGACGGGATGCCAGTCAGCACAGCCTGCCCGCGATGGGCCTCTCCCCTCCCAAAGAGGGACAGCTCTCTGTTCCGTACCTTTTTACCCTCAACTCTGTTTTTGGTCCCTGTATGGCATCACCGTGGGCACTCTATGGTTTCAGTTGTGTTCCCCACCCCATAAAGATGTGAGGGCCAGTAGTGTACAGGGAAGGTGACCCCAGGAGACAGCAGGGGGTAGACAGGAAGGCAGGCAGACAAGCAGGGTATGTGATCCAGGTCAGCCGGGCTCCATCTGACCAGGGAACTCCAGGAGGCAGCGTGGAGTACCCACCCTCATCTTCCAGCTGAAGCCATGGGAGCTGATCAATGACTCCTGAGACCTGCTGGGGGGTGGGGGTGGGGGATTAATTCCCTGGCATGTGACCTATGTGCACGGTGAGTGAGGTCTGGCTAGAGAAAGCCTCAGGCAGAAGGACAGGTGCTGGGAATGGGAACTGTCCAGTGTGTGTGTGGTAGAGGCGAGCTCTGAGAGGTTATGGGTGGGCACCAACAGCGTGTGCTGCTTCTGCAGGGCTTATTCCATGAATAATGGACAACCGAGGTTAGGGCACTGCAGCTGGGAAGACGTTTGCTTGTATTTAGCAGCTATTTCCCATCTAATGGCATCATCCATCATCCACGGACAACCAAGCCCAGGAGAGAGGCCCTGGGTAGCACCATCTCGATAAATACCACAGGAGCTCCTGCTATAGGACTTCTGGCTCAAACGGGTTCACATACAGGCCTCCTCCTCGGGGTGAGGAAAAACAGAAGGGGGAGGCTTGCAGGGTCATTCTGGAAAGGTGACCACAAGGTGGGTGATGGTGTTGAGGGCTACCATGTGCCAGGCACACCTCCAGCCATGACGGAGCTGGGTATTCAGAGTAACCCCAGAGAGAGGGGCTCACCCACTGCTGACAGGTAAGGAGCAGCTCAGACAGATTAGGTAATTTGCCCCAAGGACCCACAGCAACTGCTTTTCCACTGTGATGCCTTTTCCTGATGCCAGATTTGGGGGTTTGGGGGAGGGGAGAAGAGGACAAGAGAGAAGGCCCAGTTTCCCTTCATAGCTTTATGAGATTTCAAATATGAACTGTGATTATTATTGCAGAAAAGCAATCGCCTTGGAAAAAAGCACGGCTATTGGGAACACAGTGCTGAACCTGGCACCTACACTTGGTTCCACCTCACGGAATGAACACGGGGTCCCAGCTGAAAGCTAAGTTCACCCTCCAGGGGTGGAAGGCAGGACCTGCTGCTGAAGTTTGGACACAGCTCATCCGGACCACTTCCCACCACATCATCCCCCAAACTTGTGCAGAGTTCCTCTCCCCACCAGCAAGTGCTGAATGTAACCGTTTTTCAACAGACTCACAGCCCCTCTCCTCCTCTCTCCTATTGTTCTGAAACAATGGTGCTCTGTGACTCTGACCCCTGACTTCTCTTCTGTCTTCCGCAGATGAGGTGACATCCATCACGATTTGCAGAAGCAGCAGGATCAGGTGCCCATGCAGCCCCACTTCCCTGCCCTTCCTTTCCCAGGGGCACAATAAACGCTGTGCAATCTCTGCACAGGAAGGACCAGAGGCAACTCCTGAATGGGTGGGGGGATGGCAACACCTGGGCCTGCTCCCTGCCCCGACCCAGTGTCCTGCCAAGTCTGAGCCATCAGTTCCTGATGGAAGCGCCACCCTGTGCCCTGCCATTTGTCCAGCCACCTGTGGCTGCTGGCAGCTCTGGCCCAACAGTCTCATCTGTCATCGGGGGACCGCTCCAGACTGAGTGAGGTTGCAAAGTTGAGATAAAGAGGCTTAACATCAAAAGGCCCCCAGTTATTCTGCAAGCTCGTGACTTAGGATGCTTCCCAAAGTCTGCAGAGCCAGGCTGCCAGACAGAAGCTCTTGAGAAACTGTTTAGTCTCAACTTTCTGTCCTCCTAAATCCACAAGTAGGCAAGAGAGCTTCAAAGAATGGTGATGGGAAGAAAACGATGATTGGTATTTTAACTGTGGCTTTCAAGATAAGGAGCTTTAAGGATTGTTCTGTCACAGCAGGGAGTCCGGTGCTGTGGCTGCCCTCTGGGACAGTAAGATCAGATTTTCACCAAAGTCTGGAGTGTAATTGGTGCCTGAGACATTCAGCTGCAGGTTTAATAGGCAATATAGTTTCTTTAACAACTGCAATTCAAATAATTAGAAGATTCTGATTATTTAATTACTTAAGCTACCAATACTAGCTTGGCTAGGTGTTCAGTAATGCTATATAGAAATATTAATGTACATAAAAGGATCTTCTTGAATTTGTAAATTATAAGGGTTTTCTTACGTGCCCAGTACTGCATCTGTAAATAACAGGTGCTTAATAGATGTGTGTTGAGTGAAACTGTGCCCAGTACAGAGTTAGGGACTACACAGAGTAATCACTTGATGAGACTTAAAAAAAAATTCAATGCCCAGATCTCATCCCAGACAAATTAGATGAGGATCCCTGTAGGGAGGCTCCCAGGTGATCCCAGTGGGCACCTAGGATTAGAGCACCATTGGTCTATGGACATGGGACCAGGAGATGAAATTTTCACCCTGGTGTTGTTGCGTCCCTCCTTTGATACCTTAGATTAACCCTGAGTGGGACTGGGAGGTAGTTGGAGTTTCTTCTTTTTGACAAGGAACGTCTCTTTCATGTCATATTTCCTGCCCAAATGTTCCTTCTCAGGAATATCAGCTGCCTGAGCTGTTGAGAGACCCAGACAGCACATTGATGGGAGAGTTTTCTGTGGATCCCAGAAACAGCAGGAAAATGACAATTTTCAGGTTTGAACAGGCATCTGCTCCCCTTTACTAAATCCATCTTGCACTCTCTCACTCTGGGCAAGCTGTTGCACTGTATCACTCCCTTCCTCCAAAACTATCATTTTCTCCCCACTGCCGGAGGAAAGCAGTTGAGACTTCCCGGGCCCTGTGTGGCCCAGCCCAATCTCCTCTTTCAGCGCCACCTTCCTTTTACTGCCCATGTATATTCTCCGCCCTTCCTCTAAGACAGTCAGGAATCTCCACCACAGTCCAGTGCCCACCCGCCACATGGGTGTGACAGAGCAGGCTGTGCCATGCACATCCTCACTTGGGCTTCTTCAGCCTGAAAACAGAGTCCTCTGTTCAAATGCCTCCACCCCAGTGAAGCCCTTCTGGATTCTATGGGAACAAAGAATGGGAACAAAGTCTACCTCCTCTGTGCTTTGCATGTATCTCTGTTAGATCACAACCATGAACGACATGACTGTGAAAATAGTGTGAATAAAAAATAATCGTGTCTTGCATAATTTCAAAGCTTGCAAGCCCAGCCAATTGTAATTAGAAATGCTATACTACTCCTGTGGCAGTAATACCCTGACGAACTGCACTGGAAAGTTGTGTAGGATTTGGGTGATTGCTGGGGTATATTTTAACATCCACTTTGGTTCTCATTTCCATCTGCTTTGCATAGCCTATTACAATATATAGAATATAATTAGCGTTTGTCCCACTAGTGCTGAACTAAAGGCCAGAAAGTCATCACCTCTGGAGTGAATGCTGGGTATGACAATACACGGTAAGGAGGGTCAAACAACCACTGTGATGTGCTGTGCTCTCATTTTTAGATGAAAGAACATTCTCTAAAATATTAAAGAAAATGCCCCCCCCCACATCCCAAAATTGGGAAAGTGGCATTAAAAGCAAAAATATGCTAGTGTGGTGGGAGATTGAGGGGCTCTGAAAATGTATGTTTCACAGTTGTTCCAAAGGGAAAATTAACCTTAATTCTGTGAGTTTTAAATAACATTGAGACTAGCAAGACCTCCAGCGAAAAAACAAAGCCCTACCAGTGCCTTTGCTGTCTGCTGTTGCCTTATACAGTATTTGTTGGGGCCTGACCTAAGCTTCCCAAACGCACAGAGACTTCAGGCTTTGGGGGCAAAGCCATTAATAGAAAGAGGCAAGATAGAACTGCGGGTGACGTTGAAAGATTCAGCACTTGGGAAGAATATTAGTCTAATCTTTGGGTAATTGATGTTTTAGTGAAAATTCAAGAACCACTCATGCTGGGGTGAGTATGACAGCATGTTAAAGTTCAAGTTTTGGCTGAGGTACAATAGATGCCAAAATTCAGAGGAAAGCACTAACTCAAGATTTACTACGTCTGGTGGCAAAAATCCAAGCTGTAACATCACGGATGTAACGGAGTTGGGAGAGGAGGATTCTTAGAGACAGATTTTGGAGAAAACGGTCCATAGTCAGGAGGGTGACTGCCTTTTAAGTCAAGTTTTAGGGACCCTCTTCAGGACAGTCAGACGCAGGCCCCAGAAACATAAGGGGAAGGGGCTGCTGGCTCTCCTCTCCTGACCCCACAAGATCGCCTGCCTTTCCAGGGACTGTCAGGGGTGAGACTCCTGAGTGGGATCTGAATGTGAGAGTCAGTGTGAGGTCACCTTTGGTCCTGGCCCTGGGTACAGTCTTGGCAGCAGGAGCTGAAGGCATCTCCAGCTGCTAGAGGCTGAGGTTGGAGGATGTAATGAGGGGGGAAGCACAGGTGAGCATCCCCAGTTGGGGGGTGGACAAGGGGAGGGTCTCCAAAGGAGAAGAGTCAACTCAAGACACCCAGACTGACTGCTCACAGCACTGCCTGTTTAGTAAAACCTTTCTTGTTTCCCTTTGACCTCTCACAACCCCGGCTGTGAGCCTGGAGGGCTCTCAGGAAAAGCAGGAGGGCCAGCAGAAGCACCACTGGAGGAAAGCTAGACAACCCACAGAAAGGCTACCCTCCTCCAGCCTTGCCTTGGGGAGGGGAGGAAGCCTTAAGTTGCAATCAAGTTTTGATTACTTCATGGGACAAGACACTTTGATTATGGATTAATGAATTATTTTGAGGCTTGAAGTGACTATAGGACTATTAACCAAGAGTGAGCTGTGAACCCATGGGACTGTCCTAGACTGTCTCCGAGAACCAGAAATGAACAACCCTTGCCAAGTGGGCTTAAAGAGAGTAGGGATGAAAATGAAGTTGCTTTACGCTTGCCAACGAGTGCACCGTACTCGATGGATGAATCATAATGCTGCCGTCTCCCTCTGAAATTTATGTTCATTTGTTCATGATCCAACCCCTGCAGCCAGCACACTGCTCCCCAAGAGCAGGGATTTTTACCAACTTTGGTCCCTGCTGTATCTCCCCTTGTCTGACACAGTGGCTAGTTGGAGTAAGTACTCGAAGGTTTTGTAGAATGAGGGGTGTTGCCTGCCCTGGGCTGTTCTGCATCTGCTTCCATCTCTGGACCAACCCCTTCTTGACGTGGTTTGAGATGGAAGACTCTCTCTCACTCATCCCTACTCCCTTTTCAGCTCCCACTTGGTGCTTTAAACTTGATGGACACGCACAGGGTTGAGAGGAGTGGTCCAGAGCTGCACTCCTTGCTTAATAACCAGGCACGGCGTATGGGGGTCAGATGCCCAGCTGAGCTGGTGCCTGTTATCCTGCATGACGGGGCTCGTGTACAGAGTCTGGGAGATGACCTTCTCTCTTAAGTCAGAATGTGGGACCAGGAGCTCCTTCTCGGTGCTCGAGGGTGCTGTCCTCCTTGGAGGAAGGCCCGGGTTGCGCACCTTCATTTCAGAGATGACCGTGTGGTTGGGGGAGGAGCCTGAGTTTCACAAAGCTCAGTCCATTGCCTTGCTCTGCACCCCAGATCCTGTGGGCCTCCAGGCCCGGCTGCACGCTAACCTGTGGCTGCGTGACTGCCTTGGCCTGGTTGACTTTTAGCCACTGGTTTTGTGGTCTGCTCACCAGTGTCTGGCCTTCCATTTTCCCAGCCTCCTTTAGTCATGAGATTCCTGATCTTGTTATCTCACCACCTTTCTTTTCTGTGCATTTTGCCTGATCTTGCCCTTCTGAGTGTTTGGTTCAGATCTCCAGACCACCTCTGGGTTGGACCTAGGCCTCTTGGCATGACATTTTGGCTTGAAGATTAAGGCAACTAGAGAAAAAACATGATAATTGAATGCCTGATCCTTATTCAGACTCTGGACCAGTATAATAATGGCTACACAGTCATTCTTGGGACAATTAGAAAGTGGGCTAGAGATTAGATAACAGCCTTGCGTCAGAGTTACAGCTCCTGAATTTAATAACTCTACCAGGGTTATTTAAGAGAATGGCCTCATTCTTAGGAAGTACACGTGAAAGTACTCATGGGTAAAGAGGCATGATGTCTGCAACTTACTTTCAGATGATTAAGGGGAAAAAAACCATACACAGAAAGAGAATAACAAAATAAAAGAGGCAGAGTGTCCAGCCTGAGTGAATCTGTAGAAAGGGTGTATGGGAATTCCTTGTACTATCCTTCACAACATTTATGTTAAGTTTAAAATCATTTTTAAATTAAAATTCAAGTAAAAAGGTTGCCTATCCAATCTATACAATCAAAGCTTGTGTCTCCCTATTCATCCACCTAAATACTTCTCCTTCCATCCCAGTCAAGCCCTACTCAGATGGTAGGTACTTCGAGGCAAGTGTGGACTCTGGCTTGTGTGGGAAGTTTATTAGCCTAAAGCCCCTCCCAGGCACCCCTGACCACACTGGTGTGTGTGAGAGAGAGGCAGGAGCGCAGCCCCGAGGGAAGACATCACTACTGCACAGTCCCCTTCTCTATCTGTCCACTTGGTTCCTAGGACAAGCTCTCTCTTGAGGACCATCTTTTGGGGACTCCACCAACAGGCTTGGCCGGGACCTCAGGCTGCAGGTGCCCTGTCCCTGCATCAAGGGATGCTAGAGCACAATGACCACATACCACGAGAAGTGACTGACCACAGCACACCCACAGAGGACATCCGTGAATGGTTCCAAACACATGAGTTTGGGCTGGAATCCTGACCTCTCCGGGCCAGTCTCTCCTCAGTTGTAAAATTGTTACCTCTGACTGGACGATCCCCAGTTTTTCCCAGCTCCGTCTGACCTGGTGTCTGCACAAGCAGAAGGAGACAAGCACCATCCCTAAGAGACCCAATTCCATGCAGTCATTTGGGGCTTTATCACTGAGCTGTTCCTTCCTCCTCAGAGTCTGTTCAGGCAAAATCATCAAAGCATGACCAGGGCATGACCTTGCTTGGTCCCATAAATCTCTCATCTTAGAAAAAAATTTTAAATCCCTCTTACCTCTGAGCTGTAACGATGAAGCTAAGAACTTCCTCTTCCCCAGACAGGTGGCTTGTATCAAAGATCACGCTGAATTCATACTATGGGAAAAGAAAGTGACATTTGGCGCTAGCCAGCATTCCAAACTTAAATGCTACAGTCTTCTGCAGTTTATGACCTCTGGATGCTCATTTGCACGATAAGCTTTATGGTTTATGCATCTCTTTCTGATGGTTGGGCCAGAGATACAACTTTAGCAATAAAAACCAGCCCAGAGCCCACTCTGGCGAGAGGCATGTTGTCTTTTTTAGCAACTGAGGTTCTCGTTAGGAAGCAATATGCTTGAACTCTTAAACCAGGACTTCCTAAATTTCACTCACACACCATCATCCCAATTTTTGCCACATCTGCTTATCATATCACCTGTGATAAGTACTTTGTATTTTTACTGCCTCACTCTTTCTATTTAAAGACTATTTTAAAGAGAAGAATGTATATCACTATCACAGATGGGAATCCAGGATCACTTGCCATAAAGAGGAGGTCATCATAAAAAGAAATAATGAAAACAAAGTGATGTTGAATTCTGTTGCCTGCTGAAGGCTCTGAGCCTCAGGTCTGCTCTGGTTTGATAAAAGGGAGATAAACAAGTGATAGAGACATTGCAGCGCTACTGGAGACTTCCACCTGCAAAAGGTTAGGATAGAAAGAGCATTGAACAGGTAGTAGCTTTCTCACTGTCAGTCAATGCTGTTTAGCGCTGTGTCCACACATCACCTAAAAGCATCTCAGGTGCTGCCAGTAGTGACCATCCTCTGATTTGGGGAGCACCTTCTCAAGCAAATGGTTTTCACTGTATTCACATCAGGCAGGTGTGGGAATAGGGGAGGACTGCTTGGGTGGGGCTTATAGAGCCAGGCTCCACCACAAACTGACTGTGTGACCTTGGCCAGATACTTGATCTCTGCATTTCAATAAAAAAGAAGAGGGTGGACAAAATGATCCTTAAATTCCATCAAGTTTTGGGAGTCTCAGTTCAGTTCAGTCACTCAGTCGTGTCCGACTCTTTGCAACCCCATGAATCGCACATAGCACGCCAGGCCTCTCTGTCCATCACCAACTCCTGGAGTTCACTCAAACTCACATCCATCGAGTCGGTGATGCCATCCAGCCATCTCATCCTCTGTTGTTCCCTTCTCCTCCTGCCCCCAATCCCTCCCAGCATCAGGGTCTTTTCCAATGAGTCAACTCTTCGCATGAGGTGGCCAAAGTATTGGAGTTTCAGCTTCAGCATGACTTATTTAATATATAAATATTTGGGTTCCTTTATGAAGAATTCTAGGCAATGGTCTAAATCTGCAACACTAGATTCTACTGAGCTGACCGCTACCTGAAAGTAATGAATGTTGGACCACAACTAGAGTGGACACTGGACATCCTTTCTAGACTTTCTGTTGTGGTGAGACCTGTCAGCTTACAGTGAGGGTGGGGAGTGGAGACAGAACAGGAAACAGAGCTGGAAAACACAAATGATGGGAAAGTCAGGGGTCTTGTCTCAGCAAAGAGTTTGACCCAGCAGGAGATCTGAATTAAACGCTCTAACGATCAAAGTAAGGTGAAAAGCAAAAGATTTGGGCATGAGGCCAACGAGAGCCAGCAGCCTGAGAGAGCAGAAAGTCAGGAACCAGGCAGGCTGGTCGTGAGAGACTGAAATATATGGCCAGCAAAGTAAGCAGATAATGTGGTCATGAGGCTTAGCAGATGGTCGGAAGTCAGACAACTCACAGGTCTAAGGGAAAGGGAAGGACAAGCCAAGCTGTGGATAGAGGGAGCCCCATCCCTGCTGGGTTGCTTCTTGGGCTTTCTCCAAGGACTCACCCCCAGACCTCCTGCCTCCAGGTTCAGCCTTGCTACAGGTGTTCACTTCTATATGTGGGAGGAAGGTAGTGACATTACCAAGTTGGAAAAAAAGTCCAACATTCAACATCCATTCTTCTGTTGGCTCAATGACTATTTTCAGAGCTATTGAATTCTAATGAAATTTAGGCCCCAGAAGTCAGGACTGCTTTATTTTTATTGTATTCATTTATTCACCTTTTTTTTTTTTTTATGGGAAGTGATCGATCCTGGATCCATCTATGAAATTGTTATTGCTTAGTGGCTAAGTTGTGTTCAACTCTTTTGAGACCCCACAGACTGTAGCCCACCAGGCTCTTTTGTCCATGGAATTCTCTAGGAAAGAATACTAGAGTGGTTTGCCATTTCCTTCTCCAGGGGATCTTCCCAACCCAGGGATCAAATCCACATATCCTGTGTCTCCTACATTGGCAGGCAGATTCTGTACCACTGAGCCACCAGGGAAGCATCTGCGATATCCTTTCAAAGTATCTCTAAAACTAGCAAGATGCACCCTAGGTTTGTGATGGAGGCTGAATTTTACAACAAGATGGCTACTTTTAAAGTGTTTCAATTAAGTCTGTTTCCTGTTGCTCAAAAGATTTCAATTACATTTTTGTGTGTGGGGGGGGCATATATTTTACTATAGACAATGATGCCTAGGGCGCAGGGTCCTTCTCCTACATCTTAAATGGGACTTGACCTGAATTCTGTCAGCTTTTTCTAAGCCACCTCTTGAGGTTTCCCTTCTCCTGGGATGAATGTGAACAGAATGAGGATCAGAGCCAGAAAAGGGCTGAGGAATCACAGAGATAACAACCACTGCAGATTGGAGTAGGTACATTCAACGAGACTGAGGGGTTCAAGAGATTTGCTAAGAAATGAGCAAACCTTCCTACAAGAATGTTCTACAACTGGTTTGTAAAACAGCTAGTATACATTAGGAACAAAAAGCCTTAGATATTAAAATGGCCCAATTTCATGATATAGGCAGGAGAAAAGGATTAAACTTTCTTTTTTAAGTGGAGAAAAAAGGTAGACAAAGGAACACAAAATTTCCTTCAAATCACAGCAGGGAAAACAGCCTCCATTTTAAAAGGCAGATCTGCCTTGTCTTTTAGGGTCTAGTTTTGTCTCCAAAAATCGCATCTTCTACATGGTTGCACCTTTTTAAAATGATGCCACATACTAGAATGCTCCATGAATCTCCAAATCAGCTAAACCATATTATTGTTTGAGCTTAGAAAATTTAGCTCCTTATAAATGCCAAAATGACTGTAATTTCTTGAATTCTTCTGAATAAACGATTATGTATGTTTTAAGAATTTTAAGAGGTCTCTTCAAAAAAAATTGTGAGTGCCCAGAGGAGTGGCAGCCCGGACTATAGATCACTAGCCAGGACCACATCTTCTCCTAAGTGGTCTCAGGAACTCAAAGTGGCATGCGATGTTCCAGAAAAAATACGTTAGGCCAACCAGATGGTGCTCGACAACATACAAAGGCCATTGTGTGTGTCTCACATTTGAGGTACGTCATGTGGACCAAGGGGAAAGACCACATGTCCACGGCTAACCTGGAGTAGACTTAGCGATGGTCATTGATGTGGCTGGCTGTGCCCAGGCAGGACTTGGCTGGCCACTCCGGTTGCTGTGGGAGGCAGGGGTCGTGGAGGAAACCTCAGGGAGGCAGTTGGCAGAGTCAGTGGCTGATGGGATGGGCTGGAGGCTGCTGCCAAGGAAGTGTCCGGTCCCTGTCCCTTACCTTTGACTTTGACCTCATGAAAGGAAATCCCACACTGCATTTGAGGAAGTCCAATTCTAGCAGTTCACAGGAAATGCCCATTTCCTCCTGAAAGACAAAAAGCATCAACAGATGGGCTGGATGCATCAAGACAGGTGTGTGGAAGGAGCCCCAGGGAGGCAAATCCAGACTTTAGCAAACACGGTTCTTCTTTTGGAAAGTTCTCAGACAACGGTCACTGTTGGTTGGCTGCACTGGAATGAGGAACCCCTGCCAGGCCAAGTCCCTGGTCCTCCTCTGACTGCACACCTCCCCACTCCTTTGCCAGAGGTTCCCTGGGAAGACAAGTGCAGAGGACAAAACCACTCTTCATTCTTAACCAACCCTTTGGTTCTGAACCCTGATGTTCTCCCAGTGAAATGGGCCAGGCCATTTGTGAGCTGGATGTCTCCTTGCTGCTGCTGCTGCTGCTGCTGCTAAGCCGCTTCAGTCATGTCCGACTCTGTGCGACCCCAGAGACGGCAGCCCACCAGGCTTCCCCGTCCCTGGGATTCTCCAGGCAAGAACACTGGAGTGGGTTGCCATTTCCTTCTCCAATGCATGAAAGTGAAAAGTGAAAGTGAAGTCGCTCAGTCGTGTCCGACTCTAGCGACCCCATGGACTGCAGCCCACCAGGCTCCTCCATCCATGGGATTTTCCAGGCAGAAGTACTGGAGTGGGGTGCCATTGCCTTCTCTGGGATGTCTCCTTAGGTTTGGATTAAAAGGCATCCAAGTCACCTTCCTGACCCCTTTTCCTATACCCACACCCTAATCCTGCCTCTCAAGATCTTAGCTGAGGAAAGACAAATGCTAAGAAAATCACACCAGGGAAAACACAGGGATTCTTTTCACAGTCTGAATCAGTGAGGGCTGAGCTGCCTCCCCAGCAAGCCTTGCCAGAGTTGGGGCTGGGTGCAAGGGCAAGGAGGGAGTTCGAAGAGTAGCCAGCCTGGGCTGGACTCTACAGACTGAGGCACGAGGAAACCAGGAGAAGCGCTGTGGAGAGCTGTCATCTTTCCATCTGGACACATGGTTTACAACCAAGGTCAAAGGAAAGCAGGAGGCTCTTCATAACCCATAGAGCCTCTCTGAGTCACCGAGGCCTAATCAAGACTTCTGAGGGGACACAGAATGTTTGCAGATTTTGGAAAAGGAGAAGGCACAGCATAAAACTAGCACTGGCTGAATGTCTAGAAACTGGGGCACTGGAGTTCAATGAGGCTATGTGACTTCCCCAAGGTCATTTAGGCTGACTCTAAAACCTGTCTCCTTCCCCTTTGAAAGCCCTGAGTTTCTAGAAGGAATGAGCACAGCCAACACCACAATGGCACCAAAAGGAACCAACTTGTGTGGACTCTTGCTCTGAAATGCCACCCATGCTTCCTCCTCCCATTGCCAAGAACAGCACCTTTCAGCTCAGACCAAGATTCCCAGGCAGATGGGTGAAATAAAAATTTTCACTGTATGTCCAGTGAGGAAAAAAAAATGTGAGCACTTACCATAAAATACCTACTTAGTTACAGGTTACACAGCATATGATTATACTAATGTATTACGAAGATTATCAAACAAAAAAGTGGAAATGAAAAAAAAAATAACTCATCTGTGAGGTTAGAAGTCAAGATAGCAATTGGGAGGCAGTAAGTGGAAGGTAATAAGTGCTCCCCTTGTAGCTCAGTCAGTAAAGAATCTGCCTGCAGTGCAGGAGACCCGGGTTCAATCCCTGGGTTGGGAAGATCCCCTGAGGAAGGAAACGGCAACCCACTCCAGTATCCTTGCCTGGAAAATCTCATGGACAGAGGAGCCTGGTGGGCTGCAATCCATGGGGTCGCAAAGAGTTGGGCACGATTGAGTGACTAACACTAAGTGGAAGGGAGTTCTTGAGGTGCTGGGGTTTGTTCATTATGAAAAGTCGCTTAATGATTTATGTACTTTTGTCCATTTTCTAAATATCAATAAAACTTTTATTTATAAAATAGAAACAAAACAACCCAAAATAAAAGGAAGCAAAAGATGGGAGATATATAAATGCAAAAGGAAACTACAGCTTATCTTTCAGTATCCGGGTCTAGATATCCAATGGGGATAACTGACCTCAGTGACTTTAAAGTTTTCTGATGGTTCTCCGTGTCCTTAGTCAGCATCTCATGCAGTGGGCTTGGGCCCTCCTGCGTTAGAACTGGTTTGGGAGCATTCTTTAAACATACAGATTTGTGGGCCACACCCAGTGGTCTGAGTAGATAACTGAGTAGACTCTGAGACTGTGGGGCCTGAGATAAGCACTTTCAATACAGGTTAGGTGATACAGTAAGCGTTCTGCTCCACAATGATTTGGCAGCCATTGCTATGAGTTCCCCGTTCTCTGGTCCATTCTACAGGCTGCTTAAGGAATCTTCTTAAAATGCCTTTCTCTACTGTGAACAGAATAAAGCTCAAAATCTGAACTCTGGCATCCATTTGGCCCCTACCTTTCTGAGTACATACATCACTGTTCTACAAATACCCTTTTCTTGGTATCATTTCCACACCTTTTGTCTCAGTTGTTTCCACTATCAGGAACACCTTTCCTCAGCTATTCCTCCATGGTTTTCTTCTCCCATCTTGCCCCAACACTAATGGGTGATAAGTTGGCATATATAATATGGACATGGAACAGGATTTGGAATGGACCCCAAGCATGGACTCCCATGATCAGCACTGAAGATACAGGTCTGAATTACTCTGGAACAGAGGAGCCCTACATTTACTTGGCTTTGATCTAAGACTGCTTCTGATTACCTGAGAGTTGCTGAACTACCTTATTTTTGTTAATTCCAAAGATGCAAGAAAATAACATTAGTCCAGCATTTATTGCCTTATTCCAAGTCTCTCTTCCACCTACTCAGTCTAACAGAAATGAAAATTCCAGTTGGATACTGAGGTGGAGAATAAGCAAAAAGAGCGAAAACCAAAGACTTCTGTAGGAAGGACAGTGCTCAGCATATAGTCATGACTCAAACACTCTTGGATGGTGTCACAGGGAGGAATGTCATGGATCACCCTTCTGTGCCTGCCAGCACCAGCCCAGCCCTCCCGTGGCTATGTAAGTCCTCCTGACTGAAAGGTTTTAATTCTGTTCTCCACTCTCCACTGCAGCAATTAGGGAAAGAGCCTCCTCTTCCCTCTCCCACCCTCAGAGCATGGGCTTCTACATGTAGATGGTGCAGGTACTGCACCCAGAACCCCTTTACTGGATGGCTTCCAGTCCCTGGTTGAATGGGAACTGCTTTGTCTGAGAGGTTATAACATCCTTCCTCTGCAGCCTATGATTGACAGGGGTGCAGAAGGCCACCCCTTTGCCTCAAGGTGAGACCAGCTGTGCTGTGAGATTCATATTCCAGAGCCCTGCTGGAACAGGCTGAGAGCACATCCCTGTTTGCCCGTGTCCTCTGCCCTAGGCTGCTCCTTTATTCCTCTTCTCCCAAGAGCATTTCTGTACTAAATCACTTGCACAGGAATCCCCATCTCAGGTTCTGCTTCAGCGAACCGGACCTCAAACAATACTCTTTACAGATGAGGCTGCTGGTACTAAGAGCTTCTGGAAAGTGCTAGGCATCTGTTCCCAGGTGGGGAGAGCCAACAGAAGGGGAACCCCCACATGCTAATGAATGTTGTTCAAATTCATACCAGTCAAAGGAAGACTTTCTAACTGCAGGTTATATAGCTGCCCCGATTAGGGAAGCATTTCACTTTAAAGCCCATCAGCACCTCCTTTGCTCTGGTTTTATCCAGAGCAGGCTGGGCCATGAACTTAAAAAACAGGGTCATTATGGAGCCAGGTACCAGACCCGCCCCCCCACCCCCAGTCCCTTCCCTGTAGTCAGGCAGGTACCCTGCAGGCACAAGAAGTCTTAGGGAAATTTAAAAAATGTATTTGGGGTGATATGGCTAAATTAAGCCTGGTTTCAGACAGCATCAGGAACAGTGATCTAGTTGGGGAGAGAATGCTTATTACCTCTGCCCAGGAGGTACATGATGAGATTCTAGGGACCACACTTCTCCTTGGCTCTGACTCCTTTCATGCCCCAACCATTGCTCACATTTGAGAACTTCACCTTCAGCACTATTGCAAGACTTATGATGAAGAGCTCTCAGCTAATGAGGAATGTGGACCAGGGAACTGTCTACCCTTTGTCCCTGATTGCCAGACAGTGTAGAATCTGATTACTCAATTCAAATGCACTGAAATCTACTGAACCCTTGTTGCAAAGCTGCAGGCTTTCATGAAATCAACTAAAGTGATGCACAGAAACTGCTCAAACCACTTAAAAGTCTCTGATCTATCTGGATCTGATGTAGTTACTTAACAGTTAAAGAAGTCAAAATTATCCTTGGATGATAACACTTTAAGATATTTCAGAAGATAAGGATTTAAAATGAAAAGATCAAGAGAAGCCTTTGGGGAAAATATACTATCATAAAAACAAGCTTTTTGTGATTGTCCTCAAAAAAACAAAAAACAAAAAACTGGCAAAATAGGAAGTAAAGAATGTTACCTTATGATATAACAGGAATAGTTAAATCCAAAAGCTCCCTATCTAGGGACTCCCCTGGTGGTCCAGTGGCTAAAAGACCCCACGCTCCCAATGCAGGGGCCTGGGTTCAACCCCTGGTCAGAGAACTAGATCCCACATGCCGCAACTAAGACGTGGCACAGCCAAATAAATAAATATTTTAAAACAAAAAACAAAAGCTGCCTACCCAGCACTCAGTTACTTCTTCTGTTTCAGAAATTAATGCACTTCTATTTTAAAGATGCTAATAAAGCAAATAAGCCTTTGCCTTGGGTCTAAGAAATCTTTGACCATTGTAATTAACCCTGTTACAAGAGCTGTTAAGTGTAGAATAACATAAACTTATTTTCACAATCTTCAGTTTTATCTTTCAAGGAAAATCTCAATCAAAACTTAAAAATTTTTACTATCAAGTTTTGGACCCTATTTTAAGAAGATTCACAAAACTAGTCTTTTTCCTAGTCCCCACTTTTCGTTGGCTTGCAGGGACACCCAATCCCATAAAATGCTATCAAGGTTTCTCCCTGGAGATCGATTCAGTTTACATTTTTCTTTTTCTTTTTTAATAAGACCCATTACTCTCAGGGTCAGAGAAACATCAATTAGTATTTTTTTAGAACACGAGATAAACGCATACTCAGTTTGTGAACGTTTGTTTCTGTGTTCTCAGGACTGGGCACTCCGTAGTTTCTGAGTTTGCACTTAATACGTGAACAGGCCTTGGCTCCTCAGGGATTCAGATGAAGGGGCTGCAAGAGGTAGCTTATTTGCTGGTCTGCCTGGCATGGGAGATGCTTGTCTTGGCAAAAACCCTCTCTTTTCCAGACATACCTCGGCCGCCCTGGCCCCCGGGAGCTTGGCCAGTGGAGCCAGGCTCCAGCCCTGCTTGTAATGTGCGGGGTGGTTGGCAGGAAGAATCAGATCATGAAGTTAGTGAGCCTCCTTGGCCTTCAGGCTCCTTTTTCCCAATCACACAGGATTTGACTTTATTCTGGAGCCTCAGTTTTCTCTGACCACCAACACGGTGCCCTGTGCGAGTAGTAAATCCGCAAATCTGGTCAGGGCTTATGCTGGGCGCCAGGGCGGGTGTGAAGTTTAACTTCCCATTTGCCACTTTCTTGTGGGATTGTCAAACTGAGATGACCCTTCCTGTTCTATGACTGAAGTTTGGTGTTCTTCTGAGACCTCTTTCCCTTCTTCCAGACACATGAGGTGTGACCCCATGTGAGCTGGTAAGCTCTGTGTTAACTCAGTTAATAGAGAATTCAGGTGAATTTTGAAAAGCACTTGATCCCAAATTCTCTGAGAATTCAAAAGTGAGAAGGGGTTCTCAATAACCTGGCCCAGTGAGTTAATAGAAAGAGTTTATTCCCAGGAAATACTCTATTGGCTCAACTCAAGGATGAGTCAGCCTGAGCCTCACCAGAAAAAACAGTGCTATTCCCAGAGGGAAATCCTCTGGGACAGGGCCCATGGAATTCCTCCCATACAGCACCTGGACTTGCAGCATAGAAAATGCACAGGCTTTGGCATCAGTGTCCCAATTTTGATGACTGGCTCAGATACGTAACAGCTGTGTGTTGTCAGGCAAATGAGCTAGCCTTTCTACAAGCCTCTACTTTCTCACCTGTGAAGTGAAGCCTTAGCACAGGCCTTGTAAGACTGGGGGCTCAGATGGTAAAGCGTCTGCCTGCAATGCAGGAGACCTGGGTTCGATCCCTGGGTCAGGAAGATCATCTGGAGAAGGAAATGGAACCCACTCCAGTATTCTTGCCTGGGAAATCCCATGGACGGAGGAGCCCAGTGGGCTTCCTCCTGGAGTCCATGGGGTTGCAGAGAGTTGGACACGACCGAGCGACTTCACTGTGGCCTAGGCTATGGGACTGGTGCTGGCCTGCCAGTGCTATGGTCGTGAAGATGGAGTTCACAGACGGCCCACCTCAGAACTAGCTTGTTACATGCCAGGCAGCTCCTCTTATGCCCATGTTACAAGGAGGAAACTGGAACACAGAGAAGTTACAGCGCGTGCCCAGGCTTTCCTAGCTGCCAATGTAAGAATGGGCCAGAGGGGACCCTAGGTGGGGGATACCAAGCAAGGCACAGACAAGGGCCCTCTCCTCCTTCCCCTGAAGAACCCGCAGAAACTAAGCCTGAGCAGGTGGGGAGTACAAACGCAATAAGCCAAGCATGGCCTTTAAGGAACCTGAAGCACACAGGATGCCAGGACATATGCCAGTCATGGCTGATGGCCTGGCAAGGCTGGGGCAGTGGTTACAGGCCTCCTGCCGGATGGGGTTTGGCAACTAACAGCCTGAGAGAACAGAGGTGATTACCCACACACGTGGGGGTTTTGGAGGAATGGGCCAAGGCAACTACTACAAAGCAAGTCCGTTTTAAAAATTTGTCTAAACCCCTGTTTGGAAGCGACGGCCCAGACTATCCTGGGTTTGTTCTTTCCAAGCTTAAAAAAATTGAAGCAAGCAGGAGCTAAAGTCAAAACAAATGTTTGAGACAGATGAACCACATAACTGTTAAAGCCAAATGCCCCTGGGAAGCTAAGGAGTATTGAATTTGGAGCGCACACTTTGAATAAACCCCGTCCCCATCACAGGCGGTGGGAAGTCAGCTGTCCCAGGAGGAGCAATTTTCTGATCAAAGTGGAGACAGAGGAGGCTCCTCCCAAACAGTCCTCTTGGCCCTTAGGATGCTTTAAAACAAGTAAAAATATTCTTGCATTAAAAAAAGAATACAAATTAGAAATGACTTGAATAAGCTGTCTTATTCCTGTAACATGCCCCTCCTGTGCATTACACTAACTCTGAAGAGCAAATCTTTTTATTTTCCAAGATAACGACAAACCAGAACACCTTCCCAAATGCTGATGCCTTCCCCTTTTGGGGATGATGGGAAAACAAACAAGAATCTAAACAAACAAATAGATAAATCTAACAGCTCTAATTGAAAAGCCCAAAGTGAACAGACCAGAAATATGTGTCTTCTAAGGTTTAAGAAGTAATCAAAGTATTTGATTTTCATCCAGGAAGTTTTTCTTTCTGTTAAACAGAGACAAGTAACTTTTTCTTAAGAGTTTCAAAAATTTGTTTCTATTCCTAGATTTTTTAAAAAGGTATTTCCCAGAGCCTACAAATTCTTGATCAACATACTAAGAATTCAAAGTTCAATTCCATCTCATAAATCAAATTATTTTGATTTTCTATCAATCTTTTCCTTTGCCCCACAGGCTGGTTGAAAACTCTACAAGGTGGCAACCTCTCCTGAAATTATGGGGAAGGGTTTAACATCATGGCATAAAAACAATTTATGAGTGGTATTTGCGTGAAAAGGTTTTGTAGGAGTCAAATGTATGGTGGGTACTTATTGAAAGCCCGGCCAGGAATCTTGGTATTAGGGACATACTTACAGTGGAGAGTTCCATCCCACCTACCAGTGCGCCTACACTCCTGTGGGCTCAGAACTCATTTGAGAAGGACCTCCAAGGGCCTTGCTATTCAAAATGTGGTCCTTGGACCTGCAGCATCAGCATTACATGGGAGCTTGTTAGAAATGAAGTTTCGATGAACATTGGGGTACACGTGTCTCTTTCAATTCTGGTTTCCTTGGTGTGTATTTCCAGTTTTTTAAGGAATCTCCACACTGTTCTCCATAGTGGCTGTACTAGTTTGCATTCATTCCCACCAACAGTGTAAGAGGGTTCCCTTTTCTCCACATCCTCTCCAGCATTTATTGCTTGTAGACTTTTGGATTGCAGCCATTCTGACTGGCGTGAAATGGTACCTCATTGTGGTTTTGATTTGCATTTCTCTGATAATGAGTGATGTTGAGCATCTTTTCTTGTGTTTGTTAGCCATCTGTATGTCTTCTTTGGAGAAATGTCTATTTAGTTCTTTGGCCCATTTTTTGATTGGGTCGTTTATTTTTCTGGAATTGAGCTGCAGGAGTTGCTTGTATATTTTTGAGATTAGTTGTTTGTCAGTTGCTTCATTTGCTATTATTTTCTCCCATTCTGAAGGGTGTCTTTTCACCTTGCTTATAGTTTCCTTTGTTGTGCAGAAGCTTTTAATTTTAATTAGATCCCATTTGTTTATTTTTGCTTTTATTTCCAATATTCTGGGAGGTGGGTCATGGAAGCAACCTAGATGTCCATCAGCAGATGAATGGATAAGAAAGCTGTGGTACATATACACAATGGAGTATTACTCAGCCATTAAAAAGAATACATTTGAATCAGTTCTAATGAGGTGGATGAAACTGGAGCCTGATTATACAGAGTGAAGTAAACCAGAAAGAAAAACACCAATACAGTATACTAATGCATATATATGGAATTTAGAAAGATGATAACGACAACCCTGTATGTGAGACAGCAAAAGAGACACAGATGTATAGAATAGCCTTTTGGACTCCGTGGGAGGGGGGATGATTTGGGAGAATGGCATTAAAACATGTATAATTTTCATATAAGAAGCGAATCACCAGTCCAGGTTCGGTGCAGGATACAGGAAGCTTGGGGCTGGTGCACTGGGATGACCCAGAGGGATGGTATGGGGAGTGAGGTGGGAGGGGAGTTCAGGATGGGGAACACGTGTACACCCATGGCGGATGCATGTTGATGTATGGCAAAACCAATACAATATTGTAAAGTAAAAAAAAAATAATAAAAAATTTTTAAAAAATAAATAAAATGTTAATTATGTTAATAAGTAAAAAAAAAAAAAAAGAAATGAAGTTTCTCAGGTCCCACCAGACCTGCTGAGTTAGAATCCATATTTTAAGCAGATCTCCAGGTAACCTCTGTGCATGTGACCATCTGAGAAGCTTTGCTCTACATCACGGACCCATCCACTCAGAGGACATAATGTCAGCCCATGTAGCCCGCCTTCCTGTGCTTTCTACCTGCCAGAGAAAGATGGACCCAGCTGCTGCCATTTGAGGGCTACTGTCTGAGCAAGGACACACTTTTCTGGAGCTGGAGACCCACCTATTGACATGTCCCTTGTCTGGGTCCCCCCAAAGCAGATTCTGGAGCAAGGGCTGGGGTTCAAGTAGGTTGTGAGGTGACCTCAAGTGCTCCCTGAAGGAGTGGGGACATGCACCCCTAATGGGTGAAAATGCTGGACATGTCTCTGCCAACACCTGCCTCTCCTTGGATGAGAGTCGTTCTAGGGATACTGAACTCCCCTTGGCCACAGAAGAGACGAGGCCTGAGCGGATCCTCCCCCAGTGCAGCAGCCCTGCAGCGTGTTGTGGGCACACGCAGTCCTGTTCCAGGGAGCAGCTGCTAACTAATCTCTCCCCTCTGGTTGGCACATGCACTTTGCTGCCTCTGGACACATCTTAGGACTCTCCTTCAAGGACTGGCCTCCTCTTTTAGGGTGATTCCGCCCTCCTTTCTGTTTCCTTGCTACCATGGCAGATCAGCTCCAATCTCTTCCTATCTAGGCCAGTGTAAAACAGCTTCTTTGTGGATGCCCTGTTCTCAGCTGTCCTGAGTCTGGTTTACAAGCTGTCCCATATGGATCTTAACACACTATTTCATTTCTGTGCAAAAGCCTTCAAAGGTTATTAATAGCCTACACCTGTCACTGCTTCATAACTGGGGTGTGCACTGGAACCACCTGAGAGCCACAGACACCGGGCACAGCAGTGCCAGCGACGCAGGCTACTTACTGCACAAGAGACCTGCCTGGGGGTTGGGGGGTTGAAATCCAGCCCATGCTGCTTTCCCCAAGTCCTGCCTCCTGGCAAGAGGCTACGGACCACCAGAGGGGGCACTTCTCTGCAATCGTGTAACGGTGCTGGACAGACTGTGATGATTTTGTGGAAAACTTTGTAAAACAAAAAAAAAGCCCCCTTGGAAGCCCAGCTGTGGACCCACTGAATCACAGCACACAGCACGGGCCAGCGTTTGCTGAAAGCTCCCTGGGAAGTTCCAATACGCACCCAAGCCAAGAACCCTCAGAAATTACATTAAAATCCTTCTTGAAGATTTGTTGTAATTTTAATGTGGGTCCAGATTGCAGGACCCACCTCCAGAGTGGGATTCTTTAGAGCAGAAGTAGGGTCAGGAAATCTGGATTTTGATGCTCAGGCAAACATTCTATATCAGCCTCTGGAACACCAGCCCTGAGGGCTGGCACGGTCACTGCCATTTTGGAGGTTAAGAGATGAAGACCCAGTTAGAAGGGGAAAAAGTGCTTTCCCTGGGGTTCTAATGCGGGTGAAGTCAGAATATCTTTTATTATGGTCCTCCTTGTCTACTAGTCCTCAGACTGGAGCCCTGCCCACCATGCACCCAGAGCACTGACTCAGAGAAGATGGACTCTATCTCCACAGGCAGAGGCCAGCTCCCACACGGTGCCCGCCCCCTGCTGCCCTGGAGGAAGCCCATCCATCCACTCAACAAGTGTTTCTTATTTTGTCTTGAATGGGAAACAGCTCCTGTAGAATAATTCTTATGCATGAGGCACGTATGTTTTCTGTTACGTCTTGCATTCCTTTGTTCACGCCCCCACTTAATAATTATTTATCAAGCAGTCTCCATGTCCCGCATTGGGTCACATGCCTTTACAATATAGTCCTTGCTGTCTTCAGGGGATCTCCCAGCCTGGGAGGTGGGGAGAAGGACCAAGCTGTTCGAGGAATAACTGCACTCACGGCTAAAATCAATCTCTCTCAATAAGAGCATCTTCATTTCCTCCAACCGCACTGCCATTAGTCTTATTTCATTATTATTATGTAATATTATATACTTTCATTATTACTACTATTGCCTTCAGTTCAGTTCAGTTCAGTCGCTCAGTCGTGTCCGACTCTTTGTGACCCCATGAATTGCAGCACGCCAGGCCTCCCTGTCCAGCACCATCTCCCAGAGTTAACTCAAACTCATGTCCATCAAGTCGATGATACCATCCAGCCATATTATCCTCTGTTGTCCCCTTCTCCTCCTGACCCCAATCCCTCCCAGCATCAGAGTCTTTTCCAAATGAGTCAACTCTTCGCATGAGGTGGCCAAAATATTGCAGTTTCAGCTTTAGCATCAGGCCTTCCAAAGAACACCCAGGACTGATCTCCTTCAGGATGGACTGGTTGGATATCCTTGCAGTCCAAAGGACTCTCAAGAGTCTTCTCCAACACCACAGTTCAAAAGCATCAATTCTTTGGCACTCAGCTTTCTTCACAGTCCAACTCACATCCATACATGACCACAGGAAAAACCATAGCCTTGACTAGATGGACCTTTGTTGGCAAAATAATGTCTCTGCTTTTTAATATGCTATCTAGGTTGGTCATAACTTTCCTTCCAAGGAGTGTCTTTTAATTTCATGGCTGCAATCACCATCTGCAGTGATTTTGGAGCCCCCAAAAATAAAATCAGCCACTGTGTCCACTGTTTCCCCATCTATTTCCCATGAAGTGATGAGACCAGATGCCATAATCTTCGTTTTCTGAATGTTGAGCTTTAAGCCAACTTTTTCACTCTCCTCTTTCACTTTCATCAAGAGGCTTTTTAGTTCCTCTTCACTTTCTGCCATAAGGGTGGTGTCATCTGCATATCTGAGGTTATTGATATTTCTCCCAGCAATCTTGATTCCAGCTGTGCTTCTTCCAGCCCAGCGTTTCTCATGATGTACTCAGCACAGAAGTTAAATAAGCAGGGTGACAATATACAGCCTTGACGTACTCCTTTTCCTATTTGGAACCAGTCTGTTGTTCCATGTCCAGTTCTAACTGTTGCTTCCTGACCTGCATATAGGTTTCTCAAGAGGCAGGTCAGGTGGTCTGGTATTTCCATCTCTTGAATTTTCCACAGTTTATTGTGATCCACACAGTCAAAGGCTTTGGCATAGTCAATAAAGCAGAAATAGATGTTTTTCTGGAACTCTCTTGCTTTTTCAATGATCCAGTGGATGTTGGCAATTTGATCTCTGGTTCCTCTGCCTTTTCTAAAACCAGCTTGTTAGCTGTCCTTTAAAAATTTGTTTTTTAATATGTGACACACCACACAGAATGGGGGACTCTTAGTTTCCTGACCAGGGATTGAACCTGCACCCCTTGAGGTAGAAGCAGAGTCTTAACCACTGGACTGCCAGGGAAGTCCCTACCTTTCCTTTTCATTTAACTAAAAACATCTACAAGTTCTTTATTTTTTAAAAATTGAAGTTTAGTTAGTTTACAATGTTGTGCCAGTCTCTTCTGTACAGCAAAGTGATTCAGTTTTACACACATATACATTCTTATTTTTCCACAAGTTCTTTAAATTATGAAATCCAAAACCCAACAGAGTTATCTCCCAGAAGTCTCATCAATGTTGACTTCATAGGAAAATTCAGTTCATCATGTGAACACACAAGTACAGGTCAAAAGTCATTATGACAATAGTCCAAAATACCATTCATAAAACAGCAAAAGCTAGCTGAGGGTCTTCTTGTTCAGAACTGTTGCCTAAATCCTATGAAACCACCATCACCAATATGAAAACCAGACAAAGACACAACCAAAAAAAGAAAATTATAGGCCAATACTTTTGACAAATATAGATGCAAAACTCTTAACAAAATGTTAGCAAGCTGAATCCAACAACACATTAAAAAAGCTCATACACCATGATCAAGTTGTATTCATCCAAGGGTCACAAGAATGATTCATTATAGGCAAACCAATAGGATACACCATATCAATCAAAGAAAAGGCAAAATCCACATGATCATCTCAATAGAAGCAGAAAAAACATTTGATAAAATTAAACATCCATTCATGATAAAAACTCTTATGAAAGTGGATACAGAAGGGACATATCATAATAAAAACTATTCATGACAAACTCATAGCCAATATAATACTCAACAGTGAAAAACAGAAAGCCTTTCTGTTAAAATATGGAACGAGACAAGGATGCCCACTCTCATCATTTCTCTTCAACATAGTATTGGAAGTCTTAGCCACAGCAATCGGATAAGAAAAAGAAATAATAGGTATTCAAATTAGAAGACATAAAATTGTCATTATATACAGAGGATGTGATACTATTAATCTACATAGAAAATTGAGAACTGCTGCTTTTAGCATACTTAAAGCCTGAGAACAGGTCCTTGCAGTGGGTACAGGATCTGTGTTCTGTTAATTTATTCAATAGATACTCTTAGACTAACCTCATGTCAGGCATGGAGGTTCAAAGGCATGTCCCTATCCTATACAAGCTTTGCTTTTAAATACCAGACACAGAATAACTGCCTTGGCAACTGATCTAACTAAGAAACATATGCCAGCTGAGAGTTCGAGCTTTAGGGAATGCCTACGAGAAAAGGGCAGAGTCAGGAGCGCAATTTGCATCTTAGGTATTCATGCTATATGGGCTTTCCTAGTGGCTCAGGTGGTAAAGAATCTGCCTACAGTGTAGGAAACCTGGGTTCAATCCCTGGGTCAGGAAGATCCCCTGGAGAAGTGAATGGTAACCCACTCCAGTATTCTTGCCTAGAGAATTCCATGGATAGAGGGACCTGGGGGGATAAGGTCCATGGGGTCACAAAGAGTCAGACACGACTGAGTGACTATCACTCACTCACTCAGACACTGTACATTAAAAAAAAAAGCCTGATGCCAAGAACCTCCAGGGTCAATACACAACTACAACAATTACCAGCACTGAATTAAGAAGGACCCACTAACATCAGTTCAGTTCAGTTCAGTTCAGTTCAGTTGCTCAGTGGTGTCTGATTCTTTGCAACCCCATGGACTGCAGCACTCCATGCTTCCCTGTCCATCACCAACTCCTGGAGCTTGCTCAAACTCACGTCCATCAAGTCAGTGATGCCATCCATCCATCTCATCCTCTGTCATCACTTTCTCCTCCTGCCTTCAATTCTTCCCAGCATTAGGGTTTTTTCCAATGAGTCAGTTCTTCCCATCAGGTGGCCAAACTATTGGAGTTTTAGCTTCAGCATCAGTCCTTCCAGTGAATATTCAGGACTGATTTCCTTTAGAATTGACTGGTTGGATCTCCTTGCAGTCCAAGGGACTCTCAAGAGTCTTCTCCAACACCACAGTTCAAAAGCATCAGTTCTTCAGCACTCAGCTTTCTTCATTGTCCAACTCTCACATCTATACATGACTACTGGAAAAACCATAGCTGAGACTAGATGGACCTTTGTCGGCAAAGTAATGTCTCTGCTTTTTAATATGCTATCTAGGTTGGTCATAGCTTTTCTTTCCAGGAGCAAGTAAGTTTTATTTCATGGATACAGTCATCATCTGCAGTGATTTTGAAGCCCCCCAAAATAAAGTCTCTCACTGTTTCCATTGTTTCCCCATCTATTTGCCATGAAGTGATGGGACCAGATGCAATATCTTATTTTTCTAAATGTTGAGTTTTAAGCCAACTTTTCGCTCTCCTCTTTCACTTTCATCAAGAGGCTCCTTAGTTCTTAGTTTTCTGCCATAAGGGTGGTGTCATCTGCATATCTGAGATTATTGATATATCCCCCAGTAATCTTGATTTCAGCCTGTGCTTCATCCAGCCCAGCATTTCTCATGATGTACTCTGCATATAAGTTAAATAAGCAGGGTGACAATCTACAGCCTTGATGTACTCCTTTTCCTATTTGGAACCAGTCCGTTGTTCCATGTCCAGTTCTAACTGTTGCTTCTCGATCTGCATACAGATTTCTCAGGAGGCAGGTAAGGTGGTCTGGTACTCCCATTTCTTGAAGAATTTTCCACCTGTGATCCACTTAGTCAAAGGCTTTGGTGTCATCAATAAAGCAGAAGTAGATGTTTTTCTGGAACTCTCTTGCTTTTCCAATGATCCAATGGATGCTGGCAATTAAATTAATGTTAAAGTCATGCTTCCTCTTCATATTGTCAAGAACAGAACAGAGAGACAGTCTTTGTTTTCTAGGGTGATACTTCATTTTCTCTGTATTTGGTCTGAACATTTTCAATTAGTTGGTTAGCTGTTTAAAATGACTTGCAAAGAGAAGGAGTTGCTTTGGGCTATTTTTTTTTCTTTTTTTTTAAATTTTATTTTATTTTTAAACTTTATAATATTGTATTAGTTTTGCCAAATATTGAAATGAATCCGCCACAGGTATACATGTATTCCCCATCCTGAACCCTCCTCCCTCCTCCCTCCCCATACCATCCCTCTGGGTCATCCCAGTGCACCAGCCCCAAGCATCCAGTATCGTGCATCAAACCTGGACTGGCAACTCGTTTCATACATGATATTATACATGTTTCAATGCCATTCTCCCAAATCTTCCCACCCTCTCTCTCTCCCACAGAGTCCATAAGACTGTTCCATACATCACTGTCTCTTTTGCTGTCTCGTACACAGGGTTATTGTTACCATCTTTCTAAATTCCATATATATGCATTAGTATACTGTATTGGTGTTTTTCTTTCTGGCTTACTTCACTCTGTATAATAGGCTCCAGTTTCATCCACCTCATTAGAACTGATTCAAATATATTCTTTTTAATGGCTGAATAATACTCCATTGTGTATATGTACCACAGCTTTCTTATCCATTCATCTGCTGATGGACATCGAGGTTGCTTCCATGTCCTGGCTATTATAAACAGTGCTGCGATGAACATTGGGGTACACGTGTCTCTTTCTATTCTGGTTTCCTCAGTGTGTATGCCCAGTAGTGGGATTGCTGAGTCATAAGGCAGTTCTATTTCCAGTTTTTTAAGGAATCTCCACGCTGTTCTCCACAGTGGCTGTACCAGTTTGCATTCCCACCAACAGTGTGAGAGGGTTCCCTTTTCTCCATATCCTCTCCAGCTTTTGGCTATTTTAATGGTAAGGTTTTAAATTCAGACTCTCTAGAATTGTTTATGAAAAATTTACGATTTTTCCTGGTTCTTTTAAAAAAAGGGATGAGCTGCAGGTTCATAAGACTGACTGAGCCCTGGTATGTGTGTTCTGAACTTGTTGGAATGAACTAAATTTAGGACTGTGTCCGAAGTGGGCTTGTTTGCGAGCGGGGAGAAGAAAGGACCGGTTTATGTCTTGCTTCCGGGGCTCTGAGCCTGAAGAAGTAAATGATAGAGCAGCATTTTCTGTGTCTCTCCCCAATAGGACCCCCTTTGCCTGTGAACCTGGAGAGAGGGGAGGGCATGGGAATTCACACCCCTTTCCAGGGACCCTCAACCAAACTCCCTTGTCCCTGCACCCTCTGAGGTATGACCTCTACTGTGGAGAGGGCCCAAGTTACCCACCTTCTTTCTCACCCCTGAGGACTTTGATATCATACCTTTGCTTGGCTTCCTTCCCCATCCCCTCCGTGGGCTCTTCTGGGAATATATGCTAGTAAATTACTTTAAAATGATGTCTCGTCTCAGGATTTCACTCTAGGAAACTGAGACTGAGATAGTAGGATGAAACCATCACAGAAACATCCAGCTCCCCTCTTTGGTTGGGGCCTCAGGTAGGGGCTCGCCAACCTGGCGTCAGGGAGCATTTCAGGCTTCGAGCAAATGGCCTCCTGGGTCTTGGAAACCTCTCACCTTCTCTAATGCATGCCGCAGGGCAGTGTTTCCCTGGGACTGCCAGTTCCAAGTAACCCAGGATCTTTTAAAACAAAGAGTTTCAGCCACCAAATATTAAGGATGCCAGTGAAGATGTCTGTGCAGACTCCCATGACTCACATATTGGTTTTAATTCACTTAAGTGCCTCTTAAACATAGATTCATTTAATTATTACTCCTCAGCGTTTTCTCGTGGTCCATCTGGGAAGGATGCCTCCCACGCTGTTCATGCCAGGCTGCAGGCAGGGGCCCTGAATGGTGAGTGAAAGCTGCTTTCTTCTTTACAGAGCTTCTCAAGGGAAGGAATGGGGGCCCTGGAAATGTCTTTACTTGTGATCATGATTTTTTTTTTTCCAAACCATTAGGTTCAACTCTTAGTTCTGCCACCTACCAAGTGGTGCCTTAAGTTATTCTGCACCCTCCCTGCCCACGAAAATACAGATGGCAATTCCTTACCTCATACTCTCACTATAAGGATTGAATGAGTTACTATGCTGGCTGCCACCACAGTGGTTGTTCATGCTATTAGGCTCCAGAGAGGGACTTTTCAAGTGTTTTCTATGTTCAGCCACCTACAGTTGCTGGCAAACCTTTAGGCCATAAACCACCTCCAGAATAAGACCCTCAGCCTGGCTGGGCTGCTTGAAAACTAAGAAGACAGAGCTAATATGCATTGAACTTGGACCACACGGCAGACATTGCTTCGAGCACTTTGTGACGATAAACTAATGTACGCTTCTAAGCCACCCTACAAGGTAAGCATTATTTCATCCACTTTGTAGATTGGGATTCGGAGGCCCAAGTGGGTGAAGCAACTTGTTCAAGGTCACAGAGCAGCCACACAGTAGAGCTGGAACTCACGCTGGCAGTCTAAGCAGAACCTGTACTGCCTCACAGAGGCCAGTCTGCAGAGAAGCCTGAGGGTGCCTGTTGACAGTGTTTCCTTTGCTTTGCCGTAACTTGACTAGGTCTCAGAGTCTGTCGTGCATCAGAGACCCCTGCAGGTATGTTTAGAGGCACTCTGCGGGGATTCACCCTAGACTTTCTGATTCAGCAGGTCTGGGGAAGGGCCCATGAATGTGCTTTTCTAATCAAGTCCCAGATGACATGGATGCTGATGTCAGGGGACCACACCTGGAGAGCACTGATGCAGATCTTTAGAAACGCTGGGCCCGGGCAGCACCTACCATGGAGGACAATATAACAAGTGAGAGTGGGGCTCGGTCTGCTGAGCCAGGGGACACCCCAGTGATCCCCTCTGCGGATGCTGTGAGGTCTGCAGGGCCCCTGCCACTGGTGTATGGGAACCCTTCACAGCCACCAATTGTCACTGTGTCACCCAGATGTCATCTTTCTCCAGGCTGCCCCCAACTTCCATCCTGCAAAATGGGGCTAGAAAATGAACTTCCTAGTGATGCTATGGTGAGGAAATGCTAAAGAGGAAGTAAAATGGGAGGAGGGAATGGACAAGCATTTACAGATTGCCTTCTCCATGACTGGCCTTTGAAGTACCATCTTATTTAATCCTGACACTGTAAGTACGTCTCGTACTCTCCACTTTACAGAGGAGGAAAATGAAGCTTTGAGAAGCTGAGCTAACTTGTCAAAATGTGTGCAGCTAGTAGACAGCTGAAGTGGGATTCAAACCCGGGTCAGCTCAGCCCTACAGCCCCTGCATTTCCTCTGCCCCAGGCTGTGTCCCTGTGACTGTCTGGATGGTGGCCACCCTGCCCTGGGCACAGCTGGCGCTGAGCAGGCTGCACAAAGCCTGTGACCCCATGCAGAGTTCCCGCCGAAGAGTGAAGCGTTTCACAGGCAGCAGTTTAAGCCATGAAACAGACTCTGGTCTGTGTGGGGTTTCCCAACCAGAAATAAAAAGGTCAGATGTTGTCTCATCGGCTCCAGGATCCAAGGCCCATCCTTAGCCCAGAACAGAAACAGCAGTGTGACCGCAAGTGGAGTGGCCCCAGGCCTTCAGAAATGACTGCGAGACCCCTTGCTGGAAGCCAGTGTGCCCATCTGAGAGTCCCAATCCTTGTGAGCAAAGCTCAAAGGGCTTTTTATAAAGAGCAAAGAGAGTTTTCTTTGGCACAAGGTTCAGATTTCCTGCCCTGTTCCAGTGACCTCATGAAAGCGTGTGGAAGCACCCCCAGACCCCTCCCCAGTGCCAACAATCTCAACTCACAGCTCAGGCTTCCTGCTTGTTTGGGGAGAGAGCTTGCTTCTCATCTTCTGAATTTGAGACCCTTCTCCCTCCTCCATCTGAGGCTCAATCCACTGCCCTCCTCTGTGTTTGGAGACAACAGGCAGCCCCTTCAGCTAGAACCTTCTAGATAAGCAGCCATGGAAGAGGGAGGCCCTGTGTCGTGAGCACCAGCTCTGCATCTCCTCAGCAGATGAAACTCTGATGGAGAATGACACGTGGGAAAAGAATTCTGGCTTTAAATCTTATGACCAAGCAGCTCTAAAGGGTGAAAGGGAAAGTCACATGAACTTGGAGACGACAAAAGATTCCAATGTTGTTGTCCAAGGGGCTGAGGTCTCTCATGGGTTTCTGAGAAGAGGTTTTCCTAACTAGAAATTCTTTCTACTCCATTGAATGTGTGGGGGGGTCATCATCCCACGCTACAATCTCCAACCAACGGCCTTTTGTCCCAGTCACTTCTAGAGCCCTTGGTCATGTCTCAGAGTTCAAAGTAGACACTTAAGATGGCCACAGAGCACTGGGGCATCAGGACTCGGGTGGAGAGATCTCTTCCTCCATCAGCCTGAGCAAGGCTGAAGGATTAGGATCCATCAGATACTTCCAGCTGGGAGACTCAGTCCAAGTTACTTGCCTGAGCCCATTTTCTACTTTGGTAAGTTGGGTAACGACACTGGAGAAGACATCTGTTTCCTGCCACCTATGATGACTCTCTGCCCCAAGTTTCCTCTGGGGAACCATCTCCTCCCATTGTCCAGGTGAAAGGTCTACTCACCCAGACTCCCTCCCACATGAACCACACTCATGAGCTAAGCCACCAACACTACCCTTTATTGTAAACTACTTTCGTGGGGGTGGGGAGGACATTTATTTCTTGACAGGACTGCCAGTTCATGGATGTCCGGATCAAGCTCTGTCCTTATCTACGAGTTAGGATGGTAACTGCCACAAGACATATGGTGAGGGGGGCGTCTGGTCCCAGACCTGCCACTCACTAGCTTTGTGACTTGAAGTAAATCAGAATCTTCCTGCTACATTTCTGCCTCTGTAAAATGAAGAGGGTCATTGCACCTCTGCTGGGTCAGCATGAGTGTCCCTGAGATGGTGCCAGTGATGATGCCTCCTGTAGCTCCTGCACACAGCAGGGAGTGGGGAGGGGGTTCCTGCCCTCCCCATCACTGTCTGGAGCTGAACATCTGTGAGAATCAACCCAGAACAGTAGGTACAACCCTGTAGTGGTTTTCTCTCTCACAAGAAAGATGGAATCCTTTTATTCTCTCTCTGTTAGAATGGAAGTTCTCTCAAGGGAGTAGGGTAATTCTTTAGAAACACTGGATTCTCGCTCTCCACCCCAGGTTTGCTGAAACCTTGCTCTAGCTCCACCCTACTGGATGCTCAGAGTAAGGTGAAGCGTGGAGATGACAAGATCTCCCATGATCTCCCAGATGACTTGCTTTGGCCCACTAAATGCTGCAGAAGAGATACCATGCCTGTTCCGACTCTCATCTCAAGAGGCCTTGGAATTTCTATCCATTCTCTTGAACCCTTGCTGCAGCCATAGGAGCCCGAGCTCACCTTCTGGACGATGGTAGCCTCTGAGCTCCATTGCTCCCACTGGCCCAAACAACAGGTGACCCACCAGCTCACTGCAGATGCCTGAGGGAGGTCAGCCAAGGTCAGCCAAGCCAGGCCAAGAGCTGAATAACTGCTCTGAGAGTCACAAGAAATATGAAATAGTAGCTGTGTGAAGCTGCTACATTTTGGGGTGGTTTGTTACAGTGATGGGTGCAGAGTCACTGTGCAGAGTAAATGAGGGCACCTGCAAGTGACCCAGACCCAGTGGAGCCAACAGGGAAGTGCTCAGGAAGGGATAGTCATGACAGGGTGGTCACCCATGCAGAGCCCATGCCAGGGAGCCAAAGAAGGGCCCCGCTTGTCTACACTCCACTTTGTAAGAAGCTAAGGTTTACCCTTCTCTGTTGGTTAAACTCTAAAAAGAGGAAGAACCAAAGGTGAAACAAAATCCAAAGGTGATAGTTTCCTTTGATGTGCAGAAGCTTTTAAGGTTAATTAGGTCCCATTTGTTTATTTTTGCCTTTATTTCCGATATTCTGGGAGGTGGATCATAGAGGATCCTGCTGTGATGTATGTCAGAGAGTGTTTTGCCTATGTTCTCCTCTAGGAGTTTTATAGTTTCTGGTCTTATGTTTAGATCTTTAATCCATTTTGAGTTTATTTTTGTGTATGGTGTTAGAAAGTGTTCTAGTTTCATTCTTTTACAAGTGGTTGACCAGTTTTCCCAGCACCACTTGTTAAAGAGATTGTCTTTAATCCATTGTATATTCTTGCCTCCTTTGTCAAAGATAAGGTGTCCATATGTGCGTGGATTTATCTCTGGGCTTTCTATTTTGTTCCAAGGTTAAAAGACAGCCTTCAGAATGGGAGAAAATAATAGCAAATGAAGCAACTGACAAACAACTAATCTCAAAAATATACAAGCAACTCCTACAGCTCAACTCCAGAAAAATAAATGACCCAATCAAAAAATGGGCCAAAGAACTAAATAGACATTTCTCCAAAGAAGACATACAGATGGCTAACAAACACATGAAAAGATGCTCAACATCACTCATTATCAGAGAAATGCAAATCAAAACCACTATGAGGTACCATTGCACACCAGTCAGAATGGCTGCGATCCAAAAGTCTACAAGTAATAAATGCGGGAGAGGGTGTGGAGAAAAGGGAACCCTCTTACACTGTTGGTGGGAATGCAAACTAGTACAGCCACTATGGAGAACAGTGTGGAGATTCCTTAAAAAACTGGAAATAGAACTGCCTTATGATCCAGCAATCCCACTGCTGGGCATACACACTGAGGAAACCAGAAGGGAAAGAGACACGTGTACCCCAATGTTCATCGCAGCACTGTTTATAATAGCCAAGACATGGAAGCAACCTCGATGTCCATCAGCAGATGAATGGATAAGAAAGATGTGGTACATATACACAATGGAGTATTACTCAGCCATTAAAAAGAATTCATTTGAATCAGTTCTAATGAGGTGGATGAAACTGGAGCCTATTATACAGAGTGAAGTAAGCCAGAAGGAAAAACACCAATACAGTATACTAACGCATATATATGGAATTTAGAAAGATGATAACAATAACCCTGTGTACGAGACAGCAAAAGAGACACTGATGTATGGAACAGTCTTATGGACTCTGTGGGAGAGGGAGAGGGTGGGAAGATTTGGGAGAATGGCATTGAAACATGTAAAATATCATGTATGAAACAAGATGCCAGTCCAGGTTCAATGCATGATACTGGATGCTTGGGGCTAGTGCACTGGGACGACCCAGAGGGATGGTATGGGGAGGGAGGAGGGAGGAGGGTTCAGGATGGGGAGCACATGTATACCTGTGATGGATTCATTTTGATATTTGGCAAAACTAATACAATTATGTAAAGTTTAAAAATAAAATAAAATTAAAAAAAAAAGTCCAAAGGTGAAAACAGAAAGATTAGAGAGAAAAGGAGTAAGAAAATAATTGCATAATGACAGCATGGATTTCACCAGGCTGTGAGTGGCGGGATTGCACATTTGAGCCCATTGACCAGTGAGGAGGGAACACTTGTGACTCTGGGAGGCGTGGAATGTGCACAAGAAGCCCTGGCATCACCTTGTTTCACTCTGTACTTGTGTCCCCTGGGGGCTGAGGAATGAACCTCTGAACATAGAAAAACATTATCAACTCAGAAGACAGAGGACCAAAAATGGCCATCAATTTTATTTATTGTCCCTGAACTTTTAAAGCACTCGAGGGCATTGCAAACAGAAAGAAATATAAGAACACAGATGTAATAAAAACAAGAGAGGTGTTTCATAAATTCCTTCAAAGAAATTGTTCCCCTCATCTGCTGATGGTGCAGCCACTCCCAGAGACTCCACCTAAACAGAAAATAACTCATTTGTAGGATTGTTCCTGAACTAAATATCTGTAAATTGTTGGAGCACATTGAGCTCTGTACCTGAACTGCAGTGACCTACATTAAGATGGTTTTAAAATTATCTGTAGTAATGCTTTTGTAAACAAGGAAGTTCCTTATTTACCTTTCTTGAAGTCTGTATTTTATTTGTTTAGGTCCAAATAAAGTATCTTGTACAGTATAGTTTAAATGTCATAATTTTCCAGACTTTTTCATACTTTATTTTTCTTAATGTATACCCAGTGTCAAGAATGGGTCAGGGAGAGCAAAGGTTTACATTCAAACGTCCACTCTCTTCTCTCCAAAACACAAACTCTTAATGGTTCACTTCTACTTAGAATACTGAAATGTCTTCCCTTTTGGCTCACGGACAATCTCAGGCAACTGATTATGGCCAAGAGAAGAACTGACCGATGCTTTTGTTCAAATGGCAGAAAGCAATTAGGGGCTGAACTCAGGCTATGGGAGCCTGGGCTGGGATTGAGGCAGAAATGGGTTTTGCAAATGTTTGATATGCCCCATGTTGTTTCTTCCTGACCCAACTCTGATTCCAGCTCTGGTGTGGGGGTCAGTTTCATGGCCCTCATTCTCAACTACACACCTTGCCAGGACAGGATAGCCCATTCCTTCATAGGCAAGCCTCAACTGGCTGGCAACAGGAGCCTATGAATAGAGGTTCCAGTCTCCTGTCTTCCAGCTAACATTTCTGGGTGACTTTTTAAAATGCATTTTTAATTGGAGAATAATTGCTTTACAAGTTATGTTGGTTTCTGTGAATCAACCATAAGTATACATACATCCCTTCCCTCTTGAACCTCCCTCCTGCCTCCCACCCTTCTAAGTTGTCACAGAGCACTGGGTTGAGCTTCCTGTGTTATATAGCAACTTCCCACTAGCTATCTGCTTTACACATGGTAATATGTATGTTTCAATGTTATTCTATCAATTCATCTCACCCTCTCCTTCCCCCACTGTGTCCACAAGTCTGTTCTCTCTGTCTGCCTCTCTATTCCTGCCCTGCAAATAGGTTCATCAGGACCATTTTTCTAGATTCCATACATATGCACTAATGTATATTTGTTTTTTCTCTTTCTGACTTCACTCCGTTTAACAGGCTTTAGGTTCATCCACCTCACTAGAACTGACTCAAATTTGTTCCCTTTTATAGCTGAGTAATATTCCACTATATATATATGTACCAAAACTTCTGTATCCATTCATCTGTCAATGGATATCTGTGGGTGACTTTATACTTCTCAAAAGGCCCAGGCACCTCCAGCAGTGACCTAAAACCACACACACTCTTCTTTTGTCCTTCCTGGTTCCTGGGCTCCTGCTTCAATAAACCACCTGCAAGTGGCAGGTGACAGTGGCCTGTGGCTAGTAATCTTAGGGAAAGGAGTGGTCTGAAAAACAGCACTTGGGAAAAATCTGAATCTAAAGGCCCAACAGTCCAACTGAAGCTGAGAGGGAGATTTCCAGAGGCAGCTGATGGGAAAGAGGCCTCCTGACATCTTAAAGGGCTAGCAGGCAAAGTTGTCAATGACAAATGGCCTTTCTGGTACAGGCCAGTATGTGTGCAGGGGGAAAGAGAGCAAGATGTAAGAAACTAACCCGCCTGGGTTCTTGCTCTACAAACCCAAACTTCCTCCAATCTTAATCTCCAGCCTACGTTTCCACTCTGATGGCTAGCCCATTCCATGGAAATTGTGGGACCATCGGCCAATCTTTTCATTTTCTGTTGCCTCCATCTTTAAGGCCCCATTTGGAAGAGAATAAACAAATGACTTTGGAAAAGGAAAATACCCCACAGGCCCTGGTGCTGCTAGATCACGCCATCCTTTCTGAAGAGCAAGCCAGTTCACACGAAACCTGGGTGAACTGTGGCTTTAAAAGAGTCCAGATGCTCACCAGGCAGGCTCTTTCCTCTCACTGCCTGATTAACTCATGAGGCACAAGCAAAAGAAAATGGTTGCTGTATGCTTCCAGCCAAGTAAAAGAAATCTCATTTTCCAAAGCCAAAACTAATACTGCATGCGGAAACTGGCTGAAAGTTGATGCCAAGCGCAGGTAGAGGGGTTCATGGAACACACAGCATAACCTTGGCCTGGGAAACAAGGGCTGGGGGTCAGGGTTCTTATGAACCAGGTATACTTTCAGAGAAGCTGAAGAAAGAAGGAATTATGCTGAATTTAGACTTGGTTTTCTTAAACAAGGACCAAAAAATCCATACGCTCTTTGGTTCTGTGATTTTCAGAAGGCCATCTCCTTCTCCAAGGGCTTGTCCCATCTGTGAAAGGTAACCTTTCTGGACTTTAATAGCCTGAGCTTCCATCCTCCTATGACAAGTTCAGATTTAAAACTTGGAACCATCAACTAGCTAATGACCAACAGCAGTGACCAAATGTGTAAGTGGTTCTTTTACGATGACAATTCTGATTACTTTTTTTGGAAAAAAAATGTCTGTTTTCATTAAGGACAGTTTTTTTATGGCTTCCCTTCTAAGGTAAGGAGAAATAATAAATGTATACCCTCTATTTCTCAGATTTATTAGACTAAAGCTTTATAATAAATAAGTGCATAAACATTTTATGGCATTTTATACACAAATTTGGAGGCTCCAGCATTAAGGCAAATCAGAGGCTGAAATACTTGCACAACAGCCCTCCCTGCATTTGAGAGCGGACATCTTCCTGTGGGCCTGCCTGGCGCTTCCGTCTTGCCTCTGCCCCTCGTCTCACGTACTCACTGCATGCAGGCACACAGAACTTTCCTGCAGTGACCTGTGCTCCTTCTGGTCCCAGCATGCTTGCTCTCCCTGAAAGCTGTCCACAGTGCCTCTGGGAAATCTCCCAGGGCACCCAGTGTGTTCCACTCACCACAGTTACAATCAACTTCATGAAGAGTTCAGCAGACATCTAGTCCCAAAGCCCTGGAAGCAGACTGAGGGCAGGGCCTATGTCTGTTTTGCTCATGTATCTCCTGTGCCTAATACGTGTTAATAACATAATTTATATCTGCTGAATGAACAAATGGCACCCTCACCCTACTCATGATTGAGCCAGCTGCCGTTTACATGTTCTAAGAACCTATTTTCCGCTATGTAAATTTAATTCCCTTACACCTTTAGGGCTTCCCTGATAGCTCAGTTGGTAAAGAATCTGCCCACAATGCGGGAGACCTGGGTTCGATCCCTGGGTTGGGAAGCTCCCCTGGAGAAGGGAAAGGCTACCCACTCCAGTATTCTGGCCTAGAGAATTCCACGGACTGTATAGTCTGTGGGGTCGCAAAGGGTGGGACAAAACTGAGCAACTTCCACTTCACTTTCACAGCTTTAGGGTGCACATTTGTGGTTATCTCCCCAAGATCTAGTTCTAAATCATGCAAACAAGGGAGTCTATATGATTCATTCAGGTTCTTATGGTAGAACTTGTCTTTGACTTATTTAGGGCAAAACAAAACAAAAATAAGGGTTTTTATCCCATGAAAATCACAGCATCACTCCATCGTATACCAGGAAATCAGAACATGTCACAGGATTCCAGCTGTTATATGATACAATCTAAACTACTGAGCTTTGGGGGCCTAAAGAGCTTCAGACTTACTGTGTCCACCAGCGTCTCTTCTTCCATATGCCCAACGTTCATCAGGTATATGCTAAAACAGGAAGGACTGTGCTATTTCTACCTTCCTAACCCCACTTAAGGACAAAGCTTTCATGTGTGATCTTTCTTTTATTTAGAGTTCACTTGGGGACAAATTAATTCCAGAGAGGAAAACTCAAGGATGCAGTTACTGCCAGCTCTGCAGGATCCAGAGTAGAGACACGCAGGCACCACAGGAAAGCTTGCACCAGGAGGAACTGGTTGGGAGCTGGGCCTGTGTGCCAATATCCTTGGGATACTGAAGAGAGCCTTGTTCAAACAAACTGCAGCTGTCTCTGAAAATTCATCAATGCTTCCTTGCCTATCGCCTCTTGCATTAAAAAAAAAAAACAAAAAACTGGTGATGTAATGAGAAAGATCTAATTCATGAAGCACCTGGCACTCCGGAGGGTAAGAGCCACAAAGCCATGTGAGCAGCCAGCATACCACATCAGACGTATAAATAAGCCTCTCTATGCAAAAGATGCATTCCAGCACCCTGGAGTCAGCCTGTCTGCACCTGAATCCCTGCTCTGCCCCTTCTTAACCTTGCTGAACCTCGGTTTCCTCACCAGGAAAACTGAGATCATAATTGGACATGTTGCGTTAGGTGGTTGTGAGGGTTAAATGTGTTAGTAAAAGTTAAGCCCTGAGCAGAGTGCCTGGCACATAAATTAGTGCTCCAAAAAGGGCTAGCTCCCGCTGTTGGATTATACCTTGTACATTGCGAGTACAGAGAAAGACTGTAAGCTTCCTGGTTAATTTTGCAAAAATCAGCAAAAGCCTGACATGGACAGATACAAGGAATAAAACTACAGACAAATCTCATTAATAAAAATAGATACAGCAATGCTGAATAAAATATTAGCATCCTGGATCCAGCAACATAGGAAAAGAATGGCACATGATGATAAAGAAGGTAGAACTTTAAAAATATAATTGATCTTACTCAAGTATCAAAAAAGGGAAGCAATATGAATGGCTTAATATCCCACTATTTTAAGTGTTAATAGTTAATGAAAAAAGTTATCATTGTAGTCACCCAATTGATCAAAAACTTTAGATTTAAGTGAATTAGATTGGGCTGTGTTCAGAAAAAATAATCACTGAGAATAAACACTCACAAAACAGATTTATATTACGTTGTGTTACAAAGATAAACTACCCCAAACAGGGTCACTTGAGAGAAAAGATTGTGGTTACAACAACAACAAATCAAAACATATCTGATTGGTTAGATCAGTAAATTGGAAAGTTTCTGCTGTAACAAACAAAATCTGTTATGAAAAAGAGGGCCTGCCTGTTTTAGGTCTGGGTACCCGGAAGCAGACCCTAAGATGAGGATTCACAGTCAAAAGTGAAAGTGGAGTCGCTCAGTCATGTCCAACTCTTTGTGACCCCATGGACTGTAGCCTACCAGGTTCCTCCGTCCATGGGATTTTCCAGGCAAGAATACTGGAGTGGGTTGCCATTTCCTTCTCTAGGAGATCTTACTGACCCAGGGATTGAACCCGGGTCTCCCACATTGTAGGCAGACACTTTACCATCTGAGCCACCAGGGAAGTCCTTTGCATAAAAATGTACTTCCAGGACTTTCCTGGTGGTTCAGCAGCTAAGGCTCTGCACTCTCAATACAAGGGGCCTGGATTCGATCCCTGGTCAGGGAACAAGATCCCCCATGCCACAACTAAGAGTTGACATTCTAAGACTAAAGATTCTGCATGCCACAACTAAGACTGGTGCAGCCAAATAAACCCATAAAAATGTTTACAACGTACTCCCAGGGAGAGGAGTGAAGGAGTGGGGGAGGAAGTGGCCAGGGAGGAAATCAGGCAAGGCTGTGTGGGGTAGGGGGCTTCACCTGATCCCATGGGGACCTCTGGTGTGAGTCACACCTCAGAGCTGTCCTGAACTAGGGTGTGGAGGTTTCATAATCTGGCCCAGAGAATCTTTGGTCAAGGGCTGTCCATGTTGGGACACTGTGGCTTTTCATGACTATAGGTAGAATGGCTCCAATATTCTGAGGTCAGTCCTCCAAAAAAGGAAAACAAGGGATCATCTGTGCTGAGTGTTAAAAGCAAACCAAAGTGGGATGTGTATGCAGGTAAAGGGGCAAAAATGGCACGGAAGATCGGAGAGGATCCGGGTGGAACGCCTGCCAAACTGCTGGCTCTGTGGGGCAACTGGACAATGGCCTGGTGTAGACCGTCATGTCCCTGGGTCATGCTGCAGGCTTGAGATGGGAACCCTGACTCTTCTGGGAAAGTCAGTACAAGTGTAGCTCTAGGAAGAAATCAGAACCACAGTCAAAATTAGACTTAGATTAGAGAAAATAAAGAAATTTAAATCTCTGGTAGCAGCATTCCTGTTAATTGGTTTTTAGTGTTAGCCTACTGATCGATGAATCATGATTTGCTTCTTAAGGTATTGAAAGCATTTAGACAGACTTATGAAAAAATTCAATTGACTTATCTTGCATTTGAAGCTCAATGGGAAAAATCTAATAGGTTGAACCATTTGAAATCGCCAATATTTGGCTATCTTTGACCTAAAACAATACCAATTTCATATGGTTCAATGTAAACCTCTCAAGTTCATGTTTTAATTTATAAGTTATACAAGTATTATATGAATATCTATAAAATGGTTGTTTCAAAATACATGAGTTGGATATTAGATATAAGATTAATAGACGTTATAAAAGCTCTTCAGATCAAAGGATCTTACAAATAGCTTGAAAGCATATTTGACAAGATGTCAGCATCCATTCATGTTAATGTACTTCCTTAATATGATTAATAAAATGTAGAACTCAGGTCTATAACCAGCATGCTGCTAAGTCACTTCAGTCGTGTCTGACTCTGTGCAACCTGACAGACAGCAGCCCACCAGGCTCCCCCACCCCTGGGATTCTCCAGGCAAGAACACTGGAGTGGGTTGCCATTTCCTTCTCCAATGCATGAAAGTGAAAAGTGGAAGTGAAGTTGCTCAGTCGTGTCTGACTCCTAGCGATCCCCCTGGACTGCAGCCTACTAGGCTCCTCCGTCCATGGGATTTTCCAGGCAAGAATACTGGAGTGGGTTGCCATCCAACCAGCATAGTGACCCATTAAAGCTGAGAGTGAGAAGGATGTTCACTATGCCTTCCATTGTTCTCCACTGCCTTGAAATGAGTGGTGGAGCACTGCTCCAGAAGAAGTGAAGTTTACTATCAGAAACAAGGGATTTCTTCCCTGGAGGCTCAGCGGGTAAAGAATCTGCCTGCCAGTGTAGGAGACACGGGCTTGATCCCTGATTCAGGAAATTCCCACATCCCTCAGAGCAACTAAGCCCACTGGTCACAACTACTGAGCCTGTGCTCTAGAGTCCTGGAGCTGCAACTACTGAAGCCCATGAGCCCGAGAGCCCAGGCTCTGCAACAAGAGAAGCCACCACAATGAGAAGCCCAGGCACTGCAACTGGAGAATAGCCCCCACTAGCCGCAACTAGAGAAAAGCCTGTGCAGCAACAAAGACCCAGCACAGCCAAAAATAAATAAGTAAATAAAATTATATAAAAAAGCATGTAGTCTTTAAAAAAGAAAAAAGCAAGGGACTAAAATCACTATTTGTATGATGTGAGTTCTACCTTAAAAAGGTCTAGATTAATGAAACTGAAAAACTAGAATATGTTTAGTAAAGTCACCAGTTAAATTTATGCCAAACTTGAAAGCTTCCCCCCCACACACATACATGTAAAAACCAGCTATAAAATATAACAGAAAAGGACCCCATTTGCAGCAGCAAATATCCAGGAATAACAAGAAGATGTAGAACTTAAGTGGAGAAAATGATGATGCTCTTTTGAGAAAGAGAAAAGAAAAAAAAAAAAACACAGATGGACAGACACAGCAGGTTCTTGGAGGAGAACCCCCAAACAGAAAAAGATATATATATTCTTCCAAAGTTACATATTTAAAATAATTCCAATCACACTGCTACAGAATTTTTCTGAACTTAAAAGGACAGCTTAGCATTTGAAAGAATAAGCATGTGATATTAGGCAGAAAAAGTTGAGTGCTAAGGCAGAAAATTCTCCTTCCAGATATAAAACTGTCACATAAAGCTTCAGCAATTATGGTTCACAGTATGACCATGAGGTACAGAGATCAGAGGACACAACAGAGAAATCCAGAAACAGATCCAAATGTAAATGGGAATTCAGAACAGGAAGACCGAGTAACTGAGTCAGCAATGAGTAGTGTGGGTAAGTAGTGGAGGGTTTAACTGACCTTCTGGAAGCATCTGATGATTTGTAACTATTTGGAAGAAGTAAAGTTGGATCTCTACATTTCTCTTCTTACACCAAAGTAAATTCCACCAAAATGGATTGAAAATGTAAGTGTAGGAAAAAAAAAAACTATGAAGCACTAATAAATATTTGATAAGATATCTGGAGATGGGGAGGAATTTCTAAGCCAACACCAAAGTTAGAAGGTATGCATGAAGGAAAAGATGGATGCTATATAAGAATTAAAAGATTTCTGTTGGGCAAATTATGACTAAATTAAAAGACGAAAGACACATTGGGGACAAACGCCATGGGCAAAGGGTTGCTGCTTCTAAAACACTCTGCATATCCTTTCACATAATATTCAAACATATAAGTAAGTGTATAAAAATGACAAAAAGAAATTTGAGACAAACACATGCCAGCAATTCCTAGTGATCAGGGCTGGGCCGTGGGGTCACAGATCTTTCCGCACAGCAGAACTGACACCCGTCCCAGGCTCGGGGAGCAACAGAACCTCTTCTTATCCCCACACCAGGAGCCTTCTGGGAGGTGAAGCTCTGCGGGGCACTCCTCCAGGGCAGGGCCAACAACTGACCCATCGTTGGGTCCCCGGGTCTTTTGTCATACAATGTAGGTGCTCACGGGATATCTGTGAATTCTCACTTCTCATTTTAGAGGCTGGCTGGCTGCATCTGGAAAGGCTGAGCTTGCATAATGAGAGAATGCTTGGCATGAGAGAATGCTTGGCTTGAGGGGGCACCCCCCGCCCCGACACCTCTCCCAATAGTGCCATCCAAGGAGAGCGGCATCCTTAGAAGGAGTGTTAGATGGCTCTCCTGCAGCTGGCTACCTGGCAAGGGCTCCTGCACAACCCCAACCCGCTCCACATACATACCCACCTCTCCGTCCAAGGCAGTTCTCTGCTCCACCCCAGATACCAATAGCCCAGCTTTCTTTCTTCTGCTCTCATAAAGCTATAGAGAGATGCATTTTATCTGGAAAACAGGACAGAGCTCTCTCCCCAAAGGTTGTGGGCTCTGCAGGGACCTCCTTTAACTCTTCTAGAGGAAAACCGAGACCTCAGTGGAGACCTCTTAGTATACAACTCTAACCACCCGTAGGAACCCACTGCCATTGCTATGTCACACAGACACATGTCTGGGTCAAGGCAAACCTTCATTTGGGAGAAGTGTACACAGTGGACAAAACACAGGCTTGGCCTCCAGACAGACCAGGCTCAGATTACAGCTTCGCTGTTTCCTAGATGTATCATCCTGGAACCACCTGAGCCTCTTGGAGCCTCAGTTTCCTCCTTTAAAAATTGAACTTAAAAATATTAATATAATGGGTGGTTATAATTACTATTATTCCGAGTTTCATAAGTGGGTCTGCTCTCTCACATATGCCCTATCGGCCCTCTCTTGCATGTTCCCTGTCTTTGCTAAAAATAGGTCCCATGATCACCAAATAATTCACACATTCATACCCTACAATCCCACCTGGACCCTGAGTCAGGCCTCTGGTGGGCCATGTGCACATATGAGACAACATGACTTATTCCAGAGACTCAGGAAGCTCCCTGAGCGCAGAGGTGGCCTCCCTGAAGCCAAAGTTTCCAGATGGCCCATGTGGTTTGAAAGCTGTAACTACTCTAATCTCCTTAAATCCTATAGCCTGTGGACTGCTGTTCTGTATCCTCCACTCTATCTCAGTGAGGACCAGAAAGAAGCCAGTGAAAAAGGAAGAACTGTGGCTGGTGACTGAGCGAGGTGTGATGAGGGAGGCTGTCCTGGCCTGTGAGGTTGATATGAGGAAGGGAATGGAGGTGTCATAGCTGATCCTGTTGGTCCACATCCCCTCCCTAACTTTCCAGCTGCCACCATCTGTATTTTTTCACCCTAGAGCTTTTGCTAGAGGCAAATTTCCTCTGTCCCCTCCACAAGGCAGGCCAGAAGCATCAGGATATTAATGCCCTGGGAAGCAGCCCTCAACCAATGCCTGTTGAGGAGGGTGGGTAAAACCTCGGCTCCTCACCACTTGGGCAGTGTAACTCTGAGATGCTCGTGCTATGGACCCTGAGTTCCCCAATGGGAGTAACTCAGTTGTCCACAAGAGCACCTAGCTACATAACCCGACCATTTTCAGCTGCTTTCTTTCCTCTACTTTACCTCCCCATTCCCCTATCTTCACCTCCCAAACAAATTACTTGTGTTTGAATTCTCTCAGGGTTTACTTCTGGGGAAACCTAACCAAGACATGGGTGTCATTTTTGGTTCTTTTAAAGCACCATAGCACAGACACTTTTTAAGTCCTTGAGACTGTAGCTCACATTCCCAACCCTACCAGAGGTCTATAAACCTGGGGCCACTATAGAAATCCACGTAGACAGAAGACAGCTCTGCTGAAAATAGCTGCTGGCTTGAAATGAGGAGGGTGTGCAGAAAAATCTGTAGGCATAGCCTTCGTCCATTGCCTGTCACCCCTCAACAGGCACAGACACAAAGCTGCCCCTCAATGATGAGTTTCAGCACAAAGGCCTGATCTTACACAGAAAGAATCTATCACCAGGTGGGGGTAGCATTTCTCCATTTCTCTGATTCCTGGTGCTTTCCCTTTGAAGGGAGATAAGACATTAGCATCTCTCTACAAACTACTTGTTGTTTAAAAAGAGCATTTAGTACATAAAAACCACTAGTGCAATGCAAAGCCCAATGGAACTAACACAGTAACCATAAAGTAGGTAGAAAGATAGAAACATCCTTCATCTGTCTATATAGGCAATCCATGACTCATTCAGTCAGTCACTCATTCATTCAGTCGGTCATTCAACAATACTGAGATCTGACTACATCCCAGGCATTGAGGGTGTCAGGGATGAATCAGTGACTAAAAAGCCAGTCAGTTGATAGGTTTGATGAAGAAAATCAGGGTAAAGGAATGAGATAGGGATGTCTGGAACAGTAGGATATTTCTAATTAAGTGCCATCTGAGTGGAGACAACAAGGAATTGAGGGAATGGGCCATGTGCACACCTGAAGGAAGAGGCAGTGCAAAGGCCCTGAGGCAGAAACAAGCTTGGTGTGTTTCAAGGAACAGCAAGGAGGCCACTGTGGCTACACTGGAGAGAGTGAGGAGAAGAGCGGTAGATGTGTTCACAGAGGTGGCGATTGGGTCTTATGGAGTCGGATGGGTCCTGAAGGGAAGGAAGCTTTACGATGACTTGGGAAGCCATTGGAGGGTTGTATGCAAAGGAGCGTAACAGGACAAGGGTGGAAGCAGAGAGACCAATTAGGAAGGAACCCCCTGTAGTCAATTACAGGCAAAGAAGATGGTGACCTGGGGCAGGAAGGAAGCAGCGGTAATGGCGAAACACAGTGGCCTTAGGGATGGACTTGGCAGGTCCAGTCAACAGGCTGTGGTTGGACAGCTGAGGGGTGAGAGAGAAAGAGGGAGCTAAGAATGGAGGTGCTGTTTCCTGCAAATGGAACCAGTCTAGGGGATCAGGATTTTGACTTGATCCCATTTCGACCATCCTTCTCTCCTTTTAGAAATGTTTTCATTCATGACGTGGGTACAGTTCAGTTCAGCTCAGTTCAGTCGCTCAGTCGTGTCCGACTCTTTGCAACCCCATGAATTGCAGCACACCAGGCCTCCCTGTCCATCACCAACTCACAGAGTTTGATGTGGGTACAGACATATTCAAAAATTACTGATGTGCGTACTTAAGATGTATGCAGTTTACCCTAAGTAAATTGTAAGTCAAGTGGGAAATGCTATTAAAGATTAAAAAGAAAACCACCCAGTGAAGTATTTAACTGTACTGATAGTTGGCGATGGGTCCAGAAGAAAAAGAGGACTGAGAACGAGCACTGGATTCAGCCAGGCGGAGGGGATGCTTGTCTGCACCTTACTTGCAGTTGTACAGTGGGTCTCAAGCACAGCCTCTGGCTCAGAGGACAGTTCCCTTTTCTTTAGTTGGGCACACATTCTCTTTATTTCACTCAGTGCTAGACAGTTGTACTCAGGATTCAGTGACCCTCTCATCTCTGGGAAGGGACCCCTGACAAACACTGTCCTGAGACTTTCCTCTGGAGTCCTTAGGACACCTCCTTGGTTGTAAACTTCTCTGTTTTCATGTTCTGGTTACCTTCCTTTCCTTTACAGAAGAGCTTACCTTGTTGCTTCCTGCAGGTGGAATGGCTACCACTTTAAAATTTAACACTAGGGAGAAGCAGCATCTTCTCAAGCCACAGAGACAGGGGCCAATTTCCCTAGTCGGCCAACCCAATTCTCAGCAAAGCCTTTGAGAGACTTCTTGGCAGCTCAGACAAGGGAAGCTGGGCCAAAAAGGTGACGTTAGCACCAGCTCAGCCACTTACTGGCTGTGTGACCTCAAGTCTCATTAATCTTTATGAGTCTTGAACATAAAAGGATTGTATTCTCTTAACCTTGGGAATCCTGACTCCTTCATCTACATGTTGGGAATAAGGGCTTATATCACAAAGGACTGTGGTGAGGATTCAATGGGATAAAGTCCCCAGCCCCATGCTTAAAAGATGCTCCATAAAAGCCTCCTCCTTCCCTCCCAGACACTTTGTGAGCAGCTCCACGTCTGCCCAGAGGGCATCACACCCAAAGCACCACCAGACTCCTGCTCTGAGTGCATGTAGGGTCTTCATCAATGTCTTAGTAAGTTACCAAGTTAGATGACCTAAAGTCAGGAACTCTGACTTCCCTCAAATTTTGCTATGCAGGCAAATATCCAGGGATCTTGTTAACATGCAGATACTGATTCAGCACATCTGGGTGGTCAGGTCTGAGATTCTGCACTTCTAACAGGCTCCTAGGTCAGGCTGTGCTGCGGGTGCATGACTGTATTTTGAGTAGCAAGGACATAAATGATGCAGCTTCCAAATAGCATAAAAAGACTAAAAGCAATTAAGAGTAAATGCATTACAAACACATACAAGTGTGCTGTGGCTGCCACATTCGCAGAAATATGTTTAAACCTGTGTGCGTGCGTGTTCAGTACCTTCAGTTGTGTCCAGCTCTGTGAGAATCTATGGACTGTAGCCCACCAGGCTCCTCTGTCCATAGGGATTCTCCAGGCAAGAATACTGGAGTGGGTTGTCATGCCCTCCTCCAGGGGATCTTCCCGACCCAGGGATCAAAACTGTGTCTCTTACGTCTCCTGCACTGGCAGGCAGGTTCTTTACCACTAGTGCCACTGGGCAGCCTGCTGAAACCTGGGGCAGTAATAACTATGCTGGGCTCCTTGGATAACAGTGCAGGCCGAGGCTTTATATTTTAAGAAGGAAGATGCCAAACTGCACACAGTACAGAAACATAAATAGAAGAGTGAAGAGAAGGCTAGCGATACATATACCAACCAGAAGGACAGGGGCTCTGAACCTGGACCTTTCTGGCACAGACTGGCCTGGATGGAGAGCTACAGCACCTCTGCTGGAGGCCCGGGATACAAATACAGTGACATTTTCATTGAAATGGCTTCATCTTGTGAAAACAGGAGATGTAGGCATCAATGATGACAGATTCGGTGGACAGACCGAGATCATCTTATGCTTTATCGGGGTCTAACATCTACTGAAGGAGCAGATGCCCCTGGGCACCACTTAATCAGACAGAGCCAGGTCACATTACCTGCTGGTTCTCACCGGGGCCTCTGCTGCGCCTGACTACAGCAAACTAGGCCTTCCCAACAAGGTATTCTCAAGGCTGACTTTAAACAGAAAATTCTAAATGCAGTAACACAGAGCCTGAAAGAACTTTGGCAGGAGGAAAACAAGACAGTGATTGTGCTGGTCACTTGCCTGTTTGTCCATGATTCATTCCCTGTCCTTCCCCCTTTCCGCTTGTATCTCAGAGACACACACTTGCAAATGTCCCCTTCCAGGTTCCTGCTGGGGCTGACTCTGCTGATGCCTCCAAGTGCCCCTCTTCCCTTCCTCCCCATAAACAGAACCTGGCTGTGCTTGGGGTGGCCATGTGCCCAGCACAGAAAACTCATCTCCCAGCCACCCCTGTGACTGGGGTGGCCACGTGACATGGTTCTGGTTAACAAGATGTACAAGGAAAATGCTGAATGGAGCTTCAGAAGAGCACTTTAAAAGGCGGTCAGGACTGTTATCTTTCTTCTTCTTACTGCCTGGTATGCAGCTACAGTGTTGCAAGTGGAAACCAAGAAGCAATGTGTATGAAGCAGTGTTGAGTAGAAAGACAGAAGGAACTGGGTTTCTGGGCACTGTGTAGTTAACTTAGCTGTTCTGGAATGTCCACTTCGAGATTTGTTATTAGAAAAGAAAACTCAAAGCCTCGTTAGGATCAGCTACTAAAAGCTGCCCTTTGTGTTACATGCAGCCAAACACATTCCTAATTGGTTTTTAAAAAATTTCTTCCACCAATTTATTTGGGGACTATTTCCTTACTTGTAAAATGGGCATTTCTGGTTTAAAATTCCTTCTGTTCAGGATATTCTGGGTCAGGATGATCAGGATGCATGAATTTCTGTTGTTATTTTTTTTTTCTCACTGATTTTAAAATCAGCTGACAAAGGTCAGTCTAATCAAAGCTATAGCTTTTCCAGTAGTCATGTATGCGTGTGTGAGTTGGACTATAAAGAAAGCTGAGCACTGAAGAATTGATGCTTTTGAACTGTGGTGTTGGAGAAGACTCTTGAGAGTCCCTTGGACTGCAAGGAGATCCGACCAGTCAATCCGAAAGGAAATCAGTTCTGAATATTCATTGGAAGGACTGATGCTGAAGCTGAAACTCCAATACTCTGTCCACCTGATAGGAAGAACTGACTCATTGGAAAAGACCCTGATGCTGGGAAGGATTGAAGGCAGGAGGAGAAGGGGACAGCAGAGGATGAGATGGTTGGATGGTATCACCGACTCGATGGACATGAGTTTGAGCAAGCTCTGGGAGCTGGTGATGGACAGGGAAGCCTGGTGTGCTGCAGTCCATGGGGTCACAAAGAGTCAGACACGACTGAGCAACTGAACTGAACTGAATCTACTAGCTTAGGAGAACAGGACCGGCTGGCTAGTTATATTCATGTTCTTGGTTATATTCATATGCTGGTTATATTCATTCTTCCAAATGATGCTGGTGGCCATCAGAGAGCAGAGACGCTCCTTGTAAGGCTGGCTTCAAAAGGACAAAATGACAGCTCTGAAAAACTGGACTGCAACGGGACCACAGCTGGGCGTTCACGTTCTCTCTTAAATTCCAAGTGCCTCCACAGGTGCCAATTCTCTGATTCAGGAATTGGCAGAAACATCCTGTGTGTCACTGATACTGAGAACATCACACAAGTACCTCAAGAGCTCAAAGATCTTTGTCCATATGCTTGTAATATACTTTCAAATCACAAAGTGTACCCGTTGGGGTAATCCTGCTATGCGTGCGTATGTGCTAAGCTGATTCAGTCACGTGTGACTCTTTGCAACACCACCAGGCTCTTCTGTCCATGCGATTCTCCAGGCAAGAATACTGGAATGGGTCGCTGTGACCTCCTTCAGAGGATCTTTCTGACCCAGGGGTTGAACCCTCATCTCTTACACCTCTTGCACTGGCACACGAGTTCTTCACCATTAGAGCCAGCAGGAAAGCCCGATCCTGCTGCAGCCAGCGCTTTTAGTGGTATAACCCGTCCCCTGGCTCCCCTTGGTTGGCACACTCTCTGGTTTCATTGTGCATTTACTTCCATGAGCCTGTACCCATGGGTCTTCTTCAAGGCCTGTTCTTTGGCTTCTGGAGCTGTTCTGTCTGCACTCTCAGAGTGGGGAAAAGTGCTTGGGATTTCATTTCCTCCATAAGAGGCCCTTCACCGAAGACTGGCACTTGTGGCCAGCTTCCCAGCCTTGAGATGGGGCAGTGCTGAGGTGTAACCCCCATTTCAGAGCTCAGGCCAGGCCAGCCTCTCTAGGACGTTGTCCGAGATGGCACCCTTCCCTGGCCTCCACCCCCCACTCCTCACGCGCTCCCTGAGTAGCACATCCCTCTTAAGCCACTTGATACAATCCTTACCTCGGGATCTGCTTCAGGGAAACCCAGGCTGAAACACCTAAGTTCTTCTTGATTTTTTTTTTTAAATAGTTTTCTTTCGTTGGATTTAGCAGATGGATTAATTTCATGGCTTTCTTTTTAAGAGGTGCTGTGCTCCTTTATAAAAAAAGATTTAAAATCCAAGACTCCCCCTTTCCTCTTAAAAGAGGAAATTATTAAATTGCCGTTGTGCAGTTCATTAAGAAAAAAAAAAATTACAGAGGTTTAACATATGTTTTCTAAACTACCCCCCCGCCCCGCCCCCGCCCATACCAACTCCCACCAGGTCTGCCCAAGTCTGCAGCTCTGGAAAACCTCTTTCGTGAAAGATCCTTGTCGTAGCTACAGCTCTGTTGACATTTCTCAAGCAAAACGTAGCCTTCCTTCCCAATGCAGTGAATACACAAATGTAGCTTTTCACATATGTGAAAGCTGAGCCCTACCATGGAACACTGAGGCCACAGTGTGATTTAAAATAGGCGTCCGAGTTTCTCCCCTGCTTCCTCACTGCCAGCTGTGACAGAAAAGGCCCAGCCTTCCTCCCAAGCACAGCTTCACTGTAGGTTAGGATGGCTCTGGTGGTAGGGCCAGAAAAATGCTAGTGCAATGGCCCCAGGTAAGAGGACTTGCAAACCTGGCTTGGTCCCTGCTCCCCACCACCCATGCTCATCCTTTCCAAGAGGAAGTTCAGGGCCAGCAGAAACAAGTCAGAAACACCAAGAGGCTCTAGGGATTTGCCTCTGACAAGCAGGATGGCAAAGACCAACAGTGTGAGAGAAAGAGCTTGCTCTGTATTAGAGCCTCAAATGGGCTGGGATCCAGGTAAGGTTTTTCTCCCTGGCGCTAAGCAGGAGTACAAGGTAAAGCACCAGGGGGCTTAGGGCACTGGATTAAAAACAGGAAAGGGACAGAAAAGACTTATTATTTTCTGAGTATCAATATCCACCCTCAGGGCTCTCTTACAAGGGCAAGCACCAAGTTCATTCATCATCTTAATGGCCCGGCCAAGATGACTATAAACATCTAAGGGTTGCATTTTACTTGAGGCTACTATTAAGTTGACAAGAGACACCGGAGAAAGCAGAACACAATGAAAATCAGTTCCTGCCCTGAATGGCGAGGCGGGTGTGGTGGTGGCAGAGTGCAGGAAGGCTGCTTGAAATCTGTTTACCCTCTGAAGGATGAGGTGCACACATTTCCGTCCGCAAACCCTTCCACAGTGTGATGCTGGGCTACCTGGCTCCACTTAATACATTTCATTTCATCCCTGTGTACAGATGTGACTTCTCTGTGGAACCTTCTATCTGAGAACAGGCCAGGGCACTTCCTCAAACCCAAAGGTACACAAACACAGCCGCGCCTGGCACAAACACAGCCGCGCCTGGCCTCTTCTGCTCTACCTGGGTTAGAAACAGAATCAGTCTTATCTCCTGGCGCCATCTTGAGCGGTCTGCCTTAAATATGAAAAGGGGTTGCCTTTTCTCTTTTCTCCAGGAAAGGCAGACAGAAGCTGGAAGAATCACTTTACAAGAGAAGCAAACTTACGAGCTCTCTATGCATCTTGCCTTAAAGAATAAGCCCCTAAAAGTTATGGAAGCTGCCCTGCTGGCTCTCCACTCCCAAAACAGAGTTTAATTCAGAACTCAAAGCACTCACTCATTAGAAAGAGCAAAACTGGGCTTTCCTTCTGGCAACTTCCTACACCGTTGTTACATCTCCCATGTAAGACCCTGTCATGGAGAAAATAAAAGGGCAAGGCCCCTTCCCTCCATCGCAGTCCCTCCAGACTTATCAACTGAGTTCAGTGACTTACAACCAACTGGTAATGAGCAGTAACTACATGTCTTACAACAGGAAGCGCTCTGAACTGCTCAAAAGTATCACAGGGGAGGGTATACGTTCTCCCCACTGGATTCATGATCACTGGTCCTCCTCACCTGCCTTCCTCTTCCAGATTATGCTATTAAGTGAAGTAAAGACAAATACCCTACGATATCCCTTGTACGTGAAATCCAAAAAAATATTTGCCAAACAGAAACAGACTCACAGACATGGAAAACAAACTTATGGTTACCAAAGGGGAGAGTGGGGGGAGAAGGGGTGAGAAAAGTGAGGAGCTTGAGATTAACATATACACAGTCTACCATATATAAAATAAACAATGACAAGGTGTAGCACAGGGAACTCTACTCAACGCTCTTTACTAACATGTATGGAAAAAGAATCTAAAAAAGAAGAGATATGTGTCTATGTATAACTTAATCAAGTTGATGAACATCTAAAAAAGAAAAACATGACACTGCAAATTAACTATATACTTCAATTAAGAAAAAAAAGGAGTAAGAGACTTTACCAGTAGTCCAGGGTTAAGACTGTGTTTCCAATATAAGGGGCATGGGTTTGATCCCTGGTCGGGGAACTAAGATCCCACAGACAACACGGCATGTCCAAAAAAATTTTTTTTAATAAAAAGAACGGAAAAAAAAATTCTGTGAACACCAGGTTTGAGTTGACCGTCTCCAATTCCCTCCTTCCTCTCAACATACACTCACACTCTAGTCTCTGACTAGCTGATCTGATGCCCAGGGGTGGACATGAAATGTTATCAAGGCTGCAGACAGACTGGGATCTACCAGAATCCAGATCCATGAGCCAAACAGGCAGGCAAGACAATGGGACCAGAACATGCGGAAAACAGCTAAGCGGGAGGTCACCACTGGTGGCCTACAGGCTGGATATGGTCAGCGGACATGTTTTATTTGGCCCATACAACGTTCAGAGAATATTTTAATTAGCTGCCAAAGCCATGAGATTTCACATAAAAATGTGGATTTCTGGCTTTTGCTGAAAAATAGGAAGTCTGACAAACTGGCGCTCACTCCCACCTGGCAATCAGTGACTGCTGCCGGGCGTGGGCGGCCTTCTGTGGACAAGGCTGGAATCCTCCATTCTTCACAGTCTCCACTGTTTCCTCCTGTCCCATACTCGGCCTCCTTCACCCATTTACAGTACCTGCCTTGCCCCATGCCTATAGACTGTGAGGTGTGCTCCTTCAGAAACCCAGGGATGTGCTATGTATGTGCAACCTACAACTTCTGGAGGAGGCCCAGAGAGTGAGGTGCTCGGGCTGGAGATGCTGGTGAGCCCTGCTCAGACGCCTTGCACCCTTTGGGCTGCTGCAGCCCACTTCCAGCTGCCAGCATCTGCATCTCGGTGCCTGAGGACAGTGTTCAGAACTGTGTAGGCTGCTCTGGCCATGCACCTTGTAAGACACTAGTCGTGGGGAATGAACACCCTGAGAAGGCCTAGGCCACTGACTCTTTGGGGGAGTGTGGTGTGTGAATCCCCAGCTCTCTAGCCCCTGAGGCTTGTATCTTGTACTTTTCCTGTAGCTGCTTTGAGGGATAAAGCCCCACCACCCCTGTGATGGCTGGTGTAAAGGTACTCTCTTCATCAGCTGCCCTCACCTGCCTGTATGACTCCGCCTCCTCTCCACTGTTTCCTGCCTCTCCCAAATGTATGAATAGCCCTCGATTTCTTGTTTGAAGGTCAGCATCTGGGAGACCCAAACCAAGACTCCACTTTGTAGAGAAGAGGCGGGGCCAGCAGCCTGCCCTTCTCCCTCTCCCCTGACTCCACGGCAAGACGCGGTGTCCCCTTTGTACCCCAAAATCAGCTGGGCGCTCTCTCACATCCGCTTGAAGCCTACACTGTCCACATCCCTGTCCGTTTCCATGTATGCGTGGTAGTCAATACCACAAAGATGTACTCATGAATCCAGTCCCTTTTTTTCAGTTTCTCTCTCTCACTTATGTGAGGCTTTCATGACAGCAGGAGTCCCAGGTGACAAGCAACTTCAGCACAAAACAGCATTTCTAAAATGTTCCGACGTCACCCTGCCACTTATTGCTCCTTTGTCCTACATGGGCAGCTTCTTTCCACCTGGTGAGATTCCTTTTGTTCCTCCTCCTCTGTTCTCCTCTGCCGTCTCACCTTTGCTTCAGTCCAGCTCTGGACTTATTTGGGCCTCCCAAATAAACTGGCCCACCCACCCCACTCACCGACCCTAGCTCTGCAATGTCGGCCCTGGCTGACATCAACTCTTCAGAGGCCCATCCACCTATCCCCCAGCATTTATCTAGGGATTCTGTGCAACCTGAGACCAGCTGGTACAGTAACAACTTGCTTCATCTTGTCATCTCTGTGCTTCAGAGCAACTTCTCAGTACCTCTGTACAGCACTTGGCACTTTAATTGCTGGCTGACATGCCTTTCTCCCTATTAGGCTGTGTGCTCCCAGGAGCAGGGACCAGTGCTTATTCTTCCTTGTGTCTCCTAGCAGCTAGTACAGTCCCTGACACTTTGCAGGTACTTAATCACTGCTGTCCAAACAACTCCATTCCTGTTCCACTGATGCAAGAAGGGCTAAGTCCCCATGTGCCAAGTGGCACCAAGGCAAGAAATGACAACTCGACTTTATCTTGACTCCGGTGCCACATGAATATATGACTCCAGAGGGCACTGTTGACATTATATTCTGTGGAACTGTGCTCTAGGGTGTTGCTCACCTATAGCCGAAGGTGAATGTGATCCTAAAGTTGTGAGATGCAGTCCTGTTCCGAACCATGTTTTCCCCATTCTTCCTCATTCTCTCTTTTAGCTTTACATAGGTGAGAGGACAGTTAGCAGATGGTCACCCGTGTAACCGGAGAACGCAATGGCAACCCACTCCAGTACTCTTGCCTGGAAAATCCCATGGGCGGAGGAGCCTGGTAGGCTGCAGTCCATGGGGTCTTGAAGAGTCGGACACGACTGAGCGACTTCACTTTCACTTTTCACTTTCATGCACTGGAGAAGGAAATGGCGGCCCACTCCAGTGTTCTTGCCTGGAGAATCCCGGGGACGGGGGAGCCTGGTGGGCTGCCGTCTATGGGGTCGCACAGAGTCGGACACGACTGAATCGACTTAGCAGCAGCAGCAGCAGCAGCAGCAGCAGCAGTGTGTATACTGGCAACCCACTCCAGTGTTCTTGCCTGGAGAATCCCGGGGACGGGGGAGCCTGGTGGGCTGCCGTCTGTGGGGTTGCACAGAGTCGGACACAACTGAATCGACTTAGCAGCAGCAGCAGCAGCAGTGTGTATACTGGCAACCCACTCCAGTGTTCTTGCCTGGAGAATCCCGGGGACGGGGGAGCCTGGTGGGCTGCCGTCTATGGGGTCGCACAGAGTCGGACACGACTGAAGCGACTTTGCAGCAGCAGCAGCACCCATGTACAGCCCACATATTTATAAGCAGTCTCCCCTTAAAGGAAGGAATCTGAACAAATCTAAAAGGAGCCTTGCATGAGAGAGAAAAATCCATCTTAGGTCATATTTTTTGCTCAGTCTCAGAAACTGAGACATCGTTAACTGTGTGCTGACAGAAAAGACTGGAGATCTTGGAGGCAGAGTCTGCGCTCCAAGTTGCTCTGTGACTCTGGAAAAAAGGGATAGCTAGCCATCACACACAGATCTATCCACCCACATCACCTGTTCAGGTGAGGGGCCTACACAGGTGACCCTTGAGCTGAGATGCGAGGTTGGAACAGTTCATTAAACAAACTGGGGTTGAAGTATTCCTGAGTAAAGGCAGCTTAAGCAAGAAATTATGAGTGGATTCAAGGGTGTATGTGGGGGATGGTGACTGTGAGGCTGGGAGGAGGGGAGGCAGGAAAGACCAGGCTGGGAAGGGCCTCTCATGAACAGCTGAGGAGCCTGAGATCCATCCTAAAGAATGTGAAGCAGGAGGAGTAATGAGATTAAATTTCTTCTCAAATTTTTATGGTAAAACTGAGATTATAGACTTATTTTATATTACTATTCAAAATTATTATTTACTGAGGCAATAATTATTGTTTCACATTTGCTTCCTATTGTAAATATTTGTAAAAGTTGCTTTTGCTTACTTTTTTGTTTATTTGGCTTTAATACACTTTTTAACCCACAATACACTACATATGTAAGTAGCCGTTTCTCAGGAAGAGTTTCATGGTTATTTAAGCTCTCTTTGCTTACATGCTGCCAGTGCCTTGCTCATGTTCCCCAGAACGATCCCAAGGGCTGGTCACTTGAGGCCAGTCTCCTTCCAGGCTTGAAGCTCCCCCATCTCTCTGCCTGAGTTGTTTCCTGGCCCCAGGAAAGGAAATGTGGCCCAGAGCCAGGGAAGGCTGCAAAGGCTGGACAGACAGTTAATGCCTTTGGAGCGATTCTTCATGGATGAGAAACAGGAGTTGGTAGATAGACCCTCCAGCAGCTTCCTTACCCCGCACAGCAATGATTCTGAGGGGTGTTCTAGAGTCTGTCTCTCAGAGGAGCTGCAGCAGGACAGAGCACAAACTGCACACGGCACAACCTGCCCTTCTGTGCACACTTTCCCGTCTTGTCCCTTTGCATCAAAACTCATCACTCCCGCACTGTGCCTCCCCCCACCTCATTCTCCAACTACCTGTACCACAGTCATTGTGTCCAGGTCTGCTTTGGGGGGGAGTCCAAACTAGAAGAGTTAGCAGACTTCACAAATTCTTATATATCCAAAGCTATCCTTATTTTGCTTTCACCATGCAGGGCAAGTTGGCTGGGTATAGAATTCTTACTTCACTATGGAACACAATCTAATTATTGCTATTAATGTTACAAAAGCTGGAAAAGAATGAGTTTCTTTGTTTTCTGATAGATACGGGTAGCATCATTTTTACACTGCAAAAACTGAAATATGATGAAGCTGTATGTAAGCATTAAACCATTTTTAACACTTTTTCCTGATGTCTGCAGCATCATTTACAAAAATGGGGATTCTTTTTTGCTGTCTACTCAGGTCTTCTATCGGAGAAGGCAATGGCACCTGACTCCAGTACTCTTGCCTGGAAAATCCCATGGATGGAGGGGCCTGGTCGGCTGCAGTCCATGGGGTCGCTAGGAGTCGGACACGACTGAAGCGACTTCACTTTCACTTTTCACTTTCATGCATTGGAGAAGGAAATGGCAACCCACTCCAGTGTTCTTGCCTGGAGAATCCCAGGGACGGGGGAGCCTGGTGGGCTGCTGTCTCTGGGGTCACACAGAGTCGGACACGACTGAAGCGACTTAGCAGCAGCAGCAGGTCTTCTATTCCAGTGATTCTGGAATGATTTCCATTTGCTGATTCTCCAGCCTCCACCTTCCATATCTAGTCTTCACTTCCATCCTTCTCCACTGCTCTGTTGTTTTTCTCTATAAATTCTCAGAGATCTTCTCAAATACGCCCTCCACAACAATGAATCAGTTTCCTGTACTGCTAATTCTGCTCCTTTCTGATCATAACAAATATTTTAATTCTGTCATTGCTCTCTTGGTTTCATTATAATACTTCCTAATCCCACCCACAAACTTTTTTTTTTTTTTTGCTTCTCTCTCAGCCCTTTCCATTTTCCTCTCAGTCCATTGTTCTACTATCTGATCATTTGCTGGGTTCACTTTTTTTTTTCTTGAATTTTACTAAGAAAACAGATGTTCTGTAAAATTTACTTTTGCTTTCTATTAATAGTCTTTTAAAAGGTATGCTTCCCCTCTGTTTTTGGAGTTACACTTTTCTTATTTAACACATTGGGACCTTTTTGTAGGGCCCATGCTGGTTCTGGTAGTTCTCTCAGTGTGGGTGGGCCCCTTCCTGCCTCACTCATTACCCACCTACGTATTGTTGAAAACTTGCTCTGGGCTGAATGATGCCACTTATATTCCCCAATTGATTAACTTTGCAGTTGTGGTTATAGTCACAGGAAGGGGTTTTTTTCTTTGTTACTCCTTCTCCTACTGCACTGAAGGGCGTGTCAGCCATATGCTTTTCTAGCTGGCCCTGCCTCTGTAGCCACTACATGATATGATGTCTCTGTGCCTTGACACCTTTCTTGGACTAATGCCCACCAGAGCCCAAAGAGCCCGATACCTTGCCAACTTTCTGCCAAATTGAAACCAGTGTCCCCTGTGCCAAAGGTTTTAAAGGTCACTGGGACTCAATGGCGAAGAGATAACATGTGCTCTCGTTGGCCCCGTGATCAGCTACAGGAGCCAATGGCACACCTGCGTCCTGCTCAGGTGCGTCACCCTTGACTGACTGAGTCCCCTTATCCAGGATGTCTCCCCAGTGGTTAATAATGATGGGTGGAAATGGTGCTCCCCTTCCACTTCAACAGGGACAATTCTGCTGATTAATTTATGCTCTAGGGCACCCTCCATCTCTTTTTACCCCACAGATAGACCAGGGCTGGTTTGGGATTTTGTACCCTTCCTCAGACCTTTCCGCCCCATTCGGCTTCCCTCACTTCTTTTCTCCTGAGAACATTCCTCCAATAGATCAGGTGTGCCCAGATTACATGCAGTAAGGAGGGAATGGGGAAATGTATGAAAAACCCAGATTGTATAGTAGGTAATCAATAAATGTGACTTCCCATTCTCCAAATAATTATAGGATTTTAACTTATATGCAGAGTACATCATGAGAAACGCTGGGCTGGAAGAAGCAGAAGCTGGAATCAAGATTGCCGGGAGAAATATCAATAACCTCAGATATGCAGATGACACCACCCTCATGGCAAACAGTGAAGAGGAACTAAAAAGCCTCTTGATGAAAGTGAAAGAGGAGAATGAAAAAGTTGGCTTAAAGCTCAACATTCAGAAAACGAAGATCATGGCATCCGGTCCCATCACTTCATGGGAAATAGATGGTGATTGCAGCCATGAAATTAAAAGATGCTTACTCCTTGGAAGGAAAGTTACGACCAACCTAGACAGCATATTCAAAAGCAGAGACATTACTTTGCCAACAAAGGTCCGTCTAGTCAAGGCTATGGTTTTTTCAGTGGTCATGTATGGATGTGAGAGTTGGATTGTGAAGAAAGCTGAGCGCCGAAGAATTGATGCTTTTGAACTGTGGTGTTGGAGAAGACTCTTGAGAGTCCCTTGGACTGCAAGGAAATCCAACCAGTCCATTCTAAAGGAGATCAGCCCTGGGTGTTCTTTGGAAGGCTTGATGCTAAAGCTGAAACTCCAGTACTTTGGCCACCTCATGCGAAGAGTTGACTCATTGGAAAAGACTCTGATGCTGGGAGGGATTGGGGGCAGGAGGAGAAGGGGACGACAGAGGATGAGATGGCTGGATGGCATCACTGACTCGATGGACGTGAGTCTGGGTGAACGCCTGGAGTTGGTGATGGACAGGGAGGCCTGGCGTGCTGCGATTCATGGGGTTGCAAAGAGTCGGACACGACTGAGCGACTGAACTGAACTGAACTGAAGGAAAATATCATTTGCTCATACTAATTGCTCCAAAAGATAGTCATCACAATATTATTCAAAAGATAATAAAACTGGAACTAATCTAAATATCCAATAGCATGAATTCATAGGCAATCCATACTATATCCTACGATAGAATATTATACAGTCTCCAAGCCGAAAAGAAAAACATGGTGAAAGGAAGTAAAGTAAGAAGCAGGAGGCTTCTTTGTTTACAAAATAATACCACGAAGTCTTTATACTAACAGTGAGGCCAACTCTGAGCTTTCTAGAACAGGGATAATGAAGCTTAGTTGGTTATAAGGATGACTCTGTCCACAGATACAAACAAGCTGAAATGCTCTGGAAAAGTACAGCCATTCCTAATTTAGAGGCAGAGAGAAAGTTCTTCCATGGGCTTGAGTGTGGGATAGTGATGACCCAGCCACCAGTTATCATAAAGATGGGTTCCACAGGTCTGGTCCCTGAGTGAACCCCTCTCCCCCTACCCATCCTCCTACCCTGAACAGGAAGATGGCATCGTGGCACATGACATTCTGTAAAAGAGATTCTGTCCATAGCCAGGTAACAGAAGTCTATGGATACTTGGTTCCCTCTGGACTGAGATTAAATCAGGGACAATTTTGGGGGTTTAGAGGAGCTGGAAAGTATGCTCTTCTTGCATTCAGTGCTTCTGTGGCCTCCACTATCCTGGAGCTCCAGAAGCTACGTAGCATCAGGGAGTCTGAGATATCTCTTGGGAAGTTCTTGGAATGCCATTCTAGATGTCTATATACTTCAGCTGCCCTGTAAGCTGGGCAGGGTTGGCACGTCCTGGTCGAACTATTGAGCCTGACAGGATCTGTGCCTGGACAAAGGCTGCCCACAGCCTGAAGGCTGGCCTAGAGCTCACGTGTGGGCAGGGCCAAGGTTTATCTCAGAAAGTGATTTTGGCTCCGTTTCTACACAGACATCAAGGCACTGCAGTTCACTGCTGTGAACATTTTGAAAAGCTGCAGAAGTTCCCATCAGAAGAGCTGCCCACAGGTAGATAACCTGTCTAACCACAGGTAGACAACCTCCATGGAAGGACGCCTGAGTCCAGTCATTCCTCCTGCTTGCCTGTGGATGAGGTCTGTTACTCTTTCTTCCCCAAAGTGGTTCACTGAGGGGGATTATGGAACAGGAGAGAAAACCAGGTCCTTTTTCCTTTCTGAGTCATGCTATTTAAACATCATTCAAATAAATTAAATTGCTCTTAAAAACGCACTCAATTCATAGAAATAATTTAATTTCCTCAATTCACTAAAATATTTCAGGAATAAGTCAATATGGCAAAGCCAAGGCTGATGTTCATGACCCTTGAATGGAAAACATCAAAGGCATCGCTGGTGATAACTCATGTGATAAGCAGTGATTTGCTTTCATTTCTTATCTGGTCTTTCACAACCACTGCTGACCTAAAGCATGAATCCTGTAGAACATGCGTGAGCCAGAGATGATGACTGTATCATCTCAGAGAAGGGGCCAGAATACAACTGTGTGGAGAGGGTTTCACAAGATAGAAGGGACGGGAGGTAGTGTCAAATACAGATATGGCTCCAATGCACAGTGGGTATTCAGTTTCTTCTTTGGTTTTACCAACAATGCTTTCTAAGTCCAGAAGGAAATCATTGTAATAATTCCAAATGAGCCTCCACACAAAGTAACAGTATTTGCATAATCACTGCATATTCCAGGCTATGATGAAAGTCAGCAAATGCACTAGACACAGGGCCTTCTTACCTTCTGCCACATGTTGATGAAGAAGAGCTCCCGAGAAACGTTGAATGACACGTTGGCATCATAGGCATCATCCCCGAGGTTGGAGATGGAGATGTTTAGGGAGATGTTCTTCACAGCCCCCAGAGCTAGATACGGGGTTTTCTCATCAACGCTAAAAGGAAAAATGAACAGCAATAAGTGTGCTGAAACTTTCACTAATATATTAGTAACATGGAATGTAGTGGGTAGCTGAGAGCAGGGGAGGCAGGTGGGAGAAACTCCTCTGGATCAGGACTACAAATCCCAGGAACCCACTAATTAGCCATGTGTTCTGGGATACCCAGTCAGCCCTCATGGACCTCAGCTTCCACATCTAAGCACGGGGCGGGGGTGGGGGTGGGGTGGGGTTCTGTGGTGTGCAGCCTAACTCACTCACTAGGCCATCCTATGGCTCATGTGAAATCTAGTGTATCCAACTTGGAAAATTATAACACATTTAATAACCTAATCGACTTCCCTGGTGGCTCAGATGGTAAAGCGTCTGCCTACAATCAGGAGACCCGGGTTCAATCCCTAGGTCAGGAAGATCTCCTGGAGAAGGAAATGGCAACCCACTCCAGTATTCTTCCCTAGAAAATCCCATGGACAGAAGAGCCTGGTAGGCCATAGTCCATGGAGTTGCAAAGAGTAGGACATGACTGAGAGACTTCACTTTCACCTTCTTTCAATAACCTAATCATGGATTTTGGTTATAGGATAATTCACTCAACTATTTCTAAGCACCTACGACATGCCAATCACTACTTTATAGGCTAGAGAAAGCAGTGAACAAAAGAGAGTTCTTGCCTTCCTGTAGCTTTAAGGAGACAAAAAACATATACACAAAGAATCAAATATACAGGTCAGATTGGGTAAGAGCAATGGAGAAAACTTACAAAGGGTAAGAAGGATAGAAGGCACCATAGTTGGAGGGAGAGTAGGGTGCAATTTTAAATAAGCAGGTTCAGGGAAGCTGCACTGAGGTGGCCTCTCAGTAGAAACCAGGAAGGAAGAAAGACAGCAAGATGCACAGAATTTGGGAACTAGCAAAGGAGAAGTCATGCCTGGTGTGTTCAAGGATAGCTAGGAGACTAGTGTGGCTGGAGAAGAATGAGTGAGGTGCAGAGTGGGGAGGGGAATGGGTTTAGTGGTGAACGGATGGAGTCATCACAAGGACCTTAGTTTGCCTCTGAGACAGGATCCTGCAGGGCTCTGAACAGGGGATGATATGGTCTGACTTCCATATTTAAAGGCTCACACTGGCTGTGATGTACATGGTGAGTATACTCAGTCAGAGGGAAAGAGAGCCTGGTGAGAAGGTTCTTATAAGAATTCAGGTATAAGAAAATGGCAGCTCAAACCACGGGGGTAGAAGCTGAGGTTATATTCTAGATGTTTCAAAAATTGTGCCAATATATTTTGCTCACAGATTGGAAGAAGGGTGTTCAGGAAAGAGAAGAGTCAAGGATAGCTGCAAGAATTTTAGATTCAACAACTGGAAGGAAAGAGGTGTCACTTATCAAGATGCGAAAGACCAAAGGTATAGAAGGTCAGCAAAGAACATTCAAATGCCTACTGGATTTTTAAGAAGAGACGCTGAGAGAGTTGGATGTAGCGGTCTGGAGTGAAAGCAGGGGATCAGGGCCAGAGACACGCATTTGGGGTGGATTAGAAGTGACCACTAGGGAATACATTTAAATAGAGAAGGGGGGCTCACACTTAGCAATTAAAGATGATGATAAGCCAGCAAAGGAGACAGAAAAAGAGTGAATAAGGAGACAGGAGAAAAATCAAGACAGTCTCCAAGCAGCCACATGCTTCAAGAAAGGAGTAATCAATTTCATCAAATGTGGCAAAGTAACATGAAAAATTAGAACTGGCCTTTGGAATTAGCCATCTGGGGGTCATTGGTGATCTTGATAAGAACTTCTGAAGTGCAGTGTCAGGGATAAAGCTTGTCTGGAGTTGGTCTGAGAGAGGTAGGGGTAGAAGAAATGAAAACAGTGGGCATAGCCAATTCTTTGGAGGAGTTTTTCAGTTAAGGAAAGCAGAGAAATAGGATGACAGCTGGTAGGGGAAATGGCTCAAAGAAATTGCTTTTTTATTTTCAGAAAGGAATTAACATGGCATATTTACATGATACTGGGAAGGATCTACTAGACAGAGGGCAAGTAATGAAGATATGACAAGGCACAGTTGCTGGGTGGCCTGGTGAACAAACAGAGGGGCTGGCCTCAGCCGGTATGAAGTGAGAAAACGGGGCACATGGCCCAGATGCATCAGTAGATGTGTGGTAGGAAGAAATGAAAGTTCCCCTGGGAATGCCTCTCCTTTGCAGTGAAATAAAAGCAGAGTCCAAGACCGGGAAGGGAGAGGAGGAGGGAGGAACGTTTGAAGAGGGAGGAGATGGAGGGAAATGGCAGCCCAGGAGAGTGGGGTAAACAGACCTTCAATGAGATGAGGATGGTGGTGGGGACAAGGATGAAGACGCACATGAGACTGACAACTATTAGGTGATGTGAGCTTCAGACAAAAATCACACTGGAGAACAGTCTCTGATTGGCCAACCAGTTGGTAGCAGATGTGATCAAGCCTACGAGGGTTTGAGTGATGGATGTGCATGTGTGCATGCTAAGTTGCTTCAGTCGTGTCTGAGTATTTGTGACCTTATGGATGTAGCCCGCCAGGCTCCTCTGTCCATGGGATTTTCCAGGCAACAACAGGGGACTGGGTGGCCATTCCCTTCTCCAAGGGATCTTCCAGGGTCCAGGAAATTGAACCCACGTCTCCTGCATTGGCAAGCAGCTTCTTTACCACAAGCGCCACCTGAGAAACCCTGAATGATGGATAGTTGCTATTTTTGGCCACTCAGGATCCTGAAACCTTCCTGTTTGGAGGGAATCTCAAGATTGGTAGGAGAGGAAGATAAGCAGTAGAGGGGGCAGACCCTGCCTTTGCTCTCCTTTTGGTCATTCAAGTGTGGGCACTTAAGTAAGTGCAGTCATGTAACTAAGGGTAGTCAAGTGGCCTCAGTGTGGGTGGTGGATGCTGCCAATTGGGGCCATGAATTCTAAGGGCTGCCCAAAGACACTAGGGCTCTCTGAGATCATCTAAGGCAGTTGCAGAGGAGTTGAGAGCCCAGAGCTGGCATTTTGGGCTAAGCCTTGCCTCTTCTTCCTGCCTCGGCTCTGAACCATATCCTTCCAACAAATTCCTTTTCCACTTAAATTAACATGTTCATTGCTGTTTGCAACCATTAATACAGCATGAAAGAGAAGAAAACTCTCCAAAATCTCAGCAAGCTGTAATACTTTGAAATATGGATTTTTGCAAGGGAGGAATCAGCATTACCCATCTATGAAGAGAGGACCTCACTTTCCTGCATGCCTGGCACGTCAACAAGAATAACATATGTAACGAGAGATCTAATGGCCTTGCTTTTGGAAGCAACACTCTGAGGAAACAAACAAGATGTGAAAAATTAACTTGGAGAAAAGCTTCAAATTCTTGAAAGGCCTCCAACAGATGAAGACCTTAACCTCCAGTTATTGTGGCAATTATTTATTATTGTTGGCCATTTTCATTTGAAACAATTGATGGGTTATTTCTGTCCTCCTGTTTGCTTTTGTAAGATTAAAGGAGTAATCCTCAGGCCTTGAAGAATTATGAGAGTGTTAGCCTCACTTTATCTCAAGAAGGAATTGCATAAGCACCCACAAGTAGCTGCAGAAAGTGTCCACTGTTTCCAAATGAAATATTAAGCATACAGACAAGAGAGAAAAGCTGAGGACAATGGGGCAGGGGCTGCCTCCTCACACCAGTGCTGTTGTTCATGTGATCAGCCTCCTCCCCTCGTGTATATATGGCAAGGGATATCTAACCTTTTGCTAGCCCCCAAAGCTCAGGCCTCTATCACTGAATCATGCAGCAAGGTCATTCCCAGGATTTCAAAGTCAAGTGATGCAAACTTGGCTCTATGATTAAGGAAAGCCAGGGACCTTCCAGGGCCGAAAGCAAACTCAGACGTTGTAACAAAAGAATCTTCCAAGCTGTTTTCACTCTTTCCCCACATCTAAAAATCCATGTACAAAACAGTACATCTCTGTTTCCAAAGCTATTCTTAGAAATGCAATGCAGTGTAATTTGCCTGGTGCTGGGTATTTTCAAACAAGTTGTCCTGAAACCTACAACAGCATGAAGAGCTCCTGGTGTCAGTTCCATTTTTAGAGATGAGGAAATCGAGATGCCGTGAGATAAGGTGGCCAAGTTGCTGGGCTTAGAATTCAGTGCCTCCCATGCCTCTCCACCACAGCCCATGTTCTCCAGCCCCTCTCACTCCTCTAGGAGGTCCTCTTTGGTCTCCCTTCTGAGTGAAATAAATCTCCCGATTAGGAGCTTCTTCAGTCCCAGGACTCCACCAGCTCTTCATGGCATTTCCCAAGGCTGGGTTGACATATTTATTTCCAGGCTATTTGATTAAGGATGATCTCTTCCCCCTACTAGGATCTAGGCACCAGCAGGCAGGAACCTATTTCTGGTTTTGCCTGTCACTGAACCCTCAGGGATAAACGGTGCCTAATTTAGTAGGTGTTCAACAAACTCCTGTTGAATGAATGAATGAATGAATGGCATGGACAACATCCCACAACAGATTGTCAGTTCAACCTTCACATTTACAGGTGAAGATGCTGAGAACCCCACAGGGGAGCCCACTTTGATCAAGGTCACCTGGGCACAAAGGCACTGAGCTGGAACTAGTGCCAAACTGCCTTCGTCACAAAGGCTGCCTGAGCTGTAGCTCTTATATAAACTCCACCTCAGTCAGAAAGGGCTTTGGCAAGAAATGTCTTTTAATGACATCTGAGAAAAACAAGATTCCACAAAGACCAACCCCTCAGACAGGACTGCTGAAAGAATAAACTGGTGGGACACAGCGTTTTTGTGCCAAACATTCCACAGGTGCTTTCTGACTTGCTGAAGAACCATCTTTCTAATGTTCAAGGTATTTTAGTCCCCGAGAAATTTTCCCATTAATTCTAATTTGCTTTCACAGTCTTTTAAGTGGGTCAGACTTCTATGTACACCAATGACTCGTGTACTTTTATACGAAAATCATGATTAGTCATTAACATAAGGTACAAACTGTACAGTTTCTATAAAGCTTATCTTACAGCAGATATCTGAGCTATCAGAAAGGAGTGCACAAGGCTGTATATTGTTACCTGCTGATTTAACCTATGCAGAATACATCATGCGAAATGCCGGGCTAGATGAAGCACAAGCTGGAATCAAGACTGCCGAAAGAAATATCAATATCAGATATGCACGTGACACCACCCTTAGGGAAGAAAGCGAAGAGGAACTGAAGAGCCTCTTGATGAAAGTGAAAGAGAAGAGTGGAAAAACTGGCTTAAAACTCAACATTCATAAAACTAAGATCATGGCAGCCAGTCCCATCGCTTCACAGCAAATAGATGGGGAAATAATGGAAATAGTGACAGACTTAATTTTTGGGGGCTCCAAAATCACTGCAGATGGTGACTGCAGCCATGAATTTAAAAGTGGAAACAGTGAGAGACTTTATTTTTGGGGGCTCCAAAATCACTGCAGATGGTGATTACAGCCATGAAATTAAAAGACACTTGCTCCTTGGAAGGAAAGTTATGATCAACCTAGACAGCATATTAAAAAGCAGAGACATTACTTTGCCAACAATGGTCCATCTAGTTAAAGCTAAGGTTTTTCCAGTAGTCATGTATGAATGTGAGAGTTAGACCATAAAGAAAGTAGACTGCTGAAGAATTAATGCCTTTGAACACTCAGTTGTGTTCGACTCTTTGCGACCCCATGAATTGCAGCACACCAGGCCTCCCTGTCCATCACCAACTCCTGGAGTTCACTTAAACTGATCTCCATTGAGCCAGTGATGCCATCCAGCCATCTCATCTTCTGTCGTCCCCTTCTCCTCTTGCCCCCAATCCCTCCCAGCATCAGAGTCTTTTCCAATGAGTCAACTCTTCGCATGAGGTGGCCAATGTATTGGCGTTTCAGCTTTAGCATCAGTCCTTCCAATGAACACCCAGGACTAATCTCCTTTAGGATGGACTGGTTGGATCTCCATGCAGTCCAAGGGACTCTCAAGAGTCTTCTCCAACACCACAGTTCAAAATCATTAATTCTTTGGCACTCAGCTTTCTTTATAGTCCAACTCTCACATCCATACATTGACTACTGGAAAAACCATAGCCTTGATTAGATGGACCTTTGTTGGCAAAGTAATGCCTCTGCTTTCTAATATGCTGTCTGGCTTGGTCATAACTTTCCTTCCAAGGAGTAAGCATCTTTTAATTTCATGGCTGCAATCACCATCTGCAGTGATTTTGGAGCCCCCAAAAATAAAGTCTCTCACTGTTTCCACTGTTTCCCCATCTATTTGCATGAAATGATGGGACCAGATGCCATGATCTTAGTTTTCTGAATGCTGAATTTTAAGCCAAATTTTTCACTCTTCTCTTTCACTTTCATCAAGAGGCTCTTTATTCTTCTTTGTTTTCTGCCATAGGGGTGGTGTCATCTATATATCTTAGGTTATTGATATTTCTTCTGGCAATCTTGATTCCAGCTTGTGTTTCATCCAGCCTAGCATTTCTCATGATGTACTCTACATATAAGTTAAATAAGCAGGGTGACAATGTACAGCCTTGATGTACTCCTTTTCCTATTTGGAATTAGTCTGTTGTTCCATGTCCAGTTCTAACTGTTGCTTCATGATCTGCATATAGATTTCTCAAGAGGCAGGTCAGGAGGCCTGGTATTCCCATTTCTTGGAGAATTTCCCACAGTTTATTGTGAGCCACACAGTCAAAGGCTTTGGTGTAGTCAATAAAGCAGAAATAGATGTTTTTCTGGAACTCTCTTGCTTTTTCGATGATCTAGTGCACGTTGGAACTTGATCTCTGGTTCCTCTGCCTTTTCTAAAACCAGCTTGAATATCTGGAAGTTCACAGTTCACATACTGCTGTAGCCTGGCTTGGAGAATTATTACGTTACTAGTGTGTGAGATGAGTCCAACTGTGCAGTAGTTTGAACATTCTTTGGCACTGCCTTTCTTTGGGAAAAGGGGCCTGAGTAAAGTATACTAAGACATACTAATCCAATTGAGTGTATTCCAATCAACTGTGTTTGAGTTTGCAAAACTTCTTATACTGTTATTAGGACTGACGTTATATTTGTGACCCACAGCTATATTTGATAATGACAACTATAATAATAGTGTGCTCAATGTGCTACTAAATTGTGCCTAACTCTTTGAGACCCCATGGGCTGTAGCCCTCCAGGCTCCTCTGTCCATGGGATTTTTCAGACAAGAATATTGAAGTGGGTTGCCATTTCTTCCTCCAGGGGATCTTCCTGACCCAGGGACAGAACCCCAGTCTCCTGCATTGATGGGCAGATTCCTTACCACTGAGTCATCTGGAAACCCCTTCACAGATAACTGCCTTGTTGTGGAGTGAAGAGGCTTGTGTAACTCAAAGAACCTATGAGCCATGCCAGGTAGGGCCACCCAAGACAGATGGGTCATAGTGGAGAGTTCTGACAAAACAAGATCCACTGTAGGAGGGAATGGAAACCACCCCAGTATACTTGCTGTGAGAACCTCATCAACTGTTTAAAAAGACAAAAAGATCTGACCAAGGTCAGAAGGTTTCCAATATGCTGTTAGGGAAGAGTAGAGGAAAACTACTAATAGCCCCAGAAAGAATGAAGCTGCTGGGCCAAAGCACAATCAACGCTCAGCTGTGGATGTGTCTGGTGATGGAAATAAAATCTGATGCTGCAAAGTACTGCATGGGAATCTGGAATGTTAGGTCCAAGAATCAAGGTAAATTGAACATGATGAAGCAGGAGATGGTAGGAATAAACATTGATATCTTAGGAATCTATGAACTAAAATGGACAGGAATGGGCAAATTTAATTCAGATGACCATTATATCTACTACTGCGGACAAGAATCCCATAGAAGAAATGGAGTAGCCCTCATAATCAACAAAACAGTCCAAAATGCTGTACTTGGGTGCAACCTCAAAAATGACAGAATGATCTTGGTTCATTTCCAAGGCAAGTCATTCAACATCACAGTAATCCAAGTCTATGGCCCTACCACCAATGCCGAAGAAGTTGAAATTGATCAGTTCTTTGAAGACCTAGAAGACCTCCTAGAACTAACACTAAAGAAATATGTTCTATTCATCATTGGGGATTGTAATGCAAAAGCAGGAAGTCAAGAGATACCTGGAGTAACAGGTAAGTTTGGCCTTGGAGTACAAAATGAAGCAGAGCAAAGGCTATCTGAATTCTGCCAAGAGAATGCACTGGTCATAGCAAGCTCCCTTTTTCAACAACACAAAAGACTACTTTACACATGGCTATCGCCAAATGGTCAATACCCAAATCAAATTGATTACATTCTTTGTAGCCGAAGATGGAGAAGCTGTGTACAGTCATCAAAAACAAGACCTGGAGCTGACTGTGGCTCAGATAATCAGTTTCTCATAGCAAAATTTGGGCTTAAAATGAAGAAAGTGGGGAAAACCACTAGGCCATCCAGGTAGGACTTAAATCAAATCCCCTATGAATATGCAGCAGAGGTGATGAATAGAGTCAAGGGATTAGATCTAGATAACAGTGTACCTGAAGAATGTGGACAGAGTTCCGTAATACTGTACAGAAGGCATCGAACAAAACCATCCCAAAGAAAAAGAAAAGCAAGAAGGCAAACTGGTTATCTGAGGAGGCTTTACAAATAGCTGAAGAAAGAAGAGAAGCAAAAAGCAAGGAAGAAAGGGAAAGGTACACCCAAATAAATGCAGAGTTCCAAAGAATATCAAGGAGAGACAGGAAGGCCTTCTTCAATGAATAATGTTTAAAAATAGAGGAAAACAACAGAAGGGGAAAGACTAGAGATCTCTTCAGGAAAACTGGAAATATCAAGGGAATATTTTGCCCAAAGACGAGCACAGTAAAGGACAGAAATGGTAGAGACCTAGGAGAAGCTGAAGCAATCAAGAAGAGATGGGAAGAATACATGGAAGAACTGTACAAAAAAGATCTTAATAAACCTGATAACCATGATGTTGTGGTCAGTCACCAAGAGCCAGACATCCTGGAGTGCAAAGTCAGGTGGGCCTTAGGAAGCACTGCTGTCAATAAAGCTAGAGGATGTAATGGAATTCCAGTAGAGCTATTCAAAACTCTAAAAGATGATGCTATAAAAGTGTTGCACTCAATATGTCAGCAAATCTGGAGGACATAGCAGTGGCCACAGGACTGGAAAATGTCAATCCTCATCCCAATTCCCAAGAAGAGAGTACTAAAAAATGTTTAAACTATCGGACAATTGCACTCATCTCCCATGCTAATAAGGTCATGCTTAAAATCTTGCATGCTAGGCTTCAGTATTATGTGAACCAAGAACTTTCAGATACCCAAGCTGGGTTTTAGAAAAGGCAGAGGAACCAGAAATCAAATTGCCAACATTTGCAGGATCACAGAGAAAGCAAGGGAATTCCAGAAAAACATGTACATCTGTTTCGTCGACTAAAGCCTTTTACTGTGTAGATCATAACAAACTGTGGAAAGCTCTTAAAGAGATGGGAATACCAGACCATCTTATCTGTCTCCTGAGAAACCTGTATGTGGGTCAAGAAGCAACAGTTAGAACCCAATTGGAACAACTGATTGGTTCAAAATTGAGAAAGGAATACAACAGGGCTGTCTGCTGTCAACCTGTTTGTTTAACTTATATGCTAAGTGCATCATGAGAAATGCCAGCTGGATGAGTTATAAACTGGGATTAAGATAGGCGGGAGAAACATCAACAATCTCAGATATGCAGATGATACCACTCTAATGGCAGAAAGCAAAAAGTAACTAAAGAACTAAAGATGAAGGTGAAGGAGGAGACTGAAAAGGCTGGCTTGAAACTAAACATTTAAAAAAAAAACTAAGATCATGGCATCAAGCCCCATTAGTTCATGGTAAATAGAAGGGGAAAAGGTGGAAGCAGTGACGGATTTCCTCTTCTTGGGCTCTAAAATCACTGCAGATGGTGACTGCAGCCATGAAATCAGAAGATGATTGCTTCTTGGCAGGAAAGCAAACAAGCGTGTTGAAAAGCAGAGAGAGACATCACTCCGCTAAGAAAGGTCCATATAGTCAAGGCTATGGTCTTCCCAGTGGTCATGTATGGTTATGAGAGCTGGACCGTAAAGAAGGCAGAGCACCAAAGAATTGATGACTCCTGAAAGTCCCTTGGACAGCAGGGAGATCAAACCGGTCAATCTTAGGGGAAACCAACCCTGAATACTCACTGGAAAGACTGATGATGAAGCTGAAGCTCCAGTATTTTGGTCACCTGATACAAACAGCCAACCCACTGGAAAAGTCCCTGATGCTGGGAAAGACTGAGGGCAGAGGGAGAAGAGGGAGTCAGAGGATGAGATGGCTGGATAGTATCACCGATGCAACAGACATGAACTTTGGCAAACTCCAGGAGAAGGGGAGGGACAGGGAGGCCTGGCATGTTTCAGTCCATGGGGTGGCAGAGTCAGACACAACTGGAAACTGAACAACATCTGCAAAGCCCAGGATAACAGTGTAGGGCAGTCAAATCCATCTATTCTTCCTGCCCTGCCTTCCTCCTTCCACCCTCCTGCCTATCGTCCCTCCCTTCCTCTTTCTAATCATTTATCTAGCCATCACTTTTTAAGACTACCTGCTCAACTGAGGCACCACGGATACAAATTCCATCCCTCAGGAAGTTCACAGTCCAGTGAAGGAAACAAACGTGAGATATAATCTGATGTCAATGTGTGCTAAGAGATAAGGAAACATCCTTATGAGATCCTTTATGTGATGAGAGTACAAAGAAGGGATTCTGCAGGGACAGTGAGGTTAGGAGAGGGCCATGGGGGATATTAGGCAAGGTATTATCAAGGAAGTGAACCATGAATCCTACAATTAATGGGATGTTAGCCCTGTCAACAAAAATGTGGCTGACTGACTATTCACACACATACAAGCACACACCCTAGTTCTTCCATTCATGGAAATCATATTAAAAAGGACACTGTGAAGCAGAACATATTCTCCCATAGGAGAAATGTCAAAATTGGGGCTGCATTCCTGAGTAAGGATTCAGCATCCAACAAATCACAGATATCCTCAACAATGTGCCATAAAAGCAATGACATAAATTATAGCCACTGCAATTGAAAATCATAAAGAATGATGCCTATTCTTAAAAATGAGCAGACATCATAAAATCAGAAATGGAATTCGACAGCTGAATGGGAACTCATTTGCGTTATCATTTTGCAGATAAAGGCCAGAATTAACCACTTGCCTGCAGCCGCACAGCAGACAGTGCCAGAGCCAGGCAGCCATCCTAATTTCTGGTCCAGCGATCCTCCTTCTATGCCCATTACTCCTGAAGTATATAAAAATACAACTAAATGGTATAAAATTTACATAAAACTTATTTGGGTATAAGATGAGAAAGGAAATTGTAGTTGCTTTCTTACCATTTCAAATATTTAGAACACTGAGTGGTGCCACCTCTTTACGAAAGCTATTGGGGGTGCTTATTTTCCTCTTGACAATTTTCCTTGAAATTGGTGGAGGCAATCAGGATGATTCCAGATGCCTTCAGCAGCTCTGTTGAGCAATCTCCTTCTTGGCACTTTGTTGACAACTATCAGAGCCTTTTAACAATTAGTGCTTAAAACTACAAACATGAAAAAAAATCCATAAAACCACATTTCCTCATCTGATGTCTTCCTATAAGAAATATGAGCAAAAAGCACCAAATAAACTGAGTACTACGTGAAGGAGCTGCACCATGAAGTGGGTAAGAGAAGTCACGCCAAAGGAACAGGTGCTGGATAAGATGAAAGAGAAATACATAGTGAAGAAATCACTGTAGACTGAAGTTATCATAAGAAGTTCCGTAAGAGATGTAGAAATGAGTCACATCTTTCAAGGATAAGGGGCATGAGGGGTGGACAAAAAGGAAGGACATTCCAGGCAGAGAAAAAAACCCAACAGATATAGGGATAGAAATGACTCAGAAATAATAAGAAAAGAGGCAGGATATTCTTAGCAAAATGATGGCTAGAAGGCAAATAGAATATGTAGGATGTGCCCAGATTCCCATGGACCTTGAATGTCAGAGTTCTGACTTTATCCTTGTAGGCCAGTAAACTTTACAGTCATTTTGGGTCACTAATCCCAAGTGTGTTGCAAGTCATTTGATAATATACAATAAGTCACCAAAGAAAGGTATTGTAAAACACAGTAGGTTATGGGTGGTTCTGCTCCTGTTCCTAGGGTCCTTTTCACTACAGCCTCCAAGGCTGCAATTCTATCTGCTACCATCGCCATCTTTTACTGGAGGACTTTTTTTTTTTTTTTGCTGCAGGTCAGTTAAGTGCCTAAGAATTAAGCCACTGATATTCTCTGTAGCAGCCTTCAACCAATGACTGATGGGAACTGGCATGTAATTACCCCAGCTTCCTCGTTGAGTGAGTGGGTCAACCCTGAAGTGCAAGTTCCAGATCTGTGCTGTCAGATACTGTAGCCACAGGACACATGTACCTTTTGAGCACTGACAATGCGGCAGATCTGAATTAGTATAAAAGGTTCCAAAGACTCAGTGCAATAAGGCAAACAAGGATTTAAAAATCTCAAACATTGCTTTTGCATTAATGACACGTTTAAGTGATTTTTGATATTCTAAATAAAATTTGTCACATAAGTTCCACTTTAATTTTTCAGTGTGACTACGAGAAAGCAGTCAGAAAGTTCAAAATTGCCTATGTGGCTTATATTATATTTCTATTTGCCAGAACTGTTCTAGCCTCTCAGTAAATTCTACATATTTTATTTTTAATATATTGCTGATTTGTGACTAGTTTTCAGTGGTATAGTTTTGCTCATATGAAGCAGAGGTCTAGGATAAATAAATTGGGATAAAAACAAAATTGAGTATTTAAAGACATAAAATTGATATTAGCTTCCTGAAACTCACTCAGTTGTAAAAGGTTGTAATACATATTGTAAGATATATTTTTTTTAAAAAAGGAAAGGTACCCCACATATGTACTTTTCTTCCTCAGAAAGTAATTTTTGAATTTTACCAAAACCTGATGCCCCAAGCAGTGCTCTGGGCAGGTGAACCTCATGGGTTGCATGTGACATGGTAGGAGAAAGGAAGGAAGCCACACAGATCTAGGCCATAGGAATGCTTCAACTGTCCTATCTGTGCAGTGGAGGAAGAATTTACATGCTGACTCCAGTTACTGGTTGATGGCTGATGTGGGAGAGAGAGGGCATCTCTTTCAGCACCTCTGGCCCACTACCCAGTGGGCAGAGCAGGCAGACAGATGCAGTTTCTGGAGCCAGACACCAGGCCAGCACACAAGAGTAAAGAGATTTGACATCGCTGACAGTGCCTGCTGATGGGGGCCCTACACCAACTTTACGACCCAGTGAATGAGGCCTTGAGGTCTGTTGCTGGCAGGTCACATCAGCTAATCCTGTTATCTTTGACCAACTGGAAGGGGCTCAAGGCTGTGGAGAAACCCCTCTCCAACCCTTGTGATCCACATTCTGTTCACTTGCCTTCTTGTGCAACTGTCACAAGGATCCAACTCAGATGCCACAGTCTCCATTTCTTCCCACGGACCTAGGAAACATAGGTATGGGTGACCGAACACACCCCTTCCCCAGAGCTGGCTACCGATGGCTTGCACCAAGGGTGCTGTTCTGGTTGTCTATGACTGGAAATCACTCTTAATAGAAGACTAGGGCTGTCCCAGCCCCAATCTAGTGCACCTTAAGACAGACAGGGTACCACCCTTGCTGAATCTGAGGGCGGTATCTGAATTTCTGAGCTTCCTCAGTGCCATTCACTTTGAGAAGAATAACCAGGGACCAATATGAGAAAATACAGATGGCAGCAAGCACAAGTTTATGAGCCCATTTCTGCAAGGCATGCACTCCTAACACTGTCCTTAGCTTCCCAACCCAAGAACGCAATTGCCAATACCTCCAAGGCACAAGTGTTGACACCACTTTGTCCTGGAATGTCATCATGGTTATTACTCTTCAGCCTCTGTTCACCCCACAGACTGAACACTTTTATAGTTAAGTCTACTGCTGTATATGAGAGTTGGTCCAAAGCCCCTGAGAGTCTTCATTACAGAAGCACTTGCATTCAAAGAGCCAGATTGAGGCCGCTCCTCTGTAACACAGGCAACTCCTTAGCAATCTAAACTAAACCATATAAAAACTCATTTTCATATCTGAAAATCCCGACATTTTTATATCTTCAAAGAACAAAGCTGCCAACATCAGCCTTTAGAAGTAAGATGCTAGTGGAAATGCCCTCACCACATTCTGTACACACAGAGGATTATGAAGAATAAGCTATGTCCTGGGGAGTAAATGATAAAAACGTCTCCAAGAGAGATGCAATAACACCCATTTTTATAAGGTCAAAGTTTAGAGATGCATGGTCTTTTAAAGCTGAAATGGACTCCAGAATTGATTATAGAGCAATCTCCTCCCTATTTTGCAGACAAAGACATTGAGTACAAAATAATGTACGTGGCTTAAGAACTTATTGCGTGACTTGTGGTAGTATCATTTTACCTAGTGGCCATGCCAGGATTCAAACCCACTGCACCAGTTAAGGTCTAGCTTAGAAAACAGAGTCCAACCTTATCTTTGACAAAAGACGCAAGACTATACAATGGAGAAAAGATAATCTCTTTAACAAGCGGTGCTGGGAAAACTGGTCAACCACTTGTAAAAGAATGAAACTAGAACACTTTCTAACACCAAACACAAAAATAAACTCAAAACGGATTAAATATCTAAACGTAAGACCAGAAACTATAAAACTCCTAGAGGAGAACATAGGCAAAACACTCTCCGACATACATCACAGCAGGATCCTCTATGACCCACCTTCCAGAATATTGGAAATAAAACCAAATATAAACAAATTGGGCCTAATTAAAATTAAAAGCTTCTGCACATAAAAGGAAACTATAAGCAAGGTGAAAAGACACCCTTCAGAATGGGAGAAAATAATAGCAAATGAAGCAACTGACAAACAACTAATCTCAAAAATATACAAGCAATTCCTGCAGCTCAATTCCAGAAAAATAAATGACCCAATCAAAAAATGGGCCAAAGAACTAAATAGACATTTCTCCAAAGAAGACATACAGATGGCTAATAAACACATGAAAAGATGCTCAACATCACTCATTATCAGAGAAATGCAAATCAAAACCACTATGAGGTACCATTTCACACCAGTCAGAATGGCTGCGATCCAAAAGTCTACAAGCAATAAATGCGGGAGAGGGTGTGGAGAAAAGGGAACCCTCTCACACTGTTGGGAATGCAAACTAGTACAGCCACTATGGAGAACAGTGTGGAGATTCCTTAAAAAACTGGAAATAGAATTGCCTTATGACACAGCAATCCCACTACTGGGCATACACGCTGAGGAAACCAGAATTGAAAGAGACACGTGTACCCCAATGTTCATCATAGCACTGTTTATAATAGCCAGGACATGGAAGCAACCTAGATGTCCATCAGCAGATGAATGGATAAGAAAGCTGTGGTACATATACACAATGGAGTATTACTCAGCCATTAAAAAGAATATATTTGAATCAGTTCTAATGAGGTAGATGAAACTGGAGCCTATTATACAGAGTGAAGTAAGCCAGAAAGAAAAACACCAATACAGTATACTAACGCATATATATGGAATTTAGAAAGATGGTAACGATAACCCTGTATGCAAGACAGCAAAAGAGACACAGATATATAGAACAGTGTTTTGGACTCTGTGAGAGAGGGAGAGGGTGGGATGACTTGGGAGAATGGCATTGAAACATGTATAATATCATATATGAAATGAATCGCCAGTCCAGGTTCGATGCATGATACAGGATGCTTGGGGCTGGTGCACTGGGATGACCCAGAGGGATGGTACGGGGAGGGAGGTGGGAGGGGGTTCAGGATGGGGAGCATGTGTACACCCATGGCAGATTCATGCTGATGTATGACAAAACCAATAAAATATTGTAAAGTAATTAGCCTCCAATTAAAATAAATAAATTTATATTGAAAAATTATATTAATTAAACTAAAAAAAAAAAAAAACAGAGTCTCTGTCAGGTAGTTCTCTGAAAGGGATTAAAATGAGGAATTGGGTACAAAGGTGCTAGAAGAACTGAAAGAGAAAACAAGGAGAGATGAGGAAAACCAGGGATTAAGAGCAACTGTTAGAAGGTAGAGGGACAGTGGGTGCGGGTTGTGACCAGAGCTGGGACTGCCCAGAAGGGGATGAGACCACAGAGGGGATACAGGTATTGCCAGAGATACTGCATGAAGTGGGTGGCGTTAAGGAGAAATATCTTGACTTTTCTCCTTTTTCCCTCTAACCTCTCACTGGCCAAATTTAACAGGAAGTTTGTTGGCAAAGGAGCCTGGGACATGTAGTTTTCCAGAATTAGGCCCCCTAGGAGCAGGGCAAAGAAAGGTGGTGAATGGATTAATGCACGATGGTTTTAGATTCTTAGTCCCTTACTCTTTCTTGGCTTGTAACAAGTTGGGGAAGCTATCCTTTCCCCAGTTTTCTCATGGTGGATTCTGGACAAGGAAACCTTGAGTTCCAGCAAGGGACTACAAAGCAGTCAGTCAAAAATCCCTCTTTCCTACAGGGATGGAATTGTTTTTGTCTTGATGGCTTATTTTAGTTAGTTTACTTTGTTTGCTACTTAGTTTAATTAGTTTTACTCCCTATTCCAGTACCTCTCACTGAAACATGAAAATACAAATCCAAATATCAATTGTCACTGTCATGAAAAATCATTAAAGTTTTCTGATTTGAAGGTTATAGCTATTGTGGCAAGAATTTAGGAATTTATTTTATTAACCAAGGCCATTAAGAAAGATATCACTTCTTTTTTTTTTTCATAAAAACATTCTTTTAGTCAAAAAAACATATATATATATCACCAAGAAACACCCAAAAAAGATACTACCTAAAAGGTACAATTTTGGCTAGATTTAAGAAATCAAATCTAATCTTGTTTTATATTTTAATATACTCTTGAGTTATAAGAGCTGTTACTTATGCCCAATTATTTGTCTTGTCCTGTGGTTATCCTACAGCTGGCCCCACATAAGCCCAGGACATGGGCAACCTCCTGTTGTTTACAGCCTCACCCCGGAATCACCTGCTACAGCTGATTTGATGATCCTCATACTGAGCACCTCAGGGTCCCCTTATTCACACCCTGCAACATGTTTCACTGTGTTCAAAACTCAATGCCACATCTGGACCCACTTGCTTCTCAGGTGCCCAATCCACATGCCTCTGCCACCACTCAGCTTCTCCTCCTGACCTTGGTTTCCCTGGATACATACCCCAGTCATCTGGGCCAGGCTTCAGCTGAATCCCTGGGTCACTTACACAGCTTGTTCCAGACCCCTAACTAGCACCTATCTGGGCATTTGTCTCCTTTCAATACTCTTTAAGAGTCCCTTGGATTAAAGACCTAAATGTATGACCAGAAACTATAAAAATCCTTAGAGAAAAACACAGGCAGAACACTTGATGACATAAATCAAAGCAAGATCCTCTATGACCCACCTCCTAGAGTAATGGAAATAAAAACAAAAGTAAACAAGTGCGACCTGATTAAACTTAAAAGCTTTTGAACAGCAAAGGAAACTATAAGCAAGGTGGAAAGACAACTGTCAGAATGGGAGAAAATAAAAGCAAATGAAACAACTGACAAAGGGTTAATTTCTAAAATATACAAACAGCTCATGCAATTCAATGCCAGAAAAACAAACAACCCAATCAAAAAGTGGGAAAAAGACTTAAACAGACATTTCTTCAAAAAAGACATACAGATGGCTAACAAACACATGAAAAGATGCTCAACATTGCTCATTATTAGAAAAATGCAATTCAAAACTACAGTGATATCACGTCACACTGGTCGGAATGGGCATCATCAAAAAGTCTACAAACAATAAATGCTGGAGAAGGTGTGGAGAAAAGGGAACGCTCTTGTACTGATGGTGGGAATGTAAATTGATACAGCCACTATGGAAGATGGTATGGTGATTCCTTAAGAAACTAGGATTAAAACTACCATATGACCCAGCAATCCCACTCCTAGGCATATGCCCCGAAGAAACCAAAATTGAAAAAGACACATGCATCCCACTGTTCAGTGCAGCACTATTTACAATAGCTAGAACATGGAAGCAAACTAGATGTCCATTGATAGATGAATGGATAAAGAAGCTGTGGTACATGCACACAATAGGATATTACTCAGCCATAAAAAGGAATGCATTTGAGTCAGTTCTGATGAGGTGGATGAAACTAGAATCTATTATACAAATTGAAGTGAGTCAGAAAGAGAAAGATAAATATCATAGTCTAATTCATCTATACAGAATCTAGAAAAATGGTACTTAAGAATTTATTTACAGGGCAGCAATGGAGAAACAGACATAGAAAATAGACTTATGGACACAGGGAGAGGGGAGGAGAGGGTGAGATGTATGCAAAGAGTAACGTGGAAACTTACATTACCATATGTAAAATAGATAGCCAACGGGGAATTTGCTATATGGCTCAGGAAACTCAAAAAGGGGCTCTGTATCAACCTAGAGGGATGGGATAGGGGGAGATGGGAGGGAGGTTCAAAAGGGAGGGAATATATGTATACCTATGGCTGATTCATGTTGAGGTTTGACAGAAAACAACAAAATTCTGTAAAGCAATTATCCTTCAATAAAAATAATTAATTAAAAAATAAAACAACTTGGACTGTAAGGATATCAAACCAGCCAATCCTAAGGAAATTAACCCTGAATGTTCACTGGAAGGACTGTTGCTGAAGCTCTAATACTTTGGCCATCTGATGCGAAGAGCTGACTCACTGAAAAAACCTCTGATGCTGGGAAAGATTGACAGCAAGAGGAGAAGGGGGCGACAGAGGATGAGGTGGCTAGATAGCATCACTGACTCAATGGACATGAATTTAAGCAAAATCCAGGAGACAGTGGAGGACAAAGGAGCCTGCTGTGCTGCAGTCCCTGAGGTCATGAACAGTTGGAGATGACTTACAGACTGAACAATAACAACAAAGCTCTTGTTTTAAATCCATAACTTTAAGAAGCTTTAATATTTATATTGCTTGTGTCCTTAAAATCTGCATAAACCAATAATAATACTCTTTTAAACAGAATACGCTATCTCTAAGGGTGTAGGTTGTAACATTCTCCAAGAGTGGGCTACTATGCATAGAGTTCGAGATGTGCTTCATGTCTTGCCATGCCTTATGAATCCCTTCTAATCACGCAAAACAGGCCCGCATGGCTATTAACTCCAGAGATCACGGGGCACCTCTGTAAGGCATGTCAACTAAAGCTTACAGTGGGTCAGGGAAGTGACTGCTAGCAGTAAGTTTCTGCTTTGAAAACCATTTATATGAAACCAGAAATGTCTGTATGTCTCGCATACATACCCCCTTAGGATGGTTTTATGCTCATTAAAGTAAGCGAAAAGTATTTACTAAGGTGAGCTGAGCTAAATCAATGGTTTCCCTAGCAACATTCAGATCATCCATGTAAACACGTGTTACTTTTTCATTTTGATATTTGGCAAAACTAATACAATTATGTAAAGTTTAAAAATAAAATAAAATTAGAAAAAATAAAAAAATTAAAAAAATTAAAAAATAAATAAAAAATAAATAATACATCTATGTCTTCACTGACTTTGCTAGCATCAATGTGGCCTCAACTTTGGCTCATTTAATAACTCATTTAGTTCAGTTCAGTTCAGTCGCTCAGTTGTGTCCGACTCTTTGAGACCCCATGAATCGCAGCACACCAGGCCTCCCTGTCCATCACCAATTCCAGAAGTTCACTGAGACTCACGTCCATCCAGTCAGTGATGCCATCCAGCCATCTCATCCTCTGTCGTCCCCTTCTCCTCCTGCCCCCAATTCCTCCTAGCATCAGAGTCTTTTCCAGTGAGTCAACTCTTTGCATGAGGTGGCCAAAGTACTGGAGTTTCAGCTTTAGCATCATTCCTTCCAAAGAAATCCCAGGGCTGATCTCCTTTAGAATGGACTGGCTGGATCTCCTGGCAGTCCAAGGGACTCTCAAGAGTCTTCTCCAACACCACAGTTCAAAAGCATCAATTCTTTGGCGCTCAGCCTTCTTCACAGTCCAACTCTCACATCCATACATGGCCACAGGAAAAACCATAGCCTTGACTAGACGGACCCTTGTTGGCAAAGTAATGTCTCTGCTTTTGAATATGCTGTCTAGGTTGGTCATCACTTTCCTTCCAAGGAGTAAGCGTCCTTTAATTTCATGGCTGCAGTCACCATCGGCAGTGATTTTGGAGCCCCCCAAAATAAAGTCTGACACTGTTTCCACTGTTTCTCCATCTATTTCCCATGAAGTGATGGGACCGGATGCCATGATCTTTGTTTTCTGAATGTTGAGCTTTAAGCCAACTTTTTTCACTCTCCATTTTCACTTTCATCAAGAGGCTTTTGAGTTCCTCTTCACTTCCTGCCATAAGGGTGGTGTCATCTGCATATCTGAGGCTATTGATACTTCTCCTGGCAATCTTGATTCCAGGTTGTGTTTCTTCCAGTCCAGTGTTTCTCATGATGTACTCTGCATAGAAGTTAAATAAACAGGGTGACAATATACAGCCTTGACGTACTCCTTTTCCCATTTGGAACCAGTCTGTTGTTCCATGTCCAGTTTTAACTGTTGCTTCCTGACCTGCATACAGATTTCTCAAGAGGCAGATCAGGTGGTCTGGTATTCCCATCTCTTGAAGAATTTTCCACAGTTTATTGTGATCCACACAGTCAAAGGCTTTGGCATAGTCAATAAAGCAGAAATAGATGTTTTTCTGGAACTCTTTTGCTTTTTCCATGATCCAGCAGATGTTGGCAATTTGATCTCTGGTTCCTCTGCCTTTTCTAAAACCCGCTTGAACATCAGGAAGTTCACGGTTCACATATTGCTGAAGCCTGGCTTGGAGAATTTTGAGCATTACTTTACTAGTGTGTGAGATGAGTGCAATTGTGTGGTAGTTTGAGCATTCTTTGACATTGCCTTTCTTTGGGATTGGAATGAAAACTGACCTTTTCCAGTCCTGTGGCCACTGCTGAGTTTTCCAAATTTGCTGGCATATTGAGTGCAGCACTTTCACAGCATCATCTTTCAGGATTTGAAATAGCTCAACTGGAATTCCATCATCCCCACTAGCTTTGTTCGTAGTGATGCTTTCTAAGGCCCACTTGACTTCACATTCCAGGATGTCTGGCTCTAGGTCAGTGATCACATCATCGTGATTATCTGGGTCGTGAAGATCTTTTTTGTACAGTTCTTCTGTGTATTCTTGCCACCTCTTCTTAATATCTTCTGCTTCTGTTAGGTCCATACCATTTCTGTCCTTTATCGAGCCCATCTTTGCATGAAATGTTCCCTTGGTATCTCTAATTTTCTTGAAGACATCTCTAGTCTTTCCCATTCTGTTGTTTTCCTCTATTTCTTTGCATTGATCGCTGAGGAAGGCTTTCTTATCTCTTCTTGCTATTCTTTGGAACTCTGCATTCAGATGCTTATATCTTCCCTTTTCTCCTTTGCTTTTCGCTTCTCTTCTTTTCACAGCTATTTGTAAGGCCTCCCCAGACAGCCATTCTGCTTTTTTGCATTTCTTTTCCTTGGGGATGGTCTTGATCCCTGTCTCCTGTACAATGTCACAAACCTCATTCCATAGTTCATCAGGCACTCTATCTATCAGATCTAGTCCCTTAAATCTATTTCTCACTTCCACTGTATAATCATAAGGGATTTGATTTAGGTCATACCTGAATGGTCTAGTGGTTTTCCCTACTTTCTTCAATTTAAGTCTGAATTTGGTAATAAGGAGTTCATGATCTGAGCCACAGTCAGCTCCCAGTCTTGTTTTTCTATAACTCATTTAGTTATAGAATCAGTATTTGCTTCAAAGGCTACTTTCTTATTAACGAGGCAAACATGAGAAGCCCAAGGGCCCGCCTTGTCCCTTCAAGCAGCTTAGGCTCCCTCCTCCTGCCCCATCTACTTAACTGTGAAAAGAACTGCTGGTTCCCAGCGAACAGAGGAATTCAAATCCTCATCAGCCTTGACTTGAGGAGTAGTTTCCGGAATCACTAAATCTTACAACATCTGGAACAAATCAGGTTCACTCACTGTAACAACTGGATTAAAGACAAAGAATACTTTGGGGGGCAGAGGAATTCCCCAAATTTGCGGGCTGCCCAGAGGTCTGATGTCATGGTGGGGATGGTGTGTGGTGATGGATGACCTGACCAGCAGTGGCCCGGTGCCACCCTGTGCCACACACGCCGCCTGTCAAACCCGGCCACCACACATTCAAAATGCAAACCGTGGACCTACATTTCACGGTCGCTGGCAGGCCAGACAACTCAAGACAGCCCAAGTCAGCAGGGCTACCATAGTCCCTCCATGAGTAATTCTTAATGGCCATCATTTTTCCCTGTTTCTGGCTCAAGAACCAAATAGAGGATGTAAATGGTCACAGATGATAAAGCGTATTGAAATTACAAGTCTACTTGGATTTGGAACCTTCTTCCTGTGAGGTCAGCAGTCTCAGGGACCAGAGGAAAGTGGCTCTTTCCACCTGGGTCCCCAAAGGTAGAAACAAGAATAGACACACCAGGTACAGCACTTCGAACAACCACAAATGCCATGCGTCCACAAAGTGGCTGCCACGTTCACCACAGTGCCCAGGTTTTCTGCTTTGGACCTGAAGTGTTGGTTTTCTAGAGCTCACCTAAGCTATAAGAGACAGTCAGCTGTGTCTTTAACAAACTCAAACAAGGAATGAATGCTTCAGGGAATTTACTTCATCACCAGGGTATTATAGATGCTGGGGGATACAGGGTCAGGCAAACAGTTTCTCCAGTGGCATCTAAGTTCGGTCTCACATTAGAAAAACAGAAAAATGTAACATGACACCAGCCTTATAATAAAGTCTCAGTCCTGGATATTATAATAAAAATCTTTTGTCTATTCCAGTAAGCAGAGCAAAATGTTTGTTTCTCCAACATGTATCTTTCCCCCACATCAGGGAAAACTTCTAGAATTGGGGTTTTTAAACTGTTTTTGTGTCACCAGATACTCTTGGCAGTCTAGTGAATTGAACAGACGCCTTCTCAAAATGTTTTTAAATGCATAAAGGGAAAAAGAGTTACAAAGAAATCAGCTATATAAAAATACAGTGATAATTTTGTCAAAAATATGCGGTTTATGAATATGTGTTCTTTTAAAGATAACACTGAATAATAAGGTTTGGGGTGGATCATACTGATTCCACAAATTTGACATGGGGATGGATGTGAATGATACATTGAAATACCTTCAGCATCAGTGATTTCTATATGTGACAGCCACAAGTCCTGCTAATATGACTCTGCTTTGTTGTCTACATTCATCATTGACTATGATGCTAAACTTCACCATGATGCTAAATTTTACTCTGAAGTTAGTGAAAATTAAGCTGTGACTGTTTTCCTATCTAAGTTCACAGACCCCATGAATTCTATGCACAGACCACCAAGGGATTTGGACCAGGTTAGGAACCTCTGTCCTATGGCAGGTGAGAGGGAGGGACTGACTCAGTGCTGAGAAGTCACCAGTGATGATGAAAGGTCAGGTGGAGGGAGAGATGGACAGCATGCTCAGCCTCCGACGCAGGGAGGAAAAGAAGTGCATTTCTGAAAAGTGTAGGATAAGAGACTTGTAACTGCTGTTGGTTTCCTTCACCTTAATCCTTCTGTCCTGGGACTAACTATGCTGCTACTGCTAAGTTGCTTCAGTCGTGTCCGACTCTGTGCAACCCCAGAGACAGCAGCCCACCAGGCTCCCCCATCCTTGGGATTCTCCAGGCAAGAACACTGGAGTGGGTTGCCAGTATACACACTGCTGCTGCTGCTGCTGCTGCTAAGTCGCTTCAGTCGTGTCCGACTCTGTGCGACCCCAGAGACGGCAGCCCACCAGGCTTCCCCGTCCCTGGGATTCTCCAGGCAAGAACACTGGAGTGGGTTGCCATTTCCTTCTCCAATGCATGAAAGTGAAAAGTAAAAGTGAAGTCACTCAGTCGTGTCTGACTCTCAGTGATCCCATGGACTGCAGCCTACCAGGCTCCTCCATCCATGGAATTTTCCAGGCAAGCGTACTGGAGTGGGGTGCCATCGCCTTCTCCAGGGAATAACCATGAGCCATTTTTAAAACTGACAAACCTGGGGAGGCTGGACGGAGAGGTGCGTAAATGAGAATTTTTTCCTTCTTGGCTCAGGAAGTCAAATAGATTGTGTTCTTTCACACAAATGATAATTTTCTCCCAGAAAAAAAAATATGAAAACTTAAAAAAAAGTTTTTTTTTCTTGAAGGAATACAATTGTGGACTGAAACAATGGCATTCACTCTCGTTCAAATCTCATTATCACAGAAAACACTCTTAAAAAAGAGCCAGTGCTCCTAGGGAAAAAGGCTGCTCACACCACCTGAATATCATGCATCTTTCATGCCCTGAGGACTGTATCTGCCCTTGGCTCCCACTGGGAGGGTATTTTGCAGTGAAAGCCATCTCTCACAGGGGGCCCTTCTCCTTTATCCCAGTGTCTGGATAGTTCTCTTTAAAAACAAAGTCCTGGGGAAGAAACAACCAGAAGTAATCCTAAAAGACACAAAGTCCCACTCACCCCCTGCGGGGACCTTCTATCCATCACCCCACAGGCTTGGTTTTTAAAAATTCAGAAACCCTCCAATTCCAATAAGGCAGATAAAAGCCCACCAGCAACTGTTTTCCCCTGCTCATATCTGATAAACATTGAACTTGGCTTCCTTTTGAAACCCACAGTTCTGAAAAGGATTGAGCCTTCCTGGCCAGATCTAAGAAGGAACAAACTGTGAGGTCTGAGTTCTCCAGCATCTTAGGTGGGGTTTTCTGGCAGCAAGAATTCAGGTTGTTGTGGGGGATGCCACTGGAAGCAGGTGGTCTTGGGTACAGTCTAGCTATGACCCTTATTAATGGGGAGCTCTGGAGCACAAAACACAGCCTAGAAACACCAGTACTTGAGGCAAGAGGCTGGCCTTTTGTACCCTAAATCAGCCAGTCAATGGCTAGGGTTGCCCAGGATGGGTGTAACCTCCCAGGCAAGGTGACTCCCATGAAGCAAGGGCCCTTCTCCAGATCAGAGGAGGGGCAGCTGTGAGCCCTTGGCAGCCAACACTTAATGGCAGCTGGGAACAGGGCACCGGCACTCTTAAAGGTGACAGCCTTTTCCCAGCCTTGTCATTTTCGGGTCAAGATAACCTGGAATGGAGTCAAGGAGAAAGACTCATAAAATCTAAAAGGTCTTTACCTGTAATGTACAGGCAGCTCATGATCTACCCAAGCCTGTCTGTCACCTTGGCTCTGGAGGGAGGTTACTCTTAGGAAGAAAGCTAAAGTGGCCTTTGTCTTCCTTCTGCCAAAAGAAGCAAGGTCACTTTCTGATCCGCCGAAGGTTGTATCAGGTGGCTCAGAACAAACTTGTGTGCATGCTCAGTCACTCAGTCGGACCCAACGAACACTGGAGAGATGTTAATAAGAGGGCGTGTGCAAGAAAATATGTGCAGAGGTAGGTTTACTTCAGAAAACAAAACAACTGTGCGTCTTCGGAATTTGGCTTTTCTTCCAGTAGCTAAGTCTGCCCTGGGATGGGTGAGTCTAGTGAGTGTGGCAAGAGACCAATAGCACAGTCATACAGAATAAGCTGTAAAATCTTAACAACAACAAAAAAAAGCACATGGCTCCCCGTTCTCTCTTGATCTGACAGAAGTGAGGAATACAGTTGCTACATTCTTTTGATAAATCTTTTTCTTAGGCTGAGTGTCCGGTGAGAAGGAAAATGACAGCCATATGATTTTGGCCCTGCTGGAAAGATGCTTACACATAAAACCTCTGGTGGTTGGCCCTACTTGGAAGCCAAGGAAAATATTAGCAAAACTAAAAATAATTAAAAAATAAAAAATAATATTTTATTAGGTACGCCTGTGAGACAGGTCCAGCCTTCCCAGGTGGCTGGAGAGGGAGCGAGGAGCCTGGTCCCAGCCTCTTCTATGGTTGCCATGGTTACCCCTAAGCTCTGTCTTCAAGGCTCCTCTATGGATTCCCCATCCTCTTACCATCCAGATGGAAAATCTCAGTCGGTGTCTGCGCAGCAGGGGGAGGGCTGTCCCTGAAACCCGATATTCGTTGGAATAGATCGCTGCTGCTTAAGTGTGGTAGGGCCTCACACCAAAGCTGGTCCACTCTTTAGGAAGCTACAAATCAGATCCTCCTGGAGATAGGAAGGTATTTCCCACCTGGTTAGCAGCATGTCACTGTGAGAGCAAGAGACAGGCCAAGTTCCCCAAGCTGCCACGGCTATTTAAAGTCAGAGGCCACAGAACACTGGTCTTGGCCTCAGGAACCTCCCAACGGGGTTTTTTTTTCCCTTTTCTTGCTACTCCATTGAACTTTCTTTCTAACCCCAGAAAAGTGACTCAAATCCCTGTCCACCAGCTTCTTGTTCTGCTGCTGAAATACTGTTCTATCCATGAGAATCACTAACCACAAATAAACAGCGAGCTGGGCTTGTTTCCACCCTGTCCGAGTTACTTTGTAGGACAGTGGAGTTGCCAGCCGTCTGTGCTTCTCCCGAGTTGGGCTGCAGTCAGGGCTGCAAAACTGCGCAGCTGTGTGGCCTAGCTCCACCCAGGTCCCTCCCGGATAACGGACCGGGCAGAGGTCAGATCCTCTCTGCACAACATGTGCTGTGGACACTTCCCTCACCTGCCGTTTCTGCTGTCCTCAGGAAAATGGGGGACAAAGCTCCCAGCCCTGTACTTGACTTATGGGTATTCCCTACAGCCAAATTCCCTTCAGCAGGTGGGCAAAGCATGGTGATGCTTGGGGGAGAAGGGACAACAGACTAAGACGCGGACAAACACAACAGGAAACCAAGTTACCACGGTAACCAAGAGTTAGGAGTGTGGAAACGTGGAAAGAAAGCATTCACAGGAAGATAGTGGAAAGAAGCTTCGGTGTCAAAAGGTGGTTTTTGATCCTCTCCCTGGAAATTTCCAGAATGAATTCATCAACTGAGATTCTTTGAGAAAGTGGGTGCAACAGATATTGTCCATGCCCCTATCACCCCCATGAGACTTTTTCAAATGTTCCTGCTGATTTCCAGGTGCCAGGGTCTGAACCTTGCTGGATGAGAACACGGCTGCTGTCTGTCACAGGCTAGAAGGGCCCACCCAAGCCTAGAGAAGCTTTTAACCAACGACTCTCCTTAGCTGATGTACAAACAACCCATCCCCTTTACCCCTCAGAGGCAATCATTTTAAGCTGTGCATTTCCTATCATTCCCCAGTGTTTCCCTGCAGGATGAAGATCCAATATCCCCTGTGCCACCTTGGTATGATGGGCTAACTGATAGCCTCTTTATTCACATCCTTTGTCTTCTGACACACAGATCCTCCCATCAGGAAGCAGAGTTTATTTCCCCATCCCTTGAATCTGGCTGGCCCTGTGTGTGACTTTGCTTCAGCTAACAGAATGTGGCAAAAAGTGAGAAGAGACCAGTTTTGTGACAGGCCTCATGAAATCTTGTGGACTGTGTTCTAGTTTTTGGACCCCTTCCCTGCCCCCAACAGCAACACCTAGCCAACCTGAAGTTGGCTACAGGTCCAAATGGAAGCTCATGAGACCAGAAGACCTAAACAGCTGAGTCACAGAATCTGGAGCTGAATAAATGGTGTTTTTCCCAAGGCATGAAGTTTGGGGTGATTTGTTACACAGCAGTAACTAACCGATACACTGGTGTACAGTGCACCCTTAACAGTAGGCTTCCCTCTAAGTTTCTTTACTCCTCTACCTTTGTTCCCTGCACTTCTCAAATTATTTACACCCAAATCCTTGCCTGAGGGTCTGCTTCACAGAGGACTCAAACTCAGATAGGGTGGAGGGCCTCTTTCCTTGTGCTTCCAGGGAATTCCCTCATGTTCTCATGATTATAACAACCACAGTGAATTACAATTATTGTTTTCATGTGTGTTTCCCCTTCTAGATCAAGAGCATCATGATGCAGTGGTTTATATTCGTTTCCACCAAGCCTGGTACATCCATGATAAGTACTCCATTGATATTTGCCATGTAGGTGAAGGCATCAGCAGTTTATCACTTCTCATCAGGTGAGTAGATGGATTCTGCAAAAGTACTGCACACTTCACTACCTCTTCCAGTGTGTGAATGTGTCTCTTTGTTTGCCTTACTCTGTTCGTCACCTTCCTAGGGGGTTACATCTTGCCCTTTGCCTAGGTAACTATAACAGAAGGACCACCCACAAGCCTATTCATCTTGATGTGGTCCTGAAATGTGGGGGAGACACCTACTGCCTCCTCAGAGAACCCCTATCAGAGGAGGGAGAAGAGAAGAGTGCAGATGAGGAATCCTTAAATTCTCATTCAAAAGAGAGCATTTCACCTTTCTTTCAAGAACATACCACTGAAAAAAACCATTCCTGTTTCCAGAGATTCCAGAAACAGCCACTACAAAAGCCAGCTGCTCTCAATCAACAAACTTCTTCTGCACTTTTTTGTTCCCACATCTTGGGCAGACGGTGAAGGGAAAAAAATATTGAATCACAAGGCTAATATTCTGGCAAGGGCAAAAGTTTTCCAGGATTCTGATCAGTCCTATTCATCTTCCTTTACAAAGTAGTAACAATAATGAGAGAAAAATCCAGCCTACACATATTATAAATATCCTGACTTGAGGCTTAAACCATCATTTGGACCCAGCAGAACTGGTGTCTGTGGTCTCTGGGGAGAAAAGCTTTTGAACAGCACCTCACATGTCAGACATCACGGGGGGAGCATGACTGGATGGATAGGAGGGATCTTTGAGGATGCATTTTTTTTCACCCATCCACCTCCTTTCTGATTGGGGCTTTCTACACAAAGGAAGCTTTATTCCCAGCTCCCCAGTTTTGGTCCTTCTTGTCCAGAATCAGCTGATTGTGACACCCAACAGCAACTGAGGCCAGTGCACAGGAAGAGAGCAGGATGAAGAATTGGACATTTCCAGCTTTGATCACCTCCACCCTGACCACTGTGAGCCCTTGAATAAGTAACCTGCCTTCCCAAGCCTCTGCATCCTCCCACCAAAAAAGAGTGTAATAATATTTACTTCTCATTGTCACTGACCAGATTAAATGAAATAATAACGATAGCTCTCATTGACTGAGTGTCTGCTATAATGCCAAGCTTTCAGAAGCAATTAAATATGTTTTAGCTCACTAACTACTCAAAACAACTTTGCAAGATGGTGCTATTATACTCCCATTTTACAGATGAGAAAACAGAGGCACAGAGGTGTGAAGCAACTTTCCCGAGGTTGTGTAGCTGGTAAGATACTACAGAGGACACTATAGGGAAGCTAGTGCATGGTAGGAACACAATAAACAGGAGTGTCTTCCCCTTCATATAAGAAGACAATGCTACTTCTACCCTATGCTATGCAGTTGATGTTTCTGGTCTTTTTGCCATTTTAAAAAAAGTAAACAATTTACTTCAAACTCTAAATGGCCACCCCATCCTTCACCGTGATCCTGGGTATATTGATCCTCCTCTTGAAGACTGGTTTTCCATGGACATGAAAATGCCCATGAAAACCTGAGATACCCATGAAAATCTCCCAGCCAAGGGTTTAGGGAAATGCACTTGGTCCCCCATCTCCACCAAGATAATTGCATTACTAAGGCTACAGTAATGCAGATGGTGACTGCAGCCATGAAATTAACAGACGCTTACTCCTTGGAAGGAAAGTTATGACCAACCTAGAGAGCATATTCAAAAGCAGAGACATTACTTTGCCAACAAGGGTCCGTCTAGTCAAGGCTATGGTTTTTCCTGTGGTCATGTATGGATGTGAGAGTTGGACTGTGAAGAAGGCTGAGCACCAAAGAATTGATGCTTTTGAACTGTGGTGTTGGAGAAGACTCTTGAGAGTCCCTTGGACTGCAAGGAGATCCAGTCAGTCCATTCTGAAGGAAATCAGCCCTGGGATTTCTTTGGAAGGAATGATGCTAAAGCTGAAACTCCAGTACTTTGGCCACCTCATGCAAAGAGTTGACTCATTGGAAAAGACTCTGATGCTGGGAGGGATTGGGGGCAAGAGGAGAAGGGGACGACAGAGGATGAGATGGCTGGATGGCATCACTGACTGGATGGACGTAAGTCTGAGTGAACTCCGGGAATTGGTGATGGACAGGGAGGCCTGGTGTGCTGCGATTCATGGGGTCGCAAAGAGTCGGACACAACTGAGCGACTGAACTGAACTGAACTGAAGGCTACAGTCAGTCATAGGACCATTATATGTAGTCATGAGATGGTTCTTCCAACTTCATGAATATTCTCATTGTGCCTTTTTACTTCCCTTGAGAGTTCTTTCATTATAGGAGTTGCCTAGCTGGAAGGCACTGACATTTCCACTGGTCTCATATGGGATACATAAAAAAAAAAGTTCTTTTAACTTAGCTGCCATAGTGTATATTTCTCTCTTCTTTACCTTAATCACATGTGATATACTCCTAGGTACTATAAGTATTCAGACAAAAGAAATGAAACATAGTTGCATCACTTTACAAATGGAATTTTCAGTCCTATTTGAAGAAATTAAACAGCTTCCTCCTTATGCCTGGACATTTTGGAAGTGGTGTGTTTTAGAACAAGGCTCAAGACCATTAAAGATTGTAGACTTAATTGAAGAGTTGAATCGTTTTAAGAGACAACAGGCCTGCCAGAATTCATGCTCTCTGGAGAGAAAAATAAAAACATCCATGAGTCCCGGTTACAGATTGCATTTCCTGGCTTGATCCCTGACCACTCAGGGTGACCCAATCACTCCCAGATGTCTTTCTCTCTTTTTTTCAAAACAAAGGCTCCTCAGTCTATGGGTTTTGGCTGCTTCCCACAACACCTTGCACTGTGCTGCCTACCCAGTCATCGGAGGAACTTTTCTCTGTTATCCCTTGGTTTCAACCTTATAATACAGTGGATCACAGCTAACAGGAGAGCTAGGCTCTAAAGACAGCACAAAGGCAAAAATTTTTGTTGAAACTGGCCCCTGGAAACCCTTGGGGAGGCACCATGATGGAGATAAACATCTCTCATAAGCCTAACCCTGTCTAGGTGCTCCTGTACTGAGACCAAGGTGATGTCCAGGGACCTGAGCCAGGATGACTGAGATGATGGGAGAGTTGTTGTTGTTCAGTCACTAAGTTGTGTCTGACTCTTTGTGACTCTCTGAACTGCAGCATCCCAGGCTCCCCCGTCCTTCAATATCTCCTGGAGTTTTCTCAAATTCAGGTCCACTGAATTGGTGATGCTATCTAACTGTCTCATCCTTGGCTGCCCTCTTCTCTTTCTGCCTTCAATCTTTCCCAGCATCAGAGTCTTTTCCAATGAGTTGGCTCTTTGCACGGGAGAGTAGCTGACTCAAAAGTCAAGCTGGACACACTTTCTCTCAGTGGAACAGAGAACCCAACAACCCAAGGCCCTCAGTCCCCTTGCCCTTGCCCCTTTCTCTGCCCCTATCCCTGTCTCCCCACCCCTTTGGTGTGCCCACCTGCATTCCTATTAGGCTAAATGCAGTTATGCTACTATTCTGCTATACCCCCACTGGCTGCAGGACGAAGCCTAAACTCATAGGTGTATCACAATCTGCTGCTTCTCTCTCTTTCTCTCTCTTACATCTTCCTGTGTCCTCCTGACCTGTGTTCAGGCCACAGACACCTTTATCACAACCATTTTTGCGGCAAATATTTTTCTGCCAGATAACTAACTTGTCACAAGGCAATTTTTCCATAAAAGATAAAAGAATTGGTTGATTTACATCACATAAACCTTAGCACTTATACTGCTCTATAAAGTGACAAGGATACGGGCAGTCTTAATGTGGTAGATGAGAACAACTACATAAATTGACTTGATAGGAAACATGGCGATAAAACTTACTGGAAGTATGAAACAAGAAAGGGTAAAGCTGGATTGCACATTATACTAGAAAATGAAAACGTATCAGTTTGCAAATCTTCGATGATTGGAAGGCACAGAGTTGAACCCACATTCCCCATAGAACTTTGGAACGTCTATCACTGAACATGTGACAAGATGCCAGGAACACACAACAGTGTAGAGGCTTCCACAACACAATACAAAGCTCAGTTACAAATGTGCATCTGAGTATTTGGAAACTGAGGCCTCTCTAAATGGAGAAAGAAATCTTAACAGAAAAGAAAAAGTGCAATGCTGAACAGGAAAATGAATACATTTTAAATGTATTCAAATATTATGTATTTTGCAATAGTCTTTTAATTTGCATTATTCATTTTCAATGTTCCACTATGTCCTATTTAATGATGCTCTTACTTTTTCTCTTTTACAGGAGAATTGCCTTACAATCAGTTACATGCTGAAAACATTTGCAGCAAAAACGCTTGTAGCAAAGATGTTTACAGCAGAGGAGCTCATGCCAAAAATATCTCCTGACCACCTCCTTTACCCCAGATGCCTGCAGATCTGCATGGCAAGTCTGCCTTCCAGCCTCTGTGCCTCTGCTCATCTTTTCCCTCTGCTCAGGACGCCTGGAGGCATTCCCCTTGATTCCTTCTCTTGGAAGCTGCTCCAGGGCTCCATGATGACCCATCTATCCCTCTCCCAGCACTAACCAGGCACTGACAGCACCCAGCTGTCCTCTCCCACGCACACTGGGCACCCTGTGAGAGCAGGGCCCACATTTCTTCCCTGATTTGAACAATGAAGGAATGTACACCCCATCCCAGGCAATAACAAATCAATAACGATAACCAAATCAGCTCACTTCTAGTTCAAGCCACCGAGTCTTTGTCAACCAAATTCAGACCTTGGCTTCCATACGCAGTTTACTGATTGTACCTTCTCTCTCTCTGTGCCTGGCTCTGCACAAAGATCTGGTGAAATTCAAAGTAACTGAAACCCTGGGCTTGGTTTTGTATCTCTACTTATCCAATTACCAGTTAATGTTTCTCTGATGGCTCCCTTGGGGGCAACGATGGGCCCAAGAGTATAATGAAGGTTTGTTTAATGGGGGATCCAGCCAACAGGCTATTTTGAGAAACCAAGGGGCCTCTTGGGAAATAACTCACCCGAGGGAGAGGCTCAGCGATTTGGTCCAAAGATATTGATTCGGAGATTTGAAAAATCTCCTCCCCCGATCTCTAGGTCTTGTGTATGAGTTGTAGGAAGATGGAACTACAAGAAAGGCTGAAATAGTACCCAAAACTATAAGGTACCAGGAAAACAACAGGGCGATCCTGCTCTTTATGTAGCAGAATAGATTGCATTATGGTTCCAATTTTTCACCCCTCTCTAAATTTGTCTCCTTTGCTATGTGACTGTAGTTCTCACTGAAAAGGCAAAGCATAGCTTCTAGTCCCTTGATTTTGAGTTTGGGCACATGACTTTCTGTGACCATTAGAATAAGGCTGAAGTTAAGAATACACCAGTTGTAAGCCTATGCCTTGAGAGTTATTGCATGTTTCTGCTTGCCCTTTTATACTGGTGCCATGCCATGAGAAGAATATATTGAGTCCAGGCCATTGGTTCGAGCAGGATGGTCAAAGACACATGAAGTAGAGCTGAACTGAGTCACTCGAGCCTAGTGGAGATCCACCTCCCCTCTGTTGAACCCCAGATTCATAAGCAAGTCAACCAGGATGCAGCTGAATCAAGCCAGGACCAGCCAACCCTCAGTCGACCAACAGATTCAGGAGGAAAAAAATGATTTTAAGCCACTGAGTTTTGACTAGTTTGTTACACAGTACTTTTCTGTGGTTCTATCTAGCTGATATATATGGGAGTCTGGGCCCTGGCCAACCACACCAGTTGTTCTAGTATTATTGGTATCTGGGCCCAGAGAGCAGATCCAATTCTGACCAATACTCTTGGGAGGCCAGGGTTGGGCAACAGAGCCAGCTTTAAGGATAATGACCACGAGCCCTGGGTTTTACTTCTTCACATATGAAGAGCACAATGTAACAGAGATGGATTTGACCGTGCCCTGACAGGGAGCAAGAACATCAGAACTTTTCTAGTATTTAACCTGAGAGCAAGTGAATATTTTCCCACCCCATGAAGTTTTCAGTGATCTAAAATAAATGTCCACTATATATAATCTGCCTCAAAATAAAAAACAAATCCATATATTTTTGTTTCATGTTCCTTTTCCCCTAAAATACTTTTTGGAAGACTTTTCTAAAACTAAAAGTTGTGATCTAATAACTTATGAAGCTTCCTTAAAATTGGTTTCTCTCATAGGTTCCAGAAGGTCCTTCTTACTAATGTTAAAAAAAATTCCAATATCCACTTATCAGATTGAAATAATTTTCTAAGCTTGGCAAAACATGTACTACTTTAATGTACTACACTAAGTTCTAAGTAAAAGTAATGTCAATTAATATTTAAGAGGTTTGGAGGAGTGTGTGTGTGTGTGTGTGTGTGTGTGTGTGTGTTTGAGGAGGTGGTTTACACCTTTCCCCTGATAAATGCAAACAAATGAAGAATTATCTTAGTATTACTTTCCTTTGATGAATTGTAGATTATTTGTCAACAGAAGTAAAAGTGTCTAGTGCAGTTACTGGTTCATGATGGGATATTTCTTTCACTCCCCCCAAACTTAACTCTCACAGTTGAGGCATACAGTATGGATTTCAAAGGATACCTATCAACACCAATGACTATTGTTGAGAAATGGTAATAATTAGTACGGAAGTTAAAATTCTCTGAGAACGAATTGTCTCAAAAGGAACACATTCTCTGATGTGGCTAAATGACTCAGGACCAGCGTCTTCATCCTAAAAGATGACTGAAATAAAAGGCTGACAGAGAGAAAACAGGAAGGCCTTTACAGAAGGTTCACCTTTAGCAGGGGGCTCACATCCTGTGGAAGGAAGCCCTGCTCCAGGAGAGGGGCCATCTGTCCCCTCATCAGGACAGCTGCCCCTCTCCTCCACCCTCTCCTGTCACAGAACCATTACTTATTGTTAAAGCAGATGCTTTAAGTGAGAAAAATAAAAAGAACCTTTATACAGTAATAAACTGGATCATATGGGTTGTCTCAAACAGTTAAATATTGGCCATTTCATATGGTTCAACTTAATACAATGAGTAAACCTAAAATATACATCCCAACATACACACATCAAAAATACTCAGGAAAATTAGACATATAAAAATCCAATTGTGAGATTTCTGAGACTGTAAACAAAACCAAACCCAAACCATCCCCCCCCAAAATAATAGCTGTTGTTAAAATTACAGTATAATATACGTTTTCTTATACTACAACTATTCATTTTAAACCCACCAACTGCATTTACCCTCTTCAGTGGGGAACTCTACACATATAGACTTTGAGCCTGGAGCCAGAACTTCTTAGAACAAGGTGGAGAAGGGGGCACCAGCTCACCTGGAGAGTAACAGGTGACCCTGCAGCTGCAGGTCAGCGGCACAGTCCTCAGATCGGCAATTCCTTTCAAACACGGTCTGTGAGGGAGACACGAGAGGAAGGGTGGAACTGGAGTTAGCGGCAAATGAGTAAATAACAACCAATTACTTCCTTCCAAATCAGCGGGAATTCTTCCCGTGAGCCTGTAACCAAACACACGTCTGTGTGCCCAGACTTGGGCACTGGCACTGAGCCCATACAATACTGAAATATTGGAGTTTGGAGCAGAGAAAGGCTTAATACAGAGCCAAGCAAGGGGACAGGTGGCTCACGCCTTAAAATCTCTTGAGGTCCCCAAAAGTTCTCAGTAAAGCTGTTTTAGTGGAAAGGTGAAGGAGGGGTGAGGTTAGCTGTCACAAACTTCTTCCTGAGGTCAGCTCACCATTTCTCATAAACCTCCACCGGAATCAGTGTTATTCTCTGTCAAGGTCCCAAGGCTCAACTTCCAAGTCTAACCTCCGGGGGCCAGGCCTGACTATGAAGAGGGGTCCCGGAGCAGGCCTGTCCCCCTGCCTGGAGCACTGGTCCAGCTCCCGGCCCAGGTCGTCCAGCAGTGCCCAGCCCAGCTGAGGAGGTGGATCTCAGCCCAAGACGCCCTCATGGATGGTTCCCCAGACCCCACCTGGCCATCATCCCTGAGGGAGCCAGGCGCCCAGCACCGGGCAGCCCTCAGAGTCCTCAGGCCACCCAAATGGGGGCCAGATTCCTCAGACCTTGACCCATGGAGATGCCCGCCACCGTTAGACTGCGAGGTCGGGGTGGGGAGAGGCTCACCGCCTCCTCCAGGCCTGGACCAAGGCCAGTGGGTGGCCATGGCAATGGCTCTGTAGCCTGCAGGACACAACCCTCGGCCTGTCCCCAGGGTCCAGCTCACCTGCTGCCTGAGTTCAGAGGGCTGGAGGCCTAGGAGGCTGAGGGCCACCTCTTACTGCGCTCTCCACCTAGAGGACCACAGTCCTGCTGACCGTTGGCGGAGAGCGACCTCTAACTGTCACCCTCTCCGGTCTCACGTTAATGTGCTAGTGGTCTCGCGGGAATGGCTGCGCCCCCATCCCACCCCTACTACAGTTCCCACAAGCCCCCCGCCTCCAGGGAGCCAGCTGTCTCCACAATGAGGGGTCCTCAGCAGTTAACCCGGAAACCCAAGTCAGGGGTGCCTTTGACCACAGAGCGCACCCTTTATCTGATTCATTTCTCAGGCGATTCAAGTGCTACTTCAAGCAGTTTTTTCAAGAAAGGTATCCGACAGGTATTCTTCCCATCTTTGAGAAGATCTTCAAATGCTCTCAGATAGGAGTAAATAATAACCCAGTCAAGACAACGAACTCTTAGATTACTGTCCGGACATTTCCCTCTGCTCTCCTGGGGAAGCAGATAGTCTGTATTTGAGATGGGTTCTGCCAGAGTGAGGAGATCATGGTATAATTTTAATTCCAAACAGGAAAGTCAAAGGCAATTATTAGATGCTGAGGCTGAGGGCACCACAACAGGCTGAAGGGATTCTGTCTCGGTGGGGCAGCTGGTAGTTATCCAGACAGAGTGTCCTTTCTCTAACAGGGCTGGGCCTTGAGGGCCAAACCTCACCTAGTTCTGGGACCCAACGCTCACTGTGCCAAACTGGACATCTTTCCAGGGGGCTTGCGGTGTGTGCCTGAACTGGGCTTCTCTGTGGAGAGTAGCCAGGAATCAGGAGTGGCTCTGGGGAGGAGTTAAGAGTTTTCTTCTTTCTGTGGGACCTGGTGGGCTTGTCCATCCCTCCCTCCATCTGCTCTCAGCCACTCTGATGTTTTAGCTGCCTGCGTCCACGCTGACAGAGACTCTTCATTATTGCTCATTGCTCTAACCGCTTCAGTAGGATTCTGGAGAGAAAAGCCTGTGGTTGCTTTTCAGTTGTCATCTACATTCACTACTCAACTTCCCCATCATCACTCCTCATATGTGTGGATCCCCCTCCAACACACACAGAGAACACAGCTCCAGGTGACCTGCTTTCCTCCCCAAGGACAAGTCCGGGCGGCTTTTCAGAGCATCCATATGCACTCCAGCAAATGTGCCGGCCAAAGAACAGTCTAGACCCAACCAGACAGTGTAATTTTGCTTATGGAAATTCATATTTCTGTGTCACATTTCCAAGAGAATAATGTGTCCCAGCCAACATTCTCTGCCTTGAGTGTGGGGGAAAAAAAACTCATGAAAGTCTCGGGCAGAAAGAGGACATTCCCACGTTCTTTTGGACAATACTGGGGGCAAGAAGAGAACCAAATTTCCAAGATTTTGAGAGAAGGCATTTGTGCTTTATTTGCCATCTCAATTGAGGAGAAAACAAGAAGTGGATGTGAGGTCTATACGAATATCTCATGTGAGAGTAGAAGGCTTTCTGAGGTTAGAAATGAGGAGAAACATAAAAAGTGGCTTCACCACCAAGACAATGAAACTTTGGGCTGAAGGGCCCTCACTGACACGCTCCCACTGCAGTCTTGCATCTTACTTTCTATTCACAATGTTACTTGACTTTCCCCAAGAGAAACTCTCCTCCCAAATCCTAATAAGCTTTAGACTCCCCTAAACCCAGCTCTGCCCCTGGTCACAGGCTTCTCTTTGCAAGTATTTCTCCCATTTTACAGGCAAGAGATGGTCTGACTTCCCGCCTCTGGAGGTGGGATGGGTAGCAGGTGAAAACTGACAAGGCAGAAGTGACCTACAGCCACCCCATGGCACACAATCTGGCAAGACCTGGTCCCTGCCCTCCTCAGCTCTGTCACCCTGGCTCTCTCATGCGAACCGCCCCTCAGTCTGCCCTTATACCTTCACAACTCAGGGCCTCCCCATAGGCTGATCCCAAAGGCCTCCACCAGGTTCATCTGGTGTGTGTCCTCTCATCCTTCAGTCAGCAAACCAAAACCACATCCCTGAGCCCTCAGAGAGCTGGGGCTCGGTCACAAGTTCTAGTAGTTCATGCACTTTTCCTCTGACTGCTCATCTTGACTGTAACTAATTTATCATTAGGTGTTTCCTGTTTCTCTCCCGTGCTGAAATGATGCTCCATGAAGATGGGGGATTGTATTGGTATTCTTCACCCCCATGCATGCCCTCAGAGCCTGCTGTGTAGAATGTGCCCAGTCAACAGTGGAGGACCCCACATGCTCTGAGAGATGGGGTAACCCCTGGAATGTGAGCCAATGCAAATAACCTGCTCATCAACACAAACCTGTAGCCTCCCAGCAAAGCCCTGTCCCTCAGCTACAGGCAAGTGCAGAGCCTCCCCATGAGGAACTGGTTGCCCTGGTCGGACTTTCCCTTGTACTCTCCTCTCTATTTCCTGTCCTGCAAACTAACTTCTCTGGCTGTTAAGTCCTCCAGTGCTGTTGAACTTCCGTCCAACAAAGGCAAGCACTGAGTCTGCCATATGCACACTCACACACACACACACACACACACACACACACACATTAGGTGAGTGTTTACACTGATCAGCTAAAATTAAGCACAAACTCTAGTGAGAAGATAAGCTCAAGCTCAGAAGTTAATCCAGGACTTAATCTGCACATTTACAAAATTAAAAAAATAACAGCATCAGTGACTCTTGTGAATCCAGATTAGCATTTAGCTCTCAGTGTGGGAGCCTGTGGCTATCACGTTGTTCTTGTTTTAGACATCGCTGTGCATCACTGTCTACACCAGCAAAGGTGAGTGACAATGACGCTGTGTAAGAGTGAGCGGCATGAAGTTTCCTGAGTTAATGGTGCAGTGAGAAGACCACAGAGACAGAGTTGAAGTTGACTCCGTGTGTGTGTGTTTGTGTGTAGACAACTATACATTCTCAAAATCAATGTACAATGTCTCCTGTTGCACTCTATACAATGTGACCCTGACCTCCTTCCATACACAGGTGGGATTGACGCTCCACCCCTTGAATCTAGGTGGATTTGTGGCTGCAGAGAAAGCAGTGCTTTACAATTTCCAGGTTAGTCATCACAAGTCCTCGGGCTTCCTCTGAGTTCTCTTGGGGCCTTTGCTCTTACAATGTAGCTACTACTTTGCAAGAAAGCCCAAGCTTCCCATGGAGAGGCCCACACGGACAGAAATTGACCAGCAGTATCAACTCAAGGCCGCAGGAGTCAGCCAGCATTGAAGTGGGTCTCCCAGCCCCACTGAGCTGCCCCAGCTGACATGACATGGAACAGAAGTGAGCTGCCCTGCCCAAGCCCTGACAAATTCCAAATTCATAAATAAAGTGAATGACTGCTGTTATCTTAGGCCACGATGTTTTGGGATAGTTTGTTATACAGCAAGAGATTAATGGAATACTCCTCAACCTATAGCCTCCCCTACTTCAGGGAATGGTGTGAACAAAAGTGGGCCATGCATTCCAAGCACTGGTAAAGCCTTGGCTTAGGCAAGACCCTCCCCAGGCTGGGAATGAAGTTGTCTTATAGGTAAAATATGAAGACAGCAGCAAATCAAGAGACTCACATCATGCATCTTGTAGACTTAAGTGGAAACTCAGAGATCCTGCGCTTGAGTCTCCCTAGGCAAGGGACAGTTTTGTTTCCCAAAGAACTGAGACACATCTCTCTGGGGCAGAAGCATGGGCAGACTGAAGCCTCAGAATGCCAGCTGATGGCATAGCTCCCGGGAGCAAGTATGAACAATTTCTCCTGTTCAAAGTGGAAGGAGTGCACGTTCTCCCTGAAGCCAGTAGGCCAAACTACCAAATTTTCAGCCTCTCTTATGCCTGCTTCTACGTGTTTCCCTAATCTTCTGGGCAAACACAAGCTCTGTTGCCTAAATCAGGCAATCCCAATCCAGTCAGAAGCAGCCTCTCCACTCCCTCCAGCCTCAACTCTGCTCAGGAAAGACTTGCCAATTTTCTTTTTAACCTGGAAGCAGCCTTTCTGGAAAATGGAAACAGAGCTAAGAAGCCATCATCTCTGACTCCTCTCTGGTTACAGGAGGTTAAATCCCTTCTCTCAAGAGATGACCGTTTCCTCTGACTTTGTGCTCTGGACACCCAGAAGCCTCCTCAGCCTCACGGACTAGATCTCCATGCTGGCTCCTTCCTCACCCTGAGCTTCACCTCAACTTTTTCTGGAGAATATACTTTTCTTTTTAAAATCCTTTCTCCAGCTTCTCCCCCAGTCCTTACTGTTCTTCTTTTAGAGGAAGGTTGCCAGATTTTTCTGTAATGGGCCAGAGAGTGAATATTTTCAACCTAGTGAGCCATGTCGGAGAAGGCAATGGCACCCCACTCCAGTACTCTTGCCTGGAGAATCCCACGGATGGAGGAGCCTGGAGGGCTACAGTCCATGGGGTCGCTGAGAGTCAGACACGACTGAGCGACTTCACTTTCACTTTTCACTTTCATGCATTGGAGAAGGAAATGGCAACCCACTCCAGTGTTCTTGCCTGGAGAATCCCAGGGACGGGGGAGTCTGGTGAGCTGCCATCTATGGGGTCGCATAGAGTCGGACACGACTGAAGCGACTTAGCAGCAGCAGCAGCAGCAGTGAGCCATGTGGTCTCAGCTACAACTGCTCAGTTGTGTTGCTAAAGCAAAAGCAGACATATTTAAAGAAATGGCCATGGTTGTGTCTCAATAAAACTTTATAAAAACAGGCTGGATTTGGCCAGCAGAGTGTAGCTTGTCCATTCTTGTTCTAGAACATTTGGATACTTATTTCTTCGTTCCCTTTAGGTCATGGAGGAGGTGGGGGTTGAACACAATGAATTCAGTTCAGGTTACATCTTGCTCTGAACCAGAGCACAGAGGCTGGAGCTAGCTGTGTTTTTCTCACAAAGCTGTGGCCACCAAGGCCTAAAGAACCTTGGATGCATGTGATGGCTCAATGGCTGCCCTGGTCAAGACTGACTTCAAAGTAGCAGGTCTCCCAGCTGCTTAAGCCTTGTAGGGCCCCTTTTCTCTCACCAAAATCTGCACTGGAAAAAAAAAAAATGTTCCCTAATGATCCAGCAGGAAGTAAGATTCTTAGTCTATCCCAGCTGTCACGTTCAGAGGAGGATCAGTTTCTTGGAGTTGGTGATATTAGCTTTAAAATATATACGATCATTGACATAGGTTAGACACTGTTTATAGGGTTGTTATGGCAACCAAGTCCCATGCTGAGACCTGAAAAACAGGACAATTGGATTGCGTGGGAATTAATGCTTTTCAAATCCCACCCCAAGGCTATTTGTAAGCTAAAATGAGTGAGACATTTCCTGATGAAAATCTGACTTTGTAGAGGATCTCTGCCTGGACAACAGGAGGGACATTTCTGAACTGTAGTTCCTCTCATTGTCCCACGTAAGTTCCCAGAGGTCCCAGCTATACGTAACTCACAGCTGCAGCCCCCAGCACCTAGCACAGTATTAAACATGCGTGTATATGTAAACGCCATGACCTGAGTGTAAAAGGTTTCTCTTTCCCAATTCTGTTTTAATGCTTTTTCCAGAATCCAAAGTCATCCTTGAAAGTGAAAGAAAGTGTTAGTTGCTCAGTCATGTCTGCCTCTTGGCAACCCCATGGACTGTAGCCCATTAGGCTCCTCTCTCCATGGGATTCTCCAGGCAAGAACACTGGCGTGGGTTGCCATTTCCTCCTCCAGGGAAAGTTGTCCTTAATGTGGCACATTAAAGAGCTCAGGGTGGTCCCAGGAATTTCAGCTCTATTGATTCCTGTACCCAAATAACTTAGCTTGGTATTTAAAAGCAGGTCATGTAGACAGACTTGCTTTCCAAAGAATAGCATGTCCACAAAAATAAAGACAAATACTTTATAAAATTAAAGTTGAGAAACTCTTTCTATCTCAGGGTCTATATAAATTGTCCTTTCAGATTTTGAAATCATGGGAGGAGTCCTGTTGGTCTCCCTCTAAACAACTCACATGGTACAGATTTTGCTTCATGCCCTGCCTACCTCCATACCCCCTACTCTGTGGAAAACCTGGACGGAATAAATGCTTCTCTCTTTGGGAACCCTTTGGTTTACATCATGGCCCTATGGTTGGAAGAAAACCCCCTGCTGCCTGAAGGCAACATTTTGATGATCTAGTTCAAACCCTGTGATAACTGAGTGGGCAGTGGAGCTGCTCAGGGAGGTCCTGCCCACCTGGGTCTGCATCTGGCCTCTGGACCTTCCCAGTGCCCTTTCCAGGTCCACCTGGGACTGGGAGGCCTTTTCCACATCACATTTCATGTCCCTCTACAACCTCAGTGTCAACTCTTCTCTAGGGATCTCCTACTCCCCCCTTCCCCAGGACCAGAATTTCTTTCTTTTCCTCTTCTTCTGTGCGTGCACGCATGCACTAAGTCACTTCAGTCACGTCCGACTCTTTGCAGCTCCGTGGACTGTAGCCCCTGGGATTCTCCAGGCAAGAACACTAAAGTGGGTTGCTGTGCCCTTCTCTAGGGAATCTTCCCAACCCAGGGATCGAACCTGCATCTCCCGCATTGGCAGGTGCGTTCTTTACCACTAGTGCCACCTGGGAAGCCGCCTTCTCTTTTTGAAGGGCCGTAATTTCTTTGCCTGGATTTTTATCTTGGAATCATTTTGAGTTCTATGTTTCTTTCTTTTTCTTTTTTTTTTAAAGAAAGTTACTGTTAATTAGTCACAAGATGCAGAAAACAGAACCAATGATTTCAAGGAAAAGGGCTGGTGCTGTCAGAGGAAAGGAAGACTATGCTGTTGCTGCTGCTGCTAAGTCGCTTCAGTCGTGTCCGACTCTGTGCGACCCCAGAGACAGCAGCCCACCAGGCTCCCCCGTCCCTGGGATTCTCCAGGCAAGAACACTGGACTGGGTTGCCATTTCCTTCTCCAATGCATGAAAGTGAAAAGTGAAAGTGAAGTCGCTCAGTCGTGTCCGACTCTTCAAGACCCCATGGACTGCAGCCTACCATGCTCCTCCATCCATGGGATTTTCCAGGCAAGAGTACTGGAGTGGGGTGCCATTGCCTTCTCCAGAAGACTATGCTAGCCAGGTTCTAAAAGCCACTGAGTCAGAGGTAGTCAGGCATTTAGAAACGAGAAAGATGGCTTCAAGCTGGAGAAGATTCCTCTCCTCTCTGCAAGAAACTCACCTGAATGGGCCCCAGGCATCAGTTCAAGTAGCAAGAGTCTGGCCTTTGATTCCCTGAGTCATCTCAGAAGATAATGAGAAAGGGGCTAGGATTTCTTCCCCAGTTAGAGACTGTCCACTGGACGTGCACCCTCGCTTGTTTACACATGCACTCCATGTGCTTGTGGGGGAGGTTTTCAATAAGGCAGGACAGAACAGAAGAAATCTTTACAGGCTAAAGATTTGGGGGAAGCCATTATTTTATTCACTTTATTTTCCACTAAATTCAACTGGTGACTGAACATACAGCCTGGCCTCTGACAGTACGCATGTCCTCTCCTCTGCTCTTTGGATTAACCCTGACGGGAAGCCTGAGCTGCAGACACAGCCAGACATCCTGATCAGACGCTGAACTACACACTTGTTCTCCTCACATGTACCCGAAACTAGATGGTTTTCCCATACATTTCATCATGGTGCTGTTTCTGAAAAGATTAGCCAGAAGCTGATGCCAAACAGATGATGCCTATAAAAGTAGGACTGATCTGGCTGAAACAGGGAGGAAGGTGGACACCTCCTCCTCTAACACACCTCCTCCTCCTCCACTGGGCCAGCCTGCTCCCCTGAATCCAGGTGTGGGCACACCCCAGGCTGGATGGTCTCTGATACCTGTCCAGCTCTGATGTCTGGAAGTTCCTCTGTTCTCTCCTCCCTGCCAACCTCTCAACTTTCCTTTCTTCTGCACAGACTTTGTATATGATAATGAAAATAGTCCTTCTAGCTGCAAGTAACGGCATTTGAAGCCAGTTAGGCACCTCAGCCAGGAAAGCATTACCTAATGTCCAGGCTGAACAAACAGTGAGTTTTCACGGGCACAGTGCTGGCACCCAATACATCCTGGCACTGAGGGGCTGGGGTGGGAGGTCCAGATGGTGATGGTTTCCAGCACAATGGAGGTTCAGAGTTCATGGCTTTGACGTAGCAAAATGTTAATATTAGAGTAAAACAGCTCACCTTTCCCTTGAAAGATGACAAAGTGAGTATTCCTAACACAGCCAATGCTTTTGGTTTCACCAGCCATATCTCCTTCATTGTAGTCTTTGGAAAAAAATATACTCACACACGCACAAATGTGTTGTGGTGTAGGAAGATCGTCCTAAATCGCACACCAGGCTCTCTTGCCTGGGAGGAATTCTTAGAGAGTTCACGGAGCATATACAGAGCTTTGCTGAATCTGTAGTGGAGACATTCTGATATGACGTCCACACTCCACAGGAGGACCCAGCCTTGTGCTCCCTCAGAAGGGCTCTCTTCACTGAGATAGGTTTACTCAACCTCTGTGAGTCAGGCAGTGCTAGGTATTGGGGATCAATAGCCAAAATCAAAGTGTTACCTAATCTGGGTCCTAATCTGGAGGCTCTGGGGGAGAATCTGCTTCCAGGCTTATTCAGGTTATTGGAAGAATTCATTTCCCTGTGGTTGTAGGACTGAGGTCCCCATTTCCTTGCTGACACTCATCAGGGAGCCTCTCCCGGCCTCTCAAGGCTGTCTGCATTCCTTGTCAAGTTGCACCTCCATCTTCAAAGCCAACAATGACAGGCTAAGTTCTTCTCAAGCTTCAGATCTCTCTGACCTTCTGTTCTACCACCTTCCTCCTTCCTCCAAGTGGAGAAAGATCAGGCCTGGCTGGATATTCCAGAATACCCTCCCTAGTGTAAAGCCCATAACCTTAGTTATACCTGCAAAGTCCCTTTGCCATGTAATGCATCATATTCACAGATTCCAGGAATGAGGGTGTGGACATCTTTAGGGTCCATTCTGTCTACTGCAGTGGGTGGCCTGGAAGCCCAGCTCCGACTAGGTCCCTTTGGGGTCCTCCTGAGGAAACCTGAGAGCAGTTATCATTTCCAAAGCTCTACTCTGTGTACAGGTGGGAAACGAGGGCCTCTGTCATTGCCACTAGTATGCTCATCTGGAGGGGGGACATAAGGGCCCCCATGATAGTCTTGCTTCTTTCCCAGCACACAGGCCAGGAGGCTTCCCAGGACTGTTCCACCTTCTTTCAGCAGCTGAGACCCTCTAGCAACTATGAGTATATCAGACAGGACCTTCATGAACTGACCTGCAAGAACTTCCTGGGGCTGCTACGAGAGCTCCTTAGTGCCCCGTCACCCCCACCGGCCCCCCACTCCGCCCCTGGCCCAGGCAGACTGTCTCAAGAAGATGTGATCATCTCCTGTTCCCTACAAGACCAATCAAGTCTAACTCCCTGGTCAGTAACCAGATAGCCTTAGATTGTCTGACTATACCTCCAGCCCTGAAGGCCCATCTCGTTCCCCTCACTTCAGCCACATGGAAGACTATTAGCATCCATCAGTCCCTTCTCTGTTCGTCAAACCTCTCCAGTCCCAAGTATCCAAATCCTACTTCCTCCATGAATCTCCCTCCAATTCTCCCTTCTGCAGAGTTGTTGTTGTTCAGTCTCTTAGTCATGTCCAACTCTTTGTGACCCCATAGACAGTAGCATGCCAGGCTCCTCTGTTCTCCACTATCTCTGGGAGTTTGCTCAAATTTATGTCCATTGAGTTGGAGCATCTTCAGTTGGAAGAGGTCTCGGAGTGAAATTCACACACATTAGTCTGAATCTGGCTTTCTGTTCTATATATGTTATTCTTATAGTCTCTAAGTCTACTAGTACAGCAAAGTTTCATTTATCTTTTTATCCAGGTCTTACATGTAGCAGACATTCAGTTAACTGAACTGCTCTTAGATTTATAGTTCTTTTAAATACCCTTCTGACTAATGGATAAAACACTTGTTGTTACTTTTATATCAAATATTTCTTGAGGAGACAGACAGGCAGGTCTCTGCTTTCCTTATAATTTTAAGGTGGAAAAATACACTCAACAGACTGTACGTCCTACAGAGGTTTTCAGGGTAAGGTGCCAATATCCCGAGTGCCCAGAATCCCAATCCATCCTCAGCATTGGTGGCAACCCCACTGTTCACTCAGACAGCCTAGCACCTACCCTGGAGGCCATTTTCTCCCAAGGCTGTTCTTCACCCTGCAGAGGGAAGGTCTGGCCTCCTGCCTGCCTCACTCACTCCTACTCTCTGCCAAAAGCCTGGGATCCATCAGTAAGCCTGCACTTAACATGCTTTAGTCACTGACTACATGTTATATCCACTGTCTGTGCACTTATTCCACCTGAACTAGACCATCAGTGGGGGAAGACTCTTGACTCTAAAAGATCGCCATAATTTAACCTGCTCCATTGTGCAATCCTGTGCACCAGCATGGGTTTGGTGCCTTTTCGCTGAAGAGACTATGGCACTTACATTTTAATGTTATCTGGCAAAATGAAGAGCTCCAGTGAGCTTACTCCTTCCTGTGAAAGAGGTCAGATGCTCTTTGTGGACCTCTCACATATACACAAGTCAAAAAACAGCTCTGCTTCCCACAGTGGGCCTAGCTCTCAGAATGTTTCTTCCCCTTAAACTGAGCCAACATCTGGAAGACACATGGAGGAAGATCATTAAATTATCTTATATATATATATATATATTTTTTTAATCAGGAAAAGGAGTAAAGCAAAGATCACTCTCCCCAATTTTTTTCTCAGGCTCCTAGACAATCTTCTCAATCTAAGGACAATATTTTTCTTTCATTTTCAACCAAAGAATCACATGGTTAAAATAATAACCTTCTACCCCACACCTCTCTATACTGGGTCCTCCTCTCAGGAGGAACCACTATTACCCATTGTGGTTATGTCCCTTTATGTTTCTTTGGATGGTTATTTCCATGTCCCTAGAAAATTCCTAGAAAATTAGTAGTATCAATCCTATTTCTTCTTGATTTATCGGATTTAGACATTATTTCACTGAATTCCTTCCATGATAGATAAAAATTTAACTCACCTACATAAAGGTCCCCTCCCACCATTCACCTTCCTAGTTTTGATAGGTAGGTAGTTACTCTTAGCTCTTCTACTGTCTCAGTTGTTAACTGCATCAGACTCACCTAATCAGTCTGTTAAAACCGAGGTTTCTGGGATCCACCCCATGAGTTTCTAATTCAAAGGGTCAGGAGTGGGACCCAGGACTTTTCTTTTCTGACATTATCCCAAGGGAGGCTGATACTGCTGGCTGGGTGGCCACACTTTATGAAGCACTGCTTTACTGGTAACCTTTGCAATTCTTTTTTGCTATGTAATCATTTTTAATGTCCAGAGTTTGCAATTCAAGGGCCAGAGCTTTCTCCCAGACTTAAGCTTGCTACTGCTGCTAAGTCACTTCATTCGTGTCCGACTCTGTGCGACCCCACAGACAGCAGCCCACTAGGCTCCTCTGTCCCTGGGATTCTCCAGGCAAGAATAGTGGAGTGGGTTGCCATTTCCTTCTTCAATGCATGAGAGTGAAAAGTGAAAGTAAAGTTGCTCAGTCGTGCCCGACTCTTAGTGACCCCATGGACTTGAGCTTATAAGCTCTAAATTGGCTTGTGAGGCCAGTAGGGGTACTTCTTCTTGTCTAATTTGGTTTCTGGGAAGACTTCAATTCAAGTTCTCAATAGTCATTTAATCAAATGGAAGTATGTTCCTCATCTTCTCCAGCTCTTTCTCATAATTCTAAATCCTGGTCTTTGAAAGAGACAAAAACTCAGCACAACTTTTTACATCTTCTTTTTCTTCAGCGTCCACCTGGGCAGTATATTTATCCTCTGGTACAGGAACGTTCAGGGCATTAAACTTCTCCTCAAAGTCATCCATCAAGCCAGCCTTTGCCATGTTGGCCTTGGAGTAAACCCAGTCGATAGCAGATGGCTTCTCAGGCAGAGTAGCCAACCTGGAGGTGAGCATCTCATTCCAGGACTTGAAGGAGTTAGTCACGGCCTTCCGGTTTGGGGGGGTGATCTCCCCGAAAGCTACCCAGTCAATGGTTTTTAGAGCAAGTTTCTGTCCAGCCATCTTGAGATCCTTTACTGACCTGGGTACCCTTTGAAATTTTAAGTAATAAACAGCTTTTTACAGTTTCATCAGGTTTTACAATATCTTTGGCTCACTAATTTAAAAAATTAAGATATTAAAACAACTTTTGTTGTCCTATATTAAACTCTAAATACTGAACACCAATGAACAGTGCTAGTATTATGGCCTCATGATTGCTGTTCACAGCAGAGCCAAGACAAATGTCATGATTACAAATCCTCCTCTACACAGGTACAAAGTTAAATGACCAGAAAACTCAACTTTTACTTAAGGGGCAATGTTTCTAGTATTAAGATCCTTCTCTTCCATATGCTGTTCTACTGGCTTCACATCCTACCATGCTTTGTTTTATATTGAACCATGACATATTAGCCATATTTTTACTTTTCTGGGAGTTTTTGATTGCCTTCATTTTTTGTATCCATAGAAAACATACATTCTACCTACACTGTGTCCTGATTATTTGCTGCTTTCTTATTATTCTGTCTATGGCTGGCTTCATTCTTCTCAAAGTTCATTAATCCTTTGCTCTAAACTGATCAACTGTTTTTTAGACATGCTGCACAACTGTAATCCTGGAATTTCTTATCATTGGACTTCTAAGAGTTTGTTCTCACATTCAACTTTTTGCTCCTTCTAGCTGTCACCCTTTTTTCTTGGAGTGCATCTTAGGTAACTTCCTTGGAAAGGTTACCAGGGATGTAAACTTTCTGGGTAGTTGCTTGTCTGAATAATGACTTTATTTCAACTTGATTTTATTTCATACTTGACTTTTAGGCTACGTATAAAACCCTAGTTTCAAAATCACCTTTTCTCAGAGCTTTGAAGCCCTTATTTCACATACGCTAGTTTCCAATCTTACTAACAAGAAGTCTAATGGATTACTTAGCGTGACTCTAATTATGTTGGGAGAGGACATATATTCCCCACTATCACCATCCTGTACTCTTTGTCATGGAAGCATTAAGAATTTTCCTTATGTCTTAGGCGTAGTGACATTTCAAAATGATGTACCTAGGATACTTTGGGTTTATCCTGCTTGCAAGCTGGTGGGTCCTTAAAAAAAAAGTCTCTCTAATTTTGGGAGAACTGTCCACAGCTAGAGAGAGTCTCCTTCAAGGATGGTTACAATCCCCCATAGTCAGTCATACAATCCCCCATAGTTCCACCCCCCACAGTCAGCCAACAGCTGACTAATAAGGGTACAAAGGGTCAGCCCCTTCCCCTCAAGGAGAGGATGGCTCTTCGGTGTAATTTATGCTCCAGAGCTCCCAGCCTCAGGCCAAAGCTAGACTTTGCCCAAGAGCACATCCTTGCTCACCCTCCTCCCTTTCCTTCCAGATTTCTCTAAGAACACCAACTCATTAGACCAAGTGCTCCCAAACCCCTGTTTCAGGCACTGCTTCTGGGGAACCTGACCCAAAACCACATGAGACAGACTTTGGGAGAAAATGGGGACATCTTGGTAAAAATCTTATATCTCGAACTCCAAACTCTTCTCTGTGGTTCTATTTACAAGTCTCATCTGCAAGGCGTGGGTCATGATCTGCTAGTTTTCCCACAAGTTCAGAGCAGTCAGAACTATGGAGGGTGGGGCTGGTGAGAGGTTCCACAGCTTTGTCCCCACCCCACCCAGGAGTCTGGTTTAGCCAAAAAACAGTTTTGTCTGACCTTCCCCAGGTCCTGGATCTGTGATGATCTTGGGTGTTAGAGAAAGATTTAGACTCAGACCTGGGATCGCAGATTTCGTGCATATTTCCTGCAACAGAGTCAGCACCGCACATCTTCCAGATTGCTTGGGGCAGACAGGCCAGTGCTGCGACGTGGTGTTAGCTCATGGCTCACTCCTACTCCATATGGTCTTGTACAGGCTGCATCCCATATAGCTCCTCCACACAGCAGCACAGCCGAGAATCTGCTGAGCTCGGGGAGGATGGTGACAGCCTGCACTCATGGTGCTTTGCCTTCCAAAGACAACTGAGCTGAGCTTTCTCAACTCAACCACCAATTCTAACAAGAGGAAGTTCTTGCTTCATCACCCACTCACAGTCCCATCAATAAAACCTGTATGTAGAGCACTCACTAGGTACTGATCTGAGCTCTAGAAATGCTGCAGGAAAAGGATGCAAGTGAGGAGACCAAGCTGCCAGTTCATGACCTCAAAGGGATCATCATTTTCTAATTGTTTGGGAATCAATGAGTTTAAATCACATGGTTATTAGACACAACCCTCCAAATCATACATTTCAGCATTTTGCAGATCAGGAAAGGGAGGCCCAGGAGGGGGTGTGCCCAGCCTTGGGCTCCCATGCCACCGGGGCCATTACTTGTACATGTGCACCTGCCACCTGGGGTCCCAACCATGAGTTTTCAGGTACCTGATTCTTCTGGGCAATCTTTTGTCCCTTTTTCCAGCGGAGCACGGGGGTTAGGGCTGGCAGCTCCTTCTCCTCCTCTCCCGTCACATGCTCGCCCAGGCTGTAGGCGGCCTCGAACACGATGGGGCTGATGACGTCCTGTACTCTCCGCTGAAACAATAAACACAAGGCACGTGAACGGCGGGCGCTGCTGACATGTGCAGAGCATTTCAACAGTTTACAAAGACCTTCCACACGGACCGCCCCGTGTGAGCCTCACAAACCACCCTTGTGAGACTGGATTTTATTGCTTTCATATTTTAAGATGAGGTAATGAGGCCAAGGGCAGTGACTGTCTTGTCCAAGGTCACTCCGCTAATAAGTGGGGGTTTTCCCACTCTACCTTGCATGGTGCGAAATCATGGTCTCTTTAGCATGTGGAAGACATTACCTTAGTCAGCTTCCAAATATTCTTATAAGCTAGTTGGCGGGCTGGCGAGCATCTGTACTCACAGTGCAGCACTAACCCTTCCAATCCATGGGGTTTTGATCATCAAAGCTCTTCTGAGTTGAGATAAATACAGATTCTGTGTTAGGGCAGGGGACCTGTAGACACTGGGGCCTGATGGCTTCCCAGCGCTGGGCTCCTTGGAGCCAGGGGTGAAGTCGGGCTTCAGGCCTGTGTTCTTTCCTTCAGACCCTAGGACTTCAAGAGCCAAGGGAGTGATAGGCTGATAGTCCCAGTGAGCACCGACAAGATGCCAGGCACTGTGCAAGGTGTTCTTGAGAGGTAAGGTGTGTGGCTTACCACACACCCAGAGCATGGGAGCTGGGCTTACTCCCCTCCATTGTATAATAAAGGGAAGATGAAGGCACAAGTTCCCCAGGCCACAAGGCTAATAAGGATTCTGAGTCACATCAGCTCAGTTCCTGGCCTTTCTGCTTCAGTCTGCTCCACTGCCTCCCCGGGACTCCGGCTCCCCCAGGCTCACAAGTTAGAGAGCGAGGCAGGAATAAAGCATTAGTTTCCCTGCATCCCTGGCCAGCACACACTATGGAAGGTGGGCTTTCAAGGGGAGCAGGGCAAATCTGAGAAGTAGCACCAATGAGCCACGTCTCCATTGCCTGCATCTGTCAAGGAGCCGGCAGGCAAGCAGGAGTGAGAGGCGCTAGGTGGGCGGGCAGAGGCCACCCAACCCCAAAGCCTCAAGCAGAGCCAAGGACTTCAAACTACACTCTGTGTAAAGTCTGGTGGAGTTGGAAGCAGGCGAGTGCAGTGTTCAAAACAGTAGAAAGTTTTAAAGTTCCCAAGAGGCACACAGTGAGGAGCTGGCTCATACCCCACCCCACCCTCCTGGATACCCAGTGCCACCCCAGAGGCAGACATGCCTATCGGTTTCAGGGCATCTGTCCAGTCTAAGCACATTTAGGTAAATGATGGCTGCACTTTGCTTTCCTTACTCAGCATGCATCCTGGAGGTGGTTCCAGGTTAGCACATAGAGCTACCCACCCCCACCCTTTTTTAACACAGAGTTGTTTTTTTTGTTTTTTTTTTTTCACAGAGGTCCTTACCCACCAGCATTTGGACTCAGAGCTGCTTAAATAAGTGAATGAATGGCAGCCCATCTGACCATTTGGTAGCAGCATTCTCCAAGATGGGTCTGTGAGCCTCAGTTCCCCGGGAAGGGGGTAAATGAAAGGGTCTGTGATCGAACAAGCTGGGGGGCAGGGGCACCAGGTTAAATAGAGGGGTTTGTGTCTTTTGTTTATGGTATGTTTTTACAGCAACTGCCTCCCAGAAAGAGTAGGGTGACCCCAGGTTTACTGGGGCACAGAACCCTGTGTTTCCTGGGAGTTCCATGGGGGTATGTATGTGGAACAGAGCATGTTCAGAGACATAGAAAATCTCCCACAGCAGCCCAGGAGAAGACATGGCATCCGAGCCAGAGTGGCATGGGAGAGGAAGCAGATGGGGCTGCTGAATGTGGGGCATGGGGGACAAATCACTCTAGGGATGGGAGTCTGAGTGACCAGGAGGTGGCTTATCTCTGTGCTCAGAAAAGCAATCAGCTGAGAAGAGATTCAATCATTTGCATAAATAAAACACAGGACTTCACAGGGGAGTGACAGGTGAGCCTTTGGGTAAGATACTTCCAGAAAATTCTCTCCAATTTCAGATTTTAGGAGCAGATCTTTAACACTCATGTCCTTTCCAGGAGGAAAACACCTACCTGGGATCCAGGTGCCTACTGACTGACTCTCCAAAACAGAATTTAAAGTCTGGGTGCAGAGAACAGTGAATGAGTGCAGTCTTAATGTTCTCACAGATAAATGCTCCAGTGTTTCTTTAAGAATGACTGCCTTAAGGTTCTGCATTTAAATCCTTCATGTCAAAAGAAGTCAGTTATTACATGATGCTATTCTTGTGGGAGGAACGGAGGATGGGGCTGGGGGAGGCAGAAGTCACTGAATGTTTCCTGGCTACCACATGTATTCTAGAAACTGGGCCAACCTCTCCCCCAGACATCCTTTTACTTAATCCACACAATACCTGAGCTGGTGGTCTGCGTTGCTCCCATTTTACAGATGAGATAAACAGAGGCCCCAGAGCTCAAATAAATTGTGCTTCACCCTCAAACCAGTAAGTGACAGAATTGGACTCATTCTTAGAACCAGAAGCAAAATTGCTTTCCTTGAAGTCGTCACGTGCTGTTTAAAAAACATCCCAATTGTTCTGACCTCACCTTGAAATATTACTTAACTACTTAGGGGGACACAGGCCAAGAAAGAAATGTCCCTCATTCCGGGAAGAATGTGAATAAATGACAAATAACTAATTAACAGGGACTTTGCATGAGGGCTATTTCTAAATGTGCAGCCATTCAAGCCATGACCGATGTGGAGAGAAGTCCTAGTTGAGGAACAGCTATTTGGGGTGAGTGATGAACTATGACATCTAGGGGTGCAGATGCTGTGCTCTGGCACTAACTGCATGAGTCAGTTTTAACTAAGATGTCTGAGAAACACCTTCTTATGACATGTCCCAAAAGCTCTGTGCAGAAGGGTCCTACCCCACACTGAGCTGCGGGTGGAGGCAGGGGAGGGCATGGCAAATAGAAATGAGCCGGCACTCCCCAAAGAACAGCCCTTCTTGCCCACACTGTGCTTGGTTTTATCCGAGCTGCAAAAGAAAGGTGGCAGCACCATTTTCATGGCTTCCTTTGCATTTCCGGAAGCACAGCTTCCCTCAGGTCAGCACTGCATTGAAGTGAAGGGACCCCTTAGACGGAGGTTTACGGTTTAGGCGCAGACCCTCATCACTGAAATTTTTTTACTGCTTGAAAATATTCACCACGACACACTAAAACTTCCCAAGCTGAATACACACCTATTCTGACAGACCAAAAGCCAACAATCCACCTCTTTTCTGGGAAAAATCTACTGTAGTCTCCTGTTCTGAAAACTGAAGGAGGCTGCACAGAAAAGAAACCTCAGACTGGTGGCAGATTTTGCAGCGGCTGAGGTTTTATAGGGAACTTGACATGCGTGCAATTCGAAATTTATTGGGTGCTTACTTTACGCCAGGCAACGGGCTGGCCCCAGGGAGACAGCCCTTGAAGGCAACAGGCAGGCAGTGATGACCTAGTCGCATAGGATAGAGGCGGCTTTGGGAGCACAAGCAGGGTACCCGAGCTGGACTAAGGGCTGTCGGGCTTCTCAGAGGAGGTGCTCCTGGACTCAGCAGACAGACAGACGTCAGCCAGAGAGCAGGCATGGCCGGTACACACAGCAGGGGGAGAGGCCACAGCCATCCAGTGGATTACATGTGTTCTGCAAAGGTGGGAAGATCAGGCTTGTGGGCAGGTGGGAGGAGAGATGCTAAAGCAGGGATCAGATTTCAGGGGGACTTACAGCGTGTGTTGATTTCGATCTAAACTCTAGGCAGAGCTGGCAGGTAGGTAAGGTGATGTAAGAGGCTGTGTTACAGAAAAATCCCTCTGGTTTCTCGGATGGAGGGGTGAGACTGAGGTAGGGAGGCCAGCAAGGACACTGTTACAGAAAGATCCCTCAGGCTGTAGCATGGAAGTGGACTGATGGGTGCAGGTCTGCTGGGTTCAGTATAAACAGGGGCCCCAGGGGAAAATGTGTATGCTAAGTCACCACCGTTGCATCTGACTCTTCATGAGCCCATGGACGGTATCCTGCCAGGCTCCTCTGTCCATGGAATTTCCAGACAAGAATACTGGAGTGGGCTGCTATTTCCTAATCCAGGGCATATTCCTGACCCAGTGATCAAACCCGCATCTCTTTACTTCTCGACACCTGCACTGGCAGGCGGATTCTTTCCCACTAGTAAGTACCACCTTGGAGGGCTTCCCAAGTGGCGCTAGTGGTAAACAACCTGCCTGCCAATGCAGGAGACAGAAAAGACCTGGGTTCCATCCCTGGGTTGGGAAGACTCCCTGGAGGAGGGCATGGCAACCCACTCCAGTATTCTTGCCTGGAGAATCCCATGGACAGAGGAGCCTGGTGGGCTATGGTCCACAGGGTTGCAAAGAGTCAGATGTGACTGAAGCGACTTAGCACACACCAATACATGAACCACCTGTATTGGGAAGAGGACCAAGCCGGGACATAGCAGGGGGACAGGAAGCAGCGGAGGGAGATGACTGGAGTTTGGTGAGGAGAGGTGGGGGATGAGAGAGAACCCATGGAAGATGCCCCCCGGTGGACCTGGTAGCCTCTCATCACCACGGGGAACCACGAGAGGGAATGGGTGTCTAAGTCATTCAGCAGTGAACCTACTGAGTTTTGTTACAACACAGAAATCCTCTTCTCACCTCCAGATGCCAACTCCACAAAGCATCTCCCAGAATACATTGATTTGGGCCTAGAACCCCAGGCTTCCTTTCTCTTCCACAAACTTGGTCCCCTGTTCCAGCCTCCCCATCAATGGCCCATCCAAACTCACTACAGACCCTCTGTCTACACTGTGAGCTTGTCCACTTATCCTCCCAGGGATGGGCTTTGCTTTCCTTTGAATTACACCTTCCTCCTCCCTTGGCGCACCTCACACACAGAGCTGCTGTGTTGGGGCCCTGAGAAAGGACCACAGGGCCCAGGAGAGTCTGCTGACAACAGCAAGGGAGACTCTTAAGGAAACGTAACTGAGGACCCCCATTCCTTCATGGGGAGCTCTTCTTTGCTGTTCAAGCTTTTCCTTGTCATTCATGACCTTGCTCTGAAAATGAAATCGAACTAACTCAGAAGAAATCGAAGTATACCCCACCAGGGTATACTTGTGACTGGTAGGGGCCAGCCACACAAAGATCCCACCAGAGGAGAGGACCCTCTGCCCTGTTATCCTAGGGCATCTAGGCTATTGTGAGAGTCAGAAGTCCCAAAGTCTTCTGTCTCCTTTACTCGTGGAACCAGGTAATTTTCCCTGGTGAGTATAAGGAGTGTCAAAGCTCCCGTTTACCTGGCTGATGGAAGATCCGCACCACTGTCTGGGGGACTCTATTGCAAGCCATGCCATGACCCAACACGAGTAGGACTCGAGCAGCACACACCTCTTGACCAGCCAGGTGAACTAGAAACCGACCTCACACTGCTTTTCTCCAAGAAATAAAGGGTTTTTATCCTCCTTAGCTAACTAGCAGCTATAGTAGTAAACTAAATGAAAATAGGAAGGGTTGGTTTTACTTTCAATTTGCAAATAACAGAGAAGGCCAACAAATAAGCAGCTAGCATTAAGCCAGATATTTGGTTTGGGAAAAACCCCCTATGGGTTTTTGTTTTTTTTAAAGGCCTCAGTACTTTTCTTTTTCCAAACATGATCTCTTTGTCCACTCCCTCCTGTATTCTTTCTCAGAATTCCTCTGCTCTCTACATCCAACTCTACTACTGCACACCCAACTCTACTGTCTATGATTACCTTGCAGGCAGTCCGAGAAATGAGAAGTCTTGGAGGTTGGAGGCCTTTTCTGTTCTCTCAATAATCATAACTATGAGAATGGTAGTTAAAGTGTTAGAGGACAGCCTAGAACTGTCACAAGCTTAAAGATTCCTCTAAAAGTAACTGAGGATTTTTGCATTTGTTAGTATTTTGCATTTATTATTAGTGATAATACTAATAGAGGGACTTGTCGAAGATCTACCATCCCACTGAGAACAACCAGAAAAGCCAGACAACACACACATACACACATAAACCTGTCTAAAGGTGTCAGGGAACTATCTAGGGTAGGGGTCCTCAATCAGACCACAGAGCAGGTGAGGGTGGACACAGCCTCTGTATTTATCTGTATTTATAGCTGCTCCCCCTCACTCGCAGGAAGGGCATATTACTGATAAATGTAATGTGCCTGAACCATCCCCAAACCATCCCCCCCACCCCTGGTCTGTGGAAAAACTGTCTTCCGTGGAACTGGTCCCTGCCACCAAAAAGCTTGGGGACTGGTGATGCAGGGAACTCTTTCCTTGTCTGTAAGAAGCCTGGAATAAGAGGCTGAGAATCTGTCTGTGAACTGGTTGCTAAAAGGTTGAGTTCTAGAGTTCTGAGTCCCTGGCAGTCTTATGAGTCTGTGAAGACAAACTTAAAGCTTAGAGCTACTAAAGGCAGCCAGGACTTGAGGATCGTGATTCTAAAGAGAAGAGAAGCATGTAACACCACGTTTGTTCTCAGGACATTGGTGGATTCCACAATGCGCAGGGTTATATGACTAAGAAACCAAGAAGGCAGGGGCCAAGGTGCTGAGAAGACAAGAGAAGCTGCAGTTAACTGCAGACTAGACACAGCAGCGAAGACCAGTGACTCAGAAGACAAGTCAACAGAAAATATGCAGAATGAAGCATGGGGAAGAAAGAGGACAGAAAATTCAGAAATGAAATTCAGAAAAGGCCACAGTGAAAGGCATGACATACTCAGAGTGATTTAGTAGTCTCTATAATTATATGAAACATCCAACCCAACGCCTAGCGTAGCAAAGGTGGGCAATAAATATTGGCTACTGTTATTTTTACCATAACCTTTAAAATGGCAATTTTGATATAAAAATCTGTGAAAACCACCCTGCTGCAAAATGAACAGTGCATGTCGCAAGGACCCATTTCACTAGGAAACAAGCTAAGGCCACATGTGGTTTCATTTAGAGTTCTAGAAATTAAAAAATAAACAAATGAAAATTTAAATTAACACCAAGGGATAAAATTCTGTAAGTTTCTCAACAAGATTAGAGACTTTAATTCTGACTACATACAACTTTGGTCTTCCCGGGGGGTGCTAGTGCTGAAGAACCCGCCTGACAATGCAGGAGACGTAGGAGACGAGGGTCCAGTCCCTAAGGCAGGAAGATCCCCTGGAGGAGGGCTTGGCAAAGAACTCCAGTATTCTTGCCTGCAGAATTGCCTGGACAGAGGAGCCTGGCGCGCTACAGTCCATAGGGTCACAAAAGCATGACTGAAGCAACTGAGCACGTGTGCCATACTACTTTATAGGTAATATCATATGGAAATGGATATCATCATCAGCCTGAAATGTATGATCCCCTGGTAAGCATCAGTGCCCAGGAAGGGCATGAAAGCATGCATTACTCTTTAAGTAACATATTTGCATAAATTATTCTGTTTATCTATGAAAATCACATAACCCCATTGGTGCTTTTTCCTCTTCAAAGATAAAACGATCTCTCCTTGGATACTTGAAAAGGTTTGTTTTTATATTTGAGAGTATGTGTGCAAAAGTGGGGATTGCTTATTTAGTCAACTTATATGTTTATATGTTTGGGGATTTTTTTTTTTCTGCATTCATTCCCAAAACATGCTAATGGGAGATCAGAACTTTTGACTTTGGAAACGATTTCCTAAGAGCATGACACATCCTTGTAGAATGTTCTTTGCAAAGAGACATGTTAATTATACCATAGATAACGCCATGTATCACTTGACAGCTAAGTGATACCACGTGGAACTGGCCCAGCCTGGAGATGATCCAGCTTTTGTGTCCTCCAGAGGAAACGGAATGCTGTCTTAGAATCTAACGCTCCTCCCTTCTTGTTTTAATTTTCTCTTCCTATCACCCATCTTCAAACCTCCAAGGTGGCTCTGATAAAGATATCTGGAGGTGAATATGAGAAGTCCATGGACAGAGAAGCCTGGTGGGCTACAGTCCACGGGGTCTCAAAGAGCCAGACACAACTGAGCAACAAATACTAACTAACTATGAAAATAACACAGAAGAAAAGGCTCCCAGTGTCACCAGCAAAAGAAATACGGCCGGAGTCTCCAGGCAGGCCTTCCTGCTCCACAACCCTCAGCCACAAGCCCTTCATCCAGCTGGCATGTCAGCCCCAATCCTCACGCTGGGACAGAAATGCCCTGAGACCCCCTGGAGTCAATAGTGAAGGAGAAGTGGGAAGGGGGAAGGAGTACTGACTTGGCTCAGCAAGCAGCTGAAAATCCTGGAATCTCCTCTCTTTGCACCTTGACCTGATAAAGCAAGCTTTCGGGGAAGAGGACACAACTGTGCTAAGTGCATCTGCTCAGGCCGACTGCAGTCCCCACCTATGCCTCAGCTCTGCTGACTCCACGTCTGCAGCGCTCTTATCCCCAGGGAACAGGCTCCACCCTCCACGGCCCAGCTCACGGCTGCCACTTCCATGGGACTTTCTTGAGGACACCAGCCCTCTGACCTCAGTCCTCCAGGGTCCTGAGGATGCAGTTTGGCAGTTAATTACTTTCTGTCTTCTACTGCTGTCTTTCCCTAAACCAAAGGCCTTCCCTCAGCCTCCTATTTAAAGTTTCTAAAGTGGGGATGCATCTTATTAACAGCATCAAATAATAGATTTGTTGAGAATATTATTCCTCCTCAGCCCCTACCTGGAAAGCTGTCGTTACAGTGGAAGCCATGTGCGGAGGGAGGTGATGTGGGGCTGGCTCACAGTGGTAACCGCAGCTGCAGAAACCAGATTTCAGCTCTGCCTTGAACTCCCTGGGTCTCTTGACAATACTGTGCTGCGGCAGCAGCCAGGACAGGACATTTAGGTCAGGGTTGGGACGATAGGCATGTGCAGGCAAGAGGGCGGGGTGAGTGGACTGACATTGTAGTGTCTCTCTAGCGGAAAAAACATCAACTAGGTTGCCTGCAGCCAACATCTGGCTGCTGTGTACCTGCCCCAGGTACCAGTGAGGCGTGGGGCAGCAGAGAGGAGGCAGGCAGGACTGTGTGAGCAAACAGATGCCTGGGCAGGAAGTGTGGGAATCTCATGAGAGGGAACCGCCTCCAGCCCCAAAAGGTGCAGCAGTGAGAGTGTCAAGAATCCTCAGAGAGAAGGTGATGAGATGTTCAGCAGGCTGATGGGGGAATGGGAATCAGTTGGTGGGGATGATGTGGAGGTCTAGCAGACGACTGTGTGTTGAGGAACAGAGGCCGCAGACAAGGTGGAGAGCAAGGACTTTGACATCGACAGTCCTGGGTCTAAGGGAGGAGTCCCAGCTCCATCTCTTACAAACTGTGTGACACTGCTCACGTCACTTAATCCTTCCAAACCTGTTTTCTGAGATGTAAATAGCTTGGGCAGGAAAACTTTGCATGACTGTTGAGAAGACAAGAGACTACAGATGCCAAGCACCATGGAGAGCTCCCGGTAACAGGAAGAGCTCACTGTATCTACGGCATCATCACCATCACCATCACCACTTGGCAAAGGGGTGTGGGGCAAGACCACGGGGTGAAGGGCAGGGAGGGAAGGCAGCAGGGAACCGGCTGGCAGGACCTCAGAAATGAGGTGAAGGTCCATCACTCCGTGCACAGTGGGGACTGTTAACAGTTTTTAAAGCCAGTTTTAAGGTAAGAAGCCCAGAGGTGATCTGAAGGACCAACAGGATGGAAAGGGAGGAGGATGGGACTTCAGTGGGGCCAGTGCCCCCACCCCGAGCTGTAAGTTGGTTGCCATCAGCTCCCAACTTCCTCTTATGGAGAAACATCCTTGGTTAAATGAGAGCCACTTCACTCAGGAGTTCTTATGCCCCCTTCCCAGCCTCACTGGAAATGACTGACTGGCATGGGGGTAAAAAAGAGGTTATCTCTTGCCTCAAGGCGGGACAACTCTGTGGTGCATTTCATGGCCCAGAGCTCCCCGTGCGATCAGGCTGAGGCTGCTCTCCAGCTGAGGTCACAAGCTTGATGTACTTCTCCAGCCTCATCCTGCTCCCAAATAATAAATCCTGTGCAAGGAAATCCCTCTCTCAAGCTCTGCATCCAGGGAACCCGACCTCACACAGTAACTAGGGTTACAAAAACTTGTGGCAGCAGAAATACATACTTATATATATGTGCACAATATAAAGATAAAATATGGACTTGAAGGGAGGGAGAGACAAGAGTCCCTGCTCACTCAACATCTCACCCTCAACCACTTGGCAGAGCCAGATCACAGCGCCAGCATCCCTCTTCATCCTGCACCGCCAGACTCTGTGAAGGGGCACAAATGCGGCAGGGATCAGAGAGGAGGCTGTGGCCAGGGAAGTCTCTGATGCCCACAGCCCTGCGGGTCCTGTGAATCCAAGCCTCTTCCCGGGAGAAAAATGGGGCAGAGAAGGCAGATTGTGGTCATTGCAAAAGGTCTCGATAGTGACCAATCAGGCCCTGAGCGCTCCCAGGAGATGGTGGTCGGCAGGTCACAAATCCTCCTTGTTCAGACTCTGTGTCCTCAGGCCTATCTTACCAGCAAAAATGTGACATCAAACAGGACAAGGGGGGGAAATAAGACTCCCAAGGTAGCTCATTCCATATCAGCCTTGACTGCTCCCTATCTTTTAATGACTGTAGTGATGTTACAAAGTATTTATTATAAAAAAGGGTATGTGTTTAGTTGGGCCTGATAGTGTTAAAAAAAAAAAATCACTGTTTTAAAGCATCATGCCATAAAGCATTCTGCATCTTCTTATGTTAAGACATGTCCACCATGGAGCGTGGACTACAATTGAGGCAAGTGGTTTCTACCAAGGAGTTTCCATTCCATCCACTACAGATGTCAGGAGATTCCCATACAGAGCAGATGCCCTCAGTGCCCTGCCCAGATGCCCTTAATCTGCTGGTGCACCCCCTCCTGTAGCTGCTATACAGGCATTGGCTCGCACCTACAGTCTTCTTGGGAGGACTGTCCTTGACTGATGGGACCCTCCTCCTCCAGAGATGCCTTCAGGGGATGCCCTGGGATAGGCAGAATCCTAAGATGACCCCCAATGACCCATGCCCCACCCCTCCAGTGTGGGAAAGATAAACAGGACACAGGTCACTCCCATGACTATGTTACATTCTATGGCAATGGTGTAGGGATTATGCGGATGTAAAGAAGGTCTCCAGTCAGTTGAATGTGAGTTGATCAAAAAGGAGATGATCTGGATGGGCCTCCTTTAATGGAGGGCTTAGTTCTTCCCTGAGCTAAGAAGAGACTGGAGGCAGAAGAGATGCTCTTTCTGCAGACCTTGAAGAAGCACGCAGCTGTGGGTTCCACAGCTGCAAGGGCATGAATTCTGGCACCAGCCACATACGCCTAGAAGAAGACTCCAACCTCAGATGTGACCTGACTGACACCTGAGGGGCTGACCGGGCACCAGCTGGACCATGCTCAGACTACTTATGGAAACTGAGAAATAATAAATGGATTTTGTGTTAAACTACTGAATTTGCAACATTTTCTGTAGCATAGAAAACTACTATGTGCCCCATTCCACTGGCTGGCTGGCGCAGTGGTCTGACAGCTGGCCTACGGGTGGATAAGCTCTGGAAGTAGTGATTCATGCTCCAGAGCTCTCTCATGGGACCAGGCTGAGGCTGGACTTCTTGTGAGACCACATCCTTAACTCACTTTTTTCCCTGCCCCATCCTGTGTCCCTCACTTCTGGGAGCACTCTTCCAGCACAGGTGCCTCAGTGGTTAAGAACCTGCCTGTCAATACAGAAGACGTGGGAGATGTGAGTTCAATCCCTGGGTCAGGAAGATACCATGCAGAAGGAAATGGCAACCCATTCCATTATTTTTGCCTGGAGGATCCCAGGGACAGTCCAAGGGGCCACAGAGAGCTGGACACAGCTGAGCATGCACTCATGCTTCCAGTACATCTCTGGCAGAAATTCCCATTTTGGCTTCTGCTTCTGGGGAACCAGATGCAGGAGACCTTGTAATCAATTCCACACAGAATTTGTTGGTTACAATCTCGTTAAAGAGGTGAGAAAAGCTGAATAAAGTGCGAGGGATGACCTAGAGCTCATGTGTGACCAAAACACAAGCAGATCTGAGTCATTAGGGGAAAAGAGTGGGAACTACACGCAGACTATCATGTTGACCATTATTCTCCATTACTTGCAGCTTGGGGTTTTACTTTGCCCTTCTTTTATTCATTCTCAGAAAAACAAGAGCTAGCACTCCATGAATTAAAGACACAGATCAGCGCTAGGCCTCCTCAAGGCAAATCTGTTTTGTTTTTTTTTTTTCGTTTCTTTTTTAGAGCTGTTCGTGAAGCATCTTTGTCTCCTGTACATGAGGCATCATGTTTTATAGAAGGCACAGTGCCCAAAGAAGAGGGCTGGGAACTGGCCCCGAACAGCTGATGATTTATTACTGCATGTTACATAAATCATAGATTTTTGTTGGTTTTATACTTTCAACCAAAATTATATCATAAAGCAGAGGTTCTTAACCTAGAAGAGAATTCAGGGGGTCTGTGAATTTGGAGAAAAATATGTACATTTTTATTTTTATTAACCTCTCACTAAAATTTAGCATTTCCTTTCATTATAAGTGTACACAGCCAAGACATGGAAGCAACCTAAATGTCCATGGATAGGAAAATGGATAAAGAAGGCATGGTACATGGATAATAGAATATTACTCAGCCAAAAAAAAAAAAAAAAAATGAATGAAACAATGCCATTTGCAGAAACATGGATGCAACTAGAGATGATCATACTAAGTGAAGTCAGATAAATAGCACATGGTATCACTTATATGTCGAATCTAAAAAAATGATACAAATGAACTAACTGACAAAACGGAAGCAGATTCACAGGCATAGAAAACAAACTTATGGTACCAAAGGGAAAGCTAGGGGACGGATAAATTAGGAAGTCCAGGATTAACATATACATAGTACTATACGTAAAACACACAAGGTCCTACTGTATAGCACAGGGAATCATATCCAATATCTTATAATAAACTACAATGGAAAATAACATGAAAAAGAATATATATGTGTATAACTGAATCACTTTGCTATACACCAGAAATTAACACAACACTGTAAATTAACTATACTTCAATAAGCAAATAAATGTAAACAGCAAAGCACAGAAGCATTAAACAGACTTCCAACTCCATCATCAATAGAAATCTGAGGTATCTGCACATCATTTACAAATGGTAGAGTCCTTGAAATATTGCCTATGTTCCTTAGTACTTCAAAATTTCAAAAAAGCGCATTAGTTAATGCATTAATAAAAAGCAGGTATATTATTATACCATAAAAGCAGGTTTTCTTTAAAATATTTTGATATGTGAATTTCAACATAATTGGTTTCTTTAAAATTTGGTCTGTTTTATCTATGCACTTTAAAAGCATTATTCTGAGAAGGGGACCATAGGCTTCCCCCAACTACCAAAGAGGTCCATGCACAGAAACGAACGATAAGGACTTTGTCTTAACGGGAAACTACACAATGAGAGGCACCATCCTGTGGTTTCTGAAATGCTTCAAAGTATGCTTCCAAAGCTGCAGAAAGAAATGCTGTGTTGTTTCAGTCTTCACAGGGTATATGAACTCCCTGGTCTCAGCAGTTAAAAATATACCGTCCATTACATTTTATGACAGGTTCAAGGCCTGAGCTCAAAATCACCCCAGGGCTCCTGGGGTTTTAAGAATTTGGTCCTGGATAGGTATTTCAGGCTAGGGTACAGCAGAGCCGCTACGATGCTGAGAGTTATATGAAAGCATCTGTTTCCCTGTGTGAGCCCATCGGAGGGGGAGGGTAGCGAGAGCGGGTTCTCTGGGCTGCATGTAGCGTTCACTGCCTTTACAAAAAGAATCCTGACCTCTCTGGGGCAGGCCTGCTGCTTCATGAGCCCCGAGAGGGTACCGAGAAAGCTGAGAAGCCTGCCCCAGACCTTGGTGGTGTGTGAAAAGCCTGAACCGTGACTGAGATGAAGAAGAGAGTCAAAATACCGACCGCACAGGATTTCCAAGCTCCTCAAGTCACAGTGGGCCTATCTGCTCAGCTTGGGGGCCAACTGAGCCAGCACAGTTGCTTTGAATGATTTGCAGCTTAGCTTCACTTCATTAGCAAGAGAAGAAAGCAGCTCCCCTCAAACCTGTAATAAAACCAGGTCATTAAATTCCAGTGAATTTCATCAAAACTCATTGACCCTTTGGTCTATTCCATTCTCCTTGCCACGCTGTTTCCACTGGTTTTGGCAAAGATCACAAACAGCTGTCAAGTGGCATGATCCAATGGATACCCTTGCTCTATCCTCATCTCTCCGGATCTGCCCCACTCACAGGTATTCCATGTGGTTGAATCTCTTCTTTTTTTGAAAAATAACTTTTACTATTTTTTGGTCTCACCACACGGCATGCGGGACCTTCATTCCCCAATCAGAGATGGGACCTGCACTCCCTTCAGTGGTGGCCACGGTGTTAACCACTGGTCCACCAGGGAAGTCCTGAATCTCTTCTTCCTGAAGCTCATTTTGCCCTGACTCCTCCAGAGGATGGCTCAGTTCTCCAGTCCCCACTGCTCTTTGTCCTGCTGAGATGATATATAAAGTAACACGTAGCATTTATTGCTTAACCTATCCTTTTCAGTGGTCATGTATGGATGTGAGAGTTGGACTGTGAAGAAGGCTAAGTGCCAAAGAATTGATGCTTTGGAACTGTGGTGTTGGAGAAGACTCTTGAGAGTCCCCTGGACTGCAAGGAGATCCAACCAGTCCATGCTAAAGGAGATCAGTCCTGGGTGTTCTTTGGAAGGAATGATGCTAAAGCTGAAACTCCAGTATTTTGGCCACCTCATGCAAAGAGTTAACTCATTGGAAAAGACTCTGATGCTGGGAGGGATTGGGGGCAGGAGGAGAAGGGGACGACAGAGGATGAGATGGCTGGATGGCATCACTGACTTGATGGACGTGAGTCTGAGTGAACTCTGGGAGTTGGTGATGGACAGGGAGGCCTGGCGTGCTGTGATTCGTGGGGTCACAAAGAGTCGGGCACGACTGAGTGACTGAACTGAACTGATCCTCTCCTACCCCCAAACTAGACTGAATTCTTTGAAAGTAGGAGCCATGTTACCTTCATTTCAGCATGTCCCAGGGCATGAGCCAGAAGAGACACTCAGTAAACATTTCCTGAGATGTATGTGAATTGAAATGAACATTCACCCCAAAAAGAAAGCACCCCCCAAAGAAAGGCACCATTATTCCACAGACCAATCCTATACCTACAGTAAATCCAATATAATATCTACCTTACTAAACATTTCCCTGAACATTTATTTGTTTGCTCTACCATTACTTCCTTTCAGTGTTTAGATCTCACACTTCTTTACTGCTTTTCTTTTCAAATCTTCCCTCCTTCTTAACCTTGGCTCTTTTAAACATCTTTAAGCTCAAAAGAAGCAGTGTCGTACCTATCCACAAAAGCCTTATTAAACCACTTGATAGATATCATTTATTATACCTCTGAGCTAGAGCTTTTGGTTTTAATGGATACTATGGGATCTTAATCCAGCAATAAAAGAGACAGACACTGGGTTCTTATTTGTGGGAAGGGCCTGGAACATGGGCAAACATCTGGGTGAGGTCTCCTTTCCTCTTGGTTTCTCTAGCATTGGCACCTGTCATGTTTGAATTCAACTGACATTGATCAATCAATCACCAGTGACCAGGACTGGGCCACTTTTATAAGTTTTTATAAGTTATCTGGTATAGTCTCAGAATAGGTAATTTTTCCACAAATGGTAAAACTCAGGCTTAAACAAATTAAGTCTGTCTATGTATCATTTTGTTAGGCTTCCCTGGTGGTTCAGTGGTAGAGAATCTGACTGCCAATGCATGAGACCAGGGTTTGATTCTTGGGTCAGGAAGATCCCTTGGAGAAGGAAATAGCAACCCACTCTAGTATTCTTGCCTAGGAAATCCAACAGACAGAGGAGCCTGGCAGGCTATAGTCCATGGGGTTGCCAAGAGTTGCATATGACTTAGTGACTAAACAACAAAATATGATCCCAAGAGACGATTACAATGACCAGGAATCACAGCAGAATACTTTGAACCATTACATTTCTGAAATCTTTGCAAACAGATAATAAAAGAACAGAACTAATTTATCATGCCCTCTTCTCAAGGCAATGGCACTCCACTCCAGTACTCTTGCCTGGAAAATCCCATGGATGGAGGAGCCTGGTGGGCTATACTCCATGGGGTCTCGAAGAGTCGGACGCGACTGAGCGACTTCGCTTTCACTTTTCACTTTCATGCATTGGAGAAGGAAATGGCAACCCACTCCAGTGTTCTTGCCTGGAGAATCCCAGGGATGGGGGAGCCTGGTGGGCTGCCGTCTATGGGGTCGCACAGAGTCAGACACGACTGAAGCGACTTAGCAGCAGTAGCAGCAGCTTCTCATTTCTATTTGGGTAAGATTTATTTTCTTTCCCACCTGGCCATTAGATGGAAACTGTACAAATTTAACATGACCTATGTGCTTTAATTAAACAATTTAGAGAAAGAAAACAAAAATCTCACCTTCCTCTCAAGCAAATATACTACTAAACAGCCCTGCCCTAAAAAGTTTAAAATCTATCTTAAAAAAGAAATAGATAAAACAATTCCATTAACAATAGCATAAAAAACAACAGAATACTTAGGAACAAATTTGACCAAGCAGGTAAAAGATTTATAAGACACTGATGAAAGAAATTGAAGATGACATAAATAAAGATATCCTGTGTTCATGGATTGGAAGAATTAGCATTGTTAAACTGTCCACACTACCCAAAGAGATCTACAGGTTCAACATAATCCCTATCAATGATGGTATGGCATTTTTAATTCTAGTTTACAAGAAATAGAAAAAAAATATTAAAATTCATATGGAAATACACACACATAAACCCAAATAGCCAAAGCAATCCTGAGAAAGAACAAAGCTAGAGGCATCACATTTTCTGATTTCAACTATACTACAGAGCTACAGTAATCAAAGAAGTCTGGCACTAGCATGACAACAGACACACAGACCAATGAAACAGAATCAACTGCCCAGAAATAAAACCGTGCCCATATGGTTATCTGATACTTGACAAAAAGTCAAGAATACTCAATGGGAAGAAAAGTCTCTTCAGTAAATGTTCTGGGAACACTAGATGCTGCTAAGTCACTTCAGTCGTGTCCGACTCTGTGCGAACCCATAGACGGCAGCCCACCAGGCTCCCCCATCCCTGGGATTCTCCAGGCAAGAACACTGGAGTGGGTTGCCATTTCCTTCTCCAATGCATGAAAATGAAAACTGAAAGTGAAGACACTCAGTCATATCTGACTTTTAGCGACCCCATGGACTGCAGCCTAACAGGCTCCTCCATCCATGGGATTTTCCAGGCAAAAATACTGGAGTGGGGTGCCATTGCCTTCTCCGGGGAAGACTAGATATCTACACACAAAAGAATGAAGTTGGATCCTTATATTATCCCACACACAAAAAAAATTAACTCAAAATGGATTGAAGACTTAAATACCACAAGACTTGCTTGAAAACACAAAATTCTGAAAAGCTTTTCGGCATTGGTCTTGGCAATTTTTTTTGGATATGACACTAAAAGTAGAAGAAACAAAAGTAAAAATAAACAAGCAGTACTATATCAAGCTAAAAAGCTCCTGTCCATCAAAAGAAATTATCAGCAAAGTGAAAAAAGAATCTACTGAGTGGGAAAAAATACTTGCAAATCATATATCTAGTAAGGGGTTAAAATCCAAAATATATAAGGAACTCATACAACTCAAGAGAATAAAAACAGATAATCTGATTTTAAAATGAGCAAAGGACCTTAAAAGACACTTTTCCAAAGAAGATACATAAATAGCCAATAGGTACACAAAAGGTATTCAAAATTACTAATCATGGAAACTTAAATCAAAACAAAATGAGATATCACCTCAAAGCTGTCAGAATGGCTATTATCAAAACGACAAGGGATAACAAGTGGTGGTGAGGATGTGGAGAAGGGAACTTTCCTACCATCTTGATGGGAATGCAAATTGCCACAGATACTATGGAAAACACTGTGGACGTTCCTCAGAAACTTGTTTTAAAACTACAATATGATTCAGCAAACCTACTTCTGAATATATATTTGAGGGAATGAAATCACTGTCTCAAAGAGATGTGTGCACTGCCATGTTCACTGTTGCATTGTTTACAGTAGTCAAAAAAATGGAAGCAACCTCTGTGTCTGTCAACAGATGAATAGTAAAGATGTCCCTCACACACACACACACACACACACACACACACACACACACACAGAGGAATGTTATTCAGCCATAAAAAAAGAAGGAATCCTGCCATTTGCAATAGAACATCATGCTAAGTGGAGTAAGTCAGACAGAGAGAGACATATACTGCATGATCTCACTTATATGTGAAGAGTAGACTGGTGGTTTCCAAGGTGGGGTGGGGTGGGGAACAGGTAAGGGTGATCAAAGAATGCAAACTTCCAGTTGCAAGATGAGTAAGTTCTGGGGATCTAATGAACAGCATGGTGAATACTGTTAATGATTATATAATCTATACTAGGAAGCTGCTGAGAGAGTAGCTCTTAAATGTTCTCTCTACACACACACACACAAAATGGAACTATGTAAGGTGACAAGTGTGCTAATTAACCTTAATGTGATAATCACTTCACTCTATATATGTGTCATCATGCTGTACACCTTAAACTTACACAACAGGGTATGTCACTTATATCTCAATGAGGCTGGATAAATTTTTGAAATCTAATTGAAGAGATATAAGAAGCCATGCAACCCAGCCAGCCATTCTATAACTGTGCATCCTCACTCATGAACAAGATTCTTCATCACTGCGGATGAACTTTGCCTTGGACCCCTTGCTCTTCCTCTTTCCCCAGCCAGAGTTCAAGGTGGATCCCAGTATCTTATCTGCCAAGACATTTTGCTCAAGCGCCTGTCACCCAGTAACAACCACCATGGGTGCCACTTACTTGGGCTTTCACTTATTGTCACAGGTTGTATTTCTCAAAGATGGTTACAAAATATCCCTCACTCAACACGCTCTTTTGCAATGTGACCTTGTCAAGAGTTGGAGATATGTGCACTGCTTCCTCTGTCAAGAGTTGGAGTCTGATTCTTCTCCCTTTGAATCTGGGTAGGTCTCAGGACTTGTTGTTTAGTTGCTAAGTCATGTCTGAGTCTTTTGTGACCACATGGACTATATCCCACCAGGCTCCTCTGTCCGTGGGATTTCCAGGCAAGAATACTGCAATGGGTTGCCATTTCCTTCTCCAGAGGATCTTCCTGACCCAGGTATTGAATTTGCATTTCCTGCACTGATAGGAGGATTCTTTACCACTGAGCCACCTAGGAAGCCCCAGGACTTACTAGTCACCATTAGAACACAATGGGAGTGATGCACAGTGATGCTATGACTTCTAGGCCAGGTCAGAATAAACGCTGTGGCTGCCACCTAGTGCTCTCAGGGTACTGTCTCTGGAAGAAACCAATGGCCATGCACAAAGCATGCCCCTCACAAGCCCCCAGGCTACCATGCTGGAGGTGCCAGGGCCAACCGATCCCAGCCTTCCAGCCATCCTTACCAAGGGGCCAGATGTGTGAATGAAGAAGCTGGATGCACATCCTCCAGGCTCAGCTGTCCTAGTCCTGAGCCACACAAGTCTCCCCCAGTTGAGGTTCTAGTATTGTGGAGCCGAGGTGAGCTACACCCAATGTGCCCAGTCCAAATTCCTTGACCGCAGAAGCTTTGAGACAAGAAAATGGGTCTTGTTTTACACCGTTAACTTTAGGGTGGTTTGCTACACAGCAGCAGGTAACTGAAAACACCCCATATTTTGTGATGCATAGTGACTGACAAGTGTCATGAGTGAAGACCATGTCACTCTTGATAAATCTTCCACTGCACCGGGCACAGGAATGTGCACGTAGGTGGTGAACAACTCGCAGTCATTTGACAAGCACTTATTTAGCATACCAGAGTGCAGTGGCGTTTACAAAGATGAATAAAATATCATTTACCTTGTAGGGAAAACAACTTTTCTTTACATGGAGACAAGACCTGTTTACATATAATTCTAACATGAACCTAATAAGACACAAGTGCTATGAAAATTTATAGGAAGAAGGATCAAATTGAAGGATGGATGGGGTATCGGGCAGGAGAAAGTGCATGGGCAGGCAGAAGGTGAGAATGGGGTGCACGAGCGGCAGTGACTGTGTGGACGTTCTGGACGGAACAGAGGCAGAGAAGCACAGAGCAGGTCCCGTATTTCAGCAAGGACAGGAAAAGAACCAAGCGTGTGATTCCAGTTGAGACAGTTTTGCTCAGTGGATGAAAAGTAAGGATGCAATTTACTTTGCTATGCTAAGTCACTTCAGTCATGTCCGACTCTGTGCGACTCCACAGACGGCAGCCCACCAGGCTCCCCTGTCCCTGGGATTCTCCAGGCAAGAACACTGGAGTGGGTTGCCATTTCCTTCTCCAGTGCATGAAAGTGAAAGTGAAGTCGCTCAGTCGTATCCGACTCTTAGCGACCCCATAGGCTGCAGCCCACCAGGCTCCTCCGTCCATGGGATTTTCCAGGCAAGAGTACTGGAGTGGGGTGCCATTGCCTTCTCCGCAATTTACTTTAGGGGAGTTGCAAATTTATATTTTAGTGCCGCATGACATAGAGGGCAGAGCCCCTCTCACAGAAAATGCCAGCCTCTGGTCCTGGGAACCTGGAAGTCTGTGGTCCATCTCTCGCACCAGCTCCCCTTCCTCCCCCGGGGACAGATGACATGGGGACTTAGAGCCTCTACTTCAAGAACTACCCTAATCCGAAGTTTCAAAGAAAACCTCAAAGAAACAAAAAATCCTCTAGACTTGTAAAACACATCATAAAAGAGTGGTCCCGCTCACTATATAAAACAGCATTTGTGTCTTCAACTTCAGGCCACTGAAAAGTCCAGTAAAGGCCTTTTATTGTATGAGGGAAGTGTCTCCAGCAACTTTAAATGCAGCACAATTTGTACCAAGGACAAGCTCATCTACAATGATTCATAAGTGCCAATGGCCTCAGGGGAGCCCCAAGGACGAACCTGTCTGAAATGATTCACATGGTTCTCATGAATTATCTGGAGTCCATGAACCAGCATTCTTCAGACAACTAGAGCCAAAGATGATGAAAAAATTTTTGCTTATTTTGTAAGTCTTAATTGGTTGCATTTGCCTGTTTGCATTTTTGCATTGGTATTCCATATAGTCACTTAGGAGAGAAAAAAAAAGGAAAGAAAGAAAAAGAAAAAAATTGTTAGCACTTTTTGGTGTTTCCCTTCAAAGAGATTGTCCCAACTCTTTTCAGTTAATAGAAACAGCTGAATTTTACGTTCCTGAAATAGTATTTGTGCAGCATTTATGATTTCTTTGATCCTAACCTTTTCAGTGGGTAAGTTAATAAGACTTCTTATATTGGAAAGGGAAACATAAATGACTGAGGCTTTTATGATGTTACCCTCCTCAATCAGAGTAAATTTGACCATAATCTTTAAACGCGTATTCTGGAACTACAGCTATAAAGAGCCCACAGATATCCCCACACACACCCAAACCACGTGTTTATAAGCAGATTAGCTCACACCCAGGGTGTGAACAAAGATGTGCCAAGGAGAAAAAGCCAAGGCTGCAATTCAGATAATTACCTATAATTGAAAATCCCTGCTTGGCTTTCTTTTGCCTGGCCATCCTGGCAGGAATAAAAATAGCTTTGAGGGATGACCACCACTGGTGAAAACAGGGCTACCCCCAAATTAAAGATGGTTCCTGTTATACTTGACTTTTTAAAAAAGAACCAGCTGTCTTTCATAGCACCACATCTGCTGGGGCCATGGGCTCTCTGACATCACTCCCAGGTCTGGGCTGCTCCTGGGAAGTGATGTTGTTTCTACCAGAGTCGATGGACTTTGCACACCTCATTACTATGAGAGACAGCATCTGACATTTTAACCCCTTTCTTCTCTAGAAAAGTTATACCCTAAGCCTAGCATGGCAAATAGATGGGGAAACAGTAGAAACAGTGGCTGAGTTTATTTTGGGGGCTCCAAAATCACTGCAGATAGTGACTGCAGCCATGAAATTAAAAGATGCTTACTCCTTGGAAGGAAAGTTATGACCAACCTAGACAGCATATTAAAAAGCAGAGACATTACTTTGCCAACAAAGGTCCGTCTTGTCAAGGCTATGGTTTTTCCAGTAATCACGTATGGATGTGAGAGTTGGACTGTGAAGAAGGCTGAGCGCCAAAGAACTGATGCTTTTGAACTGTGGTGTTGGAGGAGACTCTTGATAGTCCCTTGGACTGCAAGGAGATCCAACCAGTCCATCCTAAAGGAGATCAGTCCTGAGTGTTCATTGGAAGGACTGATGCTGAAGCTGAAACTCCAATACTTTGGCCACCTGATGTGAAGAGCTCACTCATTGGAAAAGACCCTGATGCTGAGAAAGATTGAAGGCAGGAGGAGAAGGGGATGACAGAGGATGAGATGGTTGGATGGCATCACCGACTCAATGAAGATGAGTTTGGGTAAACTCCGGGAGTTGGTGATAGACAGGGAGGCCTGGCGCATTATGGTCCATGGGTTCGTGAAGAGTCAGACATGAAAGAGTGACTGAACTGAACTGAATTGAAACCTAGGACATGTGAAAAATTAAGTAGTTCTCCATTCAGCATCCATCTTTTATCTTTTGAGTGTTCTTTGCTGTGTAGAGTATAAACTACTCTCTAATGTACTGACTGCTGATACTGTAATTTGAAGGGCAGGACTCACCCAGACATCAAATTCTAGAATGGGAGTGAATTAGATGCCATTCACAATGAACACTCATTCTGCCATCAAGCTTGAGCAAATTTTCAATCTTCCTTTCCTCACCTACAGCCTGGAAAAAATTATGTTGCCAAGTATTTTTCCCTGATACTATTTCCCCATCTGTATGAGTATAACCTTCAACTTCTTCCTCTTTGGGCAAATGAGCCACCCAATTCCTGACCTTTAATCCTCAAGCATCCTGGTTCTGGAGAACACTGTGAGCTCAGCCACCCATCCACATGCCACTCAGCCAAGGCCTCCTGATTACACTTGTATGCTTAGGAAGTGGGCACACACAGAGCGCATCTGCCCTTGCAGAGTCTGTGGATCACCATCCTCCAGAAATTTCTCACACAGGCCAAAAAGTGGGCGTGCACCAAGAAACCACTGAATTTCAAGGGTCTAGGCCAGAGGTGACAGTATTAAACACCAAGGGTTGGAGATGACAAGCACCCTCCCTGGGATCTGCTGTGTCCCACGGAGAGAACAGAGAGGCCGGGGCTTGGGATGGCACAGAGTGTGAGTGGTACATGCCTCTCCATGGACAGCCTTCTCGATGAGCCATTCTCAGCATCACTTTGTTAATCTCACCACAGGAACAGCAGTGAAACGCTGAGATGGCAAAGTGATCCCCCTGCAACTGCCCCCAAATAAGTATGAGTTACAGCACTGCCCCAACATGGGAGGCATGAACCCTGATGAGGATCTTGGAGGGAGCTAGGGTAGTCTGCAAGTTCATGAATTCACAGAACCCTTGGGGCTCAGAGGAGCAGTTTCCCACGAGAAGAAACATTCCTCTAGAACTGCACCGTCCTGTACAGTCGCTGTTAGCTGCATGTGCCTATTTAAATTTAACCTCGTTAAGATGCAATACAATTTAAAATTCAGTTCTCCCCTTGTCCTAACCACACTTCCGGTGCTCGGAAGCCATGTGGAGCTAGGGGCTGCTGTGCTGAAGAGGACGTTCTGAGAACATTGTTACCATCACATCGCCCGTCCAGCAAACATTCTGGTCTTGCCAATTTAAATTGGTCTCTCTGGGAACCTGGAGACCCTCTTGGATGACAGAGGAGCAAATCTTAGCATCTGCTTGGAGTCATAACAGAAAATTGCATTTGAAACAGGATATTTCCTTGTAACATAAGGATTCCAAATGGTCCAAACTCACGATGAAAGATTGACCTGCTTTGTTCAAAGCCAAAATCAGTGTTCTGTGACTTGACCCTAAGACACTGAGGGACTTGGGGGATGAGAATATAGCTCTCCCCTGGACTGGGGGACCCTGGGGGCCTAGCAGCAGTAATTGGGCACCAAGAGCTGTGGTCTTGCGTCAGTGGAGAGGGGGTGTAGGGTTGAATGGTCCTCCATCACGCATTCCTCCCATTCAGGGCAGCATGTCACACCTACACACTTATCACACTCACATGTCACCCACAGGTGGTGACCAGAGACATAAAGCTCAACAACAACAACAACAACCTCAGCCATTTCAAGTTATCGCTGCGGTAAATGACTACATATAAATGACCACACCATGTGATTTTTAACCAGCCTCCCTTGGAGATACACGGACGGCAGAAAGGGAACAAAAGCATCTTTTTAGCCTCAGGCAGTAATAAAACGTTGCTCATGTAGGGCCTGCTGGGTGATTTTTCCAACGCTGCAGGAACCCCCACTTCTTTCAATATGAATCACATTATAGCTCAGATGAGCATATGGTCCAGGTTTATAGAGGACTTTGTGAATACTTATTCCTTCCAGAAACCACATGAGAAAATACTTGTCCCTGTTTTATTAGGGGTGAACAGTTGCATGCTAGAGGGATTAGGAGACCTGCCCAAAGCTGCACGGTAACGAAGTGGCAGGGGCTGAATTAGATTCACTCCCGTCCACTGGGAAGCATGGCAACTTCTTTTTTTTTTAATTACTTTTTTAATTGAAATATAGCATATTTACAGTGTTATGCTAGTTTCAGGTGTTAGTTTCCTTATAGTTACAAAATATTGAGTAGAGTTGCCTGTGCTGCACAGTCGGTCCTTGTTGGTTATCTATTTTATATATAGTATTAGTACTGTGTATCTGTGAATCCCATGCTCCTAATTTAACCTTTTCCTTTGGCCGACACTGGCTATCTCCTTTCTGGCTCCCTTCTCAGTCTTCTGCTCCTGTCCTGTCCATTCTCCACTCAAGAGCTAGGATAATTTTCCTGAAATGCAAGTAAAACCACATACCACTGAAAACCCTTCAGCTGCCCCTCACCGCTCACCTCATTAAACCCACTCACTGAGCCTGGCCCACTCGGCCCCTTGGGACCAGGCTCTGCAGGCTCTTCCATCACCTCCTTCTCTTCTCCCCCGTGCCCACCACGCTCCGGCCCACACCGGCTTCCCAGCCACCCCTCTGAACACCTGCTCCTGCCTCCAGGCCGTTGCATTTGCTGTGCCCTCTGCCTCCAATGCTCTTCCCTCTACACTCAGCGTGACTAACCCTCTCAAACACTTCCCCCTGCTGTTTCCCTCATACCTGTGACAATCACTTCTACTCATTTAATCATCACATGTTTACTTCCTAGCATCCCTAGCACAGGGTATCCTGGCGAAGAGTAGCCACATCTATTTCATCGGCCTCTCAATATCCAGCCCGTAAAAAGGCTCAGTAAGCTTGCTGAATAAATGTGCGAACTGGAGGATGACTGAAGGCCTTCTCAGGCCTTGCCAACCCATCTTAGCACCTTCATGGGTGGGAGGGGCCCCCTCTGAACATCCAAGAACCTCTGCGTTATTTCCCTCGACTTTCTGAAACACACGCCTTTCATGGTTTTAAAAGGGGGTGGGGTGAGAGACACGGAACTCTACCAAGGACACCTGCCAAAAACGACATCTTTCGGGTTTCTGTTCCACAGTGGGCGAAGGAAAGAGAAGGGGCATTGAGCAAAGGTGACGCATAATTAAAGGCTGAGCAGAACAAGCTCCGCACGTGGTCTCCACACTCTTCCCGAAAGCCACACAAAGCCCTCAGTGTGGGGACCCCCTGATAAACATTTACTTTTGAAAGTAAGGTTTTCCTAAATGTCCACTTGGTGCTTCTGATTCTCACAAGGAACCCATTTTCTGCTCCCCTCCAGGCATACACGATAGGGAAATTCTACAGATTTCCATGAACTGCTTTTTTAGAACTAATTATTTTTTATTTTGGGCTGCACTGGGTCTTCGTTGCTGTGTGAGGGCTTTCTCTAGCCGTGGGGATCGGGGGCTCCTCGTGACGATGGCTTCTCGTGTTGTGGAGCACCAGCTCCAGGGCATATGGGCTTCAGTAGCTGCAGCACGTGGGCTGAGTTGCCCAGCAGCATGTGGGATCTTCCTGGACCAGGGCTGATACCACTGTCCCCTGCACTGCAAGGCGAATTCTTAACTACTGGACCACAAGGGAAGCCTCTGAACTGGTTTTAAAAACACCAAAAGGTAAGGCTTCACTTACAATGCATCTGCTTCTAGAACTCACCCGATGGTTGGAACTTTCTCTTTAACCAAGTTTAACACAACTTGGTTAGGAAAAGATTGCCTGGCTAAGGGGAAATTCACCTCCTCACTATTCAGTGAGCATTGCTCTACGACTAAGTCTTACCTACACCCAGTTGTCAGTTTCTCAATGCACTCCTTTCTCCATTTAAATAAATCTCATATATTTCTGTGACTCTAGATGTCTCAGGAAAAAAAAAGAAGTGCTGCTTACTTCTACCTGCCTCTGCTGAAGAGCTGAGAAAGAGTGTGATCTGGGAGAGGAGGCGCAGGAGAAGAACCTTGAACATTTCTTAAAAATGAACTGGTTTCCTTTCTGATGGAAACGTTTGCCCCATCTGTTGTTCCCTTTGCCCATTTCTTGGCTGAACAGGTAGCCTGCAGAGACTGAAGGACACCCAAGCAGTTAGAACACAGCTCGGGCACACTTTGAATCTGATATGTACCCAATTCTTTCATCCAGCTCTGGGCTCTCTCAGTGTCCTTCCCCATCTCAACAAAATAAAACACAGCAGCATGGTGTGGCAGAAAGAGCAGGGCCCTGGGGTCTGAAACCCTGAGTTTGAATCCTTGCATCCGTGATGGCTTGGGTAAAGAATTCAGTCTCTCTGAGCTCAGATCCTCCATCTGGCAAACCAAGAGACACCACAACAAACATGCATCTGAGGGTGTCAGGCACACTGGGTGGGGGAACCATCATAATGAGTTTGGTGAAGCAAAATCCCGTCATGTGGCCCATGGAGAATCACAAGATTATCCAACAAGGAAACTTAGAGATGCTCCATTTAAAGTTTCACAACAGCCCTTAATTCTCAAGAAACACTACATGGCACTTCCCTCTTATAACCACGTGACTGGAACTTGGCATTAGGTGGGGGAACTGCTGAGCAACATAAACCCCACTTAACAAGGCCCAGAACCTCAACGATATTTGAATGGCTAGAATATATGATGCTCCATGAAGTAATAAGGGAACTGAAAGTCTGGGTCAAGTTGGAGAACGTTTTAGCAACTTCAGCTGCATCCAGGTCATCACATCACAGGTCCAGAGCAAAACACACCATCCCGAGAGTGGACGACCAACAGAGAAAATTCTAGGATGGGTGTTACACCCTCACACAGGGGCATTAGAGAATAACGACGAAAATCACAGCCTTTGAGGTAAACCATTAAAGATGGCTTTAAGTTGGGCTTTTCAGATGACTCAGTGGTAAAGAATCCATCTGCTAATGCAGGAACCACAGAAGACTAGGGTTCTATCCCTGGGTTGGGAAGATCCCCTGGAGGACGGCATGGCAATCCACTCCAGTATTCTTGCCTGGGAAATCCCATGGACAGAGGAGCCTGGCGGGCTACAGTCCATGGGGTCACAAAGAATCGGACACGACTGAGCTACTGCACCTTCAGTTCTGCCAAGTAATGGCTGTGTGGCCTTGGACAGCTTATTCACCCTCTCGAAATCTGTTTCCTCCTGGGCAAAAGTACAGTAATGATAGTAACCGTGACCCAGAATGGTGGTTCTGATTAAATAAGATAATGCCCAGAAAACATGCAACACCAAGCAAGGCCTCAGGAAATACAAAATGCCATGGTTAAAAGAGAAACTGTTATTTATAACAACTGTTTGAGTCCATTGACTTTGTAACTGATCTCACTTGGAAAAGGCCAAGAACTAGAAAACATGCTGATTTAATAAGTGAAAGGATTCAAATTACTTAAAAAAGAGAATCTAGGCAGTCCAGTGACTAAGACTCCAAGCTTCCAGTGCAAGGGATGTGGGTTTGATTCCTAGTAGGGGAACTAAGGGGCTTCCCCGGTGGGTCAGCGGTAAAGACTCCACCTGCAATGCTGGAGACGCAGGAGACGCAGGTTCGATCCCTGAGTCGGGAAGATCCCCTGGAGGAAGGCATGACAACACATTCCAGTATTCTTGCCTGGAGAGCCCCATGGACAGAGGAGCCTGGCGGGCTATGGTCCAAATGATCGCACAGAGTCGGACACAACTGAAGCAACTGAGCACAGCAGAGAACAGAGGAACTAAGATCCTACATGCTTCATGGCACATTCAGAAAAACAAAAAGAGAGAGAGAGAATCTAAATCTTAACACAAAATCCATCATCTAATAAAGGAGAATAGCATTTCAAGAGAGCCAGGAACTTACTCTGAACTTTAAAAATGTATTTGATATATATATATATATATATATATATATATATATATATATATATACACACACACACAATAAATAGAAATATATAGCACTGTGGGAATTGTCTTAATGATATCAACTACATCAATGGTTCTGTGACTTCATCCTCACAGGCTGGGTTCTGGGGAAGCCAGTCCAGATGGTGATTAGTGTGCATGAGGATTATTAGGGAGTTCCCTTGGGATCAACACTTGTGGAGGAGAAGGGACTTCAGAAGCTGGCTAGGCAGATGGAGAAGTTAAGCTGTAACGTGAAAGCCTCAGCCGAACCTATTAATTACTCAAGAAATAATTGATAATAATTATTTTTTATTATTATTATTCTTTTTTAATTATAAAGATGAAATGACCTTTCAGGGTTGTTCAGAGTTAGCCCAAGAGGCCCAAGAGGCCCAGACCTTTACAGCTCCATGAGGATTAGCAATGGATGCAGGCTGCTCCTGGAAGGGGATACAACCTTGGACAAGGTTGGCAGGAGATGATGTGCCATTCAGAAGGTTCATGCTTACTACACATTTATTGCTAATGTGATTTTTTAAAATGAACCACAGTGCAGCTTTACTAAAGAATACTACACAGAAATCAACAAGAATGATGGGTAAAATTGTGAATACAATACAATCTCACCTGCATAACACACAAAGAGCAGAAGATATAAAAATACATTTCTATGTCAGACAGAGAAAGACAAATATCATATTACTTACATGTGGAACATTAAAAAAATGATACAAATGAACTTATTTAAAAACAGAAACATATTCACAGACATAGAAAACAATCTTATGGTTACCAAAAAGTGGGGAGGAATAAATTAGGAGTTTGGGATTAACAGATATACACTGCTATATATGAAGCAGAAAAACACAAGAACTTACTGTATAGCACAGGAAACTATATTCAATATCTTGTAATAACATATAAGGGAAAAGGATCTGAAAAAACACACACATAACTAAATCACTTTGTTGTACACATGACACTAACACAACACTGTAAATCAACTAATAAAATACATATATAATTCGAGCAAACTCCAGGAGATAGTGAAGGACAGGGAAGCCTGGCATGTTGCAGTCCATGGGATGGCAAAGAGTCAGACGCAGCTGAGTGACTCAACAACAACAACAATACATACGTGTGTGTGTGTGTTAGTTGCTCAGTCGTATCCGCCTCTTTGTGACCCCATGGACTGTAGCCTGCCAGGCTCCTCTGTGCATGGAATTCTCCAGGCCAGAATACTAGGAGTGGGTAGCCATACCCTTCTCCAGGGGATCTTCCTAACCCAGGGATCAAACCCCTGCCTTGTGGGCAGATTCTTTACCATCTGAGCCACAAGGGAACCCCAATATATACACAAACATATATATTCACATATATATATATATATATATATATATGTATCTATCTCTACAAAGATGCACAAGTAGCTGTCTGAAGAACCATGCTAATATGATTTTTTAAAATGATAAGTTCTTACTAAGTACTGGTATATAGGAAAGCTACTGGTTTTTGTGTATGGATCTATTTTGTGTATGAAATCTATTAATCTAACAGCTCATCTACTATTCTGTTAGATTTTTCTAGCTAGATAGTATCATCTGTAAATGACGACATTATCTTTCAATTTTCACTACTTATACCTAATTTACTTTTCTTGGCTTATTACATTGGCAAGAACCTTCAATAGGCAGTAGCAACAATAGCAAGCCTTCTTGCCTATAGTTCCTACTATGATGCAAAGTATTTCTATATTTCACCATTAAATATGATGCTTGTTATAGGTTTCTGGTTGACACACTTTACTAAATAATTTACTTTAGTCCCTGGAGTTTGATACCTGTATTTTGGCTCTATGGTATATATGCCTCTATTACTGCAATAATAAGGCACAGGGACCTCATTGTGTTATTTGGTTTTGTATATCCTATTCCTAAAACAGTACAGGTTTATAAAGTGAGTGAAGTCACTCAGTCAAGTCTGACTCTTTCCAACTCCATGGACTGTAGCCTATCAGGCTCCTCCATCCATGGGATTTTCTACACAAGAATACTGGAATGGGGTTGCCATTTCCTTCTCCAGGAGATCTTCCCGACCCAGGGATTGAACCCAGATCTTGTGCATAATAGGCAGATGCTTTCCCATCTGAGCCACCAGCGAAGTCCATAGGTTTATAAGAGATCCACAATTAATGTTAGTTGAATAAAAATTGATGGAATAAATGAACAAAGATGTCTTTCAATGTTTTGTTTTAGAACAGTACATTGGGGATATTTTCCATTTTTAGGAAAACAAAGCTATCAATTTGGATTTGATTAACGGGAGTTCTGGTATGTGAGAATTTTGTTAAAGCCTGTGCTGATGGATTTCAAGTCACGTTACTATCAGAGTTAATGCTTAATATTGCTTATGTTGATGGTTAGCAGAACTCATGATGTCTGGAAATTATTGATATTCTATCTGGAATCCTTAGAAAAATATAAGTAGCTTCTGGAGATCATATGAAGCTACCCCAGGAATATGCTGCTTCTGGGGAAATACCAGCATCTAAACTCATGTTAATGAAGCTTTAAAGAGCGAATTCCAATGTTAAAATCTTATCTCCATTTTCCTTATTGCTTTCTGGGAGTAGCACCTGAATAGGTGACAAAGGACCCTCTGCTCTCCTACTGCTCATCATCTGTATTCTTGACCTCTGTGTTCTTACAGGCTGAGCTCTTTTCCAGAGAGCTGTTCTGTTTCTGCTCACATTGCACCTTCCCTTTCTCATCCTCCTCTCAACCCAACCTCCATGGAACAGTTAATGTCTGGGTAAGAGCCATTCTACTCAAGCAAAAATGCCATGGAGGGGAATTGAAAATCTCTAAGAGAAAGTGGAGGCGCAGCAGAAAGAAAGAAACCACAATTCCCCTTTTCCCTCCAATAAGGTTAGAAGTTGTGCAGGAAAAGAGTCTGGCATCTCAAAAGGGGGCTGAAGGGTCTTAGAAGGGCTGGTGATGAGGAAGAGAGGGACCCCTGAGCCCCATCTTGGGTCCATGGGAAGGTCACACTCAAGGTCAATTTCCAGAGCCATGTGATTAGTGTCCATGGACAATGTCAACTTCTTTGTACCATTTACTGAACTAGCATTTGTGTTGTGCTATATCCTACTCTTTTCATCCGATAATTTCACATTAAGGGAAAAGAGGATGGGGCAGGCCAGGCAGCCTCCCATTCCTTCATATACACTCTAGAAGTAATGGAGTGTGTATTTGGCTGTTGGGATAGAGGGTTTTTGTAATCACCTGTGGAAGTCCTAGGAAGGGGCACACTGTCATTGAGAGGATATTGCAGGCAGAAGAGAAACAGAGGGTTTCTGCCTATGGAGCTTCTACAGGGGGCCAGACTGGTCCACAGATCACTTTAAGGCAGATTCCAAGGAGTGACAGGTTATAGCAAGTCTTAAAGTTTAGAGGAGCCTCAGAAAAGGCCTCTCAAGATGGAGATAACTGTGTCATATCTGTGGACTCTGAACCACACAGACCCCAGCCCTGTGCTGGTTCAGGATCCCTATATCCAGCCCAGCCTGGCTGTGCCCTACCACTGATGCTGCAGTGTGGAGTCCGTTCCTGTCCAGGGTCTATTTGGAAGGATGCAAAGACACAGGGCATATCTGGAACACAGGGAAGAATTCACTTTGACTTGAGTAAGCACAGGAAGGCAGCACAAACTGAGACCAAATTGTGAAGGGTCTTAAACATCCAGCTTACAGTTCTCAGAATTTTCTGAGCAGATAAGACACTGACACCCTTTAATACAGAGGGAATGCTTTAGTGCCTCATTCCCTTGTGTCTCTGGTTCCTAGTACAGTCTAGTATATGATAAGCACTGGTTTTCATTGACTAAGTAAGTGATTAGAATTACTGTATTGGGCTTCCCTGGTGGTCCAGTGGTTAAGATCCCAAATGCCACAGGGCAACTAAGCCTGTACACCACAACTACTGAAGCTCGCACACTCCAGAGCCCATGCTTCGCGACAAGAGACGCCAAGGCAACAAGAAGCCCCTGCACTGCAACTAGAGAGTAGCCCCCCACCATCTGCAACTAAAGAAAGCCCATGCACAGCAACAAAGACATAGCACAGCCAAAAATAAATATTTAAAAAATGAATTGCTGTATTTATAAAGTTAGGACGTTAAGAAGTGTTGAGGAAGGCAGAGTAATGAGAATAAATGAAATGCTCTTCTTCTATTCACCTGGAAGCTTCATTTCATAGAATCTCTCTGTGCTGAGTATTTACGTTAGGCACGTATGCATTATCTAATCCTCAAATGACCCTTTGAGATGGATACTATTAGTGTTCCCATATCATGGAAGAGGTTGTGGCTAAGTGGAGAATCCTGGATGGACAGTCCCAAGTGACTCCAGGGCCCACATGCTCTGCCCACCGCATAAGGACCCAATTTTCTACCCCTCCCCATATGTGTGTCCTGAAAATATGACATGGTCACTCCTCCTATAAAGAGGTAAATCTATTTCCCCATCCTTTGAATTTACTTTGGCCAACAGAATGCATCAAAAATGATACTGGACAACTTCTTTGTGCTGCACTTCCACTCTCTGAGAACCTTTCCCAGCCACCATGTAAAAAGGCCAGGCTAGTCCAGGGAATGCAGAGAGACCTTTGTGACCCTGGGGAAGTAAATGACACTGGAGTGAGCCAGCCTCCAGCAAGCCTGAAAGCTCAGCCCTAACACATCAGTGAGCCTAGCTGAGATCAGCCAAGTGTGGCACAGGTCAGCAGAACTGCCCAGCTGACATAGAGATTCACAGACAATAATAAATGGCTGTTGTTGTAAGCCATTAAATGTGCGGGAGTTTTGTTACTCAGCAAAACCTAACCATTACACACACACTTCTGCCGGAGAAAGAACTGAATCCATCCTGCAAGAACAAGGTTCTCAGCAGTCACCATTTCTGCTGGCCCTACTGGTCTCAACTCACCTTTGCCTGTTCATCATAATGGCTTTCATTTCCCTTCTTGGTTATAATTGTTTACAAATTCTACCCAGAAGTCTGCATAAGCAGTAACAAAGGGAGGGCATCACTCACTGAGCTTAAGAGGTCACTGGTGCAGCCTTCTCCACAAACCCAGGGATGCCATAAAACATACCCACCAAAAGGTGCCCTAACCCTCAGTTTCGTGGAGGGATTCCTGGTACGAAGGACCATCAGAGATTTGTGAGCGTCCCTCCCTTCAACTGTTTCTTCCTCAGCCCCTGTTTTGAGATGGTTTTGGCCATGAAAAAATAAAGTATCATAAGCAGAGGGGACTTCACACCGTTGGGATCTAAGATCAGGCTCACTGCTTATGGATTGTGGTGGGGGTAGGGGGTACAAAACCCCACCCAGTAGAAGCAGATGTCAGGGCTGGTACTCCTTGTCGCCAACCAGCATTTCTGAGCTCATTCTCTGCCCACCTTGTCGAACTTTCCCAGTAGACTTTAATTAATCACTGTCATATCCCCAGCACCTAAAAGAGTATCTTGTACATGGTAGGTGACAAAAAAATGTTTGTTGAATGAAACGAAACACTCCCTTCCTACAGAATCTTCCACAGCTCCCACTGCCAGCGAAGGAAGATCAGAATTCTCTGGCACCACATCCCGAGAACACAGGGAGACTTCAGCCCCACTTTTCACACTCCACCTCCTACTTCACAGAGGCAGTGTACCATTTAACTCCTGTGCCTTTCTACCTGCTATTTCTTCAGCCTAGAATTTCCTTTCCTCCCTCTGAGCTCTTTTTCATCTCTATAAAGCTGGCCCATGATGGGTGCTTATTAAATACCTGTTGACTAACCAAGCTAATTAAGGAAGGAAGGAAGAAAGAAACCATCTGCAACCAGGAAATGGTGCTTGAACTTTCCTGCCACAATGGCACAAGTGGATGAAGCTGTGGACTGCCTCTTGGGTCCAATGCACCCCACAGGGCAAGAATACTGACTGAGGGCCAGATGGCCTCCCAGCACCATGCATGGGGACCAAGGAAACCGCCCCATGGCTTTCTCCATGCACACACAGCCATCAGGCTGACAACCCAAACACCAGGCCAGGAAAGGCATGCAGTGGGGATGCAGACTCAACAAGTTTGCTCAAACAGAGGAAAAAGCCAAGTGAGGCCAAGGGGATCTGAGTCAAAGTTCGCTCCTACCAGCATTCCCAGTGCCACCTCCAATGACTAAAATAAAGAGATTAAGTAGCTGCATTTGTTTTGCAGTGTTTGTGCTGCTCTGTCATTCTCTGAAGTATGCATTCTGGACAAGGAGAAACATTTTCCCAACTCAGAAAGTTGCTTTCAATTTTGGTTGTTTTTTTCTATGCAGTTTTTGGACTCCAACCTGCTCCCACACCACCAGAATTCTCTGACATCTGCACTTCTTGAGTCTGTGACGTTTTCTGTGCTGTCTCCCTTAGCCTGGCACGTGGGCTGCCGGGGACATCGTCTGGCCTAGTGGTGGGACTGGAACAGGAGGGCTGCTGACTTGCTCTGGGGCAGACGGGCCTGTCCTCTTGCACAGCCTGGGGCCCTCTACGGGCTACTGTCCCTCCATTAGCCCAAACTTCACCCCAAACTCAGGCCTCAGAAGCTCCCAGCTCCTACCAGCCTCCCAGACATGTCTGGAAACCGCTTGCCTTCTTCTTCCAACTTGGCTTTCTCTTACACATGATACTGCTGCTGCTCTTCCTGATGGCAAACATCTTCCAAATTTGAAATAAACCAAAGATATTATTGGTGGCCTTTCAATGTCATACCAGAACCCTGGAAAGACAGCCTAGGATCATGTGACTCTCTAGGAAAAGATATCTTTTGTTACTATTAATTCTTAAACAGGGCCCAAACTATTCAAAATTAAATGCTAATTTGTGGAACACTGACAATCCCAGAATGGTCTGTCTGGTGGAAAGATAAACCCAAAAGTTTCTGTTTTATTGCCTTGCATGACATTAACCAGTTCTAACTCTGCAAACTCATTCCAGCATGCTTTCTCCCCCTGACTATATAGACCACCTGCTCCTCAGCTGCTCTGTGTGTGTTCCCAAGGTTCCCCCACTTCCTAAAACTTTGCTAACCTTCAGGACACAGCCTGCACCTCACCTCCTACTGGGGAAGCTGCTCCAATGCCTGTAGGCCCCAGTGTGTTCTTCCGTGTGGACACCCAGCTGGAACCCCACACTCAGTCACACAGTGCTTCAGATCACTCCTCAACTGGTTCACCCCTCTTGCATCTCAATCACCACCTAGTCTACTCTTCTGTTTTCCTATAGTACTCCACATTCAGCAGGTGTTCAATAAAAACCACTATCGGTCATTTGTATTCAAGTGGAAGGATGACACATGATCAAATGACAGTTGAAACAGCCACGTTTGCAGGGAGAGGACAAGCCTGGCATTGAGGAGAGAGCAAGGCCTCAGGCAAACTAGGCTTTGAGTCCTGAACCTGGGATCAACTTACAGACTCACTGTCAGGCTAGGTTTCCTCATCTGTAAGAGACATAATAATGTCCCTAACTTTCAGGATTGAGTATTTTGTTGTTGTTGTTGTTTTCTGTTTTAGGATTAAAGGCAATTTATGCAAACTGCCTAGCATGGCATCTGTGAGCTGTTTGGATTTCCTGTCCATTTCCCCGGCAGTTGTGCTGCCTCATACAGAATCCAGAAACAGTAATAGAGAGGGCTATCACTCCTCCATAGCTTCCGAGGGGTTAAAAGGAAGCAGATCCTTCTAGAGGAGGGATGGAGAGAGTCTTGAGGGAGAAGACTGGCGAAAACTAGGAATCACCCCACCCTCTGGCCTATACCTATTCCTCAACTAAATTTAATTAAAAAAAATTTACACACACTTGATGGCCCTTGTTATGTGCCAGGCAATATCCTAAGCACTCTGTAAATACTCACTCAGTTAGTCCTTCAACTGTGATAACCATTTTACATGTGGGGAAACTGAGGCCCTCAGCAATTAAGTGGCTTAGCCAAGGTAGTAAGTGGTAGAATTTAGATCCCAACCTGGGCTGTCTGGCTCCCGAATCTGTGCCCTTAATTATAGCGATGCGGGCTCAAATACTTCATTTCATGCTTTATGTAGAAGTAAAGAAAAACAAAACAAATTTCCCCAAGAGTGGTGTCTCTGGTCTAAAACATGCTAAGTACCCCTCGCTGTTGAATCTCCCCCTGAGGCTTTAATCGAGTTTACAGAGAGCAGTGGGAGATGTCAGCCAAGAACTTAGGCCATGGACTGTCTCCATCTGCCCAGGCTTCCCCACAGACAAGGGTGTGAACCCCTCCCCCAGATGCCCTCTCACATGGTACCCTCTCTCCTGGTACCCTCTCTCCTGGCTCCTGGCATAAAGGCTTAAGAGAAGGCTACCACGTTTGACCTTGGAGACTGGAATGGGGCTAACCCTCACCTGCAGAGCTTCCCCAAGCCCCTGCTCTAGGAACCCATTACTGACTCAGAGCGCATTTGGCCCAGGTTTCCTGGCAGCCTTCATCCCACCTGTGGCACAGCCTGGAACAGCCCAGTGGCAAAGCAGCCTGTGGCTGCAGCCCAGGACTTGGCCTTCAGCTGGCTCTCCTTTTTCTTCTGATGAGAGGAGAAGGGGGTAGCCTGCTTGTCTTGGATCAGACATCCAAGTAATGCCTGCTCCCAGCTCTTCTTGGCATCACCCGCTCCCAAAGCGATGAGCCTAGGGCCAAGCAAAGGAGAGGAAGCTGTGCTGGCCCAGAGAAGGCAGGAACCCCTCCTCACCTGCATCAGGCAGTTGCCTCCTTGCTCCCCCAGGCTCACGGGGACAGTAACCAGATACTCGAGGGGGTGCGATGTCTGGGGAGGCATCCTCTCCTGGGTTACTGAGGATGCTTTATTTCCCCTGATTATTATTAACTCTGTGCTTGCAAACTCCTCGGTCTTATCCTATCAGGTACTGTGGTTTCAGGATGTGAGGGGAAAACCGCTTCCAGCTTTTCTCAAGTGCATCTCCACAGTGTGGGCAGAAGGGACCCATGTTCCTTCACTACTGTCTCTCCTCATCCCCGCATTCACCAAGCAGCCCCGCAGCACCCAGCCCTGCTGCACATGTGACAAAGGGGAGCCCTCTGTCTTGACATCCGCTCCCCTTCCCGCAGACTTCCCGCAGACTATTCACGCTGTTCTCCAAACTGGAAACCCCGGGGTGAGGACCTCAGACTGCCAGCTCCCCTTCACAGCCGCAAGGACATTCACTCACCCAGCTCCCCTGACGTCACCTCCTCACCACCTCCCACGACGCCCACTCCTTCTCTTCATCTTCTCCCACCAGTGTTATATGGAGTTATCACAGGGGTGCCACCAAACCTGGGGCCACCGCTGTGGCCATCTGACTAGCTCTCACCAACAGCAGGTGATGGAAGGGACGTGGTCATCTCTGGGCTGGGATGTTAGGAAGAGGCTATGCATTCCCCCGCTGCTCTTCCTCCTCTTGCCCCCAGGACACAGAAGACTCTGTGGCCCTAGTGGAGGGCAGAGCGAGCAACGGAAGGAACTGGGATCTTAGGACCACCATGTGGCCAAGGCTACAACCACTGAAGAAGAAACTTACTTGACTGACATATGCTCAATGAACACACTTCTAGTGGATTAAGTCAGTGAGAATTGAGGGTTTACTAGTAACAGCAGTTAGCACTGTGTTACCAAAGGCAAGACCAATCTAGACAGCATATTAAAAGGCAGAGACATTACTTTGCCAACAAAGGTCCATCTAATCAAGGCTATGGTTTTTCCAATGGTCATGTATGGATGTGAGAGTTGGACTATAAAGAAAGCTGAGAGCCGAAGAATTGATGCTTTTGAACTGTGGTGTTGGAAAAGACTCTTGAGAGTCCTTTGGACTGCAAGGAGATCCAACCAGTCCATCCTAAAGGAGATCAGTCCTAAGTGTTCACTGGAAGGACTGATGTTGAAGCTGAAACTCCAATACTCTGGCCACCTGATGCGAAGAACTGACTCATTGGAAAAGACCCTGCTGCTAGGAAAGATTGAAGGCAGGAGGAGAAGGGGATGACAGAGGATCAGATGGTTGGATGGCATTACTGACTCAATGGACATGGGTTTAGGTAAACTCCAGGAGCTGGTGATGGACAGGCAGGCCTGGTGTGCTGCAGTCCATGGGGTCACAAAGAGTCAGACACGACTAAGCGACTGAACTGAATTGAACTGAACAAAGGCATACACAGGGTGATCTGGATCTTAAGCGGGGCTAACAAGCATATTTAAGCAGAGAAATAGTGTGAAGACAGATGTTTCAGGCTACAGAGGGAGGAGAGAAAGGGGTTGGAGAGAATGGGTTTGCTACCATCTCCCAAGATGGGGGGTGTAGGAGGGAGTCACGACCCGTACCCTTCCTTTTCCCCTCCCACTGCCATCCACCCTGCTGGAGCCTCTCCATGACCAAAATGACTAAATTCAGGGTCCCCAAACCCACTCACTCTAGGTCTTCATTGCCCTTTAAAATCTAGAGGTAGGTTAAACGTTTAGCCCCTCCTAACCCAGGACAACACCTCTCCCCTGTTCCCGTCAAAGTCACTCCATGTCAACCCAGACCAGGTTTAGGAGGAGAAATCAAGGGCTCTTGGGCTGGAATTCAGGGCTGAAGTGCAGCCCTCAGCCAGGGCAGGCCCTCGAGGCCAGTACTGCTGAGATGGACAGAGCGTAGAGACAGATTCCAAAGGCTCAGCAGGGAAGAACATGCCAGAAGAAGGTCCCAAATCCCACCCGGGCTCAGGAAAGGATGCCCAGGCTTTTTGTTAAGTTCCAGGGACAGCCCGATGGACAGGCCAGGGTTTTGCACGTGAGGAGGGTATACAGTTGAGGAGGGGGAGGCACACTTGGAAAAGAACTACAAATTCAGTCCCCAAAGAAATCGTCCGCCTGACTCCGTTCTAACAGCTGCCAAGTCTCCCCTGTCAACCCCTTCTTCTCCCCAGCTCCCCATCCCCAGCAGCTCAAGGAGGTGCTCACTCCTCACAGGACTGGCTAAGGGCAGGGTGCACTGGGGCCCCCAGATGCCAATGGGATCCACTCCACCCCAGGTTACATAACCTCTCAGCAGCCGCCAAGGTCTGAACTGAAATCTGAAAATGGAAAAGGCTCCAGCAAATAAATTCCAGGGGCATTAGGCAAATGGCCCTTTTAAATCAACAATAACTTTCACTTTTCACACAGACATGATGAAAAGGAGGTGGGGGAGAAAATGAAGAATGGATCCTTCCCTGATCACAGAGTCAATCCTCGGCAGAACCCAGGGTCCTTCTGAAGTGGGGGGTGGGAGGGGCTGCCAAACTCTCCCACAGGCAGGGCCTCCCCTCTGCAGGGCAGGGTGGGACAGCACAGAATGGGAGGATGGGCAGAAGGGTGAGGACTTCCTCAGTCTGAGCCATGCTGATAACCCAGGGCTGCACAAAGGGAGCGAGTGTTTTCACTGGTGGACTCTTCCAGAAACTGCCTTTACTAGGACCAGGGGTGGGAGGGGGTGAGGGGGCGAGCTTTTCAGGGGCTGGCCCAGACTTACCGAGGAGGCCCTCTAACCCTGGGAGCAGTGGGTTAGGCCGGCCCTGCTTCTCCCCCTTCCTCCGCCCCCGGAGGGCCCATGGCAGAGCTGCAAAGGGGCATATGCCCACCTTAGCACAGGACTCCCGAGAGCCTCTTGCCCTGAGGAAGGCTGCCCAGCTGACACCAAGGGCAGGTCAGGTATCTCCTGGAGGGTGTCCAGGGTCACAAGCAGAACCAGGGCTGGTGTGGTCGCAGCTCAATGTTTGGGCTTGACTGCAGCGTCCACAGGAACAGTGTAGCTCCAGACCAAGCCCTGAAACCCCACAGGAGCCAGGACTGGGAACTAGTTAGAGAACACAACCCAGCCCTGCTTCCTGTTGGCTCCAACACACCCCCTCACTCCATGGCCTCCACCCTGCCCTCCGCCCAGCCCTCCTTCCTGTCTTCCTGTCCCCTGGCCCCACTCACCAGAACAAAGCCAGCCAGGAGACCAGGGCCCCATGGTGGCCTGGCACGGGCCCTGAGATCCACGGGGAACTGGCTTAAGAAGAAAAGAGCACCCACAACCTTCTCCATGCAGAATTCCCACCACCAACGTCACTCTTTTTTTTAAAAAGGGGATTCAGAATATAGTGCATTTGATCATGGGCTAGAGGCAGGACTTCAGGGACTTGAGAGAATGGGACAGGGCTTGGTGGCTGGGGGTGGGGAGGGTCACGTGACTGGATGGGAGCAGTGAGCCTGGAACAGGAGGTGGGGGAGGTCTGGGGGCCCAGACTGATAACATAGAGGCCCCCTGCGAGCCCACGCTCTGCACCAAGCCCTAGGAAGAAGGCAGCGAGGGTCATGTCACACCACCCCAATACCTCGCAACTGCCCCGTCTCATTCAGGATAAAAGTCAAGTTCTGTCAGTGGTCTGTCTGTCTCTAAGGCCCTATGTGATCTGGCCCGTCACTTCTCTGACTTCATCTGTGATCTACACACACACCCTCCTGGACACTCCAGGAGAAACAGGCACTTCTGCCACGGGGCCTTTGCACTGGCTGTTCCCTCTGCTTGGAACGCTCTTCTCTCACATCTCTCCCTCCTTCACCTTCTTAAATTGTTGTTCTCATGTACCCTGTCCATCTTATTTAAAATGATAGCCCACCTTGGCAAGAACAAATCCCGTTCCCTTATCGATTTTTCTCTCATAGCACTTATCAGTTTCCAGGGATTATCTGTCCTGTGAACATTCCTCTCTGTATCACTAATAAAAGAGAGATACCCCAAGAAGTGACAGATGAGGGGCACGCTCTGACCCTGCCACTGAATGCTCACTGTATGCTCCAACATGGGTCTGTGTCCAGGCAGGCAGAAAAGTCTGTTTCATGTTTTAAAACAAGGAAATGCTGCTCTGGCCCTGATGTCACAAGGCTGCCCAAGGCTTGCTCCACGTGACTGACCGGGCTATCAGGGGAAAGGTGCATTAGCTTCCATTCTCTTATAGAGGATACACTTCTTACCTCGCAAGGATGCTTTGAACATTGGAAACTGTCTGATAATAAATAATAAACTCTCAATAAATGATGGTTAGTACTATGTTTTATCATTGTAACCCTAGCATGTAAACACAATGCCGGGCATCTTGTAGGAATTAGTATGTGCTCATATGCATGGACAGGTAGATGGACGGACAGATGGACAGTCAGCGGATGGGTAGGTAGATTCTTGGTTGGAATCTCTAAACGATATTATAAACTATCCAGCACACAAAACTCCCCATCGAATAATGGTTTACCCAACATTGCCCTTAAACTGAACCTCAAATACCAGGGCATAAAACTCCATTTGTCTTCAGAAAGAAAAACAATAGCAGAAAGCTTGGAATTCATCACTGGATTTAGGACTTGAGTTTAAATGTATTCTCCCAAAGCATGTGCTATAAGATCATGTGCAAACAGTCACAAGCTCAGCTCTAAAAAGGTGCATATTTCAGGGTTCATGCCACATGGGTCTCATTACCCACCATGGCCTCATCTCTGCCGTTGGACATGGAGAACTTTTTTAATACCACTATTGTTGTTTCAATGAATTGAAGCTCAAATCACAGTCAATACTATTTTAATACAGAATGAGAAAATAGATTCCACTCTATTTTCCCTGATAGACAATGAAATATATGCTAAATCAGGGTTGCTGATAAATCAGCTTAAATCCAAGGTTTCACAGTGGCTGAGAAAAATGTGCTAACACATGGGCAGCACAGCTCCCCAGCCCTCTATGCCCCTGGGCTTGTATTTTCATTCACTGGTGTCAGAGATTTTGCAAAAGGCAGAAGTAAGGGTGTGGACTGGGGACGGAGAGAATTCAGCTTAGCCTGCAAGGCATTTTGTTCCTGAGCGCGTCACAGAAGCAATAACCAAAGGAGTTATAAATTAACAGGCAGTCCAGGATCTCTGATAAAAAATGAACAACACAATGGCCCCCGAAAATGTGTTAATTAATAACATTTAAAAATTCCCCTCCCCAAACTCAGCGCACAATCAATGTATTTGATACCAAAAGCTGCAAAGTCATCTAGTATCAGAATGGTTCTGTTTTCCAGGCATGGCTTCCTGCAGAACTGCCGCAGAAACTTGAAACAGCATTTTGAAAGGGAGACTTCCTAACCAGCAAGGAAGAATCAACCCAGCGTGTCCTTTTTAGGAGGGAACATCTGTGCTCCCCCTCCAGAGAGCAGTCAGTTGCCTAGAGACATCTGTCTGTAAGGAAGCCCGCCGCAGAGCTTCCTAGAAACTCTTATTGCACAATCCAGGGATGGGGTGAGGTTGAAAGAATCTTACCCTGACGTCATGCAGTGGTTCTCAAAGCATGGACTAAAGGCTGCTTGCTTGTAGCCTTCATGTGTATAACATGACAACTGCTGTATCTCTGCTTCTGGTATCAATTAGGATATTTAACAAAAACCTGCTGGTGCCATTCTTTCCCTTCGATTCTGATCAAATAATCTCGGCATAGGCAATACGAGACAAGAACGAGTCCTGAAGTGGCCAATGTGGATAACAAGGCAAAATCTGGAATATCTTGGCAGACTGTACAGTACTTTCTAAATGTCACATATTCTGAGACTTCCCTGGTGGGCCAGTGGCTAAGGCCCTGCACTCCCAGCGCAGGGGGCACAGGTTCAATCCCTGGTCATAGAACTAATTTCACATGCAGAAATGAAGATCGATGATCTGGTGTGCCCCAACTAAGATCTGGTGCAGCCGAATAAATAATTTAAGAAAAAAAATAGGGGCTTCCCTAGTGGTCCAGTGGTTAAGAATCCACCTGCCAATGCAGGAAACATGGGTTCAACCCCTGGTCCAGGAAGATCCCACAAGCTGCAAGGCAAACAAGCCTGTGTGCCACAACTACTGAGCCTGTGCTTCTAGAGCCCACGCTCCACAACTAGAGAGGCCTCTGCTCGCCGCCAACTAGAGAAAGCCCACACCCAGCAATGAAGACCCAGCACAGACAGATATAAATAAACACATCTTTAAAAAAATAAATGTGTCACATATTTTTGAATACTATCCTTACCATTATTGTCATCATTAGATTTCTCCTTAGTCAACAGACCAAAATGTGTGGGAATCATCAGCCAAGTGTAGTGGGTGGGAATAAAACGACTTGCCCAGGATTGCAGCTTGAAAACAGATTTCTAGGCCCCATTCCAGGTCCACTGAACCTGAATCACTGGGCATCTGAATTTTTAACAAAACATTATCTTGATTAGGGAAGTTTAGGAAATACTTTAGTGATTTTCCAACTCATTTGGGAAACTGAAATATAGAACCCCTTTTTTTTTTTCCTGCTTAAAGAAACCAAATGCATTGCTCTGTTGAATGAGGCATAATGGTGTTCAGCAACCCTTTTCAAACTAATGAAGGCAATCATTCCTGGTGGGATTTACATTTAGTCTCCTTGTGTTGAGACTTTTTCTAGCTACAAACACTCACTACATTCCCTTCTAGGAACGTGATGGGCATAAATCATATCTGGGAAATAAATCCCCCATGGAGAAAATGTTGCTCTTGAAAGAATCCCTAATTATTCCAAGGGCATACCAAAAAAACTCAGAGAAAAAAATAAAACCTCTCTACAAGGATTCTCTCTGACGAATGGACACTGCAGGTTCTTGTGAGAAGCAATGAACCTTTGCTGGACAAGTAACGGGGAGAGAGGGAGAGCTTCCTGGTCTGAAATCCCATGGGGTTCTCAGGTAGAAGAAGTGACCAGTGTTAAGGAGAGAGGAAAAATCAGGAGCCCTGATACTCAACCATGTACTTAATGAGCAACTAATGTATCTGCGAGGGTCCTGGCCAGGGACAGATGGCTCTTACAAACAGGGAGAATGAGTTCAGGCAGGTTTAAAAGGAGTCACCCCATCCACACACACACCCTCCACTCCGTGGTAAAGTACATGAGGGCTAGCGACTGCAAGGAGCTCTTGCACCCCCAGGTCTGAAGGTTACTAGAGCCTCACAGTTATTAGAACTAGCCACCTGGCAGAAATGAGGGCCTTCTACAGAGGGTCATGGTCATACCAACCTGTGGGTGGGCACGATTCCACCCTCTTCTTCCAATGCTCCCTTCAGAATGAGCCCAACTAAAAGGCAGTGGGAAGGTCAGCCTCCAAGGGCACTAAGCAGGAAGAATGATGGAGCGTGAGTGTGGAGGGGAGAAGTGGAGACTATCCAACATACCCACGAAGGGCCAGACGTTGTAGTAAGCCGACCCTGATGGTCTTCAGCAGCCATACTGCCTATGGTAGACGGTGTCCCCCATCCCCACCTGGTGCTCACACACTTTTGCCATTGACTCAGAAATTCCTCTCACTAAATGCAAACTGTTTCCCTGCTTCCCTGATGTTTGGCCAGTGAACAGATAAGAAGTGATAACACCCATGCTGAGCTTACCTCTCATGTGTTTCTGCCCAACACTCCTGTACTTCTGCCTTCACCATGAGAAGAGCCTACCCTACCCTGGTAGCCCTCTGCTTCTGGAAAACTGAGAGGCATGGAGAACAGCTTCCCCAGCTAGCCTTCAGCCTTTCAGCTTGAAGCAGAACTATCCAGACATCCCTCAGACCTATGAGACTGATAACGCCTTCTCCTTGTGTGCCCTGAATTGTGAGGTCATTTGTTACACAGTGATAGCTGACCGATAAATCTGTACACCCAGGTGAATGAGCCATTTCAATTCAGGAACAGAAGCTACCAGGGTAGAGGGAAAGGTTGAGCCCAACTGACAGAGCCAGGTTCAACATGGGTTTAAAGGTCAGCAGTGTCCAGTAGGCAGAAAGACCATGTGACATTCCAAAGCTTAGATGGGGCTATCCTGACATTGGAGCCTATCTGCAGTGATACTATAAACGCTTCTCCCAGGGGAACAAACATTTTGTTGCTTTTTAAATTTACACCTAGCCTTGCTCCAAAGAGTATTTAAGGATGCTTACAAAAATGTCCACCATAAAATAGACAAGTGAGAAATGATGGCCTGTGCAAGCAAATACACGCCATAAAGTCATCCTTCTGCTAGAAATGAGCAGCAAAGTTGCCTCTGAGCTTCCCAGTAGTGAAGGAAAAATTAGAAACATGATTTACAGCATGAAGAAGGTACAGATAAGCCAGGAACTCAGATGGAGGACAATTATTTTCTGGAACTGAGATCTAATATACATATCTTCCTGGGGCAGGGCGGGGGGAAAAGACCCTGGGATATGTAGTGAAGAACGTCTTCATCAGAGCCCTCACAGGAAACACAGAATGCCATGTTGACAATGACAATAATAGTGGCAACAACAGCTAGTGCTCAGAGCACTCGTCGTGCATGAGCAGATGTTTTCTAGATGCTCCACATACGACTGACTGACCCCTTTGCTTACTACCCTCTAAGTGGCTGTTGCTCATCATGATCCATAGGAGAGCTTCTTTTAGGGAAACAGGGATCTTTGCCCAGAAGTATAAGGACTCCAGTATCAGCGGTGGAAGTCTAAACCAAGGATGTAGCTTAGAGCACTGCGTGGGATTTGTAATGAGAAATGAGATTTGTAAATTAAATATTCCACTTCTAAATACTGGCAACTGCCAAAGTCTACACTGTGCAGGGCAAGAAACAGCAAAATCTGGCCTCCAGGCCACCAGTTTTCAATGTCTGGCCTTGAAATGGATGGATAGCGTAACCTTCAGGACCTCCACCATAGACGTAATTAATATATTATAACTGGTAAATGCTGAAAGGCAAGGAGTGTGAAGTCTTACTGATGGACAGATTTTGGGGATGCTGACACTCCGTATATTGTCAAGTATAGAAGCTTGAGAACTGCCTAGGCCAGGGGTGGGGCAGATATCTCTTCTGTGGGTTGTAGAGAAGGATGAAGACACCACCCTTGCCCAGAAATGGGACAAAGAAGGTCCAGAAAGCATTCTTTCAGCCTTCAAGATAATGGCCATCACACCATTATTTCTTCAACTACGGGCTGATTTCCATACATGGTGGGGTTGTGTGTAACCTAAAGATGAAATGATCAGACTGTCACCACCCTTCCTCAGACCAGTTGTCACCAACAGTGGCACCAGCCAGCATCATGGCCAGTGTATTCAAACTGCCACCCAGGTAGCCCCCACTTACTCTACTGAGAAAACTAGACCCTCCTTCCTTTCCTTAGGGGGAAGACTGGAGTGATGCAGGAGACAGTAAGAGGGAGAGGAGAAAACAAGAAATACCGTATGTATTCAGCCATCTTCCTCCCTTTAAAAACCAACCCCTATTTGGAAATGTTTGCTGCCTTGTCTTAAACAAGACAAGTGACCTCAAGGCCAAAGAAATAAAATCCCCTGCCTGTCTCGACGCAACAGGTTTCCTGACAAGTTAAACACAGCGGCACTTCAGCTGCTATTTTTAGACCCTATAAATTCTGTTCTTTTTCTCTCTGAAATATTCTTTACAGATTTGCCAAAGACTTTTAATGGGCTGCAATGCATAACGATCATTTCACAAGTACGAAGTCCTCGTTACACGTTTGTTTGCTGTTATTGTCATTATTTTAGGAATATACTCATACTCATAAAACACATACAAGGTTTCTTCCTCGGAGGGAAGGTTGCCTGACCCTAACTGCCCCCAGAGTCTAGATTATGAACAGGAAGAGGAAATACTACCACCAAATTGATTTCCTTCAATGAAAAACTAAGAAGTGAGAAGGAAAGAACCAGGGAAGGAGTCACGTGGAAACCTCCCCCCAACCCAGGACAGTGTCTCTTGAAATGATTCAAAACTCGTATTCCCAGGTGCCCTCACCCCCTGAGATCTTCCAGGTAGATGCTCTGGGGTGGGGTCCTGACTCCCCTCTAACAGTCTTGCCACCATGTGCCCAGATTTGAGGAATGCTGCTCAGATTCTCAGAGCCCACCAAGCTCCTCTGTCCATGGAATTCTCTAGGCAAGAATACTGGAGAGGGTTGCCATTTCTTTCTCCAGGGGATCTTCCTGACCCAGGGATCAAACCCAGGTCTCCTACATTGCAGGCGGATTCTTTACCATCTGAGGTATCAGGGAAGCCCCTTAGATTCCCAAGGCCACCCCAAATCCAGCTGTGGGGTAGCTTTAATTTTGTTCTGACTCTGTTCAAGCAGACAGCACCAGTGAGGGGACCAGTATCATCTAAGATAATATCATGGTGACTATCCAGTGAGGAGACCACCACATTCCAAGCCTTGCTTGATTCTGCTCAACTTGCTTCCAGGAGTTGCTGTCTAAATGGGTAGAGGGTCAGAGCACACCAGCTTCAAAGAAAGAGCTGAGGAGGACCTTGGCCAGCCCCAGGGTATTCTCTCATCCAACACACATGAGCCCCTTCTTTCTTCCAGGTACTCAGAGGATAGCCAGTTAGCACTCTGCAGCTTCTGTCCACGTGTGCAGTCCCCTGCCAGGCTCTGGGATGGGCACCTCTACCCCTCATCCTAGGACTCCTGCTTGATCACGCCCTTTCCTTCCCTCTTCCACATCTAAGACCTCAGCTATTCCTACTATCATCACTTCGCAAAGGTCCATCCCCCTTCTCCAGTGCTCTCCTCCTAGCTGGCCCATCTGCTTCCAGTCTCACCTGCCCTCACCTCAATCCACTCTCTCCTGAGGCCAGAGTGATCTTATGGGAACATTTATCGTGTCACTGCCCTGCCTTCCAGAGCACTGACATCAAATCCGACCTCTCAGCATGACTTATATAGCCCAACCCAATCTGGTCTTCATCTGCCTCTCTGGGCTTTTCTTCATAGTTCATTCAATCCTCCCAATGACCCTCTGAAGTAGGAATGAACGCCAGTTTACAGATGAGACTTGGGAGATTCAGGGAGGTGAAGTCACTGGCCCCAAGTCTACAGCCAGTGATGGTGGAACTGGAATTAACACTTGTCTTGGAAACACCGAAGCCCAGGCTCTTTCTATCGTACCCTGAAGTGCAGATTCACCAGGTTCACAACTGGAACCACGGCAGCAGCCCATGGCTCCTTGTTCACATATTTCCAAAGATCAGACCTGAGTTGATTTTGGGAGAGTAGAATGGCTGCCCACAGGAGCACAACTGGAAAAAATGAAGGAAAAAAAGGGAAGAAAGAGAGAGAGAAAAGGAAGGGAAGGGAAAACAAGGAAGATGAAACAGCAGATGATATGACCAACATCTGAAACAGAATCACAAAACATAGCTGCAAACCTCCATCTGCTTTTGGCCTGTGTGCTGGTAAGTTTCCAAGGCCAGAGGGTGGGGCCAGTACTGATTTTCCTCCGCTCCCTAGAAGCTCCAGGCCCTACTGACATCACCTCTCCAGAGACCTAGCAGACAAAGTGAATCAGCCAGTCACATGGTGAGAGCTCACCAAAGACACTGTCCAGCTGAGATGTCCGGTTCAGTCAAAGTTTCCTTCCCTCTGAGAGCAAAAGGGAAAGCCCTTCCTTTCAACCTTTCTGATTTTTCCCATCCACTTAATTCTTTTTTTAACGTGATGGAACATAAATTGACGTAACTAGATTTTCAGGATTCCCTGCCCTTTTACAGATATGAAGTACTGACACAAGGTTTCTCTGCCAACTCTGATCTTCCTATACTTGTGAGTTCAAACTCAAGCAAAAGAGTCAAAAGGGATATTTTCCATAATGACTTCTCCCTGACTTTCTACGATCGCTGACTAGTGGTGAAAAGCTTCTCTCCTGTCTCTGTACTGTAACATCTGGAATCAGAAAGTACAAACACATGTTTACTAACAGTGCCAATTTTCATGACCCAGATTTTTCCAATTTTATTAATAATTATCAGCACCTCTATCATTATCACATATTAAACTGATAATTATGTAAAAGCCCTCTGCAAAGAGGTTAATTTTTGAAAAATGCTTGACAAGAAATCATTTATAAATGCAGACCCATAGGGAGATGGGAGGTTGGGAGGGGGAGGGACTAAATTTAATTCAACTCAGCAAAAACAGGCTGGGAGCCTACCATGCATGCCCCTGGAATGGTACCTATAAATATTACAAAGAGGAGGTGGATAAGCTCAGGGCTCCCAGAGAACTGGGTCTGATAGGAGGGTTAGATACTACATAGGTTGCTAGAAAGCTTGGCAGAGCACGCCGAGGTCCACACACAAGGTACTTTCACATATGCTGGAACACAGCAGAGACTGCCATGTGCCGAGTGACAGGCATCATTTTCCAACCTCCCTTGGAGGAAGAGGTGGTCATGGGATGCAAGCAGAAATCATCATGAGAGTCTTCTGGGAAAGCTCCTCAAAGGGAGACCATTTAGCTGAGACACGCATTCCTTTGTACTTTTTTCTCTTCCACCTGTCTTCCATCTGGAATTCGGATGTGACGGCTAGAGCTCCAACAGGCATGTTGGGTGATAAGGTGGCTTTGAGGTTGAATGATATGGTCTGAGGATGATAAGCCAGAAAGAGAGAAGGCTCCTGGATCCCGGATGACCATGAAGCCACCAGCCCTGAACTTCCTTTGTACAAGAGGAATTAGGAGAAAGGCAGGCTGATGGGGGTGCTTCCCGAGGGTGATGGGGCCGCTGGGGAGGTCACTGCCCAGATATCAGAGCACAAGTTCTCAGAACTTCCCCTGGGGTAGGGATGGGATACTAAACGATGAGGGACAGTGGGCAGGCATGAGTACTCTGCTCTTACAGGACCTGACTTTCACTCACCAGTTACAAGCCACCACCAAACGGCCTCCCTCTTCCTCCCCCATCTCTGCTTGCTCCTCCTCCTCAGCCCCAGGTGATGGATCCTTGGCTACATACAACTGAACCCCAAGAACGGGGGGGAAACATCCTAGGCCCTTCCTTCTTACTTTCCTTTCCCCTCCCACTGCGATGAGTGGGACAGTGCGATGAGTCCCTGCAGTCCTCAGGGACCTGGGCACAGAAATAGACAGGGACATACCAGAAAGAAATAGGCTTGAGATTATGGATTATCAATCCTTTTTTTTTTTTTAAGACAAAAGGATGCCAAACAAAATTTCTGATCACATTTTAATCCAAATTGGAGTGGTGGGCTCAAGCCTGGGAGACCAGTCTCTCTTGTCTGAACTGGCAGATGCAAGCAAACGAGAAGGACAAGGGACCACTCTGGGCAAGGATGTGTGATAGGGAAGCTCTCCTAAGGGCACACCAAGCCAAGACTGAAGAGGGGGCAGCTGCCACCCTCTTTGAGAAGTCATCCAAAGTAGACCAGCCTCTACTCGTTCCCCCAAAAAGCAGCAACATCCAAGAACACAGACCCTTCTGAAGGAGGTAAGCTTCCCCGCCCTGCCAGCTCTTAAGACACATAAATCCTTACAGAATGAGCTCATCCAGAATTTCCCAGTGATGAATTAAAATTTAGGACCACCAAGCAGGACACATAAAAAGTTCCAAAATCAAACACCCCCCCCCCCCGCCCCCAACAGGAAACACAAGTTTTTAAAGAGCAAAGGAACAGGAGTCAGAGTGTCCTCCCACTAAACATTTCTTCTACATGGAGATGTAGCCCATCTTCCCCACTCCCCAACCCTCAATTTTTTTCTTGAACTAAAAATACCCAACTTTATTAAACATATTGGGCCTAAGATTAAATAGCAAGAATTCTTTCAAATGATATTATTTTTTAAAAGTAAATAATGACCAAGGGATAGAGAATTCCAGATTTTTCCAATACAACATAAAGATGACAGCTCAAGATAATACTGAAGGCCTGCGGGAGGAAAGACCAATATGAGAGTCATCTGGAGCCCTATTTATACTCCAAGTGACACTCATGACTAAACAAAAAAGCGTTTGTGTTCCCACAAATCTAGTTAGATTTCTCATCTTCTGTTCACTTAGCCATCACCTCACAGGAAGAAGTTACAAAGCTGCACAGTAGATGTGGAAATGGAAGGTTTTATTAATTGTTCCTCTTGAATTACAACCTAATTAAAAACAGAACCGAAAAAGACAATTCAGAAGAAGCTTCAGGAAAAAGGCTGGTTATTCCAAGATTAAAGAGGTCACTGGGAAGAAAAGTAACCTTTCCAGCCATCACGCATGCCATTTATTCATGCCTTTTAAGGATACATTAGAAATGAAATGGTAGAAAGGACTGCAAAAGCCTGACTGGATGATACGCTCAAGGCAGACAAAGCTGGTTCTACCGTTAGTCCTGGGGCTTTGTACGGTCATGTTCTGTGGGTCTCTGGGGAGCCCAAGGCCACCCCCTTTGCCTCCAAAGGACACAAAGAGACCTGCAGCTCTCAAAACCGTCAGCTATGAGAGCATGAACACCCTCTGGCTCAGATGAAGCCAAAATCATCACTTGGTTTTTATGAGCATAGTCACTCAGTGTCCAACCAGGATTCCTTTTACACTCAAGAAAATGAAAACAATAAACTGAAGCTGGAGGCATCTCTACCCAAAGAAGAAAAGGGAAACCAGGGCAGTGAGGCTGGGAAGCTCAGCCACATGCGACCACTGGGCAAGGGACTACCCACCTCACCCACCGGGCAGTGGGATGGGGGGCACCTTGGGAAGCCAGTGACCTTACTGGATGTGGTTCTCACCTCTCTGCTCTTCCCACCCCCACTGCCCAGCTGCACTGGGTCAGAGGAACATCACCCCGGGCCCAGACTGCTCCCAGGATGAGGTCCTGAGGGTCAGGGACCAACCTCTGTCATCCAGACACGAGGAAATCCCAGCCGACCTGTGTTCCTGTGCTCCTGAGCCAACTTCATTCTGTAATTTCTTCCTCATACTATTTTTTTCTTTCACAAGTTTTCTTGGAGAACAGTTATTTACAATGTTGTGTTATTTTCAGGTGTACAGCAAAGCAAATCAGTTATGCATATACATATATCTACTCTTTTTAAGATTCTTTTCCCAAATAGGTCATTAAAGAGTATTGAGTAGAATCCCCTGGGCTATACACTAGGTAATTAATTAGTTAACTGCTTTACATATAGTAGTGTGTATATGTCAATCCCAATCTTCCAACTTATCCCTACCTCACACTGATCAGAATGGTCATCGTCAAAAAATCTATAAACAACAAATGCTGGACAGGGTGTGGAGAAAAGGGAATCCACCTACTTTGTTGGTGGGAACGTAAATTGGTACAGCCACTATAGAGAACAGCATGCTGCTGCTGCTAAGTCGCTTCAGTCACGTCCGACTCTGCGCAACCCCACCAGGCTCCGCCGTCCTTGGGATTCTCCAGGCTAGAACACTGGAGGGGGTTGCCATTTCCTTCTCCAATGCATGCAAGTGAAAAGTGAAAGTGAAGTCACTCAGTTGTGTCCGACTCCTAGCAACCCCCTGGACTGCAGCCCACCAGGCTCCTCCATCCATGGGACTTTCCAGGCAAGAGTACTGGAGTAGGGTGCCATTGCCTTCTCTGGAGAACAGCATGAAGGTTACTTAAAAAACTAAATGCAGGGACTTCCCTGGTGGCCCAGTGGTTAAGAATCTGCCTTGCCAATGCAGGGGATGTGGGTTTGATCCCTGGTCAAGGAACTAAGATCCCACATGCTGCGGGGCAACTAAGCCCAGCATACCACAACTACTGAGACCACATGCCACAGTGAAGAGTCCACACATTGCAATGAAAGACCCTGCATGCCGCAGCTAAGACCTGATGCAGCCAAAAATAAATAAAATAAATACTAAAAAAAGACTAAACATAGAACTACTGCATGATCCAGCAATCCCACTCCTGGGCATATATCTGGGGGGAAAAAAAAACATAATTGGAAAAGATCCACGCTTTCCAAAATTCATTGCAGCACTACTCACAATAGCCAAGACATGGAAACGAAATGTCCATCAACAGTGGAATGGATAAAGAAGATGTGGTACATATAGACAGTGGAATATTACTCAGCCATAAAAAAGAATGAAGCGATGCCACTGGCAGCAACATGGATGGACCTAGAGATTATCATACTGAGTGAAGTGACTCAGACAGAGAAAGACACCATGTGATATCGCTTATATGCTTCAAACTTCTTTTCAAGCAAGAACTGTGGCTGGGGCCACGTGCCTGGCTCTCATGGGCACTCCTGCCCCATGAAGCCTGGCCCCTTCTTCAGTCCCCACCTCAACTTCTCCAACAGGACTTCTGATAGACAGTGACCGTGAGTGGGACTTTTCCTGTCCTACCTCATGTTGAACTGAGATCCCTCATAACCAAATGGAGAGCTCAACATGTAGGCATAACTTCCAACACACGCCCACTTTCCCTCAGTAAAGGGAAAAAACAATCGGGAGTCCCCATCCACAGGAAGTGCATAGCAGGAAGGCTATGCGTATTCCTATCAAAAGACACTAAGAGGTTGCCCTAGATCAAGTCACATTCAAACTTTTCTGCCCCCTGCTTCCTCAACATTGTGTCCTGCCAGAGAAGGGCTTCATCACCTTTTGTGCTTCCTGGAGGAGAGGTCCTTGAGACAAAGATGTGGCCTGTTTGCTTCTCTGACTCTGCCCTGGGGACCAGTAGGTACTGCACAAACAGAAGCAGAATTAAAGGCCCCAGAGGGCCCACTGGCTCTGGACTGCCAGGCAGTGAGCCTTCCCTGGGCACGGTTAATGCTCCTCTCTCTTCTTTGGACTCTAGGTTTTTGGGGGTGGGGACATATTATTTTCAGATAGTAAAAAAAAAAAAAAAAAACTAGAGAACTTTCCTGGAGGTCCAGTGGTTAAGACCCCTTGCTTTCACTGTAAGGGGCACAGGTTCCATCCTTTGTCAGGAAACTAAGATCCCACATGCTAAATTGCAAGGCCAAAGAAACAAAAAAAAATTGCACCCATCCCCCTCACCCTATACTTAATTATGACCACCTTGATCTTTTATCAGAATAAAAAATAACTTGAGTTTTAATAACTTGCTTCCATGGTGCTGAAAGCACTTTCCAGACAGCCCCCACCCACTCTGAGAAGCAGACGCTCACTGGTTGGGATGGTCCACACAGGGCTCTTCTGCAGCTGTGCTTTGTCACCCAGGCCTGGAGAGCGCCAGAAATTCAACAAAACAGCACAGCTCCCAGGGTAGGCAGCCAGGCTCTGGGGTCAAACTGGGTTTGGGGCCTGCTTTGCTGCTTTCTACTCATAAGAGCTTAGGCAAAGTCACTTGTCTGTCTGGGCCCCAGTTTCCCCGTGAATAAAGGGGGTGATGACAGCCAGTCCTTCACGGGGCTGCAGCAAGGACTAGCAGAGAGCTGGGTAAAGAGCTTCTAGTGGTGCCTGGATGGGGCGCGCATTCAGCAGCTATTAGATATCATCATCAATGTTACTTCTGTGACTCTCATTACTTTCAGTGGGCTTCTCAGGTGACTCAGTAAAGAACCCACCTGCCAACACAGGAGACACAGGTTCAATCCCTCGGTTGGGAAGATTCCCTGGAGAAGGAAATGGCTACCCACCCAGTATTCTTGCCTGGGAAATTCCATGGACAGAGGAGCCTAGTGGCTACCGTTCATGGGGTCTCAAAGAGCCAGACACGACTGAGCAACTGAGCATGCATGCACACACAATACCTTCAGTTACCCATAAACAGGAGACAGCAGAGAAAGTCGAAGGAAACAGGAACCTGAGCAACACACCAGCAGATGTGGGTCTGTGGACCACGCTGTCACACACTTGCTGAAGGCCTGCTGGCCGCCTGTGGACCCCTACTCCTCACAGTGCTCTGAGCCACCTCTATGCCCAGGAACAGGATATGCTAGAATCTGCTACTGACAGATAGGAGTGTAGGAGCGTGAGCTACACCAAAGACACGTGGTGAGGGTCTAGGGCTGGAGTGACAGCAGCCTCCAGTGGCATCAACTTCCTCTCCAGAAAGAGCCTCACCAGTGGAAATCCTTTTACCAAATGTCCAAAAGCAACTGTGTCCAGCAGTCTGACTCCCTAGCCTTGACTCAATGTCCCTTCAGAGGAGCTGAATCCAAGGACACAGTTGCTGTGCAAAAAGACCCTTGAAGGCAAGTCCAGGGCGAGGTCCTCTGGAAGGTTCTGAGAATGTGCTCCAGCATATTATTGTAAGTCTGGAATAGTGGCTTCCATTCGGCTGGGGTCCTGATGCCTATGTAGACCCACTCTCCACTGTGACCTCAGACCTGCGCTTCCAGGAGAGGGGAGTGGATCTCCACCCCTGGGAAACCTTCCCTGTGCACTGAAGGGATGCAGCTGTGAAGGCTGTGACCTTAAGAGGTCTGCACAGTTAACTGTCCCCACTCTGATGGGCAATGGCCATAAAACATCAGAGATCCTTCCAAAGGCTTCATAAGGAATCCACTCTGGGGCTAAGAAGAGACAACTTAGAAAGTTTAAGAAAAGGTAACTACATCCCAGGGAGAGTTCAACAGCTTTATAGCTTATTGGTTGAAATCCTGAGTTTTAATTTCAGATTGGATCTTAATGGAGCAATCCTTGGCTGCAAGAACTGGATGAATATGGAAAAACAGTAAAGAATAATAAGGAAAAAATCAGCAAAGGTGACTCTTGGGACTGATATTTTATTGCACCACGCTTGATCCTAACGCAAAGGTCAAAAAGCAATAGGATTTTACTCTTTACTTAACCTGGAGCTTCTCCAAGTATTATTCGAAGTTAGGTCGTTCTGAGGATATGAAGAGGATTCAAAAATCAGAGAGCACTTACTCTGGAGGGGAGTGGCAAACAAAAAGGAAATACACTGTTAACAGCCTTAAAAGAAATACCTACCCTATGAAGAATCCCAGCACCGAAAATAAACTTCACATAAATGTAAAATAAACTTTTACGAGCAATCTTCTCCGGGTGCTGATATTTTCTTTCTTCCCATCTGACTTAAATACAAGCCAGGCAGGATGTTGACTGAGGTGAACTTTTCACTTTTAGATAGTAAATGGAATGTTGTAGGTCCTGTGCTAAATATAAATAAATCTTAAAATGGTCTTCAATAAGGTCAAATTCTCAACAGGATGAGACTGACTATATGCAGAGTCCGAGGCTTCTCATGCGAAGTGTGCAGAAGGCCTGCTCACTCTGCCTCACTCCAAGGCCATCTGAACAAATATTTGTGGGGTGGCTGGGCTTCCCTGGTCGCTTAGATGGTAAAGAATCCACCCACAATGCAGGAGACCTAGGTTCAACTCCTGAGTTGGGAAGATCCCCTGGAGGAGGGCATGGCTACCGACTCCAGTATTCTTGCCTGGAGAATCCCATGGACAGAGGAGCCTGGGAGGCTACAGTCCATAGATAGGGACGCACAGAGTCAGACATGACTGAAGTGACAGCACACATGGTGACCCAGAATCCCTTTCTTCCCCCAGCATCACTTTCTTCCCCCACTTTCACCGTGTTCAAACTGACCTGACCGTCTACTCAGGAGCCTCACCTATGACCCCCTATTCTGAGAACACATCACATTCTCTACTGTCACTGTAAACAGTCATCTACTTTTTATAGTGCAGCCTTGATATGCCTCCCACTGAGTGGTCAGCTCTGTGTTCCTTCCCCTTGAATTTGAGCAGCTGTGACTGCCTTGAACAGCAGAAGTGATGTTCTGTGACCATAAGACTAGATAATAAAAATGCATGTGCTTCCACTCAGCTCTGTTGAGACTCTCTCTAGGAACAAGGCTGCCATGCTGGGAGGAAGCCCAGCACCTTGAGAGGCCACAGGCAGGTGTCCTGGCTGGTAGTCCACCCAAGGGTCCTACCCCTGCCAGGTGCCGGCCAGACATGTGAGGGAAGGTCCTGGACCTGGGCATCTCCCCACTGAGGCTTTAACAAGCCCTCCCCCTCTGCTCAATCTGAACAACCCACAGAATCCAGGAGCAAAATAAAATAGTTGTTTCAGACCCTGAGGGTTTGGAGCAGTTTGTTATGCAGCAAGAGTAACGAGGCTACCACATCTTCGTGAAGAGAATCACAAATTTGAATGTGAAGCCCAAGTCACAATCAAGCCAGGTGTCACACACATGGGAAAAGGCTAGTACCAGAGGAGGAGAGGAGTTTACAATCCCACCAGTGGTTTAACCTCCCAAGAGCCTGGGCCAGTCACTCCTCTGAAGTCTTCAGTGTATGAACTATAAAATGGAACTTCTGCTGCTGCTGCTGCTGCTAAGTCACTTCAGTCGTATCCGACTCTGTGTGACCCCAGAGCTGGCAGCCCACCAGGCTCCTCCGTCCATGGGATTTGCCAGGCAAGAACACTGGAGTGGGTTGCCATTGCCTTTTCCGATAAAATGGAACTAACAGAACCTAATAAGACCTTGTAGGGATCACATGAGACCCAGCACACAAAGGCTCTTTGATGCGTGAGGCATTATTAACATCACATGTGAGGTCCTTTCAATATCTCATATATCTTCCTTTTAGATATATGAATCCCATGACTCCACAAAACCTGGAAAGGTCTGTTGAAAACGTAGAATGAGATGTGGTGATGAAAGCAGCAGCAGGTAAAAGCTCAGATGAGGCTTAACAAATTTCCTAACTGTACCATTTTTCCTCCTTCTAGCTGACTCTTCTCCAGTAGACTGGTTGTCTCTAAAATGGGTAGGTAGGAGAAGGAAATGGCAACCCACTCCAGTGTTCTTGTCTGGAGAATCCCAGTGACGGCGGAGCCTGGTGGGCTGCCGTCTATGGGGTCGCACAGAGTCGGACACGACTGGAGCGACTTAGCAGCAGCAGCAGCAGGAAAACTACAAATTCTATTCCTAAAAGTGTGCATATACAAACAGCATGCTTTACTGGTGTTTCCATGGCTCCAGGTTTAGAGTGACAATAAAAGGTGTTGACTTTTTTCTATAAGTGCAATTCTAATTGCATGACATGTATTACCTTATTCAGTCCTCCTAGCAATCGTATTAAATAGGTTCTAATATTAGCCCAATTTTATAGGTGAGGAACCTAAAGTACAGGGAGATCATATAACGCAGTGACGAGGTAGCAAAACCTTAATTCAAACAACAGGCATTGTGAAGCAGGGCCCACACTGACCACTGCACGGCAAGGCTTCCTCAAGGCAGTCTTCTTGAGGGTAAAACGTGAACTCCCATTCAGTTCACGTCCTATCTAGTCACTGGGAACTTATACTACAAAGTCCTCTTAATAATATTCTACCACTCAAACCACTTTAAAGAAATACAAGGAAATGACAAAAAGGACTTTCAACAAGAACGCAGCAAATACATGTTTTCTCTTCCACCTGGACTCCATGTCTGAAGTACCTGTTCACGTGTTCAGAGTCCCCGGACATGTTTACACCTCAGGACCCAGCAGCTTCCCGATGGTCATTCATGGGCCACCTTGTACAGCTCAGATCCGAGTGATATTCTGAGGCAGCACTCAACAGGTTACCCAAACAACTTATAAAACCCCAGAAGTCTCTCCAGCTCAGAAGCCATGTGGCAGGCATTTGGTTCTCTTCTCTAACAAGAAATGCTGTGTCATCAGATGCCCTTTTGAATGTTTGAGACTGAAGGACAAGCAGAAGAAATGAATGAAATAAAGAATGACGGGTCCTTGGATGGTGAGCTGTGAATGGGACAGGACGCTCCCCTGTCGTCTTCCAGCTGCGGGATCTGCTTGGCTGCCTCATGCCTACGGAAGTAGTAGGCAGATCCCCTCCTCACAATCCAGACCTCCTTTGCAGTCCGGATCAAAGGACCAGTGGCATCGCCATCCCAGGAAGCAGTCCGAAATGCACCTTCCAGCTCCCTCCCCAACCCACTGAACCAGAAACCGTGTTTAACAAGTCCTGCAGGTGATTCGGCTACCCACTAAAATATAAGAACCATTCACCTCAAGTGAGCCACAGATGTGAATCTCACAGCCACATAAGGGCTCTGGTTCACTTTGGCTGAGTCCTGGTCCCCTCTCTGACTAATGTTTACACAGTACTCCCAGTCCCTTGAATGAGATCACACTCAGGACCCTTCTGAGGTTTCCAGGTGGTTTCGTGGGATGGACTCGGCCTTCTTGTCCAATTGTCTTAATCAATCATTTCAATCATCGAACCCAAGCTCCAGGCAACACAGGTATGGTCTTGTGAGACCCCCAAGCACAGCTCAGATCTTGCATGCTCCCCCAAGCTTGTAGACAACTCATGCTGTGACATGCTGCGTCCAGGTGACCACCCTGCCCAGGGCTGACCCCTGGCCAGACAGCAGCTGCTCTGGACACTCTGTGCTGCTGTGTACCCGCTTCTGCCCTTAGCAAGTGCCTTTGATGAGATGTCTTCCATCAGCCAGTCCTCCCAGGGTCCACCCACTGGGCCTGTTCTTCTGCTTTAATTATCACATCTATATGAGTAGTTGATTTGTTTGATAAAGGTTCAATCAATTCTTACCACCAAACTGACAGATTATTTTATAAATCAAATCTGATGAAGTGATCACTGTCTACAGTGGTCCGATTTTCAAGTTAAGGAAAACACTTATACTTTATAGAAAATATAAAATAAAAACTTAAAAAATTATCACTCTCAAATTGATATTTCCTTCTCAGAAAAAGTGGGCCATGTCTCTGTCCAGAACCTGTTTGTTAGGAAATAGGAGAGCACGATGAACCTACTACGCAAGAGACCCACTGCTGCTGCATACCGTCCTAGCATCCAACGAAAACAGCTGAGCCTAATTTGACTCCTGACTCAGGGCTTTCTGGTTCTGTCCACCTCTCACCACGGGAGTCTCATAACTTGATTCTCACCGAGCACTACTTTGGGGATATTCTTTCCTAACATCATCTCATCTCTCTACTCTCCAAAAGTATTCCATTTCATTCTCATTTCCCTTTTGCAATTAAAAAGAGAAAGGACCAAAATAACAGTCTGTCTCTTCAGAAACTGAAGGAAGCCCTCAAAGGTCAAAGTTTGCTTTGGTGAAAAGGTCAGATGTTCTCAGTGGTCCTCACCGAGCTCAGTAACAGAGGTAGATCTTTCTCCCTGAGGAATCTACCATGTCCCCTGATTCCTAAAACCAGTCTGACAGATAATACCAAAGGGTGACAGAAAGGGGAAGGGAGCTACCTGCTAGACACCAGCAACCCAGATCTAGCCACTTCCAGAAACACAGTTTCTGTGTGGTTCCAAAGCAACCTGCAAAACAAGCGGGTCCCCAAACTGTTCGCTGCAATTCACAGCAATATCATACTGCCACTCCTGTCCCAAAGGGTCCCTCCCAGTAAGAGATCCAGTGTGTGAATCTTCTGGACACTCAACATGTAAGAACAGCAACAGCCAGAATAGCACACAGAACTCCAGAGCTGTCCAGCAAAAGCTGCCAAGCACTTGAGAGGTGCATCCTGTTTGGTCTTTGCTGGACCTCCCAGAGGTGCTCAACCAAGGCCAACAGTGGCCAAGCCCAGGGAAGAAATGCTAAGACTCTGGTTGAGGGGGTGCGGGTCAAGGCAGTGGCTTTGGGACATGGCAAAGTCGCTGGCCAACCCCACTTCCAGGGAGCTGCTGCTGCTAAGTCGCTTCAGTCGTGTCTGACTCTGTGCAACCCCATAGACGGCCTCCTACCAGGCCCCTCTGTCCCTGGGATTCTCCAGGCAAGAACACTGGAGTGGGTTGCCATTTCCTTCATTCATAACTGCATGATCCTCAGAGAGTTGAAAACCTCTCACAGGCATGACTCACAGATACACATTCTCCAAGAAACCCTTAGCAGCACCAACATTTTGTCAATATTATAAGTTAGAGGCCCAACCTGGCTTCATGCTCAGCAAGTACTTGGTCCCCCGGAGCCCACAGTCTGTCACACTGAGGTTTCCCCCATGCATACAAACACCATGCCACAGGGCCTTTGCTCATGCTGTGCCCCCACCCCCAGCAAACACCAACCCATCTCCAGTGACTCAGTTCCTCTCTCAAACTTGCATCCTTCTGGCCTCCTGGCCTTATTGTTGTTTAGTCGCTCGGTGTCTGACTCTTTGTGACCCCGTGGACTGCAGCATGCCAGACTTCCCTGTCCTTCACTATCTCCCACAGTTTGCTCAGACTCACGTCCTTTGAGTTGATGATGCCATCCAACCATCCCATCCTCTGCCACCCCTTCTCCTCCTGCTCTCAGTTTTTCCTAGCATCAGGGTCTTTTCCAGTGAGTCAGCTCTTTGCATCAGGTGGCCAAAGTATTGGAGCTTCAGCTTCAGCATCAGTCTTTCCAATGAATATTCAGGGTTGATTTCCTTTAGGATTGACTGGTTTAACCTGCTTGCATGCAGTCCAAGGGACTCTCAAGAGTCTTCTCCAGCACCACAGTTTAAAAGCATGAGTTCTTCAGCACTCAGCCTTATTTATGGTCTAACTTCTTTATCACAACCATACATGACTACTGGAAACACCACAGCTTTGACTATACGAACCTTCGCTGGCAAACTGATGTCTCTGCTTTTTAATCCTGGTCTTGTAGCTATTAACAAAACTAACCACTTCCCCCTGGGTCTCTCAGCACTCCAAACCTTGTGTGTATTGTGTCGCTTACTTACATTCTAGGTGTGTGTTTGTAACATCTTCCCCACCAGATGCTGGCTTGTGTTCATGATGTCTCATTCATCTCTGTACTCCAAGGCACAGAACAATGCCTCCAGTACAGAGCACCAGGATTTAACTCATATGAGCTCGTTAGACCAGAGCCCAGGAAGGTGATCATTTGGGCAACTGCATCAGCATAGAGTATCACCTGACTCACCGCATAACCAATGTTACCTGCTAACTCTGCCAAAGCAATTGAGAGAATCACAAGATTTTCAAAGAATAAGACACTGAGGGAGCATCTGGGCTAAGCTCCCTCTTGGTGCTGGGCCGGGGAGCCTAAGGCTCATGCCTAAACACCTCTAGTGATGAGAAACTCACTACCTCATGAGATCATCAATTCTAAAGAACACCATAAACCACAGATGATGAACACACGAAACCCATCCCGTTCAGATCTCTGTCCTCTGTGACCAAGCTCTGCTCAAAGTGAAAGTGTTAGTCGCTCAGTCATGTCCAACTCTTTGCGACTCAATGGACTCTAGCCTGCCAGGCTCCTCTGTCCATGGGATTCTCCAGGCAAAAATACTAGAGTGGGTTTCCATGACCTTCTCCAGGGGATTCCCAAGACAGGGATTGAACCTGGGTCTCCCACATTGCAGGCAGATTCTTCACCGTCTGAGCCACCAAGGAAGCCCTTAGCTCTGCTGAGGACCATGGCTAATCCACCTTAAAATCCCCAGCACTTATCTCACCAAAGTGGAGCTAAAGTAGGTGACTCAAGTAATTGTGCTGAAAATAGATCATTAGTTTTGAGCTGCTGCTACTGCTGCTGCTGCTGCTAAGTCGCTTCAGTCGTGTCCGACTCTGTGCGACCCCATAGACGGCAGCCCATCAGGCTCCCCCGTCCCTGGGATTCTCCAGGCAAGAATACTGGAGTGGGTTGCCATTTCCTTCTCCAATGCATGAAGGTGAAAAGTGAAAGTGAAGTCGCTCAGTCGTGTCTGACTGTGGACTGCAGCCCACCAGGCTCCTCCATCCATACGATTTTCCAGGCAAGAGTACTGGAGTGGGGTGCCATTGCCTTCTCCAGTTTTGAGCTGAGCACTCTTTAAAAGAACGTATGGCATTACACCAATGTCAGTTTCCTAATTTTGATTGTATACTATAGACTGGTGAGGTGTGATCACTGGGTAAAGGCTACATGAGCAGTTTCCATACCATTTCAACAACTTCTTATGAGTCAAATGATTTCAAAATAAAAGGTTGTTTAAAATATATCATATATGTACACATGTGTATATACATATACCCATGTATTTATGTACATATAGAATATACTTTTAATAATTATTTGTGTGTGTATATAGAGACAGACAGGCAGACACAAAGAAAGAGACAGGGAGAGATGGGAGCCAGGGTCACTGCCCTGGGCTATGTGCCCATACAGGACTGCTTCGGACATGGACACAAGATTTTTCTGTGGCCTTTACCATCTATAAGAATCATAAAAGATGTGACTAATGCCATTACCTCATGGTCATGCCCTCTCACCCATTCTTTTATACATCCTGAGACCAGCGAAATCCGACCAGTTCATCTGCCAGTCCCCCTAACCCCACCCCACATCCACATACCCCAGACAGAGTATGAGGCAGGTTCCCACATATGAATCAACTCAGCCTTTAACCAGCAGCCAAGGTAACACTCCAAGATCCCTAGGAGACCACAAAGTGGGAAGTAAGCAAAGCCACAAGGAGCACCCCCCACGTGCTAAGCCCTCCCTGGGGTGCTCTGCACCAGTTCTCTCCTTTAATTCTCAGTGCAATCCTATATTGTGCCCATTCCACAGGAGAGAAAAACTGAGGCACCCAGGAGGGAGGAATGTGCCTCAGGTCATCAGGCTGGCGAGTGCAGAGATGGAAGTCAGACCCCAGCTGGGTACACACTCAGCGCTGGCTCACGACAGGAGAACCCCTGACCAAGGGTCAGCAAGGATGCTGGGTGGGTTTTCAGAAGCCCAATATCCATCCTGTTTTGTACACACCTGTTAACTTCACAGATGCCTTAAAGGCCAACACTCGTTTCTACCCATCTCTAGAGATGGTGTTTTTGAACATCTGTTAAGTCCAGGGGCTTCTTTTAGTTCCTGTCTCCTTGTTAAATCTAGGTGGGGATGGGTGTAGCTGGAGAACCAGGCCCTGGAATTTTGTTTGGAGCTCAAGGTCCTTCAGCGAAAGCACCGGGGCCCCCCAGCAGCACAGTGTTTGCGTGGTTGGCATCTAAGAGATGCTGGTGAAGAAAACGGGCAAGTATACCCGACTTGGTGAAGCATCACAATTTTTAAAAAGACACCCACTTATCCAGTGGCTGTTTCCTCTTGTCATAAATCAGCAATAATTTAATGATGGGGAAGAGGAGTGTGGGTCACATTTTCTTCCATTAAGACCAGCAATCAATCAAGCCTGCTAACAGCCCAGCTAAATTTAGCATGAGATATGGGTTTTCAGAAAGTCCTCTACAGTGTGGGCGGCCACTAAAAATATAACAAAACAATGAAGTCACCAGAGGATGGATAGAGGTCTATAAATGGTGGGGACCCTAGAGATTGGTATTTGGGCCTGCTCAACCTTTAAACAGGTCTTATCGATGAGAAAGACCTAGAGAAAAGTCTCTAGAGGTCATCACTAAGCTCTTCCGTTATGAAAACGTAAAGCTGAAGAAGAGTATCTGTGTGAGTAGGGAAAAAAGAAAAAGGAATGGGTGAATCCAAATTATTGGGAGAAAACTCATCTACATGGTAGCAATATTTCCTAAGCTTCAGGACAAAAAAAAAATGTGGTCAAGTACATGTGGGAAACACTGAACATGCAAAAGAGGGAAAGTGTATCCCTCTTGTGAACACTGACTTCGAAAAATTCTGGGAGGTCCTCCAATAAAGAAACACATCCAACATTAAACACAGTTTTTTCCATAATCTATTTGAGTACAGGCCTTTGTTTTCTTCTTGAGTGTAAAACCTGTTACCATCCTGTGGGGGTGGGTGGGTAATGCTTTGAGAATGCTCCCATAAGGGATGAATATACTTTATGTAGTCGATGTAATTAAACAGGCCCTTAGCAGCCTGGATGAGAGGGGAATTTGGGGGAGAATGGATACATGTATATGTAAAATGAGCTCCCTTGCTGTCCAACTGGAACTATCACAACATTATTAATCGGCTATACTCCAGTATAGAATAAAAAGTTTTTAAAAATTGCAAAGCAACTATAAAAAGTAAAAAGTAAATAAAATAGGCCCCTGGGTGTCATCAAAGACTGTTGCGTAAAAATGATCAGTTTGTGCGCTGCTGCCGCCATGCAGAACGACCAACAGCACTGGGAACTGTCAGGAAAGATGGGAGAAACCAAGTCAAGCCCAGTGTCCTGGGTACAAGCAGGACTTTCAGATGAGTGTGATGGCCTTGTGACCAAAGCCAACATCAGATGGAACACAAGCAGCTGTAACACTGACCCAGCAAAGCCCCGGATAGGAATTCATCCTCCTGAACCTGACAGCCAGATGCTGAAAGACGCTCACCACAACACGACAGCAACAGGGGATGGCAGGGGGTGAGCAGAAAAAGTGTGGGCACATCCAGAATGGGGAAGTGGGACTCTACCACAGACCCCTCAGTTCCGAGGCAAGCAGTGTGGGCTGAGCGCCACCTGTACCACAGGCCCCAGGAAGGGCTGGTTGAAAGTGCGCTGATTCAACCCGGATCTGGTTACCCCAAACTTCAGCAGGGAGTTGCTGGCAACTCTCTGAAGGCAAATGGAGAAGCTCTCGCGTGACGACTTTACAAGCAATCAGGCCACGTGGTCTGACAGGTATTCATCTACTTTTAATTACAATCCCACAAAATATTTTAACTCACATCTGTTCCACAGTATCTTGGACAACACACACAGAAATCAACTCAAAATGAATCACCAGCTTCATGGTAAACTTAGCAGTCAAGTATCTTGGGCATATGTTCACCCTGGACCTAGTCCAGCTTCTTCTAACAGTCAAGGAACATTTTACTGAGCAATTAGTCAATGTCAATTTCCCTGCCTGATGATGGCAATACAGCAAGAAATGAGACAGTCCTTGATGTCAAATCTTACAAGCTTTCAGGAGCTCTTCAGGGATCTGTCATTAATAAAATTATCCCAAACCTCTCTGAATCCATTTCTCTTTCTCACTCATACTGCCCTGGCTGTAACCTAAGTTTAGGAATCCTTTTGGTTCATTAATTGATAGGTAGGTAAAAGACCCTGATGCTGGGAAAGACTGAAGGCAGAAGGAGAAGAGGGTGACAGAGGATGAGATAGTTGGATGACATCACCAATTCAATCGACAGGAACTAGGGCAAACTCTGGGAGATGGTGAAAGACAGGGAGGCCTGTCATGCAGCAGTCCATGGGGTCACGAGAAGTCAGACATGAATTGGCGACCAAACAACACAAAGGGCACCATGTGCTATAAGTTAACATGTTTCTCACCAAGCGGATGGGAAGTGAAACATCAAGCCCAGGAGAGCATAGGATGAAAGAGGAGCAGATGTCAGATTCAAGAGGGCTGCATGGATAAATGTCAGTGTGCAAACCAGACCAACAAGTACTGCCTCACGGTCAAAGAGTCAAGGCAGCGGTCGTACCAGGTGAGAGGGTGAGACCAGCCAGTTTCAAGGACTGCCATCCATCTGACCTCCTTGATACAGGCATCTTCCCTGCACTGTTGACGGGAAGGAGCAAAATTGGCTGCCTTGAATTTCTTCTCCTTTCCTCTCTCTGACCTCTGGTAGGGGGATGGCTAAAAGGTCAGACACAGAGGGAAAAAGGAAGAAAAACAAAGGATGGATATTTCACTGATGGAATAAAAAACTGGAGACCCAAAGGAACTGAGGATGCTGAGCCCTGGAGGAAACAGGAAGGAGCGGGGGGTGCTGGGACAGACAGACAGATGCCTATGGCTGCCCAGGGCAGGATAAGGAAGGGGTGCCATCACATGAGGTGGGCTCTGGTTCAGCACATGGATGGGCTTTTGAGTGATCTGCACCTCCCAGTGCTGGGTGGGCTGCCAAGCACGGTGGGATCCTCCTCCTACAAGCCGGGTGGTCAGAGCCACGGGACACCTGGAGCGGCCCCCATGCACTCTTCACGGCTCCCCGCTCTGAGAATAGGGAGAACACCACCAGCGGAGCAGCTGAAGGCAGAGGAGCTGAAGGCAGGCCAAAGCCGCCTTTCCCAGGCGCTCCACACAGGTGGGGAGCAGGATTCATGGCTCACAGGAAATGCTTACATCCTGACTTCAACCCAGGAAGCACTGAACCAGTAATAGCGCTCGCTGACTTCACGCACCTTTTGTCCCCTCCAAGCCCTCTGAGTGTTAACAGGCCTGACAAATGAGTCTCTGGAGGTCTGCACTTGTGCCCATGGGCAAGGACCACAGACACGAGAAACGTGGGCCTCTGCCACCCCTAGGATTTCCTCACTCGTCAATTAACTCCCCACCGCCATTATGACCCTGGAATCCCTAACACAGAGTCTGATCAGCGTGGGCTCACCAGCACTGACGCCTCAGCTGAGAGCCACGGTGCAGACATTGTCAGCAGTGGGATGGTAAGCACTGTGACTCCCACAGGCTCTGAAATGCTGGAAAGATTCCACAGACCTTCATCACCACACTACGGGCGCATGGGCTTCAGGTACCCCAGTTTAAGACATTCAGAAGCAGGCTTTCCAGTCCAAATATGAAAGCATCCTTTATGATATTAATATGTTTCTCAGAACCACAGGTGACAGAAGCTGTACTTTTCCTATTAGTTGATGAAGGACATGTGTTCACGTATTTGAATTTACACTCAGGCCCCTGCAGCCACCCCCAATGTCCCCAAAGGAATCAGGTTTGGCTCTAACCACTGCGCCCACTTCTCTCACGAGGACATAAAGTGCAGCCAAGACACACAGGGGATTTCAAGACCCAGCACCAAAAAGAACGTAAATAACTCACTGATAATACTTGCATTGATTAGAAGTTGATAATATTTTGATATACTGGGTTCAGCGCTATTAAAATTAATCTTACTTGCTTTAACTTCTTCAACATAGCAACTAGAAAAATGTACCATTGCAAATGTGGCCCGCAGTCCCTTTCTATCGAACAGACTTGCTCTAGAGTTTCCTCTCTGGGAAAATTCCTTCTTTGGGACAGAAGTCAAGGAGGCACCTCTGCCTTGGGGCCTGAGCACCCCTCCACCTAGCCAACTTCTAGCACCCAAGCCAGGAGCAGCCCAGGGAGCCGCAAGGCTGACTTCTGAGACAGCACAACTGCTCTGTGCGGTCTGGTTACAGATGACATAGCCTTGACCCACTTCCTGAAATTGCCCGGGCCCCTCCCTCACTCCTTCCAAGGCAGGCCCAGTGGTCTGGGAAGCGCATGGTACAGCGCATACATGTCGCTCCACAATCACCATCTGCTGGGTCTCTGTGGTACATAAGAAGCTAACTCACAAAGGACTAAAAAGAGGCAGGGAGGACACCTGTCCGGAAATTCCTGCTCAGGGCATTGACTGAAGACTCTTACATCTGTGTCTGCATATTTTCCACTGTACAGAGCTTAGCACTTCATAAGCAAGGTCTTGTTATAGCCTCACACCATCTCTGTGGAGTAAACATCTGGGCCCTGTATTAGACTTACACCCAAGGACAGAGCTTGTCCAGAAAGCAATTCCTTGTTTGTTTTTAAATAAATGATGCCAAAATGGTTATGCTCTGTATGTGTGTGTGTATGCATGTGTGTGTGTGTGTATGTTCATAAAGTCTCATTCACCAAATTCTTTCCAGGATCAGAAAAGTCTGATTCATTACATCAGACAAAAAAATAATCTCTCCTTTGAAGTTTGATCCATTAATTCCACTCAACCCTTGAAATGGACTATAAGGAAGAAATGACATTAAGAACCTAATCACACATTATAAATTACCTATACCTCAATTTTTAAAAAAGTCTTCAAGTTGAAAAAAAAAGAAGAACCTAATCAGTCACTTGACGAGCATTTGGGGAGCCTAGTTCATACTACGCCAAATATCCCTGACCCAAAAGAGCCAGTAATCTAACAGGGAAGGCTAAAAACTAGTATGAAAGTGTCATGGGCTGAACTGTGTTCCCTCAAATTCATATGTTGAGTCCGCAACCTCTTGTACCTCAGAATGGGACCAGATTTGGAGAGAGGGTAATTAAGTTAAATGGGGTCTTTAGGGTGGGCCCGAATCCAGTAGGACTGCTATTTTTATATGAAGAGGAGATTAGGACACAGACGAGTACAGAGAGAAATCAGCAACAGGACCCCCAAGAAGGCAGCCATCTAAGGCCACGGAGAGAGAGAGGCCTCGGGAGAAACCAGCCCTGCTGACCCCTCGATCTCATACTTCCAGCCTCCAGAAGCGTGACAAGTAAACTCTGTTGTTTAAGCCACCTCGTCTGTGGTCTTTCTTATGATGGCCCGAGCAGACTAAGACACCGAGTAACACCGGTGGGGAAAAGGCCCACATCCGAGCACGCGGACGGGAAGAGAGAAGGGCAGTTGGGGGTATCAGGTGGCAGTGGGCAGCCGTTCTGCAGAGGGAGCCTCACCAAAGCTGGACCTAGAGGGGGAGGTAAGGTCTGCACCAGTGAAGGTGGGGGAGGGCAACAAGAGGAAAAGCAAAAAGCCTGGAAGGCCCGGGGCTGCCTGACTGGCCAAGTCACAGCATCCAGAACAGATGCCCCAGCAGACCAAGGGTTACTTGAAGGCAGGGCCGAGTTCCGCCTTCTCCATCTCTCCAGGGCTCTCCATCTCTTCAGTGTCTGGCACACAGTGGGTGCTCCATAAATGCAGTGGCATACATAACTTCTCATCCAAACTGAGAGGGAAAGTGTAACCAATAATGACCACGTGAGACAACAGGTGCACACCCGGGCAGAGGTCAGCACAGCAGTGATGCGTGCAGAACTGAACTGAAAATAGAGACACGTGGCATGAAGGGCAAAGCTGAGGACTGAGATGGTGCCTGCTATAACCTGCCTGGGGAAAAAACGCATGTGACCACCAATTTGCTCCTAGGAAGAACTCAGATGATGTCTCATTCTCTGTTTGCCCCCAAGAAATGGTGCCCCCCCCAAAAAAAATCATAATTATTCTGCTTAATGGACTTCCCTTGTGGCTCAGCTGGTAAAGAATCCACCTGCAGCAGGAGACCCTGGTTCAATTCCTGGGTCCAGAAGATCCTCTGGAGAAGGGATAGGCTACCCACTCCAGTATTCATGGGCTTCCCTGGTGGCTCAGATGGTAAAGAATCCTCAGGAGACCTGGGTTCGATTCCTGAGTTCAGAACATCCCCTAGAGGAGGGCATGGCAACCCACTCCAGTATTCATGCCTGGAGAATCCCTATGGACAGAGGAGCCTGGTTGGCTACAGTCCATGGGGTTGCTAAGAGTCGGACACAACTGAGCGACTAAGCACAGCACAGCACATTCTGCTTAATAAAAGCATGTACTTCAAGAAGCTCCTAGTCTTTGTGAAAGAGAAAGATTTCTGACATGGTCATGCCCAAAACACTCCAGTGAAGTTAAACAGAAATGCTGAAAGACTTGGGCTCAGTAAACTGACTGCTGACAACACTGTCCTGCAAATAACAGGCAGTGAGGGAACATGGAAGAAATCACAGCCTGCACCAGCCCTCCCATGAGAGATGTGCTCTCTGTTACTAAAGCATCAGCATGAGCCCCAGAATCGCACAAGATCAAAAGGAAGCCAGAGCATAACCACCAGAACCTATGTTTTCTAGCTCCTTGGTTCTGAGAGTGTGGTCCATGGACCGGCAGCATCGGTATCACTGGGGAGCTGGTTAGAAATTCACCCCAGACCTGCCACGTCAGGACTGAAAGAGGTCCACAGTGGCGCTAGTGGTACCCATCTGCCAACGCAGGAGACATAAAAGACGTGGGTTCAGTCCCTGGGTTGGGAAGATCTCCTGGAGGAGGGCACGGCAACCCACTTGACAGAGGAGCCTGGCGGGGTACAGTCCATGGAGCTGCAAAGAGTTGGACATGACTGAAGTGACTTAGCACACACGCATGTGAGTGACTGGTGTGCAAACTGCACTTGAAGGAGCCTTTGTAAACCAATTCAGCAGCTCTGACACGCTCTGTTCCAGGTGGAGGAGGAGGTCAGCTAAGAGAGTTGTTCTCTTCCCACATTTATTTCTTGTTTGCTCCATACTTTTTATTTTCTCTTCACCATCTGTTTCTAATCATTTTTTAAAAATCCCCCAAACACCTATGTAAAGAGTCTTGATCCATTTCAAACGCAGAGGCAGCCAGGAAGAGTAATTGATTTCCGGGTTAAGGAGAAGGGAAAGGGGGCCCGGTGCTCACCAGATCCCTACTAGGAAGTCTGTTTTCTTCCCACTGTCATCTGAGGAAGTACAGAGACCCAGCTGAGGCACTCACCTGAGACCCCCCATGGCTGAGCACAGATCAGATCAGCCCAGCCTGGCACCCTCCATCCAAGCGGAAGAGTATACTTCATGTGCTTCACAAAAGGAAGTTGAAAAGGAATCTCTCCATCCAGTACTAGCAAGAGCATCAGGATCCAGGTGGCTCTTACATCCTAGAAGGCAATTCTCTGATATGCCTCAAACCTTAAAATGACTTCCCTCCCGACCCACCAATTGTATAGACCTCCATCCTCGACACTGCCACTTTTTACATAGTTTTATGCCACAGAGAAGAAAACAGAAAATATCAGATGCAAGACTGTGACACTCCTGAAATGATCAGCTCAGGGTGAGCCACCCAATTTTCATTTCTAATTGTGCTTCCCTCCTCCCACGATTATGGCCTATGGAACTCTGGAGAGAAAGACCAGGTTCCATAGCCCTCTTAAAACTCAGGTTTTAATCAATGTAAGTGCAAAGTGAAACAGTCATTTTGACTTCAACCCAGTTATTTATGTTTCTACTTGGCTCATGATTTTTGATCTATAAATGACTGTGTCCTGGGAAGACTCTATATTCTACTGTAACAGAAATCTGCACTGTCCGATATAGTAGCTCCTAGCCACAAGTGGTTGATTTACATTTAAACTTTACAATTAAAAGTAGAAATTTCTCAGTGGCACTCACTCCAGTTCAAGTTCTCAACAGTCATATGTGGTAGTGGCCGCCACATTGGGCAGCGTAGATATGGCACATGTCCAACTTCACAGAAAGTGCTACAAGAGAGCGAAGCTCTACACAGTGGAAACTGACATTTCCCAACCTCCCTTAAGATATGAACACTAAACGAGTTGTTAGTAGAAATCACTGTGCTCTGTGCTCAGTCACTCAGTCACGTTCAACTTTTTGTGATGTCATGAACTGTAGTGCCTGCCCCCGCTACCCCCCGGCTCCTCTGTCCATAGGACTTTCCAGGAAAGAATACTGGAGAGAGTTACCATTTCCTCCTCCAGGGGATCTGCCCAACTTAGGGATCGAACCTGCATCTCCTGAATCTCCTGCATTGGCAGGTGGATTCTTTACCACTGCACCACCTGGGAAGCCTAGAAGTCATTGGGAGCCCTTGAAAAGGGCCTCAGAATCAGATGGCAAGAGCAGGTTGCCCTTCCCCCTTCTTTCTGCATGGAAAGAAGACACAGCGGCTGGAACTCAGCAGCCATCTTAGGACCAAGAGGAAAGGTGTACTGTACTGAGCACTCACACTTCCCTTCCCTTTCCTCTCTCTCTCTCTCTCTCTCTCTCTATCTAGCTCATCTCATCAAATTTCGTGGCTGTAAACAACTATTTTCTGATGACTCTCAAATTTATACTTATAACCCAGACCACTACTTCAACTGTAGGCTCTTATACACATATCTCCACTTCACCATCTAATAGGTCCCTCAAACTCAGTGTGTCTAGAACTGAACTCCGGATCCTCCCCTTAAAGCCTGGTCCACCTGTAACCTTTATGCTGAGCTTTAATCAATGTATTCAGTCATATAACCACAAGCACAATCCCATTAGAATATTTTTATCACTTCCAAACTTCCCTCCTGACTCTGCAGCCAAGCATGGATGCCACCTCCCACCCCAGAAACTCTGATCTGCTTTCTGCCTTTTGCGCTGGTCTTTTCCCCAGAATCACAGTAGTAGCCTTTTGAGTCTGGTTTCCTTCCCTTAGCATAATACTTTAGGGATCTGTGCATATCATTCATATCATAAAAATACATATATCATATCATATCAAGCACTTCATTCTTCGTTATTGCTGAGTAGTATTCCACTGTACAGCCTTTCAAACGGCAACCGCTGCTTCCCTATTCTGCTGTTGGGCATTTTATAAGGAAAAAGCAAGCTGTGCAGCAGTGTGCCACAGTATGCTTCCGTTTGTGTAAAACACAGCTTTGTGTATTCACTGACAAGTTCTTGGAAGACATGTACGAGAAATTGGAACTTTGGGAGAGAAATGGGGGTGCCGAGAGACATCCTTTCTTTCTATAACTTTACGTACAGCTTTAAAAATGAGTAACTATGTGCATATATTACTGATTAAAAAAAAAGTTTTAAGATGACCTTCTCCATCTAAGGTCTGTATCCTTTTCCCCAAAACGTACAACTTTTGGGGGTCTATTTCTTTGACTTATCAGGATGATTAATAAGAGATTTTATCAAGAGATTTAAGTATTTTTTTCCAGATAAAGAAGAAAATCTTCTGGTTTTTCTTTCTCCTCTTCCTCACACAGAGGCTTTCTTTACTCCAACTTAATCCTTCCTTGTGCAAGCCAAGTCGCTTTAGGTCACTCTGCAATCCTATAGACTGTGCTCTGCAAGGCTCCTCTGTCCCTGGGAACTCTCCAGGCATGAATACTGGGGTGGGTTGCCATGCCCTTTTCCAGGATGTCTTCCTTAACTGTTTCTTAAACAAGAAAATAAAAGCCTCCAACGGCACTGAAGATTGACATCCGATGGATCCAAACACTCTGCAAACTCACAGTCTATCCTGTGACTGAAGCTGGCCCGAAGGCGTTTTTTTGGATGTGAACATGGAAAACAACTACGACACCTGGGCAGACCCCAAGGAGTGACCTCCGAGACTGCCTGCTGGCTGCTGTGCTGCCCCGCCTCTGCCAGGCCAGGACCTGCGGCAGTTTAAGGTCCTGACTCCCTTGTCCTCCAGCAACACAAGAGAACAGCCTCCTGAACATCTGCAGCTACTCAGAGAAGCCAATGTGCTTTTATATTCCCTTGTCCAGTGTGGAGTGTTTTTTTTTTGTTTTTTACATTAATCCTGTTGTTGGCTCCCTTGACAGTGTCTGACACGTGATTTTGCTCACCAAAGGTCTTCTGGAGGCCTTTAGAGGGGGTCTTGGATCCCCACAGTTGGGAGTGAGACAGCTGACCCCTTGTTCAGCCTTGCCTGGGCTTCTGCACTGCCCTTGTATAGACTCAAAACTATCACCCTGTTTTCCCCGCTCCTGAAAAGGCTCTGGTCTGATGGTCAGACATGACTACCTGACCTCATAAGGGCTGGCTCTCTCAAGGGTTCGTGCAGGACTTGAAGATAAAGCAGCACAGTTACCATCCAGGTAAATATAGAGACCAGAAAACCATGGAGTGATGCAGGAATATAGCCATGCTTCCAAAACTGTCCACTTCATCATCTCACGCCATCATCTCCCAGCCTGAGGTGCAAGAGAGGTGAGAAGCCCCACCCTGCAGAGAAGTTCCTTGTGACCACAGACTCCAGCCGACCCAATTGGCCACTTCAGCACGGCTGGGTCTGACAAGCATCTATTTCATGCTGCTCATTCCCAAAGCAGGAGTCAGACAACATGGAACAAGCTCTGAGTAGACAGGAAGCCGATGGCAATCTCCCTGGAGCCCAGGACACCGTTTGGCTGAGGATGTTTAAGACATCATGACTTACTGAGCCTTCAAACGCAGACAACTCTTCAGCAGGGAAGAGCAGGGAGTCACTGCTAATCAAAGCAGGGCATAACCAGGGTTTAGGGCTTCCAAGGTGGGGCTCATGGCACGGTTTCCCATGGCATATTGGCCAGGCTCTAAAAAAGGACCCACATAGTTGGAAAGTTACTTTGCAGTCAATCTTCCTTTAGTCTTTCTGACTGCATCAAAGAGAAGTTCAGCCTGGTGCCAGCATGTCTTCAGTACCTCCCCAGCACTCTATAGCTTCCCCTTTGAACACACAGGAAGAACGGGTCACTTCTTCAGAGACTTCAGCAAATAATGGAGCCCACTTAGAATTCAACGACATTGTTACATCCTCAATGTATTTATGTTTACAGCTTCTCTCTCTTTTGGCAGGCAATAATCAGTGTTCTACTTACAGGAGTGTACAAATTATTTTATCTGAGTCAAAAAGCCGATGGGAAAAAAATAGGAAATACAATACCACAGGAGGTACATGTTCGAGACCAAAAAAATGCAAAAACCATGCAGGTGGTAGGTACATGGTGACACACGGAGATAAAACCAAGGCCTGTGGTAACTCGAGCGCCAGAAATGCTGGGTGAACACAATAACTAAGGCTGGTAGGTGTGAGGGGCATGTTCCAGAAGAAAGGGGGTCAGTTCACCTCGACAAGAGCCCAGGGCACATGTGAAGTGATGTGGAAATGTGCTGGACAAGTAAACTGAGGCCAAGTGATGGAGAGCCCTGAGGCTGAGAGGAGCTGTGTGGATCTTCACTGGTGGCCATGTGGACTCACAGAGATCTTTAGACCATTTCACTAGTAGAAGGGGGCCATCCCCCAAACTGGGCTAGTTTCAGGGAGGAGTGGAGACACACTGGGGCTTGTGGACTCTGAGGGAGAGATGCCAAGGAAGCGGCTAGAACTGCCTTGGCTCTGCTGACTGAGTGAGGCCCTGAGAATGGACCCACACCCCCAGGAGGATGCAGCTTATCACAGAATTAGGTACTTCCTTCCCCGGTGGCTCAGTGGTAAAGAACCTGCCTGCCAGTGCAGGAGACGGAAGAGACGTTGAGTTTAATCGCTGGGTCGGGAAGTTCCCCTGGAGGAGGGCATGGCAACCTACAGCAATACTGTTGCCTAGAGAATCCCACGGGTCGCAAAGAGTTGGACGTGCCTGAAGTGACTGAGCACGCGCACACGGAGGCCCCACAAGGGCTGTGAACGGAACAAAACACGGGACAGCATGGCGAGCCTGGGAGGCAGGTGTCCGCCAAAGCAGCTTTCTGTGATCCAGATACTTATCACCATATATGGACTGAAAACTTCAGGGCGAAAAGAACGAACAGGGGAAAAAAAGATTGGAATTGGCTTAAAGAAAAAAAAGAAAAGAAAAAAAAAAACCTAAAGATAGCCTAAACAAAACACACCCATCCCCTCGTGCCTGCCTCCCTGTCTGCGTGCCATATGGCGTGTGATAAGCGAGAATGCTTTTATCTCTCTTCCTTCACTTCTATAAAGCCCAGCATCAGCCCCACGGAGAAGGCTGCACGGTGCTCTCAGGCCCTGCTGCCCTGAGGAGCCGCTCCCAGCCCCCAGCCCCGCTCCAGGAGGTGGCCAAGCTGCCATTCCCTGCCCCCAGCACCGCAGCCCGCCTGGGCCCCACAAGGGCCACTGCCTTCCCAGCTGTTTTCCCAAAACTGGAGAAACCACAGGCCAGGCCAGCCGAGCCACAGCACAAGCAGCCTGCCAGCCCAGTAGCTTTCACCTTCGCTGTTCCCTCTGCCAGTCCCCAGGGTCCTCTGCTATGGCCCAGACAATGCCTGGTAGGAAGAAACTTCCCACATGGCTATAAATTATCAAGCCACCTCGAGCATCTCCTGAGCCACAAAGGCATCATAAGCTTGTGCCTTCCTGATTGCTCACACCACCTCTGTCTCCTTGCATGACAAAATGACCAGGCAACAGCTATGTTCCAAATTTTCTAGATGCCAAGTTCACTGAAGCCCTGCTCTCTTGCTCTTCCCTAAAATGACCCAAATAATCCCATAGAGGTACATGCCTGCTCTGCACTTCTGAGCCCTGCCCTCATCCTCCAAACTCTTCTGACCACCATCGCAATCTCTCTTCTTGTTAGTCATGTTTTGATGGATGAATTAAGTACCACTCATGGGACGGAAGGATATCAGTCAGACTGACTCTTCCAACTCGATGCCCAGTTAAATCTGAATTTCAGATAACCTATCAAATAAGTTTTTTTTAATTTTATGGATAAGTATATCCCGTGCACTATTTGGGATATACTTTCATACTAACAATTAGATTTGTTGTTTATCTGAAAATTCAGTTCAACTGGAAATCTTATATATTTATTTGCCAGGTCTAGCAACCCTAGATATCATCAGGCACAAGGATAAACAGCCTTGGGCAACTCTGTTCTTCCCTATTTAATCCTCAGAAGCCACCACAGAAATGGTCCTGCCTCTGGCCTGCACCTCTGTATTGCTGTTTTCTGAGCGCTCTCTGCAAAGGTCCTGCAGGCTTTGAGAGGCTCTGTCTTGCAGCCAAGACCCCAGTAGCTACACAGGAAGGGCTAACCTCTCAGTCAAAGCAAAAAGTCACAAGATTCCGGAAGGAAAGTATCTGTAGAAGAGACCAGCATAAAGAAGCCCAGGGGGACATCCCTGGCAGCCCAGAGGTAAAGAATCCACCTGCCAATGCAAAAGACCCATGTTCGGCCCCTGACCCGAGAAGATCCCACACGCCACAAGCTAAGCCCTGGGCCACAGCTGTGGAGACTGTGCTCTAGAGCCTGGGGCCACAACTTCTGAAGCCCTCGAGCCCCGTGCACAGCCCATGCTCCAGAACGAGAGGAGCCACCACAACGATAAGCTCATCCATAGCAACTAGACAGCGAGCCCCGCTCGTCGCAGCTAGAGACAAGACTGCAGCAGTGAAGACCCAGAGCAGTCACAAATAAACAAATGCTTAAAACATTCAAAAATAAGGAGCCCAAGACAAGACACCCCACCTCCAGGGGGTGTCAAGACACCAAGTGCGAGCCCTTGAAGGCCTGGCAGTGTCTGGCACGACAGCCTCATACCCAAGTGTGCACGAGCCGACAGCATCTTAGACCCAGAAGGCTGGGTGGCCCCTTGGCTTAACAAGAGCATGAACTGCTTTATAAAAGGCCCTCACCCTTCAGGCCAAGGGCAGCTGGTCTGGGCAGGCCCCAGCACGAGTCCTGGCAGGAGACAGAGCCCAGCCCCACTGAAAAGCATCTCAGGGGCAAGGACTCAGGCTCTGGGCCAAAGTGCCATGGATGTGTGCGGCATTCTCTATCTACAAGCCAGAAGCATGTAGAAGCAGCTGTTATTCTCCTGTTCTGGCACTAACAACATAATAATAGAGGGACACTTCATCTCCAATCCATAGACTATTTTTGCTATCATCCAGAAAGCCAGTGGCTAATAATAACATGTTGAACTACATGTAACTGCCATTTTTGTAAGTCAAGAATGTTAGAAATTGGCAATTACATATGATCCAACCAAATAATAATAATGCTGAGTGCCTGCTGTGTGGCAGACTCTGTGCAAGGCCCTTTAAGAATATTTCATCATATAATACTTAATCTTAATTCTGTGACTACCTTTCAAGGTAAGAGATGCAGAAACTGAGACACACATGTGTCAAACCAGGACACACACCAGGTCTGTGTGACTCCAAAACCACATTCATCTTATTGACCATGTGGTTGGGTCATGGGGGTCCTTCCACCTCCTATATGCTGTCTGTCTTTGCCTAGGGAGTCAGTGGCTGGACGTTCCTGCAGCACTGGGCACCAGACTCCCAACCTGATAGTACCTGTCTGCACACAGGCCTCTCTGTAAGTAATCAAAGCCTGGCTGCTGGAAACTAGAAGCAAAGTATACTTAACAAATAATTTCAAGAGGAGAAAAACACTTTGAAAGATTATGTAGAGTGAGGGGGAAAGGGGCCATAAAATGCAGCCCTAAAATAAATAGAAAGTAATCAAGAGAGAAAAATCAAACCAGCTATAAAACACCTTAACCATGACTACGAGGTAATAGGTAATGAACCGCTGATAAAGGCATCAGGTACAGTGTGATGCAGCACCACTGCTGACCCAAAGGCATGTGCTTTTGTGGCTCTCCTCTGAAAAGATTACTGAGCCTCACTGAGCGGGGAGGACAAGAAACCTCCCAAAAGAAGAAGGCAAGGCCAGAAAGCACCATTCTCAGAGGCGAAGACCAACACAGGAAGATCAATAAAGAGCTGCCCGACTCCGCTTTAAAAAAAGAAACAAATGTTCTCCTCCCTGTAAAATAAAATTTTGAAAGAGCGTACATAATGCAGAATAAAAGTTTCCACCAGTTCCAAATGAACATCTGCAGAGATCAAAGTCTGAGGGAAAGCAACTGACCTTCACGTGGGCCACATAGTGATGGCACGTCTCCTCCAAGTGCACCAGCCGCAGCTTCTCGGAGACCTGGCCCACGGACTCTCCCAGCAACACCAAGTAGACCCGGGGCAGCTGGCTCTTCTCTTTTTTGGCCACATCAGCCGTCAGAACATAATTCAGGCCTGCCAACGAATAAGGTCAAAATGTGAGTGAGGACACACACAGTCGCAAGGCCCCCTCCAGACACCCTTAGAGGGCCGCACACTCACTTCAGATGACACGCAGCCCTCCGCTGCACAGAGGACTGACGTCAGGCAGCCCTGATCAGTTCCATCTCACAGAGACGTATGCAGCCAGGGCCCCCCCCAGAATCCAGAGAGACCAGGCTAGCCAGTCTTCCTGGGGATTCTCTGGGTTCCACACATCACAGCTCCCCCTGATTTAAACCTCATGAGTTATCAACTGAGCCGCCAGTATACACATGAGTGGCTAGCTGTATCCAACACAGTTAGTGTCATTAAAGGCGGCCATCACAGCAAACCCACAGAATATTAAGAGAAGCTACTGAAACTCCTGGGCTTCCCTGGTGGCTCAGAGGTTACGGCGTCTGCCTGCAATGCGGGAGGCCTGGGTTCGATCCCTGGATTGGGAAGATCCCCTGGAGAGGGAAATGGCAACCCACTCCAGTATTCTTGCCTGGAGAATCCCATGGACGGAGGGGCCTGGTGGGCTACAGTCCACAGAGTCACAAAGAGTCGGATACGACTAAGCGACTTCACTTTCACTGAAACTACCAAGGTTATGTGGAATACTGACTCCTATAATGAAATGGGGCATATGCCAAAACAGGGAGCTATCGCTCCCCCGAAACAACTGACTCATCGCACAGATGTCGAGCAGGGCTGTATAACTGCTGCGTCTATTGGACTGTGGCCATCCGTGGCCCACTGAGCTGGGCACTGTGTAGGCATACGAGACACATCAAAGAACAACACGGGCAAACCCCCTGCCCTCATAGAGCTTTCACGCAGGGAAACACAGAGGAGGCTGAAGCCGACTCCACTCCCGGGCCGCCATGGGGTGGGACCACAGGGTTTAATGGTGCCTACTGGTTCAACAAAATCATGACCGCTGTGAGGTCTGTATTGAGGTGCACCCCTAAAAAAGAAAACCTCATCACCTGTGCCTCAACGTGTCATGCCAGGGTGGCAGAACCTATTGTGACAAAATGTGGGACTTTAAAACATGGTCACAATACAGAACACACATTGGATAAACCCCAAAGTTTTCAGCTCCATTATTTCAGAGTTTGTCAGCAAGTATGTGACAATGTGTTTTATTAGGTAAGTATGGCTTTAGTATCAACAGAACCATTTCACTGCTCTTCTGTACCACATAACACTTTTTTACATAATACTATGTCTTAGCTGCTTTGTAGATTCATGACCAGATGAGACTGCTGAGCAGTGGGAAAATGGATGACCCAGCCCCTGCCCTGGCTCCACACACAAGCCTCCTAGTAGCTGGGCTCTTGTACCCCAAAAAAGTAGCCTCACGCCTGCCAACATTTAACTATATGAGCTGGGGCCGAGGGGATGGCTCTGCCTTTTAATAACATCAAAGGGATCAGCCACTAGGGAAGGTATGAAGGGGGAAAGTGACCTGGATAGGCATTCGGCAGCTGCCACAGGGCATATTTTTGATGCATTTAATGGTTTTCTTGGGCCTCTGCCATCTCAGGGACTTTGCCGGGCTACGCCAGCAGATTCCTGGTCAGCAAGGGCAGGTCTGCCCCAGCTTGTTTATTTCAGCAAATAGCTGATTTCCAATGTGAAGCTGGGTCACCAAGAGGTACCTGAGATCTGGATGGTGATATTATTGAAAAGAGAAGAATGCATACAGGAAAGTACTTCAACAGAGAAAGCACAGGAGCCTACACAAGACTTACACAGCGCTCTGACAGCAGTGGGGCAGGAAAGGAGGTAGGCTCGTAGAATGTGAAAGGTTTCAAGCAAGCCTAGGGACCAACTCGATCAAGAACTTCATTTTTTCAGATGAGGAACTGATGCCCCAAGAGGGAACAAGTAAAGCAATTATCCTCCAATTAAAAATAAATAATTTTTTTAAGAAAAGAGGGAACAAGACTTGCTCCTGGCCAGAGAGCGGAATCTGGAGCTCTCCTCAATCCCCAGTGTTGGGCTACTCCTATCACAGTGGTTCTTGGTACGTTTTTACATTATTGGATCAAAAACTCACATTCTTTGAATGCACAGACAGCAGAATCAAACAAGTATAGAGATCTGGAACTGAACGTTAGCCAATTGACTTTCTCTTGATCACAATTTCCCTGAGCAACAGCCAAACAGTAAGAAAGAATAAGTAGAAATGAAGTGAGTTTCCAAGCTCCATTTAGCAAGGTCGGGACAGGAGATGGGCATTGCTGAAGATGAGCCAGAAGACCTTGCTAAATGGAGCCCCTTCTGCAGTCCCCATCTGGCCATCCCGCCAGGTGAGGGAGCCATAGCTGCCCTTCCACGGTTGGGTGTGAAGGGTGACCATGGAGAGAACAGCATGTTTGAACCATCTTGTTAGCAATGAATGGCCAAGCCCAGAGAAAACCGGGTGGAGGCCAGCACAGGAAGACAGCGCAGATAGCATCAGTGCCCCACCCACATCCTCTTGGCTTTTACCATTCCTCTGCTGTCCAACCCAACTTCTAAACTGCTGGTACCTGCAACCCCTTTTCCCAAGGGCTTTGGTGGCCCCACCCATTGGAACAGCCAGGAGCACCAAGGACTAAAGCCCCTGGGACAGCCCTCAAGAAAGCGTGACCCCAGTTCCCCGGTCCCCTGGGTCGGGTAACTGTGAGGTGTGTCTACTCTGGCTCCCAGGCTTCCCCAGCAGGCTTCTGCTCTGGCAGTCCTGTTAACAGAGGTAACAGGTTCAGTAACACATGCTCTATTCTGCTGCCGTGATGGTTTCTGGTCAACTTGACTAAGCCACGGTATTTGGTCAAACACCTATCTGAATGTCACAGTGAAAGTACTTTTTAGATGAGGTTGGCGTTTGCATCAGTTAGTGCTTAGTTGCTCAGTCATGTCTGACTCTTTGTGACCCCATGGACTGTAGCCTGCCAGGCTCCTCTGTCCATGTGGATTCTCCTGGCAAGAATACTGCAGTAGGTTGCCATGCCCCGCTCCAGGGGATCTTCCCAACCCAGGGATCGAAGCTAGGTCTCCCTCATTGCAGGTGGATTCTTCATCGTCTGAGCCACCTTCGAATAAAGCAGATTACCATCCAGGATGTGGGTGGGCCTCACCTAATTAGTTGATGGCCTTAAGAGAAAAAGACCAGGGGTGCCCCCCAGAAGAATGAATGTTGCTTCCAGACTGCCTCTGAGCTACAATATCTTATACTTACATATACAGTATCCAATATCCTCATGATTCTGTTTCTCTGGTGAACCCCGACTACTGCAGCTGCCTTCCCTTCCTGTCTCATGGTGCTGCTTTCCTATTGGTATTTCCTGGGATCCCCTCCTGAATCAACAGTGTGCATTCAAATCTTTGCCACAGGCTTTACTTCTGCAAGAATTTGAATTAAAATGGGGCAAGTCCAGAAAACAGAATGAATTTGACCCTCCATATGTGCCAAGAACTGTGCAGATATTTTACAAACATCAAGATTAGTCCCCCAAAACCCTGTCTAACTGCAGAATTACTGGCCCAATATATTTCTTTTGCAACTCAAGCGAGAGGAGAAACAGCTCTGAGTCACTAACCCTGACCTGAGGACGACAACCGCTGTTCTGCTCTGGGCAGAGTGTACTCATGCCAACAAGCTCACCTATCAGATATTTCTAAAGTGTGAATGTGTACAATCAGACTAGATTCATCTGATTCACCAAGTACAATCATTTGGGAAACATTTCATCTTTTGAACTGCCTACTCAGAGCTTCTCCCTGATTTAAAATGTACTTTGGTATTTTAAATTATACAATAAGAAGTTAGCACCTTATCAAATCTCTCTTTTACAACAAAACCAAGAGACACATCATGGGAAACCCAGCCTGAGGGAGGAGGCAGCTGCTGGAGTGGGAAGAAGGGCAGATCATCCTGACTCTGACCGGTGATTTTTAAACAGCCCCCACCCCAGATGTGTCTAAAAGGAAGCCCCCTGCCCCCCACTGCCCCAGGCAGCAGAGGAGACGCTGGAGAAACAGCTGGGCAGCTTGCTTGGCTCAGCAGCCCGCCTTGTGGGAAGATGGGAGCATCGGGCTGGCAGAGTTGCCAATGGCCTCCCTAGCTCAGTCAGCCGGGCCCAGGGAGGCGCTGGTTCTGATTAGGGCCTGCTCCAACAGCGCACATCACAGCCTCAGCTCTCCTTCTGGCAGCCTGTGTCCCTGCCATGTCGAATGATGTCATCTTGATGGAAAAGCTGATCTGCCTGGAGTCATGCTTCCAGCCTCCTCCTTTCCCTACCCCCCAGCTAGTTCCCCAGGGCCCCCCACACCGGCCCGGGCCAGCAGCAAGCCAGCTGTCTCGCATCAACGTGGCTCTGGTCGCTCCCGGCGAGTTTTGATTCATTCCCATTCTCCATTAGAACATGATTTCAGCTACGAAATTCTACCAATAAATCCTCCTTCCAGACTTATTCTGAGCTTCCCTTCAAGTTTTCCAGGAGAGAGGGGAGAAAGAGACTGTTTCTACTTTCCTAACTTTTCTTACCCTCCCCCCAAGCAATGAGATGGCAATTACAGTAGGTTCCCCTCTCCTCACAGAACATGGACTTGCCTCATTATCCCATCTCCATGCTGCCTGAGAGACCAGAAGGAGCTCAGAAAATGTTCTCCATGTGCAAAAGCTCTCCGGAGTAAAAATGCACCCCGAGGACCAGAGGAAGGGTCTGGGTACAAGCTGCCTGGTGTCAACCCCATTTCTGCCACTGGCTTGCATGACCTTGGTGCCATTTCTCAGGATCTGGCTGTACTGCCTGTCTGGGGGCAGGACAAGCTCCCTGCTCACTCTCAGCCTCACCACACTGCATGAGAGCCACTGAAATATGCGGGTGCCAGGTCAGAGCACAGAACACAACCACTTAGGGCTCAGCCCTGCCTGGTTTCCACCTAGCTTTCCGGAGATAGTCCAGAATTGCCTGCTTGAGTCTCAGACTCTGAGGACTGACAAGTGTGTTTAGGCTTCAGCCTGGCCAGCAAGTTAGGTACAGGCTTGGTCTGCAAGTAAGGAGCAGAGGCCTCTTAGGCACAGCCATCACCTGCCTTGCCTATGGCAGCCAGGAGGCTCCCAGGAGCCTCACACTGCTCCCCAGTCCAAGAATGAAGATTAGTAAGACCCGAGATGGGCTGAACTCTTGTATTAAATGGCTTGATGAAACGTTATAAATGTGTTCTGGGGGCTGCCTAAATTGGGCATGTTGTCTGCAATGCAGGACTGCACTGGAGCAGCCACACATGCTCCATGAGGGCAAAGACCCTGCCTGGTCCATTCCGCCCAAGCACACGGTCTGGCACTTCTTAGAACTTAGTAACTATCTGTTGACTGAATGAGCCACACAGGAGTTTCAGTGACTCCCTGTGATGGGTTTAGGAAGCTGTTGCTCTGCTCGGCTGGGGCAAGGACTCTGCAGACCTCATTTCTGCCTTGCCTGTGGCTCTCTGGGAGACCCTGCCAAGATGGAGAGCTCGAGGGAGGCTGCAAGGCTGCAGGAGGGGAAGGGACTTCTCATCAGCTTAACCCAGAGACCGTTTTCCATGCAGCTGCTTCCAACAGCAGTTAATTCTCATTTCTTCCCCCACCCACCCCCCGGCGAGCCCTAGAGCCAGCCTCACTGCAACCCTGAGATATCCCAATGGCACCAACCAGTGTCCCCACCTCCGAGGTTTAGATGCCAGGTCGGCAAGGTCCCTTCTCCAAGCTTACAGGTTCTGATGACCCCAAGCAAGTGGTCCACCCTACATATAACATTTTCCCTTTGTTGTCCTTGACCAGAGGTTCTCACATCCTAGCCAGCTGCAGGTTTGTTAAAACCTAGGTTGCTGGGCCTTACTCTCAGAGTTTCTGAATCATGCAGAATTCACATTTCTGACAAGATTTCATGTGCTGTTGTTGTGGCTGGTCAGGAACCACCTTTAAGATCCCTCATACAGGCTTATAAGCAGCTTCCTGTGGTTACTACAAGGTCCTCCATGACCTGCTTAACTGATTCCCAGCGTTAAATTCTCTCTGTTAAAATAACTGGTGTGGTTTCCATCCTCCTGGATGGACTTTGCTAGGCTGTCATGGGGGCCAAGGCAGAGTCGCCCCCATAGAGAAACGCTCTATTTCCCATAGTACCACCAGAAGCCACAGTGGCCCCTCTAGTGGCTTGGGTCACCAGCTGGCCCTGAATGTCCTGTGCCCAAGCGGGAGCCATGGATTTTCCATTACAACACAGAAAATGAAGAGGCAAATGGAGTCCCTTCTCTGTGTGTATGCCTGAGCTCCACCAGGTCCCAAGGGAGAGAAAAAGCTAAAGAGATGACTATAAGTCAACTGCTTACAGTCTCCCCAAAACATTCTCGGGGTGGTCCACAGCTGAAGATGCCAGCAGACATATACCACTTCTGACAACTGTTCAGAAGTACCGAGCACTCCACTGGGCACCTCCTTATTGCACTGCCCAGGCTGTCCTGTCCAAACACAGCCATTCTGCTGACAAACTCTGCTCTGGATATGCAGAGATTCAGACGTGACTGGAAGATGCCCTCTTGCCAAGCACACCATGGCCAAAACCACCACTAACATGTTCTTGCATCTTCCTCCAGCAATGAGAGTAAGGAAGGCTTGTAACCGGAGCTCCAGCCCTGGGCTCCCAATGCAGAGGCCTGGGCGATGACACTGAGCTGGCCAGCACCAGCTACTGGGCCGGGAGGAGAGCAGAGGACGTCTGTGCACTGAAGGTATCCCCATCTTTCCTGCATCTGGAAACTGGGGACCTGATCTTCCTGATGGTGAAGAACCCTGGGGAAGCTTCTATGGAGAACTCTACCCACATCTGTATCCACAGGGCTACTTCAGTGCCACCATCACAGCTTCCCATGGTTCCCTCCTCAAACCTTCTACATTTCACTGCCAGCTCATTTAGGGGCAGATTTCTACATTTCTCCCTTTACTGCAAAAACTAAGCTATCGCTCATTTCCCTGAATGCCAGGGAAAGGGCCAGAAAATGCCAAGGATAGATAACTTCCTGCATTGCTCTGCAAATACCCAAATTCTCCAGTTACCATCCTCTTTAAGCCTGACTCTTAAATAAATGTGTACAAACATCCCCTTAGACTGTCAAGAGATATTGGATTTCATCAACGACCCCATGTGGCAGATGGAGAGTAAGGAAGTGACATGTGGTACTGGGGAGGAGCGCCTGCTCAGTGCTCCACACCCTAAAGCGGACCTTAGCCAGGTTTCTGCCCCTGGGGGCACTACTGGATGTCATCCAACAGCCTGTCTCTTCCATCATCCTCCACCACTGAAGGGCCATGACTAGCCCAGACCTACATTATAATTCTGCTTGGAGATCACTGAAAGAGGCCCTGATGACCAGGGTCGCTGAAAGGGGCTCAGGTGACCGGGGTCTATGAAAGGAGCCCCTGACTGCGGTCTATGACTAGAGCCCCAGAAGGAGACACTTGCTGGGGGCAGCATGAGAAAACACCCACATCTCCTCCTGGCTCAGCCCTTGAATCTACGAATTAGAGTTTGCTCTCGCACTTATGTCATATGCTCTGAAATCACTCTTGATCCAAACTTGCATTTTGGTTTCTTCTCCTCTGTTCCTGCTCTACCAACTTACCTCCATCGTCACCACCACAGTGATGTGGTTAATGAGTCTGACAACTGTGTATGCAGCTTCAGGATCAAAATAGAAACTCTTTCTAATTCCCCTTAAAAGCTCCATGAGGACATGGCTGGCTCATGCAGGCACACAATAAATATTTGACAAATGAACACACGCATGAACTCTTAACTGCTTGCTTTTCTTAAGAGTTCTAGAACAGAATAATTCTGCTTATTTTTAAATACACCAGAAGTAATCTTCAACTCAGCAATTCTTTTAAAATGCTTTTTAATGGAGTCCAACTATATCACGAGTTGGTATTTGATAAAGGACATACCATCTGATTAGGCAGACGATATATGAGTCCCAAGACCATCAGACCATTTGTTTTTCCTAGAGACTGTGGTGCCTTAAACAATTAGGGAGGTGGTAGGAAATTGTTTTTGGAAAGCAATAGTATCATCAGACCAGAATTCTACTTTGGCTTCACCAAGAGCTGTATGATCTGGACCAAGTATCTTTCTCTCATTGGATTTGCACACAAAAAGTTTGTTAGCTCTCTCTCACTACCCAAGTTCCAAGTTCACAGTAAATTCATATTCAGTTTTGAAATTTGAGTTCTTTTTCAAAAATCCATAAAAAAAAATACAGAATTTCATGAGTTTATTCAATCCACCTGAAGATCAAGAGAAATGTCGATGAAACAAGCCAGAACAGCAGTCTCCAACCTTTTGGCATCAGGGACCGATGTCACTGAAGACAATTTTTCTATGAACTGGGGTAGGGGAAATGGTTTGGGGATGATTGAAGAGAATGACATTTTTTGTGCAGTTTATTTCTATTATTATTACATCAGCTCCACGTCAGATCATCAGGCATTAGATCCCAGAGTTTGGGGACTCCTGGCCTAGAAGGACTAGCACGTTGTCATCTAAGGCAGAGCATTCAAGATGCAGCTGGGAAACTGACCAGTGCAGGCACGTGTGTTCTGTGTGTCTGTGTGTCTGTGTGTCTGCACTCCGGAGCAGGGCATCTCAAACTTCAATGTGTACCAGCATCCTGTGGGGATCTTACTGAATGCAGGTTCTGGTTCAGCGTCTAGAACAGGGCCTGTGATTCTGCGCAACTAACAAACTCCTAGGGGATGCTGACACTGTTTGTCCAAGGACTACATGTAAGGAGGGAGAGGAGACACTCATGACAGTAAAAATGTCTAAGAAAGTCAAAGAATCCAGGTCCTTAATGGTGGTGCTGTGGGCTTTTCAAAATTTTTTTTGTTTTTCATTTCCTTGGAGCTCTCCTTTCTTTTATTCCATCAGCCTTTCAAGTAAAAACAAAAGACTTCTTAATCTGCACAACTGCTCCAGATTCACTTCCTTCAGGTGATCACACACTCTGACTGCTAAGCCACATTGATCCCATCTTGTTCCAGGGCTTGATCCAGTCTTGGAACTAAGCCAGCAAGTCGACCTCCGTTTGTCAGAGAAATGGCAGGGACGGCTGCCAGTGGCCAGGGTTTTCCTGCCTCTCCTCCATCATCCGAAGCTAGCAAAGGCAGCTCCCTGCCTTTTGGAAGCCTGAACCTTTGTAAAACTCAGCATGCTAATCTCACCACTCATCCTGTCTCCGATTCCACAGTAAGGAGCATGAGCCCTCAACATCTGGCTGGTGCTGCAAGCTCAAGGGAGAGCCTCCAAAGACCCACTACTTTTTTTCCTAACTACACAAAATGTTTCGAAAGGGCCAGGCTACCCACTGCATGTCCACAAGACCCACCACCTATCCTGCCTGTGGCCCAGTGAGGTATCAGTATGGTCCAGGGACATTTGGATAAAGGATGCTTAGAGTCAAATATTATTTTTCTGAGAGCTGGAGGTTGCACTGAATTGGGAAAATAATGGTAAGAAGAGCAGAGGGGGAACCTCAGGGAAAAGGGCATCTAGCCCGTGGACCCGCTGCCTATAAACCCAGCCAGCTGGCACTTCAGGAAGGAACTCCAGAACAGCCCCTGGTTGCCCATGATCCCACAATCCCACTCCAGTTAGGATGGCTATGCGGAGCCCTGACTTGGACTTGTGTGTTACCTATTTCTCCCGGAACGTGTTTGCCGTGGAAGCTAAAGCAGGCGGTGACGTTGAGGCAGTTCACAGGCTGCTGGCCGTCATGACACTGAGGCGCCGTGATGTTGATGGAGGCGGGGAGGAAGATGGAGACATCCACTGTGATGACGGGTCTCGCCCTACAGGTCAGGAGGAACCAAACGATAACTAAGCCAACAGGACAAATCCTAGGGCTTCAGCCCAGCATCTGAGTAAAGTATGAAACAGCCTGAGTGAGAGAAAATGGCCAGGGTGCTCTGTGAATCCTATTCTCTGGTGTCTCAGCTTATTTCCCAATAAAGAACAGTTATCTTCCCAATAATAAAGGCCAGCTAGTTGTTAATAAAACACATCTGGTTGAAGCCATAAATGAACCACCAGATGTTGGGAGATTATTTTAAAATTTCACCAATTAACTTTTGATTTCCATTTTATTAGGAAGATAGGAACAGATTTAAGAGGTATCCCTACAGGGGGATGCCATGACTCAAGAAACAGATGCACAAGCAGGAATTCCCCAACGCATTTACTGCCATTACTGCCATGAACTGCAAAGTCCCATCCAGAAACCTTCCCTCTTCGTTTACTCCCATCAATTAATTAAGCACTTTTTCCAAAAGACCTTGATGAATGGGGTCCCAGCTGGTAACAGCAAAGCATTTCAGAGCTGAAGAAATCACCCTTCCTAATAACTGAACCAAGTGAAACCCAATAAACATGCACACTCCTATCACCGACAAGGACCACCCTCCAGTGCTTGATGGATGGACGACATCAATTGCTGGCCTTCCGGGGACTCCCCAGGGGCCCCCTATTAGAAGCAGGGAGTGAATCACACCATTCTGCTCTGGTTGCAAACATCTGCTGAGGGAAGATTCACCTAAACTGTGGCTTAACCTTCTCCCCTCCAGGCCTCACAAAGAGACCCTTTTACCCCCAAGGAGCCCCAGCCTTCACGCCGCTGGGGTGATATAACAAGATTAAGGGGCTTTAGCAGCTTGAGAACAATGACCTCACTTGTGTTCAATGATCCAGCAAAGAGCACCCACGGGGACAAGACAGATGGGAGCCAGGACCAACACCAACTTGGAGAAAAGAAAGCATTAAGGAAAACCTCGAAGAAGAAAGCAAGCAAGGAACTTCGTGGCCCAGATGGAGTTAGGGGATTTCACTACTGCCAGCACTGCCTTGAGATGCGGCTTAAGAGAACAATTGTGACAAGTAGAAAGGAATTACGGGCAGACCCAGCTGCAAGTCTAACGAAGTCAGACAACGGCAGTCCCTGGAAATCCAATATCTGGTTTCCAACTTCTTTCTGGGTTCATCCTTAGAAGATGCTCAAGTGTTCCTTAGCACCCCAGCACTTGGATTTCTTCCTTCTCTGTGTCCACACCTCACCTCACCTACTAACTAAGGCCACTGTCCATGTCCAAATTCATCCCATCAGCCTACAGGCCCTCCAAGGGCTGGGATCCTGCTGAATTCATCCTGATATTGCCTAGTGAGTAGGTGTTCAAAAATCTTGTTAAATGAACTCATTTACAAAACAGAGTCACAGACATAGAAAACAAACTTATGGTTACCAGGGGATAAGAGGGTAAAAAGACAAATTGGGAGATTGAAATTGACACAAACATACTACTATATAAGAAAACAGATAACTACTAAGGACTTAACTACATTGCACAGGGAAATTTTACTCAGTACTCTGTAATGAGTTATATGGGAAAAAAATTTTAAAAAGAGTAGATAAATGTATATGTATCACTGATTCACTTTGCTGTATACCTGAAACTAACATAACATTGTGAATCAACTATATTCCAATAAAAATTTAAAACAACAACCACTCTTGTTAAATGAAATCTCTCTAGTCCAAGGAATCGAAAACTACAGGAAGGGCCAAAGTTTCATCAAACAGACAGGGGCACCAGCAGAGCCAGAGTCCACTCTGTGAGACTTCACCTGCCTAGCACATGTCCTGCCAGGCCACTGTGCAGAAGTGGCCCAGCCCTCCCACTATCCCAGGGCCCCTCATTGGGGGAAATGCCTGCTTCCTCCTCCCGGGATAGAGCCTGGCAGAGGAAGGTGAGGTGAGCAGGAAGCAGAAGTGAGCAGTACAGACAAAAGGACTTCGATGAGGGTTGTTAAAAGAAAAAAAAAAAAAAACCAGAATCCTTTGAAATGACAGGCTGAGACCTTCACAAGCACCTCTCCCTCCAACATCCGTCAGATCAGTTCCCCCAAACCTTTTTGTTTCAACTCCAAGTATTGTTTCAGGACCAGGAAAAGCCCAGAAATCTTTCATAAGCCTCTCTGATCACTTCCTCAGACCTTCTATGGCATAACACCAGGAGCCTGTCACCCTAACACCGGACCTGCCCTCTTGAGCTAATCCCAGAGAACAAACTTCCTGAGGCCAGAGTTGGGCCAGCCCACACCCTGGTGGGGGCGGGAGACTGGGTTTCATGGGCTGAGATGAAAGCAGAGGGGCACCCAAGGGCAACGCTGCAAATGCATGGAGACTTTAAAAGAAGCTGGTGGCTGCAATGCTTTTTTTTTAATTGAAGTATAGTTGATTTACGTTAGGTTGGTTTCAGGGATAAAGTGATTCAGTTAAATATATATACTTATGTGTCTATTCTTTTTCAGCTTCTTTTCCCTTATAGATTATTATAAGATATTGAGTAGAGTTCCCAGTGCTACACAGTAGGTCTTCATTGTTTTCTATTTCATATCTACCAGTGTGTATATGTTAACCCCAAACTCCTAATTTATCCCTTCCCCCACCTTTCCCCGTTGGTAATTATAAGTTTGTTTTCTATTTCTGTTTTGTAAATAAGTTCATTTGTATCATTTTACAGCTTCCACGTATAAGTGATATCATATAAGATTTGTCTTTTTCTATCTGGGTATGATCTGAGTCTGATCACTGAGTATGATCATCTCTGCTGCTACTGCTAAGTCGCTTCAGTCGTGTCTGACTCTGTGCGACCCCAAAGACGGCAGTCCACCAGTCTCCTCCGTCCCTGGCATTCTCCAGGCAAGAACACTGGAGTGGGTTGCCATTTCCTTCTCCAATGCATGAAAATGAAAAGTGAAAGTGAAGTCGCTCAGTCGTGTCCAACCCTCAGCGACCCTATGGACTGCAGTCTTCCAGGCTCCTCTGTCAGTGGGATTTTCCAGGCAAGAGTACTGGAGTGGGGTGCCATTGCCTTCTCCGATGATCATCTCTAGGTCCATCCTTATTGTGGTAAATGGCATTACTTCACTCATTCCTATAGTTGAGTAATATGCCATAATGTGTGTGTACACACTCCACATCATTAATCCATAGAATACTTCTTTCTGATGGTTCTCAGTTTAAATTCTGATATCTAATTTGATCATGGTATTTCACTTCCAGGTAGATAATAAACCCAATCAGGACACCCTGGGACATGATGTTACTCCAGTGACCCTGGCCTTTTGTAGAGTCAGTGCTGCCTGCATGGCAGAGACAGGAGGAGCGATAAAGAGCCTACACCCTTGGTGAAGGTGTTAGACCACTAACCATACCCTACGTAATCCATTACTCCAGGGAGCTAATTCACGTCTTAAAGTGAAAGTCACTCAGTCGTGTCCGGCTCTTTGCCACCTCGTAGACTATACAGTCCGTGGAATTCTCCAGGCCAGAATACTGGAGTGGGTAGCCTTTCCTTCTCCAGAGGATCTTCCCAACCCAGGGATCGAACTCAGGACTCTTGCATTGCAGGCAGATTCATTACCAGCTGAACCACAAGGGAGGCCCAATTCACATCGACCTAGTTGAAAACCAACCTCAGAAAGGTTTCTCTTAACTGCAGCCCAAAGCGTTCCTAACCTACACGGCTCTTGACTCTCCCCCTTAGAGCAGAACAGGCATGCTGTGTATGGTGTGTGTGTGTGTGTGGTGTGTATGTGATGTGTGTGGTGTGTTTAAGTGTAGGGTGTGTGTGTATGTGTATGTATGGTGTGTGTGTGTGTGTGTGTGGTACATGCACACACAGGCATGGTTTCCTGGCTCTCCTCCATTTTCTGGTCTCTCTAAGACCCTAAGGTGACTCCAAGTCTATCCCTACTTTCCTGTCAGCAAAGTCATGCCTGGGGTGCCCCCTTAGCTTCATCAGCCAGAGTTTCCAGACTTTCGGCTCACTGCTGCTCAGCCACATGCAGCACCTTATCAAAGGGTGCCAACCTGCCCGGTCCCCTGGACTCCCTGGGCGATCCTTCCTGCCTGCTCCTCCCTCTCTGAGGGGCCCTACTTCGTCTCTGGAAGCTTCCCTGCTCACCCTGAGCCCCTCACACTCCTGGAAAAGACCTGAGGTGGTCACCCTCATCCACATCGCAAACTGAATCCTACACTGAGCCCAGTCCCCACCCACAGTCCAGACACCAGGCACTCCCTTCCTCACCTCCTTAGTCCCTCCTCCTCCCCTCCTCCCTTCCACCTCTTCAACCTCTCCAGGCCCCGAGAAAGGAAGGGGGTCAGGGTGAGGTTCAGACAGATGAGGGTGAAGCTGAGGGTCACTTTGGTCCCGCCCTCCAAACACCCACTCTGAACCACCGCCATTCCCACTTCCCCCTCTGCAGTCAAGCTTCTGGAAAGAAGGTAAGGTACTGTTTTCCTGCTTCTCCTCCTCTCACCCACCCATGGCCATCTGGTTTCGGCCGCTGACTTCTGCAGACTTGCCACAGCAAGGGCGCCACTGCCCTCTTACCGCCAGCTGCAACCCCACTCGGACCTCACCCTCCCCTGACTCTGCTGAGCGTGGCACGCACACCCTCTGACAGGCAACCCTGCTCTGTTGTCCTCACGGCATTTAACACAACCTAGAATCGCCTCCTTTTTTAAACTGATAAAACCTCCAGGTCATTTGGTTTCCTCACCCCTAACATGAGGCTCCTAATCACCATATCTCTGTCATGCAGTTGTTAAGACTAAAGGTTAAAATGCAGGGGAATCCCTGGTGGTCCAGTTGTTAGTACTTCACACTCTCACTGCCAAGGACACGGGTTCGATCCCTAGTTGAAGAACTAAAATCCCAGAAGCTGAGAAAGTGTGGCCAAAAATGAAATTTTTAAAAAAAGAGTTCAAATATATTCTTCCAAAAACAGACGAACAATTGCAGTCTATTCAGTCAATGGAACACCACTCAGTACCAGGAAAAAACACTGCACAGCACACAATACAGCTGAGTCTCAAAAACATCACACTGAATGCAAAAAGCCAAAAACCAAAGGGTGCGTATGCTCTAGCTCCATTTATATGAAATTCTAGAACTGATCCAGGGGGACAGAAATCAGAAGAGCAGTCGTCTGTCAGGAGAGGGGTGTGACTAGAGCGAGGCAAGAGGACACTTCTTGGAGTGACAGAAATGCTCTTCATCTGGATGGGGGTAGAGTCACACGGGTGTGCACACTGGGCAAGACTCATCAAGCACCTGCCTAAATTGTATGCAGATTATACCGCAACACGCAAAGCAACAAGAGCGAGGAGTTACTACACAGCAGGGCTTAGACAGTGCCTGGCACAGGTAGGCGCTTATCAAACAACAGCTGTCTTATTATTAACTGTGTTGGTTGCTCTCCACAGTACAGCCAGGGCTTCCCTAGTGGCTCAGTGGCAGAGAGTCTGCCTGCCAGTGCAGGAGGCACAGGTTCGATCCAAAAAGATCAAACCAGTCAATCTTAAAGGAAACCAACCCTGAATACTCATTGGAAGGACTGATGCTGAAGCTGAAGCTCCAATACTTTCGGTCACCTGATGCAAACAGTCAACTCACTGGAAAAGACCCAGATGCTGGAAAGATTGAGGGCAAGAGGAGAAGGTGGCAACAGAGGATGAGATGGTTGGATGGCATCACTGATTCAATGGACATGAACTCTGTCCGGGAGATAGCGAAGGACAGGGAAGCCTGGCATGCTGCAGTCTATGGGATCGTGAAGAGTTAGACACGACTTGGCCATTGAACAACAATGAAGTACACCCAAACCTGACGCCCAGCTGCATCTCAGCAGGTCAATGCACAGGGGCAGATGAATGAGGGAATGGGTTACCGTGAGCTCGGGACCCCCAGGCACCCCTGCCATGGTTGTCTCGGCCATCATGGACCTCCTCGTCCGCACCGGTGATCCTGGCTCTGGTCCTAAAGTCTGCTCTCTCCAAATGCTCCCAGCTGTTCTCCTCTGTGGACTCTACATCTGTGCCTGTTAGAGTTCATCCACCTCATCCGATTCTACCCTCCATGCCAGGCTAGGGTCTGGGGTCTCCCATCCATGGGTAACTGCCTTGCTTTACATTTACACCTACGTGTGAGGAAATCCCTGGAGAGCGTTGTCCCTCACAAAAGAGGAAGACGACAAGCCCCTCTGGGTTGGAGCTCACAGCTGCAAGCTTATAAAATACAAGGATGATGAAAAAGCAGAACCCATAAGATATGCCTTAAGCCAGAAGCTCCTGGTTTGGGGAAGGCCTGGTTTCCACTAACAGTAGCCGGGGAATGTGTTTTATTCAAGGGGAATCCTGAGAAGCCAGAGCACACTGTGCGTGAGAGTGAGCAGAAGGACTTTGTGAGGCCACCAGCTGGAGCTTTGGTCTCTCAAGTCCAACCACAACCATCTGTAGCCATGAAAGCTGTTCCACCTGAGAAAACACCAATACAGAGAATGGGGTGATAAAGGCGAAATCCAACCCTATGGAAAGTAAAGGATCCATCCCCCTGGAGGAGGAAATGGCAATCCACTCCAGTATTCTTGCCTGGAGAATCCCATGGACAGAAGAGCCTGGCCTGCTCCAAGGGTCACAAAGAATAAGACATGACTGAGCAGAAGCATAAAATTGAACACTTAAACCAGGCACTGTTCTAGCTCACTGAGCTCTCATAAAAACTTAGGATATTCAGTGAGGTGAGCACTACTGCCTTTTTAACAGGTGACCATCCTGAAACAGAGGTTACCAGCCTTGCTCAGGAAACTCATCTCGTAAGGGCAGAGTTAGGGCTGAACCCAGGCCTCCTGGCCCCAGAGTTTCCACTCTCAACCTCAAGACTATTCTGCCTCTTCAACAATGTAATATTTGGGGGAGGGGGGAACGCCATATTAAATTTATTCATTTCTTTCCAACCTGATTGGCCATCTTAAATTAACTCTCAGGAATTAAAGAAGGAAAGAATGAAAAAGAAAAAACTTGAAAGCTAAAGGCCCTTAAGGCTAGGTATCTGATAAGAAAATATAATCCAGTCTCTGTTTAGACCATTCTTAGAGTAGTTATCATCTTTTCTAAATCTTTAGAATATGTATTATCTATACTGCTCACATAGCACCTATTACATACTGTATTATATTGATGATGTTTTGTGATGTATTTATGGCTTGGTCTAACTAATCCCCTTGATTCAGAATGCCTTAAATATTATGTTTCCCCACAACTTTCTGCCCATTGCAGTGCTCAATAAAGAAGTAGTGGATTTTAAAAGTAGCAGAATCTCTGGAGTAACAGAGTCACTTCTGGCTCAGGAACTTTACACTCAATCTTGAAAATGTAAATTATCCATGGATTTTCTGAAAGATAGTTCTGGCTACTGCCAATTTGACAAAGCCTGCAAATAGGCTTTGTGGGTAAGCGTGCGCAAGGCAAGTAACTTGAACAACTTGATGTTTTTCATCACCTAGAGTTAACTGGTTCCCTTAGAAGTTCCTAAGCCCCTATCTGAGGTGGTCCCTCCTTCCAGAGGAGGCTGTGTAGCCCTGAGGTAGAGACTCAAGAGAAAGGCCCTGCTGAATGAGAGGAATCCAGGGTGTGGAACTCCATGGCCTCTGGGATCCCTTCCAGCTCTAAGATCCTACTAGCCTATTTTAGAAAGTTCTGCAATCAGGTTGTTAACAAAACCTAAGAGTTGGCTCCCACTCCAAAGTGTAATTCTGCCTCCTCTGACTCATACAGACAGAAATACTTGGAGAGGGTTCGTGGGTGGGACGGCAGCCTACTGGCCTTTGCAGGAGGGATCCAGACGGCATGGGCTTCACAGTGAACTCAAGTCCCTCACCCTCTGCTGTCAGCAAAGAGTGAGGGGGCAGGAGGCTCCCAGTCCCTGGGGAGCTGGGGACCAGGAGGTGGGGAAGTGGAGATGAAGGCTGTAGGTAGGGATGAACAGATGGGACAGGGCAGTGTCATGGCACCCCCGGGAAATGACAGCTTGTGTACAGCACATCCACGGAAAGGGCTGTTCACGGAAAAAGGCAGAAACCTCTGCCTAGAAGCTCCAAGTCTGCTATCCTTACACGTGTAAGCCACTCAAGGCCCACCAGCTGGAAACCCTGGGATACAGGATACCAAGAATAGGGAAACAAAGGGAGCATTCACAATTACCGAGCACCTCCACATGCAAGGAACAGGGCAGAGTGATTGCTGACGGATGATAAATAAATCCCCTGCACCGCCCCCCACCCCACGCAATTCCATCCCTCGCCCACAGAGAACCGAGAGGAAAGAGGGAAGCATCTCACCTTAGGAGAACCACACTGTCCGACATGAAGGCTCCAACAGTCATATCTGAAAACAACAAGTTTACAGATTTAGAATCTTCCTGAAGCCCATCTCACCCACCCGCTGTCGAGGTGCTCCAACATGATGGAGGCCAGTCTCGAGGTCAGGGGCTTGCAATGGCTTTGCAGGAGTTAGAGCCACACTGTCGTGTATGGCGGCCCATCGCCAGGTGTGGCGGCTGAGACCCCAAAGGGTTCTGGTCTGCACTGAGACGTACATGTAAAACAGAAACTGATTTCAAAGACTTGGCACTAAAAAATATTAACTATTTCACTCATAAAAAATGTTTGTATCGATTATATGCTGACATGATAATATGTTGATGCTGCTAAGCTGCTAAGTCACTTCAGTTGTGTCCGACTTTGTGCGACCCCATAGATGGCAGCCCACCAGGCCCCGCCGTCCCTGGGATTCTCCAGGCAAGAACACTGGAGTGGGTTGCCACTGCCTTCTTCAATGCAGGAAATTGAAAAGTGAAAGTGAAGTCGCTCAGTCCTGTCCGACCCTCAGCAACCCAGTGGACTGCAGCCTTCCAGGCTCCTCCATCCATGGGATTTTCCAGGCAAGAGTACTGGAGTGGGGTGCCAATATGTTGATACATGGGGCTAAATAAAACATTATTAAAATTAACTTCATCTGTTTCTTTTTATATCATTTTTTATGTGGCTACTAGAATGATTTAAATTACATAAGTGGCTCACATTATTTCTTTTGGACATTAGGGATTCAGAGGGGGGACACTTCGAATCAAATGACTCCTGGAAGAAGCTCTAGGTTCTGCAGAACATGAGAACTGTCTCCATTCCACCCCTCACTCTACGTGACTACAGAGACTCTCTGTGTCCTTGTCTGCACAATGGAGATAATGATCCCAAATGTCTTCTTCCAAAGCTGACAGCATTTCACAATATTTAAATCAGAGCACATTTATTACATACTTGCTCAATATAATAGTTATTAAACCCATTAAATCAGACATGAAAATAAGAAAACTCATGAAAATACTTGGCCAACTATAAATCAAGACAAGTGTTAGTTGGTAATGTTTATTCCTAAATAATTTTAATTTAGGAACTGTTCATTTATGCAACAGTTCTCTGCCTTTTCTCCCCTCAAGTATAATAAAACCCTTCAGCCCTGCTCCCCATGACCACTTACAAAACCAAGCATCTTAACCCAAAAGCGTCTGAATCCCTCCATCTACAAATGCCCTCAATTAGGAAAAACAAAGAGCGTATCCATGGACTGCAGGACTGCTAAAATCCCTGCCCTTGGGTGTGCATGTTAATTTTGCTATTTTCTAACAGTCTTTTTTTAATTGCCTGGATATTTGAACATAAAAGAATCTGATGCACTTGCCATTTCTCTTATGAAAAACTGCAAGGTAAGAAATCCACGTGTGTTGTGAAATGTGACCACACCTGCTCACTGTGCAAATATAGAGGAGCAGCCTGAGCCCTCATTTGCACTACAATGTGGTCTCTGGCACCCTAAGTCCTCTGAGGCTCAGCATCCTTGTCTGTAAAAGGGGGAGACACCTGTATCTCTAACTACCTATGGGGGTAACTTTATAATGCACATCGCACAGGGAAGCAATGGACAGTACTGCTAAACCAATGGACAGTATTGTTTAGGGACAGCCACAAATTGCCCAGAATAAGAACTGCTTTCTCAAACGTAAAGACTTAGGATGGTCTACAGGGAAAAGTGAAGAAGTGAAAGTGAAAGGCGCTCAGTCGTGTCTGACTCTTTGAGACCCCAGGACTATACAGTCCATGGAATTCTCCAGGCCAGAATACTGGAATGGATAGCCTTTCCCTTCTCCAGGGGATCTTTCCAACCCAGAGATCAAACTCAGGTCTCCTGCATTGCAGGTGGATTCTTTACCAAGTAAGCTATGAGGGAAACAGACCTCAAAACTGACCCTTTTCTGTTCCCACTCCTTCTGGCTCTGCAGATTTACAAGGATGATCAAAACTCCTGTCTATGGGAAACTCTGAAATTCAGTACCCTGTACAGAACTTCATTCATTTCCACAGATCCTTCTGAGGCATTTTAAATGGAAAGAAACATTTTCTCAAGCTAGCACGATGGCCTACAGTTTCAGGGACTTTTTTTCTGAATTCCACGATGATTTGGGATTTTTTTCACATCTTCTCTTTGCTTCCTCACCCTGCCTGCTTCATCCCCTTCAAACAGCAAAGGGTCCACTATTCCATTGCCCAGTCAATTTCACCTAAACCAGATATGACTGAGGACTGGGGTGTGAAATCGTACGTTTTAACTCAATTAGCCTCAACCACCACAAGGCATTAATTAACCCCGAAGACAAGCCAGCCAGCCTTGAATGGCAAAGGTCTGTTTTCTGTGTCAGGGAAAGAACATGGTTTTCTTCCTGCTCCAAGTGTTTCTTTCAATACTTGTCTTGTGTGTGTGTTTGGGGGGTGGGGTGGGGGTTGCTCCTTCTCCCCTGTCAAGAGGAAGACACCTCAAAATATGCTCAAATATTACGGAAAACATGAGGTTTCACTCCTTATATTCTAAATGTGGAGAGGGCTTTTTGTCTTCATGAGAAAGACTTGCTGCCACGGAAATCACTACAAAAATCCACCCTCCTGGTGCTTAAACCCTTCAGAGCAGATCATTTTAAAACTGAAAAAAAAAATTAATTTTAACACTACTTTCATCTTAAAAAGCAAACACCAAGCAAAACACCCTGTTGTACTTGTGTGAATTTTTCTAAGCCTAAATAGATGTGACCACACTTACCAGACTGGTTATCTTGGCTTATCTCATGTGTCTTTCAAGAAAAATAGCTTACCAGGATAACTATTTCCATCCATGTCAATGCCTCCCGATATGGACTGACCAAACATCCGCAGCACCGGACTTATCTTCCGCCCCGACAGCTTCTGCAACAGATAATAGGGAGCTTGAGCCACCGGAAGGAGCACGGTCACAAATGAGAACCTGTGACTGCTTTAGCCCAGCTTCTCTCGGTCACTTGGTCTTGAAGTTGGTCAAAGAAAAAAAAAAATTGTTGTCTGAATTTGATCGGGGGCTTTAGCAGGCAGTTGAAGACCTCACACTCCTTTATTAGTACTTGCCTGAGTCAAATGTCACCATTTACAACTTCTTCTCAGCTCGGTGCTAGTGAACAAACTGCCTAGGTGAATGTGTTAGTGTTTTGACGTATTGAATGAAGCTCCAAATGGATTAAGGTCAACTGCCGTTTCTACGGGAAGTTCTGTTTTGTTTTTATACAGGTCTAGCTGGCTGGAATCCTCAGAACCCATTCTCCTCACATCTCTCTACCTAAACATGTACTAAACATGGAACACTCCTAAGGTGTACACGCGAGCCCAGTCCCAACACATCCACCTAGAAAAGACGACCACGTGGAAACCACCTCTCCATCAAGCCAACCAGAGGATGTGCAGGCTCCTGAGAATCACAGGCAGGACGAAACAGCTCTACCTAGTACATCTAAAATTCCATGGTCCCGAATCTTTTGTAAACTGAAGGAAATTCGGAAAAAAAAAAAAAAAAATCAGCTGAAGCTGCCCTGAAAGGCAGCCTTCAACCAACCATTCAGCACTGACAGCTCTTCTGCCAGCAGGCCATAGCAGCATCTGTACTTATCTCTTCTTCGTCGTCAAGCCCAACCTGTGCTAACACAGCACGTGCTGTACTGGTTCAAGAATATTTATTGTACACCCAGCCTTTGTCATACACCCACACTTGTGTGGCACAGCTCCACACAAAGATGCCAAACTTTTCGAATCACGAAAGTGCCATGTTCTGGGATCTGACCTGTTACTTCTTCCCTTTCTCTAAACAGTCTCCCTGGTGAGGCTTCCCTCCCAAGGCCCTCATTGTGGATGGTAAGAGAAATGCTTTGTATTCATGCCACACAGCAGCCTCCATGTCAAACCCAGGTATATACATACCCAGGGCTCACGTGGGACTTTCTTGCCTGCAAAGAAGTCACAAGTATGGTGGGGGTGCGGGTTTCTAAAGGACCTACATATGAGATAGCAGGGACTTCCCCAGCAGCCAGTAATTGCAAATAACCCTCCTCCTGCCACCTCAGTGAAACCATCCAACAGGAAGCGTGCAAGCCTTAAAGTAAAAATCAGAGCACTGCAGGAAACACTGAAGAAAAATATCTCGCTAACAGACAGAGCCCTACGTTCCCCTGTGGCTCTGTCTAAACAAACACGGATGTGCGTCTGTGTGTTTCCTAAAAGCCACATTTTGAAGTGGAGCATCTTGCTCTGAGGTCCAAAGATGTGAGCAGCAGCTTGACCTGAGTTTGCATTTCTGAGATATGCTGTGGCTGGGACAAGCGGGGAAGAGTGAAGGGGTGGTCCTTTTGGGGGTGGCGATGCAGGCTTAAGTTATCCCACAGACATCTGCAGGCCATTATGCCATAAAGCCAGGAAGATAAGTCCGCTTGGTGCTAATAACTCTAAATGAAAACCAGGAGCCTTGGGAAACCTCCGCTTCATCAGCTTTACATGCGGTGTCCTGATGGCAGGACAGAGATCACAGGGGCCGCGGGGACATGCCCGGGGGGCTCTCAAGTTGAGAAAGGCACGGGAGGATCTTAAAATCAACACTTTTCATGGTAAACTCAAGGAAGAGGAATGAGTTACAGAGTAATATGGAAGAACTTCAGACCCTGATCTCACAATGTATCCAGCAGAAATAATACCAATCTGGGCCAAAGAAAAGCAATCCCCTTGCCCAGACTTGTTTCTGATTTCCTCCTCTAGTTCACCCACACAATGCCCGCTCTGTCCAAGCCTGGGCCCTGGACAATCTGGCATTAAAGGATTTTTTTTTCTTCTTTTAAAATCACGAAACTTATCACATATACATTAGGAGCTTGGAAACGTGTAATCACTGGTTGCTCCTTTTCTTTTTTTTTTTTAAAGAGCCCCAAACCACTTCTCTTTGTTAGAGCTAACGAGCCAGGCTGCGTGCTGACAAAGGCAGGACGGATCCAGCTGCTGATCCCTGCTTCCTATAAAGACAATCCGCGCTGACCACAAAATGTATACTTCAGTTGTCTGCAGGGATCCCTCCCAGCAACACCACAAAACACAGGAGGGCCGCAGGAGGAGGGGAAGCGGGATCTCTCAACTTGTAATCGCCTCTCTGTGCAATTAGCTTCCCAGGTCCGGCAACAAGCTTCCAGGAGGAAGCGTGGAGAGTGACCTCGACGGCTGCCCAAAGATGCCTACTCCCTGGATGACTTTCAGCTTGTGACAGTGGGAACAGAGCCCCCTGACCCACAGCAGAGCAGCCCCTGGGGACGGATGTGGCCCCCACATTTCCCCCGGAGCCCTCTGCCTCCTGCTGCATCGGCTGAATCCCCTAGGAGTTTATTCCCACTATTACTCATTTCTCACCCTAATCATTGCTGGCTCAGACGGTAAAGCATCTGCCTGCAACGCAGGAGACCCTGGTTCGATCCCTGGGTCAGGAAGATCCCCTGGAGAAGGAAATGGCAACCCACTCCAGTATGCTTGCCTGGAAAATTCCATGGACAGAGGAGCCTGGTACGCTACAGTCCATGGGGTCACAAAGACTCAGACTTACTTGTTTCTAATGCACGGAGCATGGTCCATGTAGATGAAGGCCCCTCGGAGTAAATATGCCTCCCAGCAAAATAAGCTTCCCAAATTCTGTTTTCCAACGGAGCTTCCCTCAGTGTTCCTTTTTCTGATGTGGAGTTGAGGGTAGTGGTTGCAATAAGAGGGTTGGGAGTTAAACTGGCAAAGTCTCAGTGGCTAAGTTGCTACTTCCTAGCTGGTGACGATGGGCAGGTCAATTCCCCTCCCTGGGCTAGAGTCACCTCATATAGGAAAGGTGGATGACAAAGGTGCCCATGTCACACGGCTGTGATGAGGACTGAAGGTAAGACAGCAGAGCAGACACTCAGGAAGCGTCCCTGCTCTCACCAGCACCTCCCTCGGCACCTGCCTCCTGCTGGAATCACAGAACCAAGCAGGGGGCCCAGAAGAGGGAACCTGGGCTCAACTGGCAGCCAACCAACCAGCCCTTGACCCTCAATCAGCTGACTCTTATCTGCTGCAGGAAGCACAATTAGGAATGTATACACTGAACTTAACATGTAGGTACTACCCCTTAAAATCAACTTGTAAAGTCTTTTCCTACCTAGAGACTTCCATACATGGACAGGTTTCAATACTTCCTATTTCATTGTATAGAACACTTTATAAGAAGAGGACTCAGTTCAGAGTTTGGTTTCCTTCCTGATATTCAAGATATGAGGCAAGTTTCTTGGTGACGAGAAGTGTCAGCTTGAGTAGAAGAGGGCGAGACAGTAATAAACGTTCAGTAAATCAGTATGGGCTGATTGGAAGTTTCTTGACGTGCACTCAGTCCCTTTCTGTTGCTGACTCGCTAGAAGAACCCAGGCCTGTGCCACTCCACACACAGACATCCACAAACATCCTGATCATGCTTCTGTCCAGAAAGGGACTTCCTTTTTTCCCAGGAGCTAGGCTTGACACGATCAGCAAGATTGAACTTCAAGCAAAAAAACAGAACTCACCACTTCCACGTTCCCAAGTCCAGGGGAACGAGGCCGGGGCTTTGATAGTTTTAATGCCAGTTTTGTGGCAACAGCCCCGTGAACAGCTTTCAGGTCCCTCCTCCACAGACCATTGTCATTCTAGGTCATATTTTACAGGATAATCCGTTGGCTCAGCATAGATGGTTGACAAAACAGTAACCAGAAAAGGCAAGCCTCCTCTTATTCCATAAACCACTCTAACTCTGGCTAAGAATTTGGATATTATCTTCTATAGGCAGAATGCCTCCCTAGATATGAGCAAATGTGGGAGTCTATAAATATGTTCAGATTTAAGAAGCAGTATCAGTGGTTTGCATCCTTCACTGGAGGGGGTGAAGGTGAAGGCAGGAGCAATGTTGGATGTTGTGTGCATCTGTAGAATGAATGTATGAACAGCGACCAAGACATTCTCACGCCAATTACCATGGAATACTGAGGGACCATCCCCCTGGCATCACCGTGATAGATGTACACTGCTCCCGAAAAGTCATCCTCCTTAGGTGCGCCAATGGCCACATCTGGGGAAAGAAGAGCAGTTCTGGGTTAGAAAAACCATGTGGAATAATGTTAGAATGGATTCTCTAATTCCCACAGGATGCCTAGAGAGTTCTTGATTGTTACTTGTTCAGGCATTAAACTAAGCACACGATCTCTTAGCAGCAGAAAGAAAAAAAGTAGAAAGAAAATTATAGAAGTTGAGAAGAGTTTAGTACCAGAAAAATTTCTACCTCATCTTCACAGGATAAATTATTAACTTGTGCAATAAAAGAATGTGAATATCAACCACCCACCCTAATGTCTGTCCATCAGAGAAGAGAGTTCCATAGACAATGGTTACTGCATAGCTGAGAAAGTCAACTCTATCCTTGGGTAAAGGAATTATATAAAACAGTATTCATTTTATAAAAAAAAAAAAAAAAAAAGAACAAAAAAACTCTGTGTTACTCTCACAAACTGACAACTCCTGGGACAAGGCTGAGATCTTTCTCCCTTTCTTCAATTTGCTTCTAACAAAAGTCATGTGCCTGTAGACGGGAAGTCAAGGGTGAGGGGCATCACCCACCCAACCTCAAGCAGAGGTCCCCAATATCTGAATGGAGCCCTCTACGGCCAGTGGAATTACGGATTCAAAGGAGCCTGGATGCCCAGCCTGAGGCCCATGTTCCACCTTCCACCTCAGCCCTCCCCACCAGTGACGTGGCCGCCACCAGTCCTGGTGTCTGAACCTGGCACATACAGCGATGGGAGGACGTACTGAACAGACCAAAACAGAACTTCAGGCCAAACAGAACCAGAGGTCGTGCATACACACCTCCACCCCTCCCAAAACTCACACCTTCAGTCAGTCCAGCGTGCTCTCAGAGCATCGTGGAGCATCAGAAGCTCAGAAGCAAGAAGGGTTTGTGGTGAGAGGAAGCTGGTTCAGACTTGGCCGCCACAGAAGCCCCTATGCACTGAGCTGACGAGGAGGGATTTCACAGAAGCAAAACTCCATCAGAGTCAGGGCTTAGCCCTGTGTCTACATGGAAAACATGGTCTCACAGGTATTTTCTGCCTCGAGTGCGTGGACAGGCCTTCCCTCGGGCGGGTAGGCCTGGAGCGCCCACACCAGGGCAAGTAAGAGGACCGAAGCCAGCTCACTGACCTGGGAACCCATCATCATCCAGGTCGCCCAGGCTGGCGATGCTCTCCCCAAAGTGTGCATTGTAGGCACCGTCTCCGCTCAGGGTCAGCTGCTCCTCCAGGACTCCCTGGGAAACAGGATGGAGGGAAAACGGAAAACAAAACAAAAACAAACCGAACAACCAAAAAAAGAATGAAAAAACAGAGCTGGGAATGCTGCCCTCCCCCGTCGCACACCCATGGACAGGAAACACCTGGGCAGAATCCCAGGAACCCAAACGTCCCCCCGACCCACGGGCGAAAGGAGCCCCTTCCACGTGGGCACCATCGGGGTCTCTGATCACTTGAGACACATTTTAGAGGGAAGGAGACACACTGTTGGCCAGTGACTAAACCTCTCCTTGTCCTAACACTCTCTACCAACCTATTTACCTGCCTACCTGCCTGTCCTCACGGTCTCCTCTCCCCACAGTATCCCCAAAGTTGTTTTAAAGGAATACATATTTTCATTTCTGATCTCCAGTGCCTTTGCTACAAATTTATAAAGCTGTTTTGCAGGATGCATGTATTAGTGATCTTGACAGAGGGACTTGTGGTTCAGAAAAACTTACAGCCAGTAGTTCTTGGTTAAGGGGTGAAAGCGGTGGTAACAGGACACAAAACCATGCCCATTTTCATATCTGGTTTGTGTTTCTTGAGCAAACACCAACCAACGGAGGGCAGGGTCAGTGGTGATGGTGGCAGTCAGGGCCACACCCACTCTGCCCCCAAATTGTTGACATGTGACCATCAGCATGTTAACACACAATCTAACGTTTTGAGGCAGAAGAACGTCTAACCCTGCTCCTGCATAGAGGCACTCAGAGCCACGGTACACCCACAAGCCATCCCAAAGCTTTCATTATGACTAAATCTTTTTTTCCATTATATACAAACACCTTTCAAAAAATAAATATGTGATGATTTCTTAAGCCAGTGAAACCCCCACCCCACAACACAATGCGCTGATTTCCTCCCATCAGCATGGTCAAGAGGAGAAACACTGATTCCTGGCATGTACCAGGCGCTGTATCTTCCCATCCTCATTTAAATCACACAGTGACTGTATATGGAAGACCTTATGACTCTGCTCACTTCATAGATGAGCAAACTGAGCCGCTGATTTCAAGCTATTTGTCCCCATCACACAGGCTATGTGTGTAAGTGGGAACACCAACATTCAAGAGCAAGTCACCATTTTTTCCCACTGCTCCACACTGCCTGAAACCTTTCATCACATAGGATGAAGTTCAACAGAAATAAGCATACCCTGGTACTCTGGTAATCCCAAGGCATTAAGAAACATTGGTTGACCATAGGTTGTGTGGGTGCCATGTGCCTGCAGAAGGTCTGGGCAGTGATCCTGCTCATAGATCCCATGCCCTGGGGCTGTTGGGCTGGTCACCTTATGGTCTGACAAGTTCACACCCGTGCAAACACTGAGTCAGTCTCCTGCAAACACGGTGGCCGGCAGCTACTGAATGCTGACTGCTCTCATCTCCATAATGACTGCCTCCCTTCTCCCCTTCCTGCCCCGTCTCCCTCCCTGGAAGGTCAGTATAGAAGCAGGTGCCATTGCAACAGGTACCAGGAGGCTTCTCCCCAAAGAGCTTGCAAACATCCAAGAAAGTCCAAGGCTCTAACATCCCCTGGCTCCTCTCTAAATCACTTCCCTTTCTTTCTGGCATCTGCCCACCTAGCTATAGCTAAATACCACCACCCCCTCCCAATGAGGATTACTCAACTAACTTAACATCTTAGTCACAGCTTATAAGTACACTTTTACTAACTTTTTTGATTATGAAAGAATTACATTCTATTTGTATAAAGATAAAACTAAATATCTACCCAAGCATCACCACCCAGAGAGATCTGTTACTAACTTTATGTATTTTGTATATTTTTAAAGGTTGATTGTATATGCGGTTTTTATCCTGCTTTGCCACTGATTATCTCACAAGCATTTTCTCAAGTTAGCAAAAAGGCTGGTGGTCACAGGATTTGTTCACTGAACCATTTCCCTCGTGTTGAATACTCTTTCTTCTAGATCCTGAAAAGATTCTGCTTTCTCTTTGGTTTCTTGCTCCCACGGGTACACTGTAGTCCCTCAGCTTCTGCCCCCACCCAGCCTCCCCTGTGCTGCAGAGACATCTTTCTGACCCACCCATGTTCTTTTCCCAGTTCTGCAGATTAAGGGACGTCGTGACTACAGCCTGTGGCCAGTGCTGGTCCCCACCGAAGCCCCCCTCCAAGTCCCACCATGCTGAACTGTGGTCCCACTGCCTGACACCTCAATCTACGTGGCCCAGCTCCCAGCCCACTCCCACCTGTCTGTCTAACTCCTATTCTTCTTCAAGGTTCCTTCCAGCCATCATGTCCCCTGAGAAGGTTTCTCTGTGTACATACTCCCAGGGAGGTGGCATAACCTAGAGATGAGACATGCTAACCCCAAAGTCAGTTTGCCTACGTTTCAAATCTCAGCCCCACCGCTTTTTACCTGTGTGATTTGGGGCAGCTGACTTAACCTATCTGAGCCTCAGTTTTTCACCTGAAAAATGGGGACCCCGTGATACCATGTGCATATGTCATTGAGATCATTCAAATGAAGCAAGAGAAACAGCTCCTGGTACACGAGGAGCACTCAGTGCTAGCATCTGGATATTTCTGGGCCCCTGTATGTCTGCAGTCATCACACTGCATATAACTTGCCATAGATGAAACACGGAGCTTTCTGAAGGTAGGAAGCAGGTCTGTTCACCTCCTCTGGGTGATGGGTCTCAGTCACTACTCCTCAGGCCAATGTCTCTTTCCCTCACCCCGTCCACACGTTGCCCAGCTCTGTACTCACATTTCCTTTGTTGATGTAGACGGTGACCTGCCCTTCGTCCCTGATCTCAGAAAACATGGGGGCCCCCACCAACAGGTCGGAGAGGCCGTCAGTGTTCAGGTCAACTGCGCATAAGGAGGAGCCGAAGTAAGAGCCCATCTGCAACCAAGTCGAGTTGCGACAAAGCGTTCAGTGTCCGCCCTCACACACAGGGCCCCCACCTCCCTCCAGCCCCCCAGCCTGACAAGCATCTGCTCCTGAGCCCCTCAGAGGCTGCACCAGTTGTGCTGCCTGGGAAGCAAGAACGCCCGGGCAACAGTGGATCCCAACTCCCCACGCCTCCCGGCAGCCGTGTGGGGACCCCAGTCAATGGGAGACCCATGCCACTGACTTGGAGCCCCACCAAAGGGGAAACAAATGAACCAATCCCTGGAGCACGAGGCTCTGCTTTTACAAATTTACAAATGCAAGCTAAGCCTGCAGACATAGGTAATAGCCATAATAAAAGTGCCTCATATATCAGACATTTGACAAGGCCAAGCAAGTTAGGAATATGGAATTTCACAACAGAAGGCAGGCATGAAAATAAACCGTTACATGAGAAACAGATTACGCTCACCCAGTCCTGGGCAGAAATGAAGACTGGCTAGGAAGGTGTGAGCTGAAGTAACAGAAGAACGTACAACTCATAAGATTATGTGATGAATGAGGGAATACAGCCAGGTTATACTGGCTTAACCATAGCTCTATCCAGTACCTGTTATTTATTTATTTTTTTACCATTTTTTAAATCGAGGTATAGTTGACATACAGTGTTTAGTTTCAGGTGGACCGCAAAGTGACTCAGTGATGGATTATTCAGATTCTTTCCCATTACAGGGCATTACAAGACACTGAATACAGTTCCCTGTGCTGTATATACAGCAGGTCCTTGTCGATTATCTATTTGATATATAGTGGTGTGCATATGTTAATCTCAAACTCCTAATTTACCCCCCTCCGCCTCCCCCTCCGGGAACCGTAAGTTTGTTTTCTAAGTCTGTGAGTCTGTTTCTACTTTGTAAATAAGTTCATTTGCATCACTTCTTTTAGACTCCACCTATACATGATATAATGCGATATCTGTCTTTCTCTGACTCAGGACCTGTTATTTTAAATCAGGGGTCTCAAACGCAAAAGCCGATGGGATCCAGACAGGTGATATAATAGGAGTAAGAGAAAAGCAAATGACAGCACAGGCATGCTGGCCGGTGACAAGTGACGCTCAGCCCATTTGTCTAAGAAACAACAGAGAGTGGTGGGGACCGCGGCAGATCAGAGTCCCTGGGCCCAGTGAAAGGAGCAACTTCCACCCAGGGGAAGTCAACTCCTGACTGACCCAGAAAAGGCCACCTGTCTCATCCTTTAAGAGAAACTGAAGCTCTAAAATTTTATTTGAATTGCCTATTTTTAAAATGCTGACAACTAATTCATATTAAAAAATAATAAATAAACATACCATGCAGACCAAATGAAAATTTTTGTAGGCTGTGTCCTTTCCAAGGGCTGTGACCTCTGTTTTTAATTAAAAAAAAAAAAAAGCTATCCTTTTAAAATAAATGTTTTCAAGTAAAAGGGCTCTGGTTTTACAGACATGAACAAGCATTTTCTTTTGCTGTTTTTTGGCAGTTAACCCAGGGGAGTTTGAGAGAGGTGGAGGGTACTTTGGTCCATTTCCTGCAACTCGGCCTGGGACAGGACTCAGAAGTCCCTCCCCAGTCACGTGTCAATGCCACTTCCACCCACTCCCACTCGCCCCTTCCCAAGGGAGAAGAGCATGGGGAACTTTCAGAATCATGGAGGTGGGGGCAGAAACCAGCTGATGGTCACCAATTCAGTGGCCTTGCCAATATCCCTATCTTGACTTTCATAAGAGAAACCGCTAAGACCCAGGCAAGGCCATGAAGACCGAAGTTCCTGGCTGTTCTCTCTGGCTGAGTCCCAGGGGAACTATTTGTTTCATTCCAATGGACTATTTAACTTGGCATCTTCATCAGTGTTCAATCAGAAATCCCCGTACGTGAAGTTTCCTATCTAAGTTTTGACATATAAACACTTCACATGCTCAGTTAACGCAATAAAACTTGGATAGGGCAATGACATGCTTTGGGGTGCGTGTTCCCAGATCAGAGCTCTCCCAACAACCTGGAAATGTGGGGATACACGTGGTGCTAGTGGTAAGGAACCCGCCTGCCGATGCAGCAGACGTAAGAGACGCGGGTGCAATCCCCAGTTGGGGAAGATCCCCTGGAGAAGAGCATGGCAATCCACACCTGTATTCTTGTCTGGACAATTCCATGGACAGAGGAGCCCAATGGGCTACAGTCCATGGGCTCACAAAGAGTCGGACACAACTTCAGTGACTGAGCGTGCACGCACATGTCTCTACTAGCAACAGAACTGCACGTGTATTGGTGATTTCGTACATGCACCTGACAAAGGATGCCAACCAGTGAAGACCACAACCCTTTGGGGTTTTGTCTCTCGTACAGTGAGGCCAGGAGACAGGACTCTGACCAGATTCTGGTCACACAAAAGCAGAAGTGCACTGGGGGTTTCCTGAGTCAGAACCTTCCTTTAAGTGTGGCTCCAGACACAGGGGTAAAGCAAAGACATCCTTTGAAAGTCTGGGGTCATGTCCTTTCCCGCTGTAATAATGGAGAAGTCAGAGGGACAAGAATTTCTCATTTCTTTTGACAAAAGCAGAATAAGACATCTAAAGGGAGTAACGGTCTATTTCAAAATCAGCAAGATGATGACGGGGGTAAAGCTGGAAGATGGTGAAACAAGAGGGCACAATGAAGGACGGATGCCACCACAATTCAAGGAGAGGGCGAGAAGAGCCTGGAAGAAAATGAACAGCAGCTCTGAAGCTGGGAGGGGAGACAGCTGGCCCTTGGTCCCCTCCTCAGGAAGCCCCGCTGTGTCAGAATGAGGACACTCGAGCTGATCTGCAGGCTGGTCTGTGCTGGAACCCAAATCATCACATCCTCAGGAAGATTCCCTGTCATGCCACCACTCTCAAATCTGCTCCCCAAAACCTGCCCACAACTCAGGCAGAGATGGGCGGCCATGACAGCTATCATGCAAACCAGGAGGGTTCTGAGAAAGAGAAAAGGGCACAATTATGGACGGCTGGTTCCACCAGGATGACCAGCATCAGCTGGGTCTGTCCTGGGTGCAGGCAGTGGAGGTGGGGACACAGGGAGCAGAGGGAGGCACAGTGACCGCTGAATCTGAAGACACTCTAAAAATGGGGTGACAGGGGGTTCAAGGCCCACAATTCACTTTAAAGAGTCCTTAAAAGATAGTAGTTATGTAAGGTGACAGACGTGCTAACAAATCTCAATGTGATCATCATTTCATAATATATATGTGTATCAAGTCATGCTGTACACCTTTAAAGTGTATATATCAATTACATTCAATAAAGCTGGGGCAGGGTGTGGGGGGAGAAGGAATCCTTAATTTCATGCTTTCAAGCCCAGCATACTGGAAGGGGAGGAAAGGGAGGGAGGGTTTTCCACAGGAAAACTCACCCACTGATTTTTTTTGGAGAAAGAACTAAAATGTTAGGCTACATTTACCCCTACTTGCTCTTTGGAACTCTTTTTCTCAGAAATGGCATGGGGGTTATTTCTTTTCTAACTTTAGAGGTGCTTGGAAATCCTTTTTTTTTTTTTTTGCAGAATCACTCACAGACTTTTTCCAGTGTTGTTGCTTTGGGGTTTTGGAAATGTTAAAATAACACAGGCCAGCATAGTTCCCGGGGGAAGGCAGCGCTGCTCTCAGGGAAAAGCTCGCAGAACTGGGTCGGGTGATGTACGTTTTATTGAGAAGGTTATGACAGTTATATACTAAGAATACACATGAAGGCAGTTAAAACTGCAAATAAAAAAAAAAAAGCTCTACTTGTGAGTGGGACTTTTGGAACTCAGAATGTGATTCCCCAGCAGAACAATACACGATGGTGCCAGGCTGGCAGGAGGCAGGTGTGACACAGCAGGACCGGAACTGGGGCGCGCAGCCCACCCAGGAAGGAAACAATCATTTTCCACGCGCCGCCCCCCACCCCCGACTTTTCTTAGGGTAATGATAGGAATGTCAAAGGGTGATTCTACCTATCTCCTCGAATCTCCCTCCCAAGTCCCAGGTATTCTGTGCTTCTTCCCTGGAGCTCACTAAGGCCTCCACCAAGACAAGCCTCCAAATCACCCCCTTCACTCCCTGCCTGAACTTGCCTCCTCTTAGTGCAGCCGGTCTCACCAAACAATCCTGCCAGCCGAAGCCAGGCTAAGGTGTGCACCACTGATAAGCCCATGAAAAATGGTACTTGTTGATCAAAGGAATCTCTACCTGGCTTAATTTCAGAACATGGTACAATATAATGGAAACTTACTGGAAATGGGGAGGGAATTAGCAAGAGGGTAAGGATAACATGATGACACAGGCAGATAAACCTTGCCAGAACTAATTTCAGGGCAGCCTTCCCCAGCTATTTCTATTTCAAAGTCCTAAAAGGAACCGGGTGATCTTTGTTTGGTTTTTGTGGGGCAACGGTCCCTATGGCAATGAGGGCAGAGGGCTCGGGATGTGAGAAGGAGGGGCAGCTTTGGGTTGATGAGATAAGGGAGAGGGAGAACCACTTGTGTGCAGGCCTCCTCTGAAGATAATCGGTCATATATCTGTACTCAACAATGCCTGATCTTTCTGGAGTTGGGAGAAAGGCAGAGAGAGAGGGACAGAGAGGCAGAGAGATAAAGGCAGAGAGAAACAGGGCACACAGTCTTTCTGAGGAGTATCTGAACCATGGACAACCTTTAAGACTTCTGTGCTATAACTTGGTCATGTACAAACTCATCCTGCTACCTGTCTCTACAACACGCATGAATCCAGGATTCTGCAGGTCACACACGATGCCGAGAAAGTCAAGGCTCCAACATGCAGTAGAACCAACATGTAAACGCAGGGCACAAACAGGCCTTTAAGCCAACTTTCTAAATAAGAACTGATTCCGACATGATGACACCTCATAAACAAACAAAAAGACACTAATCCCAAGGATCTCACCTTTTTACCTGAAGCTTGAAAAATCTTAATTAAGGTGCCTGATCTTCGGTCAGCTCTAAAAATATAAACCTATGGAAGGAAAAAGAATCCAGGTAAGAAGTGAGCAATGACCAGGTATTTATCAGCATTCTCCTGGGGGTCCTACTTAAATGCCTGAACAGACACACAAGTTTGCCTACACTAGCTGATGACAAGTTATTTTACCAACTTTACAAAGAAAGTATCCTTTAATCCTGAGGCAGAAATCACCCCCATGCCTCCTGAACCACATCATCTACGGAGGCTGTGCCTAGTAAGACCCGAGGAGCTTCCAAATTGCTACCAAAAAATCAACTCCTGGGAGAAATATTTTCTTCCTTGAAACATTTCCTTCACTCCAGTTAGTTAGGGCCTTAGCAGGTGTCACAATAAAGTCAGCCCTTGGTGTCTGCAGTAAATGGGGTCCAGAACCCCTGGGATACCAAAATCCATAGATGCTCAAGCCTCATATGTAAAACAACATAGTGTTCGCATATAACCATGTAATCATCTCTACATTACCTAGAGTATCTAATACAATATAAATACTATGTAAATAGTTGCAAATACAATGTATAAATACATTTGTACAGCAAATTCAAGTTTTGCTTTTTGGAAATTCCTAGATTTTTTTTTTTCCTATTTTCATTCACGGTTGGTTGAAACCACAGGTGTGGAAATATAGATACGGAGGGCCAATTTTGTAAGACAGAGGGGTAGATGGGAGAATTTTAGACAAAGCAGTTTTCCAAAGTGGTTCCACAGAACATTAGTTTCATGAGATCTGCTTGGATAAATATGAGTTTGGTTTGGAAAATGACAGAATTAAACAAATTCCTTTACTGGGGACCTTTCAGAGCCTTTAGCATCAGCATGTACACCGTAAATCTCCACCACAGCGGGGACTATTTGCACAGAACTTCCTAAATGACATGAGTATCTAAGTTTTTCTCCAAGTGGCATCTTAAAGGAAGAGCAAATGTCCCATGAGAATCAGTGCTGGGGAGCCTCCTGTGGGGTAAGGAATCACCATCTTACTGCAAATGCTTTCTTGCCCTGACACCAGAAATGATGACCAGCAAGATCCTAGAGGCCAGAGATCCATCTTGGGGTCCTCAGGAAGCAAGTGTGTACCAGTTCCCATGCCTGGGAATATGGAACGATCACCAGCTTTGCTAACTATGACAGTTTCCCAGTGCCTCTCATGTGCTCTGGCTGAAAGCAGCAGCTTCATGTTTGTCTTTGTTAACTAGATCCACGATGCCCTCTGTCTGGTTCTATCAGTTTAAAGTACCACTCTCATCCTAAGACTTGACAGGGACTACACAGTTTTCCCAGCCATCTGAAGAAAAGACAATACAATCAGATCACGTTTTCTTGACTGGTGATTTAAAACCAACTGGTGATTTAAAATCAATTGGTGATTAAAAAAAAAAAGAGGTTGTCAGCACTAAGGCATCCACATCACTGTGAACTGGGAGGCAGGCACGTTTGCCAATGCTACAGAGATGCCTGGTCACACGCAGCTCCTCCCAGAAGAGATTATCCATATGAGGACAGCTCTTGGCTCTGTTCCTCTACCATGTAGAGAAATTCATGTGGCTCAGAAAGACCTACGCCTTGCTTGAAGTTATCAGAGCTCATTTGTCCACCTCCCCTGTACTCAGGCCCTGGATTTTTATCTGACTTCATTTGCAAGGAAAATGACATCTGTGTCAACAGGGACTGGGGCACATGCCCCAGAAACATGAGCGGCAACTTCTAACTCCTGCCGAGGAGGATCCGGAAAATAACCCTCAAGACCACCCAGCAGTCACGCCTCATCTGCTGATCAGACTGACATCCTGGCTGAAGGCTCCAGTTAACAGTGGTCTCGGTCCACCTGGGCCTCTCCAGAATCCACTTTTCCAAGTCCATGGAGATACAATCAGATTCTATCATGTGTCTACCCCTATGGATTCAGACTAAAGACCATTCCTCTGTTCAGTCTTACCTATAGGACAACTACAGAGCTCGTTAAAATGCAGATTCCTGACTCATTCTAGACAGACTCAACTGGATTTCCTTTAGCCTGGAGCTAAAGATCCAACAAGCACAGTTCTCCATATCCCAGGCCCCACAGATGCCATGATTCCCAAAGGGATTCTGACTGCCCTATATTTGTGGAGTCTTTTCTACACTCTGGACAGACAATTTAGGGAAACACACCCATATATTCCCACTCTACCTTCTGGGCTGAACCAATCTTGTTCTAAAACATTGGAGAAAAACAAAAAATATGAGAATCTAGGCCTAAAAATAAAGAAATCCCCAAAGATATCTGGGACTAGATGTGGCTCCATTAAGTCAAATTTGGAAAGGGTTTGGGAAGGGGAGGGTTTGGGGTTGGGCAGCGCTAGGTACCATTACTTTGGAGGATGCCATGATGCCAGGGGTCAATCTTAATCATTCCTCAAATAATACAGAGTCAGTCATGTAAAACATTCTCAGATGACAACGTGTAGAAGACACAGAGGTCTAGAAGAACACTCTGAAGAAGCTTTCAAATTAAATTCTCAAAAGAGGCTGAGTGAAGACAGGTGATTCAATATTTCATCATTATCCAGCAGCATGTTCACATCAACGTGAGCTGACAAATCTCTGAAAAGAGGCAGTGCGCTTCCCCTCCTGACCCCATGCTAGTTCACACACTTTCCTCCTCACCTTCCCGATGCCTTCATCCTGCGGGGCACCTCCTACCACATCAGTGGAGGACACGTGAGAAAAGTGGCCGGCAGTAACTGCATAGCCTGCAAAGGACAGAAACCAAGGATGAGCTTGAGAAAGAAGAAAAAGACCCATCAGAAGACAGTGTCTCTCAAGCATCTTTTATCTGGACAATTATGATCCAGTTATTCTTGGAACATAAATTGCACATGTGCTCAGTCGCTAAGTCATGTCTGACTCTTTGTGACCTCATGGACTGTAGCCCGCCAGGTTCCTCTGTCCATGGGATTCTCCAGGCAAGAATACTGGGCTGGGTTGCCATTTCTCCTCCAAGGGGTCTTCCTGACCCAAGGATCAAATCTGAGTCTCCTGTGTCTCCTGTACTGGCAGGAAGATTCTTTACCACTGAGCCGGGAAGCCCCAGGAACAAATGGCAGCTGTCAGCCTTCTCACTGTGGAATGGCTCATCTCACAAAAAGACACATTCACAAGGACCCAGGGCAGGAAAGAGTGTTTTCTGAGTGTCCTCTTTTGAACAGGTGCTATGCCAAACATTCTACATCTGTTTTTTTGTTGTCGTTGCTCCTTTCTGAAATATAATCCTCATACAGTAAATTACACACATCTGACGTGTAGAATTTAATAAGTGTGGACACATGGACATAACCATGCAGTCACCACCCAGAGTGACTATAACCACAGAATCATAAGCCCAGAAGGTTCCCTCTTTCCTTCTCCCAATTACTACCCCATTCTGATTTCCATCACCATGCATTACTGTGCCTGTTCTAAACATCACTCAATATAACATCTGCAGACTTCCCTGATGGCCTGTTGGCTGAGACGCCACATTCCCAATGCAGGGGGCCCAGGCTCGAACCCCGGTCAGGGAACTAGACCCCACATGCCGCAACTAAGATTCGCAGGCCACAGTGAAGAGTTTGCACAATACAACTAAGACCAAGCACAGCCAAATAAATAAAAATAATTATTTTTTTTAAAAACCCATAACATCTGTGAGGTTTAGCACATGCTGCTGAGTACAGTGGCAGTTTCTTTTTATGGTTGAGTATGTTCTCTTGTATGACTATGTCATAACGTCTTTATTCTCCTAAAGCTGGGCACTTGAGTTGCTTCCTGTTATTTCAACTTTATTGTGAATAAAACTGTTGTGAAATTCTTACACAGGTCTTCAGATGCCACTGCCTCTAATCTCCCAACTCTATGAGGAAGATATGATTATTTCTTTCATTTCACAGATATGGGCACGGAGACTAAACGTGGGTAAGCAACGTGTCCGAGATTACTCAGCAAGATTCAGATCCAATCTGTGTGTCTCCCAAGCTCCTGTCATGAGCCGTTACACACATCCCTTCCTAAGAAAAGGGAGAAAAACGCTTACAGTTGGAGGGTGGATAGACGGATAGCTGAGCAAAGAATCTGGTGGCAAAAGGAATCTAGAAGTAAAGGTAAAAGTTGTCTGGGCTTGGTCTTAGCGTCTCCTGTTTTCTGAGAGCCCTGTTGCAGCAGAAACCCTGTACAGGTTGCCACGTATTCTCCAAACCTTTTCCTTAGCCGCAAACCCTAGTGCTATGATCATAAGATGCTTGCATTTTGTGTAATGTCATATTATGATCAATTCTCACTCGCCAGGTGACTGATTTCTCTCAGGCTGGAGGTTCATATTCCCTAACAGCATGATGAGTGCCCGCAGAGCTTCATGTGACCCTGTGTGCACGAGCTTCTGAAGCATGAGGGCCTCTGACGGACACACAGGGAAGAGCCACAGGCCCCAGGGCTCAGAGGGGCTAACCTTGACCCGAAGGCCATGTCCAAACTGGGCTCCCTCCTGCTTTCTCGTCATTCTCTCATCTAATAAACGTGTGCTGCCCCAGGCACTACACCAAGACCTGGAAATGTCAGCCAACTCCCCTCCACAAGGAGCTCCCAGTCCCAGGGAGAGGTCACACCACTGGACTGTGCTGTCTGCTGAGCGCCCAGACCCTGGGCTCAGAAAGTACAGGCTCAACCCCAGCTCTACTACTGATGAACCATGGGACCTCGGCAGATTATATGACTTCTTCACCTCGGCTTCTTTTCCTATAAATAACGTCTGCCTCATAAGATTGTTCCAGGAATTAAAAGAAATAATATGCAGAGCCTGACATGACATGGAGTAAGTCTTCAATAAATGAAAGCATTAACGAGCTGGGAGCATAGAACAATCAACGTCTCAAAGACTCTGAGTAAAGGTCTCAGAGCCTGTGTTACTGGCTAAAAAACTTGTAGTTAGAAGGGGAAAAGGCAAGTCAGCGAGTTCCTCCTGTCAACTCACAAGTGAATCTCTATGCAAACGGCGGTAAGGGGCTCCCCCAGATTTGAAATAAGTGTAATAAGTGAAAGAATGTTGTTTTCTCATCATTAGGTCTTGCTAAATTTAGCTTCATTTTCAGCCCAGAATTGCAACATTTAGGGCCTGAATTAAAGAAAACAGGCATGTCAAATTGTCTTATACACAAGCAAAGACAGCCCCTCTCTGTTCTCTAATAAGCATGGGCTTGTCCCAGGTCATTCTGGCCTGGTGGCTGCTCACGTAAGTTGTGTATATTTTCTTTCCAGAGGATTAAAAGGATTGAGAAACAAGAAAAGTTTTTCTGAGCCTTTAATTAAACTTTAGGATTGGGGTGCCATCTGTCACGCTCATGTCTGGTTCTTATTATTTCTATCTGCAACCAGTCTTGTGACCAGGAAGCAGAGACCTCACTACAGGAAAGTCCTAGAAAACCAGAATTCTCTTGCATTCATCTTGTATCTAATCATCTGAACCCAAGCATTTGCTACAATAAGAAAAGAAAATGTTTGCTTCTTTGGAGGTTCAACTGTCAGCTTTGTAATGAAATCACAGTTTAAATTCAGTCCCCTCTTTTGTTCTCCTATCTGCCTTCTGTGTGTGTGGCTCAATGTTGAGGTATCCTGGTTAAAAGTGCAACTAACTAGAACAATAGATGCAAAAGCCAAGGAACTCTGCTTCCCACCAGGAAAGCGGTCACTGGCAAGCTTGGTGGCAGTCTCTCCCACTTCCCCTTTCCTACCTGTCATCCCCCTGAGCTACTCACCCAGGTAGGTGTACCTCCTGTTCATGATCACTTCATCATTCAGTTTGAAATAGGTGTTGTCCGTGAGGTTCAGCACTTTGACTGTCCCAGACCAATAAAATGAGCCTGGGGCGCCCATCACCACCAGCTCCTACGAAAGAGAAACCCAAAGGTGAAAAGGGAAGGAAACTGAAGAGGGGATAGAGGAGTGTGGTGAGATCCACAATCACAAGGAACTCGTAATAAACTAAAGATGCCCCACCAGAACTTTCTTTATGAGCAACACAAAAAATTCACATTTATATTATTGACAACTGCTAAGATATGGAAGCAACCTAAATGTCTATCAACAGATGAATGGGTAAAGAAGATGTGGTACATACAGACAATGGAATATAGTCATAAAAAAGGACAAAATTTTGCCACTGGTTGCAACAGAGGCCATTATGCTAATGAGATAAGTCTGACAGAGAAAGACATCATTAAGTCTTTCCTTCCCCTATAGGAAATCCTTTCTCTTTTATTATATTTTCTAAAGTATCTACACCATAATAAGAAATAATAAAAATTATTCTTCAAACCAAATCATTGACTTTTCATTCAACAATATTTATTAAGCATCTTTTACTAGGTAAGAAAGCTTATACCAGGTCCAAATATCATTCAAGTCCCTTTCTACAACATTCCCTGGGTAAGACAACATGGAAATGTACAAAATACTTTAGAAAATACTCTGTCCTAAAGGGTTACAATAAAGACAGGTATGGGCCTTCCAGGCTCATGGAGACGCCAGACGCTGCACAGGTCACACCGCTCGTGGCTGACACGCACCCACCCACCCTCTTACACTCTTATGCTTCAGAAACATCATTCCTGGCTGACCCTTCCCTGCAGAGCTGAAGCTGCTGGTTTCCAACGAGTTCTCAGAGGCTAGATCCTGCCCAAAGAGGTCTGAGTTTCTGATGGCAATTCATAAAGTGACACTGAATTCCAAGAGTAAATATCTGAAAAAAGCCAGAGCCATCTAAATAGAACAGCAGAGAGAGGAGGACAGAGAAAGCAGAAAGAAGAGCATGTGTGTGGCAGCAGCAGCAGGACAATATTTTAAGCAACACGTGTTTCGTGGTCAATTTGGGTAACAGCTTTAACAAAGCAGCACGTGAGCATCACTGGAAAGAAGGCCACTAGACTCCAGCCTGAACGGTTTGCTCTTGATAATTCAGGAAGGTGTTGACTAAGAATGACCATTGAGAAGCACTTCATTTTAAGGTTCTAAGATCCTATCTGGGCTACCCTGGTGGCTGAGATGGTAAAGAATCTGCCTGCAATGCGAGAGACCTGGGTTTGATCCCTGGGTCAGGAAGATCCCCTGGAGAAGGGAATGGCAACCCATTCCGGTATTCTTGCATGGGAAATCCCATGGACAGAGGAGCCTGGAGGGCCATTGTCCATGGGGTCACAAAGAGTCGGACACAACTGAGTGACTAACACTTTCACACTTTCACTTTCAGGGTATCTCACTGTTTTATAAAAATATATCACTTTCTGCACTTAGGATACATCTCTAGGAAAACACAAGCAGTGCACTCACTCATTCGTTCATTCTCCTTTTACTTATCTGTTCTCTGTAAGGGACTGCCCAAGTACTAGCAGGGACATGAGAAAGACAAATGATCATCAGAGCAGAGAGACTTTCTCCTTGGCCTTGAGCTCAGGAAGAAATCCGTAATCAGTGCCCAAACACCGGGAGCACAGAGGGTCATAATGAGCAGTATCCCCAGTGCCAGCTGCACACACAGTGTAGAGCTTTCCCCACCGGCAGCCTTTCCTGGACCAAAGCTCTGAGCATCACCAGAGATCTGAAAGGCTCTTCAGGCGCCAGGCAGTGGAGGTGCTGCTTTCTGATAATTCAGATCAATCCAGGGAAAAAGTTAAGAAATGTACATTGAATGTATCACTGCATCCTCTCTCTCAAACATTATAAAGAGGATAAGACAAAGCCATCTCTCCCCTCAAAAACATTTAAAACGAAAAGCATTTGTGTTTTTCCCCCTTTCCTCTTAGTGTTCATGCCCCCCTTCTCCCTGCAGTTCAAATTATTAATAGATAAACTGAGGCCCAGCCTGAGACCCTCAGGGCTGGGGGTAGGAAAAGAGTGTCTCTGTGGGACTCCCTCCTATTTGGCTTTTTCCATCCGCCGTGGGTGCAGCCTGGGCCCTTTTGCCCCTGCCCACAAGTGCCAGGAAAATGTGATCAATGCTTGGCTCCTCACCACCCAGGAAATAGCCAGCACAAATGTAACACACAGAAGTATGCGCTCCTCCAAAAGTCCAAGGTCACCCCTGCCAAAATCCCATCAATAATCAGCACGGGCCTTTCCACAAAGGGCAGAACTTCCCAGGTACCTGGAGCTACCCAAGATTTAAGCTGCGGGCATTTCTCGGTGCCCTGCAGATCGGCACAGGCAGGGAGGCAAAAGAGTCCTCAGGATCTGTGACAAAAGTCTATGTCGAACTAATTTCTACCCAAATGTCCCCAGGTTCTCATGGTGGTGTCCCAACGCTGGCGGGGCTGGGCTGTCTTCTCACACTGCTTAGAAGTATCTATCTCTGTTATCCTAGGCTGCAAAAATAAACATGTTCCTGAAAGTTCTCTTCTTGTCCTCAACGCTGGGCTAAAATTTATGTGTCCACAGCTCAAACAGCTTTGATAACCAGGGTCACTGATCTTCAAGACAAGCAGTCGCCTTGGGCCCAAGAAGTTTGGGACAACAGGGCCATGACCGGAAGGCCACGGAAGCACATCCAGCTTGGGAGGCAGCTGCCCATCCTGTGCAGGGAAGGCCCAGCTCCCAGTGAAGGCAAACCCAAGTGACAAGGTCAGCGGGAGGGCAGGAGAGGGGTGCAGGGCTGCCTGACCCCTTCAACCGCATTTCCTGCCTGGCCTCCAACAGCCGAAGTTCCAGAAACAAGAGAGTCCGCGAGTTCAAAGACCTCCTGTTTAGGGAGTGCAAAAGCCTGGGAACTGAACCAAAGGCCAAGGGCCCCTGTGGCTAGAGATGGCGTGGCCAGGTCAGGACTGAGCCCTCCAGACCCTGCCCGCCTGCAGCGCTCCACACACCAGCGCCACTGCTCCCCAACCACGCTTCCCTTGGGCTCTGGAGCCCAGGGCCTGGGATCCCAACAGGTCCTCTGGTTCCTCTGGGAACCCGGGCTGGCACGGCCCCCTGCTTACCCTCTGCACCCCTGATCTTCCTCCTCTTCACCCCCCAGCCCCAGTGTCCTCATCCTTCTTGACTCTCCAGCTGGAGATACCTGCTCCCCAGGACTCCTCCTCCCCTCTAGCTCCCCACCACCATCTCTGATGAATTCTCATTTCTGCAATGACTTGACTTTCTCTTCCCACTGTCTAAAGGAGGTATTCTACACACATACACACATACACACATACACCCAGAGCCCCCCAACCCCAGACCCATGCTAAGCACACCTGTGTGCTGTGCTTAGTCATTCAATTGTGTCTGAGTCTTTGTCACTCCATGGACTGTAGCCCACCAGGTTCCTGTGTCTGTGGAATTCTCCAGGCAAGAATCCTGGAGTGGGTTGCCATGCCCTCCTCCAGGGGGTCATCCCAATCCAGGGATCAAACCCAGGTCTCTTGCACTACAGGAAGATTCTTTATCATCTGAGCCACCAGGGAAGCGTATCTAGTCCCCTCAGAAACATACTAGGATTGGTCACATTGAGGCTACGTTCTAAAAACATTCGTGTGGCCATCCCATGCCATTACCTCACATGGCACATGTCTAAGGCAGACCCCGTGGTTTGCCTCTTCCAGTGGGTTCTTTCTGGGGCAGCCCTCTTTCCACTGGTACCACCATTCCCCAGAATCCTGGCATAAAACCTCCTTCCTCCACCCCACAGTCCTCTGCTTGCCCAGCCCACTGACACTGCCTTCACATTCTCTGACTGCTGTCATCCTTTTGATTCCTGAAGCATCCCCCTCCCCAAGCTGCCCTGTCATTTTGTGGCAGGACCACATCACAGCCTTCAACCTGGCCTCCCTCCAGGCTGCCCCACTTCCAGACTCCTGGGCACAAGACCTGCCCAAACAGCCTTTCTTACAGCACGGCCACCACCGTGTCTGTCACCTGCTTGCAAACTTACAGCAGTTCCCTGTTGCCGACTGGGTTGAGTCGTTCTCACTAGATCTCACTGGAGGAATAACAGCCACAGAAATTGCACCACCTAAATGCTCACTGAGATGGAAGATGGTGACCTTGGCCTACAGCAGGATGGTATTTCAAACCAATGAGGATAAAGAAACTATTTAACAAACCAGTATCAGAACAACCAACCACACACTTAAGAAAACAATGTTCATTTCCCTCACATAATATTTGCAAACATAAATCCAAGATGGATTAAAGATATATTTTTTAATCTATAAAAGTGGCATAACAAACTACAGGTGACCATTTCACACTCCTAAGATGGGGATGACCATCCTAACAGAGAGGTCTAGAATCCAGAAAGAAAAAGATTGTTAGATCTGACCAAAGATGAATGTTCACTGTCTGTAAAGGAACCATGTGTCTGTTAAGTCTCTTCAGCTGAGTCCGACTCTTTGTGACCCCACTGTAGCCCACCAGGCTCCTCTGTCCATAGGATTCTCCAGGCAAGAATACTGGAGTGGGTTGCCTTGCCCTCCTCCAGGGGATCTTCCCAACCCAGGGATCAAACCTGCATCTCTAATATCTCCTGTGTTGGCAGGCAGGTTCTTTACCACTAGCGCTATCTGGGAAGCTGTGATGTGTATTTTACTACCAAAAAAAAAAAAAAGCACGGATACAAGGAGACAAATTCGGGGCCAGTGTATCTCCAGCCAATGACCATGGCTCTTCTGAAGGGTGATGACAGTGGTGATTAAAGCTGTCATATCTGGGATGTACTCTGGAGGTTAAAACAATAAGACTGTGTATGATTAGAAGTAAAGTAAAAAGTACATTTTTTTTTTGGCCTGAGCAGCTAGCTGGATGATGGGGCCACTTACAGAGCCTGGCATAGAACTTTTCCCGTGGCAGACCACCATAAAAACGAGAAATGAGGAGCTGATGTGAAGAGTAGACAGACAGTGGGTGAGAATCACATGAGAAAATAGTCCCCTAAACAGGGGCCACCAGCCAAAGGTCATGGTCCGACAGAACAGATCATAAGAATCCGAAGTCATGGTCCTTCAGAAACTGGGAAAGGGGGTGGTTGGGGCTGTGCAGAAAAACTGAGTCTCTCCTCTAAGGAGAAGGATTGCTAGGAGGTGATGTCTGGATGCTTAATGTAGCCTCACACCTGCTGGCAAGAAGACATAAACTTAACTGGGCGTTGTCTCTCTCCCACCCCCTTGAATCAATTCCTTCCATAGGTCTCAGAGTCAAACTGACTCCTGGAGAAACCGTCCGAACGGGGGTCCAAATGGGCCAGCTCACCCCCTCTGCCCCGTGGCCTCTGGCCAGGAGGTGCCCCCACCAGTGGCAACATCCTTCCCTGGATGTGAGGACCAGAATTCACACAGAGATCAAGGATGGGACCAGGGGGCGCAGGGGGATCAGAAGACTCACCTCAAAGGGCCCCTGAAACCCCCATTAGCCAAGAAATGAACACCCATGAGAGAAGAGGGGCCCAAACAGCAATACCCACCTCGGTGAAGAAGCCCGCTATCCCGGCCTGGCAGGAGCCGTGCTCCTCTCCGTACTTCTTCTTGTACTCTAGAGGGGCGGGGAGGGAGAGAAGCAGACCACAGCCTCGTCAGTGTGTGCCAGGCGTGTGTGGAGCAGCCCGGCGCGCTGGCCACGGCCCCGCGTGCGGCTGTGGGCAGGGCCTAGGGACGCCGTGCAGACTGGGGCGCAGAAGGAAAGTCTCAGGAATCCACCAGACCTCAAAAATCCAGGCTCCGGGGCCATCAGGTAGTGAGGCTGCCAAGTGCCCCGACGGACTTCCTTTGTATGTGGGAAAGGAGGAGTGGCAGCCACCGTAATTAAGTGGGAGGCTGGTGACAATTACTTCATTCAGCCCAGAAAGGATGGGGAGCCCCAGGAGGAAGGAAGAGCTGAAAACATGACCCAGAAACAGAATGATGTGGCCATCGCAGTGTGGAGTCCCCTGGGAGACAACGAAGCCTCCCAAAAAGACACTACTTCCAGCTGGAGGCAACACGCCTTCCAGCCCTCAGAGCCCAGGCGCTGCAGGAAGAGGGCATCCTGCTGGACCGGCCCCAGCGCACGGTGACAGCATCACTCTGAACTCCTCGTGTGGAAGGAAAAGGGGAGACCTCTCCAGGCCAGAAGAAAACACACGGAATGGGTTCTCTTCCTCCGCCATTTCCTCAACTCCCAGTACTCCAACCCAACAAACGGGAACTCTGTTGCTACTGTTTCATATTTCCCTTGGCATTTTAAGTTTAGCAGGTTCTGGGCACTGTACCAGCTGTACTCACATATCATTTCATCAATCCCTCATCCCTGGGAACGCATAGGGCCATTTGTAAACAAGTGAAAGCCCCAGAGGCTCAGAGCGGTTAAGTGACTCCTCCGAGGGCACACAGCTAGTAAATGGCAAAGCCAGATTCTACCCAAGTGTGGCAGACTGGGAAATCCCTCATTCTTTCACCTCTGTGACTGATCAAAGGTTTTGCAAAGTGAGTGGTTATACCAAACCCAGAAGGTGACTAGCCATTTGAAATAATGACAGGGGTAAAGACATGGAAATGGAATGATGTCCAGCTTAAGTGATTAATTACCTGTGAAACTGACTTGGCTGGACATAGACTCAGGGCGGCCCCCGGGCACCTTCAGGTCTAAGCTACCCTGTAAAACAACCCAGTGACCCCCTTCCCCATGTCACTCCCTGCCTCCCCAGGCTCCTGACAAGTCTCTGCTTCCATTAAAAGCAATATAGTTCATTCTGAAACACAAAGTAAATAATACAAAGGAACAATGAGGCTGTGATTGCAACACAGTGCCACTTCCTGCGGCCCAGAGTGTGTCCTGGAAGAGAAGCGGGGGACGGGCTCAGGGGAAATACACAGAGTAATTCAGTTTCTAACAACACTCACCGCAGAGCCTGGTAACATTTTCCAGTAAGTGGCCATTAACCAACTGCTAAATTACAACGGAATGTCAATGGAGTTACTCCTCTTCCAGGCGAGGGCTAAATCAGTTCCTTCTGCCTTGTCCTGTTATTACAAAGAGAACTCACAGCCCTGACAGAAAGCAACCCAGTGACGATGCAATGCAACTTCTCAGCAACATCTTGCACCCAGGGCCGGGAGCAAGGCTTGATGCAAAGTCATAAACAGATCCTGCATCAAACTGTATGATGGCAAGAAATCACAGAAATTAATAATAAATCTTATATCAAATAGCACAATGGCAAGAAGGATCGGAATGCCCCAACTGGAACAAACAGTCATATTAAATGTGGAAGGTCTGGCAAAAAGCACATCCACCCACCGACTCTAGGGTTAAACACCCAATCCTAAGTCTTGGACAAATGAAACGTACAAAGGAAATTCACATGAGCCGAAGGAAACTCCGGTGCAGGACACAGGAGTTCAGCCTCATAAATTTAGCACATGAGTAGGAATTATGTAGGAATCTTTCATGCTTTAAAGAAAGAAGTCTCAAGGTCTCTTTTGTGACAGGGGCTCCAAAAACAGACGGAAAAACTTGTCTTTCTCTACATCCCCAAACTCCGCTGGTGAGCTCTGAGCCAGGAGCAGACCCCAGGGTTCCTGAGGTAGACCACAACCATTCTGGGATCTGGGAAGGTCCCAACCCCACCCCAGACCAAAGGCCAGCAGGGGAAGCCCTTTGACCAGCACCCTTGCCTCAGCCAGTATCTTGGCATCATTCAGAGGCCAGCCCGGCTCCCTGAGCTGGGACAGCCTCTTCCAAGGTCTGTGGACCAGAGACACACAGGCAGCAGGCACCATCACACAGGCTCCGATGGTCCTAAAACCCCAGGGTCTATACCTGCCTCCTTGGGATGCTCTAGAGCAAGGAATCAACCACATGGGGCTCCTGACTGGTACCCAAGACTCCTGATGAGAGGACAGGCCATGTTCTGACTGTCCAGAAATGTCTGTACTCTGGTTAACCCCTTCAACCTGGAACAGGATCCAGTCCTATGCTTCCACACTTCAGGGCCCCTCCCTACTGCACCACACTCTTCAGCAGGCAATTGTGGCAACTCCAATCTAGCAAGGCTCCACTGGGATGTGTAGCTGACATTTCACATTTCACAGCTTTCCAGAACCTTCCAAAACCCCTCCTCAAGCTTCTCTGCCCAGGTGACCTTGCAGGTAAAGTGATCCCCTCTCTCCACTTCAAAATGTATTCATCACATAGTTTATTCAACACCAAGACAAGTTCACTGATCTCAGTGCCTCTAATACAGCCCTGTACAAGGTATGGTGTGTGCAGGTGAGGCTTTGCCAAGGAAAGGGGTGGACGCTGTTGTCTGTGCCGACACAAGGCCCTGAGCAGAGACGCAAAGGGCCCAGCACATTCCTCCAGACGCTGAGTACCTGGACTCTCCAATCTGCTCACCTTGGACCTCTGTGCCCTCTGACCTCCCAGCCCTGCCCTCTGACCTCCACCCCAGCCTTGCTTGAAGAGGAGCTGTGTCCTGGGTGCCAGGAACCCTGCTTCTCCAATGGGTGCCGTCACTGACCCGGAGCCCTGAGGATGATGGTGGGAATGACTAGAGCAGGTCAAGGATGCACAGCATGGATTTTTCTGGGCTTTCCAAACCTAGGTTGGTTGATTCTACCTTAGGCAATACCATCTCCCTCTAAGGCTGCAGGAGGAACTGGAAAGAATACTCAGAACCAGCTCTTCAATCCCTGCCTACCCCCTTGGCATGATCCTCCATGCACAGTCCTCAAAGCTCTGAGAACACAGATGGGATGGCCACGCCCAGCACTCCTGCGACAAAGTGCTCTTCTTCTAAAAGTCAAACTCCTGTGAAGAAGTGACGTGAGCAGCCCTTACACAACACTTCAAAGTTATTCCTGACCAACTGAATCTTGAGACTAGCTACCATTGTGCAAACACAGCCACCCAAACCCCAAGTCAAGTTCTGTGCCTGGCCTGCCCCTTTTCAGTAAAAATCAAACACCCACACTGTGCTGGCCTACCAGATATTCAAAAATCCTGATTCAGAAAGAAGTGCTCTAAGAAATTATCTGTCAAGTGAGCAAGGCCACACAACAGATAAACTAGCGCCTCAGGGTGCAGCGGTGGCCCCTGGGGCCTGGGCTCGGGCTACGGGGGCCTTCCCAGCAGGCACTGAGTCCTGGGCCACAGCATGCTCCAGTTGTTTCCACTCTTTTGAGTGTTATTTCCATGAGTTAAGGATACTACTGTTACTTTAACCTGATTCCTTCTGCAAGAAAAAAAAAAAAAATATATATATATATAAAATAAGATATGGCATCCAGTTCCATCACTTCATGGCAAATAGATGGGGAAACAATTGAAACAGTGAGAGACTTTATTTTCTTGGGCTTCAAAACCACTGCAGATGGTGACTGCAGCCATGATATTAAAAGATGCTTGCTCCTCGGAAGAAAAGCTATGACCAACCTAGAGAGCATATTAAAAAGCAGAGACGTTACTTTACTGACAAAAGTCCATATAGTCAAAGCTATGATTTTTCCAGTAGTCATATATAGATGTGAGAGTTGGGCCATAAAGAAAGCTGAGCGCCAAAGAATTGATGCTTTTGAACTGTGGTGCTGGAGAAGACTCCTGAGAGTCCCTTGGACTGCAAGGAGATCAAACCAGTCAATCCTAAAGGAAAATCAATCCTGAATACTCACTGGAAGGACTGATGCTGATGCTAAAGCTGAAGCTCCACTACTCTGGCCACCTGATATGAAGAGCTGACTCATTAGAAAGGACCCTGATGCTGGAAAAGATTGAAGGCAGGAAGAAAAGGGGACAAGAGAGGATGAGGTGTTTGGATGGCATCACCGACTCAATGGACATGAGTTTGAGCACATTCTGGGAGTTGGTGATGGACAGGGAAGGCTGGCGTGCTGCAGTCCATGGGGTCGCAAGGAGTCAGACATGACTGAGCAAATGAACTGAATTGATAATATATATAAATATATACAAATACACAATACATAAAAACATATATATAATACATAAATATATATTTTAATATTTTGTATATCTTGTTTATATTATATAATACATTTAAATATTATATATATTATATATATATGTATATATAAAGGGCAGGTTGAAGTTTCTAAACCAGTTCTAAAACATAGGCCTTTCTTAAAAAAAAAAAAAGTATATATATACTTATATATATATGTAGGGCAATCTATCATACCTATATGCTAGAAAGCTTGCTTTTGCTTGTCGACACCTGAGAAGCAGGAGAGCCTCTATGAGAAGGGGTGGGTGTGGAGACAAGGGGCTGCCCCACCACAACACAGCCAGGTCACACAGCCTTGCTCTGTGGATAGGTCAGGAAGTACAGGGTGGAGGGCTGGGACAGGACCGCCAGTCTCCTGCGTTGCCAGGAAGAACTGCCCCTGCACACACAAAGGCAGTGGGCCCCTCAGTCTCCACCCACTCAAGTCTCCAAATGCCCTCAGGACGTGGCCGGGCAGAGAGGACCACAACCTGCCAGTTTCCTTCCTCTCCGCTATAGAACAAAACGTGTGTCCACCTTGAAGCAGCAAAAGAGAATCGGGCTTGGCAGGACAGCAGCACACAGATGCTATTACAAACCTGACTGTTAAACGAGGGGAACTCAATCAGGGAAGCAAGGCATGGTGGCCTAGGCATCCCTCGGAGGAGCTGGGAACAGGCTGGAAAGCTCTTTCTGATGTGGGTGGGTCTGAATTACGTGGCCTGCGTCATACACTTTGATTCAGTAAGATGTATGGCTCCTTCAGCCTAAAAATGGTAGTATTTTCCCTTGGTTGAGCTGCTGGTTTCACTAAACCCTGTCTAAACAGCAGGCAATTCAGAGAGGAAAAAAATACTGGTTTCCAAACGTTCACAACCCACAACTTGATGCATGGAGTTTACACTAATGAATTTAATTCATTCAAGAATTAGCCTGGGTGGGGTCGCTTCCTGCACTCTTCCCAAAACACTGGTGGGATAAAACCAATCCACTGAAAGATCAAGATGCACTATACAGTGTAACATATATTCTTCCTACTGAACTCTTCCTTTTATCCATTCGAGAAAGTTTCATCTTAAAGCAAGTCTTTTTAACACATCAATTTAAAAGCTATCTTTCCATAGTTTCTTAGCTTAGCCATGAAATAAAATACCAGATGGAAAAAACTGCTTCCCACTCTTCATGTCTAAATTTTTGCTCAATTTCTGAGTGAATACTAACCAAATGATAATAAAACAATTTGATTATACAAATGAACTTATACACAAAACAGAAATGGGGCTTCCCAACGGCTCAGTGGGGAAAGAATCCACCTGCAATGAAGGAGACGCTAGAGACACAGGTCTGATACCTGGGTGGGGAAGATCCCCTGGAGGACAAAATGCAACCCACCCCAGTATTCTTGCCTGAAAAATGCCACAGTCAGAGAAGCCTAGCAGGCTACATACATACAGAGAAGCCTAGCAGGATCCATACAGTCCATAGGGTCGCAGAGAGTTGGGCATGACTAAGACATCACCAGATGGTCAACACCGAAATCAGGCTGAATATATTCTTTGCAGCCAAAGATAGAGAAGTTCTATACAGTCAGCAAAAACAAGACCAGGAGGTGACTGTGGCTCAGATCATGAACTCCTTATTGCCAAATTCAAACTTAAATTGAAGAAAGTAGGGAAAACCACTAGACCATTCGGGTAGGACCTAAACCAAATCCCTTACGATTATACAGTGAAAGTGACACATAGCTTCAAGGCATTAGATCTGATAGACAGGGTGCCTGAAACTATGGACAGAGGTTCATGATATTCTAGGAAGCAGTGATCAAGACCAAGAAAAAGAATGCAAACAAGCAAAATGGTTGTCTGAGGAGGCCTTATAAATAGCAGTGAAAAGAAGAGAAGCAAAAGGCAAAGGAGAAAAGGAAAGATATATCCATCTAAATGCAGAGTTCCAAAGAATAGCAAGGAGAGATAAGAAAGCCTTCCTCAGTGATAAATGCAAAGAAGTAGAAGAAAACAACAGAATGGGAAAGACTAGAGATCTCTTCATGAAAATTAGAGATGCCAAGGGAACATTTCATGCAAAGATGGGCACAACAAAGGACAGAACTGGTATGGACCTAACAGAAGCAGAAGATATGGAGAAGAGGTGGCAAGAATACACAGAAGAAGTGTACAAAAAAAGACCTTCACAACCCAGATCACCACGATGGTATGATCACTCACCTAGAGCTAGACATCCTGGAATGTGAAGTCAAGTGGGCCTTAGGAAGCATCACTACAGACAAAGCTAGTGGAGTTAATGGAATTCCAGTTGAGCTATTTCAAATCCTGAAAGATGATGCTGTGGAAAGTACTACACTCAATATGTCAGAGAATCTAGAAAACTCAGTAGTGGCCACAGGACTGAAAAGGTCAGTTTTCATTCCAATCCCAAAGAAAGGCAATGCCAAAGAATGCTCGAACTACTGCACAATTGCACTCATCTCACACGCTAGTAAAGTAATGCTCAAAATTCTCCAAGCCAGGCTTCAACAGCATGTGAACCATGAACTTCCAGATGTTAAAGCTGGATTTAGAAAAGCCAGAGGAACCAGAGACCAAATTGCCAACATCCACTGGATCATCGAAAAAGCAAGAGAGTTCCAGAAAAACATCTACTTCTACTTTATTGCCTATGCTAAAGCCTTTGACTGTGTGGATCACAACAAACTGTGGGAAATTCTTAAAGTGATGGGAATAACAGATCACCAGACCTGCCTCCTGAGAAATCTGTATTCAGGTCAGGAAGCAACAGTTAGAACTGGACATGGAACAACAGACTGGTTCCAAATAGGAAAAGGAGTATGTCAAGGCTGTATGTTGTCACCCTGCTTATTTAATTTATGCAGAGTGCATCATGAGAAATGCTGGACTGGATGAAGCACAAGCTGGAATCAAGATTGCCAGGAGAAATATCAATAACTTCAGATATGCAGATGATACCACCCTTATGGCAGAAAGCGAAGAAGAACTAAAGAGTCTCTTGATGAAATTGAAAGAGGAGAGTGAAAAAGTTGGCTTAAAACTCAACATTCATAAAACTAAGATCATGGCATCTGGTCCCATTACTTTATGGCAAATAGATGGGGAAACAATGGAAATAACGACAGACTTTATTTGGAGGGGCTCCAAAATCACTGCAGATGGTGACTGCAGCCATGAAATTAAAAGATGCTTGCTCCTTGGAAGGAAAGTTATGACCAACCTAGACAGCATATTCAAAAGCAGAGACATTACTTTGCCAACAAAGGTCCATCTAGTCAAAGCTATGGTTTTTCCAGTAGTCATGTATGGATGTGAGAGTTGAACTATAAAGAAAGCTGAGAGCCGAAAAATTGATGTTTTTGAACTGTGATGTTGGAGAAGACTCTTGAGAGTCCCTTGGACTGCAAGGAGATCCAACCAGACCATCCTAACGGAGATCAGTCCTAAATATTCATTGGAAGGACTGATGTTGCAACTGAAACGCCAGTACTCTGGCCACCTGATGCGAGGAGCTGACTCATTTGAAAAGACCCTGATGCTAGGAAAGACTGAAGGTGGGAGGAGAAGGGGATGACAGAGGATGAGAGAGTTGGATGGCATCACCAACTCAATCGACATGAGTTTGGGTAAACTCCGGAACAGGGAAGCCTGGTGTGCCACAGTCGATGGGGTCACAAAGAGTTGGACACGACTGAGCAACTGAACTGAACTGAAGCAACTAAGCACGCACAAAACAGAAATACAGAAATAGACTTACAGACATAGAAACCAAACTACAGCTACCTAAGGGGAAGGGGGGAAGCCTAAATTAGGAGTTTAGTATTAACACATACATATTACTTATTATCGGAAAAGGCGATGGCACCCCACTCCAGCACTCTTGCCTGGAAAATCCCATGGACGGAGGAGCCTGTCAGGCTGCAATCCATGGGGTCGCTAAGAGTCGGACACGACTGAGCGACTTCACTTTCACTTTCACTACTTATTATACATACATATATATATATATATATATATATATATACACACACACATATACCATACATAAAATAGATAAGAAGCAACAAGGACCTACTATACAAACAAGGAACTATACTCAATGTTTTGTAGTAATCTTTAAGGGAAGAAACCAAAAAGCCTCAGTTTTCTTGTCTGTACAATGGACATAAGAATAGTTACTCCCCTATGATGTGATTATCCAGTAAAATCATAAATGTTAAGTACCAAGCAGAATACCTGGAACCCAGAAAGCGTCTGCTTGAAAAATATTTGGTAACTCTAAATCTGTCAGTGTCTCTAAAAGGAATAAAGCTGAAGATATCCATCACATAGATAAGCAATATTAGAAGAGGAGATTCATAACATTTGAATATCTATAAGGAAACGGTTAGATGACAGAGTTTAAGTGGTCAACAATTCCACACAATGTATGGAAACATGTTTGAAGTGTAGAATATTTTTGTGCCCAAAATAAGAATTCTTCACACAAAAGGAAAAGCTTGATGGGGCTCCTTGAGCCCAAGAGTCACTGCAAGAGATCTGGCCCCTCGTCTGGCTCTAGCTGTCCCCTCTGGTCACCCTCCAGCTTCCCCTCGAAGGGTCCTTCTCTGCATTAACGGCCCTTAATATGGGGCTGCATGTGCTTTTTTTTAATTTGCTGTATTTACTTAAATGAGATAATGTTTATTAAAGCTCTTTGGAAACCATAAAATCCTATGTAAATGTAGAGCTCTTTATTTAATAAAAATGTATGGGTCTTGTTCTTGAATTTTTAAATGGATTAACTTAGCCTTTTATGGTTCTCCTCAAAACAAAAACACAACAAAACAAAACCTCAACTGCTTTTCATTTGTAAATGGACCTTGATTGATTTGTATCCCCTGTGGAGCCACAGGCCACAACATTAGAAGAAGAATCTTCGCATCTAAATAGGGGATCTATTTATTTCCTTCTCTATAAATGATCTCTGTCGTGAGAGATGCAGAAGAAATTAGGAATTAAAGGCCTGGCCACCCCCTGATACAAAGAAAATGGTACAGAAATCTTGGGAATCCATGGGACCATTTTAAGGGACAGTAAAATTAGACAGATTAAGACCCCAATCATTCCAAACTTGAGAACATTTAAATATGGCGTAATTTAAATTTTACATCCTCTACATAAAAGAGGAGCGCTTACCAAGCAAATAAATTTTGCAAATAGGATTTTCAAAGATATTTTAAAAAATATAATATTTTCAAGGAATCCTAAAATCTTTTTAGCAATACCCAGCTTTCTACCCTCCATTATTCATTAAAGCAGGATCGCTGGATATCTTCTGTGAAGACGAAAGGAGACAAAAATAGTACTTAAAAAGTTAATTAGAAAATTCCCTTTTACTGAATGATCACTGTGAGCTAAAAACTGTGTTCAGTTCAGTTCAGTCGCTCAGTCGTGTCCGACTCTTTGCGACCCCATGAACCGCAGCACGCCAGGCCCCCCTGTCCATCACCAACTCCCAGAGTTTACCCAAACTCATGTGCATTGAGTTGGTGATGCCATCTAACCATCTCATCCTCTGTCGTCCCCTTCTCCTCCTGCCTTCAATCTTTCCCAACATCAGGGTCTTTTCAAATGAGTCAGCTCTTCACATCAGGTGGCCAAAATATTGGAGTTTCAGCTTCAACATCCATCAGTCCTTCCAATGAACACCTAGGACTGATCTCCTTTAGAATAGACTGATTGGATCTCCTTGCAGTCCAAGGTAGTCTCAAGAGTCTTCTCCAACACCACAGTTCAAAAGCATCAATTCTTCTGTGCTCAGCTTTCTTTATAGTCCAACTCTCACATCCATACATGACTACTGGAAAAACCATAGCCTTGTTAGGCATATTATATACTTCAAATATCTCTTTTTTATTTTTTTTTGGCCACACCGTGCAGCTTGTGGGATCTTAGTTACCAGACCAGATAACCACAGAGAAAGCAGAGTTCTAACCACTGGACTGCCAGGGAAATCCCAAATACCTCTTGTGTGTGTGTGTGTGTGTGTGTGCGTGTGCGTGTGTGTGTGTGCGTGTGTGGTGTGTGTGTGTGTTAGTAATAGGGATTAATCTCTCCATTTTACAGAGGAGGACACTGAGGTTCAGGGAGGGCGGGGGGTGGCGTGGTCTACCCAAAGTCACCCAATCAGAAAGTAGGAGCTATGGGTTCAGTCGTAGGAATGAGTGAGTGGTAAAGTCAGATTCTGAAACTAGATCTAATATACAGTGGTACCCAACTGCATTCATCAGTGTTTGACTTGGAATATGTTTTGTTAAGTTAGGTGAGCTGCTCCCAGATTATTTCATATCAGTGAGAATAAAATGATAACTTGTTTACACACCTCTCCTGCCAAGCTCTGGCTTCTTGCCTCCATGGACTCGAGGGCAAAGGATGAAAGAAATCCCTGCACTTGATTTTATCAATGCACTGACTTCACTCTGGGGGGTACTAAAATCCCATGACTCAGTTAACACTAATGTTTTAGTGTGTGCCCTGTAATTTACAAAGAGTTGTCCCTGTCTGTCATCCCACTAAACTTCTCATTTTCTCACACATGTTGATAAAACCAAACCCCATATGGTAGTAATGATGTTCTCATACCAAATGAACGGTTTGACTTAGGGATATGCCCCATCCACATTTTTTGCGTCCTAAATTCATTTTTGTTTCCAATTCTCTCTACATTTCCTGGTTCCAAACAGAATATTCTGATAGCATTTCCCACCTAATGAGAAACAGGAAGCACCTGAAGAGCCAGGAGAAAAACGAATCTGTGCCAAACCAAAGACCAACTTTTTAAGAATTAAAATGTTTGAGACATTGTAGACAGGTGCCCACATTCTTAGAGGCTCTCCAAATTAAATCAGCCTTCTGACCTTCTGGAGAGAACACAGCTGACCCTCACCGAGACCCACAGTCGGGCCATGATTAGAGAACAGTGTGCAGTCTTTCTGAACACTTCCCCCTGCATTTTCGCAGGGGCTTCCCACAATAACCCTCAGAGGTAAATGCAATGGAGGCATTACCGCGTCCATTCCCATCGAGGGTCCCCCTAGAGTGTGAGGCCACAGAGGCAGAAGCCTGGGAGATGGCGCCACGCCCAGCCCCACCCTTGGGTCTTTCCACTCTTCTGCCCTGCCCAGCACCCACCATTCCTCTTTTCCATGGGCCCCAACAGGCTGCCAACTCTAGGCAGGGCTCTGTCTTTTTGGTTGCAAAATGAAATAATCCTGCCTTAATGCAACCTTGAACGTGGATGCAGCCTGGGCCCTTGGAGAGAGGTCCCTAGCCATCTACACGGGCACAGAATAGTCTCCTCACTCAGCTCTGCCACTTTGGAGACATCATGTTCCAACTCTGTTTTCCCCTATAGATGGGGAACTTCTTGGGTTTTATCCATCAGGTACTTATCACAGGGCATAAAAGGTATTCGGTACTTAATAAAACTGCGTGGACTCTATCCCTGGTAGAAAAATTAGTCATCCTACAGTAATTAACAAATGCTTGCTTGGCAGATAGTATATTAGCAAACTGTTGTAGCTGTTGTTCAGTCATTCAGTCATGTCCGCCTCTTTGTAACCCTCCAGCGGGCCAGGCTTTCCTGTCCTTCACTACCTCACAGAGTTTGCTCAAACTCATGTCCATGAGCCAGTGATGCCATCCAACCATCTCATCCTCTGTTTCCCTCTTCTCCTCTGCCCTCTATCTTTCCCAGCATCAGGGTCTTTTCCAATGAGTTGGCTCTTCACATCAGGTGGCCAAAGTACTGGAGCTTCAGCTTTAGTTATCGGTCTTTCCATTAGCAGATATGTTATATTAGCATATATGTGCTTAGTACATACAATCTTCCCTCAGTATCCATGAGGGACTGGTTCCAGAACCCATGCAGATACCACCAACAGAAGGTGCTCAAGTCCCGTCTATAAAATGGCACAGCACAGCTGGCCCCTCGCAGCCCTGGGTGCAGAGGGTCAACTGTAGTCCTTACTACCTACCTACCTACCTACCCTCCTATCTGTCTGTCTAATCTGCGTATGCCAGCCATTGCTCTAAGACCTTGTGAGCTTTAACTTAATCCTCTCCACAGCCTCATGAGGTAGGTTAAGCACACGAGGCTGTCACTCATCTGAAGTCATGGCATTCGTGAGCGGCAGAGCCAGGACTGGGGCTCTGGGCCCAGAGTCTTGTGCTCTTAGCCACTACACTGCTTGGCCCCCTCCTTGTGCAGCATGTAATGAAAACTGGGCCTGAGCAAGCCACCCCACATCTCTGGGCATCAGTAAAGACAAAGAGGCCAGGCTGGGTGATATCTGAAAGGTTCTGTCAAACTCCAAAATACTTCCCTTGCACTTCACCACCACATGATCCCCTACCTGGAAAAGACAGCTCGCATTACTTGAGTTTTTCCACATTAAGAGAAAATGATGGTTGCCTTAAGTTTAGACCACAAAACAGGGAGATGGAGATCCCAAAGCTGGCGCACAGGCAAGGGCCCTAAGTGTGGCCTGCAACCGCACACCTGCCAGTCCCTCTTCAAGAGAAATCTGAGCATCTGCCACCCCTCACCTCTTACAGGACCAAAAACTACAGAGACGTTCTGTTCAGTCCCCCACTGTTCTAAGGGGCTGCTTGAACCCCAGTGGTCCCCACCTGGTTCCATCCCATACTCCCCCCTCTGGGCACTGAAAGACTCAGGATCCTGATGTGTGTGAGCCCAGTGGGGGAAGAAGCTCGGGCAGAGGGCATGACCACTTTGCTACTTCCCTTGCTGGTTCCAGCTGGTCGTCATTAAGTCAAGGATCAAGCACAGAAAAGAGTGATTCTGGAGACTGGAGCCCATCACTCAGCCACTGTTGCACAAGGAATGTGGGTTCCTGAGACGAGCCTGTGCCAGTCAACCATCGACGTGCAAAAACCAGGAAATCTCCTTACAAACAATGACAAGCATTTATTTCTCACAAGCACATCTACAGGTCTGCTAGGGTTTGGATTACTTGGCTGGCCTCTGGCTGCATGTCTGGGGTTCAGTCTGTTACACATGTCTCCCTTCTGGGACCAGTGAATGATGGAGAACATGTTCAGGGTGATGGTCTGAAGTACCTGGAGGGGTGGGTGGAAATACATGAGGCCTTTTTAGGCCTGGGCTTGGAGCTCACACTCTTCTGTGAATGACGGACACGTGCAGCAGACGTGACACCCTGCCACCTGGCCCCATCCCGCACTCCTCGGCTCACACAGGCTTTCATGCTCCTGCCAAGGTCAGCCCAGAGCCTCCCGCAAAGGAGACAGGCAGGTGCTCTTGAGAACACCGACACCCAAAACATTCATGTTCCCCTCCCCTGGTGACTGGACCCTTGGGACAGTTCAGTCACCCTCTCTTCTTTTGAGAGGGTTAATCACTGGCTCCTATTTAAAGCTCATTTAAACCAGAAACACCAAAACACAAACAGAAATCCCCCCACCCTCCAACCTCTGGGGGACAAAATGATTTGCTGAGGTCAGACAGATGCAAAACTCAAAACCCAGGTCTATGCACCATTTGCTGTTTGAGTGACCTTTGGCAATTAAATGCATCCTCACTGGTACCAGGAGAAAGGCAACACAGAAGCCCACTCACAGGAGCCCCCCAGGCCCCCTCAACACTTCTATCACACGGCCTGACTTCCACCTGCCAGCCAGCACCCACATCTCTCTGCCTGGGGACTTGCCCTGCCCACATACGTGGCAGGGCAGGATGCCCAGTGGATACAGACCCAGCTCCTCCTCCCTCAGGCAGGAGAATTGGGAAGTGTGTGTCCTGCACTGGCCCTGAGATTGCATCCCAGTGGCCCAGCCTGGTAACTCATGGGCAACTTCCACACATGTGCTGCTTTCCCCGTTCTCACTTTCCTGCTCCCCACTGGTGTTCTGGAATAACTTTCAAAAGCAACTAACCCAAGTGAAGAAAGATACCAAGTTTGCATGAAATGAGAGAATATATAAAAGTGCCCAGGCCAACCACATTCTACTATTGACTCACCCACACCAACTGCCAGATAACAGATGCTCTGAAAGAGTGAGCCACGGCAGCTACATGCATACATGGACATGCGACCCCAGCTCCCTCGCCTAAGGGCTGTCCTCCTGCTTTCTGACACCCGTGGGGGTGTACAGAGGAGTCGCCAGGGGTGGCAACGTGGCCCTATTTCACAACATACCTTCTGGGAAAACCAGAGTCCTGGTTCTATTGCATAACTAGCTGACTTCAATCCCCACCACCTCCATCAGTCCTACCAACTCTCTCACTATTCCCCAAACTTACGAGGTACCCAGTCGGCAACAATCTGGGGCGGTCAGGACACAGTCCTGGCCCCTTATCTATATCTGACCTATCCCTCCCTCTCTTGACTGATCACATCATCATCCATTTTGCAGGTGAGGTTTCCCTTATGACTGTGGCAGTTCTGAGATAAACAGGGCCAGAGTTCAGCTGCCTGGCATGTTTCTGCCAGAGCTGATCAGATGCTCACGTGGGATCAAAGAAAGGGTCCCCCTCGCGGAGCAGAGGGTCCGTGCCTCCTGCAGGGACCCGGCCTTTCCCAGGGCCCCTCTTCAATGGCCACAAAATTGGAAACATGGGAAAAGCCACGGAGGCCCAGGGGAAAGGTGGCCACGGGCTAGTGGAGATTTCTGTCCAAACAAATAAATTAGGGAGGGAATTAAAACATAAACAGCCAAGCACTTAGCTCACTTAAAATTAGGCTAAGAAAACCCTGAGAGCACAAGTTATAAAACTGCAGTAAGTGACACTGAATCCTTAAAGCTCAAATTCAGCTGAGCTAAGTCATGATGTTCAATGGTCCCAAGCCCAGGCATTAGAAATTTCTAAGCAGGGAGGCTGAGAAAACATTTTCCTTCCCAGACTCTAAGCACCCCTTGGTGAGGAGCTCTCAAGACCACGCTGAGGGTGCACCCAACTCTCCGGCATCTGCAGGGTGCGTGCACTGCATGAGAATGAAAACCAGACTTGAGATGTGACAGTGACTTAACCCTGGGCCTTCTCTTCCCTCTGTCTCAGGGCAACTGTCCACGGGTGTGGCCAGGAGCTACCTCAGGAGTCTTATGACCATCTGGGAGCTGCACGGGACTATGGAGACCATCTGAGCCAATCTCTGAATTTTCAGGGGAAGGAAACAGGCCCAGAGAGGGAAAGCAAGTTTCCCAAGGCTGCACACCATCTGGCAGTGTCAGGAAACCGAGAGGCTGGTGAATTTCAGTCTGAGACTTCATAAAGCTTGGGGAGTACCATGGGCTCTGTGGCACAGATGGGCAAGGCTGGGAAAGGCCTGGAAATGCTGTCCCTTCCCACCTTCCTCACTACCTGATCCTCAGACACCAAAGGGCCACCCGGCGACACGGTGCAGCCCTCCTGTTGGAGTGTGGAAAGCAGCGAGGAGTGTTTGGATGGTGGTATGGAAATGGGTGGGGGTTGTCTGAGATGTGATATGGGTTGGGGGCAAGGGAGGATCAACCGGCACTCACCTTCATAGCAAGGGATCAGCGTCCTGCCTTTGGCCTGGAGGTTGGACGGGATGATGTAACAGAAGCCGTGGGGCAGGATGTGGTCTGTTTCATAGTAAATGTTCTTCCAGCGGTGGGCACAGGCCTACGGGACAGAGAGAGGTTCAGAGCAGGACAGTCAGGCCAGGAGGTCACAAAGCAGAGCCCAGCAGTACCAGGCAGTTCTGTGGGAGCAGAGCGGCACAGACTGGCTGGGAAGCCACATTCTCTCCCACCCAGCCCCGGCGCCATGCTAGGCATCAGCAGACCGTGGGAGCTTGGTCGGGGGTGCCCCTGGGAGGCAGCAGACAATCAACAAACATATAAACAAACAAGGAGCATAACAAATGCTGGGGAGAAAGGACACAGGGTGATGGGCTAAGGATCTAGCAGTAGGGAGGACGGTTTTCACCTGGAGGCCAGGGGCGGTCGAAAGGATGAGAAAGAGCCAAACACCCTGGGCACAGAGGGAATATCAGGGGCAATGGAGAAGAAGGCTTGCAGAGCCAAGAGAAAGAAAGGCGGCCTGTGGGGCTGCTCTGGGGCAAGCTAAGGTCAGAGAGAGGACAGGGGCAGTCCCCGGGGATCTTGCAGACCTCCAGGATGACTGTGACTTTAGTGGATGTGCCAATGGAGGGTCTTACACAGGTGAGTGGTGTGGTCTAACTCACAACTTGGAAAGATAATTGGGCTGCCAAGTGGTGACTGTAGGTAGGTGAGGGTAGAGGTGAGCATCCAGGTGAGAGATGCTGCTGCCTGGACCAGGATGGGGGCAGTGGAGAGCGGAGAAGGGGGTGACCTCAGGATGCAGAGGTGGAGCTAACGGGCCTGAGGACCAAAGGACATGCTGAGAAAAAGCTAGAGACAAGAGGTGTTGCTCTGCCCACAACAGACCCTGATCTTCACGGCACCACCTGCTTGCCCACTCGAGCAGTCGCTGGCCTCCATCAAACTTGAGGCCCTTCAGAGTCACCTGGAAGTCTCACTAAATCACACAGCACTAGGCCCCACCCTGAGAGCTGGCTTGGCCAATCTGCAGGACCCTGAGAATCTGCATTTTAAACAAGCTCCCGAGTGAGCCGAGGCCACTGATCTCTGGAGCACCTTCAGAAGTTCGTTGTCAGGTTCAGGGCAAAGAATTCGGTTGAACCGTAAGAAACTGCTGACGTGTAACTGTTTTATATCATTAATCAGAAGTAAAGGTTTGTTGATGGTCTTTTGAAGTGAATTTACATACATAAAAACGCAAAAATCTCAAGTGTACTGTGCACAGATCTCAAGTGTGCATGTCTGTCAAAGCCATCTAATGAGTGTGGTCAAACACCTACATTCCTGTAACCAAACCCTTAGCAAGACAGAGAGCATTTCCATCTCACCAGGATGGTCCCTTGGGCCAAGAAGTGGCCTGAGCACCCCCCAAAGAGGTGACATCTAAGTAGATACCTGAAGAAAGTGAGGGAGCAGCTGGGAGGGGCCCTGAGATGGGTAAGAGCTTGGCATGGGTGAGGAGCTGAGACCAACCCTCTGGTCATCTCTAGAGGGCAGTCTCCCGGCACTGGGGTAGCACGTGCCAGGAGACGCCAGGAGGGAAGACAGTCCTGGGAGCCAGAAGCGAGAATACAGATCCATTCCCACCAGCCCTGGACACACCCAGCCTCATGTTCAGATGCACCCGCAAGGCTGGTGAGAAGCCAGACTGCTTCCTGCAAAGTTGTTTACCCTGCCCAGCCCTCCCCATTGCTCGTGGACATTCACACTCAGTACGGTTGTCAGGTTGCTTCACTCTAGCCAACAGATTCATTTTCTTAAAAGACTGCATTTTAAAGTAATCAGTTTTTAACTTATTTGTTCGTATCAAACACACTGTTTCTATAGGCTGTAACATTCAGCATTTGATTTTCCCAGGTGGCACAGTGGTAGAGAATCCACCTGCCAATGTAGGAGATACAGGAGACCTGGGTTTGATCCTTGGGTGGGGAAGTAAATGGCAACCCACTCCCCTGGAGTAGGAAATAGTGACCCACTCCAGTATTCTTGCTTAGAAAATCCCATGGACAGAGTTGCCTGGCAGGCTACAGTCCACAGGATAGCAAAGAGTCAGCCACGACTGAGCACACAGGCAAGCAACATTCAGAATTTACATGGCCCACATCTGACCTCTTCTGCAACCCTGAAAGGTGGGAAGATATCTTAGAATTCCCATTTTGTATATGGGAACCCTGCGTTTTAGACTGTGTTTTGCTCAAGTTCCAGAGCTGGTAAGGGCTGCAAACAACATGGAAACCCAGACTTCAGAATCCTCCTTATCTCACTCGGAAACATTTCCAACTTATAACTCCCAATTCCCACCTAAGAAGCCATCAAAACCCACCCTTTGGGGCAGGTCAGGTAGCTATTATCCTTACAGCCTCCCCAAAGGTCTTAGGACCCCAGAAATGACCTCTCTGAGGTTGAACGGGATGCCAAGGCCACTGGACGAAGGGAGTGGGGCTCTCCAGGGCCTAGGTATCCCCGAAGTCACTTGATGAAAAAAATCACTGCCTGCCAACCTCTCTGATCTTCATCCCTCCAAGCAAACCACCCAAGGGCCACCGACAAAGCCACTCCCTACCCATGAGAAAGCAAGGGAACTCAGAGTGGCAGGAAATCTCAGCTTGCCCACACTCTGCCTCTTGCCCTACGACAATGAACGTGAAAAACAATCTCTTGTTATTCCTTATACTGCAAACCACCTCCATTCCTCCCCATTCTGTGCTGTTCTGTGCTTCTAGCACATCTCGATAGACTAAAATCATGTCAAGCAAGAAGCTAAACAAAGCTATCATTCAGTGGATAATCACTCCATTCCACTAAGTTTTTATTTTTATTTCCAACTACATTCTGATAGCTTCCAAACTTGAATCGCTTACCATCCAATTAGCTGGTAAATGAGTTATCTTTTAGTTTATGGATTTGGCAAAGCCCCAGGGCTTTCCGTGTTTTACTGTATGTATGGGTTAGAGGGACTGTAAAGGGAGGCGGGTGTTTGTCATGGTGCACACTACTCTTATGAGGATGGACCTTCTGTATTTCATGTCCAGCTTATTGCCTTTTTTTTTTTTAAGTGTCATAAACTATTTAAGGAGTGATCTTGGGGAATTCCTAGAAGAGCCAAAGATTGCATTCACAGCAAACTAAACTAAAATTAAGGCATTCTGTGAGGTCAGAGATCAAAGTGTCAAAGGCAGTTTGCATGTAAGAAAACAAGAAAAAGTGTCTCTGAACATAAATTACAGAAAGAAAAGACTGTTTAGCCCTGATTATCCTTCTACATACACACATGTCAATCTGACTCCAACATTAAGAAAAATTCCTAGGGACTGTCTCCAAAGCATTAAAATCTCTATCAATCTTTCCAAATGAATTCTGCTGTGAGAGAGAAGGGTGGGGGGCAGGGAGGAGACAGGGACCTCCAACAGGAAAAAGAGAGCACCCTCTGGAAACAGCAAGACTTACTCCAACTCAGATTCCAGAAAAGTATAACAAAAGGGGGAAAGGTCTAGGACCACCCCACATCTCAGCATCTGACATATTTCAAGTTACAAGGGTTGTTTTTGCTACCAAAAGAATAAGAAGGAAATAAAGAAGCAATTTATTTTGAAGGCCTTTTTGTGGTATGACAATGTCCTTCCTGGATTAGGGGGGCAGGTACTGGGCCCCTCCAGATGGCTCTCCCGCCACCCCACCCACCCTCACCATGCACAGATGACCAGAGCTTTTCCCATGCCTCAGGTCTACCCAGCACAGTCAGGAGCAGACAGGCCGTCAGCCACTGAGAAGACGGGGTGCAGGAGATCAGGGCCCTGATACCACAGATTCCACCCCCCAAAGCAGCTCCCCTTCAAATGGAGGAGGGGGTGGCCCGGGAGGCCCAGGAATGGCGACTACTGGGGTTCTGGGAAAGTCATTCTGAGAATGTTCACCTCCTGAAAATTTATTAATATATATACAGCTGGGGAAGGGGCGGCAGGAGCCACGTCGGGCCGTGAAGGGGCAAGCAGCAGCCCTTGAAGCAGTCTAAGAAGCAAGCCAAGGAGATGGAAGAGCAAGATAAGGCATCCAAGGAGAAGCAGAAGAAACTCGCCGAGCTAAAAGTGAAGGCTGTGGGGAGAGGCCTCCTGGCCACAGATGGAATTAAGAAATCTGGCAAAAAGCAAGTTGTTCCTTATGCCTGCGGCAATGATGACTCTTAGCTGCATTCCTGTTTAAACATCTGGATCCCCTGCCACAATATCTGTTGCCACCTATAGCTAGAATGAAGTGTTGTCTTGGAAACCATTGTTCATTTAAGAATAAACTTTTATAAAAAAAAAAAAAACAACTATAAAAAGAGATGTATACAGATGATTTGGGGCATTTTTCTGCATGGCTGTTACTGCTCAACAAAAAGTTTACTTAAAAAAAAAATCAGGAAACAAAGCAACAGAAGTAAATGCAAAGTATATCCTGTGGCTTTGAAAAAATGGCCAAGATGAGAAGTGGTGAATAGAAAGACAGCAACAGCCCTGACCCTTGGAAAGGAAACAGCCAAGAGACAGAGCTGGAGAACACCTCTTCCTCCCAGAAGTCAGCTAGTTGCTGTCTTTAGTTGTTGCCTGAGCCTTGCAGACTCTGCTGAAAAACAGAAAGGTCAGACTTGAACACTGTGAGCTGCGCTCCCAGGCTGAAGAGACGGCTCAGTGCCCATGCCGGGTTTGTTGGGTAGTTATTACCAGAAGTGACTTTCCCCCTGTTTCTTGAACTGTCATCTGCACACTGGGGGTGTGGGGTGAAAGTACAAGGGGAAGGGGCCTCTAATCCCGATGCTGTGTCCATGTGTGTTATCACTTGGTCCCTGGGGTGCCGGAAGAACCACAAGGTGGTGGATGCGAGACTGGCAGGCACTGAGCTGAGGGCAGCCTGCCAGACAGGCCCAACATCCTGGATCTTGCCAGAGCTGGCTGGTGGGTCTGTGGACCAGAAAATGCCATTCATTATCAAGGTATTTAATTCTCCATCACAGCTTTCAAACTCTCTATCCGTTCTTTACTTTAAAGTCAGCATCAGATGCTACTTTCAAAAAGAGCTATCCCACCTCTCCCATTTCAAATCCAACCTTGGAATCCAGTATTATGCTTCTTGGGGATATAGGTGTGAAGCCAACACCCCCAGACAACTACAGAGTTCTCAAAATGCGATTGAACGAAACATATCTTCCTGTTCTTAATTTTAAAATAAACACTTGCCTGCCAGAAAGTTTTGACATAAATAAGACATGAAAGAAAATTCAAATGGATATGAAACCTCCAAAACAAAAATATGGACTGGGTCACCCTCCTTGTCTCCTAATGTCACCTGTCAGTTCCAAGGGGCATTTTATAGCCTTTGTCTCATGCATCCTCAGCTGCTTAGAGTCAGCCACCAAAAAGATGGCAATTGATTCGGTTTCTAATTGCTTTAGTACTGACACTCAGTCCCTACATTAGGGCTTCCCTGGTGGCTCAGACAGTAAAGAATCTGCCTGCAATGCAGGAGACCTGAGTTTAATCCCTGGGTCTGGAATATCCCCTGGAGAAGGGAATGGCTACTCACTCCAGTATTCCTACCTGGAGAATTCCATGGTCAGAAGAGCCTGGCAGGCTACAGTCCATGTGGTCGCAAAGAGTCAGACATGATTGAGCGACTAACACTTTCACTTTCTTTACATTATTCAAACATACTTTCAGAAGCCACTCCTTAGAGAGACCTTCTCCTAGAGCTGAGAGTGGAAAGGGTCAAAAATTTGGTCTCTATCCCCAAGTGGCTCCCATTAAAAAGGACATATACGCACAAAACAAGTCATGCACATAAGATAATAACATAACGCTGAACTTCTGATGACCCAAAGATGCTCAGCTTTTTCCTGACAACACCATCATGGTAACAGGCTTCATGGAGGTGGCAGAGTCTAAACCAGGGAGGACAGACTGGACCTGGGATAGGCCTTTCCTGACAAGATGGCATACGTGCTAAAAGCCATGAGAAGAACTCAACAAAAAACAACCCATTTTAAAAAATAAGCAAAGGACCTGAACAGACATTTCTTCAGAGAAGACAGACAAATGGCCAACAAGCCCATGAGAAGATGCTCAACACCACTAATCGTTAGGACAATACAAATCACAGTGAGATACCACCTCATACACATTAGGGCAGTTCCCACACACAAAAAATAAAGTGTTGGCAAAGACATGGAGAAATTGGAACCCTCCCCTTGTGCACTGCTGGGAAGCATGTAAAATGGTACAACCACTGTGGAAAACAGTAGGGGGGGTCCTCAAAAAATCCAAAATAAAATCACAATAAGATCTAGCAATGCCACTTTTGGGTTTATATTCAAAACAACTGAAAGCAGGATCTCCGAGAGAGAGTTGCACACCAATATTTATAGCAGCATTATGCACAATAACCAAGACACGGAAGTAGGACTTCCCTGGCGGTGCAATGAACGGCACAGGACTCCATACTTCCACTGCAGGGGGCACAGGTTCGATCCCTGGTCATGAAAATAAGATCCTACATGCCACGCAGCATGGCAAAAAAATTTGTAAAAAAAGATGTGGAAGCAACCCAAATATCAATAGATGAATGGATAAAGCAAATGTGGTATATATATACAGTGAATATTATTCAGCCTTAAAAAATGAGGAAATCTTGCCCTATACTTCAATATGGATGAAACTTGAGGACACTATGCCAAGTGAAATAAGCTGGTCACAAAAAAGACAAATGAATCATGCAAATGGGATCATACAGTATGTACAGTAGCCGAACTCTTAAGGAAAGAAAGTTGCCTGGGACTGGGGGGAAGAGTGAGGCTGAATAAGTTTAGAGTTTATTTTGCAAGATGTAAAAGTTCTAGAAGTCTGCTGTAAAACAATGTACATATAGCTCACTATACTATACACATAACAATGGATACCATGGTAAATTTCGTGTTGGTTTTTAAGATCTTTTTTGATGCGGATCATTTTTAAAGTCTCTATTGAATCTGTTACAACACTGCTTTTGCTTTCTGTTTTGGTTTTTTGACCCTGAGGCATGTGGGATCTTAGCTCTCCAACCAGAGACCAAACCTGTACCCCCTATACTGGAAGGAAAGTCTTAACCACTGGACTGGCAGGGAAGTCCCAACTTCATAGGGTTTTTTTCTTTTAAAGATTTACTTTGGTTTTTGGCTGTGCTGGGTCTTCATTGCTTCTAGAAGGCCTTCTCTAGCTGCCGTGAGCAGGAGCTATTCTTCGTTAAGGTGCATGGGCTCCTCATTGCAGTGGCTTCTCCAGTTGCAAAGCATGGGCTCCAGGCGCACAGGCGTCAGTAACTGTAGCACATGGCTCAGTGGTTCTGCCGCATGGGCTTAGCTGCGCCACTGCACATGGGATCTTCCCAGACCAAGGATCGAACCTGTGTCCTTTGCATTGCAAGGCAGATTCTTAACCACTGGACCACCAGGGAAGCCCTCGGGTTGTTTTTGACCACAATACAAAAAAGCCACGAGGAAAACAGATGCTGCTGGATGCCTCTCCTTCCCCACCCCCCACAGAGTAGCTTCCAGAATAGACGCTACAGTAATTGCATAAAACATGAAAAAATTAACTCTGCATACAATGAATTAGAACAGGAGCATCACACTCCAGCTAGTCTTTTCCAGCTTCCTTGGCTCAATGGTCCCCCTGATCCTCACCGCTCTTCACGTCCACAGAGACAGCCCCTCCGGGTACTCTTTTGCAATGATGCAGAACCCTCCAGGAAGAAGCTCTCGGCCACACGGAGGTCATCCTTCCATGGGGAGGGGAAGCGTTTTCACGGGAGCAGCCTCTGCGTCGAGGATCGGAGCTCTCGGGGACTGTGTACTGTGCTGCCACTAGACCCCCATCTCCTTTGTTCTGAATACTGACCTCAGGCCACTTTGATTTACGGATGGATCAGCTTCTTGTCTTCCTTCCCACAGGATGACAGACAAGCCTCCTGGGCCTGGTCATGCAGTCAGGGTCAGGCCACCATGTCTGGGGGAAGGCAGATGTTGGAGAAGGTCCAGGGCAGTGGGTGACAGTGATTAAAGGGCTGGAAACCAAGGCAAATGCTGGGCTGGGGGGCTCAGCATGACCCACGGTGTCTAGTAGGGAGGCCCTGTGATGCTGGCGACAGCATCCAGCTGCTTCCTCTCTCCCCAGAGGGGCCCAACGGGGAAACGCCTGATTTGTGCTGAGAGGCAGGCAGAATTCAGACCAACAGCCCTTACCACTGAGAAGCTGAATGCAAAACGGGCTCCTCAGAGAGGGCTCAGAAACACTCTGCCTAGATCCTTAAGGAAAATCTGGTTTTCCCTGTGGATTAAATATATGTGAAACCCCCAGCTTTACAGCCTGTGGCCCAAAGGAAGCCCTCCAGAAATGGCAGCTAATATTATTTTCCCTTCTCAAAAACATTTATATAGCTTTCAATAAAAGGCCTATGAAGTCAGAAACATAAATACATGTATACATGAACACATGTGCCAGGCTCTTCAATGAAACTGGGCACGTTAAGAACTTGAGTGTTATACCTTAAGAGAAAAGTGTGAAGGACAAAAGTGGACAAAACAAGACCTCTGGGTCAGTTACAGATTCTGTTGAGACCACGTTTCCTCTGTGCCAGCCGACGCAGCAGCCAGTGGACATCTGTGACTACTGAGCACTTGCAATGTGGCCAGAGTGACTGGATATTTTTTTTTTCACGTGGACCAGTTTTAAAAGTCTTTACTGAATTTGATACAGCATTACTTCTGTTTTACATTTTGTTTTTCTGGCCAGTAAGGAACATAAGAAAATGACTGGGACGACAAATGTTCTGTATCTTGATGGGTGGGTGGTCACACAAGTGTGTATAAATGCCAAAACCCAAACTGTAATCTTAAGATCTGTGCAGTTTATGGAAGGGCTTCCCTGGTGGCACAGTAGTAAAGAATCCGCCTGCCAGTGCAGGAGGCTCAGGTTGGATACCTAGGTTGGGAAGATTCCCTAGAGAAGGAAACAGCAACCCACTCCAGTATTCTTGCCTGGGAAACCCCATGGACAGAGGAGGCTGGGGAGGGTGGGGCTATAGTTCATGGGATCGCAAAAGTGTCAGACACGACTCAGCAACTAAACAACAACAATTTTATGTAAATTGTAACTCAATTTAAAAAGATACCCACAGGAAAATGCTTATGTAATGATCGAAATTTATTTATACAAAGCACTTTCCACATACATTTCATTTGCCCTTTTTCAATAGCCACATCTCAATACCCTGGAATAGACATGATTAACATTTGACAGACAAAGAAAATAAAAAGATGAATCATTTGTCCAAGCAGTCTTCCAGAAGAGGCAATCTCAAAGCCATGCCCTTATCGCCATGCCATCCAGCTTTGCAAAGGGGTCAAAGTCATTCATTTCCAGGCTGCCACCCCCTCCCCACGGCTCCCCCAGGAGGCCTTACCAGCACACGGCCATCGGCCTTGGGCTGCCGCGCCAGGCTGACCCCCATCCATTCATCATCTCGGTCTTCCCGGCAGGTCTTTCCACAGGGCATGCCCCGATTCTTCCCTGAGGAAAGACAGGAAAGTCAGACCTGGCCTGAGGAACGCTGTTGTCTACCTTCCAAAGGGCAGTCTACAACCCACGCATTTGTTACTGTCAGTGAAAGCAAATCCCTGAGCCCAGTGAGGCCAGACGATACAAGTCAGGGGTGGAGAAGAGAAAGGTTTAGTGCAGGGCCCTGCAAGGAGACAGGTGGCTCGTGCCTTGAAACCCCAAACTCCCAGAAAGCTCTCAGCAAAGGCCTTTCCTAGGAAAGGTGAGGGAGGGGCTGTGACAAACTTCTTGGTGTCAGATCCTTTGTTCCTGAGGTCAGGTCACAATGTTCCCATAAACCTCTACCCAAACCAATGTTATTCTCTGTTCTGACAAGACAGGACTCAAGTCCCAAGACTCAACTCTCATTCTCCGAGGTCCAGGCCTGGCTATGAGGAGGGGTCCCCGAGCAGGCCCATCCCCCTGCCCAAGGGCTGGTCCAGCCCCCAGCCCGGGTCCTCCTGCCAGTGTTCAGCCCAGCTGAGAGGCGGCTCTCAGCCCCAAGTACGCTCAGGGTCAGGGACCATCACTGCTGAGGGAGCCAGGCACCCAGCACCCAGCGGCCCCTAGGCCGCCCAAATGGGGGCTGGGTTCCTCAGACTTCAACCCAGGGAGGCGCCTACTGCCATCGCGCTGCAGAGGTCAGGCGAGATTCCCGCCTCCTCCAGGCCTGGGCCAGGGCCGGTGGGCCGCCGTGACGACGGCTCAGGAGGACACAGCCCTCGGCCTGTCCCCGGGGCCCCGCCTCCCCTGCTGCCTGAGCCTGAAGGCCTGGAGGGCCGGGGAGAAGGCCGACGTCAGCCTCTCACCACACTCTCCGCCGAGAAGAACGCCGCCCTGCCGACCATTGGCGGAGCGTGACCTCTAACCTTCGCGCTAAGGGTCTCGGGGAACAGCTGCACGCCCGCGCCTACCACATCACCAGCCCTTAAATGAGGAACTTGCAACAAGATGTAAATTGACTCCACCACCATGTATGTTGTTTAATTCATCCGACTTTTTTTCATAGCAAGACTTTTCACCAAGGAAGCAAATTGCTGATGTATATTACAAAAAAAGCTCCTTAATTTGTTATGGACCAGTAACAGCCCACAAACCAGTCATGGAGAATGCCACGGACACCTCTCCTATTCTGCTAAAGAGAGGCATGACAATTCCTCATTTAATGAAAATAATAGAAGATCTTGAGGAGAAAGGACTTTGGCGAAATCGAGGACTCGAAGTGATGACTTCCGTAAAATAACTGCTACTTTGAGAACCGACTCTGTGCCAAGCACAGTTCTGTGTATTCACTTCTATTATCCCATCAGTCCTCTCACAGTAATCCCTGTGAGGTGGCTATCATCCTTCTGATTTTACAGGTGAGGAAACTGAGGCCAAAGAGCCTCGGAGACATCCAGTGAGACATCCAGTGAGTCCCAACAAGTAACAGGCAGAGCTGGGCTCCGAACCCAGGCAGATCTGACGTCCAAAGATGATGAACTTTCCATCAGACCAAGGGGGCTTTTAAAAACACCTATCAATCATCTCTTTGCCTACTTAAATCATAAAACCTAACATTGCTTTTAATGGCCTCCCATCTTGTACGTGGAACGGAATCCTAACACCTTACCCCAGTTCACCATGCCATCCTCCCCTGCTTCCATGGTCCCCTGCTTACCACTCCAGGGATGCTGGGGCTTGCTCTGGATTTTAAAATGCCACAAACTTTCCTCCCATTGGAGATTCTGCCTCTAGCACCTGCCCAGCTAAACGCTGTGCATCTTTCCAGTGTCAAAGTCACTTCCCCAGACCCTCCAATCTAGATCAGATCAAATACTCACCTCCCCTCTTCTCTGATCTTTATTTGTTTTAATGTCTTTTTTACCTACTAACTAGTAAGGCCCAGGATAGTAGGATCTTTGTTTGGTATATCCCAGTGCGTAGGAAGTAATAGGTACTGAGCACATGATGAATGGATGGGTAGATGGATGGAAGGAAGGAAGGAAGGGAGGGAAAGAGGGAATGAAAGAGAGATGGAAAAGTGAGTGAATAGTTAGGAAGAAAAAGAGGATAGTATGAGGGTGCAGAACCCATCCCCATCTTGGCAGTGAAAAATCTACCCACCTCGAGCCATGTCCAGTTCGGTGCATCTCCGGTCAGGGTTGGTGTGGACTCGGCACTTAAACACAGCCCCAGGGGACTTCACTGAAGTGCTGTACTTGGAATCCGCCTTTGGTGCACCCACAAGGACCCTGCACATCAAGAATAAAGGGCGTTCGGTCACAATCCAGTGCCAGGCAAGTGCAGTCAATGCTAAATCCTCACCCAGCCGTGAGTGTGTTGTCTGAATGCTCTCTGGGAGACATTCCCCAGAATTATACGGTGCTGAGGGTGGTGGTGGCTGGGGGAGAGGCAGAAGGAAGGGCCTCCTACTGTGAACCCGTCATGATTTTAACGTGCCTAGAGAACATCTGAGTTTGCTTGGGAACACATACCACCAAAGGGTTCCTATCCAGAATGTATAAAGAATTCCCCCAAATCAACAACGAATAATAGACCAAAGACTTGAACAGATGCTTGACAAAAGAAAAGCGGCCAATAAACATATGAAAAGATGCTCAACTCTATCTGTCACCAGAGAAATCCAAATGAGACACCACTTCACATCCTGTAGAAGACTAAAACCAGAAAGACTGAAAACACCAAGTGCTAGCAAGGATACGGAGCACATGGGACCCTCACCCTTCCTGGGCACAGTGTGAATGATCACAACCACTTCGCAAAACAAATCAACTATACAGCTATAGAAAGCTATACAGGTGTCTGCCCTCAGACCCAGCAATCCGCTTTCTAGGAACATACCCAGCAGAAACGCACACATACGTCTACAGGAGACACGCACAAAATATTGGGTCTGTAATGGCCCCAAACTACAAGAAACCCTAAGAGCCATCAATGCTAGAATAACTAAACTGTGGTGTAGAAACAGAATTCTATACAGCAACGAAAAATCAATGAACAGTCGACTGCAACCTCATGGACAAATCTCACAGACACTGAGCAAAAAATACAGGGGACAGTAGTGTACTCAGTGCCTGAATCCGTTTATCTGACATTCAAAAGCAGGTGAAATTTCAGGGTGGTGTTAGAGGTCAGGAACACACTGACCTCTCGGGAGAAGAAGGCAGGGTATAACCAGGAAGAAGGGTTTCTGGAGGAAGGTGCTTGAAAATGTTCTCTTTTTCAAACTGAGTTGTGTTTATACAAATTTGTGAATAATTTAAAATTGTGAAATTTTATTAAAAATTTATGAATAAACAAAAAATGAGAAGTTTAGAAATGCCATTTCTACTGTGTCCCACTCTTGCTCCCCACCCCACGATATGTACCTTTAGGGTGACAGGAAAGAAGTAACAACAGAGTGAAATTATAAACCACAACCTCTAGCCCAAGGCACACCAGAGCTAGATGAGTTTGCCTACAACAGGGCAAGAACGTGGCTCTACGTCCTTCATCTTGAACCAAAAAGCTGCCCTGAGGATGTTGCTGCTGCTGAGTTGCTAAGTCATTTCCGACTGTTTGCAACCCCACAGACTGTAGCCCGCCAGGCTCCTCCTAGCCCATGGGATTCTCCAGGCAAGAATACTGGAGTGGGTTGCCATTTCCTTCTCTGGGGGATCTTCCCAACCCAGGAACTGAACCTGCATCTCCTACTTTGGCAGATGGGTTCTTTACCACTGAGCCACAAGGCAAGTCTGCCCTGGAGATGAACCATCGTCCCCAGCAGGACCCTACTCCCCAGAGGAGAAGAGCAAGATGTGCCAAGACGACAGAGAGACACATTTGGGTATAGAACATGTTACAAAAACAGTTCTGACCTAGAGTTTTGTCCCTAGTTTCTGCAAAGTAGTCAGTGGAAGAGCTGTATCAGAGAATACCAAGCACCCTTGGTCAGGCACGGCTGGCACTGAGCTACAAGGACCTGTACAATGAAACTTTAAACAGAATCCATGCTCATGCTTAAAGAGCAGACAATGCCACGCCACTCACTCAGCGGAACAAGGGCCTATATCTGATTCTGTGAGTTGCCCATATCTCACGCAGCCCAGAAAGGAAGTGCAGTTCCCCTCCCAAGAGTATCAGGCATGTTATGAAAAAGCTCATGGCCCCCTGGCCTGGGAACGGAATGCATTCTCCTTTATGCATCTCTGGACAAGGTGACTAATAGCACAGGTTACAAGGACCTTATACAGCCTCCCTAGGGCAGCAGAAAGCTGAAGCAGGCTCCTCTAACTCGTTTCTGAAAGCCTCCTTCATCTTGGGATCTCAAATGTTCACCCCAACCCTGGTCTCAGAATGACACTGCTCCCCTCAGACACTCCGGCTGAGCAAAGAGGTGTAGACCCTCAGATTAGACCACGGAGGACTGAGACCCTCAGACAGTCATTCAGCAAAGGTTGGCAGAGCCCACGAGGGACACCACCCTAATCTGCTCAGAGACATGGTGTCAGGTTCATAAGGAGCCACATGGGTCCCTGTGCTCAATCCTTCAACCCCCAGGGAACAGGAAGGGTCTCCTTACTGGAGCCTTTCTTTCCAGCTCAGTCTTAGAGTCTGTATATCTGATCCTGTGAGGAATCGAATCACACCACACTGGGTGTGAGAGGAGCCGGGCCCCCAACAGTGGGGGTTCCTCTAAGCTGCCTGCTGCTGCTCAGTAACACCCCAGGATCTGTGCCCCCCTGACCCCGCACCCAGGGCTCCCAGGGCAACTCCCAGCCTCAGTCTCACCACGAGGGGCCACAGCTGCAGAATCCCAAACAGAAGTGGGGCTGGAACCCACTGCCTCTGGAAATCTTAGCAAGCACTTTCCCGAGCAAGCCACGACACCTCCATCACCCACACGAGGGCAGTCGGGCCAGTCTGTGGCTGCTCTCTGACAAACGCAGAATGATCCTCTGAAGGAAACTCCAGTGAGAAGAAAGCCACATTAAGGGATCAATTTCCCCCCTGGCTTTGGGGGCTGAGCTTTGGAGTCACTGGAGCCAGCTCTCTCCGATGCTCGTTGTGTTTGCACAGGTGAGAGGAATTAGTAGTTTGCCATGTCTACGCTGAAACACCCACCACCCTTCCACAAGGCAGACTGCAGGAGCTGCTGCTGCTGCTGCTACTAAGTCGCTTCAGTCGTGTCCAACTCTGTGTGACCCCATAGACGGCACCCCACCAGGCTTCCCCGTCCCTGGGATTCTCCAGGCAAGAACACTGGAGTGGGTTGCCATTTCCTTCTCCAATGTATGAAAGTGAAAAGGGAAAGTGAAGCCGCTCAGTCGTGTCTGACTCTTTGTGATCCCATGGACTGCAGCCTACCAGGCTCCTCCATCCATGGGATTTTCCAGGAGCTGGGGAATGTCAAATTCCTCCTTCACTCCAAAAGCCCCATGGGACAGGGCTGGGTCCAGAAATTCCCACCAACTCCAAATTTATATCAGCACAGTGAATAAATGCTAACTGAAATCAGATCAGATCAGTCGCTCAGTCGTGTCCAACTCTTTGCGACCCCATGAATTGCAGCACGCCAGGCCTCCCTGTCCATCACCAACTCCTGGAGTTCACTCAGACTCAACATCCATCGAGTCAGTGATGCCATCCAGCCATCTCATCCTCTGGCGTCCCCTTCTCCTCCTGCCCACAATCCCTCCCAGCATCAGAGTCTTTTCCAATGAGTCAACTCTTCGCATGAGGTGGCCAAAGTACTGGAGTTTCAGCTTTAGCATCATTCCTTCCAAAGAACACCCAGGGCTGATCTCCTTCAGAATGGACTGGTGGGATCTCCTTGCAGTCCAAGGGACTCTCAAGAGTCTTCTCCAACACCACAGTTCAAAAGCATCAATTCTTCCCGCGCTCAGCCTTCTTCACAGTCCAACTCTCACATCCATACATGACCACAGGAAAAACCATAGCCTTGACTAGACAAACCTTTGTTGGCAAAGTAATGTCTCTGCTTTTGAATATGCTATCTAGGTTGGTCATCACTTTCCTTCCAAGGAGTAAGCGTCTTTTAATTTCATGGCTGCAGTCACCATCTGTAGTGATTTTGGAGCCCAGAAAAATAAAGTCTGACACTGTTTCCACTGTTTCCCCATCCATTCCCCATGAAGTGGTGGGACCGGATGCCATGATCTTCGTTTTCTGAATGTTGAGCTTTAAGCCAACTTTTTCACTCTCTGCTTTCACTTTCATCAAGAGGCTTTTGAGTTCCTCTTCACTTTCTGCCATAAGGGTGGTGTCATCTGTATATCTGAGGTTATTGATATTTCTCCCGGCAATCTTGATTCCAGCTTGTGTTTCTTCCAGTCCAGCGTTTCTCATGAGGTACTCTGCATATAAGTTAAATAAACAGGGTGATAATATACAGCCTTGACGAACTCCTTTTCCTATTTGGAACCAGTCTGTGGTTCCATGTCCAGTTCTAACTGTTGCTTCCTGACCTGCATACAAATTTCTCAAGAGGCAGATCAGGTGGTCTGGTATTCCCATCTCTTTCAGAATTTTCCACAGTTTATTGTGATCCACACAGTCAAAGGCTTTGGCATAGTCAATAAAGCAGAAATAGATGTTTTTCTGGAACTCTTGCTTTTTCTATGATCCAGCGGATGTTGGCAATTTGCTAACTGAAATAGATGCTGCTAAAAACAAACAAAAACGCAAGAACTAAATGAGGGGGAGAATTCACTGTGTACAAAGGAAGGGAAATGGCTGCAAGAAACAATGGCAGGGGACTTTCCTGGCGGTCTAGTGATTAAGACAGCATTCCCAATGCAGGGGTCACAGGTTCCATCCCTGGTTAGGGAACTAAGATCCCACATTCCATACAGCACAGCCAAAAAATAGATCTACATTTAAAATAAAAAAGAAAGAAACAGTGGTCTATTCCTCTATTGGGTATCCAACCTGGAAAGCTTAAATCCCAGGATGGATTCTCCCAGCTGAGAGCTGAGACAGAGAAGCAAAAATTTATTTCAAAATCTAAAGTTGGAGAAGGGAGACTTCCCTGGTGGTCCAGGGGTTGGATCACCACACTTCCACTGCAGGGGGGGCACAGGTTTGATCCCTGGTCAGCGTACTGGGATCTCACATGCCATGTGGCACAGCCCAAAAATAGAGAAAAAAAAATGTTGGAGAAAGGACTTGCTGAATCATACTTTCCTTCGAAGCCCAAGGTACTCAATGGTTCCAACAACAACAGCTGATGAAGTACCCGATTACCACCGTCTGGTTCAAACTCTTAATCAGCTGCTTGGAGGAGGAAGTTTCTTCCCCCCCAATTCCTGTGTGACAGGAAATGAAGCAAGAGATAAGGGGGCATGTGTGCACACATATGCCTGACATTCACAGGGTGGCTCGAGGGAGGACGAGCCTGTATCTCTGTGTTTACAGAACATCATGGCTTCCTCCACAGCCTGGCACTGCTCTTTACCTAGGCTGCAGGCCAGTAAGGCTGCTCCACAGGCCAGCTAATGAGTTTGCCTCTTCTGAAGCCCTGCTATCGGCCGGGCTGATCCTGAGAGAGAGGACAGAGTTCAGGGCATGCCACTGAAAAGATGACATTGGCTTTTTCTCTCACTCTGAGTTACACAGACATACCCTCCCCCTCAAATCTTTCCTGGCACTCTTGATAAGACAGTAAGATGCTTCTTCCTTCTGTACAGTTACCATCTCAAGGAGCCGAGCGTCCCCGCCAACAGGCTCCCCATGAAAAATCATCTGGCTGCTTCGGACCTTTGCTTGACTTCAAGTTGCAGTCCTCAGAGCAGCAGCACGGAGAACCACTGGGAGCATAAGGGGAAGGCAGAATCTCAGGCTCCATCCCCTTTCCACTAGATCAGAACGTGTTTTCTGGGTCTTCCCTGGTGGCCCAGCGGCTAAGACTCTGAGGTCCCAATGCAAGAGGGCAGGATTCGATCCCTGGTCAGGGAACCAGATCCCCACATGTCGCAACTGAGAGTTCAAATGCCACAACTAACGATCCCTCGTGCTGCCACGAAGATCAAAGATCCCGCACATAACAAATAAGACCTGGCACAGCCAGCCAAATAAAAAAAAATAAAACAAATCTGTTTTAAAAAGAACATGCATTTTTTACAAACTCTCCAGGTGACTTCTAAGAAGGGTTCTAGAACCACCTACACTGATTACAATCACTCTCATCTGGGGCCAGTATGAAGAGATGACCCCTGAGAATCAAGCTCTCCTCTATCTCACTCCCAGTTAAAGATGCACAGAAACTGCCCAGGCACTTCCCAGTCTCCTCCTTAACTCAGAACTCGGGTTCCTAATTACAAGGACCACCAGCCTGTATTGGGCACGGGGAGTGTGCAGGTGTTGGGCTAGGCTCCCTCTGGGCTGAACTGCATTTCATCTTCACCACAAGCCTGCGGGAGGCACTGATATTATTCCTCCTTTACAGATGGAGAAGCAGGTGACCACACGAGGTCATGGCACTCACCTGAGCCCACAGAGATGCCAAGTGCAGCACGCACCCTGGCAGTCGGGTGCAGTGCCCACTCCCCTACTCTGCCCTCCCCACATCAGCCAGAAAGGAGGAAAAGGGAGTCGACAGGTGCCAGCCGCTCACAGGTATGACCCTGTCTGGAAAAGGTGCCTCATGCTCTGCAGGTGACCCTGCGCTTAAACTCTGGATTGGAGGCTCCGTCCCCAAAGGATGAGAGGAAGCCTTTCTCCTCCCCATAAGGCTGAACTTCACTCGCCTTCCCACTTTCCCAGAATATTCACTTTGCTGGTGTAAAAGTGCTGCCCAGAGGTTAGCCACCCCCACCCCCTCGCCCCACCCCGCCCCGCCACTCTGAAATTTTATTGAAGTAATGTGTGCATGTGGGCTCAGTCGTATCCGACTCTTTGCAACCTCCATGGACTGTAGCCCCATGGACTGTAACCCCCACAATCTGTAGCCCTGGGTTCTCCAGACCAGAATAGTGGAGTGGGGTGCCATTTCCTTCTCCAGGGGATCTTCCCCACCCAGGGATCAAACCCTCGTCCTGTGTCTCCTGCATTGGCAGGCAAGTACCAGCTAACCCACCGGAGAAGCCATTATTTACAGTTGATTTAAAATGTTCTGTTAATTTCTGCTCTACAGCAAAGCGACTGAGCTATTCATATATGCTGCTGCTGCTGCTGCTGCTGCTGCTGCTGCTGCTAAGTCGCTTCAGTCGTGTCCGACTCCATGCGACCCCATAGACGGCAGCCCACCAGGCTCTGCCGTCCCTGGGATTCTCCAGGCAAGAACACTGGAGTGGGTTGCCACTGCCTTCTCCATTGTGTGAAAGTGAAAAGTGAAAGTGAAGTCACTCAGTCGTGTCCAACTCGAACCGACCCCATGGACTGCAGCCTACCAGGCTCCTCCATCCATGGGATTTTCTAGGCAAGAGTATTGGAGTGGCTTGCCATTGCCTTCTCCGATTCATATATAATCCTTTTCATATTCTTTTCCATTATGGCTTGTCACAGGATATTGAATATACAGTTCCCTGTGCTATACAATATGACCTTGATGTTTAGGAGAGAATAAAAGCAAAACATTCTCTGGTATAAATTGTACCAGTGTAGTCTTAGGTCAGTCTCCCAAGGCATTAGAAACAAAAGCAAAAATAAACAAATGGGACCTGATCAAATTTACAAGGTTTTGCAACAAGGAAACCTAGACAAAATGCAAAAACAACCTACAGAATGAGAGAAGATATTTGCAAACAATGCAACTAACAAGGGATTAATTTCCAAAATATATGAACAGCTTATACAACTCAACAACAACAAAAAAAAACAAGCAACCCAAACAAAAAACGGGCAGAAGACCTAAATAGACATTTCTCCAAAGAAGACGTACAGAAGGCCAATAGGCACATGAAAAGATGCTCAATATTGATAATGACTGCGGCTGCTGCTGCTAAGTCGTTTCAGTCGTGTCCGACTCTGTGCAACCCCATGGACTGCAGCCTACCAGGCTTCTCCGTCCATGGGATTAGAGAAATGCAAATCAAAACTACAATAAGGTGCCGCCTCTCTAAATGAGCAGTTCACGCACCTATCTGGAAATGTGGGCCCATCTGTTCATCTGCCGGCCCCAGCCATGCTCATGGATTGTCTGATTTCCTGTCCGAGGCAATCCTGCCAGGCAGCGTTTCGTGTTTTTACTGAGACGATGGGCACACTGCTCGTAAGTGGCAGGGCTGGGGTCTGAACCCAGGGGCCCACGTCCAAGGGCGTGCTCTTTCCAGTCCCTGTGAACTCCCTCCTATGTGGCAGGTTAAGTGCACTCCATTTTTCCAACACAGCCACTTCCTTGGTTGACCCGTGTCAGGGGAAGCTGGTCACCAGGGCTCCCATCCAGCCACCCATCCAGCTCTGAACCTACCCCTCACCCTCTGAGAGCAAACCACGGGTCAGTTCCCCAGGGACACAGGTAGTAGGAAAGGGTTGAACCACAGCTGCCTCCTCAGGAAGGCTTGGAACGGACACTGTCCCCAAGGTTTCCTCTCTCCCACAAATACCGCAGCAGTGATTCGGAGGCCGAAACTACAGCCAGATCAAGGACAGCAAGTGGGGATTAAAAACCTTAAACCCATTAGGTCTGCTTTCAGGCATTTGATCCCCAAACCAAAACTTCCCCGGGGACCCATGTTTTAGTTACAGGAGTGGAATTCAATCGCTGCATGTCCACCGCACCTCAGGGAAACCCCAGGAATCACTCCACGTCCATTCCTAGGCAAAACACAGCCAGGACTGGATGAGCCGGAGCCAGGAAAGTTACCTGACCATGCCAAATCCTGCACTCCCTGAGAAGGAAACTGGTGGAATTCCACGACCAACGGGGAAAGAACAGAGTCACAGGGAAGGGCCCGCCTCGGAGAGGAATTAAACCCCCTTGGCCGCCCTGGATGGGAATAAAGGGTCCTCAGAGGCTGCTGCCCCGGCCAGGGGCTCAGGCCCTGGTAGATACACCCAGAGACGGAAACATGGCAAAGAGCTGAGGTTTTCCTTCCCCACCTGAGAGCATTAGGTAGACATTAAAATCTGAGAGCCAGAGCACGTTGCAGAACTCCGGAAACCTGGGTCTTGAGGTCTTCCTATTGGTTTCTTGAAAAAATTTTTCTTCTCTAAGAAAAACAGGTCAATACTTTTACATTTACTTTTTTTTTTTTTTGGCTAAGATCCTCACCAGCTCCTTGGAAGTGTGGATTTAGCTCCCAGACTTATCTGGATGCTGGCATGAAGGACAGGGCTCCCCAGAATAGGAATGGCTTCCAATCTGCTCTCTGAGAGAAGGAAGAGCCATGCGAAATGACAGGTTTTATCGCACCCTTGTCAGAATGGCCATCATCAAAAAAGACTGCAGATAACAAATGTAGAGAAAAGGGAACCCTCCCACACTGTTGGTGGGTATGGAAACTGGGGCAGCCACCATGGAGGTTCCTTAAAAACCTGAAAATAGAATCCCCATACGATCCACAATTCCATTCGTAGAAAACAAAAACACTAATTTGAAAAGATACATGCATCCCAATATTCACAGCAGTATTATTTACAATAGCCAAGACTTGGAAGCAACCTAAGTGTCCAGCGACAGATGAATGGATAAAGATGTGGTATATATACAATGTGATATTACTCAGCCACAAGAAAGCAAGCAAATGGCAAAATTTCAAGAACATGGGTGGACTTGGACGGTGTTATGCTTGGTGAAATAAGTCAGAGAAAGACACATACTATATGCAATCACTCATGTGTGGAACCTAAACCATAAAACAAAAAAATGAACATAACAAAACAGAAACAGACTCAGATACAGGGAACTAGTGCTCGCCAAAGGGGAGAGGGAAGCAGGGAGGAGCAAGACAGTGGTAGGAAATTGTGCGTGTGTTAGTCACTCGATCGTGTCTGACTCTTGCGACCCCATGGACTGTAGCCCACCAGGCTCCTCTGTCCACAGAATTCTCCAAGCAAGAATACTGGAGTGGGTTGCCATTCCAGTTTCCACGGGATTTTCCTGACCTAGGGATTGAACCCAGGTCTCTGCATTGCAGGCAGATTCTTTACTGCCTGAGCTACCAAGGAAGCCCTAAAGAGGTACAAATTACTGTACATAAATAAGCTACAAGCATACATTGAACAGCACAGGGAATGTAGTCAATATTTTATAATTACTTTATAAGAAGTATAATCTATAAAAATATTGAATCACTATGTTGTACACTTGAAACACATAATATTGTAAACCAATTATACTTGGATTTTAAAAAGATTTTTAAAAACTTCAGGCTTTACAGTCCCACAAGTCTCCTATGAAAATAGCCAACTCAGATCTTTGGAAACAGACATATGAATAAATAAACAAAAATGCAGACTGATGCTGGGCATGACCAAAATTTTACAGACGACACATAATAAAGAGCGTCTCATTCATTTCTGTATGGAGTGCTGATGCTCAAATTTTGATAAATGAATGAATCAACAAATGCTCTGAAAGCAAAATTTTAGCATATGAAGTCAGGATGAAGATCATTAGCTTGGAATGCTGGCTCAAAGAAACAGGAAGAAACAGCTACTCAGATTTATCCAGGTTCTACTACGTGGTACACGTTATGTTTCAGGCTTTGCAGACATAATCTCATTTAATTCCCCCCACAATGTCATGCAGTACAAACTCTCTTTGTTCCTCTTTCACAGAGGAGAGACTGAGGCTCAAACACCTAAAGCAACTTGCTAAGAACACACAGCTTCTAAATGGGGGCGAAGGCAGGCTGGCAGGGCCACTGTACATCTCGGCAGCGCACCTGCTATGGCTCAGACCACAGATTTGGTTGTTGCTAGGGAACCAGGTGGCAACCCACTCCAGTGTTCTTGCCTGGAGAATCCCAGGGACGGGGGAGCCTGGTGGGCTGCCGTCTATAGGGTCGCACAGAGTCGGACATGACTGAAGTGACTTAGCAGCAGCAGCAGGGAACCAGGGGCCCTAAGGAAGGCAGAGTCAGGAAGGACCCCACTCCCCTGAGTGTAGAACATCCACTTCAGGACCCGAGCTGGTGGAGAGGTGGTGCCAGGACCCTGCATACTGCTGCCCTTGGAGGGGCCTGCACACAGCCAACTTTGCTCTGGGGTGTGTGCGTGTTGCAGCATTTCCAGGCTAGACAGTCCAGAAGGGCTGGGAGAGGTTCAACATACCAACAGATGAACTGAGATGGAAGAAATTCATCCCATGCCTTTTTGACGCTGAGCTTTGCAGGGGGCGGGGGGCAGACCTAAATCATCTTTGCTCTCATACTTCTGGCCATTTATACAGAAATTCTGAGGCTGAGTGGGTTTCTTTAACAATATTACAAATCCAGGAGTGAATCCTGAACACCAGCAGAGGTGGCATCCTTCCCCATCTACTCTCCAAAGGAAACTTTTTCAGTAAGCCGTGGGAGCCAGGAGCACTCAAGGGAGCAGATGGAGGGAGGGAAACCCAGAGAGGTTAGGATGGATACAGGGAATTCCAGAACGTTCCATATTTCCTAGGACATATCTGTCCTAACTGTGACCTAGGGTGAGCGAAGACCCTACAAACATCCCTGGCAGGATGACTGGTCCCTCTTTCCTGAGGGACTGAGCATCTCTGGAAAGCAAAACCCCAGTATCTCCACACAGGTAGCCAGTGGGTCCTGAATAAACATCTGCAAAGGGTGTCATTGGTAAGCTTCCAGAACCTTCTCAGGAAAGCAGGACAGAGTCTCACAACACAGATGTCTGGGTGCCTTGAGGCCCTAAACTCTTCTTGAGAGGCAAAGGTGCAGGCCTCAGTTCAACTACTCTGTCCCTCCATGCCTCAGTTTCCCCCTTGTGAATGAGGCTACAATGACGACTAGCTGAAGCAATTGTAGGGAATGTTGAGTCAATACACATGAAGCAGGTAGAACGGTACTCAACATGGGCTAAGCAATCAGCAGTGCTGTGGCTGCCGCTGCTACAAATTTAAACTCGTAACAAGAGTCCCAGAAAAGCAGAAACTGGGGACCAAGTGACCCTGTGGTTTCAAAGACTGGATTCTCACCAATCTTGGATTCGCTTTCACTTCCTAAGGCTCCCTCTAGCAAAAAAAAAAAAAAAAAAAGGTGATGATCAAACACTTTTCTCTGCTTCGGCCTCAGTTCAACTACTCTGTCCCTCCAGATCCACACAGCTTAAGGCTTTGTGGGTCACAAGATACCAGGGTTGCAGCTCTGGTCAGAGGCTCAGGATAAGGTGGGAGCTCTCTTCCTCCTCCGCCCCTCGCCTGTGATTTCCCCGAGGTCAGGAAGAGTCACCCTGCAAGTCTGCTTCGGGGCTTATCCTAACAGCCCAGAATCCCAGCACTGCCTGGGCTGATACAGCAGGATGAGCAGGAGCACAGATTATCCCTGCCACGCCACAGGCCGAGGGACACACCTCACACGACCCTTCACACATGACGGGCTCCGTGTCTACCACTGAGCCCAGCACCTCGTCCATCGGGCTGCAAGGGGACAGTGAGCTGACAGCCGCCAGCTGCCGCCCCTTTCAGGCAATCAAGCTGAGGCCAGGCCTTCCCCAGGCAACCACGGGGGCTGACTATGATCATATGGGGTGCTGGGGATTGGGGATGCCCCTGTTGAGTTAGCTAAGACTTCTTCTTACTGATGTTTATTGAAGTATAGTTGAATTACAACATTGTTAATTCCTACTATAGAGCAAAGTGATTCAGTTGTGTGTATATATATATATTATATATATATATACACATTCTTTTTTTAAATATTCTTTTCCACTATGGCTTATCATAGGATATTTTTTAAATTGGAGGACAGTTACTTTACAATGTTGTGTTAGTTTCTGCTGTACAGCAATGTGAATCAGCTGTTAAGTATACTTATATCTTATTCCTCTTGACTCTCCCTCCCACCCCCTCATCGCACCCATCTAGGTCATCACGGAGCACCAGGCTGAGTTCCCTATTCTATACAGCAGCTTCCCCCTAAGTTGACTGAGACTTTTATCAGGCCCGCATCACCGTCTGAGGCTTTCCCTGCCCAATTCTGTTTCATCTCCCCTGTTCTTTCATCCGCCTTACTCCCCGTACCCATAATTCTTTTCAACTCCTATCTCTGTCTTAGCATCTGCTTCCCAGAGGACCCAGACTGACCGAGGGCCCCAGTGCACACTGATTAGCCAAGGCTGGAATGGACCCTGGTCAAGGCATGTAACTCCGTGAGCCTTACTTCTCCATCTGGCAAACTAGACACCAGTCACCATGTGGTCCTGAAGATTCCCCTAGAGACTATCACACTTGTGAAAGATTGGACCTCTTGCAGATGCCCAGCAAGTCCTATCTGATGGGGTCATTTGTTTTGATTTCTTAAAGTTACATTTCTTAAAGTTTCAAGTTAAACCCTTGAAAGCAAGTGGTTTCTGAGAACACCATGGCTGCTTTTAATAAATGTGACAACAGCATCCTCCGCAGACAGATCACAATGGGAGTTATCAGAAGGAGACTGTTTCCTGACCAGCAGCAGCTCGCTGGGGACTCAGAGCTGGCCGGGGCCCGGCCCTTCACACTCTCACACTCTGGGCTGTTAGAGACTGGCTGGAGAGAGTCTGTCTTCTTGCCTTGGAAGGTTCTCTCCGGAGTGTGACAGCTGCCTCTGCCCCGGCCAGTGTTCAGCACTAGCTCAGGAAACAGCACCCTTGCCAGTTTCTTGAGATCTTCAGGGAAATGTCACGGAAACCCTCAAGGGATGCTGTCCAGGGCCCCTTAGAACTGGGGCCTCATACGCGTGTCATCTCTTCTTGAGCACTTTCAAAAAGCAGGCACTGCAGGGCTAGTAAGAACCTGGAACAAGATCTGAAAAAGCTACTTCCAGAAAACCCAGATGGGGAAGTGGGGTTACAGCCCAGCCTGAGAGCTGGGCAAAGACCTCGCCACAGGGGTTATGAGACAGCCTGGCTGCCACCAGCATCTCTGGGTGCCTCTGCACAAAGCCAGGTCGGGGTGGGGAACAGGGCCCATGGTCCCAGCATCCCCCTTCCAAAGGTTCTATTTTCATGGGGCTCTTTTCTGCCTATCAGAACTCCCCCTGCCTGCCTGAGGACCTGCCCTCCCACATCGGAGCCCACATCTTATTTCTGCCTGACGTACAAGGGGAGAAGCCCACAGTCTTCTCATCCATCAGGCTGAGTGCATTTTTCATTCTTGAATCGCTAGCCCTCAGCATAGAGCAGGCACTCCAATGTTTGATGGATGAAAAGAGGCTGACAGCTATTAAGTTTTAATTAAATTTAAGCTCCCTCATTTCAGTTTTAATACTCAGATATGCAGAGGCTGACTTTTTTTTCTTGGTTACATTGCCTTTGGATCTCTATTGAGCTGTTTAAGACACAAGTCAGGGACTTCCCTGGCAGTCTGGTGGTTAAGACTTCACCTTCCAATGCAGGGGGTGCCAGTTTGATCCCTGATCAGGGAACTAAGATACCACATGCCTCATGGCCAAAAAATCAAAACATAATACAGAAGTGATATTGTAACAAATTCAATAGTAACTTAAAAAAAAAAAAGACACAAGTCATTGCTTCAAACAAGCACTGGAACTCTCCACAATGGTGAAAATGTTCTGTGTGCTGTTGAAAACAGCACCCATAAGGCACCTGTGGCTACTGACAAGTTGAAATGTGGTGGTGTGACTGCAGGTCTGAATTCTTCATTTTATTTGGCTGCAATTTTTTTTTTTTTTTGGCTACACGGTATGGGATGCAGGATCTTAGCTCCCCAACCAGGGATCAAACCCATGCCCTCAGCAGTGAAAGCACAGTCTTAACCACTGGACCACCTGGGAAATCCCTGGTAGTAATTAATTCAAATGGCAATACAGCTGGCTCGTGGCCACTGCACTGGCAGTGCAGAACCAGCTAGCTTGTTCTCTTAATTCTCAAGCTTCATGCAAATGAGAGGATGCCATGTTCCCCTCGGCTCTGAATCGCCTCCTGTTCCTCACTGAGTGATGCTCAGACAACCTTAACAAAGCGAATGCCGGCGCCTCTTCCATTTCCGAGCACTTGCTCTGGGCCGGAGCACAGCCGTCTTGATGTGTCCCGGGAGATGGGGCAGGAAGCACGTCTCCAGAAAGGAAGCCAGGGCACCCAACCGCCTCAGACTCCGGGGCGTCTGGGGCCCAGAGGAAGGAGGGGAGGGGAGGGTGTGAAAGAACCCCGTTCCGGGGCCTGGACGCCTGCCGGGCTGCATGTATTTATCTCACAGGGTGTCACAGTTGTCTGCCCTGCAGCTGAGGGACTGTCCATGTCTACAGGAAGGGGACAGAAATCTGCTCTGTCCGTGTTCCCTGGTACCTCTTGCTTGTTGTTCAAATGGGGCAAGAAGAGCTGGGGGTGGCAGGTTTGGGAGAGGACGCTAGCTCAGGGCAGGCAGACAGGGATCACTGGGAAAAAACAGAAACCGAGTCCCTTGCTGTTTGCATCCAAACCGATACCAGCGACGTCTATCACACTCCCTGGGGTACTGCGGTCCATCTGGCCAGGGGGACAACGCTCACTGCCCAGAGCATGCGGCAGAGGCCACTCAAGCCACACCCTCGGAGAGAGGTGGGGTCGTGCTCCGTTCTCAACGCAGCATGACTGCAAGTGCAGGATGAGGGTCCGCGGCTCAGAAGGCAAGCCCCCCACCACCACCCCACACACGGAGAGCTAGGACCTCAGGTCAGTGACAATTCTGGTTTAAAAACGAAATGCTTGGAATGCTCAGTTATGGGGTTCGAGAAGACACAGACTAGTCCCCATAACTAGTTCTGCTGACAGAGCACATGCGGGTGCTCTGTGATGTGTGCCTGGGGGGCCCTCGGTCCGGGGACCCCTCCTCTCTGACCCCTGCAGAGCCCCCACTCTCCCCGCCACGCAGCACTCCCCTCCCTCCTTACCTTACACAAGACAAATCCTCCCACCTGTAAAAGGTGTTTAATTAGCATGAGGCAAAACTATTAAACCATGAAAGACTGAATGAAGAAGCTACAGAATAATCTCTGCTCAAGAAGAAAGACGAAAGACATGAGGTTTAGTGAACACCGCCTTCTGTTCCATTCAGAGTTTCAATACATGACTTTTCCTCGTCAAGTCTACCACTTACACCCAACCCGACTCTGTCATCTTTTTGAAGTCTCCTTCATGTAGGTGGCTCTGCTCCCCCATTGGACTGGAGCAGCCCTTTGGTACATTACTCCACAATTAATACATCCCCCTAAAGTTCACATTTCAGCTTCATTGGCACTATGGAAACTCAGAGAAAATGCCTGAAAGCCTCCCTCCCTCTCTGACAGAGTGATTCTAAGCCCAGGAACTTATGCAAAGGAAATAATTAAGGATGTCCGCAAGGCTTTTGTTAGAAGGATGTTTACCCTGCTGCTGTTTATAATCGTGAATCATTGGAAACAACTTGCCTGTCCCTCAAGCAAAGCTAAAAGATCCAGGACCCAAGAACTGCCTGGTAGGTAGAGCCCAACCATCAGTCACTAAGTCAATCAATAAACCCCAGAGCTGAAAGTTAAGGTAGAGACCGAGTAGCAGTTCCAGATTCCACAGGGCCTGAATCCTACAAATACAGGACAACTACCCTTAAGAAAATGAATACAAAATTATGAGTACAGAATTAAGCACAGGGCCTGGGTAGAGGCCTATGCAAGTGGGAGGCCTTTGGAGGAAGTTTCGTGATTATCACAGTAAGTCTAGCCTCTAAAGATAGAAGGAAAAGAAAGAAGAAAATAGGAGATGCTGGAAGTCTCTTCCTTCAAAGGCCATGGTATACCAAGACTGGGCAACCCAGTCAGCAGAGAATAATGTTCAAGGTCTAAGACCGAGAAGCGAGAGAAGGGAGACAAGATGCTTGGCGCTGGTTGAGTCGCTCAGTCATGTCTGAGCCCATGGACTGTAGCCTGCCAGGCCCCTCTGTCCATGGGATTCTCCAGGCAAGAATACTGGAGTGGGTTGCCATTCCCTTCTCCAGAGGATCTTCCTGATGCAGGAATCAAACCTGGGTCTCCTGCATTGCAGGCAGATTCTTTACTGACTAAGCTATGACAAAAGCCCAAGATGCTTGGAAGAAACAGCAGAAGGATACAAGTCAAGGAGATAAGCAAGAACTAATACAAAATCAAGGCAGTGTGGAGTAGGGGAGAGGCAAAGGAAAAGCTGCTTTAAATAGATCACAGGAGGGATTAGTTGGTACTTGAAAATTTATAGGGACAAGAAGTCAGATAAAAAGAGCAGGCTGTTGGGAGATTGGGATTCTACTATGTGTAAAATAGGAAATTAATGAGAACCTACTGTAGAGCATAGGGAACCCTACATAATACTCTGTGGTGATAGAAAGGGAAAGGAAATCCAAGCAAGAGGGGATATACATACATGTATCACTGATTCACCTTGTACAGTGGAAACTACCATGACACTGTAAAGCAACTATACTCCAAGAGAATTTAATAAAAATAAGTCATGGAGATGTAATATGCAGCACGGTGACTATAGTTAACAATATTGTATTGCATATTTAAAAGTTGCTAAGAGAGTAGTAAAGTCTTCAAAGTTCTCATGGCACACCAAATTGTAACTGTGTCTGATGACCGATGTTAGGATGAACTTATTGTGGTGACCATTTCAAAATATATATGTATATCAAGTCATTATGCTGTACACCTGGAATTAATGTTATGTGTGAATTATATCTCAATAATAATATAAAAAAAGAATAAGAAAAAAAAGAGCAGCCCACTCAGTATAAGAAGCAGAGAGAAAGCTTTTGAGACCAGCAGCCTGGCTGTGATGAGGGGCTCCTCTGAATCCCTGAAATATCTGCCCCACATCTCCCGTGACACCACGGCCACTAACCAGCATGACCCTCCATCCTCAACCCCTCTCTGCCACATACCCTGGGTCTTTCCCTGCACTTGCCAAATTTATTCACATCACACAGGCTTTCCTCATCCCCTTTTTTAAAACAAAGCAGACTGGGAACATCCCTGGTGGTCCAATAGTTAAGACTGTGCTTCCACTGCAGGGGGCCCAGGTTTGATCTCTGGTTGGGGACCTAAAGATCCTACATGCAGTGCGGCTTGGCCAAAAGACTTTAAAAACAAAAAAAGCAGACTGAACTCTTTTTCCAGGTCTTGACTCCCCCTACTTGCTCTGAGCTAGGGCAGCTTCCACCTGCGGCCCGTCCAAGTCCAGGAGGTAGGTCCTGGCAGCTCTCTGTACGGTAAAGGTCCTCCCGCATCAGTGATGCTTCAGCTTCCCCGCCTGCCCCTCCTCAGCAGCCCCCTGCCCCGACTAGTCCTATTTTTGACAGCCCTCCCCACATGCTTTGTGCCAAGGTCACACGGTCCCGGAGCCTAGCCTCGGATCCTGGGATGTGTTCTCTACCTGCTCCTGCCCAGGCCACCTTCTCTACCAAATTCAAAGTCCACAGGGCACACTGAGTACACGGGATGACACAGAAAAGGTGTCAGCCTGCTTTGCTGTCAAGGGGGGATTTGGCAATTGCAGGAAATGACAGTTGGCCTTTAACTCAGGAACTGGGGTAAACAGTAGGGAGGGAGACAGGGAACTGGGCAGGAGCTACACAAAGACCTTCAAAGCTGGTTCTCCTGGAGGCAGCTCTCCTAAACGTCATGATTGTTAAAGGGCTGGCAGGTCACAAAGTTCCCGATTTTCCAGGAATGCTCAAGACGAATCTACCAACCCTCCCAGTTCCATCAGTCTCTGTCCAATTCCAGGCGGAACTGCAAGCTGAGCACAGAGGAGGTCTTTGCCCTTCCAGCCTGCAATCCCTAAGGATGCTCACAATAAAACCAGTCCAGGACTAGCTGCCGCCTAGGCCCCACTGGGGAACTATCCACCCTCTAACTCTTTGAGGAGTGCCTGACCCCTCCTGGGGTTGTTTCATTTGCCCTTAGGCGGGAGGAAAGGGCCAAGGAGAGACCAACCTCCCTGGTGCTTCTCCTCTGGGGTTGGCCACTCAAGCTCTGTGCCCCTTTGCAGATGGTGCCTAATGAGGAGAGCTCTCAGGGGGACTTTCAGGGGGCAGCTGTCCTCCTCGACCTCTATACAGTGCTTGTCTCCAGGGCAGCCGCCTCCATGTGTGGTGAGACCCAGGCCGCCCCAGAAATCACTCACTAGCCAGCCCTACCGGCCTTGTCACTGAGTGTCCTGGATTGTCCCCCTTCCCTGCCTTCCCGACCCTCTCGGCTCGCTTCCCCAGAGGGCCTGATGAGCCTGAGGACCACTCAGTTGGCATCTCCCCCAGGAACACCGAGCCCACTCCCCCTCGCATTTCGCGGTTACACCGCTTCCAGCTGCAAAGCCGGCAGGAGACGCCTAAACCGGGAGAGTTGGGGGGGCGGGGGGTGTCACCAAGAGTTCTCGAAACTGAGAAGTCTGCCGGTCACCCCGGAGAGGGACGTTCGAGGTGCTGGCCCGGCCTCCCGAGCCCCGTGGAGGCAGAGGAACCAAGTTACTTCGCGCCCCTGAGTTAAGCCGAGACTGCCTGGGAGGCCGAGGGGCAATCCCGGCGGTTCTCCCACCCGGAGAGGCGCCCGGCCCCCTCCTCCTGGGGAGCCCACCGGGTCGTCCGGGAGCGGAGACCGTGTCTTCCCTCGTCCCTTCTTTTCCTAGGCGGCCGGGCTGCACGCAACGGAGACATTTAAATCGCCCCCTCGGGACGGCGGCATGGAGAGGCCGGAAAGGCGGCGGCGGCCTCGGGGCTGCAGCGGGACCGGGCCGGGCCGGGCCGGGCCGGGCCGGGCTGCGGTCGGGGTCCGGGCCGGGAGGGCACTCACCAGCGCGTGTTGTCGTGGAAGTGCTCCAGCACCGCGTAGCCGAAGAAGGACCCGGCAGGACCTTGGAAGCGCACTGGGCGCTGCGGGTCCAGGTTGTAGGCGCCCGCAGGGGTCCCTGCAGCCACCAACGCCAGGAGCAGCGCGCGGAGCCCCCCGGCGCCCCTCTGCGCCGCCGAGCCGCCCATCCCCAGCTGGCCGCCGCCCTCCCCTGAGCCCCGCGAGCAGGGCGCCGAGCGCGCCGGCGGAGGGGCCGAGGGGTCCGCCGACGGCCGAGAGTCTCCTGGGGGCCGGAACTCTGCGCTCGGGCTCAGGAGGGACGCGGTGCCGGGCTGGGGGCGGTGGGCCGAGCGGGAGCCGTAGGACAGCACAGGGGCGGCCCGGAGCGGCCGGCGTCCTCTGTCCAGCCGAGAAGTGTGCGCGCTCGGAGCGAGTGGGTCCCGGGCCGGGCGGCGCTGGACTGCGGAGAGGCGCGCCCGCGGGGTGGGCGGCCTGAGTGGCCGGCGGCGGAACGGCGCAGCAGCGCTCCCTGCGGGCCGCGAGCCCGGCACCACCTCCCGCGGCCGCGGAGGAGCCCAGAGACCCGCCCCAGCGCCCAGTGTCCCCGGCGAGCCCTGGGCGCCGGGTCCTGAGCCCACCCTACTTGTATTTTGTGTTTTTACTCTTTATTTCTTGATATGTCTTTGTAGGAACCATTAATTTTATTAATTTTTTTAAAGAACCCACTTTTAACGTTAATGATTTTATTTCTGTAACGCATTTACTTTCCAATTTTAAAATTTTATCAATTTGTTTTTTACCTTTCTTTTCTTCTACTTTCTCTAGATTTGCAACATTTTTCTCTAGTACCATGAGATGAACGCTTAGATTTTTAGCCTTACGATTTTTCTTTTTCTAATATATATTATTTGTAATATGCATTATATATAAATATTATACTGCTCCTTGGAAGAAAAGCTATGACCAACCTAGACAGCATATTAAAATACAGAGTACTTACTTTGCCAACAAAGGTCTGTCTAGTCAAAGCTATGGTTTTTCCAGTAGTCATGTATGGATATGAGAGTTAGACCATAAAGAAAGGTGAGCGCCAAAGAATTGATGCTTTTGAACTGTGGTGTTGGAGAAGACTCCTGAGAATCCCTTGGACAGCAAGGAGATCCAACCAGTCCATCCTAAAGGAGATCAGTCCTGGGTGTTCATTGGAAGGACTGATGCTGAAGCTGAAACTCCAATACTTTGGCCACCTGATGCGAAGAGCTGACCCTGATGCTGGGAAAGATTGAAGACAGGAGGAGAAGGGGACGACAGAGGATGAGATGCTTGGATGGCATCACTGACTCAATGGACATGAGTTTGAGTAAGCTCTGGGAGTTGGTGTGGACAGAGAAGCCTGGTGTGCTGCACTCCATGGGTCTCAAAGAGTCAGACACGACTGAGCAACTGAACTGATGATACACGTGTACACACACACACTAAATTTCCCTGTGAGCACTGTTTGAGCTGTAATTCCACAAGTTCTAACATGTTGAAAATATGATGACAAATGTAGGCTTTTGTTGTTGTTCAGTCACTAAGTCCTGTATGACTCTTTGCCATCCCATTCCAGGCTCCTCTGTCCACATGCGCATTAAAAAAAAGGTATGAGGGAGTTCCCTGGTAGCTTAGTGGTTAGGATTCTGCGCTTTCACTACCATTGCCCAGGTTCAGTCCCCAGTCAGGGAACTGAGATCCAGTGAGCCACAGATCATGTCCCCCTGACAAAATAATAACAATAATAGAGATGAGGAAACTAAGGCACTGAAGCTAAGTGATTTATCTGAGTGTCCCAGGATGAACAGCAAGGATTCAAAGAGAGGTCTGAGTGGGGAGAGGGCAGGGATAATATGGGGGTGGAGGAGTGGGAGATACAAACCATTAGATGTAAAATATGCTTAAGGATGTATTTTGCAACATGGGGAACACAGTCAATATTTTATAATAATTGGAGTGTAACCTTTTGAAATTATATTTTTAGAATTTTTAAAAGAATGGACATAATCAAAAAAATTGATAAAATATAAAACAAGTAAGCAATAAATAAAATTAATAATGCCCCCCCCCAAAAAAAAGAGGTCTGGATGTTTACCTGAAACATTAGTTATGGTTACAGTTGAGATTGTGGGCTATTCTTGCTGACTTACACATCATCTATCCATCTATCTTCCTACTTACCTATCCACCATCTATCTATCCTTTTGTACTGCCTAAGTTGTCTACAGAGAGCCACCAATGGGATGTAGAAGATGCTCTATCCATAAAGCCAAAGCATTCATCAAAGTGAAATCCTGTTAGAATAGCCTGGCCTCTGTTGAGGGGCCGAAACTCACTTGCACTCCCAGCATAGGTTAAGGAGACCAGCCAACCTATGGAAGAAAGTTATCCTTACCATATTGTCAAAGAAGGGAGAGAAAGCAAAAGGGCCAAGATCATTCACAACCTGATAATCATTCTCTAAATGATTGATACTTGGCTTAATATGCTTGTTGATGTTAATTCTTCAGAAGTTGCCGACTTTATTTTTTTATGTAAGACAAACTACATTTCCACATGGTTTTGAAATCCAGAAAGTTCATAGGAAGGGCAAGTACTATCACCAAACCTTCAACTATAATAGCAGGCAGAGATTTAAACAAATACTTTACCATTGAATTATTTCATATGCCAAAAACTCCCACTGTTATTATCGAGTGCAATATTTCCAACCTGCTTCCATGCTCAAAACAAATGTTTTTTTCCAGAGATCCAAATTTAGTGAAACTGCTTTAAGTAACAACCATCAGTGTTAGAATAGGTAATGCCACATTTTTAAAACATGTCTTCAGTTCAGTTCAGTCTCTCAGTTGTGTCCAACTCTTTGCGACCCCATGGACTGCAGCACACCAGGCCTCCCTGTCCATCACCAACTCCCAGAGTTCACCCAAACTCATGTCCATTGAATCGGTGATGCCATCCAGCCATCTCATCCTCTGTCGTCCCCTTCTCCTCCTGCCCTCAATCTTTCCCAGCATCAAGGTCTTTTCCAATGAGTCAGCTCTTTGCATCAGATGGCCGAAGTATTGGAGTTTCAGCTTCAGCATCAGTCCTTCCAATGAACACCCAGGACTGATCTCCTTTAGGATGGACTGGTTGGATCTCCTTGCAGTCCAAGGGACTCTCGAGTCTTCTCCAACACCACAGTTCAAAAGTATCTATTCTTTGGCACTCAGTTTTCTTTAAACATGTCTTACCTCAATTTAAATATTAAGACTATCATGGCACTTGTCAAAAGATAAAAATTTTTGAATGGTATTTCTAGGTTGTGGTTTAGGGCAATGAGTAAGGAGCTCTGGTGCTTATAATCCCAGTGTGGTGGGTTGTCGGATGGATAGCCTGTGGAGGGTGCCAGGACAAAAGCCCCACAGACTGGGTGGCTTAAACAACAGCAATTAATTTTCTAACAGTTCTGAAGGCTGAAAGTCCAACCAACGTCAAGTTGCCAGCAGGGCTGGTGACCGGTGGGAGCTCTCCCCTTGCGCTGCAGCCAGCCACCTTCTTGCTGTGTGTCATTCAACCTCTTCCTCATGTAAATGCATGGAGAGAAAGCCAGCTCTCTGATGGGTCTTCTTATAAGGGCACTAGTCCTATCGGGGAGGGGCTCCAGTCTTATGACCTCTTTTAACTTCAGTTACTTCCTTACTTGGAGTACAGTCACACTTGGGGGTTAGCACACACAAATTCTGGGGGGACACATACCTTCAGCTGTAGTAACATCATATAGGTCACCTAGAGAAGTTACTAAACTCTCCAAGCCTCTATTTGTAAAGAGAGGATCATGGAGGTTGTTGTGGGCTTCAGTGACATATGCCTTGGAAAGCACACTGTACTGTGTTTGGCACATAGGAAGCAAGCAATAAATGTTAGCAATTTAATATTATTATGATGATGATGCAATTTATTTAACTGTTAGAAATAGCTGTCTGTATTTGGAGTAAAAGAGAAAAAATTCAAAACACTGTTCTTAATGCAGCTTCATGGTTAAGTGGGCAATTTTAGAACCTTCTTTGACTTAAAAGTTCAAGACCTTGGCTTCCCATGGCCTGGCAGCTATAACCTCATCCTCCTGTCGGTGGCCCACCCCAGCTGGGCTTCCTTCTCTACAGTCACTTTTGTAAATTGTCAAATCTGCCTCCAGATTTGACAAATTGTCAAATCAGCTTTCCAGATGTGAGCCACTAGTGGACGCTCCTGAAATATCCTCCTTAGTGATTTCCTGCAGCTGCTACCCACTGTTCTGAGGCTTTAAATGCAGTGTGTGCAATGCCTCTGTATGTGTGTGTGTGTGTTTGTGTGTGTGTGCGTGTGTGCGCGCGCACTACCTTTCCTCTGTGCTCCTAAAAGGCTTCCCTGATAGCTCAGTTGGTAAAAAAAAAAAAAATCTGTCTGCAATCCAGACCACCCCCACCCCGCCATTTCAATCCCTTTCATAGTTATTAACTGCTTCCCTCACTGGAGTGCTTTCTGGAAGGGCTGGCTTCACTGGTTCAGCTCAAACACTCAGCAGCCTGCTAAGGCATTCGAGCTTGGAGGGGCACTTCCTCTTTCTGTATCATGTGGCATCACCTGAGGGTCTCGGGGGTACTCACCGGGTGGCAGAGCTTCTCCGAAGGACCCAGCACACCTTCACGCACGTGGCTGGTGCTCTGCTGGGAACGACTGAAAGTCTGAGCTTGGCTGGGACGTCAGCAGTGACACAGACACACAGCCTCTCCAACATGGACAGAACTGTCCACAGTTTCATTTCTAAAAAAATGGTCACATGTTCCCCTCTGATGGTGGGACCTGGTGAACTTTCCCCAACATGCAAGCAGCAAAGATGCAAACCAAAGTGTCCTGACAACAATTGGCATATGTGGTCTGTACTGGTGGCCTTTCAAATACTGAGATTCTTCTACAGACACGAATGTTGCCCACAGGTTCCATTCAAGTTGGACAATAATGCATCAGTTACAGTCTCTCCTCTCAACACAGGTCTCCAGGAATGAGACAAATGTGGTTTTGATCCATAATAAAGTTGGAAGATCAGAAGGGGGTTTCCTTTTAGATAAGAAATCTTGAAAATCCCTGAAACATGGAAGTCAGTCTAATCAGATTTTGAAAGGAATCCTACGCTTAGGCACACATGGGAGAGGACTCTTCCTTAGAAGAGGAGATTGGGCAGTGGTTCCAATGATGCTCAAAATCTGAAGGTACCGGAGAGCAGGAAATAGCAGCTTAGAGCTCCAAATGGGGCATGAGCAGGGACACCAGAGTAGGAACTGCCAGGGCAGCATGCCCTGTCCTGTCCTCACTGCCCCTGGGACCAGGCAGCAGCAGTAGAGCTATCTGCTTCCATGTGGGACCACGAAGAATGAGTCTTTAGACAGTGTCCCAGGGGATGGATACACCAGGGACGCGTGAGGACTTCCTGCCCCCAAGAGAGCGCCCTCTGGTGGCACTGTGTTGACTCTCACCCCTCATCCTGGAGTGGGGCACGACAAGGCAGAAGACCAATCAACCAGGGTCCTCAAATATGACTTCTCAGCTAAGTATCAAAAGCAAGAATGACGTCACCCTCTTACTGTAACAATTATGCTGAGGAAACAAAGCTCATAGACTGAGCTGAACTGAATAATTGCTCTTCTCAAGGAGATGCAAGATTCAGTTCAGTTCAGTCACTCAGTCGTGTCCGACGCTTTGCGACCCCATGAATTGCAGCACGCCAGCCCTCCCTGTCCATTACCAACTCCCGGAGTTCACTCAAACTCAGGTCCATCCAGTCGGTGATGCCATCCAACCATCTCATCCTCTGTCGTCCCCTTCTCCTCCTGCCCCCAATCCCTCTCAGCATCAGGGTCTTTTCCAATGAGTCAACTCTTCGCATGAGGTGGCCAAAGTATTGCAGTTTCAGCTTTAGCATCAGTCCTTCCAATGAACACCCAGGACTGATCTCCTTTAGAATGGACTGGTTGGATCTCCTTGCAGTCCAAGGGACTCTCAAGAGTCTTCTCCAACACCACAGTTCAAAAGCATCAATTCTTCAGCGCTCAGCTTTCTTCACAGTCCAACTCTCACATCCATACATGACCACTGGAAAAATCACAGCCTTGACTAGACAGACCTTTGTTGGCAAAGTAATGTCTCTGCTTTTGAATATGCTATCTAGGTTGGTCATAACTTTCCTTCCAAGGAGTAAGCGTCTTTTAATTTCATGGCTGCAGTCACCATCTGCAGTGATTTTGGAGCTCCCCAAAATAAAGTCTGACACTGTTTCTACTGTTTCCCCATCTATTTCCCATGAAGTGATGGGACCGGATGCCATGATCTTCATTTCCTGAATGCTGAGCTTTAAGCCAACTTTTTCAGTCTCCTCTTTCACTTTCATCAAGGGGCTTTTGAGTTCCTCTTCACTTTCTGCCAAAGGGTGGTGTCATCTGCATATCTGAGATTATTGATATTTCTCCCGGCAATCTTGATTCCAGCTTGTGCTTCTTCCAGCCCAGCGTTTCTCATGATGTACTCTGCATACGAGTTAAATAAGCAGGGTAACAATATACAGCCTTGACGTACTCCTTTTCCTATTTGGAACCAGTCTGTTGTTCCATGTCCAGTTCTAACTGTTGCTTCCTGACCTGCATATAGGTTTCTCAAGAGGCAGGTCAGGTGGTCTGGTATTCCCATCTCTTGAAGAATTTTCCACAGTTGATTGTGATCCACACAGTCAAAGGCTTTGGCATAGTCAATAAAAATGATGACTGATTTGATTTTTATTTTAAATATTTGATCATTGAAAAAAAATTCAACATACAGGCTGAATAGTAGAATAGGTTGCCAAAGAGTAAATCTGCGAGTTGTAAAATCAAACCAAGAATTCCTCTAGAAGGTACCTAAGGTTTTAAAATATGAAACAGAAGTTAAGAAATGTAGAATATAAATTGGACTTTAATGGATAAACAAGGTCCTACTGTAGAGCACAGGGAACTACATCCAGTATCCCGTAATAAACCACAATGGCAAAGTATATGAAAAAGAATGCATAACTCAGTCACTTTTTTGTATGTAGAGCAGAAATTAACACAACATTGTATATCAACTTCAATATAATAAATTTTAAAATAAATAAATAAAATTGAACTTCACCAGAGTTAAAAACTTCTGTTCTTCAAAAGACATTATTAGGAGAATGAAAATACAAGCCCAGACTTGAAGAAAATCTCTGCAAAGCAGATAACTAGTAAAAGACTTGTATCAATAAGTATTAAAGAACTCTCAAAACTCAATGATACGAAACAACTCAAAAATATGCAAATCATTTGAAGACTTAACTAAAAAAGATATACAGACTGTAAACAAGCACATGAAAACACATTCAATATTATTAGTCATTAAGGAAAGGCAAATTAAAACCGTAAGAAAATCTGTTATCATGACATGCCTATTAAGATGGCAAACATTTCAAAGACTGAGTATACCAAGTGCTGACGAGGAAGAACCAGAACTCTCATATACTGCTGCTGGAAACGCAAAACGGTGCAACCAACCTGAGAAACAGTTCAACAGTTTCTTTAGAATTAAACCTATACCTACCCTATGACCTAGCCCTTCCACTCGGAGGTATGTATCCAAGAGAAAATAAAGCTTATGTCATACAAAGACTTGACCACAAATGTAATCACTGTATGTATACACACACACACACACACACACACACACACACACACACACACACACAGTGTTTCTCAGATTTATGTGCCCATGACTCCTTCTGCCTCCTCACCTATTACCCAGCTTGCAGAACCACAGCATATGCAATGAGACCGACCTAGGACCCATCCTAGCTCAGCTCTCACACTAGCTGTGTGCCCTTCAGTAAAGTGATTTGCACTTTTAAAACCTCAATTTTCTCATCTGCAAAATGGAGCTGGGGTCAGGACTAAAGTAGCAAGTGTCAAACACCCACCACATATACGGTCGTAAAAACCTTTCCCAACCCAGAGACTGAACCCACGTCTCCTGCACTGCAGGCAGATTCTTTACCATCTGAGCCACCAGGGAAACACCCTACTCCCCCAAAAACACTTTAATCCATTAATCATCCCAGAAATTAAACCCATCATATTGATAGTTTCCCCAAATGCACTGACTTTATTTGGAATTAGAGAAACTAGCATTCAGTCATCTGGAGTCCAAAGGTCCAAGAGGAGAGACATGGAAGTGCTTAGCACTGACTGCCCTGCAGGCCCATCTGCTCTGCATTAGCTGCTTTTCCTATGTTTGTTATTCCTGGTGTTAAATCTCCTCCAATTCTTGTGTGAAAAGTTCGGACGCACAATAACCTCTTTATCACATTTTCAAAATCTGGGCCTGTCCTGGAAAGTTTACACCTTTTCTTGTTGCCATTGTTTTCATGTGGATTTGGGTTTCTGAAAAAAGGCACTTGGAACACTTTACTGGAAACCCTTCTGTGTACGCTGGATGCAGACAAATCTCGTCGAAGAATGAAAACGAGATGTCAGAGGAGTTACAACCACACCACGTGGTCTCTGTGTTGTTCCTCAGCTGTAGTCTTGCAAGGAAGACCCGGGGCTGAAGCGCGTGGTCAGAAGTCTACGGCTGATCAGCCCCCTCCCTCAGCCTCTCTCCTTTGGGGGTGAAACTGCATAATACCAAAAAGAGAAACAGAGACATGCCAATGTTAGGATACGGAATAAAAAAGCACACATAATTATGTAAAAATATGTATAACACAATAACAATACTGGGGACCACTCACTGAGTATTATTTGTGTGCCATGCTTCGTTCACTTAAGTGCTATTTAAACCTCAGAATAAGCCTATGAGTTAGGTACAGAACTTGTGAGGACTCTGAGGCACAAGTGATAGAAAATTCACCTCAAGCTGACTCATAATATAAACGGATAGTTACTGGATATGTCAGTTAAAAATCCTGATTTAGTTCCGGCATCAAGTGAGACTTGATTCAGCAACTGCAAAGGATATCCCCAAGGCTGCAGATTTCTCCTTTTCCTCCCTGCCTTTTCTTATTGGCTTTCTCTTTGGAATTCGTGCAGTCAACCCAGAAATTCCAGGATTTCCCAAGATGGCAAAATGAGAGATCAAAAATCCTGTGACAGAAATGAAGAATCCCTCTGATGAGAGCAGTTAGTAGACTGGACATGACTGAGGAGAGACCCTCTGAGCTGGATGATATGTCAATAGAAACTTCTCAAATTGAAAATTCAAAACGGGAAAAAAAAAACTGGAGGAAAAAAGGGAACAGAACAACTGGAACTGTGAGACGACTATAAAATGTGTCACATACATAGTATGGAAGTATTGAAAGAAGGAGAAAGGAGCAGAAGAAAAATTTAAGGTAATAATGAAACTGCCCCCAAATTAATGTCAGACAGCAAACCACAGATCCAGGAAGATCAGAGAGCACCAAGAAGGGAAAATGCCAAAAGAGAGAAAGAAAGGGAGAGAAGACAGGAGGGAGGGAGGGAAGAAGGAAGGAGAAAGAGAAAGAGGCCCCTGGGAGCAGGCTGAGGTGCACAGACAGCCAGGGCTTACCTACACACTGACTTGAGATCAGTTCAAGAAAGTGTACACCTTAAAGAAAAAAAAGAAAGAAAGAAAAAAGACAAACCCTACACATCTGTGCCTGCTCAGTCGCTTCAGTCATGTCTGACTCTTGGCGACCCTATGGACCACAGTCCACCAGGCTCCTCTGTCCGTGGGATTCTCCAGGCAAGAATACTGGAGTGGGTTGCCAGGTCCTCCTCCAGGGGATCCTCCTCCAGGGGATCCTTCTCCAGGGGATCTTCCCAACCCAGGGATCTAACCTGTGTCTCTTTGTGTCTCCTGCATTGTTAAGCAGGTTCTTTACCACTAGCGCCACCTGGGAAGCCCTCCCCACATCCAGACGTATCGTATTCGAACTGCAGAAAACTCAATGTTAACGAAATAGATGAGTCCACTATCAGAGTTGGAGACTTTAGCACCCCTCCATCAGAAACAGACAGACTCAGCAGACAACCAGTAAGGACGTGGCTGAACTCCACAGCACCAAGAGCCAATCCCGAAAGGGAGACCCGCACAGCAGGAGACCCAGAGCAGGCAGAATGTTCCACGAGTGGGCCCCGGGTCTGCCCCCTGGGAGAGGCTGCCTCAACACTGTTTCCTGGGCCTATGCCCCACACTCTGGGGGAGGTTCCTTCTGTGTTGTCCTTGGCCACTGGAGGCTCTGCCCTCTCTAGGGCTGCACCAGGTCACAAACCCTGTGCCACCTCCGAGACTCTCTTGATGACGTCCTTCACCCACAGTTCTAGGAATCCACCCTGAAAACATCCTTCCAAATCACAAAACACAAGATCAAAACACAAAGCATATACATAAGGTCATTCACTGCAGCCCTATTTGCAATAGCAACTCAACTGGAAAGAACTCACATGTTTGTCAGTAGGGGTCTGGTTGAATAAATTACATCCATGCAATGAAATTCTGATGTAGCTGTAAAAAGAATGAGGAAGTTTTCTGTGCACTGGAGTGATCTCCACGATATATTGTTCAGTGGAAAAAAAAAATACACAAGATATACAACAATGCATATAGTATGCCAACTTTGGTGTAAGGAAAAGGGGGGAAATACATATATGTGCCTATTTTTGCCAGAAGAAACACTGAAAAATGGGGTCAAGTGTCGGAAGGGAAATGAGATTTCTCTAAGGATGCCTCTTAATACTGTTTTGACTTTGAACTGCACAAACGTTTAATATATCCAAAAATAAAGTTACATCAGAAAGGAAAAAATGCAAACCCCCAAACCGAAGGGAGAGATCTAAGGATCCAGTGACCATTAGGAGTTGGTGAGGAGACACGGAAGCCTTTAACTGATATGGGGGTGACGTACCAGGAGCAGGTCTGGGGGATCAGGATTCAGCCTGGGCCAGGCTAAGGTCGAGCTGCAATTACACAACCAAGCAGAGACGTTGCGCGCGCAGTTGCGAGAGTCTGGAGACCAGGGAGGAGATATAAGTGAGCGCCACTGGCACGCAGCGGGTGTTTAAAGCCAGGAGACAGGATGAGATCACCGAGGGGATGCAGATAAGAGAGAGGAAAAGCCTGGAGCCTGAACCCCAGGGCCCTAGGTTGTCAGCGGTCAGGGAAGATGAGGATGTCCCGGCCAGCGAATCGGGAGGCGGAGTGGATTCCAAGTGAGGGGAGGGTTTCCTGGAAGAGAAAGGGGCCACGTGTTCGACTCAGATGAGAGCCAGCGAGACCACCTGCCTGCGCAAGGGTCCTGGCCGAGGGCAGTTTCCAGGGAGGAGCTTAACGGGAATGGAGGCAAACAGGTCAGGGATGGTGAGCGTAGTTCTCTCTTTTTAAAGTCTTTTCTCTAAAGAGGCAGGGAGCAATGGGGTGATAGGTGGGGGGAAGACGTGGAATCCCAGAGCTTTGCCTTTTGAGGCAGGAGCGGGACAGCCTATTTGGGAGCAGCTGGTGAGGGTTCAGCAGTGAGGGGACAACACGATGGCCAGAGAGAGGGTGTAATAATATAACCTCTACCAGGAGGGAAGTGCTCCACAAGGAGGACCAGCCTCTGGTTCTGCCCGTAAATGGCCACAGACCTGTGAGTGGCTCCTGTCTCCAAGGGACAATCAAAGTGAAACCGCCTCCGTCAATCAGCACCCGGATTAGATATGAACGGCGGAAGCCTCGCCAACCGCTCCAGCTCTCAGAGCTTCCTGGGAAGATCTAGGAGGCTCTTGAGCCCCCGTGTGACTCTCAGAGCTTCCGACAAGCCTCTCTGCAAGCAGTCACATCGCTCACACAGCCGTCCAGGGTCAGAGGACAGGGGACCCCACAGAAGCCATCGCCGCTGGCAGCCAGAGCACCACACCCAGGGCCCAGACAAAACTAGAGACGGGAAGGCCCGGGATGAAGAAGTCTCTCTCCCTCTTTCTTCACAGCTGTGCCATCTGCACACTGGCCTGACCCGGTGACTTGCTTGAACCAACAGAAGGTAGTGGAAGCAACAGCATGCAGGAAGGGAGCTGGGCCTTATGGAGGTCTGTGGGCTCCCACTGTCCCCAGCCCCCTGCTGCGCTGCCCGTGAACAAGCACGTGCTCCCTGCTGGACTCGGGGTGACCACACAGCAGAGACCAGACAGCCTGGCCCCTGGACCAGCACATCTCAGCAGGCACAGAGCTGACTCCAGATGCACGTGTGAGCCCAGCTGAGATGGGAAGAACATCCGCCAGACACAGCCCAAAGGGCCAATCCACAAGCATCAATTGACACATCCAACTGATGTCCACTGGTGACCAAGAAGAATTCAGTCACTGCTGTTTACAGCACATCTTTGGTGAAGAATTATTCAATGAGACTTTAAACCTCTGGGCACAACAGAGTGTGGGCTGAGGCCAGGCGTGGGAATGGAAGGCAAAGGCCTGAGGGAAGGACCAGCATGAGTAGGGTGGGCCCCGAAAGTGCACAGCACAGGATGGCACAGCTGGGCAGCCCTAGATCCGACCTGTGACCCCACACCTCTGCCCACCAGCCTGACACACACAGGCCTCAAGGAGGTAGATTCCTGGAGCTCACATGACCAGTACAACCCCAGATCACCCCTCCTCAAGAGGTCATAGGTCCCTGTCCACCACAGTCTGGCCAGAATTCTCCTGCAGTGTAGAAGCTCTGAGGAGGAACAAGGTAGACCTTCAAGCCAGTCATCCAAGGGGCACCCTGCTGCCAACACAAGCTGAAAAAAGCTGCAGGAGAATCACAGAGGAGAAAAAGGGTTTCACTTAAATCAAGAAGGCAAAAGGAGGGCTTCCTTGGTCACCCAGTGGTTAAGAATACTCCTTGCAATACAAGGGACACTGGTTCAATCCCTGGTGGGGTAAGATCCCACATGCCTTGGGCAACTAAGTCCCAGCACCACAACGACTGTGACTGCTCTCTGGAGCCCTCAAGCCACAGCTAATGAGCCTTCACATCCTAAAGCCTGGGCACCGCAACTCCCTGTTCGCTGCAACTAGAGAAAGCCCTAGAGCAGCAATGAAGACCCAGTACAGACATACATAAGTATTTGGGGAAAAAAAGAAGGCAGAATGAGACTTCAGACCTGAGACGGAAGATACTGAGGATTGTGTTAGCGATTCAGCCTGAATTTGAAAAGGCCCAGGTTTGGAAGGTTTGAAATCATTGAGTCCAAGGTTCAAATCCTGCCTTCTAGATTACTGGCCTGCAGCTTTCTGACATCCACGGTGACCCAGTTTCCTCACTTCTGGCTGTTATGAAAGTTAAAGGAAATAAGGCATGCACACATGTACAGTGAGTCAGCCAGGGCCAATTCATCTCCATCCTATGGTTCTGAAACCTGAACTCTCAACCACCGCTTCTGATGAGCAAACATGTTTCAACGACCATCATATCTGCTCTGTCTGCTGAGGGCGCTCTCTCCCCCTGCCCTCCCCACTCCATCTCTAGTTATGCAATTCCAGCATATTCCATCACTCCCAAGGAAAGAACCCAACTGTATATCATCCATCACACGACCACGAGGCAGGCATCTGACATTTTCTGATCCTTGCGGCATTTTATTGTTTAAGCTATCTTTGTCATGGCTCAATAAAGCTTCAACTTTTAAAACAACTAAGTCAGTCAGTTCAGTCGTTCAGTTGTGTCTGACTCTTTCTGACCCCATGGACTGCAGCACACCAGGCTATCCTGTCCATCACCAACTCCCAGAGCTTGCTCAAACTCACATCCTACAGTCGGTGATGCCATCCAACCATCTCATCCTGTGTCATCCCCTTCTCCTCCTGCGTTCAATCCTTCCCAGCATAAGGGTCCTTTCTAATAAGTCAGCTCTTTGCATCAGGTGGCCAAAGTATTAGAGCTTCAGCCTCAGCATCAGTCCTTTCAAAGAACATTCAGGAGTGATTTCCTTTAGGATTGACTGGTTTATATCCTTGCAGTCCAAGAGTCTTCTCCAACCCCACAGTTCAAAAGCATCAATTTTTTGGCACTCAGCTTTCGTTATGGTCTGACTCTTGTATCCAAACATGACTACAGGAAAAACCACTAAAGGTGAACCCTAATGAGTCAAATGGGACAACAATGCCTACACCCTCTAGGAGGGCTTGAATGCTGTGAGGAGGAGAAGATACTCCATGAACGTTCCTTCCTCCTCCATCTTCCCACTTAAACAGGAGCAGTGAGCTCTGCGGCTGCCCTGGAGTGAATCTAATATTAGGCTGTGTAAAAGAGCAGAAGGCAAATAGTCTTGTAAGAGTAGAAGGAGGGAGAGGAGGAGAGAACAAAACAGAGAGAAAGAATCCAAGGGTAAGACACTAGCCCTGCCCACTTCCACGGGGTGCAGAGATGGCCCTTTTATTCAGGGACACAGCTGTTGAGCAAACAGATCTAAAACACAAAGGGAAACTCATTCAGGCCATGAGGGTGATCCACCTTGTCCTTTGACAGTCACTGAGGGACTGCCAGCCACTGGGAACCCCAACAACAGGAAAAGAAAAATTCACAAACAGAACAACTATCTGCGGAGAAAATAAGAGCTGTAGGATAAAGGAGGGGGAAAAATGTAATTCCAATTAGTATTTTCAAAGAGATTTAAGAGAAAGTTTTCATTAGAAGACTAGAAAGTGAAAGTGAAGTCGCTGAGTCGTGTCCCACTCTTTGTGACCCCATGGACTGTAGCCCTACCAGGCTCCTCCGTCCACGGGATTTTCCAGGCAAGAGTACTGGAGTGAGTTGCCATTTCCTTCTCCAGGAGATCTTCCCGACCCAGGGATTGAACCCAGGTCTCCCACATTGTAGGCAGACGCTTTACCATCAGCCACCAGGGAAGCCCCCATTAGAAGACTACTTCAGTTTAAAAAAATTAATATTGAAATTATTAACATCACAAATATAGAACCTTAAGTTCAGCTTTAATTTCATTAATTATGAATCTACCAAATTTCAAGCAATTATTTTCAGGAGGTTTTTGTAACTTCATTAAATACCCTTTGCTTGAAATTACTATATTAATAAACGTATTACATTTGATTTCCTTTATAAGCATTTCATTCGGCTTCCCTTGTGGCTTAACTGGTAAAGAATCTGCCTGCAATGTAGGAGACTTGGGTTTGATCCCTGCATTGAGAAGATTCCCTGGAGAAGGGAAAGGCTACCCACTCCAGTATTCTGGCCTGGAGAACTCCATGGACTGTATAGTCCATGGGGTCATAAAGAGTTGGACATGACTGAGTGACTTTCACATACATAAGCATTTCAGGATTCACAGAACTCTAAAAGCTCCCAAGTACTTAAATAATTCATTATTTGACCAAGGTTGATAAATCTAACGGATAAAACTTAATATCTATCTTGGTATCTTAAATATTCCAATATTATTTATAAGCTTAATAAAGTTTCAGCTTAAAATCACAAATCTAAATCAATTCTTCAATCATACGTTTTAAAATGAATCCAAGGCTAATTTATTAGCTCACTTAATATGCCAATTATCTTAAAAATACAAATAACCCCAAAAGATTAGGACCATGGATTTATTTCAACATTTACATTCGATTCTAAATTCAGAATCATCCTAGAGGATGATCGTGTTCTTTCCAACAACTTTGGGCCAAGCCTGAATGTTGGATTAAACTCCGGGAGCCTTGGTTTACTCCACCTAAATTTGGAGGTGCCCACTGGAGTGAAGATCCCCGTTGACCCTGTGTGATCAGATGTTCAGAAGTTACAGGAGACTTGGTGGTCTGCGCTCTTTCTGGGCCGGAGTCCTGCTTCCCTGAGAGCCCAGGGTGTTGTCTTCTAACCCTCAGGCCCAGCCCTGCCCTCGCCCCCCAGATTAGGCCTCCCCCAGGGTTGCTCACTGGGGAGGACACCTGGATTCTCAAACCCACAGATGGGTGCCTCCTACCCTCCTCAGCTGAGTACCCTAGGCTAGGCCCCTAGACGCGCCAGCAGCAGCCCAGTGCCTTCACTGGCCCTGGGAGTAGCCCCCTGCTCACAGCTGGCCTGGACTGAGGAATAACTGACTTACTGTATGAAAGAACAATCAGGGCTAGAGGAAACACGTATTAGAATCAGAAGGCAAGTCCAGGACAGGAGAATAGAGAGAATCAAGCCAGCAGGGGCAGCCCAGGGGTTCACACTGAAACAGAATCTCTCTGGCTACAGCCTTGCAATCTGTATTTTAGAATTTCAGTGGGCCCATTCTAATTTTAAGAGTTATGAAATGTGGGACCTAAATTTGGCACCAGGCTTCCATGTGGCCAAAGGGAAAAGAGAAACATGTCATGTGATACATAAAAGAGTTCTCATTGGCCAGAAGAGAAAATACATTGACACTTTCCCTAGCACTTGTCTATAAGTAAACTTCTTACCTATTGGTGACCCATAGTTGTAAAGAACACATAATCATTGATTCCCTTGAGTTCTTCCTTACGGAGGCCTTTGAGTATCACCCAAGGTACGGACTGAAACTGATTAGCAAAAGCACTTATACAGGGACCGAGGAAACATGGGTTAAGGGTGTTCTTCCTGTTGGTCTGAATACATCCAAAGAGAAAATTTGTTAAGGTTTGTGGATGGCAGAATTTTTTTCAAACAAAACCTCATGGAGAACCTCAATATACGAAACAAGTAAAAGTGGAGCAGCCCTGAGAGGAGGCCCAGAACCTCATCCTTTCGTCCTGCCCCTGGCTCTGCAGGGTTCCCTGAAGCATGTCCTTCGGGGAAATACACTTACACTTGTGCCAGCAGGCAGGCTGGACGCCCTGTATGAGCTCAGCTGACTGATAGTGACTGTACTGAGCTGAGAAGTGTTTTGACAAACTGCTTGCATTCAGCTCCCCAAATCGTCACCTGCTCACTGCATTCACACCCTTACAAATCCTTTCTGAATCCTCCTCTTGAGAGATGGTGTGAATTTCCCCACCCCTGAATTCTGAGTTTGGCCCAGGTTGTGATCTAAGCAGAAGCTTCCAAAAGGGTTTGCAGGTTGCCATTTCTGCTCCTGTATCTAAACCTTTGTTACCGTCAGTAGAAACTGTTAAGAGGCTAGATGAGAATTTCAGGCAAGGCTTTACTGGGACCCCTGCTGCGGCACAAGGGAGCAGAAGCAACAGGGTCCCTTGCTCCCAGTGGCTGGCTGGTCTCTTAGATGCGGTGGGGTGGGGGATGGTGGTTCAGATTGGTGGGTCAGGCTGGAGGGGTGGCTTAGGTGGTCTGCACACCCCCTTGGTGGTGCTGTGTGCAGGGACCATGTGTGGGGCCCTGCTTTGCTCCCAGTACCTGACAAGTTTGTGTCTTATTGTTCATAATTTGTCCCAACTGCAAATACACACAGTTTCCTTAGTTCCTTATAGTTTCCCGTATTCTGTTGCTCAGGGAGAGTTTGTCCAGGTGCAAATACTGCAGCAAAGGGCCCGCGATCCCACCCTGTCTCAGATCCCTTGGCTAGTGAGTAAATGGCCAAGCCAGACCTGGAAGCCTGGCAGGCTGGCCCCACAGTCTGCGTTCTTAGCCAGCATGCTATGTTGCCTCTCCAAGACATTAGGGAAATTTAAGCTCTTTGGAGCTTTCCCAGGTTCTTTCCCTGGGCCTAACCTAACCTTCAAATCTAAGGTGGCTTAATCCCCTCCCCCCAAAAAAATCTAGGAAAGTAGGAATGAAAACAGGGGAGAGACCCTCTCTAGCTGTACTCATTTCTCCTGGTGTGTCCTGATCTACTGTGATGTGTGTGACAAGTAACTGGTTCCTTAAAATATTAATATTTGTGATGAACTCACTTATAAAACAAGTGAAAACAAAGCCCTAGTTCTGCTCATAACTGTATTCTTATTGGTCCCTTGTGTTCCCATGTCTTAAGAGAGAAAGAGGTCTTTAAAATTTTTCCCAGTCTTAAAATGTTTTTTTTTGTTTTTAATTACAGAAAAAGTACTGGTACTTTTTATCTTCTTTCTTAATTCACTTGTTCATCCATTCATTCATTTATATTCAATACACATTTATTTTGTGCTTATTACATATTCCAGGTCGTAAGGATACAACTGTAGACAAGACAGATAATGAGCCTGGCCTCTTGGAGTTCTCATTCTAGTACAAAGAAAACAATAATTTTTACTGCGGGCAGGCAATACTTGATGCCCTGAAAAAAACTAAGGAAGGATGAGGAAATAAAGATTCCATGGAAGTGACCAGGGAAGACCAGTTATAACCACTATTATGAATTAGCTGCTAATGCTTCTAGTTTACATCTATTAAAAAGTGAATGTTCTCTGTCACAGAGCACCAGGTTGCGCTCCCTGCATCATACAGCAAATTCCCACTGGCTATCTACTTTACATACGGTAATGTATACGCTTCCATGCTGCTCTCTCCATTCATCCCACCCTCTCCTTCCTGCCCTGTGTCTGCAAGTCTGTTCTGTCTGCCTCTCTATTCCTGCCCTGCAAATAGGTTCATCAGTACCATTTTCCTAGATTCCATATGTATGCATTAATATATGGCATCAGTTTTTGTCTTTCTGACTTACTTCACTCTCTATAATAGACTCTAGGTTCATCCCTCATCAGAACTGACTCTAATGCATTCCTTTTATGGCTGAGTAATATTCCATTGTATATATGTAGCACAACTTCTTTAACCATTCATCTCCGACACCCTAGAAGGGGTGGGAAGTTCAAGAGGGAGGGGACATATGTACACCTATAGCTGTTCACGCTGATGTGTGGCAGAAAGCAACACAATATTATAAAGCAATTATCCTTCAATTAAAAATAATTTTTAAAAAATATTTTTTAAAAGTGCATATATCTGGAACAATATATAGAATTCTTCAAATCACTAAATAATACGCACTAAATATATACTAACTACAATCACATTGTGTAAGAGACCAGCTTCAGGGAGGATAGAGCAGACATATTTCTCCCTAAGCCTCCTACTAAGTACAGCTGAAAACCCTGGGCACTGTATTAATATATAAAACAAACCTAGGAAGACTTGCAAAGTGGAGTGGAAGAGGCAAACTGGTCAGGGCACTTGGGTCCTGAGGCATGACATGCCATGAGCTTCCTCTGCCTCGTATACGTCAGACATGGAACTGAAGAAACTGGCTAACTGGAAACACTGGATGCTCAAGCGAAGGACCAGCAAAGGGCAGCCTGGCAAGACAGAAAGCTTTTAGACAACCACCGCTCTACTCCAGCCATACACATAAAAAACTTCCAGCAAGAAACAATGTGACCTGCCTCCAACCCCTGCTAGCAAAGGCATAGTGGGGAGCTTGGGGCTCTAACTTCCTCCAGGCTGTAAGGAGGCACCCAAAACTCATGCAGGGTGATGTCAGAGGAGGCTGAGCAGCAAGCAGGTGTAGAAGAAGAGCAGGCTCAATGGAGAGTGGACTTTCACTGCTACTCAAAGGTAAAAAAAAAGGTGAAGAGATCACCCTCCTGTGCGGTCAGTAGAGGTCTAGTGGGCAACTATTAACTCGATACCCCCACCCAGCAGTGATGAGGAGGACCTCCCCACCTTTGGCGTCAATGAAGGCCTAGTAGAACATCTGGACTTCTATCCCATCCTTTACCTGACAAAGATTCTAAGGCAGCCATCAGACATGTGCTTCAATGAGCAATTACAAACACGCTTAAAGCAAAGAAACAGAACGTCTCTGCAAAGAAATGGAAGATATGAAGACCTGAGTGGGAATTTTAGAACTAAAGAATACAATCATTCAAATTAAAAGCTCAATGGATGGGGGACTTCCCTGGTGGTCCAGTGGTTAAGACTTTGCCTTTCAATGCAGGGGTGTGGGTTCAACCCCTGATTACGGAGCTATGATCCTGCATGCCTCACAGACAAAACACCAAAACATAAAACAGAAGCAATATTGCAACAAATTCAGTAAAGACTTCTAAAATGGCCCACATCAAAAAAATAAATAATCATAGTAATAAAAACTCAGTGAATGGGTTCAACAGCAGAAAGGAAGGGACAGAGGAAAAAGTCAATGAACTTATAAATAGAACAAGAGAAATTACTCAATCTGAACAACAGAAACCAAGCTGGGGAAAAAAAAAGGGAGGGGGGGAACAGGGCCTCTGGGACTCGTGGGACTATAACAAAGCATCTAACCTGTCGTTGGGGTCCCAGAAAGAGAGCAGGAAAGGAAGAAGGAAGGGCTAAAAAAAATACTCAAATAATGGCTGGAAAGTTCCCACATTTGGTAAAAGACATAAACCTGTAGGTTTAAGAAGCTGGGCAAAGAGAGACCTAAAGAAATCCACACCAAGATATCACAGTCAAACTTCTAAACACTGAAGACATCACACTATCCTGCAACAACTTTTTCTTTTTTTGCACAGTGTGTCAGTTTTCACTATGTTATGCTAGAGTAGGGCTTCCCCGGTGGCTCAGATGGTAAAGAATCCACCTGCGATGCAAGAGACCTGGGTTCGATCCTTGGGTTGGGAAGATCCCCTGGAGGAGGGCAGGCAACCCCCTCCAGTATTCTTGCCTGGAGAATCTCCATGGACAGAGAAGCCTGGCAGGTTACAGTCCATGGGGCTGCAAAGAGTCGGATACGACTGAAGTAACTTAGCAACTTAGCACGCACTCGCATGCTATAGTAACAAATGACCCCCAAATCTCAGTGACTTATAATAATAACTACTTATTTCTTACTCTTGTTACACATCTGGTCAATGTATCACTTATCCCAGGGCCCAAGCTAAGGCAGAACTCTGTCTCATGTCTTTATCATAGTCTCATGACAGAGATAAAAAGGCAATGGCTGAACTATGCAAGGGCTCTTAAAACTGCCGCTCAGATGTGGCAAAGTCATGTCCACTCAAAACTCATTGACCACAGTCATACAGCCAATCTTAGTGTTTAGGTAAAGAAATGTACTCCACACACTCTAACAGTAGGTACTGTGAACCCTGATAACAAAGTATGTGGATGCATGATCCAAATACAGGGAGGGGGAGAAGAACTGGAAGCAACAATCTAGTCCACCACAATCTGCTCACTGGGTCATAGACATTCATTTCCTTCCTGACTGCCCGTCAAATACATTCATCATCTTCCCAAAATTTCCCCAAAGTCTCACCCAATTGTAGCATCAAACATTATATCCAGGATCTCGTGAGCCACCCCAGATCTTGAGTTAACTTTTCTTGGAAACCTGTGAATGAGAAATACGAATTATCTGTCCTACCCACCCCCAACACACAGTGGTGGGATGATAAAAAGGGGCAGGGAAACACACTACACATTCCCCATTTAAAACAGCAGGGCATGGGACTTCCCTGGTGGTCTAGTGGCTAAGACTCAGAGCTCCCAATGCAGAGGACCCAGGTTCGATCCCTGGTCAGGGACCTTGATCCCACATGCTGGCACAGTCAAATAAATAACCATTTTCCAAAAAACAAAATATAGGGGAGGGTGGCCCAATCCAGGTGTGTGGTAAGCAAGAAGCAGCCTTCCTGCAGCAGGGGAATAAGCAATGGAAAAATTGTAAGAGATGCACCCATACCCACAATTTAACTCTTCAGAGTAAAATTTTAAATGGCCGTATTGTTTACCGAGTGTCGTATATTCACATATGTTTGGTGTTTGGACACTTCTGAAGAACTTGACAACAAAACCTGATTGAAGAGGATTTTAAAGGAAGGCATAAGGGAACTGTTATTACTACAGAAACAATGGCTGGAGTGTGGAAGGAAGGCCTCTGCCTCGCCCACACCCCCACCTGCACACCCCTGTAGCACCGCTGCAGGCACTGCTATTTCAATGCATCTTTGACACTTCAGATCTGAGTGAAGCTCAGTTTTGAAGCAGTGCTCTTAAGAGTATACTGATTCCGAATGCTCGCCCACACATCACATCTTTGGAATGTTTGGGGAAAGAGTGCCAGACAAACCTGGCACACGGTCTTCTGAAGTGTGTCCGTGTTTGGCAATCAAAGGTTGTTGAGAGAAAGACGGGTTGGTCCTGGACTGTTCTTTCCAGTGTGCTTACAATATGGACAGGCCGATCATCATGGAGTACTGAATCAAAATGACCATCCTAGATGTTCAACAGTAGAGAACATGGTGTTAAATGATAGTATCCTGAGGATAAAATATCATGCAATTAAAATCACAGGAATTTTAATGGGCCTTAATATAAATAGACTTATCATTGTAAGCATGTATACACACACACACACAGAGCCTATTCTCCCATACAAGCTCTGACACATTAGAAAAATACTCCATGATTAAATGCATTAAGAATCTTTCCAAATACTTAGCAATTCAGCTCTCTTGACAAACAGTTCCTCATTATAATTCGCCCAGACAGAACATAAATTCTAAACTACTTTGAAGAGATTTCAATTTAGGAAAAAACACAGTAAGCACATTTCATACAGTAAATAAACTTTATTTTTCTGTTCTGAGATGATATTGCCAACAGTCACAGATTTGCATACGATACAGTTATGTATTGGCTATTTACAATTTACAGTAGTATTTTTTCCTCTGAAAAATATAAGTACAAAAGCTAAGTAAACAATGAGGTACTGCCATTTGGATTTATCATATGTCAGAGCTTAAAGAACTAGTCTTCAGCAAATATTCAACAAATCAATCTGGATAAAATAGTCAATTAAATGCTCTAATTTATCAGAAAAAAATCCACTAAATTTCACCTCAAAATGTATTGCACAAGTCTTTAAAAAAAAAAAAAAAATCACCCTAGAAATAAATAGGAAAGTCAAGCAGTTCTTTAAAAAGAGGGACAAAAAGAATGGAAGAAAGGAACATGAAGTGAGCCCATAAATCAGGTTAAGTTATTCAAAATATCTTTTAAACAACACAAAACTCTTCCCAACAACAACAACAAAAAATTGATAACCCCCAAAACTATTATTGTTTCTCCACTGATATAATAATCTATTTTAAAGGCAGTCTGCAATCTTTCCGAGGGCCAATGTCAGATTTTTCTTGGTCTTCGGGCTACATGAGGGGCCCTGAATACAGCTTCGTACTACCAACAGCAAATGTACACAGTTTTCCAGGTCTGTCCAGCATCACTCTCCCAACTTCTTTAAGATGAAGGCCGCAGCCATGACTGGAAAAGAAAAAGGATGAGGAGAAAAAAGAAACGAAAAAACAAAAAAACTTTTAAAGCTAACTTTTTGGGAGATTTATTTTTTCAAGTTAAATTATATTAAAATTATATAGTCTGAAGACTGAAGTACAAATATTCTAAATATTAAATCCTGAAGGAATCTTCTGAACATTACGTCCTTAGAATGATCTTTTTAGTCAGCAGTCCTGAAAGCAGTATTTGTATATGAAATCAGAAACTGCAGCCTTGCAGCACATACCGAAGGCTGCCAGGTCATGATTAGAGAAAGCCAGGAGAAAGCGTGCTAGCATGGGAGAAGCCTTCAAGGATGCAGGCTAGATTTAAGAGGAGAAAAGGCTTTTCCTTCTTCTCTATTGATGTTTCTATATATTACAGTTCTCCTAGGATGCTAGGCATAGCAGCAAGGGACAACTACCTATTGGTTTAAAAAAATTATGTATGCCTCATCTGAAATTAACAAACTTAATTTTAAAACCTTAATATGTTTAGAAGACATGATGTTAAACCTTCCTAATAAGATTTCTCTAGATAAGATTCTAAAAGCCAGTGGTCAAATCAAGTATGAAGTTAAAAATGCATAAAAATAAACCACCAAAAAAGATTAAGTAACAGAGAGAGTCTTTCAGTTCTAGAGAAAGTACTACAGTCGTCCCGACTTTATTATAATCCACCACTCAGGACGTATTTCCAAGAGTTTACAATTTATTAATATAAAACTCATTCAACACACGTTAGTCCTAAAAATCTAGAGAAGATAAGAAAAAGATCTCCTGTGATATTTAAAACCATTTTTCAGTTATTATTTTCAAACGTGAGCTTGCACTGTTGCAGGAAGAGAAGTTCATGTGTGATTCAATAATGTTGCACAATGTCAATGTCATGAGAGACCAAAAAAAGGCTGGGAGGACTTTTCTAGTTCAAAAGAGACCTGAAGAATATGACGACAAAATGCAATCTCCCAATGGATCCTGAAATTTTAAAAATTATGAGACATTATTTGGAAAACTGGGAAATGTGAGTATTTACTATATATTAGATAACAGCATTGTGTTAATATTAAATTTCCAAACAGTGGCAACTGTATTGTGAGTATATAGGAAAAGGGTCCTTATTTTTGAAGATACTTAGTAAGATATTTGATTTATGTTTGGCAAGTAACTGTCAAATGCTTACAAGCACAATGTTTGCAAGCAACTGTCAAATGTCATAGAGGAGAAAAAATATATATGGAGAGAAATCAAGAGTGAGAGTGAGAAAATCTGGCAAAACGTTAATAACTGGTAAATATAGGTGAAGGGTGTATGAGTATTTACTTAAATTTTACAAATCTTGCTTGAAATTTTTCTAACTGAAAGTTGAGAAGACAATCAAGTTACCAATCAACAGAAATGCTACATGGTAGCATTTTAAGTGATAAATGATGCTATTTAAATGCAGTAAGGAGCATGATACAGTATTTATAATATTATAAACAAAGGTAAAGGTGAGGACTTACTGAGTTAGATATGGAATTTACATGACTAATGATAGCTTTAGACAATCACCAAAACAAGTTAACTGATACACATTAAAAATAAAAATGAGATTCAAATGTAGGCAGAAAGGATATTTGAACTTAGAAGGTTAAAAAAATGCTGTACATTAACATTTAAAACTTGATACTGTTAGTTGCATGTTAGTTCAATTAATAATCACAGAGAATCTTTAATTATAAATAAACTCTATTGACTGTGATTCAGCTTGTCACTTGTGAAAATTCATGCAAAGTTTGAGATAAAGACATACCCTAAATTTTTAGGGAGTATTAAATCATGCTAATAACATGGATAATATGTAGAGGTGATGGGAGGGGTGTTTAAATGTGAGGACAATCAAGTGTATCCAAACATTTTAGATGCCTCCACCTCATTGTACTAACACATTAATTAGAAACAGCCACATTCAATTAAAGCAGCTGCCTAAGGGTCTCCTCAGGACAAATGTGTTACTTTGCTATACTGTATGCTTCCCTGGAGCAGGAAATGGCAACCCACTCTAGTACTCTTGCCTGGAAAATCCCATGGACAGAGAAGCCTGGTGGGCTGTAGTCCATGGGGTCGCTAAGAGTCAGACACGACTGAGCGACTTCACTTTCACTTTTCACTTTCATGCATTGGAGAAGGAAATGGCAACCCACTCCAGTATTCTTGCCTGGAGAATCCCAGGGACAGAGGAGCCTAGTGGGCTGCCATCTCTGGGGTCGCAGAGTCGGACACAACTGAAGCGAGTTAGCAGCAGCAGCAGTGCTCATTACTTCAGACTAGCCTGACTCTAAGCAAGCTGTGTAATATTTTACATTCTGGATTTGTGAAATATATCACTCTTATCTAGAAAATGATTTTTCATTTCTCTCTCATAATCTTTATTAACTTTGAAGACCATTCTCAAGAAATAAAACACAAATAGGAATATAAAATACATAAACATTTTTAGGGGGATTTTTGGGCAAAATTTCAAACAGCAATTTTGAAACTTTCAATTGCTATTTAAAGAACTAAAATTTCCTAGAATTATGTAACATTGGTGGTGGTGATTATTAATCTACATATTAAAGCAAAATTAACAGAGAATCCCTGTATTAACCCATAGCATAATCATATTTTCATTAAACAAAAGAAAAAAGAATTCCAGCAAAATGGTTAGTATCATGCAATACATTTGATTTTTTGCACAAAAGACACAAGACATATTATTCTTCACTCACCACATGCTAACTAAGCACAGACTGATGGTTTACTCAGAAGATACCACTGCGAGGTGAAGTATACTACAAAGCCAGGAAGAAAAAAAGCTTATTGGGTTAGTTTTAAGACTTAACATAACACAGAGATTATATGTGTTTATGAACTTCAAAGGATTAAACTGAATGTACTTAAATTTCTCACATATCCCCAAACCAAGGAATCTATAATCACTTCCTCCCATCCTAAATAACTATAACACTACACAGTGGAGATTTTATTCGGAACTTAAAGAACACAATTATAGATGTACTTTATACTTAATTACATATTTATATGCTAGATATAATTAAGTCATGATTATTCAGTTTATAAAAGGATCTGCTTCATAATTCCATTCAAGCATACATTACAATTTGATTTACGTAATTTCATTTTACCACCAACAATTTGGGGGGAAATGTTGATGAACGTGAATACAGTGCATCCATACATTGAATTTACTCCTAAAATATGTTAATTTTATCAACGAACAACTCTCTTGTAATTCAACACCATATTAGAAAATGGTTTCAGGAATGATGACCCAAACCAAAGTTTGCCTTCAAAGGGACCCAACCTCTGCAAACACAGTTTTACTGTAGCAACCTTTTGCAATAAATTCAATGTCCTATTTAACATGGTCATAATCCAAGATTATTAACTGACTTCCTAGTTTGCTTTAAAACAGTATCAGCAAAGACAGGAATTGTTTATAAGATCTGAGCCTACTCTTAGTGTGACCAACCTTGGAAGCATCCTTTTATTTATCATTTATATTTAATGTGCAGTTAGTAAGAAGCAACAAAATCAAAAGACAAACTAGAAAATAATATTTGCAACACACACAACACAATAAGGCTAACATCCTATTGGAAAACTTGTGGGAGTATGCAAAAAATATATATATGTATGTTCCCTGTGTCTATGAATGTTAAGTATTGAAAAACTAAAATAACCTACGTGTCTATGGATAGGAAATTGATGAACTCAACTGCAGGACATCCATATATCAACCAATCAAAAGAAGAAGGTAAATCAGTTTGTAATGAGGTGGAATATAAAAATAAGTGAAAAAAGCAAGCTGTTGCACACTCTCATTTTTATAAAGTCAAATACCTAAATGATAGAGGAATAAATATAATTATGTAATTATAAAGCTGGGGATGTTCCCAACACCAACAGCAAACATGATCTTGTCAGGGTGGAAAGAGCTGGGAGGCTGAAGATCATCGAGGTCTCCCTTTCTAAGCAATGTTCCTGCATTGTCTGCAGTGTTTCTTTGCAATGATCACACACTATGTATTCTGAACAAAATTAAGAGGCAAAACCACTTTTAAGAAAACAAATACATGGTCTACAGGGGCCATATTTTTCACTATGCATCGGTTTTACGTGCATCTGTTTCTTGAACCCACCTTGCATGCAGCTACAGAGACCATGCAAAGGAAAACGGAAATGTCCACTGGAATGGAGAATGTTTATACCTATTGATACTGAAAAGTTCTGATGGTTTTATTAATTCAGACTGATCGAGGATGTGACACGACACAAAGGATCAGCAAGAAAACAAGGCAATAACAAGGTCAACAGAAGGTCGGTCTTTAAAACCGACCAGATTAGACGGGAAATGAAAGCAAGCCAAACCTTATTCAATAGAATAGAAAAATTTTCTTTTAACAGAGTCAAAGGAAATAGTCATTAAGTTTGCTAGCACCCTACAAGAACCACTTTTTAAATAACAAAAGAACTTCTCAATCCCAAGAGATCATTTAGCACCTCATTTTAAAATAAACTTTCTTACTGTAATTATCCTAAATAAATAAGACTTTCTTTAAAAAAAAAAAAAAATCTGATGGTGTAAGGGCAGTCTTACTCAATTAGACAATGAGATGAGCTAAACACGTGCGTATTCACTATTGCTCCCATCCTGAAACTCAAACTACTCTGGCCATTTAAATTACCTAAACCATCACAAAATCAAGTATCAGGCACAAGATGCTAAAAACTGAGAGGAGTAAAAAGGCTGCCTTAGGGAACACAAAGCTATGTGCATCTGGCATGTGTCTTTAACTTCTGACTCCTGCATATAAGACCTTTTTTTCTCACTTGAAAGAACTTCAAAATTTACAACTGACTTAATACTTCAGAGGAAAAGAAACCTTGCAGATAGAATAATCCAACATACTCATTTCGCCAAGCAAGGCCAGAAATATGAAAAGTGTTTGTTTGCTCAAAGTCATCCAGGGGCTGAGCTGTTGAGCACTAACTAGTTCTCCCCACAACAAAGCTGCTGACACTCGAAGGTGCAGGGACTGGAGATGGGACACGGCTGGAGCAGGTATCCTTCCCATTAAATGACTTGACTGTCGTACTCAGTGAGGTCTTTCATGATTTATCTTGAACATTATTAGATTACCTTTCCAAATCTCATTTTCTAGGAAAGACTAGTCCTATCCATTGCTACATGGTGGCTAAGGAACCAGCCCCACCAGCCCCACCAGTCGCCCCAGCATCACAAAACTCCAGCTGGGGCAGTAAACATACTTTGGTTCTTCAACAATCCTAGCAAGATAATGTAGTTTTGTGAAGAAACAAAGACTCTGTGAAGAAACAAGTCTCAGAGATTCTGAGACTTGTCAAATGAAGGATTAGAATTCCTTCTCTCCACATGGTGATCCTTAAGTAAACAGACTTTAATTAGGCTCAGCAATGTAATCTTACTTAACAGATAATGGTTTCTCATCTACAAAGTATGTTCTTGAAATTAGGTTAAACTCTGAAACCACTTATTAAATAATAACTGTTGAATTCTGTAGTGGGGTTTCTCAAAGACTATAAAACTCACTGAGGGGAAGGGAGATACATATGGTACAGAGGTGCTATATTGAAAAATACCTTATGAGCAGTCAGGGACAGTTTTTGATCCATGCCAGAAAGCAAACTTATAATCATTAGGATTATAAAGCAAAGGTTTTAGACAGTATCCCTCCTCTAGTATCTGTTAAATAATGCCAACGCTGATATGGCCCACACTGTCAGCACAAAGTGCAATGCACCATCTCTCAAGCGCCCCAATTACTAACAGACAGAGGAGGGAGCTCTGCAATGCGGTGGGGTTTGCTTGGCTTACTTATACCAGCTTTGCAGCCCTGAAATTTAAAATAACATAGCAGTCAACACTGCTGATTTTAATAGAGAGGAAACTGTAGCTGTGGTTATAACAAATTGCATAAATGGCCCATCTGGAACATACATTTAAATTAAAGCTAAGGTGACTAAGTAACTTTAAAATGATTATTTAAAAACCTTCTAAAAAGCTTTGCTTTCTACACATTTAGACGTCTTTCTACTGGATACTTCTACAGAGAAAGAGCAGTCATCACTCTTAGCAGTGTTTCACTCTCATCAGGTACAGCTCATCAGTGTACGAAGTTAGTTGTGATTTCTTTAAGAGGTTTGTTCAAAAACAATGATTCCCATCATTCATTTATGAATGACAATGACCTTAAAGCCAATGTGACTTAGGCTTCCACTTTCTCCATATAATCTTAATTTTCCATCAAATAAGGAACAATCATGAATGACTCTATCAAGTACCAAAAATCTCTTTATATTGACAAAAGTTTAATCAAATCGATGTATACGTAATCTCTGAGATCTCCCTCACTTCATGCTTACTATAACATTTCAAATTTCCTAAGCATCTGCTTTTATAACTTGAATTATATTACATAACCATGTCTTTTATTCATGTATGAATGAATGGATGCTTTTCCCTCTGCCTAAAATGAAAGATTCCAAAAGGTCAACAACCATACCTTCCAAGTCTTCAATTTTCCTATATTCGCCATAACAAGCATCAATAGAAGAGTCAACTGAACTCATTTATTAAGCAAAAGATTTAACTTATATGCAGAGTACATCATGAGAAACACTGGGCTATAAGAAGCACAAGCTGGAATCAAGATTGCCGGGAGAAATATCAATAACCTCAGATATGCAGATGACACCACCCTTATGGCAGAAAGTGAAGAGGAACTCAAAAGCCTCTTGATGAAAGTGGAAGAAGAGAGTGAAAAAGTTGGCTTAAAACTCAACATTCAGAAAACGAAGATCATGGCATCCAGTCCCATCACTTCATGAGAAATAGATGGGGAAACAGTGGAAACAGTGTCAGACTTTATTTTTGGGGGCTCCAAAATCACTGTAGATGGTGACTGCAGCCATGAAATTAAAAGACGCTTACTCCTTGGAAGGAAAGTTATGACCAACCTAGACAGCATATTCAAAAGCAGAGACATTACTTTGTCAACAAAGGTTCGTCTAGTCAAGGCTATGGTTTTCCCTGTGGTCATGTATGGATGTGAGAGTTGGACTATGAAGAAGGCTGAGCGCGGGAAGAATTGATGCTTTTGAACTGTGGTGTTGGAGAAGACTCTTGAGAGTCCCTTGGACTGCAAGGACATCCAACCATTCCATTCTGAAGGAGATCAGCCCTGGGATTTCCTTGGAAACTCCAGTACTTTGGCCACTTCATGCGAAGAGTTGACTCATTGGAAAAGACTCTGATGCTGGGAGGGATTGGGGGCAGGAGGAGAAGGGGGACGACAGAGGATGAGATGGCTGGATGGCATCACTGACTCGATGGACTTGAGTCTGAGTGAACTCCGAGAGCTGGTGATAGACAGGGAGGCCTGGCGTGCTGCAATTCATGGGGTCGCAAAGAGTCGGACACGACTGAGCAACTGAACTGAACTGAATGATGGATGAGACTGCTTAAAATAGTAGTGGAAGTCTGGGGCTTTCTTTCTGAGCAGGTCAGCCTCTGGGATAAGTAATTAGGAAGGATCAGTCACCAATTCATCCCTATCTAGAATGAATACCACTTTATTCATGAATAAACAATGTAATATTTTGCAAAGATTGCTTTTCAGTTAAACTCAAGAAAGAAAGAAAGAAACTTTTCCATCTGTCTTCAAAGGTTTTTTGTGTGTTTTTTTTAAATTTTATTTATTTATTTTAATTGGAGGCTAATTACTTTACAATATTGTAGTGGTTTTTGCCACACATTGACATGAATCAGCCATGGGTGTACATGTGTTCCCATTTTACATGATTCACTATTTACATGTAATCTATTCGAATAGTTTCTTTCAAGGCAAAACAATCTAAGGCTGCATGTGGGGGACCGGCCGGGGCAGGGGGGCCAGGGGTACCGGTACAGGATGAGGGCAAATGTCCTACCACATTGCCAAAGCAGTGACTTAGGACGAGCCTATACTATATTCCAAATCCTGACAAACTGCAGCCTAACAGTAAGAGGAGAGGTTGGCCATACCTCATCATCAAGTAGCAGCTACAGGAGAATGAATGAAGATTAAAAAAAAAAAAAAAACTTTCTATTTACTTCATTTTAAAATATTTTCTTACATATCTGGACCATAATGACAGAATCATGTCAACAGGCTCAAACTGCATTGGAGATTTTGTTTTCATAAAGACAATTGTTTTACTCAGTGAAGAGGAAAACCACTCTGAGTGAACTACAGGTTACAGAATTGGATGTTTGCTAGAATTTAAAACAACATTCTCTCTAGTGATGAAGGGCATACATTATAGTTACCTACTTCTCTATCAAAAATACCTATAACCAGAGCTAACTACAGAGGTATGAGAATATTTTTCAGACCACTAGATACCAGGGAGAAATGTTTTAAGAAAAAAAAAAAAAAAAACACATAATTAAAGGCTAGCCAGAATAGCTGCAGTTGTCCCAGAAAATATATACAGATAACACAATATACAATGGAGTTGGGCCTAAAGTCAGGGATGCTGGATGACTTTAAAGGATGCCAGGAAGATGTCAGAGTACGCACTGGGTCAAAGAAAAGGAGCATCACAGGGGGCTGATAAGTGCCAGGGGGGTTAGCCTGTAGGATAAAAGCCTTCCATCCAGGCCATCTCAGGGTTTTTGGTTGAGTTCCACAGGTTAGAACCAGAACAGACTTGCGACCCCAACAGAAAGGGCTATTTGGGCTCGTGATAAGCCAGAATTTGTTTAAGAAACACACACAGTCAGTAGAGATAAGATGGTATTCTTTGAGATGTAACTACTTATTGACTTAGTCTTTCTTACTGGAGACACTCAGATGTAGGCTAACCCATCACTAAAGAGCAGATCTTTGTTTGCTTTAAATAGGAGAGTAAAAGAAGAGCAGTACTGTCATCACAAAACAGGTAAAGAGATTGCAGGGGAAGATGTGCAAGTCCTGCAGGCTACTAGTAAGACAAGAAAAGACAGAAGAAAGAGAAAGTTTGGGGTCAGACAGGAAACATCACAGAGTTCATACTCTGCTTAGAATGGATCTTATTCTGGTATTGGTGCAGACAAAAAGAAGTTAGGCAAGGGCAATTTTGTATAATTTATGAAGTGTGTACTTGTTTCATTTCAATCATAGCTGACTTCACACAAAAATTTCCCAATAATTCAGTTATCTATTGATATTTTCCCTTGTAGGGTAAAGGCCAAAAGCTAAAAAATGCTTTTCTTTCACTAAGAATTATTATATTTGGAAATCAATTGAAATAGATTTAGGAACTATAATCTACCAAACACCTACATCATGATATAATTTGGTTTAAAAAAACTATTACTCAACATACCAGAACAAATGCCTTTTCTGTCCTTCCCAGAAAGAGCCCAAGTTCCAGAAATTTCATACAGCTCATGTAAGTGTCAACCTCATATATATTATTAAATATGATTGTTCTTTCCTTGAGGGCATCCATTCAGATTTGCCCTCAGTTTAATATTCATAATGTAGTTTCATTTTTCAGGCTATACTACAATAAAGATGAAAACTTTTAAACTTCTCTTACCAACTCAGTCTTTGTAAATGAGACAGAATGTAAACAGACAAGATAAAGTCGTCTTCTATCTGTAGGCTATACTTAAAGCTTACCATGAGTCGAGCATCTTCTCGTTCCAAAATTTTCTGGGTCTGATCATCAGGGAACTTCAGTACAGTGGTTATAACCTTTGCCATGGTCTACAAGAAAGACAGGAGACAGTCACCAGGCAGCAGGGCAGATGGCTCTCACCCCATTCTGACATGTCCTGCCAGCGGGATTCTTTAGTGCTCTCAATGGAAGCCACGACCAAAGAAGTATGATGTGAAGGTATCAGTCAAGGAAATAACAGTCAATTACAGAATTTCAATTTGAAAGGACCCCTCACAATGCCTGGGTTGATATTATTTTAAGAAGATGTATTCACAATAGCATGAAGCCATATAAAGTTCTAATGTTCTTGGCCCTTTGTCTTATTAAAATGAAACTTTATTACTCATTCATTTTATAAGGCTTTTTATTTGTAGAAATCTATCTAATAAGTGATGTATTGCCAAAACATATGCTCTAAATAATCAGAATTAGATACTCCCAAGTTCCGCTTGAACTAAATCACATCATATATCTCATAAACATGGGCTACTGCATGAACATGAACATGCTTATAGGTATTTTTTTAAGACATGCAGCACATCAGCCTAATAGAAATACAAATTACATTTTAAATAAACACAAGATGTTTTGTTTGGTAGAAAACAGGATGAATCAAAACATTACACATGGTGGCTTGCAAAACAAGATCATAAACTGTGCAGATCTAAATAAATATACCGTAAGCCAGACTGTCACCCATAAGCTCGTGGAAAATTCTCCTCAAAGGCTGAAATTCCCTATTTTGTATCAAGATGAGATGGTTTGAGGGAGACAGAGAGGAAAGAAGATACCACTTATGAAATAAGTAGGATAACAAGGTCAGCGCTCACATACAAGTTCAGGTACTAGTGCTCTGTTGAGGACGAGGAGCAGTGCTCCTTACTGTAGGGCTACAGAGGACGGGGAGGCTCACCCAGGAAACTGACTCTTAACATTCTGTGTTCACAGTTACGTGACTGTGCATGTGTTCTGGGCAGACTGCAGGGAGGGAGGGAAGTGTGACTGCAGAAGGTCACGGAGCAAAAGATGACATAATATAGTTAATCAAAATTTTAGGAACACACAGCATTAGGAGAAAAGCATAATTATTTCCAGGAAGAATGGAGATGTTAGAAAAGAACTAACATTTTTTAAATTCCTATTATGTGTTAAACCTAGGCAAGGCACTTCATGTATTTCTAATACTTATTTCAACTAACAGGTCAACTAACACTATTCTTCAACCCCAAACCCCAAACCATAAAGAGCAAGATTTTAGAGTCTGACTCTCCTTCCTTTATCTTTGCCTCTGCCAGCTTGGGAGAAAGCAATGGCACCCCACTCCAGTACTCTTGCCTGGAAAATCCCATGGACAGAGGAGCCTGGTGGGCTGCAGTCCATGAGGTCGCCAAGAGTCGGACACGACTGAGCGACTTCCGTTTCACGCCTTGGAGAAGGAAATGGCAACCCACTCCAGTGTTCTTGCCTGGAGAATCCCAGGGACGGGGGAGCCTGGTGGGCTGCCATCTATGGGGTCGCACAGAGTCAGACACGACTAAAGTGACTTAGCAGCAGCAGCAGCTGCCAGCCTGATGATCAAAAAAAACCTTTAATACAACTTAGTTCCTGGAGAATACCAAAGGCATTTTACAAAAATCCTCACCCTTTAAACTGTATTGCCTAGACAGAATAGAATCTTCTGTGCTAAACTGAAGTCTAGAAACCAAGCATATATGTGGCATGAAATGGCAAGAGAAATAAGCAGTAGTAACTGTTTCAATATTCTTTTTATTAACACTCTGTAAATTTAGCTTATCAAGTTCGAATAACCCGAAAGTCCACTTATACCCATTATGAAACCATATATATTATACACTTAGGCACAAACATGTAAAAAAAAAAAAAAAAGAACTGTGGCTAGTTGCCTCAACACACTTCTAAAAACATTAAATGGGAAACCCACCTCTAAACTCATCAGCGATGCTGAATTTGCAGCTTGTTACCCAGTAAAGACTTACAGCTCTTCCCTGGCTTTAATGGAAAGCCCAGGTTCTCTGCCATACCATGGGAAAGAAATCAGCCTGTCTACTCTACATACAATATCCTCAGGCCCTGGGAAGTAAGGAAAAGTTCAAATGAGCCACCTGGTTTAGAAGTGGCCTCTCCTACCAGGTTTTCCTTAGAGAATTCAATAAAGGATAGAATGAGAAACAGTTTCTATTGAAAAGGAGAACAGGCTGAATTTAAGTACCAAAAATAGCATGAAGGATCAAAATCCAAGAAAAAAAGTGCCAGGACAGAAGAAAGACCGGAGTTTACTTAACTTCATACTGTAAGAATGTGTATCACACATGTGGTCTAAAAAATCATCTGCCTCATAAAGTAAGGAACAATGTGTGCAAAAGCAAGATGAAGAAAGACAGGTGGGATGACATACAGATCCTGCTGGACAAGAAACAACGGCAGATGATGACCAAATCACAAAGGCCATTAATGTATTCTGGCTCATCCTAAAACCACAGCCTGGTCTCCATTTCAAATTCTTTGTTAATATACAGGAACTGGGCAAATCAACAAAAGAAATGTCTAAAAACAGACATCATGTCTACCCTTGAGTGCATCAACCCTTGCTTGAAAATTTTTAGGGCCACCCTCCAATAACCTACAGGTAGAATTCTGAAACACTCCAGGCCGTCTACACCCTGCAGCCCTAAGCAGAGTCACTTCCACATCACAGAGGCAGTGCTTTAGTTGGAGCAGTCTCCCTGTCATTCGAAAGCCCACACTTACTTTCCTGTCTAGGACTTTCTGTCTGGGCTTTCCTCCTCTCTGAGCTCATCTATCAAAATTTATGCCCCCTGGTAAAGGCCTGTATACACACCTCCTTCTCCATGATGCCCTTGACCTCCCCACAAGTAAATATGGGGGTGCTGCTTTTCAGAGCCCTTGCTACACTCTGTATCACACTGTGCCTAGTGAGAACAGGTCCACCTTCCCACTATATGGTAAACAGCTTAAAAGTAGGGATGATATCCATTTTCATCTCCAGATTCATCATGGAGATAAACATCAGGCCACATACAGTAAGTGTTCAATAAATATGCAATAAATTAAACTGAGTATCTATTTCAATATTGACTTATAAAATGTGATGGCAGAATGAAAGACTACTCATTCTTAGTAACCAGGAAAGCACACTGAATGCTGAAGATACAGCTCACACAGAGGCTCCTCAGCAGAGATGCCTAGCTGCCTGGGCCTCAAAAACATTCCTTATAATATAAGCTGTCTCCCGAGTCACAGCCCAGGATAACTGCAGAGCTCCGAAAGCACAGGCTGAGACCTGGCTGAACTGGCCCCACCCCAGAAGGTAACTGCTGCTGGGCTGGGCCTTTCTTTAGGAATCAGACTCTGAAAGGATCTCACCCCATACATGATTGCAACCTCCAGGACACACAGGCTGAGGCAGTCACACTCTCATTTCATAGATTGAGAAAAGGCTAAATAGCTAATTTAGCAACAACTCTGGGATCATAGCTTTAGACTCACAAATATAACCAAAGGAGCTAAACTTCTGAGAGGCTATTTTTCTTAAAGAAATGCTTTTCTCCCTTCCCTGCAATAACAAGGTAACTTTACCTAAGCCACCTCAAATATAGGCTGCTATCCAACAAGGGCATAGTAATAGAAAGTTACAATTCATTAGCTTTGTTTTTTAAAGATAAGGAGAAAATTCAGTTTTAGCTATCCTTTGAATTAAAAAAAAAAGTTTTTAAGAAAAAAAGGCACTGAATTACTGTGAATTAATACATCCATCTTATGATGCACATTGAGGATCACACTGGATATTTCTTTAACTTGAACTATTTCATACACTGAAATTAGATTTCTGTTGTATCAAGGATTCAAATGATCTCTAGCCCTGTAATTCCTGATGTTTAGCAGAATCTAAAACCTATAAATTCTTAATATTCTCTTAAGAGATTTTTTAATGCCCTTATTTTTAGGTCTTATTTGCCAAAACAACCCCTGAACTGTCTTAATTCCTGAATTTAGCACTTAGTAACTCCCACAAACCAATGAATTAAAACACTGACTGACTGTTTCTTAGAAAATGCATTATCCCATTCTCAGCAAACATATAAGGACAATGTAAAAATTCATGAAGGTAAAAATTTGAAACAGTATCAAAAACAGAAACTGCTTCAAATGAAAAATTTTGTTTTAAGCAATGCTCATGAATTTTCCTAAGTATATTTAATTAAAGATGTATTTACAAAATGCCCACTATAAGGCTTTTAAAAACACTGCAGGGATACAAATAACAATAAGACTAGACTCCACTCTATAAGGGACCTTATAGCAAATTTAACATCCTAGAAAACAAATTAACCAAGCATTATTACCTATGCAGTGGGGTCATTTTTAAATGATCAATACTCTATATGTACAAGAATAACTTTCTTACACTGACCAAAGTACAATATTTCTAAATACCCCTACATAGTCATTCTTAATTAGGACCATTTCCAATACTATCCACACTACCCTTAAGTCTCCATGAAAATGAAATTTCATCTCCTAATCTTAAGATCTGAAGTCAAAAATAGCCACATGCTTCACAAAGTATTAAGTCAAAGAAATTTTTATCTTTATTATTTAGCATCAACAATCAGTATTTTTAAATTAATATTTTATAAATGTAACAAATATAAGCAAGATTTGCTAACTCACTTTTGCAAACTCAGAGCAATAACACAATTACCTACTGCCTACTATCAGCATATATGGTCTGCTAGCAGTAAACACACAACATCAATATGTTTATTAAAAATGGGATACATTTCCTTCTAAATTTAACCATATGACAAATCACCAGACACAATTTATACCTTAGTCTCACGACCCATCATATACTCAAAAAGCACTTTGCGCAAATACTCAAACTCCGTAGGTTCTCCAAAGAGTGAGACATCAGTATGGTACAAATTGCCACCTGTCAAACAAACAAACAGATTAAACTGTAAAGAGAAAACCAGATAAGCTACTTAGCACTTAGAAAAAGATAAACTAAAACACAAAGTAACAAAGAGAGAGGCTTTACTCTTGTATCAACTGTATTATATTAGATTGCACTACGATATGTATATACATTGTATACTATAATGTATATAGCATTCCAACTGGTATTTTTCCTTTAGAAGAGAAAACAAGTATTATTGCAGCAGTTTTATTTCTCACATCTTCCCCCTCCTCCAAGCCTTGACCTTCTTCTGCTTCATCTTTCTGGCATAACAATTTAAAAAGACAAGGCCTAGGGAAGACGAAGATTTCTTAAAACCAGTATTTCTCTCCCAAATACTATGTGGTTGGCTTCAGATAGTCTATGGTGACTAAAATGAACAATTATTTTTACTTTGTTAAGGAGTTCAGTAGCTCATCAGAACTGGACATGGAACAACAGACTGCTTCCAAATAGGAAAAGGAGTTCGTCAAGGCTGTATATTGTCTCCCTGCTTATTTAACTTATATGCAGAGTACATCATGAGAAATGCTGGACTGGAAGAAACACAAGCTGGAATCAAGATTGCTGGGAGAAATATCAATAACCTCAGATATGCAGATGACACCACCCTTATGGCAGAAAGTGAAGAGGAACTCAAAAGCCTCTTGATGAAAGTGAAAATGGAGAGTGAAAAAGTTGGCTTAAAGCTCAACATTCAGAAAACGAAGATCATGGCATCTGGTCCCATCACTTCATGAGAAATAGATGGGGAAACAGTGGAAATAGTGTCAGACTTTATTTTTCTGGGCTCCAAAATCACTGTAGATGGTGACTGCAGCCATGAAATTAAAAGACGCTTACTCCTTGGAAGGAAAGTTATGACCAACCTAGATAGCATATTCAAAAGCAGAGACATTCCTTTGACAACAAAGGTCCGTCTAGTCAAGGCTATGGTTTTTCTTGTGGTCATGTATGGATGTGAGAGTTGGACAGTGAAGAAAGCTGAGCGCCGAAGAATTGATGCTTTTGAACTGTGGTGTTGGAGAAGACTCTTGAGAGTCCCTTGGACTGCAAGGACATCCAACCAGTCCATTCTGAAGGAGATCAGCCCTGGGATTTCTTTGGAAGGAATGATGCTGAAGCTGAAACTCCAGTACTTTGGCCACCTCATGCGAAGAGTTGACTTATTGGAAAAGACTCTGATGCTGGGAGGGATTGGGGGCAGGAGGAGAAGGGGATGACAGAGGATGAGATGGCTGGATGGCATCACTGACTCGATGGACGTGAGTCTGAGTGAACTCTGGGAGTTGGTGATGGACAGGGAGGCCTGGCGTGCTGTGATTCATGGGGTCACAAAGAGTCGGACACGACTGAGCAACTGAACTGAACTGAAACCTAAAAGCACTGAAGTTTATATCAAGTTTTCTAAACTGTTTCGAAACATAAGGTAGATAAAATAACTTGAATGCAGTAAGTAGTAATGCCATTTTAGTGGTTTTCAAATACTTTGATTCAATATCTTAAAGACTGTCACAAAATATATAGTTCATCTATTAGATCAAGTTCCATTTCAATTTAAAAATAAAGAATAAATACAGTTCAAGTATATGAAATCGTAATATGAAAAACTTTCATCTGAATAAATTCATAATTCTGTGTTATGTGAAGTCTAAACTCGCATTCACTTCCAGTACAATGGCACACTAGGCAATCTGAAAAGCCTTCTGCACTAAGAACTATCTAAAAGCATAGCAAAGAGATTAATGTGCAGACTCAACCATATTGCTAGGACTGTGGACAGGAATAAGTGAACTGATAGACACACTGTTTTATAACAGTGCCTAACACCTAGTACTATATGTGTGTCAGTTATTAAAAAACTACATGTGTGTTCATTTTACAATTTAAAACAGAAAAAAAATGAAAGTATAAAATCCTTAAGTTGAAACTAAAAAAAAAAAAGAATCAATACTATATTCTTTATGTATTGCTGGGCACCAGTTTAGCAGTTCTATCCTAAGAATCACACATGTTGACTTAGCTATGGAAAACAGTCTTTGAAGCAAGAGTCTTCTCTGCAATGAGCCATAGGAAACATCCATGTTGGTTTTCTCTTCTTTTTGAAGTGTGTTTTGGAAAGAATCTAAAGCAAGTCCTTGTTTAATTAAAAACTGTATAATAACTTATGCTATTTCATAACAATAAGTAAGAGCTTTCAAAAACACAAAAGAATGTGAAATGGCTTAGATTCATGCCTGACTGCCTTACAGGAAAAAGCAGAAAGCTTTACAAAACATTTAGCAAAATAAAACTATTCGTAATACAGCGAGGCTGTGCAACTGAGAATGGGAAATTGTTACAAGATTATTCAAAGTCATGACCATCTCAAGGGAACAACTACATAAAGACTCAAGCTTGTCTTCAGAATTCTTTGTAAGCAGCATATATAATTTAAGTCAAGAATACTTCTAAATCATCCTTCACCACTTTGAAATAAGTTATTTTTATGAAATTCTTTTATCCTTAAATCCTGGTTTAAATATAGCAATTAGTATTACTGTAATTAGTAAAAACAAAACCAAACCAGAAGCACTTAAAATATATAACTCTGTGTTTATATGGGTACATGCAGTAGAAATTATGAATGTTTGCATATACACAGAACAGTCTGGAAAAATATACACAAATCATAAACTAGGTCCATTTGGAAAGTGGAGAACAAAGTGGGAACCTGCAGTTTCACTTCTACATGGCAACACTGATTTTTTTCCAAACAACAAATACACATTAATTTTGCTTTAGATTACTATTCTTCTTTCCATAAAACTAGCTGTTATTGATGAATTTACATACATTCCTTCTGAAGAATGAGATTAGCAAAGACAAAAATAAAAATCATCCAGAAGTCCCCCAACACAAGATATGCATGGATAACATGACGAGAAATCACTCCTACCTCTGTAAGGTGTCCCTACAGTTGTTGCGTATACATTCTTCTCATATTTCTTCAAACGATCTTCTAAATTGTGAATCTAAAAATAACAAATATTTCAATCACAAGATTCATATGGAAATAATGTTTAAAAAAAGACTGCTATAGCCACTAGATTTTTATAATGTGCAATACAGAATATAGACAAAAAGAAATTAATACATATGGTTTCTTAGATATGACACCAAAGGCAGAGACAACAAAAGGAAAAACATCAAATTTCTGTGCCTCAAAGCACATTATCAAGAAATTGAAGACAACCCACAGAATGGGAGAAAATATTTGCAAATCATATATCTATTAAGATACTCAGCAACAACAAAAAACAATCAGATCAGATCAGATCAGATCAGTCGCTCAGTCGTGTCCGACTCTTTGCGACCCCATGAATCGCAGCACGCCAGGCCTCCCTGTCCATCACCAACTCCCAGAGTTCACTCAGACTCACGTCCATCGAGTCAGTGATGCCATCCAGCCATCTCATCCTCTGGTGTCCCCTTCTCCTCCTGCCCACAATCCCTCCCAGCATCAGAGTCTTTTCCAATGAGTCAACTCTTCGCATGAGGTAGCCAAAGTACTGGAGTTTCAGCTTTAGCATCATTCCTTCCAAAGAAATCCCAGGGCTGATCTCCTTCAGAATGGAATGGTTGGATGTCCTTGCAGTCCAAGGGACTCTCAAGAGTCTTCTCCAACACCACAGTTCAAAAGCATCAATTCTTCCCGCGCTCAGCCTTCTTCATAGTCCAACTCTCACATCCATACATGAACACAGGGAAAAACCATAGCCTTGACTAGATGAAACTTTGTTGACAAAGTAATGTCTCTGCTTTTGAATATGCTATCTAGGTTGGTCATAACTTTCCTTCCAAGGAGTAAGCGTCTTTTAATTTCATGGCTGCAGTCACCATCTGCAGTGATTTTGGAGCCCCCAAAAATAAAGTCTGACACTGTTTCCACTGTTTCCCCATCTATTTCCCATGAAGTGGTGGGACCGGATGCCATGATCTTCATTTTCTGAATGTTGAGCTTTAAGCCAACTTTTTCACTCTCCTCTTTCACGTTCATCAAGAGGCTTTTGAGTTCCTCTTCACTTTCTGCCATAAGGGTGGTGTCATCTGCATATCTGAGGTTATTGATATTTCTCCCAGCAATCTTGATTCCAGCTTGTGTTTCTTCCAGTCCAGCGTTTCTCATGATGTACTCTGCGTATAAGTTAAATAAACAGAGTGACAATATACAGCCTTGACGAACTCCTTTTCCTATTTGGAACCAGTCTGTTGTTCCATGTCCAGTTCTAACTGTTGCTTCCTGACCTGCATACAAATTTCTCAAGAGGCAGATCAGGTGGTCTGGTATTCCCATCTCTTGAAGAATTTTCCACAGTTTATTGTGATCCACACAGTCAAAGGCTATGACATAGTCAATAAAGCAGAAATAGACGTTTTTCTGGAACTCTCTTGCTTTTTCCATGATCCAGCAGATGTTGGCAATTTGATCTCTGGTTCCTCTGCCTTTTCTAAAACCAGCTTGAACATCAGGAAGTTCACGGTTCACATATTGCTGAAGCCTGGCTTGGAGAATTTTGAGCATTACTTTACTAGCGTGTGAGATGAGTGCAATTGTGCGGTAGTTTGAGCATTCTTTGGCATTGCCTTTCTTTGGGATTGGAATGAAAACTGACCTTTTCCAGTCCTGTGGCCACTGCTGAGTTTTCCAAATTTGCTGGCATATTGAGTGCAGCACTTTCACAGCATCATCTTTCAGGATCTGGAATAGCTCAACTGGAATTCCATCATCTCCACTAGCTTTGTTTGTAGTGATGCTTTCTAAGGCCCACTTGACTTCACATTCCAGGATGTCTGGCTCTAGGTCAGTGATCACACCATCGTGATTATCTGGGTCGTGAAGATCTTTTTTGTACAGTTCTTCTGTGTATACTTGCCATCTCTTCTTAATATCTTCTGCTTCTGTTAGGTCCATACCATTTCTGTCCTTTATCGAGCCCATCTTTGCATGAAATGTTCCCTTGGTATCTCTGATTTTCTTGAAGAGATCCCTAGTCTTTCCCATTCTGTTGTTTTCCTCTATTTCTTTGCATTGATCGCTAAAGAAGGCTTTCTTATCTCTCCTTGCTATTCTTTGGAACTCTGCATTCAGATGTTTATATCTTTCCTTTTCTCCTTTGCTTTTCACTTCTCTTCTTTTCAATAACCCAGTTAAAAATGAACAAAAGACACTGCCCTAAAGAAGATACACAAATGATAAGATGCTTAACATCATCAGTCATTCAGTTCAGTCACTCAGTCGTGTCTGACTCTTTGCGACCCCATGAATCGCAGCACGCCAGGTCTCCCTGACCACCACCAGCTCCCGGAGTTCACCCAGACTCATGTCCATCGAGTCAGTGATGCCATCCAGCCATCTCATCCTCTGTCGTCCCGTTCTCCTCCTGCCGCCAATCCCTCCCAGCATCAGAGTCTTTTCCAATGAGTCAACTCTTCACATGAGGTGGCTAAAGTACTGGAGTTTCAGCTTTAGCATCATTCCTTCCAAAGAAATCCCATGGCTGATCTCCTTCAGAATGGACTGGTTGGATGTCCTTGCAGTCCAAGGGACTCTCATTAGGGAAGTACAAATTATAACCATAATGAGATAGCACTTCATACCACCTAGGATAGCTATAATCAAAACACCTGCTGGGGAGGATGTGAAGAAATTGAAATTCTTATACTTTACTGATCAGAATGTAAAATAGTATCCACAATGTAAAACCATTTGAAGGCTCTTCAAAGAGCTAAACAAGTAACTTCCATATGCTCTAGCAATACCATTAATGAGTACGTAACTCAAAAGAAGGAAAGAAGTGTTCAAACTAAAACTTGTAAACAGTGTTCCTAGCAGCACTATGCACAATCGGCAAAAGGGAGAACAATCCAGCATAATAAGAAGCAGAGGCGTCACTTTGCCAACAAAAGTCCGTATAGTCAAACCTATGGTTTTTCCAGTTGTCATGCACAGGTGTGAGAGCTGACCATAAAGAAGGCTGAGTACTGAAGAACTGATGCTTTTGAATTGTGGTACTGGAAAAGACTCCCAAGAGTCCCCTGGACTGCAAGGAGATAAAACCAGTCAATCCTAAAGGAAATCAACCCTGACTATTCACTGGAAGGACTGATGCTGAAGCTTCAATACTTTGGCCACCTGATGTGAAGAGCCAGCTCACTGGAAAAGACCCTGATGTTAGGAAAGACTGAAGGCAAAAGGAGAAGGTGGTGGCAGAGGATGAGCTGGTTAGATAGCATAACCGGAGCTGGTTAGATAGCATCACTGACTTTATGGATACAAATTTGAGCAAAGTCCAGGAGACAGAGAGGACAGGGAAGCCTGGCATGCTGCAGTCCATGGAGTAAGAGAGTCAGACATGACTTAGTGACTGAATAGCAACAAGAAACAATCCAAACACACATCAACTGATGACCACACTGTAGTATCATCCATACAATGAAATATTATTACTCATCAGAAAAAGGAGTGAAGTACTAACAAATATTACAACATAGATGAACCCTAAAAACACTATGCTAAGTGAAAGAGGCTAGGTTAGAAAGGTCATGTATTATATGATTCTATTTACATAAAATACTCAAAATAGGTATTTTGATTAGTTGAGCATGCCCTGGAGGAGGGCATGGCAACCCACTCTAGTATTCTTGCTTGGGGAATCCCCACAGACAGAGGAATCTGGTGGGCTATAGTTCATGAGCTCGGAAAGAGTCAGACACAACTGAACGAGTAAGCACATTTATATAAACTACTCAGAACAGGTAAATCCACAGACATAAAAAACAGATTAGTGGTTGTGAGATACTGGGGAGAAGGTAATGGGGAATGAATGCTTAATGGGTACAGGGTTTTTTCTTTTGAGGGTCATGAAATGATCTGGAACTCGATAATCACGATGGTTTCAGAACACTGTGAATGAACTAAATGTCAACTAATTGTGTACTTTAAAATGATTAAAATGGTCAATTTTATGTGTTTACTACTATAAAAATAATCAGTACAAAAATTGTTATGCTAGGACAGTTTGAAGACTTGCGTGTGCTAAGAGAAGAGAATTTTAAAGCAGTAAACTTGAGATAGATGAGAAAAGCAAAAACACTAGGAAAAAAAATAATAAGGTAACACTGGGACTTAGTATCTATCTTTGGGAATTTTTTAAAAAATATTATGAAAAGTTTCAAACATACTCAAATACAGAAAGTATACTACAGTTAATGCCCGTCACCTAGTTTCAACAATTATCAACATTTATATGTACATATGAATTGTAAAAAACTGGAAAACTCCTAAAGACTTAGTCTTCAAACTCAGCCAGTTGACTTAGGTCACTCTTCCTCCAGAGTTTGGAAAAAGACTAAGTATCATGCACCACAGGTATACATATACTGGTGTCTGCATGCCTGTGCATCCTTCTAGGTGTGCACACACGATCCTACTTAATCACTAGATAACTTACGGACAAATAATATTAGACCAAGACACTATAACCACTAGGAAAAAGCAGGAAAGACTGACGTTAATGTATTTTCCCTCTGATAAAAGCTTCTTCTATAGAACTTAAGTCATTACAAATTGTTATCCAACATGTTAAGCACTAGAATAACAGGATGCAAATGTTCCTGTTTAAATATACGTGATCACAAATTTATAAAGATATCCTCCAGCACTTTCAGATTTAAAAATAAAATTTCCTGTGAGACAAGATTGGAAAACCAACTATTAAATGAGTATTAAATCAGTTCTTTTTAAAAAATTAGCTAAATGAGTTCCAAGAATATACTTATATAAATCAAGGAAGTCATTTCAAAATTAAAAGCACCAAATAGACCTGTACCTGTTCTCTGAACTCCTGCTCTTTCAACTTTGAGTCACTGATTAGAGTAGTCTTCTGTGCTAGTTGTGTCTGAAAGAACAAAAGGTCAGATCTGAGACTGTGCGTTTCATCATCACTTGGACACATTTCTATACTGCCTGGTAAGTTCTTCCTTGTTAAAACAAGTCTCTTCATATTTTAACTTAAAATACAGAATGCTCCTGAAAATGGATTACCTTCACTCAAATTCAATGAAAAACTAGTCTTACCTGTAACTCCATAATTGTTACCTAAAAATGGAAAAAAAAAAAAAAAGAAAGAAATAAGTCCATACACTAAAATCTACAAGAAACAATAAAATGGAACAATATGAAATCACAAGGAAACAAAAATTCAGTGTTACAGTCTTAAGAGAGTGGTCAGATTTGACATGAGGCAACTTTAACTACTTGCTTTTAAACCTGGTCTCTTTTGCTATATAAACTATTACAATGTAAATATACATGTGTGCGCTCAGTTGCTCAGCTGTATCCCACTCCGTGACCCCATGGACTGTAGCCTGACAGACTCCTGTCCACGGAATTTTCCAGGCAAGCATACTGAGGGGTGTTTCCATTTCCTCCTCCAGAGGTAAATATACATAAACACAGGTAAACACCAAGAAAAATGACTAGAAGGTCACTTGTGAAACTCCTAAGAATGATGACCACTTGGGAAAAGAAGGCACCCACCAGGAACGGTTTATCTATATACATCTGTATTATCTTTTTTTTTTTTTTTACAAGAATATATTTATCTATTATTTGTACAATTTTAAAAACTAAACACATTAACATCTATTTATAACAGATGGGCTCTTTAGGGAAAATTCTAAAGGACCATTTCTGGGAATCCACTGTATGCAATAATCACAAATTATTTCTCACCCAACTCAACACTGATATATAGTTCAAGACCTCTCAGAAGCACCAAAGATGTTCAAGAAGGAAAATAATAAAAATTCAAAAAGAATAAAATAGAAAAACATTTTTTTAGAGCAGGAATAAAAATTAAGGATATTCTCTCCTTTCTTATGCTACAAGTTAAAGGACTCAAAAGACCTCCTGAATATTAATTTCACAACGTTTCAATACTCTGGCATCTTGACACAGGTCTCAAGGCCACTTTATACAACATCAGTACTTAATTTGATACTGAGGAGAACACCTTAGAGAGTACAATACATGTATCCATCTCATAGGAAGCAACATTTCACAGTACCAAGTATATTCAAATAGTGACCAAGTGGCAAAAAATTTTAAAAATAAAAAAAAGTAAATATTAAATGTAACTAGTAGCTATTGAAGAAAGAAAGGAAACTGGCTCATTGCTAAAACCCAGAATCTGTGCACCAAGTGGCCCAGTGGTCTTGCTGTTGTTATTTGGTCACTCAGTCACATCCAGCTCTTTTTTGACCCCATGGACTGTAGCCCGTCAGGCTCCTCTGTCCATGGGATTTCCCAGGCAAGAATACTGGAGTGGTTTGCCAGTTCCTTCTCCAGAGCTGTTTATAAAGTCCTTTTCTCTCCATTTTGGAAAACTGATCCATGCAACTGGTTATCTAGAAAATTACTATCTGGTCACTGACTTCTGTGATGAATCCTCTATAACTCTGGAGGATGAAGCCATGAACAGTGTCCACCTCTCCCATGGCCCTCTTGACAGTGCTATGAAGATCACACTAGATGAGTTAGAACATATCAGAAGGAGGACGGCACACTGCCCTGGCCTCTCGAATGAGGGCTCACAAGCCCTGAGGATATGCATTTGTTGGGGTGCACAGCAGGTCAAGAAGCCACAGGGTAAACATGGTCCATCTTTCATAGCATCATTTTTACTTAAAGACTGGGATTATAAAAAAGCCTAGATATGTAGTGCCAGATCTCTTTGAATTGAACCCAATTTTCCAAAATAATCCCCTTGCATCTACAACCAAGGAGAAAACACTGTTTTTCTCAAAGGTATATAACGAAAACCATTTTTATGTGACTACAAATAAGGATATATTATAGAGTAGAATATAAAATGTGTTTAAATTTTTAACACAAAATATAAAAATCTAAAACTGAGATACATTCTATGGACTGTTTTTGGCTCTGCCCCAGGGCTACAAGGTTAACTGTCCTCTGCTGTCCTTTCCACAGGGAAGCCTGAGAAGCTTTGGTATCACAGAAACACCTAGGTTTGAAGTCTGGTAGAGTGGATTTATATTCCCAATACAACATTTACTGTGTGAGTGCCAACATTTTATTTAATCTCTTTGAAATTTAGTTTCATACTCTATAAAGAGAGGCTACAACTTCTCTCTTCAAAGATTTTTGTTAGGGTTAGATGAGGTAGGTGTGCATAGTAGGAGGCGAGTCAACAAAAACGACAATGTTTTCAAGGACTGAGTAAAGCCCAGTCCAGGTCCCCTCACTTTATCGCTGCCGGGAGTCTCCTCCTGCTCTAGCCTTTGCTGGTATTTCTTCTGCAGGTCCTCAAATTGAGTCTGCAAATCCGTTACTTTTGCAGTCATTTCTTCTTCACGAGCCTTTGGAATAAAAAAAGATATATATGTTAACAAACATCTCAAAAAGAATGCAGTAAAGAAGCAACATGATATTGCAAACTACCTCTGGAGGAGAAGCAAACACCTACATATTTTCTGAAATATAAACCACTATTTTATTGTCATTCATTTCTGTGCTCTGAAAACTTCCATTCATGCCTCACTTTTAACTCCAAGCCCTTTTTAAAGCTGCTCATTATTCCTAGGATCACTTTTCCCACCTTTAGTCCTCTTATCCCCACCCCATAAAGCTCGTCAACCTGACCCTTAAACTCGGGTTCCCAGGTTTAAGCAACATACAGGTGTGTGACAGCATTGTGACTGAACTATAATACACAATCTATGTTTTAAGACTTCCATACTAGGATTTAATTTCCAGAAAATATCCAATATAAACTAGCTTTATGCACAGCACAAATCAACTAGCTAGACGCTTACTAATCAAAAGAAGTATGGGTTTTTCCCTCCCCCAGCTCCTTGGGATGGGCTGCTCAAGTCAAGATGGTTCTCTGTCTTAGTTAGCAAACCTGCACGTCTCCTACATATCAGACTGAAAACCATACCAGTTCTTCTTTGGAGTAAAGTGTTCAACTATAATCCATTTCTGAAGGGAAAAAAAAACTGTCCAATATATCAGTAACTAACTAATGTAAGGTATCCATTTGCCTTGACCTTGGCAGAACACAGACAAGGCTGCAGAAGTAATATGTCACTTATTGGTTGAAAACTCTTCGTACAAAATTTGGCAGACAAATCATTCTCTCTTCTGTTCTGACTGCCCTGCTAAAAGGCCTGCCCATCTTAACATTTTTTCATTTGTCTTGATAATTGCCATCATTTGTTGTATAAAGCAGTCTGGACCACTCCTTGCTCTTATAAATCTTGCAATAACCTTTGTGCTAAAAGGACATTTGGCGTTGGAATATTGATCAGATTTGAGTAATGAAGACAGGACAAGTATTTGCTGAGTAAGAGGCTAAACAGGAAAACAGCCATAAGCAGGTATCTTGATTTAACAGAAGCTGACTTGTCAGAACCAAGAAATGTCATCATTCTCAAGAACAGGTCCAGAGGCACAAAATAAAGAAACGAACCATGAGACACCTCAAAAGTCTAAATAACTTGATAACTTATAATTTGTCATGAAAATTCAAACAAATAAAAAAAGAATGAAGCCCTTCTCAAAACATAAGCGAAGCAGAGGTCTCTCGTAACTAGCCTCCGACATCTGCCACAGAGGCACTCAAATATAGCCTCCACCCCTCACACATTACTGACCAGAAACTACTGTAAATCTATAACTGCCTGCAGTTCTGGCTTATTTACCATTTTTATTCCACCATCACATATACTGTGTGAATGTCTTGTTGATGTGGCCCAGCTTTGTCTGAAAGATCACCTCTACAGCTACGAATTTGGTTAGGCTCCAGTTCTGCTATGACAATTAGCTACATCTGACATTTCCTTTGACAGCTGGGAGAAACCAATCTGGAGCAAGCCCACTAAGAATTAGAAAAGAATCCTTGATGTGTCATTTCTAATTGAAGAAACAGGTCTGTGGTTTCCTTTGTAAAAGTTTTTTGTCTTCTTCCAGAGAGGAGGGGGAGCAATATTGCTTACTCTTAAGTAAAAATGGTAAGAAAAACTAAACTATTTATGCACATACATGGAAATTATGTTTTAAAGACTATTATGCCAAAGCCAAATCACTAAAATGTGCTAAATGTCAAGAAGAAATCAGTCTTGTATCTAACATAGCTGTAAGAGTGCCTCCCTCCCAGTGAGGCTGCTCTGAGGTTGAGAAGGCAGTCAGCTCCCTTACTTGTCAGACTCAATTCCTTTCAGATGTCACCACCATCTTTTCCCAAAGGAATGCTCCCTTGCCTACCAGGTGTCACTGCCTTCAAATTCACCAAGTGTCTAGTATGTGCCAGGCATTTGGCTAGGTCCTTAAGACTCAACATGGATAGCAAGATACCTGGCCACAAGATACTAAGAGTCTAGGGGAGAGGACAGATACATTAATACATTCCTACACACATATGTATGTATGATAAAAATGACATGTCGAAAGGAAGTAATAAATATAAATAAATATAGAATATCAAAGGAAGACAGGTGCAATTCATTCTGTTTTAAAGGGTTGCAAAAAACCTAACTGAAAACAATATGCTGCAGAAAAGCACATTCAAAAAGCTAACTTTGGGTAGCTTTTTATAACAATTTTTTTAATAAGAATTAATAAGAATTTTTTTTTCCCAGTCTGCATAAGGAAACACAGGACTATGACATAAGAGACTAACGGTCACCTGTGGAGGGAGAAAGGGAACAGGTCAGAGAATACAGAGAACAGTGTGGGTGCAATTTTCATTAGGCACCATCCTCCAAGTATACTTTTTATATTATTTTGATCTTTAAACCATGGAACATATTTGACTCAATTTTTTTTTTTCTAAATACAAGTTGAATTTAAAACTTAAAAAACTGTCCAAAGAGAGATGACAGCCAGCAGTACTAACTCATGAAGTGTGAGAATGAGCTCTTATGGCGCCAGGAAAAGCAGGAGCAGAGGTGAAATACGAGGAGAAGGAGTTAAAGCTGAGCTCGGCTGCACCACAGACTGACCCAGAAGAGGGGCACCAGGACAGAGGGAGGACACTACACGTGCTCAGGGCAGGGGATACGACCCCACCTTCATTTCCAGACACTCTGACAGGAAGAGAGGAAAAACCAAGAGCAAAGAGGCCAACTGGGAAATTAATACAGCAGACCAGACCAGATGCAATACAGTAGCCAGGACCGTGGAAGAAGTGGTGGAATTAAGAGGAGGGGAATGTTCAATGTGCTTCAGTGAAACACTACAGCTGAAAGTCTATTACATGTTGGAGACCATGCTGGAGATAACACAGTTAAAGGGAGAAACCTGCTCTCTCCTTAGGAAGTCAGGGAAAATAAACAGATTTCATGTCCTAAAAGGTGTGTGGACGTGGACGCGGATGTGTTAGGCGCTGAGAAAGACAGGAGGCATGAATCAAGGATGACAAAGTTCTCAGCTTTCTCCAGTGGGGAAGCAACTCTAAGAACGTGAGCTAAGACAGTAAAGGCAGGAAAGTGAAACTGTCTCTGTGTTCCACTTTGCTAGTAACAAATCCCACAATAACTTTAATGGATGACAAAAACACACCATTCTACAATGTCATCATTAAGACAAATCATCGATCCGATAATAGCTTTTTTAGAGGGAAAAAACACTACTACATAATACATACAAATCTCATATAAAACTCCAATTCTGGAAATTTTTAAGTGGGAGAATGGTAACAGAATATGTCTCAAAACCAAAGCAATATGGTGTGTGCTCAGTATTGGTAATACTAATACCTTTTAGTTATATTTACTCTTTAAAAAAAAATCTTCAAGACAGAGTATGTATCTGGGTGTTTAGATGGGGAGTTGATTTAATTACCAAGTCAGTCCTGGAGCTGGCACTGGACCAGCTCTGAGGCCACACCGTCTAACACAGTAGCCGCTGGCCACCCTGTGTAGTAGGTATGAGCACTTGAAATGTGGCTAATCCAAGCTGAGACAGGCTATACATGCAAAAATACACCGACTCTCAAAGAATTAATATATATATATAATATGTTAAATAAAATATATATATCATTTTTATACTGACTATATTCTGAAATGACAATGCCTTGGATATAATGGGTCAGTTGCCATATTATTAAAATTAAATTCACCTGATTCTTTTCTTTCTAATGTGGATACCAGGAAATTTTAAATCCCATTTGTGGCTTGCATTGTATTTCTAGTGGACAGTGCTGGTCTAAGGTACAGGAAGGGGTCTGCGGAAGAGTCCACCCAACTCCTCTGGCCCATCCTCTACTTCCTTTCTCTACTGCTCTACTGCTCCAAGCCTGAAGCTGGGGGGACCATTTATCTTCTAGTAAACACCACATCTTCCAGAAGGAACCATACAGAGGTCAACTGTCACCTGTCTCCCTGTTCACTGACCTCTCTACCTACAGAGGTGTGTTGTGACCTGCAAAGTCTACCTTGTGCTACTGGTCCCCTGACACACACATTCAGAGACAGAGAGAGAGTTCACAAAAGGGAACAGTACAGCTCTGGCACAGTCTGTCCCCTGCACATGAAGCTCCCTGACTTAACTGCCCATGATATATAACTGTTCCCTTCCCCAAGTTCCTTTCTTAAAGAGAAGCCTTTATAAAATACATGAAACTAACAGTCAGCGCTCTACTGCTCACTTTGTAGTTTTAAGGAAATCATTTAACTATACTGAACTCATTCTCCTTCTGCAAAAAAATTAAATAAACAAACAAACAAAAAAAACAAACAGAAAGTAAACCTAAAACTAGCTTTAACGTATCTTCCAATCCCAACATTCTCTAAGCATTCAAGAAACAATGATATTTTTGAAAGCTTTGCACACATATACTCTACGGAAGTATAAGAAAATGTGAAATTATTCAAATTTTCTTTCATACTGAAATCTATAGCTCAAAAACTATATTTAAAAAATCGCCAAAGAATTGATTCTTTTGAACTGTGGTGTTGGAGAAGACTCTTGAGAATCCCTTGGACTGCAAGGAGATCCAACAAGTCCAACCTAAAGGAAATCAGTCCTGAATATTCATTGAAAGGACTGATGCTGAAGCTGAAGCTCCAATCCTTTGGCCATCTGATGCAAAGAGCTGACACACTGGAAAAGACCCTGATGCTGGGAAAGACTGAAGGCAGGAGGAGAAGGGGACAACAGAGGATGAGATGGTTGGATGGCATCACTGACTCTATGGACATCAGTCTGAGTAAGTTCTGGGAGTTGGTGATGGGACAGGGAAGCCTGGAGTGCTGCATGCAGTCCATGGGGTCACAAGGAGTTAGACACGACTAAGTGACTGAACTGAACATTTATATTCATGTAACATATCCCAGAATTTCAGCTTTTTCAATTATACTTAAAATAATTATGATTAGAATCTATTCCTGGCTCAGACCTCTACTGCTGCCACAGCCAGACTAAGGCAGGATTCTCTGGTTTACCTATTCCTAATCATCAAATGGTTCTCAGTACATTGTGAACTAAGGCTTGCAGTAACTAAGAATCTGCACTCCAAGAAAGAATAATTTACATTGTTTTATATTCAAAAATATTCTGGAGTCTGAATACTCACTAGCATTCGTGGCTTATCTTTATACATAAAAATGACAACACTAATCTACCACTAGTAGAATAAATAGTATACTGAATTTATCTTTCAACTGCATATAAGATTTGGCTGATGTATTCTTTTTTTTCATCTATCTCCTCCCTTGAGATCAACAAAACTATGCAAATTGGGTAGGGATGAATAAAGTTAACTAGCCCTCCCAGAAAGATCCCAGTTAAGCTCATACACACACTAACTGTCTTAAACACAAGCTCTCAATTCTTAGTCTGCTGATCTCACAATTTGATCTGAATCTGGGAGACAGAGAAGAAAGTCCATTCTTCCCCTTACTAACACGCTGTTGCTTCAAGTATGCCTGGTAAGCAGACATTGATCAGAAAACTACAAACCTAGCAGAAATCAAATAGACTCCTCATAAATCTGCAAACAATGGAAAAATACTAATTTGAATAACATTGAACTCCCCTCCCCAAAAAAACCCCTCTACATTAGAAAAACAGGAAATCTGACAGCCCAGTCTTCTTTACCATGAAATCTATTTCACCTAAATTTCAAGAGAGAGAGAGAAAATAAGGTACATCAAGGATTTCTTCATATCTTTTCGCCGTTCTCTTTAGATCATCTTCTTTCTCTGCAATTTTTTTATATAACTGATTTGTCTCTTCTTGATGGCTTTCTAAAAGTTCAGCCTCCACTTCCTGGGCTTTATCTAATCAATAAAAAAATGGACACATACAAGAAAATATATTAGGTAAGAATTAATATCTATATCCCAGTATCTGTAAGAATCCCTGTTCCAAATTATCAATAAACTTGATTAAAATCAACTGATCAAATTGATCAAATGTATCCTGCTCAGGGAGCAGCAGTGCCTTCATCAGGTAATAATCAGCTAATGCTTTCAGATTCCTCCACCTGCTCCTTCCCTCTGAAAGGCAAGTCACTTTCAGGCAGCACAGTTTCCATCAGTGAACTTCCTTGGGCAAGAATCATTTTGTTTCTACTGTTTGTAATTACATAAAGCACTTAGCACAGTGTGAAAAGAATAAGCTTAAATTATAAATAGCCACTGCTGACTGATTCTCATTTGGTTTTTATTGAATTCAAAAGTTTACTTACCGATGGTCTCCTTTATGGTCATTTCCAGTTCCTGTTCCTTTTGTGCCAGCTGTGTATGAAACTCTCTCATCAGCTGTTTTAATGTGGAATTGTGCTTCAACTCAAGATCTTCCTGCTCCTGTCTGAGTACCAAAATATGAAGAGCTAATTGTTGTTATACAAAAAAAGCAGTGCATATAGTCTGATCTCACTGGTATCAACCATATTTAAGGGTGTGTGTGTGTGAGCACGCATGTGTGTGTCTCCAGGCACAGAAAACTTCTGGAAGGCTAAGTAAACTATGATTAACTCTAGGGAATGGTCCTGAGGATTTGAGAATTTTCATTTTCCACTTAAAATTACCATATACATCATATACCATATATATCATATACATCTATATAACATTAATACTAAAAATAATAAAACAAAAAATAATTACTGGGTTATGTACCTAATAATCATCATCTCATATGCAAGGAAAGGGTTTTTTCCCCTTAAGTAGACATGGAAAAACACTGCTTCTTGCATTTAATTGCTTTTATTTCTCTTCAGTATTTAACTTACTATATTTATGCTTGATACTAACAAATTTAGGTTATGAAATTTAACTGTATTAAGACACAAAAAAGATTTCATTAGGGAAGATTACCTTAAAAATAATCATACTGGGGAAAAAAAAAAAAAACTTACTTGGGGCTTCTCTGGTGGTCCAGTGGTTAAGACCCCCCCTGCCAATGCACGGGACACAGGTTTGATCCCTGGTCCAGGAAGAACCCACATGCCTCGGAGCAACTCAGCCCATGCACTACTAACCACTGAGCCCACCTGCCCAGATCCCGTGCACCACAACAGAAGCCACCACAGTGAGGAGCGAGCGAAGAGTAGCCTCTGCTCACGGCAACTAGAGAAAGCCTGCACACAGCAACAAAGACCCAGCACAGTCAATAAATAAAATAAATAAAAGCTTACTTGATTTTCTCTTCCATTTCTTTTTCATACTCTTTCTTTATTATATCCAGTTCTTGCTGATGCTCCTTCCGTAGCATTCGAATATCTTTCTGCAGTTTAACCACCTCCTGGCTCAGCTTCCGCTTCTCCTGCTCCGCCCCTGCTAATTTAAACTCCAGGTCATTGTGATCGGCCTCCATGTTACTAAGCGAGCTGGGCTGAACCACGTGTGATGTGGACTTTCCTTCAGCACCTTCTTCCAAAACTTCTGTGGGTTTACTTTTTCCATTCATCTGTTGTAGAGCCTGTAAACTTTCAAGTTTTGAGGTCAGCTCTTCGATTTCAATTCTGTGTCCTTCCCTCTCTTTCAATAAGCAGGAATCCAGCTCTTTCATTTTTTGCTCCAAGATCTGACAGGTCAAGTCCTCCCCCTGTAGCGTTTTCTGGACATTGTCAACCACATTTTCCAAGTTCTGCTTTGCCCCTGCGTTATTTTTGTCTCCTTCTGCTTCCAAATGCTGGGAAGAAACCAAGGAGTGTTTCTTGTTTTTTCCTTCAAGTTCTTCTTGAAGCTGATTTATCATCACTCGATCCTCATGTTGTTTTGCTTCGGCCTGTTCTATCTTTATTAAGAGCTCCTGGTATCTGCACTGTATTTCAGAATGAGAGGAAATTATTTCTTCTTTTTCCTGCTCCAGCCTCTGCACTAGCATTTCCTTTTCAATTAAATTTCTTTGTAAGACACCAAGTTTTTCTTCACATGCATTATGCACACAGCCTTGGGAATCTGCTTCTTCTTGCTCAGTACACACTGCCACATTTTCTGACAATCTGGGTACAACTGACGTTTCAGATTGTGGTGAACTTTCCGCGGACTTCAGTTTTTCTTCCAAGATGTGAATTTCTCTGTCTCTTTCCTGCAGTTTTGTAGTTAGCTCACTCAGATGGCTTTCTTTGTCTTTTCTGTATTGCTGTTCTTTCTCTTCCATTTGTGATAACAACTGCTTCTTGATGGCAGCAATCTTTTGTTCAGCTTTTTTCTTCAATTCTGCTAATTTCGCAGCACCTTCTAATTCAAGTCTATCTTCCAATGCTTTTAACTCTTCTTCTTTGCCTTTCACAATTGAATTCACATGTTCCAATTCTTTCTTCACAGATTCAAGTTCAGATTTCATGGAAGATGCTTGCTCTTCAAGTCTTAAGACTTTTTCTTCAGCCTCTTTAACCCTGTTGTCCTTCTCTTCTCCTAACTCTTGGATGTGTTGGAGTTTCTGAATCATTTCTTTCTGTTCACTATCCTTTTGTTGATGGTAATTTTTAAGAACTTCATTTAAGGACTCAATTTCAATTGTTTTCTGAGCAACATGCTCCTCTAATTCCACAATTCTCACTGTTTGAGTTTTTAACTCAGTCTCTAAATTAAAATCCCTTTTCTCCATCTCACTCTTCTTATCTTCCATCTCACTCTTTAAATATTCAAATCTTTTCTTTTGCTGATCAAGGTCCTCCTTCAATAAAGTTAACTGCTCTTCCTTTTCACTGGTTTCCTTTGTTTTTAACTCAAGCTGCACCTGCAATTCTTTACTAGTATTTTGGTACTGTGTAAATCTTGATTGTGCTTTCTTCTTCCACTCTGAGAATTTAATGGACAAGTGATCTGCCTGTTCCAGAGCAGACGTTTTCTCTTTACTCAGAGTTTCAACTTTCAAAGATAAATCTCGCACTTGATCCAGCAATTCCTGCTGTGCTTCATCATGTCGCTTACTTAGTGATGAGATGGCTGCTTCTTTTTCAGCTAGGCTGATGCTATTCTGAAGCTGAGCATTCAAATCAGCTAGCTGTTTACTAAGACTGCTGATCTCAGCTTTTTTTTCTTTAAGCTCTTCTTTCATCATGGTGACAGCATTGATGTTTTCTGACAACTCTTTCTTCAACTGTGTGATACAAGATTCCTTTTCTGAAGCTGCCTGTTGCTGATTTCCTCCTTCCTTCTGTAAGGCTTCCTTTTCTGTAACAAGACCTTCGATATCAGCCTTCATGCTCTGAATCTGACTTTCTTTTTCTTCCAACTGATGTGCAGCATGTTGAAAAGAACTATTTAGTATATTCTGCTCTTCTGTTAGCTGTCTAAGTTGTGCTTCTAATTCAGAAACCTGGCAAGTTTTGCTTAGTAGTGCCTCCTTCACTTTAGCTGTGTGCTGTTGACAATGGGAGATTCTAGAGAGAATGGCACTGATTTTACTACTGCTGATGTCGATGAGCTCACTTGTTTTAGCCTGTAGTAAGGCTTCGGTTTTCTTAGAGTAAATGTCTAGCTGAACTGCTAGCTCCTCGGACAGTTTTTTGAATTCCAGGCTTTTGTCCTCTAGGCTTTTCTTACTGCTGTCGTGTGAAGATTTCAGACTCTGGAATTCTTCATCTGTGGTTTTCAGCTTCTCAGTAAACTCCAAAACCTTGAGCCTGTCTTTTTCTGCCAGCACCTTCAGTTCAGCTACTTGCTCTTGAAGAAAAATGTTTTCCTTCAGAGAGCCATTCAAGTCAACCTCCAGCTTTTCAAGTTCAGCTTTTAGTTTAGCCTCATTCTGTGTGAGAGAATCCATGAGAGCAGCATTCTGCTTCAACTGTCCCTGTAATTCCTTTAACGCGGTATCCTGCCTAGCACCCTCTTCCTTCAGCCATGCCATTTCCTTGTTCATCTCTTCTTTTTCACACCCAAACAGGAGCATCTTTTGCTTCAGTTCTGCTACCTCTTGTTCTTTCTCCTGTAACTGGATATCATGTTTTTCCTGAAGTTCTTCAGCTTGCTGACTAAGTTTCCGTTCCCAGACTGCTATGAAATCATCGAGCTCTCGCCTGTGTGCCTCAGTGAGACTTTCTATTTGCTCCTTTTGGTTTGTCTCCAGTCTTGATACTGCATCATTGATTCCAGCTGAGTTAGCCTGTGCCATTTCCAAAATTTTGGCATTGAACTGTTTTTCTTTCTGACTGAGCTCCAGAGCAGTATTTTCAAGCTCTTTTTTAAGTTTGGCTTCCTGATCCAACAATTTCTTCTTTAATATTTCTTGCATCTCCTTTGCTTTCTGCTTAATTTTTTCCATCTTTTTCTCTTGATTTTTAAATTTGGCTTCATATTCCTCTTGCAAAACACGAATACTGTCCTCCTTGGCTGATAATTTCTGTTTGAGTATTTCTGTTTCTTTGCTCTGGGCTTCTCTCATTTGTAAAATAACATTTTCCTTTTCCATTAAGAGTTGCTTTCTCTGTTCCTGCTCTGTGTTGTTATCTTTAAGTTGGGATTCAGAGAGCTGGGTTAAAGATTTCACTTTTTCTTCCATTTCACGATTCTGTTTTTCAAGCTTCTGCAGTAGATCCTGCACCTGGATTTTGTGAGCGTCTAACTCAGCACAAACATCCTTCTTTTGAGCTTCAACTTCAGCTACCTGTTTAGTAAGAAGAATTCTTTCTGTTTCCAAATCCAACAACTGCTGCTGCAACTGGGCCAGCTGCTCCTCATGGACTTTAGCCTGCTCATGCGTTGTGTTCTGCAGTGACTGGAAAAGCTCCAGCTTAGTCGATGCCTGCTGGAGTTCCCCTTCAGACCTTTTGATGTCTGCCTCTAAACTTTCCACACGGGCCTGATGTTCTTTTAAATGCCTGTCCTTTTCCTTCAGAAGAAGCCCAAGTTGGTTAATTTCATCTTTTAAGGCCTTTTCAGTTCTCTGGATAGAAATCTCTTGTTCTTTAATGATATTGTCAACCTGTTGTTGGTGATGATTTTTCTGTTCATCCAGCTTGGCCTCTAATTCCTGCTTCACTCGATCAGCTTGATCCTTTAGTACAGAAAGTTCTTCTTCTAGCTTGTCACGCGTTTTTAATACTTCCGACAGTTCAGACGATAATGATTCCAATTCTGTTTGCTTCACATCAAGCTTTTCTAAAGTCTTTTCATTCATTTCTTCTATGTGGGCCTGAAAGAGTGTCTCTCTGTCTTTCACCAATGTTTCTTTCTCTTGCTCGTACTTTTCTCTAAGTTCTTCCATTTCAGTCTGATGCTGCTGCTTTAAGACTTGGAGCTTTTCAGTCCAAATGTTATCTTGCTGATGCTGCAGACTTTCCAATTCTGTCTTGTGTTTTTCAACCATGATAGTAATTTCTTTATTGTGCTTATTTTTTTCAGCTTCCAAATGACTAGTTAAATCTTCTGATTGATTTTTATTTTCTTGCAAGCTTTTTTCCAAAGAACTTTCTAATTCGAGAATTCTCTGTTAATGAAAACAGATGTGTTTTTAATTTATTAGCAATGATATACACAACACGATGTCCACACCTCCTTAAAAATTACAATTTAGATAAACAATTTTGCGTGTCATATCAAACACCAGAAAGGGCAAAGAATCTGTGCTCGGTTCCTAAAGGAATCATGTAATGAAAAAAAACATTCTATTTTTTACACAGCTCATAATTCCAGATTCTATTTGGGTAACTATTTCAACTATCTACTTTTCAAAATCATTCTGAACGGATAGTGGCGGGGGGAAATGATAAACTAGATAACAGTAATTGTTGGTTGAAAGATCAGTGTTTTTTTCTGTTTTTAAAAAGCCCTATTATAGTATTCTATTACTTTTATAACTTAATTTTGAAAGAAAAATAATGTATCTGGCTTTTACACAAAAAATTATTACTTAGAACATGTTTTTCAAAAAGAAGGAACTTACATCAAAGTAATTTACCAAATTTTACCAAAGTAGTTTAGAAAAAGTTAATAGTAAAATATTATTATCTCATGAAAATATCAATCTTGATTGAAGGAAAAAGAGCTAATTAAGGCAGAGCCAAGGAATATCAGAACTGGAATGGTATTAAGAAATTATCAGATCCAACCTCTTCATGTGACATGTAAGGAAATTAAGGTATAATTAATTTATAAAGCTAACAAGTGAAAGATGCAGGCCTCCTGAGTACCCATTCCCTTTGACTATGCCACCTTACAAAATGTTGGAAGTGGGCTAGTAAGACACAGTTTAGAAATACGCATAAGAACTGAGACTGTTTCACTGTCTAAATCAGAGCAAAAAGGCTTAAAAAGTCTAAGTACTATTAATTCACTCCTAATAGGTCAAATATTTCATGCACTGTTAAGAGAAAGAACAGAGGGCCTTAAAAATGTGAACACTGAGATAGACATACTTACCTGCTCATCACAGGATGATTTTTTAATATGGGAAAACGGGAGAAAAATTAAGTCTAAAAGTAGAGCAACAGGGTAACTAAACTGATACAAACAGAAAATGAATTATGTCCAGACATGGCATGAGATGAAGGTGAAGAGGTAAGAAGGTGTCAGGGCAAGTGCTGCCTACAAAAGGAGGCCTCTTCCTAAGGACGAAGGTGAGTAAGCAGTGGAGCAAGGATGCTGCACTGCTTACTGAGGGCACAGAATCGGAGTGAGTGCCTGACAAACACAGTCAACCAAAGGCAGAGAGTCAGGAGCACCATAGGCAGACACCAAACCACTCCCACAAATAGCTCTGACTATCTAAAATGGAGTGTACGTATGTGTGCGTGCTCAGCTGCGTCCTGACTCTGCGACCCCATGGACTCTAGCCCACCAAGCTCCTCTGCCCACGGGATTCCCCAGCAAGAATACTGGAGCGGGTTGCCATTTCCAGGAGCACACGTATATGTGTATCTAAACAAAGTCTTTGCTACAACTTTATATTGACTGTAGAGATAGTAAGAGTTTTCATGTATTAATACAAATAACCCCACAGCCCAGGGCCCTGAATAGTGTTTAAACTTACAGTTCTGTATGTCTCTGCTTCTTGTTTAAGGTCCCGAAGTTTATTTTCACTCTCTGTGAGGATTGCTTTCTTCTGCAACTCTAACTCTTCCAAGGCCAACGATTCTTGCTGATCTTTTTCTTGAGTGATCTTCAAATACTCTGACTGACTTTTTTCCTGTGCCAAAAACAATCATACCACCTTAGACCCATGTAGATCTTCAGCATTCTCAAAGCACTGCCACAGAAATCATTCATTTCATTTGATCTGCACACCAGACCTGCAAGGCAGGCAGCATCGTATCTCTCTCTTCTCACACTCTGGTCTGCAGAAACAGGGCATAGTGGCTTTTCCAGTATGGTCTGGCCAGTCTTTGCCACAATTAAAACTAATATGAAAAATTTTGTTTCCAGTAACCCTACTGTGCGAGTGCATGCTAAATAAGTCACTTCAGTCATGTCCAACTCTCCGCAACCCCATGGACTGCAGCCCACCAGGGTCCTCTGTCCATGGGACTCTCCAGACAAGAATACTGGAGTGGGTTGTCATGCTCTTTTCCAGGGATCAAACCTGTGTCTCTTACGTCTTCAGCACTGGCGGGTGGACTGTTTACCACGAGCACTACCTGGAAAGTGTGTCTACTATGTACTCACTACTTAAAATGCTTTGCAAAATATCACTGAATGTGCAGGGTCACATAATTCTGTGCCAAAAACAATCATACCACCTTAGACCCATGTAGATCTTCAGCATTACCACTACCACTTCTCTAGAGTTTGATATTTCTACTCTAGGCCACAGACATATAATTTATATAAATTTAGGCTGTAAATTTGTATAATTTGTGAGAAATACCTTACTATAATAGGGAATACCACATGGAAAAGCTAATCAAAATGAGATTACATGTGAATACATGGATTAGATCAAGGAACTCTAAAAACCTATACAGCTCCTAAGATCTGGCCCATTTCACTCTGTGAAGTATATTGCTTTAAGGAAAGATTTTGTACCATACTGTAAGCAGATTGGTTTTTTAAAAATTAGTTTCTATAACATCAATTTTGAAACATCATTTTAAACATACTAAACTGTTTAACATGAACTATAATTTAAATGCATTGCCATCTATGCCCATAAATATAAAAGAGGAAATGCTAATAGTCTGCAGAATTGACTCTCAATGCCAAACTAACTTCTTTGAAAAACTAGGTAGGAAGGGGACGAGCACGTGTGCAGGTATGTGTGCTTCATGTGTTATTTGTGTCCTGCGCTCACTAGGCTGAGTATGTCTGAAACTATCGATTCCCAAAACACAGTATTAACAAGGTCAATGTTCAGAGTGCAGTGCCCCAATTGTGTGCTACTTGCTCAGTCATGTTCGACTCTTTTGCGACCCCCTGGACTGTAGCCTGCCAGGCTCCTTGGTCCATCGGATTCTTCAGACAAGAATACTGGAGTAGGTTGCCATTTCCTTCTCCAATTACAGTGCCCCAATTACTCCAGCATGAAAACCCACAGCAGGTTTTAACGACAAGAATTTTTAGCACCATCCCCTGCTGTATTTATGTCCCTAGTGTCTCGCTTTGTTCCTTTAATTTCCATGCTACTCTTTTAAATTTATGCTGTCCTGTTGTAATTTTTAAGTACTCTTGTAAACAACTTCAAATCCTTTTTGGACCAACAAAGAATACAAATATGTGCCCATACAGATGTATATTTCACAACCATGAACTAAACCCCTAACCTCAGCCAACAGTACTGTAAATCCATGTGTCTCTTGGCCCCACAGAGATTACAGAACTCCCTGACTCAGTTCAAGGATCACAGCTGCTGGAAAGCCTCAGAGCCCCAGGTCCAAAGCAGAGTGAAAACAGAAATGTGGAAAAGAAAGGAGATGAAAATTATAAAAACTATTTCTCATCCTTTCACACTAAAAGTATTTTTTAATTATACCTATTATCTTATGGATAATAACTTCATGTAAAAACAATAATCTACATTTTTGGCATTAATACTTCTTAAGGTAACTTATCTAAATAGGCTTTTCACTATTTAAGTAAAATATTTTTTGTTTCAAACTTTCAAATTATACCATGCCAACAACTCTTTCTTATCTTTGCTTTTTTGGTTATTGTTTTAGTTAGTTCAGCCAATTTTTTCTTATTTTACTTTTTTTTTTTAACATCATATAGACTGAAAATTACTGATATCATTCTACATAAAAGGAAAACTGCATATGTGCTCAGTCGTGTCCAACTGTTTGTGATCCCATGGACTGCAGCCCACCAGGCTCTTCTGTACATGGGATTTTCCAGGCAAGAATACTTGTTCCTCCAAAGAATGTTCCCAACCCAGGGATCAAACCCAAATCTCCTGTGTCCCCTGCATTGGCAGGCAGATTCTTTACCATGTGCCATCTGTGAATTTGGTCATTTTCATTTTGTCCTCTTTAAAATGCATTCAAGCAAACTTTCTGAGCCTTAAGCTCTGATACATTCAGTCTGGTATCTGATATCTATCAAGACATTCTTGCTAAATTATGGAGTTGCTGGCCAATTGCTTCAATTAACCTATCCTCCCCTTTATTTCCCCCAATCATAGCCTACAGCCAGGGTGAGAGGAATGATCTACAAACAAACTGATTAATGAAAGCTTGTTAGATGAGCAAATTTAATTTTCAGACAATACTAAATTAACAAATTCTGACAGCCTCATTCCTGCCTACAGTCAGTCTCTCTGCATCCTCAAAGGCCAAGGCTGAGAGTAGTGTGATCTCAACCTAGAAGGCAGGGATGAGGGCGTGACAACTTTATAATAAGGGAAAAACAAAATACTGTAGGTACTTACAAGAGCTATTCTCATTTGCTCCTGAAATTCTGTTTCTTGGGTCTGAAGCTTCTTCGTCAGTTCCTGCTCTTTGCTAGCCAACTCCTTTTCATGAAGCTTCTGTAATTTAGCAATTTGTTCTGAGGATTTCTAAAAAGCAGCCAAATAGTTAAAAGTGAAACATCCAGATAAAACATGTCACTCTACAACAAAATAATACTTTATTATAGTTCAATCATCAAGCTAACAGATTCCTAGGAGGAACAATCAGAACATATTTCCCACATAAATCAAAATTCACCAAATTCTTGAGAGTTTAAAGAAAAACCAGTAAAGTGTTGCTCCTCATTTAGGACATGAAGGGCTACAGCTTCAACAGTCAATCCTATGGGGCTGAAGCTCCAATTCCACATGTTACAAATATGTTCCCACCAAACAAGATGGAGAAGCGTAGCAAGGGGAATACGGATGCGTTGAGAGAGGGCATTCCATCATGGGCAAGGTGCCCTGGCTGCACCCATCTAATTATGCCTACCTTTCCAGGCATGTACTACTACTTACTAAAAAGTTTAAGTATTGGTCTTGTTCTTTTTTGAATAGGAAGACTCAAATCTTATAAACATGTCAAACCACCCTAAATAAATTCAAAAATTTAATAAAATCAAATAAAACTACCAAGCAAATGAGGGAAGGCCCACTGGACAAAATAAACATGGAATAATAGCCAATCTCTTCTTAACATAAGAGTAATGAGGAGGGGCTATCAAGCAGTAGAACAATATAAAACTAGAACATATTGTAAAACTAGTATTAGTGTAATACCAGCATATGATCAGACAAAGCAGTGGAAGAGCACAGAGAATCCAGAAGACCCATACACAGCACTACAATAATTTAGTATGTAATAAAGGTAGTATGGCATGTCAGAAGGGAAAACACAGGTTACGAAAGAAATGATTTGAAGACTACTAAGTAGTCATCTGGAAAAAATTTAGGTTGGATCCCTACCTCACTCCTCACACTAAATAAATTTTAGTTGGATCAAAAATTTAACCATAAAAAATGAAAGCATAAAAGTGTCACATGAGAAAAACACTTTTTTTTTTTTTACTCAATTGAGAATGTCTTAAAGCAGAAGAAAAATTTGCTAACATTTAAGGAAAAGAAAACTTTTCTGCATATCGCGCCCCCCCCCCAAAAAAACAACAAAAAATGATAAAGACAACAAATTGAAAATTATTTGGATAAAAATATCTATCTCCAAGGGCTAATTTTTACTACAAATAAAAAACTTCTGTGAGAAATCAGTAAGAAAAAGTCCAACAGTCCAAGAGGAAAAGGAATCAGGATTTGATCAGGCAACTCAAAACAGAAAACTATAAATTCCATGTAAACATACAAAAACATGTTTGTCATACTGGTAAGAGATATGTATATTAAAACTACAATGATGTCATTTTTAACTTAGCTCATAAAGACTTTTAAAAAGTCAGGTAACAACATCTTTGTCGGGGTGGGAACATATTCTAATACTTGAATATAAATGGTCCTCCATCAAGCTTGTAGCAACTAGGCAATAATTAAAAATACACATAACTTTTGCCTGAGTAGTATTTCACTTCTAGGAATCTATTCTAAAGAAACAGATGTTAGTGAATATGATAAGGATATTCACAATTTCCAACAATAAAAACTGAAAGTCTAAATATCTATCCATCAGCATAAGACTGATAAAATTATGAGCTATTCATAAAATGAAGTCCTGAGCTGTCTTTAAAACAAAAGGGGCATCGTTATTAACTCAATAACCAAGACAGATTATTAATTTGGAAAAGCAAAATACAGAACATTAAAAATAACATGCCATCTTTTATTTAAAAAAAAATTAAAGAGAGGGTTAGAAAGCAAACAAGAGAAATTATATGCAGAGATTATCTCTGAGAAGTATACTCAAAAAGATACACATTCATTTCTTTATCAGAATGATTTTTTCCTATATCCTGAACATCATGAAATGGACACGGTCTAAAATATAAATTACTCTTCTTTACTGCAGACAGTGTAGGAAGAGCATAAGACTTAAGTTTCAAAATTGCTATAACCCACTGCAATCTAGAATTATTCTTACTTTTGTGACATCAACAACCTCCTGCTTCACGCAACTTAATTCCTGTTGAAGTCTGACACGTTCCTCCTCACTTGCTTTTTCAATGGCTTTTATTTGCTCATCCATTTCTGCTTTCATTTTTCTCCGTGCTTCTTCTGTTTTTTGGGCTGTACTCAGGGCTTTCTCAAGTTCCTCAAAAGCTATAATGAAAACAGCAGAAAACAAGTATCTCAAGAAATACTATTATTGAGCTAAAGTGTTTAAATTCAATTGATGGGAACTAAGAGCAGCAGTAGCAGGACGTGTTAAAAAACTCATCACTGTTTAAAGCCAAGACGTATTTGACTGGTAGTTTAACAAAGCCACAAGAAAGGTCCAGTCACTGAAAGCAATTTGTCATTGAGTTCTGGATTCAGATGTTAAGATGGCTTATACTGTATGAACTTAGGCTCAAAGTTGGAAAAAATATTAAATGACTAAAGATTTGCCCCACTCTCCCCACAAGTGTCATTATGGATAGCAAATTCATAGAAATGAATACTTGTACCTACTTCTGTAGCATATAATTGCAATTGCTTCTTTGTCTGCTATGCAAGTTCTTGTCTATTATCAATAACTAGGTAACACTATTGTATACTCACTGGGATATTTTTAAGAATGAAAAAATTATTCTTTGACTAATCGTATTTTCAAAAAAAAAAACAAACCTCTTAACCATATAATAAAACCAGGGTTTTCTCCCTAAACATTTACTGACTGAATCACATATTTAACCAATGTATTTTGATATGACACCTACTACTTATGTAAGTTTCAAATTAATGTAGCTAACTAGTAAGAAATCTTTTCCTGTTTCAAAAGTGTACAAAAAGGCACTACTAGCAGGGAGTTTTGGGGGTGAAATAAGTAAGAATACAGCTCTGCAAAAACAGTCACCTGGGCTACAACAGTAAGATCTTTAAGGACAGCTCACCCAGCATCAAACAGAATCTGACAGCATGGGTACAAGAGCTGAGTAACTAGACACCAAAAATACATGAGTATGTGTGTTTATGTATATTTGTGTATACGTGCATGTGTGTGTATGCATGTGTGTGCTGTATGTGTGTAAACACACACGTTCTCTCTCCTCCCCCCTTCTCTCTCTACTGACAGAACAATATCCTGTGAAAATCCTAGTGCTATTACATCCTCAACTATTTTCTTCAGTCCTCAAAGAATAGAAGACTCCCCTTTACCAAAGAGAAGAACTATAAATAAAACACCAATTTTCAAGATGGGTTTTAATCCTTTTAAGAAATAAATATTCAGGGTGACAATTCATTGACACATGCAGTATTTTCACTTTCAGTGGTGTAAGAAATGTGGAACTTCAACTGGTGGTATCCCATAAAAAAGCCCCTTCATTAACTACAATTTCACTTAACAGATAGTGGTTTTCACAAACAAACTGCATACTAAAGACAAACTTGTATTCTAAAGCATTTTCTTAATGGTGAAGTATAGTAGGTATAGAAAAAGGCAACAGAAAGGTGGAATTCTGCTAACAATTGGGAAACACAACTTACTTTGCTTACTACCTTAAAAAAAAAAAACTTCTCTGGCAATCATGCATTTGATATTAAAAAAAACCTATCCAACTTATTCATTTTATATGCCCAAAGTATAAAACCATAGCTCAAATAAGGTCTAAATTTTAAAGAAATATTAATTAAGTTTAATTATTTTTAAAGATTGCCTACTCCAACTTCAGTGATATTTGCCTGCAAACACCAAGATGATAATCCTTAGACATAAATATTCTGGTAAATAAAATATTTAAAGGAATATGATATATTTGTTTTAGATATTCTTTTACTATAAATTCTAGTGTACAGCATAAATAAACATCTCTTGCTCGTAATAAGAAATTAGTTTCCTTGTTTCTCAAAAACCAGTCAAGTGAGGTGATCAATTACAGGAAAGAAATCTTGTAACAGGGTGCGTACTGCTTAAGTTTGAGCTGAAGGCTTACATCTGGGAAAGAAAAACATGGAAAAAGGAATGATGGTATTTTTTAATGTTTGGATGTCATCACAGTCTTTTCATTACAGCTAATATTCGGCATATAACATTGTATCTTAGCATTTCTAAGCACTTCACAGAAATATCTTAAATCAGGCTCTAGAGAACCTGAAGATAGTTATGATATTCTTCCAGCAAGACCCAGTTTTAAATGAAAAGCTTCTATCAATTAAGCAAAACAAAGCTGTACATAGTCAATACCAAGTGAAACTTCCGTTTTTTAAATTCCAGAATCCAATACAGTATAAAAACAGATACAGGGCTCTCACTTTCTTAATCAATAACAACAAAAATCAATGCCACAAAGTTCCTTTTGGATATAATTTTCCAAAAGTTAATCTTCCTAACCATACTCAGTAAATTTTAGTACATTCTATATGGCATTGTAATTTTAGTGTTTTAATACTCCAAAACAGTTAAATCAGTTGATTATCCATCATATAATGATTAATGTAGGACAGATCTGGTTCCAAAGTTCTCATCTAAATTTAATCCTTTCTTCCCATGCTCTGCCACCTTGTCAAAAAGCCATGTAATTTTATACCTAAAAGGACATCTTTGAGACTTTTAATTCAACATCTTTATTGAAATGTAAGAACTGAGTCCTCCAACTTTTCCTTTGGATGATAAATCAACTTAACTATACAAGGTTGGAGGAACAATCCTTACCTTGCATTATTTTCTAAAACTAAGAATGCTGGCATTGATCAGGCTCAGCTGAGCAGTAACATACCTTACTGAACCAGAACTTTTTTGAACCAGTTACTGATGGCTTCTAACTCTCAACAAAATTCACCATGTTATACCTCTGATAGACTTAGAAAAACTCACTGCTTTCCATCTCCATCGTGCTTTATGAAAATGTTAAGTCCCCCCAAAACAAAATTTTAAAGAGGCAGCAAAACACGTTTCTATATCCATGTACAGAAAACTTATTTCAAACACATTCTACACTGCACCACAAATGAAGCCACTTCCTTACAGGAAGTCTGCCTCCAAAAACGAGTCCCATTTCAATGCTGAAGGAGGATATGCTGAGAGCCTACTTACTAACCAGAAACATCTCACCTTCTGATCCTGCGACCACCAGATACAGTAAGTGGAGTCCATGGCCTGTAATATTCTAAATGTGAATTCCCCCTCCCCTTTCCAAAAGGAATCTACACTAGGATTTTAACATTGAGTACTAAAGAGGTATGTTCTGAAGGCCTACGTAATTTACCTTCCAATTCCAAACAACATGAGTGAGTGGGGAGAAAGAAAGCGTGCATCAGCCCCAGCTGACGAGCCTTCTGCCAACATGCAGGAGTGCGCGGGGAAACCGTGGCCACAGCACACATCAACGGGAAGGCTAAGCACCAGCTGCCGCCAAATGTTGCAAGAACACATGGTGTTCTTCCAAAGCAAAATTCAATGTATCTCAGGCAATTTTCGTTTTCAAACAAAAACCTGTGAAAACATTTCTACGAAAAATGTAATATACCTGAGGAATAGTCCTCTATCAGTTACAAACACAGGTCAGACCTTTTACTGCCAGCTCCTTACCTTCCCCTTAGACAAGGTTCTCTTACATCCGTGGGAGGTATAAAAATGAACAAATGCTCACTATACAAGTTACATGAGCTCAGTAATCCAACCATTCATTCATCATATATTTATTAGATGTTTGCCATTTGTCAAGCATATGCTAGGCACTGGGTGATATCAAGAAAGTATTTCACAAAGACAGTTGAAGTTATAAGGTGTGTGTGTCAGGGGCGGGGGGTGCAAGTATAAAAGAACTAAGCCTCAGGCTAAGCTAGGACAATTGTGGCATTTGCTTTTGTCACTTCAGCATCCTTCCCCGCACCATCCTCAAAGTCCTAACCAGTCATATTAATAATAGCAAATGCCAGAATTCTGAGATTCTAGGCAGTGTTACTATTTTGTAGCACTGTCCTGGAAGACACTTTATGACAAAAATAACAAGACCCACTCTACTCCCCCTGCAGAGAATAAGGAAAGAGGCAGAAAAGTGGAGAGGCTGGCAACCTCTACATTAACTAAGAAGATGAATAATAACACCAAGAATGAGTAAGTAAGCCAGTGCCTATTTCTTTATTCCAGCAAAAAGCTGCCAGAAATGCATGAGGTATTAAAAAAAAAAAAAAAAAGCTAGTACTACGAAATGAATAAAATGCAAATTAACAGAAAAAAACAACAAAAAGTTCTTATCAGAATTCCCACCCAATCATCAAGCCTCTTTTGTGAATAAAAGCAAAAGTCTAGAGCAGCAGGTTTCAAAGTCTGATCTCAAAATCCTAGAGTCCTGAGACTCTCTGAGGAGCTATGAGATCCTCTTTTTTCCAAATACTTATCTGCATGAGGGCAGATGTTCTTGATCTATTTCAACCAAATTAACATATCACAACAGACTGAATGTAGAAACAGGCATGAAGATCCAGTTATCTTCTATTAAGTTAAACAATAGATAAGCAAAGATGTAAAATAAGGTTTTTCTTCACACTAAATTGTGTTTTGGGAAATACAGGTAGTTTTCATTAAAGCATTTATACTTACATGTAACAGGTTTTTAACTGTTATTTTTAAATGAACTATTTTTTAAATTTCTTAGCTTTAATTTCTAATATAATAAATACCAATCCATATTACCCACATAATAAAAACTCTTTGGAATCCTCAATAATCTTTAAGAGTACAAGGAGATCCTTGTGTCTAAAAAGTTTGGAAACCACTGGTCTAGAGTTTACATAAATGAAAATAAAACGATACTACCACCCAGCAGCATAAACCAGCTAGTGCCAATACTTGTAAGCTGGGGCCTTCAGAAATCTAATAAATAATCACATTTTGCAACGGAAATCTACTTTCAAGCCACTTCCCAAAATACATAACAAAATTCACTCTAACAGATTAACTATGCTTTGACCTTTCAAGTTTTTACAGATCTATCCAGATTTTCACATACTCCTTACATTAATCATGTGAATTTATCTATCAAATATTTTGAAAACTTCAGGATGACCTTGAAAAATCTTAGGCTAAAGCTAAGTAAATTTAATTAAATTGAAAATATGATTCTGTAATAAATGTGTTCCTCTAGTTGCTGATGCTTTCCAGTAACAGTGACAATTGCCAAGAACAGAAATTAGTGCAGGGTGACAATGACTTTCCAAAGATATGGATGCACAGCTACTACTGCAGAAATGCACCAAGCACCTACAAATATATGATTGTTAAATAAACAACCTATATTAAAATCTAATCCCATTTAAAATAATCAAGTTTTCCATCAGGTATTCATTCAGTGCCAAAATGTGTACTTACTATTTGCCTAAAATGGCACTCTTAAATTCTACTTTAGTTCCTAATTTTTTGCCTGAGAAACATGGAATTTTCTTTGTAAAGCTTATACTAAGTACCCATGATAAGGAAAAAAAACAGCCCTTACCCCAGTCCTGTTCATACAAGGCTTGGGAAAGGCACCATGATTCACTTATTGGCATGTGTGGATGCACAAAAATAAGATGTTTCGTGAGACTTAAGACTCCAAGAAAACTCTGTGACAAATTATCAGCAACTAACAAAACACTTAAATACACATGTGATTTTTGTTTGTTATATAAATATGCATAAATCTTACACATTGTTTAAAAAGAAACTATTTTAAAGGGTTCTTCAAATAAATATGTTCCACTGAATGCCTTTGGCATTATCAGGCCTATCCTATACAAATGAAGGAAAAAAAAAAAACACAACTTATTTCCTGAACACACACAACATGACAATAAAAAAGCAGACAATGTTATGAGTTAATCTACATTTTAAAGTGCAGCCAATCATATAAAACACAGAACTTCAGCAAAAACAGGGTACATGAAAAGGAAACAGGGTTTATGAAAGTTAATTCACTCTGGAAACTTTCCTAATCCAAGCAGAATATTTTACTCATTTTGCAGAATTGTAGGCAAAAACAATGGGGGGAAGGTGTTAATACTACGATGCGGGTTTTCTTTTATAATGGCTATATTTAAATAACTTAAAAATAACTAACAAAAAAGAGTAGAAATTTATGGGTCAGACTTTATCCTGAGAAAAAATTCAAAGATGGAATAAGCTATATTATAAAGTTGTTATAGTATTATTCATAATAATGAAAATAGAAAATAATCTAAGTGCTGATCAACAGGGAGATGGTTAACGATGTACATGCATTCTGATAAAGCCATTAAAATATGTTAGTACATTAGCAACATGGAAAAGTTCTCCTAATATAATGCTAAATAAAGAAAAGGGAGCATACAAAATTATATGGACAATTATGATTACAACTATATAAAATAAGGATTATGGAAAGACTAAATCGAAGTGTATTGCAACAACAGTGATGTGCTTTCATTTTCTCTATTTCCCAATTTGTTTTTTGTAATATACTACATTAATGATTAGCCAGCTACTCTACCTCCTATTTCAGTTAAAAACATACGCACATACAAAATAGCCAAGACTTAGTGTGAACTTAACATTCTCTACAGGTGCTGAACTGAAGAGATAATATTCTAGACAATTAGTAGTAATACCCAGCACGTGAAAAAACACCATTACATATTTAAGCTGAGAATTCTCCAAATTTAAAATCTGGTTACTTGATGATATGACCATCTATTTTAAAATAACACCTAGAAAGGAATACTATCAACAGTGTTGTACAATGCTTGTAACAAAAATATTTCTTTTTTGGCTTTCTTTATCCACTGAAATAAGTAATTTTAACACCACAAAAGTGCTACAGTACTGGGCTTCAGAAAACACGCCCAGCAGTTCCACTGTAGGGCTGAACCGAGTAAGTACTACAGGCTGATACAACATCAAGCAGGCGTGTTACCATGCACCCACAGTCTAAGTATTTTATGATAGTATTATTCTTTTTAAAATCAGAGACACTCAGATTTCCTTTGTCCTCCAACGTATGAGAAGCATCACAGTTCGTCGAGAAAAACTGTGAGAAGCAGTGCAATAGACTGTTTTCTAAGAAAAGTAGTGAGGAATGTATTTGAGCTGATTTGACCTCCAGAATAAGTGTGCCCCCAAAATTAGTTATTTGTCTGCAAATACCCACATGTCAAGAACTGCTAAATATATAAATTAATTTTTTACAAAAAAAATGCATTAGAAAAAAAAATGCATTAGAAGAGTTCAGATTCTTTGATAATTATTTTATCTACACATTTACTTCTAAAAATCTTAACCATTTGTTTAGCCTTTGAATTTTAAATCTAAGAGAAAGACAAACATTTAACAGAGAAACTAAATTCTCCAAGTGCCAGATGATATTCATATGCTACTACAGAAACTCTACTTCCTTTACAAAGACATTTTCTTACTTTTAGTACTAAATTTGGACTTTTCTGTTAATTGGAATAATCACTTATAGGTGAACCAAGAACCATATTATATTTGAACAATTCTGTTCAGACTAAACTAAAACCATTAGATGAAATTCAGTTGATGCACAAAACCAAGTTTCATTATAGATTTTAAAGGACAACATCCTCATATGGAATCAGTATGCTACAATTTTCTATCATAAGCCCAATAATTATGACTACAAATATAATTTCAAAAATATCTATAAAAGCACTCGTTGTTATCCAAAGACTTTCCAAAGTAAGTATTTCTATTAAATAACTATAAATGTTAATTCTCTAAGTATTTATTAATTTTAAATACTTTGACAGTACTATAAACAGATAAGTTTTTAAACTTATAGGCTATGAAATATTTATAAACAGTTTTATGAAAATCATATTTAAAGACAAAATACATAAAAGGTACAAACTACCATGTATAAGCACAAGGAATACAGCCAATATTTTGCGTATAAATGGAATACAACATTTAAAATTGTGAATCACTATGTTATATACCTGAAACGTATATATCAACTAAACCTCAACTAAAAAATAAACAAATCAAGACAAAATATACCCGAGTTTCAGAGAAGTAAGAGGAGGAGGACTATACTACAAAACCGTTGACTGCAACAGCAGCCTGGGAAATTGTTATCCTACATATGAATTAACTGTATGTTTCACCTGCCTTTTCATCATTCACCCCAATTTATTTGTTATTCATGGGTTTCTATCCCCTCATCAAGATATACCTCAATTTAAAAAGGAAATGAAACCCTTCACCAGCATCATTTTCTCTCAGCTGGCTACAACAGTCAACAAAAGCAATCCTAAAAATGAAAAGGCTTGACATGAGAAGCTGAGACTTTGCAGTAGGTTCTTCCGTTCACAGAAACCAGTGTTTAACAGCATCTCACAAGTCTCCAACTGCTTCCAGGAAGTTGTTAGAGATTATAACCTGAGAGATTTTTCTACTAATGTTCTCTAAAGGGAAATCTTCTTAGGTTTCAAACAACTTCAAGAAGATATTTTGGAGCACATCTAGTGTGAACCAACTACCCCTCCCATTCAGACCCATTCCTCTCCTTAAACCTTACAATCTGGTTTCTAAAATCATTTCTGAAATTGCATTCTAGGAATTGAATCCTCATGCAAATTAAAAGAAATTTTAAAAAATCTTCATCCCACCTTCTGCATTTTTGGAAATGCCTCCTATATTCCCCAGAAGCCTAAGTTTCCACAATTCCTATGATGTCCCAAGTTAATTTTTTTCTTCTCATTTACTTCTCTTCACCAAATGCAAGATCTCTATGTTAACAGCCCAGACACCGGATGCAAAATGCCCCAGATTCAAATCCTGACTACCCATTTAGTTTCTGTGGGTGAATCTAAGCAAGTTACTTAACTTCTACCTTCTTAAGTTTTCTTGTCTCATTCCTTATTTGTAAAATAAGAATAAAAGTAACACACATGTCATAGAAATTTTAAGGATTAAATACAAATACATACATGAGTGACTACGAGCAAGGCATTCATGACAGAGCCTCGCATAAAGTAACTGCCGGCCATCCGCAGCAGGCGCCACCGCTGCTGCTGCTGCCAGGAAAGCAGTCTTTCAGGGAAATCAGCCTCTTTTGTAAATTGAACCATAGCCTTCAACCTTAGGCTAATGACTCCAGAAAGATGCTCCAATTTCTTATTTCCAAATTTCTACAAGTCAATTCCATTTGGAAAGCTCATAATTGGCTTAAATTCAGAGAATCTAAGCAAACTCATCATTTCACTCCATTCCTCAGTGTCCCCATTTAGACTTCCTTTATTCTGGCGTCATGTGATTCATTCAGTCTTCAAACCTTAAATCGCTGATGTCTTCTTAGACTCCTACTTTTCTTCTGCCCCTTCAAGCTGGCTGGATACCAAATTCTGCAGAATCAACCCCTCCTCTTCTTCCCAGATCCACCATCCTAGACAAGGCGGCCAAAGCTCTCAGTTCCCAAAACCTGGGTTTCTACCTTTGCTCTTAAGTTCAACTTTGTACTTCATTTCTTTTCTACATACAAAACTGGTTTCCATCACATTTATACTTTCCTATTACTGGTTCCTAACATGGAAAACACACCAAAGTCTAAACTCAGCTACTCAGTATCTTTACAGACTTTAACAGTCAGTTCCTTCACATCCAACTTCATTTTCCACTTCAGCAAGAATGATTTCCAGCTGACACACACCACCTGTGGTCACTGTGCCTGCTTATGATCTAGAACCTGAAATGCGTGTTGCCCCCGCCTGTCTGCATAGGCCCACTCTATTCACTGTCTGAGGCCCAACTCAAAACTCCCATCTTCACGAACCTGAAGGTCCCATTCACTTACTCTCACCTCTTTCAAGCACCTCTCCTTTTTTGTCTTGCATTACTCAGTATCATACCCTGCTGAACACTGTGCTGGTCTCAACACTTCACAGCCTAGCATTTGTTGGGTCAGAACATAATGCTGCTATGTACAATGCTGAATTATTCCATCATTCTCTTAAAAAAAGCAAACTGTATCTTATACTTTTTGTTTATCCCAAAGCATCCATAAGGTAGCAGTTATTTAGTATGTACCACACTGTGCCTACCTGGGCTGTTCCAAAATGTACACCTAAATTTTGATAGTCCAAGGCAGTGGTCACCAAACATTTTCCACAAAGAGCCAGATAATAAATACTGTAGGCTTTGCAGGGTTCTAGGCCAAGCATGAGCTGCATTACCAGCACAGGCCATAGTTTACCAAGCCCTGCCTCTTCTAAGGAACAGTCTACTGTATCTTTATAAAGAGGCTCTAGAGTTGAACGTTTTTATCCATATTTAACTAATTTTTCTAAATGTTGGTTAATCAAGCACTTCACCTGACTTCTGAGTTCCAATATAAAACAAGTAACCCCTGATTTCTTACCAGCTCTTTCAGACTTTTCTTTCTGTTCCCGTAACTCCTCTCCCTGGGTAGTCATCTGTTTGATGCGACTGCGAAGTTGGGCGATTTCTTCTTCTTTCATTTCCAGGGTTTCATGCATCTGACGTTTTGTCTCTGCTATTACCATTCCCTAAATAGAAGTGCAGACTCTAAAGCATTTGCATAACAAAACTGCATTATTAAGAGCACACAACAAACTTACTTTCAAGGGCATAAGAATTATTTCAGTATTTCACAAACTGAAGTCTGTGTCCTGAGTATACACTACACTATGTACTACAGTAACTTCAGTTACCTGGCATATCAGGGTATTTTTAATATAAAAATTGTTTTAATAATAGTTGAAACTGTTAAAAACACATTTTAGTTAAAAGATTTATCATCTTTTCATAAATGCTTACTATAATTTTCCCTGTCTTATTAAACAGTTTACAATAAATCAACAAAATACAGCCTTTTGTACTTGGCTCACAACCAACCGTGATTACTGAACTGTGCTCTAATATGGGGGAAGACCCAAAGGCTGCCAAGAGTATAAGGTCACCGCTGCCATACTGGATGGACCAAGACTGTGGTACAGATCTACCTGGTTTTTCTCTTTCCTCTTGTGACAATCTCTGGTCCCAACACCACTCCTTATTACTGTCAGTGGGGCAATCCCATTCCTCCAATTTGCTAACTGTCTTCCCACTTTCTGGATAATCTACACAAGAAATGAAGGTCGCTGGGGGGAAATATAATCAAACAGTAGATGTTAAATCAGTCATTTGCAACTAACAACAAAAAAAAAAGTGTAGTTCAACTTGTCTCTTGAAAACTAAGACTCTGTGACAGCTAGTTTATGATATTAACCTTACTTCTAGGGTTTGTCAACTCTTGCTTTAGGGTCTGACTCTTCCAGACAGCTAATATTAATGAACAGATTAAAAACCAGGTAAGAGGGGCATTATTACACAAATTTCAGAACAAAATTGTGAGCCTTCAGTTTCCTCAAAAACCAACTCACAGTGGAAAAAAAGAGATAGAGAGAGGAGTGGAACCTATAGATTTAAAAAAGCCTTAAGAGTCACAACATCAAACTGCAATAAAAGAACCTCATTTGGATTCTGCATCACAAAAAAGAGCAAAAGTGTATGAGACAAAAGGGAAAATCTGAAACTGCTGAGATAGTTGACTGTTATCAAGGAATTGCTATTAAATTTTTAGATGTGATTATAATAATGTCATTATATTTTTATAAAAATAAAAATAGTCCTTTATTTTAAAAGACATATTAAAATACTTATAGAAGAAATGATAAAGATTTCTTAGATTTGCTCTAAAACAATCCTAGGATGAGGATACTGGCAGCTGGGAATATACACATGAAACAAAATTAGCCATGAGATGTTAAGCGTTGAAGTTGGGTGATAGATTCACAGGAATTCCTTTTATTAATCTCCGTATTTTCTATAATAATTTTCTCAAAAATTTTTTTAAGCAAAGTCTTTATGAAGTTAATGGAATATAATCTAGTAAAGTGGACAGAATGAAAAGACTGACAATACATTTCAACAGCAGAACAGCTCTGATACTTTCTTAATCATATGGTCACTTAAAATCTGTAGCTCTAAGTACCAAACTAAAGAACATGGTGGATGGTATAGAACTAATTGGAAGCTACTTTGAAAAAAAAAAAAAGGACCCATGAACTTGGCGCTGAAAAACTTTAGTCAAAACTGTTTGTTTGTTTATGAATTTTTTTAGTTGTCTTTGCTGTCATAGCTGAAGCTACTGTCCCAACTCTAAACTGCCAATCTCACCTATACACTGTAAAGTTTATTTTCAGAAATTTTTATTTATGCTAATGTATATATTACCACTGCTGTACTTTTTGGGCAATCTGTTTCCATTATATTCGAAAGACAATACTTACATCATTCACATTTAGTAATGCCTTAACTGTAACTAATTTAACTTTTCTCTAAAAAGTAGTTATGTACTATAAACAAATTTCTTTTGCAACAGCATTCTAACCTAGAAATCAAAATGCTGACTGGATCAAGAAATCACAGATTCAGCTTCACATGATACAAAACTAATAGTTATATAAATCTAGAAATGAAAACAAAGAGGTTTTTTCATGGAAGCAGGCATAATAATTTTGGAAAGCAGAAGTCTGAATGCTTCCAATTGCTTCCAAAAATGAACTGGGGCGGGGGGCCTTCAACAAATTTTAGTATCGTAAGTTTTGTTGTTTTACCTTATCTTGTTCAAGCTGTTCAATTAAGTTCTTTGCATCACGCAACTGAGTGATAAGTTTAGTCTTCTCAGCCATATGAAGCTCCTAAAAAAATTTTAAAAATTCATTTCCATCTCTAATAAAGTTTCTTCTTATATGCGAACTCTAAACATTTTATCTAAATTTGAATACTCCTACAAGTCTAGTAGGAGAAAAGAACACAGGATGTGTCAAAAGGACGGTAAACGGTAGACTCCCAGGGCACTAGGGGGCCCTCTCCACGCTGTCTACGGAGGAAGGGGCAGGCCTTCCAGAGGAGGTGCAGGCCGCGCTGGGGCCTGTGGATCTACCGTCACTGGGCTACGGTAAGCCACACTCATTCGCTCTTTACCTTCATCTTTTCTAGTTCTTGAAGTCTTTCATCCAGTTGCTCCTGCAGGGCTTCTTTCTCACTAGTTAACTGCGCACACTGTTCCTTATGTGACCGAATGGTCTCCTTGCAGCGCTGCAGCAGGTTCTCCTGACGCTTAACTCTCTGCTGAAGTGCTTCCACTGCTTTAGCAGAAGCTCCATCTCCCACTGTCAACAGTAAAGCAGCATAAACAGGGGCTGTCAGTAAAGAACCTGAGGACTCCCCTGGATTCTGTTAGTGCACAGGAATGTATGGTCATCCCAACGCTTTGCTATACTCTGAGCCACTCAGAGAAGAGAGGGATGCCCTTGCCAACTTCTACTTTGCAGCTGTTTGTGTGATCTGTAGCTGAAGGAGCTGAGCAGTACATTCACCTCTTCCGTGGTTGCACCCCAGCCCAAATGACACACAGCACTCTTGAGTTAACACTAGTTAACTGAATCCACCCTCCTTAAAAGACAGTCTCATGGCCATCCTTCACTCTTTGCCAGTGGCCCCTGTGTCTCAGTGCCTGTAACAAAATGATCTGTAAAGCATTCCTTCCAAAGCATTCTCATCTTGTCCAGAAAGGAGTCCTGGCATGTAAACTTTCTCCACCTCCTTACATTAACGAAACAGGCCAGAGAGTTTTTCAAGAGCCCTTACAGGCTGGCTGCTCAGACAGATGGCTGTTCAGCTCTTTGCTCTGGTGCTGGCTGGACCAAAAGTTTATCATCAATTTCTTTGCAAGGAAGCTAGTAAACAAAAACTGGGAATTTTACTGAATAGATAGCTCAAAGTCTCTAAGACTAGGATGGACTACAACTGGATTTTAAAACAGAATTTAACTATTCTTTCTTTTCAGTTAGAAAGCAAATAATAGGGCAAATACTGGGATCTTTTAAAGTAGAAATATGTAAGCAGTATTACTCAAAAACAAAAGACGACAAATATGACAAAGAGCATATTCCTTAATCTTGAGCAGACCTGACCTTTTATATGAAGTCTAGCTACCACTCTCAATAAAACAGTATAATGTAATGAATTTCAATGACAATGCAAATGTATGCTACTCATGGACTTTCAAGTAGTAAAACACTTACTTACTTTCTCCCAAATAACAATAAATAAAAAGCCCCAAAACCATCAAAACTCTTGCATCTGTTAAAAACAAGACAACAGGTCCAAGATGGAGGGATATGTTAAGCCCCAAGCCACCAAACTGAGACTTAATTACAGTTTTGACCTCTCCCAGAAATGGAATCTTAAGCCAGTTCAGCAGGAATCACCTGGTCAACACTAGAGAGGTCACATGCCTGACACACCCCTGCATCCTCCAAAGGAAAGGGACCTTGTCACAACCAATCCACTCTTTGCTACTCTAACTTCCTTGTTCCACTCTCTTCTGTCTATAAAAGTCTTTCATTCCTTCATTTTGTACAGCTCCCAGGAGCTCTTTTGAATCTGCTAGAGGAGATGCTGCCCAATTCATGAATCACTGAATTATGCCAATAAGATCTTCTAGATGGACTCAGTTAAATTTTGTTTTTAACGCATCTTTCTAGAAATATGAGGGTCAGGGACATTTTACTTCTACCTCAGTCCATGGCTATTAGTTTCCGCCCTAGAATCTCTCAACATCCTCCTCTAGGTTTTAACTTAACCTCCTGACAAGCTGAAGCTTACCTACTGGCTCTACATCACTGTCTGTGTTCTCTTTAGTGACGCCTTCAGCCTCTGGTTCCATTTGAGGCAGTGGTTTTGGTAGATCAGCATTCACTGGGCCATTTCGTAACCGTTGCTTCAGCAAAGAAACCTAAAAACAAAAAGGTTTTCATTAGGGGGAAAAAAAAATTATGGCAGTAGTACTTTCTTTAAAACAGAGAAGGGAAGAGTAAAAGGTATCATTTTTGCTATAATGGAGGGAAAACAATAAAAGTACAAATTTACTCCCAGTGCAACCAATTTTGGTATTTGCTATTTTCAGTGATATCTTAGCCAGAAAACACAATAAATCAAAAATTATCCTTAAAACTCAGTTGAAAAGCAGAGAGTTTTAAAAATAGGCCTTTAAAAAAAAAATCTAGAGCCTATCAGATATTCCATCAAAATCCCTTTATTTTCCTTTATCCAAAAATTCCACACTTTTTTTTTTTTACCTGAGTCTGGAGAACACTGATATACTGATCTTTTTCCTCTAAAGATGCATCAAACTCCTCCTGAAGATGTTTTTTTGCTTGTTGGTCCATTTGAAGCTCCTAAAACATAAAGGATTCACAGGCAGTTTTCAGTATAAAACAAAAAATATGAACCTGAAGTTTTCAAAACTTAAAAACTGATCAACCCAGACTGTATTACTCTTAAGGTATAAGCAACAATAATTAGAGAATAATTAGCATTTAAAACAGTAGTATTTACCTCAACAAATAATTCTGTTCTTTAAACAGTATAAAGATCCAAGAAGAGAAAACATACTTTTAGACCTTAATCATTGCTGAATTAACAATTCTGTAGAAAGGATTTAAAAAATGTTACTTAAGATAAAGGTAAAACTTTATCCTACTTTAAGACATCTTACTGCCTGTGCTATCTTAAACTCACTTGATCTAAAACTGAATGGTTATACAGTAAGTAACTAGATAATCAACAGAGCCTTCCTTTTTCCAATACATGAATTGCCAAAATCAGAAGCTTCCTCAAATGAAAAGGTTGACCTACTGGATCACCAAACAGTGATATTTCAAGTTCTTGACATTACTTAAAACACTGCTTTTCTCAGGTCATTAATAAGCTGCTGCTGCTGCTAAGTCGCTTCAGTCATGTCCGACTCTGTGTGACCCCATAGACAGCAGCCCACCAGGCTCCCCCGTCCCTGGGATTCTCCAGGCAAGAACACTGGAGTGGGTTGCCATTTCCTTCTCCAGTGCATGAAAGTGAAAAGTGAAAGTGAAGTCACTCAGTCGTGTCCAACTCTTAGCGACCCCATGGACTGCAGCTTACCAAGCTCCTCCATCCATGGGATTTTCTAGGCAAGAGTACTGGAGTGGGGTGCCATTGCCTTCTCTGCATTAATAAGCATTCCTAACTAAATCCAATGGTCTTTACCTCTCCACTCAGTCTCTAATAATTACTTCCTTAAGTGAGGTACCTGCTTTCTGCAGGTGCAGAGCTCCTCCCTATAGTCCTGTCTTTTAGAGTTTCCACCATGTCCTTCATTGATTCTATCGGCAGCTATCCCTCTGGGCTCAGTTTCAAGTCCTCAGGGCTTCTCCCTGACACGTGCTCCATTAGAATGCTGGAGATTAACACCTGGAACACAGTGGATATTCCATCCAAACCCCTCTCTTTTTCTAGGATTTGTACTTTTCTCATTCTCTAAGCTCAAAATAGTCAAAGTCATATTTTATTTTTCTTTGCCGATCTCTGCATATAACCAAATTCTTTCGTTACTTTCTCCACAATGTTTAGGTCCTTTTTCCCCATACATAACCATAATCCCAATCTCTAATAATTTTGAAGATTAATTTCCTTCAGTAGGCTTTCAGAGAGAATTCTTACCTCAAGTTTTCATCTGATTTAATCCATCCCTCACACAACTCTAGAAACTTTTCTTCAAACAATATTTTCAAGGACTCATAAGCAACGCCCTCTTCTTGAATCGTTTCAAATTTACTAATTCTCAAAATGCTGAGGTACTAACTGTCCTCTCTTCCCAACACCCACACAGCCTCAAGGTCTCCCAGCACAGGGTCTGCTCCTCTCACTACTGGCCTGACCTTCCCCCACAGCCGGAGTCTCCAAATGCTGGTCTTAAGATCAATACAGGTTTTTCTTAGACCTAAAGATCTTTCATCTAAACAACTGTATCTTATCCTGAGACTATGTCCTTCCTAATTGTTATTAAAAAAAATTTTTCTTTCATGAAATAATGACAATAAAAGAACCTAGTTCCTCATTCCCAATGTCCTCACTTGAAAAAAATAAAAGTAGCCCTATGACAAGTCTCTGGTCCCCCATTTCTGGAAGGAAATGAAAGGTAATTTCTCAGTCCATGAAATCCCAAAGTCTGGAAAGCCACTGTCCCCCACGAACCTGCACAGGACAATTCTTTAGTATGGAACAGCTGTGCATCTCCTTAATAGCAATGCAGTCCTTTACTTTCTTTAAAATTCATTTCTTCCAAATAATTTTCTGCTGCTGCTGCTGCTAAGTCGCTTCAGTCGTGTCCAACTCTGTGCAACCCCATAGATGGCAGCCCACTAGGCTCCTCTGTCCCTGGGATTCTCCAGGCAAGAATACTGGAGTGGGTTGCCATTTCCTTCTCCAATGCATGGAAGTGAAAAGTGAAAGTGAAGTCACTCAGTCATGCCCGACTCTTAGCGACCCCATGGACTGGAGCCTACCAGGCTCCTCCATCCATGGGATTTTCCAGGCAAGAGTACTGGAGTGGGGTGCCATTGCCTTCTCCGAAATAATTTTCTACTTTCTACCATACTAGATACCAGCCCACAAAAACTTCTGTGATTTATATTAATATGACAGTTTTCAGGTTCTGAATGTTTTCATCTCATCTTAAGAAGTCCTTGCATACAATGGAAACAATTTTTAATCATGTCCCCTCCTCCTTCCTCTTGCTACCTTATTCTACCACTAAAAACTTCACAAATAATAGAGACCATGGTTATAAAGGAACTGTCTACTTACATCCTGACTACAGCCTACAGGGTGGCTAGCCAGCTGTCCACCACCACTGTAACAGGGTCCCACCAGCTCCAGAACTGGACCCAGCACCAGGGGTTACTTTCCACTTTCAGAAAGTTCTTCTGATTAGATCCTTGGGGTCACTAAGAACAACCCTAATCCTTCTTCCATGTGACACTACTTACAGACTCTGAAGCCTGATTCCTCTCCCAATAAATCTCCTCTTCACTATCCCCTAACTCAACAAATGATGCTGCAATTCACTGTCACCCAAGCCAAAAGTGTTGGGGTCAATCTTGACTCCTCTCTTTCCCTCTCAATCATCAGCAAACGCTCAAAGTAATAGCAAGTCTGGCCATTTCCCACCACTTCTATCCCTGCCACCACTCCTACCAGCACTACAGCTGTAAGACCTGTTAAAGGGCTCTCACTTCCATTCTTGATTCCCTATAATGAATTCTTCAGAGAGTAACCAGTGTGTGACCACCCTCTAAAGGCCTCACTCAACCTTCAATCCTTTATGCTGCTTCATTTCCCCTAATAGAACTGTTTACTACCTAACAGCGTGTTGTATATGTATGCATATACGTATGTGTGTCTATGTCTTACCCACTAGAAAACGAGCTTCATTTGGTCAAAGACTTTGTCTTATCCATCCTTATATATTTGGTATCTAGGAAACTGACCTTTGATGTAAAGCTACACTATTTGAACTTTTTAGCACAATAATAAATGGCTCTGTACCATTACTAAACATAACAACCAATTCAATAATTGTCCTATTGTTGGGCCATTTGGACTGTCTGCAAATTCGGGCAAATCCTGGAATTAACATTTTTATGCAGAAGTTTTATAAGATCTTTCTGATTATTTCCCCAGGTATTCTGATGAGTGGAATGTATCAAATATCTTTAACTTAAAAAAAACTTTTGGGTAAAAGTGCCATATTATTTGTCCCTCAACAAAGTGCTAAATGTACCCTCTTTTCTAGTAATAATAGAAAGTGTGACTGAGAAGAAACAAAACCTGAACTCCTACTCAGCCCAAGACTCCACATTTCTAGTTTGACCTCTAAGACATGTCACAGAAGTGTTAATATTCAGAAAACCATGCATAGGGGTCAGGGGCCATGCAGTGGAGAGGCTGGAGGAGGTGCGAGTATAACAGCTGGGCATCTTTTCTTTCTGGTGAACGTTAACTATACTTGTAGAACAAATACACCACAAGAGTTAAAAAAAAAAGAATGTATATATTATGCTTTATGATCTAACAGCATAGATATGGAAAAGGATTTTTAAATGTTGGAAGGATTGCAATAGCATATAAAAGTGCATTTAACTAATTTCAGTAATCATAATTGATGATGATAGTATTCAGTTCAGTCATTCAGTCATGTCCGACCTTTGCGACCCCATGGACTGCAGCACGTCAGGCTTCCGTGTCCATCCACAACTTCTGGAGCCTACTCAAACTCATGTCCATCGCATCGGTGATGCCATCCAACCGTCTCATTCTCTGTCGTCCCCTTCTCCTCCCACCTTCAATCTTTCCCAGCATCAGGGTCTTTACCAATGAGTTGGTTCTTTGCATGAGGTGGCCAAAGTATTGGAGTTTCAGCTTCAGCATCATTCCTTCCAAAGAACACCCAGGACTGATCTTCTTTAGAACGGACTGGCTGGATCTCCTTGCAGTCCTAGGGACTCTCAAGAGTCTTCTTCAACACCACAGTTCAAAAGCATCAATTCTTCGGCGCTCAGCCTTCTTCACAGTCCAACTCTCACATCCATACATGACCACAGGAAAAACCATAGCCTTGACTAGATGGACCTTTGTTGGCAAAGTAATGTCTCTGCTTTTGAATATGCTATCTAGGTTGGTCATAACATTTCTTTCAAGGAATAAGCGTCTTTTAATTTCATGGCTGCAGTCACCATCTGCAGTGATTTTGGAGCCCAAAAAATAAAGTCTGACACTGTTTCCACTGGATGCCATGATCTTAGTTTTCTGATTGTTGAGCTTTAAGCCAACTTTTTCACTCTCCTCTTTCACTTTCATCAAGAGGCTCTTTAGTTCTTTGCTTTCTGCCATAAGGGTGGTGTCATCTGCGTATTTGAGGTTATTGATATTTCTCTTGGCAATCTTGATTCCAGCTTGTGATTCATCCATGCTGGCGTTTCATATGATATACTCTGCATATAAGTTAAATAAGCAGGGTGACAATATACAGCCTTGATGTTCTCCTTTCCCAATTTGGAACCAGTCTGTTGCTCCATGTCTAGTAATAACTGTTGCTTCTTGACCTATATACAGATTTCTCAGGAGGCAGGTCAGGAAATCTGGTATTCCCATCTCTTGAAGAATTTTCCACAGTTTGTTGTGATCCACACAGTCAAAGGCTTTGGCGTAGTCAATAAAGCAAAAGCAGATGTTTTTCTGAAATTTCTTTGCTTTTTCGATGATCCAGTGGATGCTGGCAATTTGATGTCTGGTTCCTTTGGCTTTTCTAAATCCAGCTTGAACATCTGGAATTTCATGGTTCACATGCTATTGTTGAACCCTGGCTTGGAGAATTTTGAGCATTACTTTGCTAGCGTGTGAGATAAGTGTAACTGTGTCGTAGTTTGAACACTCTTTGGCATTGGAATGAAAACTGACCTTTTCTAGTCCTGTGGCCACTGCTGAGTTTTCCAGATTTGCTGGCATATTGACTGCAGTACTTTCACAGCATCATCTTTTAGGATTTGAAATAGCTCAACTGGAATTCCATCCCCTTCACTAGCTTTGTTTGTACTGATGGTTCCTAAGGCCCTCTTGACTTCACGTTCCAGGATGTCTGGCTCTAGGTGAGTGATCACACCATCATGGTTATCTGGGCCATGAAGATCTTTTTCGTATAGTTCTTATACGTATTCTTGCCACCACTTCTTAATACCTTCTACTTCTGTTAGGCCCATATCATTTCTGTCCTTTATTGTGCTCATCTTTGCATGAAATGTTCCCTTGGTATCTCTAATTTTCTTGAAGAGATCTCTAGTCTTTCCCATTCTATTGCCTTCCTCTTTTTCTTTAAACTGATCATGGAGGAAGGCTTTCTTATCTCTCCTTAATATTCTGTGGAACTCTGCATTCAAATGGGTATATCTTTCCTTTTCTCCTTTGCCTTTCACTTCTCTTCTCTTCTCAGCTATTTGCAAGGCCTACTCAGACAACCATTTTGCCTTTTTGCATTTCTTTTTCTTGGGGATGATATTGATCACTGCCTCCTGTACAATGCCACGAACCTCCATCCGTAGATCATCAGGCAGTCTATCAGATCTAAACCTATGAATCTATTTGTCACTTCCACTGTATAACTGTAAGGGATTTGATTTAGGTCATACCTGAATGGTCTAGTGGTTTTCTCTACTTTCTTTAATTTAAGTCTGAATTTCGCAATAAGGGGTTCATGATGTTATTTCAAGTCTACGAGGTTTATAATGTTGGGATTATGGCCAATGAGCAATTTTGGATCTTCTCAATTATCATCAGGTTCTTCCACAAATTAAGTGTAAGGAAAAGAGAGGGATGAAGAAGACAAGTAGACTTAGAGAGACTTAAAAGATACATCAAAAAATTTTTTACATAGGCAAGACTATAACATCTCAAGGTATGCACTTAGGTGATAAAACCTTAAAAGAAATACAAGGAAATACATTTAAGTTAGCATGGCAGTTACTTTTGGAGAAAGAGAAGGTGCTGTGAATGGGCTGGGAAGCACAGAGGAGCTTTTGGATGGCCAGCAACATTCTTGACCTTGGTGATGGCTACACAGTGGTCACTACATATGTGGAAGCTATATTTTTGTCATGATTTTCTACATCTATTATAGTTTATGATTAAAAGATGGTAAAATGATTATGATAAATGATATAGCAGAGACCTAAAATGCTGTTCGCTAACCAATTTAAGCCAATATTTTCGAATCTTCTTAAGGTAGGACCAGAAACAGAAATTAGCAAAGCATGATTCCAAATGATAAATATTTGCCTGGATATGATAGTTTATTGTAAAAATTACACCCTTCCTCCCAAATTACAAGAAACATAATTCTTGTTTTACTTCACCAAAAAGGTAAAAAGGTTGCTGATTAGGAAAAAACAAGAAGAAGCCTGAACTACCTAAAGAGACAGGTTAGCCTTAGAAGTTGTCACTGACTGTCTATGCAGGCAAATTATACTCTATTGTTAAATAAGCCATTCTTAAGTCATTACAGGAACATCTTAGAGATATAATGGATTCATTTCAGACCAACACAATAAAATAAGTATTGCAATAAAACAATACTTTTGGTTTCCCAGAGCATGTAAAAGTCATGTTTACACTATTTACACTAAGTAACTATTTAGTGTGCAACAGCATTAAAAAAGCACATACCTTAATTCAAAAAATATTTTATTACTAAAAGATACCATCATCTGATAACAAAGGGTTGCCACAAGCCTTCAATCTGTAAAACTGCAAGATCTCTGAAGCACAGTAAAGTACGATAAAATAAGGTCTGCCTGTAATTTCACCAACATGTATCTTAGGGAAACCACACAAATAAAAACTAAAAGAACTGACCCCTGGTCTTGTAGGCTGATCTGGCTAGTTTTCACTATAATGGGGTACATATGAAACTACCCCAAAACATAAAACAGTCCTGATAAATATGAGAAATTTAGTCACTATTCTCAAAGTACTATTCTCAACTTACCTCTCTTAACTCTCCAATCCTCCGAAGTGCTTTATCCTGACTCTGACTTAATATACCCTTTAATTTAAAAGGAAAAAAAAAAAAAAGCTGGTTCAAACAATCACATGACATATCAATGACAATCAAGTTAAAAAGATCACAAATCACTGAATTTTATTTCCAACATCCTTTACTTCTGCAACTATGCAATCACAACTCTCTCCTGCCACTTAGTGGTAGATTTATGTACATCTAGAAACAAAAAACCAGACAAATCAAAGAAACACAAGCAAGGTACTCACAGAACTTAGGAATAAGATGACCTTTTGAGAATGAGTTTATGGATTATTAATAATACAATGCATTAAATCAGAACTATTCTCCCACTTCTATAGACCACATGTTTAAAAAATTATCAAATTAAATACTTTACGTGTAATAATCTAATTTCCACACTTGTTACGGACAATTATAATAGTGAAATCAGCAACAAATAACTGATGTTACTATTCTCAACTGGTTATATTCCAAACCAAAGTCATATAATTTAATGTTGTACTCAAAGCAGACTATTATTAATGGTAAATTAAATATTTGAAAATAATATACATGGGGAAATAAAGTTTACCAAAACTCACTTTACAAATAATTTTTTGGTTATACAATTAATGTCTCTAAATGGGACAAGACATTAAACTGTTTTAAATAACTTCTACAGTAAGAACGAAGACCATCTGCATTTTACAAATAACAGCACCATCTGAACTGGAGTGCTACTTCCCCTTAGCTCTGACATGTGAATTATCACCTGGGACACCTGCTGGGAGATTTCTGGCCATGAAGAGGATGACAGAACAGGGCAGAAGTAAGTCACCAGGAGAACTATCATCACTCCTGCTCTCTACACACTTAACCGAGGGCTTTATGAGCAGCAACCTCAGCAAACAGAAGAGAGGATGCTTATTTTTGGACCCTGACACAAGGATAAGAAACAGATGTCTTCAGGTATTTGAAAGTGAAGTCGCTCAGTCATGTCCCACTGACTCTTTGCAATTCCCTGGACTGTAGCCTACCAGGCTTCTCCATCCATGGGATTTTCCAGGCAAGAGTACTGGAGTGGGTTGCCATCTCCTTCAAGTTGTATATTTATCTACCAGTAAAACAAACATGCAGCCTACAGACTGACCCACCAGGAAACAGACTTGAGAGAGGCAAGCAAATTAAATCCAAACTTCTTATATACTGCATACTTGAGGAAGCCCATCCCTACCAGAGGCAAAAACATTTGAGACTTCTCCCATTCTCTGCATCAAAATTCCTAATAGTAAAACAGGTTAAATACTTTGGTCATATGAAAAATTATTAAAAGCCAGGGTCTTATTACAATATCCTTTCTAATTTTAAAATTACATATGAATCAATATAAATAGCCAATAAATCACTTACTTGTAGCTTTTTCTTCTCTCTATGAAGAGTCTGATAAGCTGTAACAAGCTAAAATAAAGAAAAAGTCATTAATAACATCAGTCATTCCTACATAAATGCAGTTAATTGTTCTAAGCTCTGCTAAAACATCTCATTATGAAAGTCAAAAAATAAGTCAAAAGAACCCTTTAATAGACAATTCAAGCTAATTAGATGCATATGCAGTTGAAACTAAATAATATAGGTAATATATTTTTAAAAAATAAAGTGTAACTTGATTATAAAAATACTAAATTACATTTGATTTCACCTAGACACATACCTCACATACCTAATTCACAGAATGGGATTTCACCTAGACACATAAAATGGGATCTCACTTAAACACATACCTCACATACCTAATTCATAAAATGGGATTACAGCCCATCGCCTAAAGACTACTTAAACTATGGTCACAGATCAGTCTCACAAACAAAAGCATCACCTGGAGCCTGCTATTAATAGAAATAGAAGTTCTTAGGCCCCACCTCACACCAACTGAATGAGAAGCAGAGGGAGGGTGGAGAAAGAGCAATGTGAGAATCAGAAGGCTACAGGCAACAATCTGCTCCAAAATTTTACTAAGAGTCCTGGCCAAAGGGCCTCAGCACCGGTGAAGGTCTTTAACTAGATACTGCCACACACTACTCACCACCAGGATCCAGCGGAGCTAGGGAATCAACAGTTCAGCCAACGACAGGCGTAAAGACCAGGCCGTAACATGAATTAGAGAACATGAGGAGGAAATTTTCACACTAGCAAAAAAAAATCATGCCCTTACCTCACAACATTTCCCTTTGTAGCCATTCAACCTTCGTTCCGTCCTCCGCAACCACTGGATCAACTGCTCTTTGCTGAGACTGTCTAAATTCCCAAGTGAGTCTTCAGTCTCACTCTCCATATCAGAGGGTGGATCAAAGAAGGCAGCAGAAGAGTCCAGGTCGAACCGATTCAGGGATTCTCTAGAAGACGTGCGTACCAAAGATTCTTTAGAGGAAGATCGGACTAGAGATTCCTTTACTGGACTCCGAAACAAAGACTCCACAGACGGCACCCGGAGTTGGAGCTTCTGTGCAAAAGACTGCGTGTCACTTGACTACAACCAAAACACAACAGAACATGGGAGTTAAAATACACATTTAGACTTCTATTATTCCCTAATCACCAGCAAGAATCTGTTAAAAGCTCTAGCACATTTAACTTCATTCCTGACATTTTACACAATAAATTGTTTGCTGAAAAACAAGAGACGCCCGGTTATTTCTGAAAAGGCTCTGGACCTTGAGTCTGAGGACTGGGTTATAGGTCCCAGGTCTGTCACTGAGCAGTGGAATGACCTTCACTGAGTCACTTCCCTTCGGTTTGCCCATTTGTAAAAAAGAAGGAAGCCATGCTTTCCCAGCAGACCTCACCTGTGCGCTGTAAGATTCATCCACTAAACTAAGATCCTTGGAGGCAGGGGCCAACAATACCACAGTGTACACCCAGGACCGCAAATGGGGATATGTACTGTGAGGTGTGAAGTATGTGGCTGAATCTGGAGTCTGCCTGGAGGTGCAGTCCTTAACACTCTTCTCAGGCAGAGAGTAGGTAACGCAGAGTGAACCCATTTTGCTCAGTAAGAGAACAAAAGGCAGAGCTGACTGGCGACTTTCGGCTCTGCTCTACTTACCACTGTCTTCGGGGAATAAACGTAAGCATTACAAAATCATGAAGGGCAGTCAGAGTCTGAGCTCAAGCCCCTCTGCGTGGATCAGTAAGCCTCATATCAGAAACAGTCATCAGCAAGAGCTATTCTCTTAATTAGCATATTAATGATAATGCATTATTTTGTAAAACAGCCATGGAAAATACTATAATTCAATAACTTGCATTATTTAAAGCAGCATTGTTTTGTTCACATGACAGCAGTCAGTACTTAAGGTGTTTCCTAGAAACTCATTCTCATTAGTGCAACAGGGTCACTGCAAGATCTCAAAGATGCTAGGAACGAAATGCTCAGAGGAGACTGAGGCCATGTGCAGGCAAAGATTACAAGACAACAGAAACAGTCTCTTTAATACACAATAAAAAAAAATCAGACCAGGAATACTTTATAGATTTTAGAGATTTAATAATAGTAGTTGGCAGGGTGTGAGTTAGCAGGGGCTCACCCTCTTCATCAGCACAGAGATTTACCACAGATTAGTAACAGTAAAAACTGAAAACAACCCAAATATTCACCACTGGAGGATATATCAAGTACGGTGTATGTACGAAGATTCAAGACATACTATTATTAAACGGGAAAACTCAGGTTATAAAATGACACATACACCGTGAGGTCGTTTTGATTAAAGTAGTTACGTATAGTTTTGAATCGGTATGTATGTGCCCACAAACACCTTGAGAACCAGGCTGTTAAAGGACCAACGCAAAAAGTTAACAGACGGTGGGTCTGAGTGGTTAGACTTTAGGTGATTTTTACTTTCATTTTTCTATTTTCGTGTACTTTGCCATTTATTCTTTCCTAATGTGCAAGTTTTACCTCTCTTCTGGGACAGGGTGGAGAAAGTCTTAAGGGAGAGGAGGGACCCTCATGCTCAAAACCCTGAAGACCCACTTTACGCCTACTCCATTACCAGCCACTTCTGACCCACACAAAAAGTGCTTTTCAGCTCCTACAGACAATCTCCTTGTAACCTGCCTAGGGCAAACAAGTGAGAAATCTGACTAGCACTAGAAATAACTGTTATTTTAGGTGAGCCAAGACTAATGAACAATGTCAAGGACATTATGTGCAGAAGCTGGTAAGCTGGGTAACTGTCACATCTACTCTGCTTGGCAGGAAGGTGACTGAGTGTCACGATTTAGCCTGTTGGGCTGCCGAGCAAAGCTGCCTAAGTTTAAATCCTGGTTCCACCACAATCAATGTTCAAGACATGAGTCAAGTTACTTAACTTCATGAGTTTTGTTTCCACCTCTCTAAAATAGGGATGATAAAAATAATAATGATGGTAATAGTAATACTACCTACCTCATAAGGATGCCACAAAGACTGAATTTGTTAACATGTACACGCAAATTGCTTATAATGTAGCAAATATGCAATAAACATTGATTATCAGTATTAGAGAAAGAAGACTAAAAGACAAACTTTACTTAAGCACCATACTCAAGCTTATGTGGCAGACTCTTCTGGCTCTACGATGCAGCAGCTTAGAGCACAGGCTCTGCAGCCAGACTTCATAGGTTCAAGTCTTCCTTCCACCACTGACCAGCAATATGACCTTAGGCAAGTTACACTGCCCCTCTATGCCTCTGTTTCTTCATAAGTAAACTGGGGAAAACAGCACTCACCTCCCAGGGTGCTCATGAGGAGTACTACACAAGGACATGTGAAGCACTTCACGCCATGACTGGCTTGAGCTGTCATCACCAGATATCCAACACTATCTATCAAGAGATATCTAATCCTCCCTTCTTCCTTTCCACCAGACGCCAGTTTCGTTCAGGCTAACAATACAGCCAGGTTAAACATTCACCTTCTCAAATATGAACTAAAACCACAATGACACACTACCACATATCCACTGGAACGGCTAAAATACAACTATGGAAAACTCCAAGTATTGGTGAGGATATAAAGCCATCCATTTTGGAAAACTACTAGCATTTATTAACATTAAAACTAAACACATATGTACTCTGTGGACCAGCAGTTTGATCTGCTGGAGAAGGGATAGGCTACCCACTCCAGTATTCTTGGGCTTCCCTTGTGGCTCAGCTAGGAAAGAATCCGCCTGCAATGCGGGAAACCTGGGTTCAATCCCTCAGCTGGGAAGATCCCCTGCAGAAGAGAAAGGCTACCCACTCCAGTAGTCTGGCCTGGAGAATTCCATGGACTGTATAGTCCACAGGGGTCACAAAGAGTCGGACATGACTGAGCAACTTTCACTTCACTGTATATCCAGTACAAATGTATAATTATGTTCAACAAAAGACATGCACTAGAATCTTACAGCAGCACTGTTCAAAACAGTGCCAAACCTGAAACTACTGTTGATGCTCATCAATAACAGACAGGAAAAATCAACTGTTGTCTGATCATCAATGGAATACTAGACAGCAACACGGAGAAGGCAATGGCACCCCACTCCAGCACTCCTGCCTGGAAAATCCCATGGACAGAGGAGCCTGGTGGGCCGCAGTCCATGGGGTCGCTAAGAGTCAGACACGACTGAGTAACTTCACTTTCACTTTTCACTTTCATGCACTGGAGAAGGAAATGGCAACCCACTCCAGTGTTCTTGCCTGGAGAATCCCAGGGACGGGGAAGCCTCGTGGGCTGCCATCTATGGGGTCACACAGAGTCAGACACGACTGAAGTGACTTAGCAGCAGCAGCAGCAGCAGCAGCAGCAGCAGATAGCAACAAGAATGAAAGATTAATAGCCACAAACAAGAATATACATGAATCTAACACTAACAGTATTAAACAAAAGAAGCCAGACACAAAAGAATATCCACTTCTGATTCTATTTACATTAACTCAGAAACAGGCAAAATTAATCTATAGTGTTAGAAGCCACAACAGTAGTTACCCCCGCCCCCAGTGTGAGAGGAGAACAGAAAGGAACACAACAGTTTCTGGGAAGCTGGTAATTTCTGTTTCTTGATTTTGGGTGCTGGTTAGAAAGCTGTGTTTAGTTTGTGAAAATTCAGAAAACTGTATATGGAATACATGATACTTTTCTGTATGTAGATATTATAGTGTGATACATTACATTTCAATTAAAGGATTTTTAAAATTAGCTCTGAGCTTCCCTGCTGGTTCAGTGATAAAGAATCCACCTGCCAATGCAGGAGACACTGGTTCGTTCCCTGATCCAGGAGGATCCACACGCCTCCGAGCAACTAAGCTGCGCCCCTATGAAGCCTGTGCTCTGGAGTCCGGGAGCTGCAACTGCTGAGCTTGGCTGCCCTGGAGCCCGTGCTGTGCAACAGGAGAAGGCACGGTGATGAGGCCGCACACCACAACTAGAGGGCGCTGTGCAACAGGAGAAGGCGGGGCGATAAGAAGCCGCACACCACAACTACAGGGCACTGTGCAACAGGAGAAGGCAGGGCAATGAGAGGCCGCACACCACAACTAGAGGGCGCTGTGCAACAGAAGGCAGGGCGATGAGAAGCCGCACACCACAACTAGAGGGCGCTGTGCAACAGGAGAAGGCACGGCGATGAGAGGCCGCACACCACAACTAGAGGGCGCTGTGCAACAGGAGAAGGCACGGCGATGAGAGGCCGTACACCACAACTAGAGGGCGCTGTGCAACAGGAGAAGGCAGGGCAATGAGAGGCCGCACACCACAACTAGAAGGCGCTGTGCAACAGAAGGCGGGGTGATGAGAAGCCGCACACCACAACTAGAGGGCAGCCCCGCTCACTGCAACTGGAGCAAAGCCCACACAGTAACAAAGACCCAGCACAGCTACAAATAAAAGAACTAACAAAATTATTAAAAATATAAATGTAAAATAATAATAAAATTAGCTTTTCCCAGACTCTGGTTCAGCCACGAGTGGGCTGTGTGCCAAAGCTCAGCCAATAATGGATACTACTGAGTGGGACTCTAAAGGATGGGACCTTCCTCAGTTTTCTGGCAGTCCAGTGGTTAGGACTCCACCCTTTCACTGTGGGGGCCTGGGTTCAGTTCCTGGTCAGAGAATTAAGAGCCCACAAGCCACACAGTGCAGCCAAAAACCACGATGGAACCTTCTAGAAGAAATATTACTTTCCTGATAAGGAATGTGTCTTTTGTCCTATTGAGAATGGAGATGTATTTCCTGGAGGCCAAACTTGGAACTGTGAGGATGAAAGGCAGTGATGAGAATGAGAGGAAAAACGGAGGGCAGGACAGGAAGCCAAAGGGAAAGGGTCTTTAACAACTGTCTCCAGCGCTTCTGCTACATAAGAAACTCAGCTCCCGCGGGCTCCAACCACTGCCAGGCTTCTGGCACCAAAGACATTCCCTGATTTGTAACTACTGTTTAAAAAGCTGATGGGGATTAGGGGGAAAATGTATAAGGAAGAATAAATGAACACAGAGTTACTTTTTAACGCCTTTCTGTCTCACCCGCTTGACCCTGTTTTCACTCCTCCTTCCTATTTCCCCAACAGTGTTATTGTTCAGACTTTTATCCTCTGCCAGCTGGATATCTGTAGCAACCTTCTGTTCTGTCAGATCTCTTACCCACCGGTCTGCCGCTGTGTCACACAGTCACTAGGATTTTTAGGATTTCTTCCTAAAATATAATTCGGTTCATTTCATTCCAGTTCTTAATTTGAACTCTCACTTAATAGAAAGATCAAAATCCTTCACTTATGTTCAAGATTCCCAGTTCCCAAGACCCATTTCTTTGTAAAATCACCCCTCCACGTAACAGAAACTTAAGTTCTACTAGGGAACTTCCTGTTTCCTGAGCAAATGCGTTGTCTGTGTGCCTCTGTGCTATCGCCCACAGTTTCTATGCATATGGAAACCCAGACATCCTTCAGAAGTGAGTTCAAATTTCTAGGATTTCTCCCATCAGAAACTGCCTTTCTTAATCGCTAAGCACTTTACCAGGACCACTCCTGGAGCACATACTGCCTTCTGACTCAACATTACTTACTCGCTGATACAACAACTAACTGTTTATGCCTTAAAACAACTACAGAGATAATACAGCACAGTGGTTAAGAACAGACTTCCTGATTTGAATTCCAGCTTTACTACTTACTAACTTTAAGACCTCTGTTTCAATTTCCTCATTTATTTAAAAAAAAAAAAAATTAGTAGATTGTTATGAGGATTAAATGGCCAAAAACACTTAAAATAATGTCTCGTATAGGAAGCACTAAATATGTTTTCCTACATTGTATCCACTGCACACACACCCTCACCCCAAACTTTATACTCTTTTAGGACAGGATCCATATTCTCTATTTCTGTAGTCTTGCCTCAGTGCTTTCCACAGGAGGTGCTTAGGACACATTTGTTCAGCTGAACCCTAACCTGGCAATATGATAATGATGATCTAATGGGAAAACTTGAAATACTCAATGATTGATCAAAATGATACATATCATTTTTTATATAGTATATCTTATTCTAGAAATCATGGGAAAGCATTAATACGACACCAGTAACACTCTACAATAACGTTCATAAGCTTTATTCATAATAGAAAACTTCAAGCAGCCCAGGTGTCCATCAATAGGTGAGTATCTACAGAATATTCATATAGAAAAACTACACAACAACAGGTAGGAACAAACTACTGATAAGTACAGCAAGGATGAGATTCCAAAAATACTGTGCTGAGTGAAAGAAGCCTTCCACAGAACAGTGCACTCTATGAGGCCACTTACATGAAAATCTAAAATAAGCAAAACTAATCTGTTGCATGGTGGAAAAAAATTAAACCAGGTTGCCTCTGAGAGGAGCACCACAAGGGAACTTTCTGGGGTGATGATAATCTTCCATAACCTGTGGCTGGGTTTGGCACATACAACTGTCAAAACTCAGTCAGTGCACATTTGAGGCTTGTACATTTCATTTTATGTAAAATTCACTTCAAAAAAGAAATTATAAACACTGATCTCTAGATAACGATATGCATACTAAAACATTAGTACTGTGGCCTACAACTTTGAAAGGCATCAAAAAAATAAAATAGATTGAGGTACAAATAGAGGAATGAATATATGGACAGAAAAAAGAGTATGGTAATGAATGCATCAGTGACAGAACTGACGCGTTAGGTACACATATGTTCACTTTATAAAGTTCTTTCAACTTTTCTGTATGTTGGAAATGTTTCATAACTATTGAAAATAAAATTAAAAGCAGTCTTTCACTTCTAGCAGTATTCAAAAACAGCAACGAAAATTTCAAAATTTAATTTTACTACTATAATTTCTTTTTTAAAAAATTAATGATTTTCAAAACCAGACTTTTTCCCACAACCTAAAAAAAAATAACAGCATATGAGAATGGCCATTTAAATTCCTATGTTTTGCTCTATTGAATTTAGTGAAACTCAGTTGTTATTTTTTGTTGTTTTTGCTGAAGTTTAGAACATACAATGATATGTTCATTTCAGGCATGAAACATACTGATTAGATATTTTTACAGATTATGCACCAAAGTTATTACAATATTACTGACTCTATTTCCAGTGCAGTACATTACACATCCCTATGACTTATTTATTTTATAGCTGGAAGTCTGTAGCTCTCTATCCCTTCGCCCATTTCGCCGTGCCACCACCCTCCTCGCCTCTGGCAACCACTACTCTGCTCTCCATATCTCATTTTAACAACATAGAAATTTAAATGAGGCAATGCATGGCAAAAAAAAAAAAATTATAGCTGGGGAGACTGATGTTTTTGTCAATCTATGATAATTCCACTATCAATAACTAATCACTAGTCTCTGGGCAAGTAATTTAAGGTTTCATGCCTAATATCTTATCTACACAATAAGACAGTAATACTAGATCCTATAGTTATCCTAAACTGCCAAAACACTAAAACTATAATCAAACTATTTCACAGCTTCTCAGATAAGGATGAATGCTCATATATACTTGTTTTACAAACTATATTTTTCTCTATTACATGGTGGCATACACTGATTATTTTCAAATGTCTGAGTTTTTTTTAAGTCTGTCTAAGGTAAAATGTCCGGAGAAGGCAATGGCATCCCACTCCAGTACTTTTGCCTGGCAAATCCCATGGACAGAGGAGCCTGGTGGGCTGCAGTCCATGGGGTTGCTAGAGTCGGACACGACTTCACTTTCACTTTCACTTTTTACTTTCATGCATTGGAGAAGGAAATGGCAACCCACACCAGTGTTCTTGCCTGGAGAATCCCAAGGACAGGGGAGCCTGGTAGGCTGCTGTCTATGGGGTCGCACAGAGTCGGACACGACTGAAGCGACTTAGTAGCAGCAGCAGCAAGGTAAAATGTCAACCTATGAATGAAGAGTCATTTTGATTAGCTGAATGTTATGTACTGATTACCTGAATTTTGTGTACCAAATTAAACTGAAGAGTTAACTACTGTTAAGTATAACAGACATTTTTTTGAAAAGGGTATACTACACTTTTTTGCTTTTTTAGATAAAGACAGTGAGTAACCCTTTTTAATGACATCTCTGCCACAAACTGTGTGCCAAAATCTACTGATTTACAGAAGATGATCTACCCAGTAGTAAGGGGGTCACAAGCAGCTACACTTTATAAACTCTTGGGCTTGCTTTTCACCATCTCTTCTACCTTGGTGTTAACTCTGATTTCCTGCTCCCAATTACAGTAAGCATTCTACCTGCTTCAGGGATATCCATTGTTCCTAATTTGCTAACAGCAACCAACAACCAACCTGTCAGAATTTTGTATAAAAGCAAACGGACTCTGAGTGGAGGTGTCTCCTTGTAACAAGAATTAAATGAGATCATGTACATAAAATGATCAACAACACCTGAGACACAGTAAACGCAATTAACACAACTAACTTTCTGAATATCACACAAGTTCATTCCTCACCTTAATCAAAACTTAAGTCTCTCCTGAATTTGATCAAAACATTGGTTGTTATTCACTCTAGTTCTTGCATTCACAATTATATTCAATCTGTTTGGACTATTCTACAATAGAATAAGCATTCTAAATAATATTTTCTGATAAATATTCCTCAAAGATCACTGGATCTGTCCAGTAACATTTAGACTGATGCCTCCCAATATTTTACCCCTCCTTCAAGGCACTTGCAAGAAATTATGTATTTGTAAAAGGAGAGTAAAAAAGTTGGCTTAAAGCTCAACATTCAGAAAACAAAGATCATGGCATCCGGTCCCATCACTTTATGGGAAATAGATGGGGAACAGTGCAAACAGTGTCAGACTTTTTTTGGGGGGGCTCCAAAATCACTGCAGATGGTGACTGCAGCCATGAAATTAAAAGACGCTTACTCCTTGGAAGAAAGTTATGACCAACCTAGATAGCATATTCAAAAGCAGAGACGTTACTTTGCCAACAAAGGTCCGTCTAGTCAAGGCTATGGTTTTTCCTGTGGTCGTGTATGGATGTGAGAGGTGGACTGTGAAGAAGGCTGAGCGCTGAAGAATTGATGCTTTTGAACTGTGGTGTTGGAGAAGACTCTTGAGAGTCCCTTGGACTGCAAGGAGATCCAACCAGTCCATTCTGAAGGAAATTAGCTCCGGGATTTCCTTGGAAGGAATGATGCTAAAGCTGAAACTGCAGTACTTTGGCCACCTCATGCGAAGAGTTGACTCATTGGAAAAGACTCTGATGCTGGGAGGGACTGGGGGCAGGAGGAGAAGGGGACGACAGAGGATGAGATGGCTGGATGGCATCACTGACTCGATGGACATGAGTCTGAGTGAACTCCGGGAGTTGGTGATGGACAGGAAGGCCTGGCGTGCTGCAATTCATGGGGTCGCAAAGAGTCGGACATGACTGAGCGACTGAACTGAACTGAACTGAAAAGGATTTGGGATTAACTGGGGATGTTTCAAGGCCCAGGGACTTGGCCCAGAATCTGACTGGCCTCCCTGAAAAGAATGAGGTTCTCAGCTCACAGGTAAGCTGTTCATGGAGTTTGGGAAGCTAGACAATACTTTAGAATGTTTAGTCTGCATGATTTAGTTCATAAATCAGACTGTTGAGAAACTGCCCATGTTCGTGCTCCAGGTCCACAGAATCAGCAATGTTACTGCCCTACACTAGACACTGTTGAGAATAGCCAGGTTAATGATGAATAATCATCAGTAAAGCCAAAAATAATAAATGTTCATCTCAGACACTGCTATCATTAAGATTTTTTTTTAATGAATTTCTTTCTTTTTTGGAAGGAGTCAAAAGAAGGTTACATGAGTCCCACTCTCCAAATAACTTTTTAAAGTCAAAGATAAACTTAACTCGCTAGTAATAAGATATTCTGCATTAGAACAAACTTTAAAAGAAAATGCCATTTTCTTTACATCCCCATTCTAGAATATGTAACTCAACATGTCTTTCAGTATGGCTTACTCCTAATCTTTTACAACTATAAAGTCAGTCTGTTTTTCAAAGTTTTATCTTCGGTGCCATTAAGTTTTTAAATGAGCAATAATGGAAACTTACAAGACTGGTGTGTGTATATATATATATATATATACACACACACACACACACACATGTATTACTTCACTTTAAACTTTTTCCAAGAAACCATCAACAAACTTGGATTTACCATACATACTGTATCAAGTGTTTGGACATCACTGTGGCTAATAATATAGATTGACTGACACTGAAATGACTTGCTCTTTCTTTTAAATAACATTTAAAACAAACCTGAGGAGTTGTGGGTTCACTTCCATTAACACTGTCGGGAGATTTTGTGGCTTGGAAAGACGCATTCTAAGAAAAACAAAGAAACACTGTAAAGAGAGGATCAGAAAACTAAAGTTTTAAAACCGTTAAGAACAAAGGCCAAGTACCAAAACCTATTAGACACACATATCTATTAAACAAAATTAGTAACTGCTCAATTATTAGAATTTTTTCATGCAAGGCAAAACTAGTATGGTAAGTATTTTAGAAAATTCATTTTGCTATTTTATCTGTAACTAAATAGCAAGGATTAGTATGTAGCAAAATTTACAAACTAATCCCATGCCTCTCCCCATTACCATCACCCCAGTTTTTTCCCTCAGTACAAAATTAACATCAGGAATTCAGTCAGCAAAACTCATTCAAGTAGAAAACTATCCAGAGGAAGTAATGTCAACTGTTCCTTACAATTAAATACTATTTAAAGTTATTCGGGCTAAGCTCTGAAAAATATCTTCCTAATAAGAAATGGAAATGCCTCATTCATTTAAAGCCACCAGTCTAAATGAAATTGGTAGGACAGTTTTCAGAAAAACTTAAAATTAAAAATAATTTCTTCCACAAATGAAAGTTTTTTGTTCTGTTCTGTTGGTATGACAAATGTTCTAAGTTACACAGCATTCTACTTATTACATCAAACCTGTGTTAGTTCCGTAAGGTTTGATATTCTTCAAGATTCAAAATTCTACACTATTCATAATACACTAAGTGTCTAACTAAAATTAAACCTACAGAAGCAGCTCATGATAAAGTAACATCCATGTTTTAAACAAAAGCATTCAACCAAATACTAGTCACTATGTTTCAGTAACTTGGTGCTTAAAAAGTACCAAGTTTTCCCCTACAACCTCTTAGGGCTAACCAAGAAAAGGTCAAATATATGACTCTTCTTATTCTTAAATACAAGTGGGGAAAGCATGCAACTTTGCAAAAGTGTTCTCAAATTTCTGAACTCTCATTAGGTATCTGATACTATGAAATTATTAATTTTCGCTGTGATAAATGTACTATGATTTTGTAGCTTTAGTCTTCATCTTTTAGAAATATATACCAAAATAGGTAGGTAAGATTTCTGAAATTTGCTTCAAATAATCCCATGGGGATGGGGGAGAGGGGTATCTGCATGTGTGATGAGGGCGGGAGGGGTATGGTTAGGGAGGTGTGAGGGGATGGTATAAGATAGCCATGAGTTATTATTTGCTGACACCGGACAATGGATATTGGGGGAAGGACAAGTAATCTTATGCAATTTTTATTGCTATTTCCACTCTTGCTATATGTTTAAATTTTTCCCTTATAAAAGTTTAAATACCTTGCCCCTCTAACATAAAAAGAGCTATAAAATTTTATCAGTCCAAGACACCTCCTTAAACTTACACAGGGGAGAACAGTTAGGGGAATATAGGAATTAACTTTTATCTTCCTCTTCTCTGCCATTTCAAAGAATTAGAAGCTGGATACACGGCATACATTTGTACAACATTGCAATTAATGCTTTCCAGCCCTAAAAATATCCTACACTACACACTCTAAAATAAAAGACATATTTCACAGAGATCAGCAAGTCTCTCTGCCAGGCAATTGAAAAGTAATTGTCTATGTGCAGTAAAAATGCTTTATGTATACTTCATATTCAGTTGCATAGAATATTAAAAAGATGTTTACTCAAGACTAAAACTTTAATAAATAAAATTAAATTAAATGAATTTTATTTATCAAGGGAAAAAAAGAAAAGTAACTGACCTTTAAATTATGGAGAAAGCAAACAAGAGGGCTCCATAAGATATTCTATTGTATGTAGTAAAAAAACCTGGTACATTATTGTGATCCATACAAAAACAGCTATTCTACAACTGTTTGAAATACCACTCTACCAAACAAACAGCATAATATTTAAAAACTTTTCTTTCCTGTACCTATATTTTAATTTACTTGCTATACTATATATCAGGCTCCCCTGGTAACTCAGACGGTAAAGAATCTGTCCACAAGATTCTTGCGGGAGACCCAGGTTCGGCCCCTGGGTTAGGAAGATCCCCTGGTGAAGAGACTGGCTACCCACTCCAGTATTCTTGCCTGGAGAATCCCATGGACAGAGGTGCCTGGAAAGCCCCAGTTCACGGGGTCGCAAAGAGTCAGACATGACTGAGTAAGTGCAAAAAATACTATATATCTGAATAAATGCAAGACAACTAAAGAAAGTACTGAACTATGTTACCATGAAAATGTAAGTTAGGAATCTCTAGAAACAAAAATTACAGATATTGTCACTACATATAATGCCTTCTTCATTTCTGCCCTGCAAATTCTTTCTCATCTTTCAACTTTCAAACACCTCTTATTTTGTGAAGCCTCCTATGGCTGGCCTGAGGGACTAACACATTTCCTATGCTTGTATTTTCTTCTACAAAGCCTTACTTCTTTTGAATTGTTAAGCGTATTTTGACATTTTTGTCTCAGTACTAACTACAAACGCTTAGAGAGCAAGAACCCTACATTTGCCTGACTGATAGCAGAGGCTCAGGAATTGCTTCTTAACCCCTTATGCAGCCCATCTTTCAGTGCAAGAAGACTTCTGAATGCCTCCCGGCAACAGAAGCCCAGAGAACTAGCTCAACACACGTCAATACTCAATGGTCACCAACACTGTCTCCTGGAGGCAATTGTGAGATAACAAAAAAATGTTTCTGAAGTGCATTTAATTTAAAAGTACACACAGGTTCCCTGCCAGATTTGTCTTCAATTATGATTTGTTACATCTTTCAACAATCACTTTTAACTGCTGTAAGATTATACCATGGTTTTATGTGAGGAGAAATATTATTACCAGAATAAACAAACAAACAAACAAAATTTAAATAAGATTATCACAGACTTTTAGCCTACTTACCATATTTTAAATAGTTCTAAAGGCTTCATTTTAAAATTATTAGCATTTTTTTGTAATAGGATAGGTATTCAATATGAATTGTTTTTGTGTACTTATGGAAGTGGACCTAGAAGAAGTTCTATTTTTTTTTGTCAAGCCTCCATTACTACTACATGAAGTGGAACATCATTTTATATTTTTAAAATAAGTTGGTAAGTTATCTCTAACTGGGACTCCTGTCTCCCTCTCAGGACTGAAAACAGTGAGGTATAACTGGTAGCCCAGAACCAAGAAGAGACCTCTATTCCTGAGAGCCAACCTAAGGCGTCACAAGAACTCTCAGCTGCTTTCTTTCCTAAAACCCAGTTGAGAAGGAAGGTAATACAGGATTGCTACTGACCACATGCAGACCAAGTCTTTGCTGGCTGCATGAATAAGTATGTGAGTGCGTGCTTAGTTGTTCAGTTGTGTTTGACTCTTTGAGACCCCATGGACTACAGACCGCCAGGCTCCTCCGTCCGTGAAATTTTCCAGGCAAGAATACTGAAGTGGGTTGCCATTTCCTCCAAGGATCTTTCCAACCCAGGGATCAAACCTGTGTCTCTTGCATCTCCTGCACTGGCAGGCATATTCTTTATCACTAAGCCAAGTTGGAAGCCCCATGATTAAGTACAGAAATGTTCTAATTTCATCACCAGCTGCTTAATAAATTAAACCAACTCTTATTGTTTAAAAAAAAACCTCAGTCCCAGTTCAGCTGGTGTTCATTCTAACACCAAAAGCTAACCTTACTTGGCAATCAAACTTCTAACTTTTAATTTGCTAAATTTACTAATTTAGCAAATTTTCCAAAGTGGAATTATACACAAGATTCAAAATTGTATGAATTCAGTCAGCTGAAAGATAAAGAGTAATTGTTTCCTTTCAAATGTTTTATACACAGAAAACTGGTAGTCTCCCAAAATAAGATGCAACTAACTTGTTACAGTAGACTCCACCTGCCTACTCAATATTGCTTAATTACGGATTTATATACAATGATTTTTTCATTCCTAAAAATGTGAGTCACATCTCAAAATATTCTTGGCCTCCTACCATGAGTAGAACAGAGATTCCTAGCAATACATACCTCTTTTAGTTAATGAGCAAACATTCCCTAGGGAGGAAAACTTAAGAGTTCATACCAAGTGAAAGTATTCTTCGCTATGTTAATGAAAACAGTGTTAAATTTTGTTGCTGTTAAAAAGCTAGCAAACACACACCAGCCATCAGAACTCAGCAGTTTACGCTCTGATTTTTTTAGAGCAAGGTTAGCAGCACAGCACTGAAGATGCTTTGAGAGGTGGTCAGTGACAAGCAACATGAGATATGCTTCTAGAATGACCAAATTACTCTGTTTCCCCACACAGGGAGTGCAGAAAGCGGTGGAAGGACTCACCACACTTTCAGTCTGGGTTTTAGGCTGCTTGGAGGAATCCAAAGCAAAGATAGTATACTCAGAGAGAAAAGCAGGCTCTGCTATCATCCCGGCTAGGAGCTGTCTCATTCAGGGTAATGAGCAGAGGCATAAACATAAAATAAAGGATGAAAAACAAATCATAAGGGCATGTTGCAAAGTTCTCATCCCACAAGCACGCACACACTCCAGTGGCCTTGCGCTAGCACCACTCCACCCACAGAAATAATAAGTTCCTGGGAAAGTTCAGGGAGATGAGCTGAGCTGTTCTGGACCTCAAAACTCAACTTTAAACAGCTTGCTTATTGACAGACAAATGATGTATGCAACAGGCACCCTAGCACACACCACGTCTGGCAATTCAGCATTAAAGTCTACACCAATAAGAACAATTCATGGTAAACAACACAAAGTCTTAAATACTGAGCTGCTCCTTTCTATAGACAGAAAAAGACAGCATGGAAATTTATGGGGCAGATAAACACACAAAACTTTAATCATTTATTTGTACTTATATACAAATAGTCTTCTCCAATACATACAGCAGAAATTTTTAAAACAAATTTATAGTAAGTTTTAAGGATAAATTCTATTATACTACTGATAGCTCTTTTGATATACATTCTTATCTGCATAATTTTCTTTCATAAACTGTATACTATATACCAAAATACTATCATGATTTAGATGTGTAAGAAATTATAATTAAAATGAACTTTTTGATGGTGGGGGTTACACAAACACACAAGTAAAAAATTACATTTCTAATTATTTTTCCCTACCTAGCCCATCTTGGGGCCTGCTTTTTTTTTTTTTTTTCCTGTCCACAATTTTCTCTTCTTTTTCAGGAAATTATTATTACTTCATTTACCTTACTGAAGATACTTGTTTTTCAAAGTCTTGTCCAGACTGCCCTTTTAATTATTTTAATTTCACCTGGAATAAATTGTTACAGCCCAATTTCTGTTTTTATTGGTTGTCTTCTCAGCATTTCTTTTATCATTTTCATTTACAGGCTCCTTTTCAGGAAAGCATTACCCTTCCCCTTCCTTCTGTGCTCATCCCTCCTTATCCAGTCAGTCTGACTCCCTGGGGCCCAGTCTGGGTTTCCAGCCCCACAGCAACACAGAGGTTATCACAGATTCAGTCACTAAGCCCATGTGAGGGAGGTATGGTTCAGTTCTTGGTCACAAAGCCTCCCTAGAGACAGCAGCTTCTCACAATGGGCCACAGAGAGCTCTAGGCAAAAGCTGGGAAAAGCTCTTCTCAGCTGTCTTTCATGCGTGCCGTGAGCCCCACTTTAGCCTCTGGCCTGTAGCACTAAAACAAATTCTGGCAGCACAGAACCCTCCCGGTCCTTCTCAACCAGAGTTCAAAGAGAAAATTAAGTCCTAATGCCAGACCTGAGGCATCTGCTAGCTAGCATCCACTGTTATATGTCATGAATTAGTATATCCCCTATGTACTACTCTATCCTCTTTTAGGAAAGAGACCCTAAAAAGCTTTGGGGTTTTATTTTTTTGTCACACCGCATGGCTTGTGGGATTTTAGTTTCCCGACCAGGGACTGAACCTGGGCCCCAGCACTGAAAGTGGAGAGTCCTAACCACTGGACAGCCAGGGAACTTCCAAAAAGTTTAGAATCTTCTAGTAGCTCTACTGTGACGAGAAGAGGCCCTGTTTCTATCTTCCCAAACTCTGTTATATATAGCTGTTGTAGCAACAACTTACTTTTTTGAGTCAAATTTATTTCATTCTTATTTGCAGTAACGTATACATTAGGTACATAATACACTTAGAAAATACAAGAAAAAAAAATCCACTATAGCAGTATATGAGAAAATACACAGTACAGACTGAGGTTAAATCATTTTGATTAAATCCAAGATCATAAATTATAGCCCTATTTTGTCTATATGGGTAATTTTACTAAACATAAAAACATACAGTCTTTAAACTGAAAAGACAGCAAAAAAAGGACAAGGTGTCTAATGTTCCCTAGCTCTAATTAGCACTGAAAAGACCAAGGGTATATAAAGATGGTAAAAACTAAAAGAAAAAACAAACCCACATATCAAGCCAGAAAACTGGGAAAGTAGCAACACAGATTCAAGGAATTTCTGGTAAAGTCTCAGGGTACCTGAGACTTAAGAAAAATAAGTCATCAAAGATCAGCCTGCTACCCCAGTTAAAAAAAAAAAAAAAAAGATCAGCTTGCCACTGCAATCCTGAGGATGCTCAGTACACTCAGCAAGAGAATGGAACCAACTGGTTCATCATTTGTTGAACAGATAAAAACACAGACAGAAGACTCATATTACTAATACCAGGGATGAAAGAGGGAAAATTACTACTGTGTTTACAAAATAAAAAGGATTACAAGGCAATAACTGCATGCCAACAAACAATATGGGTGGCATAAAGTACCAAAACTGATGCAGGAAGAAACACAAACTATTAACAGAACTGTAAAAAGTGAAGAGACTGAATTAGTAATCAAAACATTTCTCATAAAGAAAAGCCCAGATCAGATGGCATCATTAGTAAATTATACCAACTATTTAAAGAATTAATACTAAGCTTAAAAAAAATATATATATATATACACATATACATATATATGTATATGTGTATACATATATATGTATATGTGTATATATATATATATATATGTGTGTGTGTGTGTATATATATGAGGGAACACTTCTCAATGCATTTTACGAGACCAATATTTTCCTGACACCAAAATACTGAAGACCAACAGACCAATATCTCTTATGCTGCTGCTACTGGTGCTAAGTCACTTCAGTCGTGTCCGACTCTGTACGACCCCATAGATGGCAGCCCACCAGGCTCCCCCGTCCCTGGGATTTTCCAGGCAAGAACACTGGAGTGGGTTGCCATTTCCTTCTCCAATGCATGAAAGTGAAAAGTGAAAGTGAAGTCGCTCAGTCGTGTCTGACTCTTCTCGTCTTCGCGACCCCATGGACTGCAGCCTACCGGGGTCCTCCATCCATGGGATTTTTTGGTGTCATTGCCTTCTCCAAATATCTCTTATGAATAGAGACCAAAAAAATCCTTAAAAAAAAACCTAGCAAACCCAGCAATATAAAATTAAACACCATGAACAAGTGGAACTTATCCTATACAGGGTTGGTTTAACACCCAAAACCAGTTAATACAGTACATCAAACAAACAGAGTAAAGGACAAGGTCACAGGTCAATCTCAAGATGCAAAGAAGGCATCTGAAAAAATCCAGCACTGCTTGACGGGAAAAACATTCAACCAACTAGGAACGGCAGGGAATTTCCTCAACATGAGAAAGGGAATATACTAAACACCATGTTAGCATCATACCCAATGACACAAAGACTAACGCCTTCCCCCTTCCCTTTAAGACTGAACGCCTTCCCTCTGAGAGACAAGTAGGTCTGCTTTCACTACTGCTCAACTGAAGGTTCTAGCCAGGGAATTAGGCAAGAAAATGTAATAAAAGACAGCAGATTAAGGGAAGATATAAAACTGCCTCTACCTCCAGATGACGTGATCTTCTACAAAGAAAATACTAAGTAATCCACTAAAGGAATCATAGAACTAATAAGGTTAGCTTTGAAAGTCAATCCATTTAGGGGCAAAATTAATTCCAACTAATAAGTATCAGCAAGGTTATAGGATAACAAGATTAGTAATAATTTATAAAAATCCTATTTTTTCTGTAGAAGAACAAGAAAACTAAAATGAAATTAAGAAAACAATTCAATGTATATTAACATTAAAAAGAATATTTGTGAATAAATTTTAACAAAAGTAGTATAAAATTTAAGCTGTGAAAACTATGAAATTTTTTGAAAAAAATAAAGAAGATCTAAATACATGAAGGAGTAGAGGGAAAAGAAAGAGGAAATAGTAAGTTTCCAATTATTTAAATCTGATAAGTGAAAGTGAAAGTGAAGTCGCTCAGTCGTGTCCAACTCTTTGTGACCCCATGGACTGTAGCCTATCAGGCTCCTCCATCCATGGGATTTTCTAGGCAAGAGTGCTGGAGTGGATTGCCATGTCCTTCTCCAGGGGATCTTCCGACCCAGGAATCAAACCCGGGTCTCCCGCATTGCAGGCAGACGCTTTACCATCTGAGTCACCAGGGAAGCTCTGATAAGGATGGCACAAAAAGAAAAGTATAAATCTCTCTCTTTACAAACAGAGGAAATGTAAATAAAATAAGTATCAGACAACAACAGGATATTAATAATGCACTCTGACTAGTAGAATTGATTCAAGGAATGACCAACTGGCTTAATATCAGGAAACCTATTGATTTAATTCATGTTTTATCATTAGAGCAAAAGAAAAAATATGAGAACTGAATAGATATCAAAGGCAATCTAACAGGCTTATCTTCTATTTTGATTAACTGACAGAGGGTAGGTAGGTTATAATCTAACAGTCTAACAAAGAAAAAAGCATATCCAGCTTTGAAAGTCAATCCATTTAGGGGCAAAATTAATTCCAAACTTATGAAAAAATATTTCTCACCCATCACTTTGGAAGATAATTCTTAATAATTCTTAAAGAACAACACCTTCAGAAGCCCCGAAACAAAGAATAAATTTCAAAAAAATGCTTAGGACCTGTCAAAAGCTGAGAGTATCAGGAATCCCTGTTAGGGGTCATCACATGAAACAGTGAAAATTTTCTGGAAATACAAAGACAACTACTGAGGTAAGAGACGGCATTTTGTTTCTGAAAAATAGCTTATATCAAGAGAATAAGAAAGAAAAGGGGATATCTTTCTTGAAGCTTGGGAAAGCATCTAGTCCAAAGCAGCCTGATGCTTCATTATTTCCTTCCCTACAGTGTCACTCTTAATATAAAATGTCCTGTCTGTGCTGTTCAACAGATGGTGAGTATAGATAAAGCTTTTTCTTTTCTGTACAATAATGATCTTTTGTATATGATATACAAATTACAAGTATTTTCATACTTCTGAATTCACTTGCCCTTCACAAGAACCCTGTGAGAATGGATACTCATTTTACCACAGTTTAAAGCTGAGGCTCTGAGAAGTTAAAGGAAGCTGCCTAAAGCCACACAGCATGTAGGGATGGAATCCTAGGATCCTTTTCTACTCCAGGCTTGTGCTGCATGTAGGGAAGCAAAAGAACATACAGGACATGTGCACAGACATCTACTCACAGAACAGAATCCGTCAAACAACTCAAATACTAAAGTTCAGCAGGCAAAGACAGAGAGAGAGGTAACCCCCATGGGGCCCTAATCCACGTAAGGCTCCATCTGCTTCCCTCCCCTCTGGATGGGACCTAAGCAGAGACAGTGAAGCAGGCCACCCTGTCTTCCCAGGCTGCCCCCAATAACAGCGCAGGAAGCGCCCACCACGTGCCCAGCAGCATGTGAGGAGAGGGACATGCTGTGCGACTGGCTATCCCCACAATCCCAGGAGGAAGGCACTGCTGTTCCCATCCTGCTGCTGCTGCTGCTGCTAAGTCGCTTCAGTCATGTCCGACTCTGTGCGACCCCATAGTCGGCAGCCCACCAGGCTCCCCCGTCCCTGGGATTCTCCAGGCAAGAACACTGGAGTGGGTTGCCATTTCCTTCTCCAATGCATGAAAGTGAAAAGTGAAAGTGAAGTCGCTCAGTCGTGTCCGACCCTCAGCGACCCCATGGACTGCAGCCTTCCAGGCTCATCCGTCCATGGGATTTTCCAGGCAAGAGTACTAGAGTGGGATGCCATTGCCTTCTCCGGTTCCCATCCTACACATGAGAAAATCTAAGTCACTGAAAAGTTAACTTTCAAAGATCCTTCAGCCAGCAAAGCCAGACAGTTCCAAAAACCACCCCCTTCTCACTCATCTATTCCAGGTATTACTCCAAACAAACAAACATGTTCTCATTCTCTCAGAAAAGTCTTCAGACTGAGCCATAAAAGGAATGCAGGAGTTACACCTGTTGCAATACAGATATACCTTGAAAACATGATGCCAAGTGAAAGAAACCAAATGCAAAAAGTCACATATTGTGTGCATCCACTTGCACGAAATATCCAGAAGAGCTAATCCACATCAGCGGTCACCTGGGGCTGGGAGAAGGGGAGAATGACTGCTTAATGAGTAAGCAGTTTCCTTTAGCATAATGAAAAGTCGTGGAACTAGACAGATGTGATGGATGCACAACACTGTGAATGTAATAAAAGCCACCTTTAGTTCACTTTAAAACGGTAAATTTTATATTATAGGAATTTTATCTCAGTAAAAAGAAAAATCAGAGTGGAGCAGAGGGCAGGTAGTTCATTTGCCTAGTTAGCCCTTTACCTGATCCTACACTCCATACTGCTCAAAGGCACGCAGCTCCAGAGGCAAAGATTCAACTCAAGCAACACAAAGGGGAAGGAAGCCTGTGCTGAGGGTACTGAGGCTGGGCCTAGGAGCCCAGGAGAGAGTATCAGCCCAACTGGACAGATTCACTGTCTGTGCAGGATGAGATCCCAGAGCCCCACAGACCTCTGTGTCAGGGCACATCAACCTACTCCCCTTGGCCTTCAATGTCTACAATCATACAGATGATTTTTTACATCCCTATAAGGAAGCCTCTGAGAAGGCAATGGCAACCCACTCCAGTACTCTCGCCTGGGAAATCCCATGGACGGATGAGCCTGGTAGGCTGCAGTCCATGGGGTTGCTAAGGGCATGACTGAGCGACTTTACTTTCACTTTTCACTTTCATGCATCGGAGAAGGAAATGGCAACCCACTCCAGTGTTCTTGCCTGGAGAATCCCAGGGACAGAGGAGCCTAGTGGGCTGCCATCTATAGGGTCACACAGAGCTGGACACGACTGAAGCGACTTAGCAGAAGCAGTAGCAGTAAGGAAGCCTGGGGCTTCCCAGGTGGCTCACTGATAAAGAATCTGCCTACCAATGCAAGAGACACAGGTTCAAACCCTGGGTCAGGACTTCAGTATTCTTGCCTGGGAAATCCCATGGACAGCGGAGCCTGGCAGGCTACCTACACTCCATGGGGTCGCAAAGAGTCATACACGACTTAGTGACAAAACAACAACAAGGAAGCCTGAGGCACTGCTACCAAAGACAGACTTATTTAGATTTATATAAAATACTTACTAACACGGGAAACCAGACACATTAGGATTTTCCCCAATATCTGAGAACAGGCAAAACATTAAATTGACCAGAAAATCAATGTAATGAAACCATTCTACTTCTCAAGCTTTCTAGATAACACAGACTTTATGTACCTCCTGGAGAGACAGACAAATAAATATTTGTATTTTGAATTAAACTTCCACATTTTGCTAAAAAGAAACTTAAAACTAAAAGTGAGGATCCCATCACTGACAGAGTATCTTTCACCTCAAAAGTTTAACAAAATGAAAAACCCAGGGAGTTTGAGAGAGAGCTGATGACTTAAAAAGATAATTTTATGTAATGTCCTTTTAATCAGTAACTTGATCATGAAATTTAAAAGTCCCTTATTTATTTCAAAATAAGTTGACCCAAGGTTTACATTTCACTTTGTGATCAAAAATATTTTTTAGAGTTGTTTAAAAATGCTTTGGACGAAGTGATGATATTGCTTTGGCTGTCAACCAGAAACCATTTCCTAAGCTATACCTAAAAGCACAGGAGCTTTAGTGCTGGAATATGGGGAAAAATTAAAAATAACCTTTAGCTTACTTAGCCTGCTGTAAAAGAATGCTGAAACCATCCCTTTCAGAAAGGATTACTTTGTAAAGATACATTCAATTTAAAGGTCTTAAAGTATCCTAGAAAAAACAAATCTTAAAAAAAAAAAAAACCAATAGTAGCAATCAACAGTTATTTTCATTGTTTCAACTGTATGTAAGCCAATATACCATAATATCAACCAATATACTAAGTGTAGGAATGATGCCATTAACACCGCTGCAAAAAGTGTTTTTGCTGCTCAATATTCTAGCTTTCATTCAAACTGCTTTCACATATAAACTAAATTCAACAACATTAACTTGAAATCTTAAAGTTAAAAAAATGCAATATTGTAAATAATGCATAAGAAAATAAGATTGCAAAGAAAGTATGCATATACTCTATACTCGTATATAACTTTGTCAGATTATTTAAATATATACACTAAGGACACAGTATACTATTAACTTTCAATGCAAAAACTACTATGAAGTTTTTATTTTGCTATCAACATCTACTAAATAATGGTTTTCAAAAATACACCCTATGACCTAGCAATCCCATTCTTAGAAATCTATCTTACAGAATAACAGCATTGCCAATTATGCATTACATACAATTCTCAGTCCAACACTACTTAAAATATTGAAAGGTTATAAAATTGGATTCATAATACTGAAACTTTTTCCAAACTAATCTATAGAATCAGTACAATCCCAATTCAATTCTCTGTACATGTGCTTTTTGTTGTTGTTGTCAGTGTTGTGTTTTGAGTTTGTTTTTTTAAGACTTGAAAATCTGATTCTAAAATTTGCATGAAATTTATATGGGAAGGTATAGGAATAACTAAGACATTCCAGAAGAACAAGGCAGTGCTATGGACTGAATGTTTGGGCCCTAAACCCCAGTGATATCTGGTGATGGTACTTGGAGGCAAAGCCTTTGGGAGGTAATTAGAGTTAGATGAGGTAAAAAGAGTGGGACCTCTATGATGAGATTACTGCCCTTACAAAAAGTGAAAGACAAAGACAGCAGGCTCCCTACTCCTCCATTTCTCCCTAGGTGCATGCAACAAAGAAAAGTTATGCTAGGACATAATGAAAAGATAGCTCTGTGCATCTCAGGAAGAGGGTCCTCACCAGATACTGAATCTGTTGGCACCTTGATCTTGGGCTGCCCAGCCTCCAGAATTCTGAGAAATAAATGTCTGTTGTTTAAGCCAGCAATCTACAAAATTTTGGTTTTAAAACCAAGACAGGGAAGACCTGCTCTACACTGAAGGCAAGATTTAATATAAAATAGTTATGAAGACAATACGGGAACAAGTCAAAGACAGAGCAAACAGGAGAAGAGAAAATAGAGTCCAGAAACAAATCCACTCAAATATGGACACAATTTCTGGTAGCACAGTAGAGCAGTGTGGAAAGAATCAAACAACTGGATAGCTACAGGGGGAGAAGGGTGGTAGTGAAACTTGATCCCTACCTCATACCATATTGAAAAAACTCATTTCCAAGCAGAGTATAGATTCAAATGTGAAAGGTAGAACAGGATAACACAGGCAAATACTCTCAAGGATAAGAAAAGAATACTGTAATAAGAAATGAAAAACACTAGACATAAAATAAAATATTGATAAATTGGACATTACAATTAAGAACTTCTGTTCAAAGGACACCATTAAGAGAATAAAAGGCAAGAGACAGAAAGGAAGTAGATATCTAGAAGGCATATATCCAATTAAAAAAACTCCTATCCATACTGTACAAAAAAGAACTCCTACAAATCAATAAAACAAAGATAAACCAACAGAAAAATGAGCAAGAGCCTGAAATAAGCACTTCACAAAAGAAGTTATCAATACACAGATGAAAAATGCTCAGTCCCATTAGATGAAATACACAGATGAAAAATGCTCAATCTTATCAGTCATCAGAGAAATGCAAATTAGAACTACAACAAGAGAACATTACAGCCACCAGAAGAGCTGAAATTCAAGACAACTTTCATCAACTCCTGGTAGGAAGGTAAAGTTCTACAACTATCCTGAAAAAGACCACAGGCATCAGCTTCCAAAGTGTTAACCTACATATACACTTTAACCCGGTGGCTCTCTTCCTGTAAGTGGGCAGCGAGAGAAGTGCACAAGACTCTTCACAGCAGCACAATTTGACATAGCCAAAAATTAGGCAACCCACAGTTTAATTATAATGTTTACGACAGAAAGCATACTTAAGAGGTACTATTTAGAAAAAGCAGCAGCAGCAGCAGCATATATCAAAAGGGCAGGACGACGGTACTCTTCTGTAGGGGAGGGAGGAAGCATTACAGTGCCAGCAGTTTGCCTCTTCTTGACCTGATGGTGGCCACACGGGGATTCACTTCATAAAAATTCACTGATGTGTGCACTTTGTTTTACCCTATTTTCTGTACTTCTGGGACTCTTACAATCCTTCACAGAAAGAAAAAATATTGGAAAAAATCTAATCTGAGCTATGGTGCCAGCTGCATGTCACTTGGAATCAGTAGTTACTTCAGTGCTTCCAATCATAATCTGAAAATATGGGACTTCTCCCCGAATAATGTTGAACAAATTGTTAGCACATCATTCTGAAAATTTCAAATATTAAAGGCAAAGTACATTATCCTCTCAAATTAAGCTATATAAAGAAAACACACTTTATAAAAGCAAAATTACTATTAGCAAAAAAAAAAAGTTACTAAAAAAAGATCTAGGAATTAAATAATTGACATGTCAAAAAAATTTCCCATTTTTCTTATAAACAGAAGCATAATAAGCTTCTTGTAAGTTTATTAAGGAAGAAATTCTAAACTTACCTCTCTGTTGGGTGTACCCTCATCAAGTGACTCTGTAAATGAAGACGTCCTGCTCCTGGTTCTCGTTGGTGTTGAAGAACTGGAGGAAGCCTAGATTAAAAGATTATTGCACAAATTAGAAAGACTACACTCGTGAGCACACGACATACTATATAGTCCTTTCTCACAGTACATGCCCAAAGAACCCAGTAAAAGGAAGGAAAAGAGCAAATACATGGAAAATGAAAAAAGGTAAATGAAACGTCATCAACTAGCAGACCCAGGCTACCCACTGGGTCCTTGGTCTGATTCTGCTACCAACTTGAACTATGACCTTCACTAAATTAACTTTCTGAATGCTAAAATAAACCTCAAAATAAGGTTGTGATGATAAAATTATTTTATTAGGGGAGACTGAAACCAGGTGAGAAGTATATGAAAACTTTCTATACTATCTTTGCAGCTTTCCTATAAATCAAAATTATTCCAAGTTCATTAAAAGCAAGTTTGTCAATTCAATTGTGAAAGTGCCTTCCAGCTCTAATATTCAATTATAATGACCTGTGGAGGTAAATATGTCTCTAATCAAAGGTCTTACTTTGAGAATACTGTGCACACCACAGCCCAGTACTGAGATGCCAGTCCATTAGTTCTGTGAAGGACTTCAAGACTCCTACAATCCTTAGTACAAAAACGCGTAGGATAAACGTAAACAAGAAGCTCCAAATTGAAACTAGAGCCTGAGGTCCACTCTAAGGTGAGCTAAAAACAGTCCTAAAAATATAAAACCAACATTTCAAGATGCCCTCTCATCCATAACAAGATAGGCCTTAACCCATCTACACAAAAAATAACGTCTTGATGTCTTACCCTTTTGTAGTCTGTATAGCACCACATAAATAAAAAGTACTTAGTAAATATTTGTTAAAATAAATGAACAAATGGAACATCCATCTGTCAAGTCAGCGTGTGCTGCTGTGTCTATGCTGGAACAGAGAGGTCACAAGAAACTGTGTACACACATACACACACACATATGTACATATTCAGTGTACAATTAAGTTTAACATTTCTAATCAACACAAACGTTCAGTAAATGGTGCTGGGACAAATGGCCATCCATATGGGGGAACAAAATCACTCAGACCTTTAGTTTATACTTAAGCTATATTAAAGATTTAAATGATTTCCGGGACTTCCCTGGTGGTCCCGAGGTTAAAATTCTTCACTTCCACTGCAGGGAACTGCAAATCCCGCAGTCCTCTGATTGGGGAACTAAGAGCTGAATAAAACATATTTTTATGTCAGAAGCAGAAATCAAAAGGAACAGTTTAATTGGGAGGAGGAGAAAACATCAACAAAATGTGACAAAAGTTAAATAAACTCTTTTTCTAAAAAGCTCTTATAAGTACTTAAGTCTGAACTCCAAAAACTCACCAACCTAGTCTTCTTTTCATCTAGGGCAGGTGACCTGAGCTCGCCCAGTGAACACACCCACATGAGACTCTGAGTCATATATGGGCGGTATGAGAAAACAGACATGCAAAATTAATAAAGCTCGTCAGCTGGTGAGCAGGGAGACGCAGAGCTTCCTGCAGTCACACACAAGAGCTGTGCATGCGAGAAGCAGTGCGCCAGACTGAGGCGGCTGCAACATTCTTAGTGCTGTCCCCCAGCTTGGCTGAGCAAAGCCATCAGCCCAGACTTTCAGGCCCTCCTTAAAATTCTGTAAGTCACCAACTATTTATTCATCAACAGATCCCTTTTCTGCTTAACTAGCTGGGCTGAGTTCTGTTGCTTACAACTCAGAATTCCAACACACACGTACCTTCTAAAAGATGAACCAGAAAAATCAACACATGATAGAAGGAATGTGCAGAGGGTACCTTAAGGGACTCAACCAAGGCAAAAAACAGGAAGAGTGAGGCCTCAAAATTTTAAACAACAAAATAGTTGAATGTGAAATAAAGTTGAAGCCTTATCAATGTTTTAGAAGGCAAAGGAGAAAAGGAAAGATATACACATCTGAATGCAGAGTTCCAAAGAACAGCAAAGAGAGATAAGAAAGCCTTCCTCAGTGATCAATGCAAAGAAATAAAGGAAAACAATAGAATGGGAAAGTCTAGAGATCTCTTCAAGAAAATTAGAGATACCAACAGAACATTTCATGCAAAGATGGGCACAATAAAGGACAGAAATGGTATGGACCTAACAGAAGCAGAAGATATTAAGAAGAGGTGGCAAGAATACACAGAAGAACTATACAAAAAAGATCTTCACCACCCAGATGATAACGATGGTGTGATCACCAACCTAGAGCCAGACATCCTGGAATGCGAAGTCAAGCGGGCCTTAGGAAGCGTCACTATGAACAAAGCTAGTGGAAGTGATGGAATTCCAGTTGAGCTATTTCAAATCCTGAAAGATGATGCTGTGAAAGTGCTGCCCTCAATATGCCAGCAAATTTGGAAAACTCAGCAGTGGCCACAGGACTGGAAAAGGTCAGTTTTCATTCTAATCCCAAAGAAAGGCAATGCCAAAGAATGCACAATTGCACTCATCTCACACACTGGCAAAGTAATGCTCAAAATTCTCCAAGCCAGGCTTCAACAGTACATGAACCATGAACTTCCAGATGTTCAAGGGATTTAGAAATTGGAAGAGGGCTTAGATAAGGGAGAGTAACCAGAGATCAAATTGCCAACATCTGCCGGATCTTCAAAAAAGCAAGAGAGCTTCAGAAAAATATCTACTTCTGCTTTATTGACTATGCCAAAGCCTTACTGTATGGACCACAACAAACTCTGGAAAATTCTTAGAGTTGGAAATACCAGACCACCTGACCTGCCTTTTGAGAAATCTGTATGCAGGTCAAGCAGCAACAGTTAGAACTGGACATGGAACAGCAGACTGGTTAGAAATTGGGGAAGGAGTGTGTCAAGGCTGGATATTGTCACCCTGCTTATTTGAGTTATACACAGAGTACATCATGAGAAACGCTGGACTGGATGAAGCACAAACTGGAATCAAGACTGCCAGGAGAAATATCAATAACCTCGGATACGCAGATGACACTACCCTTATGGCAGAAAGAAGAACTAAAGAGCCTCTTGATGAAAGTGAAAGAGGAGAGTGAAAAAGTTGGCTTAAAACTCAACATTCAGAAATCTAAGATCATGGCATCTGGTCCCATCACTTCATGGCAAATAGATGGGAGAACAGTGGGAATAGTGACAGACTTTATTTTCTTGGGCTCCAAAATCACTGCAGATGGTTATTGCAGCCATGAAATTACAAGATGCTTGCTCTTTGGAAGGAAAGTTATGACCAACCTAGATAGCATATTGAAAAGCAGAGACATTATTTTGCCAACAAAGGTCCGTCTAGTCAAAGCTATGGTTTCTCCAGTGGTCATGTACGGATGTGAGAGTTGGACTGTGAAGAAAGCTGAGTGATGGAGAATTGATGCTTTTGAACTGTGGTGTTTGAGAAGACTCTTGAGAGTCCCTTGCATTGCAAGGAGATCCAACCAGTCCATCCTAAAGGAAACCAGTCCTGAATATTCACTGGAAGGACTGATGCTGAAGCTGAAACTCCAATACTTTGGCCACCTTATGCGAAGAACTGACTCATTTGAAAAGACCCTGATGGTGGGAAAGAGTGAAGGCAGGAGGAGAAGGGGACAACAGAGGATGAGATGGCTGGATGGCATCACTGACTCAATGGATTTGAGTTTGAATGAACTCTGGGAGCTGGTGATGGACAGGGAGGCCTGACGTGCTGCGAATCATGGGGTCACAAAGAGTCAGACACAACTGAGCGACTGAACTGAACTGAGAAAACTTACATGTGCTTCTGTGTGCTTAGTCACTCAGTCGTGTCCGACTCTCTGCGGCCCATGGACTGTAGCCCTGCCCAGCTCCTCTGTCCATGGAATTTTCGAGTAAAGAATACTGGAACGGGTTGCCATCTCCTTCTCCAAGGGATCTTCCTGAACCAGGGATCCAACCCATATTTCTTATGTTTCCAGCACTGGCAGGTAGATTCTTTACCACCAGCACCACCTGGGAAGCCCCCAAAAAATGTATGACTAGAAGCCAACACTGTGTTTAGAAAATGGGAAAGGAAAGCAGTCACTGGACAGTGTTTACCCAGGACTGAAACTAAATCACAAATATTCAGAGCACTTCAGAAATAATTCTCACTGAGGTTGAGGGAAACGTAATAACCCTTCCCACCCATAGCCATGAATTTCAACTCATACCAGCTTCAAAGACTCTAGATGTTTCAAACACTACCAATAAGACTGGGAGAAGCTCCATTTGTATCTCCTTTTATATGGTTATATGTAGTATCTCCTTTAATAAAACGGCTATTGAGAGGGCAAAAGTTAGGAAAGTATTTAGTTTTATTAGGCCACAGGAAGTAACTCATAGCCAACCCTCTCTGCCGTGATTACAACATCTCCAAAAAATTTGGGGGTTAATAATTCAGCTTTCCAAATAGTCAGATGCCAAGAAAGGGCTACTCCAGACAAGGATCTCCAAATCACTTGAAAAGTACACCTCTACTGTGAAACTTCTTAATTGGCACAATGATTTCTCATATGAGCCTAATCTTTAACTGGAGCCTCATCAGCTCTGGAAAAATCAGCAAAATCAAATGTTGGGGTTTATGAAGTTAAAGTATAGATTCTAACACACACTGCCCTCAGAAAAGTAGTACCACATGGCCAAGCTTGGCCTGATGGTTTGTAGGTCTTCCTCTGGAGTTGCAAAAGTAGGAATCAAATGAGGGAATAGATGTGACTGCAAAGTATGAAAATATGCAAAAAAAACCAACTAACTGTATTTGAGTATTTATCCCAAAGTCTTGCATCTTTAACAGCTATCCTCACTTTAAAATACGTAAGAATTTACATTCCTTCAAACTAAATTTGTTCTAATTAATCCTCACAGCCATGAGAAATCTGAAGACAGATGTCTAAGCTGTTTTTCAAGAAACCTGATGGTTATATCCAGGCTCACAATATTTTTATTGCCAACTGAATATTAATTGACCATAGCCCTCAACTTCATTATAAGAAAAAAAAATTTTAGTCACCGTGGTACTCAGAATTCGAAGATGACCCAAAATCACCCTCACCTTGCAAATATGTGGTATCATTGCCCTGATGATCTTACCTTTCAGAGCAAAAAGGATTTTGCAGGTATATTTAAGATTACTACTCAGTTGACTCTAAGTTAACTCACAGAAAGGAGACTATCTGAATGGGATCAACCTAATCACACAAGCCCTTCAAATGAGTCCTGAGTCCAGAGTCCAGAGTCCAGCGGTGGGGCAGCAAGCAAAGAGGTACTCCTGCAACCCTGAAGGAAAGCCAAGGCCTGTGAGGGTCAAGCGGTGAGAAACTGTGGGCAGCACTAGCTGCAAAAGACAGTGAGAAATAAGGACCTGTGTCCCACAGCCACAACTGCATGAGCATGGACCAGGATCCTCATCGCCAGTGAGAACACAATGTGGACAGCAACTTGATCTTAGTCTTGGGAGGCCCGAGCACAGAAGCCAGTCATGCCATGCCAGACTTCTGACACACAGGCTGTGAAACAGTAACTGGGTTATTAGGCAGTAAGGTTGTGGTGATGTGTTGTTACTCAACATCAGGAAACTAACGCAGTCACCTTTAAGAACAGTAGCCTTAAGATTTAACCATCTTGAATTTATAACTTTAGATACCTGTATCTATCTGACAATTCAGCTGTCTTGAATATGGTAGCTCTTTATAGGAAAACTCTCAGATAATAGAGCCCAAATGGAATAAACTTTGATTAACATAGTTTTGACTAATATAGAATTTCTCAGTAATACAAATATCTAAAATTTGTGTTGTTATCTTTAGAGTGTGCTGTTCAGCCTAAGATTAATGCTTTTCAATGTCTAATTTTTTTGGTATAGTTAAAATATATTAGATACATTTGATGTAATAGAGATTTAAGAGTTAGCAGCTACGTTTATTAACATTATCTTATACAGACAGCATGGTATGGTGAAAGCACTTCGGCTGGGTTGTGGAATCAGTTAGAGGGTGGGGATCACCTTTTTTTTTTTTTAATGAAGGAAATATTTTGGGTCAAAATATGGCATCTTATGTCGTAAAGATGAAGATTCTATAAAACTTTTGTCTTAGAAGTGTCTGTGCAAAAAGAATGGTATTGTTGTTTAACTGCTGGTCCCAGTGAAAAAAATTTGAGAAACAGTGATCCAGAGAGTACCGGGGAAGCAGATAAGGGACTCAGAAGAACTGCACGCTAGCCCAGATCTTGCAGCGTGCACCCTGATCCAGCCACATAAGCATTCTCAGCTTTTCACTTTCTTGTCAGGAAATTGGGGATAACTGTCCTCCATACCTCCATCTGTTTCAGCCTGTTACTAGTTTAGAAACTAGATAACTACATCTAATAGAATTGCAGACAAAATAAACATAAGGAAATTCTAAATGAGGGATTTTTTTAAACTGTCTTTATTAATAACTTACATTAATTATGGATTATTAAGTTAGTGACATTAAAATTTTGGCTGCCCAGAAGCCTTTTGACATTACTTACTTCTCAAATTATAGCCCAAGTAGACGAATGGCATTCTTACACAAGCCTAACATCTGGCTTCATTTCTCCCCGCCAGACCCACGAGTAACCAAATCACAGCAAGGACACAGTCACAGACTCCTCCTCACCATGTACTCCTGAAAGTCTCTGCCAATCTACCTGACACCCCAGCTATAAAGGAATGCCAAAGTAACCTGGAGTTAATATGTCACATAAGCCTTTATCTACTAGTTACAAAATTATTAGAACTTTCCATCATGTCTTTAGTAAAGTACCTTCTACATCCTGATGTCTAAACAGTAGTGCCAGAAATCAAATATTACTGCTTATGTTATAAATGTTCACCTCTCAAAAACAGCCCTTTAATATAGTGAAGTCCACTCATTCAAAAGTAATTTAAGGAGACTTCTGGTTAAAAATATGGTAGGTGAACCAAAGTTTCTTATTTTTCTCTCCCCTGAAAAGAATTGGGGCTTCCCTGGTGGCTCAGTCGGTAAAGAATCCACCTGCAATGCAGGAGACAGCCTACGATGCGGGAGACCTGGATTCAATCCCTGGGTCAGGAAGATTCCCTGAAGAAGGAAATGGCAGCCCACTCCAGTATGCTTGCCATGGGAAATCCCATGGACAGAAGAGAAGAGCCTGGAGGGCTACAGTCCATGGAGTTGCAAGAGTTGGACATGACTTAGCAACTAAAACACCACCCAAAGAGTTAAATTTCAACCAATTTTCAGAAGAATGGGTGTGGACGAAAGAATACTAAAGTGATAATACAGCTGCTGCTGCTGCTGCTGCTGCTGCTAAGTCGCTTCAGTCGTGTCCGACTCCGTGCGATCCCATAGACGGCAGCCCACCAGGCTCCCCCATCCCTGGGATTCCCCAGGCAAGAACACTGGAGTGGGTTGCCATTTCCCTCTCCAATGCACGAAAGTGAAAAGTGAGAGTGAAGTCGCTCAGTCATGTCCGATTCCCAGCGACCCCATGGACTGCAGCCCACCAGGCTCCTCCGCCCATGGGATTTTCCAGGCAAGAGTACTGGAGTGGGGTGTCATTGCCTTCTCCGATAATACAGCTAAGGATACTACAATCCCATGGAGAAGGGAACACTGATAAGAAGCAAGCCTATTTTCATCTCCAGAGCCCTAAAAAGATTTAAGACTTCAAAGTTACAATGCAAGTTATAATGAAGAAGTTCAGAGGCAGGACCAAAATCAGAAAAATTGGTTGAAAGATCCCCATGTCCCTGGTCCCACCTTACATAGCCTCTGAAAAACCAAAGGTTTATTTTTCTGGAGCCATTTCAGCTCCAACCTGGATGAAACCAAGCACAGTAAGACAGGAGTGAAGGGCAAAGTGTGTGACTAAAGCTAGAGGGACTAATTAGGTGATATTCTGCACAGTGAACAGTGGAACCTCCAGCACAATGCTTCCGAAGCAGCTCGGCTTATAACCTGGCACCCCCTGCCCAAAAAACAAAAGGCTTCACTGGAGAAATCAAATGACATCTTAAAGATCTCAGGTTATCAACAGGTAGATATTTCTCCCGATAATAAAGCCAATTGCAGCCTATCACCCAGCAGGGAATCCCAGTGTTGACCACATGATACTTCTAGATAGCATCAGATTTTTAGTGTCCTGCCTTTAAATATGGATACCCCAGAGCAGTCAGTAAAGAAAATTTCCAATGTAAGAGCCAACAACAACAAAATCCACCAAAAAAAGAAATTAAAAGAAAACTTCAAAACAAAAGAAAAAAATCAGAGCTATAAAAGATATATCAGCGGACTTCTCTGGTGGTCCAGTGGCTAGGACGCCACACTCCCAATCAAAGGGACCCAAGTCTGATCCCTAGTCAGAGAGCTGGATCCCACATGCTGCAAATAAAGATCCCACATGCCACAAGTAAGACCTGGTGCAGCCAAAATAAATAATTTTTTTTTAATGTTAAAGATATATCAGTATAGCAAGAGCAATGCTATGAAAAAGCAAAAGACAAAAATAGCCTTTGGAAAATTTAAAAACAGAGTAGGAAAAATTAAAAATTCAACTGAAAACTAACATTGTAAATTAACCATACTTCAAAAAATAAAGAAAACAAAAAACTCATTGAACAGTTAGATAAATTGAAGCAAACTCTCAAAAATAGGACAAAAAAAGGAACTTCCCTGTGGTCCAGTGGTAAGACCCCACACTTCCACTGCAAATAAAACAAAAAACAAATAAATAAATTAAAATAGACCATGAAGAGTAAAAAATAATAAATAAGAGACTCTATCCTGAAGGTACAAAAACTAACTGGTCTTCCAGAATAGAAGAGAAAAAACAAAGGAGAGGGTATTATCAATGAAATAATATCTAAAATTCTCCAAGAATTTAAGCGCAGGAGTCACCATACTTAGTGAAGCACAATGCAAAAATAAATCTACACAAAGGCATGTTCACCATAAAATTTCAGAAAACAAGAGAAGATCCTAAAGTCTCCAGAAAGAACACAGAGGACAGAGCTGGGAGGCTGGAGGAGACAGTGTGTTTTGTTTTGTTTTAGCATAACAGTCTTTTAGCAGGACTTTATCTTTTAAAACTACAGAATGTATTACTTTGATAAAAATAAAAGCAAAATTTCATTTTAAATGTTTATTTAAAAATCATGAGTATCTAATATATCCAGTAAAAGGTACCCCATATGATTTAAAAGCATAATACACAGATTAAAAGATGATCTATTTCTCATCCTAAATCTCATCCAACAGTTGATAACAAATCATAAGTGAACTGATGTTATTCCCAACATTTCAGACACTAGATACTGATAACATCATCCATGCTAACTTAGCCAAATAACTCTATAAAATAAATAAAATAGAAAAATCAGACATCTTTACTAATCTAAGAAATATGCATTTGTTAAGAATTCATAATTTAAAAGACAAATATTTAAGATAAATGCATGTTTATGCAGAGTGGTATTAGGTTTCCAGTACAAGAATGCAGACTGAACACTGTTTACTTCTCTTCCTCCCAAAAACCCACTGAAATGAAGGATTGAAAAAAAAAAGTAGAAAAGCAGATTAACTAAAACTCTAGAACAAGAGAGGGAAAATCATAAGTAAAAAGAACAAATTTTTGAAGAATAAAGGCAAAAGGATTCTAATTGGTGGGGAAGTCAGGGCAATGAAGCCATAACTCCAAACATACACAGAAGGCAGCTCTGGGAGAGGCAAAAGATACTTATTGCAACAGGGGGGCAGGGGAAATCAGCTTTATACACTAGAAGGGATATCACTACTCTCAGGAACGTGTCTCACGTCTGTGAAACAAACAGCTACACGGGGTCAGCCTCCTTCAACCCAAACACTTCACCAGACAAAACAAACAGCCAAATACAATGAGTAACACCTTGGAGGAGTTAGCGCTCCAATTGCAGAGGCTGGCACCATACAGCAGCAGGGTAACAACACACCCCAGCTTCACCACAGCAATCCCAGCCCTGCCCAGTCCACGTCAGTTTAAGTTTCAAGATAATTACCAGTGTCCCCATTCATTAAGAATGTTTGGATAATAAATCACCCACCTGGTCTTCATAAATATAAACCAACAACTAATAAAAACAAGACATTTTTCTCAAAAAAAGAAAAACAATATGACCAGTATGAATACATACAAGTATAACAACCTAGAACAATTGACAGATCAAGGAACAGACTTTAAATATGCATGTATACATAACACATAACATCCTGGGAGAGTTTTGAGAAGCTCTGCTGCTGCTGCTGCTAAAAAAAAAAAAAAAAAAACAAACTAAAAGTACTGTGGTTAAGAGAATGGGCTTTAGAGCAAGACTGCCTGGGTTCATATCTCAGCTTTATCACTGAGTTGTGTGGTACTAGCTGTCTACACAGACAAGTTACTTAATCTCCCTTGGCCTCAATTTCTTATCTGTAAAATGAGGATAATAAAAATCCATACCTTTTATTATTTCATGTATTAATTTAGATAATACATGCAATGCACCAAGAAAACATCTAGGTAATAATAACTACCCAAGTTGACTAGTGTTAATTTGTGGAAATTAAATGTGATGACCAGAATAAATTCAATAGAAGCAGCTGAAATAAAAATCTGAAATCTATCAAAGCAATAGAATAAAAAGGAAAAAAGGAATAGTTCAAAAGAGGGGAAAAGGATATACAGAGAATTTATTTAGAAACATTAATAAGATTTTAAAAATAAAGAAAAGGGGGAGACTAAAAAAAAAGCAAAGAAGAAAACTAGACATTTTTTAGCATCAAAGAAAAAGAAAAAAGATTCAAAGATCAAGTTAACCACCAATACAGAAAAAAACAAGTTTGAATTAGACTTTTCATTTGCACACAGGATGCTAGAGCATATGCTATGCTATGCTATGCTAAGTCACTTCAGTCACGTCCAACTCTGTGCGACCCCATAGACGGCAGCCCACCAGGCTCCCCCGTCCCTGGGATTCTCCAGGCAAGAACACTGGAATGGGCTGCCAGAGCATAAGGGAGAAATAAAGCCAACAGCCTGAGGGAAATTTTTCAACCTAGAATTTTATAGCTAGTCAAGTAAATGTTTACGTAAATGAAAACATCTTCCTAATATTTTGTGATTTAGGAGGTAAAGAAACTAAATGGTTATTTAAAATCCTGTATTTTTAACAACACATTAACTGAAGTTCTGCATCAAAGTTTCCAGTCTTGCTTTCTCACCTGGGCCCAGGAGGATGCTTCTGAATTTGCTCACAGCTTCAGTGGGATGTAAAGTTATATATAATTTGCATCTATGTCTTAAGGTCTTTGAATATCACAATAAGCTCAAGAGACAAAGCTTCTCTCAGAAGTTTTTCCTCCAGTTTTTCCTATCAAACTAAGAGGCAGATGAAAGAACTTTGTACGGCCCTTACCCTATTCAAGTTTCACACTGATTTTTTAAATTACATAAACAAGAACTGTTCTATTACTTAAAATATAAGAACTTAATGTATATTCTATACAAAGCAATAGAAATAGCCACTATATGCTCCCTGATCAAAATACAGATTTAACACTCAAGACACTCTGATTCTTCTGATCTAAATGTTTCTCTCTGGGAGCTATGCTTTTTAGATTGAGGATAATTATTTTGCCAAGCGACATTTATAAAAAAGACTATGTTCCTTCAGAAAGGGACTCTTTTCCCTGCTTGTGAAATTTTTTTTTATTCCTATTACACAAACTATTATTTTGAGACCCCACTCTAAAAAATTATAATCCTGCAAGTTTGGGGCGAGCCCACATTGTTTTGTTTTTTATTGTGGTAAAGTATACACAACATAAAAATTATCATTTTAAACATTTATAAGTGGACACTTCAGTGGTATTAATTATACTCACATTGTTGGGCAACCATCAGCACTATCCATCTCCAGAACTTCTTCATCCTCCCAAATTGAAACTCTATCCTCATTAAACAACAATGCCTCGTTTCCCCCTCCTCTCTTCAGCCATAACCACCGTTCTATTTTTTGCCTCTCTGATCTTGACTAATCGAGGTAACTCACACAAGTGGAATCACAAAATAGTCCGTTTGTGCCGCTGCTTTTTATAATTAAGTTTTAGTAATATCTGAGTGAGTGAGTGAGTGAAGTCGCTCAGTCGTGTTCGACTCTTTGCGACCCCTTGGACTGTAACCTACCAGGCTCCTCCGTCCATGGGATTCTCCAGGCAAGAATACTGGAGTGGGATGCCACTTCCTTCTCCGAGTAATATATGAAAAGGGCTGCAAATGTTAAAACAATATTCTTTTATTCACGGCACTATATACATCCTAACAAATTAGTAAGTATCCTATATTACTCTTTATTAATTTTTATCAAATTTATTCTAAGGATTTTAAAAATCTAAGTATAGATATTTGTTGTTAAAAAATTAAGTGAAACTTGATTTGAAATTGTTTAATTTTATTTTTAAAGTCAGAGTTGACCAAATGTTTACTTAAAATAATATTTGCCAAAGAAGGGTTGAAATAATCTCAGCTCCAAAGAGAAGTGACTGGGGACTACAAAACGGTGTCTTGCATTTATTGAATACTTTCAAAAACTGAAGGAAGCCCAAAGTATTAATATCACGAACACTATCGTTATTACTATTACTGAAAAGTTTTGCAAGTATTGTGATGTAAACGGTTCATTTATCCCAGAATTATCAACACCTGATGACTCACTCTATTTGAAACATACCTGTCAAGCAATATCACCTCTGGAAATCAAGCTAAGAACCAGGAAAGATGTACACAAGGGCCTCCAAAATCTCAAATCAAATGTCTCAATTTGTATTAATGCACTAAAATGCATTAAAGAATCTCTTAGGTACTTGCCCTTATTTTACACAAAATTTTAGAAATTCAGGGTCTTGTCTTGATTTAAAGCCCAAAGCAATTTAAAACCTGGGAGAAGACAGACATTGGGCAGATAGCAAGGGAGGCTACAAAGTAATCAGGAAAACTAGACCAAGAACAAACACATAAATCCTCCTGAGCAGGTAAAAGCAAATTGTCTTTCACACCCCATTAAATTCCTGAGGGTATGGCACCCTCAACACAAAATAATTTATAGTCAAAAAACAAGACATAATATTATAAAAATTCAGGATCCTTTGCATGAGAAAACAAGGACATGTTTTATCTGTTACAAAAAGATTATCCCATCCAAAAATATTTGTTTTGCTTAATTCACACTTGAAAGAAATCCTTAACTCTAAAAATAATAATTCAGAATTTCTCAACTTGAAGGGTTCTGAATAGTTAAGGATCAAGACAAGGAACAGAATCAAGTTTCTATCAGCAATTGATCACTAACAATTTACTTTTGCATTCTGGATAAATATATATATATATATCTACTATATATACACACACATATATACTCACTATATATATACACACATATATACACCCACGATATATATACATATATATATCCACTACGTATACACACACATATAGTTACTATATATATACAGTCATCAAAAAGGATCGTTTTAAATCTGTACACAAAGTGCCATTTCTTGCTCCACACGCACTGTCTTACCAGAGTAAGACATACGAACTGGGAGCCCTAATGCATTACCTGTAACTAGCCCTTTTACCATGATTCTAAAGACAACCTCAGGTTTCCCAAGTGGTTCAGAAGGTAAAGAATCCGCCTGCCAAAACAGGAGACACAGATTCAATACCTGGGTTGGGAAGATCCCCTGGAGAAGGAAAAGACAACCCACTCCAGTATTCTTGCCTGAAAAATCCCGTGGACAGAGGAGCCTGGCAAGCTACAGTCCATGGGGACGCAAACAAGTGGGACAGGACTTAGCGACAACAACAACAAAGACAACCTCCCTTTGTTGAAGATCGATAGTAATTCTTTTTCATGAAAAAAAGATAACATGGACAAATAAAGCGCCAGCAGCTTGGAGCATGTCCTTCTTAAACTATTTTCACCATGTCATACTTTCCCCACAAAACTGGGATCACGCTTTACATGCTGTTTTCCAATCTGTCTTTTAATACCAGTTAGAGCCTACTTCTCTGTGGGCTCTAACTCTAGCTGTCTGACATCAGCCAAGTTACTTAATTTCTCTGAATCCCATTCCAGGTGTGAAAGATTCTACCTTGTAGATTTATGTGACAATGAAACAAATTACCCAAGCAAAATACCTAGCACAGTAAAAACCTAGTAAATACTGGCATTTTTCTAAGGCTGCAGAATAACCAACCATATGACAAAACTTATCTAACCAATTCTCTACTGCTGAATATTTTTGGCCACATTTTACCTATTAAAAACAACACTGAAGTGAAATTCCATGTGGCTAACTCCGTAACACATCCTGAGTTCTCTTTTAGAATTTTTAGAGGTGGCATCCTGGATCAGTGATACGTATACAGTCCCTTACATTCACTGCTGTGCCTGTTTCCCCACATTTCTCACTTCATTTTATTTTTTCTTTCTTTCTTAAATTAACAGTGTTTTGTAAAATTTTAAAAGCGCACGGTAAATGTAATATATTTAGTATTGAAAGTAATATATTTAGTATCCAAATCTTAATCACTATTTACAATTCCCTTGGGAGAATGAACAAGTTTTCAGGTACCATAATATAATATACCTCAACCACTGTTTCACTCTACAGAAGCTTTAAACTTCAATTTACAGTTTCAGAATAAATTCAATGCAATAGATTCTTGATTTAGTAGTTATTGGTCGTTAGTTTTTTAAAAGTTATGTAAGATAAATGTTCTGTTTCAAATGTTTTAGAAATGCCTGTCAAGTAGTCAAAACCCAGCTTTTCGTGTAGACACTAAATCTGTTGAGACTCAGAAAAGCTGGGAAGCAATTTAGCAGAAGCCCTCCTCATTGCTGAAAGAACCACGTGCTGCCGGCAACCAAAACACACATTCACAGCGGCTTAGGAGACTGTTTCTGCTTCTTTAAATTAACACTACTAACGCGCCTCCTTTTTCCTGGAAATTGTCATTTCCTGAAGCAACAGCATTCGTGAAAAACAAACATTAACAAGACTCCTGAAGAAGCAGAGCTGCGGACGCGCGCAAGCCCTGCGGGCCCCACAGTGGCCCGCCCCTCCGCCCGTCCCGGATCAACCCAGTAATGCGAAGTGACGAACTCGTGACAGCCTCGGGCACTGGACGCCGGCCACGCCGCCACCTCTCTCGGGTCCAGCGCTTCTGCAAGCAGCCCGGCCAGGAATGGCTCAACCCCTGGCCCTCACGCCTGGACCAGGGTTTGGAATTAAGACTCCGTCACGGGCCAGGGGCCCCTCCGTTAATCAGTCTCGGGTCGGGGATGAGAGAGGGGGACTTCAGTCCAAAGGTTAGATATTACAAGGGATCCTGGTTTTCCCATTCCGCCCTCACTCTTGAGTTGGGGGTCTCGGATGCCTGGGGGAAACCTTCTGTATGGGTCAAAAATCTTGCAAGATCAGAGCTCCTCTCATTCTCAGACCTGGTTGGGCATCAGGGGTAAATTAAGAGGTCAGGTGTTACAAACCCAACCACCCACAACCTACTCTCCAGAACTGAGTTCTGGGATGGGGGGCCGGGGTCAGGACTCACGGAGGACCTGGACCGCCCTGAGCTCATTCCCAGGGAAAGATCTGGGGGAAGCCTCTGGTTAGAAGTCAAGGGTCAGGACAAAACTTCCGCTCTCCTTTGCCCACGAGCCGGTGTCAAGGGTTGTCGGGAACCAGGGGAGCACGGAGGCCATAGTACCTGAGGGGAGGCCAGCGCCTGCTGGAGCTGCTGCTGCTCCTCACTGATCTTTTGCTTCAGTTTCTTGAACATCGCGCAACGCGGGGTCCTGAGGTGGATGAAACCTGGGGGGCGAGTGCTCAGAGAGACCCGGCCGCGGCGGCGGCGGAGGCTTCTCTACACCACAGACCGCGGGGGCCGGGCCTCGCCGCCTCCTCCTTGGGCTCGCGGGCCGGTCGGGACACTCGTCCTGCGGGTGTCGGCGTCGCCGCCGCCGCGTCTCTCTGTTCTGGATGCCACCGGTTGGCCTCGGCCCCCCATCCAGCCCCGGCGGCGGCGGCGGCGGCGGCGACAACGGCAGCAGGTGAGCAGTGAGAACAAGGCGCCTGCGCGGCCTACGTGGAGTTCGGCGAGGGAGCACTACCGAGCGCCGGAGGGGACAAGCTGGAAGTCCGGCCCGCGCATGCGCGCTGCAGGGTCGCTCCCGGAAGGTGCGGGACTCGGCGCTGCCCACCTTCATTGCGCGTAGACATGCCCTCGGAGCCCAGGAGTGGGGTGGCCTGAGCCCTACACTGACACACACCCGGGCTGCGGTGCTGCGAAGTCAGGTGGGGAGGGTGCTGCTTCTCTCAAGGACCGCAAAGCTGACTGTCCCGCCGCAAAAAAACCTGTTGTGTGGGTGTGAGAAGAGGGGATCCGGGGGACCTGCCGGGGACTGTGATTGACAGTGTGCTTTTGTTCAGTATTTGTGATTTGGATTTTTTGTCTTCAGTATCTCGTATTCCTACTGCTTCCCAGAGTGGCCCTTTTCCCTATGCTGGGCACTTCCAGGGGTCAAGAAGTGCCTGATAGGAAGCTCCCAGGGTTCAGATGTTTCAGGCTGATATAGTTTGGACTTTGCCTGTGTATATATATAGGCTTCCCAGCCTATATATATATATAGGCTACTGATAATAGAATCCCGCTGCCAACGCAGGAGACTAAGAGAAATGCTTCCGTCCCTGGGTCAGGGAGATTCCCTGGTGGGGGACATGGCAACCCACTCCAGTACTCTGAAGAATCCCGTGGACAGAGGAGCCTGGCAGGCTAGTCCATAGGGTCGCAAAGAATCACGGCTGGAGTGACTTAGCGTATGCACGCACATATGTTGTGCTTCGTTCGTTGGGTAAGTCGCGTCCGACCCTCTGCGACCCCATGGACAGAGGCGCCAGGTCTCCCGCATTGCAGACGAATTCTTAACTAGCTGAGCCACCAGGAAAGCCCAAGAATTCTGGAGTGGGTAGCCTATCCCTTCCCCAGGGGAACTTCCCGACCCAGGAATCGAACTAGGGTCTCCTACATTGCAGATGGATTCTTTACCAGCTGAGCTACCCGGGAAGCCCCCACATACATACATACATACATACATACATATGTAATATATATTGTGAATTTGAGCGAACACCAGGAGATAGTGGAGGGAGAGGAGCCTGGCATGCTTCCGTCCATGAGGTTGCTAAGAGTCGGACACGACTTAGCAACTGAAAAACATGTATGTATTAAAATATATAAATTCCTGAAATTGGTGTATTTTCACATATTCCTTCAAAAATCTTTATCATTCTAAGTGCCAGGTCCTTGGTGACCTTTCAGTCCTTGACAGAACAAGTAGACAAAAAAATTGGTAACAATGTAGAAAAGTTGAGTCAGCTAACTTTGCCTTATCTTTTTTTTTGATAAGACGAGAAAACTGCAAAACACATGTTCTTTCTGGATACACATGGACCAGTCACCAAGATAGACGATGTGCTAATTCATAATACAGCTTTCAGTTTCAAATATCATATACTGTGTTCTCGGATCACAAAGTAATTAAATTAGAAATCAGTAGCAGAGATATCTAGAAAAATCCCCAAATGTTTGGAAATTATGCTGTGCACATCAAAATAGTTGATGGGCCAAAGAATAAACCACCAGGGAAATTAGAAAATATTTTAGAAGAATGAAAATGAGAACAAAGCTTACCAAAATTTGTGAGGTTCAGCTAACACAGTGCTTAAAAGAAAAATAACAGTATGAGGTGCTTTTATTAGAAAGAAAAAAAGATTGGAAATCAATAATCTACACTTCCACCTTAAGTTTGTAAAAGAAAAAATTAAAAGTGAGTAGAAGGAATGAAATAAAAGATACTGAGCAAAACGTTAATGAAATATAAAACAATAAAGAAGAAAACAACAAAACTAAAATTTGGTTCTTAAAAATGATTAATTGGTAAGCCCCTAGTAAGACTCATGAAGAGAAAGGAAAATACTAGTTATCAGTATAAGGAGTTAATGAGTGCTTATCACCACAGATTCTATAGATATGATAAGAGAATACCCGACAAATTATCAAAACATAGATGTCCTTCAGTCAATGAATGGATAAACAAACTGTAGTACCTTTTTACCGTGGAATACTACTCTGACATCTAAAGGACAGAGCACTGACACTCGAAACAACCTGAATGGTTTTCCTTAAAGTTTCACTGAGGGAAATAAATGAGACCCAGAAGAAGTCATACACATACATGAGATACATGACAACCAAGATGGTTGTTCTCTTGCTGTCTGTACAGTACATCCCCTGCTCAACCGGTCTCTATCACACCTACACCCTACTCACATGACTGACCTCCCCTCTTAATCATTGATTTGATCAGTAAATACCTGCATACTTGTCCCGGGGCCCAGCTAGCAATTGTTCTCATCTCTAGATCAGAACCTCACCGCTAAGATAGTTTATCAAAGGGAAGATGATGGACATGCTCCTCTATTGGTTTCCCTGATAACTATGAACCAACTGGAGGTCAATTCCCCCTATGACTGGTAACCTCCCTCTACTCCCCACCACCCCAATAGCGAAGACTAGTGCCATGTCCTGCCGCTCATTGCGCGGTGTCAATCCCAGAGCTTACTTCAGCCACATAAAATCCCCCTTGAATTAAACCTATGGTGTCTCTGTTTTGCTGACTCCAGACTCTTTCTTTGGTCTTGAGAGTGGGCAGGTAGAAGGCTTGCAGGCCTGTGAGATGCAGCCCAACAGATTCCATTTATGACATTCTGAAAAGGCAAAGCTATAGGGAGGGAGAAGGGATCTGTGGTTCTAGGAGTTTAGTAGGGCAGGACTGGGATGGGGTGGAAGTGGTATTAACTACAAAGGGGCAGGACAAGGGAATCTTTGGGATGATGAAACAGTTTGTAACACAACTATAGTGGTAGATGTACAACTTTGCATGCATTTGTCAAAACCCAGAAAGCTATATACCACAAACACTCAACTTCAGTGCATGAAATGTTCTAATAAAAAAAACCTGAGGCTCTGAATTTCACCGAAAGTAACACAGTTTGGATGTGGTAGAGGCAGCATCTGAACCCATAGTTTTCATGGCTCTAAAGCCCACGCCCACACTGCCACCCCACACTGCCTCTGGATCCCTTACCACAGAGACATACACTCCCACCGACACTGACTTTTCAATGTTCTCCAATACTTTGCTCCAAAATGATCAACTGATTGATATCCAAGTGTCCTCAACAACATATATTCTTTCAAAATAAAAAAAGAAATTTTATTTTGTACATTGAGAGCACTTATCCACAAATGTGAAAGCACTACAGCTGTGTTGTTCTTCACATACCAGATTTGTCAACATTTGTAAGGGGTAGCGGGTATATGTGTATATATGGGATACATATGTAGGGGATATATATGTATAACGCATATGAAAGTGAAAGTGTTAGTCACTCAGTCGTGTCAGACCCTTTGTGACCCCATGGACTGTAGCCCACCAGGCTCCTCTGTCCATGGGGTTCTCTAGGCAAGGATACTGAAATGGGTAGCCATCCCCTTCTGCAAGGGATCTTCCCAACCCAGGGACTGAACCCAGGTCTCCTGCATTGCCAGCAGATTCTTTACTGTCTGAGCCACCAGGGAACCCCGTATATCATATATATGCATACACATTTTGGCTGTAGCAAGTGAGAGATCTGGAGTGGACTGAAATACTTATATTCTTATACTGTTTTAATGAACTTTCACAGGAGCACTTTGAAATATGTTTTTAATGTTTACTTTCAAAAGAATATCTTTTGGCTACATTAATTGAAGTTATATAGGCACTGCCCTGGCAGTCTAGTGGTTAAGACTCCATACTTACAATACATAGGGCAGAGGTTCAGTCCCTGGTTGGGGAACTAAGATCCCACAAGCCATGTGGCATGGCCAAAAAAATTTTTTTAATTAAAGTTATAAAACAGTTGGAAGACCTCCCATGAAAGAAAGGTCTGCACATCAGTATCTAAACTTAGACTATGACTCTTCCAGGAATTTAGCTTACTCTCCAGCCTGAGGCCTGTCCTTAAAGAATTTTTCTTTTTTTGGTATCTTTGTTTTTAATTTAATTCCCATTGTAGGCAGAAGCAAGGACACTAAAGAAAACTGAAGGGCTGCATATTATTGCTAATGCATAATGAAGAGCCAAAAAGTAACTTTCCCAAGGTCATATGATCTCAGAGACAGAACTGGAAACCTATCTCAGGCCTCTTGCCCTTTATCCTGGCCTCCAGCTATAACCTGTTTCACATTCCCTTCTCTTCTGAGACACACCCTGCTCAATTTTTTAAAGTACTTCAATTTAATTTTTAACACTTTTGTAATTGTTTACAAATGTCCTAGGACTGTTCACACAGCTGATAACAGTTTAATGAGAAGAGTCCTTGGCAGGGAAAACCCAACAGAAGGCTGAGTAAAAAAAAACCTTATTCTAAGAATGAGGCCTCTTGGTAACAGAGAAGGGCTGAGAGAATAAAGGTGAAGTGTCAAATTCCCTGCTCCTACTGAACAACTATGTGATAATCAGACTCCTAAGTAAACAAATTCAGTCTTGCAAACCTTTGAATCCTTACCTCATATTTAAGATACTGTGTGGAAGAAAGGGCTGGACAGTGTAATAAGTAAGCTCATAGTCAAATTACAGCTTTGCCACTCATTATTAACAGTTCTGTGATGGGGAGAAAATGACTGAATGTCTTCACGCGTCAGCTTCTTTATCTGTAAAATGAACGTGCATCATTGTATCCATCATAAATTTCCCATGAAGATTAAATGAGTACTTGGATAACAAGTTAGTATCTTGGGGAAAAAAGTCAGATTTATTCCTCACATCTGAAAAATGAAATTATTAAAGTAGTAGAAGAAAACATGGGAGGATTTATTTTATAACCCTGGAGTGCTAAAGGCTTTCCTAAATATAACACAAAATCCAGAAACCATTACAAAAAAGGTTTATTTACATGAAAGGTAATTTTCTTATTCTGCATGTCAAAAATGCTATAAAAATTTTTAATGCTTTAAAATAATGAAATATTGTGTAATTGCTCTATAGTAGTGATATAACTATACGGATAAATATATAGTATAACATGGATGAACCTTACATAATATTGAGCCAAAGAAAACAAAGAAAAGAATATATACCACATTATTTCATGTAGGCAAAACTAACCTATGGTGTTAGAAGTCAAGGGAAATACTGTCTTGGGGTGTAAGAAAGCCATAGCAATAAGGAAGGAGATTTGAGGGGAGATTCTGGGGTTCTTGCCAGTTGCATTCTTTGTCATTGGTAATTATACAGATGTGTTTGAGATATTTTTGTTTCCTGATTATTGTGGTGGGTATCCATGTTAAAACTCACAAAAGCATAAATCAAAATTAAAATTCAATTTTACCCGATGTAAATTTTGAAATAATAACAGTTTGCCATGAAAACAAATAGGCATAAAATTAAAAAAAAAAAAGAATGAGGCAGCTTATGTATACAGATTATGGGGAGATTGCAAGACATTTTGTTAAGTCAGAAACCAAAGTGCATTGTGGTGCACACAGCAGACTATCATTAGTGTGATTAACAATTATATTCATTTATATATGTGAGGTTAAATTGCATGAAGTTACTGAGTTTTAACTTCAAAAATAACCGTCATATAGTTCAACATATGTATGTATGTATATTTGTAAACAATAGGTATTATACAATAGAATATATCTGTAAAGACACATAAGAAACCAATGACCGTGATTGCCACCAGTGAAGGAAACAAGGCAGTTGGAAGTATCAGTTGTAGTTGTATCCCTTTTTATCCCTTGAATTCATCACCCAAGGATGGATTAACTATTCATTCAAAAATTAATTCTAATATGCAAAAAAAGTAGGCAATGAGCAATACTTTCAAAATTTTAAAGAGAAATTGTTTTCAGTCTCAAATTCTCTTTGAGTCAAATAATTAATCAGTCATGTATGTGTCCATAAATGCTTAGGAAAAATACTGAAGGCTACACATCAAATTATTAGCTTTGGATACGTTAACTCTGAACAATGTAACTAATTAAAATGGGGAATACAAATTTTGCTTTTCACTCTGTGTGTTTCTTTATGCTTTGAATATTTAAGATGTATATCTAAGACATAAAACCAAAGGTGTAGCTAAGCCCCAAGAGTAGGCACTGTACCCTTCTTGCATCTGTCTCAGAACAGGACACTACATTAACTGAATTTGCAAAGGAAAACAGGCTCACTAAATAATAGTGAGATGTGGATATTTCACTCCAGAATCTAGAATTTCTAGTCTAGATTTTCTAGGGAGAACAAAAGTCATGGTTTACATTGTTTAGTGCACAGTATTTCGCTCCAAATCATCTTATTAAATATATCTTTTCTCCTCAAACCACCCTACCTGCTGCCCTGTGGTAGTAATCTCCCCATGCAGATCTCAGCTTTGTCTGGCTCATTGTCCTCCACCATCTCCAAGATCTCTAGGCATTTCGTCTCTCCTTTCCTCAAACAGAGCCTCCTCTGCCCCACCTCCCCAATCTTCCACCCCCAAGGATGGAAGTCTACCCTGGACAGGAGAGGCAATTGTTACAGGAAGTTGATTTTGCACTTAGCCAAAAAAAGATCCTCTAGTTACTAGGCACTGTAAGAGAAAGAGAGGAAATCCTAAGCATGGCAGAAAGTGAAGAGGAACTAAAAAGCCTCTTGATGAAAGTGAAAGTGAAGAGTGAAAAAGTTGGCTTAAAGCTCAACATTCAGAAAACGAAGATCATGCCATCCGGTCCCATCACTTCATGGGAAATAGATGAGGAAACTGTGGAAACAGTGTCAGACTTTATTTTGGGGGCTCCAAAATCACTGCAGATGGTGACTGCAGCCATGAAATTAAAAGACACTTATTCCTTGGAAGGAAAGCTATGACCAACCTAGATAGCATATTCAAAAGCAGAGACATTACTTTGCCAACAAAGGTTCGTCTAGTCAAGGCTATGGTTTTTCCTGTGGTCATGTATGGATGTGAGAGTTGGACTGTGAAGAAGGCTGAGCGCGGAAGAATTGATGCTTTTGAACTGTGGTGCTGGAGAAGACTCTTGAGAGTCCCTTGGACTGCAAGGAGATCCAACCAGTCCATTCTGAAGGAGATCAGCCCTGGGATTTTTTTGGAGGCAATGATGCTGAAGCTGAAACTCCAGTACTTTGGCCACCTCATGCGAAGAGCTGACTCATTGGAAAAGACTCTGATGCTGGGAGGGATTGGGGGCAGGAGGAGAAGGGGACGCCAGAGGATGAGATGGCTGGATGGCATCACTGACTCAATGGACGTGAGTCTGAGTGAACTCCGGGAGTTGGTGATGGACAGGGAGGCCTGGTGTGCTGCGATTCATGGGGTCGCAAAGAGTCGGACACGACTGAGCGACTGAACTGAACTGAAGTCTTCTTCTGTCACTGAAAATCTTGAAAGGATGATACTTGCAATTTAAGAAAGTTAGAGGGGATTCCCTGGTGGTCTAGTGTTTGGGACTCCACACTTTCACCATTGAGAGCCTGGATTCAACCCCTAATCAGGGAACTAAGATCCTGCAAACCATGCAGTCAAAAAGAAAACAAAAATTAGAGTTAAAAAAATAAGACTTTTTACTGGTATCTTCTTAACCACGGAGATTTGTTATCAACACGTAAGCTAAGGTTCTTTAGCTTAACCAGACACTAGGCTCCTACAGGAATAGATGAAATAGATGAAAAGAAAATGAAATCGAATGAGGCATAATTAAAAGAAGCAGACTTGACTTTTCAACCCAGGGACAAAACAAGAGGTGGAACACGTGTGACGGTCTGGGATGCTCGTGGCTGCACCTTTTAGACCTTCAGAGAAGAAAGAGCGTGTGTGTCCACCGTCTACCAGGGGTCATTACCAACCAGCTGCTCCGTGGCTCCCATGGCACCCAGGAGGTGCTGTGTCATCCTCCCCTCACACTGGGCAGACACCTGAGGCTTCTAGTCTCGGTCAAAAGCTCCACCCATCCCACCTCCAGGCCAAGCTTCGTCTTCAGCTTGTGAAAGGTTGAAAAGCAGAGCAGCATTCCTTCCCAGGGAGAGCTCTCACCTCAGATCACTCCTGGCACACCAATTCCACAGCTCCCCAGGGGCACACCCAGGGACCAGCACCCAGATTCAGCCTCCAGAAGGACTGAGACACTTTGGTTGATGGGCGTGCACCTGTGTGGAGTCCCCACCTCCCTGCACGCTTGGCCTCAGTGTCGTCTGCATTTCCAGGCACAGTAGAATTCTAATCTCCTGTCTTGAGCGTAGGACACTTGAAGGGTGATGGGATTCAACATACAAATGCTCATGCAATATTCTGAATAAATACATTTTCTTTCTCTCAAACTTTGAGGCTTCCATGTCATTACAGAATTATCTCACAAGAATCATACTCAATAAACTGCCCTCTCTCAATGTCCCTGAAATGTGTGATTCTAGAATCTGATTCTTTCTCCCTTTAAAATGAAGTGTTAGTTGCTCAGTTGTGTCTGACTCTTTGCGACCCCATGGACTGTGCCCACTATTCTCCTCTGTCCATAGAGTTCTCCAGGCAAGAATACTGGGGTGGGTAACCATTCCCTTCTCCAGGGACAGACAGATTCTTTACCATCTGAGCCACCAGGGAAGCCCCTTTCTCCCCTTGAAAGGGCATTATTCAGAGTGCAGTGGCTGCTACTTGAACAGTCTTTGAGAGAAAAAGACCAGCCTCTCTTGTATCTTTTTCCATTTTGTATGAAAGAATTGCCTGTGCTCCCAGGGCCGAGGGACAGATGCCAGGCTGAGATGTAGCCTAGCAGTGTGCAATGGCTATGAAAATATTGACTTTTGACAACAGGCCCCAACCACCAACTGTGACAACTCAGCAGCTGGTTTAACTCAGACAGATAATCTGTTGGGTACAACGCCTCTGACCCCTACCTCAGCAACCGCACAATAACACTGACTTGTTTGTTTTTCTTTTTCAGCCACATCCGTGTGGGATCTTAGGGCTTCCCCCTCCGTGGCTCAGTGGTAAAGAATCCCCCTAAATGCAGGAGACCTGGCAGGAGCTGTGGGTTTGATCCCTGGCTTGGGAAGATCCTCTGGAGAAGATGAAATGGCAACCCATGCCAGTATTCTTGCCTGGATATTTCCATGGACAGAGGAGCCTGATGGGCAACAGTTCATGGAGTAAAAGAGTTGGACACAACTTAGCGACTAAACAATGTGAGATCTTAGTTCCTGGACAAGGGATTGAACCCACGCCCCCTGCATTAGAAGGTGGAGTCTTAATCACTAGACCACCAGAAAGTCCCCAGCATCAATTTATTTGTAACTTATGGAACAGATCTTCCTCTCTATTGCTATAACTTTCCCACCATACCTAGGAAGGAGGACATTGAATTACAAAGGAACACACAATCGAAGAGATGGTTGTTAAGGGTTCACGACACCAAATGACTTCCCAGGTGGCTCAGAGGTGAAGAATCTACCTGCCAATGTAGAAGATGAGAGTTCAATCCCTGGGTTGGGAAGATCCCCCAGAGAAGGAAATAGGAATTCTCTCCGGCATTCTTGCCTGGAAAATCCCATGGACAGAGGAGCCTAGGGGTCATTGGGGTCGAAAAGAGTCAGACACGACAAAGTGACCATGCACACACGCATGCACGCATAACACCAATAGGCTGCCATTGACTCCTGGTCTGCAGTACATTCTCAGATGCACCTTGGCCAAGTCAAGTAGAATTTGGCTGAGGCCAGGGTGCCATCCTGCATGGTGGACTCCCCTCCTCCAGCCATATCCCTGTACATTCCATACAGCTATAGAGTCTGTAATGCTCAGAAGCTGAAGTTGAACCAGTAATGCTGAAGATGCTGAAGTTGAATGGTTCTATGAAGACCTACAAGACCTTCTAGAACTAACACCCAAAAAAGATGTCCTTTTCATTATAGGGGAATGGAATGCAAAAGTAGGAAGTCAAGAAATACCTGGAGTAGCAGGCAAATTTGGCCTTGGAGTACAAAATGAAGCAGGGCAAAAGCTAATAGAGTTTTGCCAAGAGAACACATTGGTCATACCAAACTCCCTCTTCCAACAACACAAGAGAAGGACACACGTGGACATCACCAAATGGTCAACACCAAAATTAGATTGATTATATTCTTTGCAGCCAAAGATGGAGAAGCTCTACACAGGCAGCATATACAAGACCAGGAGCAGACTGGCTCAGATCATGAACTCATTGCCAAATTCCAAATGAAATTTGGCAAATTCCATCGCCAAATGGAAGAAGGTAGGGAAAACCACTAGACCATTCGGTATGACCTAAAGAAAATCCCTTATGATTATACAGCGGAAGTGAGAAATAGATATAAGGGCCTAGATCTGATAGATAGAGTGCCTGATGAACTATGGAATGAGGTCCGTGACATTGTACAGGAGACAGGGATCAAGACCATCCCCATGGAAAAGAAATGTAAAAAAGCAAAACGGCTGTCTGGGGAGGGCTTACAAATAGCTGTGAAAAGAAGAGAAGTGAAAGGCAAAGGAGAAAAGGAAAGATGTAAGCATCTGAATGCAGAGTTCCAAAGAATAGCAAGGAGAGATAAGAAAGCCTTCCTTAGTGACCAATGAAAAGAAATACAGGAAAAAATAGAATGAGAAAGACTAGAGCAACTGAACTGAACTGATAGAGCTTGAGGTTTGGCGGCAGAGGGGAGACACTGGCCCCACCCTACCTGCTGTTGTTGTTCAGTCACTCAGTCATGTCCGACTCTTTGCGACCCCATAGACTGCAGCACGCCAGGCTTCCCTGTCCATCACCAACTCCCAGAGTGTACTCAAACTCATGTGCATCGAGTCAGTGATGCCATCCAACCATCTCATCCTCTGTCATCTCCTTCTCCTCCTGCCTTTGATCTTTCCCAGCATTAGGCTCTTTTCTTTTTTTTTTTTAATATAAATTTATTTGTTTTAATTGGAAGTTAATTACTTTACAGTATTGTATTGGTTTTGCCATACATCAACATGAATCCGCCACAGGTATACACGTGTTCCCCATCCTGAACCCCCACTCCCTCCACCTTCCCTGTACCATCCCTCTGGGTCATCCCAGTGCACCAGCCCCAAGCATCCAGTATCATGCGTCGAACCTGGACTGGCAATTCGTTTCATATATGATATTATACATGTTTCAGTGCCATTCTCCCAAATCATCCCACCCCCTCTCCCACAGAGTCCAAAAAACTGTTCTATACATCTGTGTCTCTTTTGCTGTCTCGCTTATAGGGTTATCGTTACCATCTTTCTAAATTCCATATATATGCGTTAGTATACTGTATTGGTGCTTTTCTTTCTGGCTTACTTCACTCTGTATAATAGGCTCCAGTTTCATCCACCTCATTAGAACTGATTCAAATGTATTCTTTCTAATGAGTCGGCTCTTCAGATCAGGTGGCCAAAGTATTGCAGCTTCAGCATCAGTCCTTCCAATGAATATTAAGGACTGATTTTCTTTAGGATGGACTGGGTGGATCTTCTTGCAGTCCAAGGAGAACTAGGTAGTCCATCTTACCTAACTATTCACTACCCTTGATATCTGTTGGCTTGGAATGGGAAAACAAAAGTTCTCAAACATTCTTCCTCCCTCAACCCCATTTTCTGATACCTTCTGTATCAGTCAAGGTCTATTCAGGAAAGCATAGTCTATACTACTGTCGACTAAAAAAAAAAAAAGATGTACAACTTGAGAGTTGTGAGTTAAGTTTTATTGGGGGTAAAATGAGGACTGCAGCCTGGGAGGCAGCATCTCAGATAGCTCTAAGAGACTGCTCCAAAGTGGCAGTAGGGGAGAGTCAATACATAAGGTTTTGGTGAAGGGGGAGCACAGAGTGCCTCCCTCCACCCTGAACTCCCTCAGAGGTTGCGGAAGGTCAACAGCTATAGCAGCATGGGGTTCCATCTCCGTAGAGGCAGATGGCAAATGCCTTTGTTGTTCAGTCATTGGCAATGCTCTTGGTAAGTGCCAATTTTGTATTTGACACTAGCTATGGGGAACTCGGAGAAGGCAATGGCACCCCACTCCAGTACTCTTGCCTGGAAAAATCCCATGGACGGAGGAGCCTGGTAGGCTGCAGTCCATGGAGTCGAAAAGAGTCAGACAAGGCTGAGCGACTTCACTTTCACTTTTCACTTTCATGCAGTGGAGAAGGAAATGGCAACCCACTCCAGTATCTTGCTTGGAGAATCCCAGGAACTTCGGAGCCTGGTGGGCTGCTGTGTATGGGGTCGCACAGAGTCGGACACGACTAAACTGACTTAGCGGCAGCAGCAGCAGCATGGGTAACTAGTTATACAGGTATTGGAAATACAAAAAAAAAAAACAAGGAAGGCAACCTGGAGATTAGCAAGAGCAGGAAGATACCACCATCCCCCGGGGTTGGAGGAACCGGGGCAAGAGGCAGTGCTGACAGAGTCCAGGAGTAGGTTCAGAACTTCAAAGTTGGTGCCATCTTACTGCTTCATGCCCCTCCTCCCACTCTCAGTTTTCTGCCAACGCTTCCCCCTGGCAGCACCCAGTTGGCAAGGGAGCCTGAGAAACGTAGCTGTAGGTCAGCTGTTGCCGGAAGGGAGAACCCTTCCAGGGCCCAAGAGTGGGCTCTTATCTAACACTGGGAGGTAAATTGTCTGAGGAGACACACGAGCTGACAAAGCACGAGATTTTATTGGGAGGGGATTTCCCAGGCAGAGGACAGCAGGGTAAGGGAGCCCAGCAGGACTGCTCTGCCACATGGCTCGTGGTCTCAGGTTTTATGGTGATGGGATTAGTTTCTGGGTTGTCTTATTAGTTTCTGGGTTGTCTTCAGCCAGTCATTCTGACTCAGAGTTCTTCCTGGTGGCGCATACATTCCTCAGCCAAGATGGATGGCAGCGAGAAGGATTCTGGGAGGTAGCCAGACACATGGTGTTCTTTTGACCTTTCCCAAACTCTTCTGATTGGTGGTGGCTTATTAGTTCCGTGTTCCTCACTAGGACTTCCTGTCGTAAAATAACTCACACAAATGGTGCCTGGCCGGGGTGGGCGGTTTCAGTCAGTGTGCTTCCCAATACCAAGCGTGGAGTGTGGAGCTGAGGACAAGCTGAAAAAATGACCTGCACATTCTGAAAAGGTTACTTGTGCAACCGTAAGAGCTCAGAGTCCTCTACAAGCAGACTCTACACTATAATCAGACTGCCTTGCCCAGGGCAAAATGCACAGAGAAAGGGAGTCAGGCATTATCACCGGAAGTGGGAGCAAAGACTTTACCTGCTGTTTACTAAAGGAGGTCAGGCAAGGTCAGCAGTTGCAGAAGAGCAGGAAGGAGGGAAAGAATCTGGAGAAACAGGATTTTGTAGGGGAGATTAGGTAAGATCTGATTTGCATTTTTATGAGAGAAACCTGGTTGGGGCTTAGGACAGGGCTTCTCAAGCTTGGAGAAGGAAATGGCAACCCACTCCTGTATTCTTGCCTGGAGAATCCCATGGACGGAGGAGCTTGGTGGGCTACAGTCTACAGATCGCAAAGAGTCGGACACGACTGAGCGACTTCACTTTCACTTTCTCAAGCTTTATTGTACATACACATCACCCAGGGACCATTCAGCAGGTGGGGTGGGGCCTGAGATTCTGCATTTCTAGCAGGCTCCTAGGTGATGTTGATAAGGCTGGTCCATTGAACACACTGAAAGCAAAGATTTAGGGAGACTCTTGGCGTGCATGTGTGCTAAGTTGCTTCAGTCATGTCCGACTCTTTGTGACCCCGTGGACTGTAGCCCACCAGGTTCCTCTGTCCATGGGATTCTCCAGCAAGAATACTGGAGTGGGTTGCCATGCCCTCCTCCAGAGGATTTCCCAACCCAGGGATCGAACTCCTATGTCTCTTATGTCTCCTGCATTGGCAGGCAGGTTTCTTTACCGCTAGGGCCACCTGGGAACATTAGGGAGACCCTTGAGTCTGTGGAAATACTGACTGGGATGATCCATGAAGGAGAAAGTTTTGATCCCGAAAGAGATAAAGACGATAGAAGAGGCAGTGCGCCTGCTAGTCCCAAGGATTTGTCTCTTGCTTCCAGAGTTTGGACAGAAGAGACCCAGGGACGCCCCTCCTTCTGGCCTCTGGCCATCCATCAACCTCTTTTCCACCCACAACCTCTGGGACTGTCTTCTCAGCTGTCCTCTGCACCCGGGGAATAGCCAACGCCTTTTGTGTGTGTGTGTGTGTGTGTGTGTGTGTGTGTGTGCTTAGGTTCTTACTGACCAATCAGAAACTCTCAGGTTCCTTAGAATTATTCCATCCAGGTGGAGTGTGGAATCTGCATCTTCAGACGTGTTACACCTACCTCTCCTTGGCTTTCCAGTTCAACCGCAATGATGCAGCTCTTGGGGGGGCATGGACCATTTCCTTCTCAGGTTGGTTGAGGAGAAGCTTGAGGGTGCCCAGCATCCTGGAAGATGCAAAATTAGTGCAGCGGCAGCATCTTCTTCCAGAATGTGAGAAGCCATCCCAAGATGAGTTGAGTGAAACCATGGAAGCCACCATGGTCCTGGAAAATCAGGCCTTTTTGGATCTGCATGCCCCGGCTTCTGCCTGTGCAAACCCCATCTCTGTGACTTGCTGGAGAGCCATGTTCTAGATGAGGAGGTGAAGCTGTCAGGGAGATGGGTGACCCCCAACTAACCTCTGCAGGATGGCCACCCCCGGGCTCGATGAGTATCTCTTTGAAAAGCTCACCCTCTCTGACACTCTCAGTGATGTTAAGATGACAGGAGTGCCAACCAGCTGCACTTAACATACGTTATTAATACAGCTCCCTGCTTCACTTGCTGAATCCAGGATTCCTATTACAACACTCCATGAAAAATAAATGAGCGTGGTAATGGCTTCAACCCTGTGAACTAACACATTGAAAATATCCAAAAAGACCTAAGTATGGAGCTTGTGAAAAGCAGCATCTGGGACCATTTTTTAATGTAAGAAAAGATCTCAGGGGTGATTTTTGGCATCTGGAAAGCAGCTGCCACCAACAGTAAAGGCTAGCTATTTATCTTTAGAATAACTCTAATTAGAGGCTGACATAATGCTCAGTCTCCAGTTAACTAACATCGATCGCCAAAGAAAAGAAAACCTGGGAGGTGACAGACATTATGTCAGAGAAGGGACTTGTTGCTGGAGAAACTAAGCAGTGATCAGCTCCATTTTATTGGTTGTGAATAACCTGATTTTTTTTTTCTTTTTTGTCAAGTGCCCACTTAATTTCTTCATTGGATGTCTAAATAATTATTTCCAATTTAGTGTAACCAAAATAAAATTCTTGATTATACCTTCACTGCTGATGTACCTTCTTAGTTTTTAGAATTTTAAAGTATAGTTGATGTACAGTATTTTATAAGCAACAAGTGTATAACGGAGTGATTCACAACTTCTAAAGGTTATACTCAATTTATAGTTATTATAAAATACTGGCTAGGGCTTCCCGGTGGTCCAGTGGTTAAGAATTCACCTGCCAATGCAGGGGTCAAGGGTTCAATCCCTGCTCTAGGAAGATCCCACATGTCCTGAGGCAGCTAACCCCGTGGCCCACAACTACTGAGCCAGTGCTTCAGAGCCCACGAGTCACAATTCCAGCGCGCCTAGAGCCAGTGCTCAGCAACAAAAGAAGCCATTGCAATGAGAAGCTGGCACACCACCAGAAAAGTACCAACTAGAGAGAGCCAGAGCACACCAATGAAGACACAGTGCAACCAAAAATAAAATAAATCAATACATGCCCTATGTTGTACAATATATCCTTGTAGCTTATTTTATACTTTTTTTTTTTTTTGCCACACCTCATGGCATGTGGGATCTTAGTTCCCTAGTCGGGAATTAAACCCTCGTCCCCTCAGCAGAAGCTTGGAGTCTTAACTGCTGGACCACCAGAGAAGTCCCTATTTTATACCTAATAGTTTGCACCTGTTAATCTCCTATCCCTGTGTGCCCCTCTCCATTTCCCACTGGTAACCACTAGTTTGTTCTCCATGTCTGTGAGTCTTGTTTTTTTGTTATATTCATCAGTTTCATTTTTTACATTCCACGTACAGGTAATATTATACAGTGTTTGTCTTTCTGACTTATTTCTCTTGGCATAAGCCCTCCAAGTCCATCCATGTTGTGGCAAATAGTAAAATTTCCTTCTTTTTTATGGCTGAGTAGTAGTCCATTGTGTTCTTCTTGACTTAAGTTTTTCTCCTTGTCTCCACTCCTTCACTTCTGCTCCCTGATCACCTCCCTAAAAGACTGTTTGCTCCTCAGTCCTTGCTTTTTGAGGAAACCCAAACTAAGGCAGGTGACATAAAAGGAACAAAGAGTTCTTAAGATATTACTAGATCATTATTTCAAAGAAATTATGAATATTGTGCAGAAAGGACAATTGACATATACTTGGAAGGGCAGCCATGATTCAAGACTCATGAGACACTGATAACTGGGAGTGAGCTGGTAATATCTTCCCTTTCTTTTTTTCATGCAAAACATTATCCCAGAGGATGGGTCAGGACAACTATCAAGAATAATCCTTCGCAAATTATAAAGTCCATCCCTGCTCAGCTCCATCCTTCCCCCATCCTGCTTCCAGCCCCTACAAGTGCACACTGAGGACACTCCCCTCGGTAAACCCTTGGAGTCGAAGCTCTGTGTCAGGCTCTGCTACCGGGGAACCTGACCTGAGAGAAGAGTACAGGATGATGAGGGCTCTAGAAAACTTATCACATGAGAAGATGATGAAGGAGCTGAAACACTCAGTCTCTGGGGAAATGTGTGGAAATGGGAATAGCAGATACCTTCAAATATTTAAAATTTAAATAGTAAAACAAGGACAGTTTGGATAGAAATTGGGCCAAGGCAGAATTTGGATGAGCATTAGAAAGAACTTTCTCATACTCAAAGCTTCCCAGCATAGCCATAGACTGCTTTGCAGTTTGGCATCCTGCGTGGAAAGTATTCACCTAGAATCCAGGGGACCACTGAGTGGGACAAAGGAGGAGGAACCCTGGACCTGGGTGGGTGAGTCACTGGACCGAAGGCAAGGCTCTAGATGTTATTATTCTAAGGGCCACAAGATGGCAGCAGAGAACTCACTCCAAAGGCAACGGAATAGAAAATTCTGGTTCTTTTCACAGATTTGATTCGGATCTTCATATATTCTAGGAGGCCTTGTGTACACCATTATAAGCCCTTGCAGACTCATGACACACAAACTTGCAAAGTCAAAGCATTTCTCCTAAATCATATACTTTACTACTGGAAAAAATGGTAGAAACGGGTAAACCTGATCACAAAGATTACACTGAATCAGGGTAAACACATTTTGTCGAATCTGATACTGATGATCTTGACCTGCAGATTTCTACTTCCAGCCATTGTGTACCTTCCAAAAGGGGACTCTGTTTGAAACAGACTTAACCAAGGGCCTATATGTTGGGCTTAAGTCTATGCTTGCTTGTGGTGTTCACAGAAAACATTCTCCACATTGCTAGGGGACCAACCTCAAGTCTACACATTCTCGAAAAATACAGGGACGTGTCGGTCTTTTCACTTATTTGGCCAATTAATTTTAGCCACTCTAATAGCTGTATACTATTTCATCATGGGTTTGATTTACACTTCCCTAGTGACTTAATGTGGAGAAGGAAATGGCAACCCACTCCAGTGTTCTTGCCTGGAGAATCCCAGGGACGGGGGAGTCTGGTGGGCTGCCATCTCTGGGGTCACACAGAGTTGGACTGAAGCAACTTAGCAGCAGCAGTGACTTAATGGGAAAAGGCAATGGCACCCCACTCCAGTACTCTTGCCTGGAAAATCCCATGGACGGAGGAGCCTGGTGGGCTGCAGTCCATGGGGTCGATAAGAGTTGGACACGACTGAGCGACTTCCCTTTCACTTTTCACTTTCATGCATTGGAGAAGGAAATGGCAACCCACTCCAGTGTTCTTGCCTGGAGAATCCCAGGGATGGGGGAGCCCGTGGGCTGCCATCTATGGAGTCGCACAGAGTTGGACACGACTGAAGTGACTTAGCAGTGACTTAATGGACTGGGAAACAGACTGTTGGAGGGCACAAACAGAACCCTGTGTGCACCAGGACCAGGAGAAAGGAGCAGTGATCCCACAAGAGACTGACCCAGACTTGCCTGTGAGTGTCCAGGAGTCTCAGGTGGAGGCGTGGGTCGGCAGTGTCCTGCTGCAGGGTTGGGGACACTGAGTGTAGCAGTGTGTGCATGGGACCTTTTGAATGAGGTCGCCACTATCTTCACTACCTCCACGATAGTCTGGCCCCAGGTAAATAAACAGGGAAGGAACACCCATCAACAGAAAATTGGATTAAAGATTTACTGAGCATGGCCTTGCCCATCAGAACAAGACCCAGTTTCCCCCTCAGTCTCTCCCATCAGGAAGCTTCCATAAGCCTCTTATCCTTCTCCAGCAGAGGGCAGATAGAGTGGAAACCACAATCACAGAAAACTAAACAATCTGATCAATGGACCACAGCCTTGTCTAACTCAAAGAAACTATGAGCCATGTCATGTAGGGCCACCCAAGACAGACGGGTCATGGTGGAGAATTCTGACAAAACGTGGTCTACTGCAGAAGGGAATGGCAAACCACTTCAGTATCCTTGCCTTGAGAACCCCATGAACAGTATGAAAAGGCAAAAAGATTGTACACTGAAAGATGAACTCCCCAGGTCGGTAGGTGTCCAATATGCTACTGGAGATCAGTGGAGAAATAACTCCAGAAACAATGAAGAGATGGAGCCAAAGCAAAAACAACACTCAGTTGTGGATGTGACTGGCAATGGAAGTCAAGTCCGATGCTGTAAAGAACAATATTGCATAGAAACCTGGAATGCTAGGTCCATGAATCAAGGCAAATTGGGAGTGGTCAAATAGGAGATGGCAAGAGTGAATGAACATCGACATTTTAGGAATCAGTGAATTAAAATGGACTGGAATGGGTGATTTAACTCAGATGACCATTATATCTACTACTGTAGGCAAGAATCCCTTAGAAAAAATGGAGTAGCCATCATAATCAACAAAAGAGTCCAAAATACAGTACTTGGATGCAATTTCAAAAACGACAGAATGATCTCTGTTTGTTTCCAAGGCAAACCAAACCATTCAGTATCATAGTAATCCAAGTCTATGCCTTGAGCAGTAATGCTGAAAAAGGTGAAGTTGAATGGCTCTATGAAGACCTAAAAGACCTTCTAGAACCAACACCCAAAAAAGATGTCCTTTTCATTATAGGGGAATGGAATGCAAAAGTAGGAAGTCAAGAAACACCTGGAGTAACAGGCAAATTTGGCCTTGGAGTACAAAATGAAGCAGGGAAAAGGCTAATAGAGTTTTACCAAGAGAACGCACTGGTCATAGCAAACACCCTCTTCCAACAACACAAGAGAAGACTATACACATGGACATCACCAGATGATCAACACCAAAATCAGACTGATTATATTCTTTGCAGCCAAAGATGGAGAAACTCTATACAGGCAGCAAAAACAAGACAGGGAGCTGATTGTGGCTCAGATCATGAACTCCTTATTGCCAAATTCAGACTTAAATTGAAGAAAGTAGGGAAAACCACTAGACCATTCAAGTGTGATCTAAATCAAATCCCTTATGATTATACAGTGGAAGTGACAAATAGATTCAAGGGATTAAATCTGATAGACAGAGTGCCTGAAGAACTATGGACAGAGGTTCGTGACATTGTACAGGAGGCAGGGATCAAGACCATCCCCAAGAAAAAGCAATGCAAAGGGGCAAAATTGTTGTCTGAGGAGGCCTTAGAAATAGCTGAGAAAAGAAGAGACGTGAAAGGCAAAGGGGAAAAGGAAAGATGTAAACATCTGAATGCAGAGTTCCAAAGAAGAGCAAGGAGAGATAAGAAAGCCTTCCTCAACTATCAATGCAAAGAAATAGAGGAAAACAACAGAATGGGAAAGACTAGAGATCTCTTCAAGAAAATTAGAGATAACAAGGGAACATTTCATGCAAAGATGGGCTTGATAAAAGACAGAAATGGTATGGACCTAACAGAAGCAGAAGATATTAAGAAGAGGTGGCAAGAATACACAGAAGAACTGTACAAAAAACATCTTCACGACCCAGATAATCACGATGGTGTGATCACTCACTTAGAGCCAGACATCCTGGAATGTGAAGTCAAGCGGGCCTTAGAAAGCATCACTACGAACAAAGCTAGTGGAGGTGATGGAATTCCAGTTGAGCTATTTCAAATCCTGAAAGATGATGCTGTGAAAGTGCTGCACTCAATATGCCAACAAATTTGGAAAACTCAGCAGTGGCCACAGGAAAAGATCAGTTTTCATTCCAATCCCAAAGAAAGGCAATGCCAAAGAATGCTCAAACTACCACACAATTGCACTCATCTCACGTGCTAGTAAAGTAATGCTCAAAATTCTCCAAACCAGGCTTCAACAGTATGTGAACCATGAAATTCCAGTTGTTCAAAGCCAGAGGAACCAGAGATCAAATTGTCAACATCCACTGGATAATTGAAAAAACAAGAGAGTTCCAGAAAAACATCTATTTCTGCTTTATTGACTATGCCAAAGCTTTTGATTGTGTGGATCACAACACACTGTAGAAAATTCTTAAAGTGATGGGAATACCAGACCACCTGACCTACCTCTTGAGAAATCTGTATGAAGTCAGGAAGCAGCAGTTAGAACTGGACATGGACCAACAGACTGGTTCCAAATTGGGAAAGGAGTACGTCAGGGCTATATATTGTCACCCTGCTTATTTAACTTATATACAGAGTACATCATGAGAAATGCTGGGCTGGAGGAAGCACAAGATGGAATCAAGATTGCCATAAGAAATATCAATAACCTCAAATATGCAGATGACACCACCCTTATGGCAGAAAGCGAAGAACTAAAGAGCCTCTTGATGAAAGTGCAAGAGGAGAGTGAAAAAGTTGGGTTAAAACTCAACATTCAGAAAACTAAGATCATGGCATCTGGACCCATCACTTCAGGGCAAATAGATGGGGAAACAGTGGAAACAGTGTCTGACTTTATTTTTCTGGGCTCCAAAATCACTGTGGATGGTAACTGCAGCCATGAAATTAAAAGACGCTTGCTCCTTGGAAGAATAGTTATGACCAACATAGATAGCTTATTCAAAAGCAGAGACATTACTTTGCCAACAAATGTCCGTCTAGTCAAAGCTATGGTTTTTCCAGTAGTCATATATGGATGTGAGGGTTGGACTATAAAGAAAGCTGAGCACCGAAGAATTAATGCTTTTGAACTGTGGTGTTGGAGAAGACTCTTGAGAGTCCCTTGGACTGCAAGGAGATCCAACCAGTCCATCCTGAAGGAGATCAGCCCTGGGATTTCTTTGGAGGGAATGATGCTAAAGCTGAAACTCCAGTACTTTGGCCACCTCATGCAAAGAGTTGATTCATTGGAAAAGACTCTGATGCTGGGAGGGATTGGGGGCAGGAGGAGAAGGGGACGACAGAGGATGAGATGGCTGGATGGCATCACCGACTCAATGGACATGAGTTTGAGTGAGCTCCGGGAGTTGGTGATGGACAGGGAGGCCTGGCGTGCTGCGATTCATGGGGTCGCAAAGAGTTGTATACAACTGAGCAACTGAACTCACTGACTGAGTGACTTAGTAATGGAGCTACAACATCACATAGAAGACTAAACCTGCTTGTAGACTCAAAGGAGTAAATAGAGAAATAGGAAGAAAACCAGGAACATGCATCACTTATGGAAGCCAAGTGGAGAAGTGACTCAGAGAGTGGCCAATAGGATCAAATGATGCCGTATGAGGTCTGAACATCCTCCTTTGGATTTAGTGCCTGGGGGTGACTTTACCAAAAGATCCTCGAGTAGAAATTGGTTCCAGCTTCCAGTCTCTTTCCACATTTCTAGAGTGAGTCCCACTGTACTGCCTGCTTGGCAGTGCCCTTTCGCTAGGTGTCTGGGTCCCAGCTCCAGGGCAGCCCTCCTCAGAGCTCCTGAAGTCAAAGCACCAGCTGGTACCTATTTGCAGTCATTCTAAGTCCCTAGGGCATGTCCCAGGCTCTGTTCCCTGGGAAGCCAACCCCGAGACGGAGATTAGAGTGCTGAAGCTTCATCAGGGAGTGATCTCAGGACCATCGACCTCTGGAAGAGAAGGGAAAGCATCAGGACCAGATGAGGGAGAACTGGGCTGTGATGCAGGCTCCACCAAGGCTCAGCCAACCCCACGGGCAGCTGTGAAAGGGCATGGCCCTTCATTGTCGTCTGCTCGAGCCCTAAATGGAGACATCATTGGATGCAGGGCATTCTTAGGAGAGGGGTGTGATCCCGGGTGAGGGGACTCCTCCCAGATAAAGGCAATTCCCATTCATAGCTTAGGGCTGTCAGCCAGTACCACGCTGTAGCTTATTCCCTTCAGTCTTGAGTGGGGATCTAGGTGGCACAATTAGAATTCACTGCAAGGGTTTCTCCTCCAAGCCTCTACATTCAATCACCCTAACCTCTTCCCTTGGCTTCTCACCTAGGTGTTAACATCTCTGGATTACCTCCTGTCTGCTTTCTGCATTCTCCAACACCTGTCTCAGCAATTCCTCACACTAGAGCCTCTCCTCCTGTTCCTGTTGCTGACGAATGCACTTCTTCCACCAAAGTGACGCCTATGCTGTCAGGAAGGAACAGGCAGGGTGAGAAACCCCCACTTTTGGACTGATTTTGTGCCCTTTTGACCAGGTTGCATATAACCCTGAAAGGTCAGGTTGGGAAACATCAGGATGATGTTTTACTTTCAGCTCATTGGTACTCCCAGAGTCTCCTACTGGTACAGCAATCTGGAGTGAAATAACCAGTGACCCCACATCCTGTGCCCTCTGAGCGTATGCCCTGCAGGTAGGAATGCATCTGAACCCTCGGAGCCCCTTCCAGTGTAACCCAGTAACGGCATTTCTGACCTACTAGTGCACTAAATGGCTCCCTCCTGATCTGAAAACATTAACACAGTCACAACCTGAGCAGAAGCCTAACTTCACGTAGAAAAGACTCAGGCCTGAGGCTCAGTGACTGAAACATGGTCTAAATGGGTCCTAAAGGGGTAGGCGAAGAGTTGACTCATTAGAAAAGACTCTGATGCTGGGAGGGATTGGGGGCAGGAGGAGAAGGGGACGCCAGAGGATGAGATGGCTGGATGGCATCACTGACTCGATGGACGTGAGTCTGAGTGAACTCCGGGAGTTGGGGATGGACAGGGAGGCCTGGTGTGCTGTGATTCATGGGGTCGCAAAGAGTCGGACATGACTGAGCAACTGATCTGATCTGATCTGAAAGGAATAGGAATGAATCGATGGTTTCTTCTCTCCATTTCAGGCTGCACCAAATCTGGTTTTCAGTAGAACTAAAATGCAAGAGACCCAGACCAGCATATCCTAAACAAACAGCTCTGGTCAGTTCATCAAGGATCCATCAGCACATTTACGTGTAGACACAGGGGTTTCAGGAGACACATCTGAACTATAATTCGCTGGTTTTCATCACCAGCATTAAGAAGCAGTCAGAATACAGTTCGCTTCAGTTATCCAGAGCACAGTTTATTAATGAGGAAGGATTATGATTCAGATGATTAATTTCACAGGGGGAGTTTAAACCCTGGTAAGCACCACTCGTGTAATATGTACTATGAACTTGATTACAAGGAAGAAGCAAAACACAAATCATTAATACCCCAAAAATCCCTCACTGAGAATAAGTCTCCCCACCTCCCACGACGTACTAAAGACTTCAAATCTAAAAACCTAAACATATGTTACAACATTTAACATTAAGACTGAAGTTTATCTTTTTAAATATGCTTTAAAATACACTGAGTGTCTTCTCTCCTTCCCTTGATTCTCCACTTATGTGAAGAAGCCTTTTTCATTGTTTTTCTCCTCCATGTCTATCGTCTTCTCTGTCCCCGAGCAGGACCAAGGAGGACTGAGTAGATGCTGAGGTTGTGACTGTGACGTCTGCTCTGCAGCCCGTGTGTGCTAGCTCCGGAAGTGGTCCTCGCTGCTGGGGGGCACCTCCTTTTGTAGGTTTGCCCTGCTGGTCTTTCCGGCAGCTTCAAGCCAGGGATGCTGAAGGACCTGGTGGGCCGTGTAGCGCTTTTTGGGGTTTACCACCAGCAACCGGCTCACCAGATCTTTGGCAGCTGTTGGAATGATAGAAGGATGGAAAAATGAGATGGATGCAGATGGTTCGGAGTTTTCCTTTTCCGTACAGGAAATAAGGACACAAACATCTGTGTTAGCAACAAGCGCTGGACCAGAGCACCAATGGCCCTCAGAACTATCTGTCATGATGGAAACTTTCCACATCTGCACTACCCTCCTAGGACTGCTGAGCATTTGAAATTCATCTGGTGCAACTGACGCACTGAATTCTTCTTGCATTTCCTTTTAATTCACTGACACTTAAATTCAAATAGCCCCATGCAGCTACACGGCTACCATGTTAGACGTGGAATCGTGAGGTCAGGCCCACCACTACCACCCACGGCGCCGTCCAGCCCAACAGGACACACAGAGGCCATGAACCACACTTAAGCATATTTTAAATGTGTAAATCAAGGGAAAGATTTCACCTGAAAGGGCCAAAAGGGAGGAGGACCACACAAGCTTCTGCTCCACTAAAAGTACCTCTGACCTTCACCCTCTGACCTTCCAGAGCTCCTGTGCCCCGAGGACGCCCCTAGAGACCTGACTATTCACAGGTAAAATAAGCATCTCTAGTCTGTCCGACTCATAGACACTTCTGTATGTGAGATGGCTTTGATCTTTCCAAATGAGGATTCCACGTTTCTGATATTTTTCCAGTTCTGAGGTTCTTCAACTGGCTTTGAGAAAAGTATCTGGTCACTCCAACTGGTGGTGAGACTTACATCTCAAAGCAAGTCGTGTGTTTGGGATGCTATGGAGATCTACACAAAGCTAGCAGGAAATAAAGGAAAGCAGAGGATGTGGACGGCCCAGGTACCGTAGCCAGTTCTCTGGGTATCGTTTCACACGTCTGACCTGAAAACAGGCTCTGCAGTCAGATCCCAGAAGGGGCTCGGCTCCCCACCCCCACCCCGCTCCTGCCTGGGAAGCCCAAAGTCTCACCATCAGAGATATTGTCCCAGTAAGGAGCCAGGAACTCAAAGCGGCCGAGCTGGATGATGTTAAAGAGCTCCTCCTGGTCCCTCTCTGGGCTGCGGAATGGGGGGAAGCCACACAAGAGGATGTAGAGGATCACGCCTGCGGCCCACATGTCCACCTCCAGCCCGTAACCTGTGCAGTGGAGGCAGACACACATCATCTCTTAGCTGCTATCTTGGTATGGAGCGGGTCTCAAAACCACACATTCAGCCAACCAGACAACTCTGTGTGTATCCATCCTGATGTCTCTATTGAGTCAGTGAGTTCAAAATTTAACTCACCCCGTTCCCATCTCCCAAAGAGCTTTCTTTTCCAACACCCTGTGTTAGCTGGCGTGAGCCCTACTGCCCTGGCTTCCCACAGTTCATGTAGCCTTACTTGTTTTCTATTTTCAAATATTTATTTACTTATATGTTTATTTGGCTGTGCCAGGTCTTAGCTCCGGCGTGGGATCTTCAGTCTTCACTGTGGCACGGGAACCTTTTGTTGCAGCATGCAGGAATCTAGTTCCCTGACCAGGGATCGAACCTAAGTCCCCTGCATTGAGAGTGCAGAGTCTTAGTCACTGGACCACTAGGGAAGTCCCTAGCTTATTTGCTTTCTTTCCTCTCTGACCCAAGAGAGTAATGCCTCCATTAAAATGTCCATAGTCACTCACTACTCTCCTGTCACACTGTCACCACATTAGCACAGCAACTCTGCTGGCCACACTGAGTTCACATTCGTTTGTGGGGAACCCAGGCTAACCCTCCCCATCCAATTGCACTTCCCTCTGCTCTACTGAGGCTGGGTTTTCAAAGTCTGTACCACCCAACTTCCATGCATAGGCTAATCTCTGTATCTTGGCTTCCCTGATGTATTTGCTGCTGGGATAAAACTCTCTCTTCTCCCCACCCCCAAGCTTATAACCCATCTAGAGCTTTCCCATCTTTAGCCATCATAGGTGGTTTAACTGATTTCTCCTGGAGTACAAGGATGGCTAATTATAATTATTCACATACTTGGAGCCATATAATAATGATGAAGATGATTTCCTCATATATCCTTTACAGAGTCTATCACTTAAATAGTCCATTGGATCCGTAAACAATATGCAATATACATATATTATTCATGGGGTTTGAATTGGGACCTCCTTTTCGTTTAATTGCGAGGTTAGAAAAGGAGTTTTAAAGCCAATTACCTTAAGAACTGCTCCATATCTCTCCCTTAGAGGTAGCTTTGGGTGAGTGGCTAAATGACCTTGCTTGCTTGAGTTTCCCATTCAATTCTCCACCATCTTTCATCTCACTGTCCCACCAACACACATACACACACACACACACACACACACACACGCAATCTCTTCTCTGTAATAAGAGCAGCCCTGATGAGGAAAAAGTTCTCATGCTTTGGTCAAGGAGACCTACTTCAAATATTTAATATACAAGTGCAAATGCAGAGCCAATCTCTGAGATTTTTAACTGCTTCATGTTGAAAAATGTGAAATTTAAATATGAAAAAGTAAACACTGGTTAGTAAGCAAGTGTAACTCGAGCCACGTGTAACTTTTACCTTTCTCAGAGAGGATTTCAGGAGCTACATAAGTTGGAGTCCCACACACAGTAAATATAGGCCTCACCACATGCTTTGCAAGACCAAAGTCAGCCAGTTTCAAGGTGGTAGATTTGTCCTCATTTCGCTGAACCTGTAAGAAACCAAAATCCCCAAACCACCAAAATTGTGATGAGAACAAAGAAGGAATAGAACAACGAACATAAAAATTCAGGACAAGCAAACAAGAAAACACAGGTGCTTATAGATTAACCTGACACTGACAAATTCAACTTGATCTCAGTGACACTTGCTTACTAAAGAACCAATGAGTTAGATTTTCTCTGCTGTCCAATGTGGTAGTACCATACTGTCACAGATGGCTATTTATTTAAAATCAAATCAATTTAAATCGAATTAAATTAAAAATTCAGTTTCTCAGATGCACTAGCCACGTTTCAAGTGTTCAAACGCTGTCTGTGGCTAAGGGCTACCATAGGACCACGAAAATCTACAACATTACCATCATGACAGAAAGCTCCATTGGGCAGCACTGAGTTAGAACAAGGATCAGTGATGTTTTGAGCAAGTGTGTGCATGCCTGCTCAGTTGCTTCAGTCGTGTCCAACTCTGTGACCCCATGGACTGTAGCCAGACAAGCTCCTCTGTCCATGGGATTCTCCAGGCAAGAATACTGGAGAGGGTTGCCATAACCTCCTCCAGGGGTTCTTCCCAACCGAGGGATCGAACCCAAAAACTGCAGGTGGATTCTTTATCAACTGAGCCAGCTGGGAACCCCATTTTCTGAACACAGACTAGCTTTAACGAGAGCTAGAAAAAATGCTGTGGGTAACACAAAATCTGAGCAGAGGAAAAAAAAGGAAAGGAAGAGAAGTAGGAAATGGAATGAAAAAGTAGGCAAATAAGCAGTGGAGGCTAAAATTATATGGTTTACCTAACAAACACCTCTGTCACGTTTCTTCAAGGCCAGGCGTTGTTTATAACATATTGCTACTGCTAAGTCACTTCAGTCATGTCTGACTCTGTGTGACCCCATAGACGGCAGCCCACCAGGTTCCCCCGTCCCTGGGATTCTCCAGGCAAGAACACTGGAGTGGGTTGCCATTTCCTTCTCCAATGCATGAAAGTGAAAAATGAAAGTGAAGTCGCTCAGTCATGTCCGACTCTTAGCGACCCCGTGGACCACAGCCTACCAGGCTCCTCCATCCATGGGATTTTCCAGGCAAGAGTACTGGAGTGGGGTGCCATTGTCACATAATCCTCATTGCAGTCTTGTGAGGCGCTCACATCCCCATGTTACAGATAAGGATATGGAGGCACGGTGACACAGTAAATGGTGAGCTGCAGTTTGAACCCCAAACACTTGGGCTTTACAGTCTGTGCTTATAAATTGTGTATGACCCCAGATCTTCCAGCAAAGGGTTATTTCTGTTGCAGGAAGCAGCACTTATTGGGGCTGGAGGGCATTAGGCAGGGCTCTGGTTCTCCCTGGGCCCCATCAGTCCCACGGCACAGTGACACCCAAGAATGCAGGGCGGGCAGCCCTGCCCCCCCACCCCCACCCCCGATCTCCCCAGACAAGGGTAAGTGCTCCAAATATGCTTTGGTTCCTGCCAGAGAGCTTACATCTCTGTAAGCAGAATATGTCTTAATCACTGAGCCCGAGTCACCATTGCGCAGGCTAATCAATGTCTCCATAATTAACCTGACCTAATGGTATCAAGATTGCCCAGAGAAATATCAATAACCTCAGATATGCAGATGACACCACCCTTATGGCAGAAAGTGAAGAGGAACTAAAAAGCCTCTTGATGAAAGTGAAAGAGGAGAGTGAAGAGGTTGGCTTAAAGCTCAACATTCAGAAAACTGAAGATCATGGCATCTGGTCCCATCACTTTATGGCAAATAGATGGGGAAACAGTGGAAACAGTGTCAGACTATTTTTCTGGGCTCCAAAATCACTGCAGATGGTGATTGCAGCCATGAAATTAAAAGACGCTTACTCCTTGGAAGGAAAGTTATGTCCAACCTAGATAGCATATTCAAAAGCAGAGACATTACTTTGCCAACAAAGGTCCATCTAGTCAAGGCTGTGGTTTTTCCAATGGTCATGTATGGATGTGAGAGTTGGACTGTGAAGAAAGCTGAGCGCCGAAGAATTGATGCTTTTGAACTGTGGTGTTGGAGAAGACTCTTGAGAGTCCCTTGGACCGCAAGAAGATCCAACCAGTTCATTCTAAAGGAGATGGCTCCTGAGTGTTCTTTGGAACGAATAACGCTGAAGCTGAAACTCCAGTACTTTGGCCACCTCATGTGAAGAGTTGACTCATTGAAACAGACTCTGATGCTGAGAGGGATTGGGGGCAGGAGGAGAAGGGGATGACAGAGGATGAGATAGCTGGATGGCTTCACCGACTCAATGGACGTGAGTTTGAGTGAGCTCCGGGAGTTGGTGATGGACAGGGAGGCCTGGTGTGCTGCGATTCATGGGGTTGCAAAGAGTCAGACACCACTGAGCGACTGAACTGAACTGAATGGAAATCATAGATGTAGAGCTAAAACACTCTTCTGCTTTGGTCTGTGTGTGGAGACAGACAACAGCCCTGAAGAGGACTGGGGAGGTAATTATGAGAATAATTTACAATAGAAAATCTAGTTTGGAAGGGAGGGACAAAAAACCACATGCTGACTTAAGTTTCCAGATGGGCCATCTTCATGAATCCCATTTGCTGGGTGACTAATGAAAAAAATCTGTGCCTTGCAAACATATGTAAATATTCCCAACCAAATGATCAGCAGTAAAAGCATGTGGCTGATTGAATACACCAAAATAAACCATGTACACCTTTGCAAAATAACAAAGACACCCTCCCCTTCCTCAAAGAAACCCCCTGATTCTAAAACCTGGCTGCATAACAGAAGGAGCAGATGAAACATGAAGGAGACTCAGTCGTTCATTTTGAAAATTTTCATGAGATTTATTCTGAAAATGCATTATGTTAAAATGTCCATGTGCTGATAGACATATTTTTCAAATACCAAATCTGTTTTCTTAAAGAAAATATTTTATGGCTTTTCTAAAATAATATATTGCTTCTTATCTCCCTTGCTTTTCTCTTCAAGCCTCCAAATGATGAGACCCACAGCAGAAGCTGAGGGGTGGGTAAGATCTGCAGGGCTGTTTGTTCCTTCCAGAAAGTGAGATGCATCGTGTTTCTAATTCTTCTGTCTCCAGCCTCTGCTGTCATAAGTTATGTAACATTTCTCAGGGCTGTCAGGGTGGCTTGAGACTTCTTGTTTACTTCACCTACAAGACCAGCCTAACTACATTTAAGCTCACACCCTGACAGTGTGAATTTTGTTTTGGGCTTTTTGTTTTCCAACAGGCACTTCACAGTCTTGGCTTTGGAACCGTTCTTATCTTAATCCTTAAATTCATATGAGTGACATCCTTCTGGAATAACTCTTCCTCCTAGAATTTGTGGAAAAAAATTTTTTTTAATTGAAGTATAGATTGACTGCCCCGACTGGCTCAGCAGAAGAGTCTGCCTGCCCATGCAGGAGACAGAGATTCGATCCTTGAGTTGGGCAGATCCCCTAGAGGAGGAAATGGCAACCCACTCCAGTATTTTTGCCTAAAAAGAAAATCCCATAGACAGAGTCCAAAGGGTCGCAGAGTTGGACATGCCTGAGCACACACACAAAGTTGATTGACAATGTTGTGTTAGATTCTGGTATCCAGCAAAGTGATTCAGTTACATATATATATTTTTTTTTCATATTCTTTTCCAATATAGTTACTTATAAGATACTGACTATAGTCCCTTGTGCTATACAGTAGGACCTTCTTGGTTAGCTATTTTATACATAGTAGTGTGTACCTGCTAATCTCAAACTCCTAATTTATCTCTCTCTACCCTTTCCCCTTTGGTGACCATGTTTGTTTTCTGAGTCTGTTTCTCTTTTGTAACTAAATCCACTTGCATCATATTTCCAAGTCCACATATAAGTGATATCGTATTTGTCTTTCTCTGACTTACTTCATTTAGTATGATAATCTCTAGATTCATCTTTTTAAAAAATATTTTTAACTTTTTAATTAGAGTATAATTGCTTTATAATGTTGTGTTAGTCTCTGCTGTCCAACATGAATCAGCTGTATGCATACATATATCCCCTCCTTGAACCTCCCTGTCATCTCCCCCATCACACCCCTCTAGGTCATCACAGAGCGCCCAGCCAAGCTTCCTGTGCCTTACAGCAACTTTCTTCTAGCTGTCTATATTACACATGATAGAGTATCTATGTCCATGCTGCTCTCTCACTCATCCCACTCTTTCCTTCTCCCTTCTTCTGTGTCCACAAGTTCATTCTCTATGTCTGAATCTCTCTTCCTGCCCTGCAAAGAGGTTCATTAGTACCATTTTTCTAGATCCATGTATATGGGTTAATATTCCATATTTATTTTCCCCTTTTTGACTCACTTCATTCTGCATGACAGACTCTAGGTTCATCCACATCTCTACAAATGCCCCAATTTCATTCCTTTCTATGGCTGAATAATATTCCATTGTATATATGTACCACATCTTCTTTATCCATTCATCTGTCTATGGACATTTAGGCAGCTTCTTGTCTATTGTAAACAGTGTCACTATGAACATTGGGGTGCATGGATCTTTTCAAATTAGAGCTTTCGCCTTTCCCAGATCCTTTGTGCATGAATGGGATTGCTGGATCATAGGTAACTCTATTCTTAATTTTTAAGGAACCTTTATACGATTCTCCATGGTGGCCACAGACAATGTACATTGTGCAGAACTTCTGAAACCATCAAATTCTCCACCCAAATGGGCAACTCATCTAAAACATCCTCCCACCGGGCTATCATTCACTTTGGCTGAAATCTCATGATGAAAAGATCCCACAGCTTCACGTGGCAGACCATACTGATTATAATCAGCTTAACATGTGAGGAGGTTCACCCCATGCTGATTCAGAATTTCATCCTCACCCTTGTTTTCTAAAATCTGCCCTCTGGGAAGGACACACCACTTCCAAAGATGGGAAACAAGTACCAGGACCCTCCCCCCAGGTCACCTCTGGCTTCTCTAACAGGCTCCCAGGTGGTACCTTCCTGGCCCATGCTTGGCTGAGGGCCCGCCCACAGCCCCTGTGCCCGCATCCGACCTTGCCCTCAGCCCAAACCTCCATTTCTCTGCCTACAGGTCTATCTAAACTCACTTCTCTAGGTCACATTCCTTCTGGGGCTTGTTTTCAATTGCCCTCCAAGACAGAGTGTTAGAGATTATATGTTACTTCAAGGACCGTTGATCCATCTAGGTCCAAAGTCCCTTTTCCCAGCCACACCAAACTCCCCTTCTTTGAATCCAGGCAATCTATATTATTTACATTAGCAGCCCAGTCACATCTAGACTGTCTCAAAGATTCAAGAGGAATCATTCTTTTTCTGAGCCATTAACAACTTCCTCTCCTTCAAGGCACAGCAGTCTGGTTTTTTAAAATTAATTTTTGGCTGTGAAGGCACAATTTAAATATGATCTTGCAATGATCATCTCTGAACAGTAGGTGGCAGCACAGTACAGACCAAACAGCAAGCGGCTGCCCTAAGAAAAGGGATAAAAATCTTATTTATCTTCAACTTCTTACTTGATCCTTCATGTTTCCTCTGGCCTTCTCCCTCCAAGTTTCCACTTCTAACTGTCCATGAGGACTGGAATGACCTTAAAAACCAATTCACATGGAAACTCCAATGTCTAAAATCAACTTACATGTCAACAGCAAAAAAACAGCAAAAAAAAGCATGACTGAAACAATCAATGGGGATGAAATTGTCCCTGGGACCTGTCACATGACCAGCCTATGACATGCCTCTGGTGTCTACACATCATCACTTCTCCGGCTCCTGTTTGCTTCTCCCAGGGCCCAGTCAACACCACACAGCACATTCCAACCCCGCCAAGGGAACACAGGCTGACAGAGAAGCAATTAACGCTGATATTTCAGCAAGCTGGAAATTCTCATAATTAAAACTTCTTTTGCAAGCTCTCAGGAGTCTACATAGCCCTAAAGGAAGAAGGAAACTAGCATCTTATCAAGAAATATGGTCACTAGAAATAAAGTAAGCTCAGTAACACAGCCCTAAAATTTTACTCTAGGGCCCAATTACCAGATATAAATATTTCTGCTGGTGAAAACAACATGATAAGCTTGTTGGATCCATTAAGAGTTCTTGGCACATTCTGGAAGTCTCTAAAGGCAGCCACCATCAGCCATGTAATCAAAGGTTAGTTCTGACATCATCACTCTCCCATTTGGCAGAGACAGGTATTGATACAGACAGTAGCCATCCATTAAAGGAAGAAACAATCACTTTGATAATACAAAGCAGAATACAAAATTAAAGATGACCCAAGAGCATTAATTGATGGGCAGCAGTCACCATGGTGATATTTGCTAATATTAACTCTCAAAAGACCAGCCAAATTTGCAACATAATTATAATACCAGGAAATTTAGAGATGACACCTTTCTAAACCCAGATAATGAGCTTATTGTCAAATCCAACACTCCCCAGATCTCTTTCTGAAAAACCACAATGCACCGATGCTGAAGTAGCATTGAAATTCTGACGTAGTATGTTGAACTTCAAGTGAATGTATGCTTAGTCATGTCTGACTGTTTGCAACCCCATGGACTGTAGCCCACCGGGCTCCTCTGTCCATGGGATTCTCCAGGCAAAAATACTGGAGTTGGTTGCCATGCCCTCTTCCTTCCCGACTCAGAGATCGAACCCATGTCTCCTGCATCTCCCACATTGGCAAGCAGTTTCTTTACCACTGAGCCACCCGGGAAGCTCATGTTGAACTTTACTCACCCAGAAAAGGACAAACACAGTTTAGAAATGTGATAGGCCCATTCATTCAGAAAAATGCCAGCTGACAGATTATCCACAGGATACAAGAGATATTCCCCTATGCCACTAAATTTGGCTCAGATCTGTGGCTTTGTACAGCTTCTGAAGGGGCCACACCATCATGAAAAAAAAGCTTTTTATTTAAAAACAAAAAAAGTGGGCTTTCTTAAAAAACAGAAAATAGGGTCTAAATATTAGTTACAATTAACACCAGTTAACAACTCATGTACTAGTTTGAAAACATAGCTATGCTGCAGTTTTCATCTCTCTCTCAAGATACACGCACACACACACACTTCACTGCCTTCAAGGGCACTAAAACATATATGAACTGAGATATAAATCCCTGAAGAGTTGCTGAATGACTTCTCTCAGGCAGTTAGCTTGTCCACACTAAATACACTCCTTGAAGTTTTTTTATTTCCTGAAGCAAACCTCTTCATGCTATCTGCAAGTGCTGACTTTCTTCATTTAAAAAACTATTGACAAGTCAGTCGCTTAACACAAATGAGAGTCTCTCCTGCCCAAGAGATGAGCCAGCTTGACAACCTGGTTCTGGGACCTCGCAGAGAAAACTCAAGCTCAGATGACTGTCCCCTAAAGAAAACGATCCTACAGGGTAAACAATCTTACTCCACATCCTCAAGAACATGTATCAGTGTTCTAATGATTTTTTAAGCACAGGCCCAAAGTGTCCCACACCCAGGCCTCTAATCTGAATCATTCCTGCTTACACAACTCAGTGAAAACAACAGAGGATCTATAAAGAACACTGCTCTATCATGATTTTAAAGTGGCCACTGTAAACAGAGTGCCACATTTCACACACAGGGAATACTTGGGCTCAGACCCCAAAGAAACAGAAAGAAACTAAAAAAAGTTTGAGGACACTCAACTCATGCAAACATGGAATTCTTCAAGATTTCCTTGGTGGTTCACTGGTTAGGACTTGGCGCTTTCACTGCTCTGGGCCCAGGTTCGATCCCTGGTCAGGGAACTAAGATCCTGCAAGCCTCTTAGTGTGGTCAAAAAAAAAAAGCAAAAATGAAATTTTTCAAAGGGAGATTTACTCAATGGTAATTCAGATCACTCAGGCAGTTAGTCAGTGTTCTGCAATTCTATGAATTTAGGCAAAAACAAAGTTGTTTGATTGAAGGGTCAACAAGACCTCACTTCACCAGATAATTTGCTTGACTCACTCAGAGTTTCATTCTGCTTGTGGGAGCAATTTAGGCAGATGAATGTACTGGGATGATGTTTCCAGGCTGGCTCTACAACCATGAAATAAAAGGAAACAGGCTAATTCCCTGCCCCCGCCCCAGTAAAAAAAGTACGGTTTACAGAGACCATTGTCTCCATCTTCTCCAGCTTTATATGCAGCAATCTGGCTTTGGAGTCTTCCTCATGATGTGCACCGTAGTATCAGACTTGTTCTTAACATCTTAATAATGACACCAGCTGCCGCTGATGGAAGGCTTGCTATTCACCAGGCAGCACACTGGGGTCTATATTCATCCACTCATCCAACTGATATTTATTGAATATCCACTATGTGACAGAACTGGTCTAGGTTTCACGGTACAGTCTGAATAAAACAATGTTCCTGCTGTCCTAGGACTTTTCAGGAAGAGCAAAGAGAGAAGAGACAAATAAATATGAAACAGATCAGGTGGTGATTGAGGTTACAAATAAGAAGGTGGAATAAAGGGCCAGAGAGTGACTATGTGAAGCGTGCTGTCCTAACGAAGCCCACTAGGAACACAGCTGAAGCTCAGAAACATGTTCAGTTGATTGCCTCATCACAACAAGCGAGGAGGTGCACCTTGGGGATCCAGGCGTCTAAGCAAGAGGGTGTTCAATGAACTAGTAAGATCTGGGCTGTGCCAGCTAATTTGGAAGAGGGTTCAAGAAAGTAGGATTTTGCAGTGAATTGGATACTGTCAGGATGTGAGGGTAATTCTGTGACTGGGCACCTTGGTAATTCTTATCTAGAAGGTGAGAAGAAGATGGGGCAGTGAGTCAGTCCCCAGGAAGGGAATATGTAGCCACACTTGTGGTCTGGACTATCCTGTTCTTATCTGGATTTGGACATCATGATGAAGAGGCCTTGCTTTTGTCTGGATCCATCAAATGGCTACCCACTCCAGTATTCTTGTCTGGGAAATCCCATAGGCAGAGGAGTCTGGTGGGCTACAGTTAGTTCATGGGGTCGCAAAGAGCTGGACACGACTGAGCACACATCATGGTCCCAGAGTGACCTTATTTCACGTGGGTGTTTGGGGAGATGGTTTGAATCCAAAACCTGAACAGCTGAGCTGTGAGTGGAAGGCTACCTCCTGGTGGTCTCGGGCTAATTGCCCCTTTCCCGCGAACAATCCACCCTCAACCGTACAAGATAGGTACCATTACTATTTCTTATTCATAAATGAAGAGACAAAGCCCCAGAGAGACAAAAGGGCTCTAGAGGCATCATGAGGCTCATGATGCTAGAGGCTCATGGAATCATAGTTTCCTGACCAGGGAGGAACCCTGACCCTCGGCAGTGACAATGCTGAGTCCTAACCACTGGACCACCAGAAAATTCTTAGGACCAAGTCTTTTTAATTCCTGTGGCAAGACATTTTCTTCAAAAGGGCCAGGGGGCTTTCAATGGGAGCATGGGCTCAAAGCCTACAGGGGAAGCTGTTACCAGCAGACACCCTTAACACCTAGGCCAGAAGATGTGCAAATGCCCAAGAAATGAAGTCCATGTGATCACTGTCCAAGTGAAAATACTCTTCTCCCAGGGATGAGGAAACATTTTCCTTTCTGTTTAAATTGAAAGGCTACTTTCTCAATAATTTAATCAAAACCCATTTATTTCCACAATTTTTGAACTATAAGCAAGTTTTACATAGTGGAACAAGTATGTTAAAAAAAAAAAAAAAAGACCATAAAGGTAATGTTCCAGGGATTTCCATGGCTGTCCAGTGGTTAAGACATCCTGTTTTTACTGCAAGGGGTACAGATTCAATCCTTGATTGGGGAACTAAGATCATGCATGCCACATTCTATGGCCAAAAAAAGGAGAGAAAATTTCTTAGTCTGAACAAAAATGAAAATATAACATATCAACATAAAAAATTATATACATACATATATATATATTATATTATATATATGTTATGTTCTACAGGCTTCCCAGATGGCTCAGATGGTGAAGAATCTGCCTGCAATGCGGGAGACCTGGGTTTGATTCCCGGGTTGGAAAGATCCCCTGGAGGAGGGCATGGCAGCCCACTCCAGTAGTCTTGCCTGGAGAATCCCCATGGACAGAGGAGCCTGGTGGGCTACAGTCCATGGGGTCGCGAAGAGTCAGACACGACTGAATGACTTAAGTTGGGCAAGCACAGGGATGTTCTATAGTCCAAGGGTAACAAAATTGGTGACCATTCCTATGTTTTGTATCTCTTTTTTTTTTTTTTAATTAAAAAATCATTTTTGTCTGCACCTTGGGAAATGTGGGATCTTAGTGCCCAGACCAGGGATAGCACCTGGCACCCCCTGCATTGGAAGCATGGAATCTTAACCCCTGGACCACGTGGACAGCCCCTGTCCCCCTGTTCATCTTTCCTAACTGCCCTCTCCCACCAGGGCAGGGCTCACCAGCAGATTCTCCGGCTTGAGGTCCCGGTGGACGATCCTCTTGTCGTGCAAGTGCACCAGCGCCTTGCACAAGTCCATGAGCATGAGGGCGGCCTCGCGCTCGGGGAACTTCACACTTTCGATGATGGCGTCGAACAGGTCCCCTCCCTGCACGTACTCCATGATCAGGTAGATCTCGGCGTCCGTTTCGTACACTTCGTGCAGTTTCACGATGTTGGGGTGAGAGAGGCTCTGAATGATGAGGATCTCGCTGTCCACCATGTCCTCCTTCCCCTTGAGCTTGGACTTGTCGATGATCTTCATGGCGTAGGCCTGCCGGGTGCCGCGATGCCTGCACTCCTTCACCACCGCAAAGTTCCCGTCGCCGATCACCCGGCCCGGCTCGTACTGCTTTCGCACGTCGGCCGCCAGGATGCCCGCAGGCCGCCGCCTCCTGCCCGGCCGCTCCGCCTTGCTCTCCTCCGGCCTCGTCTTGGGCTCCTTTTCGATTCTGGCTGGCGGCTCATCGCGGGGAACCATCATCCTCCTCGCTCCGGACACCCCGGGCTTCTTCTCCTTCTCCGCCTCCTGCTCGTCCCCTCCGGTCCTGGGGAGCTTCTCCGGATCCAGGTCAGCGTGATGCTCCCTCCGGAGCCAGCCTCCCGGCTTGCTCCTGCCTGTGTTCCTGCCACCTTTCTCCTCTCGGCGGGGCTGTGCTTCCCCAACAAAAACGTCCCTCTTGGCCTTGGCTGCAGCAGGGGGATGACCCTCCTGGCCTCCGGGGTCTCTGTCCTCTTTCTTGTCGACGCTTTTGCTGGGTCTCCTCGGTTCCTGTGGGGGGTGCCCAGGACTGCTCCGGGGACCCTCCTTCCAGCCTTCTTCCCCACCCTGGGGCTTCTCCTCCGGGGACCTCCGGCAGCTCCTGGTCCTCACCAGCCTCTCCACGTCGTAGCGGGGGCACCTGCCCAGGTCCAGCTCGCTGGTGCCCAGGGACAGTCGCTCCCTCTGCAGGCCCTGCTGGAGCTCTCGCTCCCGCTTACACTTTTCACACCTGATCAATTCCCCCGACGTCTTTTCGATCTCCACCGCCAGGTGCTTCTCTCCACTGGCACGCCTCTCCAGGGCGGCATCCTTGGGCGCCTTACTGCCAGATTCGGGCTCCCACTTCCCCTTCCCCCACTTCTTCGGGGTCCTCACCCTGTCCTCCCCGGGGGTCTGCTCCTGGGGTCTGATGGCCGCCGGGGACCTAGCAGCCTCACCGCTGCTCTTGGTGGTCTCGGTCTCCCCACAGGGGTGACCCCCCTTCCCAGCTTTGCTGTAAAGTCTGCTTCTCAGCCTTAGAGAGGGGATCTGGCTGTGCTGCTGGGTCAAAGTCAGAGCCCGGGCTTTGCTGGGGTACAGTTCCTCTATAGCCACCTGGATGTTCTTCAGCGTCAGTGGCTCTTTGCCCACCGCTATGAAGGCATCTCCTTCCCTGAAGAAATCAGACACACTCCTGATTTCCCGGCCTTTGAGGTTGAACAGCTTCCTCACACGGTCACTCTTCCACCTGGGAAAGCCCAGGGCCTCTGAGACGTCGGCCAAGAGCTGCTCAAAGGTTTGCACCGATCGCCTATTGAGGAGCAGGGTGATCTTGCGGAGGGGGTGGCTGCCCACCTTGACCACGGTCACGACCCTGGGCTTCAGCAGGCTGTTCTCAGTGTTGACGGGGTGAAGGCCACTCTGGGGGCTGAACGCAGGCACCACAGAGCTGCGTGATCCCAGGAATGGTTTCTCCAGGCTCCCTCGGCCAGCAGGCAGCCAGGTGCCCTGCAGCTTCCGCTCCGTGATTCTCGAGCTTAAACATTTTAGAGAATGTTCACAGAGACCTCGATGTCCTATGGGGGGAAAAGGACAATACAGTATTAGTCCGGTTGGTTCAAAGAGTCCTTTGACCAGCTCAGTTGGTAAAGAATCTGCCTGCAATGCAGGAGACCTGGGTTTGATTCCTGGGTCAGGAAGATCCCTTGGAGAAGGAGATGGCAACCCACTCCAGTATTCTTGCCTGGAGAATCCCATGGACAGAGGAGTCTGACAGGCTACAGTCCATGGGGCTGCAAGAGTTGGACACAACTTAGCAACTAAACCACCACCAAACCTTTACTAAGATTGTTTTCCCGGTGGCTCGGGTGTAAACAATCTGCCTGCAATAGCAGGAGACACATGCAGGAGACGCGAGTTTGATCCCTGGGTCGGGAAGATCCCCTGGAGGAGGAAATGGCAACCCACTCCAGTATTCCTGCCTAGGAAATCACATGGACAGAGGAGCTGGGAGGACTACAGTCCAATGTGGTTGCAAAAGGGCCAGCCACAACTCAGTGATCAAACAAACAAACAAAGTCATTACTAAAGATGACTGATACTGTCACAGGTTAGACGTGTGCTTGTTGAGGATCTGCTTGAAACAATGGAGCCGTTACATGTGAGATCTCCTGCCCAGTCTCCTCCAAGAGCGGCCAGGAATGCAGTATGGAGTTTGCACTGGGCCTGAGGTGCCTCCCCCAAGTCCCCTGGGTACCAGGATGCACCACACCTGGGGAGCCCCTTCTAGGCAAGGCCTGACCCTGAAGGCAGCTCCCACTATCCTAAAGTGACCTGACTTTCAAAAATCTACAACTGAGATAAAAGGTCCAAAATTTGCTGCCCAGGAAATACCAACAAGAGGTCAGAACTTTCTGGAACCTTAAAAAACCCAAATCTTTTTTTTTTTTTTCCTGCTAAGTCACAAAAGATTTTTTTTTTCAATTCAAAAATAATTGAAGTACAGTTAATCCACAATGTTGTGTTAATTTCAGGTGTACAGCAGAGTGACCCAGCCACACACACATATATACGTATCTAGTCCTGTCTAGATTTCCTCTTACCTCTAAAGAATTCAAATCTTACCCACCTCTTTGCCAAGAACAGTTTTCTTAGCTTGACTTTCAGGGTGAGGCAAGATGTGAAGAGGTTATAAGCACAGATCTGGATTTGAATCCTAGAGTGGCCACTGACCCTATTTGTGAACTTGGACAAATTACTCACAATCTGTTTTTTTTTTTTTTTTTCATGTATTAAGTGAGAATGATAACACCTTCCTCCCAGGATTTTGGGGGAGAGTAAATGAGGAAATGATTATGATTCACTTGAGCTTGACACATGGTAAGTGCACAGTGATGGTCAGTTATTAATACTGTCCTTGTGATCTTAATATCTCTCTCGTATGATCATTTCATTCTGGTAGCAAAGGACCTCATGGGCTGAAATGACACGGTAGTCTTCTCCATTATCAAGAAAAGGAAACAAGGAAATCAGAGTCATTTTATTCTTCAGAGCTTTAATAATGAGAATGTGCTCATTCTCATGATGTTTCCTGATAAACTGACTAAATGAATAAAACAAGACTCTGTATTTCCTCGTCAGATATACCCAGCTTTACCTCATTTTATTGTGCTCCATTTTCTTATGCTTTGAAGATATTACATTTTGTATCAATTGAAGGTTTGTGGCAACCCTAGGTCAAGCAAGTCTATGGACACCATTTTACCAAATGGCATTTGCTCACTTTATGTCTCTGTGTCATATTTTGGTAACTCGCACAATATTTCAAATGTGGTCATTATTGTTATATTTGTGATGGTGATCTGTGACCAGGGATCTTAGATGTTACTCCTATGGCTCACTGAAGGCTCAGATGATAGTTAGCTTTTTTCTTTTTTCACCAGTAAGGTATTTTTAAATTAGGATATGTACCTTTTTTTTGGCTGCTCCAGATCTTTTTTTTTTTCTTTCCTTGAACTGAACACATTTATTTTTTAAATTAATCAATTTAATTGTAGGATAATTACTTTACAATATTGTGGTGGTTTTTGCCATACATTAACATGAATCAGCCACGGGTGCACACGTGTCTCCCCATCCTGACCCCCTCTCCCCACTCCCTCCCCACCCCATCCCTCTGGGTTGTCCCAGAGCACTGGCTTTGAGTGCCCTGTTTCACGCATCAAACTTGCACTGGTCATCTATCTTACATATGGTAATATACATGTTTCAATGCTATTCTCTTATATCATCCCACCCTCCCCTTCTCCCACATAGTCCAAAAGTCTGTTCTTTACATCTGTGTCTCTTCTGCTATCTTACATATAGGATCGTTGTTACCGTCTTTCTAAATTCCATATATATATGTTAATATACTGTACTGGTGTTTCTCTTTCTGACTTGCTTCGCTCTGTATAATAGGCTCCTGCTCCAGGTGTTAGTTGTAACATGTGGGATCTAGTTCCCTGACCAGGGATCAAACCCGGGCCCCTGCATTGGAAACACAGTCTTAACCACTGGCCACCAGGGAAGTCCCTGTACACTGTATTTATTAAGACATAATGCTACGACACACTTAATAGACTATAGTGGAGCATAAACATAACTTTTATATGCACTGCAAAATCAAAAACATTGTGTAACCCACTTCATTGGGATAGTCACTTTATTGCAGTGCTTGGGAACTGAACTCGAGACAGCTCCAGGGTACAACTGTACTTGAGACAAAAGTGGTTTAATTTTCATTTCCGCCCAGGGTAGAAAAGGAAACATAAAAATGATAGAATACGGAACTCAGTTAAAACCCAAGGATGGGCTGCAAATTATTAAAGCTGCCCCGCAGGACCCCTATGTCATATCCTACATGCAGGAACCTGCCATTTAGGCTTCCTTTAAGAAGTTTTAAATGATTATTTTTAAGCGCCTCTGAATTGTAGCAGACACTCCAGTTTTGCCAGGATGGGCAATTTGGCCCAGCATATTGACAGAATGTTGTGGTTCTTCTTTTTTTTTTTTTGGTTTTTAATTATAACATACAATCTGTTCTGAGATGATTTCCATCTAGACACAGGTGTCTGATTAGATGACACGTGTGGCCCTACTGATTCTTCCCACATGCCATGAATTTACAAGCTTACCAGTCACGTTTGCAGTTAAACTATTTATTTACAGAGGTCTGTCATTCCTTTCTTCTCATAGTCTCCCTGATTGGCCTCCATTTTCGGCTGAGAAAGTTGAGCTGAGAGAGCAAGAGCAGAGGTCTCCAGGAGTTGCACTAGTTCCCGTTTCCTCAGGAAACAGGAAGAATGCCAAGAAAGGTGACCCTCAAACGCCTGTACACAGAGGGATTGCTGCTGCTGCTGCAATCGTGTCCGACTTCAGTCGTGTCCGACTCTGTGCGACCCCAGAGATGGCAGCCCACCAGGCTCCCCCGTCCCTGGGATTCTCCAGGCAAGAACACTGGAGTGGGTTGCCATTTCCTTCTCCAATGCAGGAAAGTGAAAAGTGAAGGTGAAGTCACTCAGTCGTGTCCGACTCTTGGCGACGCCATGGACTGCAGCCCACCAGGCTTCTCTGTCCATGGGATTTTCCAGGCAAGAGTACTGGAGTGGGGTGCCATTGCCTTCTCTGACACAGAGGGACTAAGTCTTTTCATTTGTTTTCCTCAGGGTGCTTCTAACAGAGTGGGACCCTCAATACATTTGTCAGGCTAAGGAAAGGGAAAACATGTCTGTGGCTCAGGTGGTAAAGAATCCGCCTGCCAAGCAGGAGATACGGATTTGATCCCTGGGTCAGGAAGATCCCTGGAGAAGGAAATGGCTACCCACTCCAGTATTCTTGCCTGGAGAATCCTGGATGGAGGAGCCTGGCAGGCTAGAGTCCATGAGATCCAAAAGAGCTGGATGGGACTGAGTGACTAAACAATTCCAGGAAAGGTTCAGGGCAGAACCAGGAGGACAGGGAGCATTCCGTGAATACATGAGGGATGCAGGAGAGTTTAGCATGGAAGGGGGTTCAGGAGGGGCCCAGTGGAAGTCCAGGAAGATCCCATACAATAGTACTCTTGGAGTACAATAGGAGACATACAATAGTACTCTTGGAGCAAGACAATCACTGTGGGTCACACATTCAATGGTGACTGAGGATGACAGAGGCAAGTCAGGATGAGAACTCAAGATCCGAGATAGTGAGATTTCAGAGTCCAGGTGTAGTGGTAGATGACTTGGCCTGCGGTACCCAGAGTCGGGATGGGGGAGAGGTGGCCATGCCCTGGGATAGCTGTGCCCCAGCTGGTTCCAGCAGACCCTAACTCAGAACACATCCTCATTCTTGGTGGTTAGGAGAGCACTCTGGGCTCACTCCATCCCTGAATCCAGGAGAGGCTCCACGGGGGTGGCCTCCATCCCAGGGCACAGGCACAAAAGATATGGAGACAGCGTAGCTAAGTCTCTGCCACACCACCATCACTCATGCACAGCCCACTGCCCTGGTGTTCTCAGTTCAGTTCAGTTCAGTCGCTCAGTCATGTCCGACTCGTTGTGACCCCATGAATCACAGTACGCCAGGCCTCCCTGTCCATCACCAACTCCCAGAGTTCACTCATATCCACATCCATTGAGTTGGTGATGCCATCCAGCCATTTCATCCTTTGTTGTCCCCTTATCCTCCTGCCCCCAATCCCTCCCAGCATCAGAGTCTTTTCCAATGAGTCAACTCTTCGCATGAGGTGGCCAAAGTACTGGAGTTTCAGCTTTAGCATCATTCCCTCCAAAGAACACCCAGGACTGATCTCCTTTAGAATGGACTGGTTGGATCTCCTTGCAGTCCAAGGGACTCTCAGGAGTCTTCTCCAACACCACAGTTCAAAAGCATCAATTCTTCAGTGCTCAGCCTTCTTCACAGTCCAATTCTCACATCCATACATGACCACAGGAAAAACCATAGCCTTGACTAGAGAGACCTTTGTTGGCAAAGTAATGTCTCTGCTTTTGAATATGCTATCTAGGTTGGTCATAACATTTCTTTCAAGGAATAAGCGTCTTTTAATTTCATGGCTGCAGTCACCATCTGCAGTGATTTTGGAGCCCCCCCAAATAAAGTCTGACACTGTTTCCACTGTTTCCCCATCTATTTGCCATGAAGTGATGGGACCAGATGCCATGATCTTCAGTTTTCTGAATGTTGAGCTTTAAGCCAACTTTTTCACTCTCCTCTTTCACTTTCATCAAGAGGCTTTTTAGTTCCACTTCACTTTCTGCCATAAGGGTGGTGTCATCTGCACATCTGAGGTTATTGGATATTTCTCCTGGCAATCTTGATTCCAGCTTGTGCTTCTTCCAGCCCAGCGTTTCTCATGATGTACTCTGCACAGAAGTTAAATAAGCAAGATGACAATATACAGCCTTGACGTACTCCTTTTCCTATTTGGAACCAGTCTGTTGTTCTCAAACTCCCTTAAAACCTCTGTGATCTAGAGCCAGAGTGAGAACTTGGTACCCCTCCTCCCCAACGTAACTAGGATCTACAAAGGTAGCACTTCTGGTTTTGTCTGTATCATGCTACTAGGGAGTCCTGGGAAACACAATCTCAAGAGCAATTATTTTTATCTTCTCTTCCATAAGCCCTTCTTCCTCCTTGAAATTTCCTGGTCCCGGGCAGATTTTTCTTCTTTAAAGGGAAGAGAAAAAATCAGGAGATTCTGAATGTCTGGTCCATCGGCAAGAAGAGCAAACAGCCTGGAGAGGAAGAGCCTAGAACATCCCTGGGACCCTGGGTTCAATCTCCAGGATCAGCTCCATCACCCAAGGAAAATAGTGCCCTGAGGACTTTGGGGCTGACTATAAGCAGCACTATCCAGGACCTACCCAGATAACCTGACCATGTCCACGCATCTCCAACAACTGACAAAATCAATTAAGTAGAATTGTATAAAATTGCTAGCAGTTCTACCAATTACATCTCAGAGGATGGTTGGATGACATCACTGACTCAATGGACATGAGTTCAAGCAAGCTCCAGGAGATCGTGAAGGACAGGGAAGCCTGGCACGCTGCAGTCCATGAGGCCACAAAGAGTCGGACACGACTTAGCGACTGAACAGCAACTGCCAATTACCTTAAAAGGGAAATTTCATATGGCTCAACCTAGCACTATCTTGGATAATAACCCCTACTCTGTCTCTACACTAACAATAGTTAATCAAAGTAGGCATAGTAAAAATTAAGTGTCCTCATTCCCAGTCCTCAGCCACCAGTTGGCAGTTTCCAGGAAGGGCACGGGAAAGGATGCCCTTGTGGCATCGTTTTTCTGTTAATTTCCTATAGCAGCATAAACTGACCTCAGCTTGACAATACCGCTGCTTTTGCCTCAGATGAATGTTTACAGGGTTTTCCCAGCACCCATCAAGCCCATGCATGCAGCAGAACGTTCACAGAGCCACTTGTCTCCTTCAGAGCCTACGGGAGCTCCTTATTATCATCTCTGAGGGTCAAACCCAAACTCTTCAGCTTGACATGGAGCAGCACCTCACCCATCCCAACCCCACTCTACCTGGGGTAGGAGATAGATGGGCCCCTGGGCAGAGCAGCTGGAGTTTGTCAAATGGAGTAAAATTGAAGCTTTGTTTTCCGCAGATGCTCCAAGGACAAAGTTAATGGCAGGAGCTGAGCTCTGCTGGAGTAAAGAGATAAGAGGTCTGCTTATGAGGTCAGAGAAAACTCCCCAACTGCACACGCAGTTGAGGAAGCCTCCTCAGGGGTCAAAAACGAGGGCGTGCCATCCCGTAATAAGTGTCGTCAAACCTCCCACTGGCCTCTGCGCTGGAATCCATCTTGGCAAAAAAGCTGCTCATACATATTGGGTGGGGCGCGCTGGAAGGGTGGGTCCTAGAACAGGTCAGGTGTAGGAAAAGAAATGAAATTACTAGCCAAAGGTAAACAAAGATCCAGAAGAACTGCCTGATATATATGATTTAACTGCCTCTTTACTGCATTCTTCCTCACTGGGGAGGGCGCCCATACCCCTTCTCTCTGGGTGGTATTTCTGCCTTGCTTCAGTCTTAAACAAACACAATGTTTCTCTGGGTGCTCTCCCACATGTTATACTGTATCTCTGATAATAAGCTTTGTACCTGTTTTTACAGTTTTTGCCTCTTTGAGAAATTCCTATTTCAAACATGGCAAGAGCGAGGGGAATTTTGTTTCTAGCCTTTTGCCCCGATGGACTAGCGGCTGGGACTCCGGCTGTTCATCCAGGCTACCCAGGTTCAGGTCTTGGGCAGGGAACTAAGATCTCTCTTCCGGACGGTTCACTGCTGTCTCTCTGAGATGGCATCCTCACTCCTCCCACCCATCCAAGCCTCACCATCACGTAAGACCTAAGACCCGCATCCACCAACAAACCCTCCCTGACCTCACAAGTTCACAGTCACAGCTCCCTCTTCTGAAGCTCTGTTCATTCATTAAAACAACGTTTCACATGAATGCTTGAGACCCTTCCTTCTGTACACCTCAGCTCACTGTTACTTCATCTTCCAAGGTTTATAAATATTCCCCCTCTCAACTAAACTCAGCCTCACCAAAAGCAGAGGCCATGGATTACGCAAACTCCCTTCCTCTGTCCCAGGATATATAATAAGCATGTGAGACTGGGGAAACCCGTTTCCAGTACTAACCTCAGCATGCATATCAGGTCTCAGGCTTCCGGTTCTCCTTGCAAAATAATTGAGCGTTTCTAGTTTCCTCACTGGTTAGACATCCCACAACAGACCTTAACTAAATGAAACAAATGAGATAAAAGAAAATATGGTCACAGACATCCACGACTACCAGGAAATGAGACAAGGTAGCATTTGCCAAGGACAGATGATACAGGGAGGGAGTGTATTTCTTCAGAGTTTTGTGAAGCTTCCTTTCCGAGTTGCACAAAGAATGTGAACACAGGGTCAGAAACGCTCATTTAAATCCTGGTCCTACCAGGCTGAGTAGCTGTGTGACCTTGGGAGCACTATGTGACCTCTCTGAGCCCTCTTCCACGTGGGCTAACTCTGGCACCTTGCCTCTGCATGCTGTTTGGCATAGAGTGGGCACTCAACTGTGTCTGTTTTCTTCCCTCTCCAACAGAACAGGTCTCATAACCTTCGGTTTTCTCCCAATCCAAATACATGTCAAGGGCGAAGAGGACATGATGCTAAATGTGACTCGGCAGGGTGAATTTGTCATTTAAGTAGCGACTGAAACAGAAAACCAGTAGGGACAGGACATTAAGAGAAACACCCAGGCAGATCTAAGCATCCGGCTCCTGTGGGTAGATAAACTTCCTGCTCACTGATCCTAGGACTCTCTGGCTGGTCTGAGCCAATAAACTCAGTAACTGCAAGAGCATTTTCTGTTATTACCTCTGATGGGTTTGGCTCCAATCAACTGTGGCCTCCTCACTGCTGTCACAACTCAGATGAATTAATGTAACCTCGTTCCACAAGGGTCAGCTCTACACCTTTTTACACTGAAAAGGCTACCAAAATGACTGGAAGTCACATGAACCCAGTTTCCTATCCAATGATTTATCATTATTTTGTCCAGGCTGCTAATCATCAAGTTTAGGGTCAAGGGGGAAAACACACACACACACACACACACACACACACAAGGAAAATATACTGCTAACATGAATCTTTTACTTATATTCTTTCACGAAAACAAAAGGAGTATACCATTTCCTGCTGCTGCTGAGTCGCATCAGTTGTGTTCAACTCTGTGCGACCCCATAGATAGCAGCCCACCAGGCTCCGCTCTCCCTGGGATTCTCCAGGCAAGATTACTAGAGTGGGTTGCCATTGCCTTCTCCAATGCGTGAAAGTGAAGTCGTTCAGTCATGTCCGACTCTTCAAGACCCCACGGACTGCAGCCTACCAGCCTCCTCTGTCCATGAGAGTTTCCAGGCAAGGGTACTGGAGTGGGTTGTCATTTCCTAGTCATTAAAAAAAATGCAGTACATGTGTACCGCATTTATTTATTAATTTTTGGCTCTGCTTCTGAGGTATGTGGGATCTTAGTTCCCCAACCAAGGATCGAACCCAAGCCCCCTGCCTTGGAAGCACCAAGTCTTAACTACTGGATCACCAGGGAAGTCTCTTTCTAGTCATTTTAAACCATACCCATAGGTCTAAATTACACCACAAAGAAAAACTATGCCTAAGCTCAGCATCCACTTTGGAATTCTCGCCTTGGCTCCTATAATAACACACTAGAAAAAGAAATAGGAGAATCATACCCAAGTTGCTATAGGACATAAATAATATATGATCACTAACTATTTACAAATTCTGAGTATTAAAAGAAATGGAAATTGGTGTTTTAAAACATCTGGTTAATAAGCAATGCAACAAAAAAAGCCCATGCAATGCATCAAATGACATGGAATCTTCCTTCCTAACAGGGAAGCTCCACTTGAAATTCTTTCCCTTTATCAACCTCTTATTCCTTGATGGTGTCAACAGACTGATTACTGGTGGCCTCAGTAGGCAGTGCTAAGAGACAATTCACTTCCATTTGTCTATGGGAGAGGGAGAGGAATTGGCTGAAATCATTTTCCTTTTCACTGAGTAATCATTTGTCCTGGGAGTTTTCCAGGGGCTGTTTGGGAACAAACTCATTTTGCTCATATGCAAATCTGAGGCAGGAGAAACATTTGCGAACTTACATTTGATTATGCAAACATCCCAAGGAGGGTTTTCCTAAACGAATAAAAAATTGGAACGCAGCCTTTTACTAAGCCTAGTTACTGTTTCGTAACTAGGAAGCCTGGGTAATGTCTGTATTGATCAAAGCCGGGAAAATTAACAAGGGTAAGGTAATAAAATAAAATGGTGCTATTTACTGTCTGTCATCACCGATGACACTCTAATGTCATCACTAATTAATCTTTATTACCGACAGGACATCAGGAACAGAGTAATTAGAAAGACTTTCTCCTGCTCTCATCTCAGAAAAGTCCCAGGTTTGGGGTTCTCTCTTACCTGCTAACCTTCTTGTGCCAGTTCCAAGTGCCTCCCAGCATGTTGGCACAAAAGCTCTCTAGGGTCTCTGGGTGAGGGATGTTTGCCAGTACTTGTTAGAACAGATGCCTGATACATTTTTCCTAAGGTACTCGCTGATTTAATAATGACATTTACTGTCCCAGCTACCTTGAAATTGTGATGCATTTTATGCGGTGCCTCTGTTGTTTACACACACACACACACACACACACACACACACACACACACACAGAAGTCGCTCAGTCGTGTCCGACTCTTTGCGACCCCATGGATTGTAGCCCACCAGGCTCTTCAGTCCATGGGATTTTCCAGGCATGAATACTGGAGTGGGTTGCCCTTTCCTTCTCCACTGTTGTTTACAAGGGGATTCTAAAGTACGTGTCTTTCCTCATTTTAAAGCTCATCTCTGAGCCCCTCAATATCTCTCATCCTCCCCCGCTCAGTTTTCTGGCTCACCCTGATCTGGTCCCATTTCATCAGCACGTCACGGTTCCCACTTTCTTCTCTGCTAGCTTTATTTTGTCTGATGAATCCTCCTGCTTATGCAAGCCAGAAGGTATTCTCCTCTCTCCTCAGACATTCCAGGTCATTGCAAGACAAAAAGGATCCAGGACTGACGTATGAACTTTTCCCTGTTGTCACTGACCTGCTTCCTTTGAGCACCCTGCTAAAGTGGGAAAACCAGCGGCTCCCACTTGGCAGGGCTTCTCAAATGCTAACTGTGACACCCCCAGGGACCATGTTAAAATGCAGATCCTAATACAGTCCGTCCGGGTGGAGGGTGGGGCTGAGATTCTGCAGCTCTAACAAGGTCCCCAGGTGATGCAATGCTGCTGGCCCCTGGACCACACTTTGAGAAGCACATCTATAGGCCTAAGCTATAGAGAGAAGCTGCAGGTAGGGGGCTCAGTAGAAGGGGGCAATGTAGGGCCCTAGGAACACCCTGGCAGCCAGGGGACAGCAAAGCAGAGGGAAGTGAGGAGTGAATCACGAATGGAGGAAGAACCGGAGCCCTGATGCATCTGAGCATCCTGAGGATCCTCATCCTGGTGCCCCTGAGGATGAGGTGACATCCTCCCCAGGGGGGACCCTGAGGATGCCCGCTGAGGTCCTGTGAGAACAGGCAGCGCCGCTGGGACCCCATGCTGGGCATTACTATTAACACGACCTTGTTTGCTCCCAGGCTGGTGAGCTTCAGATATCTCAGTAACCACGACAGATAACCTTCTCTCCACCCTCGGTTTGTCCAGATGAACGCTTCTCCCGCCTTCTGCTCGTTCCATCGCACGAAGCCTTCAGGCTCCTCTTTTTGCCCGCTGCTCTGTGTCCCACCATTGTCCCTCACATCGGTCCTTCTCTGATATCCAATGCCAGTTGGCTTTGACCGACGCTTCCGCTGAGGATAGCTTCTCTTTCAGGCTGACCCCTGGGTTTAATGTTTCTTCCAACACTCCCCAGCTCACCCACGTCTGGGGTATCACTGCTCACTCAGTAAAATTACAAGAGGGCACAGCTCCCAGGCCGGGCTGTGGTTTCCTATGACCTAGATTTTTAATCCTGACTTGTTGGAGCTCAGAGATTCACAATAACCTTGACTGAGGCTGATGTTTTGCTTCTCTCGGGACTGTTCAAGGCGGTTCAAGGGGGTGTGTTTATTTGGAAAGGGAGCACTAAACTACATCCCACCTTGGGACCCGTCTCCAGCTGACTTGATCCTCCCAGACTTTGTATTTTCCTTCTTCTGTCTGGTTATCACACCACAGAGCCTTCACCGGCCCACTGGTCTCTACCCACCTGTGTCAGAACAACATTCAAACACTGGGCTAGACAGAGCTTTACCACGCTCTATCCCTATAGGTGAGGCGCAGCAACCATTCTTTATTTTTGCCACACTCCATGGCGTGTAGGATCTTAGTTCCTGACCGGGGATAGAACCTGCACCCCCTGCATTGGAAGCACAGAGTCTTAACTACTAGACCATCAGGGAAGTCCCTGTGGCAATCATTCTAAAAGCAATTCCTCCACTGTCTTTTTTCTAGAGAGATGAGCCTAGCTTACTCATTTCTGCATCTCTGTGCTCTGGTTGGACGGATCTCAGAGTGATGTAAAGACACTTGGTGTATCTGTACCATCCACCAGCACCTCCCTGTAGACTCTCATCCCTCATTATCAGACGCATATCTGAGGGGCAGGCACAGACCTCCACTATCCGTTATTGGGAATGCTCTGGTGGTCCACTGGTTAGAACTCTGTGCTTTCACTGCCAAGGGCGATGGTTCAATCCCTGGTGGGGAAACTAAGGCCCCACAAGCTGCATGGCACAGCCCAAAACACAAAAACAAAAGACCTGCCATTGCTTTAAGCACAGAGGAAGCAAAGAGCTTGTGGATTCTTAGAAAGTGGTTTTTAAATGATTTTGATTTCTCTGTAAGACAACCTCCATGTGCAACGTATAATTAAATAGCAAGCAAGTAAAACAATTCAAGAGAAAATGTTCCAAAAATATATATAGTTTTCATTCATGTATAGGAGAAATGAGACATTTGAAAAACACTGGGGCTGCTTATGTAAAATAATAATAAAGGAATATGATGAATAATTTTGAGCCAATAAATAAGACAGCTTAACTAAATGGGTGGATTCCCTGAAAGAGACATGTTACCAAAGTTAACTCAAGAAGAAATAAATACCCTAAGTAGTTCCACTGTGCTATTTACCTGAGGTTTATTTTATTTTTCTTGGCTGTGCTGCACTGCATTGGGGATCTTAGTTCCTTGAGTAAAGATCAAATCCACGTCCCCTGCATTGGATTCTTGGAGTCTTAACCACTGGACTGCCAGGGAAGTCCCTACCTGAGGTTTAGATACACCAGACTGAGGAAGAACTTTATATAAATATTTAAGGTATGGTCATTACATGATGGGTTGGATTTACTGGTAAAAAATTCTCAGAAATTGCTTATATGGAAATATTCATCTTTTGTAAACAAAAGCAATGTCATGGATCAATCTAAGAAAGATACAAAGAAGGATCTTAAGAAGGACCATGTGTTGAAGGCAAAGGCCATGTCAGTGAAAAATCTGTGGGTATCAGAATTAAAAGGGCCAATAGTCCAACACCCTCAATTTTTAGATATGACTATAGACCAGAGAGGTTAAGCAATTAGCCCAAGCCACACAGCCAGCTACTAAGAACTGAAACAGACCCTGAATCTTTCTGAGCAACAGTTCAGACAGGTTTGGGGGAGTCATTTGTAACCATGGAATAAAGCAAAACTCATGGGATTAGCCAGAGGAAACAAAGCCGGACTCAGACTCATCAACAGGCAACAATGCCTAAGCAGAGCAGCCTCAGTTTAACTCTGCTCCAATTATTAAGCCAGCCAACATCCCAACTGGGCAAAATAAGGTCACCCAGTGTTCCTGCAGCTGGCAATAAACAAGTGAGCTCGTCCTTGATCCCTGTAGACAGGATGAGCTAAAAAAAACAAAAAACAAAAAAACAACAACTCCCCAAAATGAATTAAGATTCTAAACAAAGAAGAGTGATGCTGGGGGAAAGCAGATTAAGGTGTAACCTTTTCTTCCTTTAGGAAATTAAAACTGGACTTGGTTTTCCTCTCATTGGAAAGTAGGGAAGTCACAGTGCAAGGACTCTGACTGCATCCAATAAGTATTTGATACTATAAAGCTCCAGCCCAATACCCAACCTGAGTATCAGAGCCACAGGGTCCTCAACTGCACCTCTGCTGGCAGAGGTGTTCCTCACTGCCAGGGGAATCTGCACGGCCAGCACCAGCCCCGCCTCCCAGGAGACGGGAGGTAAAGATGGTAACAAGAGGACAGGCAGGAGGTCACCTACACAGAGGAAGCACTCAGTACCTCGTAGTTAGATCAGATTGACAACGGCGGCACCAAGGCAACAGCTCTCCTACTAAGAAGACCATCTCGGGACTTCCCTGCTGGTCCAGTGGCTAAGACTCTGGGCTCCCAATGCAGGGGGCCCGTGTTTGCCCTGCGCCCTGACTGGGGAACGAGAGCCCGCAGACTGCAACCAAGAGCTGGCATGTCGCAACTAAAGATCCTGCGTGCCACGACCAAGACGAAGATTCTACAGGTCACAACTAAGATCCGATGCAGCCAGATAAACAAATATATATGTAAAAATGCCAATCTCAGTGAGTAGAAACTTACATGGTTCCCTCAAACAGCCCCACTGCTACATCTAGGCCTTTTGAGAGCATCATTTACAAATACTTTTCACAAAGGCTGCTTCCTTCCAAGCCTTAATGGGGTAAACCTTGGCGGCTCTGGCTTCTCCATTTGGGGTTAAGCTTCTTCAGGATCCCTTGTAATGCCGTCTCTTGACACTTGCCCAAAAATACGTGATTTGCAGGGATGAAGCCTATTAAGTAAAAGGGCCTTGCCTGGCAAGATTCCAAACACCCAGCCCTGATGGCAAGCTTGTGGCAGACTGTCCATAAACAGGTATTGCAGGAATGAACCTAACAACTCCATAGTCATTTTTAGGAAAACAGCCTCACAGTCAAGTTCACAATTCTCAGAATGGCCCAGGTGATCAAGGCAATCCTGTACTCAGAATTTTTTTTATCTGTTTCTGCCCCCAAACCTACTGACAGCTCCTCAGTCATGGATGCTGCAAGTGCCCACTCAGACGCCCTTACCAGGCTGCAGCTGCCAGCTCTTCTGATTGATGGGGACGGGAAGGGTACAAAGACAGGGCCCTTACCCCACAGGGAGACCAGCTCCTTGAGGCCCAGCAAGTCTCCCAGCTGAGACCACATCCTTGCTTAGCTGCATCCCTTGCTCATCTTATTCCCCCACCTCCTTCTCCTGTTAGCCCTCCCGCCAAAGTCACCCGCACAGGAATCCCTACCTCAGGGTCCGCATCCAGGGAACACAGACCCCCACCACTGCCCCAAATTATGAGAGCTCTTTACATTTGGTTATTTTAGAGGATAGACCCACACTGCAAGGCATGTGGGATCTTAGCTCCCCGACCTGGATTGAACCCTCAGCCTCTGCAGTGGAAGTGTGGAGTCCTCACCACTGGACCACCAGGGCAATCCCGAGAATAAGAATGAGCACTAAGCGCTTTGCGTATGGTGGCATTTTTCCAAATTCCTAAGTAGAAGGCATTCCTTCTCGTGCGTTTCATTAAAAACAAAAGGCAATGAGGATAAAACCCCACCATGCATGTTTTTTTCCTCCGTTAACATCCTCACTTAAGAGCACTTGACACCCACACATTGTGTGTATGACCACAGGGAACAAGCTGAGACAAAAGAGGCCCCGTCTGCCTCCGAACCCACCCTTCCCCACCTCGACACAAACACTCCACTTGCCTTTCTAGAAAAACCCCTTAGCAAGGACACCCACTTTGTCCTCTGATGAAAAAAGCACAGGAAACTTACAGCACCAGGCAGCCGCCGGTGTCTTTGCTCCGTCCTATAGACAAAGCAACTGGAAAAAAAGCCCATAACTGACAAACCTTCCCGAGAACATGGAACCCGCAGGGGTCTTTCCACTGGGTCTCTGACTTTTTACTTATCCCCCGTTTCTCCTTAATGCAAGTGTGGATTCCTGGTTTTCTTTTCACGCTACAGGACTGCTTTGGCAAAGACAGTCTTTGAAACCAGCAAACCATAATAAAAAAAAAAACACAAACAAAAACCCCAGCAAACCTCCTCAGTTATACTGTTCTTGTAGAAAATGAGCAACACCTGGGAATTCTAAATTTAATATTAGTGGCATTAAAGAGAAAGCAGTAGAGGTTCTAAAAGCCGCAGCACAGCAAACATAACTTTGCACTTGGGCACTTCCTCATAATGAGTTTACTGGGGAGGTCTGCCAGCCCTGGGCATCGCTTGACTCCAAGTTCTACAAAGAAAAAGGAGCTTCCATCTAGTTCCTTTTTCCTTTTTAAATTAACATTTCCATGATTTTGGTTTTCTTAACTCAAACACAGTACATAAAATAAAAGGACTCCTTCTATTTTGTTTTACTTTAACCAGTCTGACCTGTCAGTTCTGTCTTGTTTGCCACTGCCAGTGGCCTCTGATGGCGTCTTTTATTATCCAGACTCAAAATACAAACATGTCATTACCAACAAGGGGCAGTCGTCAAAGGGAAGACTGTGATGTTGGAGCTACTGATGTCTAGGACCAGTCAGAGACACCTACAAGCGAGTTTCAAATTCTGGAGAGATGCTGTCTCAAAGAGAAAACACAGTGACCCCACGCTGTTTGTCTCACAGCATCTGTAACTCTGCGCTTAGACTGTGGGTGGGCTCCAATGATTCCTACCAAACGCCCGGTTCCTTTGTATACCTTTTCTCTCTATCCCTCCTTCGCTCCCTTTATTTATTTATTTTTTTGACCACACCTTGCAGTATGTGGGATCTTAGTCCCCCACCAGGGATCCAACCCGTGGAGTCCTAACCACTGGACTGCTCAAGGGAAGTTCCTTGAGTTCATTTCAACGCTAGCATATATCCATTTGTTTATTCAGAGCCACTTGGAAAGGCAATTAGGGCACAGGGAATCTAATGAAAGCTTTGTGTTTTTCACTTCAAAATACAATTAGCTAGTGGTCAACTATAAGGCCAACATTTTAAAATTACATATATTATATTGTTTTCCTATATAACAACAACAATCAGTTGGGAAATACAATTTTAAACTAAGAACATACATAATGTTAACATACATATAATTCCTAGGAATGAAAAATACATATGATCAACCTAAGTGTTAGGCGGTCGGACTCTTTGTGACTCCATGGACTGTAGCCTACCAGGCTCCTTGGTCCATGGGATTTTCCAGGCAAGCGTACTGGAGTGGGTTGCCATTTCTTTCTCCAGGGGATCTTCCCAACCCAGGGATCAAACCCAGGTCTCCTGCATTGTAGGCAGATGCTTTACCATCTGAGTCACCAGAGAAGCCCAAAAATACTGGAATGGGTAGCCTATCCCTTCTCCAGGGGATCTTCCCAACCCAGGAATCGAACCAGAGTTGTCTCCTGCATTGCAGGCAGATTCTTTACCAACTGAGCCATCAGGGAAGCCCATAAGAAAAATCACAAAACGGAGAGAGGAAATAGGATATCCGTTTAAATAATGGTTCCAAAACGTGAAGTCCTAATAGGTTAAACATATCAGTTCTTTTCAACTGGGATTTGTAGGTTTGATGCCATTTAAGCACTAATGCAATTTTTAAAGACAGACAAGAGGGAAATGAGTAATGAGGATAGTAAAATATATTATAGAGCTATAATTACAATGCCTTGGTACTTACACAAAAAGAGCTGAATTTCACAAAAAAGAAAACTGTAGCCCCAAAATAGATACTACCTCACATGAGAATTTAATGTATAATAAAGGATCATTACAAAGTAATTGAGAAGGGAAGGATTTTTATTCAATACTGGAACAACTGGATAATAATCTGGAAATGCAATGCACTTGGATTTTTATTTGACAAGCATGTACCAAAATAAATTCAAGGTGAATTAATTACAAGTCATAGAAAAACAAATAAATGGTACTTTAATATTAAGTACCATCTTAGTATTTAAGTACTTAAACATTAAGTACCATCTCTTCAAGCCACTGAAGAGAGAACAAGTTTGGAAAACAGAAACATTAAAGATGATCACAAGTAAAAGATCCCAAGAGTTCTTATGTAAAGAACTTTAGTGATGCCACCCTACCCACAGGGACAGGGCCAATGCTGGGTGTCCGGTAGCAAGGTGCCTCAACCGGTCAATGCCAAGAAGCTCAGTGACTACCATAATACAAGCTTCTTGCCCCTGTGAAATCCCACTGGACTGAGCACGTTCCTCCATCTCAGATCCTCCCAGGTTGCTGCCGTGGTGGGAGAGACACTGTGCTAGTACCCTGACTCTTAGTCACTCTCATGAGAAGTGACACACAGCACTTCCACCCACCCAAGCAACCCAAAGGGTGTTGGGGCGGACTGTCCTCAAAGCAGACTTCGACTTGGGTGGGACTCTACCTAAAGCAGAGCCTGGGGGAAGGCTTTGGGTTGACCAGGGGAGGTGAGCCTGGGACATACTGGAGGAGGCAGGAGAAACGAGGCAGCAGACGATCATGAATGAGCAGGTCACTGCTGTGGGCAACCTGGCCTCAGCCCTGCTGGGAACCTCTGGGGAGAACAGGCAGAGGACGTCCAAGGGTTGGCCCACCAGGGGGACAGGGAACTGTGGTATGTGTCTACCCGTCGCCCCCATCAGTGGTTCAGGGCTGCTCCCAGGAGCACTAACCTCCCAGCACTTCCGGGCCAACCATGCCCCTTGCAGCCAGGGAAAGCCTTCCAACGGGGCTACAGTGCATTGCAGGCAAAGCGTCAGGACAGGGGCTGAGGCGGTGCCATGCAACCATCTCATCCACTGTGGGGGACTCACAGCATCTGCTAAAGAAGGGAAGATGTGGATATCTGGAGAGCACCAACTGTCTCTGCCACAGATGTAAAGACCCAAGCTCCAGAGGATTCTTCAGCCAATCTGACACCTACAGAGCATCTGAACGAAACTGAACGACCAGCTTCATCCAGTTCATTCCTGGAAAGACACTTCTAAAACCAAGGCTATTATTGCTGGGAGATCTGCTCCCCAAATCAGCCCTGAGGTGCAAAGATGCTTCCTGAAGATGCCCTGGACTAGCTTGTGGGTGTGGAGATGGCTGTTAGGAAAAATACCCCACCAGTTCCGGAGGATTCCAAGCCTGTTTGCGTGTAGTATGTGGTCTCTGAGGGTGACCAGTAAGGACTAGCTTACAAACCACTGACCACAGATTCCAAAGAAAACCAGCAAGGGAAGCCTGCATGTCTCCCTGGAGGCCCTGGGAGGTGCTGCCATGAAGGTGACGCCTATGTAGAGACCAAGAGACAAGTGGAAATTTGTCAGGCGTGAGGACAGACAGGGTGGATGCCACTTTCGGCAGCTTTTTGCTCTTGTTGATGGTTAGGTTAATAATTGATACCAAAGGGAAATACCAAGTTACCTTTCAAATGACTTAATGTGAGACTTCCCTGGTGGTCTAGTGATTAAGAATCTGCCTGCCAATGCAGGAGACAGGGGTCCGATCCCTGGTCTGGGAAGATCCCACATGCCATGGGACAAATGAGCCCACGTGCCACAGCGACTGAGCCCGATCTCTAGAGGCCTCGAGCCGCAGCTACTGAGTCCACGAGTCCAAGAGCCCGTGCTCTGCATGAGAGAAGCCACCGCAGTGAGAAGCCCTCGCTCCACAACCAGAGTAGCCCCAGCTCACTGCAACTAGAGCAGGTTCCCGCTCAGTGAAGACCCAGCGCAGCCAACATAATAAATTTAAAAATATATAAAGCCAACTTTTAAAATAAATTAATTCATTAATGCCAAAAACTTTCATTAATACAAGATTTCACTCTAGCCACCAGAGATTTGTTTTTGTGACCTTTTTCACATGTGTGTTTGGGTGGCCTCATGTTCTCTGCCCTCCTCTGCTGCAAAATGCAGTTTCCATCCTTCTCATTGCATAATTACCTAGAGACCATTTAACCAGCACCATGCTTGCTCCCTCCTCAGAGAATTTTTTGAGCTTCTCTGTCCAAAAACAGAAGGAAATGGCAACCCATTCCAGTGTTCTTGCCTGGAGAATCCCAGGGATGGGGGAGCCTGGTGGGCTGCCGTCTATGGGGTCGCACAGAGTCGGACACGACTGAATCGACTTAGCAGCAGCAGCAGCAGCAGCAGCAGCAGTCCAAAAACACAGAGCAGAAAGTGAATCGTTGGTGCTCTTCAAAACTGAAGGCAGATCACCAAGCTCACGTGATATGGGATGACAGCTTCAATCTCAAAACCATCCCCAGTTTTCTCAAACGATTATCACTTTCCTCCAACATACAGAAGACAAAAAAACGTGTGTTTAGTTAGGCAAAATGTTACCAGATCCTGGCAGATTCTGACCTTCTCCAACGGGTCAGAAGTGGCAGGCACAAGAGATGGGTTAACTCGGAACCTCCAAATGAACACTAATGAAACGTCCTGGAGAGGGAGAAAAGGACACTGCAAGATATGAGAGCTTCTCAGAAACTGGTTCAGGAGGGCTTTGGTTAATTAGAAAAAGTGGGGTGATGGAGGTGGCTGGACACAGTCTGCCCTAAAGCTCTTCTGCTCCTCCCGTGGATGCATATGGTCCTCTCCTGGGACAGAGGCACCCTCAACTTCCCCCATTCTCTGACCCCCACAACCAAGAGTCAGCTCCTCCCAATCTTTTCCTTCACCGTCCACATTTGGTCAATATCCAAGTCCTAGGAACTCCACTTCCTAAATGTCTCTCAAATCTGATGCCTCCTCTCCACTCCCTTAACTACTGGCTACCTACATGCACCTTCTCCCCCGCCCCATAACATGGGACCTGAACCATCTGTCTCTGACCTTTCTTCCTACCTGTCCCCTCCCACACCCATGGACAAAGTGATGTCTCTGAATCATAAAGTGGGTCATCTCTCTCCTGCTTCAGCTGAACAACTCCAGTGGGTTTCCACCTGTTTCTCGAATTCTGGGGAATCCTCAGATATACTCTAGGGGGTTCACAATTTTCCAAAAGTATTTTTTATTTAACTTTGTGCTTTCACTTGAATGATCCTCTTTTTAAAGATTATTACTAGAAAATCAACAGAAACATATTCTGGGTCATCTGAATGAGGATGTTATGACCAAGTGCTACCACATAATTCCACTCTGTGTATTCTGGCATTTATGATGTATCTGGTCACAAGAAATAGAATTATTATTTTAATATTATTTTAATTGTCACAGGCTAGTGAGAAAACAACAAATCAGACTTAAATCAGACAAAGGAAACTGAGAAGTGAGCCATCACATGACGTGTGTGGCACAGCACACAGCATCCCAAACTCATAAGAACCTGAAAAATCACCCAGAAACAGTGATTTAGTTTTAGTTTTAGTTTTAATCCATCACATTAAATTCATGGACTTAATCTGAATTTATTCAATTTGCAGCTGTGTTGATATTTTATTCATACATTTGTTTTGGTTTTACGGTCACAAGGAAGCTCTAAATATGAAAAGTTTAGACATATTTAAGGCTATCACATATTTGAATTGCACTGTAATAAAAATAATTTTAGCCACCACTAGACTCTCTAGCATTTTTCCTCCTTTAAATAAATTCACATATTACTCGCATTTGAGAAACTCAGGCCCTCAGAATGAGGCTTTAAGTTACAAAACACAGCATATGTGGGAGAGACAGTGACATTCTCTGACCTTCCCATCCACACACCCCTCATCATTTCCCACCCCTCTCACCATTGGTTCTGGCCAATGGGCTGCAACACAAGCAGCGATGCATCAGCTCCAGGCTGAAGCACGGAAGAGCCAGAGAGCAACCCTCCTGTGATCTCATCCAGCACTGGCGACCACACAGCGGACAATTTTTCCCAATGGTGTGGCAGCAAGAGGGGAACTCTCTGTCAACTTGGCCTTCCACTGACCTACGAAGAACACACAGTACGAGTGAGAAGTAACCATTGTTGGGTGAAGCTACAAGGGGATGAATTTGATCTGTTACTGCAGCAGAGCTTAGCTTATCCTGACCTCACGAATGGCCATTCACCTCCCTGAACAAGCCCTTCCCATCATGGTCCAGGCTGCAAACAACTTTTAGTTCAATGACCTGAACACACCAAACTGCTTCTTGGCACCTTACCTTTGCTCATCCTGTTACTTAATCCTAGAATGCCATTCCCCACACTCTTCTGTCCTCCTCCTCATCCTGCCATGCGATTCATCCTTCAAAAGCTAGTTCAGATATAATTACCACCAGGACATTTTCCTCCCTTCTCCAACCTTCTGTCCCGCATTACCCATGAACTCTACAGACTGCTTTCTTGCCATGTGATAATTACATGTTTACATGCCTGTCCCCACCCTACCCCCAAACACACTGTTGCAAGATCAGCGGCTTATTCATCTCCACACTGTCAAGACCACCACGCAGGAGAAGTAGGCAGCATTCGGCAATTTGGCCAGGAAAAGCTTCCTCCAGAGGACTTGTCCTAAGGTACTGCAAGGAAGCTGAGTTGAGATCCATCACCCCCCAGAGAAAACACTTTACCGAACAGCAAAAGCTCCAGGAAGTCCCAGGCGTCTCTGCCCCAGTTCCAGACCAGACACGCGGGGTTCTGAGAAGCCTGAGCCATCCTCATCATCTCTGCAAACTCAGTGCTCTTCAGCCCCCACTAAGGACTCAGACTTTACCTGGCAGGCCTTAGCCTAGGCTTTGTTACTCAAAGTGTGGTCCACACTTAAGAACTAAGGGATGGGATTTCCCTGGTGGTCCAGTGGCTAAGACTCTGAGCTCCCAGTGCAGGGGCCCGGGTTCAGGGAACTAGATCCCACATGCCACAGTGAAGATCGAAGATCCTGTGTGCCATAACCCAGGGAAGCCAAATAAATAAATAAATAATTTTTTTTAAATAAGAAGAACTGAGTAGCTAGTGAGAAAAGTGGAACCAGACCCCAGACACCTGGGTCAAAACCCACATTTTAGCAAGATCCCAGCTGATTCATATACTTTCAACATTTGAGAGGCACTGACCCAAGGTACCCAAACAGAATCTCTCCATCCTGACAGGTAACTTTAATAACCATACTTTTATATACTGATGTATGCAATTATATCGCAATAAGACTGAAAGATGAAAAAGAATTCACAAAAAAACACAACACTTTCTCATCATAATGATATCTGTGAAGTGTTTTATATCACTGAATTCTCAGAACAATTCACTCACGTCCATTTTACTGATGAGGAAACTGAGGTTCTGAGTGGTTGAGTACTTTGCCCATCATCACACAGCTCTGAAGAGTCAGAGTCAGGGTTTGAAGGCAACTCTCTTGGACTCAAGAATTGTAATCCCCATCACCACACACTGCATGACACCCTGCCATTCAGGAACAGCCTTCCAGATCTTCCAGCCTTCCAGAGATCTCCATTTCCCTTCACCCAGCCGTACCCATCACCTCTGACACCACTACGCCTCTACATATACCACTCTCCCCAAGACACTGCCAGCTCTCCCTGGGCAATGATTTTATGGGCTTGGTCAATAACTGTTGATGAATCAATAAAAATATTTTCTCCTTGATCATCAGACAACCCTTTGAGGATGGCTGGACAATGACTATTAAGCTAAGAAGGTGAAGACTCCGAGGTTCCCAGAGAAGTCCAATGCCTTGCAGCAGGTCACCAGGAAGCCTCAGACCTCTGGGAATGGACCTGAACTCCCTGACTCCCAGGACAGATGTCTGCTTCCCCATACTTCCACTCTCCCTGTATTTCCCTCTTCTGACCTACATTACCAGGAAGTTAAAAACATCCTTCCCAAAGAACTCCCCAACATATGCATCTTCAAAAGGGGCTCTGTGTTACTGACAGATGGGCCAGATTTAGACATTCATAGGAGGCCACCACAGAAAAACCTGGGAAACTCTGGATACCAGATACAACAGCCCCCTGGATGCAAGGAAAGAAAACATCATCAGGCAAGAGCCTTCAACTAGTGAAGCCTATCCAAGCCCCTCACAAGGAACCCAAATCCAGGCAGAGGCCCCTGGAAAGCCAGGCTGGTGGAGACCCATCACCCTCCATGGTCAGGCACCAGCCGGTCCCTGGAGTCTGTGGTACTGTGATTCCACTGGTCAAGATAGCCCTTCCTTTCCCTTTATTGTCTTCAGAATGAAGCTAAAGGGACTTCCCTGGTGGTCCAGTGGTTGAGATTTTTGCCTTCCAATGCAGGGAGTGTGGGTTCAATCCCTGTTCGGGAAGCTAAGAGCCTATAAGCCTCATGGCCCAAAAACCAAAACATAAAACAGAAGCGATATTACAATAAATTCAATAAAAACATTAAAAAGTGTGCACATCACAACATTTTTTTAAAAAGAAAGAAGCTAAGACATTTACCCAGCTCCACATGTAACCAGAGAAAAGCAGGACACCTGCCTGAAATATTCAAATATTTAGGAAAACATGGGAGGGACATTTCCCTCGAACTGGTTAAAAGAGGGTTGAGGGAAGGCAAGAGTGAGATCCTGTGGACAATGAAGCAATGCTCCATTTTGTTTTGCATTATGCCAGAGCACCATGCCACCCTTTGGGCACTCACCGAAGGCACCCAGATGAGGTGATTAATGGGCTCTGACTCCCTGTTGGTTAAACTAGTGCCTAGGCACAGAGCTCCATCCATCAGGAGGCACTTTGTGAAAATTCTTACCAAGGCACTCTGCAGGCTAGCACAGGCTGCCCAGAGCTCATGATATAGTCGTACTCAAGAAATGTTTGGCTCGGTTCCCTAGCATCAAATCCTGAGATAGGAATTTCCTAGGAAAGTGTTTCATTAGCAAGTACCCCTAGGAAAAATATTGGTAGGGGAGTGAAGATGTGAAGCCAGAAAGAGAAGCCAGAGCAGCAATGATGCCTGGAGGTCAACACGATGCCACTCTACAGTGGATTTCTACAGATTCCAGAAGCCCCAGCAAAGAGGGTCTTCCTCCAACAAAGAGGAGAGGCTGGCAGCTGGAAATGAAAGCACCCGGGGTCCCAGTGTGCAGAAAGGGCTCTGAGGGGACACTGAGCGACAGTGGAGAGTCCCTGACAGCCCAGGGTTCAGTATTCCTTTCTCCAAGGTTCACCCAAAGCATGGCCACGATACTGCTGACTCAGTTATTCTGCAGCCTCATGGGGTTCTCATATTTCTTTTGGCTCACGCAAAAAGGACCTGGCTCAAAGACCTTTCAAACCTTCATGGAATGAGTTACAGAGCCTCTTTCAGAATTGTTTCCTGACTCTCTTCTTTCTCCCATGAAGCATTTTCTGTCATTGCCCAAAGCAATTCAAATATTAAGCTGAAATGTTTTCCTGAAGTTGGGCTGCCAGGGAAACCCAATAGCCTTTTCCTTTTTTTTTTTGTTTTTTGTTTTTTGCTTGCTAGGCCCCTGCTTCTTGCCACCTTGCCCCTTAAAGATAAGCACAATGCTTGGCTACTATTCTAAATGCCCCATTCGTTGTGTTAGCTCAACACTAGCTTGCAGATCACCACTATAAGCAGTAAATGGACTAAGTTCACGGCTCCTAATCCAGCCATCAAGGCACAGGATCACCTCATATCAAGACAATCGACATGGAAGGACCCAGCTTCAACTTGACAGCTGTCATCTTGGACAAGACAGAAAGTAAAGGAGATGGAATCCACAGTGGGGGGCGGTGCAGGGGGATGGAAAGATGACTAACCATTGACAATGAGTAACAACTGAGTTCTCTCCACAACTTCTCCTCACCCTCCCCTCTCCCAGCAGGCAGATACCCCGAAAAGGTGTCTCCAGACACCTCTGCCCAGCCCTGTACGGCCTTCTCCCGTCTCACAACACCTCACCCCAGAGTCAGACAAGGGAAGGCTGTGGAAATGCGGTCCTATATTTGAAATCATTGATGGGATATTTCACGAATTCATTTTCTTTCCTTTTTTTTTCTGTTCATGCCCCAAATGCTCTGCCTGGAGCCTTTTCTCCTGCGGTCTTTAGTTCTTCTCTGTGTTTCTTTACTTCTAAGGAGAACTGCCTTTCCTTTAGACGGGTCACAGAGCTGCAGGAAACCTGGGTTCAAATCCCAGCTTGGCTGCTATCAAGCCATGTGACCTTGGGAACCTCCGTTTGCTCATCCGACAAATGGGAATAAATCCACCTTCCTTATAGGTCTGTGGAGAGGATGAAATGAGGTCAACTCTAGGTAAAGCACCTGCGACGTCGAGATGCTCAATACAGATACAGGCCGGATTGCTCCCTCGCGGCTCCCCTCTCCTGCAGCCCCACCGCACCTTGCAGGATGTCCCCGCGTTTCCCAGGCCGGCCCCTCTGGACAGCGAGGGACAGGAACCCAGCTCGGGATAGCGTTAACCCCGAGGAGGCGAGTTGCAGCTGGTGTGGACACACACACAAGCACACGCGCGCGCGCATATACACGCGCGTACAAGCACTGCGCGGTTGCTCCGGGCACCCCCGCGGGACCCGCACTGAGGCCCCGCCGCGCACGGAGCGGGGTCTCCAGTCCCGGAGACAGAAGGGCTCCCCCTATTCCGGCGGCGGCCCCGACCCGGTGGGCGCCCGAGCGCACAGCACTTACCCGGGGTGGGCCGAGTGGGGCAGCCGGGGGCGGGCCGGGCGGGGGGCGGCGGCGGGCGCGGGGCAGGCGTGGCGGCGGGCATGGCTCGGAGGCCCGGACACTGGGCAGCGGCTCGACGGCAGGGCGGGCGCGGCGCTAGCGGCGAGGAACCCGCGCCGCCTCCTCTGCTCGTTCCCTCCCGCCGCCCGCCTTGTGCTGCGCCGGGCGACAGCCACGGGGAACGTCTCCGGGGGCGCCGGCTTAGCAACCGCGCGCCCGCCCCGCCTCCCTCCCCGCGCCCGCCTCGCCCCGCCCCGCCCCGCTCCTCGCCCGGCCCTGCAGGCAGGTGGGGCCCGCTTTGAACTTGCTCGCGCACCCCTTTCTTCTCCAGAGAGCGCCCGAGGTGGCCCTCGGGGACCCCTCTGGAGCCCCGCCTCCCCCGCTGGCCGGGCGCGCCCTGAGCTAGGAGCGGTCGGGCTTTGAACCTGAGCGTCGCCCACGTCCTCTGTGGGTGGCGGACCAAAGGCGTTCCCAGGACCCCGGCAATCCTCACCCCTCCTAGCGGTTCAGAGACCAGGCTTCCCTCATCGATCCCTTTCCCCTACCCCATCCCCACTATGGTCATATACGGACCCCGCAGCCGCCCCCTGCGTGCCCCCCAGACTCAGAGACCTGCTCCCCCTCTGTTCACACCAGTGACCTCTAAGATATAGCTTGCAAACTGCCCTCCAGCCCCATGTCTTCCCGGTACCATCCAACGGCTGCTCAGTGCCCCCTGCATTTTTCTACCCCTTCCAAGCCCACCACGCTCATAATCCCCCCCACTTGCAGAGATCCCCCATGTCTGCAGTCACAATCCCGTCTCCTCAAAGACGGCTCCCAGGCCCCTCCCGGGAGAGATGATTAAGGCAGGGAAGACCATGCCGGTGTTGGGGAACAGGATTTGCCACTCCAAACGGTCTCTCTTCGAAATATTATTTTAAGCTGGTTATTTGACAAACAGCAGAGAGGGGAAAAACTCTGAAAACCAAGTAGGAGTTACCCTTGTGTAACATTTATATTTGTAAAGGAAATCTCCGTTTATTAGATGTCTCCTTTACCTGGAAGAGAAGGACCAAATCTCTAAAAATTCCTTTTTCCCCTCCTTTCATTTCTAATTCTTTACTGAGTCTTGTCACATCATTTCTGAGTTTTTCTTTTTTTATTATTATATGAAACATATATTGTTATTCTCCACATTTTTAAATGGAACTAACATAGAGCAATCATATTATTTCCCAAACTTATTTGAGCACATAGTTATATTAATATATCACGAACAAATGGTTCTATACGAAGAATAAATGACAGCTCATGTGCAAGACCTAGAGAAAGGTATTTAAAGAGAGATGATTTTCTCTTTCTTTCTTTTCTTTTTTTTTTTTTGTCTATTTCATGAGGTTTGTGGGATTTTAGTTGAACCTAGGAACTTGACGTGAGTGTACAGAGTCCTAACCACTAGGTCACCAGGGAATTCCCTAAAAATTCTAATCATTGGAGAAAGCAATGACAAATCTGCATCACAACCTTCCCCCTTTATAATGTGATTTTCCTGGTAACCTCTACACCCTCAAGATCCTCTTTTGTCTTCAGTTGAGGATGGTATGTAAGGCGAGGGCTTTAGCCATTTGGAAAGTTACTCAGTTTTTCTGGGGCTCTCCCATGTATGTGTGTATGTTTGCTCAGTCGCATCCAACTCTTTGTGATCCCATGCACTGTAGCCTGCTAGGCTCCTCTGTCCGTGGAATTTCCAGGCAAGAATACTGGAGTGGGTTGACATTTCCTACTCCAGGGGACCTTCCGGACCCAGGGATCAAATAGCCGTCTCCTGTGGCTAATGCATTGGCAGGCGGATTCTCCACCATTGCGCCACCTGGGAAGCCCTTTCTCATGTATACCTGTTGTTAAACTTGACTTGATTTTTCTCCAATTAGTCTGTCTCATGTCAATTCTGAGACCAGCCAGAAGACCCTAGAAGGTAGAGGAAAATTTCTTCCTTACCACCACCTACCTCTCCACATGGTCACTGACATGATTACAGCAGTGGTCTCGATTTTCCTTGATCCATCAGGTCACCGAATGGCCTTGTCTGGTGTTGGTGTTCTGTGAACTTGTTCATGTTGACAACACCTAGGCTGAGGACCAAGCCTGTTCCCAGATGTCAGGATCTGTCTTCCTCTTCCTCACACATAATAAACACTCTAGGAGAAGGCTCTACTACATTGGTTCAGCAGCTCAGAGGTGATTTTAGGACTAAATCTCTTTCCGTAGCATCCTTTAACATATTACCTTCTCTCCTCAGACTCAGATGGTTGCCTCAGGGTCACTGAACGGCTGCAACAGCCTCTGAAAGCCACTGTACAAAAGAGATTTGGCTTCCAGCTCGTTTGATGGCCACAAAGTGGTCATCAGGGACCATTTGCAACAATAGTGAACAAAATGACAAATGACCTGCCTCCCAGTCACTCCTCTCTAGTAGGGAGGAGCAAATAATGAGATAGCAAGTATGGTGATAAATGGCAAGGAGAAAACAAGGAGAAGGGAATGGAGGTTGGGACTGTGTTGTTTTAGGTTGGGCAGACAGGAAGGGCCTCACTGACAAGATATTTGAGCAAAAGCCTGAAGGAAGAAACTATCTTGAAATTTCTCTTGGTGGTAGGTAGCCCCTTGGCTACTTAAATATTTTCTTTTTAGAAGCCACTGCAGCCACTGTTCTTGACTCTATGATTTAGGAGTAGACAAAAGTTTCAAAACCAAAGTTTTAGGGAATTCCCTGGAGGTCCAGTGGTTAGGATTCATGCTCTCGTTGCCAAGGTCCCAGGTTCAATCTCTGTTCAGGGAAATAAAACCTCATAAGCCTCAGGCAAAAAAAAAAAAAAAAAAACCCCACAAAAACTGAGTTTAGAAAAAGGTTTAACTTTTGTGAAAGAGGATTCGGATGACTTGTTTTTTCTTTCTTGTAAAAGAAACAGCCCAGCAAGGTTTAATTACTGTCTACATAATCATTTATAAATTCATTAGATAAACACATTAAACACATACAAAGAACAGCTTAGCTCAAGTTATCAGATTACCTCCCAATAGTGAGGGATAAACATGATACATCTCATTGAATACTGGAAGAAACAGTTACCTGCTCACTGAACACATATTCTCTTTCTGACTTAGTAACAGACCCCAATTTTTAGCTGAACACACTGCAGCCTGGAATAAAAACTAGATTTCGTAGCCTCCCTTTGTTACTGTACCAAACTGTGGTCGGCTTGCCTACTATGCAGCAAAGCCGGTCTACTGATACCAGGTTGTGATAAAGGAAAGTACAGTGTTTATTGCAGTACACCAGCAAGGAGAATGGGCCACTCATTATCCAATGGCTGAACTTGCTAATGTCTTTCAGACAAAGTGTTTTTAAAGGCAACATTTGGGGTGAGGGTTGCAGCTCATGGCCCTTCTTCTGATTGGTTGGTGGTGAGGTAACAGGATATTTCAGGAATCTTAATCATCAACATTCTGGTTCCAACCAATCTGAGATCTGTGTGCTTGTGGTCAACATATGGTCACCATTCTCCATTTGGGTGGGGGGGCGCCTTGGTTTCTGCAGAGCAATGCAAATATATGCAGCAGATTGTTATGTATATTCCTTGAGGAGGAATGAGGACTGTTTTGTAGTGAACTACTGCTTAACCTATCCTTAGTGTTGTTGCTTGACTGCCTTGGCTTCTGCATGCCCTCACTTCCCTAATTAGTAACTGCTTGAGTCTGCTCTTTGGAACTCAGGAAACTCCTAGGAGACTAATGCCTTTTTCAAGGAACAGGGGGCACAGAGGGGCTTTTGTACCCCAAAAGGCCCTGCAGGCACCTGCTCAATATTACCTTCTCCTACCTTTTCTTTCAGACTCCTCCAGCCTGAGAGGTCTAGGGGCAGGATAAGAAAGGGAATAAAACTTCAGAAAGGAACTTGGCAGGTGAACTCCATCTTAGTGGGGAGTTCAGACAGCTTCACTGTCTGCCTCTCAACCCTCACCTCCTGCCAGTTCCCCAGGGAGGCTACAGGCTCCCGCTAGTGCAAATTCCTTGCTTTGTCTTGGCCACCGTCTCTTTCCATCCACTGTTCCATCTGCCCCATGCAGCCCTTACTCAAGCATCATCTCCTCACCCTAAGTAAACTGCAATGCACCTAACAAGTCCTAACTATTCTGTCCTCCCTATCAGCGGAAGATAGGAAAGTAAGGTGTTGAAATGGCTGCATCGTGATCAATCTGGATCCCCTTCAGTAATAACAACTGGCACAGTTAGTGACACATTCCATCCAGCTGGTGATTCCTGTCAACCTTAAAGTCAGCCAGAATGCCTTGGTCGGCTTGGGCAGACTCATCACGTACGACTCAAGTCCACTCTGGTAGACTTCTTTCAACAAGGAAGAAGTCAGGGAATTCCCAGGCAGTCTAGTGGTTGGGGGCTTCCCAGGTGGCACTAGTGGTAAAGAATCTTCCTGCCAATGCAGGAGACTTAAGAGGAGTGGGTTCAATCCCTGGGTTAGGAAGATCCGCTAGTGGAGGTGATGGAATTCCAGTTGAGCTATTTCAAATCCTGAAAGATGATGCTGTGAAAGTGCTGCACTCAATATGCCAGCAAATTTGGAAAACTCAGCACTGGCCACAGGACTGGAAAAGGTCAGTTTGCATTCCAATCCCAAAGAAAGGCAATGCCAAAGAATGCTCAAACTACCGCACAATTGTATTCATCTCACATGCTACTAAAGTAATGCTCAAAATTCTCCAAGCCAGGCGTCAGCAATACGTGAACCATGAACTTCCAGATGTTCCAGCTGGTTTTAGAAAAGGTAGAGGAACCAGAGATCAAATTGCCAACATCCGCTGGATCATGGAAAAATGAAGAGAGTTCCAGAAAAACATCTATTTCTGCTTTATTGACTATACCAAAGCCTTTGACTGTGTGGATCACAATAAACTGTGGAAAATTCTGAAAGAGATGGGAATACCAGACCACCTGACCTGCCTCTTGAGAAACCTATATGCAGGTCAGGAAGCAACAGTTAGAACTGGACATGGAACAACAGACCGGTTCCACATAGGAAAAGATGTACATCAAGGCTGTATATTGTCACCCTGCTTATTTAACTTCTATGCAGAGTACATCATGAGAAACACTGGGCTGGAAGAAGCACAAGCTGGAATCAAGATTGCTGGGAGAAATATCAATAACTTTAGATATGCAGGTGATACCACCTTTATGGCAGAAAGTGAAGAGGAACTAAAAAAGCTCTTGATGAAAGTGAAAGAGGAGAGTGAAAAAGTTGGCTTAAAGCTCAACATTCAGAAAACTAACATCATGGCATCTGGACCCATCACTTCATGGCAAATAGATGGGGAAACAGGGGAAACAGTGTCAGACTTTATTTTTTTGAGCTCCAAAATCACTTCAGATGGTGATTGCAGTCATGAAATTAAAAGACGCTTACTCCTTGGAAGGAAAGTTATGATCAACCTAAAGCAGAGACATTACTTTGCCAACAAAGGTCCATCTAGTCAAGGCTATGGTTTTTCCAGTGGTCATGTATGGATGTAAAAGTTGGACTGTGAAGAAAGCTGAGTGCCGAAGAATTGATGCTTTTGAACTGTGGTGTTGGAGAAGACTCTTGAGAGTCCCTTGGACTGCAAGGAGATCCAACCAGTCCATTCTAAAGGAGATCAGTCCTGGGTGTTCATTGGAAGAACTGATGCTAAAGCTGAAACTGCAGTACTTTGGCCACCTCATGCGAAGAGTTGACTCGTTGGAAAAGACCCTGATGCTGGAAGGGATTGGGGGCAGGAGGAGAAGGGGACGACAGAGGATGAGATGGCTGGATGGCATCACTGACTCGATGGACATGAGTTTGAATGAACTCCGGGAGTTGGTGATGGACAGGGAGGGCTGGCGTGCTGCGATTCATGGGGTCGCAAAGAGTCGGACATGACTGAGCAACTGAACTGAACTGAACTGAACTGAACATATGAAGAAGTAAAATTTGGTGCCTTGCCGCACCTTCTCCATTTCCTCCAAAGACAGAACACAGAAAGGTGCTGACACTATGGCAGGGATCTGTAAACTTTTTTTGTAAAGAACCAGGTAATAAATATTTTTGACTTTGTGGGTATGTTGTTTAGTCGCTAAGATGTGTCCAGTTCTTTGTGACCCCATGGACTGTAGTCCGCCAGGCTCCTCTGTTCATGGAATTCTCCAGGCAAGAATACTGGAGTGGGTTACCATTTTCTTCTCCACGGCATCTTACCAATTCAGGAATCAAACTCACATCTCCTGCATTGGCAGGCAGATTCTTTACCGCTGGGCTACCTGGGAGGCCCTATGGTCTCTGTTACAACTATTCAAAAATAGCATAGGCAATATGTAAATTAATAGGCATGGTTGTATGCCAACAAACCTTTATTTATACAGATTGACAATGAGCCAGATTTGACTGTGCCATTCATAGAGTCTGCAGATCTTGCCTTAGAGCAGCAACTTTCAGTTAAATACAAGAGTCAGGCAAGGTCTGTCCACTTTCTCTCTGTTTATCTTTGAGGACAGCGTTCATATCTTGGATGAGTTTCTGTCCTTTATATTAAGATGAACAGAAAGAATTTATTTGAGGCCAACTGAATCACTGATAAGCTTATTTTAAAGTTTTATATAAGAGAATCTGAGCCCCTAACTTCAGAATTTCCTTATCACATTCTCAGTTCTGGCGGGGTCCATACATAGGCATGAACCATGCATCGCATTTTGCAAATATGCTTGTACATATGTATGGCTTTAACTTTGTGTGCCTCCGTGTTTTTTTTTTTTTAAGTTTTTATTGAATTTGTTACAATATTGCTTCTGTTTTATGTTTTGGTGTTTTGGCTGCCAGGCATGTGGGATCTTATCTCTCCCACCAGGGATCAAACCCATACCCCCTGTACTGGAACTAGACTGCCAGGGAAGTCCCCTGTGACCCAGTATGTTTTATCCTGGAATCTTAGCACTGGCTGCTATTTACTTATTATCTCTTCTTTTTTTTTTTTTTTTTTGAGGACAAGCTTGGTAATTCAAGAGAGATTACACATATTTTTGTGTTTCAGTCTGTCTTTCTCAGACTTAAGCCCAGTTCTGTTTTCTAGCTTTTATACCTAATTATAGGCAGTGTTTTGAGAATGTCATGTCCTGTGATGCTTGAAATCTTGCCCTGAATCTACTACTATACTGTATGGGCAGGGGAATGTTTCAGACTTGCCCTTTATTACCATTCCACATTTGAAAATCATTTAGTAGTTTTGCAAATGAGTTTGTTTTTATTGCTACAATAGAGAAACAGTTATCTGCATCTTGTTTTCACTGCACCAAGTGCCATATTCTCGGGCATCGGGAAGGCCCAGATGGCAAGTTTAGCAGACATTGGAAATAAACGGATTTCTTTAAAAAAGCAGGAGCTTGTATCCAGGAAAAGGGGTGTTGCATTTTAGATGTATTCCTGAAATCATGTCTACACACAGCTGACACAGTTAGCTGAAACAGAGTGGAGAGATTATATGCATCAACATCTTCCACGGGAAATCCTGCACTTTATCCTAGGCAAGAGTTTTGAATTCTTCGTTGTTTTTTTTTTTTTTCTGGACTTTATATACCATGCTGCATGGCTTATGGGATCTTAGTTCCCCAACCAGGGATTGAACCCTGGGCCCCAGCAGCTGAAAGCAGTGAAAGCACTGAGTCCTAACCACTAGTATATGTGTGTGTGTGTGTGTGTGTGTGTGCCCGCGCGCGCAATAAGTTGCTTTCATCTTGTCTGACTCTTTGCAGCCCTATGGACTGTAGCCTGCCTGGCCCTTCTGTCCATGGGATTCTCCAGTCAAGAATATTGGAGTGGGTTGCCGTGCCCTTCTCTAGTTCAGTTCAGTTCAGTCGCTCAGTCGTGTCCGACTCTTTATGACCCCATGAATCGCAGCACGCCAGGCCTCCCTGTCCATCACCAACTCCCGGAGTTCACTCAAACTCACATCCATCGAGTTAGTGATGCCCTCCAGCCATCTCATCCTCTGTCGTCCCCTTCTCCTCCTGCCCCCAATCCCTCCCAGCATGAGAGTCTTTTCCAACGAGTCAACTCTTCGCATGAGGTGGCCAAAGTACCACCAGCTTTAGCATCAGTCCTTCCAATGAACACCCAGGACTGATCTTTAGAATGGACTGGTTGGATCTCCTTGCAGTCCAAGGGACTCTCAAGAGTCTTCTCCAGCACCACAGTTCAAAAGCATCAATTCTTCAGCGCTCAGCCTTCTTCACAGTCCAACTCTCACATCCATACATGACAATGGGAAAAACCATAGCCTTGACTAGACAGACCTTTGTTGGCAAAGTAATGTCTCTGCTTTTCAACATACTATCTAGGTTGGTCATAACTTTCCTTCAAAAGAGTAAGCGTCTTTTAATTTCATGACTGCAATCACCATCTGCAGTGATTTTGGAGCCCAGAAAAATAAAGTCTGACACTGTTTCCACTGTTTCCTCATCTATTTCCTGTGAAGTGATGGGACCAGATGGCATGATGTTAGTTTTCTGAATGTTGAGCTTTAAGCCAACTTTTTCACTCTCCTCTTTCACCCTCATCAAGAGGCTTTTTAGTTCCTCTTCACTTTCTGCCATAAGGGTGGTGTCATCTGCATATCTGAGCTTATTGATATTTCTCCCAGCAATCTTGATTCCAGCTTGTGCTTCTTCCAGCCCAGTGTTTCTCATGATGTACTCTGCATATAAGTTAAATAAGCAGGGTGACAATATACAGCCTTGACATACTCCTTTTCCTATGTGGAACCAGTCTGTTGTTCCATGTCCAGTTCTAACTGCTGCTTCCTGACCTGCATATAGGTTTCTCAAGAGGCAGGTCAGGTGGTCTGGTATTCCCATCTCTTTTCAGAATTTTCCACAGTTTATTGTGATCCACATAGTCAAAAGGCTTTGGTATAGTCAATAAAGCAGAAATAGATGTCTTCCTGGAACTCTCTTCATTTTTCCATGATCCAGTGGATGTTGACAATTTGATCTCTGGTTCCTCTGCCTTTTCTAAAATCAGCTTGAACATCTGGAAGTTCACGGTTCACGTATTGCTGAAGCCTGGCTTGGAGAATTTTGAGCATTACTTTACTAGCATGTGAGATGAGTGCAATTGTGCGGTAGTTTGAGCATTCTTTGGCATTGCCTTTCTTTGTGATTGGAATGCAAACTGACCTTTTCCAGTCCTGTGGCCAGTGCTGAGTTTTCCAAATTTGCTGGCATATTGAGTGCAGCACTTTCACAGCATCATCTTTCAGGATTTGAAATAGCTCAACTGGAATTCCATCACCTCCACTAGCTTTGTTCGTAGTGATGCTTTCTAAGGCCCGCTTGACTTCACATTCCAGGATGTCTGGCTCTAAGTGAGTGATCACACCATCGTGATTATCTGGGTCGTGAAGATGTTTTTTGTACAGTTCTTCTGTGTATTCTTGCCACCTCTTCTTAATATCTTCTGCTTCTGTTAGGTCCATACCATTTCTGTCTTTTATCAAGCCCATCTTTGCATGAAATGTTCCCTTGTTATCTCTAATTTTCTTGAAGAGATCTCTAGTCTTTCCCATTCTGTTGTTTTCCTCTATTTTTTTGCATTGATCACTGAGGAAGGCTTTCTTATCTTTCCTTGCTATTCTTTGGAACTCTGCATTCAGATGCTTACATCTTTCCTTTTCTCCTTTGCTTTTTGCTTCTCTTCTTTTCACAGCTATTTGTAAAGCCTCCCAGACAGACATTTTGCTTTTTTGCATTTCTTTTCCATGGGGATGGTCTTGATCCCTGTCTCCTGTACAATGTCACAAACCTCATTCCATAGTTCATCAGGCACTCTATCTCTCAGATCTAGTTCCTTTACATGTTAAATAATATATAAAGAATTTTTCTAGAAAAAAATTCAAATTTCTCATTCTCAGGTTTGAAATAGACATTTTACTTTAATCTAACCCTTTGGGTTCCCCTAGAGAAGGCAATGGCAACCCACTCCAGTACTCTTGCCTGGAAAACCCCATGGACGGAGGAGCCTGGTGGGCTGCAGTCCATGGGGTCGCTCAGAGTCGGAAACAACTGAGCGACTTCACTTTCACTTTTCACTTTCATGCATTGGAGAAGGAAATGGCAACCCACTCCAGTGTTCTTGCCTGGAGAATCCCAGGGACGGGGGAGCCTGATGGCTGCCGTCTATGGGATCACACAGAGTCGAACATGACTGAAGTGACTTAGCAGCAGCAGCAGTGGCTCAGACAGTAAAAAATCTGCCTGCAGTGCAGGAGACCCAGGTTCAATCTCTGGCTCAGGAAGATGCCCTGGAGAAGGGAATAGCTACCCATCCTAGTATTCTTGCTTGGAGAATCCCATAGACAGAGGAGTCCATAGACAGGCGACAGCCCATGGGGTCACAAAGAGTCAGACACGACTGAGTGACTAATACTTTTTTGGTGTCCAACCCATTTGGGAGATTTAGCTCCTTCTCTGAATATTCTCAACAATCTCTACCAAAGAGGAGAAGCCCAATGCAAGAGGAGAGACAAACATTTTTGAACCATCAGTCAGGAGCTTTTGTAGAGGGACACCGCTTTTAAGCCCAGAACTCTGTGAGGTAGGGTCATTCTTGCCATTTTTCTGAGGATGTCTCCTGTTCTTAAACACTTGAGCAAGCTGAGAGTCGGAGAGCATAAGAAACTCACCCAAGGTCACTGCTGCTGCTGCTGCTAAGTCGCTTCAGTTGTGTTCGACTCTGTGCGACCCCATAGATGGCAGCCCACCAGGCTTCCCCGTCCCTGGGATTCTCCAGGCAAGAACACTGGAGTGGGTTGCCATTTCCTTCTCCAATGCATGAAAGTGAAAAGTGAAAGTGAAGTCGCTCAGTCGTGTCCAACCCTCAGCAACCCCATGGACTGCAGCCCACCAGGCTCCTCCGTCCATGGGATTTTCCAGGCAAAAGTACTGGAGTGGGGTGCCATTGCCTTCTCCGACCCAAGGTCACACAATAGCCTAATAAATTGCAGAGGCAGAATTGGAACCCGGGTCTGTCTGATTGCAGCACACATCCACCATACCTTGCTGGCCTGATCAATGTATCCATTTATTCATCCAATGAATAACCACTGAGCACTTTGGGGGTATTTGCTATGTTCAGTCTGCACCAGAGCCTGAGGACACAAAGATCATGAAAAACAATGAAGAGGGACTGCCACCAGGGTACAATACATTTCCGATAGGATTGATGTGACCTCCTCCAGGTCAGAATCCCCCCAATTCATAATTTAAGTTTAAAAATTAAGAGTAACCATATCCTTCTGAAAGACAGTCCCATGGTTGTATCTTCCTAAAAGATGTAGCATTGACTAATTAGATCATAACCCTGAAGTATAAGCGTACACAGACTGTTGACATCATGTCAGAGAAGTCATCTGACTCATGAATTTAAGTAATTTCTCAAACCAATTTAGTTCTTTAAAAATCTAGATTACCTTTGACTTTCTATTAACCACCATATGAGACCTAATTCTAGAGTCCTGTTAGTGTAGAACTCACCAGACTGTGATGATATATAAAGTCACTATTTCCTAGTCTCTAACTTGGGTGTCATTATTCTTTCAATGTAGTCTTGAGCTTTTTTTTTTTTTTAATGCTTAAAAGTTGAAAGTTCATTCTATAACCTTGATAGAACATCTTTAGTTTCCAACAGCAGTTCTAGTTACTTAAGGGATGATTATATTATTTCTTTCCCTTGAATCTTCATGGCTATATGAAGCCTTTCATAGAATCCTAAAAGTGGTAAAGAAAGCAGTATTATATACATTGCAACTCTAAATGTTTTAAATGTAAATAGTGAAGATTCTAGTAAAAGCAGTAAATGTGAATCTGTCTGTGCTGGAACAAGTGACTAGGGTATCATTTCACACAGTCAGAAAGATCGTTTGCTTAATTGTTTTCAAAAAGCAAGTAGGATGGAAACTCTCCAGACGTCCAGTGTTTAGTACTCGGCACTTTCACTGCTGAGTGACCAGGTTCGATCCCTAGCTGGGGAACTAAGTTCCTAAAAGCTGCACACGTGGCTCCCCACCCCCCACCACAAAACAAAAACAAAAACAGAATGAATAAGCAAAATAAATTTTAAAAATAAATAAAAAAAACAGGTAGGAGGTTTGACAGTGAAGATGTGAAATCTGATCATCACTGCATAAGCAATCTACTGACCCCTGATGCTCAAGAATTGTCTGTTTTGAAATTTTCAAACAGATGGCAGGAAGTCATCTATACCTTTATGATTCTCAAACTAAGCACAGTGACAGAATCACAGTTACAGGTAAACCAAATTTTCCCCACTTGCCCCAGAATAAGTCATATGTTCCAGTGTGAAAATAACTGATTATTAATTAATGGTTGAAGAAAAGGACTAAGGCTCTAGGGCTTCCCTGGTGCCTCAGACTGTAAAGAATCTGCCTGCAGTGCAGGAGACTCAGGTTCAGTCTCTGCATTGGGAAGATCCCCTGGAGGGGGAAATGGCAACCCACTCCAGTATTCTGGATACAGTATTCTAATATCCTCTTGCCTAGGAAATCCCATGGACAGAGGAGCCTGGCGGGCTGTAGTCCATGGGGTCGCAAAGAGTCGGACACAACTGAAGCAACTAACACTTTAATTTCACTTTACACTGGTGCGTGACTCAATTTTGAACTCCTTATACCAAGGACAGAAGTGGTATGGACCTAACAGAATCAGAAGATATTAAGAAGAGATGGTAAGAATACACAGAGGAACCAGAGTTGGTGATAGACAGGGAAGCCTGGTGTGCTGCAGCCCATGGGGTTGCAAAGAGTTGGATGTGACTCAGCGACTAAACTAACTGAACTGACAGCAAAAACAAAAGTAAATATCTTGTAATATCAATCACAGTAGTCAGGACAAAATTATGCCTAGAGGCAAAGCAGAGAGGGATATTGCCAAAAGCCATTACCAAATGACAGTACAGGAAGTCTTGTAAAATCAGTGAGACACACAAGAGGAAAGAGTAGTCTATATGATGTGTGTGTGCACATAATAAAAGTTTCTTCAACTTAGATTGGGACAAAACACTGCAAAATACAATCTCACTCTTGACCCAAGCATGGCACATTCACAAGAGAAAAGATCTCAATGACTTTCATGTACCAGGATGAGAGATTGTTTGGGCAGCTTTGTTATAAACTGGAAAACAAGTGTTGAACCAGGGTTGATGGAACATCAGCCACACATGAAGCAAAAAAAGAGTATATCTGTATAGTTCAGGGCCTGTTCCTGCAGGCCAATCCATACACAACTTTATTGGCAGAAGACAGGCAGTGACTGACCATCAGCATGCCCTCTGGTCGTTGTATCTGGAGGGAGCCAGTGAAAATGACTAACATGATCAATTCACGGTGACTTAACCTCCACTCTCTGGGCATGCAGTGGGAAGAAATGGGCAACAAGACTCTGCTTAGCATGGTTTGTATGAATCACATTCAAGTAAGATCACAGTCAAGAAGTCCGTTTCCATTAAATTATGGAGAGGAGGATGAGGTTATAAAAATGTATTTTTTTCTTGTAACTAATATGTAAGGAAAGACCTCTCCTGTCATTCCAAGCGGGCTTCCCAAGTGGCATTTGTGGTAAAGAAACTGTTAATGTAGGAGGCATGAGACTTGGATTTGATCCCTGTATCAGGAAAATTCCCTGGAGAAGGGCATGGCAACCCACTCCAGTATTCTTGCCTAGAGAATCCCATGGACAGAGGACCCTGGCAGGCTACAGTCCATAGGGTTGCACAGAGTCGGACACAACTGAAGCAACTTAGCACATGATTCCAAGTGGCAAATGGCAGTGACATTTTCAGTATTTTAGAGATGGTTGAGCTTCTAGCCTCAAAGCTAATGTATCACAATCATAAATACCCAAAATAAGATATCAGGGGAATTCCCTGGAGGTCCAGGTGGTTAGCACTCTGCACTTCTACTGCAGGGAGCACAGGTTTTATCCTTGGTTGGGGAACTAAGATCCCACATGCCACATGGTGTGGCCAAAAAAAAAAAAAGATATCAGAATTTCACAAGGAGGTTGAACTCTGGTATAAAAGATTCTAATCATCAAGTAGGAATTTTTTTCTCAATGTTTTCTTCATTCATCAGAGAAAGAAGTCATTATATTATCAATCAGGTTGACAAGTCACATTCAAACACTGCACCAGACCATGAAGAAATTGTCTCAGAGGCCAAGTCAGTCAAGGGCAGGACAGGGCCGTAGGCAGTGTTCCACTCCAGGTTCAAACATTCACCCTTCTGGGCTCCCCGGGCAGTGAAACTGTTGACCTAGCAGCCTCGAAAGATAGCCTTCAGTAAGAAATTGCTCCAATATCCAAACCAACTAATGAAGCTATCAGACACCTGCTGGTGTCCTCTGCTCCTAAAATTATGATTTAGTAGAAGCAAAGAATTAGAGAAGAAAACAACGAGGGAGTTATGATGGCCAATTATTGAAGCTGACAGATACCCTGGTGGTGGAAAAAAACACTCTTCTCCTAGGTGATCTGAAACTATTGTTATTAATCTTGACTTTTTAATGTCATGCTTTGTAACATTTGAAAGTTGTGATGATTTTTTTTTGAACTAAAGTTGGTAAATGGTGTGATCTAAATTCCCATGGGTTGTTTAAATTTAAAAACAGAATAAATTATCAAATAAGCATATTAAAAACAAACAAAAAGCGATGGAAACATAGCTCTTTTTGCAGTACAAAAGCAGGGCAGGGCAGTCATGGCCGAGTCTGAAGAGCCATTGTTCTGTGAGGAGTTCTGGTCTTTGTTTTTCACACTCACACAGAACCTTCTCAGTTTGAAATCTCAAGAATTTTGCAAGTGTTCCATGAATCTTTAGACCATCCCACTTACACTGCGAGTGGGTGGAGAACAGGAGACCCAGGGAAGTGAAAGAGCCTCTTCTGTGTCAGAGACGAGAATAAGGATGAAAAAAAAAATGTCCTTAACTTTGTTCTGGTTCATTTTTAATAATGTCATTTGTGAAACATTTTAGCAACAATAAAATCAGAAAGAAAAAAAAACAAAACCCTCCAATCATCCCTCAGTTTCAGAGAAGGTAGAAAATGTAGATTTTGGTAAAGCTATTTTCAGGAAAGCATTTAAAAAGCACAATTATCTAACAAAGCAAAACTGATAATTATATAATTCCACAGCATTTGGCAGCAGGATGGCTTTTGTTTCAAGGAATGGGTGGGATTCATTGGATGCCTTCATGTCTGCAGAGCTTGGTGCTTCAGACTGCTAGAGATCTCTGGTGCAAAACAAGGTTAACATCAATCAAAGGTCTTGCAGGAACAGACACTATTTATCTTCGTCTTTGGGAAAACAAAAGTTGAAAAGTACAAATGGAAATTACTGGTAATGAAAAAGTCAAGATATGGTTGAAAGAATGCTGTCTCTGAAAAATGAAAGCAAATGACATATAATCAGAGACAGAAGACTTGACTCCCAGAAAGGTGGCACCTCCTACACCTTGAACTTTAAGAGGGGATCAGCAGGTCTTTGGAAGAGGTGTTGAGACAAGAGGATGTGATGGAGAAATGATGAGCACACCAGGGAAACTGAGGCCGCAGGCGTGAAGGAGATGTTCTGTGAGAAACAGCAGAAAAGACGAAAGAGAGGCAGAAGGCAGAGCTCAAAGGACAGCATTTATTATCCACCCCCTGCCCCCGCCAGCCAGTTGTCCAAGCTCCTCCAGCACCAGCAGCATCCTAGTTGACCAGATGACTAAAGACTTTGGTCCCCTTTGCTCAGTCAAAACTTTTATCCCAGGCTGTGCTCTCTGTGACTTGACAACTGAGGCAAATGGTCCAACCAAACTTCTTCTTCCTTAAGATATTGATGCCTTTGTGCTGTGTGCTCAGCTGCATCTGACTCTTTGCAACCCTTTTGACTGTAGCCCACCTGGCTCCTCCATCCACGGGATTTTCCAGGCAAGAATACTGGGGTGGATTGCCATTTCCTCCTCCAGGGGATCTTCCCAGCCCAGGAATCAAACCCATGTTTCTTGAACTGGCAGGTGGATTCTTTACCAGTAGCACCACCTGGGTTACCTCTTCTTCAAGAGTTTCTCACAAAGCTAATGCCTCAATCCAGTCCTGTGGGCTAAATTGTATCACCCCACTGCTAAATTCATAGGTTAAAATCCTAATTCCTAGTATCTCAAAATGTGACTGTGTTTGGAGATAGGGTCTTTAAAGTGGTGATCAGGTTATATGAGGTCATTAGGTTGGACCCTAATTCAGTAGAATCGGTTTCCTTATAGGAAGTGGAAATTTGGACACAGAGTTCCACAGAGGGAAGATCGTGTGTAGACACTGGGAAAAGACAGCCATCTGCAAGCCAAGAAGCGAGGCCTCAGGAAAGACCAAACTGCTAACAGCTTCATCTCAGCGGTGGAGCCACCAGAACCAAGAAAATATACTTCTGTTGTGTAAGCACCCCTCAGCAGACCTGGTTATCATTAGTGGGGAGACAGCCCTAGTCACGAAGGCCTCTAGTTCTCCTCTCCTTAAGCCAAACATACTGTCCCCTCCCCACTACATAGAACTCCCTCTACCTCTCCCTGACGACCCCATCCCACTCACCTACTCCCATCACTGCAGGCTGAAAAAAAAGGAGGTGTGGACCCTTCAGATTGCAGGCTCTCACTTGACTTTTTAAAATATCTCCTATAAAAAGGGTAGGCAAAACAGTGTTTGTCCCTTGGCAAAGACTGCTTCTCAGATATATTTGCGGATTGCAGTTCACTTGAACTGAACTCCGGTGGCTTCGTTCCACCTGGACACCCCCAAGCAGCCTGTGCATTTTTTTTCCCTTTGAGTTAAACACAAAGAAGGAACAGAAGGAACGAGAAATTCAGCCACATGCACCTTCTTTCATGTCCTGACTCCTCTACACACACACACACATATGCACACACACACACTCACACACATACACACACACACACACACACACACACGTGTATCCTGCCTATTCACAGCTGGGCCTGGGGATAGGCCATGTTTCCTCCTCCAGCAGTCAGCCTGACAGACTAACATCTCCAGAGTCTACTTTTGTTCTAAATAGGATTTCTACTTCTTTAAAAAATTTATTTGAAAATCCTTGATAGGAGGAAGATTAGAGTTCTTCCGGCAAGTGTTTCTATTACAAACCCAGACCTCCTTGAAAACTCTAACCTCCTTGAAAACTCCTCCTTTTGATGAGCTGAGAGAATTGACGATCAAGGTCAGCCATCTCTCAGTTAGGTCTGAGGACTCCGATGTTTGGACTTCCTATCTCCAGGAAGACAGATGGCATCTTCTCACTTTGGTCCAGCTGTTCAGCCATCTCATAGCCTCCTCAGGGAAGCTGGGGGTGGGGGGGGGGTGGGGGGCGGAGATAAACTCTGACCCAGAAGCTTTGAATAAAAGAGAAAAACTCACCAACCTTGTCTGTTCTGATTCCTCCTCTGTGAAGTCAGGAACATTCCAGGTGCGAGGCTCTTTCCCTCCCGCGGTTGTGACTGACCCTGTATTGTCCCCGGGAGTTCCGCTCCTGGGCCAACGCGACCAGAGACATGGTGGGAAAGAAGCCCTGAAGCTATCAGCTAGGAAAAGGGTCTTTGTGAGCAGTGATTTAAAAAAAACAAACAGGTGCTCCCCAACTCCCCACTGCCAAATAACCACCTGCAAAGTGAGCAGTCAAAATAGTCAAAGGATTCCAGAAAACTGGAAACACGCTGACATCTATGTGAAGGAAAACTGAAACAGGGAGGAAATTGGTGGAATAGAAAATGGAAGAAAAGTGTTTTTTATCCCAAGAGAACTACCACCCTGTCTATCTTTGTACAATTGAAGCAAACTTACCTGTGATCCCCACAGGCTAGTGCTGGAGAGGTGAGTCCTGAGGGGCGGGGCTCCATGGAGCTCTCACAGCCTCAGTTCTCATCTGTATAATGGGTGTGATCCCGACATCTGCCTCACGGGGTCGCTGTGGGTACTCACTCGCCTGTATGAACAGCAGGGAGGTACTCTGCATAACAGCTGTTACAGTGGTTGTTTGCATCGTGTCAAGCTCCAGTGGGGCTTCCCTTGTGGCTCAGTTAGTAAAGAATCCACTGCAATGAGGGAGACCTGGGTTCGACCCTTGCGTTGGGAAGATCCCCTGGAGAAGGGAAAGGCTATCCACTCCAGTATTCTGGCCTGGAAAATTCCATGAACTGTATAGTCCTTGGGGTCGCAGAGTCGGACACGACTGAGCGACTTTCACTTTCACTTTTCAAGCTTCATAGCTAGATGAGCGCATCTTCGAAGCTCAGGAAAGAAGCCAGGGAAGGTAGCAGGAAGATGTCATCGGTTGGGAGACTCAAGGGTAAGGATGCTCTCGGGGAGTATACCTGCGCCAAGATTTCTAAGAGGCCGTAGCAGGGTCAGGTGATAAAGTTCAAGGTGTAACTGATGGATGACCTTAGAAGCTGAGGTGCCCTCTGGCTGGAGATGCACACCAGTTGGATGGGGGTCAGCTGGATAAACAGCCCAGGACAGAGCTAGACCTATGGGACCTCAAGGGGTGTCTCCAAGAGGATCCTTTCCTACCGGATTATCATAGCCTCTTTTTTTTTTTTAGATTTTTTGACATGAACCATTTTTTAAAAACCTTCATTGAATTTCTTACAATGTTGCTTCCGTTTTATGTTTTGGCCCCAAGACATGTGGGATCTTAGCTCCTCCACCAAGGATGGAACCCACACCCCCTGCACTGGAAGGTGAGGTCTTAACCACTGGAACGCCAGGGAGATCCCTATCATCACCTCTTAATATCACTTTGTAAGCACAGGAGTGGACCGAGCATGCTCCTCTCTGACCACCTCTTTGAGCAACAAGTGTGTGCCCTCCTGTTCCTGTTTTCATCTCCAAAAATATCTTTACTGTTCTTTGTGACCACACATAGACTCCAAACTATTTTTAAAATCCCAAGTCTTACAGAGTACTCAAGATTACCACCAGCAGCAACTTGGAATTAAATTTTATTTTTGTTTGTTTTTACTAATGTGGATTGAACCATAGAGCCTCCTCTTCAGCATGAGTTTTCAGGGAACGATTGATGTCTGCATTTCCATGCCAGCGTATCTACATCTTTCTAAAACCTGACCTATATTCAAGGTATCCATCTGAAATTTGAGTTGTCTCCAACTCTGCACTTGCCTGGAGACTCTGGAAGTGGACATTTATTTGGGTACTTCTAGGAATGTTTCTAGACTTCCTGCAACTCCGGAGACCCGGGTTCAATCCCTGGGTTGGGAAGATCCTCTGCAAAAGGAAATGGCAGCCCACTCAAGTATTCTTGCCTGGAAAATTCCATGGACTAAGGAGCCTGATAGGCTACAGTCCATGGGGTCGCAAAGAGTCGGACACGACTGAGTGACTTCACTTTCTTTTTCACAGGAATGCTTCTCTAATGGAAAGCCCCGAAAGTAGAAACGCAGATAATATACATACAATGAAATATTCTTCCGCCTTAAAAGGGAACGAAGTTCTGCAGTATGCTACATGGGTGAACCTTGAGAACCTTATGCTGAGTGAAATAAGCCAGTCGCAGAAGGAAAAAAGCCGCAGGAGTCCACTTAATCGAGGTCCCTAGAGTGGTCAAAATCAAAGATGCAGAGTGGAATGGGGGGTTCCAAGGGCTGGGCGGAGGGGAAATGGGGAGTTGTGCAATAGGTACAGTTTCAGTTTTGCAAGGTAAGAAAGTTCTGGAGATGGTTGCACAATAGTGTGAATGTGTTTAACACTGAAAAGTAATAAAGATGGTGAATTGCATGTTGTGTGTATTTTACAATTAAAAATGATGACAATTAAGAAACAAAAAGTAGAAATGCTGAGTCCAAAGGTGAGTCCTTTTTTAAACTTAATACTGTCAGCGTGCCCTCCAGGAAGGCTGTCCTGGTTTTGTTCCCATGGCTGTGGGTAAGCCCACCTTCCACAGCCTCATTGGCAGGAGTGTCACCAAACTTTTCTCCACCGTGATTTGGTTTTGGCAAGCAGAATGGCAAAAAAAAAAAAAAAAAAATTGGAAGAGGACAAACACTCTCAACTTGAAGTGTAACAAGTGTTCATCTGGAGACTTCACTGATGGTCCAGTGGTTAGGGCTCCACACTTCCACTGCAGGGGGCGCAGGTTCCATCCCTGGTCTGGGAACTAAGATCTCCCATGCCAAGCGGCAAGGCCTCCCCTACCCCGCAGAAAAGGATGTTTATCAGCTTGGTCCCTCCAGAAGCTCCAGAGTAGCCACAAAGAAAATGCGGGCTGCAGCATTCTGCAGGGTAGGGGTAAATCTCCCAATGATGCATCTGGAAACTCAGGAGTTATTCTCGTTGTCTTCCCCCAACCCACTCCCTAACCTTAAAATGATGACTCCAAATATCACAGAGTGGCCTACATACTTGCCTGAAACAGCTGTCCTGCAGAATCACAAAAACGTGGGCTAAAAATAGCCTCAGTCTCTAAAAAGGTTGGGCCCCAGGGAACAAAGCCCTCATAGAAAAATATCTCCACTTCCATCCAGGCCACACAAAGCTGACCCAGCTCTGTCCCTGGCGCTCGTCATCCTCCGTGACCACCTCTCCCTGCCCTGGAAATAGATGCCTGGCATCTTTTTGGCTTCTTGGTCCCTCAAGGGAAGGGAGGCAGGGTAGGAGGGAAGATAATGCAGTTACACCCAAGCTCCAAGCTTGTATCATTATTTCCATGTTATAAATGCCTGCACGGGCTCAGATTTTAAATAACGTGTCTGAATGCCCACGGCCAGAATAAGTAGCCAAATTTCAAACTTAGGGCTTGCTTCCAAGATCCTGTGGTGACAGTACTCCTTTCTGAGCAGCCCATCACCCCAAAGGACTCTATCAGACACTCAGGTCACATCCCCACTGAGGAGGGTGAGATGCTGTGTTTTAAGCAGAGAACACAGGCTCTGAGTAGGGTAGGATCCTGCAGAACTGGGAGGCAGGTTTCTCAACAACAACCCACCTAAAGAACGCCTGGTACCTTGCTGATGGCTTTCCCTCCCTCTTAGTGAGTGAGGAGACACATTTTTCTGGGTGGCAAGTGGGAGTGTGCTCAGCTCCGTAGTCATTGGCAGGCCTGCTGTCTCTGCCATTGTAAGGTATGCGGGTCTGTCAAGTTCAACTCTAAACCTCTATGGGGTTGTGGGGGCTGCTGGATGGGGGATGGCTCCTGGTGGCCCCCACCTGCCTTGCACTCTACAGGCACAATCTCTAAAGCATGTTTAGAGGGACAGGCTCGATCGGGTAAAGACAGTCTCAGTGCCGAGGAAAGAGACTTAAGGGGTGAGGGAGAGGGATTACCTGTCCTTTGAGTCAGGAACTTAAGGACCATCCAGGAGTGCAGATTTCTGACAATCACATAGAATCAATCTGGGAACATGTTGAAGGGATCTCAGACTCTGAGTCAGCTGGAGATAGGGCGTGTGTATGTGTGTGTGGGAGAGACAGAGGAGGAGGTTAGGCACCGAGATGAAGCTGGTGTCATGCCTGGAGAACCCGTGAATGCCAGATTCCCGTCCTGCACAGACCCCAAAGGAGGCAGATGCATGACAAGAAATGACCAGTACACACGGCACAATGCAGCGTGCATGGTCAGTCGTGTCTGACTCTGCAGCCCCATGGACTGTAGCCCACCAGGCTCCTCTGTCTATGGGATGTCCCAACAGGAATACTGGAGTGGGTTGCCATTTCCTCCTCCAGGGATCTTCCCGACCCAGGGATTGAACTGCATTGGCAGGTGGATTCTTTACCATGGCGCCACCTGGGAAGCTACTGATACAAGGTTGCTGCTGCTGCTGCTGCTAAGTCGTGTCATTCGTGTCCGACTCTTCGCAACCCCATGGACTGTAACCCACCAGGCTCCTCCATCCATGGAATCTTCCAGGCAAGAGTACTGGAGTGGGGTGCCATTGCCTTCTCCTAACACAAGGTTACGTTGTTATTAAATACTGGGCCCAAAACCTGCCATACCAGATCCCTAGTCTCTAGGAGGTCGCATTCCAGCCCTAGGGGTGTGTGGACTGTGTCTGACTAGTCCCAGACTAAATGGCTCCTTGGACAGGACCAGGATTCAAGGCTGGCTCTCCTGTCTCCCAGGGCAATGTTCTTGTTACCTATTCAGAACCCTGCCTGTGTGGAAACACCCAAAGGGAAAGAATTTACACAGGCAGGCCCTCAAGAGATGGTGCAACCAGCTGTGGGTCTTTGGGCCCCTAGATTTCTCAGTTTCAGAAAACACAGCAAGCTTCTGTCTGCCATCAGTAGCCACCAGCTGACCCAACCCTCCCCCACCTAAGATGTACCAAGTTTTAAGATTTACCCCTTGAGTCTCTAAGTAAAGAGATGAGAAATAAACAAGTGGACAGACGTATGTAAGAGAAATGATTTAACTTTATAAAAATGTGATCATACAGCAAGATTTTTTTTTCTTTTTCTTCTGGCAAATGAAGTTTATAAAAACACCTGGAATAAAAAGTAGAATCATAACCTAATAAAAATTAAAAACCTTACATTTCAAGGAAACAGAGTTATTTCAGAAAGACAATGAAGAGAAAACAAAGAGCAGCCAGAGCGGCAGCGGCACGGGGAGAGGGAAGAAGGCAGGTTCAGGGGGGATAAGGAAACAGCGACTGACTAACGTGAGCCTGACCTTTGGCACCAGGGTGGGCTCAGGACTGGGGGCAGGGAGGGCAGTGATCATGAGAGAGGCAGGTGGGCTTCCAGAAAGGGACAGACCAATGGCTCAGTGGGCAGCAGTGGCCTCCTGCAAACAGGCCCACGGTCCCCTCCTCTTCCCGGACCTGCAAGCCATGGGGCAGTGACTCACGGCCAAATCCCTATGAATTTGCCCCAGTGGGGAGCTCAGTGTGGGGAAACTCATCGGAATGTCAAGGTCAGCCAGGGCGACTTGCCACAGAGACCCAAGGAAACTAGACAGACAGGGCTACACACAAAACACTGTTTGGAATGTCTGCACCAGCCAAGACAGGGTAGAGACAACCCTGGAGAGACAGGCCAGGAACCCACCGCAGCAACATTCCCCAGCCTCTCCTTCTAGGGAGCTGGTCCTGAGGCTGGCTGCTCCCCAAGGAGATGGGGAATTCTTGACTACATTCTGAGGTAGTCTAATCGCCACTTGCACAGGCGGCTGAGAATGACCTCAACAAATGGGGGCAAGGCAGGCAGAAAAGTTTCCACGGAGAGAAAAGGCTAAAGTATATAACAGAAGGAACTGTCACAGGTGGGCTTGGAGACGACCACAGTGCAGCCTGGGGTCGGGGGTGGCTGGCAGTGTGAATGGAGATAAGCAGATCTGGGGAGGGCATGGTTCTCAGGCCAGGGCAGCCGTAACACTGAGGTGAGGGGTGTACCTGCCCCTGACTGGGGTCACGCTGATGATGAGCCAGAGAACCTGGGGGCCTCGGGGGGCAGGGGGTGGGTCCCAAGGTGGGTCCCAAGGCTATGACTCTGGTCATCTGAGCTTGTTTTAGGGAGAACCAGTCCTGCTGGACTTGAACTTGGAAAAGCACTTAAGAGGCCCCTTCTCTGAGGAAGCAGTGTACCCTAAGTCACCACAGAGAGAGAAACGCTAAGGATGAAAAGCAAAAGTGATGTCAGACCCCCTCATCCCGCTTTCGATGCTAATATATATTCTTTTCCTCTTCTGCCCCAGCACTTGGGATTCTAAGTCAGGAAGGAACATTCTGAAGGTTTAAGAAGCAGCAGCCATGTGGATGTTAGTGCTTCTTCTTTGCACATTTCCGAGGACGCCTTCTGGGACGGAGCTCACCAAAATCTTCCACTTCATTTTCATAAACATCTTCTTGAATGACACCTATTTAAAAAGCAGAAAAAAAAAGCAGAATGGTGATTTTTTTCATTCTACTGTAATATATGATAACATCCTAGTAACACCTAATGTTGAAAAAAAGGAAAAAAAAGCCAGAGCCAGAGTAAACATCCTTCTCCAGAACGTTCTTTTACAGACTAGCTGCTCTGCCCTTCTTTTAGAGGCCCTTTAAATGAAAAATAAGTCCAACAGAAACCAAATTCAACCGCACCTTGAGGCGGTATCCCAGTTATGTTCTTCTGTTTGAAGCAACCACAAAAAATCAGTGTCATCAGAGACTAAAATCTAAAAATTATCGGCAGAGACCTTTGTGTCAAGTCCTTCCCAGTTTTCCCCAGCTCCAGGGTTTGGGTTTTCCAGTAGCATCCGGGTCACGAGGACTCACTGACGGGCAATCTGGGACAAGTGAAATACTAGAGGCCGAAGAAGGAAGATACTGCCAAGAGGGGGAGGCGTTCCAGACCATACAGAATTCGGCAAGAAGACTCTGTCAGGAAAGAAACCCCGGCTCACTCTATACCAGCTTTAAATTCTCTGAAGGAAGACGTATGCCAAGGTTCCCCAAAGATTTTGTTTGTTTAGTTCACAAAGTTGTTTAATATCCCCAAGCCCACAACAGTGCTAATACATTCCAGACATTCAATATATAAATACACTCATGGAATTACATGAAGGGCTTGCACAGGCAAACATTTATCAAGGGATACACTCCGCCCATCCTGGGAGTCACTGTACAGAGTACGAGTAGTAATAGAGCATCACTGGTAGCAGCTCATGAGTGGCAAAGATTTTTGGAAAAGCAATAAGCCGAGTAACAGTCCTCACAGTCAGATGGGGGAGCCCAGTCACTCTGCTGCTACTGATCAGAGTCGCTGGGGGCGGTGTTCCTAGATAGTGAGTGACCACTGCTCACAACACAGGCGGCCCCACTGCAGACTGACCGGGGAGTCAGCAGAACCAAGGGCCACGAGACCCAGAGCATCACCCTGGGATGAAGGATTCCTCACCTTCCTCCTGGTGCAGCTCTGTTTTCCTCAGCCACTCCTGTGCATCCCTGACGGACGGGATCAGGATGTTGACCAGCCGAGCCATGACCTCCTCCGCTAGAGAACCAAAGAACCAGGGCTTTGAGTGAAGGGGCGGCTGTAGGGATTAGGACACTCAGTGCTAGCGTCAAAGCCCCCACCTCCCAGGCCCTTGTCGCCACTTCCTCTGAGAAGGGCAGTGAAAGGCTGCTGTCTGCTCCCAGGAGCAGAAACTACATGTTCCTGTCTGGAGAGACTGCCAATAGCAAGCCTTTCGAGGAAGCTTTGCAAACTGTTCTTACCTTCAACTGGACTGTCTGAATTCTAGAATGATTTAAACATATACAATTTCACTAATTTTATACATAACTTCCCTCTTCCCTCGTGGCTCAGTGGTAAAGAATCCACCTTCCAATGCAGGAGATGCGGTTTGATCCCTGTGTCGGGAAGATCCCCTGGAGAAGGGAATGAGGACCCACTCCAGTATCCTTGCCTGGGAAACCCCATGGACAGAGGAGCCTGCAGGCCACAGTCCATGGCGTTGTAAAAAAGAGTCAGACATAACTTAGTGACTAAACAACAACATACATAATTTCTACTCAGTGTTGCTAAGATGTAGCTAATAAGGATGTCAGAGGAAATCTGATTCACAGATCACGTAAGAATTCTTTTTAGAGGCTCACACTGGGTATGGTGTGAGGACCCTCCTAAAAGGAAGGACCAGGTATGCAGGCTAGATCTTAGTCAAGTCAAAGTGTTAGTTGCTCAGTCGTTTCCGACTCTTTGCGACACTATGGACTGCAGCCCACCAGACTCCTCTGTCCATGGAATTCTCCAGGCAAGAATACTGGAGTGGGTAGGTATTCCCTTCTCTAGGGGATATTCCCCACCCAGGGATCAAACCCAGGTCTCCTGCATTGCAGGCAGATTCTTTACCATCTGAGCCACTAGATCGGGTTCAGCCCATAGCAGGTGCTCAAGAAATCCCTGAATGAATGAGCCAAGGAAGGTTTAAAGAATTTTCTCAAGACTGGAAGCATTCTCCTTCTATCTTCTCCATAGAATTGGTTAGCAAACCCTTTTCTTATCTGTCATGCCAGGGGAAACCACCCTGCCCTAAGATTATGACACACTGGTTAACTGGGAGAGGGGGGATCCAAAGAACGGGGCTTTGCTGGGACTGGAGAACACATGGTCCTCACTTGTGTCTCTGCTGCTGCCAAGATTCCAGCATCCCCAGGTCAGACCTCACTACAAAGGGGCTCGACTTGGACACAAGTCCTCAAAGCCCGGGTTCCGCCACCATCTGGGCCCGCCTTTCGAGGACCCTTACCATCAGCCCAGGCCTTCCGCCTGTAGAGGTCCTCCACCGAGTCGGAGACCTTCTTGATGTTCTCTTGGACCTTCCTCTGTAGTATGTGGCTGTGCTCTTTGGAGCCCAGGTGTTTGCGGCCCCAAGCGCTCTGCTCCATGTCCTGCACCACCAGCTTGCCTTCCTCCATAGCCGGGTCCACCTTCTCGCGGAAAAACTCCAAGTACCTCTGGTAAGCCACTTGCTGACTCTGGTGGCTTTCCAGGAGGATGTGCTGCTCGTAGGACTCACTGCTCCTCTCCCAACCTTGCTCATCTTCCAGCTCCGTCCCAGAAAGGGCTACAGCCTCGGGAGCCGCACCCTCAAATGCCTGATCTGGGGTGAAGTAGTTCTCGGGCCCGCGGGCGAACTTGACCCCGCACAGGTCGCACTGGGTCCGGTCCACGTCAGCCTTTTTGAAATTCCCAGCCGCGGGCTCCCTGCCCTCCTCCCTGAAGTGCTCGGCCTGGCCTCCTGCCCTTCCTCTCCTCCATCTGATGCACAAAGACACCACCAGGCATACCCTCCGCATCTTCTGGCGGATGGAAGCCCTCCGCAGCTTCTGCGAGAGGACAGCGTCTAGGAGGTGGTCCCCCTCCAAGGCCAGCTCCTCCGGCTCGTCCTGGCCGACCTCGTATTCGGGTTCAGCCAAGTAGCCCACAGGATCCATGGAGAACAGGCGGTTCAGCCTGACCTCCTCATGGTAGAGACCCCGCACAGCGGTCCCTTTGGCGTGCCCACTGTCCCACTGCCAGTGGCAGTCCATCAGGAACTCTTCATCCCGCTCAAAGAGCAGGTCCTGCAGCGCCTCCGCCACGGACTTCACGTTGACTGCCAGCTGCACTTGCTTCACCACTCTAAGCAGGCGCTCGGGGACCCGGCCCGGGCATTCTATGCTCAGCAGCTGCAGCCTGGCTTCGAGCTCCTGGAACTGGCTGGACAGGAGAGGCTTGCAGGATGGCTGCAGCACACCCTTGGTGTTCACCAGCATCACCAAGCACAGCACCAGGGTCCGCTCGGCCTCCCCGGAAACCACGTAGTCGATGTCGCTGAAAGCGTCCAGCAGGACGTTGAAGTTGGCGTTCTCGCAGCCGCAGAGCACCTTGACGAGGTAAGACAGGTGGAACCGGAACTCCTGAATGGCCCTGGTCAGGTCCTTGGGTCTGTACTCCTGAATGATGGCGAACACGTCCCCGGGCTCCTGGTCCTTCTTGCTAAACAGGAACTCCCAGTAATGCAAGAGCGCGATGTAGCTCTTCGGGAGGCACAAGACGGCATTCTTGGAGAGGCGGGCCAGGACCACCCCGCAGTGGATGAACTGCAGCTCCAGCAGGGCCACCGTGTTCCCGATGCTGGGGATCAGTGGCTCTTTGCACCTCTTGACCAGGACATTCATGAAACGGAAAAAGCGCCTCTTGTAGTCTTCTGGGTTCCTGCACACGTAGAACTGGCGGATGGAGTCCTGCAGCAGTCGGATGAAGCACAGGTGGGGCTTCTCCGCACTCTCGTCATCCTTGTTGGGCGCCAGCATGCCGAATTTCCCTTCTATTCCTTTCATCCTGCTGCCTCTGTCCCTGCCCCTTTTCTCTTGTTCAGACTGCAGGGCTTTGAGTTCCCGGTTGTACTGGTCCTCCTCCTGGTACAGCAGCTTGTCGAGCTCATCGGGGTAGCTGGAAGAGAGAAGAAAAGCCTGCATGGCGCTCAGCCACAGGTCCGTGGACTCCCGGCGGCTTCGGGCCCGTTCGTTTTGAAACAGGACGTGGATGTATTCTTTCAGGGCAGACCTGTAGGATCGGAAGGATTTGTAATGTGGCTTGAGGACTTCTTTGCACGCCATGGGGTTTTCTGACAACACTCGCTGGTGGAAATGCTTAGGGAAGACGACATTCAGCAAAGATTCGCAAAGGCCGTGCTTGTCCAGAGACAAAATGTAATCAATCTCCTCAAGTCCTTCAGCTAAGACTTTAGAGAATACTCTTTTGGCTTCCAACAGTAACCCCTTGATGGCCACCAGGTGTATTTTTGACTGGACCAAACACTTGGCCTCGTGACGCCGCAAAGGCCTGTGGAAGTCTTCACAGCGTCCATCCTCGCATTTTAAGCCCACGAGAAACTTCATGCAGACACCCGGGTAGGTCTTTGCAAGCAGGCTCTCTGTGATCTGACATAGTCTGCTCAGAAGGTGTTTGTTTAGGGCTAATTTCACCTGATCCATCATTATCAAGAAATGGTCTTTTGTTTTCTTCTCTTTCAAGTTCAAATCCAGGTCAGAAATGATGCGTAATATGGGTCCGGGGTCGTTCTGAGCTATCTGACAGTACTTGGCATCCACCTGCAAGATCCCAAAAAACTCGAAGCAAGACTTGACCATCTCCTTCTCAGCGTTGGTGGTCACCCTTCTGAGGGCCCTGACCAGATCGAGGAGGACCCCGAGACCCCCCGGAGCCAGAGCTAGGACATCCTCAGGCTGGACCTCACAGTGGCTGGTGGCTTCGTAGAGCGCCTCCACTGCCCCTGCCGAGTGGTTGAGGGTGTCAAACTTCAGGAAAGCATCCTTGAGCTTCAGGAAATCTCTCATGATCACCCCCTGCAGGAAGTGGGCCTGGGCGATGCCAGACACCTGGTTGGTCTGATGGCAGAGGTCCAGGGCTTCTCTGAGGATGGCCTTGGTAAGGTCAACGTCGGAATCCCTGGCCACGTTGAGACGGGCGGCCGCTAGCAGACACGAGGCCTGGAAGTCCTTGTCGGCAGTGAGCCTGGCAGCCTCCAAGAGGCAGCCGTGCTGCTTCATCAGCAGCGCAGCCTCTTCCCTCCGACCTTCCCTGTTGAGCAGGTCGGCGGCCTCCGTCAACCGCTTCCGAGATGTGAGGAACACCAGCTGGTCTTCAATATCGAGCTTCGAGAGCACAGCCATCATCTCCTTCGTTTTATTCATGCTCAGGTACTTGGCTGCAGCTTCCAAGTAAAACTGGCTGGCAGAATAGGTGAGCTTGGAGACAGGAAGGGCCTTGGCTCTTAGCATTTCTTCATACCTGCAAAGACAGACAACACTGATGTCAACTGGGCATCACCCCATATAAAATTTATAAAGTGCAGAACAGAGCAACTTGTATAAAATGGCACTTGTAGACAGGACCTGCCAAACTGGACCTGAAGTTAGCCAGCAGGTTTATCAAGACTTCATTTTATGCTATAAAATTAATTCTTTATTCCCCAAAGGAACCCAGCACTAGTATGTTTAATTAATGAAATATAGTGGAGTTTCACAAAAAGAAAAAAGAAACAAACCCAAACAAAACCAAAAAAGAATAAATATTAAAAAAAATTTGCAAAAAAGAATACAATGGAGTTGCACCCTAGGCAAGTGACATTTACGTTAGAAGTCAACCTGTAGGGCATAAAGTATGCATAGTCAAAATTATTCTTGGGGAAAAAAAATCCCTTAAATTTGCATAAGAGCTTGCTAATCATTTTGGGTATATAGCCTATGGAGGCTGATACCTGATAAAGGAGAAAGTGTGGCGATGGGGGCTGCAGACACACCAGCCATTACATCAGTCTTCCTCTTATTATCCAACTTGCGGCTTTTCTCTTTTTACCAAGAATGCATGTGATTGATTTAGTGTGAGATGAATGAAGCCTTGAAGTCAAGTTCCCTTTGACACTGTTGATCCAAGTGAGTATATCCCACATACCAATTTTTAAGGCACTGGGCCAATCCAGTGAAACATGCCTACTTTTGAACTCTTGCAGGGGACAAAACATATTTCCTCACAACCAGAGATGCCCAGGAACCTCCTGCTGCCCTGGGGTCATCTTACAAACATCAGATCCCCTCTTATAACAGGACCTCTCTGAACGGGTATGACTGAGGATGAGCTCCTCTCATAAGCTTTGGCTGATAGAATAGAGGGCATTTATAGCACGTTTAAGGAACTAACCAGGTACTTGGTTTTCAAATCTAAAATGTTCTAATTACATGTTAAGTCAGGCCAGCTAGCAATTGAATTCTACATCCAGTATGTAGAGCATTCAAAAGACTCTCAGACAAATCAAGTGCTAGGCTCCAATTAGTACTGACGACACTTAGATCTCAACTCAACATATCAATAAAGAGTTGGTTGAATATCTCAGGAAAGCTGATAAACAAAATAATGAGAGACCCCAAAAAATGTTTCTGGGGAAATATTCAATGCTATCCTGACAAAGTGAGAACAGAAGATTAAAATAATTGAAAGTACAAAAAAACCCCCCAAACCCTCTCAATTGCTTTCATCATATGGCATCACAAGGGAACTGTCCTGGTCAATTACATAGCACCCTGACAACTGGGTACACAATCAATGCCACAGCTGGCATCCTGCTACAGACTGGTGGTTTGTGACCCCTACAATTCATATGTTGAAATCCTAACCCCTAGTGTGACTGTATTTGGAGATGAGGCCTCTAAGGGAGTAATTAGGGTTATTTGAGGTTATAAGGGTGGAGTCCTGATCTAATAGGATTCCTTATAAGAACTGACAGCAGATAGGGAAGGAAGAGAGCTTCACCAGTAGCCCAATTGACTGGAGCCCTGATGGTGAACTTCTCGCCTCCAAAACTATGAGAAAATAAATTTCTGTTCTTTAAGCCACCCAATCTATGGCATTTCATTATGGCAGCCTGAGCTGACTAATATATACATACTGTGTGTATCTTATGCATAATAGCACCGAAGACCTGGATAAAGAAATATGCTCGTTTACTGTGACACTAGACAGTTACTGTTCCATTTCTCAACATAAAACTCAATTTCTTTATCCAGGTGCTGGTTATACAAGTGTGGGCTTCCCTGGTGGCTCAGACCGTAAAGCGTCTGCCTACAACACAGGAGACCCGGGTTTGATCCCTGGGTCGGGAAGATCCCCTGGAGAAGGAAACAGCAAACCACTCTAGTACTCTTGCCTGGAAAATCCCATAGATGGAGGAGTTTGGTAGGCTACAGTCCATGGGGTTGCAAAGAGTCGGACATGACTGAGTGACTTCACTTTCTTTCTTTTCTTTATACAAGTGTGTTATCTTGTGAAAATTATGCACTTTTAAAAACTATATGATATACTTTAATAAATGCTAACTTAAAAATATAAAGCTTGAACACCTGGTCAATCCTGTTCATTTTGTCACATGTATAATTTAGTAGAAAGCAAAGAAAATACAGAACTAAGCCACAGCTTACTTTTCCAGGAGCTGCTGAGCAGAAATGCAGAACAGCAGCCTCTGCAATTCTAGCTGTCTCCTTCCACCTGGAAGACATCCTACCAGGAGGCATCAGGAGGTCTGATGTTTCTAGAGTCCTTATCAGCTGTTAACCCCATCTGTTTCCACTTCATCTTTGGAACATCAGTTAGGCTGAAGGCTCAAGGAGGCTCCTCTAGGTCATGTATAAAACTTGTGTGTCATACAACTACGGGCATGTGGGCATACATATTATATACACATGTATCAGTGCCCACAACCCTGACTGCCCACTCGTGCTCTGACCTCTATCTGTCCACGTCAGTGAAACTGTCAACTCAGCTGGTAAAGGTGGAGAGGTCAGAACCATCAACCAGGAAATTGCTGGGCATGTGATATACATACTTGCAATAATACATCCTTCATCTTCTTCTGCCCCTTCTCCTCATGACACTGTGTTCAAGGAACTCTTGACTCAGCACCAGGCCACCACTCAAGTGTAAGGAGGGTGACTGGCCAAGCCACTTCAGAAGAGCAAGATAGGGACTTCCCTGGTGGACCAGTGGATACGACTTGGTGCTTCCACTACAGGGGGCACAGGTTTGATCCCTGGTTGGGGAAGTAAGATCCCACAAACCTCATGGTCAGGGATAAAAACAAAAAGAAGAGCAAGATAACACCTCCCCAAGGAGCAACGGAAAGGCAGGGCTTGGGGATGGGGAAAAGGAAGGAAGAGAATAAAACCACCTACTTTTCTACTGCCATAGCAGCTTCTTCAAACAGCTCCTCTTGGCAGTACATTTTGAGGGCTAGATCAAATTCCTGAATCTGCTCAAAGCATCGGGAAGCATCTTTGTAACACTGACTTCGCTTATAGAAATAGGCGGCATCTCTTACCTAGGACAGAGTAAAATTTTATTCAGTATATTTATAACAATTTTTCATCTTAAAAGTAAACCAGGGGAGGGAGGAGGGAGGAGGGTTCAGGATGGGGAACACATGTATACCTGTGGCGGATTCATTTTGATATTTGGCAAAACTAATACAATTATGCAAAGTTTAAAAATAAAATAAAATTAGAAAAAAAAAAAAGGAAAAAAAAAAAAGTAAACCAAAACCATGAATAATAAAGAGGATGTTTGTAAGTCTGGAATCTGTTAGAATCCAGTGAAAAACACTAAAACCTAGGTAATTTAGGAAAACTAATTCTTTTCATGAAGAAAAATAAAGTGAAATATCAACCTCACACCATACACAAATAGAAGCCCCAGGTGGTTAAAGGTCTAAGTGAGAAAGCTATTGAAGGAGTGTGTGTGTGTGTGCGTGTGTGTGTGTGTGTGTCTCAGTCGATACTATTACTACCAAGTTACTTCAGTCGTGTCCGACTCTGTGCAACCCCATAGACGGCAGCCCACCAGGCTCCCCCGTCCCTGGGATTCTCCAGGCAAGAACACTGGAGTGGGTTGCCATTTAAGTCCTATCTAACTCTTTATTATCCCATAGACTGTAGCCCTCCAGGCTCTCTGTCCATGGAATTCTCTAGGCAAGAATACTGGAGTGGGTTGCTGGTTCCTCCTCCAGGGGATCTTCCTGACCCAGGGATCGAACCCAAGTCTCCTGCATTGCAGTCAGATTCTTAACTGTCTCAGCCACCAGGAAAGCTACATTGGAGGAGAATGTATGAGAATATCTCTGACTTTGAGGTCAAGAAAGTCTTCAACAAAACTCAAACCACACAAACTTCGGGGGAGATATTGATGGATCTGATTACAGTTGACAATACAGATTTGACCTACATGGGTCGACTTATACACAGATTCTTTTTTTCAGTAATAAATACTACAGTCCTACATGGTCTGCAGTTGGTTGAATTCCTGCTGTGGAACTGAGGACACAGAGGAACCTCAGATACAGAGGGACAAGTATAAACCACACATGGATTTTCAGCTGTGTGGAGGGTCAGAGCAACACCGACACTGTTTAAGGGTCAACTGTACATCTAAACTGTTCAGCTGAGGGCGTGTGAAACGCAGTTAACAGAGAGAATGGAAGCATTATATCTAGACCAGCACTGTCACAGGGAGCCTTTTGTGAATGTGGAAATGTTCTATATCGGTTTATCCATCTATCTGTCCAATTCTGTATCCACTAGACACATGTGGAGGCTTCCCTGGTGGCTCAGACGGTAAAGAATCCGCCTGCAATGGGGGAGACCTGGGTTCGATTCCTGGGTTGGGAAGATCCCCTGGAGAAGGTTACTCACGCCAGTATTCTTGCCTGGAGAATTCCACAGACAGAGGAGGCTACAGTCCATGGGGTTGCAAAGAGTCAGACACGACTGAGCGACTAAGCACACACACACATGTGAACAGTGGGCACGGGAATGTGTGGACAGTGCAAACAAGGGGCTGGATTTTTACGTTTCACTTAGTTAATTTTAATACAAATTGCCACATGTGGCCGCTGGTTACTATACAAGAGTAGGCAGGTCTAGAACATAAGATGGATTCCTGCAAATATAAGAAAAAGACGTTCAGGAAAACTAGACAAAGGTCGTGAACTGGCAATTTGCAGTGGAGGAACCTTGAATCCCACTGACTTGGCTCTCCCAACATTTCTTGGACTGGACAGGAGCTCTTAGCACCTGCACCACCGGGAGGGCAATAGAAGCCGCAACATCTGAGCCTAAGCCACTACTCGACCCTCCTAACTGGTCTTTCTGTTTCTACTCTCACTGCCTACTGAGCTCTCTTATTCCAATAAGTTGTTTCACATCATTCCTCCAATCAGTACTTTCACTGGCTCCCCTCATGCCCGAACAAATCCAGCCCCTATCATGGACCTGCAATCTACTCCAGTATTCTTGCCTGGAGGATCCCATGGACAGAGGAGCCTGGTGGGCTACAGTCCATAGGGTCGCATGGAGTCAGACACGACTGACACGACTGAAGTGACTTAGCAAGCATTCATATCATGGACTGGGGATTCCCATGTGATGCCAATGCAGGACACGAAAGAGACGCAGCTCCCTGGGTTGGAGAGGTCCCCCTGGTGTAGGAAGTGGCAACCCACTCCAGTATCCTTGCCTCGGAAATTCCATGCACAGAGAAGCCTCAAGGGCTACAGTTACCGGACGCGACTCAGCACACCATGAACCACGGGATCCTACCTGATTCATTCTAGCCATCGTCTCTGGCTCATTTTACCATTTTGACCCCACTCCCTCTGCTCTGGTCAAACTGGCTTCCTTGCTGTTTTTCAAACTCGATCACACTCTCCCACCTTGGGGGCTTTTGTCTGCGACGCCCTCCAGCTATCGTGATCTCTGTGCAAAAGTCAGCTCCCTGACCCTGCCTCCATCTCAAACAGCAACACCATGAGACTTCTCTGGGGGTCCAATGGTTAAGACTTTGCCTTCCAATGCAAGCGGTGGGGGGAGGGCGGGTTCTATCCCTGGTTGGGGAGCTAAGACCCCACATGCCTCAAAGCCAAAAAACCCAAACATAAAACAGAAACGATGTTGTAACAAATTCAATAAAGATTTTAAAAGCAGTCCACATTTAAAAAAAAAAACCAACCAACACTTGACATCCTCTGTCCCCTCTGCCAGCCCTCATCCCTGCAGACATCTTCTGCACTACTGGCTCTGTCATCTCCCTCCCACGCCAGAAAGGGAAACAACAAAGGCAGACGCCCCTGCTCTGCTGCCTGCTGGTCGCCAAGCACCCACAGTACTGGGTGGGAACAGGGGGTCTACTTATTTGTTGAATATTTCATTTCCTAACTTGACTGGCTGCATTTGAATTCCAAAGAGAAAACAGAATCAAAATGGGACCAAAAAATGCAATATGCTAGGCCCTCTAATAAACCTCACTGGGTTTTATTTAACAAGAGAAGCGACACAAAATGCCAAAATATGAACAAGATTCAGGTGTGCATTTTTGCTACATCCAGAGATCTCACAGACCAGGGAACTCCCAGACCCATCTTCATAATCTCCATATTCATAACCTCTAGCCACCTTTTTCCTCTCCTCAACAAGGCTGACTACTCAGAAGGAAACCCCTGGGGTGAACACAGGCCCCCTTAGGTGCAAGCGTGCACCCAACTGGATCGAGAGAGAGGAGGGCTGACTGTTTTAAGCAGGCCCCCAAGTGGGTCTCTGGGCTCCACCACCCAGAGCAAGGGCCCTGAGCAGTTGCCAGGGAAACCGCGTTGCTCTTTAGAGATGTAGCAAGCAGGCAAGGCAGAGGAATCCCTAAAAGGAAACCTTCTGCTCCCATGGCCCTCCTCACACACCCTCTCCCCAGGATCAGCACGTTTGGGGGCAGGGAACAGAGAGGCCGTTTGGCCTAGGGATTTTGCAAAAGGTGGTCCATTTGTATTGTGCTGGCTAGTTTGCTGGATGACCACAAGAGGTCTGATGCTGGCTGAGGGTTGAACAAACATCCTTCCGGGGAGGGGCTTGTGCAAAGAAAGGGACCAGACTCTTCCCCGGATGGGGCTCAGAGATGCTGGAATGTGCTAGGGAGAGAAGACAGGAGGAGGTGGCCCCAGTGGTCAACCCTGGGGACGTGAGGAAGGCTGGCAGGTGTGCTTCCAGGACCAGGGTGGCCTCCACATCTTGAAGGGACTGGGGTCGTAGAAAGGGACACAGGCTGGACATCTGCCCTCCTGGACCCCATCTCATTTTCAGAGGCGGAGCTCGTTAGCCTCGGGGAGGCAAGATGAGCAGACAAGGACGGGGTCTCTGGCTCAGCCAGCACGGGCGCTGCCAGGCAAACAGGGAAAAGCGGCCGGTTCAGGTCTTTCCCTTGCAGCTGCCACCGCTTAGGGCCCCAGGGGCTGGTGCCTTGGAGGCTGGAGGCTGGGAGACGAAGATGGAGAGTTTGGAAACCATCTAGCTCTGAAATCTTACTATCCAAACTTCCTACCCACACTGAAATCCCCGTTCCACCCCGCTTCTCCCACATCCTAATGAGTCACACCCCATAGTACACATGGGGCGAGGCAGGCAGCCGTGGGAGGGGGGAGGGTCTTACCTTTTCTGACACTGACTGGGGGCCACACTTCAAACTTCCCAGTAGGTACCATCCCCACCCCGCCCAAAGCCTTGGTTCAGGAGTTCCTGCAGTTCACATACAGACACGGACACTCCGCTCCCTACTGGAGGGTCAATAATGCTCAATGCAGGCAGAAACACAGCACCCGTGGTAAGGACCAGATGGCCGCACGTCCAACCCGCCACAACAGGTACAGTAAAATGAACTGCTTCGTATTATTCACAGTAGCCAAGACACGGGAACGACCTAAGTGTCCATCCACAGATGACCGAACAAAGATATGGTCCATACACACAATGGAATACTGTTCAACCACAAAAAAAGAAAGAAACTCTGCCACTGGCAGAAACATGGATGGACTTGGGGACATTATGGTAAGTGAAAAAAAAGTCAGAAAAATACTGTATGATATCACTTACATGTGAAATCTAAAAAATACAACAAACCAGTGAATAAAACATAAAAGACGACTTACGGATCTGGTGAACAAAAGAGTGGTTACCAGTCTGGGGGGAGGGGCAAGAGAGAAGAGAGTGTTAATAGCGTTAAGAGGTATAAAGTATTAGGTATAAAATGAGCCACAGGATATTTTGTACAATATGGGGAATAGAGCTAGTACTTTATAATGACTATAAATAGAGTATAACCTTTAAAAATTGGGAATCACTACACTGTGCATTGTTAACATTAATATTACTGCACTTCAGCTATACGTCAATAAAAAACTTCTTAATTTTAAATGAACTGCTTCATGTACAGGATTTGACTAGTTAATAATATTGTACTGTATATGTGAAAGTTGATGACAGAGTAGATCTTTAAAAAATTTTTTATTGTAATATAGTTTATTTATAATATTATATTAGCTTCAGGTGTAAATTCTTGAATTTGATATTTTTACAGATTACACACCATACAGAGCTACTGTAAAGTATTGGCTACACTCCCTGTGCTGTACATTATATATTGTAACTTACTTATTTTATACCTGGTAGTCTGTGCCTCTTCGGAGAAGGCAATGGCACCCTACTCTAGTACTCGTGCCTGGAAAATCCCATGGACGGAGGAGCCTGGTGGGCTGCCGTCTCTGGGGTCGCACAGAGTCAGACACGACTGAAGCGACTTAGCAGCAGTAGTAGCAGTCTGTGCCTCTCAATCCTCTTCACCTATTTTCCCACTCCTCTCTGGTAACCACTGGTTTGTTCTCCACACCTGCGATTCTGTTCTTGTTTCGTTCTATTTGTTTATTTTTCAGCTCCCACATACAAATGAAGGTGATCTTAGGTTTTCTCGTCGTAAGAAAACCAGACTGTCACTATGTGTGGTGACGGACATTCACTAAACTTACGGCCATGATCATGTGTAATGTATCTTTGTGTCGAATCGTTACATTTGTACAATTAAAACCAATATAATGATATACATCAATTATATCTCAATAACAAGGAGGACAGATGAATCTCTAAGAAAATCATCACCACTCGGATGTCAGAGCAATGCCAAATGGCCATAAAAATCTCTAAGTGCCTACCCTCGCCCTGGGAGTTCATCTCATTGTAGACAACAGCAGTCTGTGCTGTGCATGGCTGACCATGCTGACAGTCCTGTGTCCTGGACCTCCAGGTCTCTCCACTGGCGCTTCTAGAATGATGGACATGTTCCATCACAGCATGCAATGAGATGTGGCTTGCGAGACCTCAGAACTGAATTTTTGACTTTATTACACTTTAATTAACTTAAATGTTTCATTAGGTAGCCACTTGTGGCTAGCAGCTGCCAGACTGGTCCCTGCAGACCTAGAGTAAGGGCTGTGGGACACAGAGAAACCACCATGTATGAGCCAGACCGTCCACCCAGGCTGACTCCAGACTGAACACAGAGAAAGAGAAGGCAGGACTCTTTGAAACCCGTTTTCCCTTATGTGAACATGTGGCCTCCCTGTGGTTAATAACAGGTCACAAACGCTCGTAGAGACATGGACACACAAACACACACATACACAGTCCTTGGAACCATCTAATCTTTGAGCAAATGGAGAAAGAAGGGCCACCCACAGAGTCAACACAGCCAACCTCTCTCTCTTGGGAGGACAGGAGCCCTCCCTGATACAGGAGGAAGGAGGCTGCAGCCCCCCCTCCACTTGCCCAGTGGAGCCCAGTTCTCCCAGGAGCAGCTGCGGGCCGGGCGTACCTTTCCCAGCCGCTCGCAGAGCTGGGCACACAGCTGGAACTCCTTGGCATAACTCAGACACTTAAGGCACAGCTTTGGCTCCTTGCACTCCAAATAGGTCTTAGCCAGCTCCAAATACTCCACCTGCTTTTCCCTGGGAGGGGGAAACAAAACAGAGTTTCATGGGCTATGACACCAATAAACTGAACTGGCAGCTCCCATCAGAGCAAACCTGAAATGACACCGAGACTCTTTGTTTTAAAATTTTATTTATTTTTAACTGAAAGATAATTGCTTTATAATATTGGTAAATTCATCAACATGAATTAGCCATAGATGAGCATATGTCTCCTCCCTCTTGTGCTTCTCTGCCACGTCCCACCTTTCCCCATCACTTTGGGTTACAGACCCCCAGTTTGAGTTCCCTGAGTCATACAGCAAATTTCCATTGGCTATGTTTTACATATGGCGGTGTATATGTTTCCATGCTGCTCTCTCCATCTCACCCTCTCCTTCCTCCCCCTGCCCTTGTCCATAAGTCTGTTCTCTATGTCTGCGTGTCTATTCCTGCCCTGCAAATAGGTTCATCAGGACCATCTTTCTAGATTCTGTATATAGGTGTTAATATATGGTATTTGCTTTTCTCTTTCTGACTTACTTCACTCTGTATAACAGGCTCTAGGTTCATCCACCTCATTAGGGCTTCCCTCACAGCTCAGTTGGTTAAAAAATCTGCCTGCAGTGCAGGAGACCCCTGTTGGATTCCTGGGTTGGGAAGATCCCCTGGAGAAGAGATAGGCTACCCACTCCAATATTCTTGGGCTTCCCTTATGGCTCAGCCAACAAAGAATCTGCCTGTAATGCGGGATACCTGGGTTCGATCTCTGGGTTGGGAAGATTCCCTGGAGAAGGGAAAGGCTACCCACTCCAGTATTCTGGCCTGGAGAATCCCATGAACTGTATACCCATGGGGTTGCAATGAGTTGGACATGACTGAGCGACTTTCACTTTTCATCCACCTCATTAGAACTGACTCAAATGCGTTCCTTTTTATGGCTGAGTAGTATCCAGCATATATGTACCACAGCTTCTTTAGCTATTCACCTGTTAATGAACATCTAGGGACCATTGTTAAAGTCTTTATTGAATTTGTTACAGTATTGCTTCTGTTTTATATTTTGGCTTTTGGCTTCAAGGCATGTGGGATCAGACCTGTACAACCTGCATGGGAAGGCAGAGTCTTAACCACTGGACCGCCAGAGAAGTCCCCCTGTCCCCCCAGGACTCTTACTTGAGGCTGACTTTCTTGGATTTCATGTTCAGGGCAGTGTTGTGGGCCAGAGCCAGCTTCTCCTTCTCAAGCGCCCCTCCCTTTTGGTAACATTTGGCAGCAACCTGGAATAGACCAAAGGTTTCTATTCCCAGCAAGGTCATGGAGAGGACACAGGAATAAGAGTTAAAGCGTGAGTTGTTCCATGTTGGCACAAAGCCCTGGGTCTCACTGCAGCTGAATTCAAGAGGAGGGGCAGGAAGATGCTGACATGTTGAAGAAAACAGCCACAGAAGATAAAGCCCAACAGAGTTCGCAGTTAACACTTCGGACTCAAAGCTTCTTTTTGGAAACACCCAGAAGCCATGGGAAAGGCACTTCAGACATGTTTTTACAGGTCACCATAACAACACTCTCATCTAATCTTCAACAGCCACACAGGAGACGTTTCATCCTTCTCACTGTATTTGATAGCATCCTCAGGTCAAGGACATGAACAAACTGGCCCGAGGTCACCCAGCGGCTTTTCTGGGTTCAACACAGGTCCCCTCTAGTCGGTAACAACCAGGGCTAGTGGGCAGGGTGGGAGGAGCAGGGGTAGAAATGGGGACAGAGCTGGTGTCCCAACACACATCCCAGAAAATGACTGACCAGAGCTTTGTCACATGCAGACCTGGGTGGAGCAAATGGAAAGTGGCAGATCTCTGTCCCAGGGGAGTTGGCCTGTGTCCCGCCGGCAGAAAGCTGCTGACACCGTGCCTCCAAGGCAGAAGGTCACATTCTGCCCAGCATGTAGAGATTAGGTCTCAGGATGGGTGAGGGAAGGATTAAGTGGAACTTACTGATGTCCTGGAGAGGACATCATCTCTCCCCCTACTCTCCCCCAGACTCTCTGTCCCAGACTCCCCAGTCCTGTGGGCCTGCTCTTATTCCTGACCCGTGCTATGCTCCTTTCTGCTACAGGGCCTTTGCACACATTCTTCCCTCTGATCGAAATGCTCTTCCATCCCTCCTCTGCCTGGTTAACTTCATGTATCCTACAGGTCCCAGCTCAAGGCTCCCCTCAAAGCAGCCTTCCCTGGCTTCTCCATGCAGAACAGGTGGTTCTGAAGGCAGCTGGTCATTCATCTATGACACAGGGGACAGCCAGCACAATGCCCTCTTCTGTACATCTGTCATGCCTACCGTCACATCCCCCTGACCTAAACACAATGCAGGGCTCACTGTTCAACAGGAATATGATCAGTGAATGAATCGCAAGGGGTTTCCATTTGTACGGTGGTTCTGGGACACTTGCTGACATGCAGCCAAAATCAGTATGCCTCCTGAGTCCCAAAGCCCTTGTGCAGAGCCAAAATAAACTCAGGTGAGCAGGAGGCTTTTTATAACAGTCTCATCCGTGCCGCTCCCCTTGAAGGATTTTAGAGGCAAACATTCAGAAGGTATTTTCAAAGGGATAAAGAATTATTGGAAATCCATGGGCAACATGTATAACACCAGCCGTGTTCTGCAGGGAGGAAGGGAAAGAGTGAATATAGTTTTCCTATTTCATACCCACTACCCACTGCTCACACAGTCCCTCCATATCCCCTATCTGAAAAAAAATAATCTTGGTTTTATAACAACAGCCAGGTGCTTAATGTTCCTTGCCAATTACAAGAAGGATGGGCAAAGAATACAGTTCGGGGCTCAGTCAACTTCTGCAGCTGCAGGTTTATGGAAATCCTATCCTGACACAGCCAAACACACAACAGTGCAACCTGCCTTCTCCTCCCTCACGCCTGATGGCAGGGGTGGCCACAGGCTTGCACCCTTCCCATCCCTCTTACGGAGCAGCTCTACAGCTTCTCCCCTGGGGAGTGCAGCCTGTTCCCCGTTCCTCCCGATAGAAGGAATCCTCAGCAGGCAGAGACGGGGACCCTCCCTCTTCCTATAATCACCTGCTGGTACTTGGTCAAAATGAAAAGCTGTCCTGACTGTACAGGGGGAGAGGAGGACAGGGAGCTTTCTGCACGGTAGGTGACCTGATGTTACAGAAGCAAGAGCAGCACCAGAAACATGACCTGTGATCCCCCTGTCCTGGTGACAAATGCAGTGATGAGAGACCGGCTGGTGAGGCCCGATGAGGCCCCGGGACACGCAGACTCACCACTTACCTTCCAGCACTGGTGTTTAGCGTAGTAATCTCCTTGTGCGATCCACTCCCCAGGGGTCGAGGTCTTAACAAACATGCTATCATCAAGGTCTAAAAGGAAAGAGAAACGTGGGTTTGCCTCTCTGCAGATTCCTTCACTGAAACCTGTTGTTAAGGGCTCAATTTTGTTGTGACAAATTTCAAGCGTTGATGCCCTAAACTTTGTCGCTTGGAGTTTGACTATATTTGGAGACAGAGTCTTTAAAGAGGTGGTTAAGGTAAAAGGTCATGTGGGCGGGCCCTGATCCAATCTGATGGGCATCCTTAAAAGAAAAAGGGCGGGCTTCCCAGGTGGCACAGTGGTAAAGAATCTGCCTGCAATGCAGGAGACGTAAGAGGTACAGGTTCCATCCCTGGGTCAGAAAGATCCCCTGGAGAAGCACATGGCAACCCACTCCAGTATTCTTGCCTGGAGAATCTCATGGACAGAGGAGCCTGGCATGCTATGGTCCAATCAGCTCAGTTCAGTCACTTTGTCATGTCTGACTCTTTGCAACCCCATGGACTGCAGCACACCAGGTTTCCCTGTCCATCACCAACTCCTGAAGTTGCTCAAACTCATGTCCATCCAGTCGGTGATGCCATCCAGCCATCTCATCCTCTGTCGTCCCCTTCTCCTCCTGCCTTCAATCTTTCCCAGCATCAGGGACTTTTCCAATGAGTCAGTTCTTCGCATCAGGTGGCCAAAGGATTGGAGTTCCAGCATTAGTCCTTCCCATGGATATTCAGGACTGATTTCCTTTAGTATTGCCTGGTTTGATCTCCTTGCAGTCCAAGGGACTCTCAAGAGTCTTCTCCAACACCACATGTCAAAAGCATCAATTCTTCAGTTCTCGGCTTTCTTTATGGTCCAAATCTCACATCCATCCATGACTACTGGAAAAACCATAGCTTTGACTAGATGGACCTTTGTCAGCAAAGTAATGTCTCTGCTTTTGAATATGCTGTCTAGGTTGGTCATAGTTTTTCTTCCAAGGAGCAAGCATCTTTTAATTTCATGGCTGCAGTCAAGCTGCAGCCCAAGAAAATAAGGGCTACGGTCCACAGGGTTGCAAACTCAAGTGTGACATGGAAATCACAGAAGTGACTAAGCATAAGAAGGGCATCCTTATAGGAACTTCGCTGGCAATCTAGTGCTGAAGACTCTCAGCTTCCACTGCAGTGGGCACGGGTCTGATCCCTGGTCAGGGAACTAAGATCCTGCATGCCGCGTGGTGTGGCCAAAAAAATAGGAAAGAAAAGAGAGATTAACACATACAAAGAGACACCAGGAGCTGACACAGAGGAAAGACAGTAGACAGCCAAGAAGAGAGGCCTCAGAAGAAGCCAAACCACTAGCAGCTTGATTGATCTTAGACTTCTAGCCTCCAGAACCGAGACAATAATTTCTGTTGTGTAAGCCGCCCAGCCTGCGGTACTTTGTTGGGACAGCTGGAACAGATGAACACCTGTGCTGTCTGTCTAGCGGTCATGTAACATGGAGTTTAGCTTACCAAGCCAGGTCATGGAGGGTTTGGGGAGAAGGAGGTGGGGGTGAGAAAGGATACTCTTTGTTTTTTGAACTGTGTTACCTTCCTTTCCTATGGCCATGAATCAGAAGACAGACAGTAATTTATAATTCCTCCTTGAAAACCCAAAGCCACATTGCTCTTGGCAAACTCCCATGCTGGGCTTTAGCAAGGGATAAGGTGACGGGATGTGACAGGATTTCCAAATGTGCACTTTGTCCTCATCACAGGAAGCAATCTGACACACTGTTTTTTTTTCCTGGCCATGTACCTTGTGGGATCTTAATTCCCTGACCAGGGACCGAACCTGGACCCTCAGCAGTGAAAGCGCAGAGTCCTAACCACCGGACCACCCAGGGATTCCCACAGTCTGACACATTCTTGTTGGTGGATACAGACGACTGCAACCACCTCATGTTGGTTCCGTCTATGAGCCTCAGCAGCTGGTGGTGACTGCACTGGCCCTCCCCTTTGGAGGACCTCCGAGCATCGTCAGCCAGGGATCGACACTCCCTGGGGCTTCCGAGCCACAGCTTCATGAAACACATGAAAGGCTGACTATCTGGCAAACGCCGGAGCCAAATCTGAGACTTCCAGGGCAATGGCTGTCAACTGAAGGAGCCAGGCAGACAGGTCCGCTTTGTCCAGAAGGTACACAAGCACATGCTAACCTTGCAGCCTGACCCTCCCTGGTGCCGTGCGCCGTGTGCAAAGCTGACTGTGCAGCATCCAGCTGTGACACCACGTGTACTGAGTGCCCAGGTGACACCTTATTCCCACAGCAAAGCCCTGCAGTAGCTCTGCATCTGGCCGGTGACCTCTGCCGGTGCACAGTGAAGAAGCCCCCCAACTGCAAGGTCACCACACTCATCCCCAGTTCCCCGCGTGGTGGAAACAGATGTCCTCAAAGACTTTACCCCGTGCAGCTCACAACTCACAATGAAGGCTGGATTTCTTGTATTCTTCATGCAGCCAAGAGATAAATAGCAATCCTTTTTCATTTTGAATTTTTTAAATTAAAAAATAAAAAATTGCTATCTTTGAAATAGATAACCAGTAAGGACCTGTTGTAAATCACAAGGAACTGTATTATTACACAATGACCTAAATGGAAAAAAGAAGTTGAAAAAGAACAGACACATGTGTAACAGAATCACTTTGCTGTACAGCTGAAACAAACATAACACGGTTTAACACCTCTACTCCAATATAAAATAAAAAGAATTTTAAAAATGGCCTATCTTGATGATCTCTTATAATGGGCACCAGATTGTGAGAATAAAAGTGAATATGAGCTGCCGGAAAGAATAAAAACCACCATGGTAGGCCAACCCACTCATTTTGCTTTTAGTAATAGTTGAGGAAGTGGAGGCCAAGGAGAGAAAGTGGGAGCTGAATTAATCCCTGTGGCTGTTCAGGTGGAGAGTTCTAACGAGAAGGCAGCTTACCCTCAAATCTTCGACTTTTCCCTTTACAGCACCACAGTCAGGTCCCAGAAACACAGTGTCTAACCCCAGTTCCCAACTGAGCCTTTGGCTGGAACGGGAAACAGTCTCCATAAAACTGGCTTACTGGTTTGTTGTGGAGCCTGGGACTTTCCTCCCATCTTTAGAGGAATTCACCCTGGCTTGGAGGAGCCAGCCTCCCCCCAAGAAAGAGAACAGTTTTCTTCTTCATGAGAGTTGATTATTTCTCTCCTAGTTATCCCATCAGGAGAACTTCATTCCATTTTTTAATTAGCTAGCTTTTGTAAATTATGAAAACAATACATGATAATGTTGGTCTAAAAAAAAAACCCGAACACTGCAAACAGCACAGAAGGGTATAATGGTGGAAAGTTAAAGAGGTCCATATCTAGTTAACAACCTCACCCCCACCAGTCCAACACCAGAGGAACCACTCGGAACAGTTTCACCTTCAAGGACACTTAAGTCGTATCTAGTTTCTTACAATTACCAGTGGGGCTGTAATGAGCACTTTGGTGCATGTATTGTTATCTTGGAGCTTTTATATAAGAGTCTCTCTGGATGGATCCCTAGAAGTGGAGTTACTAGGTTTAAAAGTACATGCTTTCTTTATCTTAATAGATATTGCCAATCAGCTGCCCAAAAGCCCACAGAAATTTGTTTTCTTCCAATAAAGCCTATTTTCTCTAACCTTTGCCCATGACTCTCACCTTTAAAGGACAAATAAAAGTTCTTCCTGAAGGAGTCAACGCTCCCAATCTCATTACAACCCCACTCTCCCATGCACTTTAAAAATAAAGAGGAACACATTTCTCAGAAGAATATGGAAAAAAAGTGCTTTCCAAAAACTATAGCCTTTACACCTGGCCATAGAGCAGGTGAACAGTAACATGCTTTCTCGCCAACAACCAGAATATTTTGAGCGCTCACCTTTGTTTTCATCCGTTTTCACAACTTCAACAAATTTCCTCTTCATGAAATATTTGAACGCAGGAGCCCGCTTCTCTGGGTTTTCATCAAAGATCCAGAGGTTGACCCGAGCCCGGGTGATGGCCGTGTACAGCTGCTTCAGCTCCCCGTTGAGGAGCTAAAGACAAGACCGATGCAAAGACTTGAGTCTTCAGGCTACAGTACCAGGTGTCTCCCTTCAACGGGCTTACTCCCATTTTGGAGAAATATTCAAATAGTAAGTTTCACAAAGTACAGCTCAGACTTGAGCACATGTGGGGAACTCTCCGAGGCCACAGTACAGGGAAGCTCTAGCAAGGGGTACCCATAGTACACCCTTGCGCCTGCTGTGCTTGTCCATTTTGAAATAATTACAGACGCATAAGAAGTTACAAAGATACTATAGAGACGTCCCATGCATTTTTCACTCTGTTTACCCGAATGCTCACATCCCACCCAATGACTGTAACTTACTTTTTCAAATGTCTTTTCTTTATTTATTTGACTGTGCTGGGTGTTTGTTGTAGCACGTGGTGCCTTTAGTGGCAGCATGTGAGATCTAGTTCCTGACTAGGGATCAAACCCGGGCCCCCTGCGTTGGGAGCACAATCTTAGCCACTGGACCACCAGGGAAGCTCCTATCGGAACTTACCTTAAAAATCGGAGCAGTGAGAATTCCCTGGTAGTCCAGTGGTTAGGAGGCTTCTCTCGTGGTTCAGGGGTAAAGAACCTGCCTGCCAATGCAGGAGACTCGGATTTGATCACTTGGTCAGGAAGATCGCCTGGAGAAGGAAATGGCAACCTACTCCAGAATTCTTGCCTGGGAAATCCCATGGACAGAGAAGCCTGGCCGGCTACAGAGTTGGACACAACTGAGCGATGGAACAACTAGGGGTTAAGACTCTGAACTCTCAGTGCCAAGGGCCATGTGTTCAATCCCTCATTGGAGGACTAAGGTCCTGCTAAAACAACAGTGGCTTTGTGCCCACCCAGAGGCTTGTAAAGCTTGGCGGTGACTTAACAACATGTGCAGAGCCTTCCAGGTATTTACAGGAACAGCTGGATAACTGTTCTTCTGTTTGTTTTCTACTTTGTAGAAGACATAAAACTGAGCTAGTATCAATAGTTTCTCCCAAAGCTTTCACACTGGCTGGTTCGGTTTTCTGTCGTGTTGCCCTCACCCTTGACGCCTCTCGAGATCTCCGCAGAGCTTCTCATCTCTGGCCTCCTTCTGAGTGATGGAACTGGGATGCTCAGGGAAGCAGGGTCCCTTCACAACAAGGCTGGAAGACAGCAGTCTCCACTGACTACAGTCGTGGACTTCACTTCTGAGTTCCCCATTTCTGAACAGAGACGAGTTCCAAAGGTGAACAGAAGGTACTACCCTTCTGTGGTCCCTCCCATCAAGCCTGGCTGTCTGTTGAGAAGCAGGGCTCACCAGCACTGAGATGGCCTCCATTCCTATCCTGTCCTCCACGCCCTGGTGCTGACAGTCAGGAAGATTTGCAGCACAGACTCCACCTCTAACTCCATCTTCTCAGCCGAGCCCTGCTTACTGGCTCCCCATCAAACCAGTGTGTGGACCCCTGCCTGATACTCACCTTGTACATTTCTGGATTCATGGTGACAGCCCGGCCCTGGGAGGAGCTGCAATTGTCCAAGGGCACCTCAATCATCGGCTGGCTTTCCTCTCTGCACCCGGAGGATGAAGGAGTAAATGAAGAAATGATCTTCCATTCCTTGTAAGCCTGAACAACGAAGACAAATGCAAGACCAGCAGAAAACGTTTCCGTAGTATACACCCATCCTCCCTGGGCCTCACGGAGAACTCAGCCCCTTTGCCTGGCATAGGGGCCAGGCCTTCAGTACTATCTGGGAGGACAGGACTGTTGTATGGCCTCAGTTGGGGTCCGAGCCCAGGTAGCCCAGCCAGGGACCAGGGCAGTTACCGCAAAGACCCCAAGATGCTTGGCCCGGACAGCCAAGAAGCAAATACAAGTGCTCACTTCCAGGAGAAATGTTAGGGCCCGGAGCTTCCTATTGTTGAAAGTGTGCCCACACACAGAATGGAGAGAGGAAACCAGCGTCCTCACCTCTATTCACAATGTGTTTAAGAAATTCCACTTAGATTCAGTTTTTAAGACACATGTGTTGCTTAGCGTGGTACCCTCAGGGTCCATCCATATTGTCAAAAATGGCAAGCTATCAACTGCATAGTGACAAGTGGAAACTAATTTTTTTAAGGTTCATTTTATTTTTCATTTTTTGGCCATGCCCTCAAGGCATGTGGGCTCTTAGTTCCCCTACCAGGAATGGAACCCACACCCCCTGCATTGGAGGCACAGAGTTTTAATCACTAGTTGTGCCCAGAAAGTCCCAGAAACTAAATTTTTGGTGGTCAGTATGCTGTACAGTATGTACTAATAGAAGTAGAAATACAACTTTGCATATAATCAACTTATAAGCCAATGCTACCTCAATAAAAAATGTCTAAAAATATAAACACAAACTAATTTGTGTTAAGCTCTGGGTTTCATATGACTAAGAATCACAAATAACAAAGATTAATCACAAATAACAAATTAATAAAAATTTAATTACTGCTGTTACATGTGAATAGTTACCAATGTTTAGATGAGTAACAGAACAAAAATGTATTAATTCATAAATTATTTTTATATCTATTCTATAAAATATATAGTCTTGCCTTTATGTCAGCAAAATTACCAGCTGTGTTATAACTGGGGTGGGGGGGATGGCTTCCCACGTGGCAATAGCGGTAAAGAACCCACCTGCCAGTGCAGGAGACATAAGGGATACAGGTTTGGTCCCTGGGTTGGGAAGATCTTCTGGAAGAGGGCACGGCAACCCACTCCAGTATTCTTGCCTGGAGAAGCTCATGAACCGAGGAGCCTGGCAGGCTGCAGTCCATAGGGTCGCAAAGAGTCAGACATGACTAAAGTGACCTAGCATGTGTTATAATGGACTTTTCACATAATTGTTTTTCAGTAAATGACCAGGATTAAGAGACGTAATTGCATCCAAAGTGTAAATAATTTGAAATATTTTCACTGAAAAATATGAATGATAGGAAATGTAGGAATAAAAAATTAAAATTATTTTCTTATGATTTAGAGAAAAAAAGACACATGCGACAAGATTCCCTAACCAAGTGATTCAATCAAGGATGGAACAAAGGAATTCCCTGGCAGTCCAGTGGTTAGGACGCCGTGCTTCCACTGCAGGGGGCCCAGGTTCGATCACTGATTGGTGAACTAAGATCCCACATGCCAAGCGGTGGGACCCAAAAAAAAAGGATGAAGCAAAATTCAGGAGCCATGGGGTACACTGTGCAAGGTGGACTCTGAAATCAGACTGAACAACTTATATCCCAATTTGTCCATTTATTATGTGACCCTGAAAAAAATGGCTCTTCTAGGTTTCATTTCCCTGTTCTGTAAAATGGGGATGAGAGAACTACCCACCTTTGTTGGAAAAATAAAAGGAGATAATCAATGTCAAGTGTCTATACAGTGGGTGATAAAGAGTCACATTTTAGCCAAATCAAAGCACAAAACCAAGGTGACTTGTAGACTAGAGTTTGCAAATATTTTTGGCTTTGTGGGCTATATGGCTTCTCTTGCAACTGTTCAACTCTGCTGTGCTGTGCTTAGTCCCTCAGTCGTGTTGACTCTTTGTGACACCATGGACTGTAGCCCGCCAGGCTCCTCTATCCAAGGGGATTCTCCAGGCAAGAATACTTGAGTGGGTTGCCGTGCCCTCCTCCAGGGGATCTTCCCAACTCAGGGATTGAACTCAGGTCTCCCACATTGCAGGCAGATTCTTTACCATCTGAGCCACCAGGGAAGCCCAAGAATACTAGAGTGGGTAGCCTATCCCTTTTCCAGGGGATCTTCCCAACCCAGGAATTGAACCTTGGTCTCCTACACTGCAGGTGGATTCTTTACCAGCTGAGCTTCCAGGGAAGCCCCAAAGGAGCCCTATTCAATAGTAAATGAATAGGCATGATGTAACACAATAAAATGCTATCCTTGACACTAAAATTGAATTTAACACAATTTTCACATGCCACAGAATATTATTTTCATTTTTTTCTTAACCATTTAAAAATGTAAAAATCTTTTTTAGCTCACTGAGCTGGGTTTGGCCCCCCACGCCGTGGTTTGCAGACCCTCGGGAGGCAAACCTGACTGGGTTACTCGCAGTATTTACAGCCAGGAATCCCCATGCAATTTCAGATTTCCTGCTTTACTGTGTCTGTAGGGAGTCGGTACTCAACTCTCCTATCCTTCAGTTTTTTTATAAAATGGTGATACCTGCCACCTATGCATCTTTTCAAGGATGATGGAGGTAGAGGCGTACAGTGCATCACCTCCTTTCAGTTCCTCTGTAATGAACTCTATAAATACTAAGTTAAATGCTTTAAACACTATTACATAAGAGTGGTTATGCTACTCACCAACTAGGGAATTAATCACCACGTTCTAAGAGATGCGAATCATGTAATCATTTAAGTAAATGGAAGCTGAAAAAAATTCTTCAAGACACATCTGTGAAATCTTTTCATCTTTGTAAAGCTGTTTACCCAACCTGTTTGCCAGAGGAAGCAGGCCAAGACCCACGTGCTGACATCTGAGGGGGTCTGGCGGCCGGCAGAGGTGCAGGCTGGCTGAACTTGGAAAGGCCAGAGGAGCACCTGTATTTCAAAACTGCTCGAAGGAGGTGCAGAAGCTGTTCATACAGCACACGACTAAGCTGCTGCCATGAATAAAACACATCTCACTCTCAAGACAGAGCCTCCGAGGAAGGAGTACGTGTATGGATGGCAAGAATGCAGGCTAGCAGCAATTTTGGTAATAACAAGAAGCATTTAGAAATCTTCCAGCTTCTTCTCTGGGGATTAATAATTGTGAAGGAAGAAGGCTTAGAATCTGCCAGCAAGGCTTCCTTTGCGGGGCTTTTTCTCTAGGTTGGTTTAGCAACCCTTCAAAGTTGTGGTTTTGAAAGTCCCTCCTGTCTTCGTTACACATGAGTTGGGGGGAAGGGGGTCCCCACTGGGGCAGAGTGTCAATGCCAAGCACCCCTCAAAGTCCCCACAGGAGGAGAATTCGGGGGTGGCTGGGAGGATGACTGCCCCTCCCCCAAGTGAGGCAGCAATCTTACAAGAGAAGGCCTTGACCTAACCATTCCTCGGTTCCTTTCTCATCTCAGAAGACAGCCCTAATGTCCACGTGGTTGAACAGGTAACAGTGAATTCTCTGAAGAGAAGAATCACAAGCAAGGGCAACAAGAAGCCCCCTACACACACACACACACACACATACACACACACACATACACACACACACACATACACACACACACACACACACACACACACACTCACACACACAGGGTGTCTGCCAGACACACACTTCAGGGATGGAGAGGGGAGTTCTCCCCTGTATCAAACAACAAATACCCTTTAGCAGCCTTCTTTCTTTGAAAGAAACCCCACGTGAGCAGCCAGACCATGGACATGTGGGGACTTACGTGACTTCTGTCTTTCCTCCCTTTTGCCTGAAGCATCTCCTCTCGTTTGCTGACCGGCACCTTTTGGTCTCGTGGTTGTAAATAATAAACTAAAGGTGACCTCTGTGCTGGGAGTGCATGATTCCATTCTCTGGTATTTGGGAAGCCACATACCAGAAATCTTTCTAGAATTCTCATTCCATTGTGGGATGAAGTGGTGTTACCATAGGACTTAATTTGTAATTGTTTCAATTTCATGCAACTCACTGAGCCACTGATGGGAGTTTGGGGTTAAGGTATCCAGGATTTTGTCATTCCAGGATCAAGGTGAGAGACACAGAGTGGACCACAAGTTATGAGCCATAAGTCCGGATCTCGTGGAGCTTCTTACCAGCACAAGCATACAACTGGCACTTAATAAAGGACAGGAACAACAAAGTCTTACCCCTTCCTCTTTTAGAAGAGCCTCGGTCCAACCATGACCAATGGATGTATTATGAGAGAAAAAAGTTAGTCCTCAGAGATTAAAAGTGGTTCTAGGGTTAATGAGAGTGCATCTGATTTAATTAGCAAAAGTCAATAGAAAAGGAATGCACTTGAGCTACCGTAATGATATGTTCATTGTGGAAGATTCTGGAAGCTGATTTGCTTTGCATGCGGGGCATTAAAAGGAAAGGAGTACAATGGAAATATCATGAGATTTGGAACTCAAAGCATCTGAGTTCATCTCCGAGCTCTGCCACCTATATTAGGAATTCAGGCAACTTAACTTCCATGACCCTTGGTCTTACATGTAGAATGAAGGTCATAGAAATACACACACCCTCAGAGGGTTGGTGGAGGATAAAGTGAGATGATGTATTCAAAAAGCACTTTATAAACCGTAAAGCATCCATAGCAATATTAGTCATAATTATCATCAAGGCAAATGTGACATTTAAAAAAAAAGACAAGGAACAAAACCCAAAGGACCCCCTTTAAAGGGTTGTTTCTGGGGCAGATTTTAAGGAGTCGAAGCTAACAGTGCTCTTGATTTGAGTATGAAAACAGCCTCGGAAAGCACGCGCCATGTGCGATGGGAAATCTGCCACGGGGACCAGGGTGCAGCCAGCTAAGTCCCCACAGGAGACCCAGCAGCATGGTCAGCAGCCAGCCTGAGCTCCCACCAGAGACGGTGGTGAAGAGCATGCAGTGGCTGCAAAAGTGAGAACCACTGAGTTGGTGGCTCTATCCATAATGTACTGAGCTCGGGAAGAAAAACCATCACAAGGACTCAGGAGCCAAGTCAAAACAATGGGCCGGCACAGAGGTTACTGGGGGTCAGTCCACGGACTCTTGCACTGCCATCGTGGGCAAGGGCAGCAAGCAGTGGTGGCAAAGCCATGCCAGAAGGGCGCTCAGGCAGGGCGGCTGTTCTCGTCCCCTGCATCACCTGATCCCGTGGCAGGAACCAAAGCTCCTATGTCTTCCCGGAGTCGTCTCTCTACGAATGACCTTGCCCAGTTCTGTCCTCAGAGAGTGGACACTGCTAACCTTGCCTTCATTTGTCAGGCTCTCCTTAGACCGTGCTCCAACTTGAGCATCCTTGGCAGTCAAGGATAACAGCAGCTAGTGAAACACAGAAGCTGGTACTTGGGTGCCAGGCATTCAGAAAAGATGAATCCAAGAGAGCAGGGAAGGGCAGGGCACGGGGAGAGCCAGCCCAGGACACACTACGAACCAATCCACAGCCACTGTCAAAACACACATCCAAACACAGAAAACCTCACACCACGTGGATGATGCTCCAAAACAGAAATGGTCACCTGCGACAAACTCTTCTATGCAGCTCCAAATGCTTTTTCCTGGAGTGGAAGTGGAGTTCAGACATACACAGGCTGTGCGAAAAAAGAATTCAGTATGGCATACCTCAGAGTCAGTAAAAAAGTTGTAAAGGAGGACATCATCGAATTCTAAGCCTTTGGCTTCGTAAACTGTTAACACAAGTGCTAATCCCAGCTCTTCTGGAATTTTCTCCTTTGCCATTTCATTAGCTACAAGAATTACCTTGGGGGAGAAAAAAAAAAGGATTGGAGAGAAAAAACTTCAAATTGTACAAACAGAAATCTAATGAAGCTGAGTCTATTTTTCTGGGAGGCAGGTAATGTCTCCAAAGAGGAGTGGCTGGCGTGGACTAGGTCAGCCAGGCTGGTGGGAATATTAATAATAGTCACTCACTCATCTTTGAAGCCTCCTCATCCTAGGACAGGAACTACTGAATTCTACCTTGTGGAAGAACTCAGCTTCTCAAACCGTTTTTCAATTGCAAACTGCCCTTTGTTTTAAAACATACAATCTCATGAAACTCACCTGGTGAGCTCCAAATTCAATGGGCTGGGTTTTTCTTTTGTTGCCTCGAAGCAATATTGCCAGGTCACTCACACTACAGGACTCCAGGACAATTGGCCGGGGACCATCGAAAAGGCCAGAATCCCTTGGAAGGCGGTCGAAAGACTCAGGGAAATAGAACTGAAGTAAATCTACCACTCCAGATGCCAGATTGAGGATTCCTGGGATAAGACAAGAAAAAAAAAAAGTCAGATGTTACACAATACACCAACATGGCTGGACTTTTGGGTTTTTTTTTTAATTTAATTTTTTTTGGTCACACTGAGCAGGTTGTGGGATCTCAGTTCCCCAGCCAGGGGTTGAACCCGGGCCCTTGGCAGTTAAAGCCCAGAATCCTAACCAGTAGCCACCAAGGAACTCCTGGTGGAGTATTCTGTTTTCTTATTTTAGTTGCTTTCTTCCCCCGAGAAGCAGTATTGGTCCTGAGAGTACATCTAATTGTGGACAGTTTTCAGGTCCAGTTAGATTTTATCACTTTGGCTCTGGGCTGTATTACTCTGGGTACAGCAGACAAAGGCAGGGATGCGTTTACTGTCCTAAGAAGGTTTTGTAGAATCTCATTCCTGGACTACGTTCATGTTAGAGAAAATGACCTCATGAAGAAGAATCAAGGCAGAAATGTAATCTAAACACTTAGAGCTGTTAGAATGCTAACACAAAGGGCTAATATAGTGCAAAAAAACCCAAGAATTATCATGTCCTCTGTCATTGGCACTTAGAGCACTGGAGACAAGGTTACATGCTAAGAGCTGGATTTTTTCTTTTTTTTTAACTGTACTGGGTCTTCATTGCTGTGCATGGGCTTCCTCCTGTTGCAGGGGTGGGGGCTACTCTCTAGTTGTCACGGGTGGGCTTCTCTTGTTACGGAGCACATGCTCTAAGCGAGCGAGCTTCAGTGGCTGTGGTGCATGAGCTTAGTTGGCCCACGGCATGTGGAATCTTCCCAGACTAGGGATCAAACGCGCGTCTCCTACGTTGGCAGACAGATTCTTAACCACTGTACCCCCAGGGAAGTCCTAAGAGCTGGATGTTAGCTGGGACAGCAACCTTGGCTTGCATCTCCCTTTTCCACTACGTTTATACCCAGGGGAGAGAACACTATACTAAGAAAAATTGTCAGTGCTAGATAAAGGATTTTCCAAAGAGCTTTCTCCCTGGGTCCCATTTCTAAGTGCTGAAGTAACAATGACAGTGAGGCTTACTATACAACAGGGTCCTTCATAACAATTATCCTGTTTAATCCTCACAGCAGCCTGGTAAGACAGACCAGACTACCCTACTTTTACAACCAGGGACTCGGAGGTCCGAGAGCTTCAAGAGTCATGAGCTGGACTGAATACAGATCATCCCAGGTCTCCTACTGATCTTAGGGGCTGTGCGCTCTTTGCCCGACACCAGATAGAATTCTGTGAAGTGGGCATAGGTGTCCCCATTACTATTACCAAACAGTGAAGGTAAATTCTACTATTCAATGCTACTATTATTAAAAGTATGCAATATAAAGAAATCAAGAACACAAGTGGAAACTGTTGAATCTAAGCACATCAGCTGCCATGGTGGTTCAGAGATGTACATTAACGAGAGGATCAGAAAAAGGCATGGAAGTGTTCATTGCAGTGAAAAACTGGAATCCACTTAAATGCCTTTCTAGGGAACTAGATGAACATTTTTTTAGATGAAACTATTTTATATGAACATAATCAAAGAATGGGCTTCCCACATGGCTCAGTGGTAAAGAATCCACCTGCCAAAAAAAAAAAAGAATCCACCTGCCAAAGCAGGAGATGCAGGAGACAGAGGTTTAAACCCTGGGCTGGGAAGATCCCCTGGAAAAGGAAATGGCAAACCACTCCAGTATTCTTGCCGGGATAATCTCATGGACAGAGCAACCTGGTGGCCTACAGTCCATGGGGTCACAAAAGAGTCAGACACAACCTAGCAACTAAACAAAAAAATCAAAGAATAGACAACGGTTCAACCATAAAAAGCAGTGAGGTACTGAAACATGCTACAATATGGAAGAACCTTGAAAACACTGTGCTAAATGAAAAATATCAGACACAAAAGGTCACATATTATGTGATTCCATTAATATGAAATGTCCAGAATAGGCAAACCTACAGACACACAAAGTAGACTGGTAGTTCACAGGGGTGGTGGGGGCCAGGGGTCGGGGAGGGGGATGAGGAGTATCTGCTAGTGTTCATGGGGTTTTTTAATCACCCTTTTGGGGGTGATTAAAATGTCCTGGAATTAGTGGTAATAATTGCACAACCTTATGAATATATTAAAAGATGACTAAATTGCACATTTTAAACAGGTGAATGTTATGCTATGTAAACAAGGACCTCAATTTTAAAAAAGAATAAAAGATGGGGAGAAATATTCACTAAACATATATTCACTACCTAATCAATAAATGTATATGATATATACATATATGCATATGGAAAAAAGATCAGAAGGAAATGAAATAAAACATGAGTAGTGAGCAGCTTTACAGGCGGCTTAAAATTTTTTTTAATACTTTATGTGTTTTCTAAAGTCTCTCAACTCTAATACATATTATTGGGGCTTTTTCTGGTTCTATACACAGAAACATTTACACACAGTCTTCCCTCCATCCTGAGAGGAGGTGGAAGATGGGGCATAAGCAGTGATCATCTGGGTGGGTTGCTGAGTATATTAAAAAAAAAACAAACATTGTTCACAGGAACAGTTCCCTCTGTGGAAAAACTTTAGCCAAAGAAAAAGTTTAATCAGAGAAGTGAGAAAATGTGGAAGCAAAAAAAAGCAATCCAACAAGACTAAATAATCAACGTTTAGTCATTAAGCAAAGTCAAGGACCTTTAGTTCCTCCTCAAGGATCAGAGATATTCTGAACCATATCCTCTGAGCAGTCTAAGAGATAATGAAACCCCCATCAGCTGGAAGACGTTAACTACACGATGAAAAGACTATAGCCATGACAAGCTGCCACAATTCTGAGAACTGGCCTCAAGCAATATGGGAACAAACTGACCCTGGAGCTGAAGAATGACTGTACTTAAAACAATCAGAATGACACTTATCAGACCACCACACAACCAATTTCAAGATAATGGTGAGAGCTGACTATACTGTTTTTGCACGTGCACCCTTCCCCCGTCTATAAAAGCTCTTGTCCACTGATAGGGCAGTGGAGGCAGGGAAGTCGACCTTTGAACCATTTGCCTGTCTCAGAAATAAAGCAAACTTTCCTTTCCACCAACCCTGCTTCTTTACTAGCTTTTGAGCAGAGAGCATCTGGACCCCTTGCTATAAGGTCTAGGCACACAACAGGAGGCCGCACTCTCGCAATATCTGGCTCTCATGGTTTCTGGAGTGCAGCCGCTGCCATGACACCGTGCACGGAAGGCTTTGAGGAACCTGCTGCTCGTGGCTTGCTGGCCCTGAGAAGGGGGCTTGGGGAGACATCCTAGCAGCTGCTGAAACCATTTGTTTTGAGGATCCTCCCTGTTTCTCCCCTGCTTGGCACTGGCTGCCAACATACTTCCCCTTGGAGGAGTGGAAACGTGAATCTGGACAAGATGAGGCGCTCCAAGACCCAGTAAGTCCCTTGGTGTGCACCCGGCTAACTCCTCTTTTGAGCATGAAGCGCTATTTAGGCATTTTGTCAGTTGGTTCTGATGTCTGTCTGCCACTGGGGACTGTTTGGAAGCAAGAGTGTCATTTGGGCATTTTTGCCACTTGGTTCTGACCTATGTCTAATATTGAGGACCCTTTGTGAGCAGTGAGTGTCATTTGGTTCTGATATGTGTCAACCACTGAGGACCATTCATGTTGGGGAGGTGTTTGTTTGGGACTCCATATGGGTCATCTTCTCAGTGGATCTGTGACCGTTCTGTCTTCTGATGTGTGAGTGTATATATATATATATACACACTCACACATATTTATATTCCATTTGTGTGATTGGTATTCTTGCTGCCTTTTGTAAAATTGGAAATTCAGGTTCAATTCATTAAGAAAAATTTAGCTATGAACCTCTAAGAAAAAAAAAGAAAGATAATTTTTTTTTTTTTAAACACTGTGGGGCCAATGGCATTCTTCACACTCCAGAGAAAATTGGTTAAGATGAAACCCTTTTGAAAATCTAAAACTGGTTCTTTTTGCAATATTCAGTTAGAGAAAGGTGGCTTCATAAAATGCTGTTTTCAGAATTCTGACCCCAAGAGAATAAAAATATACCTAGAAGAAAGCTTGAAGTTAACTCTTATCAAGTCCTTGAAATAAGAGCTCATTCCCTGCGATTTCAGCCTTGGATTAATTAGTAGAACTTCAAAAGATATTTGGGTTCATTAAACACTTATCCTGTGCCACAGTAAAGAGAAAATGTGCTGTGAGAAAAATGTATGTTTTTAGAGATTATGGAATATGTTAAGTTTGCAAATCAGAAAATGCTGATATAATAGTTCATTTACTTGTTTCTTGGTTTTACTATCATCTTTTAAAAGTTAAAAACTCTAATATGTAAAAATGATAAGGGAAGCATTTCAGGATGTAAAGCAAGTAGGAGATGTGTTGTCAATAAGGTATAAAAAATGAAAATACTTTTGCTGAAGGATAAAAGAAGAATAATTTTGTCTGGAACGTGGAAAACAAGATGTGGAACAGTCATAAACTAGGTACTAACAGCACTGAGAAATGCATGAACTGCAGCTCCATGGTATTAACATGCAGAAATCCCAAAAACATTGTTATAAGCAAAAAAAACAAAGTTGTAAAAAGGTATGTCTGACATGAGTCCATTAAACAAAATGTTCAAACATGTAAAATAATACTCTATGTTGTCCATGGTCAGATGGAGAACATAGATGGTGAGTTGGTGAGGAATCTAAAAACCACATAGGAAGTATTCTCTGTGCCTCAGTTACCTCCTTTGTAAAATGGAAAACATGCCTTCTTTATAAGGTTGTTGTGAGGATTAACAACAGATACCCATGGGAGTTCCCCTGGTGGTCTAGTGGTTAGGATTCTGGACTTACATCACCACGGCCCAGGCTCAATCCCTTGTCAGAGAACTGAGATTCCACAAGCCACATAGAACAGCAAAAGAAAAAAAAAAAAAAACAGATACTCTATGCAAACTGCTTGGCATCATGCCTGGCACAGTGAAGAGGAACATGTGAAGCACAAATTAAAATCACCTGAGTTAGCATTATCTCCCACTACCTCCTACCACCCTACTTTTCTTGCTTCTTCTGAAAGAAAAGCTACTTTCAGGATTAATGACTTGTAATTCGTGTATCATTTTACAGTACAGAAGCGTGTGCTTCCAAAGTGCTTTAACAAAGTTCTCAAGCAGTTGTTTACATGTTCCCCTGAAATGTTTCCACATCATGGCCAACGCTTTAAACTGTTATTACTTAGAGGTTTATTTCCATTCAACCACAGCTTAAATCATCAACCTAAGAATGAGTAGTGTTATTTACTTAATTTATGGTTACTAAAGGGGGAAAGCAGGGAAAATAAATTAGGAGATTGGGATTAACATATACACACTACTATACATAAAATAGATAACCAACAAGGACATACTGTATAGGCACAGGGAACTCTGCTCAATATCTTGTAATAATCTGTAAGGGAAAAGAATCTGAAAAATTTTATATAACTGAATCACTTTGCTAGATACCTGAAACTAACATCTATATCATTAAAAAAAAAGAAAAAAGGGGGGATTCCCTGGCGGTCCAGTGGTTAGGACTCCCTGCTCTCAGGGTGGAGGGCTCAGTTCAATTCCTGGTCTGGGAACTAAGATCCCACAAGCCACATGCCACACCACCCCATAAAAGAGACAGAAAAAAAAATGAGCAGTGGCAAAAATCCTAAGATCTCTTGTTCATGAGGGTAGTTACTAACAAATGCCAAAATACTGTACTTGGCTCAGCTACAAGAGCCCAACAAAACTAAGTCACAGCTTTAAAACCAGCCCAAGGTCAGTGCCAAGCACCTCCCCCATAAGGCAAGCCCAAGGCCTGGACATACCGGAGTGGGACCTGTAGTTCTGGTACAGCTGGTGGATCTTCTTGGGCTTGCGCACTGCGCACTGCTTGTCCACAGCGTTCCTGCTGGCGTAGTGGAACAGGGAGCGCAGATCGCTGAAGCGGAAGGCCACGCCCTTCATGATGCTCTGGGCCGTGTCCCCCGTGAGGAACATGGCGTTGGGGTCGTTGATGCATTTCATCAGCAGCGCCAGCTCGGCTTGGGTGAAGTCCTGGATCTCATCACCATAGAGCTCGTGGATGGACCACGGGAGCACCTTGAGCTTCGACAGCCTCCGGGACAGGTTGTACAGAACATCCTCATCGTCAAAGTACCCTTTGTGAGACCTAATCTGCTGATACAGGCAGAACAGCCCATAGATCTCGCTCCGGTCTTCCTTGAAATTGGGGCACCGCTTCCGCCCTAATTGCTTGTATGCTTCTTCCGTGAGTCTCCCCCCGGGGCAGCTGAGGGCCTCAAAAGACCCCTTCAGAAAAGATTTTATTTCTTTCCAGATCAGGGCAGGGTTGTAGGAGGTTTTCCCTTTGATCATTTTGGGCCATATCTCATTGACAAACACCTCAAATGTCACATACACCCGGGGGTCGCTGTCGCTCGGGCGCGTTTCCACAGTTTTTTCCTCCTCGCTGTAGTCCCCATCAGCCTCAGCCTCCTCCTCCTCCTCCTGCCAGTTGGTGATGGTCAACTCTTCCTGAGTGGACCATCCTACGATGGATCTTTTCAAGCTGCCATCTTCGTTTCTCAGAAAAAACGGTTTGGGCAGAGAAGCATCGAGCAGGAGGAGCAGCTGCTTGGAGGTGACAAACAGAGGGAAGTTCTCATCCCTGAGGTCCTGGAGCTTGTGAACATTGGGTTCCAGCGGTTTGTAGTGACTGGTGGCCTTGGTAGACTTGGAAAGCTCCACGAAATTCCTCTGCACCTCCTGGCACAGGACGTGGTTCTTGGTCACGAAGATCTGATGTAAGTGCTCCAACTGGGGGGGCTCTTGTGGGGCGGGTTCTTCCTCCCCTTGGCCGGGCCCTCCTGGCTCCCCACCGGCTCCCTCTGCACAAGCTTCACTCTCCTGCTCCTCCTCTAGGCAGCCCACTGTTCCCACCTCCACGGATCCTTCCTCCTCCTCCTCCTCCCCTTCTTCCTCCTCCTCCTCTTCTTCTTCCCCACCCTGACCCTCCTTTCTGGGTTCCAGTTCCAACCTTCGCTTCAGCCAGATCTGCTTTGCCAGCAGCGGGCTCCCCGCCTGCTGGGCTTTCTCCCAGTAGCCGTGGAATTTCTTCCACAGCCTGTACAGGCAGCAGGTGGTCTTGCCTGTGCCGCTGCGCCCAATGAGGATAATGGGTTCCAGCGGCCTGGGGTTGAGGCCGATCACCGCGTACTCGAGCTCGCCCACCCGGAACGGGTACTCCACCGTGGCCGTGGTGTCATTGAGGATGTTGGAGGCCATGTTGGTGCTGAAGCTGTGGAACTTCATGATGTTATATTCTGTCTCCACCGCGCTGGCTGGGGGGAAGTACTCGGGCTCGGCGCGGGCCCCGCCCTTCTCGGCCTCCGTGTCCTCCACGTAGCAGCGGGGGATCCACTTTTGGATTTTCATGTTGGCGGACACTGGGCCCTTGTTGATGCCCTTAAGCTTCTTGCGCAGGATGCAGGACAAGCCCCGGTTGTAGGCGCTGCAGATGGCCTGGATGGAGTAGGACAGTTTGTTGTGATCTAAGACGATGTCCCAGATCCGTATGATTTCCGTGTAGACCCGCCCGGACTTCTCGGTGGGGTGCATGCTGCGCTCTGCGGCTATGATCTTCTCGGGGTTCTCGCTGCACCGCGGGGAGAAGTCAATCGCCAGCTCCCACAGCATCCGGGCCGCCTTGTCCAGCTTGGCCTCGAAGAGCTGGATGCTTCCTTTCAGGTTCCTCAGCCGCTTCCGCAGGCCCGGGGTCCACTCACCATTGCCCAGCTTCTGGATGGCCAGGATGATTTTCTTCTTCATGACCTTGGACATGACCTTGCTGGACAGCTTCTTCAGCATTTCTGAAGTGCACTCGATCTCCCACGTCATGTTCTCAAAGTCCAGGAGGCAGATGTCCATCTCTGACACGCTCCAGTCATCCTGGTCGTCGCTGCCCTCTGTCCCCCTGCTACCCTCAGGAAGGAGCTGTGCGGCCGAGAGGCCTGCCTGCACATGTCCCTCTGCAGCCTCCAGGGCCCCGGGGTTGTTCCCGCTGCAGTCAGAGCCCCCCGCCCCCGGGGCACCCTGCAGCTCTTCTTTCTCTCCTTCGGTGCCAGCTCCTGTCTCCAGAGTCTCGGGGCCCTGAGGACAGTCTTCTGGGAGGGATGAATTCAATTCCAGCTGCTGAATCAAAGCCGTGATGTCCTGCACGAGGCAGTCTCTCTGGGAGCAGGGCCTGGCAGCCTCAGGCTCCAGCCTCGGGGCCTGGGCATCAGGGAGGGTCTCCCAGCTGTCAGGGACCCTGGCTTCTTTGGGTGGGGCTCGCACAGCACCCGGCAGCAGCTTGGAGGATCCCTTGACCTGAGCAGTGTGAGCAGGGGCCGCCGGGCGTGGGGGCTTCCCAGGGTGGGCGGCGGCGTCCTGCCGGCCCCGGCGCCTGGTCTCCATCAGGGCTTTGTTCCAGGCCAAGAGCAGTGGGTCGTTCTTCTTCACGCGGTACCGCGCGTCTTTGCCTTCCTTGTTCTTCAGGTTGAGGTTGATGTCAAACTTCGCCAGCAGACCTACCAGCTTTCCCGTGCGTTTGAGCATGCCTTTCTGGAAAAGGATATGCATCAATGTGTTCCCGCTGCCGTCCTGCATGTTGGGGTTGAGGTAGGAAAACTCCTCTGGCTTGGACCAGAACAGATCCAGCAGGTGGCTGAGGAAGTTAAAACCGATGTCAGCTGAAAGACACAAAAACCCTGTGAGCACTAGACAGCTATTCTGGGGAGCAGAGATGCCAGCCGGGGAAGGGCCTTAGAACACAGAGCTTCCCCAAGCATTTCATAACCCAGTGGTTCTCAACTGGGGGCAATTTGCTCCCCAATGGACATGTGGCTATGTCTGGAGACACTTTTGATTGTCACAGTTTAGGAGGTGCTTCTGGCATCTAGTGGGTGGACATCTCACAAATGCACGGCACAGCCCCAAAACAATGAATTATCCTGCCCAACTGTCGGTAGTGCCAAGGCAGAAAAACCCAGAAATCATCTTAATATTCCAATAAGATCTTTTATGTCAGGACCCTTGAAATTATGTAAATAAATGAAAAGTATGTGCAGCTATGGATGGCCGACTTTGGAACATAAGAATTTTCTTCATCAGCCCACTCTGACCACTCACAGTGATGGTCACTCCTTCCCATTGAGCTATGGGTGAGGGGCCAAGAGATAGGGGCTTGGCCAAGAAATAGGCCTTTTCCAGACCGCTGGCTTTCCCAGTAGGAAAGACCAAAGACCACAGCATCCTTTCTAATACCCAGTTTCGTCCTCAAGAAAAAGACTGCTGACAGAATGAAGCCTACCTTTGATATCTAGAAAGATGTGGAGCGCAGCATGCAAGGGAGTGTCACCTTCCGTGAGAGAAATATTTCGGGGGTCTGCACCCTTGGTCAAGAGGACGAAGGCCATGTCGAAGTCCTCATGCTTCATGCACACAGCAAGCGGCGTCTCCTGGCTGCTCTGGAGACCCTCCAGCAAGGCTGGGGGAGGCAGAGAGGATACAGTGAGCCACGTCCCAGGGGTGGGACCATTTCTGCCCTTTAGCCTAAAGCAAGAAAGGGTGCTGACCCCACTTCCAAGGCCCTCCTGCCACCGCCCTTTCTGGGAGGCAAGGGCTTCCCAGTGCCCTGGGGGGAAAGCTTGCCCCCTCCACGTGTCCTGTCCCTGGGCCTCGTCTCCTTTCCCATCTCTCCAGCTCCCTCTCCCACACTGCAGCAGGACCATCACCAGCACTGCCCAGGAGTAGGGACGGTGTGAGCGACTGAACTCCCGGTGTCTGTCCAACCCTCTCCATGACACACACTCAGTGGCCAGGACGTGAGCAAGCTTCCCACTTCCTCTGCTTCTATGAAGCTTTTCCCCGAGAATGCCCGTTGGCCCTCATTGATCATATTCCCTGACATGTCCCCACGTGCAGACCACTTTCTTTTTAGCTCAGTCTACGTTTCCCCTCTGCACTGCAGGCTCCCCAACCTCCACCCTCTTTGGACCTGCAGCCTTCTTGCACTGCTGCTTGCTGGCAGCCATGAATTCACTCTGCATCCTTGGGCCCTGGCACCTGACCCCAGGGAGGCCTTCGATAAGAGTTTGCTTCATCAGGAACAAAACAGGAATTCCACAACTGCCACGGTTTTTGGTCAAAGATAGTAAGAGTCCATGTCAGGAATGGGTTTGAAGACATTAATATGCAACCTTCCATCTATCTCCTGAGACCCGTGGGTAAGGCCAACACTGGAAAGCTTTGTAAGGCTGGGAGCTGGGACCAGTGTGGCATCACTCCCTCTGAAGGTGATTTCCCTTAACCTGCAAGGCGGGTGGAGAACCATGCAGCCAAGGCACTCTGCCCAGATCCTGCATCCATGAACACACTGAATATTCAAAACAGCCCTGAGAAAGAGGGACTACTGTCACTCCCGTTTTACAAATGAGGAGATGGAGGCCAGTTCGTAGTGGCCTTAGGAAGGGGTTTTGGAGGGGTGGGGGTGTAGGGAGAGGAGGCTGGTGTTTCCAGATTAGCTTTAAATAAAACCGGATCCAGCAAGCCGTCTGCATGCTCCAGACACACACCCAGCCAAGTGTGACTGTGCTGATGAAAGCGGCAGATGTTCCCACCCACCCATTATCTGGCCGTTTCTTTAAAAACAAGCATCACAGATCCCAATCATGGATGGGAAAAGAACACCGCAGAGTTTGACTAGGACCCACACAGCGTATCAAGTGCAAGGACTGGTCCAGCCGAAGGTCAGGAGGAAACGACTACTGTGGCTGCACCAGGGCTGACGCCCCTCCACAATCCTGACGTTTCTCACACAAAACACAAAGGGAAGGGAAGAATTCACAAAAGTGCCTTCACCTGATCACTGCTTCCAGTGAGAAGATATGGAGGAGAAAGAGAATGAGGCGGAAGGAGAATCCAAGGGACTTCCCTGCTGGTCCAGGAGTTAAGACTCCATGCGCCCAATGCAAGGGCTGTGGGTTTGATCCCTGGTCAGGGAATGTCCCACGGCAAGGCCAAAAAATAAATACACTTTTTCAAAATTACAAAGGAGTCTCTGAAATCAAGTGAAAGCGCCGTAACCTGCGGCACCTGGACTCCCCGGGCTTGACCCCGATGCTGACTCAGCATCTGGGACTCACCTCCATGGTCTATCAGGCAGTCCAGGAGCAGGGTCCTCCTCTGGTCCCAGGCCTTGAGGTGGGGGAGGATGGCACAGAGGTCGAGGGTCGAGAGGTCGCAGTCTTTGATGAGACAGTCCCCGAGCGGCGGCTGCCCGCTCACCTTTCGGGTCAGCAGCAAAAGCACTTCGGGCCATTTCTGTTTTTCCAGTAAAAACTTGAGGAAGGTGTTGGCACAGTCACGGTCAATGTCATAGACCAGATCAGGAGGGATTTCTTTCAAAAACAAGAACACATCACACTCCAAAAATAGGTTCCTGTGATTTCTGTCCCCAGCCACAACCCTAAACAGAGGGACATCACTGCCCCAAGTTACAGGAGACCATAAACAGTACTTAGTTATTTCGGCCATGCTACTCAATCACAGGTGAGCCTCAGTGACAGCACTCGCCAGTGAGCTTGAGAAGGTTGGAAATACCTAAGGAATATACAGTCTTAGCCAACAGAAAAGAGAAACATCTGTGGTATTTTAAAAAGGATAGGGACTTCCCTGGTGGTCTGGTGGTTGAGAGTCCATCTGCCAATGCAGGAGACATGGGTTCGATCCCTGGTTCAGGAAGACCCACATGTTGCCATGGGGCAACTAAGCCCATCTGCTACAACTACTGAGCCCTCGCACCAAGAATTGTGTTCCACAAGAGAAGCCTCCACAAGAAAAAGGCTGTGCACCCCAACTAGAGAGTAGCCCCTGCTTACCCCACCTAGAGAAAGCCTGAGTTCAGCAAAGAAAATTCAGCACAAACAAATAAATGTTTAATTGTTTAAACACTCATTTAAATAATTTTAAAGTTTAAAAAAAATGAAATAAAAAATGTAAATGGATCATATATGCAAATTCCAGGAGGATGCATGAGAAACCAATAACAGAGGTTGCCCTAGGGATGAGATTTAAAGACATAAGTTCAAGGGGTGGATGATCCACTTTTCACTGGAGAATGTTCTGTGTTGTTTGAATGTTCTCCGTGTAGATCATGACATTTATTTTTTAATCACTTCTTAAACAGGACAGTAAAAAAGAGTATTAAGGTGCCTAGAGCATCTTTGAACACAATTGAAGGTTGTCAGAAACCTTACCTTGCAAAGAAGAAAGGATGCGCAAGAACTTCTGAACCACTTCTTGCTTCATAAAGTTTTTCTGCAACAAGTGACTTCCTGAGTTCATATATGTCACCAGTTGCTCGCAGACTTTCTGGAAAATGTCCCCCTCGTTAGCTGGTCCCTCACCAGTGCTCAGTTCTGCAAAACACCCCCAGATGCTTCTTGTGACTGCAGAGATCACACAGGCATAGATTGCAAAGACAATCACACCTCTCCACCCCTCCATGTAGCCAGGCAACTGCAGAGCACCTGTTCTCCCCTTCCACCACTCTAGCCTAGCTTCATGACCTGCTATGACAAGGAGAATGTAGTGATTGTGAGTTTTGTGCCAGTTCTGAGCCTGAGCCTCAAGAAGCCTTGTTTAGTTCTATTCAGGTCCAGGCTAGATAAGACTCATCATAAAACAAAGATGAATCAACCCAGTGGTCCAAACTGAGGCCCCACAGATATGAAAGAGCCCAGTCAAGATCAGCAAGAGGCAGACACTTGAAGAAGTTCTGTTACAGCTATGAGAATAGCCAAGCCTCAGTGGCTGAGCTGCAGGATCATGAACTAAAGAAGTGTTTGTTGCTTTAAATCACTAGGTTTGAGGGCTGTTTGTTAAGTAGCAATGGATAAGTGATACAACAGTTCAAGGATATAACAGTAGGAGGGTAGCTTACTGCAGCAGCAACATCTAACTACACACCAGCCACCCACACATCTAATTGGCAAGTGGAAAAAGCCAAGAGTAAGGAGCCAGCTCTCTAGCCAAGAGGGAAGACACTAACCGCTCGGTTCAATTTACTGAGAAAGTAGTTATGATTAGAAATCATCCAATAAAGGAAGTCTGAAAAGGGGCAAATGCTTTATTTGGTATCAGATTATACACTCAAAAAGCCCTTCTGGTTAACATGGAATCTTACTAAACAGATCAACCGGATGTGGGCTTTTCACACCTGGCTTAAGTACTATCATGTGGTGAAGAGGTGAATGCATGTTCAATGTCATGTTCTAACAGAAGCAGGGACACTTTAAAGGAGATGGAAAAATAAAAGCATCCCATCAGCAGTCAGGTCTCCCACAGCAGACCCCAAGCCAAAGATCTGTGTGCAAATAGTTCAAGAAAGAAGAGACCAGTGAGGGTGGGGGAACAGGTAAGGGCTGGGGAGGAAGCAGGCAGGCTGTCAGCCCCACGGTCCCCTGGGGGATCTGGAGTGACTCACTCAGAGCTGCGCTGGCAAGGCAAGGGGAATGGGCTTTCAGATTCTCACCTCTGTCTGTCACTGTCCACAGCCTGCCTTGAGTGAGTGAGTGAAAGTCGCTCGGTTGTGTCCAACTATTTGTGAACCCATAGACTATACAGTCCATGGAATTCTCCAGGCCAGAATACTGGAGTGCCTTTCCCTTCTCCAGGGGATCTTCCCAACCCAGAGATCGAACCCAGGTCTCCTGCATCGCAGGCGGATTCTTTACCAGCTGAGCCACAAAGGAAGCCCAAGAATACTGGAGTCGGTAGCCTATCCCTTCTCCAACGGATCTTCCCGACCTAGGAATCGAACTGGGGTCTCCTGCATTGCAGGTGGATTCTTCACCAACTGAGCTATCAGGGAAGCCCTAGAGGCTATAAATTCCCATGCACTTCTGGTTTGAAGGAGCCTGAGCAAAGCAGGCTCCATAAGCCCTTAGGTTGTTCTCTTTGAGAACGAGCCTTAGGTGTGGGCTCTGCAAAGTGAAGGCACATCAGGGAGCACACAACAGTGGGAAGGGACCCAGGGGACCCAAGCAGAGCTCCGACGTCACCTGCTGTGCCTTCTGATACACACCTGGCTCGCCTTTCAAAAGACTGGGTCAGAGAGCCAGAAACACACACACACACACACCAACTTCCCGGGCAAGCCCCCACTGCCTTCTAATCAAGAGACTTTCCGGTGCCAGACAGAAGCAAGACCACTCTAGCACTAACCTCTAGAGAAAAGGAAGTGGAAACCCTTGGCACAGGAAGACCCACATCACCTAAGCTAGCAGCCGGCTCTGAGGCAGAGAACATGAACTGTGTAGTGTAAGAGTGACTGAACAAAACCCCTGGGCCTGGCATCCCACCTTCATCCTAGAATGCCTCTGAAGACACAAAAACAGTGATAATGCACAATACAGGAATAGAACCCTTGCTAAAGGAGGAACTTCCTTCTCCACCAAGCAGGTGGAAACCTGGCCACGTGTCCCCTGCCTCCTGCCTCACGGCATCATTCTTCGGGGGGGCAGTTAGTTTAGTATAAAATCATTTGAAACTGAACAGAAAGATTACCAAGCTTGACAGTAGAGACAGTTAGATGCAGTTGTATAATAATGGGTGGCTGTGTGGTTCAGAATAATTAAGAAGGTGGTTATAGACCAGAGAAAGGTACAGAAATCAGGCAAGAAACTAGAGAGTGATATCAGCAACACAGAAAAGCATCAAAGGAAATGTGCTGAAACAGACAGTAGTAGCTGTGGGTCGGCATCTCTGGGTAGGTACACGTGATTTATTACTCTGAACCTGTCTGCTTTTTCCTAAATTTTCTATAAGCTTAAGAGAGAGAAGAAACTTTGGGTTATAAGGTTATTCATACATTATAATCACAGGTTTTTTAGAAAGATGACTATGTAAGTAATGAACAACCCAAAGACTAGATAAAAAATATGCCAAAGTGTAATTACAATAAAGTTTTGTTTTTATTTTTATTTATTTAAAAAATGTATTTATTTTTCTCTTTTTTGGCTGCTTCCCAAGACATGTGGGATCTTAGTTCCCCGACTAGGGATCGAACCTGTGCCCCTGCAATGTAAGTGTGGAATCCTAACCACTGGCCGAAGGGAAGTCCCTCTGTGTTTATACAAAATGATATTTTTACAAATTTTCTACAATGGTCATATTTAATAGATATATACAAGCAGATTCAAAATTTAAAATTAAAATTAAAAGAGATCGTTTAAAGCTGCAGTAGTGCTCAGCTGTAATAGTTCTTGTTGTGTGTGTTAGTTGCTCGGGTGTGTCTGACTCTTTGTGACCATATAGATTGTAGCCCATTAGGCTCTTCTGTCCATGGGATTTTCCAGGGAAGAACAATGGAGTGGGTGCCATTTCCTCCTCCAGAGGATCTTCCTGACCCAGGGATCAAACCCACATCTTCTATGTCTCCTGCATTATAGGCAGATTCTTCTTGTTAAAAAACAGAAATATATCATTTCAAAAGGAGATTTTGCTTTTGTATGAAATCTTCCTTTCGAGGTAAAAAAAGATGAAACTGACAAGCTTTATTACAAACACTTTATCAAGTGAAATTTATGTAGCCATCCCATTTTTATAAAAGAAAATTAAAATATATAACTGTAAATGCATGGAATAAGAGTAAATGACCAAATCACAACTATATTAATGTTTCCAGGTAGGTGGGTTTATGAAGAATATTTTCTTTTTTTAAAAAAGAATCTATTGATTTTATAATAAAGAAAAAGTATCATCAATATCGCATGCCTTCATTTACTGAAAAAGAGGGCATTTTGTGGTGCTAAGGGACTCAAGGTTGATACACCATGGCCTCTGAATCACGGGCTCCATCTATGGGGGAAACACACAGAGAAGGTCAGAGTCCTCTTAGTCCTGGGCAAGAGGCACCTTCACAGAGCAGAAAGCAGCTGGTGCCTCGGGGAGGACCAGAGAGAAAGGCTTCAGAAGCCTGGATTTATTCTCTGAAAAGCCCTGCACCAGTGAATCAAAGGAAAAATCACCACCGACCGAGAACAATAACAATAGAGGCTCCAGTCTCCTTGGTCCTGACGGCAGTCCAGCTGCTAGAGAAGGTGGACATGCTGCCATCTAGTGGTTGTCATGAGAGGCAGGGAAAGACAGGTAACCCTGACCTCTCAGGTTCACCCCCGCCCCCAACCTCCCTACTGCCCTGTGGGCCTTGCCTTCCCCCCGCAGCTAGTGAGAAAGGCCCTGCCCTGAATCTGCTGAATCAAAATCTGCATTTAAAAGGCTCCCAAAGGATTCACGTGCATGTTAATGGAAGTTCTTATTTAGAGAACAGCAGAAATCTTCACCGAGACCCTATATTTCTCAGGCTTTCTCACCTACATGCAAAAGCCACCCAAAGATAACCATCTCCATTTTCATCAGAATGGGGCACAGTAACCGCCAGAAAGAGCCAAAGGTGAGAACATCTTTTATCCTAGCCTATATCCTAGCTGTTCATCTGGGCACACAAGCTAGTGTCCTAATGATGCTTTACTCAGGACCACAGATGTGAAAAACGAAACCATCAAGTGGACTTCCTGGTGGTACAGGGGACAAGAATCTGCCTGCCAATGCAGCGGACATGGGTTCGATCTCTGGTCCAGAAAGATTCCACATTCCTCAGAGCAACTAAAGCCCCTGCACCACAACTACTGAGCCTGTGCTCTAGAGCCCGCGAGCCCGTAGGTCTCACCACCTCCTGAAGCCCGTTCACCTAGAGCCTGTGCTCTGCAGCAAGAGAAGTCACCATAATGAGAAGTGCACGATAGGCTTGTGCACAGCAACGAAGCCCCAGCACAGCCAAAAATAAACAAACTGTTGTTGTGGTTTAGTTGCAAAGTTGTGTCGGACTCATTTGTGACCCCATGGACTGTAGCCCACCAGGTTCCTCTGTCCATGGGATTTCCCAAGCAAGAATACTGGAGTGGGTTGCCAGGCGATCTTGCCAACCCAGGGATCAAACCCACATCTCCTGCATTGGCAAGTGGGTTCTTTACCACTGAACTACAGGGGAAGCCCTAAAAATAAATAAATGAAGTTTTTAAAAAACCCATCAAGTTAAAACTCAGGTCAGGAGCAAGGGTACCAACCCCCTAGGTAGCATCTCTTCCTAAAAATAATGCTTCCATTGTGCCCACTAATGTGTGAATGGGGAGAGATTAAAATCCATATAATCTTCATTTTTATGAAGATCTACCTTCATTCCCATGGCCCCAGGCCCTCCTTCTGCCCTTCCCTCCCACTGTCTTCTCAACTACTACTCTGCACAGAAAACCATTCTGGGTTAAAGTCTAAAATGACACTGTCCGATACAGAGGCCCACTAACTTAATTACATAAAAATAAAGTTAATAAAATTTCAGTTCTTCAGTTGCTTCTTGTTGTTGCTCAGTCGCTCAGCTCAGCCACGTCCGACTCTTTGCAGCCCCATGGACTGCAGCACGCCAGGCTTCCCTGTGTTTCACTGTCTCCCAGAATTTGCTCAAACTCATGTCCACTGAGTCAGTGATGCCATCCAACCATCTCATCCTCTGTCGCGCCCCCTTCTCCTCCTGCCTTCAATCTTTCCCAGCATCATGGTCTTTTCCAATGAGCTGGCTCTTTCACATCAGGTGGCCAAACTTTTAGAGTTTCAGCTTCAGCATCAGTCCTTCCAAGGAATATTCAGGACTGATTTCCTTTAGGATTGACTGGTTTGATTTCTTTGCTGTACTAGGGACTCTCATGAGTCTTCTCCAACACCACAGATCAAAAGCATCAATCTTTGCTGCTCAGCCTTCTTTATGGTCCAACTCTCACATCCATACATGACCACTGGAAAAACCATAGCTTTGACTAGACAGACCTTTGTTGGCAAATAATGTGCTTTTTAATATGCTGCCTAGGTTTGTCAAAGCTTTTCTTCCAAGAAGCAAGCATCTTGTAATTTCATGGCTGCAGTCACCATCTGCAGTGACTTTGGAGCCCAAGAAAATAAAGTCTGTCACTGTTTCCACTGTTTCCCCATCTATTTACCATGAAGTGATGGGACTGGATGCCATGATCTTAGTTTTTTGAATGTCGAGTGAGTGAGTGTGTGTGTCTGTGTGTATGTGTTGGGGGTGGAGGGGTCAGTTTTCCCCCTCAGGTGGTGAGGAAAACAAACCCCAGTGTGGCCAGGTGGAAGACAGCCTATTCAAAATGACCTAAGCACCCAAAATGACTTAGACACAGTCCAGACATCACGGATGTTCGTGCCCCCAGAGAGGAACTGGGCCTCTAGTACTCATCTTATCCAAGTTCCTCTGACCTTTGCTCTCCCTCCTTTCACCTGAAAGATTTTTTTCCCCACACCTGAAAGCGTGCCTGATCATTCCTGGGGAAATTAAATCCCAGGAGATAAGAGGAAAATAGTCTTCCAGACCCAGGGGAAAACGATAGAAACAGTCCCCCATTCAAGTTATGTTTCTGTGTCTAAGACCTGCCAACAGTCACATCCTCTTTCAGGGCCCCTTCCCAGTAGTACAGGTGCCCTTCTAGACGGCCTCTATGTGCTCAAAGCAACAGGAAAAGACTACGTTTCGCCACTTCTCTGACCGTTTCTTTGTTTTCTTAGGAGGGCTTGCCTGCCGTGCCATGTCAAACTTCGAAAAAATACATGCCTGTGCTTTTCTCCTTCCTTGTGAATCTAACATAGGGAAGATCCACTTAAAAATCCAAAGGAGGATAACAAAGGGAGGGAGGGCTGGGTGAAGGAATCCTGGATGCCTGTTAGCCCACACCCGGCAGAGCCCCACTGGTTTCTATCTCAACGTCTGAAAGATGCTCAGTCCTCATTTTATCCACTTGATGATGATTCCCCTTCTGAATACCTGACGAGGCCTAGGAAGTACTGAACTCCTTGAATCCATAACTGCTAACAGGATCCACGGAGTTTTCAATCAATGGCAGAAAAAGAAATGATCCTCCTGAACATAAAACAGCCAAGAAATCCTATCCACTCTATGACCACAGACTCTAGCATAACAACAGCAACAACAAAGATAGCAGCAGGCGCGTTTTCCTGCTTCTTAAAGGAAGGGGGCTGGGATACATATATACGCACACAAGTTTTTAAAGGAAAAAATGAAAAGAAACAGAACCAGATAGAGTTCTTAGAAATTAAAACTGAGTTTCAAATTTAAAAATGCAATAGACAAGCTAAATTATAAAAGGAAAAGCTAAAGTCCTAGTTAAAGATCTGGAAAGAAAAAAGAAAAAGAGATAGAAAGCGTTAAGGAAAGCAGAGGAGAAGCTCATCTATGTGAAAGTGCTGGCAAAGAGACAGTGGAAGGAAACAGAAGTGATAGAAGATCATTTCCCTGAGCTAAAAAAAGTTAGACTAAAAGGGATCATAAGGTGCTAAGCAAGAAGAATGAATAAGATACAGTCCAGGGAAATTCCAGAACTCTAAGGACAGGAAATTCTAGAAGGGACAATAAATAAGACTGACATTTCTTCCAATCAGTAATGGAGGCGAGAATACAAAGTTGTGAGGAACGAGGTTTTACAGCATATTTCACAAACCCAAGAGATCACAGACTGTCACACACCAGAAAAGGCTGCCGTTAAACTGTGACACATCACTGATCATGAAACGCAATCCAATTCAAAGATGGCAAAATGTGGGGGGAAAGTGCAACTGAGGATCGATGAAATACAAGGCCTAAATGCAGACCAATTCTCAGTCTAAGGACAGAATAAAGACATTTCAAAAACCCTATAAGTCTACTATGCACATCTCCTCACTGAAAAACTTACTGGAGTTGGTACTTAGCAGAGCAAGAAAGAAATCTAGACAGACAGCATGAGTCACAAGTGCTGCATGTGAGTGCAAGAACTGAAAAAAGCATACGTGTGCTGGGGCTACAGTCTAAATAAAAGTCTAAACAAACCTAAAATCATTTGTGTGTACTTACACACCTGTACACACACACATAGACAATGATGTGTTTGTATGCTTCATCAAACTAGGATGCTTAGAGAGTATAATATTTCAAGAGCAAAGTTTTGAGGGCATTTGATGATTCTTCTCATTGGGTGCAATATGCTACTAGTTGTAGAAATCATACTTCCATATAAAGGCAATTAATGTTTTTTCAATTTTTAGAATCAGTCTATAGGTGAAGCACAGAAAATTCAGTCTATAGGTGAATTAAGGAACAGATGTAAATGGCACAAATCACTTTACTAGGCAAAATTCAACAAGGGCTGACTTGCTGCGTTTTATCTTTATAGCAGTCAGTCCATAGATGCTATCCAAACGGACAGATTAAGAAATAGAGTTACAAATGTACTTTTAATTGTTGGCTGTGGTTGTTTCTCAGAAGTGGGCTTGATTTTTGTTATCTCCTGTTCTGTCTGGTTTTTTTCTTTTTTACTATGTGCATGCATGGAAAAAAAAAAAATCACGCTTACTGCCCAAGGGTAGACTTGGCCAAGTTCCTAGAATGTAGTAGACACTTTTAAAATAACAGTTGTCTCATTCTGTCTTTCAAAAAAAGCACGCAAGCTTTCCAAAGACTGGGAGGTCTCACTTTCATCTTCATGTGCTAAGACAAGATATACTGATTTGTACCTAATTTCACAGAACCAGTTTTGCCCCTTCGAAAAAGTTAATTCCCTGGAAGCTGTACCTGAGAGGTCCTTAGAACACGCTGCCAGCTTTTCCAAGTGGCTGTTGATTTTGTCAATGGCTCTGAAGTTCTTGTTCCTCTTCAGCACATCCACAGCAGACCGGGACTGTCGATCCACCAGGGTGGGGTCAGCCCCAAAGCGCAGGAGCATCTGTACATCCTCTGTTTGCCCTAGAGCAGGCCAAAGTGAGAAGGAGGGGTTGTCACGGTTTCTTCCATAAGGAGAGGTCCCCATGAGCACACATCTGCCCGGTTCCCAGCCTGAGTGGCCTGGGGCAAAGGAACCAGAGTCCCTCTGTTTACAGAAGCTGAACTGCTGGCCTTGGGCAATCCAGCCGAGTCCCCGGAGCCAGAGTCCTATGTGGAGTGGGAAGGACAATAGCTTTTAAGAGGTTCAGAAGTGCACTCCTCTCTACCTTTCTCCCATCTCCTTGGCAACAAGCAAGGAGAGGGGGATTCTTGTTACTAGGCAACAATTACAGCTGTAAGGATGACAGCAAGCTGTGACTTCAGATTTCTTTATTCCTTAGGGAGGAAACAGAACATACTTCCAAAAAAAAAAAAACAGTCTGGGGACAGGAGAAGAAAGTGGCAATTGTTTTTGCATCAGGGTTTTCTTCCCTGTTTGAACCTTCATTAACCCCACTTCTGGCTGCTGGCTCCATCTGCTGCTTTAACATTTATTTGCCAAGCATCAAGGGGTCTCTGTGATCAGATGCAACTGTTTTCAGAATGTACCAGGTATATTCCTGGAGGTACGAAGACTTATGTGAGCACCGAGAGTTACAAGAATCAGTGCCTAATTCCCAGCTTCCAAACACATGCTTTCTGACAATTCACCACGTTGACAGAGCACCTCTACACCAGACAACATCCTGCTTGTGATGCTATCCTTTCCCATCTCCCCAGTCACAACTGCTCGCCGCTCATCTTACAAAAATAAGGCAAAATTTAAAGTCATACTTCTCACCTATCAAGTATTGCACTGTGAAAGGCAAAATTCTCAGACCCTGAGACTCTCAACCCCTGGTATACACACACCTTCTCCCAGTTATCCATTTAATACTAATCTAAACTCTGCTGTGATGAGACTCTGGAAATGTATTTAACTTCCCAAAGCAGTTGACCTTAAGATGGGGAGATTAACCTGGTCTGATCACATGAGCCCTAAAGGTCAAAGGTCTAGAGGTCAGAGATGGAAGAGCACAGAGATTCAGACTATGAGGGATCTGATGCACAAGAAGTTCTCTCCTGCTGGCTTTGAAGACAGAGGAGGCCATTAGACAAAGAATATGTGTGGTCTGTGGAAACTGACAGCAGCCTCTGGCCAACAGCCAGAAAGAAATCAGGGACCTCGGTCCTACAACCCCTTCATGGATCACAGCCCTGTCATGGCGAATGGTCTTGCATAACTCAGTGAAGCTATGAGCCATTCTGTGCAGGGCTGCCCAGGACGTATGGGTCACAGTGGAGAGTTCTGACAAAACGTGGTTCACGGGAGGAGGGGATGGCAAACCACTCCACTATTTTTGCCACAAGAAACTCGTGAGCAGTGTGAAAAGGCAAAAAGATATGATACCAGAAGATGAGTCCCTCCAGGTCAGAAGGTGTCCAGTATGCTACTAGGGAAGTGGGGTAGGCAATTACTAATAGCTCCAGAAAGAATGAAGAGGCTGGACCAATGCAGAAATGATGCCCGGCTGTGGATGAGATCACCACCCCAAACGTGGTGGTGAAAGTAAAGTCCAATGCTATAAAGAACAATGTTGCATAGGAACCTGGAATGTTAGGTCCATGAATCAAGGTAAATTGGAAGGGGTCAAGCAGGAGCAGGCAAGAGTGAACATCAGTTATCTTAGGAATCAGTGAACTAAAATGGACAGGAATGGGCAAATTTAATTCAGAGGACCATTGTATCTACTACTGTGGACATGAATCTCTTTGAAGATATGGAGTAACTCTCATATTCAACAAGAGTCTGAAATGCAGTACTTAGGTGCAATCTCAAAAATGACAGAATGATCTCTGTTCGTTTCCAAGGCAAACCATTCAACATCACAGTAATCCAAGTTTAGGTCCCAACCAATAATGCCAAAGAAGCTGCTGAAGTTGAACAGTTCTATAAAGACCTACAAGACCTTCTAGAACTAACACCAAAAAAAGCTGTCCTTTTCATCATAGAGAATTGGAATGCCAAAGTAGGAAGTCAAAGAGATACCTGGAGTAACAGGCAAGTTTGGCCCTGGAATACAAAATGAAACAGGGCAAAGGCTGACAGAGTTTTGCCAAAAGAAGGCACTGGTCATAGCAAATACCCTCTTCCGATAACACAAGAGATGACTCTACACATGGACATCACCAGATGGTCAATACCAAAATCAGATTGATTATATTCTTTGCAACAAAAGATGGAGAAGCCCTATACAGTCAGCAGAAACAAGACTGTGGCTCAGATCATGAGCTCCTTTTTGCAAAATCAGGCTTAAATTGAAGAAAGTAGGGAAAACCACTAGACCATTCAGGTATGACCTAAGTCAAATCTCTTATGATTATACAGTGGAGCTGATGAATAGATTCAAGGTGTTAGATTTGGTAGACAGAGTACCTGAAGAACTATGGACAGAGGTTCATAACATTGTACAGGAGGCAGTGACCAAAACCATCCCAAAGCAAAAGAAATGCAAGAAGGCAAAGTGGTTGTCTGAGGAGACTTTACAAGTAGCTGAGAAAAGAAGAGAAGCGAAAGGCAGTTGAGAAAGGGAAAGATACACCCAACTGAATACAGAGTTCAAGAGAATAGAGAGATAAGAAAGCCTTATTAAGTAAAGAATGCAAAGAAATAGAGGAAAACAACAGAATTGGAAAGACTAGAGATTTCTTCAAGAAAACTGGCGATATCAAGAGAACATTTCATACAAGGATGGATATGATAAAGGACAGAAATGGTAAGGACCTAACTGAAGCAGAAGAGATTAAGAAGAGGTGGCAAGAATACACTGAAGAACTATACAAAAAAGATCTTAATGACCCAGATAATCATGATGGTGTGATCACTCACCTAGAGCCAGACATCCTGGAGTATTAAGTCAAGTGGGCCTTAGGAAGCATTACTACGAACAAAGCTAGTAGAAGTGATGGAATTCCAGCTGAGCTATTTCAAATCCTAAAAGATGATGCTGTGAAAGTGCTACACTCAATATGCCAGCAAATTTGGAAAACTCTGCAGTGGCCACAGGACTGGAAAAGGTCAGTTTTCATTCTAATCCCAAAGAAGGGTAATGCCAAAGAATGTTCAGACTACTGTACAACTGCACTCATTTTACATGCTAGCAAGGTAATGCTCAAAATCCTTCAAGTTAGGCTCTAGCAGTATGTGAACCAATAAATTCCAGATGTTCAAGCTGGGTTTAGAAAAGGCACAAGAACCAGAGATCAAATTGCCAACATTCGTTGGATCATAGAAAAAGCAAGGGAATTCCAGAAAAACATCTACTTCCGCTTCACTGAATACTCTAAAGCCTTTGACTGTTGGATCACAACAAACTGGAAAATCTTTAAAGAGATCGTAATACAAGACCACCTGACTTGCCTCCTGAGAAACCTGTATGCAGGTCAAGAAGCAACAGTTAGAACCAGACATGAAACAACAGATTCAAAATTGGGAAATGAGTACAAGGCTGATGTTGTCACTCTGCTTATTTAACTTATACTGAGAGTACATCATACAAAATGCTGGGTTGGATGAATCACAAGCTGAAATCAAGATGGCCAGGAGAAATATCAACAATCTCTGATATGCAGATGATACGACTCTAACTGCAGAGAGATAAGAGAAACTAAAGAGCCTCTTGAGGAGGCTGAAGGAGAGTGAAAAAGTTGGCTTAAAACTCAACAATCAAAAAACAAAGATCATGGCGTCTGGTCCCATCACTTCAAGGGAAATTGATGGGGAAAAAGTGGAAATAGTGACAGATTTTATTTTCTTGGGCTCCAAAATCACTTGAGGACAGTGACTATAGCCATGAAATCAAAAGACGCTTGCTCCTTGGAAGCAAAGCTATGACAAATCTAGACATCATATTAAAAAGCAGAGACATCACTTAGCCAACAAAAGCCTGTCTAGTCAAAGCTATGGTTTTTCCAGTGGTCATGTATGGATGTGAGAGTTGGACCATAAAGAAGGCTGAGCAGCAAAGATTCATGCTTTTGATCTGTGGTGTTGGAGAAGACTCTTGAGAGTCCCTAGTACAGCAAGGAGATCCAACCAGTCAACCCTAAAGGAAACAACCCTGAATATTCGTTGGAAGGACTGATGCTGAAGCTAAGGTCCAATGCTTTGGCCACCTGATGTGAAGAGCTGACTCACTGGAAAAGACCCTGATGTTTGGAAAGATTGAGGGCAGGAGGAGAAGGGGGTGACAGAGGATGAGATGGTTGGATGGCATCACTGACTCAATGGACATGAGTTTGAGCAAGCTCCGAGAGATAGTGAAGGACAGGGAAGCCTGGCACACTGCAGTCCAGGGGGTCACAAAGGGTCAGACATGACTTAGCGACTGAACAACAACAGTCCTACAAACACAAGGAACCCGATTCTGCCACAATCATGGGAGCCTGCAGGAAGGCCCAGAACTCCAGATGAGAACGCAGCCCCAGTCAATACCTTGATTTCAGCCGGGAGAGATTCTGAGCAAAAAACTCAGTCAGATCGCACCGGACTAGTGACCTATAAAATAGTGAGCTAATAAATGAGTGTCATTTTAAGTCACTAAGTTTATGATGATTTGTTACACAGTAGAGAGAACAAATGCAATTACCAAAGTTGCCCCAAAGGTGGTAAAAATGCCTGATTTCCAGAGTATCAACCTAAGGGAAAATTAAGTAGCTGGCAAGCCCCTTTGAGAAGGCACCACGACCCATGATCCTACCTCCTTCCCCCAATTTTTTCTTTTATCTTTCATAACTACTTACAGAAAATTTAATATACTTAGGTTGTTTTAGTGTTCTCTGTAGTAATAATAATTTTGTAATAATTAAATCCAGAAAAAAAATACTTAATCTTGAGTCACAAAATTTTTTTTAATTTAAATCTATATAAGTACTTTTTCTCGAGAAGAGTTATCACTAGGTAAGATTTTCAAGCACAAAATATATCAGAAAAAGCTTTTTTCTGAAAAGCAAGCTGAAAATACAAAAAAAAAAGGGGGCGCATAATTTGATATTTTTGATTATTAAAAGCCATCACGGGATGGAATAGGTAAAGTGGTCAGTTGCGTGGGTTCCCTACACCCGAGTCTGAATGGTGCTGCCACTTACGCTTGGTGAGGTACCCTGGCGAGTGGGCGGCAACCACGTGGAGGACAGTGCAGCCATCCTCATCCTTCTGGTTGATGCGACCTTTCAACTCAGGCTTGTAGTCCATTAACCACCTGAAAAGATGGCTTTCCCCTGAAGGAATGAATGAGTGGTGTTATTTCCAACAGACCAGAAAGCAGCAAAGCAAACCACTGTGCACACCAAGGGAGCCCAAGGGAGCCCAATGGGGCATCCAACATACACTGTCCCTTGCCACACACAGGTGTGGAGACGGAGTTTGTGTGTCGGTGTTTTTTGTTTTTATTTTTTTAAAAACCTTTGGCCACACCACACAGCATGTGGGATCTTAGTTCCCTGACCAGGGATCAAATCTGTGCCCCCCTGCATTGGAAGTACTGAGTCTTAATCACTGGACTGCCATGGAAGTCCCAAAATGTGTGTGTTGAAAGCACAAGTCATAGGAAGTTATTCATAGAAAACTTAAGTTCAATTCCCTAGAAGCAGAGCTGTGCTTAGTTGCTCAGTCATGTCCAACTCTTTGCGACCCTTTGGACTGTAGCCCACCAGGCTCCTATGTCCATGGGACTTCTCAGGCAAGAATACTGGAGTGGGTTGCCAATTCCTCCTCCAGGGGAATCTTCCTGACCCAGGGGTCAAACCCATGTCTCCTGTGTCTCCTACACTGCAGGCAAAGTTTTTACCCACCGAGCTACTGGGGAAGCCCCACTTCCTAGAAGCACAGCCTGTGACAAGGATTCTTGTATGTGTGATTTATTGGCAGAGGGAGCCGGGGAGAAAGAGAGGACGGAAGCAGGGCAGGGGATGGAAGCAAGCAGAGATGTGGCCTCAGCTGAGCGGCCTTCAGCCTCCACCCACAGGGAGCTTGTGGATCAGGAACTGCACCACAGCACTGACCCACCTTGAGGTAGGTGCTCTCCTTCCGTACCCCAGTGGCAGTCAATCCAGAGCTACAGACCCACCCCCAGGGAGGGAGGGGTGTGCCTATTGGCAAACAGCAGCTCACTGGCAAACAAGGCGGCTGTGGTGTAGCAGGAGACGGGGGCACTGGTCATAGAGGACCAGCGCAGGGCACCAACAGCACCCCACTGCATGTCTATAGATAGGACAGAGATTTCAAATTCCTCTCTTAGACTCCTTCCAGTGGGTTCTGAAAAGCCGCACAGTTCTGCCAACTCTGTGGACACCATTTGTCACCATGTCAGAGTTTTCCTCTGAGAAGAGAATCAGGCCTAAATGCGAAGACTTGATCTTATCCACACCTGCCTGTAACCACAGGAACAAACTTAAAAAGTAGACACAGAGAGGGACTGTGACTTTCATACCCAGAGATGCTCCTAATTTGAAACTGGGAGCATTGGATTAGATTGCTTTTATTCAGACTTTATACTTTTAAATAATTTAGTCACCAAAATGTATATACGTAAATGCTCATATGAATTCTCCAATATATGAAATGCATAATTAAAGGGTAAATCTGGCTGAAGCAAAGATGGTGGCTCAGGTCTTTCAGCCCCTGGGCATGCCACTCCTATCCTGAGAAGATGCTACAGCCTAGAAAGGGAAGACAGTGTAGACAAGCCCTCTTGGTTCCTTCTGGCTCTAAGATTGGGTCAGTATCCAACACTGATGCTACATATGCTTGGAAAAAAAAAAAAAACAGGTTTCTATCTAAGGTATAAATGTGGATATTGTATGTGTGTGTGTTTTAATGATAAAAATATTTTAAAATTGATATCCTATAGCCAGGTGGTAAAGGCTAAAAATGCAAAAAAAGTATATATATATATATGAAAACAGGATTACTTAAAAAAAACACACAAGCCAACTGCATCAGCAATAGCCAGTGTTTACCTTGGGATTTCCCCCACATACACATTAGTTGATCCTCTGGTTGAGAGGGAAAAATGAACCCGGAAAAAGACCACGGCTGACTTGGCCAGCAGGAAGAAATTCCACAGCTCCCCTGAGAGCTCTGTCCAGCAAAGGCTGTCTGTCGCAAGGCCCGTTTTTGAATCCCAGGGCCCCAGCCTGCTGCCAGCATCTGTCTGAGAACACAGAATCCTTTCAGTGTGGGCCTCCTGTAGCTGTGAGGTCCCAGGAGAAAGGAAAAGTGGTACTATTTCCTTGCTGCCTTCATATATTTGAATAATCCAATCATTGACTATTCAGATCATCTGAATAGTCCACATCTACACGGCCACATTCTGGTTTCACAGACCCCGAGGTCTGAGCTGGAGGGCAGCGTGGAGGGCGTACCACCAGGAAAGAACTCACCGGCTTGGATGCAGAGGCGCATGAGGGTGTGCAGAGGGTACGGTCCTATGCTCTCCACATTTGCACCCATGCAGACGAGCCACTGCACTAGCGTGGGCACCTGTTCCACTTTCTCATAACGTCCGACGCAGACGTATTTCTAGGGGAAAAAACACACAGGAAGAATTATGGCAGCTGCCACATCAATATGAAACTTCAGACTCTCCTTCCCCATAAAGTTTGGGGTTTTTTCCTTCAAGTTTTATTGAGATATAATAGACATACAGAGCTGTACACATTTAAGGTGTACAGCATAATAATTTGACTTAGGTACATTGTGAAATGATTATTACAAGTTTAGTGAATATCCTTCATCTCATAGAGACACAAAATTAAATTAAAAAAAAATTTTGTGATGATAACTCTTAGGATTTACTCTCTTAACAACTTTCATACATAACACATCACAGTGTAAATTATATTTATCACATTGTACTTATTTATCATCCCTAATACTTATTTATCATATAACTGGAAGCTGGTGCCTTTTGATTGCCTTCGTCCAATTCCCCCTCATCCCAGCCCCCACCCAAAGAGTTTAGAATCAGTAAACCCCTGATTCACTGTGGCCACAGCCTACAATCACCATAAACAACAAATCTGCAGTGAGGCAGCTGAAGGGGAGGGTCCCAGTCACCATTAAGTGGGGAGAGGTCTGACTTGAAACCGTGCATGTCAAGAAGCTGCTGCTGCTGCTGCTAAGTCGCTTCAGTCGTGTCCGACTCTGTGCCCACCAGGCTCCCCCGTCCCTGGGATTCTCCAGGCAAGAACACTGGAGTGGGTTGCCATTTCCTTCTCCAAGGCATGAAAGTGAAAAGTGAAAGTGAAGTCGCTCAGTCGTGTCCGAATCTTAGGACCCCATGGACTGTAGCCTACCAGGCTCCTCCGTCCATGGGATTTTCCAGGCAAGAGTACTGGAGTGGGTTGCCATTGCCTTCTCCGTGTCAAGAAGCTACCTTACCTCAAAGAGACTTTTCAGTGATAAATCTGGGACGTGGAGATTTCTTGGAAGCCGGTCTTTCTTCACTGACAGAAGCAGAAATGACTGATGAAAGGGGAGAAACAGAAAAAGCGGGAACAATTATGTTCTCCACATGGGTTATTAAAACAAAAGTAATCTTAAGCTTTAGGAACTTTAGGAACTCAGAAACAAAAGACAAAACCGGACAGCTTCCAGCCCTGGTTCTTTTTTTTAAGCCACCAGCCAAACTCTTTGGCCTTAACCAGGATAATCCAAGTGTCTCTGTCCGGTGAAATTCCTATTTGTGCTGAGATATGGGTTTTCTCCACCTTTCCTCAAAGCCTGCTGAAGACGGGAGTAGCTGATGGCGGGCAGCACTGGGAGAGCACAGGGGCAGGGAGGTAAAGAAGTAATCTCCTGCAACGTTCTTAAAGCTCAGCGAGCAGAAGAAACACATCCTTTTGAAATAACCCATCCCAATTTATTCTGCAGCACCTTAGTGCTATTTGGGGTCCATGAGACCCTATTGGGGGCTGTGTTGGAGCGGCTCCTATCAGAGTGGGAGCTGACTGTGTACGTACGTCACTTCCAAATCCAAGCCCTACGGTTGACTTAGCAGCTTGAGACTGGCCATGGAAATCGAGAACATTTACACTACCAGTCAGTTCAGTGGCTCAGTCGTGTCCGACTCTGCGACCCCATGAACCGCAGCACGTCAGGCCTCCCTGTCCATCACCAACTCTCGGAGTTTACCCAAACTTGTGTCCATTAAGTTGGTGATGCCATCTAACCATCTCATCCTCTGTCGTCCCCTTCTCCTCCCGCCTTCAATCTTTCCCAACGTCAGAGTCTTTTCAAATGAGTCAGCTCTTCGCATCAGGTGGCCAAAATATTGGAGGTTCAGCTTCAACATTAGTCCTTGCAATGAACACCCAGGACTGATTTCCTTTAGGATGGACTGGTTGGATCTCCTTGCAGTCCAAGGGACTCTCAAGAGTCTTCTCCAACACCACAGTTCAAAAGCATCAATTCTTCAGCACTCAGCTTTCTTTATAGTCCAACTCTCACATCCATACATGACAACTGGAAAAACCATAGCCTTGACTAGACAGACCTTTGTTGACAAAGTAATGTCTCTGCTTTTTAATATGCTGTCTAGGTTGGTCATAACGTTCCTTCCAAGGAGTAAGTGTCTTTTAATTTCATGGCTACAATCACCATCTGCAGTGATTTTGAAGCCCAGAAAAATAAAGTCAGCCACTGTTGCCACTGTTTCCCCATCTGTTTCCCATGAAGTGATGGGACCGGATGCCATGATCTTCGTTTTCTGAATGTTGAGCTTTAAGCCAACTTTTTCACTCTCCTCTTTCACTTTCATCAAGAGGCTCTTTAGTTCTTCTTCACTTTCTACCATAAGGGTGGTGTCATCTGCATATCTGAGGTTATTGATATTTCTCCTGGCAATCTTGATTCCAGCTTGTGCTTCTTCCAGCCCAGCATGATGTACTCTGCATATAAGTTAAATAAGCAGGGTGACAATAGACAGCCTTGATGTACTCCTTTTCCTATTTGGAACCAGTCTGTTGTTCCATGTCCAGTTCTCACTGTTTCTTCCTGACCTGCATACAGGTTTCTCAAGAGAAAGGTCAGGTGGTCTGGTATTCCCATCTCTTTCAGAATTTTCCACAGTTTATTGTGATCCACACAGTCAAAGGCTTTGGCATAATCAATAAAGCAGAAATAGATGTTTTTCTGGAACTCTCTTGCTTTTTCCATGATCCAGCGGATGTTGGCAATTTGATCTCTGGTTCCTCTGCCTTTTCTAAAACCAGCTTGAACATCTGGAAGTTCACAGTTCATGTATTGCTGAAGCCTGGCTTGGAGAATTTGGAGCATTACTTTACTAGCGTGTGAGACGAGTGCAATTGTGCGGTAGTTTGAGCATTCTTTGGCATTGCCTTTCTTGAAGTGGCAAATGCCACAAATTAGGATTTTTTTTTTCCCTCGAAAACCCTATTGTTAAGTCACTGACCCTAAACTAAATCTGAGAGAAGTTAAGCAAATTTTCCTTTTCAGACAGTTAGCACATCCTGAGAGGTCCCTACTGGGATCATCCAGGTACGCTGGCTGGTCCAGGAATTCTAGGCTTGGCATGACCTTGACTGGTGATCCAGACTCAGGATCCACTTCCCTCATGTATGCTCTTGCAAGTGGGCATGGGACCACTGGAACTCAGCCTGTGGCTACATCTTGCTTCCAACTTCTTTCGGTTTGATACCCACATTATTATTTTCTTTTTAATTTTTTAAGTTTATTTATTTGGCTGCACCAGGTCTTAGCTGTGGCGTGTGGGGTTTTCCATCTTTGTTGCCACATGCAGGATCTTTAGTTATGGCATGCAAATCCTTAGTTGTGGCATGTGGGGTCTAGTTCCCTGACCAGGGATCCAACCCAGACCCCTGCATTGGGAGCTCAAGTCTAAGCCCCTAGACCACCAGTGGGTGATGCCCACTCCTAACTACTCACCATAAGCAGGCCCCACAGCCCAGACTCACCCAGATGATCGGTTCAGAGCTCTGACAATCCTGATGGCTGGCTTGGTTTTTATAAGATGTTTTTCCCTACAGTGTTTGGAAGTGGTCTGGGCCCCACTGCTGGTAGGATATGGGGCCACCACTTGGGCTGGACTCCTGGGCCTCCTTGGCTGGCTGGGTGGCAGCCTGCCAGGAGCTGCTGGGCTCCCACTCCCTCCTTTCTCACCCAGGCTCCGGGGCTCTATCCACGTTCATCCCACATGGGGAAGAGGGGAGTAGTAGACAGAACTACTTTCCTGCTAATGATGCCAAGAGCTTCCCACTCACAGATCTACCCTAAATTACTGAATTTCAGAACTTATAAAAATAAAACTAGAAAGAGCTCTTAGTTTACCCATCTTATCAGAAAAAAGATCCTAGATCTCTTGTTACCGGGGCCCTGGATTTCTGATTGCTGATTTCCCAAGAGTCTAGCTTGCTTTCCTCCCCGTCACTGTCTCATCCTCAAGACTATAATATGGGGGTGAGCTTCCGGGAGCCTGTGGCTGGACTTAGGGAGTTCCTATGAACTCCCTGAAGCTACACACATAATTGTGTATGTGTGTGTGCATGTGTGCACGAGTATGCACGAAAAGAGAGTCCCAGTGATCTCATTAGATTCCCAGAAGCATCCATGACCTTCTAAAAAACTGAAGAATCCTGTATCCTAAAGTCACCCTGCCTTCCTGGGTCCAGAGTCCCTTCAGGCTGCACATAGATTTTTCTGGTCTGCACAGCTTTAAAAAGCCTGCCGGCCTTTTCTAACCAAACTCCCTCTCTGGGCCAGCCCACTCTCAGGAGCGATTATAGGCCACCTATAATTGTCATTATGGTCAGTGACAGCCACTGCTCATTGGGTACTGAGCACACTGGTGCCAGGTGTTACAAAACCCCTGGGGCTCAGTGTCTGGCACACTGCAAGCCCTCAGTGAACATTATTATCACCAAGGGCTTACGGTGATAATGAGGATAAAATAATATAATATTATTATCAGGTGCTATTGGTCCCTGATTTCTAATCCTCCCCCACAACCAGGAGGGAATAGGTTTATATCCTGCAACCTACAAGTGAGGAAGTGAGGCCCAGAGAGGAAAGAATTAGCTCAGAACAGTGAAGGACTCGGATTCAGGGAGGCACCTGTGTGGCATGGAAGCCACTGGGCTCCTTCATCCTGTGGATTCCTGGCTGTGGGTTCAGGTCCTGTAGTCTCGCTGCTACCCGAGGGTACAGTCTCTTGATGTCATACATCAAGAAGCACAAGCAGGTCATCAGGCCCAAGCTAGCACATGCTGCCGTATAAAGACAATTACAAAGATGAATAGACAATCACTTATTTTCCTCATTCCACGTCACCATTAGCATCTGGACTTTACACTTCTTTGATGGCAATGGAGACAGGGAGCACAGAGTTGCCACAAACTGTTTTCCAAGCTTAAAAAACGGAAACTGGTGAACTAATATTATCTCAGTGGCTTTTCATTAATGGCATGACAGTGAAAAAGTTACTTTCGCATCAAGATAAACAAGTACTGAATTATAATTCCCCAGTGCTAGCAGAGGGAAAGAAATTTAATCAAATTAAAGAAATTCAATTTGCCTTTCCTCACAAGAGAGCTATCTCCTTTTACTTACATGCCATAATCCTTTCTTTGCCAACTTTTCTATTACAGATTGCCACACTTCATTGGAGAATCCAGTAGTGAAAATACGATCAAAGCAGGGCAAGAAACTCTGCAAAACAATGGGGTCACCTGAAAGAAAGTTCCAGAGTTTAGAAATTTTAACTTGGGGCAAGTCTAGAACATCTAGGAAAAGGTCCTCCAATTAAGAGCACACATAGACAAATGATAAATTTAAAAATATCAAAAAGAAAAGAGAGCAACTTCCTTGGTAGTTCAGTGGTTAAGATTCTGAGCATTCAATGCAGGAGGCACGGGTTCCATCCCAAGCAGCCAAAAAAAAAAAAAAAGAGGGGCCATAGAGGATTATGGGAGTGGGCGGCATGAACAACTGGGTATAAGACAGACTCAAGGATGTTTTGTACAACATGGGGAATACAGTCATTTGGTAATGACTGTAAATGGAAAGTAACCTCCAAGAAGGGCATAAAAATTTTAAAAATTAAAATAACAAAGAAGGGCCTTTTCAAAGCATGAAGTCCTGTATAATTGAAGTGGCAATCATTTTAAGTTCAGGCTAAAGTCAGTCCCTTAAGGCAGTTTATTGTGAGCTATTACATAATAGCTTCTCTATTTGCTGAGCCCAGTGATATATGCTGTATTAATCCCTCAAACCAACCAATAAGGCAGTGCCTATTAGTTCCATTTATGGAGGAGGAAGTGGGCACTTAAGGGAAGTTATTAAACTCACTTCCTTTAAGAAAAATGTGACAAATATTATTTTCATCCAACAGTGAGAAGCTGTGATAAATGAGGTCAAGCATTGTGGCTTATCATGCAGCTAGGCCATGACAAAACCAAGACGGAACCTAGATTGAGCAGTTCTTTTAGTCAGTTTGCATTCTTTCAGCCTAGAGGCCCATCAACATTTTGCGTCTCATGACCCTGCAAACTTGTGGATGACAGTATCCAAGTGGGACAGGTCAGGGGCCAGTATAACAGAGTCCCTCTTCCAAGGTTATCAATTTCCACAAATGAGTAGCCAAATAGCAAAACAAACATACAGTGTACAAACAGGATACACAATTTTCATAAATATATTTTTCAAAATTTAGAAACTGGGCCATGGGCAAACAGTCATCCTCCAAACAGGTAGAAAAGTCAGGATTGCGCTGTTTTAAGAAGTCCTGTTAACTGCCCCCTGAGAATCCAGATTTCTTAGAGGGGCAGCCACACTGAAGAGTCAGTTGTCTGGAATTCCCAAACTCTGGTCTGGCTTCTGACAGAGCAGTGCTGTTAGTTTTTCTTAACCGTTGGATTGTACACTTTTTTATTTTCTGGCCATGCCACATGGCATGTAGGATCTTAGTTCCCCAACCAGGGATCCAGCCTGCACCCCCTGTGCTGGAAGTGCAGAGTCTTAACTAGTGGACTGCCACAGAAGCCCCAGAACAGTGGCCTTTAAAAGACACAAAGGGAGGACTTCCCTGGTGGTACAGTGGATGGGAATCTGGCTGCCAATGCAGGGGACATGGGTTTGATTCTTGGTCCGGGAAGATTCCAATGCTGCAGAGCAACTAAGCCCGAATGCCGTAATTACTGTGCCCCTGTGCTTCAACTACTGAAGCCCGCACACCTAGAACCTGTGCTCCGCAACAAGAGAAGCCACCACAGTGAGAAGCCCAGCCCCGCAACAAAAAGCAGCCCCAACTCGGCGAAACGAGAAAAAGCCCGCATGCAGCATCGAAGACTCAGCGCAACCACAATAAACAAATAATTAAATTAAGTTTTAAATAAAGACATAGAGAATAATGAGGACATGTAGAGAATGGGACAAACCAACAGGCTCAGAGGAAAGGGAAGCAGGCTTTAGTCACTGTCAGCAAAAGGCAGATGGGAGAGCTGTGATTCATTAGCACCTGTCTGGACACTGACGTCTCTGCTGGGAGACACGGCTAAGCCCACCTCTAACTACTTCCCACCTACCACCTGACACTGCTCTCAACCCCTCTCTGTGCCAAGCTTGCCAAAAGTCTGTAGGATCCCCTCCACAGATCACAGAAGTTGCTTTTCCACAATCAAATCAGGAACGGTTGGATCCGTGTCAGTCAGATGTATCATCAGCAGTAATTCACCTGTTTCTGAAAGCCAGGACCATTTTCCAGCAATTCTAACATATGCCATTGCTCACATTCTACCATCTCTAGAATCGGGACGTGTGTTGCTCTTGATGCTGTCTCAACAGCAGAACATAAATTAGTGGCACAGGGACGTCCCTGGCAATCCAGGGATTAAGAACCCCCACAACCGCCCCCTCCACTGCAAGGGGCACAGGTTCAATCCCTGGTCGGGGAACTAAGATACCACCTGCTGTGTGGTGTGGCCAAAAGATAAAATCATAATAATAAAATTTTAAAATAGTGGCACATCTTAAATTAATGCAATCTTAAATTTGATCAAAAACAGTATTGGAAAACAACAGCCTGGTCATTGGTAGAACTTTAGACCGTGCTGTGATACCCAGGGAAAGAACTCCTTTGTCCCTGGCAGGGAATTTTTCATATTATGTTTCATACTTGTCTGTTTTTGGCAACTCAAGGACACGGATAAAGCCGTATCATAGGCCAGGTCGTCAGACTAATAACCTAATGACCAATGCAAATCACCACCTCCCCCCACATGCCCACCCCCACCCGGGTGTGTTCCTAGCAGACTGTCAGCTTCCATAGGACCCTCCCTCAGTCCCTTCAAATTGTTTTCATGGCAAACAGGAACACTTCTTGACATACTGGAGAAATACATGCAAAAATCACGTAAAACATTAGTATAAGTAGGGACAGCCCTATGGATAGCAACACAGAAAGCTTAGGTCTGCAACAAAACTGGAAAACTGGGACAGCTTTAAGTGATTTATGCAAAAAGATGAAGTTGTTTTCGCAAAGGCCTGGGCCATCAAAGCTTCCCATGTGTTTTCCACTGTAAAGTTTCATTCAAACTGCATGAAGAAGCCACAAAGAAAAACACCCTGTAATTATCTCCCCAGAAACCTGAGTCCCCAAGGAGCCATTCAAAGACAATCACAAGGCCTTTAAAAGAAAGAGAGGGCAGGCCTCCCCCAGTGCCGACTTACTGCCCATCGTGGTGAAGACTGCCACCAAGAAATCAGCAATCTGGGTCTTGTCCTGGCTGCTCCTCACGAGCCGCAGACCCTCAAAAAACATGCGAGCGGCTTCATAAGGCTGGCACAACCCCAGCAAGGAATAACCAGCTCGGTAGTACCCCTGCAACGAGAAAAAACAGAATTGTTAACGTGCCCATCTCTTCCAAACTGCTGCTGAAGTCAAGGCAAGATTGAGGATCAGAGGCAACAGACTACAAGTAAACACTGATTTCCAAGTAAACACAGATTTCTAACAAGCTCTGGATATAGACTTTCCACATTGGATTCTATGTCACAATGCTCCTATCAAGTGGTAACTGGCAAGAAAAGAATCCCTTTCAAGTCCATGACACATACAGCATCTAACATTGGAGCCAGCTGGTGTCCTCTGTTCCCAGGTGACTCAGTGATGAAGAATCGCCTGCCAATGCAGGAGATACAGAAGAGACGCAGGTTCGATCCCTGGGTCGGGAAGATTCTCTGGAGGAGAAAATGGCAACCCACTCCAGCATTCTTGCCTGAGAAATCCCATGGACAGAGGAGCCTGGTGGGCTATGGTCCATGGTGTTGCAGTCAGACATGACTAACTGGCTGAGCACACAACATAAGAACCAGAGAGAAAGGAGCGGGCCTGGTTCCAATGGTGTATGTGGTTTATGTATTTGTGCCTTAAAACACAGCCTGAGCAAGAAGGCAGAAATGAAACCATGTAGTCCTACAACAACAGTGTTCTGGAAAAGAATGAGATTGTCATGTCAACACAGGAGCTGTTCCCTGCTCCTTTCAATCGAAGTAAACACGATTTCCCATGGAAATGGCAAGCACTGAGGGTCACTCAGCTCATATTACAAGCAGTATACACCAGAGGCCAAAATTTCTTTTGGTTTCTGTAGGGAGAGGAAAATCGCAATGATTAATAGAGGGAAATGGTCTAGTTTTGCCTGTATGCAAACTGTTAAGCCCTTGAGAAGGAACAAAATGATCCATATTGCCTTCCCCACTTTGACCACTGAAATGAATCAGTATCAGGGGCTACCAAAACAATTTTCTGTCTAAAATAATACAAGGTGTTCACCAACTGGGTTCATTAAAAAAAAAAAGCAAGTGCCTGTGACGTCCCTGATGGTCCACTGGTTAAGAACCTGCCTTGCAGTGCAGGGGAAGCAGGTTTGATCCCTGGTCAGGGAACTAAGATCCCACATGCCACAGGGCAACTAAGCCCTTGCTCTGCAGCTAGGAAGTCCGTGTGCGGCAACAAAAGATCCTGTATGATGCAAGGATGATCCCAATTGCCACAACGAAGACCCAAGGCAGTCAAATAAATAAACACTTAAAAAAGCAAGCACCTGAAATTCAACTTAAATTTTGGTGAAATTCAACTTCACCAAACCTCACATTATTTACTGATTTGTTTGCATTTTAACAAGTCTAAAACCTTAGATGACAATCAGAAAAAGGAAGCAAGCAGCCAAGTAAGCTAGTACAGAATTTCCCATTTCTTTGCCTTTCTCAGGTCTAAGTTTCGCCTTTTATTTTGGAGGGAGGTGAAGGGGATCAGAATACATCACCCCAAAATGTGACACTTTGGTACAAGGATTCTTTTGAGATGAAGGCATCTGAGATTCAACAGACGCAGAAAGAAGCCTTCCCGGAGCCTCCCTTCTTTGATTAGAAGCAGAAACTCCAAGAAGGATCGCCATAAAACCCCTCTCGCGGGGAATTCTTATGACCAGGAAGGAGACAAACTGAAACTTGCAAACAGCAAAGAACATGCAGAGACTATGAATTTTGGTGTAAATACATCAAAACAAAATGAGCTCCATCGAGACCACCTCTGGACTGAATCCACCAATAAGCCTGGCTCCACTCTCCCCTGCAAACGTCTTTCAACACTTGGCCACCATCCTTCCTACTCGCCTCCAGATGCTGTGCACATCTGACTACAGTGCAAAGAGAGCTGAATAAGAAGCACTCCTAAAGACACAGGGACTTCCCTGGCAATCCACCTTAGGGCTCCCAGCTCTCAATGCAAGGAGTGTGGGTTTGATCCCTTGTCGGGGAACCAAGGTCCCCCATGGACCTTGCAGCCAACAACAACAAAAATAAACATGAGAGATGGAAGAGTCAAGACAAAACAAACAACAAGGAAGGGAAGGAGGCAGCAGCTCCGGCGTCCAGTCAGCCTACCTTTACGTAGGTCGGATCCCACTGGAGACACTCCTTGGCAGCCCCGTAGGCCTCGTTCCATTTCCCAAGGCTGTAAAATGCATTGGATTTGTTGCACAGCAGCACAGCCAAGTCCCTGGGGGGGACCCTGTGGGAAAGGACCAACCGGTAGTCGGTAAATAGTTGTATTGTCCTGCAAATACAGAACCCAGTCCTTGAAGGCCACAGTTCTGATACTGATTATTTTTGCCATGGTGATGGGGTTTCAGCAGGAAATGTCCTAATTATACCTATGACATCTGACCCTCACAGCCTACAAAGGTGAGGTCATCTGCAACGTCCCAGGCGCCCTTCCTCACTCCCAAATCCTCTCCTCCCACCTTTTCATGACAAATGTTCTCAGCACCTCGAGTCCACCTCCTCTTGACCTCCACAGGACTTTTACCCCTTAGAGTCCACTGGTGAAGATGCTGTAAAAAGGACAACTGGTCCTCAGGGCGGAGAGGTTGGGAGTTCTCACTGAGCCTTCACAAAGTCCAGACACCGCGGGAGCCACCGCACATACACGTGCATGCTGAATGGAGCCAGAGCTCCTCAGAACACATGACCACACTGTCCCCACGGAGCCTGTGAAAGATGCTGGGTGAGCACTGTTCTAGCACATAGGCAGGGCCACCCAAATGGGAGGGCACCCAGGGCCAGAGTGCAAAAAGAGGCACCCATACCATGTGGCCAACCTTCCCTGTCCCATACAGTGGCCACAGACCACATACAGCCATGTAAATTTAATTAAATCAGAAAGGCAAGCTTCAAATTTAGAACTACAGGCACTCTTTCAGGGCCAGTGAGCCAGGCCGGTGCCCCTCACCACTCTCTCTTCTCTTTCCATCTCAGCCTTCATCCTGCATTGCAGGAGATGTGATGTCCAAGCTCAGTCCTCACCCCTAACCTTGGAAGGCACTCTGAAAACTGCCTGCAGGTAAGAGGCCCATGCAGATGCTAGGAGCAGGGACCTGGACAGGAATTCTGGGGTCCTGGTGGAAGGAAGCAAGGCTCTGAGTGGGTAAAGCCCCTGCCCCAGACTCCCTCCAAAGGGAGGGCACAGCTGGAGTAAGGCAAAATCGGGCCTCAAAAGCACAGCAGGTCAGGGCCCCCCTGCCTGGTTCTTTGTTGTTCAGTTGCTAAGTCATGTCTGACTCTTTGTGACCCCGTGAACTGCAGCATGACAGACTCCCTTGTCCTTTACTATCTGTCTCTCAGAGTTTGCTCAGATTCATGCCCATTGAGGCAGTGATGCTATCTAACCATCTCATCCCTGCTGCCACCTTCTCCTCTTGCCCTCAATCTTTTCCAACATCAGGGTCTTTCCCAATAAGTCAGCTTTTCACGTCAGGGGGTCAAAGTACTGGCCTGGGTCTAGGGGTCATACTGCTGCAAGGTTATTGCTGAAACCAAGTTGGAAGAAGCAAAACACAAAATATACCATAAAAAGTCAACAGAAGTCCAAGTGCTGTTTAATTCAAGACACACAAAATGGAAAAGCAAGGCTTATACTTCCTTTTTTTGAACTACTTTCATGTAAAAATAATACAAACAGGAAAGTTAGGTAATACAGATACCCACAAAAAAATAAAGCAAAGTAAAAATCTCCTCTACTATGTCCCCACCCGCAGGGCTTTCTGTATCTAGTTTTTCTCCGTGAAGTATGAGGGCCCAGAAGCTCAGAAGAGGTGCTGAGTCTGTCAGAGGGTAACTGACAAGGGAGCTGTGACCACAGTGTAGTAGACACCAAGTGTCCAGCCCAGACACCATGGCCAGTGCAGCCAATCCTAGCAGGAATGAGTGCGGGCTGCAGCTAGGATCTCCTTGAGCCCCATTTATCCTCAGCCTTATGGGAGCTGCCTTCTCTCCAGGAAGTTATACCCCTGTTATGGATTGTGTTCCCACCAAATACATTTGTTGAATCCCCAACCCCTAGAGTGATGGTATTTGGAGCAGGGGCCTTCAGGAAGGTGATTAGGTTTAAATGAAGCCAGGAGATCGGGGCCCTCATGATAGAATTAATGCCTTTATAAGCAGAGACATCAGAGTGTTCCTGTTCTCTCCACCATAGGAGGACACAGTGAGAATGTGGCCATCTGCAAACCAGGAAGGGAGCACTTACCAGGAATTGAACTGGCCGCCACCCGGACCTTGGACTTCCCAGTCTCCAGAACTGTGAGGAACAAATTCCTGTTGTTTACTCCACCCAGTCAATGGCAGTTAGTTATTGCAGCCTGAGCTGACTAATCACCCCACTCTCTTGGACAATTCCTAGGGGCCAGACAGCCTACCAGCTAGTGAGTGAAGAAGCAACAGGTATCAGGTATCAGAAAGGTCAGACTCCTTGTCTTAAAGAGACAGTTCTGCAGTACAACTCAGGGTCCAGAGCTGACTCCAGTGGAGACACCATCCCTACCCGATCCTGCTTCCCTCCGTCCCCTTCTCCCCAGGACACCTGCTCGTGGACCACAAGCCCTGTGTCAGCTGGCAGCAGCAGGAAGGCAGGTGACAGGTGATGGGCTCCGGGATCTGTATCAGGAAGGTCCCATGAAAGGCAGGACACGAGGGTGCAGGCAGGTGTCCCTTTAGCTGTCATGCATCTGCTATGTGGTGGCGTTGAGATGTGAGTACTCACCATGTGGTCAGTCTACCACCACAATCTGACACTACCTTTTTCTTTGCAAGACAGAAGGGGAAGTCAAATTTCCCCCGATGAATGAGGCACTCTACCAGCTCTGATCTGAACTAAGAGGGGGCAGAATGACAGAACTACAAGCCCAGGTCAGTTACAGTCAATTCCAATCCAGCGTAGACACAGGAAATAGGAGGGAGGAGGTGGGAGCCATGTGTCAGGAACTCAACTCAGTGCCACTTCTAGGTACAAGTTTACGCTGTATACTCCCTACAAATGTCAACCTCTGCTTCCTCTATTACAGCTGTGCCAAAGAATGATGTGGTAACCTCTGGGGACCCCCAGGACCACTTCAGGTAGTCCCCAAGGTCAAACTATCTTCACAATTGCAGTTAGCTGAATAATGGGTTCCAAATAATGTTTTCTTTTATGGCAAAAGGAACTTGGGAGATGGGATTAATTTAGGATCTTGAGATTAGGATCTGGAAGAGGATACGATCAAAAGTGTACTTGTAAGTGGGAGACTGAGAGAATCGGCCACAGGCAGAGGAGAAGGAGATGTGATGACAGAAGCAGCGACTGGAATGATGTGCTTTGAGGAGGATGCAGGAAGGGACCACAAGCCAAGGATACAGGCAGCCACTCAAGGGTGAAAGAGACAAGGAAATAGAGGCTCCTCCCCAAGGAACCCGGCTTTCCTGGTGGCTCAGATGGTAAAGTGTCTGCCTACAATGCAGGAGACTGGGGTTCAACCCCTGGGTCGGGAAGGTCTCCTGGAGAAGGAAATGGCAACCCACTTGAGTATTCTTGCTGGAAAATCCCATGGATGAAGCCTGGTAGGCTACAGTCCATGGGGTCGCAAAGAGTGGGACACAACTGAGCGACTTCACTTTCACTTTCCCCAAGGAACCAGCCCTGCCAACACCTTGCTTTTTAGCCTCACAAGACTCATTTTGGACCCCTGACCTCCAGAAACACAAGATCATAAATGTGTATTGTTTTCATCCACAAAGTTGGTGGTCATTTCTTACAGCAGCAACAGGAAACTAATACAATAATACCGAGACTTAGGTGCCTTTTTCACAATCCTTCTCTCACATGTGGATGGGGAATTTTCCAAAGGCTACCTGGAGTGTGATGTCACAACAGACTCAATGCAGAAACAGATGTGAGAAGCCAGATGTCTTCCACTGAGACAGACATTAAAGAGACTTGCAAATATGTAAAATGTGAAACTCTTCTCACTACATTTTTGGTTTTGAAAAGTAATTCCTCATAAAAACACTGCTTGTGTCAGCATGTCACGGGTTTATTACTGATATTTTAAAATAACGAATAAATACATATTTTAAATGTTTCTCAGTTTTGAGTTCTAATACAGGCTTTATTGATAACTACACCAACAAAAGCTCTCTGGGATCCTCCATAATTTGTAAGCAGGCTGTGATCCTGAAATGTTTGGGAACAGGTCTGCTAGAAGCGGAAGGGGCAGGGGAAGAGGTGAGCCTTAGTTCCTGGTGGCTTGCCCTGTGGCCAGGCCAGTGGCTTAACAGCACAGATAAACAAGATGGAATGAATGGCAAGTGCAGAGGCTTGGAGACAGAGTCGGTCATGCCAGGAACTCTGCTGGAACCAGACAAAAGGGAAAGTTTTGCAAGGTTGATCAACAGCCCCCTGGGTTTCAGTTTCTGTTTCCTGAATTCCTCTAGCTTCACTGAGACTGACTCTGCAGAGAAGATAAACAGAAAGTGGGAGGAGAAAAGAAACTGAAACTAGCTGGTGTGATAAAAAGTGAGAAAAAAACAAAAGCAAGCGAGTGAGGCAGGGAGAAAATCCAAACACTTACCCCCACTGGTACAACTGCAGGAGAATCTGGATGGCTTCATCGTACTTTCTGATGGCCAAAGAGAAGTTCCCACTCTTAAAACCCTGGTTGCCAGATTCTTTCAGCAGCTCGGCGTAAGCTGTGGGGTCCATCCTGTGAGGAGACGAGGGAAGGCTGGCGCACGGGCTTCCGTCCTCTCCCCATCTGCATCGCTCGGAGTCTGAAGGGGCAGGTTGTTCATCCTGGCCCCTCCCACCAGCTGAAGGCACACCCTGCCCACACCCCTCCCCACCCAGGGACCAGACTGAGTGTCTGATCGCAGACGGTTTCTTTCTCAGTTCTTTTCTGACCTCTGGAGCAGCGGCCAGAACGATTCCATTTATTCTGTGTTAATGACCAGGTAGGCTGTAAGGAAGGAGGCAGCTTCCATGCCCCAGAGAATCTGAAGGACCTCCCTGGTGGTCCAGTGGTTAAGAATCCGCCTGCCAATGCAGGGGACGTGGGTTCGATCCCTGGGCCAGGAAGATTCCACAAGCTGTGGGGCAACTAAGCCTATGCACCAGAACTACTGAAGCCCAAGTACCTAGAGCCCACGTGCTGTGCAACGAAAAAAGCCCTTGCGATGGGGAACCCGTGCACCGCAACTAGAGTAGCGCCCCCACCCCTACCCCGCATGCGCAGCAGTGAGACCAGTGCAGCAATGAAGACCAAAGGCAGCCAAAATAAAGAATAAACAAAAATTTTTTAAAAAGATGACATGAAGCTGGCAGGTGGTGTGCACTAGATAAGTGGCAGCTCTTCCCACAACCGCCACAAGCATTTCTCTCTCATTTACCCATTGCAGCATCTCAGAAGGAGGCACCATTTTCACTGTTCAGATGAGGAAACTCAGGCTCAAGAAGTTCAAGTCACTTGCTTAAGGATGGGCTAATGGGTGTCCCCAGTTCTGACCCCAGTTCCAAGTTTCTGCCCTTGACCCTGTACTGCATCGCCTACTCACTCAAGGAGTTTAGAGTCCTTCCACTGTCTCCAAAGGTCCTAAAAGCCTCGAAGTATTTGTCCCTGAGATTGCTATTGTCCACTTACCTGTCTGCATCCCCTGGGAAGCCCTTACCCCTTTCATGACTCCTATTTCATTCATTTGGTAGCCCTAGCACAGAATGGGTACTTAAATATTTGCTGTGTAATGAATTAGAATGCCAGACCCAGAGAGGCTGCTTGTTACCGATTCTCTCTGGTGTGGCCTGGAGCCCTGCCCACCTGATGGGGCTTCAGGAAGTGTTTGCTACACCAAGGTAGTGGACAGGAGAGGCCTCGCAGAGCCTCGAGAAGCAGCTGCCAAGCAGGCAGGGAAAAGGTGGGGGTCAGGGACTTCCTTGGTGGTCTGGTGGTTAAGACTGCTTCCACTGCAGGAGGCATGGGTTTGATCCCTGTTCAGGGAACTACGATCCTGCATGCCACATGCTATTGCCAAAAGAAAAGTGGGGATCAGAAGAGATGTCCCATAGAATTTTCTCCTCTCAAGATATCAGAAGGAGAGGTAAGGCAGTGGGGAAAGTCTTAAAAATGAGGACACTTCAGGTGGTTGCATAGGCCCTGCACCTGTGGGGGCAGTACAGTCTATCGAAAGCCTTCTTGACCAGCACGATCATTGTACAAAGAATAATCCCTGTTGTTTGTATCATTTCAAACCTTGGCAAGGGGTTTGGGAGGCAGGGAAGCCAAGCCAAGCAGACAGAAGTGGTGGCTTATTTTCCTTTTAAAATATTTATTTGCCTGTGGTAGGTCTTGGTTCTGTCGTGTGGGATCTAGTATCTCCAACCAGGGATCGAAACCGGGCCTGCTGCATTGGGAGCACCGAGTCTTAGCCACTGGGCCAACAGGGAACGGGAAGTCCCGGTGGCTTATTTTAAGCCCATGAGTTAACTGGACTTTTGAACTGCATTCCTGCATTCACCACGCAGAGCTATTCCAGAATGAGGCATGTTATTGCTAAACAAGTCAAAATTAAAAATTCCACCTAGACTTCGCATTAAATAATCTCTAGATTCTATGACTCACATTTATACAGAGATGACAGAGGAGACCATGAGAAAAAGTTTATACAATTGATTAGAGAATGAAAACATATGTTTCTCCTTCAAATATTGCCAGCCAGGCGTCAAATAAATAATTTTAAAGTGGCCATTTTTGGACAGCTAGAAATAGGAAATGTCTGTAACAACTGACAAAGGGTTAATATCCCTCCCCCTTTTTTTTTCCTTTTGGCTGCACCACGTAGCTTGTGGGATCTTAGTTCCTCAACCACGGATCGAACCCAGGCCCACAGCCGTGAAAGCACAGGGGTTTAGCCACTGGACCACTAGGGAATTTCTGGTACCCCTCTTTTATAAAAACCTTTTCACTGCAAGAAAGGATCAACTTGATCAAAATGTGTAAGGCCACAGTCAGAAAATTCACAAAGGGATACAAGTAGTTGCTAAATACATGGACAGTAGATATCCAGGATCACCATCACTAGTAGCAAAAGAATGAAAAATTAAAACAGCAAAGGGTCACTAGGAAATACTTAAAAGAGTGACCCCCAATGGTGGGAGCTGTCACATCCGGCTTACAGGAGAAATATACTAGATCACTGATATACTTAGCCTCATAGACGTTCACCACAGTGAAAAACCAGAAATAACCGTAAATATTCCATAATGTGTAACGGATTTGAATCAGTTGTAAAGCACCCATATGGTAGAATACCACACAGTTATTTTTAAAGTCATGTTGTAAAAGAACATTTAATGATAGGCTACGTTAGTAAATCAAAGATAGAGGCTACATAAAAAGGCACATAATCCCAAATTAAATTTTAAACACATCTAATGTACTGAAGACATGCCAGAATGTTAACAGCCTCACCACTGGAATTAGGTAGGGTTTTAATTTTCCTCCTTGAGCTCTTCTGAATTTCCAATTGCCAGAAAATGTGCCACCTTCATAATCAGACCATAAATGTTATTAAAATGAGACTCTTTAAGGGCTTAATTAAAGAATTCAAACACAAAATGTTTCCACTGTACTTACAATAAAAACGATTCACATCTGATTTTTCTCTAGAAATTAAGTGAGCTCTAAATGTTATGAGTAGACATCCAATGTTTTCATCCCCTTACATCTTGGCTTTTTCTTGGTACAGTCACACGACAAGGGAAAGGGGGATTGCCAACCACAATGAAAGTTTTTTGCTTCTCAACAGGATTTATTGACAGTTACACCTTCATTACAGGGAAGAATGCTTTACATGGCTGCCTCAGAATGCTTAGAGCTCTGCTGTCGAGAATTTTTTTTAACAAGTGAGCAGTCTATTTATAGGATGAAACTGTTAAACACAGTGGTAATTACCTACCGTAATGACAGTACTCCTAAGAACGAATCTCATCATGTCATTTCATTCTTACCAGAAGCCCCAGGAGGTAGGCTGGATTGTGTCCCCATTTGACAAATAGGCAAACTGAGGCGAGGAGCACTCAGGGCCTTGCCATAGTCCCAGGGATAGGGGTGGTGCTGGAATCCAAGCCTAGGTGGACTGGCTTCGGGGGCGAGACTCCACTCTGAAGAAACCAGGCGGAGGCTAAACAGTGAGCGGCAGTCAGACCCCACCGTGTGCGGCACTGGCGGGCCACACATGGATCCATCACAGTCCGCACTTTCAGTTTTTCTGTTTGTTTTGATGTGGACCGTTTTTTTTAAGTTTTTATTCAATTTGTGACAATATTGCTTTTGGTTTATGTTTTGTTTTTGGCTGCGAAGCATGCTAAGTCCTGTCCAACCCTTTGCTACCCTATGGACCATAAACCTCCAGATTCCTCTGTCTATGGGACTTCCCAAGCGAGACTACTGGAGTGGGTTGCCATTCCCTCCTCCAGGGGATCTTCCCGGACCAGGGATCGAACCTGCACCTCTTATTTCTCCTGCACTGGCAGGCAGATTCTTTACCACTAGTACCCCCTAGCTCCCTGACCAGGGATCAAACCAGCACCCCTACCCTGGAAGGTGAAGTTGACCACTGGACTGCCGGGAAAGGCTCCTGCACTTTCAGCTTTGTCAGCGGGGCTGAAGCTAAACGATCAGAAGGTAAAGACAGTTTCACAGGGGCAGAGTCTGCTTTTGCTCAGCTTCACTATATCCCCAGGAGGATTCAAGGTCCAGTTGTTGGGAGGTGGCCAGGGCTGCTTGGCAGAGGAAGCAGAAGTAAGAAAAATGCAAATGCACTGGCGAGGTTCTGAAACTAGCAAGTTAAAAACAAAGCAGGCGTGGGCTGCTGTCACTTTGTATGTGTGTCTTTATTCTGTTTTGTCTTTTATTGAAGGATATTTGATTGTTACAGTGCTGCATTAGTTTCGGGTATACCGCAGAGTGATTCGGTTATACATGCACATATCTATATTCTTTAAAAAAAAAATTCTTCTCCATTATAGTTGCATTGTGTGTATACACATGAAGAGTTCTATAACTGACTTACAGGCGCCAGACTGCAAACAAGATGGGCTCCAGGCAGCTGAAAGGGGCAGAGAGAGAGGCTTTTCCTCTGTCCCTTATCTGGGTACGACATAACAACTTAACAGCAAATTTGTTTACTTTTTTTGTTTCTTGGTGGTGGGGTTTTTTTGTTTTTGTTTTTTAATTGAAACCCTTTCAAAACATCCTCAAAGTAGTGAACAATCCAAGATCAACTCTGGAAAGCTGGGGGTACAGACAACTGCAAAAACAGAGGGCAGAGACAGCAATTCTTAAAACCGACTCCTTCCTGCTCCCACAGAAAGGTGGGCACAGACAGCACGGGATAAGAATGCAAAGTCAGGACTCATTCTGAGGACTACGATTTGCTTTCTTTGCTGTTCCTTCTTTTTGTCTTGGGGGAAAGGGTGCAATTTCCACACTTCCTGCGCTGTCTTATTCCCACCTCTGAGCACTGTGTTGTCTTTCTATCCCATCCAACATCTACTATACACAGATGAGCAGTACCTGCCATCAGGAGCTCAATCCTCATGTAATTACTTCCACACAATATCTTGACATAGAACATGGGCTTACAGGTTGCCACAAATCCTCCGTTCAGTGCCCACAGGAGTACGACTAAAAAATTATCTCATGGCTCCATAACTTCCCATAAATACAGAACCTTAAGTTTCCACCCTACTCACTCCCTTAACAAATAGAGCAAAGACGCACAAAAGCAAGACCCAAGTGTACAAAACTGCTCCTGACCTTGCAAAGCAAGCATGAAGAAAATGTTCTGACGTGATTTTATGAAGCAGCTTGGTTTCTGTCTGAGGGGGACAGGGAAGTTTCAGTCCACAATTGATCCCTGCTGTTCAGAATTGCCGATACAGCCAACTGAAAGTCCTGTTTCCCCTGATGCTCATATTAAGACTGGACTCATCTCAGATTGACTCACTCTTGTCCTGCAACTAACCAGTACTTCAAAGTATGCTTTTTGTTAAATTCTTAATGGAACATTTCTCTGTGAGGAGAAAAGCAGAAATAGGACTCCTGGGAAGGTCATAAGTTCATGCTGCTGCTGCTAAGTCGCTTCAGTTGTGTCTGACTCTGTGCGACCCCATAGACGGCAGCCCACCAGGCTCCCCTGTCCCTGGGATTCTCCAGGCAAGAACACTGGAGTGGGTTGCCATTTCCTTCTCCAATGCATGAAAGTGAAAAGTGAAAGTGAAGTCTCTCAGCCGTGTCCGACTCTTTACGATCCCATGGACTGCAGCCTACCAGGCTCCTCCGTCCATGGGATTTTCCAGGCAAGAGTACTGGAGTGGGGTGCCATCGCCTTCTCCGAGTTAGGTTCATATTGCTTTACAATTTGATGTTTATGGGCTAAAAATTAACACAGGACAGAAAACCCTAAACAACAGGGTCCTACTGTATAGCACAGGGAACTGTATTCAATACCCTGTGATAAACCATAATGGAAAAGAATAGAAAAAGAATATACATATATATATAACTTAGTCACTTTGCTGTAGAGCAGAAATTAACACAATGTAAATCAACTATGCTTCAGTTAAAAACAACAACCTTGTATCTGTCCAACCTGAGAGACGAGACATAGACTTTCAAAGAAAAACCAGAGTAATAAGAAAAATTTTAATTAAGCAAATATGCAAGTCTATACATAATTCTCATGGAAACTTTTATTTGGGGATTCTCTGACAGTTCAGTGGTTAGAATTTGGTGTTTTTATTGCTAGGGCCAGGGTTCAATTCCTGGTTGGGCAGGGGGGATTTTTTTTTTTAATCTCTTTAACAACAGCCACTGGCACTTGTAAAATTGCAAGACTGATGTGGAAAAAACAAACAAAACTTTACTCAAAAGATAGTCTTGAATTTTAAACTTTAATACACAACATGTTTCTTTTTTTAGTTTTATTTTATATTGACGCATAGGGCATGGCAACCCACTCCACTGTTCTTGCCTAGAGAATCCCCATGGACAAAGGAGCCTGGTGGGCTACAGTCCATGAGGCTGCAAAAAGTCGGACACGACTAAGCACAGGTAGTTAATTAACAATGTTATGTTACTTTCAGGTATATAGCAAAGCGATTCATTTATACATATACATGCATCTATTCCTTTTCAAATTCTTTTCCCATTTAGGTTATTACAGAATATTGAGCAGAGTTCCCTGTGCTATATATAGTAGGTCCTTGTTGGTTATCTATTTTAAACACAGCAGTGTGTGCATGTCAATCCCAAACTCCCAATCCACCTCTCTCCCCATAACATGTTTCTGTTTGGGAAAATTCACTATTACAAAATATCAAATCCTCTCTAAATTAATTAATGTACTTTCCAAAAAAATTCCAATTAAAAAACATGATATTTAAAGAAATTAATGCAAGAATTCTCAAGTTCATCTTAGAATAAACAGGACAGACTAGCCAAAATATTCTTAATAAAAGAAGTATAAAGAGAAAATCTTTTCTGACATTTTTAAATGTATTTATAAAACTCAACTAAGTTTTAAAAGTATGATATTAACATGAAAACAAGCAGATCAGTGGAACAAAACAAAATATCCAGTAGTAGACATATAAAAGAATTCCATGTATGAAAAAGGTAGCTCTTAAAATAGACAGGGAAAGAATGAATCGTTGGTAAAACTGGCACAATATCTGGAAAGGATGTTAATTTTTCTTTTTGGCTGCAATGCCTGGCATGCAGGATCTTAGTTCCCTGGCCAGGAATTGAACCTGCGCCCTCTGCAATGGCAGTGAGGAGTCTTAACCACTGGACTGCCAGGGAAGTCCTGGAAGTTAAATTTCTAATTCATAGTATTTGGTAGGCCAAACAACAGACACACATACACACACTCCAAAGATGCCCATGCCCCAACCACCAGAACCTGTGAATGCATTACGTGACGTGGCTAAAGGGCCTTTGTAAATAGACAGAATCCAGGCTGTTTTGTTGTCGTCATTGTTTAGTCGCCCAGTCGTGTTTGACTCTTTTGGGACTCCATGGATTGGGATTTCCCAGGCAAGAATACTGTTATGGGTTGTATTTTCCTCCTCCAAGGGATCCTCCCCATGCAGGGATCAAACCTGCGTCTCTTAACATCTTCTGCATTGGCAGGCAGATTCCTTACTACTAACAACACTGGTGCGTGTTCATTCACTAAGTCATGTCTGACTCTTTGTGACCCCATGGACTGTAGCCCATCAGGCTCCTCTGTCCATGGGATTTTCCAGGCAAGAACACTGGAGTGGGTTGTCACTTCCTTCTCCAGAGAAGCCCTTATCTAGGTGAGCCCAATCTAATTATATTAACCCTCCAAAGCAGAAAAACTTATCTGGCTAGAGTCAGAAAGATGCTGGAGAAGCGGAAGGCAAGAGAGATGCAGAAGCAGACGTGAAACCTGAAAAAGACTAACCCCATCGCTTCGTGCCTCGAAGATGGAGGGGAAGCAACGGGAAGGGATGTAGGTGGCCTTGGAAAGAGAGAGAGGCTCCTGGGTGATAGTCGGGTAACAGGAACCTCAGTCCCACAGCTGCAAGCAACTGGATCTTGCCAACAACACAAATGAGCTTAGAAAAGGATTCTGGGCAGACCCTCCTAGCCGCCAACATCTTGATTTCAGCCTCGTGAAACCTGCCACAGGAACCAGACTTCTCACCGACAGACTGTGAGATTATCCGTCTGCATGGTTTTAAGCCACTGTTTGTGGGCATTTGTTACGGCAGCTAAAGAAAACGAATACACATCATACACCAAAATTCCTTCTAAGTCGATGGAAAAAAAAAATGCTAGTGTCAAAAAGACACCAGGGCAGTGAAAAGCAATGGCTGGCACACGCAGCAATGTGAAGAACCTCAAGAATATTATGCTAAGCCCGACTCAGAAGACTGTAGGCTGTGGGATTCTATTTGGCTGATGCTCTAGAACTGGCAAATCTAAGAAAGCAGAAGAGCGGTTACCCAGGGAAGGAGACAGGGTTACTGACTGGAAAGGGGGATAAGAGCACTTTCTGCGAGATGGAATGTTCTTTTCGGTGATTGGGGTGGGGTCACACAGGTATGTACACTCATCAAAGCTCACTGAACAGGATCCTTAAAATCTGTGCCTTTGCTTAGATGCAAATCTCTCATTTTTTAAAAAGCGTTGAGGAAAAAAAAAAAAGCCCTAAGAGAAAATACAGCTACAGGTTTCAGATTATCTTCAACTGCTCTAGGAGGAAACCTGGTCAGATCTAATCAAGTGCCACACACACAGGGCCTTTGCCCCAGTAGTTCTACTTCTGGGAATCAATGTTGCAAACCGATTGCACACACAGGAAATGGTATGACATTATTCACTGTCTAATTGTTTATAATAATAAAAGACTGGGACGAGCTTGAATGGCCATCAACAGAGGACTGGTTTAATAAATTAGAGTGCAGCTGCCCCCACAATGAAGTATGCACTTTCTTTAAAAACAAAGAAAAAAAAAAAGGGTGAAGATGAAAAAAAAGGTGAAGATGCTTTGTATTTCCTGATCTGGGATAATCTGCAAAATATTTTTGCACAAAGCAAATGCAGGATAGTGTATACATTACACTCCATTTTGTGCAAAATTTTAAAAGACAGAGGGGAGAGCTAAATAAGAATATATAGATCTGCATTTGCTTATATATGAATAAAGAAATTCTGGAAGGATGCATGAGAAATAAAATTACCTTTATTGGGGTACGGGGTGGAGGAGGGAGACCTAATCCCACCTTTTCATTGTAACCTTTCTGTATTTTTGATTCTCAAATTACATAAATTTGGAGAGGCTTTAATGCGATAAAAAATTGTAAGTATCTTCACATTTAAGAAGGCCATTCTAATGATACCAAAAGCAGAAACCACACAGTGATAGCCATGAATTCATTAAACGTTTAAAACTTCTGTACATCAGAAACCTCAGAAAGTAGTTTAATAACACCCTAAGCAGCAAGATTATGGATGGAGAATCAGTCTCACACACAGCTGATGACAAGACTTAAGTAGTACAGCTTCTCTCTACAGAAATACACAAGCTTTTCACACAGCTGCTAGGAATTTATTCTACAGACATATTTCATTCAAGGACATGAGGATATTAATTGCCTCATTGTCTGTCAAAGCAAAAAGGATACAAATCCAAGAGCCCAACAAGTGGAGACATTTATACAAAGAATGTACCACTCAGAATAGAACACTATCATTGTTAAGAATAAATAGGGCAAATCCAAATGAAGAGATGTCAAAATACGCAACGAAGGTGAATAAAGCCAGTTGGAGAACAATTTGTAGAACAACTTGGAGAGTCTGAGGACAGGTTAGTGTACTTGTATATATCTGATTTGATCTATTGGGAGAAGACACTAGAGAGACACTTAAGAGAGGAATAAGTGGAGATCTCTGGGGAGATCTGGAAAAAAATGGAGAGGATGCTCCTCAACCATGGGAAAATAGCTTTCTGTTAAATCACCCAGTTTGTGGTCATACAATTTCTTACTGCAGACCTAGGAAGGTAATACCTCTCTGAATATGTTCTCAGAATTACTAAAATAGAAAGGATTTCAGAAAGTGAGATGGTTGGGCTAAAATTTTCAGAGCAAGGGAAATGCTCTAAGCCAAATCTCCCCAGGCTCAGAGATTTGGGGGGCCCGACCACGGTCACACCGGGGTATCAGGGCTGAGATCCAGGCTGATACCTGTCTCCACCCAGCATCCTGGTCTATAGCACCTGTGGGTGGGCAGGGAAGCCAGGACTAGAACCCACTGTTGCCCAAAATCCAGGAAGGTTCAGGTTAGTGGTACAGGCCATGGAGATCTCCATTATTTCTGTGTGATCCTTGTAACATTTACAGAACCTTTGTTTTGTTTACCCAGCAAAGAGAAAATATTTTGTTAAAAAACACAGCCCTGAGGTTATACAGAGTGAAGTAAGTCAGACACAGAAGCACAAATATTGTATGGTGTCGCTTATGTGTGGAATTTTTAAAAATGGTACAAATGAATTTATTTACAAAACAGAAACAGAGTTACAGATGTAGAATAATCTTATGGTCACCAGGGGGGAAAGGAAGGAGAGGGATAAATTGGGAGATAGGGATTAACATATACAGACTACTATACACAAAATGGGGCTTCCCCAGGGGCTTATCGATAAAGAATCCACCTGCTATGCAGGACATGCAGGAGACCTGGGTTTGATCCCTGGGTTGGGAAGATCTCCTGGAGGAAGGCATGGTAACACACTCCAGTATTCTTGCCTGGAGAATCCCATGGACAGAGGAGCCTGGTGGGCTACAGTCCACAGGGTCCACAAACAGCTGGACACGACTGAAGTGACTGAGCACGCACACACACATAAAACAGATAACTAATAATGACCTTCTGTATAGCACAGGGAACTCGACTCAACACACTGTAATGATCGATATGGGAAAAGACTGAAAAAAAGAGTGGATACACGTATGTGTGTAACTGATTCACTATGCTGTACAGCGAAAGCTAACAATATTGTGCATCAACTATACGCCAATAAGAATTAAAAAAAAAAAAGAAAAACATAGCTCTGAGGGAAGGGAAGAAAAGACCATAGCCCTCAGATCTGTTTTCACAGGGGTTCTCTGAAATTGCCAGTCAGTTAAGCAGCTGAGAAAAATCTGTGATTCAAGGCCTTGAATGAAGAGTGGAAGGGGTCAGTGCTGTCAAGTATGAAAATGGACCCAAATCCTTCTCTCCTGCAATTGTTCCTTTGAATGGAAGGCCAAGGTGCGTGCAGCGGGGTCCAGGATCTCACGTGGGCTCTGGGTGCCAGACCTGCAGGCCCGAGAGTCCCCTTCCCTGGGGTTTTGGACTGGAACTTTGGGAAAAGTTCCCCACTCAAGTAGGCAGCTCCAGACGGGCGCAGCCTTATCCCCCACCCCAACCCTGAAAAGAAAACCCTCTCGGTGAGAAATAACGGTACCTTTACCCAGAGAAAGGAGGGGCAGAAGGAGGGCCTTCTGGGGCCCTACAACCCCACATTTCCCTGCCTCTGAGGCCCACAAGCTCCTTGCCCCTTCCCTGGTTGCCAAAGACAGTAGCAGCCTTCCAGAACCTTCCACCTTTTGCCCAAGTCCTTGGCAATTTTTCTTTCATTGACTAGTGCCTATTCCCCCCCTCTCTACAACTTCACATTAGACACAGCTCCCTATCAGGGGTTCTGCCTCCCCCCACCCTCCCACCCAGCCCTCTGATCACAGTATTCCTTCCTGCAGGGCCTGATGAGGCTTCAGAATGATTTCGGCATCATTCTTTCTAGGTGGCCACACATTCACACCCCAGATGAGTCCTGTGTGCCATTCTGTTTGCATAACAAACACTTGAGCCAGAATGAATCTGTGCATCCAAGCATTAACACTCAAAGTGCCCTATAGCAGCCCAGTGCAAGTCACCTGTTCCCCACCTCACCCTCAGCTCTGTCTCCCCTAAGAGGCATGCAGGTCCCAGAACAGCCATCCCCAAGCTGGGTTCACACACACCCTCTGGACACATCCTCCCCATCTTTGTTATTAGCTCTCCTTGCCCCAGACTAAGGGGCTTCCCAGGTGGAGCAGTGGTAAAGAACCCACTTGCCAATGCAGGAGACACAGGAGACTGAGGTTCAATCCCTGGGTCAGAAAGATCCCCTAGAGAAGGAAATGGCAACCCACTCCAGTATTCTTGCCTGGGAAATCCCATGGACGGAGGAGCCTAGGGGGCTACACCCCATGGGGTTGCAAAAGAGTTGGACACGACTGAGTGACTAGGCACACACACGCACACCTCAGAGTCACCCAGCTCCTGCTCAACTTCTTTATCACCATCAGTGAGACATCCCTGGATCCATCAGATAACAGGCTGCGCCCTGGTTACAAAAGCCCTCCAGGGTCTTGAGGCCCCACCCCCACCTCCTCTCAAGCACAATTTCCATAGACGTTCCAAAGGACTTTCAGACCTGTGGTCCTCCTCCCCCACTGACACTCTGAACCCCAGCAAACCTGTCACCTGCCGCGCTCACCCCAGCTAAAGTCAGCCCTGCTGCTGTTAACATTTCTGCCCAGGCCCTGTGTGTGTAGCTTTTAAAACCGCTTAGGGCCCTGAGTTAGGACCTAACCAGTTTTCAACATATTAAATATATTTCCCCCACAGTCTCAGTATTTCAGGCCCTGTGCTAGGTCTCAAAAGCTCCATGCTAGCCACTGTTTTTCTGCTCTCCCCCGTAGACTGAACTCTTAAGGCACAAACTAAATTTTACAACAAGACACAAATGTTAAGAAAAGCCAACCACACAAAGTACAAATCAAAAACAACCAAGATCATACTGCCAAAGCTGTTGGTTATTGGGGGAAAACCAAGGAGAAAGATGACCCAAATTTATAAGCACCTGTTGAAAATCCAAAAGTCAGCAAACAGGGCCACATGTCACCTGTGATATGACAGTGCCAGGCACTGAAAAATGCTAACAGCAAAGAATAATCCTATAAATCAGTGACTCCTAGATTTTTTTTTTTTTTTTTGACCAACAGTAACATTTGCACACACAGGAAAGAAATCAAAGGGAGCCTAAATAAGGTTGCCAACTCCTTGATTTGCCAAATCAGAATTTTTTTTAAGTGTACCATCTTAAAAAATAAATAAATGTGTGCCATCTGCTGTCTGCATAATTTCACAAGAGACGGAATCTTTTAACTCCAAAAAAAAAAAAAGACAAGAAAGAATGTAAACTCAGATTAAAGAAGTTCATTCTCTAAGGAAGGACAAGCTAAGAGCTTTTGGGCACATTTTAGTATTGGATAGTGTGCAGGTGAAATGAAAGGCAAATGTTCCAAGTCTCTAAAACCACCAGGGCACTGGAAATATTGCTGAAGGGCCGAGAAGGATACATCTCAACTCCTGGCTCAGAAGTGGAGTCTTAATCACTTGACCCCCAAAGAGGAAGGCCATAAGGAGACCCCCCTCCCTGTGGTGGCCAGTTTCTCCTGTGTGTGCCACAGACTGGCCTGTTTGCACTGTACTATCTGGATGAGGGCAGTCCTGGGTAGCTGCATGATAACAGGTAAAATTCACCAAGCACTTATTCCACGCCAGGCCCTGTGCTAAGCCCTTCTCAGACATTCTATCATCAAATTGTTCCTAACAGTGCCAGTGAGGAAGGTATAATTATGATCCCAGTTTTACAGGTCCAGAAACGGGTTTAATCGAAGAAAAGGGACGTCTCTAAACAAGGCACAAACCTAAGTCTGATACCAAAATCTGTGTTCACAACACCCTGAGAGGTTAAGTGAAGAAAGGGTCAGGGGACTGGGGAAAACAGAAAGGGTGGCTTTGAAAATGAAAATCGAATGCCCAAAACAGTGACCCTGAAAAGTTGGCATTCCGGACTCTGCCTGAAGACCAAAGAGGGTGTTCCACAGGGGCACGCACAGGCTGCTCGGAAGTCTTGACTCAGGATCTGTGCTAAATCCAGGCGGCCCAGCTACTGCCACAGTCCCGGTATTTGGGCTTCCCACTCTCCCTCAGAGCACCTGGGAGCTACGGATGGTTGTGAAGTGGGAGCAGCCCCAAGGAAGGCACAGCCCCACCCCCACCCCACGACAGCCCTAGAACAAAGGTCAGCCCAGGCGGGCTCCGCTCCACACCCCTTCCCAGGCCCCTCTGTAATATTTTGCTGCTGCTGCTCTTCATTTGCTAAGTTGTGTCCAACTTTTGCAACCCCCTGAACTGCAGCCCTCCATGCTACTCTCTGTGGGATTTCCCGACCCAAGGATCAAACCCATGTCTCCTGCGTGGTAGGTGGATTCTTTACCGCTGAGCTACCTAGGACCCTGTAACATTTTAGATGCAGATTAATGGCCTCTGTTCCTCCTCCCACCCCTCTGAAAGGCAAGACAAACCAGTGGAGAGCCTGAAACACCATCCACTGGGGCCTGGGAAGGGTCCAGAGGTGCCCAGGAGCTCCCCTAAATAAGAGTCTCCCCCAGACAGGGTCCCTGAAAGGCACCTCCTCAAAGGGAGGTACCTTAGCAACGCTGGGGAGATCTGAGTCCCTCCGAAGTTCTAGCACCAGCTGACAGGTTCCTGAAACACAGGGTTTTGCCCTTGGTCTTGAAAAAAGTGTGAACTTTGGCCAGGCTGAAAAGACAGCCATCCGTTTTCCCAGCCTTCTAAATAAAATACAAAGCTGTTTACACACACACACATCCTTCAACTTACCTTTCCAGCCTTCTCCCTGTTGTAACCACATGATCCCAAATTCATCTGGCCCCTTCCCAGTCACACAGCTTTGCAGTCACAAGGCTGGGGCCAGCCCCACAGGGAGGACAAGCGTGCCTCCTCCTCACAAAAGACCAAGTCCACAACCCTGGGATCCAGTCCCACTGGGGCTATGCCAGGCCTGGGGTCAGACAGCCAATTCCCTAACCCTCACCTTCAGCTTCTTTAACGCTCAACACGGCCGGAGTCACCTCTATGACTGGACTTCCTCTTTCCTCAGCCAGTCAGCAAGCATTGAGCACCTTCTGTGTGCCAGGCCCTCTGCTAGATGCCAGGACATGTGCAGAGACCCACGTCTCTGCTGCCCTCATGAAGCTCACACTCGGGGGCAGAGAGACCTGTAAAACGGGCATTGCTTACAGTATTTCTCCGAGGAATAAATAATACACGAAAGGCATTTAACACAGAGCCAGGCACAAAGTCAACTATCGGTAGCATGCACGAGGGCTAAGCCGCTTCAGTCGTGTCCAGCTCTTTGCGACCCTAACGGACTGTAGCTCGCCAGGCTCCTCTGTCCTTGGGATTCCCCAGGCAAGAATACTGGAGTGGGTCACCATGCCCTCCTCCAAGGGATCTTCCCAACACAAGGATTGAACTCGCGTCTCCTGCATCTCCAGCACTGCAGGTAGATTCTTTACTCACTGAGCCCCCTGGGAAGCCCATATTGGAAGCATACAAGGTAGCATATTATATTGGTTTAGCATACAAGACTTTTTGCTCACCATTTTTCTTTTTTCCTCTTTCATAAAACAATATTGTTTAAATATAATTGATATATAACCTTTTGTAAGTTTAAGGTGTGCAGTGAGTTGATTTTTTTTTACAGTTTTTTTACTCTTTTGGCCTAGCCTCGCTGCATGTGGGACTCTTACCTCCCCAACCAAGGATCAAACCCACATCCCCTGCATTGGAAGCCGGAGTCCCAACCAGCAGACCACCAGGGAAGTCCCCAAGGTGTTGATTTTATATTTATCTGTTTCAATATGCTTGCCACCATAGCATTAGCTAATACCTCTATGATGACAGACAAGTATCATTTCTTTTTTGTAATGGGAAAAATTAAGATCTAGTCTCTTGGCAACTTTGCGGTTTATAATACAATGTTGTTGGCTATTATCATTATGCTGTGAGTTAACTAGATCTCTAAAACCTATTTATCTGGGAGTTGTTAAAAGACATTTGCCCACCTCCTTCCTCATGGCCTCCTGCACGTGCCCAGTCCAAGAGGACCATTCCAGGTGGGGTGAACCAGCGGCTACGCTCACCTAGTAGAACCTCTACACACGTCCTCGTGACGTGTTTGTATACAAGGAAATGGTGCTCGTCATTATTCTTCATAACAAGCTGCCCCCTTTATCTGGAATGACCCTCTCTTCTCCGGCGCCCCTCAATCCGGCCTGCTGGAAGTGCCCTCCATCCGTCTGGGCGTAGCACAAAGCTTACCTCCCAGACTTCGTCCAGGGATGGAGGATTCAGGAGCTGGGAACCCTTCTGGAAGGCTTGTCTGCATGTCCACTCACCCTTTCTCCCTGGGCTGCCCGGCACTGACTCTGTTCTGCCCCCGTTAGCAGTGCCTAGGTCTCACGTGCTTAAATCCTCCATCGGCCAGGATATGAGGTATACTGGCCCTCTGGTATGTGAGGAGCACAACTGCCTTGGAAAACGAGAGAGCAAAAAGTGGCAAGACCAGGTAAGACGCTGACGGGAGAACAGAGGGTATATTAGAGACAAAATCTGAGTCCACATTACAGAGACCCTTAGTAACTGGACAGTGGGTTCAGACTCCAGACGCCAGTGAGCCTTCGAAGTTACCAATTTTTGAGGCTCGAGGTAGAGTGGACCCTGATGGACAATGGATGAGGTGATCCAAGGGTGATCACAGGCGAGATCCCCAGGGACCGCAGCTGGACACGAAGCTCATCCCAGTTGACACTTGTGATCCAAGTACTTTTCACAGTAACTCAAACTACTCAGTAGAGTGCGGTAATTCTCTATATTTTCTGTTGTGCAGCTTCCCCCCAAATGGCCTGGTTTCCTCTGAACATGCTACCCTATAATGTGCCACTCTGGCATAGTGATTATTATTTTGTATCAAAGGTAGTTGAGAAACAGCTGGTGCGAAAAGGACACTCTGACCCTCCTTCCCCCTCTGAAAGCAAAAAATAAATTTCCCATGGGAAAGGCACCCTCTCTGTACCAGAAGGGTAGGAGGCATCCTTATCAGCAGAGATAGAGAATTTAGGGTGAGAGAGCTGTGTAAACAAACCTTATTATTTTTTCACCAGTTTATTACCCCAAGCCCAAGCCCCTTTGTCAAAGCTCCTTGTTTCTTTGCCTAAAAGGCATAAAAGCTTCCTGAATCAGTTAGACTTCTTTGAGTCTCATATTTTTATGGCGCACCCATATGTAGGAAATTAAATTTGCTTTTCTCCTGTTAATCCCTTGTGTCAATTTTAATTATTAGAACCAGCCAAAGAACATAAAAGGAAAGAAGGGAACACTTTTCTACCCCTGCACCTTCAAAAGGTCATCACCGTTTTCTAAGGTCAGCAATCTTTCTTTTCATTGACAGGAGGACTCAGCACTTACAAGATAAAAACATCTCAATCTAGATGTCATCAGAACTTCAAACAGAAATAGCTAAATCCAGACTCGGCTTGTCTCCGACAAACACATAGGAGGTCCCACCAGCTCACCAGGTTCAAAGAAGCTAAGACAAATGTGCTATGGGGATGCAGGTGGGCACTGATGCTGATGTTCAACGCCCAGGCAAAAGATGGAGTTGATTCAGGTAAACTGGGTCGGGGTTTACAGGTAAGGCTCAGTCACACTTTCAGATGTTCCATAAAATCAAGGAAACAAAGCAATGCTCACTTAAGAAATCTGAGACAAAGAAAAATGTCTGATCAGGCAAAATGGACAACCTTAGTGACCGAAGGGAAGAATACTGATCTTGGTTTGGGCATTGCGACATTTTGGGGTTCGAAAGATGTCTGTTTACCTGCTTCAATACCTTTTTTTAAAGTTTCTTATTTTGCCTTTTTAAAATTTTGTATTGAGGTATTTCAGGTGAACAGCAAAGGGACTCAGTGATATACATCCATTCTCCCCCAAACTCCCCTCCCATCCAGGCTGCCACATAACATTGAGCAGAGTTCCTTGTGCTATGCGGTAGGTCCTTGTTGGTTACCAATTTTAAATATAGCAGTGTGTAGTTCCCCAGTGGTCCAGTGGTTAGGACTCTACATGCTTTCACTGCTGAGGGTGTGGGTTCATTCCCTGGTCAGGGAACTAAGACCCTGCAAGTCGCACAGTGAAGCCAAAAATTAAAAAAAAATAAAGTTTAAAACCAAATGTTCTCTCCACCCTTGCCACTGTCCCACCATAGATCTCAGTGGTAACATAAAGAGTCATCTTTGCTAAAGAGACTGTCCATTTCCCCCTAGTTCTTCCTTCTTATAAAGATGTGTCCAAACAAAGATTTCTGGGCCTTAAGAAACTCAGGCTACACTTCAAGGAAACTTGTTACAAAAGTTATGAGACACGGTCAGCTGTGTCAGTGCCTGGAAACCCAGAGGCAGGGCGCCAATCGGTCAGCTCCACTTTTCTGTCTGGAAAGGCAATGGAATTGTTCTTGGAGGCCAAGGAAAGCACTGCCACACCCAGGACAATGACCAGAGGCCCACAACCCAACCCCACTTCAGTTTTTAAGAGCATCCTCAAGGTCACTTACCTTTCCCACCTAGACAGAGGCTCACGTGCTCTATTTTGCCCGCTAACAGAATCTTCATCCCAAGAAGCAAAAATAAAATACTAAGAGGGTACACAGCATAGCAACGGGCCTTTGGTAGCAAGTGCAGGAAAAAAGAACCGATCAACAAAGAGACGTTGAAGAATTCCATCAAGTCTCTTTTCGGTCCCTGAGAGAGTGGGTGTCTAAGGCCAGATCTACTACTAATTAGCTGTAACGACTACCAGGTGATGAGCCTCAGCTTCTTCATCTATAAAATGTTCACTGCCCTGCTGCTGACCCCGTTGTGAAATTGTGTGCAGAGACTTAAAAGAGTCCCCTTTGGAATGTATGAATCCAGGGCTCCTGGCAGCCTTTCAGCATTCTCCTTCCTGCTTACTCAAAAAAAAAAAAAAAAAAGACAATGGCAAGAAGCCGTTCCTCTGCTACCTCCCCAGCACTCACAGGAGGCCCCACCCATTCACTGGGCTCCTGGGAGGCAGAAAGCCTGGTGGGGCCAGACAGATGGAACCAGAGGAACCAGAAGCATCCTTCAGCCTGCCTTTGCAGCCACAACCTCTAGTACTCTCCTTACTCAAGTTTGAATCTCAGCTTCCTTCATGTCTCCTAAACCAATTCATCCCTTCCAGACTTAGTTCCCAGGGAAATATGGATACTCTCCTCCACCTCTCTGGGGGTGCCTCAAAGAAGCTTACACTTGCCACTGCGGACTGATTAGTCAGTGATCAAACCAAGTTAACAGATTATGACTAGGTTAAAAAAAAAAACAAAACAGAATATGGAATAGAATAGAAAATATCACTGTCCTCACTCCGTAGAGTGTAAATATCCTGTGAGGCTCTTCTTGGGGGCTTCCCAGATGGCACTAGTGGTAAAGAAAATAAGAGACACCGTTGGATCCCTGAGTGGGGGAACTCCTCTGGAGAAGGGCATGGCAACCTACTCCAGCCAGTGTTCTTGCCTGGAAAATCCCATGGTCAGAGGACCCTGGCAGGCTACAGTCCACGGGTTCACAGAAACTCCCACATGAGTGAATCGACTTAGCACTCACGGCGCTCTTCTTGGAGTTTTACACTGATATATGCATGTGCCTGGGTGCGGATCTCTATTGTGGATCTCGGTCAGGAAAAGACAGAAGCTTATAGGCTGGAAGCAGTGGGATCTGACCCTGGGGACAGATGCCCCCATACACCCATTCCCCCTCCATCTCCTGTGGAGGATACAAAGGCCGGCAGAGGGTACTCAGAGCTCATGCATCCATCCTGCAACTGTACAAAACAGAGATGGCTGCAAAACAATTGAAACTTCTGACTCTCCTCCAGGGTAGTACTTTCTATAAAGCACAAAACAGGATAATCCACAAAAGACCAAGCCATCCGGGTAACAGTCTTGCCTCAGAAAGGTGCCTGGCACTTGGGAAGCTCAGCGCCAGGCAGGGGCTGAACCTGGGTGCTGAAGGCCCTGGGCTCCCTGCTTTCCTCCCACGTAAAGGACTGATTAGGTCAACAACTGGACTGGGGACTAGAAACCTCAGAGCCCACCCCTTTCTCGCTCCTCTTAAAAAAAATTTTTTTTTTTTGGCAAATTGTACATCTCCCGATAAATTTTGCCTGCTGCTAAAGTCACTTCAGTCGTGTCCGACTCTGTGCGATCCCATAGACAGCAGCCCACTAGGCTCCTCTGTCCCTGGGATACTGGAGTGGGTTGCCATTTCCTTCTCCAATGCATGAAAGTGAAAAGTGAAAGTGAAGTCGCTCAGTAGTGCCCGACTCTTTGCGACCCCATGTACTGCAGCCCACCAGGCTTCGCCGTCCATGGGATTTTCCAGGCAAGAGTACTAGAGTGGGGTGCCATTGCCTTCTACAAAATTTTGCCTAGTATGAACCAAAGCTTGCAGACTCCTAGAAACGCCCCTAGCCGGGAATCGGGCTGCAGAAAGGCAGTTTCAGCCAGGTGGCTAATGCTCCGGGCTCCCAGTAGGTGTGCGGCGAGGGGGCGGAGTGCATCTCCCAGGCTCCAGGCTCCAGGCTCCAGACTCCGAGCCCGCATATGCAAACGCTCGGAAGCAGAAGCCTGGGCTTTTGGGACTCCGCCTCTGAACCCCGGGCCCTTAGTGCTATCCCCTCCTCCCAACTCTTCTGGCCGAGGACGGTGGGCCTGAGGAAAGCCCAGCTCACGATCGGGCGGGCTGGGGAAGAGGCCTGCTCGGGGCTGGATTCGCCAACCTCCTCCAGCTAGGAAGCGGCCAGCACTCCCCTAAGGTCCCGGCAAATCCCGGCCCGCGCCCGGGCGCCGGCCAGTCCGACGCGTGCCCCGCGGGCGCGTCCGCTGGTCTTAACATTCGCTGCCCTGGGATCTACCGGAGGAGGCGGGAGGCGGGCCCCGGAGCCGCAGATTTGGTGCCGGGTTGGGGACGTGGCAGGCCGCGCGCCGCCGCAGTCCTGTCGCAACGCGCGCCCCTTCCCCAGGCGCCAGGAATCCCGGAGCAGCCCCCCACCTCCACCCCGCGCCGGACCCCGCGCAACAGGCCCGCGTCTGCACCTAGATGAGCGCAGGGACCGCCTGCCCCGCTGCGGCCTCGGGGGACGCCGGCCCCAGCGCGCGGCCGCCTCCCTCCCGCCGGAAAGAGGCACGGCTGAAGGCCGGAGGCGCCCCCCGCGCGTCCTGCGCCTCTACGCACCTAGTTACCCGCGCGTCCCACATGGCCCGCGCCGCCGCTGCCGCCTCGGGAGCCGCTTCCCCGGGGACGGACTCAGCGGGCGGGGTCGCCTGCTCGCGGTAGCTCGGCCCCCTCCGCTGCGACGAGCGGGGCGGGGGCGCAGAGACCCCGGCGCCCGGCTGTATGCAGCCGCAGACCTATTCCAAGTTTCCACGTAGTTGCGAGGGCCCGAAAATTGTCACGTGCACGTCGCCGCTGGGTGGGAGGGGGTGTTTGTCATCGTGTGTTTTAAAGAGGCGCTTCGATGTCTCCCATCTCGCGGGCGAGCGCTCCAATGGGGTTGCTCTCGGCCACCTTTGGAAAAACGAGTGCTTCGAGCCGTGCACCTCGAGGGACCGGGCGCGCGCACAGCCCCCTCCGACAGGTTTTGGTCACGGTGACTTCTCACCCTAGCTAGGCCGCCGCGATTGTCCGGGAGACAGGAAATGGTCAGCCAATGGCCTTGAGCCCCGCCCCCGGACCTCTCGTCCCCTCCAACAAAGAAACTAGGGGGGCAAGCCCGGGGTAGATGCGCCTCGTGCCCATCACCTCCACTTCCTATCTGCCCCGGTTGAGTCTTATCTTGGACATGGAGTACTTACTGGGTGCTCGGCCTTCCATTCTAGGGGTGCTGGTGGAAAGAAGCCGGCAAGGCCCCCGACATCTTGACGCTCACCGGCATGCTCATGGCGCCGGTGGAGGAGTGACCCTCTCACTGCAGGAGGGAATAGAAAGGAACCTCCTGGAAGGGCAGTGGTCCCCGAAGGAGTTGGGGGGCGGTTAGGACGACCTCAGACTGCATTTCCCTGGCGCAACAATCTGCACAGCCTCCTACCCACCACCTCTGCTTGGTCCTCAACTTCTCCGGAACTGGGATCCCTTTCCTCCACGCTGGGGATTTGGCCCAATCAGAGAGCGGAGCCTGCAGCTCTCCCTTGGGCCGACTGGGGCCTACACTGCCTCCTGGTGGTTCTTACACCCGTCTAGGGGAGCATTACAACCGAGGGATCTCGCGGGGCTTGAACCAGAGGAATAGTAGAGTTTTCAATGAGGCAAGGAAGATTTGGTGACCCATGGACACACCTATGGATGTGAGAGTTGGACTGTAAAGAAAGCAGAGCCCGGAAGAATTGATGCTTTTGAACTGTGGTGTTGGAGAAGACTCTTGAAAGTCTCTTAGACTGCATGGAAATCCAACCTGTCAATCCTGAAGGAAATCAGTCCTGAATATTCATTGGAAGGACTGATGCTGAAGCTGAAACTCCAATGCTTTGGCTACCTGATGCGAAGAACTGACTCACTGGAAAAGGCCCTGATGCTGGGAAAGATTGAAGGCGGGAGGAGAAGAGGAAGACAAAGGATGAGATGGCTGGATGGCATCACCGACGTGATGGACATGAGTTTGAGTGGGCTCCGGGATTTGGTGATGGACAGGGAAGCCTGGCGTGCTGAAGTCACGGGGTCACAAAGTGCCGGACACAACTGAGCCACTGAACTGAACTGGCCACACCTAACGCACACAGCCTATGGTACTTCTTCTGAGTCAAGAAGTAGCCTATCAGTCTAGCCAGTGTTCTCTGTGCTTCTGCAATCTCACCTCCTCCCATTTCTTCTGTGCATTAATCTCTCCAGATACCGCACTGCATCACATACAGTTCAAAAACTGTTGATGGCACCTCTATTGCCCTTTAGCAACTGGGCACTTGAGACCTTCACAATTTTACCCTACCCTTCCAGGCTTAGCCTCCTCATACACACTCTACCCCAGTGGTTCCATGACTTGACTGCACACTGGAATCATCTGAGGGTCTTTCAAAAATACTGATATCAGGGAATTCCCTGGCAGTCCAGTGGATAGGACTCTGAACGTTCACTACAGAGGGCCTGGGTTGAAGAGCTATGATCCTTCAGGCCTGTAGTGGGAGGGGTGAACGGAGGGCAAAATAAAAGAAATGTTTGATGTCTAGCCCCTTCTCCTACTTAATCTGTTTTAATTGGTATGGGGTATGATATGAGCCCAGGATTTTTAAAAGCTCCCCTGGTGACTATGGTGGTGGTGGTTTAGTCGCCAAGTCCTGTCCAACTCTTTGGCAACCACGTGGACTGTAGCCTGCCAGACTCCTCTATCCATGGGATTTCCCAGGCAAGAATACTGGAATGGGTTGCCATTTTCTTCTCCATCCAGAGGATCTTCCTGACCCAGGGATTGAACTTGAGTCTCCTGCATTGCAAGTAGATTCTTTACTCCTGAGCCACCAGGGAAGCCCCCTGGTGAGAACAACATGGGGCAAATTTGGGAAACAATGTTAGTCTCCAAATCATTGAAGGTGTTTGCCGTTTCCCAGACATCATTGGTCCTTTCACTTTTAAGAAACTTGACATATCCTTTCTTCGTTTCCCCAACATCTTCCAGTTCTGCATTTAGAAAAGGCCCTTGCAACTTCTTCCAGCATGTCTCTCTGTCTCTGGTGTGGTTGTTTTTTTTTTTTTTTTTTTTTTTTGCCAACTGCAAGGAATCACTTTTTCCCAGAAGGCCTAGTCAAGTTCTTACAAGGAAGGCAAGCCAGGAGATTGGTGAGTGCAGAAAGTTTAAAAGATGCCTCTAAATTTTGATGCTTTGACCAGTTTCTATAGCATCTCAGAATCTTTTTTTTGTTTTGTTTTGTTTAGAATCTTTTTATCATACTTCTTCTTCTGTATCTTTTATCATAGTCTTCAAAACAGCCACATCAACTTAGTTCTCAAGAGTTGCCTTCCTTTTAAAAATTGTTTATTCTCTCCCTACTACTTTTATGTCTTTATCAAAACTATTCATTCTCACAGTTAAAAGGGCAGTCCCCCCTTCCACCTGATCTATCCCCCCAGGGGCCACAAACCACTTTTACCTCTGTCAGTCATTTTGATGGCTGTATTCATGTCCTGAAAAATGCTCTATTTCTTGTTTTGTGTCTGTTTTTTGTTTTTTTTCCAATTTTGTTCATCATCAAATAATGTTTTTTTCTGATTGTGCTTGTCTGAAAACTTTCACTCTCAATATAGTTCGGCTGGGTATAGAATTCTAGGTTGGAAATCATTTTCCTTCAGGACTTTGAAGCTATTATTCCAATGACCACTAACTTTCACTATTGCTGTTGGGAATTCTGAAAGCATACAATTATCCAATTTATGTGACCTCTTTTTTTTTAATTTTAAGAAACACTCAAAATCTTTTATCCCCAGTGCTTTGAAATTGCACACTGATATTCTGTGATGTGGGTCTATTCATCCATCCACTGAATACTGAGTAAGTTCTTTCAGTATTTCAGGCTCTTTGATTCTTGGAAATTATCTTAAATAATTTTATTATTTCTTCTCCTTCATTTTCCCTATTCTCTCTTTTTGGGAACCCTATTATTAAAATATTGGACTTCCAGGGTTGATCTGTATCATAAAGTCCCCTAATTTTCAAGCCACTTCTCCTCTATTTTCCATCTTTCTGGGGTTTCTTTTTTTTTTTTTTTTCTCTAACCTTTGAGAAAGTTCTTCTGATCTTTCTAAATGAGGTTTTTGTTTTTTTAATTTCTGATACCACATTTTGATTTTTCCGAGAGCTCTTTCTTATTCTGTAAGCATTCCTTTAGTGGTCCCCATTCTCTTTTCCACGATTACATACCTTTTCTAATTTCCCTGCAGATATAGTAGCTTTTGTTTTCTCTACATAGGCTCTGTTGCTTGAGTTCCTTTTTCTGTTTCTGTTTTTTGTTTTGTTCTCCTTGTTATGGATTTTCCTCAGATGGTTATCAGTTCAGGATTAAGAATGAGGGAACTAGATGTGCATCAACAGAGAACAACTGAATAAACCATGATATACTCACACCATAGAGAACTATGTATGCTTTTGAGTCATCAGGAGGATCACTATTTAACACTATGGGATAGTGGGCAGAAAATACTAAGTGGGGAAGAGTAATATGGAGAGGTCAATATTTTAGTGCATGTGCTTATATTTTCAAAACAATGGAAGGAAAATAAAAAACTAAGACAAAAGATTACCTATAAGGGGAAACAGAGTAGAGGGGAAAGATAGGGAACCTAGGCTTCTTTAAATATACCTTGTTTTATAGTTTTGACTTAGAAACCAAGGGAACCTTAAATATCATTGAAAACTTAAACCTAATTTCTGAAAAGTAGTTTCTAAAATTGAAACCATACTGTAACAAATAAATGTATATCAAGTGGGTAGCACCACCAAACAAAAATTATTTCAAGGGACTTTAAAACAGATTTGTTTTCCCTAAGGGAAAAAAGAACCATCAGAGAAATCTTGAATTTCGTAATCTTACATCCTTATTAAGTAATATTGGTATGTTTTACAAAAATTCTTAAAAGCATTTATTTAGAGACATTACTTGGAAATATCTTTATTACCCAGTAGTGTGTATAAATTAGGATAAGCAAATAGTCAATTACAATCAATTTCATTCAGAATCAAGATTTTCAGTGTAAGAGAAAAGAAATACAAATACAAAATCAAAGAAGTAAAAAAAAAATCAAAGTTAAGGAAAATTGTATAAACTGAAAACTAAAATGGAAATATCAGAATGAATTGGCAGTTTATTGTCTGACTCTGTAGATTCTCATCTTTGATGTGATGCATTATTGCTGGGTTTAATAATAGCAGGCATCCCTGACACACAGGGATAGTCAAAGCTATGGTTTTTCCAATAGTCATGTATGGATGTGAGAGTTGGACCGTAAAGAAGGCTGAGCACCAAAGAATTGATGCTTCTGAACTGTGGTGCTGGAGAAGACTACTCCCTTAGATTGCAAGGATATCAAACCAGTCAATCCTAAAGGAAATCAACCCTGAATATTCATTGGGAGGACTGTTGCTGAAACTGCAGTTCCAGTACTTTGATCACCTGATGCAAAGAGCTGATTTATTGGAAAAGACCGTGATGCTGGAAATGATTGAAGGCAGGAGAAGAAGGGATCAACAGTGAATTAGATGATTAAATAGCATCACTGACTCAATGGACATGAATTTGAGCAAACTCTGGGAGACAGTGAAGGACAGGGAAGCCTGGTGTGCTGCAGCCCATGGGGTCACAAAGAATCAAAGATGACTTAGCAACTGAACAACAACTGGTACCCAGGAGGCACTCTCTAAACACCATTTCTTTCTACAAGGAACGAGGACTCTTTAAAGAAAATCACTGATTCCAGGATGGGGAAGGAAATGTACAAGTTGAACCTGGTATGTTTGGTTGTTCCACAAAGCAAAGAAGCTATCAAAGAGAATGAAAATGAAGAAAGCCTATGTGAATTATAGGATCATTGTTGCTTAGTTGCTAAATTCTGTTTGACTCTTTGCTACCCGATGGACTGTAGCCTGCCATGTGCCTCTGTTATGGGACTTCCCAGGCAAGAATACTGGAGTGGGTTGTCATTCCTTCTCCAGGGAATCTTCCCAGAAAGAGGTTGAACATGAGTCTCCTGCATTGGCAGGTGGATTTTTTTTACCACCAAGCCACCAGGGAAACCCAAATTATAAGAACAAAACAACACATTATTGGAGTCCTTGAAGGAGAATCAATGGAGAAAGGAGCAGAAAGCTTATTTAAATAATGACTGAGAACTTCCCAAATCTAGGGAGAGATTTAGATATCCAAGCTTATGAAACTCATTGGTCCCTAAACAGATTCAGTCCAAAGAGATCTTCTCCAAGATATTAAAATAAAACTATCTAAACTCAAAGACAAAGAGATTATTTAGAGTAGCAACATAAAAAAAAAATTCTCACATACAAAGGAACCCTCAACAGGCTATCAGTGAAACTTTGCAGTCCAGGAAAGAGTGGGATGATATATTAAAAGTGCTGAAAGAGAAACTGCCAACCAAGAACACTTTACCCTACAAAGCTGTCTATTCTTCAGCAACAAAGGAGAGATAAACCCTTTACCAGGCACACAAAAGTCAAGGGAGTTCTTTACCAATAGAGCTGCCTTACAAGAAATGCCAAATGGTGTTTCTCAGGCTGAAATGAAATGATGCTAAATAGGAATATGAAAATATAAAATAAAGGTAAGTATATAATCAAATCCGGAATACTTTAGTACTGTAACACGATGGTGTTAATAACTTAATTCTAGTGTAAAGGTTAAGGGCTTCCCTTGTGGCTCCAAGGGTAAAGTGTCTGCCTGCAATGTGGGAGACCCGGGTTTGATCCCTGGGCTGGGAAGATACCCTGGAGAAGGAAATGGCAACCCACTCCAGTACTCTTGCCTGGAAAATCCCATGGACAGAGGAGCCTGGTAGGCTACAGTCCATGGTGTCACAAAGAATCGGACATGACTGAGTGACTTCACTTTCATTTTCATAAAGCTTAAAGAACAAAAGTATTAAAAATAATGGAAAGATTGAGGGCCCGAGGAGAAGGGAACGACAGAGGATGAGATGGTTGGATGGCATCACCGACTCAATGGACATGGGTTTGGGTGAACTCCGTGAGTTGGTGATGGACAGGGAAGCCTGGTGTGCTGCGGTTCACGGGGTCACAGAGTCGGACACAACTGAGCGACTGAACTGACTGACTGACTGACAGTTGACCCTTGAACAGTGAAGGTATTAGGGGCACCAACCTAGCACATAGTCAAAAATCCACATATAAGTTAAGTTGGCTCTCATATCTAAGGTTCCTCTTTATCTGAAATTATGCCTCCACATATTCAACCAACTGCAAATTGTGTAGTAGCACTTACTATTGAAAAAAGCCATGTACAGTTGGGCAGCAGGTACATGAAAATGTGCTCAACATCACTAATCATGAAGGAAATGCAAATCAAAGTTACAGTGAGATATCACCCCTCACTGGTTTCTGTTAGAATAGCTGTCATCAGAAAGACAAGAGACAAGTATTGGTGAGGTGGAGAAAAGGGAACACTTCTGGACTGTTGGTGGGAATATAAATAGTATGTAGCTTCCTCAAAAAACATAAAAGGAGAACTGTATGATCCAGCAATCCCACTTCTTGATATTTATCCAAAGGGAATGAAATCAGTACATTGTAGAGATATCCGTATGCTCATATTCACTGCAGCATTATTCACAATAGCCAACATAGGATATGGATAAAGAAAATGTGATGGATAGATAGATAATGTATAATGAAATATTATTCAGCCATAAGAAAGGTCACTGCAGATGGTGACTGCAGCCATGAAATTAAAAGAAACTTGCTTCTTGGAGGAAAAACTATGACAAACCTGTCTAGCATATTAAAAAGCAGTGACATTACTTTGCTGACAAAGGTCCATATAGTCAAAGCTATGGTTTTTCCAGTAGTCACGTATAGATGTGAGAGTTGGTCCATAAAGAAGGCTGAGCGCCGAAAAATCAATGCTTTCAAACTGTGGTGTTGGAGAAGACTCTTGAGAGTCCTTTGGACTGCAAGGAGATCAAACCAGTCAATCCTAAGAGAAATCAATCCTGAATATTCTTAGGAACGACTGATGCTGAAGCTGCAATACTATGGCCACTTGATGCAAAGAGCCTACTCATTGGAAAAGACCCTGATGCTGGGAAAGATTGAAGTCAGGAGGAAAAGGGGACAACAGAGGATGAGATGGTTGGATGGCATCATTGACTCGATGGACATGAGTTTGAGCAAGCTCTGGGAGATGGTGAAGGATAGGGAGGCCTGGCGTGCTGCAGTCCATGGGTCGCAGAGTTGGACATGACTGAGCAATTGAACAACAACAACATAAGAAAGAAGGAAATCTTACCATTTGCAAAAAACACAGATGAACCTAGACGACATTATGCTAGGTGAAATAAATTGCACAGAAAAAAGCAGATACCGTATGATCTTAGTTATATGTGGAATCAAAAGAAAAAAAAAAAGCCAAACCCATAGAAATAGAGAGTAGAATGGTGGTTAGTAGGAGGAAATGGGGACATACTGGTCAAATCTTTCAGTTATAAGTTCTGGTGATATAATGCACACCAAGGTGACTAGAGCTAACAATACTGTATCGAATGCTTGAGGGAATTCTGTGGTGGTCCTGTGGTTAGGACTCTGAGCTTTCACTGCCAAGGGCTCAGATTCAATCCCTAGTTGAGAAACTAATATTCTGTTAGTTGTTCAGGATGGCCAAAAAAACCCAGAAAAGAAACCCACAATAAACACTTGAAATTTGCTAAGCGAATAGATCTTACACATTTTCACCACACACCTACACACTCCCATATACATAGGAGCTACGTAAGGTAATGAATGTGTTCATTCTGGTAATCATGTCACAAAGTATACATATATCATGTACATTATGATATGTACACTTTAAATACGAACAATTTTATCTACCAACTGTACCCCAACAGAGTTGGAAGAGAAAAAAAAAAAAGAATATTAATTTGAAGGCGCAGAAAAGTCACCTGGCAAGAGCATCTGTGTATCTCTCTTGCCCGAGTCTGTAGTTTGTTCTTTATTACAGTGTTTTCAGGGCCAGAGCCTTGAGCCACATAGCTTTCTGCTTTTCCCATGTGGTTGGTTGGTTTTTTGATTGGTTGGTTGATTGAAAGAATATAAGCTCTTTTCTCTTGAAAGTGTCCAACAGCTCACTTCAGTGACCTTGAAAAACTGAAAACTGATGGGCAAACTGGGGGATTAGGCCAGAATCATCACTGTCAAAAATATGAACACAAATGACAACTGAGTGACTAGGAGCCACAGTGGCCACTATACCAAACGACACAGACCCAACACAAATAACTAACCAAGCAAGAAAGACAAATATTTAGATAAATTATCAGGAACATAGAGTACACAAATAAATGTCAGCTGATTTTTTTCTTTTAAGAGAAGAGCTTACCTAATGAGGAAGTACAATTTATTTTCACTCAACATTTACCAGCATTTATGTTTTTTAAGTGTTTATGATAATTAAGTTGTTGTCAAGAGAGTCCACTAATTAAGTCTGATATTATTAGCTCCATTTTACCAAAGGAGAAACCAAAGAAATAAAAGGGCTTTCCTGATGGCTCAGTAGGTAAAGAATCTGCCTGCAATGCAGGAGACCTGGTTTGATTCCTCAGGAGGATCCTCTGAAGAAGGGATAAGCTACCCACTCCAGTATTCTTGGGCTTCCCTTGTGGCTCAGCTGGTAAAGAATCCGCCTGCAATGAGGGAGACACTGGTTCGATCCTTGGATTGGGAAGATCCCCTGGAGAAGGGAATGGCTAACCACTCCAGTATTCTGGTCTGGAGAATTCCATGGAATTCATGGGGTCGCAAAGAGTCAGACATGACTGAGTGACTTTCACTTCACTTCACTTCAAAGAAGTAAGAGGTTAAATGGTTTATTAGACAACCAGTTTGTCAAAGGGCTAAGACTAGAGAACACAGATGAACTCAGAATGGACTTAACTATGCTTCTTGGACCCTGACTTCTGTCCACCCTGGAATCTGGTGCTGAAGCACGATGTCATTGAAGACCATTGGGGTTATCACCCATTCATTACACATACTGTGTAATGTCTTTTTTTGGCCATGCAGTACAGCTTACAGATCTTAGTTCCCTGACCAGGGATCGAACCAGTGTTTTCTGCAGTGAAAGTGCAGAGTCCTAACCACTTGACCACCAGGAAATTCCTAAAACTGTTTTTCATTTCAGCTTTACTAGAGCTGAGTCTTAGTGTTCTGAAAGTACCAGTTAAGTGTCATATATGTTACTAATTTATCTTGCTGACATAGGAGGAGGGGCAGTGTGGACTATGTACAGTCCAACCTTGAAACACACAGATATCTATAGCCACACACAGATACCTACACCCACACTGAGAATTGCACATTCTCAGAAATGTGTACGAATGAGTAAACCAAAGAACATGCTCGATTAAGTCCATGCAGCTACACACACCCACACACACACACACGCTCTGTTTTCATTTCCCCATCTTGAGCACAGCTAGTCACATCTGATGGAGAAGGGAATGGCAACCCATTCCAGTGTTCTTGCCTGGAAAATCCCATGGACAGAGGAGCCTGGCAGGCCTCCCTCTGTGGAGTCACAAAGAGTCAGACACAACTGAGCACATTCACACATGAGCCCACCAATGCTCCACTGAAATCCCTGACCAGCAGGAGCCACCCTCTCAGCCTCTGAGCCAGCCCTGCAGAGGCCGGTATCTAATCTGGAGCCTTCATGCTCACATTCCTGACCACTGATGACATCGACCTTGAAGGGTCAATCCTGGAGCCTCCCGTCCCCTTAGAACCGTGGTTCTCAACCAGGCATGAGTTTTCTCCCAGGAGACGTTGTGCTTATCATTACTCAGTGGGGGGCAGGGAGGGGGGAAGGGTCCTGCTGGCATCTACTGTGTAGAGCCTGGGATCCTGCTAAACATTCTACAGTGCAGAAGTCAGCCCCTCATGGGGCAAGACTGGGAAACCTTGCCTTGCAGAATCAGGGGACAACTGTCCTGGCCTCAGCAACTTGGGGCTGATTCCTCTGTGACAGCTGGCCACGGTTTGTACCACAGGATCCCACCCTTGGACACAACTGTTGTAGGAAGGGAGAGGCCCCCCTACAGGGCCCCAAGAGTGGGCTCTTGTCTAACACTCGGAAATGAATTGTCCGAGGAGACACATGTGCTGACAAAGCAAGAGATTTTATTGGGAAAGGGCACCCGGGTGGAGAGCAGTAGGGTAAGGGAACCCAGGAGAACTGCTCTGCCGCGTGGCTCGCAATGTCGGGTTTTATGGTGATGGGATTAGTTTCCGGGTGGTCTTTGGCCAACCACTCTAATTCAGAGTCTTTCCTGGGGGCGCACGCATCGCTCAGCCAAGATGGATGCTAGTGAGAGGGATTCTGGGAAGTGGATGGACACGCGGTGTCTCCTTTTGGCCTTTCCCGAACTCTTCCGGTTGGTGGTGGCTTATTAGTTCCATATTCCTTATCAGGATCTCCTGTCATAAAACAACTCATGCAAATGGTTACTATGGTGCCTGGCCAGGGTGGGCGGTTTCAATCAGTGTGCTTCCCCTAACACAACTACTCGGACTCGATTGGCAGACATCTGTCGCAACGGCAGCCATGGCCGACTGGCCAGTTCCCAGTGAGCCCAACTGGTGCGAAAGTGGTTACGACAGGGACCAGAGCGACACTCTGAACCAGGCCGTTTCTCAGTTAATGTGAACGAACTCTAGCCTCCAGTTCACAGTAACTGAGAAAATGGTTGAGTAGGGGCCTCCCCAATGGCTCAGCAGGTAAAGAACCTGCCTGCAATGCAGGAGACACAGGAGACTCAGAGTCAACCCCTGGGTTGAGAAGATTCCCCCGGAGAAGGAAGTGGCAACCCACTCCAGTATTCTTGCCTGAAAAAAATCGATGGACAGTGGAGCCTAGGGGGCTTCAGTCCATGGGGTCGCAAAGAGTCTGACAGGACTGAGTGGTTCAGGCACAGAGCTAGAGCAGACGCCCAGGGCAACTGATAATGGAGAGAGAGCAGCAATATGGGTCAGACAGATCAACCACGTTTATTGTCCCTGATAAAACTAAACGTCTATGCCAGATGCAGTTGGCAATGGGAGGGAGCAGGGAGCGCCTCAAAGGCTGGTTTGCCCTGACCTCCTGAACTCCAGGTAGCATGATGAAATAATGTTGTTTACACAGGCTGTTTTTGCAGCCTGATAATGGCCTTGCTGCCCACTTGCATGTGGTAAATTCCAAAAGTCTCTGGATGACTCATCTCCATTCTTACCTCCCTTGTAAACTCGGGCTGACCATCCACCAGCCCCGCCTCCCCCTCTTCACCACTTCCTGCTCAGTGCCCCTTATTCTGTTACAGAGCCTACCACAATTTACTTGTCATCTACCCCAGACAGCATCCAAATCTAGGATTTTCTTTCCTTGTTGATTCTGTACCCCCCAGCTCCCTGGCACTTAGCTACCACAATGCTTGTGGAATTAATGAGCAAATAAAACGTTATCCGTGAGGAAACTCAGGTCTCCTGGAAGCTGGGGGGTGGGGTAGTGGGTGGGGGGAGGAGGGATATTCAGCAGGATTTTGCCAAGAAATTTGCATTTCAACTTTGAAACCGATTTTCCCGGGGCAGGGGTCGGGGGCAGGGAGGAGCAAACGAAGAACAATACCGAAATGAAACTGAAAGCTTTTGAAAGGACAGAAAACGCTGCTGGGTTTCGATGGTGACGTTGGAAGGGGGAGCTGGGAAGACCGCAAGTGGATAGTCACTGACTGTAACCGAAGGTTCTTAAAGGCTAACTGAGGGGTGCGGGTTGTGTAAGGACGACGGAGGTGGCGGCAAGAGAGGAATCGGAAAGCGCTTCCAGCACCCTGACGACAGCCACCGCACTTGGGAAGAGCTTTACTTCCTCCCCAGCTGGGAGCGCCCTTGCTGCTTTGGAAATGCGCCACCATGAGGCCCAGCGTACAGCTATACCCGGGGACGGGCTGGGGATTTACCTCCACTAGCAGAACCCACTCCAGTGTTCTTGCCTGGAGAATCCCAGGGACGGGGGAGCCTGGTGGACTGCCGTCTATGGGGTCGCACAGAGTCGGACACGACTGAAGCGACTTAGCAGCAGCAGCAGCAGCAGCAGCAGAAACGGGTCCCATCACGTCCTGGCAAATAGATGGGGCGAAGATGGAAACAGTGACAGACTTTATTTTCTTGAGCTTCAAAATCACTGCGGATGGTGATTGCAGCCATGAAATTAAAAGACTCTTGGTCCTTGGAAGAAAAGCTATGACAAAACCTAGACAGTGTATTAGAAAGCAGAGGTTAAAAAAAAAAAAAAGAAAGAAAGAAAGCAGAGGTGTTACTTTCCCTACAAAGGCCCATATAGTCAAAGCTATGTTTTTTCCAGTAGTCATGTAAGAATGAGAGAGTTGGACCATAAAGAAGATTGAGTGCCAAAGAATTGATGCTTTTGAAGTGGAGAAAACTCTTGAGAGTCCCTTGGATAGCAAGAAGATCAAACCAGTCAATCCTAAAGGAAATCAACCCTGAATATTCATTGGAAGGACTGATGCTGAAGCTGAAGCTCCAATACTTTGGCCACCTGATGTGAACAGCAGACTCATTGGAAAAGACCCTGATGCTGGGAAAGGAGGAGGAGAAGGGGACGGCAGAGGATGAGATGGTTGGATGGCATCATCGGCTCAATGGATGTGAGTTTGAACAATTCCGGGAGATGGTGAAGGACAGGGAAGCCTGGTGTGCTGCAGTCCGTGGCGTCGTACAGAGTCGAACACGACTGACTGAACGACTGAACAATGACAACGAGCAGAAACCACTCTGGCTCAGCGCTTCAGGGATGTGCATTCAGTTCAGTTCAGTCGCTCAGTCGTGTCCGACTCTGTGCAACCCCATAGACGGCAGCCCTCCAGGCTCCGCCTTCCCTGGGATTCTCCAGGCAGGAACAGTGCAGTGGGTCTCCGTTTCCTTCTCCAATTCATGAAAATGAAAAGTCAAAGTAAAGTCGCTCAGTCGTGTCCGACTCTTTGCAACCCCATGGACGGCAGCCCACCAGGCCTCCCTGTCCATCACCAACTCCCGGAGTTCACTCAGACTCACGTCCATCGAGTCAGTGATGCCATCCAGCCATCTCATCCTCTGTCGTCCCCTTCTCCTCCTGCCCCCAATCCCTCCCGGCATCAGAGTCTTTTCCAATGAGTCAACTCTTCGCATGAAGTGGCCAAAGTACTGGAGTTTCAGCTTTAGCATCACTGAACACAGATTTCTCTTACAGCAGCTGGGGACAAGCAGAAGGAAGACCACGTGCCACTCGTCTCCCAATCCGTCATGCCTTCCTGGAGGCTGACTGCTTGTCTCCAGTTTTCCTTCTAACTAGTCTGTAAACAATTTAGAGACAGAGGTTTACTCATCTTTGCTTTCCTACAGAGCCTTACACTCTGTAGGTGTTTGTTTTTTAAAAAAAAGCTCTTTTTAGTGTATGTATATGAAGATGATGTCTTAGGCAAATTTGTTAAAAGCTCCAAAAAGAAGTCAAATAAGCCAGGCCCCCAAAGGACAAAGACTGTATGATTCCACTTGTGTGAGATACTTAGAACACTCAAATTCACGAGGAAAAAGATGAACAGTGGTTACCAGGGACCGAAGGGAAAGGAGGAGAAGCAGTTGTTGGCTAATGCTTATGGACGTTGTGATTGGAATGACGAAAAAGTTCTGAAATGATACAGAGGGGATTGTGAATGTACTTTACACCACTGACTTCTACATTTTGACATGGCTAAAATGCAAATTTTACATGATGTTATTTTACCACAACTTTAAAAATGAAAGAAAGGAAGACTAGCTTTATTAACATCACATAAAACAGAATTTAGGTCAAAAAGCATTAGATGAGTCACTGCACTCTGACAAACGTTTCAAGTCATTGAGAAGAATGCCCAATTCTAAATGTGTGTATACCAAATAACTACTTCCACATATGTAAAGCAAACGTTGTCACACTGTTTCTTCAATGAGAAAGTCACATGTTGATGGGAAGTTTTATCAATGCTGTATAAGTAACCTGAAAAAAATTCTCCTACATATCTCCAAGACATGTATAAAAATGTTTTACAGCAGCGTTATACACAATAGCAAAAACCAGGAACAACCTAATATCCATTAGCGGTTTCTGTTGTTCACTTGGTGAGTCCTGTCCCACTCCTCTGCGACCCCATGGACTGTAGCCCACCAGGCTGCTCGTCCATGGCATTTCCCAGGCAAGAATACTGGAGTGGGTTGCCATTTCCTTCTCCAGTCTATCAGCAGAAGGGACAAACATATTAAGGGAATGAAAATGAATTAGCTGCAGCCTCAGGTAAAAAACATGGGGGAACTTTAAAATGTACTGATTTTAGAGTTTTTATTATTTTTTCAGCTGGAGCAAGGTTTTACTTAATTTTATATTATTTTATTGCAGTATAGTTGATATAAAGTGCTGTATTAGTTTCACATGTGCAACAAAATGATTCACTTATACATGTACATTTTTTTCAGATTCTTTTCTCATGTAGGTGATCACAGCACATTGAGTAGAGTTCCCTGTGCCATACACTGAGTCCTTGTTGGTTACCTACATTATATATAGGAATATATAAGGTAGATATATACTTATATACAGAAGTATATGTATGTAAATCGCGAATCTTGATTTATCTCTCCCCATCACATTTCCGCTAGGCTAAGAGTCAGACACGACTGAAGTGACTGAGCAGCAGCAGCAGCAGCAACCGTAAGTTGGTTTTCAAAGCCTGGGAGTATGTTTCTGCTTTGTAAGATAATACAGTTTGTGTCAGTTTTTTTATTGCACCTATAACTGATCACATATGGTATTTGCCTTTCTGTTTCTGACTTGCTTCACAAGATATGGTGATGTCTAGGTCCATGCTTCTTGCTGCAAGAAGTATTATTCCATTCTTTTTATGACTGAGTAACGTTGCGCTGTGTACAGGCACAGCTGCTTCTTCATCCATTCATCTGTAGGTGGACGTTTTGGTGACTTCCAGGTCCTAGCTGCTGTGAATGGTGCTGCAGTGAAGGTCGGGGTGCACTTGTCTTTTCAAAGGAGGGTTTTCTCTAGATATATGCCCGTGTGAATGGGATTGCCCGTTCCTACAGTGTTTCTGTATTTCCTTTTCTATGTAACCATCATAGCGCCTGTCAGCAATTTACTTTCCCACCCACGCAGAGGGGGGGAGGGTTTCCTTTTCTCCAGTCCCCTCCAACATTGATTGTGCGTAGACTTTTTGCTGATGGCCATTCTGAGTGGTGTGAGGTGATACCTCGTTGTGAGTTAGATTTTCTTTTTTTTAAATAATGAGTGATGTGGAACATGTTTTCCTGTGATTTTCTGTATTTGAGTGTGAGTAGAATTTCCCTCTGAAATTGGATTCTTGAAACTCTGGCCTGTTTTGCGTTGTTTTTCAATATCCTCTCCCAGGTCATTTCTTGAAGGCCCATGTCATTTACAGGCCCGCAACCTGGTGGCTCAGATGGTAAAGTGTATGTCTACAATGCTGGAGACCTGGGTTCGATCCCTGGGTTCGATCCCTGGATCGGAAAGATCCCCTGGAGAAGGAAATGGCAATCTACTCCAGTACTATTGCCTGGAAAATCCCATGGACAGAGGAGCCTGGTAGGCTACAGTCCATGGGGTCGCTAAGAGTCGGACACTGCTGAGCGACTTCACTTAACCTCTGTGAAATGCCCCAAAGCGCGTCTACTACAGTTGTTGATACCAGGAATGTCCACACGGGGGCAGCACTTCCTCCTGCCTGCCCCTCTGATAACAGTCAAGCAGAGTCCCAGAGACTCCTGTGCCTGGGTTGGAAATGAGAATGGCACGTGCCAGAACAGCACCCAAGGACTTATGTTCCAGTATTTTTACTCCTTAATTTTCACCCCCAGAAAAATCCCAACCCCTGCCAAGCCGAGATATTGGGGATATAGCACTCAGTTCCTGGTGCATCTCTAAGGAAGGAGGCTGGAAGTGGGAACCCCACCACCTGGATGCATGGAGATCTGGTGACTTTTTGAAACCTCTTCTACCCACAGGGCCAGCATCCTTTAGCTACACTAGGCTCCTTTAGCTTCAGAAGCCCCCTTCCCCTGGCTTGAGATTGTAAACTTGCTGTTTGCCGGGAGCCACCACGGGAGATCCCACCCGTGACAAAGGTCATGCGGAAGAGATCTGACAGGCAAAGGCGGATCAGGCCTCAAGGGACCCCCTGAATCTGCTCGAGCATCTACCCCCAAACCAGAATCTGTCTGTCTTACTGTTTTGTGCCTTTCACCAACTCTTCTGACATCAGCAGGGGGCTTTTCTCCGGACCACTTTTCTCTGGAAAAAGTCAACTTAGGGCTCTAATTATAAGTCTCCTGGGCATGATAGGAGTGTTTCAATTCAAACCCCTCTGATGGCTTTCTAGCTTGCCTGACAGGTTTATCCATACTCTTGCAATTAACACACGTGATTGTTCACAACTCCCCAACCTTGAAAGGCACGGGAAGCCAAAACATTCTAAAAGTCCTAATGAGCATAGAGTCCTTTAAGGGATGAAAAATCATTAGAATAGATAGTACTGGTAAAGGATTTCATTGTTGAGGCAATGCTTGCTGCCAAGTGCCCATATCCCTTATCCATTGTGCTGCTGGGAGTGCAATGGTTAACACAGTTGGAATGTGAGAAAAACAAGCAGCAGCCTTGGAATTAACCACATCAGACCTTTGAGCTAATTGGTTCTTCCTTTGTTGTAACTTACTGCACCTTTGCTCTGAGAGAATGTAACTCTGTTTAGCACTTTCTGAGGCTGACATAGATTAAAAATATAAAGAAAAAACACTTCAAGGGAAAATAAGTTTTCTGGTTGAACAGCCTTTATCAAAAAAGGGTCATAAAATGTCCACAGGCCTCCAAGGCCAGAAGATATCATACCGAACATTGTTTATGGGAAAGGTATGCAGAAAAAATCCTGGTTTTGATAAAGACAAACAGATGTAATGTTTGGGCTGACTCTGTATGACTGCATCTTTCATTTCCCTCTATGTACAAGTCAAGGTATAAAAGTTCCTTTTGAAAATAAAGTTAGGGGCTTTGCTCACCAAAGCTTGGTCTCCCCGTGTCATTCTTTTTTTTTTTTCCTTTTCTCTCTTTTTCTCTCTCTGTTCTTTTTTCAGGATGACTCCTTAGATCATAGGAGCTTTATTGGCTTTCTGTGTTAATCAAGGAAGATCAAGCCTCTTTCTCTTCTCTTTATTCTTTCTCCTTTATGTCTTATCGTTCAACCCCGGACTATCAGGTTTCAATCCATTATAAGACCTGTGTCATCTCTCTCTCGCCAGGCAAGAGCACTGGAGTGGGTGCCATTGCAGTCTCCCATGAGGCTCCAGGGCAGCTGTATTGAGTAGTTGTGGTCACAGGCTCAGTTGCCTCGCAGCACCTGGGATCTTCCCAGTCCAGAGATAGAATTTGTGTCCCCTATATTGGACAGGCAGATTCTTATCCACTGGACCACCAGGAAGTCCTGTTTTTATTATTATTCCATACAGGTTATTGTCACATGTGTTGTAGAATTCCCTGTGCTGTTCAGTAGATCCTACTTGATTATCTGTTTCAAACATGTGTATGTATATATGTATTTATGTGTACCTGTTAATCTGAGTCTCCTAATGTATTCCTCTTCCCCCAACTTTCCACTATGATAAGCATAAGCTTTTTTCTAATCCTGGGATTCTGTTTCTGCTTTGTTAAGTAATTCAACATATATTGGTTTTTCCAAGCAACCTGTAAGTGAACACATATGATATCTGTCTTCCTCTATTTTACTTCACATGGTATGATGATGTCTAGATCCATGCTTGTTGCTGCAATGGGTGTTATTTCATTCATTTTATGACAGGGTAATATTGTATGGTGTATACCTCCCACCTCTTCTTTACGCACTCATCTGATAGATAGACCCTTATCTCACTTCCGTGTCCCCACGGGTGATAATAGTTCACTGCAGTGAACTTGTCTTTTTCAGTGAGGGTTTTATCCAGTTACAGGTCCAGGAGAGGGATTGCTGGATCCTATGGTGGCTCTATTTTTTTTTTTTTTTCCTATGGAACCTTCACAATACATGTCAGCCATACTCTTTCCCACCCACAGCAGAGGAGAGAAGGTTCCTTTCGGCATTGACTGTGGGTAGACCTTTTGTAGATGGCCATTCTTAGTAATGCGATGCGGTACCTCGTTTTGGGTTACGTTTGCGGTTTTAATAATGAAGGATGAGGAGCATGTTTTTCTGTGCTTTCCTGTTAAAGCGTATGAGTAGCATTTCCCTCTTGAAATGGATTCTCTAAAGTCTGCCCTCTTTTACATAGCTTTTCAATGCCCTACTCCAGAACATCCTAAAAGATGATGCTGTGAAAGTACTGAACTCAATATGCCAGCAAATTTTGAAAACTCAGCAGTGGCCACAGGACTGGAAAAGGTCAGTTTTCATTCCAATCCCAAAGAGAGGCAATGCCAAAGAATGCTCAAACTACTGCACAATCGCACTCATCTCACACGCTAGTAAAGTACTGCTCAAAATTCTCCAAGCCAGGCTTCAGCAATACATGAACCGTGAATTTCCAGATGTTCATGCTGGATTTGGAAAAGGCAGAAGAATCAGAGATCAAATTGCCAACATGCATTGGATCATAGAAAAAACAAGAGAGTTCCAGAAAAACATCTGCTTTATTGCCTGTGCCAAAGCCTTTGACTGTGTGGACCACAACAAACTCTGGAAAATTCTTTAAGAGATGGGAATACTAGACCACCTGACCTGCCTCTTGAGAAATCTGTATGCAGGTCAAGAAGCAACAATTAGAACTGGACATGGAACAACAGACTGGTTCCAAATAGGATAAGGAGTACGTCAAAGCTGTATATTGTCACCCTGCTTATTTAACTTATATGCAGAGTACATCATGAGAAATGCTGGGCTGGATGAAGCACAAGCTGGAATCAAGATTGCTGGGAGAAATATCAATAACCTCAGATATGCAGATGACACCACCCTTATGGCAGAAAGTGAAGAAGAACTAAAGAGCTTCTTGATGAAAATGAAAGAGGAAAGTGAAAAAGTTGGCTTAAAACTCAACATTCAGAAAGCTAAGATCATGGCATCTGGTCCCATCACTTCATGGGAAATAGATGGGGAAACAGTGGAAACAGTGTCAGACTATTTTTTTGGACTCCAAAATCATTGCAGATGGTGATTGCAGCCATGAAATTAAAAGGTGCTTGCTCCTTGGAGGAAAAGTTATGACCAACCTAGACAGAGTATTAAAAAGCAGAGATATTACTTTGCCAACAAAGGTCCGTCTAATCAAAGCTATGGTTTTTCCAGTGGTCAAGTATGGATGTGAGAGTCAGACTATAAAGAAAGCTGAGTGCTGAAGAATTGATACTTTTGAACTGTGGTGTTGGAGAAGACTCTTGAGAGTCCCTTGGACTGCAAGGAGATCCAACCAGTCCATCCTAAAGGAGATCAGTCCTGGGTGTTCATTGAAAGGACTGATGCTGAAGCTGAAACTCCAATACTCTGGCCACCTGATGTGAAGAACTGACTCATTTGAAAAGACCCTGATGCTGGGAAAGATTGAAGGCGGGAGGAGAAGGGGACGACAGAGGATGAGATGAGATGGTTGGATGGCATCACCGACTCAATGGACATGAGTTTGAGTAAACCCCGGAAGTTGGTGATGGACAGGGAGGCCTGGCGTGTTGGAGTCCATGGGGTCGCAAAGAGTCGGATACTACTGAGTGACTGAACTGACTGACTGACTCCAGACCATTTCTTGAAGACCTGTCATTTACAGCTGTTGTTACCAGATATGTCCACAGGGCGGCAGCACTTCCGCATGTCCACCTCTGATCACCTCAGGCAAGCAGAGCGCTAGCGATCCTCCTGTGCCTGGGTTGTATACGAGCGTGGAATACAAGACCCAAGGATTTGTGTTCCCGTATTTTTACCCCTTAATTTTTACCCCCAGAAAACCCCAAACCCTACCAAGCTGATGTACTGGGGGTGTACTCAGTTCCTCATGCATCTCTAAGGAAGGAGGCTGAGGTGGGAGCTCCACCAGTTGGATGCATGGATGCATGCAGGGGACTTGTGAAACATCCTTTCCCTGGGGAAGTCCCCTTTCCAGGTCTGGAGATTGTGTTTTTGCCCAAAGGGGACCAGGCACCCCGGAGGTGCTAATTGCTGGCACATTCTCTGAAGTTCCCTCTGCCCAGGATACTCCTGCCAGGAAACCCAGGATCCTCAGGGTCAGTGGAAGTGACACCATAGCAGGTCACCAAGGCCTCAGGGGAATACAGTAGGCATTTAAAAAAAATTTTTTTTCGTCTTTCTCTCCTTTGGTTTCTTCTTTCTTCTTTTTTAAAATTTTCTTCTTGCTTTGTACTGGAGTATAGTTGATTTACAATGTTGTGTTTGTTTTAGGTTTAAAGCAGACTAATTCAGTTACACATGTGTCTGTTCTTTTTTGGATTCTTTTTCATATAGGTTATTGTCAGGTGTGGTGTAGAATTCTGTGTGCTGTTCGTTAGGTCCTATTTGATTATCTGTTTCAAACGTGTACACATATGTGTACTTGTTAATGCACACTTGGGTGCTAAGTCGTTTTAGTCACGTCCAACTCTTTGAGCAACACTACGGACCGTAGCCTGCCAGGCTCCTCTGTCCATGGGGATTCTCTGGGCCAGAATACTGGAGTTGTAGTCACGCGTTCCGGGAAACAAACTCACTCAGAAGGACAATGCAGATAGTGGAGTGCAGTCTATTACACCGGCGGGCCCAAGGCAGAGTCTCCTCTTAGCCAAGGACCCCGACCAGCATGTGTGAAAATCTTTTACACCCCATGTGTACGTGTCTGAACCCACCTCCCCAAATTCCTTGAGACTTACATACACCAAGGAAAACACAATCCCAGTCACCCCATCATTCACGTGCTATGTGCTCATGTGCTCAGACAGTCAAACAGTTAGCCGATAATCAATAAGCCCGAGGTTACACTCCGATTGATACGGAAAAATGTATGGCCTGTCTGGAGGAAGGGGTGATTAGTGTATGTTTTCTCTTAGGCGATGAGTAACCTAGATACGATCTTCAAGGTTCCCCTGTCTGGAGGGGGGTCTTATCCTTCTGTTGTTGTTCTCATAGGCACTAAACACAGAGTTCAGAGTCCATTGGAAAGGTGGCCGAGCATGATCAGCATGAACAGGCCTAAGATGGAGTCCAGGCCCTGTGAATTCCTTCTTCAGAGTGAGTTGCCATGCCCTCCTCCAGGGAATCTTGTCAACCCAGGGATCGAACCTGCAGCTCCTGCATCTCCTGCATTGCAGGCAGATTCTTCACCCACTGAACGACCTGGGAAGCCCACTTGTTAATGGGACCCTTGTAATGTATTCATCCACCCCTTTCTCTCCACTTTGGTAACCAGAAGTTTGTTTTCTAAGTCTATCTTGTTTTGTTAGAAGAGTTCAACTAGTATCAGTATTTCCATTCCAGCTGTAAGTGATCAAATATACTTGCCTTTCTCTGTCTGACGTAATACACCTGGTATGATGATGTCTAGGCCCATGCTTGTCGCTGCAAATGGCATTGTTCCATTCTTCATATGACTGGGTAATGTTGCATGATGTACACCTACCCCCTCTTCCTTATGCACTCATCTGTTGCTGGACCTTTTTCTCACTTCCGTGTCCTCGCTGGTGATAATAATACTGCAATGAACATTGGGATGCAAGTGTCTTTTGGAGTGAGGGTTTTATCTGGATATAGACCTAGGAGTGGGATTGCCAGATCCTATGGTGGCTCCACCCCTCGTTTTTTTATAGAACCTTCATAGTTCCTGTCAGCAATTTACTTTCCCACCTACAGCAGAGGAGGGACTGTTTGCTTGTCTCCAGTCCACTTGGCATTGACTGTAGACTCTGTGCTGGTGGTCATTCTGAGTGGTGTTGGGTGATACCTTGTTGCTGTTTAGATTTGCATGTATTTAATAATGAGGGCAATTTTGGAAAATGCCAGCAAATCTGGAAAACTCAGCAATGGCCATGGGATTGGAAAAGGTCAGTTTTCATTCCAATCCCAAAGAAAGGCAATGCCAAAGAATGTTCAAGCTACCACACAATTGCACTCATCTCACACGCTAGCAAAGTCATGCTCAAAATTCTCCAAGTGAGGCTTCAACAGTACATGAACCATGAACTTTCAGATGTTCAAGCTGGATTTAGGAAAGGCAGAGGAACCAGAGATCAAATTGCCAACATCCGTTGGATTATCAAAAAAGCAAGAGAGTTCCAGAAAAACATCTACTTCTGCTTCATTGACTATGCTAAAGCCTTTGAGTGTGTGGATCACAACAAACTGTGGAAAATTCTTAGAGATGAGTGTACCAGACAACCTTGCCTGCCTCCTAAGAAACCTGTATGCAGGTCAGGAAGCAACAGTTAGAACTGGACATGGAACAAGAGACTGTCCAAATTGGAAAAGGAGTACGTCAAGGCTATATATTGTCACCCTGCTTATTTGACTTATATGCAGAATACATCATGAGGAATGCTGGGCTGGAAGAAGCACAAGCTGGAATCAAGATTGCCGGGAGAAATAACAATAACCTCAGATATGCAGATGACATCACCCTTATGTTAGAAAGTGAAGAGAAACTAAAGAACTTCTTGATGAAGGTAAACGAGGAGAGTGAAAAAGCTGGCTTAAAACTCAACATTCAGAAAACTAAGATCATGGCATCTGGTCCCATCACTTCATGGCAAATAGATGGAGAAACAATGGAAACAGTGACAGACTTTTTTTCTTCGGCTCCAAAATCACTTTGGATGGTGACTGCAGCCGTGAAATCAAAAGATGCTTGCTCCTTGGAAGAAAAGTTATGACCAACCTAGATAGCATATTAAAAAGCAGAGACGTTACTTTGTCAACAAAGGTCCATTTAGTCAAAGCTATGGTTTTTCCAGTGGTCATGTATGGATGTGAGAGTTGGACTATAAAGAAAGCTGAGCACTGAAGAATTGATGCTTTTAACTGTGGTGTTGGAGAAGACTCTTGAGAGTCCCTTGGACTGCAAGGAAATCAAACCAGTCCATCCTGAAGGAAATCAGTCCTGAATATTCATTGGAGGGACTGATGCTGAAGCTGAAACCCCAATCCTTTGGCCACCTGATGACTCATTGGAAAAGACCCTGATGCTGGGAAAAATTGAGGGCAGGAGGAGAAGGGGACGACCGAGGATGAGATGGTTGGATGGCATCACTGACTCGATGGACATGAGTTTGAGTAAGCCCCAGGAGATGGTGAAGGACAGACAAGGAAGCATGGCGTGCTGCAGTCCAAGGGGTCGCAAAGAGTCGGACACAACTGAACTCCACCAACAATAACCCAGAGGGTCAGCATCCTTAGCTGCAGGAGGCCCCTTTACCTGCTGAGCTCCCACCCCCTGTCCGGAGATTGTGGTTTTGTGCAGAGCGGACCAGGCACCAGAGGTCCACGGAGGTGCTGATTGCTGGCACATTCTCTGCAGCTCCCGCTGCCCAGATACTCCTTCCAGGAAACCCAGGACCCTCAGGGTCAGTGGAGGTGACACCATTGCAAGTCACCAGGGCCTCAGCAGAATATGTTATACAGTCTATTTTTTATACTTTCTTTCTCTTTTATTTTCTTCTTTCTTTCCTTCTCTTTTTTTTTTTTAAACTTACTTCTTACCTTATATGGGAATATAGTTGGTTTGCAATGCTTTGTTTTAGTTGTACAGGAAACTGTTGCCGTTATGAATATACATATATCTATTTTTTCTACATTATTTTTCCATATAGGTTATTGTTGTGTAGTTGTAGAATTGCCTGTGCTGTTCAGTAGATCCTACTTGATTATTTATTTCAAAAATATGTATATATATATATATATGTATATGTATATTTATGTGTACTTGTTAATGCAAACTTCCTAATTTTTTCTCCGCTTGCATCTTTCCACTGTGGTAAGCATAGGTTAGAAGAAGGCAATGGCACCCTACTCCAGTACTCTTGCCTGGAAAATCCCATGGACGGAGGAGCCTGGTAGGCTGCAGTCCATGGGGTCGCTAAGAGTCAGACAGGACTGGGCGACTTCACTTTCACTTTTCACTTTCATGCATTGGAGAAGGAAATGGCAACTCACTCCAGTGTTCTTGCCTGGAGAATCCCAGGGACGGGGGAGCCTGGTGGGCTGCCGTCTATGGGGTCGCACAGAGTCGGACACGGCTGAAGCGACTTAGCAGCAGCAGCAGACCTTTGGTGATGGCCATTCTGAGGAATGCTTTGTGATATCTCGTTGTGTGTTAGATTTGCATTGTTAATAATGAGCGATGTTGAGCATGTTTCCCTGTGGTTTTCTGTTAAGGAGGATGACCAGCGTTTCCCTCTTGAAATTGGACTTTTGAGAGTCTGTCCTGCTTTGCCTTGCTGTTGGATGCCTTACTCCAGGACATTACATCAAGGCCTGCGTCATTTACTGCTCCCAGCCTCCTCTTCAGCCCCTCACAAAGCTGTTGTTACCAGAAGTGTCCACAAGGCGGCAGCACTTCCTCATGCCCACCCCTCTGATAACTCAGGCACGCAGAGCCCTAGAGACAGTTCTGTGCCCCGGGTTGTAAATGAGAGTGGAGAGAGTCAGAACAGCACCCAGGGACTCGCGTCCAGTGTTTTTACTCCTTAATTTTCATCCCCGGAAAAAGCCCAGACCCTGCCAAGTCCCTATACTGGGCATGCAGTACTCTGTTCCTGGTGCATCTCTTAAGGAAGGAGGCTGGAGGTGGGAACCCTACCACCTGGATGCGTGGAGATAGGTGACTTTTGAAACATACTTTTGCTGCACTAGGCTCCTTTACCTGCAGAAGATTCCGTCCCTGGCCTGGAGATTGTGGTTTTGTCCAGAGGGGACCAGGCACTAGAGGTCCACAGAGGTGCTGATTGCAGGCACATTCTCTGCCAGCTTCCTCTGCCCAGGATACTCCTGCTGGGAAATCAGGGCCCTCAGGGTCAATGGAGGTGACACCACTGCAGCTCACCTCAGTGGAATACAGCAGGCAGTCTAACCTTTTTTCTGTTTCTGTTTTGTTTTCTTCTTTCCTTCTTTTCTCTTTGTTTTAAAATTTCATACCTTATATTGGAGTTTAGTTGATTTACAGTGTTGTGTTTGTTTTATTTGTACAGAAAACTGTTGCACTTTCACAGATGCATATATATATATATATATTAAAAGTTAATTAATTTATGTATTTTTGGCTGTGCTGGATCTTCACTGCTGCTCAAGGGCTTTCTCTAGTTGTAGTGAGCGGAGGCTACTCTCCAGTTGCAGGGCACAGGTTTCTCATTAGTCTGGAGCATGTGGGTTCGGTAGTTACGGCGTAGAGGCTTAGCTGCCTTACAGCACGCGGGATCTTCCCAGACCAGGGATAGAACCTGAATCCCCTGCATTGGCAGACAGATTCTTATCCCCTGGACCAGCAGGAAAGTCCTCTCTCTTTTTGGATTCTTTTCCTGTATAGGTTATGGTCAAGTGTGTTGTAGAATTCCCTGTGGGCTAATAGATCCTCGGAGAAGGCAATGGCACCCCACTCCAGTACTCTTGCCTGGAAAATCCCATGGATGGAGGAGCCTGGTGGGCTGCAGTCCATGGGGTTGCTAAGAGTCGGAGAAGAGTGAGCGACTTCACTTTCCCTTTTCACTTTCATGCATTGGAGAAGGAAATGGCAACCCACTCCAGTGTTCTTGCCTGGAGAATCCCAGGGACGGGGAACCTGGTGGGCTGCCGTCTATGGGGTCGCACAGAGTCGGACACGACTGAAGCGACTTAGCAGCAGCAGGATGTATGTATGTATTTATCTGTACCTGCTAATGTGAACCCCCTAATGAATTCCTCTTCCCTAATCTTTCCAACGCGGTAGCTTTTTTTCTTAGCCTGGCACTCTGTTTGTGCTTTGTAAAGTAATTCAACTTGTATCAGGTTTGCGATTCCACCTCTAAGTGGCCACATGTGATGTTTCCCTTTCTCTGTCTGACTTACTTCACGTGGTTTAATGACAGCTAGGCCCACGCTTGTTGCCACAGTTGGTATTGTTTCAATCTTTCACGACTTAGTACTATAATATGATGCATACCTACCGCCTCTTCCTTGGATAAAGAAGAGAAGTGGATGAATGTTCATCTGCTGATGGGCCTTTTTCTCACTTCTGTGTCCTCACTGGTGATAACAGTGCTTCAGTGAACTTTGGGTGCACCTGTCTTTTTGAATGAAGGTTTTATCTGGATAGAGGCCTGGGAGCGGGATTGCCGGATCCTATGGTGGCTCCATTCCTTGTTCCTGCTCCATTCCTGACTAGGACTTTCCTAGTCAGTCAGTTCAGTCACTCAGTCACGTCCGACTCTTTGCAACCCCATGGACTGCAGCACGCCAGGCCGCCCTGTCCATCACCAACTCCCGGAGTTTGCTCAAACTCATGTCCATCGGGTCAGTGATGCCATCCAACCATCTCATCCTCTGTCGTTCCCTTCTCCTCCCACCTTCGCTCTTTCTCAGCATCAGGGTCTTTTCCAATGAGTCAGGTCTTCACATCAGGTGGCCAAAGGATTGGGGTTTCAGCTTCAGCATCAATCCTTCTAGTGAATATTCAGGACTGATCTCCTTTACAATTGACTGGTTTGATTTCCTTGCAGTCCAAGGGACTCTCAAGAGTCTTCTCCAACAACACAGTTCAAAAGCATCAATTCTTCGGCGCTCGGCTTTCTTTTTAGTCCAACTCTCACATCCATACCTGACTACTTGAAAAACCATACCTTTGACTAGACGGACCTTTGTTGGCAAAGTAATGTCTCTGCTTTTTAATATGCTGTCTAGAGTTGTCATAGCTTTTCTTCCAAGAGGCAAGGGTCTTTTAATTTCATGGCTTCAGTCACCATCTGCAGTGATTTTGGATTTTCCTAGTTGCTGTCAGCAATTTACTTTCCCACCCACGGCAGAGGAGGGAGGGCTTCCCTTTCTCCAGTCCCTTCTCGTGTTAGTTGTAGACCCTTTGCTGATGGCCATTCTAAGTGGTGTGAGCTGTACCTCGTTGCGGTTAAGATTCGCATGTATTTAACAATAAATGTTGTGGAGCTTGTTTTACTGTGGTTTTCTGTTAAAGAGTGTGACAAGACTTTTTATCTTAAAATTCGAGTTTTGAAAATTTACTCTAGGTTTGTTTTTTGATTCCTTACCGCAGGACATTTCTGAAGACGTGTTATTTACAGCCCCCAAACCTCTGTGTATATAAAAGTGCCCTTCAAAGCTTCTTGTGACGTTGTTGTTACCAGAAATGGCCACACGGCGGCAGCACTTCCTCAGGCCAACCCTTCTATTAACTCAGGCAAGCAGAGCCCTCCAGACAGTGGTCTTCCTGGGTTGTAGATGAGCGTGGAATGTGCCGGAACAGCACCCAAGATCTTGTGTTCCACTATTTCACCCCTCACTTTTCAACTCCAGGAAAACCGCAAACCCTGCCAAGCTGCTTTACTGAGCATGTGGTACTCTCTTCCTGGTATATCTCTAAGGAAGGGGGCTGGAGGTGGTGGGAACCCCCCGCCCCTGGGTGCCTGGAGATCAGCTGACTTTTGAAAACTCTTCCACCCAGAGGGCCAGCATCCTTTAGCTGCACTAGGCTCCTTTACCTGCAGAAGCCCCCTTCCACCGTCTTGAGATTGTGTTTTGTGCAGAGGGGACCAGGCACTAGAGGTCCACGGAGGTGCTGGTTGCTGGCACATTCTCTGCAGCTCCCTCTGCCCAGGGTGCTGGGAAATACAGGATCCTCAGGGTTAATGGAGGTGACACTATTGCAGCTCACCAAGGCCTCAGGGGAAACGTTAGGCATTTATTTATTTTCCTTTCTATTTAGTTTCTTTTTTTTTTTCTTTAATTTTCTCCTTGCTTTATATTGGATTATAGTTGATTTACAATGTTGTGTTTATGTTAACTGTAAAACAGACTGATTCAGTTATTCATGTATCTGTTCTTTTTTGGATTTTTTTTCCATATAGATTATTGTCAATTGTTGCATAGGATTTTCTGTGCTGTTCTTTATTTGTGTGTGTGTGTGTGTGCTGTTCTTTAGATCCTGTTTGATTATCTGTTTCAAACTTGTATGTATGTGTGTGTGTGTATATATATATATATTTTATATTAACCTCCTAACTTCTTCCTCCTCCGCCATCTTGGCACTGTGGTTACCACAAGTTTGTTTCCTAAGCCTGGGAGTCTGTTTCTGGTTTGTAAAATTGTTCAATTTGTAGCAGTTTTTCCATTCCACCTGTAAGTGATCAAATATACTTGCCTTTCTCTGTCCGACTTACTTCACTTGGTATGATGATGTCTAGGTCCGTGCTTGTTGCTGCAAATGGCATTGTTTCATTCTTTTTATGACTGAGTAATATGCATTATGTATACCTGCCACCTCTTCTTTATACACCCATCTGTCAATGGGCCTTTTTCTCACTTTCGTGTCCTTGCTGGTGATAATAGTACTGCAGTGAACACTGGGGTGCAAGTGTCTTTTCGAAATCAGGTTTTACCCAGATGTATGTTCGGGGTAGGATTGCCAGATCCCATGGACAGAGATGTGTGGCAGGCTGCCGTCCATGGGGCTGCAGAGTCAGACATAGCTAAGCGCCTAACACACGTGGTGGCTCCATTCCCCGTTTTCTTTGGAAACTTCATGGTTCCTGTCAGCAATTTACTTTCCCACCCACAGCAAAGGAGGTAGGGTTTCCTTTTCTCCAGTGCCTTCTGGCACTGACTGCTTATAGACCCTTTGCTGATGGCCATTCTGAGTGATGCGAGGTGATACCTTGTTGCGGTTTAGATTTGCATGTATTTAATAATGAGGGATGTGGAGCTTGTTTTCTTGCGTTTTTTTTTTTTTTTTAATGAGTGTGACTGAAGTTTTTCTCTTAAAATTTGATTCTGGAAAGTTTACCCTGTATTGAATTTTTCTTTGATCCCCTACCCCAGGACATTTCTTGAAGACCTGTGTCTTTTTTCTGCCTGCAGTGCTGGAGACCTGGGTTCTGTCCCTGTGTCGGGGAGATCCCCTGGAGGAGGAAATGGCAACCCACTCCAGTATTCTTGCCTGGAGAATCCCATGGATGGAGGAACCTAGTTGGCTACAGTCCATGGGGTCGCAGAGAGTCAAACACGTCTTCACTTTAACTTTGTGTCTTTTTTCAGCCCTGCAGCCGGTCTGTATTAAGTGCCCTTAAGCGGCTCTTGGAGAAGGCAATGGCAATCCACTCCAGTACTCTTGCGTGGAAAAATCCCATGGAAGGAGGAGCCTGGTGGGCTGCAGTCCATGGGGTCGCTAAGAGTCGGGCACGACTGAGCGACTTCACTTTCACTTTTCACTTTCATGCATTGGAGAAGGAAATGGCAACCCACTCCAGTGTTCTTGCCTGGAGAATCCCAGGGACAGAGGAGCCTAGTCGCACAGAGTCGGACACGACTGAAGTGACTTAGCAGCAGCTTAGCAGCAAGCTGCTCTTGTAAAGTTGTTGTTACCAGGAATGTCCACACAGCGGCAGCACTTCCTCATGCCCACCCCTGATAACTCAGCCAGCAGAGCCCTAGAGACAGTCCTGTGCCTGGGTTGGAAGAGAGTGGTATGTGCCTGAACAGCACCCAGACTTGTGTTCCAGTATTTTTACCCCTTACTTTTCACCCCCGGGAAAATCCCAGACCTTCCCAAGCCGCTGTCATGGGAGTGCAGGACTCTGTTCGAGGTCCGTCTCTAAGGAAGGAGGCTGGAGATGGGAACCCCAGCACCTGGACGTGTGGCGATCAGGGGACTTTTGAAACATCTATCCAGAAGGCCAGCATCCTTTAGCTGCACTAGACTCCTTTACCTGCAGAAACTCTCTTACCCTGTCTCAAGATGTTGGTTTTCTCCAAGGGGATCAGGCCCTGGAGCTCCATGGCGGTGCTGTGCTGGTACCTTCTCTGCAGCTCCCTCTGCTCAGGATACTCCTTCCTGGAAACCCAGTACCTTCAGGATTTTGGAGGTGACACCACTGCAGGTCACTAAAGCCTCAGTGAAATACAGTAGATAGGGCTTCCCCCCAACCCCTTTTCTTGTAAGAACAAGTTAAATGTCATACTTTACATGCAGTTGTGCAGTGAATGGGTGTTAGTCGCTCAGTCGTGTCTGACTCTTTGCAACCCTGTGGACTATAGCCTGCCAGGCTCTTCTGTCCATGGGATTCTCCAGGCAGGAATCCTGGAGTGGGTACCGCTTTCCTTTTCCAGGGCATCTTCCCAACCCAGGGAGGATTCTTTACCGTCCAAGCCACCAAGGAAGCCTGCAGTTTAGTGTTTCTTAATCATCTATAACATCAGCAGTTATGTAAAAAAGTGGTTAAGTGTTTGAGTTGACTTCTTTCAGTTATTTTTAATATAAAGTAAAATGTACCAATAATGGTACATTTAAAGAAGCCCTTTGTTATGAGTGCTTTTGCATGCGTGCATGCTAAGTCGCTTCAGTTTTGTCTAACTCTTTGCAACCCTATGGACTGTAGCCCGCCAGGCTCCATGGGATTCTCCAGGCAAACTGGAGTGGGTTGCCATGTGCTCCTCCAGGGGATCTTCCTGACCCAGGAATTGAACCCGCGCATCTCTTGTCTCCTGCATTGATAGGTGTGTTCTTTACCACTAGCACCATCTAGGAAGTGAAAGTGCCTTTGGGATGTGCTTAATATTAGCACTTATTCCAATGCCCTCTCACCCCTCTTCACCTGTCAGTACCTAGCTATCCCTTATGTAAGCATGTAACAGTAAATTTTAAGTGTAATCAAATTGGTGAACAGTAATTCATAATCAGTGACGTATAAGCAGGACCTTACAGATTTCTTGAATTTATCAAGTAGGTTTTACTTTTTTAATCTCTAAATCCCTTTCAGGGGTTTAAAGATATTTTATGTTTCAGTAATTATTTTACTCATAGGGCATGCTGCTGCTGCTAAGTCGCTTCAGTCGTGTCCAACTCTGTGCAACCCCATAGACGGCAGCCCACCAGGCTCCCCTGTCCCTGGGATTCTCCAGGCCAGAACACTGGAGTGGGTTGCCATTTCCTTCTCCAATGCATGAAAGTGAAAAGGGAAAGTGAGGTCGCTCAGTCGTGTCCGACTCCCAGCGACCCCCATGGACTGCAGCCCACCAGGCTCCTCCTTCCATGGGGTTTGCCAGGCAAGAGTACTGGAGTGGGGTGCCATTGCCTTCTCCGACTCATAGGGCGTATTTGCCTCTTATTCCATACAGTACTTGACTTAAGTAAACCAGCGCCACGGGTTGTTAAAATGATCTGTGTAGTTTAAGTTACTTTCCTGGAGGTCCAGTCATTAGGGCTCTGGGCTTTCACTGCAGGTTGTGGGTTTAATCCCTGGTCAGGGAATTAAGGTCCCATAGAACCTGTGGCATGGAAAAAAAATTATCTATGAAGATGACCACTGCTCCAAGGATGGGGTCAAATTGCCTGCAGTCTTCAATTTGCCAGCAGTGTGTAGTTCAGAGTAGAGTGCATTGGGGGAGGGGAAAGGATAAAGGACATGATGCAAGATGAGGTAGGAAAGAAAAGGGTTGTATGGGTACAGATCACGCAGGTGGACCATGAGGACCTTGGATCTTATTCTGTGACAGTAAGCCACTGGAGCATGCTGAGCAGACGACTGGCATGCTCTGATTTACATTTTAAAATATGATTAGCTTGTTGCTGTGTGAATCATTATGAGAGAAGTATGGAGCAGGGCATATACCAAAGAGAATAGTGGGAAACACGGGCGCGCACATCCAGTGAAAGACACCAAAATGTTCGTAGGAACTTTATTCATAACAACTACAAACTGGACACAACCCAAATTTCCACCAACAGTAGAATGGATTCATAAACTGTGGTCTAAGTCACATGACAGAACACTACAGAGAGGTATTAATAAATGAATCACAACATGGATAACTCACAGATACAATGCTGAGCAAGAGTACACAGAATTATTTACATGAAGCTTTAAAACAAACATATCTCTGGTGATAACGGTCAGAACAGTGGTTATCTGTGGCAGGCTGCGGGTGTGCATAGGCGGGCAGTGACCAGGGTGCTGGAAGCGTTCAGTGTCTTGATTTGGTTGATGGGTTCTAGGGTGCACATAAAAATCTACAAGGTGTGCACTAAGTCTTTGCATTTTACTGAAGGTAAATTTCACCGCAATTAAAAAGAAAAAATACTTTCAAAGAAATTTTGTAGAGAGAGAGAAATACAGCTATGTGTTAGTTGGTAGTATCGTCTTCCAAATATCTCTGCTTCTCTTCCAAGGCACGCGGAAGGATCACACTCCCTGGGCTTGGGGTGGCCATGGGATCTGCCCTGGCCAGTGAGAGTGCTTAAAGGGCCTGTAAGTGACTTGTCCTACTTTTTCATTTCCCTAAATGAGCAGCCACACCCTAGGTGATATCCGCTTGGTCAGCTCGAGCCCCAGAATGAGGACCATTTAGAGCATGGATCAGTGAACACTCTCTGAAGGCTCACATAGTGAACACTTTATGTTTTGTGGGCTGGACACTTTTTTCTGTAACTCCACAACTCTGCCAGGGTAGAGGAAAAGCAGTCATAGATAAGGCAGAAACAAATGGGCAAGGCTGTCTCCCAAGGAAATTTTATTTAGACAAACAGGCCATATGACACACCTCACCCACAGCCTTCAACCCCTGACTTAAGAGCACAGGCCCACGCCAGACCACCAGAGAACAGCTGGGAATCATGGTTGTTACCGCACAGCAACCTAGCCCATTGATACAGAAATAGGTTCTGTTTTCAAAAAATCTAGAGTACTGAACACTGACTTAGTTGGCAGGCATTCTGGAAATTGCTGCTGGAGAACGGAAGAAGTAATTTCTACAGGGTAATGCCTGTTATGGAATGGAAGAATTCCCTGGAGAGAATCTGGAAGGCAGAGAATCTCTCTTTAAGACAAGGAAACAAAATATTTTATGGTAGCTGTTGGTCCCATTTGACAAAACAGACAGGAAAGAGATGAACTCAGAAAAGAGTTCATCAGTTTGCAAGCAGAAATACAAGGGGATAAAGAGAGTTCACAAACTCAAGTACTTATTGGGTAGGAAGAGGCGACGTCTCAATTACAGAGAGAGATAAAAATGAGAAATCCTTTATGTCAAAGGTTGAGTAAAACCCAGTTTTACAGCAAGGATCAAATCACTGGATGACAATCACACTTACTGTTAAAATCTCTGAATTAGTTAATGGGCCTCAGTCTAAAAGTCCAGTTAAGAGTGTAACACCAGTTAATCCCTTAAGCTGGAAAAAATGGCTCAGGGACAAAAGAGACGAAGGGTATGGCTCTTTCGCAACACCTGGAAGGCCAGGTGACCCAGAAAGTAAGTTCAGAGAGGCATGAGACCAAGAAAGCGAAGGAGCAGAGCAAATCCAAGCAGCATACACGGAGCGCACAGCACTTCCGGGTTACCCTCCTCAGGGAGGTGATGAGTGATGAGGACATTCTGCAAGTAGGAAAGCATGTGAACGGAGTATCTAGTGATCGTAAGGGCTGACTGGGTCCTTCTAGTATTTTGTGAAATTTACTTACTTTAAAATCCCAGAAGAGCCAGAAACCATCTGTAAAGGAAAAGAGCAGGTGGTTTTCTCCCAGAGTTGATGCTTACAGAAGGAAAACAGATATTAACTCTTAAGCAGGTATTATCTTTTTCTGGTACCGAATGCAACTGAAGTATTGTTTTAGTCCACTACATAGTTGTCCAATCTTTCTCATCCAGGTTCCTTTGTAAGCCTGCCTTTAGCAATTAGAAAGAAAGAAAAAACGAAGACTTCTATTATCAAGGAGGTAAAGACAGTACTACATGGTGGATATATGAATATACTTCATGTTACTACTTCATGTTTACAAGGGCCAATTACAGTGTCTCCTCAACAACATTCACACAGTAAATATTTGAGCCACATGCCAAGCACTGAACTCAATTCTAGAAATACAATTCCCTAGTCACAAAGAACTTAGTTTCATTTCTTACTTGGCAATTGGTGGATAAGTTACCCAGCAAGCAGGTCATCGCAGAACTAGAGAAGGTCAAAGACTATGAAAGGGCTGCGAAGAGTAGAACAACAAATATTTACTCATCCAAATATTTACTGAAAAGCTAGGCACTGCGCTAAGCATTAGATGAACAGTGAGCAGGCATATACATGGTCCCCAGGCTTGCAAAGCTCACAGTGTAGCAAGGATCAACAAGAAGGATCAATGAAGTGTGCTGTGTGTGTGGCTGGGGAGAAACAGGGTATTTAGAGATGCATCGTAGGGGCACTTGGTCTAGAGGGAATGGATGAAGGCTTCCTGGAGAGGTGGCGTATGAACTGCACCTTTTCCTAAGAGCAGTGGGTGAAGCAGAGGAGTGACTGACCAGACTTCGGAGCAATCTGGCTGCAGCGTGACAAGGGATGACAACCAGACAAGGGGAGACGGAGGAGGCCACTGCTGTACTTTAGGTAGGCTGATGGCCTCAACCAGGAGAGTACACTGGAGAACTGAGGAATGTTTAGGCAACAGACTTCACAGAAAGGTGTGTGTGAGTGGATGTGATGGATGAAGAGGGAAAGGTCATGGAGACCTGAGTCTGGGGCTCGGGCTGTGCCAACTGGATGGTTGGCAGTGGTGGTGCCATTTACAGATAGAGGGACCAGGAGAGGAGGAGCAGTTTGGGGGGACAAGGTCAAGGACATGTGTGATGCCTATGAGACAGCAAAGTGGACTTGAGTTAGCAATTAGATACGGGAATCAGGGACGGTCAAGAAAGGAGACATTAAGTTGGAGTCATTTGCATACAGTTGGCAACTGAAGGGATGAAAGAAAAAAAAAAGATCAGCTAAGGAGATGATGTAAACAAGATAGCTTAAAACCAAATTAAAAATTCCCAAGGACACAGATGTTTAAGAGAAAGAGGTGCCTGCAAAGAAGATGGAGAACGAGTTCTTGGAGGTGGTCTCTCCCCAGAGCCAAACTAAGCAAGCATTTCGAGGAGGGCGGTCAGTGGTAGGAAGAGGCTTGGCATATTGACAAGGACTTGGGAAACTTGGTAGAGTGATCAGAGCACAATATGGGACAGCGGGAATACAGACAAATCTTTGAAGAAAACTAGTAGGAATGGGAGATACTGGGACACAAAAGTTTTTAAAAAAAATAGTACTTACTTTAACCATATTCACGGATATGACAGGACCAGTAACAGCTATATTATAAAAAGTAACTTGTAAAGACTGCCATGCAGTTACAGAATTACTTAGTACAGAAAACAGTAAAATACACACTTTTTTTTTTTAACAAACAAGGCTAATTTACATAGCAAATTCTCTATTGTTCAGGGTTAATTTAAAATTCTGGGCTTATATCTCCCCCAGTCAGTGACTACAGAACTAATTTTATGATCACCCTAAGGAAAACATATAATGGAAATTCACAAAATATACAAAACTTCAGCATTTGAGAAACTGGAGTTAGAAAGCAGAATCAGCTTCCAGGTCTTCCAATTATCCTTTCCATAAGGCACCTGCCAAGTGAATACTCCAAACTGCTGGAAAATTACCGGCAGATGTTTTTGTTCTTTTTTTGTTTTTTTTAATCTGCTGTTTCTCCAGACGTTTAAGCTTACTCCCTGTTAACCCAAATCTTAACTTGACCATTCTCGCTAAGTATCTTAGTAATATAGAACACTTTCTTTTCTGCCCTAAACTAATTGTGTGTAATAAACCAGAGCCCTTTAATCTGGCTCAGTGCCAACTACTGATTTATAAATGCTGTTGTGAGCTACTAGAACCTATCGGGGCCTTGACTGTATCTTACCAGCCAAATCTGGAATGCTGGAATTAGTTTCCGCCATCAAATGTTATCAATTAGCCTAACTTGTCCTTCTAATTCTGCTTCTACCGGTAATTTGCCTTCTCCCTCAAAATCAGATGATGTACTCGGGTTGGGGGTGGTCTGCTGGAACTTTGGGAGGAGTAAGTTTATACTGTGCTGTGCTATCCTATGCACAAGGGGAGGGTGTCATTCATGCTCACATGCCAGCAGAACTTCCTCCTAATGAATGTCACAATTAAAAACAGTCTCCTTTGTTTCCCTACATTCTAAAGGAGGGGATACTGTCTGATTGAGAACCACTGTCAAGATTTTGGTTCTATTTTGATTGCTCAGGCTTCAATTCCTTCTAAATTCTTGTTTATTCTGGTTCCTTGAATTTGCTGAATTAGTGACCATAGAGAAATGCAGTCCAAGAGTTAAGACAGGACTTGAGCACAAGTTTTCAAATGGTACTTGAGCGGATCTCTAAGTTGGGTCCTGTCCTTAAATCATTTCACATATTTGGCTTTACTATAAGATTTTTTAATGGTTGACATAAATTTGAAAATTACTGTTTTAGTCCAAAGCAGGTGCCTCACTAAAATATATGGAACTGCTACAATCAGTAAATAAAGCTGCTTCTGGAGAGTTAAAATATTTCCCCTTGTGCAGTCTTAAATACACAATGTGTGAGACAATGGCAAGTTAATAATAAATCCACTTAAAGTCACAAACAACATTCGATACATCACGTTAAAATAAAGGATTGCCTTTTAGCAGGATTTCTTTATAAAGCTGCAGCACCCAGGCCGATGGGACAAATAAGCTAAAATAGCTCACAGCTCGATCCTGCGATGCAAACATCTTCTCTTTCTCATCCTTTTCGACAGGGCTAAACTGTCTAGAGTACAAAGAATGACTAGTGGGCAGCCCCTAAGAGTCTATACTTACCACAGTCTTCTAACAGGCAAGCTCATAAAAACGGCACCCAACTGCGAAGCATTCACGGGAAACTGCCAAAAATCGGTTAGTCTGATTTCCAAACTGTGAAAGCCTCCTAAACTAGCAATTTAAAACAATTCTTGCTCCTCTGACTAAAACTTTACTCAACTTGAGTAAAATTTCCTAAGTAATATCATTATCACTACCATGGGGCAGGGGAAGGTGAGAGAGAGGAAATATGTCTAAAGTAAGTAAATATATTTACTTTAGACTCAGAAACATGTCTACAAAAAATAGTCTCCAACATTTTGATAATTAGATAAACACCTCCACTGTATGTACGCTCCTCCTTTGCAGAAGCTTCTGCAGTTGCTATGTGAGTTTCTGCAAACTGGCTCAAACATATATTTAAGAAGCTGATACCTTCAGACTATACGCATCAGAATTGTAACACATTTTTGGTTAAAATAAGAGCAAAATTTCTTCAAGACACCTTAAAAACAGACTTCTGATTCAACTCCCATTTTAGTACTAAACTTCTTTAAAAACAATTTTATCAAAAAAGCAAAAGATAATGACTTTGCCATGAAATTCAGTTTTAGAAAAAAAAAAGGTGTCTGCAGGTGTCAGTCCCATGTTGCCTCTTGAGATGAAAAAAAAAATGTCTAAAGCGTATCAATTGTGATCAATTTTGATGAAGAACATGGTGCCTTCCCACAATCCAAATTAGCACACTTGAAAGTCAAACAGATGTTTGCTTTTAGAACTGGATTCTTGTTGAGTGTTTCAATGTTGTACTACAAGAGTTTATGGATGGGATTCATTTCTTCCTCTCACAAGATCATCCCAGCGCGGCTCTATTTCAGTGGTGGCAATCCGAAACAGGGCGTGGAGGTGTTCGTCTGTCAAAGGCTGGCTCAAAGTGTGTTGGTTTCGAGTCAAATATGAAAAAGCCTTTTCACAGATTTTGCTGCTATCAAACAAGGATGCCACCTTACAGGCAACCCCTTTGATAATCGGGTAAGATTCTGCAGGCAGACCAGCATAGAACTGCCCTAAATCTTTGGTTCTGTATTCCTCCCAAAGGTTAGCACTTGCCTGAAGTTTTGTGAGTTCCACCCTTACTGAAATAGGTGCATATTCAGGTTTAAAGCTAAATGGATTAGCAAAAAGCTCTAAGTCCTTCTTAATGAACTTGAGGTCCTTGAAATGTCGCTCAAACTCTTTCTGTAGGCGACAGATCACCGCTCGATACCTCTCAAGATCGAGTACTTTTTCGTCTTCTTGAAGATTCTCTTTAAGCTCATCAACCACTTGGCTCAAGGAAGCAAAATGTGTCAGGTTTTTTTCCTCGACTTGTCTCTGAAGTAAATTCAGCTTCACTTCAAAGGCACAGATATGGTCAAAGGCGGCGGCAGCGAAGACTTTGCTCACTCTCAATAGTTCGCTGATTTCTCGAAGGTGATCCATAATATCCACCAGGAAGCCAAAGTCACAGAGCCATTCCTTGTCTGTGAAATGGACCGTCGTGGCTCCTATCGAGACCAAGAATGTTTCTATCTCTTTTCTTAAAGAAAATATTAGTTTCAAAGTCTTCCCTTTCCGAAGCCAGTTGTTCAGACAGCGTCCGTTAACCCTTTCACCGTGCTCTGATTCAGATTCAGTCAGTAAAGCCTGAAATTCCGGCCGCCTCACGCCTCTGGTCTTAATCAAAACTATCCATTCAGATACGGCATTTATGATCTGATTAACATCCACATCGTAGGAGCTCAACAGTTCCAAGTGAAGAAATCCTGAATAGTGGATCACATTCCAACAGTTGGGGCTTACAGCCTTTTCTCTCATGTATGACACCAGTCCTGAGTTCTCACCAATCATCCTCAGAGTGTGGGTCGTGGTCAGTCCAACCATGCGCTGCAGGCTAAGCCCGGCCGTCTGCAGGGCCTCAAGGATTGCCGCCATGAGGGCGCCAACACTGAAGTGATGAGTCAGGTTGATTATGGTCAGAAGCTCTTCGTGCACCTCCAAATCGTGGCCGACGCCGCGGACAAAGACCAGCAGGTAGTTCTCATAGGCCACAAAAGCCTGGTCGTCCAAGGCAAGGGAATAGGCTTTAAAGTCCTTGGCTCGGTTAAAAAGTTGACTGCGTAGATTCTGGTGAATGTCCAGGACCCTCTGCCGCGTGGTCTCTGGAGATAAATCGATGCCATCCATAATGCCTACGTGATCGGGCAGCACGTCTCTCAGCATTACCGCCATGCACCGGTGCACAAAGTCCCCCTCGCCCCAGCCGCAACCCTTCAAGGCCAAGAGGCGGGCGAGTCCCAGGCCTGCACGGGCTATTCTCTGCTCCGGAGTGAGCGGGGCGGCCTCCGGAAAGTCGCCGCGACGCAGACGCTCCACCAGCGCCGCGCGCTCGTCCTCCGTTACATACCGCTCGTAGTACTCGTGCTCGGCCTCGTAGTGCTGCTTGACGTCGAGTTCGCCCGTAGCTGCGACCAGGCGGCGACAGACCAGACACAGGGCGCCCTCGCCCTCCGGAGGCTCCACCACCAGGTACCGCTGGGTCCACTCGGCCCGGAACGCCCGAGACTCGTCGATTTCCATTTTGCTCCTCTTGGGCGTCATCCACATTTCACGGAGGCCACAGGAGATGGGCCGACCTCTGGGAGGCCGCAAGCAAAGGGGAGGAAAGAGCAGGAGAGGGGCCCCAAGCGCCTCCTCCGCTCTGCGCCAGATCACCCCAGCGGCGGACACCAACCTGGGGCACCCGCGCGTCCTTTCCTATTGGCTGGAGATTTCGTATTCCCTAGCCCCAGGCAGGAGCCAATAGAAAGAGTAGGCCGCGATTGCAAGCGCGCAGGCGCACATCTTTCTAGCTGCGAGGCGAACGGAAGCCGTGTTAGGGCGGGACTAAGAAACCGGAATCACGGACTTCACGGGCATTAGAGCTGCCCAATCAGTAGCTTCCTGGTCCGGAAGTGACGCTACAGCCCGAGGGTTAGGCTGGATTTCGTCAACAGGATTGAGGGAAGGACGTGGGCAAGAAACTGTATGGAGATTGGCTGGAGGTACTTCCAGTGAGCTTCACGCCGTGACCCGGGGATCGTCTGGCGCCAAAATGTCGCTTGTAGCGGGGGTTATCCGGCGGCTGGACGAGACAGTGGTGAACCGCATCGCGGCAGGGGAAGTTATCCAGCGGCCGGCTAATGCCATCAAGGAAATGATTGAGAACTGGTACGAAGGGAGTCAAGGCTTTCTCGAAGGCCACTACGTAACGGACCGCCGCTATGGATGGCGCGGACACGCCTCCCTGCCCTGAACCCAAGTGTGTGTGGTCGCGGCTGCAGAGGCCCAGGCTACCGTCTGCTCCCCTCACGTGTCTTCGAGCGGTCTCGCGAGACTTTAGGGTTGTTGGGGGAGCAAGGACAGTAAACCAGTATTTTAGCATCATTGTTTTAATGATGCTATTAACTAAGAAACCTTTTTAAACTGTATATGCAGAAGGTGCAAGTTTTTGAATGTCTAAAAGTTTTATAATTTAAATTTCTTTCTTCTTTCAAACGGTACCATGGGTTATCAGTTTCTTGCTTATTCCATAAGTCGTCCATCGACATTCAACGGTACAATTCACTTTGAGTTATATTCAAAATTAATTGTTGGGAGAGTTTAATTTGTGATTTTCCTATTATTGCCAGGTTAGTCCCCATTTAGAATTTTTTAAATTATTTTAATTGTAGGCTAATTACAATATTGTATTGGTTTTGCCATACATTGACATGAATCAGCCACGGGTGTACATGTATTCCCCATCCTGAACCCCCCTCCCACCTCCCTCCCCATCCCATCCTTCTGGGTCATCCCAGTGCACCAGCCTGAGCACCCTGTCTCATGCATCGAACCTGGACTGGTGTTACCTGTTTCACATGTGATTTATACATGTTTCAATGCTATTCTTTCAAATCACCCACTTAGGATTTTCCTACCCTTTTTGCGGAGTCACTTCGAAGATCCCTTATCTCTTGGGGGTATTCCGGGGATTCTGATGTTTAGAACTGTCACACAACCGTTGTGGAGGGAAGAGGTTAAAAACGTGGAAAGAAGGTTAGATGTAAACTGTAAACTTCAAAAAGGGCAGAGGCTCCTAGTATACCTAAATGTGTCGGCTCCTTTGTGTTGAAATGCTTTGATTGATGTGGGGCTTCCCAGGTGGTCCAGTGGCTAAGATTCTGTCCTCCCAATGTAGGGGGCTGGGGTTCAATCCCTGGCCAGGGAACTAGATCCCACATGCTGCAACTAAAGATCCTGCGTGCTGCAATGAGACCTGGTGCAGCCAAATATTTAAAAAAAAAAAAATGCATTGATGTTAATACAATCCATACGTTAAAGGGAAAAAACAAGTTCCAGTTGGAAGGTTTGTAAAGGGATTGTTCTGAAAACATAAACAACCATGGGGATAATGAAAGAACAGTGGGTCAGAAAGAACCACCAGGACAAAGGAGGAGAATTCGAAAATGGACAGAAGAAGCAGGGAATCTGAGCATTGTCTCTCCTTATGACTTTACTTATATAGTTGGCAAATGGGGGCTTTTGTTTCTCCAGTTTTAGAATTAACTAACGGAGCAATTGAAGTGTGTTAAGGTACCGTTCAGGAACACCACACATATTAGATCACTGGCTTACAGTTCTCCAAGAAATTTTGTATGGCGTCTAGCTGTGCTGTTTTTAATACACAAGTCGAGATGGCTAAATGCAACTTCAATTCAGGGACTCCTGAGAAAGTTCTTTGATATTTAAGTAACTTATTATCTTATTTCTGAATAAATAATTATCTTCCTAAAGAGGAGGTAAGTTCTTTTTCTCATGCAGCCCCAGGCTGATTTCTTTTCTCTCTCTCTAGATGTTCTATGCTTGTAGGCTTTTCTTTGAAGGGGTAATAAGGTGTATTTAATTTTCTGCAGCACCATTTTTTTCTTTCTCCCAACATATATTTTCATAAAGAGGCTAGTGGAGAAAAACTTACAGAATTTTTTCCTTAGTGACATTTTGTAAGGGTCATGTAGGGTCCTGGGGCTGAATAAAGTTTGAGTAACAGATGGTAGAATTAGTTTAGAACTAAAGGAGCAGAAATGTTGCTGAATGTCCTATTGGAAGTGATGGTTGCCCCCTCTGCCCCTCTCTTCTTTCCTTCCCTCTCTCACAACATGTAAGCTGATAACATTGTGGTCTCAGAGTCTTTAAGACAAAAGAAAAACACATTCATCAGTCTTGTATTTGAAGTTTATTCTTATGCCTTGATTCATTTTAAAATACGTGCATTGGAATAACTGCAGAGTGATCAATTACTATTTTTTTGTTTGATTTGCCAGTTTAGATGCAAAATCCACAAGTATTCAAGTGGTCGTTAAAGAGGGAGGCCTGAAGTTGATTCAGATTCAAGACAATGGCACTGGGATCAGGGTGAGTAAAACCTCAGAGCAGCAGGATGTTTGTGTGCTTCTTGTGTTGCATCTGCGGGAAGTGGTGGACCTTTGCCCTGTTCTGGAAACTTCAGGCTTTTATGGGTGGGATTGTTTGAGAACTTCAACAATAAATATTTATTGAATACCTATTCCATGCCGGGCAGCGTTCAGGAGAGTAAGGAGGTCAGGGATGGAGTCATGAGGCCGTTTAAAGGTTGAGTGTTCTGAGCATAGAGAACAATACACACAAAGACCGCAAAATGGGAGCTTGCCTGACATGCTGAAGAACTAGCAAGGAGCTTGGGGTGTCTAGGACGGGGTGGTGGGGGCACTGGAAGAGTAGCAGGAGGTGAGGCCTGAAGGGGAAGCAGGCTGAGCATGCAGGAACTTGTGGGATGCTGTACAATCTTTGGCTTTTACTCTGGATGAGGAGGGACATGATTAGAACATTTTGGGCCAAGAGGTAATGTAACATGGTTTGGCAAGTTTTATAAGAACTCTTCTGTCTGCAGTGTGGAAAATAGACTGTAGCAGGACAGGACAGAAGCAGTGGTATTCTTTGTTGATGATGATCAACAAAGCTCTCAGAATTTGCTGGTGTAGGGAGTAAGAGAGAGGAGCCAAGAATGCCTTCAAGGTTTTGGCCTGTGCAAATAGAAAAAGAAGCTGCCATTTACTGATGGGAAGGCTGTGAAACAGGCGGATTTGGGAAGATCAGAAATTCATTTGGGGGTATGTTAAATTTAAGATGTCTGTCATTTGGATCCATGAGTGAGTTTGGAGTGCAAAGTAGAGGTTTGCTCTGGAGATAAAAATTTGGTGTAGTGCATTTAATGGTATTAAAAGCCGTGAGACTCACACGAAGAGACACTTGACATGATTAATCATTAGGGAAATAGAAATAAAAACTTCAGTGAGATCCCACTTGACATCAATTAGGATGTTTGTTATAATTAATTAGTTACTAAAAAGATTGTCACCATATCCTGCCTGCCATGTGCTTCATACAGTGGGGTGTCACTCCAGGACCTTTCTTCAGATGTGTAAGCTCCCTCATCCGTTAAACCTTTGATGTCTCAAAAAGGAAATATTGGCAAGGATGTTGATACTTTGGAGCTCTTGTACATTGCTGGTGGGAGTATCAAATAGTGCAGCCACTGTGGAAGAAAATTAAACAATTGCCATATGATCCAGAAATTCCACTTCTGGGTTTATACCCAAAAGAGTTGAAAGCAAGGTCTTAAAGAGACTTGCACACTCATGTTCATAGCAACATATTCATGATATTCCAAAAGTGGAGGCGACAGATGAGTGGATAAACAATATATGATAAATACATAGAATGGAATGTTATTCATCCTTAGAAAGGAGTGAATTTTTGACAAATGCTAGTACATGGATGAACCCTAAAGACAGGATGCTAAGTGGAATTAGCCAGTCACAAAAGGACAAATACTGTTTGTTTCCACTTATATGGCATACCTAGTGTAGTTAAATCTTTAGAATCAGAAAGTAGAATGGTGGTTCCCAGGGACTTGGGGGAGGGGGAAATGGAGAGCTTTTGTTTAATGGGTACAGTTTCCATTTGGGGAGATTTCAGAGTTCTGGACATGGAAGTTGGTGATGGTTGCACAATATTGTGAATGTACTTCATACACCTAGAGAGGGTTAAAGCGGTAAATTTTGTTAATTATTTTTACTGCAATTAAATATATCTGTAAATTTTTAATAAAGGAGTTTCCTAATACAGTAATAATTTTTGTACAATCTGTGAGCCTGCATGAGATCATCGAGAGAGTGAGTGTAGACAGAGCGGAGGTCTAGGGATGGAATTGTGGATTATCCGCTGTCAGGGGAGCCGAGACAGAAGCAGCAGGCCAGGCTGAGACCCAGGTGAGTGAAGAGGAGGGAATGCCAGGGCCTCGTGAAATTCTGGAGCCCAGAGAGGAGGCTCCTGCTGAGTTAGAACTCTTCTCCCAAGAGCATTTTCTTCCTGGAGTCAGTCCAGAAAAGGGAAATTCAGAAAGACTGGGAAAAACGAGTAACATAATTATTTACTTGTTTCTTTGCACCTTGTAGAAAGAAGATCTTGAGATTGTGTGTGAGAGGTTCACCACAAGTAAACTGCAGTCCTTTGAGGATTTAGCTCATATTTCTACCTATGGCTTTCGGGGTGAGGTAAGCTGAGGATGAAAGCAGAGTGTAAATATCCTCCTATGATAACATTTCTGCCGTTTGGCAGCCTGTGTTTCTCAACAGGTCAGTAAGGTATCACACTTTTTACTCGTTCAGTTCAGTTCAGTCACTCAGTCATGTCCGACTCTTTGCAACCCCATGGACTGCAGCACGCCAGGCTTCCCTGTCCATCACCAACTCCCAGAGTTTGCTCAAATTCGTGTCCATTGAGTCGGTGATGCCATCCAACCATCTCATCCTCTGTCATCCCCTTCTCTTCCTGCCTTCAATCTTTCTCAGTATCAGTGTCTTTTCTTATGAGTCAGCTCTTCACATCAGGTGGCCAGAGTATTGGAGCTTCAGCCTCAGCATCAGTCCCTCCAGTGAACACCCAGGGCTGATCTCCTTCAGAATGGACTGGTTGGATCTCCTTGCAGTCCAAGGGACTCTCAAGAGTCTTCTCCAACACCACAGATCAAAAGCATCAGTTCTTTGGCGCTCAGCTTTCTTTATGGTCCAGCTGTCACATCCATACAGGACCACTGGGAAAACCATAGCTTTGACTAGATGGACGTTTGTTGGCAAAGGAATGTCTCTGCTTTTTAATATTATGTATCTCCAGAGACACCCAAGTCTCTTGATGGAAGAAGACTGTACCACTTACCAAGTTTTCTTGTCCCAAATCAGATGTGAATCTCAGGCAATACTTAGATCTGAGTACCAGTATACCAAAAGTACAGGGAGAGAGGGAGCATGGTACAGGGGCTGAGACTGGGAAATCACGTGATAAAAAACTTGTTTCCTATAAAGTGAACTGCACAGGGGAAGAAAGGCCAAGAAGGGAGCAAGAATCAGAGGTTAGGGGGATTTAAGAGGTATATGAGCCAGCTCCAACGTGTGGGTATTACTTGGATCCTGATTTGCACAAACTAAAATTGTTTTGAGACAGGTAATTGAACTCAGATTGATTATTTGATTTTATTGAGAAATTACTGTTAATTTTCATGATATAAAAAGTTTCATGGGGTTTTTATTTTTTGAGTCCTAATCTTTTAAGTTATATTCTGATGTATCTATAAATGAAATTATATGGCCTATCATGGGAACGTATGATATAGAAAATGGATAAAAATACTTTTAAGACTAAAATAACTTATATTTTTATGACAATACTCTGTGAATATAAAGATATCATTCAGTATATGTAGGACTACATAAATTATAATGGCTACATACTGTTCTATTACTTACTTGTCCTGTAGTCTATTTAAAGGTTTCCTGTTGAACGTTTATGCTCTGTGCCATTTCTTTCATGCCTAATGCTCTGGTGAACATTCACATGTACAGTGTGTTTTGTTCAGTTAATTTTCTTAGGATAAATTTATAGATAGAATGTTTGTGAGTAAAAATACGCATACATTTCCAGTAACTTATATTAGCTTCCTATTGCTGCTCCCCTAAATGACCACAATCTTAGTGGTTTAAAACAGTACATGTTTGTTATCTTACGGTTCTAGACGTAGGGGACATGGGTATCACTATGCTAAAATCCAGGTGTTGGCCGGGCAGTGTTCCAGCTGTATTCTGGGGGCTTTGGGGTACCAGAGAAACTGTTTGGGGGTAGTTATTTGCGGGGATGAGAGTGAAGGGAAGGGAAGGGAATGGAGCCAATTATTTTTCATTTTAAGCCTTTTTATAGTTTTTAAATTTTTTATCATGTGAATGTATTTTTACTTTGATTTTTTTCTTTTTTTTAATTAAAAGGCAGCTTTTTATGACCCAGTTGCCACAATTCAGATCAAATCCAGGTGGTCTGAAGCACCCTCCAGCTCACAGTGAGCTCCAAGTTGTTCCAGGAAGGAGTAGCATCAGACTGTGAACCTTGAGGTTCCCCTGACTTCAAGTAGGTCTCACGTCAGCCCTGGCAAAGCAGTTTCATTTTGACTTTGCAACTTCCCAAGTCAGTTCCTAAGCCCAAGGCCTTCTGTAGCCTTAGCCCAGTTGTAGGGTATCTTTGGGGTTGTGATTAAACAGGGAAGATTTACTGAGGGATTGCTATGTGCCATCCATGTTTTCAGCCCTTTGTATGTATTAACCGTTTCACACTTGACAACTCTGAAAGAGTAGGTTCTATTATTATTGTCCTGTTTGACATACTGGGAAACTAACACTCAGACTTTAAGAAGTGTGGCTGGAGTGCACAGCTGGAAAGTGGCAGAATGGGGAACTGAGCCCTGGCAGTTTGACTCCAGAGTCTGTGCGGTTATCCTCTTACCCCAGTGCCTGTACAAAGGCCCCTGAAGCAGCTGGATCATCTGCCAGTGGCTTGCTTTCTTCATGGTGTTGGGTAGTGTTGTAGTTTTGGATGTATTTCATGTCCTTCATTATCCAAATCTCGAAATCATTAAAAAAAAAAAGTCTCAAAATCGTTTACATATTTAATAATGAAAATTAGGACTTCTCTATACCTCAGATGGTAAAGAATCTGCCTGCAATGAAGGAGACCTGGGTTTGATTCCTGGGTCAGGAAGATTCTGGAGAAGGGATTGGCAACCTACTCCAGTATTCTTGCCTGGAGAATCCTGTGGACAGAGGAGCCTGGCGGGCTATAGTCCTTGGAGTCACAAAGAGTCAGACTGAACTGGGTGGAAATTAGCTCATCACAATTCACCAGGAAAGTCCAGCTAGGACCTGGTAATCTCTGAGCCTGAGCCATGGTCCTTGTTAATGAACTGAAGCTGCCACCACTGTATTTACTGTTTGTGCAGATGTTGTCACATATCAAAATGCTTAGGTTGTGTTTTTTTATGCTGTGATGTCCTGTGAAAGGAGATACAGGTTCCAAAGGAAGGGCCAGTGAATCAATCTTGATTTTCAGGGGGAAAAATAGTCATTTAAAAAAAAATTTGTTTTGTCTTAACTGCATAATTAAGAATTTTTATTTCTAAACATAAAATTGCTTACAGAAAACAGTTTTGAATACAGTTTACAACACTGTCAATTTGGAGTGATTCCATTATCCTATTTCTGAAGGTAGCTTTAAAATTGTTAGAAGACAAGTCATTGAGAATATTAAATATGCCTATAACTCTACACCTGAACACAGTTGCTGTTAACATTAATTCTTGGTTGTGTTTTCTTTTAGGACTTTTATATGTATATATTTTTTCCCCTTTTGTTCTAGTAATTGTGCTGTAGATTCCGTTTGATAGCTTCCTTTTTTTTTTTAACCTGTCATCAAATGAGTGAGCAGAGTGCTCGTTGTTGCCATTTGTTAATACAAAACAGAAGAGGCAATTTAGGGAACTTCTCCCTTAATGCGAGATGGGGGTGACCCAGGAGTGGGCGTTTCTTTCACTCCATGTCCTTTGCTTCCTTAGGCTCTGGCCAGCATAAGCCACGTGGCTCACGTCACCATTACAACCAAAACGGCTGACGGGAAGTGTGCATACAGGTATAGTGCTGGCCTCTGCTTAGCGTATAGATTCATCCCGAAACATGCTTTGTCCTGCAACTCAATGTAATCCTGTCTAAACACGAATGTTACCTTTTTTTGCCTAGATCTTGGGTACATTTTCTTTCCTCCCTTTGGATTAGTTGGTAATCCAAAGGGGTGGTTGTAAGTAATAATCTTCCTTCATGAACTTGTGAAAGGTCCACTGTAACAGATTACAAGTGCCTAGCACCGTGTCTGTTACGCTGAGGAGGGCTGAGTCAGTGGGAGCTGTGATGTCACTCTGCCCCTTGGCCCTTCAGCAGGGCATGACTTTGGCCTGATTACGCGGCTGTGGCTGGGGTGCCAAAGGATTGTGACTCCTTAGCTGCCTCTGATCCCGGCCACACGTGAGTGCCACTGTGGATTCCTTCCCACAGGTGTCCATTGGCTGTCTCTTATGCTGGCACAGAACAGGAAGGGGATTCAAGAAATCAAAATCATGCCTTTGCTGTCATAACCGTTGGCCATTACTAGTGAAAGATGGGTATTCAAATCTAATTCCTGCCAAAAAGGAGAATTTTTTTCTTATCATACAGAGTGTTAGTTTATACAGAAAACAGCTTCAACAGAGGGCAGTTCAGTCTGTTTCTCAGCCCTCTTCCACAGATGAGTGTGTGCCGTCCATGTTATGGACGATGGAGCATTTCAGTCTGCAGCACTTGGTGCTGAAGGGGGTTGACTGGATGCAAATTGCAACAGCCCTAGGACCTGGCTGCAGATATGATTAGAATCTCTTCTCACAAACAGGGGAGGCGCTTGTGAGTGAATGTCTTCTGAAATAGCCTGGGGCACAGACTCCATTTCTTTGCCTCTGGAATGTTATGCCCCTGCTTGGGACCTCTATAGCTTCCCCTGTGTGGCAGGATGAAATCCAGAATCTTCCAGAATCTTCGTCATAGCAGCTCCTGCGCTCCCCAGGTGCTCAGTCCATCTTCCCAGCCTGTCCCCACAGCTGTGCTGCTACATATTCTAAAGCTTCTGTGCTTTTGTCTATCTTTTCCCTTCCTGGATGGACTTCCTGCCCTCTCCACTTGAGAAGAGAGCAGTCAAGGGCCCAGGTGAAGTGTCATCTCTTCTGTGACACTTCCTCCCACCCTACCCCAGGCTCAATGTTTTCCTTCTCTGGACCACTGGCGTCTTGTTCCACACTTCAGGAAACAATCTGTCCCCTCACTAAATCAAGAACCTCCCAAGGTCTGTCTCTATTTCAGGGTGTTTACAGGCCTGATACATGATAGCCTTTCAATAAATGATTGCAGAATTATTGAAAAAATGTTACTGTCATCTTAGGCAGTGTCATAAGTTTTGTTTGTAGCCCAGAACTCAGAAACTAAAAATGTAGTAGTTGGTAAACAAAAAAATAGGGATCTTTTCCCCGCTTCTTTGGTACCCATTTAGGATGGTTATGGAAGTAGAAAAAGGGAGGAAGCTGGTAACTCAGACAACATATAACATGGCTATATTTTAATCTGTTGTTGATGTAACTTACTTTTTTACTCTTTGGAGAAGTATCCTCTATTAGCTACCAGTATCTCTTATGTTTTCTGATAGAGCTCATTACTCAGATGGAAAGCTGAAAGCACCTCCTAAACCGTGTGCAGGCAACCAAGGGACCCAGATCACGGTAAGAACGGTACACAGGAGGTGACGTTGTTGATAAAGAGGTTTGTGTAAATACTGAAATAAAAGGCAGAATTGTTTCTGAGTTCTCAAAGGATTGATATAATGAATATTTACCAGTTAATAGAAGCCTCAAGATATCACCCTATAAGAAAGAGAAATGATGATTGATTTTTGTGACATGGCAGCCTGCCCACCACCTCCTTTATTTTAAGAGGCTGGGAGATTCTTCTATTGAGATGGCAGAAATTGGTGGCAGGGTAGCTGCCATTGAAAGAACCTTAAACGTGACTCCAGAAGACAAGTCCAGAGTCCTAACCTTGCCACTCAGCAGCAGTGTGTCCAGAGGCAAGTCATTTAATGGCCGTTCATCTTACTTTGCTCCTCTATCAAAGAAGGATGGCACAAGGAGTATCTGACCACTCATTCAAAGGGCACTTGAGTAACACAATTGTGTTATGAATCAGGAGAAAGGCTGTTAAGCTGCCTTATTCCTGTGGTGCCACGTTTGGTGTGTTTCTCTTCCAGGAGCCCATGAATCACCCTGCTATCACGTTACACGTGCCACCCCTGCACCCCTGCCCCAGCCAGGGCACATCTGCTTGAAGGCCCCAAGCCCTGGGCGTGATGAGGCAGGTGGGGGGCGCAGCAATGAGGAAATGAATGTGTACTTTGCATCTCATGTTGACCACAGTATGATTTCTAAGAACCCCCAGAAGATCTAACATTATTTCTAGTTTGCAAAGGTTTCATGCCATGTGGTGTCACAACGGTTTATAGGTTTATCTTTGCCCCACTGAATCCTGTGCTGTTTTGGGCAGGACTGTGTATTTTATTTGTTGTCTTATTCCCAGCACAAGGCAAAGAGCCTGACATGGAGGTGGACCCCAGTGCCTCTCTGAGAAATCAGTGAGTCAAGTGGGAGCCTTGCTTTCTCTTGTTAAGGCAGCCCTGTCTCCTGCCCTGTCTTCTAACACTTAGAACTGTGCTGGTGGTGAACACAGTTGGACTCTCTGCCTTAAGACCATGCTGTACTTCCATATACTTCTGTGAATTTACAAAAAACAACCTTCTGTTCAGGTGGAAGACCTTTTTTACAACATATCCACGAGGAGGAAAGCTTTAAAAAACCCAAGTGAAGAGTATGGAAAAATTTTGGAAGTTGTTGGCAGGTACAGTCCACAATCTGGGCATGGGTCTCTGAATCATTCTGTCACCAGAGAAATGTGTTCTGGTGTTAGAAATGGAGAAGAGTTGCAGAGCTAAATGGTAAGCAGCAATACCAGCCCATAAATTGTTTCTGGTCAAAGGTTAGGTCAAGGTTATTCTCTCTGTCTCTGAAAGAGAATAACGTGCAGGAGGTGTTCAGGCTACATTCTCAAGATGTCTTTAAGACAGCCCAGATCTTCCGAGTTTGTGAAAATAAAATCAGAGACAAGGAGGAGTAAACGAATTCTGGGCTTTCTGTCACGTCCCCAGGGGAGAGCAGTTGTTTGCTCTATCTGTGAAGGGTCTTTGGTGGCAGGCAGAACAGACTGTAGCTAACCTAGGCCCAAAAGAGATTTATTGAAAGGCTAGGAGTGACTCCGCAAGTAGAAGGAAGTGTAGACAGCTGCTGCTTGAAGAGGCCAAGAAGCAAGGTGGCTTCAGGGTTTTAATGTAGTGTCTGCGCCCCAACGCTTTTCATTCCTCTCCTGAGTCTGCTCAAGAGTGTCTTCTGGGAGAGTGCATCTGATTGGCGTAGCCTGGGTCCCCCCCGTTGTGTGCCCACATCTGTGGGGAGGTGATTTCTCGATTGGCATTCTCAGAAAGGATATACAGGTGGAAGGGGGATAGGTGGTGTCCCAAAGGAAAGAGTAGGGGCTGTTAACAGAGGGAGAAGGGACCCAGGGCAGGTGAAAACAGCATCATGTTCAGGATTGACTTAACTTGCTAGTATAGTGGCCCCAGCATGGCTCCTTGAGCCTGCGAGTACTTGAGTTGCAACAGAGGTGTGTTAACTATTTCTCAGTATTGCTACAAAATCTAAAATCAGTAAAACACGTGCTTCTAATAAGGTGGAATGGACTTCATTAGATAAAGTCCACTCTGTTAATAAAGTGGAATAGACTTCCTCATCAAGTTTCTTTGCTTTTTCCCCTGGAGTCATATGAATCAGTATCAGAATGTTAATTAGCTCCTGTAAATAGAGGCATTCTGGGTGACTGTTTTGGTTCTAGGTGTGGTAAGTGAACTGTTACTGAATAAGTGCGTTTTGCTAGGCACAATCCTTCAGTTCCTGGGCCCCATGGAGGGAGGAGGAGTAAATGGGAGCCAGCGGAGGAAATGCTGGGAGATCCTGAAGCAGGACCTCGTGGGGAGGAAGACATGGGTGAGGAGGGGGCTGTGTTAGGGTCTCAGAGAGAAGAACAGTACAGGGGGTGGTCAGGCTACATTCTCAAGAAGTTTTTGAGGCCACTCAGATGAGTTTGGAAATAAAACTAGGCAAGGAGGAGATTGTATTGAAATACCCTCAAGTCTAGTCAGCAATGCATGGAAGCAAAAGAGAAACCTGTGTTTTGTTCATTTCTGCCACATTTAGCAATGAGGTCTTCATGCAGTCTCTGCTGGTTTATTTTCATGTGGGCAAAATATGATATTTAAAGATATGTTTGTTTGTATGTATCTTTGTGTAGATTAGTTAACTCCACTCATTTAACTACAAGGGGGCTCCTTCTCCTATGGTGCATTTGGCTTCTCTTTTTTACTATTTTGTTTTTTCTCTGCCAGGTATGCAGTACACAATTCGGGCATTGGTTTCTCAGTTAAAAAAGTAAGTTCTTAATTTATAAAGGATGGTTATGTATTATAAAAGTAAGAAGGGCTTTTTTTTTTTTTTTAGTAGTTGGCTATGGAGACAAGGTCATGGTATTTCAGTCAGCCCTGTTCTCTTTATCAGCAAGGTGAAACTGTAGCTGACGTCAGGACCCTGCCAAATGCCACCACCGTGGACAACATTCGCTCCATCTTTGGAAATGCTGTTAGCCGGTATGCTGATAACTTGCATTTTTTAAAATCTTCTGTGTTCTGTCACATTATTTTGGAATCTGTTTACACTTGCCTGAAGAGTTTTTTTCAACCAAGTGCAGGCTTGTTTTTATGCTTCAGGCTTGTCGTGCTTCAGATTATTTTGTATAATCAGTGCTTCTTGGGTGCACGTCATATCCTAGGTGGTCTGGCTGCAAACTGTGTTTTCTCTCTAGGTCTCTGTCTTCAGAACATCTCGGGTGTAGAAGAATTCTGTCCTCCGTTGTTCCCGCTTGTCCTTGTATTTTCATAATTGTCACTGGGATTGCATTTATTACCACTCAACATTTATTCTGGGCTTTGTGCCAGAAGTTAAAGATATAAAAACAAGTAAAATGTTTCTGCACTTGAAGACTTCCCTGTCTGGTGGCAAGCAGTGTCGTGTCCCTAGATCTTCATGGTCAAAGCCTCAGCAGGAACATTGCTTGTATTCTGGGTTTCTCACGACATTCCCCTTGATGGGTGAAAGCCACTGTTTCAGTACATATCCGTAGCTTAATCTCAGGGCTTTGCAAAGCCCACAGTGTCTGCGTCATAATCAGAGGGGACAATACTAAGCGCCTTCTGTATGCCAGGCAGGCCCCAGAAGCTGGGGGTACACAGGTGAATGGGACCGCCCCTGACTTTACCTTTTCCAACAATCTTAAAAGCAGGAGCAGTAGTCCAACGACTCAGTTTTCTACTCCAAAGGGGACAAGTTACTCACCCTTTGAACAAAATCAGGTTCCTAACTAGAGAACAGTCAATTTGCTTTTAATTACCCTTTTGTTACTTATCAAGTATTAAAGAATTATTTTTCCAGTTCTGCTCCCAGAGCAAACAGAGTTCTGTTGACCAAATTTTAAGACCCAGTGAAACTTTTAAGAGCTCCTTGGCCAGATTCTAAGATTCAGAATTAGTTGTTATGAAACTCTTAGACAGTATAAGAAACTGGAAATCCCACGGAGGAGCAGGTCCCAAAAGAGGTTTCCCGAAAACCAGCCTCTTTTGGGGAGAGAGGGCCTGCTGGTTCGCTGCATGGGGAAGCATGGGAAGCTGTGCTCTACGCAGACTTGGAGTACACACCATTGCCTGTGGAGCATCAGCTGTCCTTCCAGGAAGCGTGTAATGAGCTTCTGCTCCTTGCTGGGCACTGTGCTGCGGGGTAGAGATGGGGAGGAGGGAATAAAGCAGGAAGGATTCTTGTCCTCAGACGACTCATTCTCTATCTGGAGAGACATAGGAAATAATTATTACATTCATTAGTGACTGCGCTCAGTGGCTTAAAGGAAAAGTATAAGGTGGGGCATCTCCTGAGATTAGGGAGAGAGATTGTCATGGAAGGCTCTTTGAGGAGGTAATCCCTAGATACAGCGGGTAAGGAGGAATTAACTAGCCGGTGTGTGTGCCAAGTCGCTCCAGTCGTGTCCAACTCTGTGAGCCCATGGACTGTAGCCCTCCGGGCTCCTCTGTCCACAGGATTCTCCAGGCAAGAGTACTGGAGTGGGTTGCCATTCCTACTCTGGAGATCTTCCTGACCCAGGGATCGAACCAGTGTCTCTTATGTGTCCTGCTTTGGCGGGCAGGTTCTTTACCACTAGCGCCACCTGGGAAGCCAAACCAGCAGAGGGAACTTTCCAGCTGGAGGGACTAGCACTTGAGAGGCCCTCAGGCAGAAATGAGCGTGGCTCATGGGGGGACCTTGTTTCATCTTAATAGATGTCCCTGCTCCTCGTAAACACACTCTGGGGGGCACCACACAGGAGCCTGTTATGTTCCCCATCAGCAAAGTAAGAGATTTTCAGCAGAGATGATTTCGTTGGAATCTCGTCTTTGGGGCTGAGTTACTAAGATACATAGAAGTTTCAGCAAAACAACATCTCAGAACTTGACTTGCCATGTCCCAACAGTGACAGTGACGACTGACATATCATAAATGCTTGGAAAGTGTAGCTAGGTGGGTGAATGGGTGGCTAGATGGGTGGGTGAGAGGTTGGATAGACAAATGGGTGGGTGGGCCTGGACGATCTTAATGAACCAAGTCTCTGGGATCCACACTTGGCAGAGTCAGTTTACGGGAAGGAGCCCTGATTTTTCCAACTCTGATTCTTTAGAGTGTTTGAATTTTCCAGGTTTTTGAAAAGCCTCAAAATTTCTCATTTTTCCAACCAGAGAATTGATAGAAGTTGAATGTGAGGATAAAACCCTTGCCTTCAAAATGAATGGCTACATATCCAATGCAAACTATTCAGTGAAGAAGTGCATCTTCTTACTCTTCATCAACCGTAAGTGAGAAGGAGCTATGTGGGGAAATCACTCCACAGGGAACTTTCAGGGGCCATGGAGGAACTTCTTAGCCACAGGTTTGATCACACCCAGGGAAACATGCAGAAACGTGGTTTAATTAGGAAGTAGTTATTTCTGCCCTGAGTCTCCCCAGTCCTCTCACACGTGCTCAGTGTTGGCTGCCGGTTGCGGAGTCAGGTTCTTGCCTCTGAGAGGATGCCCAGGAGAGGGCATCCCAGCCCCTGTGAGCCAGTGCAGCTTCCTCCCTTCTGGCCTCAGGGCCTTACCAGCAGGCCCAGGGCAGACCTTTGTTCTCTTCTTACATAAGACCCACTGTTGGAAATTGCCCGCAGGGCACAGGGAGGGGGTATTTTAGGTGCAGGCAGGGATTTTTCCTTCTTTTAAATGAAGTGTAGTTGATTTACAGTATTGTATTAGTTTTAGGTATACAGCAAAGTGAATCAGTTACACACTTACGTATATATTTTCGGATTCTTTTCCATTATAGGTTATTGCAAAATATTGAATATAGTTCCCTGTGCTATACAGTAAATCTTTGTTGTCTGTTTAACATACAGTGGTGTGTATTGGTTAATCCCACGCTCCTAATTTATCCCTCTTCCGCCTTTCTCCATTGGTATCCGTAAGTTTGTTCTCTATGTTTGTGAGTCTGTTTCTGTTTTGTAAATAAGTTCAATTGTAGTATTTTTTACATTCCACACAAAAGTAATAGAATAATTTGTCTTTGATTTATTTCACTTACCATATTGCTGCAAATGGCAATATTTCATTCTTTTTTATGGCTAATATTCCCACTGTAAACGCTTATACAAAAATACACACCACGTCTTCTTTGTCCACGCATCTGTTCACGGACATTCGAGTTGCTTCCATGTCTTTGCAGCTGCGAATTTTGGGGTGCATTTGTTCCTTTTTGAATTGGAGTTTTCATTTTCTCCAGATGTTGGATTATATGGTAACTCTATTTTTAGTTTTTTTTTTTTAATTAATTTTTATTGGAATATAGGTGCTTTAGAATGTTAGTACGGCAAAATGAATCAGCCATCTGTGTCCATATATCCCCTCTCTTTTTTTTTTTTTTTAATTAATTTTATTTTATTTTTAAACCTTACATAATTGTATTAGTTTTGCCAAATATCAAAATGAATCCACCACAGGTATACATGTGTTCCCCATCCTGAACCCTCCTCCCTCCTCCCTCCCCATACCCTCCCTCTGGGTCGTCCCAGTGCACCAGCCCCAAGCATCCAGCATCGTGCATTGAACCTGGACTGGCATCTCGTTTCATACATGACATTTCACATGTTTCAATGCCATTCTCCCAAATCTTCCCACCCTCTCCCTCTCCCACAGAGTCCATAAGACTGTTCTATACATCAGTGTCTCTTTTGCTGTCTCGTATACAGGGTTATCGTTACCATCTTTCTAAATTCCATATATATGCGTTAGTATACTGTATTGGTGTTTTTCCTTCTGGCTTACTTCACTCTGTATAATAGGCTCCAGTTTCATCCACCTCATTAAAACTGATTCAAATGTATTCTTTTTAATGGCTGAGTAATACTCCATTGTGTATATGTACCACGGCTTTCTTATCCATTCATCTGCTGATGGACATCTAGGTTGCTTCCATGTCCTGGCTATTATAAACAGTGCTGCGATGAACATTGGGGTACACGTGTCTCTTTCCCTTCTGGTTTCCTCGGTGTGTATGCCCAGCAGTGGGATTGCTGGATCATAAGGCAGTTCTATTTCCAGTTTTTTAAGGAATCTCCACACTGTTCTCCATAGTGGCTGTACTAGTTTGCATTCCCACCAACAGTGTAAGAGGGTTCCCTTTTCTCCACACCCTCTCCAGCATTTATTATTTGTAGACTTTTGGATCGCAGCCATTCTGACTGGTGTGAAATGGTACCTCATAGTGGTTTTGATTTGTATTTCTCTGATAATGAGTGATGTTGAGCATCTTTTCATGTGTTTGTTAGCCATCTGTATGTCTTCTTTGGAGAAATGTCTATTTAGATCTTTGGCCCATTTTTTGATTGAGTCATTTATTTTTCTGGAGTTGAGCTGTAGGAGTTGCTTGTATATTTTTGAGATTAGTTGTTTGTCGGTTGCTTCATTTGCTATTATTTTCTCCCATTCTGAAGGCTGTCTTTTCACCTTGCTAATAGTTTCCTTTGATGTGCAGAAGCTTTTAAGTTTAATTAGGTCCCATTTGTTTATTTTTGCTTTTATTTCCAATATTCTGGGAGGTGGGTCATAGAGGATCCTGCTGTGATGTATGTCAGAGAGTGTTTTGCCTATGTTCTGCTCTAGGAGTTTTATAGTTTCTGGTCTTACGTTGAGATCTTTAATCCATTTTGAGTTTATTTTTGTATATGGTGTTAGAAAGTGTTCTAGTTTCATTCTTTTACAAGTGGTTGACCAGATTTCCCAGCACCACTTGTTAAAGAGATTGTCTTTAATCCATTGTTCCTTTTTGAATTGGAGTTTTCATTTTCTCCAGATGTTGGATTATATGGTAACTCTAGTTTTTTAAGGAACCTCTGTACTGTTCTCTGTAGGGGCTGAACCAATTTACATTCCTACCAACAGTGGAGGAGGGTTCCCTTTTCTCCACACCCTCTCCAGCATTTATTATTTATAGACTTTTTAGAGGTTAGGTCAGACTCTTAGTGTGTCGTTCACTTACCTACGCACTGGGCAGGCTCCCTCGGGTGGCAGGGACGAAGAACACTCCTCCAGCGTGTCTCAAGTTCAGAAACCTCAGTGAAGGGCCCCTTTTGTTAGGTTACGCAGCACAGCGACATCACCGAGGCAGCTGTGGGTGACGTAGTGAGCACTCAGAATAATAGTTTCCTCGCTCATAAGATCACGGCCTCTTTCATTGGAAATAAAAAGATGTGACATATCCTCTGCTCCACCAGGTCAGGAAGTAGATCGTCAACAGGTCAAGAGTCTGGGGAGAAAAGAGAGCCGTGTTGTTTGAAAATAGATCTTCCTCTGATTTTAGTCTTATCTTTCCAGCTTTTATCGTTTTCTACCCTCTCAAGCCTACCTCATCTCCTAAATTACTCTCCGCATGCAGTCAGAGATTTGTACCCCCTGAAATGCCTGGAAAATGCACTTGCCCTTAAGTCTCTGTTCAGCTGCCCCAGTGTTGGAGCTCCCTGAGCCAGCGTGGCTGCCGCCTCCCCCACCATTGAGCACACCGGCTCCAGTGGTGGCCCTTACCACGGGGAGCTGGAACTAGTTTATTCACCAGCGTTTGTTTCCCTGCTTGTAGCCCAGAGTGTATATTTGCAGAATGAGGTTCTGAGCAGGGGCACGCGGTCTGCCTGGGCTGCCGGGGAGGGGTGAGGAAGGGAGCAGGGAGGCAGAATTGGCTGTTGTTGCTGCTCTGGGGAGAGGAGAGCCCCACGCCCCCAGTGAGATGCTGGGGGATCCCGATGGTAAAGGGGGACTGATGTGGATGTCGCTCCAGCCGTGTTCTTCCTGAGCTGATGTCCTGGCATGGTATTGGTGTGCACCTTCACCTCACCCTTTAGGACACATAGGAGCTAATTCCTTTTATTTTCTAGATCGTCTGGTAGAGTCAGCTTCCTTAAGAAAAGCCATAGAAACGGTGTATGCAGCGTATTTGCCCAAAAGCACACACCCGTTCCTGTACCTCAGGTAAGGCAGCACTGAATTACTCACTCAGGATTCATAGGGAAGAGAAATTCTGTCCAGCTATCCTCTCTGAAAGAGCCATGGACTTGTTAATTAGCCCAGTGAGAGTGAACCCCATATCCCACTGGCCCTTTTCACAGGTAAAAGGCACAGTTTTCCTTTATTTATTCACTTCTGCTATAGAATCCCACCGAGAGCTTCCCTTGTGCCAGGCAGTATGTTAGTGAAACAAAAGTGAACATCGCCTTGCCCCTGAACCAAGAGGAACCTGCCTTAACCTGGCAGAGAAATCCTTTTCTCCTACGGGTCCGTCCAGCGCCCTCTACTGACAACACTTCACACTGCCACGCTCCCTTATCAGAGCTTGCAGTGATAGATGCTGGCTTTGACCTGAGGCAGTAAGTTGATGGCACAGCCTCTAAACTGACTTTTATGCAACATTTTAATGTTAGAAAGTTCTCTCACATATATTATTTTTTGTATATGTTTTTACCTCCACATAATACTGAACAGTAAGTAGGGACAGGTTCATGGTTACATATGGGGGAACTAGTCCTGAGACATTAACACATTGTTGACTGGGGAATTTTTGCAGAAACTGACACCTGTCATTGATGAGTTGTTATGTACATGAATATTGAAACACTCTGGTCTATAAAGTTTGGGTAACAAGAGACATATTAATAGTTTGCTGGTCAGCTAATTATTAAATGCCTTGGCCGTGAGTTATGGAATGAGAAATTCCGCTAGCTCTGGAGTGATGGTAATGACAGCTGATGGATGATAAATGTGCCGGGTGCATGCTAAATGCTTTACACGAATTTAATCCCCAACATGTATTAGGTCCAATTCACAGGAATTGGAAATCAAGGCATAGAAACATGCTGTAACCTACCCACAGCCACTCAGCTCTCAAGTAGCAGAGTCAGCATTTGAACCAAGGTCACTCGGATTTGACCTTCAAGTCTTAACTACTGCATCATTTGGCCTCCCCAAGTTTCCTGCCCACCGCAAAGATTGTGAGTGAATTTCCTGCATTTCTCACTGTGTTATATAGCTCTTCTCCTTTTTCCTGCCAGTCTAGAAATAAGCCCCCAGAATGTGGATGTCAACGTGCACCCCACGAAGCACGAGGTTCACTTCCTGCATGAGGACAGCATCCTGGAACGGCTGCAGCAGCACATCGAGAGCAGGCTCCTGGGCTCCAACGCCTCCAGGACCTACTTCACCCAGGTGGTGGCGCCTCCTCAGCTCTTTCCCCGGTGCCTTTGCCACTGAAAATGTGCCCTGTCACCCAGGAGTGCCCAGACATTTCACTGTTGCTTTATAAGACTTTCTACTTACTTTGATAATTTTCTTTCTTTTTTTTTTTTGGCCATGACCTGCAGCATGCAGGATCTTAGTTCCCTGACCAGGAATCAAATCCATGCCCCCTGCAGTGGAAACTCAGTGTCTTAACCACAGGACCACCAGGGAAGTCCCACTTTGATAGTTTTCTTTAAGCACCTTTCTTGAACCCAACTCTGAAGGTTCACGGTGTTAGCCCTGAGCCTGGAGTCGTAAGGCACTGAGTTCTCTCTCTGCCTCTTTCTGGGGTCTTTAGACCACCTTCCTAGGAAAAGGGGCTGTCTGAAACAGAGTGGGGCACCTCTCTCCTGCATTCCCTACTGGAGATGTTTAGAGGAGGCTCATCCCCCATATCTGGGGGCAGAGCGCAGGGGCAGGGCCCTGGGCAGGGCCTTTAGTCAAGCCTTGTTACCACTGTGTGACTGACTTTCGCTGACCGCCACATCTCCCTCAGTAAAGATGGAGCTGGTCACCCCCACACCCAAGGACGGTTATAAGTGGTTGGTGAACAGCAAGTGGAAAATGTCTGGTCCAGGACCTGGCACCATTCAACTTACTACAATTATCCAGGTTCTAAGAGCATTGATTATAAACTGCTCCCCTTCTCTGGGGCCTCAGTTTCCCCATCTGTACAATAAGCAGGTGGTAGTACCATCTCCAGTGTCTGGTTGCAGCTCTGAGGTAACTGCCCAGAGTAGTGAGAGTGGGTTCATCGGAAACACAGTGGACACCACAACTAGAGAAATGGAGCCTTTTCCCCCTTAAATCACACTGGGTCCTGGAAGCAGGAAGTGGGCTTCTGTGAGCCCTGCTTCTCTGAAAACTTTCAAAATGGCCAAGCAGGTGAGTGCCTCCCCAAGGGCATTCCTGGTTACCTGCAGAGAGCCTCGATGGGGGATGGTGTGGGCTCCAGCAGTGAGCAGAGTGCCCTTGGGGCAGCCGCGCCTGCCCCGGGACCTGCACACGTGCAGGTTGTTGGGGGGTGTGCCTGAGCCCTCAGAGCGGGTGCTGATACGGAAGGGCTCCATAACTGTCGGTGGTTTTCATCCATTGTTGCTGACTCAGCCTCAGTGCCCTTGACTGCTCCCTCCCCAGATACCCACAGAAGCCCCCTGATGGGCTGCTGAGGTTGCAGCAGAGACGGATTCCTCCCTTCACTGAGGCACCCACGGTCTAGAGTCCACATCCCACATGAGAGAAAAGCAGACTTGGAAGGGAGGGGGCTCTTGTCCCAGACTTGAGCCTCAGAGACGTGAAGGAAGGGATGTGGAGCCTGGGCCCCAAGGCTGAGAAGGAATTAGATGGGCGGAAGGGGACAGGGGTGCACAGGATGTTTCTGGCAGAGGAGAGGATGAGGATACAGGCTTGGCCAGGTGGTGGGGGAGGGCTGCAAGATAAGAGGTGTTGAGGATCTGAATGCTGAGCGTGCTGTCAGCGTTCTCCATGCTGGCTGCCTGATGGGAATCACCTGGGCCCTCCCCGAACCAGTAAATCTACCTCAGGGGGTAGGTCTGGGCGTCGGTGGTTTTTAAAAGCTTGGCCAGGCATGGGCATGCGTAGGTGGGGTTAAGCAACACTGGGCATGTGTGAAGGCCTACGCTCACTGCAGAGTTCAGGTCAGTTTGAGGGGTTTCATCAGCAAGGTAAGGAGTGTAACTTCAACGTGATGGGAACGGACAGGATCTGGTTTGCATTTTACGAAGAGCTCTCTGGCTGCAGCATGGAAAGCGGATGGAAACCCACAGCGACTTGGGCAAAGTGAGGAGGGAACCTGGACAGAGGACATATCTCTGATCTCTGATCAATAGTTGAAATCTGGAAATGCCAGCACCTGGGCCTTAGTTGGCTGGTGGGAAGGGGAGGAGAGGCCTGGAGGAAGGGGTTCACCGGAGTCCCGGGAGGCGTCTGTGGCTCTACCAGAAAAAGAACCTCTCGACTTCCCTGCTTGTCCTGTCCTGCATGAGGCAGATTTGTTAGATTCCATTTTCTTTCCCGAGATAACTCCGTGTGGGTTCTGACACGTGTGTCTTTAGAAGGAAGGTGGGTTTCTGGATCAGAGGACCCGCCTCTGTCTGTCGGTGCACTGTTCTGGGTGAAGGTCTCCATACTCAGACTGTCCCCGCTCCCCTGCGGTCTTCAGAACACCTTCTTGCCCTGGCTCCTCACTTTTTGGCCCTGGGTTGCCTTCTTCCTTCTCCCCAGCTTGGGCCTTGCCCTTCGCTCCTGGGGCCAGGACAACAGCAGCCCTGGTTTGCTGGGTTGCCGTTCGGTGTGAAAATTGGGAAGCCTGGTGGTGCTTGTGGCTTGTTCCAGCTCCATCATGTTGGACGAGGTGTTTCACTTTTCTGGACTTAAAAGTGACTCTGCAAAGTAGTTTTGTTAGTTTCTGCCTCCCCAAACCCACCTGTGGATTGCACAGGCAGATGAAGTAAGTACGTCGCAAGTAAGTATCGCCGTGGTAAGGTTCATCAGTGGGCTCCGCTGCCGACAGCGGATTCACGGTGATTCCTTCACCGTGAAGGTCACCATTAGTGATTAGTTTCACCATTCCTTGATGGTCATTGCCTGAGCCAGTTATTTCATTAAGATTGTGAGATTATGATTTTCTTGATTTTATCATTTCTTCTTTATTAATAAACCAATTTTTTCTGTAGCAAAAAATTTTCGCTCGTTTGTTAGTTATTGGGTTATCCTGAAATACAGTTTATGCCAGAAAGAAAAGATAAATGCTGAGTTCTTTGCCTTTGGTGATCAGTTTGCAGGGAAATGGGTTGGTGTCCTAGCAATGTCCGTTTAATGACTTTTTTCTGCCTATCTCATCTCTCTCCTTCCTGCTTTCCTTTCTTCCTCTCCATTTTTCTCTTTCTTCTAGTATTTTGTCATAGCTGTTAACAAGCATCATAATTCAACTAGTTTTAGTTAAATTATTCCATCCTTGACCAGCAGAAACCACTTCAGGCTGGTGCTCTTGTCCTTTTAACCCAATTACTTGAATCTTTGATAATTTCCTTGTTTCTGATAAGATAGGATTTTTGTAGGCTCACTGTATAGTTTCCCAGCCCATGTCCTGAAATTGGCCACTTTTCCAAAGAACTGCCTTATTTTAGTGGGGGATGGTATTTAGAAACTATAGTCTGGGATTGAGGGGCGTGGGGGGCTCCTCATTGCTGCTGGGTGGTTACTGCTTCCAGGCTTTACCAGTGCACAGAAGTAGGAAATACGTATTTTTAAAAATAGACAGTCGGAAGGTGGTTGCCAGAAGCTAGGGGAGAGTTTCCCCTTGGGAGGATGGAGGTAGGTGATGGTCACACAACGTTGTCAGTGTACTTAATGTTGCAGGACTGTACACATGAAAATGGTTAAACAGGTTTTATGTTATGCATAATTTACCACAGTAAATGTCTTATGGCAACGAAAAATGGACAAAAACATATGAGCTTTACACGAGTGTTTTTATATCAAACCACTTTTTAAATTGTAAGGATTTTGCTGAATTTTTGATTTTATATTGTCTATTTCCATCTTTATTACTTTTTTGGCCATGCTGTGTGGCGTGCGGGATCTTAGTTCCCTGACCAGGGATCTAACCCAGGCATTGGGAACCACCAGACCACCAAGGAAGTCCCTATATTTGTGTATTTTTAATTTCGTACTTCAAATTTTGGTCAGAATTCCTTCTATAATAATTCTGTAGTGATAATTATACCTGGTTCTAGCTTCTGCTCCATTTTGGGGCCTGTACTTCTCTACTTCTTATTCTGAATCTTCCCACCGTCTTCTTTTTTGGCACAGACTTTACTGCCAGGTCTTCCTGGCCCCTCTGGGGAAGCAGTTAAATCCACAGCGAGTGTGACATCCTCATCCACTGCTGGAAGTGGTGACAGAGTGTATGCCCACCAGATGGTCCGCACAGACTGCCGGGAACAGAAGCTCGATGCCTTCCTGCAGCCTGTGAGCAAGGCCCTGTCCAGTCAGCCCCAGGCTGTCGTCCCAGAGCACAGGACAGATGCTTCTAGCAGTGGGACCAGGCAGCAGGACGAGGAGATGCTTGAACTCCCAGCTCCTGCTGCAGTGGCTGCGAAGAGTCAGGCCTTAGAGGACGATGCAACAATGAGGGCTGCAGACCTGGCCGAGAAGAGAGGGCCCTCTTCCAGCCCCGAGAACCCCAGGTATGATCTTGGGCGAAAGGCAGCTGGCCTTCTTTGTTCTTTGCTGAAACTGCCTTCTAACTTGAACTGTCACAAACTCCTTGCAACCTTCTCTCTGCCTGTTCACCATCTCCCTCCAGAGGGATGGTCCACTGTCTGCCTTTGACCACGGCTTGAGAGTCACCCATCACAGTGGCCTTTGAAATACCTTAAACGTTCATGATTCCAAACATTATTTGAAAACATTTCAGAAAAAAAATCATATTTATCATTTGATTTAATAGTGAATTCTAGTAAAGCCTCAACAGCAGAGGTGGCTGGGAACGGGGACCTAAAATACCTGGAGGATTCTTCATCCTTCTCCAAGCTGTTGTCACTTCTTTCAGAAGAAGCAGAGTTTCTCAGTTTAAATTATGAAACTTCCTGAAGCGCATGGGCTAGTGGTGGGGAGCTAGAGGGGGGGGACAGGAATAGCTGGACCAATGACTGTCAGTTTAATTGTTTAAATTGGAATATATTTGCTTTATAATTTTGTGTTAGTTTCTGCTGTACAACAAGGTGAATCAGCTAATTGTATATGTATACCCCCTCCCTCTTGAGCCTCTACACCCATCTAGGTCATGACAGAGCACTGAGCTGAGCTCCTTGTTCCATATAGGAGCCTCCCACCAGCTATCTAGTTTACTCATGGTAATGTATTTATGTCAGACCTACCCTCCCCTTCCTCCTGTGTCCACACATCTGTTCTCTATGTCTGTGTCTCTATTCTTGCCCTGTAAATAGGCTCATCTTCACTATTTTTCTAGATTCCACCTATATGCATTACTGTACAATATTTGTTTTTCTCTGACTTGAGTCTGTATGATAGACTCTGTGGCCATCCATATCTCTACAAATGACCCAATTTCATTTCTTCCTACGGCTGAGTAATACTCCCTATATATAAACACGTGCCGCATCTTTGTCCATTTCTCTGTTGACGGCCATTTGGGTGGTTTCTGTGTTTTAGCTGCTGCGAGTAGTGCTGCAGCAAACACTGGGGTGCAGGTATCTTTTTGACTTGTGGTTTTCCGAGTGTAGTAGGAATGCTGGGTCATATGGTAGTTCTGCTTTTAGTGTTTTAAGAAACTTCCACACTGTTGTCCACAGTGGCTGTGCCAATTTACATTCTCATCAACAGTTGAAGAGGGTTCCCTTTTCTTCACACCCTCTCCAGCATTTATTGTGCGTAGACGTTTAATGATTGCCATTCTGACTGATGTGAGATGATACCTCACTGTAGTTTTGATGTGCATTTTCCTAATAATTAATGATGAGCATGTTTTCATGTGCTGCTTGGCCATCTGTATATTTTCTTTGGTGTTCAGTGTACGCTCTGTGGGTGCTTTAAGGACATCTCACTGGAATCTGTAAGGTATGTGTTCCTTTCTCAGTGTGTGCAGGCAGTGTCCCTGGAACTCTGGGTGAAGTCCTTTGCCCAAGGCCACGTGTCTGGTGGCTGACCACCAAAACCCTGGCTCTAAATGCCCACTGGAACTTGGGCCTGTTACTTCACCCCGTTTGCTCATTTCCAAGTCAGTCTAGCAAGACGACTTCTAAGGATTTGTTTCCAGAGAATAATAAAGGATGCTAACACTTACTGAGCATCCGCTGTGTGCCAGATACTTTGCATGCATTAGCTCAGTTCATGATCTTAACAGCCCTGCCGGGAAGTGTGACGTTTCTGTTTATCACTTGGGAAGGTAACGCCTCGAGCCATTGACTGCACAGCAAAGAAATCTTTTTAAACCAGGAACCAGAGTGCATCACTCCTTGCTGAAAACCACTTGGGGTGAAACCAGCCTGGCTGCCCCAGCCCATCACTCTCCTCCCCTTCGTGGCGCTTTGGCTGAACTAGTCCCTCGGCCCAGGAACTCTCCAACCTCTTGTCACCGAGGTCTCAACTCAGATGTCACCTCTCACCAGAGACTGTCTTTGTCCATTTAATCTAAAGTTCTTTCCTTCTCCCCTCATTCTATTACGTTGTTTTATTTTCGTCATAGCATTTGTGGCTACTTAAAATGATCTTTCTCCTGTTGCTGTTTGTCCCACTGGAAAGCCAGCATGGTGAGGGCAGGCACCTTGTCATGGCTGTATGAGGTTGGTATTATATAACAGTGATGGATGGAGGGCCAGGTAGAGGATGGAGGGCTGAATGAATGAGACGTGGCGAGATCAGCACACTTGCTTGAGGCCCTGCAGGTCTCTGGGCTGAGCCATGTCCAGTGGCCCCTTGCTTGGGCCCCAGAGGTGTCTGAGAAGCAGTATGCAGGAGAACAGACTGATCTGACTGGCTCCCTCATGGGGAGGTGCCCCCCCGCCTCCCCAAAATGTGCAGATTTGGCACATAGAAGCTACTTCCTTCTCCAAAATGCGAGCCAAATTTGACTGACTTTAAAAACTTTAAAGATAGTGTTGACCTGCCAGTTCTTCATCTCCTTTGCAGAAAGAGACCTCGGGAAGACTCTGATGTGGAAATGGTGGAGGATGCATCCCGAAAGGAGATGACAGCCGCTTGTACCCCCCGGAGAAGGATCATCAACCTTACCAGTGTTCTGAGTCTCCAGGAGGAGATCAACGAGCGGGGCCATGAGAGTACGTAAGTGCCAAGGCTGCCTGTGTCTCCTGCAGCTGGAACTGCTCTGGTGAAGGTTTGGGAAATGCAGGAAGCATGCATGTCCTGATGGTCTCTGCAGTGCACTGAGCAAAGCTTGCTTTCTTTACTAATCCACGGCGGCATCAGCTTCAAGATAATTGACACCTGGGAGAGAAGAGAAAAAGTGAGTCTCTGGTTTCAGCCAGAGCGAATCAGTACTCGGGTTAAATCAGGGAAGTCAGTAGATGGTCATTTAAAGCGGTGGTCCCCATCCTTTTTGGCACCTGGGACTGGTTTCATGGAAGACAGGATTTGCATGGGCTAGGGGGGCGGGGGAAGTGGGGAAGGGGGGATCGTTTGAGGATGATTCAAGTGCGGTACGTTTACTGTGCACTTCATTTTTATTATTATTACATCAGCTCCACCTCAGATGATCAGGCATTAGATTCCAAAGGTTGGGGATCCCCGCTTTAAAGAATCTTGAGTTTGTTTCTATCTTAGCTAAAGGCAGCGTGCCCTGCTTGGGGTATACTGTGGCTGAGAGTACACAGGTCTGGAGGGCCCTGGTCTGTATCCAGGCAGCTACCACGTCTGCTCTGTGACCTTAGCCTTTCTGTGCCTCAGTTGTTCCTTATCTGTAAAATGAGGTTAATTTTACCACTGAAGATTACTGGTGCTGATTAGAGGTAAAATGTAAGTGAAACACTTGGTACAGAGTAAGGAGTCATAGCTATTTTTGTATCCTGAAGATAAAGTGAAAAATCATTATTATTTTCCTCAGAAACAGCTTTCAGAACACCCAAGTATAGACCTCCATTTGAGTCCCTGTTGCTCTGAAATGATGTTTATGGTTTTAGGAATGAAAAGAGGGCTCATCATCTCCCGGGGATAAATTGATGCAGGGACTGAGGTGTGTGACAGTGACTTGTCCCTAACAGAAGTCCGGACCCCACTCAGTGGGTCACAGGCATGCTCTGGGTGGGTCCGTCGTTGCTGGGCGGTGTTGCACCTGAGTCTGTGCAGGTCAGCCCTGTCCTTGCCATTTTTCACCTACTGCACATTTTTGATTAAGCAAGTTACATTTTATAGCAGTGTTGGAATTTATCTTAAAATAAGACAACCTGGACTAACTTTTAAATGAAATGAATGGCCGAGGAACAATTCAGGGCCTTTCCCACTGATCCTTAGCCTTCTAAATAGCTGTTCTGGCTCAGACGCCCCTTCTCTCTTCTCTCAGTTCCCACTCGTTGGAATGAACTCAAGCCTCAGTTTGCCCTTTCCTTGCTAATTCTTTCCCATCTTCTCACTTTGGGCCCTTGTCTGTCTGCATATGGGGACAGGCGTGGGGTCTGCTCCCTCGGGAAGGCTGCCCATTTCCTGTGATTAAGGCCTTGCCAGTTGTAGATGGCACTGCCAACTGGCTTCTGATTTCTGTTTCCATGGAGATTTGTTCCCCTTGCTTCTTTTCCTTCTGTTACTGGCTTTCAAGCTGGGATCTTTAAAAATCATTTTTAAATAATGAAAGGAAGGTGGGCTAAAACTTGATTTATTTAGCAGTCTCCCTCACAATTGTTTTAATTGACAGACTCCCTCAGATTTGGAATTTACTGAGTTTTCTCTAAGAGTTTGTATTCCTCATGCAAAGCAGGCTATTTAAAAGTTATAATTTCAGTGAATTTCTGAATAGTTGCTAACTATTTTCGGTAAGGTATAAATCTAATCTCTACCAAGTTTGGTTAGGTTTAGAGTCCATTGCTAAGGTGACGATGAATCGAAATATTCTAAAATTGTATGTTCATGCATATTACCTCATTTAATTCTAGAATAGTCTTATGAGGGAGGCAGAGTAGATGCTGTTATCTCTGTTTTAAAGATAAAGAAATGGAAGGTGGAGAGATTAGTCGGAACATCCCCACAGTGCAAAGCTGGCCTGGGTGCCTGCCTCGTGGAGGGGGCGGTTGTTGCTAGCCCAGCCTGCAGCAGGGGGCCTGGTCCAGGGCTTACTTGCAAAACTAGATCAGCTGCTTTAGATCACTTGATAGGATGAGCATGCCACGTGATCCCTGATCCCTCAGACTGAGGCTGTTTTCAGATGAGCCAGGGCCGGGTTTTCCAGAGGAGTCCTGGTCTTGGTGTGGAGAGTAGGGCTGCCCTTTGGAGCCAAGAGAATTCCGTTGAAGCTCCTACCACCTACACCATTCTGTAGCCAGTCAGAAATCTATTCACCTTTGTGGGGCATCTTTTGTATGTTCTGTGAACCGGTGCTCCTGTTACAGCCCTTACTTGGCTGTTGTGATGAACACCTGAGACATCCGAGCAAGGGGAGGGTGGGGACCTCTGACTCAGGTCCTGCCTGTGGCATCTGTTTATACAGCCCCAAGCAGGGAAGCTGGTTTAGTTGAATGCCTACGGGGATCTCTCTAAAGCTTGGATTTGGGGAAGTAGGCTAGAACCTGGCTGCACTCCCACAGAGCTATGCCCTGGCCCAGGAAGGAAGTCAGATGCTTTTGATCTTGGGTGGCCTGGGCCAGCTTGAAGCGGGGCTTGGATTCCCAGCCAGAGGTTGACGTTGGGTCACAGCAGTGATAGTCAAATCCTAGCCACTAGACCAGTGGTCATTGACAAAGCCCTGGCCCTTTGGCTTTGCGGGTAAAGAATTCTCACAAAGACAGAAAGCAGTGAAACAAGTGAAGTATTTATTAAGAGGAAAAAGTTAAGTACAGGTGGATAAACACAGCTGTACTGACACTGAGGGGACGCAGGCTGTCGCTGAGTCTCGCCCCTGAGGCAGTTTGAATTACTGTTGTGGGGCATTTTTTCTGGTTTTTCTTTGGCCAGTTAGTTTGATCTTTCTGGTTCAGAGCCCATATTTAGTATATCTCATGTGTGCACACTCATCTGTCAGCCAAGATGGACTCCAGAGAAGAGGTGTAACTTGGCATCGCTCCCCTTTTGCCCTCCAAGGAGCTTTCTATTCAGGAAGGTCTCCCTTGAGATTGAGAAAATGTGTGGTCTCTTATCTGGGGAGGGTCCAGCCTCCTCTCTGGATTGTCTTGCTATTGATATTTAGGAGTTTCTGTCCTCAGGGAACGAACTTCAGTTGGTCAACCTGGGTTGGGGGGCACGTCTACCACCTGCCTCAAATCCTCCCTGAGAGACACAGACCCCAAGAAATTTTTATTAGGAAGATAAAGGGTAAAACTTTGGTAGCTTCTTAAGCTGGCCAGGGCTTCGTAGACCCTATGTAGTCGGGTTCATGGAGCTCTCTCCCTATCTCCTTAAAGGGCTCTAGGTTGGTCTTTCAGCAGGGTCTGCTGTGGGGAGTGACTGGAGTCCCTCATCATCCCTGTTCTGTGATGCCCCAGAGAAAGCGAACTACTTAGATAAGCAAAGACTAAAGACCAGTAAAAGACCGTTATAATCAGACTCAAGCAAGGGTAGGATCTGGTTATACAAGGTCAGCATATCTTTGTTAATCTCAGGCTTAAAATTTAGTATCTTTCTCTATTTCTAAAATGAAAGATCTGAACCTGTTGGTCCCAGGCCGCCTCCTTGGACTGAAAGGTCTTAGTTGCAGATTTGCAACAGTATGGAAAACAATGGGGAAAGTTGCTCAGTCGTGTCCAACTCTTTGCAACCCTATGGACTATACAGTCCATGGAATTCTCCAGGCCAGAATACTGGAGTGGGTAGCCTTTCCCTTCTCCAGGGCATCTTCCCAATCCAAGGATCGAACCCAGGTCTGCTGCATTGCAGGTGGATTCTTTACTGGCTGAGCCACCAGGGAAACCCACCAACAGAGCACTGGGCAAAATATGAATCAGTATGGCTGAGAAGAGGAAGTTTGTAAGAAAATGTTGCTAAGGAAAGGGTTAGGCAAGAGACATTAGAATTTTCTTCAATTGGAAAATGAACAATTCTGACCCTGTACATTACTGTTCTGAGTCTAGGGTCTCTGGTGGAAGACCATTTTCCTTCAGGAACTTGGTTAAAATTCCTTACGGGATGGACATTGCTTGGGGTAAGCAAATCCAGCTTTCCATCAACTCAGTGGAAGAAGCATGAATTTGTGCAGTGCAAGCCAGAGAGTTGTCTGTTCATCCTGTGGATAAGGGAAAGAGGTATAGAAAAGCTAAGTCAATTAGTAGCTTCATCGTAGCACCAGTCAGGCCATAATTGAGTCACCCAGCGTGGGCAGAGAAATTTGGTAAATTCCAAGAGCGAGAGTGAGAGCAGAGAAGACAATAGTTACCCAAACCTACCAGAACACATCAGTTACTCTGTAAGTGGATTGGTGTACCAGAAGGCAAAAGGAAGATAGTAGCTATTACTTAGCATAGTGTCTAAGATGTCTTTCTGTCCTTTTTGAATAAGAGGTTTAGGTCTTGGAGTGGCTTATTCATCCACCTGGAATTTTCAGGCTGTCTTGGGTCCTCTAGGTCCTGTTGAGCCGTGCTTCCCAACCTTTTTGGCACCAGGGACCAGTTTCGAGGAAGACAGTTTTTCCATGGACCGGGGTTGAGGGGCAGGGGATGGTTCAGGCGGTAATGCGAGTGATGGGGAGCAGCAGATAAAGCTTCACTTGCTTGCCTACCACCTCCTGCTCTGTGACTCAGTTCTTAACAGGCCTCAGACCACTACTGCTCCACAGCCCAGGGCTTGGGGACCTCTGCTGTACAGACTTGGAGAAAGGGGTGGATTCACAGGGATGATTGGAATGTGGGTCTTCAGGTTCCTGTAACATATCAGTGGAGACAGGTTTAATCCTGGACAGATGAACCCAGCTGGTGACCCCCTGGAGTTTGCTGTAGGAGTACTCAGCAAGATTTAGTAAGGACCTTTCCATTTTGTGAGTAGCTAGTCGCCAGGGTAACTGGGACTGTCATCTGGAGAGGACTGCACTCTGTTGCCCTGGACCTGGCCTAGGCTTATAATGTAACTGAGGTGAGCCTGGGTTTCTGGGTCAATTAGCGTGTCCAGAGTAAGGAGTGGCTCTCTGTGTGTCATTTTGCAAGGGCTTAACTTAGTGGTAGTTTCAGGAGCTGCCCTGACCCTTAGGCAGGCTGTTGGCAGCAGGATACCACGACTCTAACGTTTCCTGACAGTTTGCCCAAGGTTTTGTTTCGAGTACAATTATCCTGTTCCACTTTTCCTAAGGACTGAGGTCTTTAGGACGAATGGAGGTAGCACTTAATTCCCAAAGTCTGTGAAATCTATTGTGTGATTTTTGCTATAAACGAAGGTTCATTGTCACTCTGAAGGTGATGGGGCAATCTGAATCTAGGAATAATTTCCTTTAGGCGCACCTTAGCCACCTCAGTTACCTTCTCTGTTCTATTAGGGAAGGCCTCCATCTTACAGTTAGAGTACCTGTAAAGACTAGTAAGTATTTGAAGCCCTGGAAAGAAGGCATCTGAGTGAAACCTATTTGCAGTCCTCTCCTGGATAAATCCCACATTGCTGGACTGGGCTGACGAGGGGGAGGCTTGACTTTGCCTCCTGGATTATGGGTGGTGCAAAGGGCACAGCCTCAAGTTACTCTTTTAATTGTCTCCAGGAGCCCTTTCCCTGTAAAAACTTAGAAAACAACTACAGGCATTGCATCTCTTCCAGATGGAGAGAATCATGTAGCCCTTTAGTATTTTTCCAGTGGTCGGAGAAAGGAGTGAGCAGTTTCTGATCTGTGTGTCACCAGCCATCTGCTCCCTTAATTTCCCCCTCTGTTTCCTGCCTAGGTCTCTTCAGAAATTGAGTACCTGGGTATAACATTAGAAGGGGTAAGGGATAGAATTAAAGCCATTTTTGTTATGGACATCAGGGCTACTTTGCTCGCTTCTCAGTCAGCCCTGTCATTTCCTCAGAAAATTTGAGAAGTTCCCTTTTGGTGCCCATGGCAATGAATGCCTGCTACATGTTTTGGTTTTTGAACCGCTTCTATGAGATGTACAATCTCAGCCCCACATTTTACAGGGAAATTTCTTGCATTTAGAAGTCTTCTCTATTTCCAGATAGCTGTGTGGCATGTAAAACGAAGGCATATTTTGAGTCTGTGTATATGTCTATAATTTTTCCTTCCCTTAGGATGAAGGCTCACATTAGGGCTCTTAGCTCAGCCTTTTGGGCTGAGGTGTTGGATGGCAAAGATTGCGCTGCTTTAATACTATAGTTGCTCACAATAGCATACCTACCCTCCTGACTCCATCTTTAACGAAACTGGTGTTAGCACTTCCTCAGTTTTCTATGGCCTGGTCTACAGGTCAGATCAGCGGGCACAGACCTGGTCAAGGGTTTTGAGGCAAGAATGTGTTAGCTCTGGGCTTTTGGTGGGCATTAAGGTAGTGGGGTTGAGTGTGTGGCAGATTTTGAGGGTTGGTTCTGGAGAGTCAAGGGGCAAAGCCTGGTACTTGATAAGGCACCCTTCTAATTTGCCTGTTATCTCTGAAGTTGCTGGTACTTGTGAGGGGTCTGGATTTCAAGTGGCTGTCCAAAGACAAGGTTGTTAGGTTTTTCTACCAGTAAACCAGTGGCTGCTATAGCCTGGAGGCAGTCAGGCCAAACTTGGGCCACAGAGTCTAGTTGCTTGAAAAAGTAGCCTTTAGGCTGAGGAACTTCCCCTGGCTTCTGTATAACGACCCCCCAAGGCTGTCCCCCGCCTTTCAGCCATGTACAAGATGAATGGCTTTTTCAAACTGAGGAGACCCAGAGCAGGGGCTCTGGTGAGGGCCTGCTTGATATTATTAAAAGACTTCTCCTGTTCTCCATTCCAAAGTAACAGTTCTGTATCTGGGCCTTTAATGGCTTCATATAGGGGCTTAGCCATTAGTCCAAATCCTGGAATCCAAATTCTACAAAATCCTGCCATGCTCCAAAAAAGATGGAGATGTTTCTTTGTCTTTGGAGTGCTGAGGCCTAATATGGTTTGTTTTCTATCTGGAGATAATTGTCTATTTCTGGAGTTTATAATACATCCCAGATATTTAACTTGTTGCCTCGTGCCTTTTTCTGAGAGACTCTAACCCCGGGCCCCAAGGAAATTAGGGACTTTCGATGCTATTTGATTTGAAGCCTCCATGGAGGGCCTCCATGTTAAAATATTGTCCAAATGCTGTGGAATGATCCCTTCGTTTAGGTGCGTCTTTCCTGGTTCCTTTCCTAGGGCCCGGGCCGACGGGTGTGGATTGTACTCCGAGGCAGTACTGTCTGTGTGTACTGTTGCATTTGGCCTGAGTCAGGGTTAGTCCACCTGAAGGCAAACAGACACTGAGATGAGGGATAAACTGGTATGCCAAAAAAAAAAAAAAAAGCCATCTTTGAGTCTAGCACAGTGAACTATTTGACATCTCCAGGAATCTGGGCTGATACGTTGCAAGGCTTGGCCATAAGGGGATGTGTAGGGGCCACTGAATCTTTCACTGCCTTAAGGTCTTGCGCTGTATTGTATTCCACATTTGGCTTAACAGCTGGCAGAAAAGAAGCAGTGCATGGAGCCTGGAGGGTGCCAAGAGGCCGTGTCTTAAGAATTTAGCTGCACAGGGTTGTAAACCCTTCTTTGCTTCCAGCTTCGTAGAATATTGTCTCCTGTTGGGATAGGCAGTTTCTGGCCTAAAGCTGATTCTTACATGTTGGGCATTTGCGGCCCTTCCGGGGATTCCTTTGTCTCATACCGAAGGGTCTGCTGTTTGTAGAATATGCCTGGGAATAGGACTTTGCTCTTGTGGCTGATGTTAGAGGTAAAATAAGGGGCTGCCCAGGTCCTCCTATCCGGAGTATGGCCCTGAGGAAACTCAGAAGGTCTCTCCCAAGGAGAGGGGTAGGACACTCGGTACAATTGAAAAGGCATGCGAAATCAGCTGCTGCTCAAGTTGGCAGTGAGAGGCCCAGTAAAATAATGGGTGCGAGACTTTCCCTTGACACCCATCACAGTACAGCTTTTGAAGGAAAGAAGTTCAGCGTGAGGATCAGGACAGGGTAAGTGGCTCCCTTATCAATTAAAAAATCGATTTTCTATCTGTCATGTCCAGGACTACCTGGGGCTCCTTGATGGAGATAGATGTCTTGTTGTGGGGAGCCACCGGAATCCCCGGGCCACCTCAGACGTCCAGCATGGCCATCTCAGGAGTGGGAGCCCTACTTCCCTTCAGGAAGGAGTGAAGTCTCTCTTCCAGTGACTTGTTTGTAGTCTGGGCATGGCCCAGGGGGATCTTTCTGGCAATCTCGGGCCCAGTGGCCAGTTGAATTGTAATTGTAGCATTTCCCCTATTGGTGTTACCTTCGGACAGATAGATAGTTGGACTTTCTTGGTGCCATTGGGTTGTCCTGAGGTTATAAGCCACGGGTGAGAGCAATGGCTGTCAGTTTTGCCTGAGCCCTGCCTGTCTTTCCTCATGTTGGGCTCCTTCTTCCTCCTCAGCTTGGTCTCCATTATTTAGTACCCCAAAGGCCACCCCCTAAGAGTTGGAGCATGAGTGTTTGTGGGCCAAATTGTAGCTTCTGGAGTTTCCACCTAATATGAGGGGCAGCCTGGCTGATAAAGTGCTGTCCCAGTAGGGACTGACCTTCACAAGTGGAGGGATCTATGTTGGTGTATTTCCTAAAAGCCTCCACACGCCACATGTGAAAGAAGGATGGATTTTCTTTTTCTTCTTGGTCATTTCTTTGACCATTTCATAGTTAACTGACTTTGTGATACACTTTCTCATCCCTTCTAATAGACATTGGATAAATGCTTCTTGGCTTCTGTTCCTTCCCGGGAATTATAATTCCAAGAGGGTTCCTGACCCAGGACTGTGTCTCCACTCAGAGCATAACGTTTGGGTTGGTCTCTGGCAAACTGGTCAGTTCCCTCTGGCCTGCTGTCCAGATTCTTTGTTTTTCCTCAAAAGTACAACAAGTGGATAGGACTGCTTGGACATCCTTCCAGTTAAATCATAGACCAGAGTGAGGACCTAAGACCATTCAACAAACTTACTAGGGTCTTCAGAAAATTGGCCCAGTTTCTGTTTATACTGGGCTATATCAGTTAAAGAGAAGGATACGTACTCTGTCCCTTTTCCATTTGCCACTTCTCTGACAGGGCATAATTTTCCTAAGCCTGCGTGATGGGAAGCTCCACTGTGAGTTACCCCAGAGGGACTAGTCTCTCTCCTTTGGGGTAACAGAGGGTATGAAGGGACATAGGGAGGTGGAGTTTGCGATTGGTCAGAGGGAGTGGGAGAAGTAGATGACTCTGAAAAAGTACAGATGCTGTTATTAGGAGTGGGGGAGCTAGATTCCCCCCGAGAGATGGGAACTTACAAGGGGATCATCTAAAATGTCAGGAGAGTCTTCTGGTTCCCCAGGTTTTTAGTGTATGTGCTGCCTAAGCGAGCGCTTTCCCCAGGGTTTGAATTATGAGACCCATATAGGGCGAGATGTTGGTAAAGGACCATGGAAGCCTGAACACAGGGACTCTCACTCCACTTTCCCATCTTGCGGCAGTAAAGATCCAATTGCAGAATGGTGTTATAATTTAGAAACCCATTTTCAAGGTATTTTTCTCCATTCCCCAATTTATACAAAGACCAGGCACTGTGACAGTAGAATTTGTTTCTCCTTTTTTTGTTGTTCAGTCGCTCAGTTGTGTCTGACTTTTTGCAGCCCCAAGGACTGCAGCACACAGGTTTCCCTGTCCCTCACCATCTCCTGGAGTTTGCTGAAACTCGTGTCTGTTGAGTCGGTGATGGCATCCCACCATTTTGTCCTCAGGGAAGCTCTCTCCTTTATTAGCCCTTCAATTAAAAAGTCCACTTCTTAACGATACACTCCAGAGTGTTTCTCCTGGCTTGGAGGGGGATCCTCCCACGTTGAATAACCCGCAACCAGAAACAAGAGAGCGCTCCTGGAATGGAGTGTGGCGTCCTGGAAATGTTGACCAGGAGACATTAACCTGAAGGGGTTTGGGGCATCCCTGAAATTCTCTTCAAATCTGATGGGATTTCATATATCCTCTTCACTCTCTGGTTGGTTTCTGGCGCCCAAGATACGCTTCGCAGGGCACCCAACCCAGCACAGCTGGAGAAGGGCTTTTGAACCAGTGTAGACAGGTTGCCAGGACTTCCCTCAGGGATCTGTTGTTTATAGAGCTTATGTCCTATGATAAGCCTTCCTATGCTGGAGTGTATTCCCTGAGACTGAGCATCTACAAAGTTTATAATTCGGGCTTCTGGTAGTGGCTGGCCTCATAGGCTCTCTGTAGCAGTGTGGAGGCTGCCATGCCTGGAGTGAAGGGGGTCTAGTAGATGTAAAGAGGAATCCTTGGAGAAATTGGAGCTGGGTACTATGGAAGATGGCATGGGGTTCAAGGCTTGAGGGCCAGGAAGTGGAGAAATTCTCAGTAGTAAATTTCTGACTTTGAGGTGAGAGACTAGACTGCTGAAGAATCCAGATCCTTTGTCCTATCTTCCTGGCAGCTAAGATAGAATTGGGGGCACTTCTGGTGGTCCAGTGGTGAAGACTCTGCGCCTACAGTGCAAGGGGGCCCGGGTTTGATCCCTGGTCAGGGAACTAGATCTAACATGCCATAACTAAGAGTTCTCACATGCCATAACTAAGCAGCCAAATAGATAAATAAATGTTTATAGTAAAGAAAAAAAAAAGAATTGGAAATCACCTGGTTTTGTCTGACACAGATGGCACTGAATTAGGCAGTGGCAGGGATGCAGTTTAGGAATGATATATAGGAAATCTTTCCATAAAAGGGTGCAGAGAAAAAAAGTAAGAAATAGACCTTGTTGTTCAAGTAAAGTGGGAAAGAAAACCTTAGTGGAGGTTTCTGTATGGAAAAGTTAGTGAGAGTGAGACCCCTTGGGCTCCTGCATGGTCGGAAATTGTGTTTCTGCCATGTCCCGAAGGACAGCATCAGCTGTCACCCAGACATTTGAATCTGCGCAACCTGGGAAATTGCCCTGCCATCCCCAGTGTTGCAGGGAGCCGTAATGCTGTGAGTGGGCAGACGTGGCCTGTGGGTCTTGAAAGTGAAGGGGATAATGAGAGAAAGAAAGCAAGAGTTAAAGCCACAGCTGAGCAAACTCCATGGTTTACCTTGACTTCTCGAATTCCCGAGTTTTGGCACCAAATACGATCTTGGGTGGCCTCGGCCTGCGGCTGCTTAGAGCCGGGCTTCGGTTCCCTGGCCAGAGATTGAGGTTGGGTCACAGCAGGGAGAGCACCAGGTGCTCGCCACTAGACCAGTGGTCAGTACTGGCACTCCAGCTTTGCAGATGAGGAATTCCCACAAAGATGGAAAGTGGTGAAGCAAGTGAAGTATTTACTAGAAAGGAAAAGTACAGTCCATGTGGACAGACACTTGGGCAGACTCAGAGTTGCCGGGGCATGCTCTTGTGGCAGTGGAATTCCTTTTATGGGGCATTTCTTCTCGTTTCCTTGGCCAGTCATGTTGATTTACCTGGTTTAGAGTCCAAATTTAGTTTATATCTCAGGATCCTCCCATATGTGGGTCTTAGCCACATGCACCTCTTAGCCAAGATGGACTCCACCAAAGAGGACTTGGGGTAGCGAGCATCAGTTGCCTTCTCTCCCCTTTTTACCTCCAAGGAGCCTTTCTGTGCATGTATAATTGGGGAGGTCTCTTGGGTTCAAGAATGAGAAATATGTGGTGTCTTATCTTCTATCTGGGCAGGGCCTCTCTGAGCTTTCCTGCTATGCTTATTTTGAAGTTTCAGTCCCCAGGGAATGAGTCTCCTATCGCTTTACCCTGCGGGAGCCCATCTACTTCCTGCCTCACTTTCCTTTAGCGACATTTTTAGTTGCATTTATTTGTGTAATTATTTCATTATGGTGCCAGGCAGAGTGCCTGGCTTAGGGACTCAAGAGATCTTTCTGAAGGAGTGATTGGGAAGAGCCACCTCAGAGGCGGAACCCTGGAATCTGTAATCTGGAGGGATGTCAGGGTTGAACGCTCCATCAAACAACCCTCTTGAGTCTGGATGTATCCATTCCTCGTGAATACACTTTCAAGCAACAAGTGAGGTTAATTTCTGGCCCAACATCCAGTCACCTGTTCGTGGAATTAGGCTCATCCTGGATTAGTAACAACCAAGTTACTTATTGCCAGTCATGTAATTTTGATCCATTAATTAAGGAGGATGAGGAATGTCGTAAGTTACTTGCTAACACTTAAATCAGAAAACGTGCTTACCGTTTATCCGCAGCTTTATTTTCTTGGTCTTCGGTGCACAGTCCTGGGTCTTAATGTAGACACTCTTCTGTGTTTGTCACCAGATGACAGGTACAAAGTATGCTGTGCTGATCCCTGAGGCAAAAAACCCACTGAATAAGCTCAAAGCCCTGACTTAAAGGAGTCCATACTGTTGTGGGGGGTGTTTGGTAAATTGCCGGCTGTCTGGGACAGAGACAGAAGGCCACGTCAGCCAGGGTGACATTTGCCTGGGAGGGCTGCTGGATTTGCTGAGGCAGGGCCAGAGGCCCTGGCCCCCAGGGGCTGCGGGCAGGTGAGAGCTTGCTCCCGGAGGGGCCCTACGGAACCGGAGGACTGCTCGCCCTTCCTCTGGGCACCTTCACTCGCTGGTGCTCAGAGACACGTGCTTAAGATGTAGGGTGCCCTTGTGAACGTGGATGTGTGGTTTGGCTTTGAAGCACGGAGGATTTGGTCCCATCTTGGTGCTGCTAGAGTGATAGGGAGATGCCCGCAGGCCCCCAGTGCTGTGGGCATAACTAGGGAGGAGCCCTGCGTGTCTTCCTTGCCGACCTCCTGCCTGAATAGAGCCCTGCCCCCGGGCAGGCTGCGCTTCGGTAGCTGTGGATGCGTCAGAGCTCCCATGAAAAATGTGTATGGAAAAACCTCTGATCCTTTTTTAGTGGATTACACTGCTTCGCTTGTCTCCAGTGCCTCATTATTCAAGATTATTTGATGTTCTCCAGCTTTTAAAATAATCATTTTCCACCTACGCAGAACATCCTGTAGAGACATTGAGTTTCCAGTGGGAACAGAGGGGAATACTTATTTTAAAATTAGGAAAATAAGCCTCTTTTGGGGAGGGGGAGCAGAGAGTGTTGCAGAACTTATGTAACAGTGCAGGAACTCACATGTGGTGCCTGAGTTTAAAAAAAAAAAAGTGATATAGAGGCTTATTGCCGTCCCTAGACCCTTGCCCTGTTGTCTCCAACCACTCTGTTCCCCTTGGTAGTGGTAGGGCTTTTACTTCTTTCATTAAATGTATATTTATGTACTCAGGTGCACAGGCACTCAGATAAATTAGTAGATGCAAAATTGTGCTTATAAAACATAGGTAGGAGCTACAGGGGAAAACATGAACAACACCGGTGTTTAAAGAAACAGTGGTGTTTAACACTGCGTAAAGGAGCAACAGCAATGTGCTGCTTCCCCGTCCCAGCCTCTCCCTCCTCTCTTAGGGTAGCTATGACCTTACAGTTTGTGATTATTATTTCCTTTCTTTTATTAGAATTTTACCACCCATGGTTTATAGCCCTACAAAACTTATTGTTGTACAGAGTTTTAAACTTTATGTAAAGGGAAATACACTGTATTTTTCGCAGTGTATAAAAATACGCACACCCGTTGCTAAAAAGCATCCATCTTGCTACACTCTGGTTTGCTTTTTCTGTTTGTGATAGATTCCACTTTCTGATTCTGCCCTGTGTTTAATCGTTCATTCTGCAGTGGAAGAACATGCAGGGGACTTCAGGGCCCCCACCTCTGCCTCTCAGCCCCCATCCCCTTTCCTAGGCTTGGGCAGATCATGCGCTTGGCACACTGGCTGGCAAGCTCTGTGTAGGGTCGACACACAAACCAGCTGGCTCCTAAAAGTGACAGTTTGTCTTCCAGACGGGTCGCCAAGTGTGTTGTCCCTCCAGCAGTGTAGACAGCTGCTTTGCTTCAGGTTTTCTCCAGTGTTTGATATTGTCAGGCTTTTTACCAGTTTCTTGGTGGTGAAATGGGGTCTGATGGTAGTTTTCATTTGCACTTCCTCAGCCATTGATAAAGTTGACTGAGTATTTCCTCTTGGTAAGTGCCTGTTTCTAGCCTTCTGCCCACGTTTCTGTTGGGTTTTTGGTCTTTTCTGATTTTATGAGTGTTTTATATAATGTAAACGTTAATCAGTTATATGAGAACATCTTCCTTCAGTTTAGGGTTCATGTGGTATATGTTTTTTATGAATGTTTGTGTGTGTGTGTGCGCGCACGTGCGAGTGCGTCTGTTAGTTGCTCTGTCAGTCCAACTCTTTGTGACCTCGTGGACTGTAGCCCACCAGGCTCCTCTGTCTATGGAATTCTCCTGGCAAGAATACTGGAGTGGGTTGCCATTTCCTTCTCCAGTAATGAATGCTCCCCTCCATATATATATATATTTTTTTTTTTTAATTAAAAAATTTTTATATTGGAGTCTAGTTAACAATGTTGTGTTAGTTTCAGGTGTACAGCAAAGCCGTTTACATTACATCCCACTAAAGTGTAGGAGGTTCCTTTTTCTCTATACCCTCACCAGTATTTATTGTTGGTACATTTTTTGATGGCTGTTTTGACTGGTGTGAGACAATAGCTCATTATAGCTTTGATTTGTATTTCTAAGCAATACATATCTATATATATGGAGATATATATATATATCTTCTTGTGTATTTGTATATATATGGATATATATATCTCCTTTTTCAAATTCTTTCCCAATTTAGGTTATTACAGCGTATTGAGCAGAGTTCTTTGTGCTATACAGTAGGTCCTTGTTGGTTGGTTGTTTTATATACAGCAGTATGTACACGTCATTCCCAAACTCTCAGCCTGTCCTCCCCCCAGTCCTTCCCCTTGGCACCTGTAAGTTTGTTCCCTCAGTTTGTAAGTCTGTTTCTGTTTTGTAAATAAGTTTATATCATTTTTTTAAACATTCTGAATATAAATGATATCATACCATATTTGTTTTTCTCCATCTGACTTAGTATGCTCATTTCCAGGTCCATTCTTGTCCCTGAAAATGGCATTATTTCATTCATTTTAATGGCTGAGTAGTTTTTTGGGGCTCCAAAATCACTGCAGATGGTGACTGCAGCCATGAAATTAAAAGACGCATACTCCTTGAAAGAAAAGTTATGACCAACCTAGATAGCATATTCAAAAGCAGAGACATTACTTTGCAAACAAAGATCCGTCTAGTCAAGGCTATGGTTTTTCCAGTGGTCATGTATGGGTGTGAGAGTTGGACTGTGAAGAAGGCTGAGTGCAGAAGAATTGATGCTTTTGAACTGTGGTGTTGGAGAAGACTCTTGAGAGTCCCTTGGACCGCAAGGAGATCCATCCAGTCCATTCTGAAGGAGATCAGCCCTGGGTGTTCTTTGGAAGGACTGATGCTAAAGCTGAAACTCCAGTACTTTGGCCACCTCATGCGAAGAGTTGACTCATTGGAAAAGACTCTGATGCTGGGAGGGATTGGGGGCAGGAGGAGAAGGGGACGACAGAGGATGAGATGGATGGATAGCATCACCGACTCGATGGACATGAGTTTGGGTGAACTCCGGGAGTTGGTGATGGACAGGGAGGCCTGGCGTGCTGTGATTCATGGGGTCGCAGAGAGTCAGACACGACTGAACGACTGAACTGAACTGAGTATTCTGTTGTGTGTGTGTGTGTGTGTGTGTATACATCACATCTGTATCCATTCATTTGTTGATGTTTAGGTTGCTTCCATGTCTTGTCTGTTGTAAACAGCACTGTAGTAAGCATTATGATGCATGCATCCTTTTGAACCATGTTTTTCTCTGGATATATGCCCAGGAGTGGGATTACTGGCTCATATGGGAGCTCTGTTTTTAATTTCTTAAGGAACCTCTTTTTGTTTCTTAAGGGCTTCCCTGATAGCTCAACTGGTAAAGAATCCATCTTCAATGCAGGAGACCCTGGTGCGATCCCTGGGTCGAGAAGATCTCCTGGAGAAGGGACAGGCTACCCACTCCAGTATTCTTGGGCTTCCCTGGTGGCTCAGCTGGTACAGAATCCACCTGCAATGCAGGAGACCTGGGTTTGATCCCTGGGTTGGGAAGATCCCCTGGAGAAGGGGATGGCTGCCCACTCCAGTATTCTGGCCTATACAGTCCATGGGATTGCAAAGAGTTGGACACGACTGAGCAACTTTCACTTTCAAGGAACCTGCATACTGTTCTCCGTAGTGGCTGTGCCACTTTGCATTCCCACCAAAGTGTGGGAGGGTCCTTTTTGTCCACACCCTCTCCATCATTTATGGTTTGTAGACTTGATGATGACCATTTTGACTGGTTTGAGGCAATGGCTCATTATAGTTTTGATTTGCATTTCTAATAGTGATGTTGAGTGTCTTTTCATGTGCCTCTTGGCCATCTGTATGTGTTCTTTGGAGAAATATCTATTTAGGTCTTCTGCCCACTTTTTGATTGGGGATTTGGGTTTTTGATACTGACTCTCATGAGCTGTTAATTTTGGAGATTAATCCGTTGTTGGTTACATCATTTGCAAATATTTCCTCCTGTTCTGTAATTTGTCTCTTTTGCTTATGGTTTCCTTTGCTTTGCAAAGACTTTTGAGTTTGATTAAGTCCCATTTGTTTGTTTTTATTTCTATTACTCTAGGAGATGGGTCGAAATATACATTGCTCTGATTTATGTCAGAGTGTTTTGCGTATGTTTTCCTTTAAGAGTATATTATATAGTATCCAGTCTTACTTTAAGGTTTTTAATCCATTTTAAATTTATTTTAGCATATGATGTTAAAGAATGTTCTAACTTCAGTTTTTTACATGTAACTCTCTAGTTTTCCCAGGACTGTTTATTGAAGAGACTGTCTTTTTTCTCTGTTGTGTAGTCTTGCCTCTTTTGTCTCAGATAATTGACCATAGGTACATGGGTTTATTTCTGGGCTTTCTCTCCTGTTCCATTGATCTATATTTTTGTGCCGATACTATATTGTTTTGATGACTGGTTTTATAGTATAGTCTGGAGCAGCTCCATTTTTCTTTTTCAAGGTTGCTTTGGCTATTTGAGATCTTTTGTGTCTTCATACAAATTTTAAGATTTTTTGTTGTTGTTGTTCTAGTTCTGTGAAAACGCCATTGGTAATTTGGGAGGGATTACATTGATTCCGTAGATTACCTTGGGTAGGATAGTCGTTTTTACAGTACTTATTCTTCCAATCCAAGAATATGGTGTATCTTTCTGTTTGTCATCTTTGGTTTCTTTCATCAGCATCTTACAGTTTGTGGAGTACAGGTCTTTTGCCTCCTTAGGTTTATTCCTCGGTTTTTGTTTCTGTTTTTTTGATGCAGTGGTAAATGGGATTGTTGCTTTAATTTCTCTTTCTGATTTTTTTGTTGTTAATGTAAAGAAGTACAACAGGTTTTGGGTGTTTATTTTGTGCTCTGCAACTTTACTGAATTCATTGATGAGCTCTAGTAGTTCTCTGGTAGCATCTTTAGGATTTTCTGTGTATAGTATCATGTCACCTGTAAACAATGGCCGTTTTACTATTTCTTTTCCAATTTGGAGTCCTTTTCTGTATATTTTTTCTTATTGCTGTGGCTATGACTTCCAAAACCATGTTGAATAAAAGTGGGGAGAGTAAACATCCTTGTCTTGTTCCTGACCTTAGAGGAAATGCTTTAGCTTTTCACCGTTGAGTACAGTGTTCGTAGTTTTGTCATATATGGCCTTTTATGTTGAGGTACATTCCCTCTAGGCCTACTTTCTGGAGAGTTTTTATTATAAATGTTTTGTTTTGTCAGAACCGTTTCTACGTCTGTTTAGATGATTGTGTTTTTTTTTTAAATGATGCATTTCTGGCTGTTATGTGTCTTCGTTGCTGTGGGCTTTCTCTAGTTGCAGCAAGTGGCAGCTGCCCTTCATTGTGGTGCGTGGGCCTCTCACTGCGGTGGCTTCTCTTGTTGCAGAGCATAGGCTGTTGGCACACTGGCTTCAGTAGCTGCGGTTCGTGGGCTCAGTCACTGCAGCTCTTGGGCTCTTGTGGCACACAGGCTTAGTTGCTTCTCAGCACGTGGGACCTTCCCGGACAAGGGATTGAACCTGTGTACCCTGCATTGGCAGGCGGATTCTAAACCACTGGACCACCAGGGAAGTCCTGATTATATGGTTTTTATTCTCCTATTTGTCAATGTGTATCACACTGATTGATTTGCAAATATTGAAAAATCCTTGTTTCCCTGGGATAAATCCCAATTAATCATGGTGGGATTAAGCTGCCACTTGGCAGCTCAAACAGGAAAGAATCTGCTGACAATGCAGGAGACTGGGGTTTGATCCCTGGGTCAGGAATATCTCCTGGAAAAGGGAATGACTACCCACTAAGGTATTCTTGCCTGGAGAATTTAGTGGACAGAGAGGAGCCTGGTGGGCTACAGTCCATGGGGTTGTGAAGAGTTGGACAGGACTGAGTGACTAGAGAGAGAGAGATGGTTCTTTTAATGTACTGTTGGATTCTGTTTGCTAGTATTTTCTGGATGACTTCTGCATTTATGTTCACCAATGATACTGGCCAGTACTTTTCTATTTTTGTGGTATGTCTGGTTTTGGTATCATAATGATGGTGTTTGGGGCTGTTTCTTCCTCTGCAGATTTTTGGGAAGAGTTTCAGAAGGATACGTGTTAACTCTTCTCAGAAGGATACGTGTTTGATAGAATTCACCAGTGAAGAATTCACCATTCATGTGATCCTGGACCTTTGTTTGTTGGGAGCTTTTTTATCACAGTTTCATTTTCAGTACTTGTGATTGGTCTGTTCATATTTTCTGTTTCGTCTTGGCTCAGTCTTGGGAGATTGTACTTTTCTCAGAATTTGTCCATTTCTTCTAGGTTGTCCATTTTATTTGCATATAGTTGCTACAAGTAGTCTCCCATGATCCTTTGTATTTCTGTGATGTCTGTAACTTTCTAACTTTTAAAAAATTATTTATTTATTTATTTTTCACGACATGGGTTTTCGCTGCTGTGTGCAGGCTTTCTCTAGTTGTGGTGGCTTCTCTCGTTGCAGAGCACAGGCTCTAGGCGTGCAGGCTTCAGCAGCTGCAGTGCGCGGGCTCAGTAGATGCTGCACACAGGCGCAGTGGTTGTGGTGCGCAGGTTCATTTGCCCCAAGGCTTGTGGGATCTTCCCAGACCACATGTTGATCCCCTGTGCCCTGCATTGGTGGGTGGATTCTTAACCACTGGACCACCAGAGAAGTCCCTCTGTTGTATCTTTTCCTTTTTTGTTTCTAATTTTATTGATTTAAACCTGCTCCCTCTTTTTCTGGATGAGTCTGGCTAAAGGTTTATCAGTTTTTAAAATTTTTTCAAAGAATCAGCTTTTAGCTTCATTGATCCTTTCCAGTGCTTCTCTATTTCATTTATTTCTGCTCTCGTTTTTATGATTTCTTTTCTTCTACTAACTATGGATTTTGTTTGATCTTTCTCTAGTTGCTTTAGGTTTAACGTTATGTTGTTTATTTGATATTTTCCTTCTTTCCTGAAGTAAGATTGTATTGCTATAACCTTCTGTCTTTGAACTGCTTTTGCTGTGTCCCATCAGTTTGGAATCACCATGCTTTCATTGTCATTTGTCTCTAGATATGTTTTGATTTCCTCTTTGATTTCTTCAGTGATCCATTGATTGTTTAGTAGCATATTATTTAGCCTTCATGTATTTGTGTTTTTTACAGTTTTTTTTCTCTTGTGGTTGATTTCTAATTTAATAGCATTGTCAACTTAAAAAAATGCACAACATGAGAGTTGCAAGTTAAGTTTTTTGGGGGCCAAATGAAAACTATAGCCTCGGAGACGACATTTCAGGTAGTTATGAGAAACTGCTCCAAATAGGTAGAGGGGGAAGGTCAGTATGTATGTGATTTTGGTGAATGGGGATTACATGCAGTCAGTCACATATTTTTGCAGAAGGTCTTGTGAGGGTTACTGATAGTCACAAGGAGCAGATGTCACCATGAAGGAATTTAGTGCTTTTCTAGATATGAGGAGATGCAAGAACTGGACTCATAAAATCAGCTCCTGAAAATACCTAATTATCTGAAGGCCTGTTCTGCCTGTTTTTCTAGAGAACAGAGTGTCTCATTCCTGATGCTCCATCCTGAACTCCCTTCCAGGGGTGTTGAAGGTCAGCAGCACATGATTTAATCCTTGTAGAGGCAGATGGCAAGTGCCCATGGCAAGTGCTGTTTTGTAGTTGACAGGCCCCTTCATGGTAATAAATTCATTCCATGGTGCTAGGAAGGTGCACTCCTAGATGGTGAAGATTTTGATGATAGACTACTCAGTGTGGTCTTATGAATGGTAATTAAAGATCTCTGGACCACTCATCTCATCTTCTAGTTTTTTTTGGTCCAAGAAAAAAATTCCCTCTTATTGCATCTTCCCATATCTAGAATTACACTATTACAGTCATTGATCGCATACAGAATTATATATTTGATCAACTGCTTCAAGTTGCCTCAGTATGTTAGTCATTAAGTCGTGTTTGACTTTTTGTGACCCCATGGACTGTAGCTGGCCGGCCTCCTCTGTCCATGGGATTTCCCAGGCAAGAATACTGGAGTGGGTTGCCATTTCTTTCTCCAGGGAGGTCTTCCCAACCTGGGGATCAAACTCTGGTCTCCTGCGTTAAAAGTGGATTCTTTATCATCTGAGCCACCAAGCCACCAGGGAAGCCATCATTATTTTTTTGGAGGCTCAGTTGCACATTTGGTAATACAAAAAATACTAATCTTGTAAAACAGGCAAAATGCCAATAATATAGCTAATAACTTTAATAGAGTTGTAAGTAAATATTTAAGCCAAGAGCTTCCCACACCAAACTGATTTTTGAAGAGCTCGTCAAGACTAGGGTGTGGGTCAACTTAAAGCACAATTCTGATTTTTCATATGGTTCCTTAAATGTGTTGTATGAGAGGATTCATCAGGTATGAAACACAGCATTCAGTTTGAATTATGGTACAGGTGTGTCCCTGAGATGCTGTAAGGACATTACAGGTCATATAAATTTTTGCTTTTCTCATCATATAGACCTCGGAGTTCAACAGGCTTATACCCCAGTTACTGTCATTTAAAGCCTGTTGAGTAAATGTTGTTAAGGCTTTGATATGACCGATTACATTCTGCAGTCCTATTGAAGGCACAAAAATAGTTGTTAAGTGGTCATACGAGTGGCATACAGATCTCTAGATTGCTTGGGGTCATCTCTGAATTGTTATGTATATGACTTATGGCCATGGCACTCATATGGTACATTTTCCTATCCATCCCAGTGGAAGCCAAGGCCATAAATCAGTACCACAAATCCACTGAGTTCCATTACTTGCAACCCAGTGACTCTCTGGTGGTCTGACTCAGTTCCATACCAATCATTGTCTCTAAGGGTAATTATATGTAGGCATTGTTCATAAGGCACCCAGCCAAATTTCCTACTGTTACTAGGCTTAGTTTGATTCACACTTAGTATGATTTAATTGTTCCCAACATAGAGAAGCTTTTAAACTTAAATGACAATATAAATCCATCCCATAATTGTGGAAGGTTTCCTCTTAATAGATGACAAGTTATAGCTTTTGATTGAGACTTAGCTCGTTGTTCTGATTGAGTTTGATGCTAAAGGAAAATTTGTATCTGTGGCCAGGGTCAGAGTGGGTATTATTTATTTCATGAGTAGCCTGAACAGGACTGGTCTTGCTTCTAAAATAAATTTCCTTAGGGCTATCCAATCAGAGCCTTGGAAGGGAGAAATCTACCAGGGTAAGCCAGAAGTAGTAGACACAGGTAATTCACCACAAACCCAGTAAGTAGATTGATTTTTAAAATTAGCAAAGAATCGTGCCCATGATAGGAAAACATTTGATTCATATGCAAAGGTCCAGGAAGTCAGGAAAACTATAAATGATCATATGTGTCAGTTCCATCATCTTGGGTAAACTGTCTGCTTCGCATGTCGCCTTCTCATCCTGGTGTGAGTACATTTTCTCCTTTATTTGAGCATTGTTTTAAGGTGAATTTGAGGTCAGCAGTCCTCTCTACAGACCAGTGTGTCTCAGGGCCACTTTTTAAGTGGAAAATGTAAATCCAACAATCAGTTTCCTTTGGTTTTGCTGCACATGAGCTAGTTAAGAGTGCCTGGTGAGGGCCTCTCCATCTGGGTTGTAGTGAGTCCTTTAAATGACATCTTTTCCAATATACATAATCTGGTTGCACATCATGGAATATCTGATCTTCATCCAAAAATAGATGACTATGATAAACTTCAGAAACAAGCTTAAAATGCTCTTTTAGGAGTTCAGTTAAGCGTTTGCAATAATATAACATGTTCCCTTTTAATAATATATGTTCATAAAATCCTTCATCTAGTCTCATTGGTCTCCCAGTGATCATTTCAAAAGGATACAAAGGCTGTTTCCCAAAGGGAATTGATCTTAGGTTGAGGAAGACCAGTGGAAGGGCCTTTGGCCAAGGTAAGGAATAAGTTTCTACGATTTTAGCCGATTAGTATTTACTTATTTATTTTTTCCAATTGATTTTTAATTGTTCCATTTGTACTTTCTACTAGCCTAGAGGCCTGGGGGTGGTAAGTACAGTGGAAATGCTTCATAATTAGCCCAGTTTTGCAAATTTTCTTGACAAGTTGTCCAATAAAATGGGTTCCCCATCACTATATATTTCTACAGGGACTCCCCAAATGGGAATCACCCTAGTATTCATTTGCTTACCAACTGTGCAGTGGCTCTTCTGCATGGAAATGCCTCAACCCAATGTGAAAGCATGCAAATTATAATAAGTACACGCTGGTAACCTTGAGAGGGGCCATTTGGATAAATTCAATCTGCCAAATTTCAGAAGAGCCAGAAGGTAATGGCAAACTTCCCTGAGAACTATGTAATGGCTTTCCTAAGTTGTATTTTGGACATTTGGTGCACCTAGAATAAATTTTCCAAGTTACAGTGAAGGAGCGCTTCCAAAAATACTGTTTTACCCCACCCTTACTGTCTTATCTGAGTTCCAGTGAGTTAGCTTATGAATTTATTGTAAAATGGGGTATTAGAAAAATACAGCTTTCCATTTGGGCCTATCCGGAGCCCTTTGTTGGAGCCAAAACTCACTCCTTTTTGTTTTCATGTTTCTTCTCCTTTTGGTGCTGTTCTTAAAAATTTAGCAGGGTGTCAGCAAGGTTACTGGGAGGCTGAAAAGAGAAACCCACTGTTAGTTGACTTACCATTTTGCAGAGCTGCCGTCTTGGCAATGTGATCAGCTATGGAGTTCCCTTTGGCTTCTGTGGTGTCCGGCTCTGAATGACCTGATACCTTAATGATAGCTAATGCACTTGGTAGAAGAATTGCATCCAGTAATTCTGCATCTTGTCCCCTGAGGCTGCCCTGAGGAAGTTAAAAATCCTGTTTCCAAAGCATGCCAAAATCATGTGCTACCCCAAAAGCTTTGTGGCTGTTGGTGTAAATATTACAGGATTTCCCTTGCCAAGTGGCAGGCTCTTGTTAGTGCTATTAATTCAGCTTCTTAGGCAGAAGAGATATTAGGTAAGGGACCATTCTTAAGGATTGGTACTGGAGAAACAGCAACATAACTAGTACCAGTACATAACTGGTACTTTCCATGAGGTTCTCACAGATATGAACCATCAGTGAATGATATAAAATCAGGATTATCCATAGGGCTTTCTTGGAGATTGGTCCTGGGAGATAACAGATTGTCAGGTAAAACAATACAATTATGTTTTTCATCATTAACATCTAATTCCTCTGGAGCAAGGTGGCTAGATGAAGCTTGTTGCGTCTGTGAAGAATTATATTTGGTGAGAGCAAGATAGTCTCATGGGAAGTTAATCGACTTGCTGAATAACATTGTTTGTGATGAAAGTTTAACAAGACTTCCACAGGGCGAGGAACAAAGATGGTCTGAGAGTGACTCATGATTATCTCCACTGTGGTCGGACACAGCACAGCTGTCCCTGTGACAGCCTGGAGGAGAGGGGAGAGGCCCCTGGCTACTGAACCTAGCTTGGCTGTAATAGCCTACTGGCTGGCAGTGAGGCTGTGGTGCTGGGCTAGTGCTCCCAGTGCAGTCCCCTTGTTTTCGTGAACAAAGAGGAGGAAGGGTAGGTCATAATTTCAGTGCCCCAGGGCGGGGCCTTGGCCAGAAGTTGATTGTTTTTTTTTTTTAAGATCTTCATGGCTTCAAAATGTTCTGCATTTCAGCAAAGAGGTTCAGGTTGGTCTTGTTTGAATACATTATATACTAGTTAAGAAATGAAGGGTGGTGTCATCTGCGTATCTGACGTTATTGATATTTATCCCAGCAATCTTGATTCCAGCTTGTGCTTCTTCCAGCCCAGCGTTTCTCATGATATACGCTGCATATAAGTTAAATAAGCAGGGTGACAATATACAGCCTTGACGTACTCCTTTCTTGATTTGGAACCAGTCTGTTGTTCCATGTCCAGTTCTGACTGTTGCTTCCTGACCTGCATACAGGTTTCTCAAGAGGCAGATCAGGTGGTCTGGTATTCCCGTCTCTTTCAGAATTTTCCACAGTTTATTGTGATCCACACAGTCAAAGGCTTTGGCTTAGTCAATAAAGCAGAAATAGATGTTTTCCTGGAACTCTCTTGCTTTTTCGATGATCCAGTGGATTTTTGCAATTTAATCTCTGGTTCTTCTGCCTTTTCTAAAACCAGCTTGAACATTTGGAAGTTCACAGTTCACGTATTGCTGAAGCCTGGCTTGGAGAATTGTGAGCATTACTTTACTAGCATGTGAGATGAGTGCAGTTGTGCGGTACTTTGAGCATTCTTTGGCATTGCTTTTCTTTGGGATTGGAATGAAAACTGACCTCTTCCAGTCCTAAAAAAGCCTCTTGATGAAAGTGAAAGAGGAGAGTGAAAAAGTTGGCTTAAAGCTCAACATTCAGAAAACAAAGATCATGGCATCTGGTCCCATCACTTCATGGCAAATAGATGGGCAAACAGTGGAAACAGTGTCAGACTTTATTTTTGGGGGCTCCAAAATCACTGCAGATGGTGACTGCAGCCATGAAATTAAAAGACGCTTACTCCTTGGAAGGAAAATTATGACTAACCTAGATAGCATATTCAAAAGCAGAGACATTACTTTGCCAACAGAGGTCCGTCTAGTCAAGGCTATGGTTTTTCCTGTGGTCATGTATGGATGTGAGAGTTGGACTGTGAAGAAGGCTGAGCACCGAAGAATGGATGCTTTTGAACTGTGGTGTTGGAGAAGACTCTTGAGAGTCCCTTGGACTGCAAGGAGATCCAACCGGTCCATTCTGAAGGAGATCAGCCCTGGGTGTTCATTGGAAGGACTGATGCTAAAGCTGAAACTCCAGTACTTTGGCCACCTCATGCGAAGAGTTGACTCATTGGAAAAGACCCTGATGCTGGGAGGGATTGGGGGCAGGAGGAGAAGGGGACGACAGAGGATGAGATGGCTGGATGGCATCACTGACTCGATGGACGTGAGTCTGAGTGAACTCCGGGAGTTGGTGATGGACAGGGAGGCCTGGCGTGCTGCGATTCATGGGGTCGCAAACAGTCGGACATGACTGAGTGACTGAACTGAACTGACTGAAAAGATGAAGGAAAAAGTTGGAATTCAATTCCTACAGTAGCTTAAAAGTCCTAAAAATCCCTTAATTGTCTTTTTGTCTTTGGGACAGTTAAGGTTAGGATGTCTTTCAGTCTACCCAGATCAATTAAAAGTCCTTCTTTAGATACCCTGTGTTCTAAATATTTTATACTAGTCTTACAGTATTGCAGTTTTTCTTTGGACATTTTATGTCTCTTTAAGGCTAGCTTCTGGAGAAAATACAGGGTGTTTTGTTGACTGTTTATCGAAGATTTGAACACAGCAACAAATAGTCTACATACTGTATCAAACCTGACTTCTGAGGACAATCCAGATCATCTAGATCGGCTTTTATTATCTGAGAGAGGTAGATGAGGCTTTCAGTATAGCCCTGTGGCGTACAGTCCATGGATATTGCCGTTCATTTGAAGTGAAGGCAAAAAAAAAAAAATACTGATCATCAGGATGTATAGGGATTCTGAAAAATGCACCACAGAGATCTATCACCAAAAGAAATCACTGTTTACAGGAAGGTATAGGAATTTGGCACTACAGAATGTTGAGGGATAATATTAATAATAGCATTGATAGATCTCAAGTCCTGTACAAATCTCTAGCCTTTGCCATTTGGTTTTCTTAACCAGCAAAATGGGAGTTATTACAGGGGCTGGAGGCTGGAGGAGAAGGGGATGACAGAGGACGAGATGGTTGGATGGCATCACTGACTCAATGGACAAGAGTTTGAGCAAACTCCGGGAGATGGTGAAGGACAGGAAAGCCTGGTGTGCTGCAGTCCATGGGGTCATAAAGAGTCAGACACGACTGAGTGACTGAACACCAACAACAAGGACTGGTGCAAGGCACAATAAGGCCTTTCTCAGTGTGGTCTCATAGTAAGGGTTTTGTTCCTTCTGTGGCTTCCTGCCTTAATGGATATTGGCAAATACTGGGCAGGGGCTTTTCCTTTTCTGTAGTAATTTTGATGGCAGATGCAGAATGTATTCTTCCAATGTCGGTAAAATGAAGTGCCCGTAATTCTTAAGGTACTAAGCCGAGCAGTTTGTCTTGTTCGGTGTCATCCTCATCAGGAGTCACAGACATATCTGATTGGTCCTTCAGATCTAGATACATTTCTCCCTTAGGAGTAAAGGAAATATGGGCTTCGTAAGCTTCTAATAGGTCTCTGCCTGTCAAGTGAACAGGAGCACTTTATACTAGAAAAAAGGAGTGTCTTCCTTTAAGTTCCCCTAAGTAGAATTCTAAAGGTAGTGGTTTAAGTCTTAATAGCGACTGAGCGACTTCACTTTCACTTTTCACTTTCATGCATTGGAGAAGGAACTGGCAACCCACTCCAGTGTTCTTGCCTGGAGAATCCCAGGGACGGGGGTGCCTGGTGGGCTGCCGTCTGTGGGGTCACACAGAGTCGGACACGACTGAAGTGACTTAGCAGCAGCAGCAGCGCATTAGAAATGCCTACCATCTGTATTGAGGTATTACTCTTGAGGGACAGAGCCTTTAATTTTCATGGAGTTCAAAAGTGAAAAGATGGCCCTAGTATCTCTTAAAGCTTTGTTTCTCTTTGTATAATCATTTCTACTTTTCCCAGGTTGTTAAGAGAAGGGGAAAGACTCACCACATTCCCTTGGAGCAGCCCTATTCTAGTTTAACTTGAAATTCTGGCCTAAAATCCAGTTTTCCTTCTAGGCTTCTTTTACTTAACTTACAGTTCCTTTTCTGATATTTTGGTTTTCTGCAGTAACAGCAAACTTTTTGTTTCTCTCAGTTGGAAATTACATGGAGGTTGGTTAACCTTCAACTGCTGTTGGGAACTTAATAGTGCAATTGAAGTTTCATGATTTTTGTAGATATCCCCCTTTGTTTTTAGTGGTTTTGAAAAGTTGATCAGCCAGTGTAACAAGGGCATTTGTATGTAATGTGGGCCAACTTAGATTGTGTCTTTTGCCCAGAGTAGCCAAATCCTCATCTAAGCAAAGGATCATTTTAGTGGTTAGAGAATGATTCAGGTGTCAAGTCAGAATATTGCTTAAAAGTTTTTTAAATCTCTCATAATAATCTGGAATTCATTCATCTGGTCTTTGCCTGTACTGTTGAATCTTTATCCAGTCTACAGTTTTTGAAAAAAGCTCTGGGATAAGTTCGAGGGGTTTCTGAGCTAAATCCTTGCATTTATTGCGAGCTTGTGAACTGTGTGATTCAAAATCCATTAAGGAGTGTTTCTCTGTCCATTCATTCTCTGCTTTGCTTTGAGAAACTAATAAACTGTATTAATTTAGATCTGAAAACCCGAGCTCGTAGGTCTGGATGGTTAACTCAGATTCGTTGTTGTTGGAGTCACTAAATTGTGTCTGACTCTTTGCTCTCCCATGGACTGTAGCTCCCAGGCTTCTCTTTCCATGGAATTTCCCAGGCAAAAATACTGGAATGAGTTGCCATTTCCTTCTCCAGGGTATCTTCTCCACCCAGGGATTGAACCTGAGTCTCATGCATTGGCAGGTTGATTCTTAACCACTGAGCTGCCAGGGAAGCCCTTAGATTCCTTAGCAAATCCCAGTGGATCCTGACTTGGATCAGGAAATTCCTTAGCTAAGGCTCTAAGGTTCTATTTGGGTCCAGGGTATGTATGTGAGCACCGAGGATGGGTCACCTCTCTAATAGGTTTCTCCTTAAAGGGAGCTGTAATCACTTCTGATTTTTTTATCCTCCTTTTCTGAGGAAAGGGGAGCAGCAGGAGGCAGAAGAGTTGGAAGAGAAAGAGTGAGTGTCTGGGCCAGGCTATTCAGATAGAAGAACAGAGGGGGAGAGAGAGTCAGCACTAGTGGCTTTTTTTAGTTCTGATATAATTTCAAGCACTTTTCTGTTTGTTTCCTGCGAAGAAGTTATTGTTTCATTTCTTCTTTTAGAAGCTTCTAAATAACCAATCAGAGTGAGATTTCCGTTCAGTCTGTCTGATCTTACAGCTGGCTTTTCTAACTGTGCATGCAAAAATATCAGTTTTGGACTATCAAAAGAACCCCAATTTGACCATTTTAGGTTGAGATCTCCTTTAGATATAGTCTGCCCATTTCACTAAGTACTTTCAAATATGAACTTTATATGTGTTGTACATGAATCTGGCTTGGGTGTTCGTTGGAGGTTTGTTTTCTGATGCCCCTCGTTTCTGTGTTTGAGTCTATTTCTCATTTTAAGTTGAATTTGTCAGGGGTAAAATTTACTAATGAAGTTGTGTGGTGGGTCAGTGTGCTGTTTGTGAGCTTAACTCCTCTACTGCTGCTAAGTCACTTCAGTCGTGTCCGACTCTGTGCGACCCCATAGATGGCAGCCCACCAGGCTCCCTGTCCCTGGGATTCTCCAGGCAAGAATACTGGAGTGGGTTGCCATTTCCTTCTCCAATGCATGAAGGTGAAAAGTGAAAGTGAAGTCGCTCGGTCCTGTCCAACTCTGAGCAACCCCATGGACTGCAGCTTACCAGGCTCCTCCGTCCGTGGGATTTTCCAGGCGAGAGTCGTTTCAACCCTTTTCTTTATCTTGGTTTTTCTCCCTTGGACAGTCTAAGACCACCGTAGGTGCTTGGATCGCTGAATGGCCAATTTTTATTCATGACTCCTGGTGAGCAAATATTTCAGTTAATGATTAGTTTTCCCTGTGGGACCCTGCATGGTATGAGGATGCTGTCTCCACCATTCCTGTAAACTTTTCAGTCTCCTGAGAAAGTCATAACTGGCTGAGAGGAGTCTTATTCCTTTTCTTCGGAGCTCAGTATTTTTCTTGGGCGGAGGGGGGTAGGGCCACACGGGACTTTGTTTTTTTTTAATATACATTATTTAATTGGAAGGTAATTACTTTACAATATTGTATTGGTTTTGCCATACATCAGCATGAATCTGCCATGGGTGTTTCCCATCCTGAACCCCCCTCCCACTTCCCTCCCCATACCATCCCTCTGGGTCATCCCAGTGCATCAGCCCCAAGCATCCTGTATCATGCATTAAGCCTGGTCTGGCGATGCATTTCAGATATGATAATTTGCATGTTTCAATGCCATTCTCCCAAATCATCCCATCCTCACCCTCTCCCACAGAGTCCAGAAGACTGTTCTATACATCTGTGTCTCTTTTGCTGTCTCACATACAGGGTTATTGTTACTATCTTTCTAAATTCCATATATATGCGTTAGTATACTGTGTTGGTGTTTTTCTTTCTGGCTTATTTCACTCTGTATAATAGGCTCTGGTTTCATCCACCTCATTAGAACTGATTCAAATGTAATCTTTTTAATAGCTTAGTAATACTCCATTGTGTATATGTACCACAGCTTTCTTATCCATTCGTCTACTGATGGACATCTAGGTTGCTTCCATGTCCTGGCTATTATAAACAGTGCTGCGATGAACATTGGGGTACATGTGTCTCTTTCAGTTCTGGTTTCCTCGGTGTGTATGCCCAGCAGTGGGATTGCTGGATCATATGGCAGTGCTAGTTCCAGTTTTTTAAGGAATCTCCACACTGTTCTCCATAGTGGCTGTACTAGTTTGCATTCCCACCAACAGTGTAAGAGGGTTCCCTTTTCTCCACACCCTCTCCAGCATTTATTGCTTGTAGACTTTTGGATCGCAGCCATTCTGACTGGCTTGACATGGTACCTCATTGTGGTTTTTGATTTGCATTTCTTTGATAATGAGTGATATTGAGCATCTTTTCATGTGTTTGTTAGCCATCTATATGTCTTCTTTGGAGAAATGTCTGTTTAGTTCTTTGGCCCGTTTTTTGATTGGGTCGTTTATTTTTCTGGAACTGAGCTGCAGGAGTTGCTTGTATATTTTTGAGATTAATTCTTTGTCAGTTGCTTCATTTGCTATTATTTTCTCCTATTCTGAAGGCTGTCTTTTCACCTTGCTTAGAGTTTCCTTTGTTGTGCAGAAGCTTTTAAGTTTAATTAGGTCCCATTTGTTTATTTTTGCTTTTATTTCCAGTATTCTGGGAGGTGGGTCATAGAGGATCCTGCTGTGATTTATGTCAGAGAGTGTTTTGCCTATGTTCTCCTCTAGCAGTTTTATACTTTCTGGTCTTATGTTTAGATCTTTAATCCATTTTGAGTTTATTTTTGTGTATGGTGTTAGAAAGTGTTCTAGTTTCATTCTTTTACAAGTGGTTGACCAGTTTTCCCAGCACCACTTGTTAAAGAGATTGTCTTTTCTCCATTGTATATTCTTGCCTCCTTTGTCAAAGATAAGGTGTCCATAGGTGCGTGGGTTTATCTCTGGGCTTTCTATTTTGTTCCATTGATCTATATTTCTGTGTTTGTGCCAGTACCATACTCTCTTGATGACTGTGGCTTTGTAGTAGAGCCTGAAGTCAGGCAGGTTGATTCCTCCAGTTCCATTCTTTTTTCTCAAGATTGCTTTGGTTATTTGAGGTTTTTTGTATTTCCATACAAATTGTGAAATTATTTGTTCTAGCTCTGTGAAGAATACCATTGGTAGCTTGATAGGGATTGCATTGAATCTATAGATTGCTTTGGGTAGTATACTCATTTTCACTATATTGATAATTCTGATCCATGAACATGGTATATTTCTCCATGTTTCTCTCATTTCTATCATTTTTCCATGAGGACACATGTATTAGTGTCCTCTTTGATTTCTTTCACCAGTGTTTTCTAGTTTTCTGTATACAGGTCTTTAGTTTCTTTGAAAGTGAAGTTGCTCAGTCGTGTCCGACTCTTTGCAACCCTGTGGACTGTAGCCCACCAGCCTCCTCCGCCCATGGGATTCTCCCCGCAAGAATACTGGAGTGGGTTACCATTTCCTTCTCCAGGGGATCTTCCTGACCCAGGGATCGAACCCAGGTCTCCTGCATTACAGGCAGACGCTTTAACCTCTGAGCCACCAGGGAAACCCCCTTAGTTTCTTTAGGTAGATATATTCCTAAGTATTTTATTCTTTTCGTTGTAATGGTGAATGGAATTGTTTCCTTAATTTCTCTATTTTCTCATTATTAGTGTATAGGAATGCAAGGGATTTCTGTGTGTTGATTTTATATCCTGCAACTTTACTATATTCATTGATTAGCTCCAGTAATTTTCTGGTGGAGTCTTTAGGGTTTTCTATATAGAGGATCATGTCATCTGCAAACAGTGAGAGTTTTATTTCTTTTCCAATTTGGATTCCTTTTATTTCTTTTTCTGCTCTGATTGCTGTGGCCAAAACTTCCAAAACTATGTTGAATAGTAGTGGTGAAAGTGGGCACCCTTGTCTTGTTCCTGACTTTAGGGGAAATGCTTTCAGTTTTTCACCATTGAGGATAATGTTTGCTGAGGGTTTGCCATATATAGCTTTTATTATGTTGAGGTATGTTCCTTCTATTCCTGCTTTCTGGAGAGTTTTTATTATAAGTGGATGTTGAATTTTGTCAAAGGCTTTCTCTTTATCTGTTGAAATAATCATATGGCTTTTATTTTTCAATTTGTTAATGTGGTGTATTACATTGATTGATTTGCAGATATTGAAGAATCCTTGCATCCCTGGGATAAAGCCCACTTGGTCATGATGTATAATCTTTTTAATGTGTTGTTGGATTCTGATTGCTAGAATTTTGTTAAGGATTTTTGCATCTATGTTCATCAGTGATATTGGCCTGTAGTTTTCTTTTTTTGTGGCATCTTTGTCAGGTTTTGGTATTAGAGTGATCCCAACAGTTTCTATGAAGGCAGCCAAATTGAGGAAAAGTGTCGGATCAGCTTCTTGCCTACCCGTTCAGTCAAGACCACTCAGTCTCCTACAGCTGAGCAAAACCTGGTATCTTTCAACTGAGCCCCCCACCCCACCCTCCCAGTATCTTTCAACTGAGAGGGCAGGTACTCCTTATACACTGTCACATAACACTCAGAATCATCAGCCAGTGTGGGAGATCTGAGAACTGTAAGAGACTTACCTAAATTCATCTGGACTCCCCAAGGAGACAGAGGGGTACAAGGGGCCACTGCTAGTACCGAGGCTCTAGTTCCTCATAAAATTCAGGCAAAGGAGGGAAGTCCACTCTGGGTCACTTTGTTGGTTGCCATAAAACTGTCAAATGCACAACATGAGAGTTGCGAGTTAAGTTTTATTTGGGGCAAAATGAGGACTATAGCCTGGGAGATAGCATTTCAGGTAGTTCTGAGAAATTGCTCCAAAGAGGTAGTGGGGAAGGTTAAGATATATGTGACTTTGGTGAAGGGGAAGTACATGAAATCCAGTTATTTTTGCAGAAGGTCTCCTGAGGGTTACTCCTAGTCATGAGGAGCAGATGTTACCATGAAGGAATTTAGTGCTTTTCTAGATATGAGGAGATGCAAGAATTGGGCTCATAAAATGAGTTCCTGAACATAATCTAACTCTCTGAAACATGTTATGCCAGTTTTTCCCCAGCACAAAGTGCCTCATTCCTGATCTCCACCCCTTACTTCCTTCAGTTCAGTTCAGTCGCTCAGTCGTGTCTGACTCTTTGCGACCCCATGAATTGCAGCATGCTAGGCCTCCCTGTCCATCACCAACTCCCGGAGTTCACTCAGATTCACGTCCATCAAGTCAGTGATGCATCCAGCCATCTCATCCTCTGTCGTCCCCTTCTCCTCCTGCCCCCAATCCCTCCCAGCATCAGGGTCTTTTCCAATGAGTCAACTCTTCACATGAGGTGGCCAAAGTACTGGAGTTTCAGCTTTAGCATCATTCCTTCCAAAGAAATCCCAGGGCTGATCTCCTTCAGAATGGACCGATTGGATCTCCTTGCAGTCCAAGGGACTCTCAAGAGTCTTCTCCAACACCACAGTTCAAAAGCATCAATTCTTCGGCGCACAGCTTTCTTCACAGTCCAACTCTCACATCCATACATGACCACTGGAAAAACCATAGCCTTGACTAGACAGACCTTTGTTGGCAAAGTAATGTCTGTGCTTTTGAATATGCTATCTAGGTTGGTCATAACTTTTCTTCCAAGGAGTAAGCCTCTTTTAATTTCATGGCTGCAATCACCATCTGCAGTGATTTTGGAGCCCAAAAAAATAAAGTCTGATACTGTTTCCACTGTTTGCCCATCTATTTGCCATGAAGTGATGGGACCAGATGCCATGATCTTTGTTTTCTGAATGTTGAGCTTCAAGCCAACTTTTTCACTCTCCACTTTCACTTTCATCAAGAGGCTTTTTGGTTCCTCTTCACTTTCTGCCATAAGGGTGGTGTCATCTGCATATCTGAGGTTATTGATATTTGTCCCAGCAGTCTTGATTCCAGCTTGTGCTTCTTCCAGCCCCGCGTTTCTCATGATGTACTCTGCATATAAGTTAAATAAGCAGGGTGACAATATACAGCCTTGATGTACTCCTTTTCCTATTTGGAACCAGTCTGTTGTTCCATGTCCAGTTCTAACTGTTGATTCCTGACCTGCGTATAGGTTGTCAAGAGGCAGGTCAGGTGATCTGGTATTCTCATCTCTTTCAGAATTTTCCACAGTTTATTGTGAGCCACACAGTCAAAGGCTTTGGCTTAGTCAATAAAGCAGAAATAGATGTTTTACTGGAAGTCTCTTGCTTTTTCGGTGATCCAGCGGATGTTGGCAATTTGATCTCTGGTTCCTCTGCCTTTTCTAAAACCAGCTTGAACATCTGGAAGTTCACGCTTCACGTATTGCTGAAGCCTGGCTTGGAGAATTTTGAGCATTACTTCACTAGCGTGTGAGATGAGTGCAATTGTGCGGTAGTTTGAGCATTCTTTGGCATTGCCTTTCTTTGGGATTGGAATGCAAACTGACCTTTTCCAGTCCTGTGGCCACTGCTGAGTTTTCCAAATTTGCTGGCATATTTTCTGCAGCACTTTCACAGCATCGTCTTTCAGGATTTGAAATAGCTCAACTGGAATTCCATCACCTCCACTAGCTTTGTTCATAGTGATGCTTTCTAAGGCCCACTTGACTTCACATTCCAGGATGTCTGGCTGTAGATGAGAGATCACACCATCGTCATTATCTTGGTAGTGAAGATCTTTTTTACTTCCTTCAGGGGATGTTGAAGGTCAGCAACTGCAGCCACACGTGACTTAATCCTTACAGAGGTGGATGGCAAGTGCCCGTTTGTAGTTGATAGCATTGTGGTCAGAAAAGATGCTTGATATGATTACAGTTTTCTTAAATTTGCCAAGGCCTTTGGTGGCCCAGCCTGTGATCATTCCTGGAGAATGTTCCTTGTGCATGTGAGAAGAATGTGTGTTCTGCAGCATTTGGATGGAATGCTCTGTAAGTATCAGTTACTCTAATGTGTCATTTAAGGTCTGTTTACCTTGTTGATTTTCTGTCTGAATAATTTTTCCATTGATGAAAGTGGGGTGTTAATGTCCCCCACTATTATTGTGTTATTGTTGATTTTTCCTTCTATGGTTGTTATTATTTGCCTTATAAAGGTGCTGGTATGTTGGGTACATATTTATTCACAATTGATACAGCCTTTTCTTGGGTTGACCCCTTAATTGTTTTGTAGTGCTCTTCTTTCTTTGTCTTTTGTAACAGTCTTTATTTTAAAGTCCCTTTTGTCTGATACCAATATAAAATATTGATATAAATATTGATACCCTGGCTTACTTTCCATGGAATACCTTTTTCTGTCCCCTCACTTTGTATGTGTCCCTAGATCTGAAGTGGGTCTCTGGTAGACAGCATATATGTAGTCTTGTTTTGTATCAATTCAGACTGCTTGATATATCAGTCTCTATATAGACAAGATTTTAAATTGCTGGTGTTTTAATTTCAAATGCATTTCCAATATCCTGTATTTGTCCAATATCCTTTCTCACAGTTACTGGTTTTGATATTACATCTGCAAGCATCTGATTTCCTACCTTTTATTTTAGGTTTGCCTTTCCTAGTGAGCTTTTCTGTTAATGATTTTGTTTCTAGTTGTGGCCTTTTCTGTCTAGAGAAGTTCCTTAAGCATTTGTTGCAAAGCTGGTCTGATGGTCCTGAATTCTCTTAGCTTTTGTGTGTCTGTAAAGTTTTTGATTTCTCTGTTGAATCTGAGTAAGAGCCTTGCTGAGTAGACTACCCTTCATTGTTGTAGGTTCTTCCCCTTCTTCACTTTATATATCGTGCCACTCCCTTCTGGCCTGCATTGTTTCTGCTGAGAAGTCAGCTGATAATCTTATAGGAGTTCCCTTGTTTGTTTGTTGTTTTTCCTTTATTGCTTTTTAATATTTTTTTCTTTGTCTTTGTTTTTGTCCATTTGGTTACTTTGTCTTGGTATGTTCCACCTCATGTTTATGCTGCCTGGGACTGTCTGCTTCCTGGACAGGGGTGATTGTTTCCTTTCCCATGTTAGGGAAGTTTTCAATTATTATCTCTTCAAATACTTTCTCAGGTCTTTTATATGTTTCTTTTCCTTTCAGGATCCCTATAATGTGAATATTGATGCATTTAATGTTGTCCCAGAAGTTTCTTAGACCTCATCTGTTTCATTCTTTTTTCTTTATTCTGTTCTTTGGCAGTAATTTCCACTATTCTGTCTTCTAACTCACTTACCTGTTTTCAGCTCACTGTTCTTCTGCTTCAGTTATTCTGTTATTGATTCCTTCTAGTGTATTTTTCATTTCAGTTATTCTGTTGTTCATCTCTGTTCTTTAGTTCTTCTAGGTCTTTGTTAAGCATTTCTTGTGTCTTGACCTGTGCCTTCATTTTTTTCCCAGATCATCTTTGCTGTCTTTACTCTTTTTCCTCCAGTAGCTTGCCTGCCTCCACTTCACTTACTTGTTCTTCTGGGTTTTTATCTTGTTAATTCATCTGGGATACATTGGTCTACTGTAATTTTGTCTACCTTCCTGTGATTTTGGTTTCCACTTTGCAAGCTGCAGGGTTATAATTCTTTTTGCTTCTGTCCACCCCCTGGTGGATGAAGCTGTCTAAGAGGCTTGTCAGGCTTCCTAATGGGAGGAGCTGGTTCTTGCCCCTTCGTGGGAGGAGCTGGTTCTTGCCCGCTAGTGAGTGGAACTGGAAGTTGTTCCTCTGGTAGGCAGGACCACGTCAGGGGCTGCGTTTATTGAGCAGCTATGTGCTCAGGAGGATTTTAAGCAGTTTATCCCAACCTGTTGGTTGCTTAGCCTGAGGCATCCCAGCACTGGAGCCGACAGGCTGTTGGGTGGGACCAGGTCTTAATGAGAAAATGGCCCCCTTCCAAGAGGGCTCACACTGGCGCCTCCTGTGTCCTTGTCCCCACAGTGAACCACAACTGCCCCTACCTCTCCCGGAGACCCTCCAATACTGGCAGGTACTTTGGGGCCAGTCTCTTATGAGGTCATTACTTTTTTCCCCTGGATCTTTATATCCTTGAGATCCTGTGTGCACCCTCCAAGAGTGGGGTTTCTGTTTCCCCCAGTCCTGTGGAATTCCTGTGATCAAACCCTCATGAACTTCAAAACCAGATTTTCTGGGGATTCCTACTCCCATTGCTAGACCCACAGGTTGGGAAGCCTGATGTGGGGTTCAGAACTTTCAGTCCTCTGGGAGAACTTCTGTGGTATAATTATTTTCCAGTCTGTGGGTTGCTGCCTGATTTGATTTCATCACTGTTGTGCCTCTCTCACTGTCTTGTTTTGGCTTTTTCTTTGGATGTAGGGTATCTTTTTTGATAGGTTCCAGTGGTTTTTGTCAGTGGTTGTTCAATAGTTGTGGTTTGGATGTTTCATTAAGAAGAGGTGAGCTCATGTTCTTCTCTGCCATCTCATCTCCTTGATTCCTTGTACTTCAGTTACTCCTTGGTGTAAGGAATGGCTGAGTCTGCAATCACTCCACCTTCCTTTGGAGTCTCCTTCAGCTTCTCCAGTTCCTGGGCAGCTGTGTGTGTTCGGTTCTCTGACAAGGGCTCCAGGCTCTGTCTCCAACACCTCGCCCTTACAAGACGCTAGTGGACCAGCTGCACTGCTACCTAGGCAGCGAGGGGGCGCTCTAGATCGTGAAGGCTTTTCATGAACAGAAATTCGTAGATTTAATGTCGGCAGATTTTATGAGTTTATTACATGTTGGATTTTTTTTTTTTTAATGAAGCATAGTTGATTTACAGTGTTGTGCTAATTTCTGCCGTGCAGCAAAGTGATTTGGCTATATATATATATATGTTTATTCTTTTTAAATATTCTTTTCCATTGTGGTTTATCATAAAATACTGAATATAGTTCTCTGTTCCGTACAGGAGGACTTTGGTGCTTACCCATTCTGTATGTAATAGCTCATGTTTACTCACCCCAGCCTATCACTGCACCCCTCCCCAGCCCCCTCCGTCTTGGCGATCACAAGCCTGTTCTCTGTATTCATGACTGCTTCACGGGTAGGTTCATGTGTGTCATGTTTCAGATCCCACATGTAAGTAATACCGTGAGTTAGTTTTCTCTTTGCCGCTGACTTCACCGAGTATGATAATTTCTAGTTGCATCCATGCTGCTGCACGTGGCATTACTTCATTCTTGTGTATGGCTGAGTAGTGTTCCATTTTGTGTGTCTTCTCTGTCCATTCATTTGTTGATAGATATTTGTTTCCATGTCTTGGCTATTGGAAATTGCGCTGCTGTGAACAAAAGGGTGCCATGTATCTTTCTGGATTAGAGTTTTGTGTGGATTTAGCTTCCCTGGTGGCTCAGATGGTAAGAAATCTGCCTGCAATTCAGGAGACCTGGGTTCGATCCCTGGGTGGGGAAGATCCCCTGGAGAAGGAAATGGCTCCCCACTCCACTATTCTTGCCTGGAGAATTCCATGGACAGAGAAGCCTCTTGGGCTGCAGTCCATGGGGTTGTAGAGAGTCGGACAGGACTGAGCATGTATGCATACACTGATGCAATAAGTCTCCACTCTTGACCACTGGAAGCAGAGTTGCTGGGTTCGGGGTTTGGCACACCTTGAAGGTAAGGTCCAGGATGTTTGTTAGAAGAGTCTGATATCTTGTTAACTTTCTGCTGGTCAGCCAATGATGTCCTTTGACTTTCAGCATAGATTGTACCTGATGAGAGGTTAATACATCTAAGCGTTGTCACAGGGTGAGCTTGGATACCTCATTAACAAGCAGGGCTGCTACTGCCCACAGCCAGCTTGGCCATCCCAGGGCCGCAGAGTCCATTTGTTTTGGAAAGTGAGCCACAGGTCTCTGATCCATTCCCAGCTTTTGGGTTAGGATTCCTAGTGGCTAATCCCGACCTCTTCATGCACATATAGGGTAAAGGGCTTTTCCATGTTTGCAAGCCCCACTGCTGGTGCTCTGCTAAACTAAGTCTTTAGAGTCTCAGAGGCCCTTTAGTTTACAGATGGTCCTTATTCTTTTGAAGGGGTTCCTTTCTCCTCCCTTTAGAGCCTCATATCGGAGTTTAGCTATAGGGCTGTCATTTAGAATCCAGATATGACAGAACCCAGCTGTCCCAAGAACGCCTTGGAGTTGTTTCTTGGTGGTTGGAGATGGTATGCACTAATTGCTGTTTGATCTATGGCCAGGGTTTGTTTGCCCCTGGGATCAAGACAAATCCTAAATATTGAACTCCTCGCTGTGAAATCTGAGCCTTCTTGGAGAGACTTTTATCCACTTTTTGCCAGAAAACTTAGGACCCTATCAGTATTTTGATCTGAATCACTACTTATCAATGTCATCAACAGATTGTAGCAGAGTTCTCTTCTCAAGGCTCAGTTCCCTTAATTCCCTTGCTAATGCATTTCCAAAAAGATGGAGGCCTTCCTGGAAACCCTGGGGAAGCACTGTCCAGGCATATTGGTTAGCCCCCAGGGTGTCAGGGTCCCTCCATTCAAAGGCAAAAAGGCGTTGAGAATCTGGATGTTGGGGAATCCAGAAAAATTCATCTTTGAGGTCCAAAACAGAAATACTGAGTGTCCCCTCGCAGTTGGGTGAGGAGGGTGTGTGGGTTTGGCGCCAGTGGGTAAATAGGGATGACGGCCTCATTCACTACTGCTGAGTCTTACACCAACTGATACTGCCCGCTAGGCATCTGGACAGGAAGGATTGGGGTGGTGCAGGGGGACTGGCAGGATCTGATGAGTCATGTTTTAGGAATTTGCTGAGCAGTAGTTGGAGTCCCCTCAGGGCCTCAGGCTTCCGAGGATATTGTGTCTTCCAGGGGTGTTTTCCTCGGGCCTTAAATCTTATGTTTTATTGGGGGAGCACATTTTGCCCTTCTTGGCATTGAGGTATCCCAAACTACAGGATCTACTTGTCAAATTTCCTAAAGGATGTTGTGGGGGATATTTTGATGCCCACCAGGTGGGTCATCTGGGATTGCTCACATACGCATTCTCTGTTTGGATTCTTTACCTCCTTGGACTTCATCTTGTCCTAAGATTATGTAGCAGATCTCACCCGAGGAGGAGGACTGGGCATTCTGGCATGTACAGAAAGGAGTGAGTAGTAACAATAGACCCGACGTTGCAGGCAAGGGGGAAATGTAAATCACCTTACCTTTAGCTGGCCAAGCCAGAACAGAGCAGGTATCTCCAGTGTCCACAGGAAACTCTGTTTTCTTACCTGCCACATCGAAGAAGGCTCTCTGGAGTAAAGAGGGTGGATCAGGTGGGACGTGGAACCGGCCAGGCACCTGAGCCTGTCAGTTGGGGTGTGGAAATCGCTCACAGGGAACTGGGGCCAGTCAGTGTCACCCCTCTGGCATCCCACAGGAAGGTGCTCAGGACAGCCCCCCTCCCAGTGCCCCCCTTTCTGACAAAAGGCGTGACTGGTTCAGGCCCAGGTGGTTTCTTGGTGGTGCGTCCAGCCTTCTCAGCCCTCCATGGTCCCCTTGAGGTGGTAGGTGAGTCGGAGCTGCCAAAAGCTGTGTTTTCTGTATTAGCCTCTTATCTTGATTGGCCTCCTCCATTAAGTCTAAGTTGTTATAGACCTTTACAGTGGGGTTTGGGCCCAGCCTCAAGTTTTTGTCATTTTCTCTGGATATCTGGAGTAGCCTGAGTGATAAAATGCACAGCCAGTAATGTCTCGCTTAAGACTCAGGGTCTGTATTGGTGTCCTTTCTGAGTGTCTCCGTCACTGGCTCAGGAAGACTGCTGGGGTTTCATCTTTTTCCTGTGTAACCTCTCAGGCCTTATAATAACTCACAGGCTTTGGCACACCTTTTCATTCCTTCTGATAGACAAGTAATGTAATGTCTCATCCTAGCCTGGCCTACACGATTGTCATAATTGGATTGCGGGTCATGTTCTGGGGTTACATACCCGCGCCCCCCTCTGCACCCCTCCTCCACCTGATGAAGTTGGTGGTGTGGATTGGTGGCCAATAGGCCATCTGCTATTTCCCTGGCCTTTTCCAGTATATGCTCCTTTTCATGCGGGGTGCAGCAGTGGGCCAGAATAACCCTGATGTCCTGCTATGTGTGAGAGAAAGCCAACCCCAGCCTGGGAAATTTACCCCTAAACTTGTCAGGGTTCTCTGAGAACCTGGCAAACCTCTCCTTGCAGATTAACCCAGTTACTTTAAGATCTCTCTTTGGGATGTCCTCCAGGGGCCCCTTAAAGCACCCCAAAGTTAACTGGAAGTCAGGAAAGTTTCATTTAGAATTTGCTATTTGAAAATTCTGTTAAAAAGTTTTAAAACACCCAGGCAGATAGGATCATAGGTTTCTGTGAAACAGTCCTTACTCCTTGAGCTAAGGTGGGAAAAAATAAAAAGTCGATGTAGATCACTTAAAGGCACAGGGACTCACACAATCTTTTATCAAAAGAGCGTCCAGGACAGCTTTTGTTCTCCTATGAGAGAGGCCAATCCAGTCCTACACCAGTCTGCTCTTAATAAAATCCATGTACCTAGTTACATGTAATCCAACCTTAGAAAATCCCGACCACATACAGAATTCTTTTTCATTGCCCCTCCTCTGCAAATCGTCTGCCACTTTCTGTAGCTATACGTTGTGTCGTGTTCTCTCCCCATTCAGAGGACTCTCTGTGACCCCGTGAACTGCAGCACTCCACCTTCCCTGTCCTTCACTATCTCCCAGAATTTGCTCAGACTCCCGTCCATTCAGTCAGTGATGGCATCCAACCATCTCAACTTCTGTCGTCCCCTTCTCCTCCTGCCCTCAATCTTTCCTAGCATCAAGTGGTCTTTCCCAGAGAGTCAGCTCTTTGCATCAGGTGGCCCAAGTATTGGAGCTTCAGCATCAGTCCTTCCAATGAATATTTGGGGTTGATTTCCTTTACGATTGACTAGTTTGATCTTCATGCTATTCAAGGGACTTTCAAGAGTCTTGTCCAGCACCACGATTTGAAAGCATCAGTTCTTTGGCACTCAGCTTTCTTTATGGTGCAACTCTCACATCCATACATGAATACATGACTATTGGAAAAACCATAGCTTTAACTATATGGATCTTTGTTGGCAAGGTGATGTCTCTGCTTTCTAATATACTGTCTAGGTTTGTCATAACTGTTCTTCCAAGGAGCAAGTGTCTTTTAATTTTGTGGCTGCAGTCACTGTCTGCATTGATTTTTTGAGCCCAAGAAAATGAAATATGACATTGTTTTCACATTTTCCCCATCTATATGTCATGAAGTGATAGGACTGGATGCCATGATCTTTGTTTTTTGAATATTGAGTTTTAATCCAGCTTTTTCACTCTCCTCTTTGAACCTTCATCAAGAGACTTCTCTTCACTTTCTTCCATTAAAGTGGTATCATATGCATATCTGAGGTTGCTGATATTTCTTCCGGCAATTTTGACTGCACCTTGTGATTTATCCAGCCTAGCATTTCAAATGATGTACTTTGCGTATAAGTTAAATAAGCAGAGTGACAGTATACAGCCTTGATGTACTCCTTTCCCAATTTTGAACTAGTCTGTTGGTCCATGTGTGGTTCTAACTGATGCTTCTTTACTTGGATACAGGTTTCTCAGGAGGCAGGAAATGTGGTCTGGTATTCCCGTCTCTTGAAGAATATTCCACAGTTGGTTGTGATCCACATAGTCAAAGGCTTTAGCATAGTCAGTGAAGCAGATGTTTTTCTGGAATTCTCTTGCTTTTTCTGTGATCCAGTGGTTGTTGGTAATTTTATCTCTGGGTCTTCTGCCTTTTCTGAACCCAGCTTGTACATCTGGAAGTTTGCGGTTCACCTACTGTTGAAGCCTAGCTTGAAGGATTTTGAGCATAATCTTGCTGGCATGTGAAATGAGTGTAATTGTATGGTAATTTGAGAATTCTTTGGCATTGCCTTTCTTTGGGATTGGAATAAAGACTGACCTTTTCCAGTCCTGTACCCACTCCAGTGTTCTTGCCTGGAGAATCCCAGGGACGGGGGAGCCTGGTGGGCTGCCGTCTATGGGGTCGCACAGAGTCAGACACGACTGAAGCGACTTAGCAGCAGCAGCCACTGCTGTTTTCCAAATTTGCTGGCATACTGAGTGCAGCACTTTAGCAGCAGCATCTTTTAAGATTTGAAATAGCTCAGCTGGAATTCCATCAGCTTCACTAGCTTTGTTTGTAGTGATGCTTCCTAAGGCCCACTTGACTTCACACTCCAGGATGTCTGGCTCTAGGTGAGTGATCACACCATCGTGGTTATCTGGGTCATGAAGATCTTTTTTGTACAGTTCTTCTGTGTATTCTTGCCACCTTTTCTTAATCTCTTCTGCTTCTGTTAGGTCCTTGCTTTTTTTATCCTTTACTGTGCCTATCTTTGCATGAAATGTTCTCTTAATATCTCCAGTCATCTTAAAGAGATCTCTAGTCTTTCCCATTCTGTTGTTTTCCTCTGTTTCTTTGCATTGTTTACTTAAGAAGGCTTTCTTTTCTTTCCTTGCTATTCTCTGCTACTCTGCATTCAGTTGGGTATTATCTTTCCCTTTCTCCTTTCCCTTTCATTTTTCTTCTTTTCTCAGCTTTTTGTAAGGCCTCCTCCGACAACCACTTAGCCTTCCTGCATTTCTTTTTCTTTGAATGGTTTTGGTCACCACCTCCTGTACAATGTTAACGAACCTCTGTCCATAGTTCTTCAGGCACTCTGTCTACCAGATCTAGTCCCTTGAATCTATTCATCACCTCCCCTTAATAATCATAAGGGATTTGATTTGGCCATACCTGAATGGCCTAGTGATTTTCCCAACTTCCTTCAATTTTAGCCGGAATTTTGCAATAAGGAGCTGATGGTCTGAGCCACAGTCTGCACCAGGTCTTGTTTTTGCTGACTGTATAGAGAGAGCTTCATCTTCAGATGCAAAGAATATAATCAATCTGATTTCAGTATTGGCCATCTGGTCCATGTATAGAGTCGTCTCTTGTGTTGTTGGAAGAGGGTCTTTGATATGACCAGTGTGTTCTCTTGGCAAAACTGTTAGCCTTTGCCCTGCTTCATTTTGTACTCAAAGGCTGAACTTGCCTGTTACTCCAGGTATCTTTTGACGTCCTACCTTTACATTCCAGTTGCATATGACTAAAAGGACATCTTTTGGTATTAGTTCTAGGATGTCTTGTAGGTCTGCATAGAATAATTCGACTTTAACTTCTTCAGCATTAGTGGTTAGGGCATAGACTTTGACTGTTGTGATGCTGAATGGTTTGCTTTAGAAATGAACCAAGATCATTCTGTCATTTTTGAGATTGCAACCAAGTACTGCATTTCAGACTTCTGGCCTGGAGAATTTCATGGACTCTATAGTCCTTGGGGTTGTAGAGAGTCAGACAAGACTGAGCGACTTTCACTTTCACTTTTCATTCCTTCAAAGGGATTCTTGGCCATAGTAGTAGATATAATGGTCATCTGAATTAAATTCGCCTGTTCCCGTCCATTTTAGTTCACTGATTCCTAAAATGTCGATACTCACTCTTGCCATCTCCTGTTTGACCACATCTAGTTTATTTTGATTCATGGACCTAACCTTGCAGGTCCCTATGCAGTATTGTTCTTTGCAGCATCCAGATTTACTTTGACCATCAGACACATCCACAGCTGGACATTGTTGCTGCTTTGGCTCAGTCTCTTCATTCTTTCTATAGCTATTTCTCTGCTCTTCCCCAGTAGTATATTGGACACCAACCAGCCTCAGGGGTTCATCTTTCAGTGTCATCTTTTTGCCTTTTCATACTGTTCATGGGGTTCTCAAGACAAGAATACTGAAGTGGTTTGCCAGTCCATAAATTGGTAGAAAACATTTCAGGGTGGCACCATACATCTTTAGTTTCTCTCTCACAAGACAAAAGTAGATAAATTTAGACCTAATTTTTAGCAATTAATGTTCCAGTATTTTATCCTATTTGAAATTGTCTGGATATTCAGTTAATGCCTATCATTTAACTTATTTTTAAACTTACCAAAATTTGGAGGGACTATTTTAGATGAAAGTTTTCAAAACATGATTAGTCCTATGGGGCTTACCAAAAAGTTCTTATCCCAGTTACCTTTACTTCAAAATTTAATCATATCAGGTTGTTTTCCCTGTTGACAGATTTTATAACAGAAACACTGTGTGCTTATTTCTAGTAACCCTCAGTTCAGTTAAGTTCAGTCACTCAGTCGTGTCCGACTCTTTGCGACCCCATGAATTGCAGCAGGCTAGGCCTGCCTGTCCATCACCAACTCCCAGAGTTCACCCAGACTCATGTCCATCGAATTGGTGATGCTGTCCAGCCATCTCATCCTCTGTCGTCCCCTTCTCCTCCTGCCCACAATCCCTTCCAGCATCAGGGTCTTTTCCATTGAGTCAACTCTTCACATGAGGTGGCTGAAGTATTGGAGTTTCAGCTTCAGCATCAGTCCTTCCAGTGAATACCCAGGACTGATCTCCTTTAGGATGGACTGGTTGGATCTCCTTGCAGTCCAAGGGACTCTCAAGAGTCTTCTCCAACACCACAGTTCAAAAGCATCAATTCTTCGGCGCTCAGCCTTCTTCACAGTCCAACTCTCACATCCATACATGACCACAGGAAAAACCATAGCCTTGACTAGATAGACCTTTGTTGGCAAAGTAATGTCTCTGCTTTTGAATATGCTATCTAGGTTGGTCATAACTTTTCTTCCAAGGAGTAAGCGTCTTTTAATTTCATGGCTGCAGTCACCATCTGCAGTGATTTTGGAGCCCAAAAAGATAAAGTCTGACGCTGTTTCCACTGTTTGCCCATCTATTTCCCATGAAGTGATGGGACCAGATGCCATGATCTTAGTTTTCTGAATGTTGAGCTTTAAGCCAGCTTTCTCACTCTCCTCTTTCACTTTCATCAAGAGGCTTTTGAGTTCCTCTTCACTTTCTGCCATAAGGGTGGTGTCATCTGCATATCTGAGGTTATTGATATTTGTCCCGGCAGTCTTGATTCCAGCTTGTGCTTCTTCCAGCCCAGCATTTCTCACGATGTACTCTGTGTATAAGTTAAATAAGCAGGGTGACAATATACAGCCTTTACGTACTTTTTTTCTTATTTGGAACCAATGTGTTCCATGTCCAGTTCTAACTGTTGCTTCCTGACCTGCATATAGGTTTCTCAAGAGGCAGGTAATGTGGTCTGGTATTCCCATCTCTTTTCAGAATTTTCCACAGTTTATTGTGATCCAAACAGTCAAAGGCTTTGGCACAGTGAAAGTGTTATACTTAACACTCATGTCTCTAAAGACAGGTCTGTATTGATTAAGCACACAGGTTTAAGCCAGACAAGCCAATTTCTATAGAACCAGAGATCTCATAGTTTTCCTGCTTGAATTGAAAATGCACCTCTCCTTTTTTCCCCTCAGTCTAGGGTCTACAGATCAATCCAGTACTTGCTGAGAGCACAGACAGAGCAATTACATTGCAGAGGGCAAGGAGAGAGATGCAGGCCCCTCCAGCTCAAGCAGGAGGGGAAAATGCAGGCTCCTGTCTTTTCTTTCTGTTCTTTAAAGTTCTAGCAAGTACCCCAGGGCTGCCGTCTCAGGGCATGTGGGCTGTGTTTGTATTTCAAGGCTTAAGTCCTCCACCAGGCCTACAGTGTCACAGAGACCTGCAGAACAGCTGGACAGACAAAACTGCATCATAAAGGTAGCAATCACAAAACTTAAAGACACAAAAATCTTTCAGGATAAAGGGGCCGGTAGTGTAGGAGTGAGGACTGAGGAAGAGGTAAAGGGAGGAGGGACAGAAAAGACTGAAAAACAGAGAGAGTGCTGTTTCTACCCGCCCCCCTGCAGGTGTCTGTTCAGGCACCAAGCAGCACACTTCCGGAAAGGGCCAGTGAAGGAGGGGGCGCCCTGTCTGCTGCCCACCCGATGCTCTAGCCCAGAAGCCAGCCCGTTGTCTGTGGGACTGCAACCCAAAGGTGGGGCTCTGACCACGCGGTATATAGCATATATAGTGTACAGCATATAGCAGTCTGCCGCTGCAGCCTGTCCCAGCAGGGCTTCTCTTGGGGGCAGGAAATAAAGGTGAGAATATTGGGACAGTCAGACTTGGAGCCACAACATGACCTAAGGGCGGAACCTCTGTCACTCTCCTGAATCTCCAGGGGGAGCCCTCTGGCCCGGGGTCTGTGCAGTGTGAGGCCAGCCTCTCCACCTCTGCTCGCCACCTGCCAGAGGAGCAGGTCTCATAGGCTGAGAGGAGGGATGCTGTAGCTGCCCGACGTCCACTCTTGGGAGGGTAAGACTGAAGGAGAGGACAGAGAGAGAAGATTTCAGGAGAGGGAAAAGGACGAAGGTGCGGGGAGGCGTTGCCTGAGTGAGGTACTGAGGCCCCCAGGGGCCAGGAAGGCAGTCTTAAAACGAGGTGATGCTGAAACAAGCGGTCAGGTGACCACTTGTCACCCGGGGTGGCTGCATCCCACGGTCCCAGAGGGGCCCAGATCCTCTACCCAGAAGGGGACGGGCCCCATGTTGGGCACTGCAGAATATGTTACCACCCAGGGTTCTTGGCCTCCTTGACAGAGGCCGGATGAAACATTCAGGCGCGGCCTTCTTGGGGCCCCTGCTGCAGCGGGGGTCAGGGGGACACAGACCAACAGGTTCCCTTGGGCGCCTCCCACTCATTTCAGTCTATGGGTGTCCTTTGCCCAAAAGTGGGTCTCTTGTAGGCAGCCTGTTGTAGGCTCTGGTTTTTTAATCGAGTCTGCCACTCTGTGTCTTCTGATTGGAGCATTTAGTTTATCAGCTTTTAAGGGAATTCTTGGTAGATATGTATTTATTGCCATTTTAACCTGGTTTTCCCAGTTGGTTATGGATTTCTTCTTTGTCCTCTTTGTTTTTCCTGTTGTGGTTTCATGGTTTTCTTCTGTATTATGCTTGTGTTCTCTTCTTGGTTTGTGAATCTGGTTTGTGGTTATCATGCTTTTCAAGTGTTAACCGCATCCTATATCTGCTTGCCTTAGGCTGGGAGTCAAGCACATTCTAGGAAATGAACAAATATATATACGTTTTCTTTCTTCCCTCACATTTTATGATTTTGATGTTCTTTTTTGCATCCCTGTGCTCATCCTTTTGGTGTTTTCACAGTGGTAATTATTGATACTGACCAGGGTTCTTGGCCTGCCTTAATCAGTGGAAATCGACTGGAGGCCAGATAAGAAATTCAGGTATAAGGCTTTATTCAGGCTTCTGCGCTGGCTGCAGGAGTGAGTGAAAACAAATAACATGTTCACATGCTCCCCAAGTGGGGGACAAGCTTGTTCCTTATATGGGGTGAGGGTAGGGTAGGGGTGTGTTGGGGGAGGGGGGGGCGCTTAGGTGGTCTTGCCCCCCTCTCTGGTGGTGGTGAGTGCAGCCGGGGCGTGCACAGTACCTGCTTTGGCTTGGGACACCCAGGTTTGGTTCTTGGCTCTTCAGAAATGACATCTTTTTTTTCTCTTTTTGCCTTTTTTGTATCTTTTGGTCCCAAATTTGTTCCAACTGTACACACACAGGGTTGTTTTTAGTCCCACCTATTTTGTAGCTTGAGAGGCTTGTCCAGGGCCAAGCTTTGCAACACTGCGGCAAAAGCTCCCAGGTCCCAGGCCTGTCTCATGACTTTCACAGATGGTGTTTTATTTTTTTGTTTTTAATCTGTATACTGGCTTATTTAGGTGATTTGCTTTCCAATTGTGAATTTCTATTTTCTATAGATTCTTACTTTTCTATTTAGAAAGGAACTTTCTATATTTTGGGCTTCCCTAGTGGCTCAGATGGTAAAGAGTCTGCCCGCAGTGCAGGATACCTGGGTTCGATCCCTGGTCAGGGAGATCCCTTGGAGAAGGGAATAGCAGCCTTCTCCAGTATTCCTGCCTGGAGAATCCCATAGACAGAGGAGCCTGCCGGGCTACAGTCCATGGGGTTGCACGGAGTCAGACATGACTGAACGACTAACACTTTCAGTATTTCTTTCAGGATATATTTAACATTGCTATATTCTTTTAGTTTCTGGTTGTCTGAGAAATTGTCTTTCCTAGTCTAAATGATAATTCTGTTGGGTAGAGTGTCTTAGGTTGCAGATTTTTCCCTTTCAAGATTTTGAATATATCTTGCCATTCCCTTCTGGCCTGCAGCTTTTCTGGCTGCAACTACCAGAAATCAGCTGCTAGCTTTTTAGGGGTCCTTGCTGCCTTTGGTTTTCTCTTTCTGCCTTTGTAATCTTCGTTTTTAACTTTTGCCATTTTTCAAAGAGTGTGTCTTAAGTTTACCTTGTTTGAGAGTGTCTGTGCTTCCTGTACCTGAGTATCTGTTTCCTTCTTTAGGTTTGGGAAGTTTTCAGCCATAATTTCTTCAAAAACATTTTCAATCTCCTTTTCTCTTTCTTCCCCTTCTGGAATCCCTATTATACATAGGTTGGCACGCCTTTTATTGTCCCGTAGGTTTCTCATGGGCTTCCTAGGTGGCGCCAGTGGTAAAGAATCCCCCTGCCAGTGCAGGAGATGCAAGAGGCGTGGGTCTGGTCCTTGGGTTGGAAAGGTAGGAAATTCTTGCCAGGAAACTTGCGTGGACAGAGGAGCCTGGCGGGCTACAGTCCATGGGGTGACAAAGAGTCAGACACGACTGAGCGCGCACGCACTAGAATCTACTAGGCTTCTTCTATTGCTTTCATTTTCTTTTCTTTTCTTTTTTTTTTAAATTTTATTTTATTTTTAAACTTTACATAATTGTATTAGTTTTGCCAAATATCAAAATGAATCTGCCACCGGTATACATGTGTTCCCCATCCTGAACCCTCCTCCCTCCTCCCTCCCCATACCATCCCTCTGGGTCGTCCCAGTGCACTAGCCCCAAGCATCCAGTATCGTGCATCAAACCTGGACTGGCATCTCGTTTCATACATGATATTTTACATGTTTCAATGCCATTCTCCCAAATCTTCCCACCCTCTCCCTCTCCCATAGAGTCCATAAGACTGTTCTATACATCAATGTCTCTTTTGCTGTCTCGTACACAGGGTTATTGTTACCATCTTTCTAAATTCCATATATATGCGTTATTATACTGTATTGGTGTTTTTCCTTCTGGCTTACTTCACTCTGTATAATAGGCTCCAGTTTCATCCACCTCATTAGAACTGATTCAAATGTTTTCTTTTTAATGGCTGAGTAATATTCCATTGTGTATATGTACCATAGCTTTCTTATCCATTCATCTGCTGATGGACATCTAGGTTGCTTCCATGTCCTGGCTAAGCAACTCCTACAGCTCAGCTCCAGAAAAATAAATGACCCAATCAAAAAATGGGCCAAAGAACTAAATAGACATTTCTCCAAAGAAGACATACAGATGGCTAACAAACACATGAAAAGATGCTCAACATCACTCATTATCAGAGAAATGCAAATCAAAACCACTATGAGGTACCATTTCACACCAGTCAGAATGGCTGCGATCCAAAAGTCTACAAGTAATAAATGCTGGAGAGGGTGTGGAGAAAAGGGAACCCTCTTACACTGTTGGTGGGAATGCAAACTAGTACAGCCACTATGGAGAACAGTGTGGAGATTCCTTAAAAAACTGGAAATAGAACTGCCTTATGATCCAGCAATCCCACTGCTGGGCATACACACTGAGGAAACCAGAAGGGAAAGAGACACGTGTACCCCCAATGTTCATCACAGCACTGTTTATTGCTTTCATTTTCTTTTAAAATTTGGCTTTCTGTCTGCTGTCCTGAGTGGGTAATTTCCATTATTCGAATTTTCCAGGTCACTTATTCATTCTCGTGCATTATTTATTGTGCTATTCGTTGCCTTTAGTTCATGAGCGTTCTAACTTTTTCTTAGCTCCTCTCTATAGTTTCTAGTTCCTTTTTCTAATGTTCTTCATTTCTGTTGACTGATGTGGTTGTTCTGTCGCCGCATTATGTCCACCTCTTTGCACACCCATGGACCGCAGCATGCCAGGCCTCCCTGTCCCTCACCATCTCCCGGAGTTTTCACATGCACACTCATGTCCATTGAATTAGTGATGCCATCCAACCATCTCATCCTCTGTCCCCTTTTCTTCTTCTGCCTTCAGTCTTTCCCAGCATCAGAGTCTTTTCCAGTGAGTCAGCTCTTCGCATCAGGTGGCCAAAGTATTGGAGCTTCAGCATCAGTCCTTCCAGAAGAGTATTCAGGGTTGATTTCTTTTAGGATTAACTGGCTTGATGTCCTTGCAGTCCAAGGGACTCTCAAGAGTCTGTTCCAGCACTACAGTTTGAAAAGCATCAATTTTTAGTCACTCTGCCTTCTTCATCGTCCAGCTCTCACATTCGTACATGACAGCTGGAAAGATCATAGCCTGGATTATATGCGCCTTTGTTGGCAAAGTGGTATCTTTGCTTTTTACCACACTGTCTAGGTTTGTCATAGCTTTCCTGCCAGGAAGCAGTTGTCTTCCAGTTTCATGGCTGCGGTCACCATCCACAGTGATTTAAAAGCCCAGGAAGAGGAAATCTGTCAGTGCTTCCTTTTCCCCTTCTGTTTGCCATGAAGTGATGGGACTGGATGCCATGATCTTAGTTTTAACACTGAGTTTTAAGACGCTTCTTTCACTCTTCTCCTTCACCCTCATCAAGTGGTTCTGTAGTTCCTCTTCACTTTCTTCCATTAGAGTGGTATCATCTGCATATCTGAGGTTGTTACTATTTCTCCGGGCAGTCTTGATTCCAGATTGTAACTCATCCAGTCCGGCATTTTGTATGACGTGCTCTGTGTATAAGTTAAACAAATAGCCTTGTCGTACTCCTTTCTCAATCCTGAACCAGTCAGTTGTTCCATACAGGGTTCTAACTGTTGCTTCTTGACCCATATACACGTTTCTCAGGAGATAGGTAAGATGGTCTGGTATTCCCATCTCTTTAAGAGTTTTCCACAGTTCGTTATGATGTACACAGTCAAAGGCTCCAGTGTAGTCTTTGAAGCAGATGTTTTTCTGGAATTCCCTTGCTTCTCTATGATCCAGCGAATTTTGGCAGTTTGATCTCTGGTTCCTCTGCCTTTTCAAATTCAGCTTGAACATCTGGATGCTCTCAGTTCACATACTGCTGAAGGCTAGCATGGAGGATTTTGAGCAGTACCTTACTAGCATGGGAGATGAGTGCCATTGCCTGGTGGTGTGAACATTCTTCAGTTCTGCCCTTCTTGGGAATTGGGATGAGGATTCACCGTTTCCAGTCCTGTGGCCACTGCTGAGTTTTCCAAATTTGCTGGCGTATTGAGTGCAGCACTTTCACAGCATCATCTTTTAGGATTTGAAATAGCTCAGCTGGAATTCCATCACGTCCACTAGCTTTGTTCGTAGTAATGCTTCCTAAGGCCCACTTGATCTCACACTCCAGGATGTCTGGCTCTGAGTGAGAGACTATACCACCATGGTTATCAGGGTCATTAAGATCTTTTTTGTACAGTTCTTCTGTGTATTATTTCCATCTCTTCTTGATCTCTTCTGCTTCTGTTAGATCTTCACCATTTCTCTCCTTTATTGTGCCCATCTTTGGATGAAATGTTCCGTTGATATTTCCAGTTTTCTCAAAGAGATCTCTAGTCTTAGCCTGTCTGTTGCTTTCCTCTCTTCCTTTGCACTGTTCACTGAAGAAGGCCTTCTTGTCTCTCCCCGCTATTCTCTGGATCTGCATTTAGTTGGGGCACCTTTCCCTTTCTCTCTCGCTTTTTGCTTTTCTTTTCTCAGCTATTTGTGAAGCCTCCGCAGATAACACTTTGCCTTCTTGCATCTCTTTGGGATGGTTTTATTCACTGCCTCCTGTACAGTATTACAGACCTCGCTCCATGATTCCTCAGGTGCTCTGTTTACTAGGTCTAATCCCTTGAATCTATTCTGTATTCATTACCTCCTCTGTATATTCATTGGGGATTTAAGTCATACCTGACTGGCCTAGTGGTTTTCCCTGCCTTTTTTTAGTTTAAGTCTGAATTTTGCTATGAGGAGCTGATGATCTGAGCCATAGTCAGCTCCAGGTCTTGTTTCTGCCGACTGTATACAGCTTCTCCATCTTTGGCTACAAAGAATGTAATCAATCTGATCTCAGTATTGATCATTTGGTGATGTCCATGTGTAAAGTCATCTCTTGTTTTGTTGAAAAAGGGTGTTTGCTTTTACCAGTGTGTTCTCTTGGCAGAATTCTGTTGGTCTTTACTCTGCTTCATTTTGTACTCCAAGGCCAAACTTGTCTGTTACTCCAGGTATCTCTTGACTTCCTGCTTTTGCATTCCTGTCCCTTATGCTGAATAGGATATCTTTTTTTTTTTTTTGGTATTCTAGGTTTTCTAGGTCTTCATAGAACTGATCAACTTCAACTTCTTCAGCATTGGTGGTTGGGGCACAGACTTGGATTACTGTGATTTTGAATGGTTTGCCTTGGAAATGAACTGAGACCATTCTGTCATTTTTAAGGTTGCACCCAAGTACTGCATTTCGGACTCTCTTGTTGACTCTGAGGGCTATTCCATTTCTTCTAAGGGATTCCAGCCCACAGCAGTAGATATAACGGTCGTCTGAATTAAATTCTCCCATCCCCGTCCATTTTATTTCACTGATTTCTAACATGTCGGTGTTTTCTCTTGCCATCTCCTGTTCAGCCACATCCAATTTACTTTGATTCATGGACCTAATATTCCAGTTTCCTCTGTGGTACTGTTTTTCACAGCATCTGACTTTACTTTCGTCACCAGACACACCCACAGCTGAGCATCGTTTCCTCTCTGGCCCAGCCGTTCATTCTTTTTGGAGCTATTAGTAATTGTCCTCTGCTCCTCCCCAGTAGCATACTGGACACCTTCTGACCTGGGGGCTCATCTTTCAGTGTCAAATCTTTTTGCCTTTTTACACACTTCATGGGGTTCTCCCTGCTAGTGTGTTGGAGTGGATTGCCATTCCCTCCTCCAGGGGACCACGTTCTGTTAGAAGTCTGCACTGTGACACACGGCACGGCTCACAGCTTCACTGAGTTACACAAGCCCTTTTGCCATGACAAGGCAGTGATCCTTGAGGGAGATTTCTGTCAATAACCTTTCTTAATTCCTTGAGTGTTTTCATTATCTCCATTTTGAAATCTGTGTCTGTTAGGTCTTTTTCATTGTTCTTTGTGGGGAATTCTCTTCATCGTTTAACTGGGAGTGGTTTCTCTGCTTCTTCATCCTCTTGCTCTGAGTTAAGGAGGAACGGTTGTCTCTGTTGGAGCAGGAGTCTTGGGGGCTGTTCCTATGTGGGCGTGTCCCATGTAGCCTGTGCGGGTTTAATATAATGTGAGGGCTGTTTTTATTTTTACGTGTTTGGCTGCGCTGGGTCCTAGGTGTGGTGTGCGGGATCTTCAGTCGTAGCAGGTGGGGTCTAGTTCCCTGACCAGGGAGTGAACCGGGCCCCCTGCACTGGGACTGCTGAGCCTTAACTACTGGGCCAGCAGGGAAGTCCTGTGAGGGCTGTTCTCAGTGTGTGCCTGTTGGCCCTTTGGTCAGCATGTGCTTGGTGTTCTCCCCTTGATGCAGGGGGTGTGCAGATGCGGTGGCCGGTGCCAGGTAATGGATTTTTCAGTGGCAGTGGTGGCTCCTGCGCAGCCCAGCAGCTTTGTGATGGGAGTGGAGGCAGCACATGACTGCCTCTGGAGGCTGGGAGCGGGTAGCCTGCAGCTTGAGACTGCTCCTGCAGCCCGGGGGTCGGGGGCGGTGGGTGGGGGGGGTGGGCGGCCTCTAGTGACCGCTCCAGCTCCCGCTCCCGGACCTTGTCCCGCCACCCGCAGCAGCCCTCGAGCAGGAAGAAAGGCTGTGATGGTGGGGCCTCCCCTCCCCCTGCGCCCCCCACAGTGGTGCCTGTGGGAAGCTCAGGCTTCTTCCTCAGAGCCCATTGGGTGTGGCCACACCAGACTGCAGCCCCTTGTGCTGTGTCTACACAGCACGGCCCGCCCCCCCGCGCCCTTTCCCCAGGCCCGCTCTTGGGAGTGCAGAGCCGTGGCACTGACCGTCTGAGCAGGCCTGGCCATGCTGAGCGCCACAGACCAGACCATGTTCCTCTCTGAGGCTCTGAGGCTCCCCCTCCGTCCTGGCCGATCTCCCGGCTGGTGAGGGGACTTCCCAGCACGCAGGTCCTGCGTGACCTTTCCTCTTTCACAGCTCCCTCCCTGTGGCACAGGTCCAGTCTCATTCCTTTCTTGCCTTTTTTTTTTTGTCCCTCTCGGTTACATGGAGATTTTCTTGGCCTTTCAGAGGTCTGAGGTCTTGTGCCAGCATTTAGTAGATACTCGGTGAGAATCCTTCCACATCTAGATGTATCTTTGATGCACCTGGATTTTTCAGTGGCAGTGGTGGCTCCACTGGCAGTGGGTGGCGGGACAAGCTCCGGGAGCGGTCACTAGTTGCCCCCCCCCGCCCCCCCAGGCTGCAGGAGCAGTCTCAAGCTGCGGGCTGCCCGCTCCCAGCCTCCAGGGGCAGTCATGTGCTGCCTCCACTCCCATCACAAAGCTGCTGGGCTGCGCGGGAGCCACCACGTCCACCTTGTGGGAGGAGGTGCGCTTTGTGTCCTGGTGTTCCGCCACTCTGAATGGCTCCTGTATCACACAGTGACCTTTTTATGTAGGGAATTCCTTCTCACTCTGGGATAATTAAATCATTGCTCTTTTGTTAGCTCCTAAAATGCTTATATGTAAATCTCTTGTCCACCTGGGATTTAGTTTTGGCATATGGTGTTATATTCATAGTTTCTATGTGTCTGATTGTTCCATATTACATTGTTAACTCTCAGTTTGTTTGAATTTATCCAGTATTTTTTGCTCATAATTCTTTCCCTCAGACCTTTGATGGTGTACGGACCTACTTCCTCTTTGAGTGGGGCCGTGGATGGAAAGCTTTTTGTTTTGTCAAATCCATCTTTATTTTGGTAAGTGTCTTTGCTGGGTTTAAAATTTCAGAGTTGCAGTTACTTTCTCTGAGTGCATTGAAGGTATTAGTCTACCACTTGTTGGCTCCTTCTATTGTGAAAATTCAAGTGTCAGTCTTTTTTTTTTTTGGCCTCGCTGTGCAGCTTGCAGAGATCTAGGAATTGATGAACTGGTGCCCTTGGCCATGAAAGTTTGGAGTCCTAATCACTGGACTGCCAGAGGATTCCCTGTCAGTCCTGTGTTCTCTTACTTTGTGGTGATCTCTCTGTGTCTCTGAGTGCTTTTAGGGTCTCTTTTTTTTGGTATTCTGTTTCTCTCAGGTGTAGATTTTGTTGGGCTTCCTGGAGCTGAGGCTTGGTATCATTCATCACTTTTGGGACCTTCTCTGATACTTTGTCTTGAGAGTCTTCAGTTACTGTCTCTCCCTGTTTCCTAGCCCTTCTGCAATTTTAATTACATATTTATTTTCCTCCACATTGCATAAGCTTTCCTGTTTTCATGTCGTCAGTCTGTGCTCCTGATAGTTCTACCTTTTAATGGCCTTGCCAACTTTGTCCACTCAGTTGATCTTGATTTTTATTTTTAAAGATTCATTTATTTTTGCTTTTTGACTGTGGTGGATCTCTGTCGCTGCACATGCGCTTTCTGTAGCTGTGGGGAGTGGGAGTGAGCGGTGTGCAGATTCTCGTGGTGGTTTCTCTTGCTGCCCGGCGCAGGCTCAGGGCGCGCAGGCGTCGGTAGCTGTGCCGTGTGAGCTCAGTGGTTGCCGTGCAGGGGCTTGGTTGCTCCGCGGCACGTGGGATCTTTCTGGACCAGGGATCAGACTGGCGTATTTGATTGCATTGCAAGGTGGATTCTCAACTACTGGATCACCAAGGAAACCTGGATCTTGATTTTTAATTTCGATTCTTGTGTTTTTTATTTTTAGACATTTTTTTTTTTTTGGAAATCTCCTTGATCATTGTTTAATATGAACTTTTAAAAATTAGTTCTGATTTTAATTGTTAAGGTTGAGTCAAAATAAATCATTTTCCTCATTGTTTACCATGAAATTTTTACCCTCATCCATTAGTATATTAAAATACAAAAGACCTTGTGTCACATGACCTTGCCAAGGGTGCAGATAAAGACAGTTCTACTTTTTTTCCTTTCATATTTTTACAGTTTGCTTTCCTTGCCTCACTACAGTGTTTAGAACCCACTATACAATGTCAAGTAGAATGAGTGAGCATGGGAGTTGTTATCTTTTTCTGTATTGTGGAAAGAATGCATTTACTGTTTCACCATTAAACGTGATGCTAGTTGGAGGTTTTACATTGATAGATTTTTCAGATTAAGGAAGTTATTTTCTATTCCTAGTTTGCTGAGGGATTTTTTTTTTTTTTTTGTCTGCGCTGCACAGCATGTGGGATCTAAATTCCCCAACCAGGGATTGAACCTGCACCCCCTGTGTTGGAAGTGTGGAGTCTTAACCACTGAATTCCCAGTGTTAAGACAGTCTCTGAGAGTTATTATTTAAAAATCGTTGTTGTCAAATACTCTTTCTGTGTCTGTTAAGATGATTATTTTTTCTCATTTATTCTATATGGTGAGATTTTCCAAATGCTGAATCACCCTACATTCCTGGCCTAATCTCTTCTTGATCATATTATTCCTTTTTTCATATTGCTGAACTTAATTTGCTAATTTTTTGTTAAGAATTTTTGTATCTGTGACCCACAAGGATATTGGTCTAAATTTTTCTTTTTTTAATGTTTTCTCATATTAGGGTTAGGATAGGGTTATGCTAGCCTTGTAAAGTAGGAATTACTGTCTTCCTTTATTTTTTGAAAGTTTACGTAGAATGTTGTTTCCGTTTTTCTTCCTATTTTTTAAGTTGAACTGCAGTTGATGTACAGTATTGTTAGTTTCAGGTGTACAGCAAAGTGATTGTTACACACACACATTCTTCAGATTGTTTTCTGTTCTAGGTTATTACAAGATATTGAAGATAGCTCCCTGAGCTATAGATTAGGTCCTCGTTTATATCTGTTAACCCCATACTCCTAATTAATCCCTCCCTACCCGCTTTCCATAAAGCGGGTAACCATAAATTTTTTTTCTATGCCTGAGTCCTTCTGTTTTGTAGAAGTTCATTTGTATTATTTTCTAGATTCCACATATAGGTGAAATGAATTTTGTCTTTCCTTGATCATTGTGATAGTCTGCGACTTTGTGTTTTAATACCTCTTAAGCACACTGTGCATGCTTACTGTTTTATCTTTACTGGAATTTTCAATCTTTAAAACTTGGCAGATACTGACTTTGTGATTTCTTCTGGGTTCTAATTCTTGGTGCCTAGTTTTGACCACAGAGGTCCTGGTTCTTTACCTGTGAGGAATTATTTGAAGTCTGAATTGAAGATTAATTTCTCCAGAGAGAATTTGCATTTGATTCTAGGAGGGACCTGGAGGAACAGTCAGCCCTGGAATCAGTTTAAATTAAAACTTCGACAGACTTCTCAGGCAGCCTGCTTAGCATGAATCCTGGCTGCAGAAGCGGGCACGTGACTCCTGTCACAGTCCCCATTTCACCCCATTCCTAGGCTTTTCAGAGTCTGCACAAACTGAAGTTCATGAATCCTGCAGTTCCTCTGCTGTCTTAGTTTATAAAGGGTTTCAGAGCGCTTGTTACTTCTCTGGCTTCCTGCTTTAATCTTTTGGCAATTTCTTGTTGGATTTTGAAAGATTAATTCTATCTTGTTCCTTTTTTGCGTGTGTTTTCAGCAGTTTTCCATGTTTCTAGCTCTGGTGCTTGGTGCTCTGAGGTGCAGGGAGGTGTTGGGGGGCCACTCCTGACCTGTGTCTTGTTTTCCAGCTCTCCGGGAGATGCTGCATAACCACTCCTTTGTGGGCTGCGTGAATCCTCAGTGGGCCTTGGCACAGCATCAGACCAAGTTATACCTTCTCAACACCACCAGACTTAGGTAAATCGGTGCAAACGAAATGCAGAGCTGCTAGGACGGTGGTCCTGGAGACAGAGGCAGGAGAAGCTGGGGAGAGCAGGATGACAGTCGGAAAGGGCCCAGCTTCAGAGGCAGACATGTGTGGTTTCTCACCCAGGCTCAACATTTACCATTTATGTGACCATGGACAAGTCACTTTGATAACTGAATCTCGGATTTCTCTTCTGTAAAAGTGGGGTATCACTATTAATTCACAGGGTTTTGTGAAGGTAAGATGATGTGCTCTGAGCCGGATGTTGAGAGCTTGGAGCTGGTGGGGTATTCCAGCCTGTGTGGTGTACAGCAGGGGCTGCGGGCTGCTCTGCAACACCAGCTCTCAGCTGCTCAAATCCAACTGATTGGATTTAAAGCTGGGATCAGGTCCCGTGATGCAGGGGCTGACTGAATTCAAGTGGTGGGGGAGGGAGGGCTGAGCGCCTGGGAGACTTTGAGGGAGAAACCCCCCTCTGTATCAGGGCCCCCCGCTGACACAGTGAGGAGGGAGGTCACTTGGGCCTCTGCCGACGAGGGCCTCCAGGGCAGGGAAGGGAGGCAGGGGAGGGGTGAGAGGGCCTGACACCTCCTTTCCTTTCAGCTTTGGGATGGAGCCAGGGCCTGTTCGAGCCCTGAGGAGCCAGTGGGGTCCAGGAGCATGGGGTGGGCCAGCTCGGCAGCGCCCTTTGCCCAGCACGCAGCTGGTGACATTTATGGTTGTCTCCAGGGATCTTGGAGGATGAGCTCCTGTTGACTCTAGAACCTCTATTAAATATGGTCTCAAATCGGTAGTTCGGGGGGGCGTGGTGCCACCCTCCATCGCCAGACACCGTCACTTGGCCATCGTGGGACTCTGTCCTGCTGAGGTCCCACGTGACCTCCCTGAGCTAGAACTGCCCCACCGAGGAGCTTACTGCGGGCACACTCGGCCTTGGGTGCTGGTGACTCCTTCCTCCTAGGCTCGGAAACCCTTAGTGAGGTCAGCTCAGGGCCACTGTCTTTCCTGAGAAGCCGTGGGCTCGCCCAGTGAGCTCTTACTGGTTATTGGGATCCTACTCCCTTTGTTTTTTCTTTGCCAGGAAATCTAACTGCATGATTTCCAAGATCCCAAATCACAATCGTTTCGGTTCTTTGATTTCATGATTACAAACCTAGGCCAGTCCTAGAATCCTAGCTGCTAATAAATGGGAACAGTTTCCCAGCGAGCATATGAACTGGCTGAAAGTGGGGGTTTAGACTTGGCTTCTTCCCTCCCCACTGACAGCCTCTGAGCCAAGACCAGCCAGCAGCTCTCTGGGTACCTCGGTGTCCCTGCTGCCGTGCTTTGTCTACTTTAATAACCAAGTCTTTAAACAAGACCTGGGTGGTGCAGGTTTCTTTCATTAACTATGGAGTACAGTCATTTCAATTCTGTGTTTCTGCAGGTAGGTCAGTATATTGTACACTTCACAGCTGCCTAAACCATCCCCCATGCAGCCCGAGTCTGTCCACTGTTGACCACACGGGAAGTCCCTTGCCCTCCCCGTACAGCCCATATTTCTAGATGGTGGGTTGTAAAAGAAATGGTTTATACGATTCTTTGCCAGTGGGGAATAGTGAGCAAAAACTGCTTAACTTTGTCACCACTGGGTGTCAGAACCTTTTACCGCACCAGGAAGGTGGGGACAGAGTGCGGGTGTTGGCAGGGCAGGCAGTCTCAGCGCCGTGACCAGTGCAGGTCCCAGGACTGCTGGAAAGGCCTCCGTGAGGCCGCACGCCTTCACCCCACCGCGTCTCGGGTTCTCACTCCCATTTTGTCCCTGCCCCTTGGCTCTCAAGCACAGATTCTGCTTTTCCTTAAAGTCACTTCATTTTTATTTTCAGTGAAGAACTGTTCTACCAGATTCTCGTTTATGATTTTGCCAATTTTGGTGTTCTGAGGTTATCGGTAAGTTTATTTCCTGCTTCTCATTTCTGAGAGTTCAACAGCTGGTCATTTCTGAAAAGAGCCCTACCCCGTTATCTTACTTATTGTATATTAAGTGTTTCTAAATGTGATTAGAAGAGTTTATGTATGAGTTGCATATGGAAGTATCCTTACAATAGTTTTATACAAAGCAGAACAGTCATTTGGTAGCCAACTTAAAATGTTTATTATTATAGAAACTAATACATATCTACTTAAAACTTAAAGAGATAGAAGCAGAAATAAACATTCTCTAAAGCCCACGACCCAGACACAACCCCAACTAACATTTTAATTTAGAATTAAAAATCATACCATCCATGTAGTTTTATATCTTCTTTTTACATTTGATATACAGAAAAGCCCTCTGGAATTTTTACTGGGATTGTGTTGAGCGTATTCTATAGATCAATTTGGGGAGAAAAATCAATTTATTTCTTAATAGTCACATTTTTTGGATACTATTGTAAAAGGCATTTTTTACAAATTGTCAATTGTTTGTTGCTATTATATAGAAGTACATACAAGTGTTTTGGAAATTCTATCTTGCAGCCTTGTTAAACTCACTTATTAGCTGTAGCTTTTTTATTGATTCCAGCAGATTTTCTAGGTATATGACCATCGCATCTGTGGATAAAGACAGTTTTATTCCTTCCTCTCCAACCCAGATGCCTTTTCTCTCTCTTGCTTGGTTGTACCGGCAAGAACCTAAGTACAGGCTAACCAGAAGTGGTGAGAATGGAAATACTCCTCTTTTTAATCTTGGGGGAAGCATTCAGTCTTTGACTGTGAAGTGTAGGTTTTTTGCAGACGGCCCTTAGGGTGGTTGAGGAAATTCCTTTCCATTCCTTGTGTGCTTCAGGCTTTTATTCAGGAAGGGAGGCTGAATTTTTTTCAGATGCTTCTTCTGTATCTGTTCAGATAATTGTATGGTTTTCCTTTTTTTAGTTTGTTAATATAGTGAATTACATTGATTGGTTTTCATATTTTAAACCAGTCTTGCATTCCTGGGATAAGCCCTGCTTGTACATGATGTATTACCCTTTTTATAGTTTACTGGGCTTGACTTGTCATAGTTTGTTCACAACTCTTGGCGTCTGTATTCCTGCACGATGCTAGTTTGTGCTCTAGTGCTCAGTCGCGTCCGATGGTGACCCCACGGACTGCAGCCCACCAGGCTCCTCTGTCCATGGGCTTCTCCAGACAAGAATACTGGAGTTGGGTGCCATTTCCTTCTCCAGGGGACCTTCCTGGTCCAGGGATCGAGCCCCCGTCTCTTGCGCCTCCTGCATTGGCAGGTGGGCTCTTCACCACTAGTGGCGCCTGGGACGCCCTCCTGGTTTGCAGTTTTCTTGTGTGTGTCTGGTTTTGGTATCAAATACTGGCTTCATGGAATGAGTTGGGAAATAGTTATTCCATCTTCAGAAAGAGTTTGTTTATAATTGTTAATGCTTGAAATGTTTGGTAAAATTCATCAGTTGAAGCCATCTGGGCCTGGAGATTTCCTCACAGGAAGATTTTTAAGTAAAATTTTTAGTGGTATAGAGCTATTCATGTTAGCTCTGAGGGGCCTTTGTATTAAGTTTAAAATTACTTGTCCATTTAAGTTTTCAAATTTATTGGCGTAAAGTTGTTCCTAATCTTTTGTATTCTTCTAATGTCTGTGCATCTGTAGTGATGTAACCTCTCATCCCAACGTTGGTCATTTATGTCTTCTTTTTAACTTGGTCAGTCTAAGGTTTGTCAATCTGGACCCAAAGAACTGACTTTGGTTTCAGTGATGCTTTTGTTGTTTTTCTGATTTCAGTTTCATCGACACCTGCTCTCATTTTCTTATTTCCTTACTTCTACTTAAAGTGCTGTGAAAATTTCCCAAGTGCTGCTTTAGCAGCGTCCCACACATTCGGATAAGTTTTCATTTTCATCCAGTTCAGAATACTTCTAAATTTCCTTTTGATTTTTTTTGACCCTCACATTATTTAGAAATATATTACTTAGTCTCTTAATTATTTGGAATTTTCTCAGAGATCAAGTATTGATGTCTAATTTAATTCCATTTTTGCAGAGAACGTATTTGAATCCTTTTACACTTACTGAGACTTGTTTTATGGCCCAGAGTATATTCAGTGTTGGTAATATTCCACGTGCATTTGCAAAGAATTTGTGTTCCGGTCTTGTTGAGTAGAATGCTCCCCAAATGGCAGGTGTTTCACATTGTTGGTGACACTGACGCCTTGTGTATGCTGATTTTCTGTCCACTGGGTCTGTCAGTTACTGGGGAAAGGATGTGGAAGCCTCCATGTAACTGCATGTTTCTCTTCACGGTTCTGTTTCATTCTTCATGTAGTTTAAAGCTCTGTTACCGAGTGCATAAATATCTAGGATAGCTCGGTCTGTTTGTTAATTGACTCTTCTGTTACGGAAAAGTAAGAGCAGTGCACTGTGGGTCTGTAACATGTAAAATGTGACAACAGTAACAGTGTTCAGAGGGGAGAAATGGATGAAAACTGAGGCATCTTGTTTTTCACGATAGATTTCAGTCTCCTTCCTAACAGATGATTTACCTGAATGTCATTTGCTTTAACGTGCTTTCCCTCCCCCTTGCTGTAGTAAGGCGGTAGGAAGAAATGAAGGTTCGGCCTCGTGAGTTTCTGGAAATATGACAGCGAGGTCTTTAAAGCTACACAAAAGGAAGTGCCTTCCGTGGCTTTGCCTTTCCCAGATTTTCAGCAGGTCTTTGTCGGTGACCTTCTCTGTTGAAATGGCCATTGGTGAGGAGAACCTTCTTTTGTAGATTTTCAAGTGTCTTTGGGGGAATTGAGGAATGAGTGCTAGATTTGTGGCTTCTCACCTGCTGAGGTGACAGTGGTCTTGTGGGAATTCAGGCAGTGTTTGGAAGCCCTGTTAACGCTCGCTCCTAATGTTCCTGCCCCTTCCTAGGAGCCAGCACCACTCTTTGACCTGGCCATGCTCGCCTTAGACAGTCCCGAGAGTGGCTGGACAGAGGAGGATGGTCCCAAGGAAGGACTTGCTGAGTACATTGTTGAGTTTCTGAAAAAGAAGGCTGAGATGCTTGCAGACTACTTCTCTCTGGAGATTGATGAGGTGGGTGAGGGCCGTTTTTGTCTCCCTTGTAAGTCCCCCTTGATCTCTGGGACTTGGTTTGCTGTGTTCAGTTGGTGAGCAGACCTAAAGAGCAGGTGGCTCTGCTATGTGTCAGCAGAGAAGGCTCTCTAAGCATTTGCCTCTGCTGCCCCCCAGGGCCCAACGTGGTCGCCCAGAATAGCAAGTCTGAGGACAGGATCTGGAGCAAGCGCCAGGGAGATGGGATTGGTTTAAACTGTAACAGCATGATTTCTTATCCCCCTTGTCCAGGAAGGGAACCTGGTTGGATTACCCCTTCTGATCGACAACTATGTGCCCCCGCTGGAGGGTCTGCCTATCTTCATCCTCCGACTGGCCACAGAGGCAAGTGATGGAGCACATCCTGATGACAGTCCTGTGAGGCGATGAGTGTCGGGGGGTAGGGGGGTGCGGGCTTGCAGCTCCACCATCATCTGTGATGATGAGGAGGAAAAGGGTAATGAGGCTAAGGCCCCTCTTGTGCCCACCCACCCCAGCAGTACTCAGCAGTTCCAGTCTACAACTTTATCGCCTAAAAATCATGTGTACTTTTAAGTTGTCTGTTATCTCCATTTAGAAATGGAACGTGTTTAAAGCATGTGCATATGCTGACATATTGAATTCTCTCTTTGGATCAGGTGAACTGGGATGAAGAAAAGGAATGTTTTGAAAGCCTCAGTAAAGAATGTGCGATGTTTTACTCCATCCGGAAGCAGTATGTGTCTGCAGAGTCAACCCTTTCAGGCCAGCAGGTACAAGGGCGATACACGCTGGTGCTCCAGAACTGGGATGGGCCCTCACACAAGCCCGCCCCTCTCTGAACTCCTGTGATCCAAGGCACACCAGCTTTAGCACAGTGGTCAGCTCTTACGAATTTTATCTCCTTCTGAAATACTGCTGGAAGGTACCTCTAGAGTGATCTGTCAGATGTACAAACAAGCCATTGTAGTGAGAAAAGGTGGGCTCCAGGGCTCGGGGGCCCGTGTCCCCACTGTGAGCCTGGAGTGTGCAGCCACAGCCGTCACATCCCGGTCAGTCCCCCGCCTCTCTCGCGTGTGCCCCACTCTGCCTCTGCTGTGCCAGGCGGGCCTGGCTGTAGTGGGCCAGGTCCCCAGCTCTTCTGAAGGGAGGTCCCTGGGCTCTTCATGTTTCCACGTCAGATGACAGTGCTTTTCAATCCACAACTATTTTGGGGGGTTTGTTTGGGTGAGGAGAGGTGACTGAAACACAGGCACACCTTAGACATTTTGCAAGTTCCGTTTCAGACCACTGCAATAAGGCGAGTTGCACAAATTTTGGGGTTTCCCAGTGCATATAAAATGTTATGTTTACACCCTCCTGTAGTCTGTTAAGTGCAATATATAGCATTGTGTCTTAAAGCCAGTATATATACCCACATTTAAAAATGCTGTTGCAGAGATGCCACCCATAGATGTGGTGCAAGGTTGCCAGAAACCTTCAATTTGTGTTTATAAACAAAACCACAACAGTCTGCAAAGTGCAGTAACACAAGGTCTGCCTGTGGTGTCAGACGGACATGTAGTCACTGTAGCCACATAACCGTCTTGGTGACGGCACTCGTCCTCTGAGGTGACGGGCTGTGCTCCATTCCATGGGTGAGGACGCTGAGGGACCGTTGTGGGGTGTGTTCAAAGTGACGGTGGAGTGTACTTCCTACTGCTGCCGTTCAGGCACCACAGTCAGGAGGAGACATTGCTTTTTAGATGCTGCTACAGTGAGCACTGTCCCTGAATGGAAACAGCTTCCATGGGGGAAAGCATCACAAGAGCCGTGGCTGCTTCTCTTCCCCCTCTCATTGCTGTGCTCAGGCCTGCGGGATCCCTGAGAGGCTGGCCTAGAAGAGAGACGTCTCAGGCATGAGGTCACACAGCCCCTCTATAAGCCACCACAACTCCCCAGGCCCGGCGTACACGGGGATGTGGACTCTACCTTGTCTCTTCCAGAGTGAAGTGCCTGGCTCCACTGCAAACCCCTGGAAGTGGACTGTGGAACACGTCATTTATAAAGCCTTCCGCTCCCACCTGCTGCCTCCAAAACACTTCACAGAAGATGGGAACATCCTGCAGCTTGCTAACCTGCCTGATCTCTACAAAGTCTTCGAGAGGTGCTGACTGTGGTCGTCTGGGGACTCTGGGATGGTCTGTTCTTCCTTTTGTGTCTTGATGTCGGTAGGTGGAACTCTGACCTCACGCACGCCTTCTCACTAGGAGCACTGCTTCATGTGTGGCAGATTGACTATAAATAAATAGCCACATTTGTCCTGAGCGTGATTTATTTAATTTCATTGCAAATGAAATCCATTTTCACCTAGTGTATACCTGATTGTGTTGAAGACTTCCAAAAGTAGTTTGAAAGCCTCCTGGACATCTGATAAGAAGTCTGAATGGCCTTAAAAATTTTATATAGATCATGCATTGATTTGATTCTTTTTATATTCTGATGAATTTCTAGTATCAGGTGATAGACATTATGTTTTTTATGCTTTTAAAAGGCACCTGAACCTATGAGAGACTCTGATGGTATTGTCAGTTCAGCTTTCTACATGGTCAGTCTATTAGTACCTTTAATAACTAGTGTAAAAAAAAATTGAACAGTCCTTATGCAGTGCATAACAGGCATGAGTTTTTAAGTTAGCCTACTTTGTTAACGGCTATCAATAATACCAGCATATGATAAAGGCATTTCTAGGCATTTTTCTTTGAGGGGTGTTATAAAAATACAAACTTGAATTAATATCAGCCTGCATTTAAGAAATGTGCAGTCAGCACTGGGAGGAAGAATGCCTGTAGTACGGAGGTAAAGTCCAGAAGAATCTTATGAGAAGTGGAGCCATTCCATTTGGAAAAGACAGGGACAAGGACAGGCCGCTCTGGGAGGAGCAGAGGCTGAGCGAGCACGGAGAGGAAGAGGGACTCCAAGGCCGCCTCCTGGACCACACAGGATGTCGGTTCCAGGCATGGGAGTCGAGGATGAATCTGCATCCCAGAACATGCCTCGCCACTGCCCACTCCCACATGAAATCACCTCAATTCAGGACATTGGTTTCCATGTTTTAAAAAAAACAGAGATAGATGATAATTATTCTAAAGAAGAGAATAATTATTAGAGATCTTATTCATATTTAAGTTAACTTTATTACCTAGTTTCATGTCTAATTTTATCTTATGTGGCCTTAATTCATTAGACTTCCCCCGTATTTTTTGTGTAAACACGTTGAAGATACAATAATCATTTCCATAAAACCACTTCGATTCTGAGAACGACAGAGAATCACAAATACTGCAACATGGCTACACACTCCACGGCAAAATCCTCTCGAACTGGGTACCTTTAAAGATGAAACCAAGGTTCTTAAAAGAAATTTTGTATTTCAGATTATTTTTCCTTAAGGAGAGAAGAGGGGTGTGAGCTAGGAGGGGCGTGACTGCCATGATTTGTTTTAAAGGCTCCTCTTAACGAATGTGTCAGTAGCCGACTGTAGGCAGAAGGGTGTGTTTAACAGACTCTTGAGGCCGACCTCCGCCTGCCTGGCCTGCCCTCCCTCCTCCTCCATCAGGCTGGTCTGAGGTTTCATTCCACAAATAAGCAGCAGATGAAATACTTTACAAGATACAGCACAGCTGATGTGAAGACTAAGGCCCCTACTCTTACTTTAAGAGCAACAGGCCCTGGGCGCCCCTGCCCCATGCAATAAAACAAGTTTTATATACACTTCCCATATCCTTTTCTAACATTTTCTTATATAAATTTAAATATCTTACAAAAAAGGCTTTTTCCTCCAAACATACAAATTTGAGTGAAACATATATTCCCCACCAGTGAACTTGTTTCTTCACTAAATATAAACACTACCTGATATTAAGGGTAAGTGTCTCTTGGCCCCTGGAGATCACTGTAGTCTGAATTGCACCGTGGAGAAGGCACTTGTGTTTCTGAGGTCTCCAGGAAGTATCTCAGCGGGCGCTGAGCCGCTGTCCTCCAGAGCCGGGCCCAGTCACTGAGGCGGCTGGGGAAAATGGTGAGTAAACTTGATTCTAAAATTACGGAAATAAAAAATAACGGCATGGACTAGTTCTTAGTCTAGAATCAAACTACACACAAAGTGTTCATTCATGAAGATTCAAACCTGTTTCATTCTCTCATAAATTAGAAAATACAAAGGTGGCTATCTGAATGCCAAAGCTCAAACAGTCCTGAAAGGGGTCTGCGTCAGTGGCCGAAGGGCAGCCCCTCGGGGCGGGCCTGGGGCCGGGCGGGGCCCTACTGCTGGGCCAGCAGCGCCGTCCTGTTGGCCTTCATCTTCTCCAGCCGCTTGGCCAGGTGGCTGTTGGTCATCTCCATCTCCTCGATCTTGTCCAGTGCTGTTCGGAGCTGCAGACGGGAAGAGAGCGGTCACTTGTCGTGGTCAGAAACAAAGCCCGCAGGGCTTTCCTCTGCACTCTCGGGGAGATGGAATCACTGCCAGGCAGGGTGGCTACAGGGCACCCAGCGGTCGCTATGTTTTCAGCCAGCCAGAGGTGTGAACCAGTGGTGCTGAGAGATAGGGCGTACAGACACACACCTCATCTAAAACAAAAATGAAACCTTTTCCTCACTATCTGAGCAAAACATAAAGTAAATGGCAGTCCCCGTGCAGGTCACAGAGAAACCAACACAGAGTAAATGATCCCACTGCTGTGTCACTGAAGACTGGAGCCACGATGAAATTCCTTACACAGCAAAGAATGTGTTTCCAAAGGAGCTTTTCTTTTTAGGAACGTTATTTCAAGAAGCATAATAAAGTAAGTACCTCTCTTTGTAGCTTCCTCTTCTCTGCTTTCAGCTCATCCTCGACTTTCTCCGCATTCTCAGCAGCGGTTCTGTATCTCAGCACCTGCCCCTCCAGGCGGCTGATCTGTGAACACGAGAACAGTCCTCAGGGGCTGCCACGGAGCCACCAGCTGTTTCGCAGCCAAGATGGAAACACAAGTCATAACAGACTCCAAGCAAGCGAGCACTGACGAGCCCCTCAGGGCGAGCCAGAGGTCCTCTCAACCCAACTGCTATTTATAAACCAAGAACTGTCATCCTTCGAGAGGATGAGCTGTGCAGTCATTACAGGGCCAGTTTCCCATGTTCGGTTTTATGACGACTACATTGTTTAAGAGCCACAATAACATCGCGGGAGGAGATGCCCCGAATGGAGAAGTCATTAGGCTTTCTAAAATGTGCAAGAAGGGAATATATCATAAAGTACCATCTTCTTGAATTGGCTCCAAGAAATGGAAGTATAGCTTCAGTCTTCCTTCATAGAGAAGGCAGAAGTCCTCTGTTGGCTTCTCCACTTTAACATGGAGCTTTTCTAGAAATCCAACTGCAGAGACAGCTCAAAGAAACCTAGGCGCTCATGGGGTTAGCCACTGAGATGCAGGAAGCAGATGTGTTGTCAGGGGGCCTGAAATCACTTGGCACCACACACAGGAAGGACTTACACTTTGCTCCAAGGTGGTTATATCCTGTTCCGCTTTTGAAAGCTTAAACTTGTATTCACTAATTTGTCTGTTGGCGTCTCCTAGAAGAGAAAAGAATAATAAACCTCTTGCAGAGATGCAGGTGTGATGAGAGGTGGTGAGGCCTGCCTGCTGCCCAGGAGAGGGCCGTGCAGTGCAAAGCACACAGGCCACCGCAGCAGCTCCCTTCACCGGTCCTGGCACATCTGTGCTCCGGGACATGCCTTGTTACTGAAGCACCTAGAAGAAATTCTGATGCGTGCAAGTAGAGCTCTAATCAAGGAGCCCTGCTGTAAACACAGCAGGGCCCCTGCCCTGGCTCCCCTGACCCCAGGCACCCTGCTCTCCACACCAGGGCCCCTTCTCCCCACCTCCGAGTCTAGCCCAGCCATTAAGGTCCTCAGTTTTCACCTTCTTCATGACCCTCCATAGTTAACTATAGCTTCTCCTTCCTTTGTTGCATTTTTTTGCACTCTTAGGACATTTATCATGTTTCCCTAACATTATATAGAACATAGGACAGCACAGGTCCACGGGTATGTCTCAGCTTCTTGAATCCACCTCTGTTTCCAGCTAAGTGCTCCGCACATAATGTACGCTTAATATTTACTGAAATAAATGCTTTTCAGTAGTATGTTGTGATAATGCGTTAGGGATAGAGCTGGAAATCATTAGTTTGTTTCTAGGTCAGATATACAGCTATTTAAAACAAGAAGTTCAGAAATCCTGGGGGAGAAAAATTCCTTCCAGCAATCCAAATTTAACAAAAATGTTAATGGTAAGTTCTAATTAAGCTTTTGTCCAAAAAGGCCTATGTGGCCTTACTCAGAATATGTAGAGGAAAAAGGTCATGGCGGAACCAGTATTTTAAAATAAGTTATCAGAAATGCCTTATTGAAATTGGAAAAACAAAAAAGTCTCCCCTGTGTGGATTATACATTCTTCATATACAGATGTCTCCCTACTGTGGAATACTGGGGATACAGTAGGTGTTTTTACAACATTCAGTAATGTGGGGCAAAACCAGAAAGGCAGGAAAACTGAATTCAGATAAACTGAATGGGCTTACTTTGTGGCCTGTTTTAAATTCCATCTAATAAAGACTATTTCTGGGAAAATTCTGAAACCACTCTGCAGTGGTGTGAGTTAGTTCCGAATATATCCCTCCAATCATCTAAGATAAACTCCCCAGAAAAACTTATCAGTAGGAAGGATGCTTACAGATGACACAGGAATGTGAAAAAGGACAGTGTCACGATGTCACTAGCTGCAAGATGTTCTAGAAATCATGTCACCCAGAGGGGAGAGCACTACCAGGAAGCACACCAGCTAGAAGCAGGCTCTTCAGTCCGTGACTGACTGGGACAGCTTTTCTGGTCCCCCTGAGGGCTGATCTTTGGAACCACAGGCTCGCGCAGCCCACCCAGGGGAGCGTGCGGCCCAGGCTCACTCTGCATCTCGATGAGCTGCAGGTCCGAGCCATTCTGCAGCTCTGCCAGGTCGCCCGCTGTGCCGTCTCTCCCGGAGCACTTCTGCCGCTCCTCCTCCAACTGCAGCTTCAGCTTTCTAATCTGAAGAAGGAAAGGCTCATCAGTGAGACCCAGCCTCTCAAATGAAACAGATGTTTTGCCCCGTGGCCACATCTTAGAATAAGGCCACAGATGATTCACTCAGAGACCCTCCTAACTCTGCTCAGGTGCTGGAGGTCAGCTGTGAACAAATGTTCAAACAGAGAGAGCTCCAGGACCAGGGGTCCTAATGAAAATAGCCATATTTCATTATTTGTGTTCATCTGTAGAAAAGCACATCTTAGGGTATTTTTAAGTTTTTGTTTAAAATGGAAAACCCCACGGCAGTTAGATGTTTCTTGTTCTAATTTGAGAGTTAGGTCAAATATTCTTATTTAGAAAGCTGTATACAGAAATAATTGGAAATATATTTTTGAGTTTGGCTACAAAATTTACCATATTTTACCCCAAATAGAGGCCATTTATAGCAGCTTACTCATTAATAGCCCCAAACAAGAAACTGTTGAAATGTCCATCAACAGAAGGGTAAAGCAAATAGTGGTCCATGTATATACAAAGGAATTACTGCTTGGCCAAAGAAGCGAATATACTGCTGACACATGCAGGAAAATGGTGACTTTCAAGCTAAGTATATGCAGTGCAGAAAACTCCAGAAAATACAAACTGAAGAGACAAAAAGGTACATCGGTGGTTTCTGGAGAAGGGGAGGAGGTGGGAGAGGAAGGAAGGTTTACAAAGGGACTCAGGGACTTGGGTTTATGCACGTTTTTACCATGCTGATTGGGGTGACGTTTCACAGGCTGCTGTCCCCCCAAAGTTCGTATATTACAGTCCTAAGCCCAGTGCCTCACAGTGTGATCTTATTTTGGAAACAAAGTCACTGCAGAGGCTCTTAGTTGAGATGAAATGATACTGGAATAGGTGGGCCTTGAGTCTGGTGTGCCTGGGGTCCTTAATCAGAAGAGTGCCGCGCGGACAGAGGGGAGCCGTGTGACAGAGAACGTGGTCAGCAAGCCCAGGGGCCCAGCGGCTGGCCGTCGGGAAGAGGCCTGGGAGGCCCCCGCAGGCCTCCGGAGGGGCCGCGCTGCTGACACACCACCCTGGGCCCTCGCCTCCACAGTGGGAGAGCCCTCTGCCCTGCACCGCCCACCCTGTGGTGCTCTGTCACTGCGCCCCTGGAAACTATCTACGGATGTGCACCTGCACATTTTAAGTGTGTGCCCAGGTGGTGCTTGTGTGCCAGCACAGGTGACGTAAGAGATGTGCTTTCAGTCCTGGGGTCGGGAAGATCCCCTGGAGGAGGGCATCGCAACCCGCCCCGGTGTTCTTGCCTGGAGAATCCCCTGGACAGAGGAGCCTGGCGGGCTCCAGTCCGTGGGGTCACACGGAGTCGGACACGACTAAGCACACACACAACAGCTTATTTTATGTCAATTATAACCTAAGTTTTTTAATTTATAAAATAAAAGATAAACTTGAGGGACTTTGGATTGGGAAAAAAGGTCCAGCTGGAGACAGCAGTCCCATGAATGGAAAAGAAGATTAGATGGACAGAGCTGAGCTGAGGGTGAGGCCTCTAGCCCACCCTGTTTCCTTCCACGCTGCACGGCCGGGACTGGAGCCTCAGGCAGAAGGTGGGAGGCGCGCTCTAGAATCCTGACGAGCCTGAAACACAAGTCCAGCACACCCACGGCGAAGGTGCCCAACCAAACAGCCAGCCACATCAGGCTTCACAGAAACTCGGATGGGCCCCACCAACAAGCTGCCCACCAGCTTTTTAGTATTTCACTTTTAAACAGAAAACTAAATAAATCTACATAAAAGAACATCTGGAATGAAACAAACTATGCAGACAGAAAAAATTAAAGGGGAGCAAATCAACCAACCTATCAATGTTGTCTGAGATAAGTGAAAATGCATCCTTGAAATGACTTCAGAACTACAACTCCGTAAAAACAAGAAGGCAAAGTTGAGAACATCTTTTAGAAAGCAGAACACATGAGATAAAAGGGATGGAAAACCAGGAGAGAGAGTATCTGGCTTGAGACCTATTCCCCTTCCCCCCCAAGTCAGAAATCAAAGTCGAGCTCCCCAAATGCCTACAACACTTAGCCCCAGAGACGCAGGAAGCAGAGCCCGCCATCCTCGCCCACGTGGGGCCACCTCTGGGGCCAAGCCCAGGCCTCACCACGCCTCCCGTGCCCTTCCTCCTCGGGTCAAAGGTGAAGCTGCGTGCTCAGAGTGCCGACCGTCCTTAGCTCCATCCCCAGGGGGCACTGGACCAAGTGTGCCTGCCCCTCCACGGGGAAGGGTGAGCTGGGCACCAGGACTGAACCCATCCTTCCCGACAGCTTTGCCCTTTCAGCCACAACATCACTACCCGCCTCAGGGCAGCCAGGACTAACTCATCTTCCCTGTCGTTCCTCCTTGTGTCCATCTCAGGAAGGCTCACCCTCCCTCCCCTGTGCTCGTCCCCAAAGGACCCTAGATGAGCCCGACTCTGTCTCCACTTCCTAACCTTCCCCAAAGCCCCACCCTTGCGCTGCCCCCTCTGGTTACCTTCTGTCATCAGCAGCCCCTCCGTCCCCTCTGCACGTGCCCATCACCCGAGCCTGCTCCCCCGAGGGGCTGCTTCCCCTGCAGCCCGGCAGCCCCTCACCCCTGCTGAGCCCGAGGACGGATCAGGGTCCCTTGCTCTCCTTGCTGTTGCGCACTCGCCTCCCTCTGGCTCCCTGAACTCCTAATGCAGCTCCCAATCACATCTCCTCTTTATAAACACTCACCACCATCACCCCGCACTCTCGTCACCTTTGTGGCTCCTAACATACCCGCAAGGTTATTCCTGCCTCAAATGTTGGCAAATTCAAAACCCATCTGAGCAGAGGATCTCTTACAATGAATCCCTCGGTTTCTGGAACAAGGATCTTGCCATCTACCCCACCCCACCCTCAGCTGCTTGCTCCCACTGTCATGTACCAGATCTTTTCACTGCACACCAGCCAGCCCTACCCAGTGCAGCCCCGTGCATCTTCCAACCACTACTCTTGATCTTTCCAGTTCATTCTCTCTGCACCCAACTCCAAAAATCCTTCCACTCCACAGGCACCTACGACCATTGTCTGCATCTTCTCTCCATTGTGCCTTGATGTCTTCCTGGATTTCCCATAAAGCTCCTTACCCAGCTTAATCTCAAGGCTTATCAACACTCTGGCATATGTCTGCCGGAGTCTCACTTGGTGAAATCTAACACTCTGCTCACTCCATGCCTACACCTATGCTGCTAAATGTGCCTGGAGAAACAACAATGCTTTCACACAAAATGCCAAACCGCATCACTGAACTTTCATAACACCAGGGAGAAAGGAGAGAATGGGCCACACTTCCAGAGGGGGAAAACAGGTCACAGATAAAAATACCAAAAATCAAAATATCCTTGAAATTCTCAATAGCCAAACACAGGAGGCCAGAAAACACTGAAACAATTTCTTTGAAAAACAAGATGAATGCAAATGATTACAACAAAGAAGTCCATACCCACATCAAACTGTTAATTGAATAAAGGGGTAAGGTGACATTTTCATTCCTGTTAAGAAAAATTTATTGCCCCCAAACTGTTCTCCAGAAGCTGCTGGGGGATGTACCCGAGCAAGAGAATGGAGGTGGAGGGAGGGAGGCCTAAGACGCCGCGGAATGGGGTCCAGCCTGGAGCTGTACAGGCAAAGGGAACCTCAGATGATGAGCAGGGTGGTAAGGTCTCTGTCCCCAGGGAGTGAGCCAGCATGTTCAGAAGGGCTGAGCCAGACGTGTCAGGAACCAGAAAATGGAACTGAGGGAACACAGGAGGCATCGGAAACACCGAGTGTGGGCCGAAACCATTGCTGGAGTCTGCAGCTACGAGAAGCCAGGACACAGGAAACCAAGCACGTGATGAGGCAACCACGGTCCTGATCTGAGGGGAACCACGGAGATGTGAAGGAGATGAACCCCAGAATACGCCCCGCGGTTCCGCTGTGCGCGGTGTTCACAGGCTTCTGATGACACAGACCGATGGGAGTCACGGGAGTCACGCTGTCCCTTTGTGGGGAGGGAGTGGGGACGGGAATGCAGATGTCGGGCAGGGAGAGGGGATGAAGGAAGTGAAGTCCCCACGCTCCACAGAGGGGTGCCACCAGGACCGCCTTAAGCAGAAGAGCCGAGAAGCAGCGTAGGCACGTCACACAGAAGCGTACAGGGCAGTGCGCACCTCCTCAGTCAGCTAAGGGGCCAACATGAGAATCTGCCTTCTTAACAGGCATACAGAGCTGACTCCCTAAGCTGTGTCCCGTAAAGACTAGGAGACAACAGAGGTAAAAATGACTTTTTATCCTTCAACTCTTGAGTAATGATGTCTGAAATAAGCACATGTCTTTCTGGTGCACATTTTAATTTGCTCACGTTTTGCCACATGATTTAGTCAGTTACAATTAAGATTACCCTCCCATGAGAATGCCTTTACCTGTGATAGTAGCTCTTCCTTTTCCCCAGCGAGTTTTCGTAGCCTTACGTCTAAAACAAATGAAAAGTTTGTAATGATGTAGTATATAAACAATTTAAAATAATTCTTCAAATTCACAAATAGCAAACATCTGATAAACAATTTACCACTTTGAGTATCAAAAGACATGAAGGCTTTAATGATGAAAGGAAAAGTACTAGATGATCCAAGACATATTTCCACACAGTTGATGTTTATCAGGCACTGAATACATTTGCTCCCAAGAGCAGTGATTTTCCATGTGAAGACAAATGAAAGTACAAAGATCATTTCCTTGTTTCAAAACTTTTCAAGTTTTACCAGGAGACAATCCCCTGAAAGCCAAGGGTATCCACACAGGCTTTTAAGCCCTTAGAATAAGAAAACAAACTCCGGGAGACAGGACAGGGCTGAGAATGAGCCTGAGAGGGGGTGCTGGAGCCAAGAACGCACAGGAACACAATGCCAGGCGCAGGCAAGGCCCACAGAGCCTGTGTGTGTTGGGGGGTGTGGGGCGCGCACTGAGACGTGGGCCGTCAAGGCTCAGCAGAGGCTCCGCAGCAGGACCACGGGGCCGCTCCTAGCCTCAGGGGATGGATGCTCCCTCCCAACACGCAGGAGAACAAGCCTCTGGGCCGACGGGATGCCGACAGAGGACGGGCTCCCCACGGTCAACCAGTCACCGCCAAAGGCTCCAGCCACCCCACAAGGCAGAGGAAACCCTGCAGCTGCCCGTGGCTGCACTCGCCCGTGCTCCATGCGTGCTCCGCTGTCAGAGGGCTGACGGTTACGCTTCCAGAGTTCCCTCCTTGAGAGCGGGCCTGCCGCTGTCATATACACATTCTTCTAGGAAACTGACATATGCATGAAAATTAAAAAGGAAGAAAGCTCACTTTTCATATAAAAGTGGCTGATGCTACAGTATCCACCTGTGCCATCCTCTAGGACTGGATTCTGAGTGGACACAGCAGATGGGCATTTTCCTGAGGGTAGTGTCATTAGGCTCTCAAAGCATCGAATTCAAGTGGCTTAGCCCTTAAAGCATTACTGACTGGGGGATTTTTGTAGAAACTAACGCTGGTGGCTGGCAATTTGTTATGTAAGTGAATATTGAAACGCCTCTGGTCAATAACATTCAAGTAACAAAAGACCTATTAATAGTTCCTGGTCAAAAAGCTGCTAAGAGGCTCAGAAGCCCTGCTCTGGAATAACAGTCCTCTGATAACTTTTGGTCATCTGTTTGGTGCCTTAAGAAGTGCAGCGGCAAAGAGCTACAGAATCCTGGCGTGAGTCACAGAACAGAAAACCAGATGCTCCCGGAAGAAGAAACTTTGAACACGCTCAGGAAGCCACCGACCACCCTCTGGCTCCCCGGGACAGACGTGCTGGATTCTCTCTTCCCAGAAAGTAGTGTTTAAATGACAAAGCCACATACACACACCCACATGCTTCCGACCAGGGGCCTTCCCCCCTAACACTCACTGCTTGGCAAGGGCCCAAGTGCTGCTTTCCCAAAGTCAAGGACGTCTTAAGACAGCGTGCCCAAGTGTCTTCCTCTCAAAGGATGTCGAGAAGGCTCAGACCGCCCTGGCTTTTGTTTTCCAACAGAGGATGTGACCAGGTTGATGTCCAGGGGGACAACACGAACCCTAGTCAACACAGCGGCAGTGTCTTACCGAGCGGCCCTTCCCCTGCCGACTCCAAGACCTGGGCGGCTTCCTGAGACACGACGGTGATGGCCCCGACTGCGGGCTCCTGGTGGACGTCGCCATTGGGAGTGCCGTCGGGGATGATGACTAAGCCGTGTTTCTGCAGGGAAGAAGAGACCCAGTGTCACAGCAGAGCCCCCAGGGAGGCAGGAGGCGGCAGCACGGTGGCCCTGTGATGACACACGCCTGCTGCGGGGACCCCTGGTCAGCACCAGCCACACGGGGTCCAGCTCTGCAGACGGACTCGCACCTACCAGCTCTGGGCGGGAGAGCCAAGGACACTCTGCGTTTAGGAGGCAGAGGGGACAGGGCGGCAGGAGGAGGAGCAAAGCGGCGAGGAGCTCACGTACCTCTCCCACCTCCACCGCTGCCTTCAGCTTGGCCAGCTCCTCCCGGAGCGCGTCCCGCTCGCTCCTGAGGCAGCCCGCGTGCTCTTTCAGTTTCTCAAGGGCCTGGTTTGGATGGGGCAGCAGGAGAAAGGGCACAGAGAGAGAGCAAATGAAAGGGAGCAGAGCAGCGCCTGATTCAACTTCAAAAGATAAAGCGTCAGGGACAAGGAGGCCTTAAGAGCTTTGGACACAAGCAGTTAGATGTGGAGGGGACACAGAGTCCTATGCATCTAGCTTCAGAAGAAAGTTTTGTAGAAAGTGGTTAATCGTGTGTAAATCTGGCAGAGCATGCTTAGCACATCAGGCAAGAAAACAAGCCCTTTTTAGTCAGTGAAAATAAACAGAGAAGGAAAGTGAAGAAGAAATAATACTAAAATAAAGTTTTCCTGACAAATCTCCCAAGTACGCTTTTGTTAGGTAGTCCAAAACCCACATTTCATGTTAAACTGAACTAGTATATTCAAGAATATACTTGATTTTTTAAAAAGTAAAAATGGGTTCTGGAATAACCAGTATATATACAATGTATTTTAATTAAATACTGGCTGCAGTAATTGTTCTCTACATCATATGGTAAAATATTCCTCATATACCACTCAATTAAAAATAGCTACCCCCCCCCCCGCCATTTCTCAAGGATATGTTTTTGTTAATTAAATGCAACTAATGGTTGTTTGCTTTTCTGATATACGTTCAAAATGTGAAAAACTGATGAAATAAACCCAGCCCACTTATGGAAGGTAGCAGAATATGGGTTTGCAAACAGGCTGTTGAGTCCCGGCACCTACTAACTGACCCGTGCCTCAGTTTCCTCACCGGAAAAAAGGATGATGTCAGCACCACCCACGGGCCCAGGCTGAAAGGAGTACTCAGTGGCAGCACCCTGCAGTGCAGAAGATGCAGGAAGGTTCAGGAAAAGCCGGCCTGGATTCCTCGTGTATTTTCCCTGTTGTTGCCTAAAGCTCACAGCTGTCAGAGCTGAGGACAGTGGAGCAGAAGCAGGAACACGTTTGGTCCACGCTGACGCACTGTTATGTCATAAAATAGCCCAGACTTCAAAAGCCACCCAGGTCAAGCAGTGTGTGCAGACATCTAGCAGCTGGGCTATTTGAAAAAGCCTTTGTCTGCACATTCGTTCCCACGTTTAATGTTTCGACCAGCGTTCCCATTCATGCAAGAAGCTGAACTATAACAGGTAACTCTCCTCTTGGTTTAGAGTCTAGAAGTGGGCCAACTGCTTAGTTACTCACTGCTGAAAAGCTGGACAACTTTCTAAATCATTAGAATCCTATTTTCCAACCAGTAAGTAAATAAGGGACGATGGCAACTGCCATTTGTGTAGCTCCAGGTCTTAAAATTGACGGCTCTCATGTATTTTTATATTTAATTTTTCCCTTATAGACCCTGTACTTTCCTTATCCCCATTTCACAGATCAGAAAATTGAGGCTCCGACAGGCTATGTTTTTTATCCAAAGTCACAGTACATGGCAAAGCCAGAAAATGAATCCTGTTTTTTGGTTCAAAGCCCTCGCACACTCTATATGTATCATCACCCCATGAAGGCCACAATTATCTTCCCTTACTGTCTCCCCGGATGCTATGGGAAAGTAGTTCACAGGACAAGTCCTATTCCTCCTTTGCCCAAACTGCAATGTGACCATCCAGCTTCCTCTTTCAACAATTTACGTTCATACTGTGTGTCGAAAGTCTGCCTGTGAGTTAATAATGTGCATTCCTAACACACAAGGCATTTAGTCTAACACTTCAAGCCAGTATTATCTATCGCTGTTACATTACTAGCAAGTGTAACATTAGGACAGCAGAGCCCAGCACCGCCGCCCCGTCTGCGGCAGCCTCTCCCCTCTGGGCTGCTGTTCTGGTTACAGGTGTCCACGTGCACTGTCGCGCCATGCATCGCCACACGCACCGGGGTGGCGGCCACCGTCATAGCATGCTTGGTTAACAACACGAGAAAACCCCTCAGGAACGGACCAATTTGAAACTGGAGTTCTAGCAAATGCTAGTACATGGCGTTCGTTCCTTTTCCCAATCTTACAGCAGACTGTATCTTTACTTTTGGACTTTCAAATTTCACCTTCCCATAATTATGGGTGGGAAAATAAAATACATCCTGCAAATCCTCCCATCTTACCACAGAGTTTGAAGACTACTGAAATACCTTATAACTGGACCAAATGCGTTCACACTGGATCTGAAATCCTCTGTATTACCTGACCATATAATCACTGCTCTTGGGCTTGTCTTCCATAATTGTTCCTACAGTAGATTTTTTTAGGGTAAAAAGTACAGCTTGCGGAGCTTTAAATAATTTTTACCCCTGACCTAACCTCAAATTCTAGGGTCAAGAAACCTGAAAGGCTGAACTTTTGGACAATGGGTTATAATTACATAGAGGCACAAATATCTTTAGTGAGAATGGGAGTGAGCCTTGTGCGAGGCTGTAGGGACATACAAGCCCTCACACACACCGATTCGACACATGACCCCTGGGTGCTCAGAACGACTCTGGTGCTAGACGAACGACCGCTAGGGTCAATGGAAGAATTAAAGAAAACTGAACTGAAATTAAAGAAAACTATATGAGAATAAGGGCCATGTTCCTTCATGGAGCTACTAAATTTAAATCTTGATCGTGAAGCTAGAGACGTGATGTATCAGGTAGTCACAGATACTTAAAATGCATCTTTTAAAAGTCAAGGGAGGACCACCTAACACACAGTATGATGGCTACTACTGAAAAAAAAGAGTGTTGGCAACAATGGAGAGAAACCGGAACCCCTCTACAGTGCTGCTGGAAAGGCAAAACGGTGCAGCTGCTATGGAACACAGTATGGCTGTTCCTCAAAAAATTAAATTACCATATAATGTAGCAATTCCCCTCCTGGGTATGTACCCAAAAGAAATCACCAGAAGAGATTTGCAAACTCATGTTCACAGCAGCGTTACTCACAGCAGCAAAAAGATGGGAGCAGCCAAGTGTCCATCAGCAAATGAATGAGCACACAAAGGGCACAAACACACACTGGAATATTATCCAGCCTTAAAAGGAAGGACTCTGACATAGGCTATGACACGTCTGAACCCTGAGGACATGATGCTTAGTTGAAACAAGCCAGTCACAAAAAGACAGATACTGTATGATTCTACATATAAGGTACCCAGAATAGTCAAATTCACAGAAACGAAAGTAGAATGGGGGCTCCCAGGGGACGGAGGAGGACGCCCTGAGGAGGAGTTGTTTAATGAAGTTCAGTTTCAGTTCTGCAAGATGCAACGAGGTTCTGTGGAACCTCCAATGTGAATCGACTTAATACCACCAAACTCTTTACTTAGAAATGATTTAAATGGTCAATTTTATGTTATTTTTTGTATGTTACCACCACCACAACAACAAAACAATTTTTTAAAGCAAAAGACGGACAAATTTTTGATGCATAAAACACCTTGGATGACTCTTAAGGGGAATTATTCTCAGTGAAAAAAATGTAATTTCAAAGGGTTACATACTGTGCTGCTGCTGCTAAGTCACTTCAGTCGTGTCCAACTCTGTGCAACCCCATAGACGGCAGCCCACCAGGTTCCCCCATCCCTGGGATTCTCCAGGCAAGAACACTGGAGTGGGTTGCCATTTCCTTCTCCAATGCATGAAAGTGAAAATTCAAAGTGAAGTCGCTCAGTCGTGTCCGACTCTTCGCGATCCCATGGACTGCAGCCTACCAGGTTCTTCCGTCCATAGGGTTTTCCAGGCAAGAGTACTGGAGCGGGGTGCCATTGCTTTATAAAACATTCTTAAGATGACAAATTATAGAAATGGAGAAGAGCAGTTGCCAGCACCTGGGATGGTGATGCTGAGGCAGCAGATATGACTACAAGAGAGCGATAGGAGGGACCTCTTACAGTGATGAAAATGTGCTCCATCTAGATTAGATCAAGATCAATGCCCTGATTGTACTATAGTTTTACAAGATGTTACATTTTGGGGAAACTGGATCAAGGGCGCACAAGATCTCGTGAGTCTACAATGATTTCCAACATTTTTTAAAAGTTTGGGCTTCCCAGGCGGTGCTAGTCGTAACAAACCCGCCTGCCAATGCAGGAGATGGAAGAGAGATGGGTTCAGTCCCTGGGCTGGGAAGACCCCTGGTGGAAAGCATGGCAACCCACTCCAGTATTCTTGCCTGGAGAATTCCATGGACAGAGGAGCCTGGCGGGCTACAGTCCATTGGGTCACAAAGAGTCGGACATGACTCAGGGACTGAGCCCCACCATGACCAGCTAATTTCAAGCAGAACAAGACCTTAGGTCCTCAGGCCAAAGTTCTCCTCCTCTCTCTTCCTCCATCTCCCCTGACAAGGTGAGTCTCCACAACAGAGCTCCTATGCCATGAGGAGGTTGCCAGTCAAAAGGCTACCTGGGATGAACTGGCAGGAATGTTTTCAGTCTCCAGAGTACTTGGGATCTACCTAAAGGTCTTAGCAAAAAGGCACTGAGGACTTCTTCCTTATCTGGGCCCCTGCTCTGGGGAGTTACGAGGATACAATTAGAGGTGACGTCACAGTTTGGCAGCGCCAGCAAAATCTTACATTCCTATCCACTTCCGTAATTAAAATGATTCTAATCTCTTCCTATTTTATTCACCAAAGATTTATGGGATGTTAATAACTTCTCCCCCACCACCCTCTATCCTCTGCTTCTTCTCCAGATTGTTACAATGTAAGAGCATCAAATTACCCACAGAGTTTGAATTAAATGCCTATAGCTGTTTCTGCATAAAAATCCTGGGAAAATAAAGAACAACTTCCTTAGAAAGCTCCTGCTTGTACGTTTTACAAGCACAGAGTCAGCTGGAGAGAGGAGTTCTTTCCAGGCATAGGATCGGGTTTTCCCAGGGAACTTTCTGCCTTCTGCTAATTTATTTCACTCTGTATAAATGCTCAAAGATAATCAAAGGACAGAATTTTAGGAGTCTCTAAATTACATTTACATTGGTCTATTCCTTGTCTATGAGCTTCAGGCCAAATCCCAGTTTCACTTCATACCCTAATGCTTTTATCTTTCCAAAGCAGTGTCTCCTGGAGTTCGAACACCTCTTTTGTCATGGTGTCTATTTTCTGCTGCATACGCTGCTTCTCCTGCAGAGGAAGAGGGGAAGAGGAAAAATAAAAGAGCAGGAAGAAAAAGAGGATGGGGTGAGAGGGAGGAAAGCAGAAGAGAAATAAAGCTGATAAAGAAACTTAACAAAAGGAGAAAGTCTGTGATGAACAGGGAAAGCAAGAGCTGCTTGTGGGAAGGAAGGATGACACGCAGCGTCTCGGCGCCGTGACAGCCAGCGAGGGGACTGGGAACAGCTGTCCCAGCCACAGCCACGGCAGCCAGCCAGTGGGCTTCTGCACACGCCCAGCTAGCTCCACACGTGTACTCTTCTGCTCATGACTGCCCTTCCTCAAACATGGGACACTTGCACTTCTAGAGAGGGGAAGTCAGACTATCATGAGCACGTGACCCTTATCACTGACAACAAGCAGGAGTTTCTGAACTCTATTGTTTTAAGCAGAACTGAAAACAACGAGAGGGACACAGCTCCATCATTCTGAATTTCCTTTAGCAGCAACTATGATAGCAAGAACATCCTAAGTTACAAATGAACAGTCACAGCAGTTTTAGAAACGCTTGGATTTTGGCAATCAGCAATTCTTAACTCTTGGGTAGGCAGTGGTGCACAGTTTATACCCTCTTACATTTAGCAGGTTTTCTTTTCTGCCTTACTGGTGAATTATCATCTCCCACTTTCCCTACTCACACATCTCTCATGTACTTTACCGTGTGGTTCTCAATTCTAAAGACCAAAAAGCGTTATTTTGGCATAGCCAAGATTCTTCAGTTATAAGTAAACGTGCATATTAACATCTGGTGGTGGTTTAGTCACTAAATCGTGTCTGACTCTTGGGACTCTACGGACTGTTAGCCCTCCAGGCTCCTCTGTCCATGAGATTTCCCAGGCAAGAATACTGGAGTAGGTTGCCATTTCCTTCTCCAATATTAACATTTGAAGGATGTTAATTCTAAACATAAGAAAATACCTAAAACTAAAGTTTGTATACCCAGCACCGTAGGCTTTTAAGTTAGAGACCATACTGACAAGTTGTAAAAGTCAAGCATTAAAATTCCTCTTAAATGCAATCATCACATTAAAAATTAGAACACTTAATCAGTTCTAATGTATGTTACTGAATTTGAGAAGCAGCTCCCAAAGCAGTTTTATCATTCTTTTGAAACTGTAATGAGGAAAAATATATATTTTAACTAGAAAAAGAAGTAAGTGGCTGGCATACTGACACACAAAAACAAGAAGACAAAAAGGGAGAAGAAGTCATACATTATTTTTAAATGCCAACAAGACACAGAGTTTGGATAATATACTTCTTGCCATATATGGAAAAACTAAGACAACTAACTCCATATGTAACCTGATATTTTCAAAGGCTATCTGTTTGCATTTAGAATTCACAAATTCTACCCGCTTTCAGCAAGCCAAGTTGTTATTCTCAAGAATGACAAAAAAGTAACATAAATCCACAAATAGAATCACTTCTTTTCCTCCATTAAATCATTTTTAAAGTCATCTGCATGGGGGGAGATTAAGTGAGTCAGATCCGTGGGGGAAGAGAAAAAGGAGGGGGAAAAGGCAGGGGGGAGGGGAGTCCTGAGCCACTAGGGACATGGATGAGTTGAGTGTGACACAGGAGAGGCATCTCAGGTCGCTGGAGCGGGCCTCCCTGACATCACCACGGCACCGCTGCTCATCAGCACGAGACGCGCTGGGAAACCACGCTGAGGAAGCAAACAGGAGCCAGTCCCAGCAAACCTAACCCCATATTTATTAAAAAATGGCAACCTCAGAGGAAAACCACATTTAAGGAAAAACAGAGATGCATGCCAGGTAGCAGGCCCAAAAGGATGAGAACTGCTGTCAAAGGTCTCCTGGAGGCCCACGGGGCTCCCCTCCTAGGACCCTGCCGCGGTCCTAGAGCTCCCTGCCGGGGGAACCTGAGCCGCAGTCTCAGCCAAGCTTCGCTTCTGTCTCCCACCAGGTATCCAGACAACTTCTTTTCATTTAGCCATTTCAGAAGTGCACCTACCTGAGTGAAGATCAAACTTCTTCTTCCCCAAGAATCCTGTCCCCAAATACAGCATTCACTACATTCCCAAGGACCATGGTACCCTGTGGTGTCTCCTTTTGCCCACTTCCTAAGGTATCGTTAGGGGAGAATGTGCTTAGGAATAAAAGACAGTAACAAAAGCTTCTGCTATTAAAAAGAAAATACTTAGAGGGCTCACAGTAGTAATTTTTAAGCCTGCTCTCATGTTTCACACTTGTAAGACGTTAGGGTGCAGCCAATGTGAAGAGACAGGACAGGGTTTGTGGCATTTTAACCCCCTTCCCTCCCAACACACGCGCCCTCATTCCGTTCAGTGCATTTTCTCCTCAGAAAAGGTCTTTCCGCAGCTCCCGCACGTACCTCAATGAGCTCGTCTCTTTGTCGGAGGCCTTCTTTAAGCTCGTCCATCTTGTGCTGCAGCACGCTACACATATGTTTCTGCCTTTCCAACTCCTGTTATTGAAGAAGTGATACGGTTAACAGAGATGGTGGCACACGCAGACTGGAGCAGCTACAGTGTAACAACAGAGAGGCTGCGTGTGACCTCAGACACACACCTGCACCGCCACGCACTTAGAAAAATTCTGCATTCTATGGAAAGGCTCAGGAAATTCTCAATTTTCATCTCATATGGTTACATATCGAGAAAACCCAAACTAATCAATGGCAAAATTACTTTGAATAATGAAATGACTTTAGTAAAACAACAGGTTATAAAATTAACATGCAAAATTCAAGAAGTGCCACAGATCAAAATAAGAGAGAAGATACAAGAAACACACTATCAAAAAATAAAATACATACATGTAAACTTATAAGATATACCCAAAATATATATGAGGAAAATAATATAAAACATTCCTGGAAGACAGAACAGAAAAGTAGGACTGAACCAATGGAAAGGCATACGATGCATCATAAAAATATAGGTTCCCCCTGAAATAACCTATGCATTTAATGCAGTCCAAATAAAAATAACAACAGGTTTTTCTCTCCACAGAGCAACATAAGTTGATTATAAAGTTTATTTGGGAGAAAAACAAGAAAAAATAGCTGGAAAAACACAAAAAGAAAAAGAAAGCTAACCTTACTAGATATTGAAACATTATAATACAGCTTATATAATTAAAACTGTTGTAATGGCTCATGAATACAGACCAATGGACTAGAACAGAAAAATCCAGAAGCAAGCCCAATTACATATTAAACAACAACAAAACAAAAAGCGGTTCAAATCAATGAGAAAAGCTAGGCTTTTAAATTAGCAGTGTTGGCGTAACTGGATACAAACATGGACAAAGAAAACTGGAAGCAAACTTCACAGTATACAGCAGAAGAGATGCACAGAAAGAAAAGGGAGAGAAAAACAGAGACAGAAGAAAGGAAGTTAGAAACAGTCACTAGAGAAAAGATGAGTGTATCGCTATAACCAAGGAGTGGAAAAAACATTACTAAAAAATGACTTAAAAGTCCACAAACAAGAAAGGGAACGGGGTAAAAAAATTGGACTACATAAAAATTTAAAACTTTTGGGAAATTCCCTGGAGATCCAATGGTTAGGGTTTCGTGCTTCCACTACAGAGGGCAGTGGTTTGATCCCTGGTTGGGGAACTAAGATTCCACAAGCAGTTGTAGTGGCACCAAAAAACAAAAAAACAACTTCTGCACGGCAAAGACACTATCAACAAAGAGAAAGACGAGTGACAAATGACCACAGAAACTGTTTTACCAAGTTTTATCGGAGACAGAAAGATACCAACTTTCCACATAAAGAGCTTCGAAAATTAGAAATGAGGAGGGAGAAAACCCCACTATTATTAGAATAGGCTAAAAAAAAAAAAAAAAAGGGACAGTTCACAGAAAAAGAAGTACATTGCTCTGAGTATGAAAAGATGCCCATACTAAGAGAAATGCAAAATAAAACTGTGTTTCTCACCCAAATACCAATAAAAGTCCCCAAAGTTAACAATATACTCAGGGGAAAGTAGTATGGAGAAGGAAACAGGCCCACTCTTACAGTGTGTGGGAATACAAAATTGTACAACCCCGACAAAGGAGAATTCATCATGTCCAGCAGGGTTACCAGGCCTTCTGATCCAGCAAACTCATTTTTCTGACTTGCACAGATACCGGCAAAAATACAAAAAGACCTATGCAGTACATTGGTTTTGCAGGACTATTTTGAAGAGCAAAAGACTGCAAACAACTCAAATGTCCATTAATAGGAAACTGGTGGTACAAACTGTAGTATAGTGATACAAAAAATGAAAGAGAAAGAGCTCTCATCAGGTGAGAGAGTCAAGATACAGGAAAATAGTACAGTATGCTACCACTTTCTAAGAAAGGAGAAACACAAATATATTTTATTTTTTGAATGGGGAAAAAGGTCTTCTTAGGATTAAAAAAAAAAATGGGAGTATAAACCATTTAATTTAAAAAGTTCCCTTAAGGAAGGAGAAGAGAGGGATAAAAGAGAATGAGACAAAAGACTGACTTCTTTGAATTTTTTTTGTTACTGATTTGACTTCAGATCTGTGTAAATAATTCACAAATTGTATAAAAAATTTCATAGTGGAAGCAAGCCAAGTGTCCATCGACAGATGAAGGACAAACAAAATGTGGTACATAAATACAGTGGAATATTATTCAGGAAGAAAATCTCATCACATGCTATGAACATGAATGAACCCTGAGGACAGTATGCTAAGTAAAATAAGCCAGTAACAAAAAGACAAATATGATCCCACTTATATGAGGTACCTGGGGGAGTCAACCTCATAGGGACAGAAAGTAGAACTGCTGCCAGGAGCAGGAGGAGGAACTGGGGGGTTGTTTAATGGATACCGAGTTTCAGTTTTACAAGATGAAAAGTTTTCGAGAGCTGTTACACAACAATGTGAATGAACATTAATGAAATGCATACTTTAAAATAGTTAGGATGGTAAAGTTTGTTATTTTTTTTAATCACAATTAAAAGTAAAAATAATTTCATAATAAAAAAGTTGAAAAAGCAATTCCTAAATATTGAAAGGAAATGTAGTGAACCTAGCTATATGTATCCAGTTAGTGGTATAAGCACAGAGAAACTATTTCAAGTAACTTTAAAAACAATGGTTGTACTATATACAAGCCTAGCAGTAAAATAACAACCAAACACAAAAAAACAAACATGCTTTTAACTATTTTCAGTAATTATACTGCTGGTGGTAATGCTGGTATTGCTATTCTAGGTACTGTGGGATAAAGCGATGAAAATAGAATATAACAAAATTACTCCCATCCCTAGTGACTCTGAGAACTGGGAAGGGTAGTTTCAGGAGAAGGAGATACGCATATGCAAAACAGAGGTCAAGTAAAAATCCTAAATCTGAATAGAAATTAGCACTTATACACATAACATATTTTGACTTTAAAAACAAAAGCATACCCCGTACACACATGGCCCTCATGCAGCACTGAAAAGGCCTGGAGACAGTCACCAACACTGGCATATGCACCGAGCACCCACACTGCTCCAGCGAGAGAGCCAGGGCTCCCCGGGCTCACGGCCGATTCAGGTCTGGAGCAGAAAATGTACCAGACAAGCCCTGAAAACTTGCTTACACTATACAGCAAAGAAGCTATCAGAGCCAATCAGACTCAGGCCGAAATTACTTGGGAATCAACCTGAAGATGTTCACTTTAGACAAAAGTGGGACAACTTGAAAATCAGTAAGAATAAAGCTACAGTGGATGGAAATCATCAAACGAATTCCTCCCTTCATAATGGTTTTTAAAAAATAATTAATAATTGGTCACTGTGAGAGGATGCTAAACATTTCTTATTTTGAAAACTTGTAAACAAAGGAAAAGAGTCATGCTTTTATCTTGCCTTTCCTCTGTAAACTGTTTCACTGAGTAATAAGGGATGAGGGGCAATTTACACGAATAAATAAAGCAGAGTCAAGTGAAAAGACAAGTTATGGAATGGGAGGAAATATTTGCCAACCACGTATCTGATAAGGAACTTGGATCTAGAATATACAAACTCTAACGATGCAATAACACAAAAATAATCCAATTTAAAAATGGGCAAAGGATCTGAACAGACATTTCTCCATAGAAGATGTACAAACATTACACATATCAAAATATACTCAAAATCATTAGTCATCAGGGAAATGCATTCCAAAGCCACATCTCCTAGGATGGCGAGGAAGAAACTCAGATAAGAACAAGTGATGGTGAGGACTTGGAGAAATCAGAAACTGCACACACGGCCGGAGGGAATGGAAAATGGCGCTGCAACCTGGAAAAGGGCCTGGTTACTCCTTAAATGTTTGAACACAGAGCTGCCGGATGACCCAGCAATTCCACTTCTAGGTATAATATTTAAAAGAAAGACGAATGTTCCCACAAAAAAACCAGTACACAAATGTTTACAGCAGCATAATTCATCACAGATAAAAAGTGAAAAAAAATGTCCATCAATACACGCATGGATAAACACGGTATGTATCTATACAATGGAATATTAGGCTATAAATATGAGCGAAGTACAGATGCATGTACCACACAGATGACCTTGAAAATATTAACCAAAGTGAAAGAGGCCAATTATAAAAGACTACATAGTATATGACTCCACTGATATGAAAGGCAACTAACTCTACAGCAGAGACAGAGAGGAGAACCCGCAGTGGTTACCGAGGCTGAGGGGCTGAGCGAGAGGACTGCTGAAGGGTACGGGGCTGCTTGCTCACGTGATGAAACATTCCAAAATTGGTTGTGGTTGCATTTGTCTGTGAAGATGCAAAATAACCCACTGAACTGTATACTTAAGATAGATGAAGTATATGGTATGTGAATTTTATCTCAATAAAGCTGTTTTAAAACAATGATGAAAAATAAAACAGTAAAGATAAAAACAGAATGTTATTTTGCCACCCCTAATCAACTAGTAGATATAGACACCCTGTTGCAGTATCACAGAGATGCCCTATACCTGGGCCTCCTGAAGGAAAAGAACCTATGAAGTAGACTGAACCCGCGTGTGATTAAACCTCTAAACCTAACTATTTATAGGAAACACAGAAGAAAAAGGAGCATGGTAGAGAACCATGTTAATGAAACAGCAAAATCCCCAAGACTGTCAGAAACTGTTAAGAACAGCAGTCCAGTTTCTTGAACCCATAAACTACAAGAGAGAAAAAGAGATGAAAGGAAACCTATAAATAGAGATCTGTGAGACGTGACAGCCAACTCCAATGTGTGCAACTCACCAAGACTCTAAGTATAAAAAAGAAAAATCATTTATCACGTTTGAAACAACTGAAATTTTAACAATGACAGGATATATATAGTATGAAGGTCTTGCCATTATATTTTTAAAAGAGAGGACATGTTTAAATTCATATTAAATTCAGGAATATTCTGGCGGTCCAGTGGTTAGGACTTGGTACTTAATACTGCCCAGGATCTGGGTTCAATCCCCGGTCAGGGAACTAAGATCCCACAAGCCATACAGTGTGGCCAAAAATAAATAAAATAATAAACTCATATTAAAATATGGGACTTGCTTCAAACAAACTGAGTGGGGGGAGTTGACATGGTAAAACTGGCTATGCACTGATGGCCTGTTTGGGGTCAGTGATGGGGTTCAGGAAAGTTCATGATATGCTTCTCTCTCTCTCTTTTTTTTGGGGGGGCGGGTCTGTTTAAAATCTGCAATAGAACATTTTGTTATATCTCAGATAAACTGTAAAAAAAAAAAAAAAGGAAAGGAAAAAAAGAAAAAGAATTCCCTACTATAATGCAGACATTCCTAACCAGGCATTCTGTCCCTGAAGTATAGACACAATACGTAAGATGCAGTTACCATAATCCCAGCAGAAAACACGAAAGACATTTTGAAAGGTGGCATGAATATTGCTGTGTAAAGGAAACAGGAACATCTCCTGTATGAGGCAGTATCTGTTTAGGAGAAGAGAGGCTGGGCTGAAGGTGCATCAGAGACAGACATGCCCACAAAGTCTTCTACATCACCGTATTTGAAGCAGATTCCCAGGGCATTAAAAAAAACACACACAGACTTTTCAAAGTCAAAAACACAAGATTTAGAAACAAAAACAAACTGAAAAAACCCCACAACTCTATGTATACTAAGACATCTCTATATCCTAGAAAATAACAGGAGGGAAAATGAAGTTGGTTAAAACAGCTTATCATAGGGATTTTTTTTTTTTTAATGCTCAAGGTCATTGGAGTAGATAGATAAGAACTCATTTTAGTACTGACCATTCAATACACAGCATGAGCTTTTCTTCTGTTAGAAGCAAGAGCCAGAAGCAGACATGAAAAATGTGTGGCAAGGTAGAAAGAGAGTCCAAGGACTAAGAAAAGTACGATGGCTTGGACTCTCCAAAACTGGCTGATGAGATACAGGAAGAATCAAAGAGGAGCCCATCTACATCACCACATAGTCAATGAGCCGCTGTCATCAATATGAAAACACCCAGAAACCTCTATCACCTTATCTAGATGCAAGTCTTCTTATCCTACTGTTTTTGTTTATAGACATTATTTTTCTGAGGAGTTTAAGGCAAAATCCAGCAGAAACTACAGAGTTCCTAAATACCCCTGAGCCCCCTCCCCACTCCCAGAACAGCCTTCCCCCGCTATCAACATCCTAAACCAGAGGGATATATTTGTTGCCATCAGTGAGCCTACACTGACATGTCACTGTCACTGAAAGCCCATAGCTAACATTAGAGTTCATGCTCAGTGTTGTACGTTCTGTGAGTTGTGATACATGTACAACGTATGATATAGAATAGCTGCTGCTGCTAGTCACTTCAGTCGTGTCCGACTGTGTGCGACCCCAGAGATGGCAGCCCACCAGGCTCCCCCACCCCTGGGATTCTCCAGGCAAGAACACTGGAGTGGGCTGCCATTTCCTTCCACTGCTGCCCTAAAAATCTCCTGCACTCTGCCTCTTCAGCCTTCCTTCCCCTAGTTCAGTTCAGTTCAGTCGCTCAGTCGTGTCTGACTCTGCGACCCCATGAATCACAGCACGCCAGGCCTCTCTGTCCATCACGAGCTCCTGGAGTTCACTCAGACTCATGTCCATTGAGTCAGTGATGCCATCCAGCCATCTCATCCTCTGTCGTCCCCTTTTCCTCCTGCCCCCAATCCCTCCCAGCATCAGAGTCTTTTCCAATGAGTCAACTCTTCACATGAGGTGGCCAAAGTACTGGAGTTTCAGCTTTAGCATCATTCCTTCCAAAGAAATCCCAGGGCTGATCTCCTTCAGAATGGACTGGTTGGACCTCCTTGCAGTCCAAGGGACTCTCAAGAGTCTTCTCCAACACCACAGTCCAAAAGCATCAATTCTTCAGCTTTCTTCACAGTCCAACTCTCACATCCATACATGACCACAGGAAAAACCATAACCTTGACTAGACGGACCTTTGTTGGCAAAGTAACGTCTCTGCTTTTGAATATGCTATCTAGGTTGGTCATAACTTTCCTTCCAAGGAGTAAGCGTCTTTTAATTTCATGGCTGCAGTCACCTTCCCCTAACCCTGCTGCAAATACATCGTGACACTTTGTAGAAGTGACAAAAACAGACTGGAATGAGCATTTTCAGTCCTCAAGAAATCCCTAGAGAGTCTACAGTAATAATGTGGGTCCCTTAGAGGTTATATTAACACCTTTTCTCCCTTTATTATGTACAAATACAGATTGTTATTGCTTCTAACAATTCACCAAAGCACATTTCCTAAATTCTTTTTTTTTTTAATACAATGTACTGCAACTTATTTCTTCATAGTAATATCCATCTGTTCTGCTTGGGCTGATTTCAGCACTTTTTAAAAAATCCAATAAACTTTTAAGGGAATGCAACTTGTTTCCTGCGGCTGTCAAAAGGCAAAACCAGGCCTTGGGCAGTGGCTTTTATTTTCCATCTGCACATTTTAACAATATAGCTTACAAATCGCTAAAGAAAACATCTGCTGATTTCTGATCCACATCTCCACACTGTTGTTTCCAAATAACTGGTTAAAGACTTCTCCCCAATCATTTAGAAAACAGGTTCTCTTGAAAAATGAGAGAAGAAAAGAGAGAAGAGAAGAAAAAAAGAAAAGAGAAAAAACGAGCCATCTCACTGAAAGCCTTTGGAGCTTTGTGGAGTTCCAGTTATAACAGGAAGAAGTAATTCACTGTAATTGTCAAATTAAGAGACAGAAAATAAAGATAAAATTTGAACTGCATTCTATTTTCAGAAACTAAAGGATGTGATAAGTTCCCCCTTATGAAAATAAACTAAATCTTATAAAAATTAAAAAAGAATATTCCAGGAATGGCAGTCTCGTGTTCTGTCGATCTCCTTGCACCAATCCGTTTTTAGGGAAATACCATTCCCCGGGACCCTGGCCTCTTCCATCAAACCCAGTACTTAAGAAAAAATGTTAATTCTCCTTTATTCTTCATCGATAATACTAACAACCATTCACTGAACACATACTATGTGCCAAGTAAACACTTTATAGGCAGTAATAATCATTAACCCCTCACCACAGAACTATGATGTAGGTATTACTGGCCCCATTTTACAGAAGAAAACAGTACTTTTTAAATAGCAGGTTTTAATTTTCTGACCCCAGAGAAAGGCATGATGTAAAATGAGCAAATTACCTTTGATTTTTCTTCATTTTCTCTATAAAATTCCGCCATCTGTTCCTCCTGCTCTTCAATAACATCCTTTAGGGTATCTACTTGGTATATCAAATTGTTCTTCTCATTGTCTAACTGTGCATTGGAAACCATGGCTTTCTTGTATTTTTCTTCCACTTCAGATAAAGACTCCTAAATGAAAGTCAGAGTCATCAGTCTAACATCTCAAACATACCCATCACCTATAGCCCTGGCACAGACACATGAAGATGCATTTTTGCAAAATACAAGCAGCTCTGGAAACGCTGTTTAGTAACAAGCACATGAAGCAGGAGGACGACAGAAAGCCAAGAGTACCACTGCAAGCACTCCCTGGGCTCTCCGCTGCCCAAGGAAACAAGCGGCGGTGCAGCCTCTGAAAGACGAAGACATGCAGACAACACGGAGGAGTCACGGGAACAGTCACAAAATGAAGGCTCCTTCACGTTTTCAGAAATGGTACTCCTGCAGTTTCAACAACAAGCTATCTGGTACTCTGAATGCAATGACAGGGAATATAGCCTCTTTTTATACAAGCAAATTTCATACTCCTTTGAATTTCACCATTTCTTGGATCTGTGTTTTCAGTACTTTCCTCTTCTCCATGATATTAATAAATGTATCCACATTTTCTCTGGAAATTATTCAAATATTAGCCATTTAAAATAAGCGACACAAAAACAATTATTTTTTTTAAAAAGAGCTACCAGGGCAATTCCCTGGTGGTCCAGTGGTTAGGACTCCATGCTTTCGCTGCAGGGCCTGGGTTCAATCCCTGGCTGGGGAACTCAGATAACATAAGCTCGGCTGTGAGCCCCCCTCCCCGCCCCCCAAAAAGTGCTACCACTAAATGCCTAAATTTTTATATACTTCAAAGTTTCCTGCCTAAAATAGCTTACAGTCTATTTTTGAATAGCTGCTTCTATTTTGGTAGATTACTATTACCCAGCAACTTTTTAAAGCTAAAAAGAAAAACATTTCACATAGAAAAAGATCATCACTTCTGTATTTTTAAAATGCTGATGCAAATGTTAACAAATAAAAGAGCAATGATATTTGAACTGAGGGTTCTGAGAGTCCAGAATCCTTTACACATCTATGATCAACTGATATTTGACAAGGGTGCCCAGACAACTCAGTGGGAAAAATAGTTTTTTTTATAAATTATGTTGGGGCAACTGAGATCCACATGCAAGCAAATAAAGGTGGACTCCTACTTCACACCATACCCCAAAATTAACTCAAAATGGATCACAGTCCTAAATTAAAAGCCAAAATTATAAAACTCTTTCCCCAAAACACAGAAGTAAATCTTTATGACTCTGGAGTAGGCAGTGGTTTCTCAGACATGAAACCAAAAGAAAAAAACAGACTTTATAAAAATTAAAAACTTTTATGCTACAAACTATATCATCCAGAAAATAAAAAAGACCATGCAAAAAATGGGAGAAAACATTTGTAAATCTTATGTCTGATAAGGTACCTGTATCTAGAATATATAAAGAACACTTAGAAATCAAGAATTAAAAGACAGACAATTCAATTTTAAAATGGGAAAGGATGTGAACAGATATTCCTCCAAAGAGGGTATAAAATGGTAAAGAATATAAAAATATTCTTAATATCATTAATTAAAGAAATAAGACCAAAACCATAATGAAATACTACTCCAGACTTAATAGGATGGCTAGTAAACATAATCAAAAAAACAGATAACAAGTGTTGGTGACGAAATGGAAAAGCCAGAATCCTCATACACTGCTAGTGAGAATGTAAAAGAGTGCAGCTGCTTCGGGCCAACAGTCTGGCAGCAAGTCAAAATGTTAAACATAGAGCTGCCATATGACCCAACACTTCTATTTCTAGGTAATCTGCCCAAGAGAAATGAAAAGATATATCTATACAAAAAACTGGACACAAATGTTTGCAGCAGCATTATTCATAATAGATCCAAACTGTAAACAATTCAGATGCCTATCAACTAATAAATGGATAAACAAAATGTAGTAAATCTATACACTGGAATGTTACCCAGCAATTTTTACATATATACACACATACATACACACACACACAGATGCATGTTATGGCATGGATGAATCTTATGACATGGATGAAAACATTAAGTAAAAAGTCAATCACAAAAGACAACACTGACTAGTGGTCTGGGAGTGAAGGAATGGAGAACAACTGCTGATTAGTATGGGGTTTCTCTCTGGGTAATGAAAATACTGTAAAACTGGTGATGTCTGTGCAACTCTGTGACTATGCAAAAAAAAAACCAAACCACTACACTGTACACTTTAAATAGGTAAATTTTATGGCATGTGAATTTTACCTTAATAAAGATACACAAACACATACACTTAACTGTTTGCAAATCAGGAGTATATTAATGTTTTGGGGTTTTTTCCCAGAAAAAATGAACAAACTTTTAGGCCAACTCCATACAGTACAGAATTTGGAATGATTCTGATCCATCTTAGAGACAACTAGCAAAAATGAAAAAAAAAGAAAAAGAAAAGTCATCCTCACAACTCAGTCCCACACAAAATGGGGTGTGACTGCATGAACACCAGAATCTGAGGCAGTGTAAGCAGCAGCTGCAAGGATACAACATATAAAGTAAAACTGACATAAAATGTATGGAAGTCACTTTTCTTTAAACAACAGACCACAGAGGACTAGTTTAAGTGTCAAGTAGTTTTAATGATTTTAATCTAGTTCACACAGTGATACCCATAAGGAATTAGTTTACTTAAATGTATCTAAGGAATTGATTTTCAGTGTAGGTTCTAGACTAGAAGCAACAACATTATCTAGGACCTGGCTAAAAATGCAAATTTTCAATAACCCCATCCTAGACTTTTTGGATGAGAAAATCTGGGAGTAGAATCCAGCAATCTGTGCTATTAATGAGATCCAGGTGATGATGGATGGAAGTTGGAGTGGGAAAACACCCCTCACAGGCAGACGTACTTGAGAATAATGTCATAAGCAATGACCCAGCATTCTTTTTTAACAGGATATAGGTACACCGACAACCACTGTGCTTTGCCCACCAACTGGATGATTTCGTAAATGACTTTTTTCTTCTGTTTAAAAGACTCATTTCAAGGATAAACATAATCTGAAGTCAAGTTCAATTATACACTAATTATGAATTAAGAAAAGGGGTCTTATCTATTCAGAGTTTCAAATAAGGTGAATCTGTTTTCTGTATCCTTCAAAGAATGCAATAAATGGTAGGTCAAAAAGAGGAAAATGTTCAAAATAAAATGAAAAACAAGTAAGAATTCCTCTCAATCATTTGCTTTCCTGATACATTATGTTACACTCAATACTTTAAAATGAATGTACTGACTGAAAAGTCCTGGATTTGTTCCCTTGATCTAAGATATTTCCAAGTCATAGCTCCAAAACTTGGAGAGGAGAGCAATAAGGCTACGGGAGCACACAGGCACACTGACTGGGGTTCTCCTGATGTCACCAGTGCCCACACACGGCTGTCCGTGGTGTCCAGGCGCCCCAGGAATGCTCTCCACAGGCCTCCCCCCCTTTCTGGTCCTGAGTCTTAACTGTGTGCCTCTGGGCCACAATCACCCGCATGAAGGTTCTGGCTGGTAGTTGGCCCAAGTCCAGTCACGCCAGGGCAGCTGAGCAAAGCCTTTGCTTGTTAGGTTCATACTGTGCTCCTGGGGCATTGCCCAAGTCACCTTTCTGAATGCCTTGTTTACACATTTTTAGAGGCCTGGTGTCTATGTTAAATAGGGAACTACCTGTGTTCAGAGAAACTTACAGTAATTCATAATATTAGACCTGGACTTCTTAAGGAAACACAGGGAAGAGCATGATAATCAAGTGCCATTTATAATTAAAAGGTCTGCCACACACCTACACTTCTTTGGAAAACTGGTAGCCATTCTTGCCACCATGTAAAAAGTGAATGTGTTAGTTGCTCAATCGTGTCTGACTCTTAGTGACCCCATGGAATATAGCCTCTGTCCATGTAATTCTCCAGGCAAGAAGACTGGAGTGGGTAGCCATTCCCTTCTCCACGGGATCTTCCCAACCCAGGGATTGAACCTGGGTCTCCTGCATTGCAGGGAGATTCTTTACCATCTGAGCCACCAGGGAAGATCCCTATTTAAATTTGCCTCCAAATTCTTTAAGGCACTGAATGTGTGTAACCCTTTTTGACCTATATGTAAAAACAACACCAAAACACAGTCCTCGTGCTTCAGGGTCTTTCCACCACAGGGGTTATTTACGGTAATGCTCTCTCTCTCAGATGCTTCTTCCTCCTATTTCTAACACTGACTGCATTTGGTGACAGAAATAGGCAATGCTCTTTTATTTAGCTTGGAAGAATTTTAAGGTTTAATTCTCAATAAAAAAAATATTCTTAGAACATTTCTTAGGTTTTTGCCTAACTCAATTTCGTAAGGCTAAGACACAAGGGATATGTAAGCATTTTACAAGGTTTAAAAACTGAGTCCAGCTACCTTTTGCTGAATATTCCACCAACTACACCACACACGTAAATATCAGCAGAGACTGGAAGTTCGCCTTTCACTGCAGGTTAAGCACATGCTTGAAAGACAAACACTGTTAGTAAAGCCATGTGCAGTGGGGTTAAGAGAACCCGTGAAACCACCGTTACTGACACTTCTGCGCACAGACAGCATGCTTGGGCTACAGAGAGGGCCCTGATACCTTTAGTTCTTTAAGCCCCTGCATGTATCTCCCTTCTACATCCTGAATCTGGTCCTTAAGGTCATAGATATCCTGCAGGACATAGGAATGAACCATTGCATAAAACCACACGCAAAGTCTCAAAGGATTCATGAAAATGTGAATTACTTCTGAATAGACCAGACCAAAAGAAGAGAAGTCACAGTACACAAACGTGGCTTCCACTCCAAACAGCACAGGTGATGCTGCGGCTGGGAAGGCCCTAGAGTAACCAATTCAACAGAGTAAAAATTTTCTTGGCATTGACTCCTGTTGAAGCAATATTAGCAAATGGGGGCAGGGCTGTGTATGGACAAAAGCTATCGCTTATAACAGTTTTTAAAACACAATTTTGAAAATTGTATAAATCATTTAAATAATTTTGAGTATAACACTTCACCGAGAACTAGTAAAATATGTAGCAAATTAATTACAAGCTGAAAATTTTACTGAGTTATGCAGAAGTTTTTAAAAAATGTAAAACCAGGTATGAACCAAGTTGTCTTCCAATGACTTGGTTACTGCCCACAATTCATTTGGGAGGAAGAGAAATAAAGGGAGGGAAATTAAACACAAACCTTTTTAAATACAATGTCAAATGAGACAGTCTATCCTGAGGACACCATTTAAATGATGACAAAAGTCTTTGCTCCAAATGTTACCATAATCCTTATAAAAAAAGTAAAGCAGGTCAAATTCTAAATGGAAAATATTGTCTCCCTTGTACCCAACCTTGCTATGTAAGATCTATTCTGGATGGTTGATTTAGGTTGGAAATAACAGCTACAGGCCCTTGAACCTAACTACAATTACAGGCAGGAACAATGGCCCGCTGCACAGAGTTATATCACATAAACATTTCCCCTGCCTCTTCATTCCCTCCCCGGTGGGCTTGTCTTTTACTCCTCAGTTCCCTCAACAGACACTTATCAAGTGCCTATGCTGTGCTGTGCTTAGTCGCTCAGTTGTGTCTGACTCTTTGTGACCCCATGGACTGTAGCCCGCTCAGTTTCTCTGTCCAAGGGGATTTCCCAGGCAAGAATACTGGAGTGGGTTGCTATTTCCTTCTCCAGGGGATCTTCCCAACCCATGGATAGAACCCAGGTCTCCTGCACTGCAAGCGGATTCTTTATTGTCTGAGCCACCAGAGAGGGCCTACTAGGAGCCAGATACTAGGACATACAAGCTCATTTCCTTCCAAGAGGTTGTAAATGGCAGCACAAGCTGAGTCTGACGCTGGAAGGCCCTATTCTCCTGTCTTTCGCTGGACTAGAAAACAGCACTTAAAGGCAAGAGCTGAGCTTATTTACTTTGCGTCCCCCATGCTTCTGCCTGGTACTAAGAGCTCAACAACAAGGGCCCCTTCAGAGTCAGAGCCAGCGTGACCTGGGCCGCCTCCTGCACAGCCACTGCCACTGCAGCAATCCCCTAGCCTCTGCTAATCCTCAGCCCACTGTACAAGCTGCCCGTATCACACAGCAGACTCCTGCTCCTCACGGCCTGCAATCTGACTGGGTCACCGACGGTCCCTCCCTCCTCCTCTACTGTGTCGGGGGAAGGGGCGCCCACCTCCCCCCAACCTTATCTGGACATTCCTCTCACCTACTCAGGCACTTTATGTTCAGTTATTCCTCTCCTTTCTTAACTTCAGGGTCTCTCTCTACTGGCTCAATCCAACCCATGAAAATAAATACTAAGGCTGCCTTTAAAAGAAAACAAAAACCCTCTCTTAACACTATTGGCCAATCAACTTCCAGTCTCCAACACTCTCTTCAGAGGAAGCTGCCTGCATTTCCTCCCATTACAGTTTTGACTTGCTCATCTCCTCCCCACTGTTCAACCACAGAGGAACAGTTCTTGCCTCCAAGGTTTCTTCCAGCCTGTGGTCAACCTTTAGGAATGCAAATCCGATAGCAGCGCTTCCCTGCTTCTTATCCCACTGTCGTCAGGGTGAACCTGAATTCCTTTCAGGCGGCCACACAAAGTGTTTTGAGATGTGGCCCATCAGTACTCCTCCAGCTTTCTCTCTCATCCATTACGAATCCCCACTTTCCATCCTATCCTCTGGCAACTCTGCTACACAGATAACCTTCTGGTTCTCTGAATTTATCAGAGAACACCTTCACGCTTCGGCTTCTTTGCCTGGTTAATTTTTACTGTTCCTTCACTCCTTGTCTCCTCTGAAAAGCCTTTCATTATCTCTTCCAATTTAGACAATGCTTCTCTGAATTCCCTTAACAGCCTTACTCTTGCTACTATGGTAGTACCACACCACCTGGCTTTACTGGTTTATATCCACTTGTCTTCCATGTGAAACAGTGAATTCCTCAGGTTTCCAAAGTATGTTTTACTGCCTGAACCTATGGGGCCAAGTGCTCGATATATGCTGAATGAATGAATAAATGCAGTTTTTATTACCATCCTCGCCCCGTTCCTTACAAACAGCTTGCTTAGCAAATAGACATTCATAGATATCTTGAAAGGGTTATTAATGAGACTGGAGGCTCAACTAATGGGTTAAATGAGCTTTCATTACTCAGGTATTTCTGTCATCCCAAATATTATCATACTTGTCTTATCATGAAACTGAGCGATAACTGTATTCAAGCAGCCAAATAATACTATAATGGCTCAAAAGACTAATAACCCCCAAAGTCTGGTTTCCCGTACATCCACATATTTTCCATCTAAAATGTGGCCAATTATTTGAAAGGATGACTTTTATATACATTAGAAAGTTTTTTTGGCATTTGTAAACTAGCAGAGCTCATTCCAAATACCATCAAATCTTCAGGAAAGAGAATAGAAGAGAATTAACTAATCTCCTTCCTTTCAGACCCTAGTCACATTCTTGAACTGTATTAACAATTTTTTTTTAAAGGACTCATACTTCTTTCCTTCCTACCAAGTCACATTAAATGTTAAATGGTTCTAGTATACTACAAAGAAGCCAAAAATAAAAAATGTTTATAAAAAGCAAACCAAAATGGCGGTTTACCCGCAATTCACTTAATGAGGTGTCTGGGTCTATTAAGCTGCTGGTATCCCCGCTTCCTCGCCTGGATGAGTTTCCACTTAGAGGGGTGGTCGCTGAGGCAGAATTTCGAGATGAAGGCTAGAGAAAAAGACAGATGACACTTTTAAGTCTTAATTCTTTAAAAATAAATTGCTGTGGAAGCTAAAAGTGGGGCAGGGTGACAGGAAGAGCTCTAACGCAGTGTGGATAAGAAGTTACCGAATGCAGTCCACAAGCAGTTCAGACTGGACTTGGTGGGCGGGGGGAAACGGGGGTTACCCAGAGATGGGCCCAGACATACTCAGCACAACTGCGTTTGCTCACTCTTTTGGAATCTAGGATTCATAATCACTAAGAAGGAAACAGTTCGTGTGAAGAGTTGTCTGTTTTCTAAGTTTATCTTTACTGTACTGTAAACAGCGCTGGGGTGAGGACATCAGCTTGATTTTGAACAGTTCCAGAATGCTCTGTTGGTATGCTAATTATCAGGTTCCTGAAGCTGCTTCTTTAGAACCTTTTCTTTTCCTAACACTTTTTGATAAAAGCTGGAGACACTGTCTGCAGCTGAGAGCAACAGCATTTTGCCCTCAGCTGTGGATGATGCTCCTGAATTAATAAACGGCAGAGATTTGGGCAGACAGTTCAGCAGACAACTAGCCACATGCGGTGACTGAGCACTTGGAATGTGACTGCTCCAAACACAGAGTTCTTTCTCAGGTGTGAAATACACACCAGGTTTTGAAGTCTTGATGTGGAAAAAAGAATGTAAAATATCTCACTGATAAGTTTTCATGTTGATTATGCTTAAAATATTTTGGACATAGGGGTTAAATAAAATATATCATTTGAATTAATTTTATCTGTTTCCTTTTACTATTTTAGTGTGGCTGCTAGAAGATTCACATGTGGCTTACATTTGTGGCTTGCATTATATTTCTACTGGACAGAACTGGCAAACCATTGTAATGGTTTCTTCTCAGGATGAAATTCTAGAGGACCGAAAATCAAAAGAGCAGCCACAAGTTTAAGAGGTGACATGCAAGGAAATAAAATGCAGTGTCTCCTCTCTTCCCAAGGCTTCACATGATTCAAGTGCATAGGAATTTGGGGGTCAAGGACAGGAAGTAGATGAAGAAAGGAACAGTAACTCCATGAGTTAAACTGTTGTAAAATCAAGAATAAAATAGTAGTAGAAAGTAAGCTAGTGACCTCGAGAACTTAATTTCTTTAGGAATTTATATACTCACCCTTGTGTAATTTTCAGCATACTGTTTATCAGATTTTTCATCCAACTAGAAAAGAACAGAGATAAAAATCAGAAAAGATGTTGAGCCTTTTGATTTTTTTAAGGGGGAAGAAAAAAAGAAGTGACACCATTTGAGTTCTCCAAGTTCAACTGATATTTGGATCCTAAAAGTAAACATACTAAAACTGAAATAAAAGTTGGGACACAGAAGACAAGATGTTAACTTCAACTCCTATTCAAGGAAGACAGCGTAAGCAAGCTATCCTTATGAAAAAAGTTAGAACTTTTGCATAGATTTTTCTTTTCATGGTATTTGAAACAATTAAAAGAAAACTACATATAAATGTAAACTCTAGCATTGCAAAAGTTACACACACACAAAAATACTCATATATGTCAGAAGAAAAAGTCTGATAAAACCAAAAGCCAATAAACTTTATTACATTATTAGTACACAGGACACACAGATAAGGCTAGCACACTTAGCCAAAAAAGCTCAGACTGGACTACAGCATGTTAAGTGTATCCTCAAAAACATTCTCCACAGTCCGAGGATTTGGTTGTATGCTTCTGGTTTTTGCTTTTTAACTAATATATGCACAAGTATCTAAAAAAAGAAAATCAGACAGCACAAAGGGCATGTGCTTCCCTCAAGGGCAATCTACTCCCAAGTCTTTACAAAACTCTAACAGTGGTGTCCCAAGCACATCCCATATATTCTCTTTTCCCTCACCATGTTTCAGAGATTAGAGAAAGTATTTTTCTTCATGGCATTTATCACTCCCTGACCCCATGATACTTATTAATCTATTTAGTATCTGATCTCTCTCTTTAATGTAAACTTCATGTCTGTATGTTCTTTTCTGTATTCCTAACACCAAGAATAGCACCTGGCATACAGAAGGACTGAGAACTTGTCAGATGAGTGAATAAATGAACTACACTTCTTCTGCGCCTACAGGCTGACCTCATTTAACAGTTGTGTAGTATCCTACTGTCTGGAGATGGCATAACTAGCTATCCTCTCTCACAGACAGGCCTTATGGTCGTTTCCGTCAGTGTTTCGAGAAGAGAAGGACCTTAAAGGTCTCGCCTAAAACTCTGACTGTACAGCTGAGGAAAGAGAAATTTTAGATCTTGCTGAAGGATGAACAACTAAATCCCAGAGCTGGATCCAGATCTGAGTTTTGTCAATTTTTTCCCATTATTTACCTGTATATACTGCCCCAATTACCACTAGGGAGAAAAAAAAATCACAGAGAAATTTAACTAAATGAAAACATACCCAGACCCCAACTTATAGACCAATAATCCTTCCAGCCCAATCTAGAGAAGAGATGTGAAAACTGTCCTCAGTTAATTATTAAAACACAAAACATCATTATTTCTGGCTCAGTTCAGATCACTTCACTCTAACTTCCTCATATTTGAAAGTTTTCTTTTTTTAAAAATTACATTTATCATGTTCATTTTCTGTCTCAGTAAACACCTTTTTCTATAAGTACTAAATCAGAACATAAATCCTGTCTTAGCCTTTGAATTATTTTTGCTGCTTCTTACTACAATACCCTTAAAAAAGAATGGACATTACTTCATTTTGACTTCTTAAAGTCACATATGAAGGGTCTTAAACAAGCAGTAACAATAGTTTTTCATGTTGGCAAATACTGCCATAAGAAGGAATTACCTTCCTCATGTCTATACTAGTAAAAATATATTGCTTAATATTTAACGTGTCATTCCTCAGAACAAAAGAAATACTACATCTAAATAGACTGCCTTATTCTCCTTAGAGTACCTTCCAACTCTCTTCTAATGAGTTAAAGAGAAAAACAGGCAGCATTCAGAAACAATCTTCCAGGTCCATCTGAAATTCTGTCCCCTTAAATCGCTCTCAAACAAATGACCCCCAACCCATCCATTTCTTAACAGGCAGACACCTGAGCGAAATCTTACAGTTAAGAGGGGGCATGAGTGACCCAGTCGACCACAGGGCTGATTCTCCTGCTGTCACTCTCCTCTGACAGGACTGCCGCAACCCAGGCTGACCACGCGCCAAGCTTCAGACTGCGGAGCAGCAGAAGCACTGAGAGCAGCCCCACCGCAGCCCGGTTGTTTTGGCTGCAGTGACTTGGCCAGAGACTCCCCAATTCTCCTCCTCGTGCTGCATTATGCCAGCCTTCCATTTAGACAAAAAGCGAGCTGAAACCTGGTATTCTAAATGCCCAGGAGGTCCACAGAGCTGCACTGCAACAAGAAGCTCGTGTTCAAAATGATGACCCAGACTCCACCAGACCCTGGAAAGGGTCTTAAACAGAATAAAATGGAGTCATTTTTAATATGCTAAGGTATAAAAGAAGGAAATGCTGCTGGTAAAAGGGTACAAACTTGCAGCTGTAAGATAAATAAAGTCTGAGGATCTAATGTAAAACATGGTGACTATGGCTGATTTTTCGAAAATTGTTGTTTATGAATAACACAGAAAAAATGAATAATGTAGTAATATGAAAAGTCAGAAAACAAAGGCTCTCTATATAATACTATATGGCCACAATTTTGTAAAACAAGCAAATTAAACTGAGATAGAAAAGAAGACTGAAAATAAATCATTAGTAAAGACCTCAGAACTTGCTTATGAGTACTGACGACAGCTTACTATTCTCAAAAACTTTCAAGTACATGTTATGTCATTACATTCCTAAATAATTAAATATGTATTTTTCCAATCGAGAAAAGGGTTTCCTTGATAGTTGGAAATGGAAAGCTAGCTAACAGGCTTCTAATATTTTACATTCGTGTTAATCTGCAAAGAAGAGCACATGATGGCAAACTTCACTGCTGCTTTCAAGAATTTCAAATTATCAACCAGTAAACAAAGTGTCAACTGTCATCTTTTCTATATTTCGGTGATAAATGCTTTTATCTTATCTATGTCTGGGGAAATCTGAAAATGCTTTGCTCTTAACATCATAGAACACAGATCGTTTCTCTTTAAGTCCAAACTCCATGATTATTTGTTGAAATTAGCACATGAAAAATATGTGTCCGACTCTGTGCGACCCCACAGATGGCAGCCCAGCAGGCTCTGCTGTCCCTGGGGTTCTCCAGGCAAGACACTGGAGTGGGTTGCCATTTCCTTCTCCATTCTTAGAATACATATCTTGTCAAATCTTCGAAACCCTCTGTTTCAAAGAAAGGTATATCTTATTCTCAGATGAAGAGGCCCATTGGCCATGTCTCAGCATATGACTACTGTGACCGATAATTTTGTCCTACTAAAATGGTAAAACATAACGGAATTTTTTTGAATGGAAACAATTTTAGTTGTGAATACATTTTAATACCGTCATTTGAAAGTGTTGTTTAGAAATAGAAAGAGTTGTTTAGAAATAAAGATGCATTTTGTTCTAAATTATATTTCTTTTTTAAAAGAACACTGGAGATGTGATATAACTGAGCTATGCATATCTGATATGGAGAGCCACTTTCAGCAAGCAGCAACCCTTCTGTCACCCATATCATAAATCCAATATACTGTGTGATCAAGAGATAAGAGTATTATATTAAGGCATTTGAACAAACTTTATTATTTTAGGCTGTGCTAAGAGGCAAAATTAAGGATATTACATAGGTACTTAGACAACCATTCAGGAAAAAATAAAAATCACTGCGGCTCATAGGCTATAAAACAGGGTGCTGGCCAAGTCTACCAACTAATGCTCTGGAGAATCTTGTGCTTATGTTATAAGGTGCACAGCATGACTTGATATGCATAGCCTACATGGGGGCTTCCCTGGTGGCTCAGTGGTAAAGAATCCACTTGCCAATGCAGGAGATGCAGGGTTTGTCCCTGGATCGGCAAGACCCCCTAAAGAAGGAAATGGCAACCCACTCCAGTATTCTTGCCTGGGAAATCCCATGGACAGAGGAGTCTGGCAGGTTATAGTCCATGCGGTTGCAAAAGAGCTGGACACGACTTAGCGACTAAATTAACAACAAGAAGCCTATATACATGTGTATCAAATCCAAATCATTAGTTATGTATCTTAAATATGTATAATTTTTATTAAAATGTGTAGATAATTACTGGGAGAAGAGTTTTATTTGATTAGAAGCAGCAGTGCAAGACTTTAAAAATAAAGTCAATCTTTTCACTTCTGTATAAGTTACTAAAATAAACTGCGAAGAAATAAACCTAAAAAAGGACCTAACCAGTAACTCAGACATCACATTAGGTGCTAAACAGAGTCAAAGTTTTTAAGAGAAAGGGTGTACATAATAAATTAAACTGATTATATCTATGAAAAAACAGGTTAATAAGCAAATTAATAAAATAGGCAATATTTCAGGTGAAGGACCTGGGAGCCAGTCTTCTATTGGGTGCAAAGAGATTCTTTGATCTGATGAAAGCCAAGACAGGGGCTGTTGCTCAGCCAGCTCTGAGAGCCAACAATCTGGAACACTTGAGGACCACACTTGGAATTGTTTTCTAGGATCAGCCATTCAGAAGTAGCTATTTAAATACAATCTGTGATGTGCTAAATGTAAAGAACTATCTCTTCATTAAAAAAAGGGTCTAATTTTTTGTTAAGAAACTCTGCCTCATCTGCTTCAAAGAGTTGATAACTAGAGCAGTTGTTGGTTCAAGGGCAAAACAACACAAAAACAACACTAATGTCAGCAACAGAGAGGTGTTACAGACAGAAAATCAGGCTGTTAGAAATACCAGGCAGGCAGACATCTGTTGCTGTGGGTTCCTTCATTAAGGTAAATGCCTCCAGGCGTTTCTACTGGACACTCTTTCCTAAATGCAGCTCCCAATGAATGTGAGGGCTTCCCAGGCAGCCCAGTGGTAAAAGAATCTGCCTGCCAATGCAGGGGGTTCAGGAAACACAGTTCGATCCCTGATTGGGAAGATCCCCTGGAGGAGGAAACGGTAATCCAATCTAGTATTCTTGCTGGAGAACTCCATGGACAGAGGAGTCTGACAGGCTACAGTCCATGGGGTCGCAAAGAGTTGGACATGACTGAGCACAGAGCACACAGAATGAAGTGAAAGCAACGGGCAGGCACTTCTTCAAAGACAACGCCACAATCCAAATGTTTACATCTATTCGGATTCTTCCCAGTTATGGTTAATTAGTGACATTTTACTAAGTAGTGCATTTTATTGTTCAACCTTCAAAGTCCACCTAAAAATTTATAGATTCACCAAATGAAAAGAGAAGAAAAAATTTAAGACCGATCAGGAATATCTAAATATGGGAAAGGTATTAGATGGTTTTAAGGAGTTTTTTTTATCATTTTGTTAGGTCTGATACAATAAATAAGAAAAAAGTTCTTAACTAGAGAGGCATACTGAACTATTTATTGGAAAATGGCATGATGTACGGGACTTGCTTTAAAATAATTCAGGGAAAAAAAGGAGGGAAAGAGGAAGAAACAGATGAAACAAAATTAGCAAAATATCAATAATTGTTCGGGCTGCTTCTGGAAAATTTCCATAGGAAAAATTGTTAAAAAAATAAGAACATATCAATGTATACATTTTGAAACAAAACAAAAAACTATTCAATGCTAGTGTACTCAAATTAAATTCTGATTTTAAAATAGCTACTGTATTAGCTGTTAGTCACAAGCCTGAGACAGTGGGTCCCCATGCGCTGCACTCACGCTGGTCAGATCTGGGATGCTCACGTCATCCACGTCGGAGACGACGCTCCCCCTACGATTGGAGCGGCTAAAATAATCAGCGGCAGAAACCTTTCAGTTAGAAGAAAATGAGATGCTTTAACATTAAGGAGAGAGAGAAGAAAACGATAAGAACATTGTCATATGAGGGGAAACCTTTTTTGTTGTGTGATAAAGTATCAAGAAATGAAATGAGGGAAGTGCTGTGATTACTTACTCAAGAAGGTAAGAAAGAAATGTAAAGGGTTCCAAAATGACATCACAGCTCCCTAAAATAAACTCTTATTAATTTTAGTCAGAGTTCTATGCTACAGAGATCATCATCTACTGCCTGAAGAGGAGCATCACCCTCACCACGAGGGATTCTAGGACAGCATTTACCTAAAGCCTCTACTATTTTCCACAAATGTCTAATGCATTGTAGCTGTCGACTCTGTTAAGCACATATATGCTGAATGCAGAACTACCTGCAGAGTATTTATTGTGCCTTTTACCCAGTTTCCACAGTTTCCTCTTTTTCATACTTCTCAGGACCAGGAACTGTAGAACAAAACAACGAAGGAACTACACTGGCGTCTTTCTGGTTTCCTAAACACAACAGTCTCTTCCCACCTTAGCCGTTGGCACTGGCCTAAGAACTCTCAGCTCAAAGCTCACCTCCCAGAGAAGGAGACGCCTTCTCTGATGACCCCATCCCGAAGGGACACACACTCCACTCAATGTCCTCTATCATGTCACCTGCTTTTCTCTTCACAGTCTCTAGTTTACTTTCTCCTTTTGTTCCTTCCTTTACCAGTTTTTTCCCCTATTTCTTTCATTAGGATGTAAGCTCCATGAAGTCAGTAATCTGGCCTGTGTAGCATACCACATTATTCCCAGCAATTAACACAGTGCCTCATATATAACTGGTACTCACTCCATAAGCATTTGTTGAATTAAAAAACAATGAACATTTTTTTCTTTTTATTGAAGGATAATTGCTTTAATCAATGAACATTTGTTACCTCACTCATCAGCTACTGCTTACCTCGGCTCTGTCTGATTACCTAGCTCAAAAACTCTTCTCTTCCAGAAAGGAATCTGGAAGCCCATCCACAAAGATGCCTTCTTTAAGGCTTACAAATACGAAGTTTTATGAAGAGCTGAGATGATCACACAATAGTATTCTTGTTTTCAGTAACAGTAATGCAACTTAAATTTACATATAATACTATAAAGGTACCCACCATCTCAGAATTTTGATAGTTCATTTACGTGATATATTAAGCCTACCTACAAAGATAGTTACTACATGCTCATTAAAGAAAGAAATAAATAAAAATAATAAATAAAGAAATCACTATTAACGCAACTAATAGGTTGGAGCAACGGTCCAAGCTGCTGCCCCTTCCACTCCATCACTTTCCAGGGTGTTTGCGGGTGGCGGGGACTGTTCTTTCCTCTTCAGCCGTGATTATGAGCACTACCTGGCTTGCCAAGGAACCAAAACTGTCTTAGTTCAATCACTGTATTTCTGGCAACAAAGCTCACAGACTCTTGCTGTTACCCTTTTCCAAGAAAAACTTGGGTTCACAATCTTTCACAAAACATGACTCAAAGTAAATGGCCTTCTAATTTCTTAACGGAATTATAGCCTCTCAGTTATTGGGCTCTCTTTTTTTCTTTTAGCTCTAAGCTGACACACCATTCTCCTCAATGTAATTTTCAAATCAATTCTTAATATAGAAAAAATGTCATCAGCTCTCTGTAAAATTCCTTGCTTCATCAAAAAAAAAAAAATAACCTGAAATCACATAATTTATATTCTAATGTAGCTATTTCTTACCTTTACAACTGTAACTCTAGTTGAATTCTAAGACAATATTTTTAAATTTTGCCATCAGCAACTCAAAAAATTCACAGGTCTTAAAAGACATATAAACAATAGTTAAATACATAGCAAAGAAAACTACTAATTAATGGCAGCATGATTTGTAATCCATAGTAATGAGTTTTAAAGAATGTGGAAACATTAATCTTGTTTGAGGATTTTTTGTTTTTGGTGAACTGTGCATATACATGCATGTGCATAAAACAGCAACAAAGAATAAAAAGTGAAAATCCGTCAAGTACATAATGACTAGCACATAAGAGGTGTCATTAGGAAAGCTTACACAGCCCACTGAGAAAATGTATTCTCAGGAATACATTTCTGAAGGTAAATTATTCATATAAACTAAATTTGAAGAGAATGCTCATTTTGTCAAGTGCAAATTTCAGTTTGCAATAGATTTCATGTGATCACACAGTGTTGCAATTTTAAAACTTATTCGATGTGTTTGCATGCAGAACACGCTCACCACGCTGTCCCTTCGCCCACGGCTGGCACAACCAGAAGACGCAATGCTTGCGGTGTCATCGTCGAGAAACTACGGATATTAAAAGCAGATAATGACAAAGATGCAGTTTCACCATAGGTACATGGTCTTCCCGTGACCATACGCACAGGAAGGCAGGCTTTGGGAAACACGCAAATGCTCCCTATGAGTATCGATTGTAATTAGCACCACTACTGAGCACCATTAAACCAAAAGGCTGTTTTGAGGCATAATGAATAATCACCCAAAACCAAAAGATAGTTCCAAAGAGCACAAAGATTAAAATAGTATTTACTTTACCTTTTAAGTTAAATGAAAGGAAAAGGGGGGTGAAGCATGTCTCTACTAGCCAAAACCTGCTAGGGACCTCATGCTTTTTAAACCTCTAGGCCCTCTGGGAGCCACTGATTACAATGCATTATAATCTTATAATTCATTAAGTCAATAAATACACTGTCTTTTAGTTTGGGAGAGAAAAATAATCTTCTCAAATGAATTTATGTCAAACACAGAATTTCCTACCACCAAGGACACTGAAATGATGATTCCTGTTGCCCTTTACTCACTCCTGTGCAGCACATGGAGGTATTCTAACATCACTGCGCAGCCCCCTTGCTCTTTCAGCAGCAGTGGAAGACGCACCTTCAGTGTGTGCAGGCTGCCTCCATTCTGACGTCACTAAGGAGCCATTCTGGCATCACTGGGGTACTAACTCTGAGGCCCAGCTTGCAAATGAAATCACATTTAGCCAGCACACAAGGACAAGATTCTATACTCGACTAAAAACATTACCGTAAGTTTTTTTTTTTTTGGCAAGGGACCATCACAGCGGGGACACTAAAAATGACATCAGGCTCAAGAATTGCCAAATGGAATTTTATTACCAGGTGGGTTAAAACTAAACTTCCTCCTGTGAAAAAGCTTTTATCTCCTTAAACATCCCTTTAATAACTTTTTGTTAACTGTAAGAGTGGAATCCTTGATAAATGTCACTTGGAAATGGCAGGAAAAATGAGTCAAACATATACACAGAGGAAAGCCCATATAACTTGCCTATTCTACTCCACAAAGTAACCTATGCTGACCTTTAAGACACTGCTTAATAATTTCTCCAATTTTAACATCATCAAGAATAACAAGGTGTTTCCTAAAAAAGTCACTATTTTCTATTAAAAACAGTAATTAGCACAGTCTTTATGGTGGGTAATATGGTAATATATAAATGTACATACTCTTTGGTTCCCATCATTTCATGATTAGCAATTTACCATGCAGATCTATCTACTCATATAAGTACACAAAAATATACTTGTATAAGCATGTTCATTGTACAAGTATCTGTTGAAACAAAAATCTGACAACCTAAAAGCTCATCAAAATGGGAGCAGTTTTTCAAATGGACAGCCCACGCACTAACAGAATGATGATACACTGCCATTAAAAAAAAATGTGCTGACATAAAACTAATCCCCAAGAGGCACTCAGTGGAAATAGAAAGGGACATGACTTATTTTTTAAAATCTTTTAAATGTCCCCCCGCAAAAAAGAATAAAATAAATCTTTATATACTGATTTGAAAAGATACTGTGAGTAAAGAAACAAGTTAAGCAGCATTATATACATGAATCACTTGCATACTGTTCAAACGTCATACACAAACAGAGGCTGCATTTGGGGGACAGAAACAGGAGAATAGGGGCAGAGGACTTTTACTTTGTACTTTCCTTAAGCTAATATTACGTTTATAAATTTAAAACAAGTTTTAATACTCTAGAAAGACTGGGTAATTAGAATCATCCCAGTTTTGTGTTTTATGTAGCAATTTTTAAAAAGTTGATGTATTTCATTTCTTCTCTCACTCCACTGATTGAAGGGCTAGGAAGCAAGTGGAATGGTTCAATGTATAAAGTAGAGACGAAAAGGAGAAAGAAAAAGGACAGGGCAGCTAACTCACACCCTGAATTACCACCACTGGGGGGAAAAAAAAGAATTTCCAAATGACAGTTACAAATAAATTAAAAAAAAAATTCTAATGGCAGTAGATTCAGACTCATTTAAGAATTATGTGCTACGTCACATTCATACAGCAACCACCAATTCAGACAAATTAGTTCTTGAGTTTGTGTACTGAAGGAAAATGGCAACCCATGCAGAAAAGGGTGAAACACACCACACCCTCAATATTCTGAACTGTGAGTACAGATTAATGAACCAATCAGAAGTGTCTACAGAACATGCAAAGAGACCAGGCAGCTCACCACAGGACTGCTTCGGGATGAACTCGCTCTTGATGAGTGAAAACTGTATTCAGATGGCTATAAAGTTTCCAAGAAGACAGGTTTTACAATAATGATCAGCTCCTTTTCCCGCTGGGAATACATCAGTGCCCCTGGACCTGACTCACCCTGGTTCCCAGGTTAAGGTAACTGTTACTCCCCCGGCTGGAGCCCTACTGCTCCTACCCTCATGACCCAGGAGCCCACGGCAAGAGCAAGGAGAGAAGAAGGGGGTGCCCCGAGAAGCGCTATTCTCATCCTCTCCCTGAGGAACTAATGAGCCAGAAAAGAGGTTTCTCTGCTTGTACTGTCTTCACACTTGAAGCCTCATTTTGCAGCAAGCGCTTCCTCACAGCTTGGGGGAGAGTCACAGTTGACAAGCTGATGGGTCACAGCTTGGAGAGTTATTACAGGTCTGATTAACTGGCTTTTTCTTTGTAAGTAAACTGTGCCCACCTACACCTCGCCCTCCTCACCACCTCCCCCTGCTTGGACTTACAGTTCGAGAACCGTAAGGGTTATATAATCCACCATTATACAATGACACCTGAAGAACAAAGGAAATGCCATTTAGCCATTCAGCGTCAAAGTTATTTTCAAAGTCATATAACTTCTTCAAAGTACTCAGTTCCAAAAAAGCTGAAGAACAGTGTTGAAGTGCACAGCCTCCCGAGGTGATAAGACTCATTTATGTCTGCATAAATTCCTGCGTCAGCCTCAGTAAAGCTTCAGGCTCACACTTCATTTCAAACAGCACCACTGGTTACAGCATTGCCTTTCATCATGTTATGAAATTAGGAGAACATTTACCAATTTATTCTCTCAAAAGAGGGAAGAAAACAGGTAAGAAAGTGAGGTACAGAAAGCTTTGCCCACTGTCATGATAAAACTAAGCACAAAGCCTCAGGTTCCCGGTCACTAGAAGAGGCCACAACAAAACAAACAGCCTGAAAGCAACCAACTCACAATTGCACATTACACAGAGCGATTGTTTTGGCTTTCGAGTCAGCTGGCTTCATTAGAGCCGAGTATTGATGTGGCCAAGGCCACAGCTGTTCCCCTCCAAAAATACGACATCCCATGCCTAGGCAGCCATCTCACACAAGTATGCAAGTGGAGTGGAACCCATGCAAATCCACCTCCTCTATAGGAAGCCAATTCTAGGCAAGGGCCCACCAACAGCCAGCAGTATCTACCACTGTGAGGAGAATACACTCATTTTTACTCCCCGAAAGTTCTGTACTATAAGCACAGGCAGCACATTTTGCAGTACACACAGCACTAAAGCCACGTGTCCTTGGCTATTTTGGAGGAAAGATGTCAAGCTAGAGTCAGCACCATGACAATGGCTTCGCCAAGAGTACACACACTGGAAGTGGAAAATACAAACCAGACTGGCACTTCTCAGCAGACCAGAATTTACAGTGGAGGAGGCCTATGGAGAAAGTGCATGATTTAACCCAAAGGAAAGGAACCGGCAGCTCTGAAGGCCCCACACTCCTCAGGAAGTACTAACCCTGTAGCTCTTGGATGTCGCCAGAGGGTCGCTGTACAGGGAGGAAGACTGCTAAGCAACAAAAACAAAACACACACAAACACACACACACACAAAAAACACAAGCAAGAAAAGAAAGGGAGAACTGGTCTCACAATCATGAAAGCTTATGTTTATTCTATATTCCATAATTCACCAGTAATTCATAAGTGTTTAAGGCAGCTAAGTACACACACAGTGAGAAAAACTTAACCGTTAGAAGTCTCTTTAACTATCAATTTTAAGGGATCAGAAAGAAAAACACTTGGAACAGTTTTCTATAAATGTGTTTTAAGTCCCATTGGTCTTTGAACATTAACGTTAGGAGATGAGAGGGCCACCTAAGGAAATGTTCTGGGAACAAGGGCCATGGCACAGGGAGTGTGCAAACCGTGGCCACATCGCAGCAGTTACCAGCAGCTCCTTGACATCGAATGGGCTTATCCTGATTACTGGGGAGCCAGGTAATGAGCTCTGAGTTATTGCTATAAACACTCTTTTCCAAGTGGATTAGAAAACCTATATTTCAGAACAAGCCATGGGCAAAGTACTTTAGTTTAATTAGATAAATTATACTGGTCACAGTGAATCCATGCATTAAACAAGGCACAGCATTATTTAAAAAGGAATTAAATCTTTTTTCCTGATGTCATCTCAATACATTTTCAGTTCTTTTTCACTAAGCCCAATCAGACATGGAAAATAAGACTAAATCATGTATGCAGGTTTTGACAACTAAATTATTTTAAATATACTGCGTGCCATATATTTAATATGTTCTAAACGTACGGTGTGCCAAATGCCTTGAAAGAACAAGAGATTCTCACATTACATAATTACATTCTTCTCATCACATATTTTCTTGGTCGTGGTGCTCAGCTTGTGGGATCTTAGTTCCCCAACCAGGACTGAACTCAGGCCCTGGCAGTGGAAGCGCTGAGCCCTAACCACTGGACCACCAGGGCATTCCCTCTCATCACACTTATAGTTCATATCTCCACATGTACACTTTTAGTAAAAGGACATACACCGTGATATGTATTGATGCCTACAACTTATTTTGAAATGTGCCCTTCCCAAAAAGATGGACTGATGGAAACACAGTGGGACAGTCAGACAGATAATTACACGATAAAGGAAATATAGTAAAAATGTTCATTGTCGAATCTGAGTATAGGTATGCGGGTGGTTACTATACAATTCTTTGAACTTTTTTGTAAATGTAAATATTTTTCACTTAAAAAATTGGAAAAAATGGTACTCATTAATAAATGTGGTGATTCAACAGTTACCATCATTTAAAGATACACTCACACAGACAATGTGAATTCAGTTATCACAAACCTGTACAAACACAGCCATTCACAGATTAGTCCTAACTAGTCAAAATGCAAAACAGGGGATTAGAAATGTGTTAAAGTTGGATAAAACAAATAAAGCCAAAAAATCTTGTGACAAACCCGAGAATAGTAGGCAGAGGTGGGTTTGCTATGTCTAAGACTGCTATAGTTTCTTTGGTCAAAGTAGAGGCCACTCTGCAAAAAGCAAAATCAAACACATTTTTCTTAGGTTAAATGCTGTTAACCTAACAACAATGACAAAATTGGATATTGCCAAACCCCTTCTCCAAAACAATGATTTTAAAGATTTGAATTATATTAAGTCAAAGTCAAAATAACAGCGATTTCAAGTCTCTCAAAGAAGACTAATATTAAAGGTTAACTTTTCAAACCAAATCATTGCTATTTTATTTTTTATTTTTTTTACTTTAAAAAGAATATAAACCCTCAGATAAAATAGAAAGGAAATAGGAAGTGAATTATTCTCATGTCACACTTAGGAATGTCCTTGAAAAACCCAGGATGAATGGATAATTACTACTTTTATAATCTATTTGGAAACATCACAGAAATCATTAAAGCTATTTTTTTTTCAAAACTCCTCCTATTTCCATTATTTGTTCAAATAAACTGATCAAATTAAATTACCAAAGAAAGAGTGTGAGCAGTAAACATGGTTTGGTCTACGGCAGGTTCATCTTCAATATACTAAGGGAAGCAATTACATTACTGTGATTGCTTGAGGGGGGAAAGAAATCATCTAAACAATTTCAGCCATCTTTTTTGCTCAAGGTTAAGGAAGCCCAGGCAATCTCTGACTGAAAGACGGCTCCTCCACTGTTGACACTGCAATAGGGGACAGCCCTCCTCCCATCGCAACCCTGCCCTGCCGACCCACCTGCACCACACCCTCTGAGAGGCTCCATGACTCACTTCTCCCCAGAGCTCCCAATACTCCACCTGCCAGGTCTCACTAATGTCCTCCCATTTCATCCTCGCCTCCTTCCTCATTTCTACCAGCCAAAGGCTCCCACCCCGCTCTCCACCTCACCAATGGCCAGAGCCCTACCCAAGGGAGCCCTGAGTTAGCAAGGAGCTTGGGCTGCACTTCCTCTGCCAGTGCTGTTGCAACTTGACAGGGAAGAGGTGTTCCCAGCACCCCAAATGGGCACTGTAGACATTTTTTTTTCCCCACAGCAACGCCATTTAGCAGGTTGGCTGGAATGGAGAACACTATTAGTCCTACAGTTTAATTACACTATAGGTTGAAGAATTTTCTGCAAGACAGCATGGGAATTCTGCCATCATAAACTTTGTTGTTTCTACCAGAAAATTAATTTCAAGTTCCCCAAATCTCAAATGTATAAAACAATCATTCAGAATGACAGCTACATGTGAGTTTCGTACTGCCTATAATACCACAACTGTGCTTAGTTGTTCAGTTGTGTTCGATTCTTTGCAACCCCATGGACTGTAACACACCAGGCTCCTCTGTTCACAGGGATTCTCCAGACAAGAATACTGGAATGGGTTGCCATCCCCTCCTCTAGGGGATCTTCCCAACCCAGGGATCGAATCTAGGTCTCCCGCATTGCAGGCAGATTCCGTCTGAGCCACCAGGGAAGCCCAATATCACAACTAAATCAATTCAAATATCCAAAATAAGTTATAAGAATCTCACTAAACCTATTAAGGTACAGTCCTCCAAAGGGCAATTCATAGATGAAAATACAGTATTAATGAACTTAGTGTGACACTTTCCTAACTCTAGCCACCAGGGTTAGCATACGTTAGTGAAGTGCAAGTCGCTTAGTCATTTCCGACTCTTTGCGACCCCATGGACTGGGGCCTGCCAGGCTCCTCTGTGCATGGAATTCTCCAGGCAAGAATACTGGTGTGGGTATCCTATCCTTTCTCCAGGGGATCTTCCCGATCGAGGGATCGAACCAGAGTCTGCTGCATTGCAGGTGGATTCTTTACCAGCTGAGCTACCAGGGAAGCCCATCATATGTTAACTTGATATTAAATCTTGTAAATGAAAACAAAATTATTTTTAAATAAGGTTCTGGTAAGTCATGTTTCAGTATATTATCAGGTTTCAATAATGCCTGAAGAGCACACTAATGCAGTCATAATTCTTAATTTCCCTGAAAGGATCAGTGAATTTTACAACCACACAAAATACTGTGATATGAGACACAACAGAACTAACCAGTGGGTCTTTATGAGAACCAGAAGATCTCTTCTTCATTCCGTAAGAGTGACTGTAAGAATGATTCTGGAAGTAAATATTGATGTTAACTTTAAAGATCACATAGTGCAGTTTTAAGATAATTTAATAAAGTGCATCTTAAAATCATACATAGAAAAAGGCCCACATGAGACATCGAGTAGTCTACATGCACGCACCTGTTAGTGGGAAACGGGCTCAGACACACAGCCTGCCCGCATACCAGCATCCCCCTCATCCCTGCTGTGCCATCCAGCTCGGTGCTGAGCCAGCTGAAGACTGAATTAGGACTCAGAACCAGCAGGCTCTAAGTGGGGGCCTTCATGCCACACCTCATTTGAGTCTCCGCTTCTTTAAAAAGGTATGAGTGACAAGAGAGGCCACTTCCTTTTGCAGTCCTCCTTACCTAAAGGCCAAAGAGCAATCCTGTGTATCCATCAAAGCACGATGAGAACGGAAAACGTAACACGGCACTGCCTGAGACAGTCCTCTTAACCCGAGTTACGGGTCCCGCAGCAGGTGCTGCTCAGCGGAGAGCAACCTACACAGCGTGGTCTGTCTCATTAGAGCAGCATCATTAGATAATAACCTGACATCCTTGGATGTAACTTCTAGGAGTCAGAGCCAAGTGCATGTGAGGGGATAGAAGACAGCAATACTACTAAACAGGACAACTGGCAGAGAAGAAGTGCAATGTGGATATGCACCTTTGGTCTGAAAGGAGGAGATGCAGCTAGAAGGGGCCTAGCCGTCAACAGCCTGCTCGACACACATCACCTGAAACATGCACAGCTAGATCCTGAATCAGTGATTACAAATTCATTCTCCTTTTTTTAAAGTCCATATCTTTCTTTTAGACATTACTACTCTGAACATAAGAGCTGTGGCAACGTGTGGATACATTAACCCAAGAAAAACACACTACAGGTAAACTTCCTTGGCCAAAATGACATGCCATCAAAAATAAACCAAATCAAGCAAAAAGGAGTGGAGGAACTGACGTTTCAGTTGTCACCTGAATCCTCTCACACCTGCTGGCTTGTGACACGGAACATAAGACATAGCAGGTATAGCTGTAAAACATGCTGCTGTAGTTCAGTACATCTCACAACACCGCTGGAAACAGGTCTTCCAGGGCACTGAGTATGTGTCAGCTGGGTGACTCATCATTTTAAGATGAGTCCTGAATGGGAAAGCAAAAAATTTTTATATGATCCTGAGATCTTAAAAGGCAAAGCTATTCAAGTGCTAAACCATGCCACAACTACACACTAGAATTTGCCGTTAGTCATATATTTCCCCCAAACATCACAACAGACCTGTGACAAAGTTAGACATAATCTAGGATTAGCATCACCAATTGTTTATAAAGTGAAACTATATTTAACACAAAGTCATGCAATACATACTAATGATGAAAGTCTTGATGATCTATCCTTAAGAGCATCATACTGGATTTCAGGAAAAGGTGGAAGTTGGTTGTATTTCCAAAATCAGAAATATAAAGGCGGGGGGAAGCAACATTCATAAAATTATGAAAAATCCAGCACTACTTTAAAATCCCCAAATTATTCAACATAATAGCTGTGACACCTGAATTAAAGAATACTCTCCCCCCCTCACTCTTTCCTAGTATAGGTTATTGTTAAACTACATGTACAGGAAAAACTTCCTGTTCTCATTCAGATCCAGAATGTATAATCAGTAATGTTCAGACGATTCACCCCAGCACAGTGCAGCACAACACACCCAAGGAAGCCTTTAAACACAGGGATTAAGCATCCTAACGGTCTGTGAGCATCGTTGTCCATCATGTGAAACGTGGCAAAAGCAAGTCATGGAGAAGCAATGAAGCAGGAACACACAGCTATGATGAAACTTACCAAAAAACAAAACTAAAAGACAAACAACTGCAGCACTAAAATGGGGAGAGCTCCCTCGGATCTGCTTGTGCACACACCTGGAAAGCACCCCTTCTCAAGAGCTTTCGCTATGAAAAATAGCGAACAAAGCTAGAAACCTGGTCAGAGCAAAGTGTGGAATGGATAGTATACATATAAAAGTGGCATGAAATATAAATCAAAGAAAATAGATATAAAATTTATGACGAGACCAGAAAACCATATTTCCTGTCGGGTCTTTAAGAAAATAATACGTTTAGCACCACATGTCAAATCCAAGAAACCAAATTAAATAGTAACTACTCAGATTTGTGTTTTCCTAATTTTTTTAAGCATTCTAGTCAGATTTTTTAAGCAATCTTGCCCAGAAGAGCAATGTATAAAACAAAAGCAATGAACAAGTTCCTCAGGTAGTTTGGTAAAAATATCTTTCTTTTGCAACTCTTATACCCATTTAGGATCTTAGGGAACACTATTCAGAAACCTGATCTAAAGTAATGTTTTTCTAAATGTGGACTGCAACTTATTAGTAGTTCATAAAATCAATTTATGGGTTCAACCAACATTAAAAAAATACAAAATACTAGAGTGGATCACATACAGTAAATATTATTTTTTTGAATTTGTTTCTGTATTTTTTATATACTTATATACATACAAAAACAGGCACATCTCTGCATATGAATACTGGATTACAGTGTAAAATGTATTCCTGTCATAGAGGCTGCAATTTTAAAAAGCCTAAAATACACCAAAAGGTAAAATTTAAAAGTGTAGTTCTAATAAAGCATTAAAATAATAGTTCAGACAGAACAAAGGTTTCAATTCATACTTAATGAGATGATCATTCACAAAAAATAATGCAGAAACTCCCCCAAATGTATTTCATAAGTATAAGGCTAAGTGGTATAATTTTACCACTGGCAAAATTAAATTCAGAGAAAATGATATTGCAATAAATACTAAGAGGTACTGAAGCAAAATATCTGCATTTGCATACTTTTCTTATATTATGAAAACAGAATATAAAGTGTTACTACATGTGTAAAAAAAAATCTTGTTTATCCAAAATTTTCTAAAATGCCTAATGGTGTGCATTTGGTGGTAAATGATGTGCGTGGTAAAGTCACTGTGGTGAATGACATTTCACTGAAAATAAAGTTCCTTCTCTATGAAAGTTTTACCTGTGACTTCTTTCAGTTAACAAAATACTTTTGTTTTTTTTTTTTAAAAAAAAAAAACAACCCATGACCAAAACACGTATTACTCAAATCACACACTCTTGCATATAAGCTATTCCATCCTCCCAAACAGGTAAGTTCATTGAAGGAATCAGTCTTAGTTCTCATCCTCTCTGTAACACCTGGTCTTCTGCAAAGGCATAAGATTTAACAAGTTGAACTGAAAATGATCTACTTTGATTTTCTTTTTCTAAAATATAATGCAGAGCTCAGATAGTTTTATTTTATTTATCTATTTATTCAGCTGTGCTGTGAAGCTTGCAGGATCTTAGTTCCTTGACCAGGGATGCAATCTGGGCCCCAGCATTGGAAGAGTGGAGTTCTAACCACTGGACCACTAGGGAATTCCCTCAGTTTTAAAAACTGGTGAATCTGGTAGGAAAATCCACAACTTGGACATCCCAATTGCTACTACTGGTTGTACACCTGGTGAACAAAAAGAATCCTCCAGTATGTGACAGTTGGCATTTATGTTGTTTAAAAGCAAACGATTCATCAAAGAAGAGAGAACTGAAAATATTTCCAAACTTCCTATTATAAAAAGTATTAAAAAGCAGGCTACAGAAACAAAAGTTCGGCAAGTGTTTGTTTCTGTGGGAATGGACCTATTGCTCAAGCCCCCGGGCGCCGTGAGACAACAGTGAGTGCACAGTACTAACGCTGCACATTTCTCTGGGCTACACGCCACGAGGTCGTCACTGCTGGGTGTGCGGGCTCTGCTCCAATGTGTCCCCGTAACGTCCTTCGATGGGCTCTTCCACGGAATTAAACAGTGTAGGAGTAAATGACAGAATAATAAATTCCAAGCATATTAAAATTAAATTCATTAAAATTGTACTAAAGCCACTGATATATAAATAGGAACTAATAAAAAACAACAGTAAAGCTCTCCACCAGTGAAAACTGTGATGCATCCCTACCACTCTGATTCAAGATTACCTCATTTTCTAATTTCGGATCTCTTCCTTATAGTCTTCTTGTATTTCAATACATAAAAGCAGTGACCAAGCAGTCAGTCAGATTTTTTTTTTTTTTAAGGTAGATTGCTTTTTAAAGAAGCACTGTTTCAATTCTAAACTCAGGGCTTTGATTTAATCTTCCTTCCCCAAACCTACCATCTTCAACCATCTTGAACTATCTCTGCCTTATTTTTATACAGAAAGTCTATAGCATTGATACCATCTCTAGCCCCACATAGCTTCAGGCAGGACACTTTTCAAAGAAAGCAGTTAACTGGACAAAAGGAGAGATCGAAGTCCAAAGAATGTGGCATGAAACCATAAACACATCTTCCTCATATCCAAGTACTGCTAATGTTCATGTATCAAATACAAGGTCCAAAAGTCTTAGACTTTTTAATATACAGCTCATATGTTTAAAAAAATAACCAGAAAAGAAATACCAAAACCCCAAATAATATAGCAAACCCGAATAAAATTTAGGTCAGGGTTTTAAGCCATCACATGTATTTTTACAGAGAACACAAGTTGTCTACATTTTCGGTATAATATAGATGGTAAAGTTATTCTAAAAGGCAATAATCTGATGAAAATTTAAAACTCCCAATATTATCAAGTTAGAAAAAAGAAAAAAACTTATCTCAACTATATTTCTTTTATACTGTGTTATTAGTAAGCTTTCATTTCAAATCAGACATTTCTAAGAAAGTCTAAAAATTTAAATATTGTAAATGCACACTAACAGTAGTACTGAAGTCTCTACAAGGTAAAAATTTTACTAATCTTGAAGTTTACAGACTGCTTTTTAAAAATATTAGGAGTTTTACTTTTTGCTACATAATAGCAAATTTTCATAACTACCATAATGAAATAAAATACTATGTGAGTTCTAGTTATATCTTAAATTTAACGATGTAATTTCCATGAAATGAAAATCAATCTCACTTTATAGACACTGAGTAAACAATTCCTTATTTAATTGCAGATTTATTTTTTGTTTGTTTACAGATTTGTTTTAAAAACAAATTAGGTTGAACTTGGATGGCTTTACCATTAGGTTAAACTAATATGTAAGTTTCCCATGCAAATTTACAAATAACCAGCTTGAAGACTGTGAACTTCACACTATGAACATTACAATAAGTCATATATTAAAAAAAAAAAGGTGAGATGGGATTATTTTCAAAGCCCTCCAAGCTCAACTTTTAAGCTTTTGTTAACTCCCTGTGAGGAAAAAAAAAAAAAAAAAAGGCACCAAAATTTCTCTAAGGAGAAGCAAGACTAATTTATTATCTTAAAGCTCTTTTCCTTTAAAATCATTCTTAAACCACTAGTTAGATTTCTATAAAGGCTTTTTAATATTCTTATAAATCTAAATTTTTATAATCAACCAAAATGTTTATGATTCAAGTACTAGCTTACTAATTTATTCCAAAAAGACAGTAGATTATATTCACAATAAGAAATATAACCACTCCTGGCAACAACTGTACATTCGGAAAACATCATCTCGCCTGCCATTCAATTTAGCGCATATGCATGTGCAAAATTTATGGTAAAAGCTGCACTCAGCCAATACGCAACAGATTGTAACAAAAGGAAAATTATCTAAATAAAACATGGTCTTAAGAACGTAAGTGAATAAAAAAAAAAAGAAATATAACCAGAGTAAAAGACTATTTAAGAATGCAAACATGTCAATAACTAGTATACCAGAACACACTCAGTTTAATACAGTGTATTTTCAAGATAGGAAAAAATACAAGATAGGAACATTATACAAGATAGGAAGAAAACTAGACCTGGGGATATTAACAAATATAGATCTTAACAAGAACAGAATTTTACTGATGAAAAAAAATCTAGATATAAGCACATATACTCTATTAATAATGTACAAATTAAAAGCATTGCTCTAAGGCAATGTGCTTTAAGCACAACTCATTAAGAACAGAGATCAGCTTTTTTGGCACAATATGCAAGCCTTTAATGAACAATTTCTCATTTATTTTGATTTACGATGATATAATAACTAAAAACTTGAGACAAACTACAAAATATTAATCAAAATATTGAAGCATGATCATTTCTATAAATATGGTAAGACAGGCGTTTTAAAAATCAGTTCAATTTACCACTGAATAAAACTATTAGTCACCCATGCCACCAAATAATAAATTTCATTAAAAAAATTATCATTTAAAAAAATCTGAAAGTAGGAAAAATCTGAAAGTTAGAACCATGCAGGTGTTATTTTATAAAATCAATCTTATTATTTTGTAATGATTTTACAAAATCAAAAGTCCTTTTACAGAAAAAAAGTAAATATACATGTTAATAGATGAAAATATTTACGATTTTAGAATTGATTTACTTATAGCAATAATTTGAGAGAAAATACCACTTTCCAATGAAAAGAACTTTACCAATATTTTCTTTTTTTAGAAAAGACAAAGGGATAGCTTTGCTATTAGGGTGTAAACAACTTAAAATACCAACCCTGTGACTGCCAAGACTTCGAATGGACAATGCATCCTCAACTCCCTGATAAGATAAAAACAAACACAGTAAAGGTGTGTGAGTGGCTGCAGCAAGCTGATGAGGAAAAGTATCAGAGGCAAGTTTGTAGGTTATTACAAACCAGAGAAGGACGACGATGACTGGATCTGTGGGAAGACCTGGCTCTTTCCGACTCTTCCTGGGAAGGGAGAAAGTACGTGGACAGTTAATCACTGAGCAGAGGGCTGCCTATCAGAACTGAGCACAGAGGGGAGTTTCCTCAAAGCTGAGTTTGGGCAGTCACATCCCTCCCTCAGTTGGAAGGGAAGTAGAAATCATCTCAGCAATGTTTTCATTTGAACAAGTGTATGTATGTCTGGCCATTTGTAGAATGTACTCGATATATGACCAAGAGAGCTCAATATACCAAGATAAAAATTAGTAAGTATACTTAACCAACAGAAATTGAGGTCAGCATTAAAAGCAGATTTTGATCTATTTTTTATGATGTTAGTTTATGCAAAGCAGGAAGAAATGTTTATTACAGATGTAGTTTACAGTGAAAATGTATTCTTTTAAAAAGGTTTGGGTTGTAATTTTGCGCTCATTGCCAAAAATTTTTTTCTTTTACCACTATAACTGGGAAAGCAAAGAACAACTAAATGAAACAGCCCCTGACTGTGTATTGTTAATATGAAAAACTACTTATAATTATGAGAAACTAAATACTTTAGAGTTGATAAAGTTGCTTCAAAAGTTATGCCTTATGAAGACTGTAAAAACAAAACACACAAAAAAACCCAATTGACTAAATAAATGTAATTCTAATTTTTTCCATATTCATCTATTAGCACTGTGGCATTAAGTACTGAGTCATGTGAAATTAAATGACTAGTCCCTAGAACCTAATCAACTGTAAGAAACTTCTGATCTTTCAGAATTTCAAAGTTTGGAGTGTCAATTTGCACTGACTAAGAATCTACACACAACTGGCCAACTGGGTTCACAGGTAATCAACACTGCTTTTCCCAAAACACACCAAAACTTCAACACCCCATGACAATACAGCACAAGCATCATGCAGATGGAATAATTGGATGTGGCTACGCCTGATCATTCATTGTGAATCCAGCAACAGTAATTCAACTGAAACACCACAATTTAATGCTTTGTTTTGGTCATGATCTTTGAATACAATTCCAAAAAACGCCTGCTTGTCATATGTCGTGTACATTGATGCATTTGATCAAATCTGCTCAGAAGTCTGTTTATATGTACCAGGATGATTCAATAATTCAATGTTCAACATGGTGCTCTGATCTTTAGGAAATCATCACTGATTCACAGTTTTGTTATGTAATAGACACATGTGAGCTGTAAGAAGCCAAGCAAGTTTCTTTCCTCTCTTTTGACTATCAGGTGACGTATCACAAAACTTTGGGGGGCATGAGTGTTAGCCCAGCAGGGTAGGTACAGCTTACTTATGGTAACAAGTTCTAGGCTAGTTAGCTTTGTTAGTTGAGGTTAATTCTATGTGCCCCCTCCTAGTGTTATTTGGGGTACCAGGGTGACATATCAATACAAGGTTTAACGTTCAGTTTTCTCTTTATTCTATCCTTTCTTTTCATTCCACCTACCACACAGGCGCACTTTTAAAAACCTGCCTCTAAAGAGCACATCCCATTAAACATGCAGCAAAGACAGATGAATTCATATTTATCCTTAATTATGCCTATTATAAAAATAACTCTAAATAACACCACAGTAAGTATCGGAATATCTCTAGATTTACACAGCTTTCTTTTTAGCACCATTTGGAAAACATGACCTAATGAGTTCAGAAAACTACAGAATAAAATATAAGCCCATAGAGGCTGGCTAATTTAAAGTGACAGGATACAGTTTATTCCACAGTCATAACCTACACCTGAAGCCAGCACTGTTCAGCAGGCCTTTCATCGACAGTGGAGATGCTCTGTGTTTGTGCTATCTGGTATGGCAGCCACCAGCCACAGGTGGCCACTAAGCATTTAAACTGTCAGAAGTGCAACTGAAGAACCAAAGTTTAATTTTTATCAATTCAAGTCGAAACCTAATTACCCACATAAGGCTAGTGGCTACCATATGTACAGTGAGGCAAGCTCAGAGCAAATTTTTATTACACCAAAAAGACTCCAAGCACATACTTCACTAAGAGTCTGCCGTGGAACACTACTCTTCCACAGAAAGGCGGGCATTCCACGTGGTCTTTAACTACTGCCTTTACCTGGAATGCTACCGCACAGTGGCAGACAGGGAGATACAGAAGGAAACCCTGTATAAACCAAAGACCCTAGCACCAAATCTAGAATTATTTTTAAGAGTTAGAGGATCCTTAGAGATCATCTAGTCTGATCCTTCCATTTTATAGTACAATAAACAAAAAGCTGCATCACAAAAAGGTTAGGGGTCAACAAAGCTAGAAAGCTGGACCAGCATTCAGACCTTCTGACTCACAATACCACTGAACCAATCAAGATACTATCCTATACTGGCCAAATCCAGATTTAACTACATACAAAGAACATGAAGAAAGGGGCAAGGTATCCTAGTTTTCTACTCTGGAATACAAAAAAAGCTTCATTTCCCAGGTATTTCTAAAGGACTATTAAAACTGCCAAAAGGCTTTTTTAAAAATTAATCACCAGAAAGTCAATAGAAAAAGATTTCAGCAACGTTTTTAGGTACCAATTACAAGGCAGACTATCCCTCTCCTTCCACAGTTCAGAAGACAAAATATTTTCACTGTCTTGGGAAGCCTTATAAATATAAAGGATGAATGAACAGGACAATGCCTTCAAAGAGAGTTTTCTATCTTTTAAGGCTTCCTGGAAAATTATGTTTGATACATTTAAGTTAGATAAATGGAAATGAAATATACCCTGTTTTTAAAAGTTCTCTAAGTTTTTTTTTTTTTTTTTAAAGCTGACAGCCCTCTGCATATACCTGGACATCTCTGACAATAAATATTGGATTCAAGGGGGGAGCTATCCCCCTCAGTTTTTGTTTTTTTTTAATTAATTCACTTATTTTAATTGGAGGCTAATTACTTTACAATATTCTGGTGGTTTTTGTCATACATTGACATGAATCAGCCATGGGTGTACATGTGTCCCCCATCCTGAACCCCCTTCCCACCTCCCTCCCCACCCCATCCCTCAGGGTTGCCCCACTGCACCAGCTTTGAGTGCCCAGTTTCATGCATCAAACTTGGACTGGCAATCTATTTCACATATGGTAATATACATGTTTCTATGCTATTCTCTCAAATCATCCCACCCTCGCCTTCACCCAGAGTTCAAAAAGTTTGTTCTTTATTATCTGTGTCTCTTTTGCTGTCTCGCATATAGGGTCATTGTTACCATCTTTCTAAATTCCATATATATGTGTTAATATACTGTATTGGTGTTTTTCTGACTGACTTCACTCTGTATAATAGGCTCCAGTTTCATCTACCTCATTAGAACGGATTCAAATGTGTTCTTTTTAATAGCCGAGTAATAATACTCCATTGTGTATATGTACCACAGCTTTCTTATCCATTCTGCTGATGGACATCTAGGTTGCTTCCATGTCCTGGCTATTGTAAACAGTGCTGCGATGAACATTGGGGTACACATGTCTCTTTCAATTCTGGTTTCCTCGGTGTGTATGCCCAGCAGTGGGATTCCTGGGTCGTATGGCCCCCTCAGTTTTAAATTAGGAAACCTCACAAACTGCATTTGCTCTTTCAGATTCCCAACACGTCACTGCTTCAGACACCCGGCTTACAGGCAGCAGTACTGGCTAACCTAAGACTACCTGGGGGCCCAGAAAGACACAGGCCCTTTTCTTCTTGGTCCGTCCACCTCCCACTCCACCATCAGCACATGGGGCACCCTTGCATCCCTTTGAATTCCGGCTCTGCCAACAACTAAAGCTGTTCACTTTGCCAACCCTTTCTCACCTACCTATAAAATGGAGAGAGTGGACCTGTCTTACAATGGGGACTGAACACGTATGTAAAAGGTATGAGCACAATGCTATGCTATGCTAAGTCACTTTAGTCATGTCCGACTCTGTGTGACCCCATAGACGGCAGCCACCAGGCTCCCCCGTCCCTGGGATTCTCCAGGCAAGAACACTGGAGTGGGTTGCCATTTCCTTCTCCAATGCGTGAAAGTGAAGTCGCTCAGTCGTGTCTGACTCTCAGCGACCCCATGGACTGTAGCCCTCCAGGCTCCTCCATCCATGGGATTCTCCAGGCAAGAGTACTGGAGTTGGGTGCCATTGCCTTCTCCATGAGCACAATGCTGGCACACAGACATGTACTCAACATTAGCTTCATTCCTGAACCTCATGCTCCGGTGTTCCCTATTCACATCCAACAGCCCACTCACGGGCGAAAAAAGTGCTAAATTAGGAGAAATTTTTAGTATAGGAAGATTCTTCCTTCTAGTCATCGATAACCCAATTGTTTGTCTATGCATTAATTATAAATTTATTAGTAATTTATATTTTACACTGTGATGCTCACATGCCAACTTCTATGATAAGTTCATAGACAGAAAGCAGCCAGAAAGACAAGGATAGGATAAGAAGTTAGAGGAAAAATCAGTTTGAACGAAGTGCCAGAAGGGGTCGGAATGTTAATTATTCTATCTGAAACAAAACCCCACCTTCTCTGCCTGTCCAAATCCTACCTATTAGTTAAGACTTGGACACCTGCGTTTTAAACCCTAACCCAAACTGCTCCTTTCAACATAAGAATTAAATATTAGACTTTTAACATAGGCTTTTTTTATTTAATGCTTTGATCTGCCCTAAGATATTAAAATCCTAGGCAATTTAATTTGAGAACTATAATACATAATTATAAAAGGAAATTAATATTTCCACTTTTGCAATTAAGAATTATTTCTCTTAACTCATGCAAAAATATTCTTAAGACATCATCAGTAATATTAAGCCAGTTACATGCAGAAGACACTTGAATTATAAAATAAGCTATCTTTAATAACAAGAAAGGACAGATTCTACTCCAAAATAACAAACACATACATGAGGAGTGGCTTAATTTTAAGTAACCAAACACCTTTTTTCTCTCTTTTTTAAAATATCACAATGAGAAGTATGATGAAGTTTTAAAATTTGTAGGTAAATACAATCATAAATATTTAAATTCTGGTTATACCTTAAAATGCTATTCTAGAAGGGATTTGCTTATGAAAGTTGCTTGTTATGCAATTAAACAGTGGTTCTTAACCTCTTAAGGATCACAGACTCCTTTTGAGAATCTGATAATAAAAATTCCTGTGGCCATTTCACATGAAAATATACACATACTCAAAACCTGGCATGGGATGTCCTCACCCCATCCCCCAAGCCTATTCACACACCAAGCTAAGAACCCCCGCAACCAGAGGCAGCAAGGGCACTTATCAACACTGAAAAAAGCTCAAATTTAGGACTGACTCACAGTAAGTCATACATTACTGGTTGCAATTTGCTCTTGCAGCTAACAAATTTGGGAATGACAGCGTAAGACTTGAAAGGAAACTGAGAGAACTAACAACATAAAAGTAATTTTCAGAGGGGATGAAAGAATGATTTGGTTCATCTTTCTATGAAGAACCTGATATAGCTTTTTAAAAAAGAGAGAAAAGAAGAAAGGGGCAGGGGAGGAGAAGGCGGGACGGAGAGGGGTGGGCAAATTTTAGGGACAGAAGAACAAATCCACAGAGAGAAAACACATTCATCTACTCAATCTTTCTTGGTCAGGAGCATTTATGAGATGAGCGTGAGGCTCTAACTACAACGAAAATGGCCGGACTCCAAGCACACATTTGGTCTACTACAGGCAGAAGAGACACTCGCTGACCTTTAGGTTCAAACATGACAAACACTCCTACTTGGCAAATGATTAGTCAATGTTTTACTTTGAGATTGCATATTTCAGCAACTGATCACAACATGCAGGGCAGGCAATTCTGGCCTACCAGCCACTTCTGAATCTGTCCCCATTTCCGGTCAAAGGAATGATGAGAGTGCTACAAATGCAAAAGTTTCACAAACTCAAGTTTCCGACAGACTGCCTGCTATGGAAAGTCTTAAACTAATCACATACATTTGTCCTGAAAGGCAATGATTGTTAATTCAAAGTTACACATTCAAAATACACAACATACTAAGCTAAATATGTTCAGTCTGCAGCTCAGAGAACTACAAATAAAACTTAAACTTAATAACTCTATTCTTATAGTTCACTACAATTTTAGGAATATAAAAGACAATGCATTGTATTTTAACATTTCATCTCAAGCCAAGAACTGCATTCAATATTTGAAGCTATGAGGTAAAAAAAAAAAAAAAAAAAGGCAATATATTAACCGTTTTTGGCTTTGTTTTTGAGCTGTGACAATATGGCCTCTATACACATCTCTCTAACTCATTAACAGAAAATTCACCACAAACCTCAAAACAAAGTGTTTAACATTGCCCTGCAGCTTTTTTCCCCCTTTAAACTAAAACATCAGAAATGGTTTTTATGGGAAGTTTCAAAGTCAGGTCAATGTCAGAAGGAAAGAGTAAAAAAGAGTATTTATTTTCTTTTAAAGCAGCCCAACTTCTATATATGTCTAGTTATAAAATTTTTTTTCTTTTTTGCTTTTCTCACTGATAATTAAAAAAGACGGAAATGTATTAGCTATACAAAAGTGTAACATAAAATCAATCACAATTCCACCACAGATAAACCAAAGTACTGAGAGTAATCACTTCTTTCCAGTAGTTTTTGATCTATATATGGATACTAGTTTTTGTAACACAAGACTGGAGTCCTAAAAGTGCTACAATTGTGGGATTTTTTTTTTCCATTTTCTTATACGAAGATTTTCCTCCATTATTAAGTATGCTTACAAACTATATGGCTGTATGATTTCACAGAGCTTAACTATGTATTTATCACGATATAGTCAAAATTCTAGGACATTTAGGACTATAGTAAATAATTCTGTCACCTCTAAGCCTTCTTTGGCTATTACAAGGACTTTATAACCCAACAGTAACTTATGACAAGAGGTATACAGGTGTCTGCTGTTAATTTCAAACAAATATTGCACTAACTTGCTGACACAGAATGGCTCATCAAAACACATACATCAGGTTACTCTATTCCCAGTATTTCAAAAGGAACCAGGTTTACTTCAGAAGGAAACTAGCCTTCTGAAGTAACGACACAAAACGGGGTTATTTTCCCCAGTTACCTCTTTTTGCTGCCGTTCCAGTTCTCTCATGCGGATATCTCTTGCTTCTGCCCGGGCAGCCCGTTTTGCTGCCAGCCTTGCCTCTGCCTGAAAAGTAACAGAAAGATTCAGCTTTATTTAAAAACCAGTGCCTCCAGCACCATACCTCTAGACCAGCCTGGAGGAGAGAGAGCCAAAGAGTGGGGACACAGGGTTGCCCACCAGCAGCCTGGTGACCTCTTCAGTCTACACCCCCTCCACAACTCACTTCTTTTTCTAGTCTCAGAGTCTCCTGAAATCTGGGCCTTCATGCACAACTGTCTGACTTGATGACATATTCAAAACAGTTTACACTGTTCATTGTAGGTTTCTCCAAACTTGCTTTTTCCAGTATTTCTTTCCCCATCAGTTTAATCATACAAATTGGAAATGGCAGGGCTGGCCCCTATTTCACTGTGGGCATCACCAATATTCACTCTCCAAGTGCTGTCAATTCTTGACCAACTCTTGGGTTGAGTTTCCCTCCAACCCATCTCTCTTTCTTTATGCTCACGATCCCTGCTTATTTCAGGAACTCTTCCTCTCTCTCTCTCCGAGATATGCTTCACATGCCATCAGATTCACCACTTAAAAACATACAATTCAATGGGTTTTTAAGTATATTCACAAAGTTGCACAATTATCATCACCATCTAATGATACTTTCGTCACCCCAAAAGGAAAACCTGTACCCATTAGTTGTCACTTCCCATTACCCAACTCCAGCCCCGGGCAACCATCAGTCTACTTTCTGTCTCTCTGAATCTGCCTCTTCTGGACACAGCATATAAATGAAATCATATAATAACTCTTTATCTCCTGGACACTGCAACTGCCTCCAAATCCATCTACCTGACTCTAGACTCGACTCGACAATTCATCGTCTATGTGGTTACATGACTGCCCATCTGCCTTACAAAACACATTTCTGATCAAATCAATCATTTTGCTCTGTAAAACACTCCAGGGGCTCCCCCTCACTCACTGTTAAAGCAAAAATTCCATGGACCAGCACAAAGAGAAGGCAGGAGACGAAGAGCAAAAACAGAGATAGTTTCTCCCAGTCAGTTCTCTGCCTTTTTTCCCCCAGTTGGCCCCAGCTTCACCAGCTGCATCCACCCCTCTCCATTCCTGGACCTCATCTCCTGGGCTGGGAGGTTCAGCCTCTCTTCACAGACTGTTTGCTGGCAGGAGGTATTCTCCCTTCTCTCTCATTCAGCGACCACACTACTTTCTATTAAGAGCTCCTCCAGCCCCTCTGTCACAGAGTAATGCTCTACGCACATGCCCCTACTGTGACTTATGACACTGTGTTAAACGTATTATATGGTATTAAAATTACATGCTCTGTCACCCCTATGCCTCGGTGTCTGCCAAACAAACAAGACATTTCCAGGCCATGGGCCAGTGTATCAAGGAAATGAGGCAACAAAACAGCCTGATGTACCACATGAAACTAAAAAATCTCTGTCGTTTCTCTGGGAGTGGTTTCCTGGGTTCTTGGCCGCATTGTAACTCTGATTCAGATCCCTCCTCTGATAAGGACAGTAGCTGCTGCTTCTCTTGTTCTGATGATATTTGTGCCCAAGCCTCACAGTAGGAGGGCTTCCCAGCTGGCACAACAGTAAAGAATCCACCTGCCAATGCAGGAGACACAAGACACGTGGGTTCCATCCTTGGGTCAGAAAGATCCCCTGGAGTGGGGGCAAGAATAGTCCAGTATTCTAGCCTGGGAAATCCTACGGACAGAGGAGCCCAGCGGGCTACATACATGGGGTCACAAAGAGTTGGACACAACTGAGCAATTAAGCCCGCAGGCACACTCACACTAAGAAGAGACTCAGGCAAGGTTTAGAAGGATCTACTGTGTGTAAGCACCACACTGAGTGCAAAAAGTACAGAGCAGGACATGCCATTTCTGCCCAAAGACTTCACAGTCTAGCTGAGAGAGACAAACACACTGCTTAGAAGGAGGACACCTGCAGGAAGGGGCAACGGGTTTTGCCAGGCAAGGTCACAGAAGGCTGCTAAGAAGCATAGACAGTGTAAGAGTTACTACTTATTCAATCTCAATTTTGGCATTTTCCTAGTCAGTTTTACACATGTTTTAGTAGCAAAAACCCTGCAAAGTGAATTGCAATCTACCATCCTTAAGCTCTCACACCGTCATCACCAGAGCAATTAGTTTTCTCACATGAATTTTCCAATGGCCTCTATCTTTAAAACACCTACACTCAGACTTCCCTGGTGGTCCAGTGGATAGGAACTCACCTGGCAATGCAGGGGACACGGGTTCAGTCCCTGGTCAGGGAAGATTCCATAAGCTGCGGGGAAACTAAACCCATGCAACACTACTATTGAAGACTGCCTGCCTAGAGCTGATGCTCCACAACAAGAGAAGCCTCTGCAGTGGGAGCCCTCATACCGTAATGAAGAGGGGCACTGGCTCACTGCAGCTAGAGAAAGGCCACTCACAGCAACGAAGTGACCCAGCGTGGCCAAATAAATATGTAGTTAATTTTAAAATACACCTACACTCTCCACATTCTTTCCCCCTCTATGAATGATCACCACGTTCTTACCAGAACGTGTATTTTACAAAAAAAGACTTTAAGGCTAAATTATGCTTCAGCACATAATAAATACATCTACACTTGCAGCCTCCCTTAGAAATTTATCGAGAATGCCGATTTAATCCTTCTGATATCTGTGGCCAATTCTGCACAATCTATTCTAAAATGGGAGCTCTCTAACCAAACAGAAGTACAGGTAATTGAAATCTATTCTCTAATAAATTCTCTTGCACAACAAAAGGGAAGGGACCTAACTGCTGTGCAACAGAAAGACCACGGGCTTCAGAGCCACAAACACACCCTTCTTTTTGCTACTTAGGCAACTCTAAGCGAAACTCGGATGTTACCTCCCTTGGAGACAGTATTAAATACAGCAAGCTTTAAGAGATAAAGAGGTTTCAAAACTACTTTATCTGTTTCTTTCTTATACATTGCTCCCAGGTTTCTGATAGCAGGAACAGCAAGGGGCCAGCAGTCACTCCAATCTGGTAAGACAAGAGGTGCACTCTATTCTTACACTGACACATTTTAACTCTTTTTTTTTTTAATTATGAAAGTATGATAACACATTTATAGGAGACTTGGAAAACACAGAACAAAATTACATATAGTTCCACTATATTTTATAAGCATTTTAAGTAGATAAATTAGTATTTTTAGTTGGAGTTTCAAAATCAAATTCTCAAAAATTAATAAAATACATAGAAAAGTAGAAAGATATAATAGACCTGAAAAGCACTGTGAACCAATCCAACATAATTAGGATTTATATGATTTTCACACAACAGCAGGATACAAATTCTATTCAAATTCCCATAGATTATAAACCAGGAGACACTGGAACATATCCAGGGACATAAAACAAGGTGCAAAAATTTCCTGGTCTAAAAGTATTGAAATCATACAGAGTTTGTTCTCTTAACACTGTGGAATTATGTTAGAAATCAATATCAAAAACATTTGAAATTAACCCCCATATTTCCAAGTGCAATATGACATTTACCAAGAGAGATCTTTGACTTATAGCCACTGAAAGCCTCAATAAAGTTACAAGACTGGAAAAACACAGAGCATGACTGCAAAGAAAGCATTTAAGTGAGAAATTAGTATCAAATGAGAGCTTAATGTCAAAGATACTTTAAAAAACCCATGTATACGGAAATTAAATGTCTACTTAAATGATGAGTGTGTATCAGAAGTCATAACAAATAAAGTTAGAAAATATGTGTAACAGAATAAAAATGAAAAGAGAATTTATCAGAATTTGCTGCATGCAGCTAATGCAGCTCAATGCAACTAAATATAATGTGAAATTTTAAATAAGGTATGAAAATAAATAATAGATCCTAGCATAAAATTGTGTAAGATTTGAATAAAACCTGTACTTTAGTTAATAATACTGTGAAGTGAAGTGAAAGTCACTCAGTCGTGTCTGACTCTTTGCGATCCCATGGACTGTAGCCTACCAGGCTCCTCAGTCCATGGAATTTTCCAGGCAAGAGTACTGGAGTGGGTTGCCATTTCCTTCTCCAGGAGATCTTCCCAACTCAGGGATCGAACCGGGCCCAGGGATAAAACCGGGCCCAGGGATAAAAAAAGCACTGCAGGCAGACGCTTTACCGTCTGAGCCACCAGAGAAGCTAAAATAACACTGTATCATATGTTAATTTTGTGTTTGTTTGTTTACAACAGTATTTCTTTATATTCTCAGAACTGGATTAGAAATTTCAAGTCTCATTCAAAATTTTTTAAAAAATCACTAAATAGTAAGCTTTCTAGACTTTTAGCCGTAATACTAGATATACTGATATATGTTTAAACAGTCAAATTATAGGTACACAAACCACACTTCAAAGTAGCAACACTAGCACCTTCCCCTCAGGATACAATTGTGTCAAAAAGCTACCACAGCTTAGTTTTAACCCATTCTCACAGATACAAAATAAAAAAGATAAAACAATAAAGGACCACAAGGATTGAACTAAGTTCAATACAAAGGTTGGTTAATAAAAATGAAACACAGAATCACCACTTGACCCAATAATTCCACCTCTGGGTACATACACAAAGGAACTGAAAGTAAAGACTCAAAAGAGATATTCACACACCAAATGTTCATAGCAATATTACTCATAAGAGCCAAAGGGTTTAAACAACCCAACTGTCCATCGACAGATGAATGGATAAAGAAAATGTACATACATTTTCCATACAATGGAATATTACGTTTAAATTTAAACAGCAGGAAGCTCTGACTATATGCAACAACTGTGATGAATTTTGAAGACACTGTTGAGTCAAATAAGCCAGACACAAAAGGACAAATATTAAATGCTTCTGCTTATCTCAGGTTCCTAAAATAGTCAAATACCACAGGGATAGAAAGTAGAACCGTGGTGTCCAGTGTGGGAAGGAGGGGATGGGAACTGTTATTTTAACAGGTACAGAGTTTCACTAAGGATGCTGAAAAAATCCTGAGGATGGGCAGCGGTCGTGACCGCACAGCAGTTTAAATGTACTTAACGCCACTAAACTGTACACTTCAAGGTGATCAAAATGACTGACTTCGTGTGATGTTTATTTTACTACAAAAAAAGTTAGTTAATTTAAAAGTTAGCGTAACACATGAGTGAAATCACAAGTACTGAGGAGCCTAATTGAAGTATCTGTATGGTCTTTAGGCTGATATGACCCAAACTTTTAAGGTTAATAGGAAAATTCAGGAACTGGAAATTCAGGTTCAGAAATTACTTGTAAATCTATCTAGTAAGCACTGGACCAGGTTTCTAAACATGAAGATCATTCCAAGGAAGCCAGTCGAGAAATAACGATCAAGCTCTGGCAATATATCAGGACCCAATTCAAAATGTACTAATTCTGTAAAGGGGGGACCCTTACCTTTGCTCTTAATATTTATAAACCTGAACAGTGCTTTGAGAATGATCTTCATAGAATCAAAACTCAAACTTTCAAGATGACAGAAAAGATGAGACCTCACATTAATATTACCACCATCATTTGGGCACTTAGCAAAGCTAGACGGTTATTTACACTTAACTCACAAAGTAACCCCTTGATGTAAAGAAAGATGAAGTAATTGGCTTAATGTCCCCTGGCCAGCAAGTACTGGAACTGAGATCCAGATCCTAAGAATTTGATTCCAGTTCATGCTCTTAACTGTGTTGCCACAATGTATATCTTTATACCCCAAGTATAAGAATGTATCCTTAGGCAAATAATAAAAGTTTACTTTGGATGAATTATCCTATGATTTTCAATTCAGCATAGACTCTTTTCTGTGAAAATGTACTATTCTGGTTCTCTTTTTTCTTTGACCAGGACTTTACACCAAATGTAGTCAATCTTCTGTTACACACAGCCTTTCCTCTCGTTTTACTCCCTATTTTCAATTATCGACCAACGGGAATGACTCAAATCTTACATCTCGGGCTCTGACCAAAAGCAAGGCCTATATTTCTAACTGTTTGGTGGATCTCTTGTCATGCACTAAGAGTGGATAAAAGCAACCTCATCCCCATGAATACTCTATGCTTCCCTGTTTTTCAATCTCCAGAAGTGGAACCCTTGTTGAAAACTCAGCCTCAGGGATTCCTACTTCTTAATCAAACTTTCTTTACACTATCCCTTGAATCCAACCTTTAATCTTCCTTCCAAGCAGGCCCTCACCACTTTCATCTATGACACTAACTCTAACTTCACTTTCTCCATTCCCACTCTCCTCCCATCCCTGCTATTCCATATTACACACTGTTAAATTCACCAAGAACTGACTCATTGGAAAAGACCCTGATGCTGGCAAAGACTGAAGGCAGCAGGAGAAGGGGACGAGAGAGGATAAGATGGTTGGATGGCATCACTGACTCAATGGACATGAGTTTGAGCAAGCTTTGGGAGTTGGAGATGGACAAGGAAGCCTGGCGTGCTGCAGTCCATGGGGTCACAAAGAATCGGACACGACTTAGACTGAAGTAACTAAATTCACCAATATCCAAAAGAATCCTTACACTGTTACAATTTTAAATTTGGATTCTGTTACTGCTTAGTCAAATAAACACAGGCAAACAGGCTAAAATAAGCTCAGTGTGGCTTCCACTGGCATCCCAAATCAGAAACTCAACCAAGGCCAATCCTATTCTAAGTATCTGTCTTGTGGGTCTACAGGTAAAGCAGGATCTAGCCCACCCAATGGACAATACCCTGCTTCCTTGGAATATAACCCCCATGTCAAATTTCACTGTAAACTATTCTAGGGGGAACAAAGTTATGTTCATTTAAAAAAACAGTTTGAATCCATCATCCTAAGAGTCAAAGGCAGGAGTTTACTATACAGCTATATAACAAGGTAAATATATGTATAGACATGTAAAGTTATATAACAATATACATATAAAACATAGATGGACGTGTCTATATACAGAGACACACACACCCACCCTACTATGATGTGAACTCCACCCTCCCCTGGGACCTTGCCTCAACTATCTGATCTTTCTCCTGCCTGCACTCTCTCCCTCTGTTGTCCTTCTTATCCTAAGTAGGTTAAAAGTCTCTCCTATCTTTAACAAAGGGCTTTCACTGCCATGGCCCCGGTTCAGTCCCTGGTTGGGGAACTGAGAGCCCATAAGCTGTGCGGCCAACAGACAAACCGTCCCATCCTGGATCGACTCTGTCTCATCTTCTCTTGTCTCTCATCTTCTTCTATTCTCTCACCTCCCTCCTCATTCTCTTCAAATGACTGCTTTCTGGGTTCTGCCCAAATCATTTCAGAGAAACTGCTCATGCCAAAGTCACTCATGACCTCTGACTACCAAACCCAGTAGAATTTTTCTCTTCTTATCTTGCTTGTCCTTTCTGGATTTCCCATATCACTGCCACTCCGCTCCTTCTGAAACACTCTTCTCTGGGCTTTCTGCAATGCTACTCTCCCCTGGTTTTCCTCGACTCTCTGATCTGCCTTCTTCAGAGTCCGACCTTTAATGTAATCAAAGCTTCCAGACTTCATCTCACTCTCTTCACTGTATGTCCACCCTAAGTTCTCTCTCTGGGTGATAGTGAGAGTCTGCAGATCTCTGCATCCAACAGACTTTTCTCTCTCAGTCCTGACCCAACTGGCTGTCCCACTGGAACCTCAGATTCAAAGCATCACAAACGGAATTTATCATCTTTCCCTTAAAGTCCCTCTTCCTCTTTATATCCCCATCAGTGCTCCCATTACCCCCAAAACTGAAACAAAGGATCACCATAAGGCTCCTCTGTTTTTAGCCTCCATCCACACCCAGTCACTGTATCTCAACTATCTACTACATCTCTATATCAACTATCTACTATATCTCAACTATCTACTCCATCAAGATTCTCTCTCTACCATTTCTCCAATCCAAATTTCCCTCTTCTTTCCCATTGTCACTGCCTGAATTCAGGCTCTCATCACCTCTCCCAAGATGACAACAAAGCCTCCTAACTCATTTTCTCCCTACCAGTCACTCTACATGGTGGCTAACTCTGGAAAAGGTTTTACCCTTCAGTGGCTCCCCTCAGCTGCCCAAATAAAATGTAAACTCCTCAGCACACAAATCCCATCCTGATCAGGCCCTCTGGCCTCTCCAACATTAGCTCCCACTCCCCCCAACCTTTCTTCAGCCAAACCAAGCTGTTACTCTGGCAATTTCCCCCATGTTCTAGCTGTTTCACACCCACATGCCTGAGAACACTTAGAAAGTGACACAGAAATCCATAAAATAATACTGTTTATAATCATACATGTTAGAACTTTTAGAAGAGGAGCAGGAAGGCCACCTCAAGATTCTACTATAGTGGCTCCCTGTTGGGGCAAGGGAAGTGGAACTAGGACTAGGGATGAAATAAAAAGGCCCTAAACTTGGTTTACGATGTCTTCTCCCTTTCTTCTTACCTTTTTAGGAAAAGGTCTGAAATAACTGTCCCAAAAGGATACTTAAACTATTACTAAAACCTTTCTGCATTCAACCTTTTTCAAAAAGAACAGAACATGAAAACACACTCAAACGCCTTTAAAGAACAGAAACCGCTAGCTTTTGAAACTTCTGTCCCACTATCATATGGGACAGTTTTAAAGGGAGGCAAATTCAAATTTCATGATTAGACATAAATGCACTGAATGGAACCAAATGCGGAATTGCCAGCCTGCACGTACATCCATAATACAAAATCCACGCAACTGGCATGAGAAAGAAACATAAGGTGTTTGTCCCTCAGCTATGTCCAACTCTTTGCGACCCCAGGAAGCCCGCCAAGCTTCTCTGTCCATGGGATTTCCCAGGCAAGAATACTGGAGTGGGCTACCATTTCCTTCTCCAGGGGATCTTCCTGATCCAGGGATCAAACCTGGGTCTCCTGCATTGCAGGTAGATTCTTTACCATCTGAGTTATTTAGGCATTTACAGACTATGCTTTAATTTCAAGAAATCTGAAATACAAAATTATACAAAGTGAAACTGTCAAGGAAAATGACTAATTCAGGTAGCTAGGTCTCAAGAGTTTACTGTGCTTAATTTTGTTTATTCTTCCATGACACTCATGCCAAAAGAACACTGAAAGACAAGCTGAGACATAATATTTATTGTGTTGCTACGGTTTCCAAATTAACAAATAAAAACCATTACTCAACTTCCTAGCAACTTCCCTTTAGTAGAAAATCTTGGGTACCATTTTTCTTAATTTGATCTTACAGTATCAACCTTTTTTTTTTTAAAGCGTTTGGTAGTTGAAAACCAACTATATAAACTTTCCTGGGCATAAATAACAATATTAGATAAAATCTAAGGAATTTTAATCCATTTTCTTCTGATGTCTAACAACTGTATCTTCCTTTTATTCAGAAATCTTCTGACGGCAAAATATTCTTTCAGAATGAGAGAAGAAATTTAAGACTACAAACTTTATTACTGAGGTTTGAATACAATCTAACAAATAGATAGCACAGGAAAGCTGAAACTTTGGCTCAGCAATGACATGTCTTGCCAAAGGAAAATGTGATTCACAGTCCCAGCAGAAATACTCTGTGTGTGTCTTGGGGGCTGGGGGTGGGGGTTGCTAGTAATGACTTTATATTTAGGACAATGATACTGTGCTATCTGAATTTTTTCTCCAAATGCCTATAAGTCACAGGAATGGTGAAGATAATGACAATGAATTTTATACCAAACATATTTTAGTCATACTGGCACAAAACTTCAGGCCCAGTAATCCTCCTTTAATTCTGGTTGGAGGGACAACTCCAGGAACAGTGAGACATGAAGAGGAACGTTGGCCATCACAGAGCCAGGGCTCTGGATTGCAGAGGGAGGGCTGCCCCAATCACATGGGCCCCTCCCTTTGCCTTCATTTCAGTGGGTCAATGAGGACAAAAATGAAGACAGGTGCGTTCATGCACTAATGGCACTGGAAAGATTCCTAACTGACTAAAAGTGACAACTCTGTCAAAGCATCTGTTGAATAAAAACATTAAGTACAGGACTTCCCTGGTGGTTAAAGATTCTGCCTGCCAATGTAGAGGAAATGAGTTCCATCCCTGGTCTGGGAAGATCCCACAGGCCGCAGAGCCACTAACCCTGTGAGCACCACAGCTGCTGAAGCCCGTGCACCTAGAGCCCATGCTCTGCAATGAGAGGAGCCACTGCAGTGAGCAGCCTGTGCGCCCCACCGAGAGCAGCCCGTGTGCCCCACCATCAGAGAAAGCCCAGGCAGCAACCAAGACCCAGCACAGCAAAAAGTAAAGCAAAAAACCAGTGACTACAAAGTGGCAGAATTTTTTAAGAAAATCCTTAACTGGGCAGAAATGGAAAGAAAAGCATTCATTTTTCATAGCTCTGAAAAGTTAACTCATATTTCATAATCTTTTTTGTGTACCACCACTGAGCGTATTAAAGAAGAGTAATTCTGCCTTCTGTGGAGTTAACTTTTCAGACAAATCCAATTGGGACAGAACAATCTGAACCAAACACAAAAGGATGATCAAAGAAAGTGTCACCATCAGGAAGACTCGAGATATGACCTGGAGTTCTTTAGGGCTCAGCCTGAGGAGTGACTACCCTCAACTCTACACTTTCTCTCTAGACAATCTCATCCACAGCTCATGATTTCAATCACTTTCTACAAGTGCACAAGTCTCAGATGTGTACGTAGAGCCCAGGACCCCTCCTTTGAGCTCCTGACCCAAACCCCCAAACTGCTTCTTCAAAATCTCCACAGACACATTAAATTCCACACAGCCTAACATAAATTTATGGTCTTCCCTCTGCAAACGTCCTCCACACAGTAATGTTGACTACCATCCGACCGGATGCACAACCCCAAGTCCCCTGCCCTGCTACCCAACCACTGCCACTCACTAAGCATCTTCTCTGTCTCCATTCCAACCATCTCCCCCCATCCCACAGTCATCACTTTAGGCTCGGCCACCGCTGCCTCTCATGACTCACCTCCCTGCAACCACTACGGTCTCTTTCTGGTATTATTAATAATAGCATCTCCAACCCACAGGAAAGTCATCTTTTGAAGGCACAAATCTGATCACGTCATACCCCTACACAAAATCCTTCATTTTTCCCCTTTCCTCTTTAGAATGCAGACCAAAATCATATTAGGTTCTCAACCTAAGCCTTACTGACATTTGAACCAGAGAATTCTTTCTTGGCGGGCAACTGTCCTGTGCACTGTGGCATTTTCAGCAATATCCCTGACCTCTCCCGATAAATGCCAGTAGTGACAGGCAAAAACATCCTCATACGTTGCCCACTGTCTTCTGTGGGACAAAGTCACTCGCTGTTGAAGGCCACCAGCCTACATGATCTGGCTCCTGCCTCTCCAGCTACTCTCCTCCTTGCTGTCCATGTCAGGGTTAACAGTGCTATCCTGGAGGCACAACAATTAAGAGTGTAGGAGCCCAAGTGCACTTGTCAGCCCGACCCCTTTCTAGCTATGCGACCTTGAGCAAGTTACCTCACTTCTCCATGCCCTGGATTCACCATGGATAAAATGAGAACAGCAGACCACCCCACAGAGTTATCAAGAGGATTAAGTCTGTTTAAAGGGCTCAGAACAGTGCCTGGTACATAATTAGAGCTCAGCAAAAGTCAGCTGGTGCTATTCCTTGAATTCTCCATATCTTTCGGCCTCAGAAGCTTGTCCCATGTTCTTCCCACTGACGGTAAAGCTCTTCCTGGAATCTGACAGCTCCTCCTAAATCATTCCACTCCTTCAAAACTCAACTGAAAGGGCGCTTCCTCAGGGAAGCCTTCCCAAAGCCATCAAACATGTCAAGTCTCCCATCACACTCTTCAATAAAATCATTTACTGTTCACTCAAAGCACTTAGCACGGCTGTAAATAAATATATTATTACGTTTGCTCAATTTTAAGAATACCACTGGTTGTAACATACACCGACAACCACAGCTTTCAAGACAGAAATTACAATATTAAATGTAGACATTAATTTTAGGGTCAATTTTTTCCTCTAGCATCTAAGCTCTACAAGGGAAATGACCACATTAGACCTGTCCATCCCATGTCCTTACCTAACACAGCACCTATGAGAGTAGATGCCCAATAAACATTTACTAAATGAATGACACTCAAAATTCATGTTTCTAAAAAAACCCACTTTATTCTTAAATGAAAAATGGTACTAATACCCATAATCATTATTGATTATGGAAATTCTTTGCATTTTAAAAAACTGCTATCCTTGACAAAAGTTTTTTATCCTTAATTCAACACTGCCTAAAAATGAACAGATGACTAGAACAAAACAGCAAAATAACTATGAGGAAATCATTAGCTCTATCAAGCTATCGTGGCTGTTATTCCATAAAACAGTAATACTGGACAGTATTTTTTAAACTAAGCACGGTTCTTCCCTTTGTATCCTTCTTCTCAGTGTGCTAATCCATAATCAAATTTCTGGTTTTCATTACTAGATGGCTGGAATCTACCATTTTAGGCAGCAAAATAATAAAATGCAACCAACTGTCCATCAACAGATAAATGGATAAAGAAAATGCAATACGTACATACAATGGACTATCATTTATCCATAAAAGAAGGAATTAAGTTCTTTAAAATGGAAGAAAAAGAGGAATGAAGTTCTGACACTTGCTACAACATGGATGAATCTTGAAGACATTACGCTAAGGCATTAAGCCAGAAACAAGAGGACAAATATTGTATAATTCCAATTATATGAAATATCTAGAATTAGACAAATTCATAGGGACATAAAGTAAATTAGAGGTTACTAGGAGCTGAAAGGGGGCAAAGGAGTTATTGCTTAATGGTTACAGAACTTCTGTCTGGGGTGATGAAAAGATTTTTGAAATAGACAGTGTTGATGGTTACACATATTTTGACCATAGCCTAAAAATTAGTCATGTAAAAACCATTGAATGGTATGCTTCAAATGAATTACATGTTATGTGAATTATATCTCAATAAAGCTCGTGTTAAAAAATGAAATTCGAACGTTCTAGCAGTGACAAATGGTAAACAGCCATAGAGCTTCCTTTTATCCTTAGTATTACAAATAGGTTTGCACACAGAATATGTATACATGCAAACTCTGCTCAACATGACAGTCTCTCTAACTCCTATAAAAGATCAGTTTCTATGCTTGTCATTGATTCTGTTTTTTAATTTATTTTCTTCTGGCTGTGTCGGGTCTCAGTTGTGGCATGAGGGATCTTTGATCTTTGTTGTGCTTGTAGGATCTTTTTTTTTAAGTTGCAGCACATGTGAACACTTAGCTGCGGCATATGGGATCTAGTTCCCTAACTAGGGATGGAACCCAGGCCCCCTACATTGGGAGTGCAGAGTCTTAGCCACTGGACCGCCAGGTAAGTCACTGTCAATGATTATTTAGATTTAAGAGAATTGTGCAAAATGAGTATGAATTTTGAGGGGGTCCTGAATCTCAAAAGAAATCACAGAATTTTAGAACCGGACAGACTTTCAGATCATCAGGTTCAAAAATAAGCAACATTCTGATGACTTTCATTTGAAGGGAAGTGCAGAAAACATGTTTTCTTCATCATTTCAGCTCTACAACAAGGAAAGGAGTAATATTCCAGGCTTCAGTGATGCTGTAATCAGACTGCCTGCAGACTCTTCAAGACCCTTCTACTTCTCAGAAACACTCACTGTAACACTCACGAAACTGACTGTGGTAAGGCGGCATAACTGGCTTTCATCCTTCCCCGTCCTTCTCCCTTTCAGAGGCTAGCTACCTAAGGGTCCCCAGTTTCACATACTCTGTGCTTTTAGGTAATTTTCACTGACAGGCAACTCTCCAACTGCATTTTCCCCAAACCTGTGGGACAATCAAAGTCACACAAGCAGGAAAGGTAATAAGCATCCCGATAGGCCTTCTGACACCCCGGAGAACCTGCTGGGACCTCCCCCAACACCTGCTCTCACAAGCGCCGTGACAGACGTGCCCTCCCGAGAGAGCAGCAACACACCTACCACAGCACGGCAGGACTTCTAGATCCATCCGCACTCCTCCTTCACAGAGAAGTCTTCAAACATTCCAACATTTTCAAAAATCTATCCAGGTTTTACAAGATAAAAAGAATCCTGGAGATCGATGGTGATGACGGTTGCACACGTGACTGTATTTAAACCCACAGAACTGCACACTTAAAAATGGTTACCGTGGTCAATCTTATGAGTATTTTATAACAATTTTTAAAACACACTCAGTTCTACATATTAGCACGCAAATTATTCAGTGTGCAGAACACAATCATGCCCCTTTTTCCTTTTCTTCTTCCCTCTAGTTGTCTGATTTGGTGCCAACTGAGATGCATGGAAACTTGAAAAAAAGTAAGCAGGAGGAAAAAGAAGCTATTTTTGTTTATTTATGGCATGTCCTATCTGCCTCAAAAAGCAATTTGAAGTGAGGAAAGACAAATTAAACTCTTAAGATTAAACTTTAAAAAAAAGATTAAGCTATTTGTCATTTTCAGTTGTTACGAGGGTTCTGTTAGTTTTTATTCCTAACCCAAGGCATCTGCGTGTGTGTGTGTGTGAAAGGATGATTCTATCAGAGAAAATAAAAATTGGGGGCTATCTATGAATGCCAACCGTTCAACGTACGAATGGACAATAGAGAACTGGCTATTAAAACTTGAAAGAGAAAAAAGAATCACAAAGGATATACGAAAGAATTATTAAGACTGCTAAACCTATTTCCTCTAAAGTTTCACAACAACTACATCACACTTTAGGCATTCATTCTTGCAAATAAAGTCTTGAAACTTAAAAGTAAAAACTAGTCCTTTTAAGTTTCAGGTTTAAGCTGACCAGATCATTAGAGTTGGAATATTCATGTTCAGAGTTCGGAAGACAGAAATGAAAACTAGGAATAGTGGCCTCTTAAACTTTTTATAAAAATAATATTGTAACTTTAAATATAATAACTGGATTAAACTTAGTTATTTCATAGCAAAGTAATAAGGTACAGGGAGGAAACAACCTGTAAGTATAAAAAACTGATCATCCCAGATGGGTTCTTCTGTGTACTTTGCTTCATGGTTCCCATGACTGGCCCAGGAAGGAGTATGTTTGTGTATCTGTATGCGTGTGTGCACATGCATGTGTATCTGTGTGTGTGTGCATTTAAATACAAACCTATAAGCTCACCCTCACAGATTCAGATTTAGCAAGTACGGGGTAAGGCCTGGTAATCTGTATACTGAAAAAGCAACCTGAGAGATTCTGATGACCATGTTTAGAGTACTTATCTTAAATAGTTTTTTGCAAAAGAATATTTTACTTCTTACTTCCTATTTCAACTTATTAAGAAGCAACAAAATAGCCTACTGCAAGTCTAACACCATGGTAAAGTTTACATGTACTATTTAAATGTGACAACAGTTCTATAATACAGGAAAGGAAGGTGAAGTCGCTCAGTCGTGTCCGACTCTTTGCAACCCTGTGGGCTGTAGCCCACCAGGCTCCTCCGTCCATGGGATTCTCCAGGCAAGAATACTGGAGTGGGTTGCCATTTCCTTCTCCAGGGGATCTTCCTGACCCAGGGATCGAACCCAGGTCTCCTGCATTGTGGGCAGATGCTTTAACCTCTGAGCCACCTGGGAAGCCCCTATTATTCCCATTTTACAGTTGAGGAAACTGAAGTACACAGTAGTTACTTAACAAGATTGCTTAACCAGCAATGAGTACAGCCAGAATTCAAAGCCATGCTTGTAACTCTCCAAAGCCCAGCTCTTCTGGAAGTAGTATGATTCGGAAGAATGAACAACAGCTTTAAAAGCTGAGTTTGAGTCCCAGTTTTGATACCTTTCAGACATTAATCGATCAGTTTCATCTGTTTCCTCATTTGTAACTAAGGCTAATAACAACATCTCTCCTGGGCTTACCTGGTGGCTCAGTGGTAAAGAATCTACCTGCCAATGCAGGAGACAAGAGTTCAACCCCTGATCAGGGAAGACCCCACATACTGTGGAGCAACTAAGCCCACGTGCCACAACTTTTAAGCCTGTGCTCTAGAGCCTGCAAGCCGCAACTACTTAAGTCTGCACACCCTGGAGCCTGTGCTCTGCAACAAGAGGCACCACGAGAAGCCCGTGCACTGCAACTAGAGAGTAGCCCTCACTCGCTGCAGCTAGAGAAAAAGCCCTCGCAGCAACAAACACCCAGCACAGCCAAAATTAAATTAAAAAAAAAAAAAAAATTTTTTTAAATGAAGAGTGTCTGTCCACTTGAAATGGCAGCCTTTAAAAAAAAATTCTATCCTAACTTATAGGGTTATTTTGAGAATCAAGATGTGATTTGATTTAAAATCATGAAAAGCTACAGAAAAACAAACTATTAATGGAGAAGATAGAGAACACTAAAAACAGCATGGCACAGACTTCATTTGAAATTTGTTATTTGAATCCAAGTTCTGCTATTTCCTAGCTGTGTGACCTTAGGGAAGTTACTTGTCTTTTCTGTGCAATCATTTCTTCATCTGTAAAATGGAGACTATAATAGAACCAATTTCACAATTCTGTGGAGATTAAATGAATTCAGTTCAATTCAGTTGCTCAGTCGTGTCCAACTCTTTGCAACCCCATGGACAGCAGCATGCCAGGCCTCCCTGTCCATTACCAACTCATGTCCATCGAGTTGGTGATGCCATCCAACCATCTCATCCTCTGTTGTCCCCTTCTCCTCACGCCTTCAATCTTGCCCAGCATCAGGGTCTTTTCAAATGAGTCAGTTCTTCACATCAGGTGGCCAAAGTATTAGAGTTTCAGCTTCAGCCTCAGTCCTTCCAATGAATATTCAGGACCGATCTCCTCTAGGATAGACTGGTTGGATCTCCTTGTAGTCTAAGGGACTCTCAAGAGTCTTCTCCAACACCACAGTTCAAAAGCATCAATTCTTCAGTGCTCAGCTTTCTTCACAGTCCAACTCTCACATCCATACATGACCACAGGAAAAACCATAGCCTTGACTAGACGGATCTTTGTTGACAAAGTAATGTCTCTGCTTTTGAATATAGTGTCTAGGTTGGTCATAACTTTCCTTCCAAGGAGTAAGCGTCTTTTAATTTCATGGCTGCAGTCACCATCTGCTGTGATTTTAGAGGCCCCCAAAATAAAGTTCATTTTAAATGCTTAGAAAAGTATTTGTCACATAGTAAGCACTCAATGGGAAAGACTAGGAATCTCTTTAAGAAAATCAGAGATACCGAAGGAACATTTCATGCAAAGATGGGCTCGATAAAGGACAGAAATGGTATGGACCTAACAGAAGCAGAAGATATTAAGAAGAGATGGCAAGAATACACAGAAGAACTGTACAAAAAAGATCTTCATGACCCAGATAATCACGATGGTGTGATCACTCACCTAGAGCCAGACATCCTGGAATATGAAGTCAAGTGGGCCTTAGAAAGCATCACAACAAACAAAGCTAGTGGAGGTGATGGAATTCCAGTTGAGCTATTCCAAATCCTGAAAGATGATGCTGTGAAAGTGCTGCACTCAATATGCCAGAAAATGTGGAAAATTCAGCAGTGGCCACAGGACTGGAAAAGGTCCATTTGCATTCCAATCCCAAAGAAAGGCAATGCCAAAGAATGCTCAAACTACCGCACAATTGCACTCATCTCACATGCTAGTAAAGTAATGCTCAAAATTCTCCAAGCCAGGCTTCAGCAATATGTGAACTGTGAACTTCCTGATGTTCAAGCTGGTTTTAGAAAAGGCAGAGGAACCAGTGATCAAATTGCCAACATCCACTGGATCATGGAAAAAGCAAGAGAGTTCCAGAAAAACATCTATTTCTGCTTTATTGACTATGCCAAAGCCTTTGACTGTGTGGATCACAAGAAACTGTGGAAAATTCTTCAAGAGATGGGAATACCAGACCACCTGATCTGCCTCTTGAGAAATTTGTATGCAGGTCAGGAAGCAGCAGTTAGAACTGGATATGGAACAACAGACTGGTTCCAAATAGGAAAAAGAGTTCGTCAAGGCTGTATATTGTCACCCTGTTTATTTAACTTATATGCAGAGTACATCATGAGAAACGCTGGGCTGGAAGAAACACAAGCTGGAATCAAGATTGCCGGGAGAAATATCAATAATCTCAGATATGCAGATGACACCACCCTTATGGCAGAAAGTGAAGAAGAACTCAAAAGCCTCTTGATGAAAGTGAAAGTGGAGAGTGAAAACGTTGGAAAACGAAGATCATGGCATCCAGTCCCACCACTTCATGGGAAATAGATGGGGAAACAGTGGAAACAGCGTCAGACTTTATTTTTCTGGGCTCCAAAATCACTGCAGATGGTGACTGCAGCCATGAAATTAAAAGACGCTTACTCCTTGGAAGGAAAGTTATGACCAACCTAGATAGCATATTCAAAAGCAGAGACATTACTTTGCCAACAAAGGTTCGTCTAGTCAAGGCTATGGTTTTTCCTGTGGTCATGTATGGATGTGAGAGTTGGACTGTGAAGAAGGCTGAGCGCCGAAGAATTGATGCTTTTGAACTGTGGTGTTGGAGAAGACTCTTGAGAGTCCCTTGGACTGCAAGGAGATCCAACCAGTCCATTCTGAAGGAGATCAGCCCTGGGATTTCTTTGGAAGGAATGATGCTAAAGCTGAAACTCCAGTACTTTGGCCACCTCATGCGAAGAGTTGACTCACTGGAAAAGACTCTGATGCTGGGAGGGATTGGGGGCAGGAGGAGAAGAGGATGACAGAGGATGAGATGGCTGGATGGCATCACTGACTCGATGGGCGTGGGTCTGAGTGAACTCCCGGAGTTGGTGATGGACAGGGAGGCCTGGCGTGCTGCGATTCATGGGGTTGCAAAGAGTTGGACACGACTGAGCGACTGATCTGATCTGATCTGAAGCACTCAAGGGTTAGATGCTTGAATGATACCCGATTTTGTAAATGAAGCATCATATCCAAAAAAAGAATTAAAATATCTAGTGACAGTACAAAAAGAGCCTAAAACATACTGGGATTTCCTCCCCTTATAGAAATCTGGGTATGTAAATCCCGTGGATTTTGGGATCAAATATTCTGAGTAGTTTCAATTTTCAACTAAACTGTGTGGCTTCCAAAATACTTCATTCAAGTAGATTCTTAAGATCACTGTGAAGTGTTAGCTAATGCTTCAATTTTAAATATCTTTTTCCTTTTTATCTAAAACTATCTCACCAATTTTTAAAAATAATTTTGTTAAGGTATTATCACAGTTTTGTCATCAGATTTTAGAGAACTTCCCTCTGCCTCAAATATCCTCCTACAAAATTTGACTTTTAATTCAAAAGCTAAGTAGCTTACAAAAGGAAAAACGTAACAATGAGCTAAATGCGAAAAAAGTCTGTGTGATATGTCAAAAGGAAACAGCACTAGTTTTACATGAGTTATTTACTAAGAATAACGAAGAGGAAGTGATGAGGGAACAATTCGCACCCAAAGAATACAATCTGAAAATGCTCTAAGTGCTTCTTCTACCAGGTTAGTATATGATCAGGTCTGCAACTGCAGACAGAGTCTGAAATCAAGTTGGCTCCTCACTGAGAAATCACAGCTGGGAGTTATCCAACATGTCCAATATGCAGCAGGAAATGCTGCCAGAGATCTAATAGGTGACACTCCTTTCCTTTTTGTCCTTTTTTCTGAGTTGTCAACAAACCAAAACAAAAATGCTCCAGAAGCTCTATTACTAGCTAAAAGTTAAACACAAAAATTCCATTGGAGTTATTTAAAAAACTGCTAAGATGCTGAATCTGACCAGACACCAAATAAGGTCTGTTTCTGTCAACAATTATACTGTGCTTCCTGGAATATATTAACGGTAGAGTCCAAATGAGCATTTCTACAATATAGCTATCTATCGTATCTTCAACATTCTAATTACCTTAAGCTTCAATAATGAAGATTAATTATAAATTTCAAAACATTAGGACAAGTCCCTGGAGGTCAACTAAACCACAAAAATAAAATGAAAAATTAATTTTACATAACTTGAATAAATACCCAAGTAAAGAGATAGTAACTGCATTTTATTCTAGTACAATATTTTGGAGGCTGTATTTAACATCTAATTCACAGCAAACATTCTAAACTGGCTCAATGAATGACTCTCTGTATTTCTCCCCCCAGCACCTTTACAGCATTCTCTTTCGTACAACTCAGTGTGCGAGGGGTTTTCTAGACATACCTCTCTGGCAATGTTACTCAAAGCTTCATCTTCTGCAGAAAATCGGTCTTTCACAGGTGTCCTTTTCCTTCCAGAACCAGGAGTCCCCATCTTGTCTTCTAAACAGTCTTTAAACAATGAAATGTGACTTCACTGTTTTCAGCCCTGAAATAAAAAAGAAACAGAATAATTTAGGATGTTTCTCTTTATATAGTTTTAATACTCATTTATACTTTTAACAACGAGAAACTATATGTATCAATTACTGAAATTAGTCACCACTTTGTCTTCCACCATCAGTTTTTTCCCAAATATATTTTAGAATATTTAAATTTATACTAATTACTAAACCTTCTATGCTTTTCACCATATTATCCACAGCAATCTATGAGAACATATTATATTAGCTTCAGAAAACTGCGAACAGTAATAATTTTACTTAACAGTTTAAAATTACTAGAGCTATTTCTAAAATCTATTTCCATTCTAGAAAGAAAAAAACATTTCACAGAAGTCATTCAGCCTAAGACTTTGAGAGCACATATTCAACAAAGTTTAATACAGAGCCTTAAAGCTACAAAGGCAAGTTGGCTTTTAGTGTAAATCAAGAAACAATTCCACTTAAACCACCGTTGTTGTATAGTGGCTAAGTTGTGACCAACTGCAACCCCACAGACTAGAGCCCGCCCGGTTCCTTTGTCAATGGGATTTTATAGGCAGAAATACTGGAGTGGGTTGCCATTTCCTTCTCCACGAGATACTCCTGACCCAGGGATCGAACCTGCGCCTCCTGCATTGGCAGGTGGATTCTTTACCACTAAGCCACCACGGAAGTTACCACATTAAAAAAAAATGTTTATTATTCTGCAATTAGCAATAAACATCAACATCTGTTGTTCAGTCTTTAAGTTGGGTCCAACTCTTTGCGATCCCACAGACTGCAGCATGCTAGGCTTCCCTGTCCTTCACTTTCTCCTGGAGTTTGCTCAAACTCATGTCCATTGAGTCAGTGATAACTATCTAACCATCTCATCCTCTGCTGCCTCCTTCTCCTTTTGCCTTCAATCTTTCCCAGCATCAGGGTCTTTTCCAATGAGTTGGCTCCTCGCATCAGGTGGCTAAAGTACTGGAGCTTCAGCATCAGTCCTTCCAATGAATATTTAAGGTTGATTTCCTTTAGGATTGACTGGCTTGATCTCCCTGCTGTCCAAGGGACTCTCAAGAGTCTTCCCCAGCACCATAATTCAAAAGCATCAATTCTTCAGCACTCAGCCTTCTTTACAGTCCAACTCTCACATCTGTATATGACTACTGGAAAAATCGTATTTTTGACTATATGGACATTTTGTCAGCAAGATGATGTCTCTGCTTTTCAATACATTGCCTATGTTTGTCATAGCTTTCCTTTCAAGGAGCAAGCATCTTTTAATTCTGTGGCTGCAGCCACTGTCTGCAGTGATTCTGGAGCCCAAGAAAATAAAGTCTGTCACTGTTTCCAATTTTTCTCCTTCTATTTGCCATGAAGTGATGGGACCAGATGCCATGATCTTAGTTTTCTCAATGTTGAGTTTTAAGCCAGCTTTTTCACTTTTGCCCTTCATGGATCACGGTCTTGTTGTGGCAAAGGCGCTTGCGTAACTAAATGAAACTGTGAGCCATGCCGTGTAGGGCCACCCAAGACGGATGGATCATAGTCGAGCATTCTGACAAAACGTGGTCAACTGGAGGAGAGAATGGTAAACCGCTCCAGTGTTCTTGGCTTGAGAACAACCCCATGAACAGTACGACAACCAACAACGTCTAGGGCAACAAACCCTGAATGCCTGCCATTGCCAGGTAGGTACTATAGGAGGTATTAAAAATACAGTGATGAACAAAACAGTGATGAGATAGGCCAATGACTAAGAATATGTCTATGGGCCTATTATTATTGTTATTATAAAATAGATGCATTTTTACAAAGGAGAGAAGAAAAAAGTCATCTGCTAGGGTTAAATAACAAGGACGATAAAGACCATCTAACCTTTCTAGCACAGGGTATTTGAAATTAAAGACATTAGTGAGAGAATGTATCCCAAATTACATGACTCCTTCTCTCCTATACACATTCCTGGGCATGTAGCTTTTTAAATGAAATATCCATTCGTTTTTTCCTAGCTTTAACAAAATAAACTGGCGAGGGACTTCCCTGGTGGTTCAGTGGTTAAGAATCAGCCTTCTAGAATGCAGAAGACGCAAGTTTGAGCCCTGGAGGACTGGGATCCCACACGCCATGGAACAACTAAGCTCATGAGCCACACTACTGAAGCCCACAGGGCATGACTAGAGCCTGTGCACAGCAACAGAAGATCCTGCGTGCTACAACTAAGACCCGACACAAGCAAACAAAATAAATAATAAATACATAAACCTGCAAAATTTCATTTGATGACAAGCCACAAAGAAAATCTCAAGTAAGTTTGTCCTAATAGAATACACTACTGAATATATTAAAAGTATAAGTGACTTTAATGTATTGGAATGAACTTACTTGATCCAAGCAAAATAAAACAGAACTCATCAATTCATTCTGCCCAAAAAAGTTCTCTCTGATGAAAATTCAGGCCATTCCTAGCTTAGCTGACTCCGTTTTTTTTTACTCCTACACAGCTGCCTGTTATCTTTGTCAATCAGAATGAAGACTGATGATAGTTTTATGATTCTGCCATAGAAAATATACCTCTATACAAGAAAGTCCATGCAGTCCATGGAGTTGCAAAGAGTCTGACATGACTGAGCATCTGAACTGATACAAGAAAAGGTTCATTTAAAAGGAAACAGAAGAAAAAAAAATAAGAATGTATATTGGAAGGCAGCACATGATTAAATCCTAGCCACCAATCAAGACAATTTCTGGAAAGCACAGACGGTTTTTTTTTTCCCCAGAAATATGCCATCATTCTTAGCCTCAACACCATTTTAAAGATCATTCACTTGTTTAATAGTAATGCTGTATAAACACCAGTCACCCACTGAGAGAAAAGCAGCATGCAACAGAAGGTTCTTTTTCAGAGTGGAGTGACAATTTAGCTGATGCTCTCTGGGATCATCCAATATTTGCCCTTCAGCCAACTTTCCAAGGACTCACTGAAAGACATTTCATAGAAGTGGGATACAAAACATAGACATTTTCCAATTCCAGATACACAAAAATAATTAGAGAAGAAAAAAAGATTTGGCTGGAACTGTAGCAAAGTTTAACAGTAGTTTTGTTAGAAGAGTGTTTTTTCTTCTTGATTCTCTAAAACTTCAATAGTATTGGGGGGAAAGAGATGCATTTAAAAATAAAAGCTTTCATATCAGAGAATAAACTGGCCCCAAAGTGGATTGCACCCAAATCAGGCCCAATATGCTACCCAGCTGAGACACGCTGTCTGACACCACCACCAGTGGCATGCTTTTGAATAGAGGATTTCTTTCTCCTCTTTTCCCATAATCCATTTTCCTTCTTTCTCAACTAATACACTGCCTTAGACCTTAGAGCTGCCAGGATATTCCTTAGCACACAGATTTAAATAATTATCTTTGCTAGGGGGCTTCCCTAGTGGCTCAGTGGTAAAGAATCCACCTGCCAATGCAGGGGACATGGGTTCGAGCCCTGATCCAGGAAGATCCCCACATGCCATGGAGTATCTAAGCCCACGCGTCCTAACTACTGAAGCCCGAGCACCCTAGAGCCTGTGCTCTGCAACAAGAAAAGCCACTGCGATGAGAAGCCAGTGCACTGCAACGAAGACCCAGCACCACCAAAAATAAATAAACAAAAAATTTTTTTTAAGAATTATCTTTTCTTAAAAATGCCTAAAAACCAAAACTGTTTCAACAAGCTCCAGGCTAAGCCACCCTGAGAGAAAGATGACAGCGAAAAGGACGGAGGCGCAGGATCACAGGGAGGAAGCGGAGACGACTTCCTGTCTCCCGTGTCCTCTGAGACCCATCTACAAGGGCACCCAGGGGTTCTCACGCATAACTGGCCAGATCCCGCCACCTTTTTCACCTGCACGTGAGGCAGATCAGTCATTACCTATTTGAAAAAACAATTGAGGGCTTTTGAAAAAATTACATTGTTTGTATTCTGTAAGGAGACATCCTTACTGACATTAGAAAAAAGTAAGGTTTTCAGTTCCTATGTAACCATCTTCTAATAACTCTAGAAGAGTCTACATCACCGACAGGGGGAAACCTTAAAAGAAATAAGATTTCTGGCATAGACAATAGAAAACTACTTTCAATGAAATGACAAAATTAAAGATAGACTCGAAGGTGACCTCAAATAAATTATTTCCAGTTTCGGATTCTAAAGTAAATTTCTATTCCAAGGAGGTTTTCTCAAGAACAGTTTTCTTTGGGAGCCATGTTAATTTCTTCCAGCTTTTCCTTAGTGCTATCAACCAAACCCAGAGCTAAACCTTTACACCCCCTGACAAGAACAAAACTGCCTGCATTTTTGTGAACTCCTTTATCCAATGTCAAGTTGATTTTCTCCAGATGGTTTTGTCATTAAGTATTTGTCTACCTAAAGGAAAGAAAGGGTGCTGTGAAATATAAATCTTCCAAAACAGATATATCAATAAGGCTTTCTCTTCTCCAATAAGCTTCTCATGCAATACATTTCTGAAAAATAGGCATTTTGCCACATTAAGTGGCATTTCAATCATGATACGGTTCACTTTTATGAGAACAGAATATCAGTGTGTCATATGCTAAATATAGCACACTTAGATAGTTCTGTCTGGATCCTGATGGGTACAGTTCCCTTATATTGTAAGTATTATATTTCATCATAGAAAATTCAACATACTGGTGTTAAGTCTTTTGTGTCAGCATTGCCATTACAGGTAACCCAAGTCCATACAATAAAACATTTGGTAGTTACTTATAAGCAAATCCCAGGATCCAGAATGGCAGCTGAACTGTAATTAGAGCGACTGGAGCTGCTGCCACTGGATAAGATTTAAATCGAGAGGCTCTGAGCTGGTTGCATGACCAGTTGCTGCTCTGCTCTTCCCGCTGCCTACGCCTTCTTTTCTTCACCCAAAGAGCAGAAATAACAACTGTCTACACTCTCTGACATGGCTAATGTGAGGCTCAAGTGAGTTAAGATAAATGCAAGCACTTAGCAGACAAAATGTTTCAAGTGTCTTGAACTAACCAGCTCTTTTACATATTTAGCTTATGAAGCTGACAAAAGGGCATTCCTAGCCTTTCTTTAAAATTTTTTATTTTTAACTAAACAAAAGTATCCTCAAAATTGCTTCTACCAGTATGCTTCTTGTGATATCGCTGGCCATGCTAAAAAAACATTTTAAGGTACTCTGTGGTATTCAAAGTCTTTTTTGGAAAATCTGAATGAATACACAAGTTCAGAGGTATAACTGTATAATGCGTGTTAGTCACCTTATTAGAACACAAATTGACTTAGAAAGACAAAGGTCTTTAAATGGTACACTTAAGATCTGTGCGTATATCTCTATGTAAATTCCACCTCAAAAGAAAAGGACCTTCAAACAAATACTGAACTCTAGTCAATGATGCACATACTGAAACATTTCGAGTTGAAGTATACTGATACCTTCTACTTATTTTGAAATGCATCCGAAAATAAAAAGGAATAATGGATAAGAGGAGAATGGAGAAAGAACTACATGGGTGACAACATACAATAAAATATTAATCGTAGAATCCAGGTGGTAGGTACAAGAGTGTTCACAGACCTCTGTCAACTTTTTTTTTTAAGCTGTGCCACGCAGCTTGCAAGATCTTAGTTCCCTGACCAGAAATCAAACCTGGGCCCTGCAGTGAAAGTGTGGAGTCCTAACTACTAGACCACCAGGGAGTTCCCTCAACTTTTTTGTATGTTTGAGATTTTTTATAATAAAATGCTGGGAAAAAAGTAACTGGTTGACAAAGGTAGATGACTACATGAACAAAAGGCATGGCAACTGGGAATTGCAATTAAAAAATCTTGATTTGAAATAAAAAGGAAGGCAGAGGTAATCGCAGTATAGAAGAATACCAGTAGTTACACACACATTAGGAAGATTATGGGGAAAGGAGAGAACATGAATTCCTGGACTAAAAGAGAAAAAAAAAGAGGAGGAGGGGGAAGGGCACAAAGAGCAGGGGGAGGAGAGGGGGAAAGAAGAAAAGAAAAAAGCAAGCAAGGAAGGGAGGGAGGGATTGCAGAGACATCAATTCTGAAATATCTAGATGAGACCATTACACAGAACCCACAAAAGCAACAAAAGGAACACCCAGAACTTGAGGCAGAGTAAAAAATGAAAAATACATATATGAGGCAAAACTGGACGGCCTGGCAGGACAAAGATAGATAGATACTAAATACAAACTAAATCTCAGGAAAAGTATCAGAACCTATAATGGTTAATTTAAACTCATCTTTTATAAAATACAATGCCTATAAAAGGTCAAAGACTTGTATAGTCACATCTCCTACTCCCACATTCAGTCCTCCTAAGAATTACCGAAAATGTTTTTTAAAGTCCAATATTTTGAATACATAGTATTCTTATATACCCAATACAACCAATAATCTTTCCATTTCCTCTTTTCATAAGAGTACATGCCAGGGGTGAACTTCCTTCCTTGCTAACAATGTTATTCAATAAATGAACTCTAATGGGCTGTACAGAGAAGGCAATGGCACCCCACTCCAGTACTCTTGCCTGGAAAATCCCATGGGCAGAGGAGCCTGGTGGGCTGCAGTTCATGGGGTCGAGAAGAGTCGGACATGACTGAGCGACTTCACTTTCACTTTTCACTTTCATGCATTGGAGAAGGAAATGGCAACTCACTCCAGTGTTCTTGCCTGGAGAATCCCAGGGACAGGGGAGCCTGGTGGGCTGCCGTCTATGGGGTCGCATAGAGTCGGACACGACTGAAGTGACTTAGCAGCAGCACCAATGGGCTGTATGTTAAACATGATTTATAATACTACATCATCAACTGTGCAGAACCTAAATCAGGAAGATGTACTCTTACCAACAACTGCATTCTCAGCTTGTCCTAAGAAGTAAATCATGTTCAAGTAGTACCATTTGAATGGACTCCTTTCCCCACATCTTTAATTATCTCAGAAATGTATGGCCGCATGTTCAGAGACTGAATGGGAAGGAGAGAGAAAATTATATACAATTGAAGATAGGTCCCACTTAAAAGTGTGAAATAAAGCAGAAAATAAGAAAACAGCAGAAGTACTAGGGTTAAAAACAGAAGCTCAGGTGACAAAAAAACCCAAACAAAAGTGATAAAACCCTAAACAAAAGAAAAATGTAGAAGTGTGAAATAAGGATATGATTTTCTAATGTAATATGAAGGAGATTCTAAAATTAGGAAATTTTAATAAAAGAAATCATATACCTTTAATTTTCCCCCTTTCAATGAAGATCTACTGAAAATCTGCAAGGCACTACGTACATACTAATCATTGCCTTGTAAGTGGAAGAAAGAGTACAATAGGAAAATTAAAATCATAAAGAGGTCAGAGAGAATGTAGCTATACCATTTTAATGTATTCTTTCTTTTTTTTAATCAAATAATTAATTTATTTATTGGCCACACTGCAGGGCATGTGGGAACTTAGTTCCCTGACCAGAGATCAAACCCATGCCCCGTGCAGCAGAAGTGAGAGTCTTAACCACTGGATATCAGGAAGTCCTGTCTACATATCCTTTCTCACTATTCAGAGAATGGTGTTCTCTGAGGCACAAAGGTTTTTATTTTGAGGAAGTCAATTCACCTATTTTTTTCTTGTGTTGTAAGACTTTGATGCTGCATAGCTAAGAAAGCACTGTCTACCCCAAGGTGACAAAGATTTACTCCATTTTCTTCTAAGAGTTTTGTAGCTTTAGCTTTTACACAATCCATTCTGAGTTAGTTTTTTTTTTTATATGGTGTGATGCAGGGATCCAACTTCATTCTTTTGCATGTGGATATCTACTCTTTCCAATACCATTTGTATGACAGTTCTTTCCCTCCTGAACTGTCTCAGTACCCTTGTTAAAAATAAACTGAATATAAAAGTAAAGGTTTATTTCTGGCCCCACAATTCCATTCCATTGATTAATATGTATATCCTTATGCCAGTATTACACTGTCTTGATTACTGTAGCTTTAAAGTAAGTTTTAAAATTAGGAAGTATGAGCCCTCCAACTTTGTTCCTCTTTGAGACTGTATTGCTGTTCATGACTGTTCTGGGTCCCTTATCTTGCCATACGAATTTTAAGATGAGCATGACTATATTTCTGCACCAAAAATTGAATTCTGCACTGTCCAAGATCAATTTGTACAGCAGTGTCATCTTAACAATATTAATATTCCAAAACATGAACATGGAATGTCTTGCCATTTATACAGATCTTGTTTAATTTCTTTCTCCAATATTTTGTGATTTTCAATGAACAAGTCTTGAACTATTTAAATTTCTTTTCCCATCACAGGGGTCATTTTAAAGATCAAGTAGATATATTGAGTACGTTTTTATAAACTGTAAAATGTTTCAGAAATATAAGGTGTAACTGATGCCAAAAAAAAAAAAAAAAAAAATTTGAAATCACAATAGCAAAAGAGGTGACAAAGCAAAACTCAGAAGTAAATCCCGTGGCTAAAGTTAATCTCAGTTGAGCCACAAGTGGGTGGGTAGGTGGGTGGGGAGCTGTGTATTTTCAAACATAAATCTAACCCTAAATCTAATCCAACGTCAGACCTACATACTTTGTAGGAAGGCATTTTTCTCTATTTCCAATTAACTAGATATGTTCAGTTCAGTTGCTCAGTCGTGTCCGACTGTTTGTGACCCCATTTACTGCAGCACACCAGGCCTCCCTGTCCATCACCAAAGCCCGGAGTTTACTCAAACTCATGTCCATCGAGTTGGTGATGCCATCCAACCATCTCATCCTCTGTTGTCCCCTTCTCCTCACGCCTTCAATCTTGCCCAGCATCAGGGTCTTTTCCAATGAGTCAGTTCTTCGCAACAGGTGACCAAAGTATTGGAGTTTCAGCTTCACCATCAGTACTTCCAATGAATATTCAGGACTCATTTCCTTTAGGATGGACTGGTTGGATCTCCTTGCAGTCCAAGGGACTCTCAAGAATCTTCTCCAACACCACAGTTCAAAAGCATCAATTCTTCAGTACTCAGCTTTCTTTATAGTCCAACTCTCACATCCATACATGACCACTGGAAAAACCATAGCCTTGACCAGACGGACCTTTGTTGGCAAAGTAATGTCTCTGCTTTTTAATATGCTGTCTAGGTTGGTCATAGCTTTTCTTCCAAGGAGCAAGCATCTTTTAATTTAACGGCTGCAGTCACCATCTGCCGTGATTCTGGACCAAAACAAACAAAGTCTCTCACTGTTTCCCCATCTATTTCCCATGAAGTGATGGGACCAGATGCCGTGATCTTAGTTTTCTGAATGTTGAACTTTAAGCCAACTTTTTCACTCTCCTCTTTCACTTTCATCAAGAGGCTCTTTAGTTCTTCTTCACTTTCTGCCATAAGGGTAGTGTCATCTGCATATCTGAGGTTATTGATATTTCTGCCAGCAATCTTGATTCCAGCTTGTGCTTCATCCAGCCTGGCATTTCACATGATGTACTCTGCATATAAGTTAAATAAGCAGGGTGACAATATACAGCCTTGATGTACTCCTTTCCAGATTTGGAACCAGTCTGTTGTTTCATGTCCAGTTCTAACTTTTGCTTCTTGGCCTGCATACAGATTTCTCAAGAGGCAGGTCAGGTGGTCTGGTATTCCCATCTCTTTTCAGAATTTTCCACAGTTTATTGTGATCCACACAGTCAAAGGCTTTGGCAGGGGAGGGAGGTGGGAGGGGGGTTCAGGATGGGGAACATGTGTACGCCCGGGGCGGATTCATGTTGATGTATCCCAAAACCAATACAATATTGTAAAGTAATTAGCCTCCAAGTAAAATAAATAAATTTATATATATAAAAAAAGCAAAAACAAAGGCTTTGGCATAGTCACTAGAACAGAAGTAGATGTTTTTCTGGAACTCTTGCTTTTTTGATGATCCAGCGGATGTTGGCAATTTGATCTCTGGTTCCTCTGGCTTTTCTAAATCTACCTTGAACATCTTGAATTTCACAGTTCATGTATTGTTGAAGCCTGGCTTGGAGAATTTTGAGCCTTTGCTAGTGTGTGAGATGAGCGCAATTGTGCGGTAGTTTGAACATTCTTTGGCATTGCCTTTCTTTGAGAGTGGAATGAAAACTGACCTTTTCCAGTCCCATGGCCACTGCTGAGTTTTCCAAATTTGCTGGCATATTTAGTGGAGCACTTTCAACAGCATCATCTTTTAGGATTTGAAATAGCTCAACTGGAATTCCATCACCTCCACTAGCCTAGTTCGTAGTGATGCTTCCAAAGGCCCATTTGACTTTGCATTCCAGGATGTCTGGCTCTAGGTGAGTAATCACACCATTGTGGTTATCTGGGTCATGAAGATCTTTTTTTGTATAGTTCTGTGTATTCTTACCACCTCTTCTTAATATCTTCTGCTTCTGTTAGGTCCATACCATTTCTGTCCTTTATTGTGCCCATCTTTGCATGAAATGTTCCCTTGGTAGCTCTAATTTTCTTGAAGAAGATCTCTAGTCTTTCCCATTTTATTTTCCTCTATCTCTTTGCACTCATCACTGAGGAAGGCTTTCTTATCTCTCCTTGCTGTTCTTTGCAATTCTGCATTCAAATGGGTATACCTTTCCTTTTCCCCTCTGCCTTTCACCTCTCTTCTTTTCTCAGCTATTTGTGAGGCCTCCCCAGACAGCCACTTTGCCCTTTTGCGTTGCTTTTTCTTGGGGATGGTCTTGATCACTGCCTCCTGTACAATGTCACGGACCTGTCCACAGTTCTTCAGGTACTCTGTCTATCAGATCTAATCCTAGGTATGAAGCAACAGTAAAAAGAACTACCTGTCCTCCTACTAAACTTACAAGGGTGTGTTTTCTTTTTGAAATATGTGTAATTATAACTGAAATACTTTCATGAAAAAAAGTAAAAATCAAAATATGATAGAAGAATAGGATATCTGCCACTGATAATAAAATAGAAGGGATCAGAATTAAGTCCCAAAGAGGGGGGTAATTAGCTTTAGACTTTAGTTTCTCCTTCTGACTGGGAGTGAATTCTACTGACAATACTCACATTAACTCTATTCTATTAGTTAAAAAAAGAAAACTTAGAACATAATACAACAAAAGAAAAAATTACATGAATAAAGACAATCATTTTAATTTCTTTTTAATCTATAGCAAAACAAAACACTAAGCTGAAAATGACCCAAACTGACAATAGCTTTAAGTCAAGGCCAGTCAACATGATTCAATAAATTATGGCATTAGAAAACTCATGGGAAGCAAATAAAGACAGGGACAAGTTTGATATCATGCCTACAAGGTATAAAAAGGTGACAAAATGGCATGTAAAGTGTGATTGAAATTATGTAAAATTTTGTACATATGAATAATAAATGGCAAAGGAAACTGTATAAAAATTATTTTTTCTTAAGCTTTATATATTGTAGATAATCACCTTACCAAAAACTGATTTAAGCTACTAAAGCTATAATTCTGGGGCTACCTCATAGTATGAAAACATGCAAAGAATAATCAGCTTTGACACTGTATTAAGTTGATGAAGGGGGAAGATTCATTTGACCTGAGTACTACAAAGTAGGACTATAAAAATTTATGTTGGTTATATCTGGTAAAATCATAATTTTCTCACAGATTTCACACCAACCAAGACTCTTATGGACACAACGAAATTCTAAGTAAACGAAAAACACATTATTAATTTTAAAAAGAATGAACACCATTAGATTAACCTTAAAAATGTAATAAAATGACAACTCTGACTGGAATCAATAAGTCAAAATTAGAACAAAGAAGTAACCATTAATGTTACCAAGTCTTGGGTAAGACATCAATGTTCAACTCTACATGTTTTTATGATTAGAGCAAAATTCTTTGAAATTCTGGGTTTCTCTTTAGATCCCTATGACTCTTCCACCATGCATTCACCCACTGGGGGAAAAACAGTGGTGGCACAGGTACTTTTATAGCAGAAAGGAAGATGCCAACATTTCCCTTCTCTTGGGCCATGCTGGTCAGGTTTGTGTAGCTTAAACTTGTCTCAGAAAGACAAAATAATTCCCTGAAATGGCAGGCAAGGTACTGATTAGGCTCATAAAAGGAAGAAGCCAACAGGTAAAATATGATATAAGTACAGTGTTCGTGAGGGAAGGATTAGAGAAGAGAGCACAGCTGTGAGAGTCGGGGATCCATGTGCCACTCCAATCCAAAGACACAGGCAACGAGGGCCACTCCAGACACAGTACTTCTGCTCATAAAAGACTCAATACCAACACTTGGTGGGCTCCTTTTTATAAACACGAACAGACCTTCCCATACCTGCTCATCCACTACCCCCAACCCCCCAACACATACTGACATTCGCACACACAAAGAAAAAGAAATCATTAATAACTTCTCTGGGACTTCCCTGGCGGTCCAGTGGCTAAGACTCCACTCTCCGACGCAGGGGGCCTGGGTCTGATCCCTGGTCAGGGAACTAGGTCCCGCATGCGACAACCAAGATCCCACAGGCTGCAACTAAGATCCACTGCAGCCAAATTAATTTTTAAAAGTAATAACTTTCCTGAAGTTAAGGCCATGGGTCACCAGATTCAAAAGGCCTACAGAATGTACAAGTCCTGAATCTACACCAAGGTATTTCATAGGGAATTCTTATAGTTAATTTCAAACATGGGAACAAGAATGATTTTACAAGCTTTCCAGGGATGAAAAGATCAGGTCACAGATAAAGGATTAACAATTAGAATGCTTTCAGTCTTCCGGAAAGAAAAATAATTCTGGCAACAAGAAGACAAGAGTGATGCCTTCACATTCCTGAAAGAAGATTACAGACCCTCTGTGTGGCTTAAGCCCAGCCACACCGTTCTGTTCTTATGCATGCACGCTCAGCTGTGTGTGTGGGTTAGTCACTCAGTCATGCCCGACTTTTTGTGACCCATGGACTGTAGCCTGCCAGGCTCCTCTGTCCATGGGATTTTTCCAGGCGAGAATACTGGAGTGGGTTGCCATTTTCTCTCCCAGGGTCTATTCTCAAACTTGATTACAAAAGACTTCAGGCTACCATGTTTTCAAAAAACTTATCTTTTACACCCTATGTTAATAAGTTACTAAAGGTACCTCTCTAATGAAAGAGAAAATCAAAAAGAAGGAAACATAGCATACAGGAAATAAATCCAAGACCGAAGAGGTGAACGGGATCAAGCCATCCCAGGGTGACGGGCATCCCAGGAAGAAAGCTACAGACTGAAGCAGTCACTGGTTCCAGAGACATAACAGAGGGCAGCATCGCCCAAATCTCCACAGCCTTTGAGACTTCTTTTTAATATGAGCTGAGCTGGCCCTGGTTTTTAATCTGAATTTAGTCTCTCTTGACCCCATGTTGATGAAGTTCCCACGGTTTCACCCCCAGCTGCCTAGATGGGAGGGAGGCCATATTTCACACCATGGATATATTTCTCTTTTACCTACTGCTAACAGATAGAGCAGGAAGAGCCTGAAAGAACAGTGTACTTCCCCAACCATATTTCTTCTTGGTACTTAATACCTTGTAAAGACTTCAGCTCCACCAAGTGCCCCGACTGTGATGAGTCTTAGGGTTTCTCAGGACTTATTAGCAAACTTTCCCAAGGACTTAGCAGAAAGGACTCAAGAAAGACTCTGTCCAGCTTATCTGCTCCTGTCAGCCTTCATTTAATAGTGGCAACATGGGCCTTTCTGTTCTTAAGTAGGTTTAGATTTGCCATTCAGTTTTTCAAAACTGTCAAAACAGAGCCTGCCTAGGGATAAGTACTATGGTAGAAATTGGCCTACTGTTCATCGAGTCATTTCCCTTTCTGGCCCAGTTATACTACATTTCTGGGGCTTCCCAGGTTGCACAGTGGTAAAGAATCCATTTGCATGCAGGAGATGCAGAAGACTCGGCTTCGAACCCTGAGTCAGGAAGATCTCTAGGGGAGGAAATGGCAACCCATTCCAGTACTCTTGCCTGGAGAATCCCATGGACAGAGGAGCCTGATGGGCTACAGTCCACGGGGTCTCTAAGAGTCGGACATGACCGGGCAACAGAGCACACATGCACGCTACATTTCACGACCTTCCTTGCATTAGGAGCAGCTAGTTGACTCAATTCTGGCTCATGGAACATGGACAAAAATGATGTATGTCCAGGCCCATCAAACTTGCCATGGAACCCACCACACTCCCTCTCTTTGCCCTTGAATCTGTCAGCCAGAGGCAGAGAGTTCAGTCAAGTGTAAAAGTCTCTGAGTCCCATGGAAAAGCAGAGTCACGAGATGAAAGTGGTCTGAGTCCTCAGGTGACTGTGTGGAACCAGCTACCCCTTCGCCAGCGGGAGTGAGAAAGAAGCTTTAAAGTGTTAAACTACCGAGACTTCGGTGTTTGTTACAGTAGGTTAGCCTAACCTGACAGACACGAAAAGGTGATCAAACCATTCAGTTTCTCAAAATTAAGTCACAAATTGACTAGGAATACATATTTGGAGGACGGGATGTGATTACAGAGCAAGGCAGGGAATGGTTCCAAAAGAGTTACTGCCATGTAAAATGGGATTATGATTACTGGGAGGGGAAAGAGCTGCCATTTAAGAATATTGGCAGGAAACTTTGAGGATACTGAATGTTCAACTTCTTGGCCTAGGTAGTGAGACCAGAGGTGCTTATTTTATTATTCTTCCTGAAACTGTATTTTTGTTTTCTATTTCTCTATAGGTATTTCACAAATAAACCACAAATTACTAAATCAGAAAGAGCAGACATGTGAAAAATCTATTGGAGCATTTGGGGAAAATAAGGTGACTAGAAAACCCCCTCCCCCTCCACAAAAAAGGTCCTTAAATCTCGGGGGGTGGGGGGGTGGGGGCGGGGAGGGGTGGGAAAGAAAGTTAAGCAAGAAAGGAAACAATCATGGTATTAATTCTTGGCTTAAGTCGTAAATAGTATTTAGTTATAAGGAAGACACAACTATGGATTTAAAATTGCAAAACTAGAATGTTGCAGCGAAAAATAGAAGAAATAATGAAAAAAATACTACAAAACGATTAAAAAACAGCAGTTTTCCACCATTTGAAGATACTCTGAAGTGCATATATGTTTTTTACACAAACATAGGTTTATACAATATGTGCTATTTTGTAACCAGCTATGGCTGATGCTATGGTGGCTTCCCACTCTCGTTTACATCTTTGTGTGAACACCTCCCTTGGAAACTGGGCAGAACTCATGACTTGCTTCTACCAACAGACTATGACAAAGGTTACAAGATGTCATTCCCATGATTATATCACACTACATGGGGCTGTCTAACCTGAAGAATCGCCCTGGGCTTTCCTTGATGCTTTGATGAAGTGGTCAGAACATCCAAGGGTCAAGAACTTCAGGTTGGCCCTAAAAGCTGAGAGCAGCCTTTAGGAGCTTGAAGACAGCCTACCGATGACCAAGCAACTTCTATTAAGCAAGAAGCCTCAGTCATAATTTCACAAGAAAATTAATTCTGCCAAAAACCTAAGTGAGCTTAGAAGCAATTTTTTCCCCCAGTTTAGTCTTCAGGGGAGAATACAGCCCAGCCATGAAACTGTACTGCATGAGCTGACTGCAGCTTCATGAGACCCTAAGAAGAAGACAGTTTAACTTTGCTCAGACTCCTGCCCCCAAAGAAACTGTAGGATAATAAATACAGGATAATAAATGTGTGTTAAGTTGCTAAATTTGTGCACAGAAAGCAAATGCAACTGCTTTTAAAACTGGATGAATGAATTCAGCAAAGTTGTAGGGATAAAAAATCAACACAAAAGATCAGCTGCATTTCTATACACTAATAACTGAATGAACAACTAAAAAGGAAAGAAAAAAAATACCATTTACGATAAGAAAAAAAGAACAAAATACTAGGAATAAGCTTAACCAAGAAGGCAAAAGATCTGTTCACTGAAAACTACAAAATATTGCTAAAAGAAATGAAAGGACACATGAATAAACAGAAAGCTACCTCCTGTTTACGGACTGGAAAACTTCATATTGTTAAAACGTCAAAACACCCAGAGAAACCTACAGCTTCAATGTACTCTCTACAAATCCCAATTACAGATTCTGCAAAAATGGAAAAACCCATCCTAACATTAACACTCCTATGGAATCTCATGGGACCCCAAATAGCCAAAACAATCTTGAAAAAGAAGAAAAAGGAGGCATCACGCTTTCTGATTTCAAAACTTACGAGAAAGCTACAGTAGCCAAAACGTGTTACAGGTGTATAGAGAGACACAGAGGCCAATAGAATTTAACAGCACAAAAATGAACCTGGCATACATAGTCAAATGATTTTCAGCAGGGGTGTCAAGGTCAGTTAATGGGGAATGGACAGTCTTCCCAACGACAGGTGCTGGTAAAACTGGAAATCCATATGCAGAAGAATAAAGTTGGACTCTTACTGTATGCTGTATACAAAAATTACCCGTTAGTAGGTCAAAGAAATAAATATAAGAGCTGAAACTGTCTGTAAACAAAAAGGCTTCTGATGTTTGACATAGCAGATTTTTTGAAGAGGACACCAAAATCGCAGGCAACAATAGGAAAAGTTAGAGGAAGTGGACTTCAAAACTAAAAACTTTTGTGTATTAAAGTACACTATCAACAGAGTAAAAAAAATCGACCCATGCAATGGGAGAAAATACTTGCAAATCATATATCTGATAAGAGATTAGCATGTGGAATATATAGAGAACCCCTGAAACTCAACAACAACCCATTCAAAGATGGACAAAGGACTTGAACAGCTGCTTCTCCAAAGATACACAAATGATCAAAAAACACCTGAAAAGATGCTCAACATCATTAATCATTACGGAAATGCAAGTCAAAACCACAATGAGATAGTACCACTTACCCACTAGAATGGCTACTATTTTTAGAAAGAAACAGAGAGGGAGAATCTTCGACACAAGAGTGTCAAAGATGCAGAGATGCCAGAACTTCTGTACACTATAAAATGGTGCAGTTGCTACAGAAAATGGTATGGCATCACAAAATTATTGTATGATCCAGCAATTCCACTTATGGGTACACATCCAGAAGAAAAGCAAGCAGGGCTCCAAATAGATATATACCTGTGTTCAAAAGCAGCATTGTTCACAGGAGCCAAAAGGCGGAAGCAACCCAAAGGTCCATCAACAGATGAATACACAAAGTATTTATATATCCATATATGATAAAAATATTATTCAGCTTTGAAATCAAGTGAAATTCTCATACATGCTACACAACATGGATGAACCTTGAAGACATTATGCTAAAGGAAATAAACTAGCTATTTTATAAGACTAATACTCCATGAGTCTACTTACATGAGGTGTCTAGAGCAGTCAAATTCATAGGGACAGAAGGTAGAATGTGGTTACCAGGGGCTGGGGAGCAACGAGGATTATTGCTGAATGGGTAAAGAGTTTCCCTCTGGGAAGAGGAAAAAGTTCTGGAGATGGATGGTGGTAACGGCTGCACAACAACGTGGATGTCCTTAATTGTACACTTAAAAATGCTGGAAATGGTCAATTTTATGTTACATATATTTTACCACAATTAAAAAACACTTTGGATAGAGAGCAAAGGATGAGTGTAGTAAGACAGCAGGATAGAATCTTATTTCCTTGACTATCCATTTGGACGTGGGGAAAAACATCTCATCTAAATCGGATTTCTTGGGACGTCCCTGGTGGTCCATTGGTCAAAAGTCCACCTGCCAATGCAGGGGACACAGGCTTGATCCCTGGTTCAGAAATACCCTATGCTGGGGGCGCAATTCGGCCTATGGGCCACAACCACTGAGGCCTGTGCTCTAGAGCCCACGCTCGGCGGCGAGAAGCCCACACCACAGCTGGGGAGGCCGGGGTGCAGCAACGAAGACCAGTGCGGCCAGAGACAAGTCAATAATTTGTTTTTAAATGGATTTTTTTTCTATTTTTAGTCCTATAATCTTTGGATCATTTAGCAACAACATATACGCTTACTAATTATGTTGTGATTATACAAGAAATAACACAATAAATACAATTTGTTACTGTAAGTGATTAAACCATTTAACAGAAAAATAAACACTTCAACATCCTAACTCCCTGCACACAGCATAGTTTAACTGCTCCTAGCTGTTAAAATGTTTCTATTGAGAAAAGTGGGAGATATAGAAAGAATAACAAAGTGATCAGAACAAACAACTTAAAAGTTAAATCTGTTTCCTAAAGCTGTAATTTTATATCCAAACCAGTTAAAAATTTCCTGTTTCTAGAGAAGGAAAACTAAGACATAGAAGGTTCAAACTGAAAACAATGGGAAAAGATGACTGTCATTTTTAAAGGAGGATTTTAATAATCTATTTCTGAGAAAATAAAAACACCCTGATAAGCCCTTGAACTTCAAGATTTTCCCAACCTCTTTTCCACTCTCCCTCTGCTGTGCTCTCATCTCACTTTTTTTTTTGGAGGAGAAGGGGAAGGCAGGGACAGGGAAGCAATATAACAAGATAATAGGAACATGACAGATAACAGGAATAGAGAGAAAAACAGTGATTATTTTTTCTATTCACACTGAATACTAAATACATCATCATCATCATCAAATGCTAGCAATCCAAATTTCTGAGGGAAAGGAAAAACTCAATTTTCTGGAGTGCCAGCCTACTCTAAAGCAAAAGAAAGGAAAACGGCTGCAGGTTTTGCATCTCTAAATGCAGGCTGTGTGCCAAATTCTTCCAACCACCTCCACTCTAACCAAGGATTTGGATAAATATGGTGACATGAGCCTTGATCAAACAAGTGGCACGCTAAGCTCTTTAACAGCTTTCTGGCCTAAGAAGCTCTGAGATCAGTTAAAGAACGTCAAACCCAAGCACTTTACTAAGTACAGAAACACCAAGGTTTCATGAGAAAGCATCTGGTACAGAAAGGCAGCTATGCTGGGACACAGCATCTGGTAATAAACCAAAAATTTAGAGCGAGAACTTTCTGATATTATACATGGGGCTGCACAGTTCTATGGGAAGAAGAGAATGAGAATTCAGGAAGAAGCTTATTCCTCTGTATAAACTCAATAATCCTTTTTAAGGTCTCTGAACTGGACTACTATTTCAGCTCGGGACATGGCCTCCCTACTGGGGTAAGAGTAACGTCTTTTCCCCTGGTGTAGAGCATTAGACTGATTCTTGCCAAACACTCAGAACCAGACATGACATCAATACTGCGCTCTTCCTTGCGCATTCTTCCACAATGCTGCCCTCGTTAGCTTTCCTTAATCAAGCTCACCCCACACAGAGGGAAAACAAAAGGAACCTGGATCTTAGACATGCACGCTAAGCACATTTTCACCCCCAAACTGAGCCTTAATCTTCCGAAGGCAAAGGTCCTTTATAAGCTCCCTCTTCTGTTGCCATCTTCCTAAACCGCAAGCCTTCCTGACTTGCAGTGGGGCCAGGACACATTGTGGTTATGTGGTAGGTTCTGTCAGGAGAGTTTTGACAAGGCCTCAAAATAGACCCTGGGCACCGGCCAAGGAAACTGCCACTCACAAGTTCCAACTTTGTCCTCATACATTAGCTCCCCAGCACTTCCTACCCACCCCCGCCCCTGCCCAGGCTCTCCTTTTAAAAGAGTAAAGATTCTTGAACTCTTGCTAGTCTTGAGTACGCTGTATAACATTGAAATTAAAAATGAAAATCTTCCTTATTCTGCTCAGGAACATTTTGCAGAATAAAGACTAAATCTGTACCTACCTTCTGCCTTGAGAAATTAATCCATCAATAGCATTCTGGTTTGTAAAATGATTTTTGGGTCTCAAATCCCACAGAGGTTTATTTTATTATTAATAGATTAGGATGTGGAAGGTAAAGGAAGCGAAAAAATAGGCCATTTATTTCCCATGTGACTAATATTTGGCAGCAGACTTCTGCAGGGCAAGAAGTGAAACTGTGTATGTTTTTAATTGATATTGGTCATAAAATCCTAAAACAATCAAGCTACTTCAAAAGGCACTCATTTAACTAGTATCACCTAATATAAATGAAGTAGTCTGTCTATAATCGCACGGTCTTCAAAGTACAGTGCTTCTACCTTTCCCAGTATAAATAAAATCACCCAGCTGTCACTCTAAGGGGTTTAAAATTACCTTATAAAATACACTTGCAGTATATTTTTAAATTGCAAGGAGTAGAAAGGATACAAAATAATTAACAGCTCTTTTCTCCTACAAGGTTAAGAAGAAAGGTAATTTCTATTATAAAATGAATCCCAATATAAGCTTGAAATACATTTTTAAAATTTCACAATTTAAGTCCCAACCTGCACTCACACTTCCAGAAATAAATCCCACATACACACTTACACACCACAGCGAAGGCTTACACATGAGTTGTTCATTACAGCATTGTCGTTGTAGTTTAGTCACTAAGTCGTGTCCGACTCTCTTACGACCCCATGGACTCTAGCCCATCAGGCTCCTCTGCCCATGGGATTTCCCAGGCGAGAATACTGGAGTGAGTTGCCATTTCCTCCTCCAGCGGATCTTCCTGACCCAGGGATAGAAGCCTGCATCTCCCGCATTGACAGGCAGATTCTTTACCGCTGAGCCACCAGGAAAGCCAAATGTCTGGAACAGGGAATGTTAAACTGTGGGAAATGAGCAAGTTTTGTTTCATCTACATTAGACAGGTCAGCTAGTCTTTTTTGAAAAACAGATGGACATATGTGCTAATATAGAATGATCTCTAAGACACATCAAAGGTCAGAAAGAAAGAGACAGGGCATTTTTTTTCTTAACACAGGAGATTATATATGGAAGAGAAATTTTGGAGAGACACACAGGAAACCATTAACCGGAAACCACTGCTTGGATTACGGAGTTGGGTGGCAGAGGGAGTCAAGCCTAGAAGTTTATCGTGGAAAGGAAACTTCCTTTTCACCATGGGACATTTTCTTTTAAAATGTTTTATCAATTTTAAAAAGTTCTACAACCACTGAAACAGAAGGGAGCACTCTCCTTCTGTGGATGCAATTTTCCACCTCTTCTTAATCACCTGTACTCTTCTTATCTACTGCTCTTCCCATCTCTGCTGCTGCTGCTGCTAAGGCACTTCAGTCGTGTCTGACTCTGTGCAACCCCATAGACAGCAGCCCACCAGGCTCCCCTGTCCCTGGGATTCTCCAGGCAAGAACACTGGAGTGGGTTGCCATGTCCTTCTCCAATGCATGAGAGTGAAAAGTGAAAGGGAAGTCGATCAGTCGTGTCCGACTCTTCGCAACCCCATGGACTGCAGCCCACCAGGCTCCTCCGTCCATGGGATTTTCCAGGCAAGAGTACTGGAGTGGGCTGCCATTGCCGTCTCCTTCCCATCTCTAGACCAAAACAAAAGCACACATATGGAGCAAATCTCAGAGCTTCCACGAGAAACAGAATCCCTTCTCCATCCCCCAATCAAAACAAAGATATAACAGAACAAATGAAAAAGCATTAGCATACAGTAAACCCAGTTTTTAGCCCAGTGTTGGATTCCTTTTAAGTCTGCCTTAATTTATTGAAGGCCAAAGTTTTAAAGTGAAAGCACAATGTGCAGCACAGATCATTTCTAGTGGTGTCCTATCTATTATCTTAAAAAGACAAAGTGGAGCAAAGGGCAACGTTATTTTGCTCAACCCTTCTTTCTGAAGTTTTAAAAGTTGAGTTTTGAATGATGGTCATAAACTCTTTACTGTATCTAACTGAATAAGGTGGTACGTATTTCCGGTTAAAAGACCATCTCTCCATTCCGATCCTCCAGAGAGAAAGCAAAGGCAAAGGCCTATGCCACGGCCTATTTGTAGGTATGATGGAAAGTGAGCCTATGGTGAGGACAGAATGTGTTTCCTCTAAAATGATCCTCATCAACATTCCCAACATGGTGCAGGGAGATTCCCTGCCCCCCCCCCCCCCCGCCCCCACGCCCCATGTATCTTCGATTCTGCTCCTCTTCACAATAGAAGCAGGGTAAACAATTCACAAAGAGCTTTGCAAAAAACTGTTCCCTCTCATTTCTAGTAAAGATCTGTTTTTGTTTTGAGAGAAAAAGAATCTACTTTGCCAAACATATTCTCTGAATCAGTTTTTCCCTTCATTGTGGAGATGCTTAAATCCTGACCTAAGAAGGATTCTCTTACCCATCAGGACTGTCAGTTCGGGTGATTTCCACAAGGGATTTTCCAAAAGGGAATCTGTTCAATTGGAAACTGAAACTCACTATTAGTTGGACAAAAACCAAAACCAATATTAGGGAACACTCTGAATATAAGAATGGATATCCAAGGAAATAAAATGCCAAAATTTAGTTCAAGAATTAATAGAATTTACTAAGCAAGATCAACAGGGCAAATTTACCATTACTTAATAACTGATAATTAACTATAAAGTTCTTTATAAATCAATATAAGTTGATTTCCAAAAAAGAAGAAATCAAGGCTAAGAGTATCAAGAACTCTGTGATTCAAAGTCATTTTGCTTAGCAACACTTTAAAAGCCAAAAATGATCAAGTTACATTCCAGTAATAAAAAGTTACTTCTAATTTAAAATGAATTCATTCCCATAGTGAATCACTACTTTAATATACACTTTCTTCTATGACAGAACTGAAACAGGAGCTCTGTATAGTCTTCCCAGGGGTCTCCGTGGTAAAGAATCCGCCCACCAGTGCAGCAGAGGCAGGTGAGAGCCCTGGGTCAGAAGACGCCCTGGGGGGAGGAAACGGCAACCCACTCCAGTACTCTTGTCTAGAGAATTCCACGGATTGGACTCTGGAGTCTGGTGGACTAAAGTCCGCTGGGTCACAAACAGCTGGACACAACTGAGCATGTATAAAGTCTCATTCCACCTTTTTAAGGGCAGATTTTCCCAAATGGGTAAGGTCTTTCCCTCAAAAGACTGCTTGTTCTCTGTACTGCAGATTCTTTGAATGAACTTTTTCCTACCTTAATGATGGTAGCTGTCCTTTTCACTGACATTTATTTTGTTTCTAGACATTTATCTTCCTGGAGTGGGTAAAATCACAACAATCCACTTAGGAACAAACTATTCTAAATGCTAAAGCTTCTGCAAAAGTCCACTATTTGTTTCTCTACCATACTTCATGACAATAATTATGCAGCAACAAACCTAACAAAAGCCTCAATGCAACACTTCCTAGGAGAGAAGGTATCTAATTAAACAGGCGGTAACAAACCTCAAACTTTCCTCTATTCCAAGTTTAAGAACCTTATCAATGATTCATTCACACTGCAAGTGACCTAACTTCCTCAATGAATCACACTTTCTTAAATTCTTATTCTAAATGAGTATAATAGTCATCATCTCTACATGTGTTGAACACAGCATCAAGTTGGTCAAACTAATTCTGTAAGACCTTCAAACCACAGCGAACCTCAAGTCCCTGCCAAGTAACTTATCTGCAACACTTTGCCTTTTCCAACAATTGCACCTCTCCAAACTGATGCATCCCCAAAATAAACATTTAATCTTGAAACACTTATTTTAAACACTAAGAACTGATTCATCCACACCCTGCCCTCCATCTCTCTGGTTCCACATTGTGATGCCGTGAAAAAGTAATGGCCACTTATCCTCATACTCATCCTTTAATCAATGAACCTATACTACACTTTTTCTTTTTAGGGCAGAAGTGCTGAGTCATTAAATGGAAACTCAAAGAAAAAGAGTTACAAGCAGTTGAAGTTTAGGATCCCATTATTTCCCTGGCCAGGTCTCCACAGCCTGATGTTTGTATATCCCACGGTGGAAAAAGCAAAGCAAACACTTGAACTTTTTTCCCCCCTTCCCGTCGAAGAAAGAACAAGAGATGGGTTTCCTTAGGTCCTCTGGCTTCCAGCAACATACCCACGGGCACGAGAAGCAGGCCCGGCCGGAGCTATATAATTTAACAATCTGGGTGTGAATAACACCTGGCCGTAGTCAAGCATTAACCCTGACACTCCTAACAAGGGCTTGTTCTGGTCCTGCTTCATTCAGTTCGGGTCAAGGAGGAAGGGGAAAAAAAAAAAAAAATCCCATACAAGCTCTACGCCCTCCACCGGCCTGACGCCTTTCCCCGGGTGGCCGGCCGGGGACAGACCGAGGGAGTGGTGCGTCGGGGAGAGGGAGAAGGAGCCCTAGCACCCAAAGAGCAGAGACAGCGGCCCGAGTTCATTTCTCCCACAATGGGAGAATCGCTGTCCCCGCCCGCCGATCGAGGCTGCGCGTTCGAGACCCGGCGTGATGCCCGAGGACGCCGCAGGCAGGGGGCGACCTCGACCCCGGGGCCCCCGGAGGGGGCCTGGCCCCCAGCAAGGGTCGGCGGCAGCGCGGACTTCGCCGAGTTGCAGAGGCCGGGAAGCGGGGGCCCCGCTCCCCGCCAAGGCTGGCGGGAGGAGCGGCCCTTACCTGCGTCCGGGCGCGGGCTGTGGCTGCGGGCGCCGCCGGGAAGGGCCGGAGCGCGGCTCGCCGACCGGGAGCCTGCCGGAGTGAAGGGCGAGGGGCGCGGAAGGTAGACTCGATGCCAGGTCCCCGGCCAGGCGGGCCGGGCAGGACGCGGCGGCTCCCGGCGCCTACGGCCGGTCAGTCAGTCACGCCGGTGTCCCCTCGGCGCCGCGGCTGAGACAGCGGGAACCGGCCCCCGGGAGGAGCCGCAGCCCGGGCGGCGGGCGGCGGAGGCGGCGGAGGGGCGGGGCCACAGGGTCGGCGACCCGCTCACCCGGAAGTACTTGTGGTCGCGGCGGCGCGCGCTGCGCGACGGGCTTGACCCCCCGCGGCCGACTGCGTGCCGCCGGAGGAGAAGAGACCCGGGACCCCGAGAAGGGTGGAGGCTCGGGCGGCCTCCTGAGGTGGCTCCTCCAGGCCCGCAGGGCCCACCCCGCCCCTCCGCCCCCAGGACGGGGGTCGGGAATGTGAACTGATGCGCGTGCCCGTTGGCGGCTACCCCTGCCTCGGTCACCTTAAGCTGTCCGGCCTAGAGGGCTTGGGTGAGTGGGCCGGGGCGGCAGTTCTAACCGTTGGAACGTAGGTGGGTGGGTGCGGTCGAAGCCCTAGAAGCCTTATTTCCAAAATGAATGATTTTGAAATGATTTCCGGTGAAGAAAGCTGGGGGCGGGGCTGGGGGGAAAGGGAGTCTGCTCAATATCTGATGGACTCTGAGCTGTCATTCAGTCCGAGAGTTTCAGTCGGGATCCACCAGCTTCAGGGCCCTGAAGAAAGACCAGAGGTCCTGCTCTTTGGGAAGCTCATCTTCTAGTGGGGTGGACGGATTTAAGCAAATAAGGTTGACAGATTGCGGTGAGACTCCGCAGGTGATACACAAAGGTGATGAGAGATCCTGTAGGCGAGACCTCTGGCAGGAGAAGACCTCCACAGGGAAGTGGCAGTTGGGCAGCCTCCTGAGAAGAAGGCACAAAACACTTCGATACAACTTTACCTCCGGGACAGTAATAGGTTCCAGGACCCGCTGAATAAGCCCATGATTCCATGTTAAGAACCTGGCTCGAATGCCTTATAAGGGCTGTTTGTGTGCTGCCCACCCCTGCGATTTCAGAAGGCTTGCTCACCTTTCAGAGTTCCTGAGGGCTGGAGTGCGGCACTGCGAGGGAGGCGTGGATTACGGAACTGTGGTCTTTAGGCAGAGAGACACCAACAGGTGGCTTCATGGCAGGAGGATCATACCATCAGCCTTGGAAAGACAAAGTCTCTAACCTCGCGCTCTTTCTCTTGCCATGTCGCTGTTTTTCTCAAACCTGTGAACAAATATTGAAACTTGTTTTTACCTGGGATCAAGAGGGGCTTAATGTCCCCCCAAAATCATACTATGTTACGATCTGAATAAAAGGATTAATGACGTGTTTTGCTCAGTTAAAGATAAACTAAAAAGCAGACTTGCAAGAGAGAACCTATTCAGGTACCTGAATAATACCAATAATCCAATAATGTTTATTAAGTATTAGTTTATGTGACTGCATAATTAATGGAAAGACTGTTTGGAATGATATTAGGATTGGAAGGGACTTCCGTGGTGGTCCGGTGGTTAAGACTCCGTGCTCCCAATGCAGGGGGTCTGGGGTTCAGATCCATGGTTGGGGAACTATTAATAGATCCCACATGCCACAACTAAAAGATCAGGCATGTCACCAATAACAAGGAAAAAGATCCTTCCAGCCACAGCTAAGACCTGGTGCAGCCAAATAAATAACTACAAATAAATGTGTGTGTATGTGTGTGTGTGTGTGTTTAGGATTAGATTCTCTTGCTTTTTAAAATTTTACTTAGTCACTTGTTTCATCTCATATCAAACTAACAGAGAAAGAAAGTTCTTGCTGTGTCTTCTGGGAAAACCGGGAGGGAGCTCACACAGTATTTGCACAACATTCTACTAAACTCTTAAATACATTATCCCTTTCAGGACTAGGACCGACCTTGAGATATGGGAGTTATTATACCCATTTTAGTAATAAAGTCATTGAGATTCAGAGAAATAATGATTTGCCTAAGGTAACAAAACTAGTAGCTGAGAGAATCTGAGATTTGAAACTGAATTTGAAACTCTCGTCTTTCTGGCCCCAGTACCCCTTTTACTTTATGCCGTGTTGCTATAATTTTAATATTTAAGAGGGAAATATAAATGAAGCATCCAGTCAAGCAAATGTCTATGTTGCTCTTGTAACTTTATTATGAAAGTATACTTTAAGGTAAAGTGCTATAAGGCAATTTTGGAAATTCTCTGTTTTTATTTCTCCCACAGTAGGATATTTGCCATCTGTTACCCCCCCCCCAAAAAATTTCACTTGTTTCGCATGTGTCTTTTGAAGGCTCCCAAGAGTGTTCTGATGCTAACATTTTGTTATTGCAAGGGGATCCTTACTAAATGCATCACTCTGAACTGTTTCACAAGCAGTCTTTCCCTGCACATTCTTTCCACCAAAAATATGTGTTCCCAGATCTTTATGGAATATTCTGACATGTGAATGCCCCCAGGTCTGTGTGAGCTAGCTGCTTTAGGGACATATTAATAGATGAAGGAAAAAAATTTTTTGAGCAATGAGGTGGTAGGATTTGTACATTTTTGTTCATTTCATATCAAATCCTTCACATTTTTCTTTGATGATGTCAAGAAATAAAAGTTTTCCTTTCTCAAGAGCAGATACTCATTTTTGCGGTTTTCACAAAATTGACTTTCGCAGACAATGCTATGTTTCACTCTAAGCAGTTCTCTGGAAAACATTAGTTCAAACATTAAAAATAGGATGCTACTTTTCAGGCCTCAATCTTTTTATTAGTAAAGTATGTGTATGTAAGCACACTTTGAAAGCATTTTAAAAATTTTAAAAACTCCTTTCAAACCCGTGGAAACCTAGCAAAGCAACTCTTTGTTTATGTGTATTTGCTTTAAATTCTGTTTCCAAAAATGCTTTCTTATCTAGATTTACTACTTTTTCTTGCTTTCCTTTTTTTGGTGAGGAGGGGAATTACAGACTCACCAGAAGTTACAAAAATAATACAGAAAAGTCCTCTTTACTCTTTATCCAGTTTCCCCCATTGGCAGCATCTTATATATCTATAAAGCATTATTAAAACTAAAAATTGACATTTCACTGTCTTTTGATTAGTAGTTTCTTTCTGTGTTTCATCATATTAAAAATTTACCATTTTGCAACAATTCATTTGGCTCTTCTCTCTTTCCTAAATTAGCAAATGATAATATTAATAAGCTTGCCACAGTGCTTGTCTAGAATTACAAGTTCACTAAAAAATTTTGTGAGTTAACACACTTAAATGTGATTTATTTGTAAGATTTTTGCTTTTCCTGCTTATATTGTACCGTATCTTCCTGCCCTAATAAACCTATAAATTTATACAACTTGCAAATGTGTGTTTTAATATATACCCTCTGACCACTGAAATATTTGCAAAAAGATTTCTATTAAGGAAAGCAAAAGTTCTCATTTGACAGAAAAGGGAAAAAAAGTTTGTAAACATCTAATTATTCACATGAGAATGCTATGATCTGTTGGTTCGGAAGCCATATCTCACGGCTAATTCTGACTCCGTCTGGATTCTCCTAGAGAGAGCAGCTCATCCTTTCCTCTACCAGACAGCAAACAAAGGAAAGAGAAGTGTAATTTCCTTTCTTAAGTCTCAGTGATGTAGGAAAGGATGATGAGAGGGAAGAATTTGGACTTTTGTGTTGTTGTTCGGTTACTAGGCCGTGTTTGACTCTTTACGACCCCATGGACTGCAGCACGCCAGGCTTCCTTGTATCTCCTGGAGTTTGCTCAGATTTATGTGCACTGAATCAGTGAAGCTATCTAACAATCTCATCCTCTTTTGCCCCCTTCTCCTTTTGCCTTCAATCTTTCCCAGCATCAGGGAGTTTCTTGTAGGTATCAGTTATGTATAAAGGCCTCATCGCGATAATCCAGTGATGGCTTTTCTGTATTGTATGCTCTGTAAATGAGTAATCAAACATCATTCATATCACGGCTCATTTAGCAAACTTACTTGCCTGCTGTGTACCAGGCACCCAGTTTTGCACTGGTAACATAGGAACACAACAGGGTCTATTTTTAAAATGTGTATTAAGCTCTTCCTATGTGCCAAATATTTCCCAGATGCTAGGGATTCAAGGAGGAGTAAAAAGAAAGCTGTGTGAGAAGAAAGTCTTCTCTCATGAAACTTACTGTCTGGTAAAGGAGATAATCACACAAAATTCACTCTATAATCCTAATAGGTGTTACTAAGGGTAGGTATGTGGTGCCTGAGGGTGAGGAGGAGGTAGAAGACCCCAGACTGAGAAGCTGCAGCTGGTCTCTTGCTGATGCTTCGAGTTGCGGCACCAACAGGAGCACTGAGCCCTGACTGGGTGCATTCTCCTGGGTTTCTTAGTCTGACGCATGTGCAGAGAAGGCCCTCAGTCTAGCGGAAGGACAAAAGGAGGCAGAAGTCACCAGCTGGAATCCATCTCGGCTGAGAAATGCGTGCCAACACCAGGACCAAGTGAGATGATGATTGGCCAGAACCTGCCCCCCCCACACACACCCCGAAAACTGCCCCTATGTTAACAATCTAAGCCGACCCTGTTGGGGGCAACTCGCTCCAAGTTCACCTGTGTGCTCCCTTTATACTATTTTGTTTTTTCCACACATACTTGTTTCTTCCACACATACTGTGTTTCTAATAAGTGCTTTTACCGTTTTCACAGTCTTGGTCTGTTTTCTTTCATTAAAGGAAACGAGCTGAGGTCCTTCTTCCAGCTTTTCACCACCAGAATCAAGGGCATTAAAGTGGAATTCAGTCTAACCTGAGGTATCAGAAATGACTTCTAATAAGAGATGCTCTAAGCCAAGATTTAAAACCTCCTCAGAGTAAACTCAGTGCAGAAGTTGGGGAAGAGCAAGGAAGACCACAAAGACCTCGCAAGGGACAAGCAGAGTCCCAGGGACTAAAAAGAAATGAGGGAGATGATGCGAGATGAGTCTAGAGAACTAAAGGGCCACATGCAGGGACCTACAGTCTTCCTAAGGATTCTTATCTTCATTTTGAAAGTAACACAAATTGGAGAGTTTTTAGTAGGAACGACATGATCAGACTTTGTGTTTTTAATGATCACCTTGATTTCAGTGTAAAGAATTCAATCCTTAAATAAGTATGCCCTTGGTGCACACTACAGGCCAAGTACTGGTCTGTGTCCTGAGTCCACAGCAGTGGACAAATGCGGACTCCCTGTTTTTGAGGATCTCATAGACAATACATAAATAGTACATAAGATGGTGAGAAGTGCTCTCAAGAATATTGGAACCCAGGGACTTCGCTGGCAGTCCAGTGGCTAAGACTCCATGCTTCCAGGGCAGGGGCCCAGGTTCGATCCCTGGTCAGGGAACTCGGTCCCATGTGCTGCAACTAAGACCTGGTGCAGCCAAATATTACAAAAGAATATTGGAACCCAGGTAAGAATAAGAGGGTTAGGGTCTAGTTGTTTTATTAGTTTGAACCATATGAAAGTACTGCTCTCTTTGCATCTTCCTTCTCTTTTAACCTCAGGATGATATTTAGTTTATGTGGCACAGCTGAGGAGAATGACATTAGAATTACATCATTCAACCTAACAGTTGGAAGAGTCAGAGAAGTCCTAATGAGGTGACCCAGAGGCAAGCCATGCAAACTCACAGCAGGGAGAGCCTCCCAAGCAAAAGGACAGCAGATGCAGAGAATGTACTTAGAGTGTTTGAAGAAGAGAGAGGAGGCCAATGTGGCTGAAGAGTAATGGACAAGAGGGAAGATTGGTAGCAGGGGCCAGAGGGTGCTGGGTCTTGTAGACCATGGTATGAAATTTGCTCTTCTTTGAATGAGATGAGCTGTTGAGGAATTTTGACCAGAGGAGCTGCAAGACCTGTCATTTTTATTTTTTTTTTTTTGCTTTTATTATTTTTTTTTAATTTTATTTTTAAACTTTACATAATTGTATTAGTTTTGCCATATATTGAAATGAATCCACCACAGGTATACATGTGTTCCCCATCCTGAACCCTCCTCCCTCCCCATACCATCCCTCTGGGTCGTCCCAGTGCACTAGCCCCAGGCGTCCAGTATCGTGCATCGAACCTGGACTGGCATCTCTGTCATTTTTAAAAGGACTGTTCTGTTCGTGGTAGATTTTAGGAAGCCAATATACAGATGGATCACTGTAAAATCTTTCAACTTTGCTGTGTTTTTAATTTTTCTTAATAAAATGAGAAGACTTTCCTCTGCTGGATTGTAAACAGACTTTGGTGAGGGGTGGGCAGGGAGGGCCATACTGCAATAATTCACACAGGAGTGGAGACAGACAGAAATGGTTAGATTCCAAATAAATTTTGAAGATAGGGCCAATAAACTTTGCTTACAGAATGGATCCAGATGTGAGAAAAAAAGATAATGCTTAAGGTTTTAGATCTGAGCCACTGGAAGGATGGGGTTGCTATCTCTTGAAATCTGGAAGGCAGTCTATTCAAACAGATTTGGAGAAGACTTTTGGGACAAGGTGAGTTTGTGATGCCTGTTGGACATCTAAGTGGAGATATCAAATAAGCAATTGAATATACAATCAGTAATTCACAGTAAACATTACGATAAAGATATAAAGATCAATGCCTTGAGAATTAAATGGAAATACTCTGTTGAGCCTAAAGCCCGTGACTCATGCTGTTGTTCTAGGCTAGTTTGTTTGTAGGTGGTTATCAGCTACTTCGTATTACCATTCAGAATATTTATATACATTACTATGTTCTGTTCACTTATGTGCATTACTATCTGCTATTCACAGTTTTATTTTTTAATCTTGGTCTTATTTAAACAGATTATACATTTCTTGAGAAAAGATCTATTTTCTCTTGCACACTTCACAATGCTGTATCACAGACATTTTATAATGCTCATATAGTAAATTATTGGAATGTAGAGTTTGCTGTTATCATAAAGCATCCATTTTCTTACAAGTATTTAATTTGGGCACTTGTAGCTCTCCTCTGAAAATAAGGGTAGAATTGTGATTTTCAATCTATTGCACCTCCAAGCCCATATCAAGTCAGAGAAGTAAAAGAAAGCCTTCTTATGTGACCTACTTAAACTCAAAAGCTCTCGCACAGCAAAGGAAACAAAATGAAAAAAGACCCCAGATTGGAAGAAAATATTTGCAAATGATGTAACTGACAAAAAAACCTACAAACAGTTCATGATGCTTAACAGCATCAAAATGAACAACCCAATCCAAAAATGGGCAGAAGACCTAAATGGACATTTCTCCAAAGAAGACATACAGATGGCCAAGGGGCACATGAAGAGATGTTGCTGCTGCTAAGTCACTCCAGTCATGTCCGACTCTGTGCGACCCCACAGACGGCAGCCCACCAGGCTCCTCTGTCCCTGGGATTCTCCAGGCAAGAACACTGGAGTAGGTTGCCATTTCCTTCTCCAATGCCTGAGAGTGAAAAGTGAAAGTGAAGTTGCTCAGTCGTGCCCAACTCTTAGCAACCCCATGGACTGCAGCCTACCAGGCTCCTCCGTCCATGGGATTTTCCAGGCAAGAGTACTGGAGTGGGTTGCCATTGCCTTCTCTGGAAGAGATGTTAAACATTGCCAATTATTAGAACATTGCTAATTATTACTGAAAAATGCAAATCAAAACTACAATGAGGTATCATCTCACACCAGTCAGAATGGCTATCATCAAAAAATCCACAAACAAGAAATACTGGAGAGGGTGTGGAAAGAAGGTAACCATCTTACACTGTTGGTGGGAATGTAAATTGGTACAGCTACTATGGAGAATAGCATGGAGGTTCCTTAAAAAATTAAAGGGAGGGTTATCATATGACCCTGCAATCCTACTCCTGGGCATAGATCCAGAGAAAAACATGGCCGAAAAGGATACATGCACCTCTGTGTTCACTGCAGCACTGTTTACAATAGCCAAGACATAGAAGCAACCTAAATGTCCACTGACAGAAGAGTGCATAAAGAAGACGTTGTACATAAACACAGCCATATTATACAGCCATTAAAAAGAATGAAATAATGTCATCTGCAGCAATATGAACGAACCCAAGATTGTCATTCTGAGTCAAGTAAGTCAGATAAGCAGAAACATTGTATGACATACCTTATATGCAGAATCTGAAAAGGTATGACACAAATCAACTTGTTTAAAAGCAGAAACAAACTCACAGACCTAGACAAGGAACTTACGGTTGAGGGGGAAGGATGGGGGGAAGGGATAGTTAGGAAGTTTGGGATCAACATGTACACACTGCTATATTTAAAATGGATAACCAACGAGGACTCACTTTGCTCAATGTTATGTGGAAGCTGTAGCCTGCCAGGACCTTCTGTCCATGGGATTATCTTGACAAGAATACTGGAGTAGGTTGCCATTTCCTCCTCCAGGGGGATCTTCTTGACCCAGGGACCGAAAGTGTGTCTCCTGAAGCTTTTGTATTGGCAGCTGGATTCTTTGCCCACCTAGGGGAGAAGGGATACATGTATATGTATGGCTGAGTCCCTTTGCTGTTCACCTGAAACTATCACAGCATTGTTAATTGGCTATAATCCAATACAAAATAAAAAGGTTAATTTAAAAAAAAGAGCCTTCTTAGAAAAAAGAAAGGCTCAGCTCTCCTCCATGTTAGCTTAAAACTCAGACTTCATGTGATAGCAAGACAGTTCCCAAGAAGTTCAAGTATACATGCACCCTGTCCAAGTCCAGCAAGAAAGAGATCCTTCCCTGTAGTCTTGGATTCACTAATGGAACCAATATGGCTACCTGCCCATCCCTTAACAAATTACAGAGCTTGGAAAATTCTGTGCTGTGATTGGCCAAATATGAGTCATACACTTTACCTCTGGTTCACCCAAAGAGCATGGACTAGAGAAGAGGAGTGGTTCTCCAGGAGAAACTGGATCACTGTCACCGAAATAAGGAAATGGATGAAAAAAAGTCAAAGTGTTAGTCAGTTATGTCTGACTCCTTGTGACCTTATGGACTGTAGCCCGCCAGGCTCCTCTGTCCATGGAATTCTCCAGGCAAGAATACTGGAGTGGGTTGCCATTCCCTTCTCCAGGGGATATTCCTGACCCAAGGATCAAACCCAGGTCTTCTGCATTGCAGGTAGATTCTTTACTATAAGGAAGTGGACTTTGTTGTTGCTAAGTCATGTTCAACTCTTTGTGACCACATGAACTACAGCACAGGCTTCCCTGTCCTTCACTGTCTGCTGGAGTTTGCTCAGATTCCGTCCATTGAGTCGGTGATGCTATCTAACCATCTCATTCTCTGCCGCCCTCTTCTCCTTTTGCCTTCAGTCTTTCCCAGCATCAGGGCCTTTTTCAGGATGGATAGCAAGGATCAAAAAACAATGCATGCTACACCTAGAACTGCAAAGGCCTAAGCATTGTTACTTCCTTAAGCACTTGAAAGAAGTTAGTAATGCCATGCATGCACTTCGAATCTCTTCTGATTCTGTCTACAATACTGCATGTCCCCCTGAATCATTCAGCTGTCACATACTCACTTGTCACTGCTGAATGAACCTCAACCAAAAGTAAATGCATGCACCTCAAAGTTAACCAGCTGGAAGGGTCAGTATCTTAGCACGTCACTTTCCAGGATCCTCCCACCGAGGCATGCAGGTAGTTTCTTGTCCTGCAGCTCTTTCCTATTGTCAGCCTGCCTGAAACATATTTATTTGCCCTCAGTACCCTGGAGGCAGGGTGGCTGCTAGCTAAGGTGCCTGGGAAACCACTGCAGAGGCAAGTGACAATGAATCAGCTTAAATTCATCTTCTAGGATATTTACATAATGTAGAATCTTGAAAGCAAAATGTATCTACAGATATGTCTTTTTAGCTTCACCATTTCCATTTCTTTCTATACTAACAGGTACTCTCCCACCACCACCACCCCCAGCCCACCCCCCAGCTACAAGATGATCTAACTTGTTTGGCTTTTTTTTTTTTTTTTTTAACATTTTAGTTCAAATGTTGCTGCAGTAAACGGATAACTTTGGTATAAAGGAAATGTTGACTCTACCTATGAGTCTGGAATTTGGGTCCCTCCTCCTCTTTGCTGCTTCCCTGGACACCAGACATCACATTCTCTGTCCTAGGACCTGTTTCGAGTTGGTCATAAGACGGGCAGAAAATCAAGCCAAATCTAAATGAATGGTTGTTGAAGTTACTCTCATATCCTGGAGCTGTGTGTGTCATGAAACAGGCTGCTTTAATTAAGAAGCACAGTTCTGATCAGAATCATTGCTCTGTGGTCCTGTTCATCAGAATTTCATGTTTGGAAACGGGATTTGGGTCTGGTTAGTTTTAAAATCTCTAATGTGGGAAAAGGTAACATAGGGTAGTGCTAACCATGCACTTAGTGAACAGTATGTTCTAGATGATTCCAGTATTGTTAATGCTGTATGTAGAGAATTACAAGAAGAGATACCCAAATGTTACCTTAAGGAATGGAATTATCAATTATTTAACTTGATTGCTTACTTTTCAAAATAGTCCTAGATGACATGTACCACATCTGTCTCCGATAAAGTAATTTTTAGAGAAAGAATAGTTTATCATGCCAATATCCCAGAGTCAAAATATGCAACAAATACAAGTGAAAAATCCATCTAATTGTGCTTCTCACTGCTCAAAACCACTGTGGATCTTTTTCTTGCTTGGCATACATCATTTGTTCTTTCCTTTAAAAAAAGCAAACCATGTCCTGGATTCTTGGGAGTAAATGAAAAATACAAGTATGGCTCCTGCCTTCCTAGAATTAACTAGCTAACTAACCAGCTAACTTTCTAGTGGAGAAATAAGCCGACAGCAAACCAAGGGTGTTACAGTCGATAACAGTTCTAGGCATCCCTCACCAAAACACCCAACCCTCCTTCTACAGAATAAATTCTGTCCTTGGCACATCAGGGCTTCTGTCACAGCTCAGATGGTAAAGAATTCCCCTGCAATGCAGGGGACTCTGGTTCAATTCCTGGGTTGGGAAGATCCGCTGGAGAAGGAATAGGCTACCCACTCCAGTATTCTTGGGCTTCCCTCGTGGCTCAGCTGGTAAAGAATCCTCCTGCAATATGGGAGACCTGGGTTTCATCCCTGGGTTGGGAAGATCCCCTGGAGAAGGGAAAGGCTACCCACTCCAGTATTCTGGCCCGGAGAATTCCATGGACTGTAGAGACCATGGGATCGCAAAGAGCTGGACAGGACTGAGCGACTTTGGCTTTCACTCACGTGGCACATCAGATGACAAGCATGTTGAACTGTCTCGTGGCAGCACTGCTGCTGGTCAGTGCTTCAGTGTGAGCCTCATCCCTATCTTGTTCACAGGGCAGTTTTCAATTATCAGGGCATTGTTCAATTATTCAAGTATTCATGCACATAGGAAACAAACTTAGGGTTACCACAAAGAAAGGGGGATGGATGAGTTAAGAGGCTGTGATTAACATACATACCCCACTATGTGTAAAATAGATAACAAGGACCTACTGTATAGCACAGGGAACGATACTCAATATTTTGTAATAACCTATAAGGGAAAAGAATCTGAAAAAGAGTATTGATATGTGTAACTGGGTCACTGTGCTTTATACCTGCAACTAATACAACATAGTAAACCAACTATACTTCAATTTTTAAAAAAGAAAAAAAATGATTCGCGTGCTTACTTGCCCTTATTTTACAAAAATGAAAGTCCAAATACTAGTTATAGAAAATGTAGATTGTATAAATGTAATTTGAATGATACAAAGATGAAATTGTTAAGTGTGCCGGAAGGAGTGAATCTCTAGCCTCAACCAGACAATCAGGCATTCAAGATTGTAAACAGAGTAAAAGAAAGGAGAAAATCAGAGAGCAAGAAAATCCTGGAAATATTCATTGTTAAATGTTGTAGCTAAGAGTTTAGGTATGTTTAGAGATTTTGATCTCACGTCTTAGCTCCGTAGGAAAGGATTCCTCCTAAAACAAGTCAGTTTGTTTGAATTTTAGATACATTTGCAGGAGTGCTTTATGTTTGAAAGTTGGAACTGCCTTTGGTTTTCACCATTGGCTGTATTCTAAATCAATTATCACATCAGTGATGTTAACACCCACAAGTTTATAGTGATATTAAGAAAAGAGAGAACTTACAAACCATCTACAAGTTGCTATCGTAAGTGGCTAAATTATATATTGATGGTAAAAGAAGAGGAAGAGTAAAACATGCATTCTGCCTTTCTTGGACAAATTGTATTTTAGGGTAGCCAAAGAGTTGTTAAGGAAAAGTCCTTCTGTATGAAATATTTCCTACTAATAAATGTAAAAGAAATGATTTAAAAAATCATTTCAGAAACTAAAAATATATCATATTTAAATAACAATCATCAGTGGCTGCTAAAACCATTGAAAGATTGATGGATAGAGTTTGAACGGATGGATTGAGTGGACAACACCTGGACCCACTGATCAGCTGTAACATCACTAAGAGTTGAGTAACCATACATCATACACGTCCTAAGGTGGTGCAATCAAAAATATACTGTGTCACCTACGAAGTATTTTTGCCATTCCCCCAAATACTTTGAGTTTGAATCCAATCAGTCCTACAAACATAGCTATCAGTTTATGGGGAGAAAGGAGAATGAACAATTTAGTAAAGTGTCAAACAACACCAAGAAGATGTAATCAACCAACCCAAGAATGTGGAGAGTTCTATAGGACAAATGAGAGGATTTCCTCAATAAAGAAATTTACCTTAATAGGAGATTTAGACACCAAACAACCAAACAGACTATGTGAATCCTGATTGGACCCATCAATTATAAACAGATGTCTCAGACGTTTTTGAGCCAGTGGGGAAATGTGACCAAAGGCTGGATGTTAGATGATGTTAATATTAAGGAATTATTAATTTCAAGGTGAGTCACGTTGTCAGTGTCGTAATGGTGTTGTGTGACAAGCACACAGCGGCGATGTTTTTTAAAACAATTTGTTGTCTATTATGGACATAAAATGAATAAGGGTGAAATCCTACCATCTCTAGGACTGACATTAAGATACTCCAGAGGGGAGGGAGAAACAGCAGGACAGATGAAAGATGTTTAGGTGAGGGTTGAGAAGGGTTCAGACTCGGCAATGGGGAATTCCTCGGTGGTCAGTTGCTAAGACTCTGTGCTCCCAATGCAGGGGCTGGGCTTTGGTCCATGGTCTGGGAACTAGATCCCACATGCTGCAACTGAGTTCGCAAGCCACAGCTAAAAGATCCTGCATGCTGCAACAAAGATCAAAGATCCCGCATGTCACAGCTAAGACCTGGTGCAGCCACATAAATAAGTAAATAAAGGTAAAATGTTTTAAAAAAGGTGGAGTGATGGGTTTATGCTGGAGATGGGGTTTAATATTACATTCTCTATATTATGTGTATGTTTTATATTTGCCATAATAGGATGTGAAAATTTAAATCAATAATGTATACACACAGGCTTCAGGGCAGCTTGTTTCTGCACCTGACTTGTTACCTGGGGAAGAGACTGAGTGAATGAATCCAAAGAACTATTACACTGGGATCCCTGAGTCATTGTGGGTGTACCTATCTAAATGTGTAATCCCAAGGGAAGGAGCATCTCCCTTTCTTTTTTGTGGAATCCTGAAGGGAAATACAGCAGGAACAACCACTGTGAGGACAAGACCCTCAATCCAAATCACTTCTTTTGGATGGCTGTGTATCCACAGATGACCAGAGGAATGGTCGCTGAAGCCCTCCGGCACACCTGGGGCTGCAGGTATAATTATCTCAGACTGGGGTATTCATCTATGGGCTTCCCTGGTGACTCAGACAGTAAAGAATCTGCCTGCAATGTGGGAAACCCGGATTTGATCCCTGGGTGGGGAAGATCCCCTGGAGAAGAGAATGGCATACGTATAAGGTATAAGGACATTGTGCTTGAATCCTGCGGGCAGCAGTGGGCGTTGACAAGACCACTGCTTTCCAAGGGCACACCTTTGGAATGTTCCAGAGTCAGCAATGCCACCAGGCTCCTAGCTGATACGGCACTAGGCTAATGCCTTTCAGAGCAGTCAGCCCTGGTTGCAGTGGCTGTGATTCCTAGATGCAGGGAAGGAGGTGGAGCCAGGAGAGAAGGGGAGGTCTGGGATTCCCAACGGACTTAGCCATGCGGGGCTTGTCCTGACCAACCAGAGACATCCCTACGGTGAGACTCAGCTGTTTGTCAGCTGGTGAAGCAGGATTTACTCATCACCCCGTTCTTGAATTGCATGATTGTATCATTCATTATATTACATGGAAATGACTCTGACCAGATTCGGTGGTGTGACCAGGATACTCCTCCCACTCCCTGTCTGTTGTGCAATCTTGGGCGGGTTGCCCTTCTTTAAACTAGGATAATAATATCTTGCCTTTCTACCTCCTGGGTTGTTGTGAGGCACTTAAGAGATAATATATGGAACTATAATTTTTGTGAACTATCAAACAGTATTCAAATACAAGGGATCATTATGGCCATTAAGTGACCAGCTGATTTACATCTTAAAGTCACTTATTTTTTAAAATTCTCTGCTGATAATACATGTTTAATTAGTACATTATAAAACAAGATGGTCAAGAAACAACTACAGAGACATTTAGCTTATAGTGTGATCTTTCTGTGTTCTCCAATGTGACATAGGATCCTGGAAATAAAATTTTAGGACTTCCCTGGTGGTCCAGTGGTTAAGAATCCGCCTGCCAAGGGAGGGGACACAGGATCGATCTCTGGTCCAGGAAGATTCCACATGCCGTGGGGCAACTAAGCCCATGTGCCACAAATGCTGAGCCCATGAGCCTAGAGGCCATGCTCCATAACAAGAGAAACCACTGCAATGAGAAACCCATGCACTGCAAGGAAGAGTAGCCACCCCCAACCACCACCCCTGCTCTTCACAACTAGAGAAAGCCCACAGACGATAGCAAAGACCTGGCACAGTCAAAAGTAAATAGGAAATCTTACTCATATTTTACAGTTAGAGCCTTGAATACATGCCCATCAGTTTATGACACAAATAAGTTGCTGTATATATTCCATAAGTCACGCTTATTATTTTACAATCTCAATTTTATAATATTTCTTCTGTTCAATGATGTATAATGAACCGGGAAACTAGACCAGAGTTGGCAAACTATGGCGCATGGAATAAATCTGGCCATCACCTATTTTTGTATGGCCTGCAAACCGAGAACCATTTGACATTTGGAAACTTTAAAACAAACTCAAAACAAGAATATTTTATGACATGTGAAAATTATATGAAATTCAAACTTCAGTGTTCATTAACTGGAACACAGCCACACCCACTCATTTCTGTCCTGTATGTGGCTAAAATGACAGAGCAGTTATGAGAGAGACCATATGGACCACAAAGCCTGAAATATTTACTGTTTGGCTCTTTACAGAACAGCTTGACTAACACCAGAATAGAGGATTCAAAGGGACAGAGGTGAAAAAAAATTTTTTTTTTCTGGGATGCTAGCTCTCTCTTAGGATAAATAAATCTGGGGTATATGAACTCAAATTATGTATATACGATAAAGGAAATTCTTAGTTATGGTTGTAATACGCAATGACCAGTTCTGAGTCAATTAAAAAATTCTATAATATAGTAAGTAAAATACAGATAAATGGAATACAATTACATTGTTAAAAATATGTTCTCATTTTTCTCAAAGTTGATGCCAAAGTAAAGAGAACTGGACAGAGTATATTTATCCTCTAACAGAAAGTAGAAACTGATGCTGATTAGGGAAAGAGGAAATTTATTGGAAAGAGGATTCTGGAGCAGTTCCAGAGAAAGGACAGCAAACCGGTGAGCTCCAGGTCGCCAGCAGCAAGAGACCCTGGTCCCGCTCTCAGGGCATTTCCACACGGTTTCAGGAGGCTTCTATTTGAATTTGGGGAAGAAATAAGCTGATGGGCCCAGTTTGTGGCTGTGGAGGCCAGGGGTGGAGTAATGTGAGTGGGAGCTTGCTGGAATCCCATCGTTGGAATGAAGAAGGAACAAAGAGGATGTGAAAGGGGAAAAAGGATGCCAGGCAAACAAAATCCAACAGATGTTCTCATCAGGAGCGTCTCAGGAAACACAGGCTTTAGCCCCAACATCAGCCCCAAATGAGTAAATGTGAATAAGTCATCTCATTGTGTGGCAGGGGTATTTACATTTTTTGTTAATATGAAAGGAGGGCCACAATTAGACCCACCTGCCATAAAACTATTCCTTGGTCACAGTACACAAAATTCCAACCCTCAGAACAAAAATTTTAAAGGTAAAGAACAATCCTTCCAGAGGGTCAGATTAAAAGATAACTGTGTAGGCACTATCACCATTTCTACTCAGCACTGCACTAGTTTTCAGCCAGTACACATCTTAAGAAAGTGAAATAGCCAAAGAGATTGTACAGAAATAGAAAAGTTATCATTTTTACAGAAGTTGTGATTGTATGTATACAATGCTCAAAAACTCTATTAACTATTTCAAATAAGAAGTAAACTCAGCAATGTCACTGAATGAGGGTCAATGTACAAAATTTCATCTTATTTCTGTATCAGCAACACAATAACAAAATGAAATTTAAAAAAGGTACCATTGACAAAAATAGCACAAAAACATTAAATATGTAGGAATAAATCTGACAAAAGATGTGCAGCCAATTTCCTCAAATTACCTATAAATTAATTCAATTCCAGTGAAAAATCTCAGAAGAGCTTTAATTTTGGTGGAAATGAATCAGCTGACTCTAAAATTTATAAAGAAAAATGCAAAAGGTGAAGAATAGCTGAGGCAATTTTGAAGAAGAAAAACAAATTTGGAGGATCTCTGTCTACTAGGATGGCCAACTATTCTAGTTTGCCAAGTTCTGAGGGGTTTTCTGAGATGCAATACTTCCAGTTTTAAAACCTAGAAAGTTAAATATATCAAATTACTATTTTGTACATCTTGAACTAATACAGTGTTATATGTCAATTATACCTCAACAAAAATGTGGGGAGTGGGGGACTACAATGTACTGGGAAAACTAGGATTTAGTATAGAGCTATCGTTAATAAGATGGCATGATATTGGCATGTGCATATAAACAAAATAAACCAATGAGAGAGAACAGAGAGACCAGAAATAGACTCATACATACATCACCATCAGGTTACGACAGACGGCAGAACAGTAGGCCTTTTGGGAAACGGTGGTCTATTCCATAATTGGTACTGAGTAAGTGGCTATCCATGGGGGTGGCGGAAGACACCTCAATTTCTAATTCAACACAAAAAATAAATTCCAGATGGACTATGTTTCTAAATATAAAAGATAAAACGATAAAGCTTTTAGGGAAAAAATAGGAGAATGTTCAACCACAACATGGACAAAGACTTTTTAAATAAGGTACTGCTGCTGCTAAGTCACTTCAATTGTGTCCAACTCTGTACGATCCCATAGATGGCAGCCTACCAGGCTCCCCCGTCCCTGGGATCCTCCAGGCAGGAACACTGGAGTGGGTTACTACTTCCTTCTCCAATGCATGAAAGTGAAAAGTGAAAGTGAAGTCGCTCAGTCGTGTCCGACCCTCAGCGACCTCATGGACTGCAGCCTTCCAGGCTCCTCTGTCCATGGCATATCCCAGGCAAGAGTACTGGAGTGGGGTGCCATTGCCTTCTATGTAAATAAGGTACAGAAAATGCTAAATATAAAGGAAAAAGCAGGTAAATTGAACTAGATTAAATTTAAATGTTTGTATTCATTAAAAATATGTCTAAAAATGAAAATTCAAGCAAGTCACAGTGAGGGAAGATACATATAATTTTCATATATATGTTATTAAGTTGCTAGGTTGTGTCTGACTCTTGTGACCCAATGGGTATAGCCCACCAGACTCCTCTGTCCATGGGATTTCCCAGGCAAGAATACTGGAGTGGGTTGCCATTTCCTTCTCCTGGGGATCTTCCTGACCCAGGGATTGAAACCACGTTCCCTGCATTGGCAGGCAGATTCTTTACTGCTGAGATACTGGGGAAGCCCAAATATATATATATATGTGTGTGTGTGTGTGTGTGTGTGTGTGTGTGTGTGTATGTGTGTGTGTAAAATACATTAAAGTATGAAAGAAAGTAAAGTCACTCAGTCGTGTCTGACTCTTTGCGACCCCATGGACTGTAGCCTACCAGGCTCCTCAGTCCATGGAATTTTCCAGGCAAGAGTACTGAAGTGGGTTGCCATTTCCTTCTCTAGGGGATTTTCCCAACCCAGGGATCGAACCCAGGTCTCTGGCACTGCAGGCAGATGCTTTACCGTCTGAGCCACCAGGGAAGCCACTGAAATTTATGTAATTAATAATTATATAAGCATATTTATATGTTATACATATATTTGTATTAAATATGTATTTAATGTTCATGTTTATATCAAATACAAAATTATATGTAATATGTAATAAACATATTTTATATATAAATCACATATATCTCCTCTCATTCTGTATATGTGTTTTTATGTGTGTATATGTATAAACCTATATATCTATACCCATCTTATCTGTTTATATAAACATACACACATAAATATACATATACACCGTTTGTTAGGTATATATCTGACAAAGGAACCATATACAGAATATATAAAGAGTTCCCATAAGTCAATAATAAAAAGACATATGAAATGGTGCTTGACTTCACCAGTCATCAGAGAGATGCAAATGAAATTCCCTATGAAAGAATACTATATGTCTACCTGAAGAGCTAAAATGAAAAAGACAGACAATACCAAGTACTGACAAGGATGTGGGGCAACTAGAACTTTTATACACTGCTAAAAGCAGTATCAAATGTACAGTCATTCTGGGGGGTTCTTTGGCAATGTCTGCTAAACCTCAATGCATTCACACCCAATGACCTACAGATTCTAGTTTTGGGTAGATACCTAGACACCTAGCCAAAATCTTCCTGAAGGGTTTAGACCTGGGGTCACAAACTCAAATGCATACAGAGAAAGGTCAGGCAAGTAATATCCATTACTGGCCAGAAGGACATTTTCGGCAGAACTGATTCAAGTGGACACATTAGACACCCTTTGGCATGGTTGCCCCTCACTCCTTTGTTTACTTTTCCCTGAAACAGCCCCTAAGCATGTCCAGACTCAGATTTATGCCCCCCCCCCCCAATGACTTATTGCTCTTATGTGGACACTTCACCCAAGCCAGGTGCCACGGATGCAGCCAGTGCTCTGCCCAGGTCCTCCTGCCTGGTGGGGCACCATCCCCCAGCTGCTGTGCACGGTGGCTGCTAACAGCCCACACTGGCCCCTCCTCTTGAATCTCCTTGATCCAAAATGCTTGAGAAATGACGCCCTCTTCTGGAGGCAGCCCACGATCCATAACTGATGGATGTGGGGGTAATGCAAGCGGGTTCCATGCTTTCAGATGGGGTAACTGCAGGGCTGTACGCTCTCCAGATTCCACAGTGAGATCAGCCTGAGACTAAACTTGCACCTCTTTCTCTTGCTCTGTCCTGCTTCCCTCACTGCCTATCAGATTCCTCCTGAGAGCGTCCCCTGAATAAGTCACTTGCATCAGCACCCCTCTGCTTCTAGGGAGCTCAAGGTCAGTCACAGGGCCCATAACATGCTCTTTCTCCAAGGAGCTGAGAGCCTATCTGAGACAGTCCCATCAATGTCAATACAACCACTGTCTTCCCGTTGCTGAGCTGTGGGCGTTCGGCTTCCCTTTGAATTCATAAAAGCCTTCAGGAGCTTCCCGATGGTCCTCCTTTCTGTTCAAGTCAGTCAAAGTCCATTAGTGAAGCCAGGATAACGTTAACTAGTCTGATAGGTATTCCAGGCCTGACCTACCATGGCATGGAGATATGACCCAATGCTTTGTGGAAGAACATGAGTTGGAATCCTGAGGGAAAAACTAATTGATTATCCTTCCTATTCCCTTGGCTTCAGTAACGAGGAGAGTTGCTAGGAATGCTCCCTATCCATTAATCCCCCAGGAATTCGGAGTTAATTTGTTACCCAGGGCTGTTTCCCCGAGACCTCGATTCCCCCGAGGCAGAGAGCTAAATTCCTTCCACTGGTCGTCATCCCCTTGCAGCTCTCTGTTTCCAGTCCCGTCCAGGAAGCCTCTAGCATCTCTCTGAGCCTTCTTATCCCTAAAATGTACTTTTCTATGTCTTCTTCTTCTGTGTGTGTGTGTGTGTGTGTGTGTGTGTGTGTGCAGATATACGCAGTGTGTTTGCCTACATGTTAGGAAGGCAAAAAGATGAGGTGGGGGAATCACAGGAGGGTGGTCAGATTTCAAATCACTCAACCATGGGTTACAAAGAAAGGGTGATGCAGCACAAGCCTGATTAGTTCCACTCAGGATTGTTCACTGATTCATCAGAAAATTGATCCTTCTGACCCAGACTCTCCTCTGTCAATGGTCAAAGGCAGCTTTTGTTTGAGCCAGCCTCTATAGCGATTTGATGTAGTCTAGCCCAAGACAAGTTTCTACCCGAGCCAAACGGGGCTACTGCTGGCTACTATTTGAACGTGTTAACCTACATTCTGTTTTGCAGTGGGCGTCTCCCCCTCTCCCCTGCCTCCCCTGAGGCAGACAAGGCTGTCACGTGGTCTCAGGGAAGCCACGCTGCAGGGTGAAGGGGAAAAAGTCGAAGAGTCTCTCTGACTTGTTCCTAATGACTGGTAGAGGTCACACACCGATGGCTCACTGGTCTTAAGAGTGCTCACAGATGAGCGCCCATTGGACACTGTTTGGCCCCCACTGCACTTTTTGAAAGTCTCACTTGGGCCACACAGGGCTCAGCTCTCCAGTTTACCACAGTCCCCAGTACTCCCTACTGTCTGCTACCATTGACATTTCCCATCTGGCCTCTTTCTGTGTACACTGGAATCTGTGACCCCAACTCCAAAACCATTAAAGAGGATTATGTTTCCTACCCTAGAAGCAAACATTCTCCTTTCCAAGGAAAACAACAAGAGGATTAAGAGAGGAAGTTTCTCTCTCAGAAGAAAGTCACAGTGTAAGGCCCAGTGATGGCTATGGGAGTGGTCTCACTGCATGCAGCTTAAATAACAAGTCCAGGCAAGACTGATGGGTGATGGACCATCCTGAGTGAAGACAGCAAAGTGGGTCTAAGAGAGAAGGGAGGGGAGGCTGTGGTCCAGGATCTCATCTGCTCAGCACCCCTTCCTCCCCCTTCTACTTGGAGCTCCCTGATTATCCTTGGGAAACTGCCCCAACCCATGGCACAGAATCTTGGAGCAAATGTCAGTCAAAGTGCCATGGCCAAGGGATATGTGTGGTCAAGTTACCCAAAGCAGGCCATTCCCACTCTTTCTTTCAGGAAACTGGACCTTGAACACAGGAACACAAGGGTGGAAAATCTATCCCAATGGAGGTTCCTTGAAGGAATCTCTCATTAACTCCCGCTACCCAGATTTCTCAGGGGTCCTGGTTCCTTCTGGGGCTTATCATCGCAGATTCTATACATTCTCTGAGCTTTCCCATGTTATTCCAATAAGGTCTCTCAAGGGTCAGTTTCTGTTGCTGGCAATCTGAGAACCCTGCCTTGTACAAGAAGGTTCCTGGGGGATGTGGAATGGGAGGCAAAAAAAAAGGCTTATTTCAAATGAGGAGCATGTTCTCAGCAGCGCCTCTCAAGAACTCAGCTCAGCCTGGTTCAAGGGGAAACTTTAAGAGAGGAAGTGTGAGGAATCGGGATGGAGGGAGACGTGGGGAAGGGGCTAGAGTGGGAGAATCCTTGTCTGCTTGTCTGCAGAGTGTGGCCTTTCTCCCAGCGCAGAGTTTCCCATGATGTGGCTGGAGACACCACTGAGCCGGAATCAGTCAGCAGCAGAGAACTGGGCATCATGCATTGGAAACCAGGGATGTGCCAAGGGAGCAGGTTCTGCAGGAAGCCTCATCCCCCAGTGAGTTGAGGCAGCAAAGAGCTGGGAATAATTACCGAAGAGGAGCAAGAGCAGTGGAGGAGGGGAGAATACCAGAATGCCAAAACTGCTTGTGAAGGGCAGAATGGACTGGACTTCCCTGGCGGTCCAGTGCAACAGAATCCGCCTGCTAATGCAGGGGATACAGGTTTGATCCCTGGTCCGGGAGAAGCCCACATGCCATAGGGCAATTAAGCCCGTGTGTCGCAACTACTGAGGCCGTGCTCTGCAACAAGAGAAACTACAGCATGAAGAAGCCTGCGCACCACAACAGAGAGCAGCCCCTGCTTGCCACAACCAGAGAGACCCCAAGCAGCCAAAAATTGAAGAAAAAAAAAGAACAAAATGGACTCCTGAATCAGTCTGCCTGTGTTTGAAACCTGGTTCCATCACTGACTTTGTGTGATCAGTTGTTGCACCCTTAAATTCTCCCTGTGCATGCATGCTAAGTTGCTTCAGTCGTGTATGACTCTTTGAGACCCCATGGACTATAGCCCGCCAGACTCTTCTGTCCAGAGGATTTTGCAGGCAAGAATACTGAAGTGGGTTGCTATGTTGTCCTCCAGGGGATCTTCCCAACCCAGGGATTGAACCTGTGTCTCTTGACTGTCTCCTGCATTGGCAGGCAGGTTCTTGACCACTAGCACCATCTGGGAAGCCCTGAATACTCCTTACCTCAATTTAATTTAGTGGCTGGCAAAAACCAAGCACTCAATAAAGAGTGAGTAGTGTTATTATTTTTATCAATAAAATGTTATTCCATTAACCTGAATTATTAATTGCCAATTTTTATTACTACCATTTAAACTTCAGAGTCAAAGCCACAGACCATGCCTGCATACCCACACACATACAAAACACACAATTATATTTCAAAAAATACCCCTGGGGCCCAGCCTGAAATTACAGACTTATAAACCTGAAACAAAGCCAGTAAGATACCATAAAACAAAAGATCCAACAGGTGTAAACTTGTACCATTTTGTTAAAAGGGAAATACAGTCTGAGACACCAAGGGGATAGACATGGACCCAGGTGACTGGGAGAATTGGGACAATAACCTGGGATTGCTTTCTGTTCTGGTAAGATTTTTGTAACTAGAAACAGATGGAGACCATGCTGCTTGAACAGAAGCTCAATGGCCTGTGATGGACCTCATGAGCCCAAGGAACTGGATCTGAAAATGTAACTGTATCATTGAAATAATTCCACGTATTGCTCTTTAAGAAGATGGAGTAATGGAGAAAGTGCTGGCTTGGAAGTCCCCAGAGGGCCCATGGAGGACTTCTGAGAGAGGTTCACTCTCTTAAAACCTGGCTCTCCCATATTGGCAGCCCCTGACCACAGCATGCACAGCTTTCCTCCACCCTTGTGAGTATGGCCTACTCTGTCTGGAGCACCTTAATCTCACTCCTTCTCCACCTCAGCCAGACGCTCTCAGGATCTCTGAGTTTTAAAACCAATGTGTGACAATTTGTATGGAAATACAAAAAAACCTCGAATAGCCAAAGCAATCTTGAGAAAAAAGAATGGAACTGGAGGAATCAACCTGCCTGACTTTAGACTATACTACAAAGCTACAGTCATCAAGACAGTATGGTACTGGCACAAAGACAGAAATATAGATCAATGGAACAAAATAGAAAGCCCAGAGATAAACCCACACACATATGGACACCTGTAAAAGAATGAAACTAGAACACTTTCTAACACCATACACAAAAATAAACTCAAAATGGATTAAAGATTTAAATGTAAGATCAGAAACTATAAAACTCATAGAGGAAAACATAGGCAAAACACTCTCTGATATAAATCACAGCAGGAACCTCTATGACCCACCTCCCAGAGTCATGGAAATAAAAGCAAAAATAAACAAATGGGACCTAATTAAACTTAAAAGCTTTTGTACAATGGAGGAAACTATAAGCAAGGAGAAAAGGCAGATTGGGAGAAAATAATAGCACATGAAGCAACTGACAAAGAATTAATCTCAAAAATATACAGGCAGCTCCTGCAGCTCAATTCCAGAAAAATAAACAACCCAATAAAAAAAATGGGCCAAAGACCTAAACAGACATTTCTCCAAAGAAGACATACTTTGGAGATGTATGGGTAACAAACATATGAAAAGATGCTTAACATCACTCATTATCAGAGAAATGCAAATCAAAACCACAATGTGGTACCATCTCATGCAGGTCAGAATGGCTGCTATCAAAAAGTCTACAAGCAGTAAATGCTGGGGAGGGTGTGGAGAAAAAGGGAACCCTCTTACACTGTTGGTGGGAATGCAAACTAGTACAGCCACTATGGAGAACAGTGTGGAGATTCCTTAAAAATCTGGAAACAGAACTTCCATATGACCCAGCAATCCCACTGCTGGGCATACACACTGAGGAAACCAGAATTGAAAGAGACACGTGTACCCCAATGTTCATCACAGCACTGTTTATAATAGCCAGGACATGGAAGCAACCTAGACGTCCATCAGCAGACGAATGGATAAGAAAGCTGTGGTACATAAACATAATGGAGTATTACTCAGCCATTCAAAAGAATACATTTGAATCAGTTCTAATGAGGTGGATGAAACTGGAGCCTATTATACAGAGTGAAGCAACCCAGAAAGAAAAACACCAATACAGTATACTAAGGCATATATATGGAATTTAGAAAGATGGTAACGATGACCCTATATGTGAGACAGCAAAAGAGACACAGATACAAAGAACAGACTTTTGGACTCTGTGGGAGAAGGTGAGGGTGGGGGATGATTTGAGAGAATGGCATTGAAACATGTATATTACCATATGTGAAATAGATTGCCAGCCCAGACGCATGAGGCAGGGTCCTCAGGGCTGCTGCACTGGGATGACCCAGAGGGATGGGATGGGGAGGGAGGTGGGAGGGGGGTTCAGAATGGGGAACACATGTACACCCATGGCTGATTCATGTTAATGTATGGCAAAAACCACTACAATATTATAAAATAATTAGCTTCCAATTAAAATAAATAATTAAAAAAAAAAAAACAGTGTGTGAGATTCCCCAGTGGTCAAGTGGTTATGACTTTACACATTCACAGCCAAGGGCTTGGGTTTAATCCCTAGTTGGGGAACTAAGATCCCACAATCGGAGCAGTGTGGCGAAAAATAAATAAAATTACAATGTGTCCTCCCTTGGAAACAATATTTTATCCCAAAGGTCCATTGGTAAACATGGACATTGACCTTGGATCATAACCCAATGCTATTTAGTAGGCCACTTCCCTGGGTAAGGAGGCATAAGGAATTTAAGCTCTAAAGCCACACTTCCCACCACTCTTCTGGATGAAAGGAGGAACAACTTATTCATGTTTCAGATGAAGAAACTGAATCTTAGTGAGATGAAGTGAGTTGCTCAAGATCACAGGGCTGGGAGTGGCCACTGAGCCCCACATCCACCTTCTCTGCTTCAAATCCAGGGTTATACCCTAGAGAGCCTTACTGTCTCCAGGTTCCATAGGCTTTGAGGGACCTTCTGCATTCAGGGTCTGGGGAACAGTCCCCTCCAGGTAGAGGGGAGACCTTAGGACGAACTCCAAGATACATCTAGAATCATCCTATGAGGCCTTTGGATTAGATCTATGAACAAAGCACAGAGGTCCCTATCTCTGGGGAATTTACCTCCTGGTTGGGAGGGAGAACCAGTAAACCATAAATGTAACAAGTGGACGATAGTGTGCGCTTCCCAGGCGGTGCTAGCAGTGAAGGATACACCTGCCAATGCAGGAGACTCAAGAGACGTGGGTTTGATTCCTGGTTTGAAAAGATCCCCTGGAGTAGGAATGGCAACCTGCTGCACTATTCAGGCCTGGAAAATCCCATGGCCAAAGGAGCCTGGCAGGCTACAGTCCATGGGGTCGCAAAGAGTCAGACACGACTGAGCGACTGAACACACGCACACAGATGATGAAGTACTATTAAGAGGTAATAGAGGCAACTAAAAAGAAACAAAGGAAAAGGAATCAGGACAGGAGGAAGCACTGCAGTTTTAAATGAAGTGCTCAGGGAAGGTCTCTCTGAGATGATGACAATTTGAGCAAAGGCTTTGAAGAAGTTCAGAGGTTGACCCATGAGATATCTGGACACAGGGGATTCCAGGAAGATAGGAGAGATGGTGCAAAGGCCCTGAGGCAGAAGTATTCCGAATGTGTGCAAGGAGGACAGAGTGAGCTGCGGGCAGAGGTAAGGGAGGCAGGTCACAAGGGCCTCTTGGGTGACCAGAAGAACTTTTTCTCCGAGTGAAATAGTATGCCATGGGAGGGTCCTGGGCAAAGGAGTAACATGATCTGACCCATATTTTAAGAGTAACTCTGGCTCCTGTATTGTAGGGAGCAAGGGCGGAAGCATCTGGGCCCATTAGTATGAACAGGTCAGGAAGACAGGTAACGAGCAGAAGAACCGAGTTAGGAGATCAACCAGAGTGCTTTCTTAGAAGCCACAGCAAGAAAGAGTTTTTTTTAATTAAACTATAGTTGATTCATAATATAGTATTACTTTCCGGCATATAGCAAAGTGATCCACATATATAAGTGTGTGTGTATATACATATATATGTATACTTTTTCCTTATAGGTTATTAAAATATTGGATATAGGTATAAGATGTTGACTATATTTCCCTATACAGTAGGTCCTTATTGATTATCTATTATATATATATTAGGTTGCATATGCTAATCCCAACCTCCTAATTTATCCCTCCCCTCCACATTGCCCCTTTGGTAACTATAACTTTTTTCTGTTGCTGTTTTTTAAAAACCTTAAACTTTTTATTTTGTGTTGGGGCATAGCCAATTAACAGTGTTGTGGCAGTTGCGGGTGAGCAGCAAAGGGACTCAGCCATCCATATACATGGATCCACTCTCCCCAGACCCTCCTCCCATCAAGGCTGGCACACAACACTGTATACTCCATGTCCTGCCATACGGTAGGTCCTGGTTGGTTACCCGTTTTAAACATAGCAGTCTTTACACAACCTTCCCAAAGCCCCTCACTGTCCCTTCCCTTCCGGCAACCACAAGTTCTTTTTCTACATAACTTTGTTTTCTAAATCTGTGAGCCTATTTCTGTTTTGTAAATTAGTTCATTTGTATTATTTTTTTTAGAGTCCACATATAAATCAAATCATATATTCATCTTTGTCTGATTTACTTCACTTAATATGATCACATTCAGGTCAGTCCATGTTGCTGCAAAGGCATTATTTCTCTTTTTTATGACTAATATTCCATTGTCTGTATGTACCCCATCTTTATCCGCTTGTCTGTCAACAGACATTTAGGTTGCTTCTGTGTCTTGTTTCTATTATAAATAGCACTGCTATGAACATTGGGGTGCATGTATCTCTGTGAATTAGAGTTTTCATCTTTTCCGAATATATGCCCAGGAGTGGGATTGCTAGATCACATGGTAGCTCTATTTTTAGTTTTTTAAGGTACCTTCATACTATTGTCCACAGTGGCAGCACCGATTTACATTCCCAACAGTGTAGGAGAGTTCTCTTTTCTCCATTCCCTCTTTAGCATTTATTACTTGTAGACTTTAAAAAAAAAAATCTTAAATTTATTGAGCACCTAGATATCTTATGTATTGTTCTAAGCATTTTATACATAGAAGCTCATCTAATCCTCATAACTTCTTTAGAAGGTAAATTTTATAGGTGAGAAAAGTAAAGTTTAGGGAGATTAAGTAACTTGTTATGCAGCCAGCAAGCAAGAGAGTTAGGCTCTGCGGCTCCAAGGTGGTTCACTTAAACTCCTCTCTCTCATTATTTGTAGACTTTTTGGTGCTGGCCGTTCTAATTGGAGTGAGGTGATACCTCATTGTGGTTTTGATTTACATTTCTCTAATAATTAGTGATGCATCTTTTGGGATCTTTGACTGGCTGTTTCCTTTCTCTGGAACAACTTCCCTTCAGCTCTTCCAAGTCTCAGCTCAGCCACCCCTCCTCAGAGGCGCTGCCCCATCCTTGTTTAAACTCTTTCTGTGTACTTCTCACTGTGTAGACCGACCTTGCTTATTTGGTTCGCCTACTGGTGGTGCAGTGTAAAGAATTAGCCTGCAATGCAGGAGACGCAAGAGACATGGGTTCAGTCCCCAGGTTGGGAAGATCCCCTGGAGGAGGGCATGGCAACCCACTCCAATATTCTTGCCTGGAAAGTCCCATGGACAGAGGAGACTGGCGGGCTACAGTCCATGGGATCTCAGAGTTGGACACGACTGAGTGACTGAACACTCATATATACTTCTGAGTGTCCTGCCTCCTCCTCTTGCACTGCTAGAATATAAGCTCCAGGTGGGCAGGGATCTTCTCTGTCATATTCCTTTAGGTATCATCAGTGTCTGGAACAGTGTCTTGAAAATTTTCAATGCACTATAAATATTTGTTGCATGAATAAAGAAGTCCCTGATTTCCCCTGACAAGGAGCCTGAGGACCCGTATCACACAGGTAGTAGAATCTGACCCTGTTATTCCTATAGACATGGCTCCTCCCTTCAAGCCCTTTACCTAGGGCTTTACCTAGGGCTTACCCTAGGGCTCCACTTTACCTAGGGAACCTGGAAAAACACATTCCTCCCCTTCTGTGTCTTGATCTCAAGTTCTACAACCTTGTCTTTGGTTCCTGTGTGGGATTACCAGGGCCATCCCTCTGGGGCAATTACTAATGGCTAAGTTGCAATGAGCTAGCATGTCCTTACCTGTTTTTCTCCATTCTAAGATGGCTACTTTTCACATTTTAGCATTCCTCCAAATGGAATTCATTTTACAATTGATGAATACTTAATATAGTTTCCTTTTCCCCCTTGAAAACTCTTATTAAACCTATGGTGTATCTTGCGGTAATGGTGTCTTAGAATCTGGAAGTAAATTGCAGTGGAAACTCTATTGGTTTCCAGCAAGTAATGGTATTTGGAATAAATAATGGAAATTTCTCCCTTTCCCCTGGGTTGTATTCTTTCTGTTTTACACAGATACTGTACAGAGTAGCCTCTGATATTTATTTTGTTGCTAATGATATATTTTCTCCTTGTCTACCTTCCTGATAGAATCTGGGAATTGAATAATGCAGGAACATAAAGATATATCTAGATTTGTTCTGACAAGTTTCATATCACTGACTCTACTTGGAGGAGAAAATTTGACCTTAAGAAAAATTACACTGAGAAATCCAGCTGCTATTACAAAAACCAGGCACCACAGAGAAAATGATGCTTGGTCTATTGTGGTACCCATGCAATTTATGTCAACAGAAAGCCAATAACTCCATCATGATCTGGAAGTAAATTTCAGTTGTGAGATCTTGGGCTCTCTCCTGATCAGATAGAAGGAAGCATGCTGTATAAATTCTCGGCTCCAACTTCCCGAAAGGACTTTGGTGGGAGGTAGGAGGTGATGGTGGGGACGGTAAGACAGATGGCTCTCAGATTGCTCTGATTTCTCATCAGCCGTCACCAAATGCTGCCAGGCATTTGACAGAGAGAAAAGATTTATGCAGGAGCATCAGGGAGGTAACGGGAAACAGAAAATATGATTTTAATAAACATTCTTCCTAAAACTAAGGCTGTCATTTTAAATTGACATGCTGAAATTGATGCTTCTCCATCAAATATAGATTCATCTGGTCTTTTTTCTTAAAAAACAAAAACAAAAAACTCCAATCTGGATGCAAAGGCTGCTTAATCAACCTTTGGACTTTGGATTGCCAATCTGGATCTGGCAGGTGTTAATACCATTCGTCCTAAGCTAGTTGTACAACTTTTTATTTGCTGTCAGTTGAAATGTGTTTTGAATGTGCTTACCTCCACTCTGCTGGCTGGTGGGCAGTGATCTCAGACATCCTCCACACTGGACCACCATTCTGGGGTCTTGTGAGGTCAAGTCCTAGGGAGTGAACATCCTTTAGTGACCTGTGGACACATCCACCATCCCAGCCCATGTCTATGGTGCCCCCTCACCACTTTTGGGCCTGGAAATCCTTTGTACAGATGTCCATATTCTTACCTCTGTGGTGAACTAATTATTCTTCTTTGGGGCCCAACCTCTCACTGATGCTGGGAAAGATAGAGGGCAGGAGAAGGGGGCCACAGAGGATGAGATGGTTGGATGGCATCACCGACTCAGTGGACATGAGTTTGAACAAACTCCAGGAGGTAGTGGAGGTCAGGGAGGCCTGGCGTGCTGCAGTCCATGGGGTGCAGAGAGTCGGACGTGACTGAGCAACAGAACAACAGCATCCACCTCTCACTAGGTCTCCAGGGGGAGGCTTGAATAAACTCCAGGAGGTAGTGGAGGACAGGGAGGTCTGGCGTGCTACAGTCCATGGGGCTGCAAGGAGTCGGACACGACTGAGTGACTGAACAACAGCATCCACCTCCCACTAGGTCTCCAGGGGGAGGCCTAGGGCTCCCAGGGCCGAAAGAATCCTGTTTCCTCAACTGGGAAGAATCTCTGTGTCTGGTTTGAGGGATATGCTTCCTTCCTCCTCTCTCTGAAAACTCCTTTTTCCCTCCCTACACCCTCCAAATTTTTCCTCAGGTGGGGCTAGGGCTATGATGAGGGGAGTGAAGTATCCTCTTCAGCCATTAAATATAAGAGTACAAAGTTAAAAACTGTGGCTTTTACGAGGGTTTTCATTTGGATTTTTAAAAACTATTGCATTAGAACATTACTTTATCTTGATTATTAAGTGTTTGGGTGGTTCCTTAAATTTTGGGACTGGGGACATTGCTTCACCTGATCTCACCCTAATCCTGGGCACAGATTTTAGAAACAAAAGCAGAAGAAAATCCTGTGGCCTGAGTCTCTTTTTGTCTTGCCATGGACCCTGAAACTCTCTTGAACTGAAGAAAGGAGGGAGGGGACATGTGGGGAGGATGTATCACAAATTAATATCTCAGGACACTATCGGGCCACACAGGAGCAGAGGGCTGGGCTGTGTCTCAAAGACTCTTTCCAGCACTAATACCAAGGAGCAGAGAGGATGAGATGGAGCTGGGGGCTCCTGGATAGACGTACAGAAAGGGAGAAGCCCACTCCCCCACTCACCTCAGTTGTCAGCAGCAACTAAAATTACCTTTCAGCTCAGATTTCTGATTGGTCGACCGAGCATCACTGGCTAGAAACATCCCAGCAGGGATGACTGGCTCTGACCTGCTGGACGCCTCTTAGTTTTCTTTTCCTCATTTCTTTGAGGCTCAACTGTTGACTTTCTACCTGTGGCCCTGGGACGCTCTATACTGCAGCACTCATTAAAAAACAAAACCCAAATCTCTTTTTCCCTGAAGAGTCTTTGTTTCCCAAAATGCCACTGGTGCAGCTTGATTCTATTTTTGTAAAAGGCCTTACTTTTGCCCAATGGCATCAACACGGCACTCTCACTAAGGTGGGGAGCTGAGCCTTCAGACCTGAGGGTGAGTCCTTTCATCCTGCTCCTTTCTTCACGCTTGCCCTCAGGGGTGAAAATCAGCACCATGGAGATCGTCTTGAAAAGTCTGAAGAGCTGTTGCCCTGCCTGGAATCGGAGGGGCTTGGCCTCTGTGACCCCGAGGCAGCTGCTTTCAAGCTGCCAGGCTTGGCGTTTTCAGCCCTCACAGACATCACTCAAGGGTTGCACATCGCCGTTTTCTCCACGTCGCGAACTCCCCTGAAAATAAGAGCAGCACCACAGGACCTGTCGTCCTCTGGCTGCCGCCTCTGAGTGTTTCTTTTGCCACGCTTTCCCAACAGCATCCCTTCCGTGGGCTCGGAGGCACTGTGTGCTGGTTTCCTGCGTTTTATTGTCCCAGCTTGTGTTTCTGTTTCTCCTTCCGGTCACTCTCGCACAGGTCAGAGCCTGCGGGGACATTGCACATCCTTCTGCACATTGCACATCTCTATCTGTCCCTTCCTTTCTAAGGCACTCTTCTTAGTGTGCGTGTCTGCATAAGCTGCGTCTTCCCGACGTTGTGAAGTTGCGAGGAAGACGAGCAGGTAGAAGCGGGTGTATTGCTGGGTCATGGGGTGGGGGAGCTCATAGAAAAGGTTTTCAGGAGAACAGGAGTCACTGCACTCCAGCCTTGCTGTCTCTCTGAGGCCCAGTGGCCTCGAACTGGTGGGCCCCCAACCTGCTCCTGTACACACCTTGATTCACCCCAGCTTCTTGGGCCTGCCTCTGTAGCATCTGTGGATGTCAAGGTACCCACGCTAGCTCTTAGGTCCCCATTACCCTGAAGCTTCTCTCCTCAGAGCCAGCAGGGCCACTGTCTCTGGACCCACTTCCAAGATCCTGGGAATAACCTCTGATCAGTCAGCATGGGTCTGATGGGAGATCACAGGGTACAGGGCAGCCCCTTTTGGAGGACACCGGGTTTCTCTAAGAGGAGGAGATGGGCTGGGCAGGAAATACTAGGTATCTGTGTGTGTGCTCAGTCATGGCCAACTCTCTATGACCCCATGGATTGTAACCTACCATGCTCCTCTGTCCTTGGAATTTTCCAGGCAAGAATATTGGAGTGGGTGGAGTGCCATTTCCTCCTCCTGGGGATCTCCCCACCCAGGAATCGAACCCATGTCTCTTGTGTCTCCTGCATTGGCAGGTGCAATTCCTTATTGCTGAGCTGCCTGGGAAGCCCAGGGTATCTCTGGTGCCCCACTAAATGCTGCTTCCTTTCTATCCACCGCTCCGTGGAACTTCTGAGAAGTTCGCCTTTGGAGGGAAAAATGATCCTCTTCCGAGGGTCTGACTCCCTGGTCTCCTCTGTTCTGGGTTCTGAGGCTAATGTAGGGCTAAGAGAGACCTTTCCCACACTCTGACTAAATGTTAAAAAATTTTTTTCTATGTGTACCTGTATGGGCTTCTTAGGTGGTGCTAGTGGTAAAAACCTGCCTGCCAATGCAGGAGGCATAAGAGATGTGGGTTCGATCCCTGGGTCAGGAAGATCCCTTGGAGGAGGGCATGGCAACCCACTCCAATATTCTTGCCTAGAGAATCCCATGGAGCCTGGTGGGCTACAGTCCATAGGGTCGCAAAGAGTTGGACACGACTGAGGTGACTTAGCAGGCGTGTTTCTTTATTAAACTTTTAAACAATAATTATCTCATCTATCCAGAATTAATTTTGGTGCAAGGATTCAGGTAGGAAATTCAGATTTATTTCTTCCAAAGTCAGCTATCCTGATACATATTTTGATTTATCCATTTTTTCGTTTTATTTTAAAGAATATCTTTTTTGTCACATGCTAACTGTCCTTATGCTTTAAGCCTGTATCTAGATTATACAGATCTTCCTCAGCTTATGACGGGGTTGTATCCCAATAAAGCCATTATAAGTTGAAAACATCTTAAGTCAAAAATGCATTTAATACACCTACTTTACCGAATATCATAGCTTAATCAAGCCTAACTTACATGTGCTCAGAAACACTTACATTAGCCTACAGCTGGGCAAAATCATCTAATACACAGCCCATTTTATAACAACTGTCAGGACTTCCCTGGTGGTCCAGGGGTTAAGACCCTGTACTTCCAATGCAGGGGGCCTGGGTTCAATCCCTGCTCAGGGAACTAGATCCCACATACCCCAGCTAAGAGTTTGCATGCCACAACTAAAGATCCTGCATGCTGCAACGAAGACCTGGCGGGGCCAAATAAGTCAATAAATATTCATAATAAAGTGTCGAATATCTCACGTAATTTATGGAATTCTGTACTGAAAGTGAAACACGGAATGGAATGCTTTTAAGTGTTATCTTTTGTTTACCCTCATCATTATGTGGCTGAATGGGAGCTTCCTCTGCCCAGCATCACGAGAGAGGACCTATTACAGAGGACTAGCTCAGAAAAGATCACAATTCAAAATCTGAAGTAAAAAACCAACTTTCTAACCCAAAGTACTTCTCTGTGCCACACCGTGGAGTCGAGAAGCCATGATGAACCACCGGAAGCCAGGGACCACCTGTATTCCAGTTCATTCATGTATTAACCCACGTGTCAGAATCACCCTGTTTTGATCACTGTGGGCTGCTTCTTTTAAACTGTGGAGTCGTTCTGTACATCTCGTCATTATCCTGACTGCTCATCCTTACAGAGGGGACTGAACCCTGCAGCAGGTCCCTCTCCATGGTGGGAGACCCCTGCTTCGGGAGTGCCTGCTGTGTGGGGGGCGTTTCCCTGCCATGCCCACGTCGGCTGACCAAAGCTACAGGGTCTGGCTCTGCTCACTGATCAGCCCACCTGCCCACGCAGGAGCCTTTCTCAGCAAGGCCCGTGTACCTGAGCTTGCTTCCCACAGGCTCAGTGCAAGGGTGAGCTCTGCAGAGAGTGAGGTCACCCAGCCAAGAACCCTATTCCATTGGGCGCTGGCAGGGGGTTTCCTGGGATCCCATCACTTCATTTCCAGTTGGGTTTTTCTTAAAAGCCCATTTAGCAGACAGTGGAAAGGCTAGCACTGCTTCCAGGGTTCCCTTTGTCTGTGATTTTCCAGTTTTTAAGTTTTAGGCCTGTGTTTGCTCCTCTTCTGGTTTCCTGTTGCAATTTAGAATTTTTGACCCTAAGCTCAATTAGCTACTTTGATGGAGACTTCAAAATGGAAGAAGAGGGACTTCCCTGGTAGTCCAATGGCTAAGATTCTGCACTCCCAATACAGGGGAGTATTCTGCACTCCCAATACAGTTTTGATCTCTTGTCAGGAAATTAAGCCCCACATGCCGAAACTAAGAGTTGACATGCCACAACTAAGACCTGGCACAGCCAAATTAAAAAAAAAAAAAAAGAAATGGGAGAAGAGAATTAAATGCATAGATTTAGTTACCCCGTGGATGGGAGATTCTATACTTTTTAAAGGGAGAGATGGGAATATAAATGATTCCTTTCCTAAAGGCAATATTTCTAAAATGTGAGTCTGTGATAGATTATAGGGTTTGTCCACAACTCTACCTTCCTTCCTGGCCCTTGTCCTGGCTTCTCTCAACTTCCGTGGGAGAAATTTACATCCTGGTCCAGTTGATGTTGGCCATGTGACTTGCTCTGGCCAATAGGATGTGAGCAAAGATGACGTGAGCAGAGGCTTTAACCGTGCTTCCCTGTAGCTGGGCTTCTTGTGCTTCTGCCACCTGCCACAAATAGAGCGTGAGCTTGTTCGAAGACGAACGACACCGGGAACAGACTGGAAGCTGGCCTGCAGACTGGCGGACAAGGAAAACAGAGGGTTATGGTGAGCCGTTAGAATTTGGGGGTTGTTTGTTACACAGCACAGCTCTAGTGCAGCAACACCTGACAAATGTTGAGTAATACATGGATCCTTTTTAGAGAAAGAAAATTCTAGCAAACTCTCTGTGTTGACAGAATTCATTCAACAAGTAATAGTGTATATGTGTGTGTACTGAGGTGAGGGATAGAAACAGGGGGACCAGTTAGAAGAAGTAAATGGTTGTATATAATGAAACTTAAATATTTCAAACAATACTAGGCACACATTTCCTATTCTTTAAGTCCTGTTGCTGCTAAGTCGCTTCAGTGGTGTCTCACTTTGTGCGACCCCATAGACGGAAGCCCACTAGGCTCCCCCGTCCCTGGGATTCTCCAGGCAAGAACACTGGAGTGGGTTGCCATTTCCTTCTCCAATGCATGAAAGCGAAAAGTGAAAGTGAAGTCGCTCAGTCATGCCTGACTCTTAGTGACCCCATGGACTGCAGCCTACCAGACTTCTCCATCCATGGGATTTTCCAGGCAAGAGTACTGGAGTGGGGTGCCACTGTAAGTCCTAAGCAACCATAAAAGCAAAGCAAAATTACAAGTTCACCAAATAAAGCTACATCAATAACCTCTATCAACTCAGTGGAATGGATGATGCTTCCACCAAATTGTCTTTGTGCTGCACATATACTCCTTGCTGTTCTGTCTCAGATTCTTTTGGGTCACATATGCTCAGACCACTGTAAGCCCTGGGACTTTGCTGGTGGTCCAGTGGTTAAGACTCTGTGCTTACAATGTGGGGGGCACTGGTTTGATCCCTGGTCAGGGAAGTTCCACATGCTGTGTGGCATAACCAAACAGACAACCCTAAAAAGACCACTGTGAGCCCTACAAGGATGTAATTCCAAAGACTTTTCTACAATTGCTATGGCGCTCACAGCTGGGTCCTTTGGCTTTTCCTTCTTAGAATAAATGCTTCCTTAAGAAGTCAGTCCACGTCTGATCTTTTTCACTAAGAGGCAAGAATTAAAACAACAGCAGTGGACACAATCTCCCAGTAATATCCTTCCTAACAAATGTAAAACAAAGGCCTGGAATTTGGGTTGATGATTTATCTTTATCGGGCTGACGATCTGGCACATGTATGTATTAACTTTTTAAGGCTATCATGGAAATTAAAACACAAAGAGGTCACACATCTTGGAGAGATTGTCAGACCCCCATCCTACTTATGCAGTTTGGGATCTACTGCATTCAAGCTTTCTTCTGTTGCTGAAGAGAAAGGAAGAGACAAGACGTTTCACAATCTGGGCAGCAGATGGCACTCACGACATTTAGAATCACACAGGGGAAGCACTGGTCCACAACAATTTGCTGGTGTTGCATTCAGTGAGTTTGCTGTTTTAAAATCTTTTAAAAACACCCCGCTTTGTACGGCCTTATTTGGGCTGTGTCGGCCGAGTTTAACCCAGTATAGCGCAGGCTACTGGCCGCTCCTTGGGCTGTGCTCTGCTTTTTGCAGCAGCGTGGGTTTGTGGGGAGAGTTCCTGCCCTCGTAAGGCACGGGCAGGTGGCTTTCCCAAGATGGTCTTCTCCAGAGCCTCTCACCTGCAAGGGCGTAAGCCCTATCTGTTCTGCCCTTTCCATCAGGCCAATGGGCTTTGGAAAGGTCATCTGTGCTTCTACCCTTAGCAACATGGAAATCCAGTATGCACTCCCTTCAGTGGTATGGAGATTGTAAGATATTTTGTTTTCAATGTGGTATATGGCCTCAGCCACTCTAAGCCTTGGTTTTCCATTTGAAAACTTGGAATAGCAACATCTTCTTAAAGAATGGGTACTTACAGGGTGCCTCACTTATATAAGGACCATCACCTTGAGTTCTCTGGGATGGAGAAAATAAAGAATCAGTCATAAAATGTAAGCTGTCACTTTGTCCAGCTGAATATATAATGCCCAGGAAAGTAAAACAAAGTTGCTCAAGGGAGCAAGTAGATGGGTATAGAGCTTAGATCTTTTCTCTCCCAACACAGCATGTATGTATGCATGCATGTGTGTATGTATGCATGTGTGTGTTTGGCTGTGCTGGGTCTCAGTCGCGGTACAGGGATTGTTAGCTGCAGTACGAGGGATTTTTAGCCGTGGCATGTAAACTCTTAGTTGCAGCCTGTGGCATCTAGTTTCCTGACCAGGGGTCGAACCCAGGCCCCCTGCATTGGGAGCATGGAGTCTTAGCCACTGGACCATCAGGGAAGTCTACCAATGAAGTTTTAAAAAAAACCCATAATGGATATTTTCCCCCTTGGGTCCTCCAACTCTATGCTCACCCCTGGGCCAGGACTGTGTCAGGGCTGCTCACCTGGGCATGTCCTGCCCACATAATCCTAGTGTGGGGAACAATGGAGGCCACACTCTAGAATGAGAAGAATACAGGGCCTATTCAGTCTTCATTAACCTAACCCACCCTGCGGTGTCCTAAAGTCCGCAAGTAGAGCCAGTAGTGTATTACATTTTACAGTTTGAAGATGTCTTTGATATATATATATACACACACACATAAATAATTTGTATATGTATGATATAAATATACATATACATCATGATGTACATATATATATCATGCTGTGTGAAGTTGCTTCAGTTGTGTCTGACTCTCTGAGAACAATGGACTCTAGCCCACCAGGCTCCTCTGTCCATGGGATTCTCCAGGCATGTGCTTCCAGATTTCAGGGACACTCATAGCAAGCATTGACTTTTCTTTCTTTTAGGTTGAGGGCTATTCAACATCCAATAAAATGCATTGATCTTAAGAGTTTAGTTTTGACAACTGAGTAGTTGCTTTTTGAGAACGCAACTGAAGTCTAAAGGGGGATGGAGTAACACAATCTGTATGTGAGAGGATGAAACTTGCTCTCTCTGGCCTGTCTGGAAAGGGAGAAATACTGACTTCTCAGAGCCCCATCAGGCTTCCTGAGAGGCAGGACCCCTGACTATACCTCCCTGGAAATTCTCCCACATCTCCTGCAGCTCATGGGAGAAGATGCTCAGGCCAATTTTACCGAGATCTCAGAAGACAAGGGGGGAGAGTGCACCAGAGCTGTAGCTGAGAGTCACAGGCTCTACTTTATATGCCCAGGACCCTCATGGAGGATCTGGGGGTCACCCTTCACTAACATGGGCAAACACCAGGCCTGTCTAGGTCCACCGCAGGGACCCCGTGTGGCTCCCGGCTTTAAATGCTTGGATTTTAATTCGTTACTTCTGAATCTTTGTCTTCTGTCTCCATTTTATGTTTCCTCCTGGGTTCCACTTATTCTAGGGGCTGGTTTCTGCCAAGTCTCTGCCTACCAGTGTCTGGGGTGGTATGAATCTGAATCTATCATCCTTGGTGGGCAGAGAGGATCGTCTTTCTTTATGTTCTGTTCCTGTAGCCTCACTCTGCTGGGTGGACAGGAAATTCTGCCTTGGGTGTTACTGTGGGCATCTTTCCACCCTGCAATCATTTACGGAGATAAAGCAAAGGGTGGTTTTATTGCTAAGTTATGTCCGACTCTTGCGACCTCATGGACTGTAGCCCACAAGACTCTTCTGTCCATGGGATTTCCCAGGCAAGCATACTGGAGTGAGTTGCCATTTCCTTCTCCAGGGGATCTTCCTGACCCAGGGATCAAACCCAGGTCTCTTGAATTGCAGGCAGTCTTCTGCATTGCAAGCAGATTATTTACTGACTGAGCCACCAGGGAAGCTAAAGGAAAGGGGAGGCCTCTTTGATCATGAATCATGGACCCACATTGGCTGATGTGGAGACCACTGATTGTCCCAGTCCATCAGGCCTGTTCAAGTCCAGCTTGGAGCACCAAAGTCTTTGGTGAGGATGGGGGCTTTGGGTCATTTGTCTAGCCCTCCAACCCTAATGTCCCCTTGAGGTCTCGTGGTCCCCGGTAGAGCCATCCCCAAGTCTCATGGACTCACAAGTCTCCCCATGGATCCTGCGTGGCATTCTGTCCTTGCCAGCACACCTGTTCCTCTCTCCACTCTGCCTCTGGGACACCGAGTATTTTCTCAACAGGGAGCCATTGTGGAGACAGGAGAACAAGCTCCTGACCTCGAGTCACTTCTGCATCCCACTCTGCAAAAAAACAAAACAAAACAAAACAAAACCCTGAGGCAAAGAATGACAAAGGTTACTTGCATGAAATCCAAGATAAACAACCAAACAGCACCCAGTAAAACATGAATTACTATCTTTCCCCAAAAAAGTATTCTGCCCAGTGTTTACAATACCCTAATGGCCTGCTTTGCTTATAATGTTTCAGAGTTTTCTCTCACTCACTTTCCAGAGCATTCAGTGTCCCTCTTGTCTGCTGTGATTTCTCTGGCATGATCAGGATGAACACGGCAGGGGCTTCATCAGTATTTTTATCTGGAAATAGTCACTACCTGTACTGATCTGAGCAGAAAGGCCACATCCTCATGGAACCATTTATCATACCTGGGGCAGCTGTCCTCAGAGGCATTGTTGGTTAGCTGCCCACATTTATTCTCATGTTCGCACTAAGAGTTTTGGGGAAAGCTGGAATATTGTCTCTTTACAGTGTTTAAACACAGAGATGGGACTTTTCTGGTGGTCTAGTGGTTAAGACTCCATGCTGCCAATACAGGGGGCGTGGGTTAGATCCCTTGTCGGGGAACCAATATTCCACATGCCACTGGGTGAGGTCAAAAGATCTAAAATTTTTAAAAATATATATATTTTAAAAAATAACACTGAAATGAGCATTAATTATAAGAAGAGTTTTTCTCTGATGTACTGGAAAGACTTTGGCCACCTGATGTGAAGAACCATCTCACTGGAAAAGACCCTGATGCTGGGAAAGATTGAGGGCAAGTGAAGGGGGCAACAGACGATGAGATGGTTGGATGGCATCACTGGCTCAATGGGCATGAGTCTGAGCGAACTCTGGGAGATAGTGAAGGATAGGGAAGCCTGGTGTGCTGCAGTTCATGGGATCACAAAGAGTTGGACGCAACTTAGCAACTGAACAATGACCACTGAAAAGACAACTGGAAAAGGCTAGAAGTCTCTGGAACAATCTGGCAGTTGTGGGTATATCATTTTGGGCTGAGGACAGCCCTCGGGGGTCACACTTGAAGGGTGAGGCTGTGCGGCAGCCCTGGGTGGCTTCCAGGTAAGACTCTCATTCTTGGTCCTCATTCCCTTGCCTCTGCAAAGTCACTGGAGTGGGAACGATGGGGTGACCACACACTGTGCTGCCGTCCACGTGGGCTGGCACGTACCAGCACTGGTTCTGGCTGATTCGATGTGCAGTGCAGCAATGGCACCCCCCTCCAGTACTCTTGCTTGGAAAATCCCATGGATGGAGGAGACTGGTGGGCTGCAGTCCATGGGGTCGCTAAGAGTCAGACACGACTGAGCGACTTCACTTTCACATTTTACTTTCATGCATTGGAGAAGGAAATAGCAACCCACTCCAGTGTTCTTGCCTGGAGAATCCCAGGGACAGGGAAGCCTGATGGGCTGCTGTCTATGGGGTCGCACAGAGTCAGACACGACTGAAGCGACTTAGAAGTTAGGCTCCAGAGGCTGGCACATCACTAAGGGGCCACCAGGTGGCGCTGCCAGCCATCTCACGTTTAAGACTCTCGGGTGAGGCAGGAATATCTGGAAATCGGTTCTTGTCTCCAGGGCACTGCGGTCGGGCAGAGAAGCCAGCTTGGCTCTGATCAGGGAGTGACCTGAGTTTCACAAGATGCAGCAATGCTCGGTCCTGTCGCCTGCTTCCTGACCCTGTACCCGAAGGATTAGAGTTGTATTGGCTTCTGATAAATGCTTTCCTCCACAATCTGGGTTTGGTATCTTTCTCATTTTCTGCCCTGCTAGGTTTAGTCTCTCAATGTTTCTGTCAGATAAGATAAAAACTGTGTCACTGTAACAAGATGTTCGTCACTGTAACAAGATGTTCTTGCTCATGGCAATGAAAAGCTTTGGGGATGAAGCGTGCAACCCCATCCCTGATCCTCATCTAGCGTCCCTGACTCACTTCGTCCCACCCTAGTGGTCAGGGTGGAGGGCATGTGTACGGACCAGGCCCAGGGGTGGGCTGGAGCTTGGACAGGGGCTGGGGAGAGGGAAGAGCTGAGGATGCTGGGTGGTCAGAGGACAGGGTTGTTAATGGAAAAGGCTCAGATTTGTTGAAGGATCAGTTCAATCAGTTCAGTCGCTCAGTCGTGTCCGACTCTTTGCAACCCCATGAATTGCAGCATGCCAGGCCTCCCTGTCCATCACCAACTCCCAGAGTTCACTCAAACTCACGTCCATCGAGTCGGTGATGCCATCCAGCCATCTCATCCTCTGTCGTCCCCTTCTCCTCCTGCCCCCAATCCCTCCCAACATCAGAGTCTTTTCCAATGAGGCAACTCTTCGCATGAGGTGGCCAAAGTATTGGAGTTTCAGCTTCAGCATCAGTCCTTCCAATGAACACCCAGGGCTGATCTCCTTTAGAATGGACTGGTTGGGTCCAGGTTCGATGCACGATGCTGGATGCTTGGGGCTGGTGCACTGGGACGGCCCAGAGGGATGGTATGGGGAGGGAGGAGGGAGGAGGGTTCGGGATGGGGAACACATGTATACCTGTGGCGGATTCGTTTTGATATTTGGCAAAACTAATACAATTGTGTGGAGTTTAAAAATAAAATAAAATTAGGAAAAAAAAAAATAGAATGGACTGGTTGGATCTCCTTGCAGTCTAAGGGACTCTCAAGAGTCTTCTCCAACACCACAGTTCAAAAGCATCAATTCTTCAGTGCTCAGCTTTCTTCACAGTCCAACTCTCACATCCATACATGACCACTGGAAAAACCATAGTCTTGACTAGATGGACCTTTGTTGGCAAAGTAATGTCTTTGCTTTTGAATATGCTATCTAGGTTGGTCTTAACTTTCCTTCCAAAGAGTAAGCGTCTTTTAATTTCATGGCTGCAGTCACCATCTGCAGTGATTTTGGAGCCCCCCAAAATAAAATCTGACACTGTTTCCACTGTGGGGTGAGGCTTATGCACATACTTTGCAAAGAGTGAAAAGGTGCTCTGATGCTTTGATCAGGTGCATTCTGCTACACATGCCATAAAGACTGGATACAAATGTCTTAAAGATTAGAAGAACCATGTCACACTTCTGCCTTGAGGTGTCCTGGTTCCTCCAATGGACGGCTTCAGCCTTGGGGACACGTCTCCCAGGATGACCCAGGACACTGGTTGAGCTGCACCTGTGGGAACAGAACTGCAGACAGACGCGTTGTGGGCGGGGCCTGGAGCCGGGATGGGCGGGGCCTGGAAGGTGACAGGATTTTTAGGGAGGGTTTGAATGTCAGTTTTGGGGAAAACTAACTCTCTCTTTCTCAACAGCTAACAGCCCTAAAGAAGCAATAAATGCTTCCAGCTGCTCTGCCCAAGCTTGCCTGGAACCAGCTGTCATGAAAAGGAGATAAGGTCTCAGAAATGTTCAAATTGTATAGTTTTTTTCTAATAACAGAGTTGCTGACAGTTGTGAGGCCTATGCCATGTTACCTATTAAAATAGTTAAGGTCAGCCAACATTTTAAAATCAGAGAATTAAATTGTGTTAAATAGGCCCAAGACACACTGTTGGTTATAGCTTCAGAAACTTGGGTTTTTGTATGCTGAAGGTCAGTTTGTTATAAAAGAAACTCTCTTTATATAATAAAAGCATGTTTTTATCATATCATACTGCAAAGTCTAAGAAATCTTCACATTTGGAAGGGGGTGTGTTTGTGTCTGTGTATAAGAAAGCCTAAGTTTGGGGACTTTCAATGTGTACTTTTCTAGAAAAGTTTGCTTGCCAACTTCCCAAGATTAGCTGAAAGCCTCTCAGAACCTTCTGGAATGCTACTAACTTCCAAGAAAATGTATTGTTTCTTCTAGAAGGTTAGGGAGAGTTGGTGGTGGTGCTCAGTTCTCAGTTTTGTCCAACTCTTTATGGCCCCATAGACTGTAGCCCACCAGGCTCCTCTGTCTGTGGGATTTCCCAGGCAAGAATACTGGAGTGAGTTGCCATTCCCTTCTCCAGGAGATCTTCCTAAGGCTCAAACCCAGGTCTCCTGCATTGCAGGCAGATTCTTTACTGTCTGAGCCACCAGTATGCCTTTTCCACAGTTGTTCCCAGCATTGTCCTGCCCTTCCTTCCATGAAAAGAAGAGAGTAATATTCCTCAACTTTAGTTTCATAGGTGTCCACAATCATCTGCAAATTGACCAGCTTCATTGACAAAATTCCCTGAATTAGGCAGGGCGGTGGTGGTGGGGAGGGGGTTGGAAATGTGCTCAGTGTATCAGTCAGCTGTTACTTTGTAACAAGCAAGCATACAAAAAGTCTCAGTGGCATACAACAAAAAGCATTTATTCAGCTCCTGCATCTGCAGGTCAGCTATACACCTCTCAACTGGACTAGTCCCTGCATCCCAAGTTGGCTGGGGGTTGACTGAGCTCAGTGGGGCATGACTGAGCTCTTCTGCTTTGACTGAACTGTCTGGGGAAGCACGTCTCCCTGCAAGCCTGCCGGTCTGTTGGGCAGGTGCCTTGGCCAGCCACAGACCCAGGGCATAGTTTTGCAATGGCAGTGGCCGAAGTATAAGAGGAATGGACCCACTGCAAACACTAGTTTTGTGTCACGTCTGCTAAGATCGCTTTCACCAAAGCAAGTTTTAGAGCTGATCTTGAAGTTAAGGGGCAGGGAGGCACTCTTACTCATGCTTACGTGGGAGACCTGCAAAGTCAGTTGGGAAGGGATGTGGACAGAGTGAGGGGTAAAGGGTTGGCTCCCAATGTTATCCATTAATACCACAGTGTACAAGATATTTCTCTACACTGCTCAGAAAACACGGGTGCTCTGTGTTATCTTCAGCCTGGCACTCAAGAATAAAGGGACGCTTTCCTTTATCATCCTCTCTAACTCCTTACAGTCCTGCTGTGCGTGTGTGCTAAGTCACTTCAGTCAAGTCCAACTCTTTGTGACTCTATGGACTGTAGCCTGCCAGGCTCCTCTATCTGTGGGATTCTCTAGGCAGCGATACTGGAGTGGGTTGCCATGCCCTCCACCAGGGAATCTTTCTGACCCAGGGATCGAACTCACAGCTCTTACATTTCCTACATTGGCAGGCAGGTTCTCTACCACCAGCGCCACTTGGGAAGTCCTCTGCTACCACCTCAGAAAACACATCTTGAACACGTCCGCCACTGCCTGGGTCGCCCTCCCTAGTTTTTGTTTGCCTCTAAGCCCTAACCCTGTTTCCCAGTGGAATTCAGGGTTTGCCTCCTCCAAGCAGTGTCACCCCCGGCACACTACCTCTCTGAACCTGCCTCATCAGTCCCCTTTCTTGGCTGCTGGTCTGGGTGTAGAGCTCCTGGAAGGTTTCATAGATCTACTGAGCCTCTGAAGCCCGTCATCCAGCCTGTATGGTGCCCCACAGGCAGTAGGTGCACTCAGTAAATATGTTGTTTTCGGCCAGGAGCTGGGAATGAAAAAGCAGAGAAAGAAAAGTTGGTCTTCCAAGTGCTGTAAGGGGTGGGGGAGGGGAAGAGCTTCTGCCTCAGCCATCAGGACTCTCTCTCTGCTTCGTTTTCAAGCTGGAGTTAGGACAAGACAGAGCAGGTCACTGGCTCATTCCAAGTCCTCGTACCACCCTGGGGGCCTCAGATCAATCCATTTTCTGTTTCAATGACTGTGTCTCCGCCTCACTGATCTCCCTCAGTTAGTTCACAGGGTTAGTTCTCAGGGTTGATTAGATGATGGAGATCATCATGGCCAATAGAAGGGGAAAAAGAAATAGTGACAGATTTTCTCTTATTGAGCTTCAAAAATCACTGCAAATGGTGACTGTACCTGTGACGTTAGAAGACACTTGCTTCTTGGAAGGAAAGCCACGACAAACCCTAGACAGCATATCAAAAAGCAAAGACATCACTTTGCTGAGAAAGCTCTGCATAGTCAAAGCTATGGCTTTTCCAGTAGTCATGTACGGATGTGAGAGTTGGACCATAAAGAAGGCTGAACACCGAAGAATTGATGCTTTTGAATTTTGGTGCTGGACAACACTCTTGAGAATCCCTTGGACCACAAGGAGATCAAATCAGTCAATCCTAAAGGAAATCAACCCTGAATATTCATTGGAGGGCCTGCTGCTGCAGTGCCAATCCTTGGGCCACCTGATGAAAAGAACCAACTCACTGGAAAAGACCCTGATTCTGGGAAAGATCGAGGGCAAGAGGAGAAGGGGACAACAGAGGATGAGATGGTTGGATGGCATCACTGATTCAATGGACAGGATCTAGGGAAAACTCTGGGAGACACTGAGGGACAGGGAGGCCTGGTGTGCTGCAGTCCGTGGGGTCACAGAGAGTTGGACACAACTTAGCGACTGAACAACAACATTGAAATGTACACTTATGAGTGGCAAACCATCCTTTTACAGTGTCATCCCATCCTGAGGGTCTCATCTCAAGAGAAATTTTTCCTGTTGCCTCCTGCCCTACAACAATAAGTTTACAATGGTTTATAATAAGTTTCCCTCTTTGTGCTGTACAGTGCTATGGGGGTTTGACAAACATATAAATGCATTTATCATTATTTTCATAGAGAAACATTTCACCAGCCACCTGTTTATGCATCCTTCTCCCTCCTTCCCTCCCCCAAACCCTCTTGTTCTGCTTTGATAAGTGAATTAGGAAAGGCAAGATGCTATTCTACGACCCTGGGATATTAGCATGGCTTTGCCTCTGACTTCTGTGTTATCAGGAAGGCTATAGGGCTCCTCTGACTACAGCCATCCTGCAGGTTTAGGCAGACAGTCTGTAAGTGAGGCAGAGGGTGTGGAGTGCCCAGAACATGGTTGGGGGCTGCACACAGGTTGTCCGCCTCTCCCTTGCCTCTGTTGTGGGTTAGCTGATATTTGGCAGTTGGAAAGAGGGTGAGGCTGCCCTGGAAATCCGAGTAATTATATTTCCTTGAGATAACTCTTTTCCCTGCCTGTATCCCGAGGGGATGAGCATCAGGCTTCCCTGGCCCCAGGTAGGGGAGAGATCTGATGGGAAATTTGATTTTCTCTGTGAGTTTATGGAAGTCAGAGGCCAAGAGTTGCATTAATCGCCATGAGGATTCTTGATAGCCCCATTGCTTGTGGGCATCACCTGTCCTGAATTGTCTTTTTGGGAGGACCATTGAGAACAACCTGAACCAACCCCTCGTGATTGGCTCTGACCCACCCTGACACCAGCTGCTGAAGGCTGGCTTCCTCCAGCAAGCCACCCTCCACCCCCTCCACCCCCCCTCACCGCTCCCCCCCCCACCCCCGCCATCCCTGCTCCTCAGTTCTCCTCTGACATAGGGAAACTTCTTCCTCCATGCATATTCAGCCATCTGTGGCAGGATTTCACAACCTAGACACTTCTCTTTAGCACAAGCTTTCATGATGCAGATTGGAAATGACGTAGCTTAATTTGGAAGCTTGATTTACAGTCAGGATTCAGATATTGGTTCTAACGTAGAGCTTGCGCCTTGAACAGGAAAAAGTTGTTACTCACAACTCAAAACAGTTGTTGGAGTGACTCTGTGCTTGGTTTATTTTATCAACAGAGGATTGATCAAGATCGTGCAGGAAACAGATGGCACATGCAAATATAATGTAGGAGGGTTGAGAGAGATGTTTGCTCCCAGGTAGTACAGTGGGAAAGAACCCTCCTGCTAATGCAGGAGACGTGGATTTGATCCCTGGGTTGGGAAGATCTCCTGCAGAAGGAAATGGCAACTCACTCCAGTATTCTTGCATGGAGAATCCCATGGACAGAGGAGCCAGGCGTGCTACAGTCCTTGGGGTCACAAAGAGTTGAGTCAGGCACAACTTAGCCACTGAGCACACACGTAAGGGAGGTGTTTGCAAAGGTGTGGATGGGGAAAGAGCACCAACAAGGAATGGGGAGACGCTGCAGGACCAAAGTCAGTGGGAAGCTACCATCTTCCTCAATGGGCAAGAGGCAGGGGCTTGGCAGGAGCTGTGGGTTTCAGAGAGGGGTTGTCTGGAAGGAGTTGTGACTTTGGGTGGAATAAAGCAGACTCTGTCAATGTGCTGTCCAGCAAGGAGAGAATCAGGGGAATAAACACCTCACTTTCTCCCCTGCTATTCACTGGCTTGATGGTACCTCCACTTGCCAAATCCAGTGAGAAGCCAGAAAGCAAAAGAGCCTGAAAATGCTTTCAATCAAGATCAGCTGTCTGGGGCCCCAGGCAGGGTGGGGAAGTGTGGACAAAAGCTGGGAAGCAGAAGAGTGCGGTACCCAGCACACCTGGATTATAAGCAGGATAAAGGTGATAAGGATGTGTGAGGTGATCAGGGCTAGTGAACATGTTGCTGGTGAAAAGGAAACACCAGCGTTAGTTGCACATGAAATAAAATCCTACATGTGCTCCCTGATGTCTGACTTTGCAGCTAGGTGGTAGAGAGTTGGTCCTTGAACAAAACGAGAGTTAGCGATGCCAACCTGCATGCAGGCAAAAATCTGATGATAACTTTATACTCAGCCCGCCGTATTTTCTGCACCCTCAACCAGCCATGGAGAATGTAGTACATATTCACTGAAAAGAATCTGTGTACAAGTGGACTCAGGCAGTACAAACCAGTGTTGTTCAAGAGTCAATGGCAACTAAAATAGTATGGAGGTCCCTCAGGAAATGAAAAATAGAATTGCTATACAATCCAGCAATCCCACTCCCAGGCAAATATCTGGATAAAATTATAATTCAAAAAGATACACATACCTCTAATAGCAGCACTATTTACAGTTGTCAAGACATGGAAACAACCTAAAACGTCCATTGTCAGATAAATGGATAAAGAAGATGTAGTACATACATACAATAGAATATTACTCAGCCATAAAAAATCAAACAATGCTATTTGCAGCCACATGAATTGACCTAGAGATGATCATGCTAAGAGAAGTATGTCAGAGACAGCAAGACAAATACTATATAATATCGCTTCTACATGGAATCTACAATATGTCACAAATGAACCTATTTATGAAACAGACTCACAGACCTAGCGAAAAGACTTAAAGTTACCAAAGGGAGGAGAGAAGGGATGGAGTGGGAGGTTGGGATTAACAGATGCAAACTATTATACATACAATGGATAAACAACGCGGTCTTACTGTCTAGCACAGGGAGCTATACTCAATGTCTTGGAAACCATAATGGTAAAGAATATAAAAAGAATGTACATCTATATATGTGTGTGTGTGTGGAGCTGAGTCACTTTGTTGTACAGCAGAAGTTAGCACAAGATTGTAAATCAACTACACTGCAGTTAAAAAAAGTCAATGTCAAACATAAAAAAAAAAAAACCTTTTATTTAAAATATCTGTGGGGCTTCCCTGGTAGCTCAGTGGTAAAGAATCTGCCTGCCAATGCAGGAGGCACGGGTCCGATCCCTGATCCAGGAAGAGTCCACATGCTATGGAGCAACTGAGCGCATGCATCACAGCTACTGAGCCTGTGCTCTAGGGCTCAGGAACCACAGTTATTGAAGCCTGTGAGCCCTAAAGCCTGTGCTCTGCAACAAGAGAAGCCATCGCAGTGAGAAGCCTGTGCACTGCCACTAGAGTAGCCCCCACTCGCCACAGCTAGAGAAAAGCCTGCACGCAACGAAGACCCAGCACAGCCACAAATAAATAATAAATAAAAAATATCTACATAAAAATAATTCATGAATCCCACATCCTTAAAGCCCTGCCTTTGCACCACCTCCACATCTATCGCCACCGAAATAACAACTTTTATTGTGGTTTTTAAAAGTACATAGTGTAAATTTGTCCTCAACAATTTATACTGGCTTGCTGGCTATGTCCGGGTTCTCAGACCCCAGATTTTGCGAGCAAAATCCATCAGTTCTCCTTTTCATCAGAAACGCCACCGAGGGTTTTAACATTTAGATTCCTTTCTCCAAAAAACATTAGAATGGAGTCTTGGATGTCCAGAAAGAGACGTTTCAAGAGGAGGATCTGTGTGTGAGTGATTTATGAGGAAATCTCTCTGTTGGGAAGGGAGTGTGGGAAGCCAAAGGGGTGAGTCCAGGGGAAGCCCCTGCCTAAGCCGAATTCTGAGGCGGGAGGCTCTCGAGTGTTAACCACCCGGCAAAGTCTGTCCAGTTTCCAGGCAGGGAACCGGGCTCTTACTCCCCTACATGTGTCAGCGATGGCCACGGGCCCCACAGGGATGCAAACTCCTGGAGCCTCTGGTTGTGTCCTCACGTGTGGCAGGCTAGCTCTGGTAGCAGAGAAGTTCTCTGAAAAGATCAGCAGGTGTAAACCCCCAGGAGTGAAGAAGGAGGGGCATCTGGGTGGAGCACAGGCGGTAAACGTCCCCTTGGAGTCTCAGGCACCGAGTGCCCGGGCTTAGAGGCAGCGATGGCTGGGCTCACCCTGGCCCAGTTTTTTCCGTTTTCTTCTCTGTCTCCTGATCTGAGGTTGTCCCCTCTCCTCCCCATACTTGATATCAGAAAGACACATTTACTTTATACTTTTATATTTGCTTTTATATTTGCATGGTTATACTTCTACATTTGCATGGTTCCTTGGGAGAAAGACTACCAGTTGCCTGGTTCGTTTCATTTTCAAGGTCATAGGGCTGCCACACTTCTCACTGTGTCAACGTCCAAGATTTTAGCAGTTGAGCATGTTTCCCATTTCCAAATATATGTCTGCACAATCTGGAAGAAATGGACAGATTCTTCTAAGACTGAACCAGGAAGAAATAGAAAATAAGAACAGGCCAATCACAAGTGCTGAAATTGAAACTGTGATGAAAAATCTTCCAACAAATGAAAGTCCAGGACCAGATGGCCTCACAGGCAAATTCTATCAAACATTTAGATATTGTGTCCTTCTCAAATTCTTCCAAAACACTGCTGAGGAAGAATCACTTCCAAGCTCACCCGACAAGGCCATCACCTTGATATCAAAACCAGACAAAGATATGCCGCAAAAAAAGGAAATTACAGGCCAATACCACTGATGAACATAGATGCAAAAATCCTCAACAAAATACTTGCAAACAGAATCCAACAACACATTAAAAGGACCATACACCATGATCAAGTGGGATTTATCCCAGGGATGCAAGGATTCTTCAATATAAATCAATGTGATATACCATATTAACAAACTAAAGGATAAAAACCATATGATCATCTCAATAGATGGGGGGAAAAGCTATTGACAAAACTCAAAACACTTTTATGAGGAAAAGCTGTCCAGAAAGTGGGCTCTGAGGGAAGCTACCTCAACATAATGAAGGCCAAATACAACAAACTCATAGCTAGCATCGTTCTCAGCGGTGCAAACTGAAACCATTTCCTTCAATTTCAGGAAATAGATACAAAATATAGTCATAAAAATATTTTTACCAGAAAGTGATGATTTAGTTTTCCAATTATTCATGCAGTTTGATTCCATTTTACTTTTAATCATCACATCCTTCAGGAGACTGGGAACAGAAAAAAGAAATGCTAAGACTTAAATGGGCCTCACATTCAACTGAGCTTGGTTAGTAAGAGTTATGTGTTGACCCCTTTTACATGGTGTCTGCATTAATGTGACTCATTTGAACAGGACACATTTCCCTAAAAGTAGTCATAATTTGCAGTGATGTCATCGGTAAGTTTCTTATTGATTTGGAATGATGAGAGAAAAGGCATATCATCAATCGATTCTAGGAGCTAACATTAGTAGCTGAAGGCAGTGGACATGGGACTCTTTCATGTCTGGAGTGAGTATGAGAGGAGGGGGGACCTCAGGCTTTCCAAGTACATCCTGCATCCGCTCTTCCTTCCTCTGTATAGACAGAACTTTGGCAGAAGTGGCTGGGCTGGTCTGTCCAGCCCGGTCTCCCCTCCTGCCCAGCACAGGCTGGTCAGTGATGTGTTTGTAGTCACTGTGTATATGCAGTCATATCCAACTCTTTGTGACCCCATGGACTATAGCCCGCCAGGCTCCTCTGTCCATGGGATTTTCCAGGCAAGAATACTGGAAGAGGTTGCCATTTCCTCCTCCGTGGGTCTTCCTGACCTAGGGATTGAACCCACGTCGCCTGTGTCTCCTGCATTGGCAGATGGATTCTTTACTGCTAAGCTAGCTGGGACAGCCTTTGTGCCATTCCAGCTTCCTGGTCTCCACTGTTCCGGATGTGTGGGGTGTCCTGAAGTAGCTAAATTAACAGATGTGTATGCACATTTCCTGCCACCATTCGAATGCAAAGGATGACTATTCTCTTAAGGACTTGTCCAAGACAATATGAGGCAGTTTAAGAGATGTCTTTTTTTTCCTTTCCTACTGTACAAAAGCAGATCTCATGCCACAACTGTGCCAGTAAGCAGTTCTCAAAAGGCAGTTTAAATGAGTGTCTGTTAAGAAGTAGGCTCTGATTCACTTTGTTGTATGGTAGAAACCAAGACAAGATTGTAAAAATTTAACAATGAACAAAAATAAGTAGTGTCTCTGTTCTCTTGAAGATAAGGTTCTCAATGTCACATTATTAAAATCTGTGTTAAATGTCTAATCCAATTAGATTTCTCTGTCTTACATTTACTGCTGTATTTCCTTGTAATAAGATTAGTAGATGCAAGCTATCACATATAGAATGGATAGACAACAAGGTCCTACTGTTCAGGATAGGAACTATATTCAATATCCTGTGATAAACCGTAACAAAAAGAATATAAAAGAATGTATATATGTATATACTGAGCCACTTGCTATATACAGCAGAAATCAACCCAACATTGTAAATCAACTATACTTCAATAAAATAAATTAAAAACAAGGAAGAAGGAGCCCTGTGCCAGCCTCCCAGGTCCAGAAATGACCAAACTATATACAGGACGCTGGCCCGAAAGGTAGATGACTACTGTGTGACAGCCTAAGATGGTATTTTATTGGCAAAACTGAAGAATCTTCAAAAATCTTCATTCTAGTCTTCATTAGTCCTAACTTTCCTCAGTTAGAATTATCCAGCAGAGATCAGAGTCTTTATGCCATAATGTTTCATATTTGAATTTGGTTCACATGGGGCTTCCCAGTGGCAAAGAATCTGCCTGCCAGTGCAGGAGACGCGGGTTCAGTTCTCGGGTCAGGAAGATCCCCTGGAGAAAGAAATGGTAACTCACTCCAGTATTCTTGCCTGAAATATCTCATGGACAGAGGAAGCCTGGCAGGCTACAGTCCATAGGGTCACAAAGTCGGACACGACTGAGCATGCACACATCATAAAGGGCAAAAATACAGCATGGCACACTGCATGTATAGAGCTAAACTTGTCTAGACATTTCTGACTCATGTCCCCTTGCCCCCTAATTTCTAAAACATACAAACAGCTTACACAACTCATCAGTTCAGTTCAGTCACTCAGTCGTGTCCGACTCTTTGCGACCCCATGAATCGCAGCACGCCAGGCCTCCCTGTCCATCACCAACTCCCGGAGTTCACTCAGACTCATGTCCATTGAGTCAGTGATGCCATCCAGCCATCTCATCCTCTGTCGTCCCCTTCTCCTCCTGCCCCCAATCTCTCCCAGCATCAGAGTCTTTTCCAATGAGTCAACTCTTCGCATGAAGTGGCCAAAGTACTGGAATTTCAGCTTTAGCATCATTCCTTCCTAAGAACACCCAAGGCTGATCTCCTTTAGAATGGACTGGTAAAAGCCAAACAACCCAGTCGAAAAATGGACAGAAGACCTTAATAGACATTTCTCTGAAGAAGACATACAGATAGCCAAAAGGCACATGAAAAGATGCTCAACATCATTAATTACGAGGGAAACGCAAATCAAAACTACAACTCACACCAGTAAGACTGGCCATGATTAAGTCTATAAATAGCAAATGCTGGAGAAGGTCTGGAGAACAGGGAGCCCTCCTACAGTGTCGGTAGGAATGTAGATTGGAGTGGTCACAATGAAGAACAGCACGGAGGTTCCTTGGAAAACTAAAAATAGAATTACCATATGATCCAGCAATCCCACTCCTGGTCATACATCCAGACAAAACTTTAATTCAAAATGATATACGCTCCTCAACATTCATGGCAGCACTATTTACAACAGGCAGGACAGGGAAGGACGTTGACAGATAAATGGATAAAAAAGATGTGGAACATATAGACAATGGAATATTACTCAACCATAAAAAGAATGAAATAATACTATTTGCCGCAATATGGATAGACCTAGAGATAACCATACTACATAAAGTAAGCCAGACAAAGATAAATATCATATGATTTTTTTATATGTGGAATCTAAAAAAAATGATGCAAATGAAGTTAAAGTCAAGTGATCTTTAGGAAGCATTACTATGAACAAAGCAAGTGGAGGTGACGGAATTCCAGCTGAGCTATTTCAAATCCTAAAAGATGATGCTGGTAAAGTGTTGCACTCAATATGCCAGCAAATTTGGAAAACTCAGCCATAGCCACAGGACTGCAAAAAGGTCAGTTCTCATTCCAATCCCAAAAGAAGGGCAATGTGAAAAAATGTTCAAACTACCTCACAATTACGCTCATTTCACATTCTGGCAAGGTCGTGCTCAAAATCCTTCAAGCTGGGCTTCAACAGTATGTGGCCAAGAATATCCAGATGTACAAGCTGCATTTAGAAAAGGGAGAAGAACCAGAGATCAAATTGCCAACATTCGCTGGATTATAGAAAAAGCAAGAGAATTTCAGAAAAACATCTACTTCTGCTTCACTGACTACACTAAAGCCTTTGACTGTGTAGATCACAATAAACTGTGGAAAATTCTTGATTTGGGAATACCAGAGCACCTTACTTGCTTCCTGAGAAACCTGTATGCACGTCAAGAAGAAATGGAACTGGACATGGAACAATGGACTGATTCAAAATTGGGAAAGGAGTATGTCAAGGCTGTGTATTGTCAACCTGCTTATTTAACTTATATGCAGAGTACATGATTTGCTACATAATTTGCTGGGCTAGATGAAACACAAACTGGAATCAAGATATCAATAACCTCAGATAAGCAGATTATGCCACCCTTATGGCAGAAAAGAAAGAGGAACTAAAGAGCTTCTTGATGAAGGTGAAAGAGGAGAGTGAAAAAACTGGCCTAAAACTCAGCATTCAGAAAAGTAAGATCATGGCATTCGGTCCCATCACTTCACGGCAAATAGATGGGGAAACACTGAGAGACTTTATTATCTTGGGCTCCAAAATCACTGCAAATGGTGACTGCAGCCATGAAATTAAAAGATGCTTGCTCCTTGGAAGAAAAGCTTTGACAAACTTAGGCAGTATATTAAAAAGCCGAGATATTACTTGGCTGACAAAGGTCCATATAATCAAAGCTATGGCTTTTCCAGTAATCATGTACAGATGTAGAGTTGGACCATAAAGAAGGCTCAGTGCCGAAGAATTGATACTTTCAATCTGTGGTGCTAGGGAAGACTCTAGAGAGTTCCTTGGATGACAAGGAGATCAAACCAGTCAATCCTAAAGGAAATCAATCCTGAATATTCATTGGAAGGACTGATGCTGAAGCTGAAGCACTAGTATTTTGGCCACCTGATGTGAAAAGCCGACTCACTGGAAAAGACCCTGATGCTGGGAAAGATTGAGGGCAGGAGGAGAAGAGAGCGGCAGAGGATGAGGTGGTTAGATAGTGTCACCAACTTGATGGACATGAGTCTGAGCAAACTCTGAGAGATAGTGAAGGACAAGGAAGCCTGGTGTGCTGCAGTCTGTGGGGTCACAAAGAGTTGGATGTGACTGAGCAACTGAACAACAACAATAATAAAATAGAAATAGATTCATAGACATAGAAAACAAACTTATGGCGAACAAAGTTGAGATTAATGTACACACTCTAATATATACAAAATAGATAACCAACATGGACCAACTGTATAGTGCAGGAAATTATACTCAATATTTTGTAATAAGCTATAAGGGAGGAGAATGTGAAAAAGAATAGATATGTGTATATGTATAACAGAATCATTTTGGTATACACCTGAAACTAACACAACATTGTAAATAACTACGCTGCTGCTGCTGCTGCTGAGTCACATCAGTCATGGCCGACTCTGTGCGACCCCAGAGACGGCAGCCCACCAGGCTCCCCTGTCCCTGGGATTCTCCAGGCAAGAACAATGGAGTGGGTTGCCATTTCCTTCTCCAGTGCAGGAAAGTGAAAAGTGAAAGTGAAGTCGCTCAGTCGTGTCTGACTCTTAGCGACCCCATGGACTGCAGCCCACCAGGCTCCTCCGTCCACGGGATTTTCCAGGCAAGAGTACTGGAGTGGGGTGCCATTGCCTTCTATACTTTGATTTTAAAAAGTTATTAAAAAAAGAAAAAGAAAGCATCAAAATACAAGAGCTTTTCATTCATGCAGCTTTTTAAAAAATGAAATGATAGTTGATATAAAAATCACATGATAATTTCTTTTAGAAATACTTAAATAAGTGATATAATGATCTATAGTGATCTGATTTCAAAAATGTCAATACCTATAGCTAAGTTCCTTTGCTATCTACCTGAAATTATATCAACATTCTTGACTGACTATAATATAAAACAAAAAGCTTAAAAATATATCAGTACTTATGTTTGACACTATATCCCTTGCAATTCTTTGAATTTATGAAGAAAAATATGTGATTATGTACATGGCTTTCCAAATTTCTCTTATCACTGCATATAGTGACTGCAGCCATGAAATTAAAAGATGCTTACTCCTTGGAAGAAAAGTTATGACCAACCTAGATAGCATATTCAAAAGCAGAGACATTACTTTGCCATCAAAGGTCCGTCTAGTCAAGGCTATGGTTTTTCCTGTGGTCATGTATGGATGTGAGAGTTGGACTGTGAAGAAAGCTGAGCGCTGAAGAATTGATGCTTCTGAACTGTGGTGTCGGAGAAGACTCTTGAGAGTCCCTTGGACTGCAGGGAGATCCAACCAGTCCATTCTGAAGGAGATCAGCCCTGGAATTTCTTTGGAAGGAATGATGCTAAAGCTGAAACTCCAGTACTGTGGCCACCTCATGCAAAGAGTTGACTCATTAGAAAAGACTCTGATGCTGGGAGGGATTGGGGGCAGGAGGAGAAGGGGACGACAGAGGATGAGATGGCTGGATGGCATCACCGACTCGATGGACATGAGTCTGAGTGAACTCCGGAAGTTGGTGATGGACAGGGAGGCCTGGCGTGCTGTGATTCATGGGGTCGCGAAGAGTTGGACACGACTGAGCGACTGAAGTGAACTGAACTGACTGAAGCCTGGACATACTGTGGAATAGGATGCGAGGTACACAATGCGAATTTAAAGCTATCACACAAGATTTCTAGGAAAGTTTGAAATTGTGGTAGGAGCCAGAAGCTGTGCTTCCAGGACCACTGGCTGTTGAGTCCAGCGTTTGCTGCTATCGGGGAGGGCTCAGTGGGTGTTTGAGAAACCTGCTATTTGGGCTTCACCTCTTGGTGGTGGGGCTTGTTGCCACAGGCAGAGAAGAGACTCCAGGCATCCTTAATACCTACATTTCACACTGTTACAGATGTGGCTCTTGTTGTCTGGTCGTGCTGCTGGCCTTGCCCTGAGGCCATCACAGATACGGTGTTTGCAGGGTTTGCAGAAGTTGTAGTGGGTTTTCTTCTTGGCTGACATTCAAAGGGGAACTTTTTTTTGCTTGGGTTACAAGGAGGTCGATACCTCATTAAATAGCGATGACAGATTGCAGGAGCTCAAAGATAGCCTCTTGCCAAATGTGAAACAACCAATATGTTTATGAAATCATTTAATCCATAATCATGGCATGTAATGAAAGGGGCTGGTGGCCTGGCGTTGGCATTTACAAGGCTGACAGTTCCTATGTTTCTGTGAATTATGGATTGAGCAAACTCTAACTTATGAGTCGTGAGAAAAAAGGATCCATCCAGGCAGTTCTTGAAGCTTGTGGAGGAAAGGTGATGTCTTTAATCAACCTGAATATAAAAATCATGCTTCTGAGTTATTTCACTATTCTGTGGAGAGCTTTGCTCCTCTGATTCTTAGCATTTTCTGAAGGGTTTGGGGAGCAGAGGGGGTAACATTCTTTCAGTTTTGCTGATCATAAGCTTTTTATTTTCCAAAGACGCTATGGACGTGGTGCAATTATTTTCTGTTGCAATGCAGAGACAACAGAACTGTGACACTGAGTGTGCTGCTTGTATTGACCTTGAGAAATTACTTCAGTTGACCATTCATCAGATAAATTGAGAGCCATAATTTGGCCCTAAATAAGGCTGCAGACAGAGCATCTGTGAGATTTCTGTGGACTTTGGGTTTCTCATCATTCGCCATAGTGCAGAGCAACCCCTCTCTGAACTCTGGCTTCACTGATCAATATTTCAGTGGGTCATTAATTGTGTTCATAGTGATTCATTCCTTTATGACCACCACAGAAAGGCCCATTTGTCTGTCTCCACAGTTGCATATCTGTGTTGCGTTTGGGACAGCATGTCAAGTTTAATATACATTGGGCAAATCCAGGCCTACCATGACCTTTGGTGTCTTAATCTGGAAGTCACCTTCCACTGTAAATGTAAATGTAAATAACACTGTAAATGTTTATGCAGGTGACGAGGATGACACGATCCCAGGTGGGAAGCACCAGCATATGGATGCTCAATAAATGTCAGTTTGGATGTCTTGCTCCCACCAGTACTAAATATTCAACACGTTCTCCCAGGGCAGGGAAAGGGTGCTGGGGTATAACTACATGCTCTCTTGGCTTTAATGAGGGTGGGGTGTTGCCCAGGGTGAATTAAACCCTGAGTACTGGCTTGTAGGTGAACATCAAGAGAACCTAAGTATTGGCTGCATATCACTGTTGCATGGTTTATATATACATTTCCCCCCTGCTATTCCATATTCCCTAAAATCCATATTTTGAAGAAGAAAGGTACGATTTTGCCTATTAAATTTCAGCCACTCTTATGGCCCTTGCTTGAGTGCACTGCTCTCTGCAGTAACATTTTATCTGTACAATTCTGCTGGATTTGGGGGCTTCCCTTGTGGCTCGGATGGTAAAGAACCTGCCTGCAATGGAGGAGACATGGGTTCAATCCCTGAGTCAGGAAGATCTGCTGGAGAAGGGAATGGCCACCCAATCCAACATTTTTGCATAGAGAATTCCATGGATGGAGGAGCCTGGTGTGCTACAGTCCATGGGGTCGCAGAGAGTCTGACACAACTGAGCAACTAACACGACACATTGCTGGATTTTAGTGTTACAGTGGAGATAAATGTGCTAAAAATGCTTTCTGTGAGTAGCCAGAATCCACAGGGGATTGGCTTGGCATGGAATCCAGTTCTAGGTTTCCACTTCGTCTCCTCCCCACATTCTTTCTCATATAACTGGGATGTTTGAGTGATTTAGGTTGTGGTCAGATGTGGCAGGTTACCTGAAGATAACACTTTACCAACCTTTGTGTGACCCCAGTATTTGCAGAGACACCTCTTTTTAATGCAAGAGTTGTCTCATATTCACAACTTAGTCTTGGGGTTTATAAATATAGAAATATAAGGCCAATTTATATTTTTAGAAAGAGCCACTCCCTCTCCCCATATTCAGAGAAATATTTAATGTTATGTGCACAAAGATGTTGATAAGAATGTTCACTGCAGCTCTCTTTATGACAGCAACAACATCAAAAAAGAAAACTGTGCTTATCCATAATTATTGAGACATCAGTGTTTGTGACCTTCACAAAAAATAATTCCACTTCAAATGCCAGTGGAGAATAAAACCCTCTAAAACCACTTTAGTTCTGCAAACTCTTTGTAACATATCTAGAAAGGCCTCAGGAAAAGTGGTCAGTGGCAGGGCCAGAGGGGAAGGGCCATATTCATAAAATAAAATATTTGCTTCTGTCAATGGGAACCACTTTAAGCAATGGGAAGCAATCACATAGTCCTGTCTTTCCAATGCTCTCAGTAACAAGGGACAAGAGTGAATACCCGGGGGAGGGGGGGCGAGGCAGTGGGGTGAGGGGAAGGGTTGGGAACCATGCTGATATTTCCACCTAAATTTCAAGATGTCCTAGAAGTTTTGGGTTTCATCTTTAAAAATTAATAGACGTTCTGTATTTTATGCCACAATAATCCATAATTTATATCAATATTTAGGAAGTTGGATGTTACTGCTATTAAGTAAAATCGATGCCCCCAAGAGCCTGTGGCATGTCTCTCTTGGGCTTGGAGGAACTCATGGCCTTCTGCCAAGGGTCAGTTACCCCAGGTGAAAACCTGAAGTTGGGTGCAAGTCTCCTTTATTAGACATGTTCTTTAACACAGAAATATCTGCTCCAGGGAGGGGAGGTTCAAGAGGGAGAGGACATATGTATACCAATGGCTGATTCATGTTGATGTTTGGCAGAAACCAACAGAACTCTGTAAAGCAATTATCCTTCAACTAAAAAAAAAAAAAAAAAGAAATACTTGCTCGGATGATCCCTGAAGCAGCTGTAGTAACTCTTAGTGAGGTAGTAACACTGGCTGTGGAGCATGTCAGGAGCAAAGGGGTCCCCCAAGAGCAGGTGAAGAGGGCAGGTGGTGGGGAGCCCTCAGGAGAGGCACAGAGATGACATGGAGGTGACCTCAGTCCTGGAGAGGATCTACCTACGTGGCTCTCTCTCAGCAGGATGACGGCCATGCTCCTTGCAGGCAGGCACGTACATAGGAGGAGGGTCTGTTTCAGGGCAATGAGACAGGTGTAGCACAGATGAAACGTGAGCATTGGTTCATGGTTCTGGCTGTGGTCACAGCTGGAAAGAGGAGAAACAGCATGCGGTCTAGATACCGGGCTGCCTTGAAGGAGGTGGGAGAGCAGGCCTCTCAGTCTGTCAGCTGCTTGGGGACAGAGTGGAATTTCCCTCTCGGTTTCTGACACTTAGATAACATTTAAAAATGCAGGCAGAGTGGGGCAGGTCTTTGTGGGGCGAGGGGATTCCATTCCGCCTTCACCTAAAAACAGAAGCTTCCTACTACTCACTGAAGAGCTGGAAGAGGCGCTGTCTCACCTCCACTGGCAGCCCCCGCACCGGTCTGGTTTTAGGGGGAAGCATCAAGAGTGTCACTAGGACTGAGACTACGGACTGTTTGGCTCCGAGGGCCAGCAGAGAGCAGGAGAAGAGGCCAGGAGAACAAATATTAAAAGAACACAATCTCAAAGGCAGAGAGGGGTTTGAGTGTCACTGCTAGCCAAGGAGTAATAAAAGGATTACTCAGGATTGACTATATTCCTGGCGCTGCGAGTCGTCAAGTGAGTTGTCAAAGGAAAGCAAGAGGCTGGCTGAGCTCTCAGTATCGTTTTAGCTTGGGGATAATGAAGCAACATTTGGTTCGGACTAAAAATGTTCAGGCATAGATTTACTGTGAATGAGTCATGCACAGATGATCAGCTTGAGGTTGAAAGGGGGTCCTGGACTGTTTGGAGGTTCATAATTCACTGAAATGGCTTTGTCTCCCAAGGAGATAGACAATTCCTCCTTTTGTTTTATGAGAAGGGAAATATGAGCTTGTTTTCGTACAGGAGGCCTGGTTCCCTTCTCTCATTGTCCTTACTTTAAAAGTGAAACAGTGAGGTGACTAACACTGGATACATGGGATAGGTGGGCATACGCTGAGGAATTTATGACTTTATGAGACTCCTCTGGGCTTCATACTGCATCAGCCAATTCTCCTTAATAAAACTGACTGTATAAGTAACTGGGGGGGGGGTATAAAATACATGTCTAGGAATTACATATCACACTATAGATGAAGGCTATATTCTTCACCCAGAAATCTTTTAAAGGATTCGTTTAGTTTAAAATGGGATATTTTTGAGACAAGCCATGAGAAAAATATTTGTATGTAACTAGGTTTCTTGATGCTCACTGAGTATATCTAAATGAATAATTCTCTTCTTAATTCTCATTTTCCAGTCATTGGAAACCTAACAATGAATTCCAGGATAAACACAGGAATCTTTCATGGGACCTACTGAGTGGAAATACCTGATGGTCCTGAAGCAGAGCTCGCACTCCAGCCTCTGCAGGAGCTGTCTGCTGGCTACACAGACATCTCTTTTCAGCTCTTTCAGGGCTGGCTTAAGTTTGAAAATGGGAAGCATACTTCTTGAAATTTCCAGGAAAGTTCATATTGTAGAGTTTCCTGTTTGTGTTTTGAAGGAAGCTGGTAAAATAATTTGCTATTGTGTTGCGGATGGAGTTTTCATAGTCATCATCATCACTTGTCATAATTTAAGACTTGACAGATTTGTTTACTCATGTATTTACATATGGGGCTTCCCAGGTGGTGCTAGTGGTAAAGAGCCCGCCTACCAAGCATGAGGAAGATCCCCTGGGGGAAGGCGTGGCAACCCACTCCAGTATTCTTGCCTACAGAATCCCATGGACAGAGAAGCCTGGCGGACTATGGTCTATAGGGTCGAAAAGAGTTGGACATGACTGAATTGACTTAGAACATATGCACATGTTTATATATGGAGGTAGTACTGGGTTAGATGTTGGACAGCCAGAGAGTCAGTTTTAAGCAGTTGCCATCAATGTAGGGAAGATGAAAGTCAGGCAAGGGACTTCCCTGGTGGTCCAGTGGTTAAGACCCTACACGTCCAAGGCAGGAGACACAAGTTTGGGCCCTGGTTGGGGAACTAAGACCCCACATACCTCGGAGTAGCTAAGCCTGCACACTGCAGCCACGTGGAAGCCTGTGTGCTCCGGAGCTTGTGCACCACAGCTAGAGAGTCTGTGTGCTGCAATGAGAGATTCCACACGATGCAACAGAGACCCTGCAGGCCGCAACTAAGACCCGACACAGTCAAATAAATCAGTATGAAACAATCAAACCCACTGGTTATTATATTTGAAAAAGGCAAGTCTGAAAGTCCACCAAGAACATGACTGCGCACAGTACAAGCCTTGAGCTGGCTCATATGCTTTCTAAACATAAGCTGACAGTATAAACAAACGGACAAAAGTTATGGTAGCCACAGATGTACCACAAAGCCTCAGGATTCTAAGACAAGCAGGAGAGATTACAGCCTTATAGTGTTTTATGAAGGAAAACCAACTCTCAGAGCTTGTGCTAAGCAGTTCATTAATACCAGATTTTAGAAATCCAAGGGAGAACTCGGTGAGAGACTCTTGCTTGTAATGTCTCAATCTTGCTATTTCTATGATCAAAGGAAAGCAATTTAATAAACCAAGGATATTTCTCACATTTCCACCTCCATTTCCACCTGCTCGGTTATACATAAAATTGTCACCTGATTCCAAAAGTATAGTTGATTAATGATTATAGCCATCTCTAAAGATGAGATGGACCAGAGCACCACACCAGAGTGAGTTTCAGCAGGGTAACTTTGCACAAGTTAATATTTCTGAGCTTCAGTTTCTTCTTCTATATAATTCCTATTTGGTTTATAAGTATATGAGATGGATCAAATGAGATAATCAAAGTATATGCTTTTGGAAAACTGTCAAATCGTATTTAAATGTGAGTTGTGATTACGTTTGTCTACTCTTGCAGTTTTATAGATATTTTAACATTTCTCATTATTCTCCTTTTTAAAAAGTCCTCAAATATTCTCCAGACTAATTTGGGATTAGCTGGTTAATTTTTTCAAAATATGTTGTTGCAATTTTAATTTGATTGTATTTAGTTTCTATATGAATTTGGGAAGAATTGACATCTTGACCACAATGGGTGGTTTAATTTGATAACTTGAATTAATATGCAGAAATCTCCTACATTCATATATATTAACAATGAAAGGTCAGAAAGAAAAATTAAGGAAATAATTCCATTTACAATTGCAACCAAAAGAATAAAATACCTGGGAATAATCTACCTAAGGATGCCAAATATCTGTATGTAGAGAACTATAAGACACTGAGGAAAGAAATCAAAGACAACAAAATCATATGGAGAGATATTCCATATTCTCGGGTTGGGGGGATATTGTGAAGATGACTATACCACCCAAAGCAATCTACAGATTCATTGTGCTATCAAATTACCAATTGCATTATTCACAGAACTAAAACAAAATTTTTATAATTTGCATGGAAACACAAAACATTCTGGATAGCCAAAGCAATCTTGAGAAAAAAAAAAGTGGAGCTGGAGGAATCAGTCTCCCTAACTTCAAACTAAACTACAAAGCTACAGTAATCAAGACAGCATGGTACCGGCACAAAAACAGAAATATAGATCAAGGGGACAGGATAGAAAGCTCAGATATAAACCCCTGCACCTATGGGCACCTTATATTTGGCAAATGAGGCAAGAATATACAGTGGAGAAAAGACAGTCCCTTCAATAAGTGGTGCTGGGAAAACTGGACAGCTGCATGTTAAAGAGTGAGATTAGAACACTTCCTAACACCATACACAAAGATAAACTCAAAATGGATTAAAGACATAAATGTAAGGCCAGACATTATAAAACTCTTTGAGGAAAACATAAGCAGAACACCCTTTGACATAAATCACAGCTAGATCCTTTTTGACCCACCTCCTAGAGTAATGAAAATAAAAACAAAAATAAACAAATGAGATCTAATTAAGCTTAAAAGCTTTTGCATAGCAAAGGAAACCACAAAAAAAGACAAAAAGACAACCTTCAGAATGGGAGAAAATATTTGCAAATGAAGCAACTGACAATTACTCTCCCCAATACAAACAGTTCCTGCAGCTCAATACCAGAGAAACAATAAAAAAAAAAAAATGGTGGAAGACCTAAATAGACATTTCTGCAAAGAAAACATACGAGTGGTCAACAAACACATGAAAAGATGCTCCATCTCACTGATTATTAGGGAAATGTAAATCAAAATTTCAGTGAAGCATCACCTCACACGGGTCAGAATGGCCATCAGTGCAAATTTGACACAAGAAGCAGGGCACGCAAAGCTGGTGCTCTGGGACAATCCAGAGGGATGAGGTGGGGAGGGAGGCGCAGGATGCGGGGACACACGTAGGCCCATGGGTGATTCATGTCAGTGTATGGCAAAAATCACCACAACATTGTAAAAGAGTGAAAGTCACTCAGTCGTGTCTGACTCTGCGACCCCATGGACTGTACAGTCCATGGAATTCTCCAGGCCAGAACACTGGAGTGGGTAGCTTTTCCTGTCTCTAGGGGATCTTCCCAACCCAGGGACCAGACCCAGGTCTTCCATGTTGCAGGCAGATTCTTTACCAGCTGAGCCACAGGGGAAGCCCACTGTAAAGTAATTAGCCTCCAATTAAAACAAATACACTAAATACCCCCCCCCCCCAAAAAAAAATCAACAAAAAATAAGTGCTAGAGCGAATGTGGAGAAAAAGGAGCCCTTTTGCATTGTTGGTGGGAATGTAAATTGATACGGCCACTGTGGAGAATAGTATGGAGGTTCCTTAAAACACTACAAATGGAATTACCATATGACCCAGCAATCTCACTACCGGGCATATACCCTGAGAAAATCATTCAAAAAGACATATGTACTCCAGTATTCATTGCAGCACTATTTACAATAGCCAGGGCACAAAAAAGTGGAAAAAGTGAAAGTGTTAGATGCTCAGCTGTGTCCCACTCTTTGAGACCCCGTGGACTGCAGCCTTGCCAGGCTCCTCTGTCCACAGAATTCTCCAGGCAAGCATACTAGAGTGGGTAACCATTGTTTTACTCAGAGTATCTTTCCAACCCAGGGATCAAATCTGGGTTTCTTGCATTACAGATGAATTCTTTACTGTCTGAAAGTAAGGAAGTCTTATTTACAATAGCCAAGACGCAGAAGTGACCTAAATGTCCGTTGAGAGATGAATGGATAAAGATGTGGTACATATATACAAAGGGCCATTAGTCAACCATAAAACGGAATGAAATTGGGGCATTTGCAGAGATGTGGATGAACCTAGAGTCTGTCGTGCAGAAGGAAGTCAGAGAGAAAAACAAATATCGAATATTAACACACATATATGGGATCTAGAAAAATGGTACAGATGAACCTATTTAATGCAGGGCAGGAATAGAGACACAGACACAGAGAAAGGACATGCGGACACAGCGGGGTGGGGAAGGAGAGAGTGGGATAAATTGAGAGATTAGCACTGACTTACATACACTGCCGTGTATAAAACAGACAGCTAGTGGGAAGCTGCTGTACAGCACAGGGAGCTCAGCTCAGTGCTCTGTGGTGATCTGGAGGGGTGGGATGGGGGGTGGGAGGGAAGCAAAAGAGGGAGGGGATATACATATACACACACATATAGCAGATTCATTTTGCTATACAGCAGAAACTAACATAACATTATAAAGCAATTATACTTCAGTGAAAAAGAAAACAAATTAGATACTTAGATACATCAGGAGCTCTACAAAAGATGCAGGTAAATGTGGACATATGGAGAATTATTTTCCCTAGTTTTCAAAACCATGCTAATTCAAAAACATCTTCATTTTTGTTTTCTTTGTATAACCAACTGCGAGGGTCTGATTTACTATGCTGTAAGACTATCTTCCAAGTAAAACAAGTGCTATTGGCTAACAGCTTAATCCATTATGGTTCCTTGATGATGATAGCTGACAATTACAGGGAATAAATTCTACTTAAGCAAAAAAAAAAAATGGCTTCCCTGACAGCTCAGTTGGTAAAGAATCTGCCTGCAATGTGGAGACCCTGGTTTGATTCCTGGGTGGGGAAGAAAAAAAAATTGATAACTTGGTATGCTGATCTCTTGCTGATGCATTTTGGCGTATTTTTTTTTTAATTTCAGCTATTGTATTCTTCAGCTCTATTTTCAAATCCATTGTTCAAATTCTCACTGTGTTCATCCATTCTTTTTCCAAGTACATTGAGCATCTTTATGATCGTTACCTTGAACTCTTTATTGGGGAATTTGCTTCTATAATGCGGCTTTAGAAACTCAGTGGAAATTGTGCCATTCACTGAGAAAGGAGACACTGGCCACTTCCTGCCTGTCCTCATATCCTTCCCCCTCCTACCCGTGCTAAGCTCCATGTCAGAATCCTTACTGTCAGGCTTCACTGTCAGATGGATTTCGGTTTGGCCAATGGGGGCCATGGCAGAAGACTGATTAGCAAGAAGAAGGGGGAAGCCAGGTATCTCCCCCTGCCCCAGGTGCTTCCAGTAGAGGCTTTGTCTCTTTTGTGGCTGTAGATTCTCTGAGCCTTCAGAGTCCCATCGTTTCCTGGACGGCACTGACTTCCAGACTCTGATGACACTTCCACCTCTTCTTCCTTCCAGCCTTCATCAGGTGATGGTAACTCATCTATGGGTTGCTTCACCATCTCCAGTCTTCATCATCTGTGTTGTCAACTCCTGGTATTCAATCCTCTCCACTGGAAAGACCTAGAGTGACCCTGATTTCCTGATTAAATACCTGGGTTAGAACAACACTGGATGGAAGGAGAGGGGAAAATAAAGAACTTTCTGAAATTTGAGGTCTTTTGTTTTTAAATTAATTTTTATTGGAGTGCAGTTGCTTTACAATGCTGTCTTTGTTTCTAGTACAGCAAAGTGAATCAGCTACATGCTTACATATTCTGTGCTTAGTTGCTCAGTCCTGTCTGACTCTTTGTGACCTCATGGACTGTAGCCTGCCAGGCTCCTCTGTTTATAGAATTCTCCAGACAAGAGTACTGGTGTGGGTTGCCATGCCTTCCTCTAGGGGATCTTCCCAAACCAGGGAAGATCTTCTGCATTGCAGGTGGATTCTTTACCATCTGACTGACCAGGGAAGCCCGTGCTTACATATATCCCCTCTTTTTTGGATTTCCTTTCTATTTAGGAGGTATATTTTAGATATCAAAGTGGAGATGTCAAGGAGTGACTCCTTGATGGAAGAAGCCGTATTATAATATCAAACAGTTCTACTCAGACCTGTCCAGGAACATCAGGACATAAAAGGGCATCATGGGTCATGGAATCAGACAAACAGATTCATTTCCTGTTTTACCACTTGCTGGCTATATTAATTAGAAATACTACAGCAAAAAACAAACAAATCCAAAACAAATCCAAGTTTATGGCTTGGTGCTATAGAAATGTAACACAGCTAATTTCCACACACACAGGTGGGTATGTTGAGAATGAAGCTGGATGTGAAGCTAGAATTCAGGAGAGAGGTGAAGAGATGACAATTTGGCACTCGCCAGCATATAGATGACACAAGTCTGAAGATGGATTATGTAATCCATGGAGAAAACACAAGAAAGAAGAGAAGGGGTCCAGGTTGGCCCTGGGGAATTTTGACATTCAAAATTCAAATGGAAGAAGAGAAAACTGTGAAAGAACATATGAAAGACTTGTCCAGGAAGGTAAGAGGAAAATCAACAAAATATGGAGCTGCTGAAAGAAGAGAGGAGTTAAGGAAGAATGAGAGGCTATCTCAAAGGGTTACAAAAGATTGAGTGATTAATATTACTCAAGAAGAGGAAAACAATGCACTGAATTTGTCAGCATAGAGCTTTCCCAAGGCCATTGCTAAAGCAGCTTTCTGGGAGGGTTGTAGACTGGAGTGAGGTGAAAGAAAATAAAAATAACTTTCGTGAGTGTCTCCTACAAAGGGACACAGAGGCTTGACCTCCCTGGCTTCCAGTTACTTCTCTGCTTTGGTATTAGATCTCCTGGGACTTGTTGTGAATCTCCTGGGCCATCTGTGAATGCTTGCCTTTGGTGTGAGATGCTTCCAACTCTATAAATGGGGGAATAGGGGGTGGAGAGGAGGATGCATGTGAGCTTCTCAGTTCAAAAAACGAATGTCTTTGCTTTATGCTTAATAATATTTGGAAATGGCTGGTATGTGAGACACACAGGCTGTCCCCGCAGGGTTGGGGCACTAATCTTGTCCCTCTGAATAGGCACGTGTGCTAATGGAGGCGTCTGATCTTGGAGGAACACCTCTCCGCTGGGCCATGAAGGCTGACAGCACCATGCATGTCACACGAGAGGCCACATCCTCCTCACTCTTAGCTATTGTTTAGCTCTGTGGCTGCTAAGTCGCTTCAGTTGTGTCCGACTCTGTGCGACCCCATAGACAGCAGCCTACCAGGCTCCCCCGTCCCTGGGATTCTCCAGGCAAGAGCACTGGAGTGGGTTGCCATTTCCTTCTCCAATGCATGAAAGTGAAAAGTGAAAGTGAAGTCGCTCAGTCATGTCTGACCCTTAGTGACCCCATGGACTGCAGCCCACCAGGCTCCTCCGTCCTGGGATTTTCCAGGCAAGAGTACTGCAGTGGGGTGCCAATGTTTCCCCAATTCCTCTTCATTATGATCCCTTAAGGAGCCTGTTGAGACACGTCTTCCTAATGGCCTCTGTCCCATGAAATTTCATGCCATGTCTCTCTTTATGTACTATTTGTATATCTTTGTCTACACGTAAATGAGTAAAATGTTTTTTCACTCCCCTAAAAATCAGTTTTATTGTGGTGTCACCTTCTTTGGGAATGCATGATCTTAGCATAATGATTTATATGATTTGGAGTGGGGCTCAGCAATTTTTTCCTATGAGGAGCTAGATAGTAAATATTTGAGGCTCTGTAGGCCATATATGGTCTCTGGCCTCTGTCACATAGTCTTCCCTTCTGAACAACTCTTTAAAAATCTCAAAATGATTCCTAGCTTGCTGGCTGTACAAAAACAGGCTGTGGGCCGGATTTGACTCACATTCCACAGCTTGCTAACTCCCTAATTTGTCATGATACAAAGGGTCAAATTTCAGAGTTTAGTTGTTTTCTTTTTTTTGCAGATTTCTTGCATGAGAGTTTGAAATATGTGATTTTATTTTAGGTTTAAAAGGCTACACAATTCATTCATTTATTTGCCAAGTAATGATTGACTATTTGTTGTAAAAGGTATAAAATAATTTTTCTCTTCTTGTTTTGTTTTTTGACAGTGCTTTGCACGCTTTCCCTCTAATGTAGGCAAAGCTCCCCTGCCTGTAACTTGGCCTGAGGTCCATGGAGCAGGGGAGGGGAAGCTGGTAGGAGCGTTATGAATGCACTCAGCAACTTCAATATTATGGCAAAACAACCAAGTAAGTAACTAAGTGTTAAAATGAACCCAGCCAGTGATGTGCAGATCACGCTGTGGGTGATAACTAGGAGGATGCTAGACTGGTGTAGAGGGACTAGTTTGGGGCCTGAGATCAGATAGACTGGCTTTGTATCTGCACTGACTTTGGTCTGGTGGCATGACCTTGGACAAGTCACTTAACCTTTTAGTCTGTGGGTCTGTAAATGATACTGCAGGTGATAATAAACCACCATTATGGGACTGCTGGGAGGACGAACTGTGGTCTGGATCCCTTAGAGAAGCTTGGGGGGTTGACTTCCTTCTTTCTCCCTTCATTTAACATAACTGAAGACAATATGAATATTGTTATGAATTATGTCAGAAAAGCAAGTACATACCCATTTCAGAGATGAAGACAATGGTGGCACTTTTTATAATTAGGATGCTAATGGAATTCAGGAAGCACATACAGAGCACCTACAGGAAAATCTCCCAGTCTAGTTGGGGAATCTCCATTTTTTACAGCATCTGAAGTGCTTCTGATACAGATGGCCCATGGGCTGCACTTTGAGAATCACTGCCCTGTTATTATACAGAAAAGTAAGTTGAGGTTTCAAGATCCCAGAGATATATTATTTATTTTTTTTACCAGGCTTCCTGGTAGAAAACAAAGCTAGTGGAAGTGATGGAATTCCAACTGAGCTATTTTCAAATCCTAAAAGATGATGCTATTAAAGTGTTGCACCCAATATGCCAGCAAATTTGGAAAACTCAGCAGTGGCCACAGGACTGGAAAAGGTCAATTCTCATTACAATCCCAAAGAAGGGCAATGCCAAAGAATGTTCAAACTACTGCACAATCAGGCTCATTTCACATGCTACCAAGGTCATGTTCAAAATTCTTCAAGCTAGGTTTCAACAGTACATAAACCGAGAACTTCCAGATGTACAAGCTGGATATAGAAAAGGCAGACAAACCAGAGATCAAATTGCCAACATCTGTTGGATCATAGTAAAAGCAAGAGAATTCCAGAAAAACATCTATTTCTGCTTCATTGACTACACTAAAGCCTTTGACTGTGTGGATCACAATAAACTGTGGAAAATTCTTTAAGAGATGGGAATATCAGACCACCTTACCTGCCTCCTGAGAATCCGTTATGCAGGTTAAGAAGTAACAGAACTGGACATGAAACAACAGACTGGTTCCAAATTGGGAAAGGAGTACGTCAAGGCTGTATATTGTCATCTTACTTATTTAACTTCTATGCAGCGTACATCTGCAAAATGCCAGGCTGGATGAATAACAAGCTGGAATCAAGATTGCTGGGAGAAATATCAAAAACCTCAGATATGCAGATGATACCACTCTAATGGCAGAAAGCGAAGAGGAACTAAAGAGCCTCTTGAGAAGGGTCAAAGAGGAGAGTGAAAAAGCTGGCTTAAAACTCAACATTCAAAAGATGAAGATCATGGCATCCAACCCCATCACTTCATGGCAAATAGATGGGGAAACAATGGAAACAGTGACAGATTTTATTATCTTGGGCTCCAAAATCACTGAGTAGTGACTGCAGCCATGAAATTAAAAGACGCTTGCTCCTTGGAAGAAAAGCTAATGACAAACCTAGAAAGTGAAAGTGAAGTCCCTCAGTCATGTCCGACTCTTTGCGACCCCATGGACTATAGCCTACCAGGCTCCTCAGTCCATGGAATTTTGCAGGCAAGAGTACTGGAGTGGGTTGCCATTTCCTTCTCCAAACCTACCGAGCATATTAAAAAGCAGAGACATCACTTTGCTGACAAAGGTCCGTATAATCAAAGCTATGTTTTTTTCTGGTAGTCATGTACAGAAGTGAGCACTGGATCATAATGAAGGCTGAGTGCCAAAGAATTGATGCTTTCAAATTGTGGTGCTAGAGAACTCTTGAGAGTTCCTTGGACCACAAGGAGATCAAACCAGTCAATCCTAAAGGAAATCAATCCCGAATATTCATTGGAAGGACTGATGCTGAAGCTGAAGCGCTAGTATTTTGGCCACCTGATGTGAAAAGCCGACTCACTGGAAAAGACCCTGATGCTGGGAAAGATTGAGGGCAGGAGAAGGGGACGACAGAGAATGAGACGGCTGAATGGCATCACTGACTCAATGGACATGAGTTTGAGCAAACTCTGATAGTGAAGGACAGGGAAGTTTAGCGTGCTGCAGTTCATGGAGTCACAAAGAGTCAGAGATGATTTAGCAGTTGAACAGCAACCAGGCTTCCTAAAACTTCAGGGGCAATAAAGAGGGGAAAATGACAGGGTCTGGGGTAGGGGGTCTAGCATTGCTGTCTAACTGGCCTCTCTGCTAACAGGCTCCACAAGGAAACAGAATCTAGCTTGATCCAGGCTCACATGGCATCCTAGGTGCCCTTCCAGGTGAGAGGGCCCAACAGACAGAGGCTCTGGTTATTCTGTCTGTTTGGGTCAGGGCCTCGGATAACGGGGGATTCAGGAAATGGATCAAAGGCAAGAGGAGAGGAATGATAAGACCTGGTAGAGTCCAAGATCTCAGGCATAGTCACTGTTGAATGACCAGTTTTACTCTCCACTGACTGCAGGATAACTTCTCAAGGGTCTCTGTGTCCACAGCTGTAAAATGGGATAATTCCCACTTTAGAGTGATGCTATGAGGATGACATCATATAAGGTATTTAAAGCACCCTGTGTGGCTTCTAGTGCATTATAGGTCCTCAATAAATAGGGGATTGTTAGTGGGGCATGGGAGAGTTCTGATTCAAGATGAACCCTGGAGGGCTGATCGGGAAATCAGGCTCAGACCAGTCTGGAAATGACCAGAGGAATGGTCATCTCCTGAGCTGTGTAGCAGCAGTGAGGTGGCCCCTGTCACCCCTAAGAGGAGGGTGAGGCTTTGCGCAGGGCTCATGCTACTTTGGACAGAGGTGACCTGAGTTCCAGGTAGCTGAGCCTGCAGATGGAAGGGCTCATTCTCTTCACTGCTGGGGCCTCAGCAGAGAGCTCTATAGAGCTGGGCTTTGGGCTTCGGGTGCAGGCCAGTGGGCGTGGCCAGCCTCACTGGGTCTGAGACCTCCTCCATACTCCAGCCAGAATATCCATTTTGCCGGGGTAGTCGCTCTCAGAGATGCTAACGTGGATGTGGGTGAGAGCTGAGAATCTACATCTAAAACCCTCCCCATGAACTCCCTTCCCCTCTGGTCTCCAGCCTTAGAAACACTGTTCTGGGAGGTGGGAAGACAGGTGTAGGGAACAGGGGTCTTGGCTTTTTGTGTTTGAAGCCCCTTCTTTGAATTTGGGGAGCACGGTAGGAGGGATCATAGAAATCAATCTGCCATTGGCAAGAGCAGCCTCTCCAGTACGGTCCCATGACCACGTAACAATGTCTCACGCTGCCGTCGGAAGCTCCCGTCACCCCAGTGGTGCCTGGTTCGCCCTAAGAATGTTGCTTCAGTTTGTGCAAAACAATTACCGCTCTGACTGCACTCCTCAAATACCGGGGGGCGAGGGGCACAATCCTAGCCTTCGTCCCTGGAGTCCTGTTTGACTTCCTGCTGTGCCCCCACCTCTGAGTCCCAGCAAGCTGTGTTCCCCTCCACCTTGCTTTGCAGGACAGAGTGTCAGCTGACCATTCGGAATGTGCCCCCTTGCAGGAAGAGATCTCATGCGTGGTCAACAGCCGGGCGTCCACTTGTGCTACCACCGTTTTTCTTGGACGCTGGGGTTAAGAGCCATAGACATGGACACACAGACAGATGGGGGAGAAAGAGAGATGTGCAGAGCCCCAAAGCAGGAGTTGAACTCGATGGAGACCGGTGGGGCACCATTCAGGATGAAATATTTCCTTTTTCATAGGAGGCAGTGGTTGCAAATGATTCTCAGGCCAAGAGAAAGCCTCCACTTTTTGTTTCTCTGATGCCTTACGGGGTGAGAGGTTGTGCTCCCTGTGTGGACTGACTCCGCACACCCACGGATCAGCTGGGTCATCGTCACAATGCTGGAGCTTTCCAGCTTCTGGTCTGGCTTCAGCAGTTTGGATGTGAACTGAGACAAGTCTTTGGAATTCACCCTGCTCCTCCTCTAGGCCATGGGAGCTTATCCCTGTGGTTTTTCTGTCTTTCCTTTGTTGGTGCAAGAGCAATGTATTCATGCTAATTGGATGTGTCTGACTGAAACTGTTTTCTGCCATCATGATGAATGGAAAATGATGATTATTATTTATGAGAATTTCAAACAAAACATACTCCTTATAAACGAATGTAGAACTAATGTTATATGGAAATAGCGTAATTTAAAAACTGAAGACACGGACATCTGTCAGCTCTTTTGCCATCTGCATGGTTTTGGAGGCAGTAGGCAGTTAAATGCATTGCCCTCAATGTGCTGAAGTTTCCCAGGCCTGGGAGTGAATCTCTGCTGCTAAAAAAGGCTCTGCCGAGTTGAGGTTTTGCAGGGTGGAGTACCAGTGGGCAAAGCTCTCAGGTCTTTGCAGGCCAGTGCTGTTCCAAGTGTGGTCTGAGGCCATGCCAGTTGGACAACTATGTGAGCCTGGTCCATGAGGACTTAAGTGTGAAAATGGTTAGCACACGGTTTAGTTTTCTCGTTTGTTTCAAGTTTTCTTTAAAAAAAAAAAAAAAATTTAGAATTTTGATAGCAGTTTGGCATTGCTGATGTGTCCCAGTGCTGACCAGCGACTTTGTCTTTGAATGGAATGTTGACTAGTCAGGTGGTGACCTTCATGATGAGTTGCATGTGGTGTGAGCTGCAAACTTGTCACACCTGGTTGGGCCATGCGAAAAGTTGGAGATGAGTATCCTGAGCTTGTGGAAATTGCTTTAAACTCTCTTCTTCCATTTCTGTCAACATACTTTTCTATAGAATTGGTTTCTACTGTGAGTCTATAATTCTAATTAAGACAAAACAGAAATCACTTCAGTTCAGTTCAGTTGCTCAGTCGTGTCCGACTCTTTGTGACCCCGTGAATCACAGCACACCAGGCCTCCCTGTCCATCACCAACTCCCGGAGTTTACCCAAACTCATATTCATCGAGTCAGTGATGCCATCCAGCCATCTCATCCTCAATCCCTCCCAGCATCAGAGTCTTTTCCAATGAGTCAACTCTTTGCATGAGGTGGCCAAAGTATTGGAGTTTCAGCTTCAGCATCAGTCCTTCCAATGAACACCCAGGACTGATCTCCTTTAGACTGGTTGGATCTGCTTGCAGTCCAAGGAACTCTCAAGAGTCTTCTCCGACACCACAGTTCAGAAGCATCAATTCTTTGGTGCTCAGCCTTCTTCAAGTCCAACTCTCACATCTATACCTGACCACTGGAAAAACCATAGCCTTGACTAGATGGACCTTTGTTGGCAAAGTAATGTCTCTGCTTTTTAATATGCTATCTAGGTTGGTCATAACTTTCCTTCCAAGGAGTAAGCATCTTTTAATTTCATGGCTGCAATCACCATCTGCAGTGATTTTGGAGCCCAAAAAATAAAGTCTGACACTGTTTCCACTGTTTCCCCATCTATTTCCCATGAAGTGATGGGACCAGATGCCATAATCTTCGTTTTCTGAATGTTGAGCTTTAAGCCAACTTTTTCACTCTCCTCTTTCACTTTCATCAAGAAGCTCTTTAGTTCCCCTTCACTTTCTGCCATAAGGGTGGTGTCATCTGCATATCTGAGGTTATTGATATTTCTCCTGGCAATCTTGATTCCAGGTTGTGTTTCCTCCAGCCCAGCGTTTCTCATGATGTACTCTGCATAGAAGTTAAATAAGCAGGGTGACAATATACAGCCTTGACATACTCCTTTTCCTGTTTGGAACCAGTCTGTTGTTCCATGTCACTTGCTGCTGCTGCTAAGTCACTTCAGTCGTGTCCGACTCTGTGCGACCCCATAGACGGCAGCCCACCAGGCTCCCCTGACTCTGGGATTCTCCAGGCAAGAACACTGGAGTGGGTTGCCATTTCCTTCTCCAATGCATGAAAGTGAAAAGTGAAAGTGAATGCGCTCAGTCATGTCTGACTCTTCGCAACCCCATGGACTGCAGTCCACCAGGCTCCTCCATCCATGGGATTTTCCAAGCAAGAGTACTGGAGTGGGGTGCCATTGCCTTCTCCACTTAGATATACCTTACTGCCTGTGACTAGCACTGTCAATCCAATTTCGGATTGCAAATGCCTAGGAGGTGAGCACAAATCTGGATATGAGAGATGAAGCCAGAGAATCAGCAGCCAGGGCAGGTCAGAGCAGGGGTGGAGCTGGGAGTAGGGACCCAAGTGAAGTTCAGGGTTGAAGCGTGGGACACCAAGTGGCTCCTCATTGTTGCGATGTGGGTAATGAATGGGGAAGAGTTGGAAAGAGGGAGCAGGGAAAAAGAACCTGGTCTACTAACACTGTCCATATTTTAATCCTACAAACAGTCTTAGGATGATATTTGTTCTAAGCTCAGGCTTCAAAATGGACAAAAACAAGTGCGTACGAATGCCAGCAAGCCCATTATCCACCGAGTAGAACACCTGGGGCTTAGCTGTCTTCTCTAGGGAATGAAAATGAAGGTTTTGTCTGGCCAGGTGCTTACGCCAACTGCTACCCATGGTGCAGTCAGAGCTTGAAATAGCACAAGGAACTGCTGGGGGCAGGAAGGCGATTGTGCTGAAGTTTGTTCGTCGTTGAATTATAGTTAGGGCCACAATAAAATACAAAGAGGGAATGTTTTGCAAAAACTAGGAAGTTAAAAAGTATTTTTATTCCAAAACGGTTCAGTTGGTGCCAAAGTGTCAAAACAGCAGGTGGTTCACTATTCTTTTTCATAAGTTCAATAATGTGATTTCAGAATTAAAAAGACTTACAAGTCCTGTGGACTTCGGTTGCGTTTCTTCATTGAGACACACTGAGACATGTCTTCCGAGTCAGTTTTATAAACATTTTTCCTTCTGCTCCCAAGCCCCGTGCATGCTTGGCAATGAAATAGCTGTGGGATATAGGGTCCCGGGATGACTTCATTATTTTGGTTTGACTGGATTGTTATCTCAGATGGGTAATGCATTAAAAAAAATAATAATATTGCAAATGAATGAAGTGAAAGCAGAAAACTTGGCCAAAGTCACGCAGGTAGGTACTGGCAGTTGGAGCTGGAATTCAGGTTTGTTCAGTGGATGGGGTTGACATGGGGTCTTGCCCGAGACTCTCATTCACTGCTTAAATCATCAAATCACAGAAAATCATTTAACAGTCACCAGGCAAGTCAGATAGGAAAAGGACACACTACCAGAAGCAGTAGATCTTATTTATTGGTGTGCAGACCTAATCTGGAGATAGCAAGGAAGCAATAGAAGCCCTTATCTCTGACAGAGGCAGGGCAGTGGGGGCCAGCCAATTATGATGGAGATAGGAACACCCAGGGGCACTGGCCTCATCTGCTTCTCCTCTTACTTATTCTTGACAAACATGATTTATGAATCCCAGTTCTTTTGTCCCATTATGGAATGGAGCTATCAGTTGCGTGTCCTGACACGGTAATTTTGTTCTAAGCCGTTCTGTCCCTTCTTTTGCATTTCCTGGCAACATCTGTGTACCCGCCTGTCAGTTCCATAAATCATCATAGATAAGCAAAGCCTTTTCTTAACCTTTAGGAAAGATAACATGTCCAGTATTTTCTGAGCATATTCTTGCCAGGTTTGCTTTGGGGAGATAAATGGGACCCATCTTGATGGTGCATCACTAAACAACGGCGTGATTTATGAGACGGACTGGGGTTTGCTCACTGTGGCTCTCCCAAAACCTTTTCAAATGTCTTGGAAGAATCATGGTGAGTTGAAAGAGGACATAGTAAAGATTTTTGGTGAAGACTTTCTACGGAGGATTTCTGCGGCTGTTCCTAGGCACCAAGGGAAGTAGAGTGTGAAAAGTTTTAATACAGTCACTTAAATTATCTAGATATTCTTTTTGAGGGATATGAATCTTATGTTTTCTTTCTGTACATTTACATAGACTCCACCAAAAAGTCTCAACCAAGAAGGCTCCTTCTAGCTCCCAAAGATACATATACGCAGTCTGCTTCTAGAATGAAGGGAATTGAACTAAGATACAGGAATGTATATAGCTTTTGAGAAAATCCCTTTACTATAGCATAACCATGGTCTTGCACACCTAAAGTAAGGATGTATCAACAAAACATATTTTTAGCATAAATGTCAGAGACAGAAAATGTGTTGTGGTTGAGACACAGGAAATGGAGTTAAACAGGGGGTGGGTTTCAATGACTCTTGTCCGTGGAGTTAACTTGTGCGGTACTGTAGTGTCTTACTCCCTTGTAAAATAAGGACAATGTGTGTGTACCTAAGTGTCATAAGGATGAACAGAGACATTATCCTGCCTTTCCATGAAGCATTTTTTCCCCTCCTCAGTTTGGAGAGTTGGACTGATCGTACCTACTTATTTTATAGCACATGATGACCCTAATTCCCTTCATAGTCTCTCTCTTATGAATTCATTTGTTGTCTCTTTCATCTCCCATTTCCATTCCTGGGTCCTGCTCTCAAGAAGCACCGACTCCAGAGGAAAATCAGAGGTATTGCATCATGGTGTTTAAATCATTTGACTTGCTACCTTTTGCTCATCAGTGGAACAGCTGAGTTTCAGTTCCCAGAGCTGCCTTTTTAACTTAGTTCCATCCACAGAATCTAGAGACTACCAAGATGATATGCTTTAGAGTTGGCAGAATGAGGTTGGGACCTAACTTTTTTTTTTTTTTTTTTCCAGGATAAATAAACACACGCATACATGGATACACATGCTTTTCTTTCTTTTTCCTTTTCAGGGGACATCATGGGATTTTGTTTTTGGTAAGCATTCACTTATGCCAATTTTTAAAACTGCCCACCTTTTTTCACTTTGCTTTTGGAATAAGGGGGTCTCTAATTTGGTCTTTACCATCCATCAGGGGTGGGACTTGATGCCCTGGGTCCTGCTCAAAATCCATGCCGTTTCTGCCTGAATTCCCTTTGGAGGCAGAAGAGAATAATTCCTAGCTCAGTTTATTCTGGGTCCCTTGGCAGGGGAAATGGAATCTTTTTTACTTTTTAATCTCCAGTCTTTTTTTTTTGCCACACAGCACAACTTGCAGAATCTTAATTCCTTGATCAGAGACTGAACCTGTGAAAATAGAGAGTCGCAGCCACTGACCCACCAGAGAATTCCCTCCATGGTCTTTGTCTTTCTTCTTCTTTTTAGTTTTAAAGCCTTTATTGAATTATTGAATTTGTTACGATATTGCTTCTGTTCTTTACATTCTGGTCTTTTGGGCCCGAGGCACTGAGCTCTTAGCTCCCTGACCAGGGATTGAACCCACCAGGGATCGCTCCCCTGAATTGGAAGGCAAAGTCTTAGCCACTGAATCACCAGGGAAGGCCCTCCCCGTACTTGTAAAAAAAATAAATGGAGTTTGTGACAATTTCTAGTATGCATTATCTACTGCTATTAGAGTGTCGGAGGGATTTCCTTTTCGGGGGCTAACAGATTATTGGTACTCCTCTCTTCCTCCAGGGTTGTTTTCTTGGGGTTGCAGGATGCAATTAGATAAAGAAGAAAGGTCCTGAGGAAGGTGGCACTTATGTGGGTTGCTGGTTCAGCACCCTGATTGCTATACCACCATCAATAGAAGCTTTGTTTTGTAAATCTTGAGGCTATAAACAAATAAGGCTTCACAATTTAAAAAATTTTCATTACAGATTGTACCCTTATAAAAGAAGTCTTTTCATGCCTTTAATTCTGTTTAATTTGATAATTGTATTATCATCATGGCTTTTTTCTTTATTAAATATTTGTTTCTGGCCCACAGTTTAACTTCTCTGTACCATTTTGGGTTAGGAGTCCGTATATGCAGGCTACAGTTGGGTTTACTTTCTGACCGCGTGTAAGAATTCTCCCCTTTCGACAGGTCGTCTGCCTCGGGTCATTTGTTTTCTAATAGAAACATTGAGCCTTTCGATAACTTCTTTTCTGTTTACCCCTCTACCTATTTTCTTTCATTTTCGCAGTCACTTGTTAAGTGAATGTCAAGCCTTCAGTTTAGCTCTTTTTGTTCAACTTTTTAGAAATATTCATCTCTTTTCCCAATTTATAAAGTCAATGACTAAAAGGTCCTTTTTATGTCATTCTTGGGATTGAGATTGATTATATTTCCCCCCTCACTTGATCTCTGATGCTCTAATTTGGGATTATATATCTGGACAATTGTCACTACTGAATCCTTTTGCTACATATCTTTAGTTTTGACTCTGTTTTTGTGTGTGTGTTTGCATCAAACCAAGACTCAATTCTGATTTCTGTTTTTAATTCCTTGCCACAATTTCCCAATGACTTCATTTTTTCCAGTGAGTTGCTATCTTGAGTCCATACTTTAGTCTGTTACTTTTCTAGTTTATTTTACATCTGACAAATAGAGTTGATATGTTCTTGTATTTCAATGAGAGCATAAGTTAGATTTGTTATGGAAATTTCTTTTGTATCTTACAGCAGTGTCATTCAGTGTTTGCTGTTTCCCTGCATCATGTAGGAAGTAGGGGGGAAAGGAGAATGAAAGGTGCCTGGTGTTGGGTGTGAACAACCATGTGGATGACATCTCATTTGGATATTCCACTGTGGATATGTGAAGTCTGAGCTATCTTCTAGATAATTCTCTGGTGGTATATTAAATTTAAAACTCACTGGAGATATACAGAGAGTTGTCACCTTTATATGTGTGCTAAGTTGCTTAAGTCGTGTCCAACTCTATGGAACCCTTTGGACTGTAGCCCACCAGGCTCTTCTGTCCATGGATTCTCCAGGCAAGAATACTAGAGTGGGTTGCTATGCCCTCCTCCAGAGGATCTTCCCAACCTAGGGATCAAACCCACATCTCCTGCATTAGAGGTGGATTATTTACTGTTGAGCCACCAGGGAAGCCCTTATGTATGGGTCTTATTTAAAACTATAGGACTCTAGAGTTCATCAAATGAGGATAGAGAGAGAGAAGAAAAGACCCAGTCCTGAGGAACACCAGGGTTCCTGGGGAGGAATACATAAATTTGGGGTAGGGGCAGAGTCATAACGAAGCAGCTGCTACTGCTGTTGAGTCGCTTAGTTATGTCCAAATCTTTCGTGACCCCATGGAGTGTAGCCCACCAGGCTCCTCTGTCCATGGGATTTTCCAGGCAAGAATACTGAAGTGGGTTTCCCTTTCCTTCTCCAGGGGATCTTTCTGACCCTGGAATTGAACCTGAGTCTCCTGGATTTGCAGGCAGATCCTTTACCACTGAGCCACCAGGGAAGCCCATAAAAAAGCAGAAAAGGAACCAATTATGTAGGAGGAAAAGTAAGAGATAATATGTTACAGAATCCAAGAAAGGCAAGTGCTTAAGGCCACTCATTACTTTCAGTATAGCATGAAATTAGCCATTTAGACAATCTAGACTTGCTAGTCAAAATGAACTTCACCCAGCTGAACATAAAGTTGAATACGAGCTGGATGAAGCAAAGTGAGCAAGCATCTAATTAACATTTGGAATACCAGGAAAAAAAAATAACTGCCTACTCTCTAGCATCCTTCATTCAACCTATGAGCATGGGTAGCATAATAGTTTTAGGTCAAATGTAGAACAGTTGAGATTTTTGTTTTAAAGTCTTAAATTATATCTGAACATCTGGTTCTGGAACCATGCATTGTTCAACCATTCTAGTAGTTTAAATAGAAAAGGTAGTTAATGAAAGAGAATCAGGCATGGAAGCTCTGAAGTTAGGAGGAAACACAAAATTATATTCACCAGGGCTCCTCACAGGTACAGGCCCATGACTAAACATGCATCCCACACTTCTCATCAAGGACAGTGACCTGGCTGTTGGTAGGAAGGTAAACTGATGCAGCCGTTATGGAAAAGAGTAAGAAGGTTCCTCAAAAAACTAAAACTAGAATTGCCATATGATCCAGCAATCCCACTCCTGGGCATAGATCCACATAAAACTATAATTTGAAAAGACCCATGCACCTCTATATTCATAGCAGCACTGTTTACAAAAGCCAAGATAAGGAAACAATCTAAATGTCCATCAACAGAGGAATGGATAAAGAAGATGTGGCGGATATATACAATGGAAAACTACTCAACCATTAAAAAGAACAAAATAATGCCACTTGCAGCAACAGGGATGCAACTACAGATTATCATACTAAGTGCAGTATGTTAGAAAGAGAAAGACACCATATAATGCCACTTATACATGGAAGCTAAAATATCACACAAATGAACATATCTGTGGAACAGAAACAAAGACTTGTGGTTGCCGAGGGGGAGGGAAGGACTGAGAGCTTAGAGTCACCAGTTGCAGAGTGGTATGTATACAGGAGAGATAAACAAGCAGATCCTATTGCATAGCACTGGGAACTATATTCAATATCTTGTGATAAACCAGAATGGAAGAGAATATGAAAAAGAATATATATATGTTTAATTGAGTCACTGCTGTACGGCAGAAATTAACACATTGTAAATCACCTATACTTCAATAAAATTAAAAAATAATAATTGACATTAGCCTAAAAAAAAAAAAAGGACAGTGACCTGAGAAACTGCTGTGAAATCCGCTGGCTGATGTTACAGATTCTGCAAGACCGATATTTCCCTCCCAAACTCCCCTCCCAAACTCCCCCTTCTTTCCAGTGAAAGGGACTCTGCTCCATCCTTCGGTGTCTTGCTTTCTGAAGGGAAATCTGTGGGGCCGTTTACTTCCGTGTCCTAACTGCAAGGAAGGCCAGGAAAGCAAGTTCCCTTGCATTGGTGAGTCTCACAATGTGGAAAAAATAAAATATAGGAAGGGTCTTCAAAAGTGCTGAAAGCCACCAATAAGACAAATACAGAAAACATTGAATCCCAGTAAAGTCACTGGAAGCCTTGGTCATAGGAAAACTGGGATAACAGTCTTAATCTACTTATATAATCAGTCTATGTTCATTTCTTCTCATAGCATTTTAAGTTTGCTATCTTGCTAAAAAGTATTTAAAAATTTTGATGTTTACAGCACATAGGAATAGCAAACAAGCATGATTCTTAATTCTCCTAACTTGCCATACCTGTCTTTTCTTCTTTTTATTTAATCCTTTCAAATGTCATTGTCTGGGACTGACTCTGAGGTGGTGATTTGAAAGCAGGAGGTTGTCTGCGGGGATTCTCTTGGTAACAACACCTGTAAAGGAGGGAGAGTAGGGACTTCTTGGTGGTCCAGAGGCTAAGACCCCAGCTCCCAAAGCGGGGCGCCTTGGTTTGATCCCTGGTCAGGGAACTAGATCCCACATGCCGCAACTAAGACCTGGCACAGCCAAATAAATAAATACATTTAAAAAACCCATTTTTAAAAAGGGAGAGTTGGGCCGAGGGAGAAATAACAGCACCACCTGCAAGGTGTATGAGCATTTCCTCATCCATAAATGAGAATCATGTGTAAAGAAGCTTTGTGATAAAGTGAGACTGGTAGCTCAGGTGGTTAAGAGTCTGCTTGCAATGAGGGAGACCTGCGTTTGATCCCTGGGTTGGGAAGATGCCCTGGAGAAGGAAATGGCAACCCACTCCAGTATCCTTGCCTGGGAAATCCCATGGACAGAGGAGCCTAGCGGGCTACAGTCCATGAGGTTGCACAGAGTTGGACACAACTGAGCAATTTTCACTTTCTTTCAAGACTGGAAAAGGCTGGGTTACACTAAGTAAAATAGGTTTTTCATTCTTTTCTTTGTTAACAGAATTTATGCATTGTGAATCTTTGAGAGGAGTAGACAGAATTTTCTGATTTATTTGACCATGAATCTCCTTTTTTAAAAAAATTTTTTTAAGCCATACACTTTTGGGAAATGCTGAATCACCCCAATTCCTCTAGCCTTGGGGGCCTTGCAGTTGATGTACACAGAATTAAGCACCCTCCATAGACCTGACCTCGATGCTCAGATAATCCTCCATTTTTCTTTATTAAAACTAATATAACTTTTATCTTACGAAAACTATCTTATTAGAAGATTTACATAAATGAAGGAGAGATTAAAAGCATCCACAGCCTTACCATCTGCACATCTTTGTTAAGACCTGTGTGCATATTCTTTCATAATTCAGAAATGCATATTTATAGTTACTAAAATATGGGATTGTGCCTTAATTTATTTTATGCCCTGATTTTTCACTGAATAATACACAACAAACAGGTTTTCATTTGCAAACCACATACCCACAAGATCATCTTTAATGTTGTATGGATATCTTGTAACTTAAGTCATTCCTTACTTTTGGACATTTAGATTTGTCTACAACGTTATTGGGGCTTCCCTTGTAGCTCAGTTGGGAAAGAACCTGTCTGCAATGCAGGAGACCTGGGTTCGATTCCTGGGTTGGGAAGATCCCCTGGAGAAGGAAACGGCAACCCACCCCAGTATTCTTGCCTGGAAAATCTCATGGACAGAGGAGCCTGGCGGACTACAGTCCATGGGGTCGCAAGAGATGGACACGACTTAGCGACTAAACCACCATCACAATGTTATTATGCAAACAATTCCCTTATTAAAAATAGTGCTGTAATGGGACTTCCCTGGTGGTCCAGTGGCTAAGACTCTGTGCTCCCAGTGCAATGGGACTTGGTTTGATCCCTGGTCAGGGAACAATACCTCATATGCCGCAACTAAAGATTCCGCATGCCTCAACTGAGACCCAGTACAGCCAAAAAAAAAAAAAAGCTTCTAATAAGCACAAATATTTAAAAAAAAAAGTGCTATAAAAACCTTCCAGTGTCTAAGTCTTTTACATACTCCCTTAACAAGTCTCCCTTATTTTAAATCTTCCTTAACAAAACTTCCTTAATCTTAGAGAAGCTAATTTAACTGTCTTATGATTCAGTTTTCTCCTCTCTAAAATGGGACTTTTTTTTTAAATTTTATTTTATTTTTAAACTTTACATAATTGTATTAGTTTTGCCAAATATCAAAATGAATCCATCACAGGTATACATGTGCTCCCCATCCTGAACCCTCCTCCCTCCTCCCTCCCCATACCATCCCTCTGGGTTGTCCCAGTGCACTAGCCCCAAGCATCCAGTATCGTGCATTGAACCTGGACTGGCATCTCGTTTCATACATGATATTTTACATGTTTCAATGCCATTCTCCCAAATCTTCCCACCCTCTCCCTCTCCCACAGATTCCATAGGACTCTTAAGAGAATCTCCCTTATGGGGATGTTACGAAGCTAATGTGCTGTAGTCCATGGGGTTGCAAACAGTTGGCGATCACTTATTGTGGGGGAGGGAGCAGCTGGTGAATGTGAATGGGAGTGAGGGCAGGGCCACACATTTTTCTTCCAAAGAACTTGTTATTTAAAGGAATGGAGACGTGGTGAACTGTGAGGGTGAATCACAGATCAAGTTTTCAGTTTTGTAATGGAGGAGACTTTTCTGCGTAGAAGTCAGAGAGGACAGAGAGAATAAGCCAGAAAATTATTTCAGCCTACATTCTTTCAGAGGTTACTTGGGACGGCCATTTTGCATCTGTCATCTTAAATCTCCATGAGGCAGATTAATCTCCATCTTAAGCTTCATGAGGCAACAATAAGCTTTATTGTTTTACCAATAAAGAGAGCGAAGCCAGAGTTATATAACTTGCTTAGTCACAGAGCAAGCAGGGTAGTACTTCAGCCTAGTAGACGGACTGTAAAGTCTTGGCTTGTTTTTTATTTACTAAATAAAGATGGTAGAAACATGTTCTTCTTCCTCCCATCCAAGAAATCCAGTACACATGTGGGTGGTACTGTGCATGTCCTGGGGTAGGCGGCGAGGGTCTGAGACCACTGAGAGACCTAGGGTGAGTTCATGCTGCTCCCATGGCCGTTTTACCTCCTCACTGACTCCGGGTGTGCCTACAGCACTGGGCAACGTCACAGTGAACGCACTGAGCTCTTGGTAGACCTTTCTGCATCTCTGCTGGATGTGGCCAAAGCAGCCAGAACGCTTGGCAATTGCATCCAGATGTTGCCTTTAGCTGGAAAGCAAACAGCGTCTACCTCAGCCTCTTTCTGGATCCAAAAGAAGAAGCTTTGGGTTTGGTGTACTTCTTGGTGGATTTGCTGACACATTTCTTTTCATTTAGGGCCAAATGTTCTGAAAGCAGAGCCTGCATTGTATTTGCCAAACATGCATAAGAACACAAACAAAACTCATGTTTGCAAGCCCCAAATAAGTCCTTCTTACGCCTTAAGTGCCTCTGGAAACCATCCAGAGCCACAGTGGGCACACTGTCTGAACAGTCCTTCATAATTGTGTATGCAAAGGCTGCATAGTCACGGTTGCGCGAATGTCTCTAATTGCCTTTGATTACATGGCACGCTCTGTCCTACTCTCTTGAAATGAGGGTTCTTTATAAACCAGTGGCTTCCTAAATTTGATATAAGTTCCCATGGAGTGAAATTCTGTACAATGGAATTTTCTAATTGGAGCTGGGAGGAAAAGAGAGGGAGGAGAAATGGAAGGGAACACCAAATTCTAAACCGATAAAAAGAAAAATACAAATGTAAATTATTACATCCCATTGCTTTTCTCCCAAACAACTCTGTAGGCAGAATAGAACTGGCACTTTGGCTAAGTTCCTGCTGGGTGGTAGACTTGTGTAGCCTTTAATGACATCTGATGCTTCTTGGAGCCTTGTTGGATAAATAGAAAATTCAAAAGGGCCAACTGTAGGCAAGACAGAAGATGTGGGGGAATGTGTCTCATATTGTCTGTTCACGCCTTCATAGGGCCCAGTATCCATCCCCCTGATCCATGTGGGGATGGGGGTGAACGAGACTTACGAGGGGTCCCAGTTACCAGATGGTTGTTGCCCGTGTGGACTGTTTGGATGGGAGCTGGAGAACTCCTGCGATTACCTCACACTAGATGACAAGGAATAGTAGGTTGCCCACTGGCAATTATAGAAGGCGATGGAAAGGACAACAGCTTAGCACTGTCTCGGTTTACTCAAAACTCTTCAAAACTCATGTTATAAAGCTGAGCTGGGACTTCCCTGGCAGCCCAGCAGTTAAGAATCTGCCTGCCAATGCAGGGGACACAGGCTCAACTCCTGGTCCAGGAGGATCCCACATACTGTGGGGCAACTTCCCGTGCCCACAGGAGAAGCTACAGCGAAGAGTAGCCCCTACTTGCTGCAACCAGAGAAAGCCCGTGTGCGGAACAAAGACCCAATGCAACCAAAAATAAATAAATATATATATACACTTTGGTAAAAGCTGAGCTGATTCCTGCCTTCTCTGAGTCCTTTCATGTCCCTCAAGGCTGGGCCTACATTTTTGCTTATGTATTTTATGTAGTCTTTCACATTGGGGAAAAACTAATCAGATGTAACAAGCATAGAGACTATGCTGACCGGGAAACATTTTATAGGCTATACATTTTATTGCTTATGCCCCGTTTTCACCCAAACATGGTACATGTGCTTCAAGCAGGAAACTTAAAGCCAGCAGTGATACATCATAACCAATTTTCTCTAGAGTCTGAAGAATACTGTTGGCCACACAGTGTTTAAAAAAAATCATCTTTTTCTGAGTCATAGGTTCCCGGCTAAAATTTTTCGTAATGAATTGAGCCTGAATTTCCCATTTTACAAAAGGCAACAAGAGTACCAATCACAGAAATGGAATACATATAACACACCAGAAGACAGAGCTGCCACAAATTCTCCCAACTGATACTGAATCCCCAAACACTTCCCAACACAAATGGATCATAATGACGGACGCTCGTCAGAACCAACTGCAAAACCAGAATAACAGTGATCACAAATGGTCCTCAACATCAGACTCACGTCAGAACCATCGGCAAAGACGCCCAAATAGCACTTCGTGCTCGAAAGAGAAGTTAGCCGTCTGCTCACCGACTAACTTACTGGGTCACGGGGCTTGTCAGCTTGTCCAGAGGCATGATTCCATTCCACCAAGGAGAAGCATACACTGCCGCCAGTGCTGCGCAGGGGAGAGACAGGGAGACTCTCCCCCCAAAAGTGGTCTCAGCAGCTGCTGGGAACATTGTCCCAAACCACCTGTCTGGGAGTAGTGACTCCTTGAAGGCTTCCCGGCAAGTCATCACGGTGGCGGCTCTGCTTTGGGGAAAACCCCAGGAGCCAGGTATCGCGAGAGCACAGCCTCACACTGGCACCAAAAACTTACCTAAAGTGGGTTCAGGTGTTTGCCACTTAAAAGCCAATATAGAGGCAAGTTTGTTGGAAAGGAAAGCTTTATTTTGGAGGCTAGCAACCAGCTAGGGGGTAGAGAAGGTGAAGGGAGGGGGCTCCATGCAGAAACAGCACAGTCTGTTCCAACAGTCATCTTGGTACTGGCCATTGGTGGTCTGATCAGTGTCGTCTTGCTTGTTTTAAGAACAGTTAGTCTTCAGTTCTGGGGTCGGTTTGTTCCCGTTTGTTTGGGGCCAATTCTCAGGATTGTGGCAGCTTACTTCATGCCTACAGTTTGATCCTCATGTAGTTAACTTCTTCCATCTGGTGGGGGTTTCAGTATTTACAAAATAGCTCAAAGGATGTGGGTTGTCTTCTTCTCCCTTTCTCCAGTGTCTGGTGTCTTGTAATATTATGTTTCAGACAGAAAAAACTGCTCAATAAAAAAATGCAACTCTACTTTTCTTAACTGTGCTCTAGACCATACCTTTTTGGGTTAGTATTGTGGTTTTCATTTGGGTTCTTCAGAGGATAAATCCAATCCAGCTGTTCAGAGTTGGGGAATGCAAAAGTTCAGCCAGTGGGAGTGGGGAGCATAAATATGTGTCTTTACAATGAAATACCATGTATTGAGCTATGTGCACAACGGGCACTGCATTATGGGCCTTTTGAAACATTTTATCCTCTGACAGATATTCAAGAAACATATTATTCTTGCATTTAAACCAATGGGGAGACTATGGGTCTGAAAGCATCAGAAACTTTCCAAGCCTTGGAATGTAATCAGATTTGTCTGAATCCAGAAGACATGATTTTCCTGATAATGGTCTGACTCATTTTAGAATTCCCAGGGTCTGGCCTCCTGTCCCCATTTTCCCTTGGATTCCCTTTCCTTAACTCCCAGTTCTCAGTGACAAGTCCTAGGGTGATCCTCTAGCATACTGAAGACTGATCTGATAGCAATAATTTATACTTTACATTGCTGATGTTGTTTCTGTTTTGGAATGCATTTCGGAAATGGGGTTTTGGAGGCTAGTTCTGTGTAGAACTGTTCCGAAAGGGCCTTTCAGATGTCTGAAGATGCTGGAATAAGGTTTGCCAACACTGCTGGTTACAGAATTTTGGTGAACAAAAATGAGGCCAAGTGATTGCAAAGGGACTGTGCTGCTGCTCCAATATCCCCTGAGGGGTTGGACCATCTTCCCAGCTGCCCTGAACATTGGCTGCTAATGTTTCACACCTGGAAAGCTGTCCTGGGCTGAGGGAAGACACCTGGCCTGAAGAGCTAGGGAAGTGACCGATATGGGAGCATAAGCTCCGTTACTTTAAGAAGTAATTCTCAAAAAAAAAAAAAAAAAAAAAGAAGTAATTCTCTGTAGATCAGGACAAGACCAGACTAACTATACCTGAGCCTCTTTCTCTTCTCTTTGTTCCTCAAGTTCTTCACCCATGAAACAGAAATAACAATAGTTCCTATCTCCTAGCCTTTTAGTATTAAGTGAGATAGACAATCCATGTGTATCACTCAAGGTTCAGTCAGAGAAGCAGAACTACTTTAAGTTACATAGAAGACAAAGTTATTATAAAGACTGGAATGTGCAACTGTAGAAAACGACAGAGGAATCTATGCCAGGCTGTGGTCTCTTCTTCTAACGTTGAGCCTAAAGTAGCTTTAGTTAAGCAGGTCGGCAGTAAGATGGGAGAACTGGGTGTGGTTGAGAACAAAGACAAACCAGAAGCCATGAGAATAGACTGGAAGGCATGTCTGTCTCTCCCCACCCACAAACTCAGCGCCATGGCTGACATGCAGGAGAAGCTGGTTCCCTTCACCAAGAGCCATAGATGCCTGGGGAGAAGCTGCAGGAAGAAACAGAGCAAGAGTTGGAGGAAGTGACAGTGATCACATGTGACAGCTGCCATAGTGTCTAGTGCCTCGTACTGACCTTTGGAGCATAAAAAATACGGTGACTGCCTCACTTCCATATTTCATGTCGCATGCAGAATTTCTCTTGTGACCTGCACTGACCTTGAACCCCTCAGGAAAGGGAATTCTGGGAGATGTAGTTCCAGCTTAGCTATGTGGTCACAGTGCAGAGCCTATGAAGGCTCCAGGAGTGTTAAGAGACTGAATGTGTAGCATCATAATAAATGTTAAGTATTGGTGCGGCTGCATTATGAGAAGACAGAGGCAGAGGGTTTCTAGTCTGAGAAAACCAGGAATAAGGGTAGTGGTTCCCCAGGGTCCACTGGAAGTTCACATTTGAGTTGGAGAGCGTTACTCTGGAAGCTGGAAACCTTTCTGCTTCTCGCTGTCATAGCTGCCGACACTGTCCCAAGCTGGCAAGTTGGACTTCGCCTTCTCAGAGTAGTCTCCCCCTCCTGATGCATAAAGGCCCTCTTCTTAGCCCCTCTGGAGCTCTTTTTCTTCTGATTGCAGAAGAGACTGTAGAAAGAGGCTGGCTGTAGCCATAGAAACTCAGCTCAAAGCGGGATTTTGTGTTCTCCAGGCAGGTGCCACAGCCTTTGGTGCTCTGGCTTATGGGCTGTGCAACGTGATTAACTCAGACTGGTTTTTTTTTTTTTTTAAGATTTTTTTTCTTGATGTGGACAATTTTTTAAAGTCTTTATTGAATCTTTCACAATATTCTTTCTGTTTTATGTTTTGGTTTTTTGGCTGTGAAGCATGTGGGATTCTAGCTCTCTGCACCTCCTGTGTTGGAAGGTGAAGTCTTAAACCACTGGACCACCATTCAGACTCTCTACTCAATCAGTGCAGCCCCTGCCACAGCAACATCAGCCTGTCCCCATCTTGTCCCATAAGACTCCTAATCATGTTAGGAGATGGTGAGCTTTCTCCAAGAAATTATAAACATGCTCTCTGGGGATCCCTGCAGATACTCCGAGCATTTCCATGAAGCACTGGTTGTTCTTCACATATAAACTGAAAGTAAATAAGAGTGAAGAATCTGTACAAAGCCCTCTGATTTGTGCCCCCATGCCTCAGTTTATTTGTAGGGAAGATAAGGTTGTCAGCCACCTTCCTCAAAAGGCTATTCAGAGGTTTCACACTGGAGACTTGACATTTATTAACTAGGGTTAGATGAAACCTCTGATTTAATCTCCAGAAAAAAATGCTTTGAGTGTTTTAGTCATAGGGACCATATAAGCATGAAGAATTTTACCCATAGCTCTTGAAGGAGGCTGTGGTCAGTCAACAGGGGCATGGGCCAGTCCTTGGCATGTTCTGTTTATAGCTGTGTCCAGACAAGTGGAGAATGAGAGGAGATCAGTACATACTAGGTTGACTTATTAACTTTTAACTGTTCACATACTGAACAAACATATTCCAAAAATATTTACCATAGAAGAGGATAGAATCATTTTGGTCAACAGGTTACAATTGGACTACAGCTTCTTAATAGGGTAATACCACTCTTGGGGGACAAAACTGTTAACATTGTTGAGCCTTCTGTGTGCCAGTCACTACACTATACACTTTCATATAAACATCTCCTTTAATTTGCTCAATAATTCTTCCAGGTGAGTATTATCAATATTATCTTTGAAGCTCAGAAATGTCAAGTAATTTGTGCATGACCACAAGCTAGGGGCTTCCCTGGTGGCTTAGTGGCAAAGAACCCACCTGCAATGCAGCAGACATAGGTTCAGTCCGTGGGTTGGGAAGATTCCCTGGGGAAGGAAAAGGCACCCCACTCCAGTATTCTTGCCTGGGAAATCCCATGGACAGAGGAGCCTGACAGGCTATATAGTCCATGGGACTGTGAAAGAGTTGACCATGACTTAGCTATTAAACAAAGACGATGACAACACAAGCTCAGTTCAGTTCAGTTCAGTTGCTCAGTTGTGTATGACTCTTTGTGACCCCATGACTTGCAGCACGCCAGGCCTCCCTGTCCATCACCAACTCCCAGACAAGCTAGGCAGGAACTAAACCAGAGTTCCAACCTAGGCTGTATTAAAAAAAAAATCCATGCTCTTCTCACTATATTATGAAACACCAATAGTTGCTTTCTAGGTCAACAGCTGTATTATTTAGCACTTACTATTTATGTTATTTTTGCAACAAAGTGGTAATCTATGTAAAGATAAAACAACCTTTTATGGACTATAGCAATTATATTTTAGAGTACACGATTATTATTAGTTCTTATTAGTATACTAATAGTATTAATTATAATATTAGTATAATATATAATTAAATTATTTTTATACCTAGGCTTATAAAAAAGCAAATAATCTTACTATTCCTGTTCATTTGTGAAACAGATTCTACTCCTTGAGATAAAGACTAGTAACAGATGAATTCTTGCAAAGGGGAGGCCAATTGCATCTAGCTCTGGGAAGGAAGCTCCAGGGATCTGAAGGATACAAACATTAAAGAGAAACCCGAAGCATGATGTAAGAAAGCTTACTTGTGCAGTAAAATCACAGTACTTCAGGTCATTCCATTCCTCCTGTTTGGTTTAGGGGTGTAATGCCTATTTCTCCTGGAGAAGGCAATGGCACCCCACTCCAGTACTCTTGCCTGGAAAATCCCGTGGATGGAGGAGCCTGGTGGGCTGCAGTCCATGGGGTTGCGAAGAGTTGGACATGACTGAGCGACTTCACTTTCACTTTTCACTTTCATGCATTGGAGAAGGAAATGGCAACCCACTCCAGTGTTCTTGCCTGGAGAATCCCAGGGACGGCGGAGCCTGGTGGGCTGCCGTCTATGGGATCGCACAGAGTCAGACACGACTGAAGCAACTTACCAGCAGCAGCAGCAGCAGCCTATTTCTCCAAGAGTAAACCATCACCAAGAATCCCTCATTGTTTCTTGTCTGTGGTATGCTGGAAAGGTGACTTTTCAAATGTCATCTATTTGCTGTAATTATCCAAGTTTCAAATCAGAAGTACAATAAAAATCATTTTGTGTTTAGCCTGAAAAGAAAACACTGATAAGCAAATGAGTGTGCATTTCACTCACATCAACAGTCAGCTGGATATGCTGATCTTACTCCATACATTTTACTTTTTTTTGACTATTACAAAAGTTTATTTAACAAAAAAGTTCAGTTAAGAAAATGCACATGACCCAATTTTTCTCATAGTAAAATGTGGAGAGGGGATTCACGGAAGACGTTGATTGCTCGGGTGAACACAGCTATTGTTCATACTCATTCCAAGGCTTCTAACACGATGATACTATTTCTTCGTTATTACCACCATTCCAATACATTTTGCTTTTAACGTCTTTTGTAACTGGAGATTTTAAAATCATAGAATGCAAACTATTCCTATTCTTCTCCCCATTTCCCTATCCAACCTGAGCTGTCTCCAGAAGCAATAGAGAGGGAAAGCGGTAGGTATACAAAGGGGCCTTGTGGAGGCAGCCATGTCAGCAAGTGCTCTTGGAGATATTTTTCTGGAGGTGGTGATGGATTTACCTCGCCTTGTGACATGGACTGCACTCCCCGCCAAGGACAGGACAAAACCACATCTCGAGTCTAGGCTCTGAGTCTGATCTCTGTCTTGGTGGACTTTGCTGACTGATTTAACATGCTGTAGGCAGATGTCATGCTCGTCTATTGCCGTGGCCTGGATGTGCTAATAGATTGTGTGCTGATCATGACAGATGGGCTTGGGGATTTTTCTCACGATGTCAATACTCAATGAAACTCTGAACTTACCACAACAAGAGCAATTTCCTTCTCCAAGGCAATCCAGCCTGGCATTCTACCCTCAAGGAATTTAGGGTCTATTCACTGAAATAAATGTAAAAAAAAATTACCCCTAGTCAAACACAAAGTGATGGATGCTAACTAAGTGGTTCTGGCCAGGGCCACTCAGCTGCAGAGGTGCTGAGCTTGCTCTGGGGTCATTCGACTCACTTCTGTAGAATCTGGGGAGCCACTGGAGGGTTTTAAGCAGACAGGGCAACAGGATCAAAGTGATGCTGTAGGTAGATGATTCTGGCTTTGTGATTGACTCTGAAAAGACCCCCACCAGTCTTGCAGGTGGCACAAACTGGAGTTGTGATGTGATCCTCACGTGACAGTGATTGCTGTAATTTTTCTGTTAAAACTCCCTGATCCTGGGCCTCCCTGGTGGCTCAGTGGTAAGGAATCTGCCTGCCAATGCAGGAGACATGGGTTCGATCCCTAGTCTGGGAAGATCCCACATGCCATGGAGCAACTAAACTGGTGTGCCACAACTCTTGAGCCTGTGCTCTAGAGCCTGGAGCCGCAACTACTGAGTCCATGTGCTGTAATCACTGAGACCATGTGCTTAGATGCTGTGCTCTGCAACAAGAGAAGCCATTTGCACAACTCAACTACAGAGTGGCCCCCACTCACCACAACTGGAGAGAAAAGTCTGCACAGTGACAAAGACCCATCACAGCCCAAAATAAACAAATAAAATTATTAAAAAAAAAACAACCCTCCCTGACCCAATATTGAAGTTTTCCAAGAATATTTTCAGAATCTCTTCACTCAACACTGGCTTCTTTACTGTTTTCTCCAGAGAGTTAAAGATAAAAGTTTACTTAGGAAATAACTTTGGTGATTCATCGCAAATGTAGAAGAGGAAGCGGTGGTGGAGAGATTTTCCTCCAAGGGCTGGCACTAAAGAAGTGACCTGAGGTCCTTGCAAGGGGTTTCCCAGTTCAGTCCCTCCTCATCTTTGACAAAGCACATTTGAAAAATAAATAAGAACGTGGATGACCTGAATGCTTTAAGCATTTATTTAGTAGATACATATTGAGATTTATAGATTGTGGACATGGCTTTTATTTTTCTACCAGCATCCATTGAACATTTGCAAAGATGACTCACACATTAGAGCAAAAAATAAAATCCAATGAATTCCTCAAAGTAGAAACCACGTGAACCACACACATACACACGAAATAAAAACCTGAGAGAAAAATCAAAGCTGTAGTTACAGAGTACTTTAAAGTGAATGAAAATATGGTCAAAGCTAAACTCAGAGGAAAAGTCATAACCTTGGATGATTTTTTTTACCTTAATAAAGAATGAAAATAAATGAGCTAAGCACATTTTCAAGGAGCTGGTTTAAAAGCAGTAGTAGACATAGAATACCGTCATGCACAGAAAAACATGGGGCCAGGCGAGTAACCTGAGAACCTGAGTAAATGAAACCAGTGAAGGAATCTGAAGGTAACCCATCGTTCTTCTTGCCTATAGGTGCTGTCCTCTTCCAGGGTGTATGTTCAGTACTTCAGTACATCCTGAGTTCCATGAAAACATGGAAGATGTTTATTGGCTGTTTAAACTTGATGAGATGATTTAAAAATCTCCCACTTTTTCATTTTTGAAAAGGAGCTATAACGTGCATTGATCTTACCTTGTTAAAATCTCAAGGTACAGTTAAAAGTTTGTTACCCACAGGAAGACTGAGTACTATTTAAAACTCCTTATTGGAAGCTATGGAAAAAAACATTACACGGGTGAAAAAAACACCAGGTGTTGTACAAAGCACACAACAGGATAGCAACTGAGAAAAATCTAAGAGATCATTGCAGGGTGTCATTAAACTAGTTTTAATTTTTTTTGATCTGAGTTGTTTGTAAGGGTTTTCTGTTTTGTGGTAAATCTGTGGAGCACACCTGCTTACTCAGTTTCCTGGAAGTGCTATTTTGGGCGATGCTGAACTTTCTTTTAGTCTCAGATTTATACCAGCCTAAGCCCTGCTGGTCAGTATTTGCTGAAGTTATCAGAGCATGAAAAAACGACTCTTTCTCCTGAGTTTTTTATCCCAGATTCAACTTTCTCCTACTCCCTGCAGATGCAGATCCCAGAGCAGACTGTCTTTCAGCCTTCATCTTTTGACTAAGATTGTGCACTTTTGTCCTTTTCAAAACTTCATAGTTATCTTAGTGAAATGCAGGAAGAAAGGGGCTAAAATATTACATAGGAATTCTCTACCGAAGATTTTGTACCAAACTATGCTCCTTGGAATGTTCTAGCTGATGCTAACAGGTGTTCATAGCTCTAAATCACTCTCTTTAAGCCCCCACAGTTTCTATCTGAGCACAGGACACTTTTCCACAGCTACCTGGGCCTGACAGTAGGTTTCCTTCTTGGCTCTCTTGTTCTAGGAGCAGACAGTGATCTGGACCAGTGTGTGAACTTGCGTGGTGCTTTTCCTTTTGTCTTGCCTTTTAGCAGTACTTGGCAGCACGCTTTTCACACGTGTTGTGATCCTCCCACTGGTTTTATTTTTCTTCCTTTAACAGCAATGAGGACAAAATCTAATAAGTTTCTGCGTGTGCACTACGTCAATTCAGTTGTGTCTGACTCTTTGTGGCCCTATGGGCTGTAGCCCACCAGGCTCCTCTGTCCATGGGATTCTCCAGGCAAGAATACTGGAGTGGGTTGCCATTTCTTCCTCCATGGGATCGTCCCGACCCAAGGATTGAACCGACGTCTCGTAAGTCTCCTACATCAGCAGGCAGGTTCTTTGCTTCTAGTGGCACCTAGAAACCCTCAATACCTTCCTACCATGCACCACCTCGCTTGTTGCTTTCAGTATGTAACTCTGATGCTGGACTATTCATTCTGATGGGAGTGCGTATGTGTGTGTACTTGTGTGTGTGTGGTATGCAGAGTTGCGGGGGGGAATGGTCTGTGAAATCAATCCTACTGGTTGCCAGCTGGACATCTGCACATGGCCTTTCTTTGCAGCCGCTGCCCACATTAGAGGTATCACATGCTAAGCCACTTCAGTTGTGTCCAGCTCTTTGTGACCCTTTGAACTAGCCCACCAGGCTCTTCTGTCCATGGGATTCTCCAGGCAAGAATACCGGAGTGGGTTGCCTGGACCTCCTCCAGGGGATCTTCCTGACATAGGGATTGAATCCACATCTCCTGTAGCTACTGGATTGCAGGCAGATTCTTTACTGCTGAGCTACCAGGGGAGCCTGGAGGTGCCACAGATGTCTGCTAATGATAGGGTGAGAGAAGTTCTGTTGTTCCCCTCCTGAAGCCTTGAGCAAGGTTTAACCGGGTTCTTCACTTCAAATTCACCATAATGGAATCCAATCCTACAGCACCGGTGGTGAAGCGCAGGGGCCGGTGCCCGTGCTTTAGCTAGATGTGTGCCATCCCTTAGCTGGAGGCAGGGGGAGCTGAGGGGGGACAAGGAGATTCTCTCACGCTGTGAGGAATATCCCCAAGCCCCCTTTTCCTTCTTCATATTAGTACTTTCCTCTCCTTTCCTGGCCCTTCACTAGGTTCTGTCTCCTGAAGTCTTCATCTCATCTCTATTTCAAAACTGTGGTCCTTCTTCCGGCCATTTCTTGAGTCATGGAAACCTTCAATACTTTGGTCAGTCAGTCAGTCAGTTCAGTCGCTCAGTCGTGTCCGACTCTTTATGACATCATGAATCACAGCACGCCAGGCCTCCCTGTCCATCACCAACTCCCGGAGTTCACTCAAACTCACGTCCATTGAGTCGGTGATGCCATCCAGCCATCTCATCCTCTGTCGTCCCCTTCTTCTCCTGCCCCCAATCCCTCCTAGCATCAGAGTCTTTTTTGGGTACATCTCAGCAATCCTGGTTCTTGCCATTTCTGCAGATAGGCAGGGGGAGAAGAGCGATGGCTCCTAAAATCTCTCTCTCTGTGAGTATCCATGGCAATCTGTGCTATGAGGAACATTTTGCTTTTCCTCTGATATCTAGATAGCTCCAGAACTTCAAGGAACGCTAGCTGTCTTGCATTTGGAGGGTGCCTGCTGTCAACTATAAATTGGCACTTACCAAGAGCATTGCCAACGACTGAACAACAAAGGAGTTTGCCATCTGCCTCTACTGAGCCCCATGCTGCTATAGGAGTTGACCTTCAGCGACCCCTGAGGGAGTGCAGGGTGAAGGGAGGCACTCTGTGCTCCAGGGAATCTGGTGGGACAGCTCTTTAGATAGTTGGATGTTTTTAGGGACAGATTTTATGATCTCAATCCTGGCATCTCCTCGCATCTAGAGAAGCACTAAATCCCTTCATGGTGACGTCAGATCCTCATGACTAACAAAAAACCTTTTGTAAAATGAGTGCTTCATGGTATTGAACTCCCCCTTCACCAAAACCTTATACTGACTTTCCCCCACTGCTGCTTTGGAGCAGTCTCTCAGAGCCCTCTGAGAGGCTGCCTCCCAGGCTTGCAGTCCTCATTTTGCCCCAAATAAAACTTAACTCGCAACTCTCAAGCTGTACATCTTTTTTAGTCGACAGTTATGGCGACAGTGATGGTGACCCAGAGGAGACTTCCTTCCTTTGACTGGACTCCATGAGGAATCCGAGCTTTGGTACCAGCAGCGGCCCCTTGCACCAATCTGCCTCCTCGGGGAGTGCAGACGAATTTGGGTAAGTCTCTCCCAGTTCTTGAATCTCCGGTCCTGGTTGAGACTCTGAGTTTTATTTGGCTGTGGAGCAGGTTACTCGCCCCCTCCCAGTAGGAAAGATACTGGGAGAGGGCCAGGGTGAAACATCCGGGGCAGACCCACTCATGGTCTAGACACTGAGTGGGGCTTGGTTGAAAGATACAGAGAAATTCCCACCCGGGCAAAGATACTGGGAGCTGGGGGCGGGGGTTGGGTGAAAGATGCCAGGGGGATTAGCCACCCAGTGGAAAGGTACTAGGTAAGGGGGCTCGAATGGGGAAAAAAAATTGAGTAATAGCCAGGGCTTGGCTGAAAGATGCCAACAAGTTCACTAGTGATTTTAATTGACAAATTCAGTTTAAAATGGGAAACAGAATCTCTCAAAAACAGAAATGAAGGGGTGTCAGAAGGCCAGCCTCTGACTAACACTCTAGCCAGATTCATGTACAATACGTATGGAGCTCATACTTGCAAGTTCCTAGTTATTTGGAGAAATTATACTAAAAGAGACCTCAACCTAAAATGGCCAAACTGGGGTTCTTTCGATATGCCGAAATTGATATTTTTGCACGCACAGTTAGAAAAGGCCGGCCATGTTTACTTTGACTGGTATCTAGAAGCTTCTAAAATAGGAAATGATAGAGTGACTTCTTTGCAGGAAACCAACAAGAAATTGCTTGAAACTATCAAAAAAGGCTGCTAGCACTGACTTTGCCAGGTCGCAGGTCTAGTGGAACTGGAAAGTCACGTTTGGCATTTAGGCCATCTGGCTTTTGATTTCTGGGCTTCTCTTTGCCTTTTGTTTCATTTGGAATGTGACACCTGGCTGGTGAGGTACTGGTTTGGTTTGGTTTTGTTGGTTTGGTTTGAGTGCGCAGACATCTGGTACAAATTGCTCCAGCTAATATGGAAATTGCTCACTCTAAGGTACTACACTCCACCTGGGAACCCCTTGGGAAAAAAAAATTTTTTTTTTTGACTGGTCAGTTTATAGCTGTGATCCAATGACAAGAAAAAAACAGTCTGGGGTTTATCAAACTAAGACCCCCTACTTCCCCAGAGGGACAATCCCTGCTGGGACCAATCTGACTTTGTTATCAGGGCCAATTTGAATATTATCTGGTCCAAATTCTGACTATAAAACTATGACCACAGAAAAATACTACTTTTTACAATGTAGTCACAATATTCTTCAGTCTCCAGAGAAAGCTTATAGAAAAAAAAAAATTATCTCTTTAAAAATTCTTGCCCTGAGGAAATAACTCCTCCTATACCTTTAGACCAGAGCTCTCTGGATCACTTATCTAGACCATCTCTAACTCCTAAAACCAAAAGAAAAAAAAGGGGAACAAAGTCTTTTAAAATCTTATTCCAACCAATTTTTACAACTAGTATTCGTAACTAAGTTTGGAAGACAAAGCTATAGGATCTCTTGTGTCTATTTGGATATATGTATGTCTCATCTCAGATCATGGTCCCATCACTTCATGGTAGATAGATGGGGAAACAGTGGAAACAGTGTCAGATTTTATTTTTGGGGGCTTCAAAATCACTGCAGATGGTGATTGTAGCCATGAAATTAAAAGACGCTTACTCCTTGGAAGGAAAGTTATGACCAACCTAGATAGCATTTTGAAAAACAGAGATATTACTTTGCCAACAAAGGTCCATCTAGTCAAGGCTATGGTTTTTCCAGTGGTCATGTATAGATGTGAGAGTTGGACTGTGAAGAAAGCTGAGCACAGACGAATTGATGCTTTGGAACTGTGGTGTTGGAGAAGACTTTTGAGAGTCCCTTGGACTGCAAGGAGGCCCAACCAGTCCATCCTAAAGGAGATCAGTCCTGGGTGTTCATTGGAAGGACTGATGCTGAAGTTGAAACTCCAGTACTTTGGCCACCTCATGTGAAGAATTGACTCATTGGAAAAGACCCTGATGCTGGGAGGGATTGGGGGCAGGAGGAGAAGGGGATGACAGAGGATGAGATGGCTGGATGGCATTACCGACTCAATGGACATGAGTTTGAGTGAACTCTGGGAGTTGGTGATGGACAGGGAGGCCTGGCGTGCTGTGATTTATGGGGTCGCAAAGAGTCGGACACGACTGAGCGACTGAACTGAACTGAACTGAACTGATGTCTCAGTGTGTGTCTTTGTTTTTTTGAATAATATTGCTGAGATTAGTTTGTAAATGAGCTCTAATTGAACTGACCTTAAAAAAAAAAGTAAGCACTTACAAATCAAATAATTCTAAATATAAGAGAAATTAACCTAAATGAATTTCAGGTTCATGTGAACTGGGAAATATGCAGTATTAAATACCTGATATTAATGTTTGTTGATCTAACTAATGTGGACATGTCTAAGAGTAATTAATATTAAGCAGAATATTTTCATTGTACCTAGGCTTAATATAAGTTAAATATTATATCTGTTACAAGCTTGTCAGCAAGGAAATTACCTTAAGTGAAGAAACTTCTAAAAAATGTAAATGAGATTATGAGCCTTTAGATAAACTCTATTAAGAATAATTATGCTTTAGGAATATCTGTCTAAAATAGTCTCTCCGGATTGGGGTAACTTGAACTTCTAAGGGTTGTGCTGAACTAAGTGTTGGAAGTATATTGAATAGCTATTTCCAAATAAAATAAGATTTTGAAACATTTACTGTCCTAATTTCCTCTTACAGAGAAACTAAAGAGGTTTGGGATTTAAAAAAATGAATGATGTTTGGTGCCATCCTAAAATGTTCTAAGAAAGCAAAGGTTTTAGAAATTATCACTGATGTTTATGCTCACCAATCTAATAAAATGCTAATATATAAGTCAGTTCTTGGTTGCTTAAGGGTAGTAGGAAGTGTGTTTTCAGGAAAGAAGGTATGAGGAATGGAATTGCATTTCGAGAAGGGAAAAGGAAGTAAGCCTGACTTACAGGCGGGTTTTTAGGATGGAAGAACACAGCCATGGGTGCAGAAAGTGATAAGGTTGTGAAAAGTGAACCATGAGGAAAGAGTTTGTACATGGTTAGGACCAAGTTTAAAATAAAGTTAAATTTACCTTTTAAATAAAGTAAGCTGGTGCAAGACCTTGAATTTAGCTTTTCTCTCTGTTAAGAGGACATCTTTTCTTCAGATATTGAACAGTCTTTGATAATAGATTTAAGTTTCTTTATCTCTTAAACGACCTGTTCTGAAATCCTTTATTGTTACTTTGGCTAAGTGAATAGCTACTGGTTCACAATGACCTATAGTCCTATCTGACTGAGTGTTCTAAACCTTTTTGATATTTGTTGACAAAACTTCTTAAATCACTCTAATGAAGATTTCTAGCTAACTTTGGGATGCTTTAGAGGGCCCCTGAAACATCCAAGAGATTTAATACACGAATTAGGTTCACTTTGCATACAGAATTACACGGGGAGTATTGTCAAGTGAGTAATAAGTCTCAGGTTATAGTGTATGGTAAATGTTACTAATATAGATATCCTAGAAACTGTATGGAGTTCCTAAAATTCTGATGCGTTTGGGTAAAATGTTATCAGGCATAATTCTAGTTGCTATCTCAAAATATTGTCATAGCACTAACCAAGTTTCGCAAAAATACTTCCTCTTCAAGATTTATAGACAGGAGTTTTGGATAAATACGTTTCTGAATTGGGTAAGGATTCTAATGGAAAACCTGATGACTTCACAAAGGTTAACAAAAGGCTGAATGAACTGGTGAATATGCTTATAACCTTTAAGGTTTCTATGTGAAAGATTACTGATTTGAATCTGTGTTTTCCAGGTGTGAAGACACACCTTCCCCTCAAGCTAATTATGACAGTAATTTGGTAAAATTGTATTTTATAAACAAATTGAAACATTTATCTTTTCTATCTGAACTCTCCAGAGATTGGAAGCTCTTACGTTTCCAGTAACTTTATCAGATAAGTTAGGAAGATTATCTCACTAACAGGTACAGAAATCTCAAGGAATTTTGGAGACCTTGAGAAGGGAGGAATTTACTTTAGATCTGTTAGGCAAAATCTGTGATAAGCCTTTGGCATGACTTTCCTAGCCCTGAAAGAAAGAAAGAAAGAGAGAAAGAAAGAAAAGAAAGTGAAGTCGCTCAGTCGTGTCTGACTCTTTGCGACCCCATGGACTGTAGCCTACCAGGTTCCTCTGTCCATGGGATTTTCCAGGCAAGAATACTGGAGTGGGTTGCCACTTCCTTCTCTAGGAGATCTTCCTGACCCAGGGATTGAACCCTGGTCTCCTGCATTGTAGGCAGATGCTTTACCATCTGGGCCTTCAGGGAAGCCTATACCTGTGGTGGATTCATTTTGATATTTGGCAAAACTAATACAATATTGTAAAGTTTAAAAAAAAAAAATTAAATAAAAAAAAAAAGAAAAAAAAAGTTCAGTCTGAGACTCTATAAAGTCTCAGCAAAGCAAAAAAGTCTATGATCATTTATGGTTATATAAATCACCAGGCCAAGTTTATTGGGACCAGATCTATATTACAAACAAGTCTTAATTTGGTTATATTTGGTAAAAATGATGGTGATTTTAGGGAGAAAAAGATGTTTCAATGAATGTTAAATCGTAGTTTGTTAATGGAGGTCTGTATCCACTAAGAATCATTTCCTGGATAGTTCTTTGCTGTTGGGGTATATTAATATAAAATTTAATTGAATTATTAAAGGACACTCTAGGGTTGTTTCTGAAGCTTATCTCAGTAATCTGTCTTTGGATGAAGATCAGATGCTTCATTCATGACCTGCAACCAAGACTGGAAAAGACAAATTAAAGAACTGTCTCCAACCTGGATGGAAGGACCTTTCTATCAGGTACTCAAAACTAGCTCATGCCCAGTGAAATTGATGAGAAATTGACTCTTGAATTCACTCCCATTCCCAAAGGCCCCTAAACTGGACTGGTCTATGGAGAGGTCTGTTGATCTCAAACTCACCTTCCTCAAACAGAGGAAACTACACCACACTAGGAGAAGAAGACAACATCAGAAGTAGATAGCTTGCCTAAGATGCTGATCTGACTTGTGTGATCATTTATAATGTTTTCTTGATTACTTGGACCAATGCCTATCAATCAAATGTTTTTTATCATGGACATGATTCTATGCTAGTTTAAAACTCAATCCAATTGTTGGGTTGTGGCCAATTACCTGTGTCTAGAACATCTGGGTTACCTTGGTGGATTTCTGTTCTCTAGGGCTCTGATTGGATACCCCCTAGAAAATTTATTTTAGATGAGGGATCAGTCCTGTTCTATCTATTCATGATATTATTAGATGAGATCCTCTCACCTGGCCAATTAATAATACGTGCTCTCATGCTGGCCATAGATTTAAGTTTTCGCTTATGGTCATTCAAACTCAATCGGAGTGATGAGCTAAGTCTCAATAAAAAAAATTAACTTCTCATCTATTGAAAGGAAAATGCCCACAACTGTGGAGTGGATCTACATGGTTAACACCAGGCTATGGTCATTTAAGTTTAAAATCTCCTCTATGTTGGGAAGGGTTAAATCATACTAAAAATGATCGACCTGGTAATTATGAGACAAGGCTGGGTGCTTTATGAACTATGTCTATTATTACCCTTAAAGAGAGTGATTATTATGGAACTCAATGGATTTGTGGTACTAATTTATGGCCTTCACCTCTACATGGATGGATATGAAGGTGTAGCCTGGGATTCTCATGGATTTAAGGCCATACGTTTTAACAAATTAGAGGTAACCTCAACCAATCTACCACTGGTATGATCCCAGTGGGTCAAGGATCTGTATTCTACTGGTATGACCAGTTAGCAGCTTTTGTGTGTGTGTGCCTTCAATGGGATTAGAGGATGTAATCGGCCATATTGAAGCCTTAACAACTTTCATAAGGTTTAAATGATAGTAACTGGGCTATCAGTTTACTGAATTCTGAGATCTCTAAGATGAGAAAGGCAGTGCTACACAACTATAAGGCCCTTGATACCTTACAGCATCTCAGGGATATATCTGTGCTACAATTCAAAGTTAATGCTATATTTTCATTCCTGGTAAATCTTTTCATGTAACACATTTGATGAACCATACGAAAAATCAGATTTTTGCTTTAAATGACCCATTCCCTAGTCTTGACAACCTTTTAGGAAACTGGTTTGGTGTGGGAGGCTCATGGCTTAAATATTTACTTTTAATTCCACTAATGTTATTAACTATATTATTTGTATTTTGCCTCTTTCACAAGATTATTGTTTCTTGTATTACCAAGTGTATGACTGAGCTGCCAACGAAAATAATGATTACACTTGAAGCAGTTGATCAAATGTATAGCTCAATATTTGATCAACGATTGTAATAGTGTAAGTCTAGATATGGGAAGATGTAACAAAAGGGAATACTTTTCTGAACCATAACTAGAAGACAGGTGTCCAGAGGTTTTTGTCTATTAAGACCTAGTCCAGTAATAGCACAGTGAGTGGCCTATCAACAAAAACCTTCTTCAGAACTGGGAATGAGCCTTCCCAGCAACACGGGACAAAATGGCCATGAAACGCCCCCCAAAGTATGGTCGGATTTATGACCACAAGGGGGCCATGTCAGCTATAAATTGGCACTTACCAAGAGCACTGCCAACGACTGACAACAAAGGTGTTTGCCATCTGCCTCTATGGAGACTGAGCCCCACGCTGCTATAGCTGTCGACCTTCAGCGACCCCTGACGGAGTGCAGGGTGGAGGGAGCACTCTGTGCTCCAGGGAGTCTGGTGGGACAGCTCTTTAGATAGTTGGATGTTTTTAGGGACAGATTTTATGATCTCAATCCTGGCATCTCCTCGCATCTAGAGAAGCACTAAATCCCTTCATGGTGACATCAGACCCTCAAGACTAACAAAAAACCTTTTGTAAAATGAGTGCTTCATGGTATTGAACTCCCCCTTCACCAAAACCTTATATATTGACTCTCCCCCACTGCCGCTTTGGAGCAGTCTCTCAGAGCTATCCGAGTGGCCGCCTCCCAGGCTGCAGTCATCATTTTGTCCCAAATAAGACTTAACTCACAACTCTCAAGTTGTACATCTTTTTTTAGTTGACACTGCCAATACTTGATGTTTGCAAAAACTTATGGGCCACATTGTGCAGAAAGTTTTTTCCTCCTTTCTAACGCTGGCTTCAGGGACGAAGTCCCCATTCCAGTTATCTGTATGTGTATAACAAATCACTCCCAAATCTAATGACTTAAAAACATCTTTATCTTGTTCATAAATCTTACATTTGGGCAGAGCTCAGCCTGATGACTGCCGCTCTGTGATGTCTGGGTTGTTTTCTGCTGCAGTAATGCGTGGCCTCACACTGGGTTTCTTCGGGATCATGGCCTCAGAGTAGATCAACTTACACAGTGGCTCAGGGTTCCCAGGGGTAGAGATCCAAGAGATCAAGGCAGAAGCTTCAGGGACTTTTCTGACCTAGCCATGGTTGTCACGCAGGATCACTTCTGCTGCATTCTGTTGGTCACAGAAGACCAGCCCTGATTCAGTGTGGGAGGGGAACTACACAAAGGCAAGACTATCAGGAAGCAGACATCAACCATGAATATTTATTGGAAGAATAGATGCTGAAGCTGATGCTGTAATACTTTGGCCACCTGATATGAAGAACTGACTCATGAGAAAAGATCCTGGTGCTCCTTGGAAGAAAAGCTATGACCAACGTAGATAGAATGTTAAAAAGCAGAGACATTACTTTGCCAACAAAGGTCCATCTAGTCAAAGCTATGGTTTTTCCAGGAGTCATGTATGGATGTGAGAATTGGACTATAAAGAAAGCTAAGCACCAAAGAATTGATGTTTTTGAACTGTGGTGTTGGAGACTGAACACCACAGAGAGTGGTGAGTCCCTTGGACTGCAAGGAGATCCAACCAGTCCATCCTAAAGGAAATCAGTCCTGAATATTCATTGGAAGGACTGATGCTGAAGCTGAAAACCCCAATACTTTGGCCACCTGATAACGAAGAACTCACTCATTGGAAAAGACCCTGATGCTGGGAAAGATTGAAGGTGAGAGGAGAAGGGGACGATAGAGGATGAGATGGTTGGCTGGTACCACCAATTTGATGGACATGAGTTTGAGTAAGCCCTGGGAGTTGGTGATGGACAGGGAAGCCTGGCGTGCTGCAGTCCACGGGGTCACAGAGAGTCGGACACGACTGAGTGACTGAACTGAACTGAGGATGTGACAAAACTGTACCCCAAAGCTTCAGCGGATGTTCCACTAGAAAGAAGAGATCAGGACACATGTTTTCTGTGCTCCTTCCAGCCACTGTGTTGTCTTTATTAGATGGGATTAAGAGGCAGAGAGCATTTGTATTTATTCCCTTCAATGGACTGGCAGTCACGTTATCCGCCCTGGCTCTTGAAGAATCCGTCTTGACTCTGCACACTCAGTTTTCACATTGTATCAGAGACGGAGGACACTCTGGATGCTGGCTTTGAAATGAGAGTAAGGCATCCAAACTACTGCGGAAGCAGCAGCCATCCTGTCTCAGCTCCTAACTTCACACTGAGCGGTGAAAAAAGAAATGAATGGAGACAGACGGTGCTTTGGTTTGGGAAATAACGTTTACATGCACAGGATGCATCCACTTAAGTCTTTTAAAAACCAATTGTTCTAATGACTTTATTGCTCTGTAACAAAATAAACCAAACTGACATTGATTCCAAGGTTGCTGAACCGAAGTTTAACTGTATTAATAAGATGCGAGTCTGAATGCTAGGAGGAGGCTGGAGGAGGAAGGCATCACAGTATATTGTGTTCTTGTAAACAGTAGTACATACAGAGTAAGAGGGACTCCTCTAGTTGATGCTATAGGACCAAGGGCCTCTGCTTGCAGAGGGATGAAGCATTACGGATTACATTCCATTTTACATCTGCTGGGGCAAAATATCCTGCCCTAAAGAAGAATGGATTCCAATCTGGCTACTTTTCTCCTAAGATGCTGTTTCTGTTTCTTCTCCATGATTCCGGTTCCCTGGAAGGTGGGCTCAGCCTCCAAAAGGGAGTCCTACGGGATGGCAGGAGGGGGAACTTGCCCCAATACAGAAGATGTCAAATGAAGATGAAGCTCTCACAGACTTTCTGCACATTCACGTCCCCAGCTCCATCTCCTCGGGGAAAGGATTTCATCATCGAAAGGAAGGGGCTGCATAGCATCAATAAATAAGAGCTCTCTGCCCTACCTTCCCCTACTTGACCCAGCATCTCCATGCTTCATAGCCTGCATCTGGTAATGAGTGGCAGGAGGGACCGCCTGACGGCAGTTCCGGGGCAGATCCGGTCTTCAAGTTGCTGCCACATCAGCTTAGCCTGCATACCTTAACACACACCACCAGGATGTATGCTGAGGACAGAAATTTGGCTGGATTGTAAAGTGGTAGTGGGGGTCTGTGGGGAGCACTGGCATGTTAGGGGTTAGGGAGTAGGGCTTCCTGCTGCTCTGCAGAAAGACTGCAGGGCTCTCACATGTGACGATGCTGACTGGTGGGAACTGGGGACAAAGGTCTGGAACCAGAATCACACTTGGCTATGTGGATCCGAGCCTCACCCTGAGGCCACCCCACAGACTGGAGCGCCCTCCAGAGGGTTAACTTACACCACATGGACGGGGAGGGAGCCGAGTTCTGGGGACAATGGTTACCACCTGCTGGGTACTGCACTTGGCTCCACAAGCCGAAGCTCTCAGCCTCACCCCCACCTTGGGCAGCCTGGACGTGCTGTGCCATGGGCTCCCTGCCTTGAGGCTGTTCCCCCACAGTCTCAGACCCTTGAGTCTCGTCTCACTGTTTCCTGGGTAGCTGGTCAGCACGGCAGCTCCTCTGGGTTAACACAGTGTGAGATGAGGCATCACCCCAGGGCTTGCCGACTTCAAAAGGAGGGGCCAGCAATCAGATGTTTTCTAGAACATCGAGGGGGACCAGGCCTCTCTTCTTTCCACTGAGCACTCTGATAAAGCCGTCTTGTTCTTCTTCAGAAGCCACACAGATCTGAATAAAAGGAAGGAGAAAAAAAGACACGTGTGAAAAGGAAAGAAGCCAGAACCCGTGGCTTGTATCACTGCTGGCTGAGGTCAGCAGACACCAAATTGGAAAAGAGGGACTGGTTTAGGGAAATTGTGGCTTGGACAGAAAAATATTTGATAAGAAATTAGGTACCACCCTGGGTTTGGAACTAGATCCAGGCATGCAATGTTTTCTGAGATTCAGCTTTATGAGTGAGGATCAGTAAAGCAGGACTGGAGGTGATGATTCTGTGTTCCCTTCTCAAGTGTCCCTGTTGAGAGACCCCAGAAGGACAGAATAACGTTTAGCACAGAGCCTAGCATACGCCACTCAGTGAGTCTTGATGCATTATTTTACAATCCAAAATAACAGCCACCACTTAGAGGGCTCCTGTCATATACCTGGAAGTTTATAAGTAAAATATCAGGAAGTCAAAGGAAGTTATTTCATTCCTGGTCCCAAACAAACAGACGCTAATATCTTGCATACTGTGGGGCTTCCCAGGTGGCACAGTGGCAATGAATCTGCTTGCTAATGCATGAGACACAAGAGACGTGGGTTTCATCCCTGGGATGGGAAGATACCCTGGAGAAGGAAATGGCAACCCACTCCAGTATTCTTGCCTGGAGAATCCCATGGACAGAGGAGCCTGGCAGGCTACACTCCATGGAGTTGCAAAGAGTTGGACGTGACTGAGCACACACACACTCATTTCTTGTATATTTCAGAGCAGGATTGCCTACACTAGACTTTAAAAGGAGGTGGTTAATATCCACTTGGGTACTTTGTCATTCACCCTTTACATGACATTGAAGGGCATGGAAGGGCTTCCCTTGTGGCTCAACTGGTAAAGAGTCTGCCTGCAATGTGGGAGACCTGGGTTCAATTCCTGGGTTGGGAAGATCCCCTGGAGAAGGGGACAGCTACCCACTCTAGTATTCTGGCCTGGAGAATTCCCTGGACTGTATAGTCCATGGGGTCACAGAGTTGGACACAACTGAGCGACTTTCAAATGGAATGGAAGGGTGGGTATGTTCCAGCTGTAAGTGAGAAGTGGTTTCAAAGAGCTGTTACTGTGTTGTGAGTTTCTCCTGTTGAACTTGCTCCCAAGGGTGGTGGGTTGTGTCTTAGGCTGAATTCCCTAGGAACAGAGCTTGAGATAAGAATCCTCGCACAAGTGACCTGCTGTGGGAGTGCTCTGGGGAGGTGGGAAGTGAGGGACACAGGATGGGGCAGGAGAAGGAGCTGGAAAGCTTATGGGCTCAGCTGGACGTGAACCTCAGCCTGATCCCACAGCAACCTCCAGAGTTTTAACTGTGTCATTGACTCCCTTAGAAGCAAGGGGTCTGGCAATTTGGACCACATGTTGATACAGATATCACTGTCGAGTGAGAAGCATAACCTCTCTGGGGGATTCACTGGAGAAAGGGCAGCTATGAGTTGTTAGTCATTGACACGGCAACTAGAAGATGGTGCCCCCATCTAGTGAAGGAGATGCAGACAGGGCTCCAACAGAAACCAACAGAGTGGGCTCTTCTTTGACACAGAATAAAGAGCTTTACAGTTACATATCAGGATACTTCGAGAGCTTGATGTGTGACTCCTGACGCTTGGGGCGCACCATGGACTGGTGCCTGATTCATGTTTCAAAAATCTCCTACCTGTGGGTTAAGTGGCCCCCTTGGCTCCATCCCATGTTGGGCCTATCTGGCTAAAGTCCTACAGTCTAACTCACTTCTGAGAGCACATTTGCTAATAAGGTTTCCCCCTGCATTGTCTTCAAGCTAGTGTGTGCGTACATGCTCAGTCACTTCAGTCCTGTGTTAGACCCTTTGCAACCCTATGGACCGTAGCCTGCCAGGCTCTTCTATGCATGGTATTTTCCTGGCAAGAATACTGGAGTGGGTTGCCATGCCTTCCTCCAGGGGATGTTCCCAACCCAGGGATCGAACCCATGTCTCCCGTGTCTTGGGCACTGCAGGTGGATTCTTTACCTCTGAGCCACTTGGGCAGTCCTGCCTCCACGCTCGTCAACATTTAAATATGCTGCCACTTACAGCAGATGGACAGTCATTTTATTTCAAAACATTTCTTGCCTAGAACTCTTGAATTCAGTCTTCCTCTCAAAATACCTGGGAAAAGATAGGGAATTGGAGTTGGAGAAGAAGTGTCGAAATACTGAACACTCAGACTGACAACCATTCCAGAAGCTGAAATTTCTCTAAGACCTTTGGAGGGGAGCTCAACTGATGACAGGAGCAAGTTGTGCTGCTGGACTACCGATAAATCTACCAGACTAAAAGATGCCACAGACATGCTTGGCTGACATCAACAGTCATCACTGCCCTCTTCCCACGCAGCAGAGTGGGGACTTCTGTTCTGCTGTTCATCTGTAGCCTGCAGGACTCAGATAAATCCTAATTGGTCCAAATGTGTTTCTGTCCTCTGTGCCAGCCATTCTCCTCGTGGTTCCCATGGGACTCGCTCTAGCCAATGAAACAGGAAGGACTATCTGCTTGGAAACTTCTGGGAAGATTTGTTTTCTTCTTGTAAGAAATGCACTGGGAAGAAAAATCTCTTTCTTCAGGCAAGGATTCTTGGAGGGCCTGCAACCCTCTGTGACCACTAGGGGAGGTGGCTAGCATTTCAACATTAGCATAACAGAGGGATGGAGGAATCCAGATTCTTGATTCTGGGATCAAACTGCTGAATTACAAATCCAAGAACTGCCCTGTATCCAGATCTCTCATTTTCTTAGTAAAACATACCTTTGGAAGTAGCCTCAATTGGAGTTTTGCAACTTGAGATATGTATTGGTTTACTACTGCTGTCCTAACAAATGACCATGAACTCAGTGGCTTTCAACAACACAATCTAATATGTAGCTGTAGCTGACTCACTTTGTGGTACATACAGTAGAAATTAAGACAACAATGTAAAGCAACTATACTCCAATAAAAATTAATTTAAAAAATAAAAAATATCAGGGCTACCGAAACAAAACGAACACCCCAACAGTCTGGTGTCACAGCTTTCTAAGTCCTATATCTGGTGGGCTTGGCTAATTTTCTCTGCTCTGGGCTTCACAAGGCCAATGTCAAGGAGTCAGTAGGTCCTATTCCCTCTTCTTCCCTCCTGTTTCTCTACGAGAGAATCCTGTCCCAGGCTCATTTAGGTTGTTGCTGCATTTAGTTACTTGCAGTTGTGGGCCTGAGGTCCCAGTTTCCTTGCTGGCTGCCAGCCCGGGTCACTCTCAGTTTCTAGAGGCCACTTGAACTCCCTGACTTGAGGCCCCTTCCTACATCTTCATCCAGCAAGGGCGGGCTGAGTCTTTCCCACACTTAATCTCTCTCTGACCTACCCTTCTGCCTCATCTCTCTTCTACCCTCTTTTGCTGCATCTCTCTGTCTCCCGGAAGCTACGTTTCACTGCCTTTAAGGGCCCAAGTGATTAGATTTGGCCAATTTAGACAGTCCAGGCTACCCCCTGCCACAGGGTCCATAACCTGCGACATAATCACGTCTGCCAAGTTGCTTTTGCACATGAAACAAATCTAGATTGGTTTCCTGTGGTTGCTGTAACAAATTACAAATTTAAATTATAAATTTGTTGCTGTAACAAATTTAAGTCCCCTAAATGCAAACCAGTTCCATTCCAACATGTCTGTAAGTCCAAGTTGTTCATAAGTCCAACAAAGTTAGCCAAGTTACCCAACTAACACAGTCAGTTATATAGTACTATACTGTAAAAGATTTATAATATTGGGTTAGATAAAATGTACCTTCAGTTTTTAAGTAAAAATAAAAGACAGTTTTCATTTTCACCAAGAACTTTATTGAACAACATATTCACCATTTTGTTCCACTACCGTCTACCTCCATCTTTCCAAAACTTTTTATCTTTTTGAGCAAAGAACTATTCCAGGTGCCTTTTACAGTCTTTCCATGAACTGAACTTTTTATTCATTACGAGAATCTTATAAAGACTGAAATAAATAGACATCTGAAGGTGCGGTGTCTTGTGAACACAGCAGATGAATCATAACTTTCCAGCCAAGCTGCAACAGTTTTTACCTGGTTATCAAAGAAATATGCAGTCTTGCATTATCCTGTTGGGAGACTGAGTTTTCTGTTGACTAATCTCAGATGCTTTTCATCGAGTGCTGCTTTCATTTTGTCTAACTGGGAGCAGTACTTGGACTTAATTGTTTCTTTTTCTTGGAGGAGCTCATAGCCGAGGAGTCTCTTCCAACCCACCATATACAAACCATCACCTTCTTTGAATGAAGAGCAGCCTTAGGTGTGGTTGGTGGTGGTTCACTATCTCTTCCATTCTACATTATTGCACAGTATCCACTTCACTGCCCATCACAATTTGTTAATGGGACGTTTTTGTTACGTTTAAGAAGAGAATTGTATGTGGAAATATGGTCAAGGAGGTTTCTTTCACTTAACTTACGTGGAACCCAAATATCAAAGTGATGAACATCACCAAGCTGGTGCAAATAATTTTCAATGCTTGATTTGGATATTTTGTGTAGGTTGGCTATCTCCCAAGTGGTGTAACATTGACTGTTCTCAATTAATGTCTCGAACTGATCACTATCAACTGCAACTGGTCTACCATCGTCTAGCGAGGTATCTCTGGGACAAAACTTTGCAAAGCACTTTTGGTACTTTTGATCAGTCACAGCATCTTCTCCATACAGTGCACACATCTTTTTTTGCATTTCAGTTGTGTTTTTATCTTCCTTGAAATAATAAAGCATAATATGCTGATAATGTTGCTTTTTACTTCCATCTTCAATATAAAAATGCTACACAAAAATTCACCAATTTTGATTTTTTTTTAAAAATGCATGCTGACATGACAAATGTCACACTATACAATCTAACAAAATTGTTTTGAATGAGGTTAAAGACAACTAAGCACTACTAGAGCCAACTTATGAAAAAAACAAAAGGAACTTTTGGGCCAACCCAATACTTCCCATGCAAATAACACATAAAAAAAGAAACACAAAAAATAAAGAGGACATTTTTACAGGACAGTACCTTGAAAAGTACAGCAGTACAGTACAACAGCTGGCACTGAGTAAACAGGCAAGAGGAGTTATTGACTAGAGGAGGGAGAGAAGGTGGGAGATGGTAGAGCTGCAGGATCCTCAGCAATAGAGAATGGAGGGCAAGCTGTAATTTCACTCACACCTGACCTTGATGGCAAAGATTCTGGTTCCTTGCTGGATTCAATTCTATCTACCCTCTTGAAAAAAATGATCCAGCGATGTCTGGGAAGTAGTTCTTTTTTCCTCATCATAGATGACACAGTAGCACTGGACTGCACTCTGCACAGCTGCTTCACTTCATGGACCATTCTATGTTCGGGTCCTGCATGTCAAAAGCTAACAGTGCCTCCTCAGATAAAGCAAGCCCCCTTGTCACATCCTGTGGCGGGAGTTCCTCTGGGTCCTCAGCAGTGTCAGCTACATCACCACTGCTTTTACACGTGTTTCTGGACATCCTGGGTTTGAAATAAAGATACTGTCTTACTGTACTCTATACAGTACTGCACGTACAGTACACAAATGCACAGCCGCTTGTCGAGGATGCACGCACAGACGATGCACACCAGACACGTGAACTAGTAACTATGTGACTGGACATGTGAACGCACGTTCACATCTTTGAAAGTTTGCAACTTCAAGGTTCCTATGGAGGGGACTTACTGTGCCACGAATTTGGTAAACTAAAACAACACAAATTTATTATCTTGCAGTTCTGGAGAGCACAGTCCCCAGATCAGGGTGCTTGCAGGGCTGTGGTCTCTCCAGAGGCTCTAAGTGAGAATCTATTTCCTTGCCTTCAGCTTCTTGAGACCACCTGCATTCCTTGGCTTATGGTCCCTTCCTTTATCTTTGAGGCCAGCAGCACAGCATCTTCAAATTCCTCTTTCTTCCTCTCTCTCTACTTCCATTGTCATCTCCTCTGACTCTGACCCTCCTGTCTCTTATAAGACCCCCTGTGATTACATTAGGTTTACCTGAATAACCTACACCTCAAGATCCTTAACTTAAAGAAAACCTGCTGCAGAGGAAAGAGGGCTGATTGAGGAGAAAACAGTATGGGGAAAAAAAACACTAAATTAAAATTAATGTCAGGAGTGATCAAAGTCTGAATAAAAACTTCAGAAAACTGAAATGAAGTGGGGGACTATCTTGAAACATTCTCCTAAGAAGAAGTGAAGTGATAAGTGGGAAGCAATAAAGAGATTAAAACCATAAGGACAAAACCGTAAAACAGATGATTCAACTGAAGAGTTATTAAGCTCCTGAAGGAAGAAGCATTACAATTAAAAGGCAAATGACAAATTGAGGGAAATGTGGGCCACGTATGGCAGATCAGGTGTCAATAGTTTTAAGGGAGAAAACTTTTTCAGTAGCATAAGAAAGTACATAAACAGATTATTCATAAAGAAATACAGGGGCTTCTCTGGTGATCCAGTGGTTAGAAATCTGCCTTGCAATGCAGGGGACATTGGTTGAATCTCTAGTCTGAGCTGATTCCACATGCCGCTGGACAACTAAGCCTGTGTACCCCAAGTACTGAACGCATGCTCCAGAGCCTGCAAACCGCAGCTACTGAGTCCATGTGCCACAGCTACTGAAGCCTGAGCGCCCCGGAACCTGTGCTCTGCAACAAGAGAAGCCACTGCAATGAGAAGCCCAACTAGAAGCCTGCAACTAGAGAGCAGCCACCACATAGCAACAAAGACCCATCACAGCCAAAAATAAAAATAAATACATTCTTTTTAAAAAAGAAATACAAATGCCCAATACATACATGATAAAATTTCAACTTCCCTAACCATCCAGGAATTAAGGATTAACATGAACTATTACTCACTTCTAAAAACGACAGATATCGTTTGTATGCTACACAAATATATAATAAACAGTAATACTCAGTTCTGGCAAGGATGTGGTAACCTGAATGTTCTCATAAATAGCTGATGTGGGTGTAAACTGGCATAAACTTTTGGGAGGCAGTATGTATCAAGAACTGGAAAAATGGTTTACTGGTTTTCCTGTAAATTCTAAAGTATTTTCTAAAGAAGGAGTCAGAGTTATGGAAAAAAAAAACTTAGAGGTGTTCATTGCAGTTATCCATAATAGTTTTTTAAAAATTCTGAATATCCAGTCACAGAGGAATACTAAATACTTTATGTACATCTTGTACAGCTGGCAAACTTTTTCTGTAAAGGACTAAATAGTAAATATTTGGAGGCCTTGTGGTCTCCACTGCAATGACTCAACTTAGCCACTGCAGTATGAAAGCAGCCATAAGCAATGTGTAATGAATGAATGCAGCAATGTTCTCATAAACTTGTTTTAAAAACAGGGCCAGTCTGATGCAACCTTTGATCTATATGATGATATGTTATATAATTGCTAAAACCTGTGTTTTGATAAACATTTAATAACTAAGTTAATAAAAGTTAGGAAACTAAATAGAATATGATATCAAAATAAGAAAAGTTTGGTGGGAAATAACACAAAGATATTTATGTTGATCATTGCTTGATGGTTGAACTACCTTGATCTTGGTTTTCTTCTTTATAATTTTGGGGGGTATTTTCCAAATTTTCTCCACAATAAATGCATTTCAGTTTTATAATCTAAAAATGATTTATCCATTAAAATGATTTCATAGAACATAAGAATCAATTAAAATAGTTCTCCAGGGATGATGGAATCATGGATGAATTAAAAAATAGTTTTATGGTATTTAAGTTGATCTCATAAAGATAGTTTTTAAATTTCAAAAATGAGGAAAACATATTTTGTGTCAGTGCAAACTCTAGATATGTTCTCGACAAAAAGATAACTTAATTCTATTTGTAGCAAAAGTTCTGTGGAAACAATAATGTAATAATTGTAAGACAAATGAACCCCAGAGGCAGAAATGTGATTTAATCACAGAGATGTGTTACATTTGTTTTCAGAATCAAATTTCTTCTATTTCCCTGCTAATGACCATTTGTCTCTTTATATTTTTAGACTTATAAATAGCATGCTATTTTCTGATGTTTGCTGCTGTTGTTTTAGTTGCTAAAGTTGCACCTGACTCTTTTGGGACGCCATAGCCTGTCAGACTCCTCTGTCCATGAAATTTCCTAGGCAAGAAGAATACTGGAGTGGGTTGCCATTTCCTCTTCCAAGGGATCTTCTTGCTCCAGGGATTGAACCTGCATCTCTTGCACTGCAGGCAGGTTCTTCACCCCTGAGCAACCAGGGAAGCTTTCTGATGTTTATTAGGTGATTTCTCGGGAGGCCTTGGCCGCTGCAGATGGATGTCCCATTTAGGCAGCAAGGGTAATGACTCTGCTCAGCACTGATCCGTGGTGGCCGGGCACTGTGCTGGCACTTCACCCAGGTGATAGACGTGACTCTCATCTCCATGCCAAGAGGCAGACACTGCTGTGCCGATCTTACAGATGAGAACACTGACATTCAGAGGTGATTTTTGCCAAAATCACACAGGGTATAGACCATTTCTGTATGACACTGGAATCTGTGCTTTTGCTACTACAGTGAACTCCCCTCAATCAATAAGCAAGTTTCAAACTTTTACACCTAAAATAGTTTAAGACACTAAAGTGGAGATAAATTTAAATTTTTTCTCAATAATTGATTTTTTTAAAATGTAATTTTCTTTCAGGGGGCTGATATTTCCAAAAATTGCTTGCCACATGGATGACAGAGACTGAAAACAGAGAGTCTGTGTAGAAGCAAAGAGACCTCAGTGCATTTTGCTAATGCAAAATGCTGGAAATAAAAATGCCTTCAGTTGTCACAGAACTACTAGAGGACACGAAAGTGAGAAATGGAAATGAAGGTCATTCTCGAATTTTAGCTTTGATAGAACACTCAGGAAGTCTGTAAAAAGACTAATTCCCTGCCTTTGCCCTGAAGGTTTCTGCTTCGGCAGATCTGGGGTGGAGTCAGAAATCAGCATTTCCAACAAGCTCCCAGGTTATTCTGATTCAGATGGTGCAAAGGCCACCCCTTAGAAATATCAGGCTAGACAACTATCAGAGGTTATAGAACTTTCCTACAATTATGGGCAGATCCATGTGGTTTCAGATTCAAGCTGAAATGCTGTGCTGGGTCTTGAAGATGTCTCATTAAAGATGCTAGGTGGTTTGTCTCTCCCCTGCCCCAGCAGGTTGTCAGCACAACCATGAGAGTGGAAGACACATATATGAGCTCATCTCCGGAAAAAAATTGGGGGTTGGGGGGATATGGTCCAGAGATTGGCGGAAGTCATTGACTGAGCAGCTGTTCCACTTCTGGAAATTGATCAACTTAAGCACATTGTAGCACATTGTAACTTGCCTTCTGGTTGTTTTCTTGCCATTCCCTTCTCCAGGGGATTTTCCCAACCCGGGTCTCCTGCATTTCAGGCAGATTCTTTACTCTCTGAGCTACCAGGGAAGCTCTATTTATATTTTAGTAACATAAAATAATGTTTAATGTCAAATGGGGAAGCACAAGATTATTCTGAGAAGAAAAATCAAACAAGCTAGCAAAATTACATAATAATGCTTTGCCAATAAAGACGAACATCCTTCCTGGATGTATTTCATTCAGAAGACTTTCCAGATTTTGTAACAGGAAGGATACAGTTGAGTAATCTTGGAGAAGTTTGAGACATTGACATGGAATCCAGACAGGAAATGTGACCATTTGCTTTATGGGGTGTGTATGGCGTTAGAGATGGGGTCTCAGTCTGATGTGGGTGATTCCATTGTCTGGAATCAAGAATGACTCACTAAGGCTTCTGTGGCTTCTGTATGAGCAAGAATTTGTTCTCAAGGGTCCTTCTGGTCCTAGGATGCTTGTCTTCCCTGGGAATTGACTATGCAAAAGGCACTTTGCATTCTGAGTTTGTTCATCATCCAGGGCACATGGCTCAGTGGAAGGCATTGACTTGAAGCTTGCAGGTCTATCTTTAAGTTCCAGCCTGGCCACATGCCAGGTTTTTGCCCCTGAGCAAGGCACATCACCTCTATGAGCCATTGTTTCCTCATTTATAGGGCATGTGTAAAACTTCAACAAATAAAATATATTGGGTTGGCCAAAAGGTTTGTTGGATTTTTTTCTATATGATGGCTCTAGTAGCATTTAGTTGTCTTTAACTTCATTTGAAACAATTTTTTTAGATTGTATTGTGACATCTATCATATCAGCATGCATTTAAAAAAACTTATCAAAATTAGTGAGTTTTTGTGTAGTTATTTTAATATTGAAGACAGAAGGAAGAAGCGACATTTTTATTATGCTTTATTATTTCAAGAAAGGTAAAAATGCAACTGAAGCAAAAAAAGATTTGTGCAGTATATGGAGAAGGTGCTGTGACTGGTCAAATGTGTCAAAAGTGATTTGAGAAGTTTCATGCGAGAGATTTCACGCTGGAGGATGCTCCACAGTTAAGGTAGTGGAACAAAATGGTGAATACATTGTTCAATAAAGTTTTTGGGGAAAATGAAAAATATGTCTTTTATTTTTACTTAAAAACCAAAGGAAATCTGTAGCCAACCCAACAGGTATATAAGCTTTGTAAGTATTATATAAGCTATATGTTTGGTTCGGAGAAGGCAATGGCACCCCACTCCAGTACTCTTGCCTGGAAAATCCCATGGATGGAGGAGCCTGGTAGGCTGCAGTCCATGGGGTCGCTAGGAGTCGGACACGACTGAGCAACTTCACTTTCACTTTTCACTTTCATGCATTGGAGAAGGAAATGGCAACCCACTCGTGTTCTTGCCTGGAGAATCCCAGGGACGGGGGAGCCTGGTGGGCTGCTGTCTCTAGGGTTGCACCGAGTCGGACACGACTGAAGTGATTTAGCATAGCATAGCATATGTTTGGTTCCCAGGGAAGGCAACTGAGCTTCCTAACATTTTGGTTTTGCGTGTTTAGATCCTGCTACACTAATATCAGGCTTCCCTGGTGGCTCAGATGGTAAAGAATCCGCCTACAATGTGGGAGACCTGGGTTCTATCCCTGGGTTGGGACGATCCCCTGGAGAAGGGAAAGGCAACCCACTCCAGTATTCTTGCCTGCAGAAGTCCATGAGGTCGCAAAGAGTCAGGCATGATTGAGCGATTAAAACACACACACACACACACACACACAATATCACTGGACTAAGAATATGTTTTCTCAAAGTGAATACACTCACGTGACTCTACTCATTCAGATTTATTGCTATTTGTCAAATGACTATTACTCTATTTTGGTCACACTTGGTGTGCGCTGGTGGGCTTTACTCACCTGATTCTCTTTCAGTGTTATCTGCCCCTGTTCCTTACACCCACTGAAGGTTCTAACACATCTAAAAATCTTCTCATTTTGGTGTACTCTCTGCACAAAGTTGGCTGGGAAGAAGCCAATTCTGTCTTGAATTTTCCCCTGAAAGGAAAAAAGAGGCATGCAGCCATAATTGTAGCATTCATGGTAATTATAGTTAGCAAGTGATTTTTCTTAAAGAAAAAGAAATACTTACTTTCCACCAGTCTTCATTAGAGTCCTCTAGAAGAGTAATCATGTCTCCTGGCCTAAAATGAAGAATGAATGAGTTGGGTGGGGGGTAGAGGGGGTGAAAAAGAAAAAGATGGTATTTTAAAGTCAGAAGTGGTAGCTTTTCACTCGCCCAAATAATACTATAATAAAAATGATTTTTATCTGCTCTTCCCACCCATGAAAATAGCTTTGTTAGAGGCTGAATGCAAGTCCAATTTCTGTGCTGTATTAAAAAAAAATCTTTAACTTTATTTTTATACACAGATGATCATCTCTGCATTGTAAAAAAAACTCTAAAATGTGGAAGTCTAAAATATGAAAACTGGAGTTTTTTCATATTCTGCCCCGCAATCCTTCTCCCACTGTCCAGAGCTGACCACTGTTCGTACTTCCCTGTGTCTCCTTCTGGACTCTTTTCCATGCACTGACATTTATGCAGAGGCGTGTAGGTGTATTTGCTCTTTCTTTTGTCTCCTATCGACATCTAGCATGAGGCATTGTCTTTATTATTAGCTGCATCTTCTCAGTACCTTCTTGAAACCACTTTTACTTAATTTCCATTGCCCCTGTCTGCCACTTTTTATGTTGGTATAATCAGGAAGTTTGTTTCAGACTTGTGTGTGTGTGCATGTTATATCCTTCATTAGGAATTACTTGGGTTTAACTGAAGACTTATACGATGTTTTTGCTATGGGTATTGTGGATATGGTGATTATTTGCCATCTCTAATTTGATTTTCACATCAACCTCTGCGTGTGTGTGTGTGTGTCTTTTATTCCTTCTACTCAACACCTAATGGCACTTTTACTATCTGAAGACTCATGTTATTTTTCAACTTGGGAAAATCTTGTCCACTATTTTTTCACTGTTTTCTCCCAGTCATTTTCTCTCTTCCTTTTTCCTGGAATTTCTAGTCAATATGTATTGGGCTTTCTAGATCAATCATCTATATCTTTTGTCTTTCTTACACATTTTCTGTCTTTAACAAGGAATCTAGACTAAAATTTTTCTCAATTTAATCTTCCTAATTGCTTAGTTTGTATATGGGCTTATCTCTTGTAATATTTATTACAGTACTGAGGGTTTTAGGGAAAATTTAATTTCCAAGAGTTCTTTATCATTTTCTGAATGTCTCCTTTTCACATTTGTCAACTTTATCTTATGGACAGAAAAGCATGATGGATGTTGCTGAGGATATTATTAGATATTAAAAACAATATTTCTTCCCTTTATTAAATTTGTTTCCATTAGGATTAGTTATATTGTTCTTTGTCTTATTGCTTCTTTTTTTGGTTATGCTGAGCAGCACTTGGGATCTTAGTTCCCCGAGCAGGGATTGAACCCATGACCCCTGCAACGGAAGCACAGTTTATCTTCTTACTTTACTTTTCCTTCATGTCAAGGGATTTTGTCTTGCACCTGTGTTTTTATTTCTTTATATTCATAACTGAAAACACAGGGTATGAATCTCTGGGTGATTCTCCACTATCAAATACATCTGCGTCTGCAACGGGTGAGGACTAATTTCAAGCTCTGCTTAAGACAGCAGGGTGTGTCAGCTGATGCATCTCATCTTTGGATGCTTGAGAGTATAGCAGACAAGCAGTCTGGGGACTCCCACCACCACCCCAATGGCAAAAACAAGGGTGGCTTTCTTAACCCTGGGAAGGAGAAGGTTCATTTATTTCCCTCCAAGTAAAGCTGCCTTTTCCTTCCCTACCACTCTCTACAAGCTCTGGAGGTCCAGAACTCCCTCCAGTTGTTTTTCTTTCTCAGTCTTTTGGGCCACACAGGGGCACACTTGCCTGGGCATGGGTTCCCTTTCTTAGAGCACAGGTGACGGTTTAATTCTAGAGTCAAACACCACTGCTGCCTATTGTTCATTCTACGTAGTAATAATGGGTTATGAATGAACACTGCTGGGACTCTGTATCAGTCATATATTGCTGTGATAATGCTGTGTAACAAACAATCCCCAAATCTCAAAGGTTCACTGACATTCTTGGGTGCTGGCTGGGATGACTGGGGTGATTTTGCCTTATTCTATGTTTCTCATACCCAAGAAGGCCAGTTTGGACATTCATGGCATTGCCAGGGCAGCAAATGGAGATGTGAAAAACACATAAGGCTTCTAATGTGTAGGCTCAGAACTGACACATTGTCATTCTGCCTTAAAGCAACTCCGGTGAAAGGAACTGTAAAGTCTCATGGCAAAGAGCATGGATACAGGAACAGTGAAGAATTGGGGCCATTAATGCAATTCAGCCACTGGGACACCGCATACTCTTTTGTGAGATCAGTGTCTGTTTGAATATGCTTTTACATAGATGTTTCTCTCTGAGCATTCTTTGGACTCTGGTCATCTTCCTTGTTCTCTATTTGCTGTAGTCTCCCATGAAATTCCCAATATTTGGGGGTTTCTGATAGTGTTTTTCTTATTTTCTAGTACTATTACGGAGATAATCTTAGAAAAATATATTTCTTGCACTTTAAGGGATTGGTGCAAGAAGGGAAGCAGACTTGTGTGCTCCCTTTGCTATTCTGGTTCAATCTCCTCTGCTGTCATTTTCAATTCTCAGTTAATATCTATCTTCGTAGGGGATTCCAAATATAACAGGCTTGTTACACCTGAAGCATTAAACACAACTGGCATTTTGGTATTTCAACAGTCACAGTTTCATGCTGATGCCACAGAAAGCGAGGAGGATGAAAATCACTCTTTTCCCAGGTGAGGGATTTAATTAAGCAGCAAGGATGAAAGTCAATGTAGAAAAATCCTTCTAGCTCCAGCAGATTTTATTTAACCTAGTAACCTAAGAAACTGTGTGTTAGCATCAACCAGAGTGACTTTGCTGATGGTTTGGCAGAAATTATAAGTAGGGAATCAAGACTGGAAGAGGCATCTTTCCCTGGGTGTAAAACAGTGCTGCCTGAATCCAACCTCTATTTTTTAAAAAATATGTACTTATTTACTTGACTGCATCAGGTCTTAGTTGCAGCATGCAAACTCTTAGCTGAAGCACACGGGGTCTAGTTCTCTGACAGGGATTGAACTTGGGTCCTCCTGCATTGCAGAACGTGGAGTCAGCCACTGCACCACCAGGGAAGTCCCTCCAACATCTATTTTTATGGTCTGGATGGTCAATCTTGACCATGCCCAGAGGTGGACAGTCCCTGAGCCCATGACCCATGTGAAATAAACCACACATTGGAATAAAGCACTCACTGGAATACAAGCTATAATTTTATGAGAAAGATCAGATATCCCGACAGCGTGATGGGGATTCTGTCTTAGGAAAAGGCGCTGCCAGCATCTGAAAATTGCTTGGTGAGTGAGGAGAATTACATTCATCCCTTTATCCTTTGCTGTTCTGTTTACCTGCTCGTTCCACAAATATTCTAGACCACTGACTCTGAAAGGATGATTTTACTAGGCACTGGGTATACTTTGGTGAGTAAAGGCCTCATGGGAGCTAATATTCTAGTGAGAAAGATGGATAATAAATAAGCAAATGCATAATTAAACATTTCATAAATAATAAATATAGAATGTGTATGCATAACTAATAAATATATAATTGCAAATTGTCTTCAGGGCTATCAGGGAAATAAACAGGATGCATAAAGAATGAGTGATTCCTACTGATACGACTTAAATACTCTAATCATGAGGCAGAGACAGCTAATGTGTTTTTCATTTTGGGAAAGATCTTGCTTTAGGGCGGGACTTGAACCCAAAACAACAACTCTCTAATATCTGGGTCAGTACATGTGTGGCTTATGGGGCTTCTGCTGCCCTCTTGACTCTGCCTGGCACCCCCCAGCAATCTCAGCATTCTTTCCCACTGAGCCCTGCTTAGATCCTTTCCCACTCTGGGCTCTGGGAAGTTGATCTGAGCAGGCACGTGAGGTAAAATCATTCAGTGTAATGTAATATTTTTAATTAAAAAAAAAAATGCCTGACCCACTTTGAAACTCTGTCTAGGGACTGATCAGTTCCTCTTAGACAACCGATTAAATTAACAACCCACACCATCTCCCTTTTGGGGCTTGAATGCTCTGGGGCACTGTGTACCAGCCTCATCCTTAACTGCCCTGGCGTGGATTCTGGACAGCTCAGGACAGCCTCTGTGACTGGAGCCTGGGACATTATTCAAATTAGCTAATCCGTGGGGAGCCTGGGAAACCTCACTAACCCAGCTGCTGACCACATGTAAGCTGCCCCCACAGCTCCAGCTGCTGTTACCCCGACTCCCCAGTCACTGGTGTGGTCCTGTGTGGCCACGTCGAACACTTCACTCTCAACTGTGGGTTCTCTTCTAACCTGTTCTCAACTTAGTCCTCTTCCCCTTCCTGTGGTGTCAGAGTGCTAGGTGCTACCATCAAAGAGCTAGGTCAACATTCTGCCCACCTGTTCTCCTGAGGCAGAGCCTTGCCATGGGTCTTGGCAGAATGGAGGCCTAAGGCTTAAAATTCTCCCTCCTTGGGTTGTTCCTAGGACGGACACTGCCAGGGTGTGACTCTCTGCCTCCAGCTGTGTTATGTCTCTGTGTTGACTGGAGCCCTTTTTATGAAATATTTCTTTCTTATTTTGTGTTATCATACTGTTAGTAGAAAGTCCTGCTGTGGTCTATCAGTTATTTTCTTTCTTTTAGGTGACTTTATATTCTGATCCATTATATATAGATTTTATAATTTAACTCTTTATTTCCAAATCTTGGAGATGAACTCAAAAGAAAGTGAAAGTAAGAAAGTGAAAGTTGCTTAGTTGTGTCGGACTCTTTGTGACCCCATGGACTATACAGTCCATGGAAGATGAACTCGTCTGGCTCCCAAATACTTAAAAAAGTTTGTGCATGCTAAGTCACTCAGTCGTGTCCGACTCTTTGTGACCCTATGGACCAGGGATCAAACCCACGTCTCCTGCGCTGCAGGTGATTTCACCAACATCTGAGCCCCCAGAGAAGCCTCAAGGGGAACAGAAAAGGAAGCCAGCCAAACTGCTCCATTAGCTTCAGATCTATTGCTGAATTTTCCCTTAGACCTTTTCCTTGATTTCCATTATCCTGGTCCGGAGCCTTTAAAATCTTAGTATATGGTTAGGGAACAAGGAACTCCTGAACTCTGCAGTGTGATTTTGTCTTAAGCTTGGTGTCCAGAAGACTTGCCTGTGCCTTCTCAAGTCCAGAGACCAGCTCAGAGAGAAAACATTCAGCTAAAGGGCCATTTGGATGAGATTTGGTAAATGTTCCTGAACTGTCACAGATCATGCTCTCCAGAACCTAATTGAAAAAGGCATTTGAGTGAGAGAGAGGCTGCTAAACACATTAGTGATATTCAGGAAGATCTGGGTTTCTTGACATAGCACAGTGTCAGAGCATAATATGCATCAGAGACTTTCCTCAAATAGCCCTTAATTGCATTTGGATGTCCTGGTGACTGTGAAGATTATTTTTAAATCAAATTGGTACATTAGAATTACATTTAGTTTTAATTAAGTTGATGCATTTGCCAAGCAGTAATGTACTTAAGAGAATGGAAACGAGACACCAAGTCTTATTTTGTCTAACACTGTCTCGAGGGCTCTCCTTTTCTTATTTTATGGAGGATTTATAAAACCTTACAGAGTGAAGGACGTTACCAAATAAACCACAGGCCAAAGCCCCAGTGCTGACCAGTGTATTGAGCACAGGCTGAGGATCAGAAACCTGCATCCCATTTGGGTCGGCCGCTGGCCCACTGTTCATCTCAGGAGAAATCAGTTAAGTCACAGTTGTTCTCAAACCTGGCAGATTACCAGAGTCTAAAGGAATATTTAACCATACAGATTTCCAAGTGGGAATTGAGTCTCCAGTGTGGGTGTAACCCAGGAGTCTCTATTTTAATAACGTTCTCCTGGAGATTTATACGGATTGTAACATGTGGTTTAACCATCCTAACCATTGTTATCTCCTTTGCAAAATACTGCTCGCTTGACTGACCTCATAGATCAGTTGAAAGAATGCAAGGGGCTACCAGGGACAATTTGGAAGACTTTGAAATGGGCAAAACTGATGATTGATCTGGGTGCTGTCTGGTGCCCCCTTCTGGGTCACCTCCCCCTTTCAGTGTCTTTGAGCCACTGCACATCTCTGCAATAATGCAAATGAGCCTTACCCCGAGAAACGTTAGTGAACTGTGTCTGGCAGAAAGTAGTCAATTACTGCTGCTGCTGCTACTAAGTCGCTTCAGTCGTGTCCGACTCTGTGTGACCCCATAGACGCCAGCCTACCAGGCACCCCCGTCCCTGGGATTCTCCAGGCAAGAACACTGGAGTGGTTTGCCATTTCCTTCTCCAATGCGTGAAAGTGAAAAGTGAAAGTGAAGTCACTCAGTCGTGTCCGACTCTTAGCGACCCGATGGACTGCAGCCTACCAGGCTCCTCCGTCCATGGGATTTTCCAGGCAAGAGTACTGGAGTGGGGTGCCGTCGCCTTCTCCAAGTCAATGACTACCCTGTGAATATTATCTACTTTTGCACCTATTTGTAAGTTCACATCAGCGCTCTTAATTGCCTACCTATGGGTGCTGCGTGAATTTTCCTTTAGTCAGATGTGAAAGTGTACTGGGTCTCTAATTCATTATTGATTCAAATTAAAATTCTGACATGTACTCATTTTAAATTTGTGTAACAGTAATCATTTTAATTTTAAAAAATTATCCTTGACCAGGAGTGACTTTTCATGAATGTCACTCTATAATCACACACTTCCTGTTCTTTTGAACCAATTGAACAATCTAAATAGGTTTATAAGGAGTAATGTGAGTGGCCAAAAAGGGCAAAATTAATGCATTATCTGAATCTGCTAATATAAATTGTCTTCCTCATCAGAGAGGAAACCTACCACGTCAGTGCAGGATGGAAAGCCTGGGGTAGAAGAAAGATGAGTGGATGAAGAGTCTGCCTCCCCAGGTAACAGCTCCAAGCCTCCACTTCCACCTGTGGGCTCCTGGACTTGCTTCTCTCTCCCTCTCCTCAAAAGGGTAAAAGACCATAAATTGTCTCTTTGGACTATGAACCAAACAGCCAAGTGTCCATTTGCTAAGCTTTACTGAATTTTAAGACAGTCTTTCCAGAATGAAGACTGGGATGAATGTAAGAATTTAAATATGCTCCTGCAGTGAATTTCCACAACTTCTTTTGTAATGGGATTTGCAATTGGCTTGCATCTGGCACCGCTTGTTCTCATAGTTGAACTATTCTTCTGTTACCCTTTCCTCAGTGGAAGAGAGGATGACTGCTCACTATTCAAGCTGTACATGTACTCATGTCCACTCTTTCTGGAAGTCTTGGCTGGGCTGCGATGCCATCTCCTTGCAAAATCTTCCCTGGCTTCCAAAGGCTGCTTCAATGGTTCTTTTTTTTTTTTTTTTTTTTAAAGATTAAATGAAATGATGTAGTGTAAATAACTTGATACACAGTGCAAGTGTTAGGCGCTCAGTTGTGTCTGACTCTTTGCACCCCATGGACTGTAGCCCACCAGGCTCCTCTGTCCATGGAATTCTCCAGGCAAGAATACTGGAGTGAGTTGCCATTCCCTTCTCCAGAAGATCTTCCCCACCCAGGGATTGAACCCAGGTCTCCTGCATTGCAGGCGGATTCTTTACCGTCTGAGCCACCAGAAAAGCCCTTGATACACAGTATATGCTCCCTAAACATTAGCTTCCTTCCTCTCCTCCTTCTAAGTTTTAGATCACGGTTCTATTCTGCAGTGGGATGATGTGGTTGGAAGACCTGATTCGTCCCAGCTGATGTTTCAGCATCTCCCTGAGGTGCAGCAGCAGCATCCAGAACTACCTCCCCACCCACAAGACGTCGTATTGAACGGACTTTCTTGTCGAGGGCCTGCAGCCTTATGGCCATGGGAGCTCTTTGATAACGGGGCCTGTGAACTGTGCACACTGCAGACAGCACATACTCATTCACCACGAGATGAGCGGTGGTAGATGAAACAAATCCTGGAGATAGCCGCACAAGGGTTAAGTCCCCTTTTGACCTTATTTCAAGTGGTGCTTTCAATAAATCAGGAAGAGGTGAACTCAGGCCATCCCATCTCCAGAGGTTTTTGTGAATATTAGCTAACGGGACAACTGGTTGTCTGGTTTTGTTCAGACTCACACACAGAAAAATCTGGGACTCATGGCTTCCAAGAAAGAGTCTGGCAATTCAAGACTTTAAATTAGGAATCTAATTTGGAGTTACAAAAGAAGGTATGTTTTTCTTTTATGGCCTCCAAATTTCGGTATTCTGACACAAACAGATTGAGTGGCAATTAATTTACATCTCTCTTAAAATTTAATAATATTCAAACAGCAGTTTCCTCATTCCCTCTTTTGGCTCATAGGAATTTTTCCTCTCCTCTTCACCCCTTATGAAACATGGCCATTATCATATAAATCTGTTAGGGGAGAACTAATAAAAATGAAAATGATTTAGATGTGGAAAACCAAAATGGATTCTTGGGAATAGACGTACATGGTCAGTTAAATATGTATTTGAACACTTGAGTTTCTTGTTTATGCTTGATCTTTTATTTCAGAGTCCCTACCAATGTTTTAGGGGTTCATGCTTACTCAGAGTTATTTATGTATGCCGACTATTTAAATAATATGTCAACTTGGCCAAGCCACTGAAGTTATTCTTACAGATTTTAAAAATATGCATCAATGTGAATTAATAAGTGATATCTCCAAGAATATTTTGCAGACTTTCAATGAGACAGGTTACATTGTAAATATGGGTGGCAGGATTTACTTTCATCAAAAGGCTAAGCACGGGTTATCAAGCTTTTGCTAATATGTGTGTGTATAAATGCACGTGTATCTGAGTGTGCATGTCTGAATGTGTGTGTGTCTGTGTGTGAGTTTGTGTGTATCTGACTATAGTGTGTAGGGATGTATGTGCGTATGTGAGTGTGTCACACACAGTCATGTACATGGCCAGGAGAATGACAGACACACGGCTTTTGTGAATTTATAAGACAGTCTCTGATCATGATGCCAGTCCTGATTATAATGGGGTTATCCAGTTTGTATTTCAAGTAGCATTTTAAAAAGCTTTGCTCGTTAATTAAGCTGGCATTCCATAAAGTGTAATTTTCAGGACTTTTAAAAAACTAGACAGTAAAGGTGTTTGGTGGAGACTGTCTAAGACCTTTAATGACAGAGGTTATCTACTACGCAAGCTCATTACACTCAGACAGAGGAACCCGGGTGGCTCTTTGATGTTATCAGACCTCAAATTATCCGCAAGGCAGCTTGGAGAGCCCTCACATGATGGCATCACATCTCGTGTATCAGTGGTGAGATTCCATACTTGGCATGTCATGTCAGCAACCACAAAACCTACTCAGAAGGTAAGAGACAGGGTGTCACAGCCTCCTTATAGCCAGACTAATTAGATAAAGTCTCCTTGGATGTGTTCAAAGATTAGACAGAGTGTTGAACTATATATCTATAAAGATATATATATATATATATATATATCTTTAGAGTAATCGATCAGAAGACCAGGAAAATAAAATGTATTACGAAATGATATAAATGATGACGAGATGGTATCTAAATATACTGTACACCTCACTTTGTACTGGGCACGAAATCTCATCTCATTTTTTTTAACATTATCTCATTGCTCAGTCTCCCTAGGAAGGAGAAAATGGAGGCTGCAAAAGATTAAACAGTTTGCTCAAATTGATGCAGCTAGGATGTGTCAGAGCTGGACGGGGGACCCAGGTCTGTGTGACCCCCAGACACTGCTCCTTTCTGCCCTGGACCCTTGCTCTCCCCTACTCTTGCCCATGATGGGTGGGAAGATTACCATGGCTTCCACGAGCGCCAGAGTTTTGGGGAGGTGACAGCAGATGAATTTATGAAGGAAGTTTGCGCTGAAAGTGTAGCAAAGCTGACTGTGCAAAGCCTCTGCCTTCAGGCAGCGTGTGGAGACCAATGATTGGGACCACAGCAATTCTGAGAAGGGCAGGCACTGCTCTGGGAATAAGGAGGCAGAGCCCTATACTCCTTCTCCCTGAGGCTCACCCTACCATGCCCAAACTGTGTTTGGCTTAGCAGGGCTTCTTCCACATTGTCTTAAGCTCTTCATTGTCTGTGAATATGACTATGGGCTACTGTTGGTCTCTTTTTCTACAATTTCTTCTCAACAAATCATATTCATCCTGAGTTCAAGGCTCATCTCCTTCAGGAAACAGGTCCTGGTAAACCACTCTCAGCTGGGTTAACTTCCTCCTTTATAGTTTCCATTCTATTATCATGGCCTCTATTTGCCCACTAACTGTATATGCCAGAGACAACACTAGTTCATTCATTTAATCTCCACAATACTCATTCATTCATTCATGAAATATGTATTAAGCATCTACTAAGTCTCAAGAGGAGAAGGCAATGGCACCCCACTCCAGTACTCTTGACTGGAAAATCCCATGGATGGAGGAACCTGGTAGGCTGCAGTCCATGGGATCATGAAGATTCGGACATGACTGAGTGACCTCACTTTCCCTTTTCACTTTCATGCACTGGTGAAGGAAATGGCAACCCACTCCAGTGTTCTTGCCTGGAGAATCCCAGGGACAGAGGAGCCTAGTGGGCTGCCGTCTATGGGGTTGCACAGAGTCGGACATGACTGAAGTGACTTAGCAGCAGCAGCAGCAAGTCTCAAGAACTGGTCTATACTCCAGGGACACAGGGTTATTTAACAAATACAGATTTGTTCTCATGGGCTTTACAAGGGAGAGATAAGTTAACCAAACAATCCCAGAAATATATAAAATACAAAATGAGATAAGTGCTTTGAAGAAAAGAAATATGGTGTCATGAAAGTATATCATAGAGGATCTCACCCAGGTTGCACCAAGGAAGAGCTGAGATCTAGTGGGTGCATAACAGTCAATGGAAGAGGGTGTGTGTGTGATGGTGGTGGTGGTGTTTGTGGTGGCGGGTAAGTAGAAGGGTGGGAGGAACAGAGGGCAGGAAGAAAATTTATTTGGCAAGAGTTGAAAGTGAAAGTAAAAGTTGCTCAGTTGTGTCCGACTCTTTGAGACGCCATGGACTATATACAGTCCATGGAATTCTCCAGGCCAGAATACTGGAGTGGGTAGCCTTTCCATTCTCCAGGGGATCTTCCCAACCCAGGGATTGAACCCAGGTCTCCCGCATTGCAGGCAGATTCTTTACCAGCTGAGCCACAAGGGAAGCATGGTCCTTTTGAGGAACAGATGATGGAGCAGAGAGGTAAGGGGAACAGTGGTGCCAGAAAAGCAAAGAAGTCACCAGGGTGAAAGAAGCCACCAGGTGTCTGTAAATATTCTGGTCTAGACCCAAGGGGAGTGGGAGGCCATTAGGGAGTTTTAAACACACTTGTGTGTCATGAGCAGACCTGAGGCAGGCACAGTGATTCTCTTCTTCATGAGTGTATTATAAGAGCAAAAGCTTGATGCCTTGTGGAACCGTCTCAGGCTTCATGGGGGTCACACAGCTAGTGAACAGCTTGGCTAGAGCTTAAATCTAGGTCAAGTGATGCCCACACTTTTCATTGTTAAATAGTCAGTGAATCCATGTTGTATGTCATTCTCTTTCTCCCTCATTTTTTATGTCTGCAAAGGAAGCATCTACCTCTGGAGTATGAACAGAACTGACTGGAATTAACTCTGTTAAACTCTTACTATGTTATTTTATTTAATGACAACCATCCTACAAGGGCTTCCTTCATAGCTCAGTCAGTAAAGAATCTGTCTGCAATGCAGGAGACCTGGGTTCGATTCCTGGGTCAGGAAGATCCCTTGGAGAAGAAAATGGCAACCCACTCCAGTATTCTTGCCTGGAGAATCCCATGGACAGAGGAGCTCGGTGGGCTACAGTCCATGGGGTCGTAAAGAGTTGGACATGATTTAGCAACTCAACCACCACCATCCTACAAGGGCAGGCCTTATTATCTCTACTTTCAAGATGAGAAGACAGAGGTTCAGAAAGTTAGGTAAGATGCCCTGTTGTCAGAGAATAGAGGAGCAGGGACATGAATCCATTCTGTTTGACTCCAAAGTTTAGACGATCCCAGGACACTGGGCTGTCTTTGCAGCATCCTTTCCACCCAAAGTAAATGGGAAGGGAGGAATGGGGTGAGGGGGTGTAAGACTAGACACAGAGACCAGGTGGATCCCACAGCAATCCGGGGAGAGGTGAAGGTGGGGCTGGATAAAGCAGATCTGAGGCAAAGAGAACCAGTAGGAATTGAACACTGAATGCATTTTGGGTATGGGGTAAAAGAAAACCTCAGGTGGCCGGCTTGAGGCCTGGGCAGATGGTGACATCATTCCCCCTGGGGACAGGTTTGTGCAGGGGAGGGCAGAGGTCCTGGGTGCCAGGCACTCCTGGGGTAGGCATGGAGGAGAATCTGGAGGTTTGGAGAGAGGTCTAGACTGCTGGCTGTTGGCAGAAAAAGCTTTCTTATTATTAAGCAGATATATAGCAAACTCTGGCTGAAGTGATAGTCCATCTGCTCTGATCGTGACTGTTGGCTTTGCCAGTTGGACCTCCTTTGTCCTCAAGCTCATGCCCTCAACATTCCCTCCACTCTCATATCCTTTGTTTTCTTTCCTGAGGATAATCTCCAGCATGCCCCCTGGGTCAGAAGGAAGGTGGATGAAAATAGAGTTTTGTTAAAAGGATTTTTACTACTTCATGGTTTAAGGAGAGAAAGATAACTCACAAAGCCCTAGTTCATTCAAGGAATGATACTAAATCCCCAAAGCATTGCCTTACACATTCTAAATCAGAGCTTGGCTTCTAAAATGGGAACCTACAATCTCTTTGCAAAGGAAAAAAAAAGTTAAGTATGATTTATCACTTCAATCTTGCAGTCTATGCAATGCAGACATTTCATTCCTGGGAATGAATAGTCCTGTTTGCCTTGGAGCAGAGTGTAAACGTTTGATTCGTGACCAGACAACTTGACTTTTAATGGCCTGCGACCGACTAACATAAGCACAAAACCGTACGACCACCACCAGACAGTTAAGACTTTACCCTTGAGTCATATTTCTCTGGAGCTATTATTTCCATCTAATAAGTTCAGAACAATTTTCTAAGATAAAGCTGTGGGACCTGCACAATGGGGTGTTGTTAAATTTTAAATTCTAGACACTCAAATGATAATCTCAAGAAGAACTCAATATACTGTTCTTTGCAAAGTAAATATAGGTCCTCCTTGTCTTCATCAGCAGAAAGTTAATGTGGACTGTCAGTTGAGGGCAAGGAACCACACCAGTAACGAATCCTAGGTAGGTTCTGACTGGCAGGGTTTGTTTGCTCTATCTGGATAGAATGGGGCTTCACCCGACAAACACCGTCTCATTCTGCTGTACCTAACCAGGCTGTTTAGATAACATTTACAACTCCAGCCAGTGAGTTCAGCATGGTGAGTCTTCCTCAAGGATGGAGAAAGTTCAGATTTATAAGAACCTAATTGTCTGAACGAATCTAAGGAGCCAGGAACCAAGCCTCAACTCTGCCTGGGAAAAGCCCGAGAATCAGCTGGAAGCAGCCCACAGATGAACAATGAAAGCTGACCTTGGGTGTGAGCTGGGGGAGCTGCCAGACTTTGGCCGGACACTCACATCTGCTACGGGGCCCACTGGGCATTGTACCAGGAAGTGCAGCTGAGCGATCCAGGTCGACCCCAATGGCAAATGGGACCAGGAAACAGGGTCTCCATGGAGGCTTTTGATAGCTGTTTTCTCTTCAGGGACTTTGGGGAAAGTGGAAGAGGAGAAGGCTGATTTTACTGAGGAGGAACCATTTTTCAGGCAAAAGCCAGAGGGGTCACACCAGGGAAATGGACAGACCTGAGATGCGAAAAGGACTTCCCAGGTGGCGCTAGTGATAAAGAACCCGCCTGCCAATGCAGGAGATGTCAGAGATGAGTTCTATGCCTGGGTTGGGGAAGATTCCCTGGAGAAGAGAATGGCAACTCACTCAAGCATTCTTGCCTGGAGAATCCCATGGACAGAGGAGCCTGGTGGGCTACAGTCCCTAGGGTTTCAAAGAGTCAGACACAACTGAAGCGACTTAGCACATATGAGATGTGGGAAAGCTCAGAGAGCTCCAGGGTGGAGACAAAGGGTTCCAGAGCCTTCTGCAGGGAGGACCAGTGAGGCTATTTCCCTAATGCTCTAACATATAAATGGTTTTCTGTGCTAGTTTTTCTCTCCATGCTCTTCAGAAGAGGAAAGAACCCATCTCTAACGGCCCATGTGGCTGCAAAAGTAGCCCCTCGTATCCTGCTCCAGGGCTGGAAAACACCAAGTCCTTGTCCTGAGAGTGCTTGTGGCTTGGGTCACGAATAGAGGGAAGGAGTGAAGTCTTTTCTTTGAGACAACCTGGGGAACACGACATTACAAAGACTGCACTGACGGCCAGTTCCTGAGTGTCTACTGTTCCTGTGCTATATGCTTTACGAACCTTATTCACTTCATCCTCACAAATGCCTTAAGAGGAAAAGGTCATTATTATCCTTTTATCAGTAAGGAAACCTGGGAAACACGATGTTTGTACATTGCTTAAAATTACACAGCAAGGAGGATGTGGACACAGTACGGACTCCAGCCACACCACCCCTGAAACATGAGACTGTGGTCCAGAGAAAGGTTTAGATCTCATGAGCGCCCTGAGGCTCACCTGTCTCTCTGTTTCAGTGACCATGAGGTGGGATGGGTCCTGAAACAGAAGAACCTTTAGGTGCGAGCCAGGGGGAGCTGCCAGTCTCCGGCAGGGATAAATAGAGTTTTAGACTGATTTGTCAGTCAACGTTAATTTGGGCAGCAAGTACACTTTTGGTTCCCTATTAGACCCCGCAGGATGCCAAGTGCATCTGATGCTCAGCCTTCATGAAAACTCCCGGTAGCAGCGCTACTGACGATGTACTGACCACGCTTCTCAAAGTGTGGTCCCTGGGCCAGCAGCGTCTGCACCACCTGCAGACCAGTTAGAAACTCGGATTTTCAAGCCCTACCCAAGACGCGCTGAATCATGCTGAGTCAGAAACTTCCAGAATAAGGCCCAGCAATCCGCATCAACCAGCCCCACACACTAACATTTGAGAATCACTGCTCTAAGGCGCTTGGAGGCAGCGCGAATTGAATTATTTTCTTTCACATACATCACCACTGACTTTAAATCTTTCGTTCTTCTTCTTCCTTTAAAAATGTTTTTACCTCATTTCCAAATCTTCATTCTCTTGTGGTACAAATTTGTACAAGGCAACATAGGTGTTCATCTGTAATGGGTCTTTGGAAAGAGGTCCCTGAAAGAGAAACATAAAAGGGAAATGAGAGGAGGAAGGAGGAAGAAATGGAGCAAAGGAAGAAGACAGGAAATGGGGAAGTTAAATGTAATTCCAGTGTAATCTTTTGTGTTAAAATATCTAACCATTATTATTTTGTTCCAAACAGGTTTATTTTTAATTTCCTATCTGAGTTCGATTTCATTACAAACTATTTGAAAACATTTATGTGGAACTTTTTGTCAGAAATACTACAGTTTTGTTCAAGTCACTTTTTTCCTTTGATCTAGTCGTTCATGAAAGGGGATACAGACTTGAGCCCAAGCAAGAGAATATTCTGTCTATAGACAGCAGACAGGTGGAGAGTAGTAAACAACTTCTATTCCCTACAATGGACAATTTTGTATCTAGTGTATCAAAGAAATAAGTTCATTCATGCTGTGGAAAAATGAAAGATGTTGGCCTGAGACTGATTTGATTTGTTATGGTATCACCATCCACTGACTATGAAACTGCAATAATGATAATAAAAGCTACCATTTTTTGATAGCTTGCTGTGTGAGAGGCATGAGGGTACATGGATTAGCATATGCAAAGCTAACAACAGCCCATGAGGTCGATTTTATTGTGTCCCTAATTTGTGAACTATATGAGTTTTACAGGTATTATATAAACATAAGCTGTTATTAACTACACAAATATTGTAGCTATATAAATGTTTCTGCTTTATAATATACATGATAAAGTAAAATTATACAACATGTAATATTATCTTGTATCATTTTATATGCATGCAAATATATAATGTATTACTATACATTTAAAGACATAATAATAGAATGAATAGGTGCCATATCTAGAAAACCTAAACAAAAGCTGCACTTAACTATATTCTTTTGATCTGTGATTCTGTTTGCTGCCCAAAGCTCAAGTACTTTATGCAGTATTATTCCATCCTAATTATATATCTAAATTAACATAAAATATAAAACTTGAAAGTTGAAAGTGAAGTCGCTTAGTCATGTCTGACTCTTTGCGACCCCATGGACTGTAGCCCACCAGGCTCCTCTGTCCATGGGATTTTCCAGGCAGGAATACTGGAGTGGGTTGCCATTTCCTTCTCCAGGGAATCTTCCCGACCCAGGGATTGAACCCAGGTCTCCCGCATTGCAGGCAGACGCTGTGACCTCTGAGCCATCAGGGAAGCCCACTATGAAATACAGTCATAATATATAATTTACATACTGTAGAGCACATGCCAACTTGTAGGTAGCATACATAACAGAAGCAAAAGCACACAGTACAGTCTTTATCCTCTGTACCCTGGATGCCTTGGAATTTGTTTTGCTCAGTGCTGCCTATGCTATGTACTCTACGGTACATTATTCTCTAAAAATGCTAGTCTGGGCCCCACTAAGTTGATTTCATGACCCACTTCGGGGGTGACCTACAGAATAATCTAAGGACCCTGTCTGGCCAGTCTTCTGAGATGTACATGAATACCTGGTGGTTTATGTTCTTTGCTTGGTCTCTGAAATCGTCAGTGCCATTTTCTGGATATGTGAACACTGAAAGAGACCACAAAAAGGAGGAGATTTATGAGTCCAGTCACCACATTTGGGAAACACGCTTGAAAGACGTAGCTTTATTTACTCCCTGCACCACAGTTTCAATTCAGTTTCTCCCCGCCTTTCCTCATCCTCAGCGACCCAGCTCGCGTGTCACGCTCCATCTGTTGCCCTCTGCGCCCCTGGCAGGGTCCACACCACACTCTCTGCACAGCCACACCCTCGTCCACGCCTCCGGGCCAGCACACATCCTCCTGCATTGCTTGGTCTCATTTGGCAGAGCCCTTCTCAGGAGCAGAAACCATGTCATTCATCTTTGTTAAATGTATCCAATCGTTTGTTAAGGGGATGGTAGCGTAGGTGAAGTATGGTGCAATTTAACTGTATTTCAATACACTTTTCTAAATACCAGACTCTTTGATCTCTATTCAATATCTTCATGCTAGTTTCCTGATGATCTCAGTATTCTACTTGCAGATTAAGGTTTTAAACTTAAAAATACTTCCTCGATCTCTTATTTGGCAGTGCATTGGGGGGTATTATTGGGAAAAAAATTAAACAGTGGTTTCTCATCTAGTGTGTTCTTAAAATACATAATTCTCTACCTTTTGCATTTTAGCAGCCACTCTGTGACCTTTGATGAGGAAAAAGGCTTTTTAAGATGGGTAGGAGTTGTCACTGTCCACACACACAGCTGTGGAAGGTCCCTGATGGGTTGATGGGTATGGCGGGGCTCTGCTTAGTGAGTTCAACCATCTAACCCTGGAGACCAACATCATGTATCTTTCTTAAATAAAAATAAAAGGTGGCACATGTTTCCAAGTCTATACAATAGGGCCCATAGTGTTGAAATTAATCTACTTTGTAGAAGCTTTGATAATCAAAAATACATTGCTGTTTTAGTCTTCCCTTTGGGTCTCCTTCAGAGGGTCAAGGAAACCAGCAGAGGAAGAGAAACACATCACAGAAAGCTCTGTACCCTCTTTCAGTCAGCCCTGACAATCTCCACTGTCCTGCAAATGGATTCAGTAGCCGTGATGAAGGGAACACACTTCCGAACAAGAGCCCCTGTAAATGAACCAATGCTCAGTAAACATCTATTGTCCATGGTTTATGGTTCCAGGGATCTTCCGTGGTGGCTCAGACGGTAAAGCTTCTGCCTACAATGACCTGGGTTCAATCCCTGGGTCAGCAAGATCTCCTGGAGAAGGAAATGGCAACCCACTCCAGTATTCTTGCCTTGAAAATCCCTTGGACGGAGGAACCTGGTTAGGCTACAGTCCACGGGGTTGCAGAGAGTCGGACATGACTGAGAGACTTCACCCACTCACTATGGTTCCAGAGCCTGTGGATGCAGTTCCATTATCCCTAGAAAGTCAATATGCAGTCATGGAAGGAGCTCCGCTTTGTAGGAAAATGGAAAATGAAGGGCCGATGCTTACAGACCTTGTCTGCCTGAATATTTGGCTATGCAACTTCCTGGTTCAAAAAGAGTAGAGACCAGCAATACTTTTCTCTGTTTTAAGTGATTACTTGAAATCTTGGCATAATACTTGATTGCATAAATATAAAACTGGACACATTTAAAGAATGTTGAGTAGTTGAATGGAAACATAACAAGACCATCTTCTTAGAAAATTATTGATTGAAACTAAAATTGAGACTACATAAGATGCATGTGCAATATTCAGTTTGATTTTACAGTTTTGTAATTTCAAATTATTTGAGCTTTTCATTGACTATCCATTAGCCGTCACAACAATGTGTATCATTTTTGAACTATGCTGAACATTATTTGAAGTGACTCCAAATGTGTTTTCAGTCAAATGGTTACAGGCAGAACTGGAACACTGCAAAAATGATTTTTTAAAAAACCCATTCCTTCTGGCTATTTCTAAGACGTTGATTTGAGAGGAAAGGTATAAAGAATATTTTTTTTGGTACTATTTTACCAAAAAAATATATCAGACACATTTTAATGTTTGGTACTTTAAGTTCATTTTATGAAAAATAATTTGGCTATTGACTTCATCCATGGATACATACAAAATCTGTGTTAATTCTGCAGTATGTTTTCTAATGTTACAGATGCAAAATCAACCTTCAGTTTTTGCTAGTCCCCCTAAAGCTTTCTTCTTTTCCTTTTCTGTATTCTGTCGTTCTCTCTTACTTCGCAGTCCTGGGAGGCCCATGTCTCCAACAAGCTGATGATGTGGATTTTCAGCTTTAACCTGGTCATGTACAAGTAACATTATCAGCTTATTGATACTGACTCAACTTGCATCCCTGGAATAAATTCAACATGGTAATTATGCACTGCCTTTCTAAAATACCTTACTGGATTCAGTGTACTGAGGTGACTTTGTTTCAGATTTCTGCACCCATATTCAAGAGGGGGATGAGCCAACAATTTTCTTTCTCATGCTGTCTTCCTTTGGTTTTGAGGTCAGTATTATACCAGCCCCATAAACTAAGTTAGAGAATGCTGCTGGCTAGCACGTTCTGTTATCCTGAAAGAGCTTAGCTAATCTGGAAATTTTATCTTCCTTAAATGTTTGGTCACGTTTACTTATAAAGTTGTCTGGGCCTGGCATTTTTGTTGTGAAAAAACTTAAAATACTGATTCTGTTTCTATCATAATTGGAAGCCAAGTCAAGTTCTCTAATTACTAATTCCTCTTGAGTCATACTTTGGTCATTGATAGCTTTCTTGGCAGCTGTCCATTTGAAGTTTTAAATCTACTGGTAAAGTTGGTCATAAAATGCTTTCCTGTCAACCTCTGTTGACATTCCTCCTTTTAAAATTATTCCTTTTGTTTCATCTTTCTCTCTTACTCTTAAAGTTATCAATTGTAAATTCTACTTTTTTAAAGAACTGTTTTTAGAATTTACAGATCTACCTGTGTCACATAATAATTCCTTATCTTTATTACTGCTTCCTTATCTATTCTTTTTTCTTTTACTGACTTCTTTTTTTAAAATTTCTTTTTTTTACTGACTTCTTGAATATGATGCTTAGATTATTACTTTTCAGCTTTTATTTTTTCATGGAATAACTTTAGAGCTAAATACTCTAGGCACAATTTTAGCTGCATCCCACAAGTTGTGATAGGTATGTGTTCTTAAAAATTATTTACTTATGGTTGTGTTGGGTCTTCTTTGCTGCATGAAGGCTTTCTCTAGGTGCAGCAAGTGGGGGCTAATCTCTAGCTGTGGTTCACAGGTTTCTCGTAGCAATGGCTTGTCTTTTTGCGGAGCAATGCCTCTAAGGCACGCAGGCGCCAGTATTTTGCGGTGCGTGGGCTCAGCAGTTGCAGCTCAGGGATCTAGAGCTTGGGCTCAGTAGTTTTGGCTCACGGGCTTAGTTGCTCCGCAGCATACAGACTCTTCCCAGACCAGGGATCAAACCTTTGTCTCCTGCATTGGCAGGCAGATTCTTAACCACTGGGCCACTAGGGAAGTCCGGTAGTGTTTTTGTTATTATTTAGTTTTAAATATATTTCAATTTTCATTATGAATTCTTTGACATATTAGCTTTCAAAAAGTACGTCTTTAATTTCCTAAAGTGTGGGTTTTCCTAGTTATAATTTGGATATTCGTTTCTATCTTGTTTGCATTGTAGTTAGAAAGATGTGCTCTATATCATATTAATTCTGTGAAATTTATGAAGCGTGCATTATAGTCCAATAGGTAAGCAATAGTTCCATGTGTTCGTAAAAAGAATGTGAATTCTTCATTTGTTAGATGAAGCATCCTTTTTAATTTTAATTTTTATTATTTTCAATTGAAGTACAGTTGGTTTATAATGTTGTGCTAGTCCCAGGTGTACAGCCAAGTGATTTAGGATACATATGTATGTATGTGTGTTGTGCCAATTTGCTTTAGCCATGTCTGACATTTTGCAACCCTATGGACAGTAGCCTGCCAGGCTCCTCTGTCCATGGGATTCTCTAGGCAAGAATATTGGAGTGGGTTGCCATGTCCTCCTCCAGGGGATCTTCCTGACCCAGGGATCAAACCCATGTCTCTTATGTTTTCTACATTGATAGGCAGGTTCTTTATGACTAGCGCCACCTGGGAAGCCAATATATTGTAAATATATTAATATATTCATTCTTCCGGAGTGTCCTTTTAAAGTTAAATACAGAGTGAAGTAAGCCAGAAAGAAAAACACCAATACAATATACTAACACATACATATGGAATTTAGAAAGATGCTAACGATAACCCTGTATGCGAGACAGCAAAAGAGACAGATGTATAGAACAGTCTTTTGGATTCTGTGGGAGAGGGAGGGGTTGGGATGATTTGGGAGAATGGCATTGAAACATGTAAGTTATCACATGTGAAACGAATCGCCAGTCCAGGATTGATGCATGAGACATGGTGCTCAGGGCTGGTGCACTGGGATGACCCTGAGGGATGCGATGGGGAGGGAGGTGGGAGGGGGGTTCAGGATGGGGAACACATGTACATCTATGGCAGATTCAAGTCAACGTATGGCAAAACCAATACAGTATTGTAAAGTAATTAGCCTCCAATTAAAATAAATTAATTTATATTAAAAAAATAAATCAAGAGAGAAAAAAAGAGTTAATTAGGTTAGGATTGTCAAGTACGTCCTCAGATCCTCCACGTCTGTACTGAATCTCTTTGTCTATCTGATTTTCCAGTGACCAAAAGGTGTGCTAAAATCTCTGATTATGAAGTGCAATGCCAATTTCCTAATAGTTCTGTCAACTTCTCCTTGACTTTTTGTCATCTTGAGGCTATGTATTAGATGCTTCACCCTTTGCTTATGACCTTGCTTCCAGGGGAGATTCGGCAGTTAAGGCAAAAGCGAAGACCAATAATTCTGGCCCCCGTCAATTTCTGAGGCACCAAGGAATTGTTGAAATTGTTGTTGAAAAAAATTGTTGTTGAAAACAACAACCAGAAATCCTCAGGCCTGCCCAAGAGAGATTCATAACATAAGAGAGAAAGCAGAGTCTATATTTTTATCAGTAAAGACATGAATATGAGTTGTACTTCTTCCGAGGTGGCCTCGGAAATATTCCTCAAGAATCTGGACACAACACCTGGGTGGCAGAAATAATACCTGTGTGCTCCGTGTACTTTTTAGAACCCACGTGAAACAAGTAATACAGAACGGGGAGTTCTCCTTGCCAAAACTGTGAGAAGATGAGTGGGAACTTGGACTCTATGTAAGCAAAGTGTTTTCTCTACCTTGTTTCTCAAACTGCACAGACAGCATTAAATCCAAATCAAAGGAACTTGTTTTGAAGCAAACTGCTGCATAATTACTCACCCTCGCTTCTAAGAGGGCATGTGAAGAAAGCTGCCGCTGATCAAAGGAATATTTAATAGGTCTCTAAAGCATTTTAGAGATTTACCATTTGCTAAGTTCTTTCAACAGATTTCTTTGAATAAGACTGTGAAAATGCCCCTTAACGTGAAAAAGAGACAGCAGATAATCAACTTGTGCTCTTGAGTGTATGACTCAGTGTCTCAATTCCCTTAATCTACCTGGTATTTGTTGTGTGTGTATGTCTATGTATCCTTGTGTGTGTATGTTGGAGGAGAGGGTGTTGGACTAAATGGTCTCTAATCCTGCTTCTCAAATGTTAACAAAAATGTGAGCCACAGATTCATCTGCAAATTCTGATTCTGCAGGGCTGGGTCTGCATTTCTCATGGGCTCTCAAGTTCTGCCCAGGTTGCTGGTCCATGGGCCACACGTGAAGTAGTGAGGCTCCAGATCGTACCTTCGACACTCTGTGACCTTATGATGACTTCAATAATAGTAATGGTACTTCAGGGTGATGATCCTTAAATATGGCTGTTCATAATTTAAAACTCTAAGAAGACCCCCTTTAACAAAAAATAATTTATGGTTGTGCTGTCTTTGCTGCTGCATGCAGGCTTTCTCTAATTGTAGCAAGCAGGGGCTACTCTTCATTGCTATGCATGGGCTCCTCATTGCCGTGGCTTCTCTTGTTGCAGCACATGGGCCCTAGAGAGCCCGGGCTACAGTAGCTGCAGCACATTGGCTCTAGAACACAAGCTCAGGGCTGTGGTGTATGGGCTTAGTTGCTCCATGGCATGTGGGATCTTCCTGGACCAGGGATTGAACCCATGTCCCCTGCCTTGACTGGACTACCAGGGAAGTCCCTAAAAGACCACTTTTTGAGTAAAGAAATCCCCAGGGCAAATAGAGACCTCATCTACTGAGGAATGGCTGACAGCATCCATCAAGCTGGATCAAGCTGGTGGAGGCAGAGAGGGAAGCTGTGGGCACACGCTGGGTGTGATTCCGAAGACCAGCAGATAAAATCTGCCAACAGACTGGACAGGAGGTGCGAGAAGAAGGGTGTCAAGGATGATGCCAAAAGCCTTGGCCTGATAATCTAGCAGAATGACATTCCTACAAGTGAGTAGGAACAACGAAGAAGAGCCATTTCAGTGGGTGGGTGGGAGGGGAGGCAAGTGGGGGACTCAAGAGTCCACTTGGGTGCGTTAGCTTGAAGATGCTTGTCTTCCATTCACATGGCCATGTCCAGTAGGCTACAGGCATCAGAGGCAGCCAAGAGGCCTAATGCTAGGAATGAAGCTTCAGAGTCTTCAGCGAATGGGTAGTATTTACATTCATTATCTCATTTAAAGATCACGAGGCTCTATGGATTTGGTGTTATTAGCATTGTCATTTTAGAGGTGAAGCGACTAAAGCAGAGTGAAGTGAGGTCTCTTGAAGGCCATATGATCACTAGTGAAGCCCAGCCTTCACTTTCAGAGCAGGCAGGGGCCCAGGACCAAACACATCCAGTGAAGTTAGTGATGAGAGGCCGCCTGTGGTTTGGCGAAAAGCGTCTGGGGCAGGTGTCAGTTGCTTAGTCCTGTCCAACTCTTTGCGACCTGTCAGGCTCCTCTATCCATGGGATTCTCCAGGCAAGAATACCGGAGTGGGTTCCTTCTCCAGAGGATCGTCCCAACCCAGGGATTGAACCCGGGTCTCTTGCATTATAGGCAGATTCTTCACCGTTTGAGCCACCAGGGGAGTCCACTCTCAGGGGCGGGAGATGGGCAGAATCAGACTCAGGGGAAGAACGGCTGACCAGACCTGAAGCACTGAGACACAGCTTTGGCTTATACTCCAGCCTCTGGTGAGTTTGGTCCTAAGATACGGATGAACCCCAGGGCTGCTGGCCCAAATTCAGTTGCTGGATCTGCAGTGCTGGACAAACCTAGGCTGGGTGCATGCAGGGTTATGGCTCTGCCTCGAGGGCCCCGGCAGCTGGCGCTCTCTGATCTGTCTCTCTCATGGCACTGCTAAGTGCTCCCTGGGTATCTGCATGGATCCCAAAGTACAGTTTTCCCCATGTGATGCCAAAGGCTTCTTATTCTAGTGGTGTGCTTTAGCAGCCTATGTACAGGCTTGGCAAAAGGGGGACCCTGTGGATGCTGACAGTTATTTAGGAAGGAGGGTCATCACAGAGGCACAATCCTAACTGGAGAAGAGACATGAGTGAGTTCCTAGAGCTAAAGAAGTGGAAATGGTACCTCATTGTATGACAGCTGCTGACAACGCAGCTACAGGGTATTTGATGTAGAAGTTCTGTTTCCAGTCTGGAAAAGGCAGGGACAACCAGGCAAGTGGAAAATCTGTCCAAGGCAGCATTCTCCAGTGCTTCCCACATGGGGATTAAGTGTGAGGGGTAACTTCTGCCAGGAGAAGGCATTCAGCCCAAAGGAACAACACAGGTCAGGGCCTGCAACATTGCTGGGTTATGAGTGACCTGAGCACAGCTCTGTGACATATGTAATTTTGCTGGTGGTAGAAAACACTTCATAATTTTTTTTTTTTTTTTGATAAATGAGAGGAAGTAGTTGTTGACATCAAAGAGGCTCATCAAGATTCAAGTATTAGGTGCTGGTTATGTTTCTTTAAGCTAAGAGGAGATTCTTTCTCAATGTTAGCAAGCAGTAGCATGTAGTTAGTATTTAACAAGTATTCTAGGAATTATTTTAAAAAGGGCTTATGCTATTAGAAAACTAAATGGTATTAATATGGAATATCTGTCTGGATTGTGCAGATCCATTTTTGAATCTTAGTCATCTCTGCTGGGGAGGAGCCCAGGGAGGCTCACACTCCTCAGCACCACTCCTCACTTGAACAGGCACATCACTGTGAGTACTTCCGATGTTTTCTCTCTGGGATGTCCTGTTCATCCAGTGTAGGTCAGTGGGGGAAGTGACATGTTAACAAAAAGCTCTGGAAGGACCTCCATGTCCTTATAGCATGAGAACTCAGGAGCCAGAGCTCAGGGAATGTTATAACTGAATTCCTGAAATCCACCAAAATTTATCTGTTCCCCTCCATATTATCAAACACTGTCCAGTCTGAATTTCAGAGGTGGCCGAGAAAGAGAGGGGCCTGGAGGTCATGTGAGCCTGCCTGCTGACCTGGATGATGGATGAGATTCCCGTTTGCGCTGGGCGGTGGTGCCTGATCCCCACGCCCCGACTTACCACTGTTGCTCCGCTTCCGCAGGTCATACCCGTCTCCTGGCCCGTCAGCCTCTTCGGGAACCTCCACGAGATCTGAAGTCTTGAAAAGAGAGTATAGCAGCGAATGAGCAATGTCATTTCAGTGACTCAGTGAGTAGAGACTGTGATACCAGTAGAAGAACTAAGGTGGAATTTGCAAGATACTGTCTTAAGCATCTCATCATTGCTCTCTTGTCTGTGTGGCTAACTTCAGAGAGGCTGTGTACTCCCTCTCGGGCACTGTCCCTCCCTCCTGGTGTCCGGGGCAGGCTCAGGGGCTGGCACAAGAAAGGTGCTCAGTGAGAGGTGAATGAGTGCCTACATGCACTGGCCACAGTTAGGCTGCTTCCCAGGAAGAGACGACAGAGAGAAATCAGAATTCCTGCCCACATCCTGTTACTTAAAATGTTCAGTAGAACTATATAGCTCTTTCTAGGTGAGTGCTGAACATTAATTCTGGAGAACAAGATGTACTTTTGAGGGTTGCATTACTTAGGTATGAGTTAAAGCCTATTTCCATTGCTGCAAAAAGTAATTGTTTCACTAACATCAATACTTTTTCTGCCCTTTCTTATGTATAGGAAGAGTTATAGTCATTATGGGGCTTCCCTGGTGGCTCAGACGGTAAAGAATCTGCCTGCTTTGTGGGAGGCCTGGGTTTGATCCCTGGGTCAGGAAGATCTCCTGCAGGAGGAAATGGTTACTCACTCCAGTATTCTCACGTGGAGAATCCCTTGGACAGAGAAGCCTGGCAGGCTAGAGTCCATGGGGTCACAAAGAGTTGGACATGACTGGGCGACTAACACTTTAACTTTTTTTTTCATAGTCATTATTTAGGTTACAGAAATAACAACAACAATAATAAAGCAGCACTCTAAATAGCTAATTATAACCAATCATCTATTGCATGCTGTTTTTAAATACTTTATATGAATCGTCTCATTTATGCTTCACAATAATTCTATGATAGACCTATTTTTCAGGTAGGGACCTGAAGCCCAGAGAGAACTCAGCTTGAGGGCTCAGAGTTCCTAAGTGGTAGAGCAGGGCTTAGGCCTCTGGCATCGTCTCCAGAGTCCATGCTCTTTTTTTAAAATAGAGTTGATCTACAATATTATGTTAGTTTCAGGTGTATAACATAAAACTTCAGCATTTTTTGCAGATTATACTCCATTAAAGGTTATTTCAAGACAATGGTTATAATTCCCTGTGCTATACAGTATATCCTAACTGCTTATCTACTTTATAATTGCTTGTATCTGGCGACCCCATTGGCCTAATTTGTCCCTCTCCCCTTTGGGAACTATAAATTTGCTTTTACATCTGTGAGTCTGATTCTGTTTTGCGTGTACATTCACTTGTATTATTTTTTAGATTGCACATCTAAGTGATATCATACAGTACTGGTCGCTCTCTGACTTATTTCACTAAGCATACCATCCTCTAGATTCATCTAAGCACTGGGAGATGCTTATTTTCTTATTATTTTTTGGCCATAATACACGGCATGTGTGATCTGAGTTCCCCAACCAAGGATCAAACCTGCGCCCTCTGCAGTAGAAGCACAGAGTCCTAACCACCAAAAAAGCCCCTCACCTCTCTAAAAGAGGAATTCAGGGGGCCTTAGAGGAGAGTCACATACTTTTAAAACCATTTACATCTTATTAGAGGAACGAGTGGGCCATCCTAGCTCTTCTCCTCAGCTCTAAAGTCCTATAATACTGTCTTTCTGAGACCTATTTCTTGTTACAGTTTAGCTTTAAGATTTGTTTCAGCCATTCTTCCTTTCATGACACATCAGAAAAAAGAAAAAAAAAATGTCACAGGGTCTCTAAGTCACTTGGACCCTTTTCCTCTGAAGCTCACTGTTTCTGAACAAAAGTTGCTATTATGATGTTAATTTAATCTCACAAAACTGAAGGTCATTCCTAAATGAGCTAACCAACTCCTAGAAAGTTTTTGAATTTGGTTTCTGCTGGCTTTCCCAAAGCCATCAAGCTTTTTATATTCTACAGCGTTTGAAAGCACAAGAGAGGAAACCTAATAATTTAGAAATAGCCAGGCAGCCACTTCCCAACAATGTAAAGCAAATGCCTCTATAGCCCTGGAAGAAAAGAAACCTTTGCTACGTGAGAATATGTTCGCTTCAGGACACTGCCAGAATGGCAAGAGGCTGAAGTTCATTACTACTGACCCTGCAGGAAGGAAGCAAAGTCATTTTAAAGTAGTGATCAATTGTTTCTGTTTGCTTCCACCAAGGCAAGTTGGGCTCCAGGGAAAGAGTGAAGTGACAGATATTTAAGCACAATTTGATTTGTCTTTGTCTCCCTGCAGCTCTCAGAACGATGCCTTCACAGAACAAAATTCCAGGAAATACTTACTGGTGAAACCAGTGCCAGGAAATATAAGTGGACTATGATGAACCAACAAGTTATTGACATACAGCAAACTATGCTTTTTTGCCCCTAAAACCAGTCTGTAGGGTCGAGACACAGACACGAAAGCAGACTGGACATTCCTCAAGTGTGCCTGTGATGTTCCTTCTGCTCCAAACCAGTCACAAATGCAGAGATGATGTTCACTGCCTCCTGCCGAGTGTTCCCTGCCATGTCTCTGTGCTAAAACTAGCTAACCAACTAGTCAGTGGAGCCAGTTCTAGCAGAGCTCAGAACTGCAGGAGTGGACATTGCTGCTGATGTGGGCAGGTCAGACCGATCTCTGAGGCGCCTCCTCTCTGCTACGGAGCTGGGTGGCATCTTGGGGGATTCACAGAAATTCTGGTTAGGACAGCCAGAGAGGATGATGATACTAGGTCACAGAGATGCACAGAACATTCATTTTTAGGTCAGCTCAAACGAAGGAGCTTCCCTGGTGGCTCAGATGGTAGTAAAGAATCTGCCTGCAATTCAGTCCCTGGGTGGGGAAGATCCCCTGGAGAAGGGCATGGCAACTCACTCCAGTATTCTTGCCTGGAGAATTCCATGGACAGAGCAGACTGGCAGACTACAGTCTATGGGATCACAAAGAGTCGGACGCGACAGAGTGACTTCACTACTATACTACTCAGCGTGGGAGAGGTGCTGGGGGAATGGTGATGTGTCCCGTGGAGGGAAACACCTCATGCCTCTGGGGAGGGCAGTGTTTGTGCGAAAGAAATCAAAGGGTGGATCTTGCCTTAAAGAGAAAGGACAGAACATGTGAGAAAGGGCTTATTCTTGAACTGGGATGTCACTGGAAGGAGAACTGGACACAGCTGGGACATTCCAGCTTCTGCCCCTTGTGTGGGTTGAACCTTTCTATGTGTTGGCAGATATGCTGTCTAATGGAGGGAGAGGTACACGGGGGAGAGTCAGGATTGTGAGGCCAAGAGTGTGGTCTCCGAGGATCTCTGGGGACCTGCCACAGAAGTTACCCTTCAGTGCCCCAAGGCACTTGGAGCCCCCTTCGGAGGCTGCGTGACTCCTGCGGACTCCCCTCCTGATGCGCCCTGAGGTGCTCCAGGCCTGCCCTGCCTGGGACCATGGCGGGTTCCCTGAGTGGGGAGGAGGCAATCACCGAGGTTCTGTGAGGCGAGTCGGAGCCGCTGCCCGAGCTGCTCTTCTTTGTCCTCTGGGCCAGCGAGGTGCCGAAGCGGAGGGTCTCATACACAGGGTCCACCTTATTGCCGCAGGCTGCGACAGAAGAGAGAGCTCATCTGAGACAGGGTCTCCTTAAGTCACGGTTGGGGACACAGCCAACCACCGACCACACCTCCTGGGTTAACGACGCCAGAAATAGGTAGGTTCTGCACAACGGACTCGCTTACCCCTGGGAGACCCCTGGGGAAGTGAGGCTTCCGTGGTCAAGTATCCTTGGGGGTGTGCACCTCCCTCCCATGACATGATGTGCTCCACCGCACTCAGCTGTCTCTGCTCCCAAACGTTCCCTGACTAGCTGGCTCTCCTCTTTGTTGTCCATCCCCAGGGCTCCAATGCCAAGGTTCTTCCCAGAGACCGGCTTTATTTTCTCTAGTGAAAGGCTCTGCTTGCCAAGGTACAAAATCTCATGACACAAAGCCGGCAGGAGGAGGCAAGCGTTTGGAAAGAATGTCACATTACTAGGCTTCCTGAATGTCTAATTAAAAGCTTTCTAGTTTGTAAATTTCTAGGTTAAAACTTGTTCCCCTTGCCTCTACCAAAAGGCAAACATAAATGTAGAGGTTTTCAGAAAGAAAGAAAACATAGAAGTAAACTGAAAGATACTGCTGAAGAATACATTCAAGCTAGAAATATCTGTAAGACATTATTTGTCCTCATTAAAGAATAACTGATATTCACTGAGTTCCTTCCACGCATTGGTCTTATAGTGTGTCTCTGTTTATTTTCGTATACAAAGAGCTATGAAAAGCAGCCACGGCTGTTCTCAGTGTGTAGGGTCCAGCAGGTTGAGTTACTTGCTCAGATACAAAGCTGGCCAGTGTGGGAGCTGGGCTCTGACCCAGGTCTAGGGGAAGCCATGCTTCACGCTGCTTCTACTCTGCCATGGTGCTGAGAGCTGGCACAGCAAGTTAGCAGCCTTTGGGACCTGGGTGTCTCTCAAGTTTCATCATGGGAAGGAAAAAAACTTCAGGGGAATTTGGTCCACCTTCAGCTTCCCCTCCAGCAAAACAAACGACCATAACCCAGTTAGCCACCAAATAAATGCACTCCGCCCTGCCCCTGCCACCCCTAAACTGCTGCTGTGGCCCTGGGACCTGGGAGGAGAGCAGCCGCCAGCTTGGATGTTGCTGCTCACCCCCACTCAACCCAACCAGGTCTCAACTCACCAATCGGCATAACTTCTTTAATGCATCCAAACTGTTCATGAATGAGCAAGGGGGAGCTGTAGTAACGCCGAAACCCCTTTGGCTGGAGAGAGAGAATGGGCAAGAAAAGGGTTCAGTGACACTGCTGAGATGGAGACAACCACTCGAGAACTCTAAAAATGAAACCAGTTGGTTTCTCTAGGGACACCTCCCTGTCGCCCTTTAAGATGCTGACATGGCCTGTAATTTCTCCTTGGTGGGGGCAGGGAGGTACAGTTGTCAATAAGCAAGCTCCACTCCCTCCAGAAAGCAGGCCCCCAGCCCCGCCCTCCTGTCCTGCCTCTCCTCTGCCCCCTGCCTGCTGCTGCCTCCTTTCCACTGGGCTCATTAGCCCCTAGGATACAAATGGACCCTCATGCATTATCTCACCACATGGTTTATTACACTCATTCAAAGGCCTGGACGTGGGCAAGCGGACCTCACAGGGAGACCTCAAGTCCCTTGTATGTCTGATGAGCTCTGTGTTCCAGATCCCGTTCTGTTTTCCTGAGACCATGGTCTCTGCCCTGGCTTGCGGGAATCACCGTGGGAGGAGGAGGAGGAGGTTGGGGGAGCAAGTGAGGCAGGGGTTTTGGAGAAGAGGATACTGCCAGTCAAGAGTACAGAGAGGAACTCTAAAAATCCTGCCTTTCTGTACCCCAGGGTCAAAAGGGAACTTCAGGGCCCTGCCCCTACAAGAATCCCAGAATCCTCTCCAACATTCCTGGCAAGCGTTCCTCCGGTGAACACTGCTGGGGACGTGGGTGGCAGGAACTCTCACTACTCCGGGACGGACGACCTTAGTGACATTATCTCTGATTGTTAAGATGTGGAAGCTACTGATCCGAGGTGCTTTCCCTGGAGCCATAGAGGACAAAAAATTCTTCCGTGTGACAGATCTTAAGTTTTTCTGAATCAGCTATCATGACCTAAGTATCTCCAGGGCAGACATTCTTGGTCCCTTCTAGTAACAGAGTTCTTTGGCCATCCTAGTTTCAAATATTTTCAAAAGTGTTCCGGGTGGCTGTCTATCATTGTAGCACCAGTACGGAAGCCCACTCCTGAGATGGGACATGCAGCCAGCATGGGCCAGGCCGAGGCTCCCTCTCTGGGTTTGGCCGTCACGATCCACGATAGTGGTGTAGATTTTTACCACTCCACTTCTGTGGGGTGGTTAATCTCCATCTCGTTCTTGATATCCTCTGAGCTGTCAGCCCATTAAACTGGGACTGAGGAGGTTCCTGGGATGCCTGACTTTTACTTTCAAAACCTGGACAGTCTCGGGATATGGGACTTGAGTGCTAACACTGACAAAGTCCTGACCCAAGACAAGTTGTCCACTTTACTAAAGACCCTGAGTTTTTTTCTACACACAGAACTTGCACCTCTTCAGTTGATAAAGCTCCTCCTTACTCAATCCTACTAGGAAGCCAGGCTGACCAGCCAGAGATCTGGGGTGGGGTTGAGGGGTGCTTTCTGGGGTCCAGTTCCCAGGGTGCTGCCAGGAAGAAGTTTGAATGGAGTGATTCTGTGATTTCATCAGGCAGGCAAGTGCCCTGAGCAGGGGTTCCGGGGTACACTCTGGGCACGAGCCCTTACCAGCTTGCCCATGCACCGCTGGGGGGCCAGGCCATCCATGCACTTGTGGTGGATGCTCATCTTACAGGCCTTGCAGCGCAGTCCGTGCTTAGCATTTGTTCCTGTTGGATATATGGCGAGCTTTGGTTAGGACACAATGTACTTTCCCAGCTACTTGTATGAATTCTTTCCTGTGACTTGTGCAAAGCTTTCAAAATGGACAAAATATTATGGTAAATTCTTTTACCTTCTTCCCTATTTTCTATGCAAAGTATCAGCTCTGGTTTCCCTCCACTCCTTTCCTGTTCATTTCTCCAGGAAACCTCAATCTTCTCTGCTTTCATCACTCATTCAATTCAAACTCGCAAATCCCACTTTCTCGGCTCTTCCTATGGGTCACATTTCTGCTCTTTTACGTACCTCACTAAGTAGCCCAAGTCCAGACATTCTGTCCATTTACCTGAATTCTTATCACAGAGTCTGAACTCTTGGCCAAACTCTCTGGAAAATGCCCAATGCAGGGGGAACAGTGTGGTCTGTGTGAAATCAGGGCTGATGAGGCTCTGAGGTGGGGGAGAGAGGGCTCGATCACACACCAGCCTTGGCCTGGGGGAGGAGGAAGGGCGGTGGGTGGCAATTAAACCACCTCTGCAGCGAGTCACTTAGTGTCCTGGGACAGGGTGCCATAGCACGCTGAGAAGAAGGCAGAGGAGGGGACGACAGGAGAGAGGCACCCAGGGGACGGTGTCGCTGTACCCACATACCATGTACCCATGGCAGCAGTGCTGGAACGGCACGGGGAGGACAGACCAGGGCGCTGGATGTGGCAGCTTCAGGAAGAGGGGGGTGGAGCTTTATTGTTTTAGAAAGTGGCTAGAAGGAGACAAGGAGAGGATGTTAAAATGGGCTGTGTTGTGTCTCCACTGAGTCCAGGAGAAAGGGTACAGATGGCACAACAGGTGCTATTGGCTCTGATTTATTAAAGGGAAATAGGTGCTTGGCTTCCAGGTGGGCCTTAAAACTGGTGCCGAAATGCATTTCACAGTTAGATGACCGAGCAATTCAATCCTATTAGGAAAGAGGAAGGGAGGTGGGAGACTGGAGGGAACACTCCTTTGCAGAGCTGTTTGGGCATTAAGAGTTTCATCCCTAAAACGATCCTTCTCTACATAATGAGAAGAATGTGGTGTTTTCTTCTCAGTCTCCTCCTACTGAGAGGGGTTTGGAGGAGATTTGGATGTAGGGCTGTGGCCACACCCTTGGGAGAGTGTAAAGGTGAGAGAGATGGGTGACCAGTGGTCCTGGCAGCCTGTCTGGGAGACACAGGCATAGAGGCGAGACCTGCATCCTAAAACTCGTCAGCAAAGGGTGTGTGAATACCTGCTGTGGGTCACACTGAATGCTGCCTGAGAAGACCAGCTAGAAAGGCAAAGGGCCTCCCTCAGTAGGAATTAGTATGTCCATATACCCTGACACCTGAGGCCATAGGTCTCCCTCTGCATATCGTAGTTGGCAGGCAGGTCTGGTGGCTCAGATGGTGAAGAATCTGCCTGCAATCAGGAGACCTGGGTTTGATCTCTGAGTCAGGAAGATCCCCTGGAGGAGGGCATGGCAACCCATTCCAGTATTCTTGCCTGGAGAATCCCATGGACAGAGAAGCCTGGCAGGCTACAGTCCAAAGTGAGGAGAGCTCGAGATACGTAAGACCCACCTCCATCTCCTTCTCCTCATCCAAACCACCACCATTCCTTGTCTGGACTAATTCCTGACCGAATTGTATTTACCTGTATTTATGTTCCTCCCTGGTGTGTAGAAAGGCCAGACAAACGTACTCAAATCCGCTCCTCCTGCTTAACTGTCTCTCAGGAGGTTGTCCCTGCCTTTCTGATGTTATACAAAATGCTGACCGTGGTGGCAAGACTTTGTATGATTTGGTGGGAACCTTCACCAGCGTGCAGCTACACGGCCTTTTTCAGGTTCCTTAAATGCACAAGCTCTTGATTCTCCAGGAGTCTTTACACATGCTGCCCTGTGTGTGTGGAATGCTGTGCCTGTCCCTCCTCATTCGTGTTACTGCTCCTCATTCTTAGGGTGGCTTGTCATTTCTTCAATGAAGGCCTTAGCACACTCCCCTTTCCCTGTCTAAATTATATTTTTTCCTATTAGTCTTTTCATGGCACTCTGTTGTTATCTTTCACAGTATTTATCACAATTATTACTTATTTGAGATTTTTTTTTTTCCCATCTGAACTACGAACTCAGTGAGGCTAAGGACCGAGTCTGTCCATTTGCCTCTGTATACCAACTGTGGGTGTGGTGCCCCATAAACATACATTAAAGAAATTAACGAACAAACTATTTTATCGTCAGTCACACACGTGCTGAAATCAGTAGTGACTGATTCACATAATTAATTGAAGTGGTTTCAATGATGGTGTAGAAAAGCATTTAAGAGCTGAAAGAGGATTTGGAGAGCATCTGTTTCACAGGTGAGGAGCCTGAGGGTCCAAGGGGTAGACTGACTTGCGTTAGGTCCGAGGAAGTCCTGCCTAGTTTCACTCTTTCTGGACTGGATCCAAACATTTCCTCCTTTTATTTGATTGTTTCACTGACAAGAGGATGCACTTGGGGATGTGGTAAGTCGCTTCAGCCGTGTCTGACTCTCTGTGACCCCACGGACTATAACCCACCAGGCTGCTCTGTCCATGGATTTCCCAGGCAAGAATACTGGCATGGATTGCCATGCTCTTCTCCAAGGGATCTTCCTGACCCAGGGACGGAACCCACATCTCTTATGTCTCCTGCATTGGCAGGCAGGCTCTTCACCACTAGTGCACTTGGGGATAATGAAATGACAAAATAAGGAAATATGAGAACCTGACATTCAGCTAAGAAAAGCAACAAGAAAACCCTTGACAGGACAAAGTCCTAGAAACTCTTCAGGAGGTATTACCTGAAAATCCCATCCTGAAGGCACATTGAACAAAAGAGCGTCTGCTATTACAAACACAGAAAGTTGAAGTGACATATAAACACACCACAAATTGCTGGATATGTGTGTTTGTTCATAAATACTAGTTGGACAGTCTCTTTTTCACTTTGACAATAAGCACTTAGTTGAAAGACTGCAATGCCTTCAAAAGACTGGACTTTGAAAGCAGTAACTTAATTTTTGTTTTCAAATTGAAGAATGCTATTTGTGCCTTATCTGAGAATGTAACTAAGAGCTTCAAAGAGGAAAGTTATTTCATTGTGTGCTGGACTCTGAAATAGAGCCATTATATATTAAGGTATATTTTCCTTCAGACTGGAACACTGTAATTTCAGTTTTCCTTGTTTTTTCTGACACATTCCACTGTATTGAGTCAAACCACTAGCAATTATTCGGTTTTAGGTGTTCCAATTTCTACCGTGTAATAACAAGAGTAATTGAGGAGGGAAGCTTGTATTCTGTGACTTAGAGAATAGTTCAAAGGAATAATTTACCTCTCAGCAGTGGCTTTAGTTTACTGTAGCAAGATATGGAGAAGCTATGATCTAACTTGTTTTATTACCACCAACCTCCATCACAAAGGCATCACTGAACATGACCCTTATGCCTCAGTAGGGTGGGAAAAGTATGGTTTTAAATTTTAATCTCTCACGCAGGCTCTTTAAACTAACATTCTTGGAGCCCCAGCTGTCTTATCCTCAAATGGAAACAGTACTAGCTACTATCAGGGTTGCTAATAGTAACAGCATCATAACATATGCAAAGGAGATAACATGGGTTTACATACTTGAAAACATAAAAGTATAAGTGGATTTTGAGTAAGCATGGTGGAAAAGTCACAGGAGTTTTCTACTTACTCATACCAAAACTCCATTAAAATTAGCAAGGAAAAAAAGATGGTATAGACCCCAAATAATAGGATTATCAGAACGAGTTGCAAGGGTATAAGAAAGTTCAACATACATTTGGAAGACAGCAACTAGAGGTATTGTAAGAAGTTTAGCAGAAGAGATGAAGATTGGATTTCTCAACAGCAACTTGGAAACTAGAAGATCGTGGAGCTTTAAATACTGTGGAATTTCAAATATCTGAGAGAAAATAATTTCCAACCTAGAATTTTATACCCAGTCAAATTACCAACAAGTATGAAGGTAGCATAAACACATATTCAGATTTTCAAGGAATTAAAACTGTTTACCTTTCACACACTCTTTCTTAGAATACTAGTGAAGAATATGCCTTAAAAAGATGAAGAAATAAATCAAGGAAGAGGAAAATATCAGATTCAGTGTGCAACACAAGAACCACATAGAGGAGAGATAAATGATGTGCACACAGGCCCACACTTTAATAGCCCTAAACAGGGGCCACAGATGAAATGAGGCTAGGGGGAAAATGAAACTTCAATGTTTATGGAGCTTTTAAAGATTTGGGTATCTTAATAGATATGGCATTTGATAGGTATATGGGGGCATATAAAAAAACAATTACAGGTGTATGAAAAGTCAAGGAAATGATAAAGGCAATTTTTAATTTGGGGCAACATAAAACCTGTGCAAGGAAAGAAATGTAATAGTACAATACTTGAATCAGATGTCAGCAACAGGGACTTCCCTGTGGTTAAGAATCCTCCTGCCAATGCAGGAACATGGGTTCGATCCCCAGTCCGGGAAGATCCCACGTTCCCTGGGCAACTAAATCCATGAGCCACAACTACTGAGCCTGTGCACTCTGAAGCCTGTACTCCACAACCAGACAAGTCACCACAGTGAGAAGCCTGAGCACTGAAACTAGAGAGTAGCCTCTGCTCACCCCAAATAGAGAAAAGCCCTTGCAGCAATGAAGACAGTACAGCCAAAATAAATAAATAGTTTTTAAAAACTTAAAAAAAGAAGTTAGTAGCCGTCATAAAAATGCATAAAATGACCAGTTAACACCAAATTGTGATATAACTACTTGGAAAGGTGAGAGAACAAGGGAGCAGCAAAGATTGTGATATTACCCTTATGAGGAGGAGAGAGCGAGAAAGACAGGAATAGGCAAGGATGTTGGAGGGTGAGAGCTGCATCCTCTGTACAGCAGGAAGCCAAGACACATTTGATTTGTCAGTAAGTATCAATAGTACTGGAAGCACAGGATTTAGAGATATTGACATAAAGGCCAGAAGCAACTATTAAAGAAGATGAAAGTGGTTGCCTTTCAGAAGCAAGATGATACAGTCTCCACTGTAGTATTTTCAGTACTATCTTTAAACTAGTCTCCTACACTACTGTAACAAAAAACAAAAGTTGAAGATGCTGGAAACTGGGTCAGGTCAGCCCCTTGGAATGAAGTGGTCCTTGGAACATGGAGACATAGGGAGGATATGGGGCCAGCACATCAGTTCTTTCCTGGGATATGAACTTCTAGGATAAATCTAAGATAGCTCTATGAGTTACAGTTGAAAATTGTTAAGAATGTGAGCTATGATATTTAGATGGATTTTGGAATGGATCGATGCAAACAAGTACAACACTGATTAATTGTTGGGCACCGAGCTATTTTATGAGCCTAGTATCATTTGCCATTATGGATAAGTGAGCTGTCCATAGAAAACCAAGTGCTGAAGCTCCAGTGAATGAAGATGTTTATACAGAGATGTTGGGAGAAAATACTGAAGGGGTTTTCTGAATGCAAATGACTGAAATAACTACAGTGGATGACAGGCTTTTTAAAAGAAATATCGATTACAGATATCTAAGAAACAATTGGCCAGGCTCATTTTGATAAGATTTTGCCACTGAGGTACTGCTTAACCCTTGGTTGAATTTCATATATTAATAGTATCAGAGTTAAAGATAAAACTGTGGTTGCACTTGAGGTCATTTACCTAGAGAAATAATATGGAGAATGAGTAAGAAAAGAAAGGTATAAGAAAATAAATGTAATCATAATCAGTACTTAATTTAGCAGTGAACAATAGTTATAATTGTTACTGATAGTTTGCTTCCAGACTGTAGAACCATAGAATCACTTCTACAATTTATTTGAAAAAATTAATAAATTAGACATTAGGAAAGATACTTTATGGGACTTCCCTAGTGGTCCAGTGGTTAAGACTTTATCTTGCAATGCAGGGGATGTGGGTCTGATCCCTGGTCAGGAAACTAAGATTGCTGCAGAGCAACTCAGCCTGTTTGCTGCAGCTACTGAGCCCGAGTGCCATAATTAGAGAGTGTGCACCGTAACAAAAGACCTGATGCAGCCAAAATAAATAAAAATAAATAAATATTAAAAACAGAAAGATACTGTGATTTGCGGGAAAAAAAACCTTAGAATTATATATCTAAAAGTATCTATAAATACATAAATATTTCTTGGATTACATACAATATATATAAAAGATTCAAAGGTAAATATAGATGAGATAGTTCAGAGATGTTCCAGGCCCCTGTTCATATTGGTTTAGCTGCTGGACTCCCCTCAGCCTCGGGCAGGACAGGCCAGGCATAGGAGAGGAGAACGCAAGCAAGCAGGAGACTGCCGGCATCAAATCTGCAGTCTCTGAGGACCAGAAGCCTGGATCACAGAATGGCCTCTGAGCCAGAGACGTGAGAGCAAGAGACGTGAGAGCAAAATCCACGGGCGAGTTTTCAGTGCCTGGGCAGACCAGAGGCATTTAAGGGCTAGGGACTACGCAAACAATAGTAAAGATGACAGTTAGTATTTTTAAAGTAAAGGTGGTAACCAAACCTCTGCTGGGTAATAAAAGCCGGTAATATAATGCAGCTAGCATTATTCACGGGCCATTTGCCTTTGAATAAACACTAACACAAGAAATGAAACAGAATTCCTTAGGATCCCCTCCGTGACGGGACCCCTGCCGACTCTCTTTGCTTCATTTTCAACAGGCCCCACCTTGATCTCCTCCTCAGTTTTACCAAATCATTTGTGGCTCCTGGCAAATGTGGCCGGATCACGGCACTCGAGGGTTGCTCACATGCCTTCTCTGCCTTTCTTGTTCAGTTGCTAAACAGCGTCTCATTTTCTTGAAGCCCTTCTAAGGATTTTTCAAAGCCTCCTGCACACACATCCTCCCTGCTTCCGCTGTCTCAGGACCCACACTGTCCTCTGTGCTCTCATCGCTGCCAGGTACCTTTCACAAGGGGCCCTTGATAAGGAGTATCTGCCTCTAGAACCCTTGTGGCCAGGAGAAGGCTTGGCACAAAGAAGATTACTGCCCATGAGGAATGATCAGCCTTCTCAGACTGGGGCCAGAGAAGCACCCAGGCTGAGAAAATGCTGAGGCTCCACCGACCATGTTATGGAAGGAGTGAGGCTCCTTCTGTGGCTCCTGGCCCCTGGGGGTTTGTGTAACTGTCTGCTTCTAGTTGCCTGCAGATCTTTACTGCTTGGGCTTCACCTGGCTGGCTTGCTTTTCATGCCAATATTCCAGTGTGACTGCATCCTGGTTTGCTGGGACCTAGAACTCTCCAAGCTTCTGGACCCTACAATCCAGGCCAGATACTGTTTTACCTGATGCTTGCCTGACCTAGGAAGAGGGCTGAAAGTCAATCCTGGGAAATCACCCCTTCCATCTCTACCCCTGGCTCTTCAAGCCCTCCTCAAAGCAGCTGCTGACAACTACTTGGACCTGTCCTCCTAGAGTGGTGTACTTGAAAGAGCTGGAGCTTTGGCAGTAGGGCAATATAGCTTACACTGCCCCCAAACTTTGGGTATCACTCAATAGTTAGAAAGTTTTCTGATAAGGGGGGAAAAGCAGGAAATTTTTCCCATCACAGTTGAACTCTAGTCATGAGACCTTGATTAAAAATAACCCATGCTCTCTCTCCCCTACCATGAGTTCAACTGAACAAGATGGTTTCCAAGTTTTCCAGGAAATTCACTAATATAGTCATTCACCAGTGACTTGAAATACCGTTAAGCAAGCAGGAAGGATCATTAAAAATATGAAGACCCCTGGGCCACCTTTCCCTGAAGACTATATTCCCCACTCCCTGACACATTACATCTTTTCCAACTCCTTCCTAGCTTAAAAAAATTAATGGCATTCATTGTTTATAAATGCCTCTGTTGATCTTTCCTATTTCGGTTCCTGACTGCTAGTGGAAAAACTCTCCCCACTTCTCCCGGCCCTCACCCGCACTGAGCTTCAAAAATAGCAACAGGAGTTGGGTTGGTTCAGGGCTTTTTGTTTCGAGTCCGTAGCCTTTGCCCTCCGGGTCATCAGTTCATGGCCTAACACCATGGCCAGCAAACTTTCCTTCTGTTACATGTGTGTGGCTTGAAGTTTTGAGGCCCGTCTTCCTGAATGATCACTTTCTCATGACCGTCTGGAACACCCCTGAGCTCGATATAAATGATCTCTGCTGCTGTCTTCTCCTTCTTCTCTTCTCTGAGGTCTGCAATTTTCACAGTCTCGTTGGCTTTCTTCAGAATTGTTCTTTTAGCTTAGGGCTCAAGAATTTGTATTTATCCTCAGTTTTCCCAAGAATGGATTGGCTAATCTCTGCTATACCCCTTCTCTCCATCCCCAAGGTGCCTTCTATTAAGCTCAACTGTTCATACAAACAGATATATTTAACCATAGTGAATAATTTTTGAGTTTTATACTCCACAAAGAACATTCACTTGTATCAATTTATTTATCAGTAAATTCCATGAAGTAGGTATTGTTATTTTTAATCTCATTTGTAAGACGCTGGGATTAAAAGATCCTCAACACTGCTGAGAAATGCAAATCAAAACTACAATGAGTGGACTTCCTTCACGGTCCAATGGTTAAGACTCGGCACTCTCAATGCAGCAGGCCCAGGTTCGATCCTTCATCAGGGAACTGGATTCCCAGTGCTACATTTAAGAGTTCTCATGCTGTAACTAAAAGATCCCAGTATGCCACAACTAAGACTAAATAAATAAATAAATATTAAAGAAACCACAATGAGGCATCATCTCATACTGGCCAGAGTGGCTATCATAAAAAAGTCTACAAATAATAAATGCTGGAGATGACATGCAGAAAAAGGAACCCTCCTACACTGGTGATGGAAATGTAAATTGGTACAGTCACTGTGGAGAACGGAATGGAGGTTCCTTTGAAAACTAAAAATAGAGCTACCATATGATTGAGTGATCCTACTCCTGGCCATATGTCCAGAGAAAAACAATTCAAAAAGACACATACACTCCAGTATTCACTGCAGCACTATTTACAACAGCCAGGACATGAAAGCAACCTAAGTGTCCATCAGCAGATAAATGGATAAAGAAGATGCGGTACATACAGACAACGGACTATTACTCAGCCATAATAAAGAATGAAATAGTGCCATTTGCAGCAACAGGGATAGACCTAGAGATGGTCATACTAAGTGAAGAAAGCTAGATGGAGAAAGACAAACACCACACTATATGGGTTATACGTGAAATCCAAAAACGGATACAAATGAACTTATTTACAAAACAGAAATAGACTCAAAAACATAGAAAACAAATTTATAGTTACCAAAGAGGAGCCACAGCAGGGATAAACTAGGAGTTTGGGATTAAAATATACACCCACCACTACATATAAAATAGATAAGCAACAAGGATCTACTGTATAACACAAGGAACTATACTCAATACCTTATAATAATCTATAATAGAATAGAATGTAAAAAGAGAATATATACTTATGTACATGACTAAATCACTTTGCTGTATACCTGAAATTAACATAAGACTGTAAATCAACTGCATTTCAATAAAGATTTTTAAAAAGACATTGGGATTGAGGGAAGGTAAATTAATTGTCCAAGGTCACTTGATCACGCAGAGCAGAATGCAAATACCCATCCTGACCTCTCTGCACCATTGTGCCTCTCTGCTGGATCTGTCTTGAAGCTCTGTGTTTTGAATCTGCTTGCAATGATCCTCTTGCAGGTGTTCACCAGTGCCAATGATGATGACCGTCAGGGCAGTGGACAAAGTTCCACTTCTACAAATCTGATGGTACAGAGCCCTTTGCCTTGTCAGCTGCTGGAGATTTTAGCTTCAAGCTAAGGAGCGTGAGTACAATTCTTTGGGTAGGGCAAGCGTTTCTAAGAAAAGCAGGAATTCGAAGGCAGTTTGCTTTCAGAAGAGGGTTGCTGCTAAGTCGCTTCAGTCGTGTCCGACTCTGTGCGACCCCATAGATGGCAGCCCACCAGGCTCCCCCGTCCCTGGGATTCTCCAGGCAAGAACACTGGAGTGGGTTGCCATTTCCTTCTCCAATGCATGAAAGTGAAAAGTGAAAGTGAAGTTGCTCAGTCGTGTCCGAGTCTTAGCAACCCCATGGACTGCAGCCTACCAGGCTCCTCCGTCCATGGGATTTTCCAGGCAAGAGAACTGGAGTGGGGTGCCATTGCCTTCTCCATCAGAAGAGGGTTGGCAGCAGTGTAAAGGGGATGAAGTGGTAGAAATGGATAAGAGAACATAGTTTAGGAAGTTCTTGAGACAGTTCAGGTGAGGTGTGCTGAAGCCTGGACTGGGGCAGGAGCAGCGGGAACAGAGGAAGGACCTGGCTGTGGAAAAGTCACAGAAGGAGAACTGACAGAGCGTTCTGCTCATGGGTAGGGTTTTTAGAGAGAGGGGTTGGGAGGAATCAAAGATGGCCTTGAGGTCCTGGGTGCTATGAGCCCCAGCAGAAGAGGCCAGCAATAAAGCAGCAGGTTTTATGGGGGCAGGCGATGCTGTGGGAAGATGTAGGTGTTTCCGCATCCACATGGCATCTGGGCACCAGAGTTCTGGTAGCTGACGTGAGAGACCAGAGTCTTGGAGAGAGGCTGGCCAGCAGCAACACATACCTCCAGGATGGCAGGACAGGACAGCAGGGATCCCCGGATCTCACTGTTAACTGGGCATCACTGTTTTGGGCACTGTCTCATTGAATCTCTATGCCACATTTGTCAGAGAGGTACTTCTATTTTTAAAATGAGAAAATGGATGCTCAGAAAACATTCCGTGAAATCTCCTTCCCAAAGAGGGCTGTCAGGGTGATCTCACCCAAAGGGATAGAGTCCTTCTGGGTCAAAGTCCGGCTGATTTACTGTCTCTGGTTACAGCCAGTCATTCTTGTCACTTATCTTTATGGCCTTTTGGTGCTTGGATATTAGATTGTAAGGGATCAGAATGAAGCAGATGTCAACTCTTGAAACCATGTTCTTGCCATGTTAATGGAAATGCGCATTTCCCTGACTGGAGGTGAAGTGTGTGTGTGGTGTGCACACAAGCACACAGGTATATACATGCACACTCCTGTGCTTGCCTGTTGTCACACTGTTGGGGCAAGGAGTACAGGGCAGCTATAAGCGTCTGGGTTTTCTTTCCAGGTAAGCTTAGCACATGATAGAATAATCTATGCTTTGTTTTTTCCGGTTCAGCAACCAGTGTCTGTATCACAGTGCATAAGAAAAGTGTAAGAAAGTGTTAGTCATTCAGTTGTGTCTGACTCTTTTTGACCCATGGAATGTAGCCCGCCAGGCTCCTCTGTCCATGGAATTCTCCAGGTAAGATTGCTGGAGTGGGTTGCCATTCCCTTCTCTAGAGAATCTTTCCACCCAGGGATAGAACCTGGGTCTCCGGCATGGCAGGCAGATTCTTTACCTCCTGAACCACCAGGGAAGCTAGTGTATAGGTGTCTCCCACAGACACAGACACACACACACACATACACACCTGCCGGATGCTTTGAGCCCCAGACACACACAAAGGGCTGTCCTATTTTCTTTCATTGCTGGCCCAGTTCTGTCATTTATGTGATATCCCTGTAGCTTTGCAAGCAAAGGGACCTTTCTAAAGTAGGTCAGTGGAGCATTCCCTGCCCTACACACATCTTCCAACAGGTCTCTGCCCCACGTCTGTAACAGGAGATGGCCTGTCCCCGGAGATCCCTAGCTTCCAAACACAGAATTAATCATGGGTCCTTTCTACATTTGTCTGTCATGGCTTTGTCTTAACTTCAAGCAGGAAAGCATAAATCAGCAACATCACAGTCAGGAAAACGTTTTGTAGCTACAAGTTTAGAAAATGCTTAAAGTGTATCCAGAATGCACTGTCTACTTTCTGTCTCAACTCCACCTTGACTAATTTCTCTCCTCTCCTTCTTCCCTAGGCAGCTTTTTAATTTCTTGGCAGGTGGGACAAGGAGAAAATAAATGAAGCCCAGAAGGTCTCAGGAGAACACGGAAGTATATATATTCAGAATCTCTAGCTGGCGACCTGGACCCGAAGGGCATAACTAAAAACATAACAAAATACCACCTTGAATTAGCATCCTCCCCCATCAGGCCAGGTATTTATGTACTGAAAACACTCTCCTGTATTGTCATTTCTCTCCACTAAGGTATGATCTTGAAGGGCTCCTGAAGTGCGGATCTCTTCTTTGGGGCACAACAAAATTATCATTTCTCTGAAAATCACCTCAATGTCGTGATTATAGAAATCACCAAAACACTTGCAAACATCATGATGGATGACTTAGGAGGAGCAGTCTCTTTTCTCTGGCTACCTTTCTTTTTTCACATTTTCCTCCCAAATGTGATCATTTAAGACTTTGGTCAATTACTAGTAAAATGAACAGTTCACAGGAATGAAGTCCTGCATTTTCTTTCTTACACTGAGTGGATAGCAGCAATGTCTGGCAACTTGGGGAATTTTTATGCATATAAAGATTCATCACCACATGGTCCCTTTTTTAACAGTCATGAGACGTTTGAGGACAGCATGGGAGGCAGTGTCCATGTCATTCTAATGTCACAGCACGTGTACCTTTAGAAAAACAATTTTGGACACAGATGTGGAAGTATGGCCAACAGCACTGAGATGAACCAAACTCTAACAGTTTCTTTAGGTCCTGACTTCCCCAAACTGGTCCCCCCAGTAGGATTCAGATGTTCTCCCATCAGTGATGTGGCTTTAGGACATCCCAGTCTGATGCCCTTGGATGGGAGTGAGAGGGTGGGATGGCCCTGGAAGGCAGGCATCATGGGGCCTATTAAACCCACCCTGCCCAGTGGACACTGCAGGATCTGCACGGAAAGAGACCAGTAGGTCTTCAGCTGGAAGAGTCAAGGGCGCCTCCTCACTTCTTCCAGTTTCTACATAATTCCAGTCCCTTCTCCTCTGGTACCTCCCGGTCTCCTCACTTGAACTTATGAAGGTGTCAGACATCAGCACTGGGCTGGTACACAGTCGGTGCTCAATGTTTGATGGATCTACAGCTATTGAGATTACCCATAGTTCTATCTTTATAATGGTGAACATTTTTGTGTGCAATAAAAATAATCATAATTCTGATGATAATAGTTATTAATGGCTAATCATCCATTTATCTATTCATTCATTCAACAAATTCACATTGAACACCTGTTGCAGGCTGGGTGCTAGGCTTAGCGCCAAGGCTGCCACAGCAAACATGGCACATCACAGAGAAGCGCCCTGCCCTCAGGAGTAAGTGCAGTGACATCTGCCATTCACCTTGTCTATGTGACAGCATTCATTAAGGATTATATTATACTAAACAGAAGACAATTGTAGACAGCTTCAACTTTTAGCTGACAGTAAAATACAAGAGATACTATGATAAAGGAGTCAAAATAAGGAATTAAAAACCCTGAAAGAATGCATAGGAAATATAGGAGAGCAAACAATTTTCATAATCAAAATCCTTATTAGAAGTGAAGTTCAAAGCTGATGGTACAGATGGTTTAGTTACCATCACAAAGCAGCAGTTCTAAGATCTTTGGGTTTCATGCACTAAAGTAAAAGAGGAGACTGTGCAGATAGCATCAGCGAGAGCAGAGTGGACAGCGGACAGAGCTGCAGAACAGCCTGAGGGACAGTAAGTGGAGACCATGAGAATTCCTGGGTTGGACTCTGCTCACCATTCTGCCCCAACCTGCGAGAGGTTCATCAGCTAAGCAAGGGGGCCCATGGCAATGACCTCCCTTATGCCTTTGGTATTCAGAGCCTCTGGGAAAATATTACTGAACAACTGAGAAACAAAAATAAGAGCTGAAGAATGGAGACATTATGTAAGAATAGAGCTGGTGGTAAATACTAGAATCAGTTAAACATGGAAATGTCTAAATTGACGTACAAATCTTGTTACAAAAAGGTATATGTATCTTAAGGTTTATTCTCAATCAAATGTCTGAATTGCAAAATATTGGAATAACAATAAAACTTTGGATTGGTAAGAGTGTTGTACTTATTTACAAAAACAAGAAGTTGAAATACTATTGCTGGAGGATGGGAGTTGTGATTAAAACCTCAATAGGCTTATTTGGAACAATAGAGCAATAAAAATACCATATTCTCACTTTTTAATAAATCTAAAATCCAATTATGTTTATTTTCAAAAGAAGCACACAGAACGCATGACAAAAAGGATTTGAAATTAGAGGTTGATAAAGGTGTATCAGGCAAATACAAAAAACTTAGGTGGAGGCATTAATAGTGGAATTCATGACAAAAGTATTCAGAACACTTGCTGACATAAATCACAACAAGATTTTTTTTCTACCCACCTTCTAGAGCAATGAGAATAAAAACAAAAATAAATAAATGGGATCTAATTAAACTTGAAAGCTTTTGCACAGCAAAGGAAACCATAAACAAGATGAAAAGACAACCCTTGGAATGGGAGAAAATATTTGCAAATGAAGCAACTGACAAGGGATTAATCTCCAAAATATAGAAACAACTCATGCAGCTCAGTATAAAAAAACAAACAACCCCATCAAAAACTGGGTGGGAGATCTAAACAGACATTGCTACAAAGAAGACATGCAGATGTCAAGAGGCACATGAAAAGACGCTCAACACCACTAATTATTAGAAAATGCAAGACAAAACTGCAGTGAGGCACCACCTTACACTGGTCAGAATGGCCATCAACAAAAAACCTACAAACGATAAATGCTGGAGAGGGTGTGGAGAAAAGGGAGCCCTCCCACACTGTCGGTGGGACTGTACATTGATACAGTCACCATAGAGAACAATATGGAGGTTCCTTAAAAAACTAAAAATAGAACCCCATATGACCCAGCAATTCCACTCCTGGGCACACCTGGAGAAAACCATAATTCCAAGCCACATGCAGCCTAATGTTCACTGCATCACTACTTACAATAGCCAGGACATGGAAGCAACCTAAATGTCCATCAGCAGAGGAATGCATAAAGAAGATGTAGTATAGGTACACAATGGACTATTATTCAGCCATGAAAAGGAACAAAACTGTGCCATTTGCAGAGATATGGATGGACCTAGAGACTGTCATACAGTGATGTCAGAAAGAGAAAAACAAGTATCATGTATTAAGGCATATATGTGGAATCTAGAAAAGTGGTACAGACAAACCTATCTGCAGAGCAGAAACAGAGACAGAGACATAGAGAATAAACGTATGGACACCAAGGGGGAGAGGTGGGATGAATTGGGAGATTGGGGTTGACATATATACCCTACTATGTATAACATAGAAAACTAACGGGAACCTACTGTATAGCATAGGGAACTCTACTGAGTGCTCTGTGGTGACTTAAATGGGAAGAAAATCCAAAAAAGAGGGGATATATATACACATATCACTGATTCACCTGGCTGTACAGCAGAAACTAACACAGCATTGGAAAGCAACTAAACATCAATAAATTTTTTTAAGTGTTCAATGAAATTGGATATCATTTTATTTGGCTATGGATATAATTCACAAGGAAGGAGTCCCTGCTATGACCCTTTGTGCACAGGGTAACTTCACATTAAAATACACAACACAAAGGAGAAATGAAGAGAAAATTGTCAGATGAGAAAATAGGGCTTCTGGGCCCAGCTTCCTTTTGGGCAGAGTGGAGACCTGACATACCAGGGGAGCAGCTTTCAAACGATTAGGGAGTCTTCCATGTTCTTCTGTTTCTGTTGCTGGGTCTTTAAGGCTGATGACTTTTCTTCCCACTCATTCACTAGTCTTTTTAAACTACTCACCATGAGCCAGGTGTGTGCTGTGCTGACTGCTGTGGGAATAGGCACCTACATTAGACCAGATCATGCCTTAAAAAAAATAAAAAATAGTTCTGGAAAGAAGGTATCTGGCAGTAAATAGAATGAACTCTCTTGGAAAAACCTCCTTAATTGATGGAATGGACTTATGCAATGAGTTAGTTATTCTCATAGTACATATTGACTTGCTCAAGTCTTTAATTCCAATGAGATGCAGAGTACCACAAGGAACTTCAGTGCTCTCCTGAAATGAGTTATTGCAGACAGTTCAGTGTAAAGACAGAGTGTCCTAGATGGAATAGATGTAGTGGGTGTCCAGTGAAGATGAGTCCCCGACACTAACTCCTACTGCTAAGATCTAAGGATGGCAAGAGTGGATCGTTTTCACAGAGAAAGCATTTTCCTTCTAACCAAGTATGAGAGGATTCTCCTAGTCTAAGACTGGGTCCTGAGTCCTGCTGGCTCAAAGGATGTGGCGTTCAGCCTTGGGGCTGGTAAACACACCCGACTGCCTACTTCTCTCATGTCTCCATGAAAAGTTGGCTTGATCATCTTTGGTTTGCATAGGTAACACCATTTCTGGGACGGAGGTGATCAAAAAGGCTAGTCATGTCCTGGAGGTAAGATTAGATTAGTAGGGGACAGGTCAGCAGGGGAGGAGCAGTCTCAGGTGTCAAGTCCAAGGTCAAGGGCAACACTGGCACCAGGATGGAGTAACTGCATCAAGGCCACAGGCAGAGAGAGGTGGGCAGGGAATGAGACTGCGGTACCCATCTATTTGTATTGCTGCCTTCCTGTGGCAAATGTTTAGCCTCTCCAGCTCTCAGGCCAGGCAGTCAGGGGAGGCACACATGTGAAGCCTTGTAAACCCAGCTCTGCATGTCTGCTCCAAGTTAGAAATTCTCGACAGTGAGGATGCTGGATCCTGTTAAATAAATGTCCATCAGCTAGAAACTACACAAGTGAGATTTGATTTTTCTTGGTTATCATTAATGTCATCCTTGGTTCTCAGTTGAAAGGAAAAAAAAAAACAACTTGCTTTAATATATTCTCTGGAATGCCATTCTAGGGGGTTAACAGCAGGTGGTTTTTCCTTAGAATTTAGAATCTGAAGATGACCTGTGGCTTGAAGAAAACAAAGCTTCAGTTGAGTATGTAGAGACAAGACATTAGGTTTGCAGAGTAAAGAAACAGGCGGGACTTCCCTGGTGGTCCTTTGGGTAAGAATCCACCTGCCATTGCAGGGGACAGCGGTTCAACCCCTGGACTGGGAGAATTCCACATGCTGTGGAGCAATTAAGCCCGAGGGCTGCAACTACTGAGCCCATGCTCCAGAGCTCATGAGCCACGACTACTGAGCCCACGAGCCCCAGAGATCATGCTCTGCAACAAGAGAAGCCACTGCAGTGAGAAACCCATGTACTGCAGCGAAGATCCAGTGCAGCCAAAAATAAAAATAAATAAACGGATAAAAACTAAAAGAAATGAAAAGGGGAAGATCAGTCAGCTGTGCTCTCTCACAGATCACAAGTCCTGTGCAGTGTTTCGGGAAGGATGACGCCCATCAGCCTCTGCTTCACCTAACTCCTCACCTCTCCTTGCCTCCTTCCCGTGCTGTCTCTCCTTACCTGTCTCCTTTGGCCTCACATCACCTCTCTAATCCCTTTTCTCCATTCATAGAAGGAGTCTCTATTTGCTTTACTTGGTTTTCATCTTTGAAAAGAGCAGTGTGCCTTGTTGATTGTTTTTATCTCTTTCTTAAGATAAAAAGGCAGTTACACTATACATTTAATTCCAGAAGAGAAAAGTAGAGATTCTCTTTAACACAGAGCATTTTGGGGGGTGTGATTTTCAAAACAGAACCTTTCCAAACTGTCGCTGTACTTGAGGTGTACCTGGAATCCTCCTTAGGGTTAAGGAATGTTACATTCCTCAGAGATGAATTCATTTCCGTTACTTGTTTTAAGAACACACGGGCTGTTTGTCTTTTCACACTCGTCACAACGAAATGGAAAATAGAGACTCATGATCACCTATTTAAAGGTTATGAATAGCAGTGCCTTGAAAAGGCCTGGTGGAAATCTGTGTGGAAACTGAAAGTGAAGCATCAGATTCCAAAGCAAGGAAGGCAGACACGAAAACCAAGTTGGAGACCAAACTGCCTCAGAGTTCTGAGCATGAGATGATGAACAACCTGCCCCACCTCCCCCGCCCTCCATCCAAACCCCTGCCACGGGAACAGTCAGGAACCAGGCATCACTTCCAGATGCAGAAGGGACATGGAAGGTGGTTCAGCTCCAAGAGTCAGCAGTGTCTCCCAGACAAACAAGGCTCCATGAGGCAGAGCCATCCTAAGCCTGGTGACGGGCTGCATTATTAACATTTTTCACCCTGTCCTCTGCCAGTTGTCTCTGCTGTTCCTGCTGCTAAGGGCAGAGTGTATTCTCCATTTGTAGACAAGGGTTTGACCCACATCCTTGGTGGAGTGCCCGAGGAAGTGATAGGGCACCATCTCCAACCCAAGGTCCTGGGGAGCTTTGTACAGTTCCACTTGTCCTTGCCATTAGAAGGACGTGGCTTGACAGACCATGCATCCAAGGAAAAGGTGAGAGATAAGGAAGAGACAGAACACGCACTAACTGAGCTGAGTCTGTATCAGCCGAACCCCAGCAGATCTGAAGATGCTAAGTAATAGTATAAGGAAGCTGGAATCTTAAAGTGGTTGTGACAGTTTTTCCGGAAATCCTTGACTGAGGCAAAGCACTGTTGTTAAGTGTGGCTTGTTGGAAGGAAGAACGTGAATAATAAAAGTGACTCGAAAATGAAGAGTGTGGTTATGTAAGGGTTTTCTGAGGATGAAGACAGGCCTGTGTGCATGGTTGCAAGAGGGGCTGACGTTGCTCCCCATTTTGAATCACCCCTCCCCCTTAACTGGGTCTTGGCGAAGGGCACCACTCAACCCTGGTCCCGGCCATATGGGAAACCACTGATATGTCCATGGCCAGTGATGACACACTGAACTCTCTGGGAAGCAGCACACGTTCCAAATCTCATTTCAAAGACTATCAGACAGTTAAGTCGGGGGCCTACTTCCAGATGACCTACACCCGGGAGAAGTTAAAACCACTGGCTACTCAGAAGGTAGACCAGTTACCAGTTACATCAGTTACATGGCTATCTTCTCCCGGAAATTTACTTGCCTTTTACCTTTACCCCTTGTCCCCAACTCTTCCCTCTAAAGCCATAGAGAGTGAATCTCTTGACTTTTCCAATACAGGATTTTAAAACACCGTTGCACACGCAAAGTCTTTTCCACATCAAACTCCCAGAGTTTCCTCACAATCTTATCCTGGCATGCACTCAACATTCTGATCCCTCTCTTCTAGATGCCTGCTCACTTGTTCACACCCCTCACAAAATAGGAAATGCAGAACCATAGACAATCTTTAGGGTGCACAAAAAACATGGCTGTGCTAAATTGCTTCAGTGGTGACCGACTCTTTGTAACCCCATGGACTATAGCCCGCCAGGCTCCTCTGTCCATGGGATTCTCCAGACAGGAATACTGGAGTGTGTTGCCATGCCCTTCTCCAGGGGATATTCCTGACTGAGGGATTGAAACAGTGTCTCCTGGGGCTCCGGCATTGCAGGCAGATTCTTTACCACTGAGCCACCAGGGAATCTATGGTTGTGTAGATGAGGGACTAATTATTTTGTGTTACCTAGACATTATTTTAAAAATTTTTATGCCTATAAAGTGTAAAAAGTTTTTCTGATACACTAATTTGGTTTACCCTCCAAATAGCTTTCTCTTCCTTAGAAAAATGACTATTTTCTTGTTCCATAATAATGATAATGATATTAACTCCTATGGCCCTCCTTTACCGAGTGAGGTGTATTAGATGCCTGATACCTTCCTTCTGCCAGTTCATTAATCCACACAAAGTCCTGAGGGTTGTCTTATCATCTCCACATAAAATGAGGACACAGGTTCAGAGAAGGTGCATCACTGGCACCAGGTTGCACAGCTACATGGGACTTAAATCCAAGCTCCTGGTCATTCTGCCATCCTCGCACCCTCATCTCATTTTATCTAGGAAGTGTGTTTAGTCATTCAGTCGTGTCCAACTCTTTGGGACCCCATGGATCGTAGCCCGCCAGGCTCCTCTGTCCATGGGATTCTCCAGGTAAGAATATTGTCATGGGTTGCTATTCCCTTCTCCAGGGGATCTTCCTGACCCAGGGATTGAACTCGGATCTCCTGCACTGTAGGCAGATTCTTTATCATCTGAGGCACCAGGGTAGCCCTTTACCTGGGAAAGGAAAGGGCTAACTGTGTCATAAGAATGCTGCTGCTACTGCTGCTAAGTCGCTTCAGTCGTGTTCGACTTTGTGCGACCCCATAGATGGCAGCCCACCAGGCTCCCCCGTCCCTGGGAGTCTCCAGGCAAGAACACTGGGGTGGGTTGCCATTTCCTTCTCCAGTGCGTGAAAGTGAAAAGTGAAAGTGAAGTTGCTTCAGTCGTGTCCATGACCCCATAGACGGCAGCCCACCAGGCTCCTCCATGCATGGGATTTTCCAGGCAAGAGTACTGGAGTGGGGTGCCATCACCTTCTCCGTGTCATAGGAATAGTCAGGAGCAAAACAGGGGTCAGGGCTCTCTCCATTCTGTGTACCACATGGAAAGGTACCTCTCTGCCCACTTCAAACAAAGATGGTCTCTCATCCTGTGACATGACAAAGCCTTCAGTGGGAATATAACACTCACATGATTGGCATCAGGGCCAGGATGGAAAGGAATCAACAGAGGCCAGTCCTGCGATCTTCAACTCAGGTTTCCTTCCATTGCTGTGGTTGGCACTGCTGATGCCCTGCCCAGATACCCTTTACTGGGCATGAATAGGCAGAACAGTGGCCTCCCAAAGATGTCCATGTCCTAGTCCCCGGAGCTTGAATGGTTATGTTGTGTGGCAAGGGGAACTCAAGGGTAGAAGTGGAAGTAAGGCTGCTAATCAGGTGACTCTGAGATGGGAAGGTCATACTGGCTTATTCAGGTAGGTCCAGTGTAATCGAAAGGGTCCTCTGGAAAAGGGGGAGAGTCAGGGCCAAAGAGATGGTGGTGAGACCTGCCATGGCTTTGCTTCACTGCACTGAAGATGAAAAGGGGCCACAAGCCAAGGTGCATGTAGCCGCGAGAAGCTGGAAAAGGCAAGAACATGGATTCTTCCCTCCAGCCTCCAGAAAGGACCGCAGCTCTGTGCACACCTCGATTTCAGCCCCATGAGACTCACTGTGGACTTCTGACCTCCAGAACTAGAAGATGATAAAATTATTGTTTTCAATTACCAAGTTTGTAGTAACTTGTTTTAGTAGCAAAAGCCCACGAATACACCAGTGGTATCCCTGCTGGCTGGTCAGAGCTCACGGCTGCCCCTTTTCTCGAGAGAACTGCCTTCAGCAGAGCATGAACCACTTTGCTCAGGGGTTTGAAATGACCTCCTTTTTGGAGGAGAGGGGAAGCCCACTGATGCCACAGGCTGGCCTCGAGGAAGGACCAGCTGTTCAAACCCATGCTCCGGAGCTCCCGCAAGATCCACCTAAGAGCACGTCCTTGCACAGTCCCTCCCTTGCCCACTGGTTTCCATTTCCCCTTCTCGTCCTCTCAATAGATTACGGGCATGTGAGTCCCTGTCTCTGCTCTGCTTCTGGGGAATCCGGCCTATGACAACTGTCATGCTCAGAAGAGACTCTGGGCCATGGGAAGTGGGCACTTAAGGGGAAACTGGGGGCTGGGAGAGGTGGGTGTTGGCGCTGAGGAGCTGGAAGGCGAGAGGAACAACATGTCAGGGTCACTGGGGCCCTGGCTCCCAGCTTGGGAATCAGGCTCTTGATCTTAAAGTGTTCTTGTCTCAAGCCTTGGCGGCCCAACCCAGGGCCACAGCATCCAGGCCATAAGTGAGCAGAAGGCATGGTGTGGGCCCAGCCCTGGGACCCCAGCTGGGGAAGGGCTGTCTCCCACACCTGCATCCCTCTCAGCCATGGTCCAGGCGCTCCGGGTTTTGCTTGGCTCCGTCTCTGCAGGACAAGTTCCCGACTCGGTCAGCTTTGCATCTTTTTGATTTTCAGCCTCATTTCCTCTCTTAATTCCAGGCTTCTGCCCTTTAACTTCTCCTAGGGTGGGTGCATCCTAACGGCCCCCCTAGAGAAATGTGGGCATCTCCTTCCCCCTCCTCCCTTGTTGTGTAGTGGACCAGTCGATCACTTAGGACATACGGCTGTCTTGATACAACTGGTTTCAATTCACTCTGGGTCCCACCCTAAGTCCCCTTCCTTTTATGGTTTCCTCTATCTGTTTGGTCATTGGGTTTCTGCCGCGAGGCAGGGGGTGTCAAGTGTGGAGCCTCTGTGCATGCAATTCCGAATGGCTGCATTTTCCTTCTGGTTGGGACATTTTATAGCTCACTCCCTTCTGGGCACAAGCCCTAAGACACTCAGGCCACCACCATTTCTTTGTGGTACCAGGAGTGAGTCCTTCCCGAGGTCCAGAGTTGGTAATCACCATTACCACTCAATCCTCTGTTTTGGGTCAGTGCCTCCCTGAGGTCTCCTCCCTTCCACACCTGCCTGCCCTGCTCATTCGCCTGTAACTCACCACGCCACAGACCCCCTGCCCAGGTGACCTCAGGCAGACACGGCCACGCAAGCACGAATGGACCCTGCAATGCAGCACTCAGATCCCCTTACAGAATGGAGGCATTCGAACTCCAACTGCCCAGTATCTTGGTTGCCTCCCACAGAATCCCTCTCGGCTAACTGCCCTTGGCAGTTTTTAAGAGCGGCTTTGTCCAAGATGTGGCCCTCTACCTGGGGGCTGCCGATATCCAGTGAGAGGTGATGCAGGGTACAAAGTCCCGGACTTCTGGCCTCAAAGCGAGATGACTGAACGGGGCTGGAGAGCACCCCAGGGAGCAGTTGAAGGCTCTGTCATATCCGCACCATTACCCAGCTTCTCCTCTGCCCAGCCCTGCTTCCCTTACCTTTGACACACAGTGTTCTCTCGTGAGTGCGTGCATGCTAAGTCGCTCAGTCGTGTCCGATTCTTTGTGACTCTATGGACTGTAGCCTGCCAGGCTCCTCTGTCCAGGGGATTCTCTAGGCAAGAATACTGGAGTGGGTTGCCATTTCCTTCTCCAGGGGAGCTTCCCAATCCAGGGAGTGAACCTGCATCTCTTATGTCTCCTGCATTGGCATGTGGGTTCTCTACCACTAATACTGTCTGGGAAGCCTGGTGTTCCTCCAGGGGATCACAAACAATCCTCCCCGCTGCCAGACAGTCTAAGAGTCTGTCCACAGGGGCCTGGACTCAGGCGCACCCCTCCCACCTGGCTTTCCAGAGATGCGGGGACCTGCAGGAGGGGGCAGGGGCAGGGCTTACCCACAATCATGTGGTTGCAGACGTCACAGAAAGTGGGCTTCTTGAAGATGTGCTCCTGAAAGGCGTGGGCCTTGCCTCCGCCGCCGGGGTACAGGCCGGCCCTGGTGGGTGTGCAGGTCAGGCTTCCGGGGGCGGGGAGCGGGCTGGAGCCGGGGCTGACCCCCGCCAGCACGTCCGCCTGCAGCTTCACATCGCTGTTGGTTCGCTGGAAGAAGTTGTCAGCGCTTTTGCTCCGTAAACTCTTGGTCTTGAAAGAAAGTGATCGTTTTAGTTTCTGGAGCTGCAATGCAATGACAGAACAGGCTTACGATCAACCATGCAGACTCCTGCTGTGAGTGTTGGGGGGGTGGGGGTGAGGCCTGCTCCGTGGGCTGCTCCGTTCCTGACACCCTCAGCCCCTGTGGAGGCGCACAGGGGTGCCTGCAGGGGTGGCTAATGTCAATGGCCCCCACCCCGCCCTCCTCCTCCTCCCTGCCTCCCTGGGCACCCACCAGTATGCTTCAAAATAGCTCATGGTTTTTGACACTGTTTGCCTTTCGAATTGGAATCACTGGAAACATTAAGTGTATGAACTCCTGGGATCACAACTGGGTCCATCATGCTGGGGTCTGTGCTGGCCTTTCTGTGCCGTGGTCCCTTGGCCACCATTTGTCTGTTCACACAGCAAAGAAGAGGAGACCATCGACCGGGAATTAAAGTGGCTAAAGCATCACAGAACGCAAACCAGAGCTTCCCAAGCCTGCTGGGCTCCAAAGCATATGGCTAAGTGTGTGTGTGTGTGTGTGTGTGTGTGTGTGTGTGTGTGTGTGTGTGTTTGAGGAGAACATCATGTGGAATTATCCACCTGACTTTCTCTGCTCTGCCCCCTGCCCTGCCTCTTGGTTTTGATCCTGGCAGAACTAGGCCATTTCTCCTCTGCCTTTGGGACCTATGAAGAAGCACCACACGGGCTGGAGGAATCCTGGGTGGTTTGGTCCAGCCCGCTTCTCCAATCTAGTCTTCCCATGGGAGCTGAGAGGATATATGGGGAACACAGATGTGACCACGTGAGCTTGTTGTTCAAAATCCTTCACAAAGTTCCTTTTGTCCTTTATAAATTAAATTTATTTTATTCTTTTGGCCATGAGGCATGTGGGATCTTAGCTTCCTGACCAGGGATGGAACTCATGTCTCCTGCATTGAAAGTGCAGTCTTAACCACTGCACTGCCAGGGAAGCCCCTGTTCTCTATAAATTTAAAGAAAAGCTCCTTGCCACGGGCTCCAAGGACTGGTAGATTCTGGGTCCCAGTGACAGCTTAGACTGCCATCCACCTTGCTCTTGCCATCCCAGCCACAGTGACCTTTTAAAAGTCTAGGTTACTTTTTATGCTTTTTTTTTTTTAACCCTTCTACCTCATTTTATTTTGATTGCTTGGTTTTCTAAAATTAATTTATTTTTTAATTGAAGGATAATCGCTTTACAGAATTTTGTTGTTTTCTGTCAAACCTCAACATGAATCAGCCATAGGTATACATATATCCCCTCCCTCTTGAACCTCCCTCCCACCTCCCTCCCCATCCCACCCCTCTACGTTGATACAGAGCCCCTGTTTGAGTTTCCTGAGACATACAGCAAATTCCCGTTGGTTATCTATTTTACATATGGTAATGCAAGCTTTCATGTTACTCTCTCCATACATCTCACCCTCTCCTCCCTTCTAATTATGCTTTTAAATCATCAGCTCTTAGTGCAGAGTGTCCCCTCTGCCCAGACAAAAGAAATGAACCACTTGGCAGGCAGCTGCATGACCTGTCATAGGTCACTTCACCTGAAAGGGAGCATTTCCCTTGTAATTGAATATCCATTCCTGTTGCCTGGAATTAATGTCTAAGCCCCAAAGCTGTAGACAGAAAGTTCTGATCACACTGTTCTAATAAAGGCCTCCATTTATTAGACAGCCCTACTGGACATACAGATGACTTCACCCGGACTTGCCGAGTCTAGCCACCTCTGCATCAAGCCCCCAGCCTTCCCTGCAGGAGATCAGGAAGATGTGGTGGGTTTAGTGCTCGGGGTGGATGCCACAATTCTCTACTTTACCCTTCCCATGCTCCTTGGCAAGGTGACTTCAAGATCCTCCCATCCAAGCTGGAGCTCCTTGAATCCTGTTGGTTTGCAGGTATTTGACCAACAGCAGGTAGCAGAAGCAACTTCAAAGCCATTTCCAAGCCCAGACTTCAAGATGTCTCGCACACCTGTCTTCTCCCTCAGAAACCTGCCCAGCTGCCATATGTACTGAAGGACGATAGGAGACATACGGTCCAGAAACCACCCCCATCACTCGAGTGACATCCCAGAAGCAGAGCCACCCTGCTCCCTGCAGGGAATCAAGGATCCAGATGCGAAAAGAGGAACTGCGCAGCTCAATCCTGATCAAACTGTCGACCCACAGAGTCATCCACTGAAGAGATGGCTGGTGTTCTGAACCATAAAGTTGGGTATCTTCTGTGTGTAAACAGCAATACAGTGCTGTTCTCCCCACCTTTTAGATACGTGCTAGGAATGTGCTTTGCTGTCCATCTGAAGTTGCAGTGGCTATGTGAAGCCAGTGTTCCACTTCAGTGAGCTGTCTGGGGAGGGTGGTCTCGGGGGACACCCTGCAGGGCCCTCAAGCTCCACTGAGACCAGGAATGGAGCGTCATCAGTCAGAAAGGGTTAGCCAGAGAAGCAGCAACAACCTACAGAAACTGTGGGCCGTCAAGACTCTTGTCCCTTTCTCTCCGTCCTACAGCCCAGATGCAGCAGAGGGGCTAGACCTGACAGAGAAGAAGGTGCTCCTGGGTTATCCTGGGGTGTTTGTTACTGACCCATAATCTAGTGCATCCTCACTGATACAGAAGAAGGAAGTCACGAGCCCTTGGGAGCACTGCACTTATTTTGAAGAGAAACTTCCATCTCCATCTAAGCTAACTGCAAGCGGGCTATGAACCACTCACTCTGTGAGCCTGAGCCACACAGAGGTGAGACCCTGGAACTAGTAAAGAAGCAGAACACGCGCTCTTCATGTCAAGTCCTTCTGGCTATAAACTGGACTGGTGCTGAAGGAAGGCAGACTGGAGGCAAGTGATTGAAATATATATATTACACACACACATATATTGTATATTGATATAATATAGTATGCAATTATACATATACAATATATCATATTAAATACTATATATATGGCTAATAAGAGGTTCAAACTACTACTACTTATTTGTAAAATAAGTTGCATGGGTGGACCTCCAGATTGTCATACTGAATGAAGTCAGTCAGACAGAAGGGGCAATATCGTATGACATCTATTATATGTGGACTCTAAAAACAAATGATACAAATGAACTTACTTACAGAACATAAACAGGTTCAGAGACATAGAGAATGAACTTACATTGCCGGGGGTAAGAATGGGGGAAAAGGACAGTTAGGGAGTTTGGGACAGTCATGTACACACTGCTATATTTAAAATGGACAATCAGTAAGGACCTACTCTATAGCACATGAAACTCTGCTCAATGTTATGTGGCAGCCGGGATGGGAGAGGAGTTTGGGGGACAATGAACACATGTATATGTATGGCTGAATTCCTTTGCTGTTTACCTGAAACTATCACAATTTTGTTAATTGACTATATTCCAATAGAAAATAAAGTTTTTAAAAAATAGGTTGCAAAGATGGACAGCACAGGGAATATAGCCAGTATTTTATAATAACTTTATATGGGTATAATGTATAAAAATATAAATCAGTATGTTATACACTGAAAACTAATACAATATTGAAAATCAAAAGTTAAGTTACTCGGTCATGTCTGACTCTTTGCGACCCCATGGACTGTAGACCACCAAGCTCCTCTGTCCATGGGATTCTTCAAGCAAGAATACTGGAGTGGGTTGCCATTTCCTTCTCCAGGGGATTGTCCCGACCCAGGGATCAAACGCAGGTCTCCTGCATTGCAGGTGGATTCTTTACCGTCTGAGCCAGCAGGGAAGTCTACTGTAAGTTAAATATACTTCAATTAAAAATAAAAACTTGACCCCAAGTATCTAGGTCTATGTCTGGAGACCTTTTTCATACCCTTATTCTGTTATTTTGTATTGTGTTAACTCAAGAAAAACTTGCTTGGGTCTTGAAAAAAGTGGTTAATGGATTAAGTCAATTTATAAGCCGAATCCTTTGTGTATTTTATATGCTATGTCTGATCCTTGACTTTTCATTTTCAAAGCACTGCAGAACCCTTCTAAAGCTGCACATTAGATTTATAGGAACCCAGTAAACAATTTTGGTTTAACAGCTTGCACTTTGTAAAGGCAGGCTGGAGAATCAGAAGAGCATGTAGACTCCCAACTCTGTTTAAAGCCTCACTGATGCATTCTTTGGTTTTAACAACTACTTAGCTAAAGATAAGATACGGGTTAGGGGCAGTTTCCTTAGTCAAATGAACAGAATTGCTACTTTCAGATAATTAAGAAAGAAACCCAGAGTTAGGTTAAACCAAATGAGGGGAAAAAAATTACTGATTTTAAACATTAGCTATTAGATGGTTAGAAAATTATTCGGAATTCTTCACTTCAGCAGGGCTCTGGAGTGTTTCTCTATGAAAGACCAATCCAAGTGAAAACTGCATGACCTATTCTTTTTTAAAAAACTTTTATTTAAAGTAACTTCAGTAATACAAAAGTTGCAAAATGGTAGAATCCCTATATAAGTTTCACTCACTTTTCCCTAATGTTAACATCTTATATAAATATAGTAAATTAATTGTAACCAAGAAACTAACACTGGTATAACTATTATCTATAGATCCTATTTGATTTTTTCCAGTTGCCCATAATGTCTTTTTCCTGGTTCAGGATCCGATTCAGATTACATATTGCATTTAGTTACATCCCCATAGTCTCTTTTTAAAATTGAAGTATAAGTTATTTATAATGTTGTGTTTGTTTACTTATTTACTTTTAATTTTTGACTGCAGCCTGCTACGTGTGGGATCCTATTTCTCCACCAGGGATTGAACACGCACCCCCTGCATTTGAAGGTGGAGTCGTAACCACCGAGCCACCAGGAAGTCCCTCCACAGTCAGTGTCTTCAATCTATATCAGGTCCTCACTGTCCTTGTCTTTCTTACTTTGATTTTTTGAAGACTGCTAAGCAGATGGTGATTGCAGCCATGAAATTAAAAGACGCTCACTGCTTGGAAGGAAAGTTATGAACAACCTAGACAGCGTATTCAAAAGCAGAGACGTTACTTTGCCAACAAAGGTCCGTCTAGTCAAGGCTATGGTTTTTCCTGTGGTCATGTATGGATGTGAGAGTTGGACTGTGAAGAAAGCTGAGCGCCGAAGAACTGATGCTTTTGAACTGTGGTGTTGGAGAAGACTCTTGAGAGTCCCATGGACTGCAAGGAGATCCAACCAATCCACTCTAGGGGAGATCAGTCCTGGGTGTTCTTTGGAAGGACTGATGCTAAAGCTGAAACTCCAGTACTTTGGCCACTTCATGCGAAGAGTTGACTCATTGGAAAAGACTCTGATGCTGGGAGGGATTTGGGGGCAGGAGGAAAAGGGGACGACAGAGGATGAGATGGCTGGATGGCATCACCGACTCGATGGACGTGAGTCTGAGTGAACTCCGGGAGTTGGTGATGGACAGGGAGGCCTGGCGTGCTGCAATTCATGGGGTCGCAAAGAGTCGGACACGACTGAGCGACTGAACTAAACTGAAGCAGTATTTTGTAGAATGTTTTTCAATTTCAGTTTGTCTGATGCCCTCTCATTATTAGATTGAGGTTTATATATATATATATGTATATGTGCGTGTGGTGGTGTGTGTATGTATGTGTGTGTGTGTGTGTGTGTGTATGTATGTATATATATATATGGTAAGATTAGGGAAAAAGTGATGTGTTCTTCTCAGGGCAGCATATCAGGAGGTATCTGATGTCAGTTTGTCCCGTTACTGGTGATACTAACTTTGGTCACTTGGTTGAAGTGATATTTGCCAGGCTGTTCTACTCTAAATTATTTTTTCTTTGTAGTGAATGAGTTTCACACAGGAGGACTACTTTGAGACAATGTAAACATCCTGTTTCTCATCACACATTTGTTTTCTAATCTCAGCATCCATCAATGACCTCCGCCTGTAAAACTTCGCTACTCGGTGCTTGCCTAATGGTGGTATTCTACTTCCATTATCCTTCTGTGTTAATCAGTATTCTATTGTAGAATTCTTCTTTTCATCTATTTATTCAATTGGCTATTTCCGTTAGTATGGACTCATGGATCTTTTCTTTATTCTACGAGTTACAGTTTACTACTACTGCTATTTATTTTGTTGCTCAACTTGTCCCAGGTTTGGCCACTGGAAGCTCCTTTAGGCTTGAATCTGTGTCCTTTTCCATGTGTCCTGATTATCTCTGAAGACTTCCTTACTTTCTGACACTACAGGTTCTCCAGGCTTATCTCATATTCTCCTCATTCCAGTCTTGCAGCCAGCATTTCTCCAAGGAGCCCTGGTCAGTTTTACTGGGGAGTGGTACTTTAAACTGCTATCTGGGTACCAGATGTGCTTCTTACTATTGGGGTGTCAGTGGCTTTAGCTGTCTCAGTGGACAGAACTAGGAAAAACATTAATGACTACTCATAAACCCATATCCACATATCTATATTTATTTTTATATGAATCTATACAACTATTAAAAAACCATGAGTTCATACTGAAGCACTCCTTTATTTATTAAAACATGTTTGATTGTTCACTGGTTGATATGCATGGTTGGACTTTAAGATAGTGTTCTTGGGACTTTGCTGGTGATTCAGTGATTAAGACTCTTCCAAGTGTAGGGGGCACAGGTTCCATCTCTGGTCAGGGAACAAGGATCCCACATGCTGTGGGGCACAGTCAAAAACTTTAAAAAATAAATAAAAAATGAAGTTAGTGCTCTTAAAGTACAGCCAGAGGAGATGGGGACGGAAATTAGTCGGGAGGAAATAAACACAGAACAAAGTAGAGAAACTGGAAAAAATTTGCGGAGTGGATAAGATGCCTGAGAAGACTCACACAGCCACTTAATAAATGCTTTTTAAACTAAGTGGGTAAAAGGATCTTTTCACTTCAGTAAATACTTATTGATTATCTGCTTTGTCACATAGTCCACTAGGGACAAGGAGAGGCAATGGCATGCCCCTGGTTCTCAAGTTTTCATCTCACTCAGAGAGATACATGGAAAGATCCGTGATACTCATATAATAGCACTAAACTCAGTCTTGCGAGTGGAAAAAAAGCACGGGGGATGTAACTCGCTCTTTTATTGTGGTCTAATATTCCATAAAATGGAGGTATTGGATTAACTGTTTCTCTATTGACGGATATTTGATGGCTTCTAGTACTTTTGAGGCTGCAGTCCATGGGGTTGCTAAGAGTCGGACAAGACTGAGCAACTTCACTTTCACTTTTCACTTTCATGCATTGGAGAAGGAAATGGCAACCCACTCCAGTGTTCTTGCCTGGAGAATCCCAGGGATGGAGAAGCCTGGTGGGCTGCCGTCTCAGGGGTCACACAGAGTCGGACACGACTGAAGTGACTTAGCATAGCATAGCATAGCATAGTACTTTTGAGGCAGAGACCTGCTTTTGTTTACCAAATTCACTTTCATTTCCTCCTGGCTATACAGTTACATTACACAGCCCAAAGCTTTTGGCAGATAAATGAAGAAATGAGACGGTGTTCTTGCTCATGGAATATACTGAAATGATACGTGTCACTTCTGAAGCTAGACCTTTAGGCTGGGTGCGTACCTGCACATGCTCTCTTCCTGCTTCAGTCCAGCTGCAACATGGGCGTGATGCTGATCCTGCTTCAACTGTGGAGCTTACAACGTTGCCCTAGAGGATGGTGGAGCACGTGTTGGAAGGGAATGGGTGCTTGGGTGGCTCCATGGAGCAGAGCTGCCCTGCTAACCTAAACAGTTGCCCCTGAAGTCTATGTGAGGGAAAAATAAATGTCTGCCTTTTTTGAGGCACTGACTACTGACTGGTGTGCTTGTTACAAGAGTCCATCCTTACTCTCACTAGCATATTTTCTATTATAAAGAACACAGGGATGAATATTTTGTACATACATCTTTGCACACATGTGCAAAGATAAAGAGCTTTAGTGCTGGAAGAACACTTGCTTGTCTATATTTTACAGCCACAGTCCACTGGCTGGTATAGGAGAATGTCTTTTTCTCCATACCTTGGTCAGTACTTCTTATAGTCAACTTTCAAAACATATGCCAATTTCATAGGCAAAAAATGGTTATAAACTTCCAACTTCCTAATTGTCAGCAGGGATAAATTTCCTTTTTATATGTTTATGAGCTAAACTATGTGGCTTGTATGGGCGGAAACTAACTGCTCAAAATTTGATGAATTTCTAGGAGGTGAGTAGATCTTTTTATTGTTATGTACATACTGTAGAGATTTATAGAAACTTTGGCATTTGTGTGGCAAACATTTATCTCAGTTTGTCATTCATCTTTAACTTGATTCATTCAACACGCGTATGGAGGATGAATCTAAAATTTTACAAGTCAGACTGATCAACACTGCTGCTGCTATGAGCTCCCCAGGCGCCGCGGTGGTAAAGAATCTGCCTGCCAACGCAGGACACATGAGAGAGACAGGTTCCGTCCCTGGGTCAGAAAGATCTCCTGGGGAAGGAAACAGCAATGCACTCCAGTATTCTTGCCTGGAAAGTCGCATGGACAGAGGAGCCTGGCGGGCTACAGTCCATGGGGTCGCAAAGAGTAGGAACAACTGAGCAACGAAGCGCACACACAGCTGCTGCTGCAACGGCCAGCAGGTACTGAAGATGCACCGTCTGCTCCTCCATGTGATTCCTGAGGCTGCTGTGTCAGTCAGCTAAGGATATGTGCTTACACTGACCCCTCTTCTGGCTCAAGACATAACACAAGGACTCGAACAACATCTACGTGGATATTCAAGTGATCCCAGGTGACTTTTCTCGCTACATTTAGGCAGAAATTCTGGATCTTGAAAAGCTCATTTCATTTAGAAATTTAAGAACATAAAACGTAATATGGTGCCTATAAAACCTCTAAAACATAAAATAAGTAAATACTATAACACTCGGGTGGTAAAGGGAGAACATAGTCATGAAAATGCTTATGCTATGCTATGCTATGCTAAGTCACTTCAGTCGTGTCCGACTCTGTGTGACCCCATAGACGGCAGCCCACCAGGCTCCCCTGTCCCTGGGATTTTCCAGGCAAGAACACTGGAGTGGGTTGCCATTTCCTTCTCCAATGCAGGAAAGTGAAAAGTGAAAGTGAAGTTGCTCAGTCGTGTCCGACTCTTAGCGACCCCATGGACTGCAGCCCACCATGCTCCTCCGTCCATGGGATTTTCCAGGCTATTGGAATAAAAAGTAAATTTTATTTACACTCTGTTTTGTGCTTTCAATACATTTGGAAAGGTATAATCTCTAAAAAAAAGATATGAAAGCTGAGATGATCAAACTCAATTAGAAAGGAAGAAGAGATCTGCTAAAGTTAAGAAAAGAATTTATAGCAACCAGTAATACCAGAATAAAATTTAAAACAAGAAAGGTAAAAGCAAAAAGGACTTGTTCTGCAGAAGGGTGATCTTGCGAGGTGTGGGCATGTTTGAGAAGCTCTCACAAAACACCGGACTTACTGTAACGATACAAGAAGTTGAAAATCATCAGAGAAGATAATATGAGAGAGGATATGAAGAAACAGCTGGGTCCTGAAGAAGACTTCAGAATGACTAGCAGAAGCATTATTCAAAGATAAGAGAGAATTCCTGGGCTAAATGAGGGAAGGAGACTTAACCCCATCAGTGAGGGAACCACCAAGTGTCGGGTCATCCGGCTAAAAAGACACAATCTCTTTTCCTGCCAGCAGGTTCAAGTGTCCTGTCAGAACATCCAGGTGTCAGAAGAAAAGGAGGACATCCAAACACATAGGAAGGGAAGTGGGTCATCCATGAAGAAAGAAACCTAAGACTCACTTCAAATTTCTCTTCTCCAACATGAAACAACGTAAGGCAAACTTATGACCCAAGCCTTCTTAGCCCAGAAAAATGACTGTTCAGGAGCAGAGAAAACAAAAGCAGTGGAAAATATGGAAAACACGAGGCATCAGAGAACTTGTGCTTGAAATAATTCAAACGTGGTTAAGTTAAAATGGTATAAACAGTTCACAAAGACAGTTCACCTGGTATAAATACTTAATGAAACAGATGACATATAATTTAGAACAGATGACACATAATTTCGTTTTCACAGTAATAAAAATACCACAAGTTGTAGTAACAAAACGCAAGTAGTGAGGGGTGGAGGATGGCGGAGGAAGCCAGCTTGTGTTAACTTCCTCATTTTATGTGGAGGAGAAAACCAGGGTATTAGTTACAGCTGACATTTGAGTCTTTAGGATGTGTCATGCACTATTCCTAAAACTTCACATATATCATCTCCTTTAATCCTCCAATCCACCCTATGAGGCAGTTACTGTATGGCAGACACTCTGCATGCACTCTCCTATTAAACCCACTCTATGGCTCTTGGAGGGACTATTATTCCAATTTGTAGATGATGATTCTGGAAGGTCATAATGTAAGCGGTAAAGCCAAGTGGTAAACCGCAGTCCTGCTTATTGTGACCAAGCCAGCATTTGCAACAAGCCCAATCTGACCATATTCCTCACTCGGAGTTTCAGCCATAAGTGACCAAAGAGGATGATATATTCCTTCCTCTGAGCCTGGGTTCGTGCTGTTCCTCTGCCAAGGTACCTTGGGAATACCCTCTCCCCCTCAGGGAAAGCCACCTGCTGTATCGGACTGTCACAACTGGAGTTCATTTTCTTTATTTGTTCATTTATTTCTTGTCTCTGTCCTTTTTAAAGAGCTCCATGTGAGGGCAGGCAGGTTTTCCGTCTTGTTCACTGGGGAGACTTTAGCAATTAGTGTTGAAATGCCTGGTACAAAGGAAGTGCTCAAAGAGATAAATGAAGCTGCCTGCGTCATTCCAATCAGAACTAATTGCTCCTTGGGTCTACAATAACAATGTTTGCATCACAATACAGTTCTTCAGTTTGTAACACTTTACTATCTTTTTGTGTGTCCTGCATGTGTGTGCACGCGTGCTTAGTCACTCAGTCGTGTCTGACTCTTTGCAACCCCATGGACTGTAGCCCACCAGGCTTCTCTGTCCATGGGATTTTGCAGGCAAGAACACCAGAGTGGGCTGCCATTTTCTTCTCCAGGGGATCTTCCCAGGGATGGAACTCATGTCTCCTGAGTTTCCTGCACTGGCAGGTGGATTCTTTACCCCTAGCACCACCTTTTGTGTGCCTCCCCACCCTAAATTTGTAAATTCCTTATAGACTGGATTACGTCTCAATCAACTTTAGATCTCTCCCAAAGCAGTTCTCAACCTTTTGTTTCCCTGCAGGACTCTGCCTCCCCACTCCCCGACCCCCCACCCACGGCAGACTCTGTTGGCTGTGTTTCCAATTTCCAGTCTCTACTTCTCTTTCTCTTACAAAACCTTCATTTTTCTTGAAACACCAGTACATCCAGCTTTCCTTACAGCTGGAAATAGCTTATGACACAGTCCTGACCAGGGCAATGTACATCCAGTGCAGATTTCTCCAGAGTTTTGCTTTCCTGATATAAGAGGAAGGACTGGGTTTGTCTGATCTTTCTCTCTTCCTGCCTGTCCTGACAATATGTCTAGAGCTACAGCAGCCCTCTTGCTACCCCATGACAATGAACAAGAGGCCAAAGTGACAGAGCAGAGACGAGGAAGATGGTGATGGCTTTGCTGAATGACTAAGCCAAGGCCAGCAACTTATCTCCAGGCTTCTTACTATGTGAGAAAAACCAACCCACACTTGTTTAAATTACTGTAAGTTGGATTTTTTTGGGTCACTTTAACCAAAATTATCTTTAACTTGATCCTGCTGATATTTTGAGTTGGTATAGTGCTTACATGCTACACTCCCATGGGTATATGCAGATTTTTGACAAACCCACACTATTACTGCAGGAGTGTAAATCACTGCAAAAATGTGAACTATGAGGAGAATGAGACTCCAAGAGGTTAAGTGTCTGCCCCCTGTTACCCTGACAGGAAGCAGCGGAGTCAGGAATCAAGTCCAGGTCTCTCAAGACGGCCAAATCCAAGCTTGTGCCCTCGTCACCTCTTCACAGAGTGCATATGTGCCGCCTGCAAAGCCGTGTCCCCTGGCCTAATGGAGACACGGGGCCTCTGACCACCGCTCTTCAAAGACCTCACCCTGGAGGAATGCTTTCTCTGGGGGTTAGCTGCCACGACCTCACTTCCAATGATGGGGGTGCGACTTTGTAGGCCAAATACTGTCTCTGCGTTCTGGACACAATTTTAAGGGCCACTTAAGGACACCACCCCTCCAGCACCCTGTGATCCTGGTCATCCTCCCAGCCCGAGCTGGGAATATGTTCTGTGTGTGTGAGGAACACAAGGAGCTTAAACACCAGTGAGTGGGACAGACTGAGAAGGAGAGGAGGAGGCAGAGGATAAAGGTAAGGTTATACAGGCAGAGGCTGATGCTACAGGACCTCAGAGGCCTCGGGGAGGACGTTGGATTCATGCCCAGTGTGATGGAAAGTCACTGCCCAACTCTGAGTGACCTGTGTCTGTAAAGGGTCGCACTGGTTTATACGTGGAGAAGGGCTTCCCAAGTGGCACTAGCGGTAAAGAACCCATTTGCCAAAGCAGGAGACACGAGATGCGAGTTTGATTCCTGGGTAGAGAAGATCCCCTGGAGGAGCCTGTGGCAACCCACTCCAGTATTCTTACCTGGAGAACCCCCATGGACAGAGGAGCCTGGTGGGCTATAGTCTATAGGGTTGCAAAGAGTTGGACATGACTGAGTGACTTACCACGCACATGCATGGAGAAAGGACTAGCATTTTCATAGACAGACAACAGCTTAAGTGAGGGCCACTGCAGTGGAAATGGTAAGAAGTGGTGTGTTCTTGGCATGTTCTGAAATAGAGTCCACAGAGTTTCTTAGTGAGTTGGAGGTGCAGTGTGAGAAAAAGAGAGAAGCCAAAATGAGTTGAAGGCTTTTTTTCCTGAGCAGTTGCCACTGGAGAAATGGCCACTTACTGAGAATGATGGACAGTGGGAAGAAGCCAGTCTGATGAGGAGAGGGGATGACTGTTGGGCAATTGTTTTTGATGGGCTAATTTTGAGATGACTACTAGAAATCCATGTAAAGATGTGGTTAAAAAGAGTTCAAATCCCTGAAATTTCCAGTCTCAAACACCACAAGTTTTACCAGCTAGAGAGGCCAGATGCAAGGCACCAAAATGAAAACTGTATGGGCTACATCTGAAGATGAAGTCAAAGAACAAACAGGAATTACATGCAAACACACTGAGAGTTTAGCTTTTTCAGTCTCATTTTGCTGCTGAACTCAGTATGTTACCAAGAAGATGGGTGTGTTTGTGAGAAACATAATTACTGATTCTATGGTAATGCAGATAACAGAACTGCCTCCCTTTAAGACAGGGCTTCCCAGGTGGCGCATTTGGTAAGGAATCCGCTATCAATGCAGGAGACACAAGAGACATGGGTTCCATTCCTGGGTAGGGAAGATCCCCTGGAGCAGGAAACGGCAACCCACTCCAGTATTCTTGCCTGGAGAATTTCATGGACAGAGGAGCCCGGTGGGCTTCAGTCCAAGGGGTTGCAAAGAGTCGGATACGACTGAGCATGCACGCACCCCTTTAAGACTGTCTCCAAAACAAACACAAGATACACGAAGACACACACAAACATGGTTCTGCAGCATGGTAATGTAATCAGTGGTCGAGGGCTCTGGGGAGCTGACTGCCTGAAATGGTCAAGCTGCCTGGCTCCAAATCCTGGTTTTGATTCCTAATAGCTCTGTTAACCTCTTCATGAGTGGAAAACATAGGCTGCAGAGATAATTTAAGGAGATAATCCCCATAAGACTCTTCGCAGAGTCTGGGACACAGAATCAACCTGATAAATGTTAGCTATTATTACTTACATTCATGGAAACATGTAATGCAGACACATACAACCCACTGAACACACACCTTCATGCATGTGCACTAGATAAACACGCTAGTACATCGACATCTGCAGTACATGTATACCTGCATACAAAAAAACCTTAAATTTTCTCATTCTCTCGCTGATATCTTGCTTGCCTTTGACTTAAAAACATTCCTTTTTAATGATTTTCAAGAATGGAAGGATTATTTTCTTTTCCTCGCAAGAGCTAGCTCTTACTACTGATGCCTGCCAGGGCTCAGGGCTGGCTGTCCTCCTGAATGAATGACAAATACCCTCAGCAAATCACTTTCTCTAAAAATAGACTGCCCCAAATGATGTTTGGCTTCAATTCTCATTTCCATGCACCCTGAAAAGAAAAGAAAAATTCCATTCTTTTTAGAGACTTAGCACTAATCTATCTCAAGTAATATGATTTGATAAAAATGAAAAAAAAACCAAAACTCTCAAGTTCTGCAAAAGCCCTAGTTTTGCCTCATTTAGTTATCAGATTTATATAAAATATAAATGGAAGGTTGACCAATTTCTCCATATTCTGCCCATTGAATGTGCATTCTGTTTAGCTTTATGGAGCCACTTACTTAGAGTATGATACCTTGATAACTTAATGTGTGACTTGCCTTCTCTATTTCTTCCTCCAGATGCATGTGAATGGGTTGAGTGGCTACAAGATACCTTTCAAGTTATAGTCACTAGAAACAGATGAATTGCTCTCAGGATTACTAGCCAACTAAACTTCTGATGGACTCAAATCCCCAAGAGTTCATTTGACTTTTCTGGGTCAAGGACTATGCAGTTTATTATCATCTATACCACTGAGATGCATGTTTGTGGCAAAAAAAAAAAGCAAACAAAAAACAAATTTAAAAAGAACATTTAGAGTGCATTTTATATTGGGAAATCAATGCTGGTGGCCCAATGCTAATACAGTATGAGCATGAATTCTATTAATCTACTTACAACCTTAATATGCATAAACCAACTGAATTCCGACTTGGACCACCCTGCTGCCTTGATGTGGATCAGATAGAGGCAAATAATCAAGATCTTAACACCAGATCATTAGCATCTCTACTACAGTCTGTCTTGGCACACTTACTCTGGATGTTCAAACCGGGGAGCACGGAATCTGGAAGACTACAGGAAACATGTCAAATCTATATTTATATCCTTCTAGATGCCATTCAGTAAAATCAGAGGCAATGGATTTGCATATATTGCATGCTGGTAACTTTGACATCATTTCCGGGACACAGGAAGCTCCTCTCCATATTACTGCTGTTATTATCATTGTCTTCATCATCATCATCATACTTCCAACTGCAATATGTAAAGTAAGGGAACCACAATATTTCACACTGATTCACTCTGCTCTGGGGTGGGTGCCACAATTTAAGATTGATACCCGTGCACCCACTCACATACAATCATTCAGGTACCTACAGCTGCAAGTGTTAGGAAACCCAGATTCAACCTGGCTTAAGCATAATGAGACTGCTTCACATTAAGAGAGTGTCATAATGTGGGAGACAATACTAGAGATAGCTAATTCAGTGACAGAGAACTCAGGTTCTCTCTATCAGATTACGCTGCCTTCTTCATCACAGACTTAAAGCTGGGATGGTCAAAAAACGGCTGCCTGTTTGCAAATATTCAGCAGCAGAAGAGTGACAGCCTCTCCCCTTACATCTGTTATTATTGGCCTGCCTGGAAAACCTTTCCTTCAAGCTCATCATCAGATTTCCCTTCTCTTATTGGCCAGAACTGTAACCACATGTCCTTCCTAAACTTTTCTCTAACAAGGAGAGTGACTGGCTTAGACCAATCCGGATTCACTTCCTTGGTGCATGGGCTGAGAACAGTGTTTACTGAAAAACACAGTGACAGAGAGAAGGGTGGGCACCAGAGCAATACGAGCATTTTATCAGGAAGGAGAAAGGAGTAAATGGCCCTGGGGTAGGCAACCAACAGGGGTCCTAAACATATGGAGCCATGGGTGGAGAGCAACTGGGTTAGTGAAGGAGGAAGAGGGGAGGGGGATTTTAGGAGAAGATAACAAGGACTTAGGGGAGCAAAAACACATTATTCCCTCCCCTAGAATATGGGAGTTCTTTCTCATATTCTGGGCTTCCCAGGTGGCACTTGGTGCTAAACAATTTGTGTGCCAACGCAGGAGGCGCCAAGAGACAAGGAAGATCTCTAGCAGGAAGGAAATGGCAACCTACTCCAGTATTCTTGCTGGGAAATCCCATGCACAGAGGAGCCTGGCGGGCTACAGTCCATGGGGCCACAAAGAGTCAGACACAACTCCCTTGTTACATTACTTTGTATGAGAAAAATGGGGGGATAATTACTCCAGGGTTACTGTGCTGGGTCGTATAAGACTATCCTAGCAGGCTGGAATGAGATCGCCCTGCTGAAGTAAGCTTGAAGAAGCTCCCATGTTGTGGGTGATGGGGTGGTGGCCTGTGGCAAGGACCAAAGTGACTTCCAGTTCCTGAGACCGTCCCTGGCCTGCAGTTAGGAAGAAAACGAGAACCTCAGTCATCCAGCTGCAAGGAGTTGAATTTTTCCCATAATAAGTGAGCCTGGAAGAAGACCCAGGCCTCAGACAAGACTGCAGCTTTGGCCGACACCTTAATTTCATCCCAGTAAGATGCTAAGCAAAGGAGCCCACTAACCTCTACCTAGATTCCTGACCCACAGAAACTATGAGATTAAATGAATATGTGTTAAGGTACTAAATTTGTAGTATTTTGTTAGGCAGCAACAGAAACTCATACACCCACTTTAGTCCATCAGGTGAGTGAGAAATAAACATGCTCTTCATGTTAACATTGAACTTCAGCAGTTCATAGCAGCATGTTACCTTAACTAAATAAATACAACAGCATTAACAAGGTTGCTCATATAAAGGCAGTCAAAGCCCCATGAAATGCGCTGTGACCATCTCCTCTGGCAATCTTGTCACAGAGGCAGTCCCCTGGGGCTCACCCACTCTTGAAATGGAATCCTGAACAGCTATGACCTATTCGCTGTCACTCCCAAATTACAGCACTTTTCACTTATGGGATCTGGCCTGCTTCAATTAATTAGAATCTGTGCCAGAAATTATGGTACCTCTGAAAACCATCAGGAGGACTGCCTGTCATATTTATGCAGCAGGAAAGGCCTTGCCTTTCTGGCAGGTACTGAGGTCGTGCTTGTTTTTGAATAAAACAAGCAATAGTCTACCCAAATAGGGACAAAGGATTCCAGCCTTTTTCAGCCCTAAAATGTCATATAACTTTTTGAATAGACCTAATGGTTCCCATTTTAGCGTTTACGAAGTACTGTGACAGAAACCTGTATGTGCTTCCTCCTTTAATGTTTACCTCAACCCTGAAAGAGAAAATATAAATCCCATCGTGTTGATGAGGAATGTGAGGCTTAGAGAGGTTGAACAATGTACCCAAGACCATAGTATCTGAATGGCAGAGCCAAGCATCAAACACAAGTTCATGTGATTCATTCATCTATACATGAATTCATTTGCCATTCATCCAAGATTCCATTTCAGGCACCAGTGAAATTCCACGGGTTTACTCACATATACTTTTACTTGAAAATCTTCATCATCAAATGAGTACAAGGAGCACTGGGTAAATCTGAATACAGGAGGTGGATTGTATGAATGTCAATATCTTGGTTATGATACTATAACTTAGCAAATGTTATTACTGGAGTAAATGAGGTATAAAGTACAAGGGATCTCTCTGTATTATTTCTTATAATTACATATGAATCTGTAATCATTTTAATAAACACTTCAATTAAAAGAAATAGAAAAACTTCCATCATCTGTCTTTTGATCTATTTAGCTACCATTTCAATACTCCTTACATACATGAATTATCCTACACATTTTGTCCTGTGTTTTGCTTTTTCCACATCAGATTATAGACAGACTAATTTTATGAATATATTTTTCCATGCTATAGTGTATCGCGCTTAATCATACTATTGATGGAGACTTGAGGCTGCCCTAAATTTTGCTATTGCAAGCACTGTTCCAATGAACATCATTATCTGTATATCCCCAAGCAAAAGTACATTTGGTAAGAGTAATAAAATAAAAACTAATATTGGTGGGTGCTACTTACAGATTGGTGTTTTGGTAAGTGCTCTGCATGTGTTACTCATTTAACTGTCACAATTACCCTTTGAAGTAAGTTTCATTAGGATCCCAGTGCTACAAATGAAGAGACTGTGGCTTGGATAGCTGACACTAATTCCTCAAGAAGGATGGCAGAATGGACTTACTGGTTTTCATTTTGAAAAAGCATGTTGTGGTTTTGTGATTGGAAGTCACTTGAGTTTATGTGATTGACACCCTGACAGTACTGAGTCTTCTCATCTAAAAATGTCATGCCTTTCCACTAATTTAGATCTCCTCATTTGCTTTCCATAATGTTGGCATGTTTCTTCACATTGCACATACATATTTCTTGCTAAAGATACTCTTCCGTATGTCACAGTTTTTGCTGGTGTAAAGAAAATTAATGGGTTTCACATTTTTTTATTTTGAACTTGTCACATACAGAATTGTCTTATGAGTCATAGAGTTTCAACTGATTAAATAGACTTTTATATAAACTGCTCATCATGGCAATTCTGCTCTTCATTTTACTATTTATTCTTATTTATTTTTCCAACCTGGGACTTCTAGAGCAATATTGGGTAACACAGACAAGAGTGAGCTTGTCTTGTTCCTCACTCTAAGGGGATACATGATTCGCTGCTACATGGAGTGTTTGTTACAGGTTTATGGTGAATAGCCCAGCAAGTAAATACAGCCTAACTTACTAAGAATCTTTTTGATAATCAGGAAGTCTAATTGATTCTGCACTGGTGGCGTCAAAGCAATTTTCTCCCCCCTTCACTTAATCAAAATAGGGAATTACATATTTTTTAAAAAGTTTTGTTGCCCTTCCTTTTTGTGGGTCCATTCTCCTTGGTTATGAGAAATTCATTTTTAAATACACAGATGGCTTTGTGAATGCTTTATGCAGAATTTGATTTGTATCTATGCTCTTTTGGAAGACATGATGACTTTTTTTTTTTATGGAGTCTTCCCAATGACTTGCTATTGAATTCCAAGTTGAATGTACCTTTCTGTCACAGTCTGAAAACCCTGGATTTTTACTCTCAGTCTGCTGTGACTCTAGATTCTCATTATGAGAAGGTCACCTGTTTTTTAGTTTCTGGAGACATTTAGAGGTTTTTCTCTATTTTTGAAGTTTAGAAAGGTCATCATGACTCTTATAATTGTGTATATATAGTTCTTTCAATTTTATTTTTCATATAATTTTTATATTTTTTCTTTTACTGCCTAACACAACTTACATTTGACTTTTATTGCTCAGCACTTACTGAAACCTTTCAATTTTAACACATAAATCCAATTTCTTTCTATTCAACTTTTTATTACTTTTCTTTATTTTTTATATTTAAAAAATCCTTAAAGTTTTTTAAAAATTATCTTGTCATCTCCATTTCAGCTGTTCTAGTGGAGGTGACCTGCTGGTCTCCTGTTTCTACTTTCAGGATCTCCAGACCTTTCCTTTTCTATCTCCGTTGGGAGATTCCCTACTTTACCTTCCATTTTACTGATGCAGTCTTCAGATCTGTTCATCCTATTTTTCAGACTTTGCATTTTTTTTAAATTTCAGAAATCTTACTTTTTGCCCCAAATTCATTCATGGCCTTTGTTGTCCCCTCTGCCTTTTTAAAAATAGAAACCCGTTTTTTTGATATGGTCACAATTCTTTCTGAATCTCTCTGAAGATACCAATTATAAAGTAATTTTATAGAGTTGCCATATGATCCAGAAATCCCACTCCTTGGCATATATCCAGAGAAAACTCTAATTTGAAAAGACACATGCATCTCTATGTTCACAGCAGCTCTATTCACAATAGCCAAGACATGGAAACAAATTAATAGTTTCAGCCATGAGAGAAGATGTTCCTAGCATAGCTGAGAGTTAGCTGATGCAAAGAGTAAGGGTGGATATTTAAGTTATCCAATGACAGATAAAAAAGATAAAGAAGATGTGGTATGTATATACAATGGAATACTACTCAGCCACAAAAAGAAAGAAACCATGCCATTTGCAGCAACATGGACCTAGAGATGATCATATGATCATACTAAGTGAAGTAAATCAGAAAGGGAAAGACAAATACTATATAATATCACTTACATGTAGAATCTAAAATACAACACAAATAAACTTATCTATGAAACAGTAACAGACTCATAGACAGAAAGAACAGACTTGTGGTTGCCAAGTGGGGGATGTGGGGAAGGGATGATGCAAGCTATTATAGAAAATGGATAAAAGACAAGGTCCCACTGTATAGTACTGGGAACCGTATTCAATATTTTGTGATAAACCACAAAGGAAAAGAATTTTAAAAAGAATATATGTATAACTAAATCACTTTGCTGTGCAGCAGAAATTAGTACAACATTGTAAACCAACTACACTTCAACACAAACGAAACTTATTGTAAGTCATAATCCTTGTGTCATCTCCCATCTCTGGGTTATTTAGTTGTGCACACATCCTTCTCCCCTATGCTTTTGTTGTCTGTTTGTATTTATGGGTGAAGAACTAGCCTGAGCACAGAGGTGGTTGGGATGAGCTTCCTCTGCAGATAAGGCTCTGAGCAGACCACACCATGGATCCATGTGACCTGGGAACAGGCAGCCTCTCCTTTAGGGTATCTGGGTGGGGATGACAAAGGCAGGATGGAGGGCCCCACAAACACCAACATATAGGGGGACTTTACTTTGAGATGTGAATGCTTTCCTGTATTTCACTCCTGGGTAGAGCTGTCTTCTATTAACTCTTTTCTTGCAGTTAAGGGTTTTTGAAGTCAGGAATTATCTTGGGCTCTGCTTCTCTGGCCTACTCTGAGTGACTTCCTACGCTATGCATTAGGTTATTTAGACAGTAGTCTGGAGGTGTTTGCCTCCAGCAGAAGCCTACACTGCTAGCTCTTTGCGTCCCTGGGGGAAAGGGGCAGAATGGCAGGACCTCTGTTCTGCAGTTTGCTGCTGATGCCACCCTGCTCTTTGCATCGGCTAACTCTCAGCTTGTGCTGGGTGGATCTCCTGAGCTCCGCTGGGAATGTCTGCTCTCACGGCTATTAACTATTAACTCCAGAACCTCTTTTGAGCAAGTTTTCTATGAATTTGCTTTTCCTCTGCTTCAAAATTTCCACAATTTCCTCACAAATTCTGGACTGCGGGTAGTATCATTTCTCATTTTACCACCGTTATGATATCATTGTTTAAGGTACATTATCTGTTATATCAAGGGATTTTTGTGAGGAAAGGCAATTAGATGTCTATCCCAATCTAGATTCTGAATGATGAGTTCTTGATCTTTAAAGCGGGGCTGACCAATCGCCTGGACAAGTTACCTCCTCAGCCTCAGTTTGCTCACCTGTGGTTTGGATTGAATATTAACCTGTCACAAAGGGACTGTTGTAAGGATTAGAAACTAGATTCAACATACCTGGGTGATGAGACTCGGTACACGGCACCTACTTTTACTATCTGCACTACAGTGACGTCATTGTGCCTCGCTGGATGGACGGCAAGACTTAGCCTAACACAGGACACAGCCTGCAGCACTTTCCTTACAGAAGAGGAAGAGCGAGCACCCTTTAGTACCCAGCCTCAGCCACACACAGGGCGGGGAGGCTGGGTAGAGGTAACTAACGGCTGTAAGCTTCTGGCTCCTCATCTGTAAAGCAGGCATAACAACAAGGCTGTTTAGGAAGGCTATTGTGCGGACGAAATGAAATAAGGTCCAGAAGGTGGGATGCAGTGACCAGTCCGTCCTTCACCCTCTTTTTCTCCTTTTCATGCTCATCCCCTCCATCCATCCACCTCCTTTCCTTCCTCCTCTCTTCCTGGGTTTCCACTCTTCTTGTTGTGCACACATCCTTCTCCCCTCTGCTTTTGTTGTCTGTATGTATTTATGAGCACACAGGTGGTTGGGATGAGCTTCCTCTGCAGATAAGGCTCTGAGGTGTTGTTGTTGTTACTGAACCAGGATCCAGAGAATTAATTAATCCTTTATCTCATTAAAAATCATTATTGAGTATTGGCGTTCTTTAGCCTCGTAGGGGAAAAAAATCTGGAAACAGATGTAAGTGCTTTTTCCCTACAAGCTGTTAGCGCTTTCAGAACATGGCTGTGGAAAAGGCAAACAAAAGAAGCAACAAACCAACCAGCAACAGGGACTCAAAGCCAGAACTGGGTACAAATTTCAGCTCACACACACATCAGTCATCTGCCCCCAGGGAAGTCACCTTGCTCTCCTGAGCCTTGACCTTTGTGTCTTCCTCATCTGTCAAATGAGGATGAATTGGAACCATGTACACAGATCACCCTGCACAGCAAGGCCCAGGGAAGTGTCCATCCCCTCTTCCTTCCCACGTCCCTCACTCTGCCAAACCCAAGTCACCGTGGTGATTACCGGGTGAGGCTGGCTTTATGGGGTCAGCCGCTGTGTGCTGCTGTGCTGTACTGTTGTGTCCGACTCTTTGCGACCCCGTGGACTGTAGCCTGCTAGGCTCCTCTGTCCGTGGATTTTCCAGGCAAGAACACTGGGGTGGGTTGCCATTTCCTCCTCCCAGAGATCTTCCCAACCCAGGGACTGAACCTGCGTCTCCTGCATTGCAGGGAGATTCCTTACCGCTGAGCCACTGGGGAAGCCCCCTACTTCCTGTGTACGGTCACCAAAAACCCTGCACCAAGAAGAGCCCTGGATTTGGTTTAATTCTCTGCTGCTGCTGTTGAAATTCTTATTAATGTTTGAACAAGGAGCTCTTACTGTCATTTTGCACTAGATCCCTAAACTACGCAGCTGGTTTTGCAGGCTGTGGCATAATGCATGGGAGAATCTGTATTTCTGTCTTCTCCGTAGATACGGAAGAAGCAGGTTCCCAGGTGCCTGAAGGCAGCAGCTACGGAACCCTACTGCTGGCTGTCTGTGGCTTCCCCTCTCCCAGCATCATTTCTTGGCTTCCTTGGGTTTCCTGCAGCCCTTCTAACTATAGCTCCGATCTGACACACTTGCTATTTTCTCTCCAGGTCCTCAAGGTAGTTCTCTGCAAGGTTTTGGAAGTGATGCAGCTTCCTTTTTGTTAATGACTTTAAAGGAATGAGCATGTTTGTGGGACAAGAAAACTTCTAGGAACAGGCTGGAAAAGGCAGGCTCACGCTGTGCATGGACTAGAGTACATCTTCGAGTGCGAAAGCCCAGCCAAGGAGACGCGCGGCTGGGAAATGCCCCTGCTTCCTTCCTGAACCTTCAGTTGGCTACCAGCTCCTTTATTTCCAGAGGGGACATAGACTGCTTTTCACAAGCCAGTATGACTTCACAAGGGAGGGACAGCAACTTCTTTGGAGGTTTGATTTCCTGCTTGTTTCAAAATGAACCCTGGAAAGTTTGCTTGTAGGTTTGAGCAAGTTAGTCTCAAACATATGAAACTGATGTCCATTGCCTTTATCCAAGTCCAGCCCCACAGGGATGTTCCAGCCTTAAGGCAATACTGTAAGGTGCTCCACCCAGGTCCTCTCTACTGGGGCCCTTGCACTCACCTCCCAGTGCCCTGGGTTAGCAGATCACTCTTCCCAGAACTGCCCTTAGCTAATGGAAACAGATGAGGAAACAGTGGAAACAGTGTCAGACTTTATTTTTTGGGGCTCCAAAATCACTGCAGATGGTGATTGCAGCCATGAAATTAAAAGATGCTTACTCATTGGAAGGAAAGTTATGACCAACCTAGATAGTATATTGAAAAGCAGAGACATTACTTTGCCAACAAAGGTCCGTCTAGTCAAGGCTATGGTTTTTCTAGTGGTCATGTATGGATGTGAGAGTTGGACTGTGAAGAAAGCTGAGTGCAGAAGAATTGATGCTTTTGAACTGTGGTGTTGGAGAAGACTCTTGAGAGTCCCTTGGACTGCAAGGAGATCCAACCAGTCCATCCTAAAGGAGATCAGTCCTGGGTGTTCTTTGGAAGGACTGATGCTGAAGCTGAAACTCCAATACTTTGGCCACCTCACTCAAAGAGTTGACTCATTTGAAAAGATCCTGATGCTGGGAGGGATTGGGGGCAGGAGGAGAAGGGGACGACAGAGGATGAGATGGCTGGGTGGCGTCACCGACTCGATGGACGTGAGTCTGAGTGAACTCCGGGAGTTGGTGATGGACAGGGAGGCCTGGCGTGCTGCAGTTCATGGGGTCACAAAGAGTTGGATGCAACTGAGCGACTGAACTGACCTGAACTGAACTGATGCAAAGAGCCAACTCATTAGAAAAGACCCTAATGCTGGGAGAGATAGAAGGCAGGAGGAGAAGGGGATGACAGAGAACAAGATGGTTGGATGGAATCACTGACTCGATGGACATGAGTTTGAGCAACTCAGGGAGATGGTGAAGGGAAGCCTGGTATGCTGCAGTTCATGGGGTCACAAAGAGTCAGACATGATTGAGCGACTGAACAGCAACAAAAGCCGCACTGACCTATTGCTTTAAAGCCAGGATACCCCCGTGTGGGCATCCCAGGTGGCTCAGCAGTAAAGAGTTTGCCTGCCAATGCAGGAGACACAAGTTCAGTCCCTGGGTTGGGAAGATCCCCTGGAGAAGGAAATGGCAACTTGCTTCAGTATCCTTGCCTGGAAAATCCCATGGACAGAGGAGCTTGGTGGCCTACAGTCCATGGGGTTGCAGAACAATCAGACACATCTTGGTGAGTAAATAGCAACAACAAAACCCCACGGTGCTGTGTGTACCCCAGAGCCCCTCTGTGGATCAGGCCAAAACCACCGGAGATTACATTCCTGATCAGCCTCATCCTGTCCTATGCTGCGTTCCTTGCACTTTCTATGGAGTGCATGCCCTCCATAAATTACATGCTTCTGAGCCTCATGCTTTCTTTTAGAAGCCTCAATTTAAGGTGAAGGAGAAAAGGAAAAAAATAAACTCAATACCTTCTGAAGTTACAGCCACTTTATATGTTGGAAGTCAGCTGCTTCAAAGTTGAACTTATATGATGTGATGATTCTGACCACTGGGAATGAGGTCAAAGGTCCTCTCCCCATTGGCCTCTGTCCGCTCCACAGCTGCTGTCAGAGCCTGGGAAACCAAGGGCGTGGGCTCCAGAAACGAGATTCAGGCTCTCACTGCAGCTGTCCAACTAGGTTGTGGACAAACTTACAAGACAAGGTCCAATTAAGAACCAGAAAGTGTCCAGCCATGGAGACAGATGGCTTGGCATATTGCTCGTGGCTCCTGACAGACAAGTTTAAAATATCTCCCGTCTTCAACCCCATGATTTACTATAAATTAGAGTATCAGGTTTTCAACTTCCTGTTGTCTCCGCAAGTCACCCTGTAGGCAGTCTATAAGTGGAATTTTGCCAAAATAATTCTAACCACAAGAACAAACAAACAAATCACATGTAAAACTATGTACACTGCTTTCTCAGACAAGTTCATAAAATTCATGAAATTCTAGAACACTTGGGTTATCAGAACCAGGTTGAAGTTATTCCTTCTGGAAAAGAGACCATTCAGTGGTTGAGAATTTGCCCATTTGAGAGGCCTTCAGTGGGTTGAGCTGTGGTCTGACATGAAGCCTCCTAATTGTACACCATGTTCTTGCTTGTGTTCACTGGAAGAACCATAAACTGCAAGCCTTCATTTTGCAAGTTGCATTTTTTTTTCTTTTGCTCTTTTTTTTTTTCTCATACAACATATTCATGGAACACTCATTTTGATCAGTTTACTTCCAAGCTATATACTTGGGGAGAAGAGATAGAGCTCAGTATAGCAACTAGAAAAACATCACTCCATAGAAACAGATAGTAATGAGACCTTCTATTTTGGAATTAATCTTTTCAAATGTTACTGGAAGGTCAGATCCACTGGGGATGATCAGCAGCAAATTAATGAATACATGAAAGATTCAGTACCAATGGATTAGTGAAAAAAATGGATACCAGCAACTTGAGCTTAATCAAGTTTTCTTTTTAACAAGAATTAAGAAATAGTAAACTTATTGGGAATTCAGCAAGTGACTTATAGAAAATGCAGGTAAGAACCAGAAGATGTATGCAAAAAGTCTGATGAACCAATCACTAGGTAAAGTCACTAAGTAAAATAAAAAACAAAATACTGAAACCCCCAAGTCCTCTATTTACTTCCCTGATAGTCCACTGAGTGCAGTTTCTATTTTCTTTTAAGGAACGTGAAATTCCCAACCAGTTTGATGATTTATTTTCCAGTATAAAAGCAAACGAGAAGAAGTATATTAGAAGATTCAAGTAGTCTGCACAGAGAAGGTGGTCTTTGTGTAGAAAGAGTTAGAAAGTTGTTAGATACAAAACTAGGAGAGCACAGCAAAATGGGAGTCATTAGTACAAGAAAAAGTAAAAAAACCTCTCCTGTATGCAAAAAGTACCATAACTAGTATTTAAAATGGTGAACCTGAATAATTAGGAAAAGGATATTACAAAAGTAATATAACTGCTTTGAAATTTACAAAGCATTTGCAACTCTGTTAGACTGAATGAAAATCCATGTGGCATATTCTGCTTTTGAATGCACAGAGATGTGAGCCAGATAATAGAAAGAGTTGCAAGCAAAATTCTCAACAGGGAAATGCCTGGAACATGAAGGACATGTTCTCTGTTATTAGGAAGGGTTGACTCCCCCAGAATGACTCCTTTTCTGAGCATCTTTGCCTGAAAAGTTTTGTCCATACATTTTTACAACTGGAAAGATAGTGCAATCATTGTGCAAAGTCTTGGGAATGGCCACAGAAGTGGGTGGCAATGTGGGAGAGACTGGAAGATGAGATCTTAGGAGGAGAAAAGTTTAAGGACTTAAGAAGTCAGGATATTTGGAAGAGTCATCTGCAGTGTATGGAAACCATACAAGTGTATGACAGAGGTAGGGTTGGAATGAGGGAGAGTAAGCCTGGAGCACGGAGAGATCTTCTCAGGTTGGTAGTGACTGCTGATGTTAGCAGTGGGTAGAAGAGCCTAAGGGTGTGGATTTTAAAGCTATACATTTTAGAGGAGGAGAGACAAGATTCTGGAAGCAGTAGGGAGGTTGCCTCCCCAACTACCAAGCCTGATTGATGAAGGAGAAAAGAGCCACAGTTTGAGAGGCTGCAGGGGGAAGGACTGGGCATCAGAGGCAGAAGTGAAGGATACTTCAGAGAAGTGGAGGAGAGGGGATTTGCTGAAGAGTTGATTCCAGAGGGTAGAGTGGAGGTACTGCCCACTGAGGAGGGTGGCAGGCAGAGCTGATGATGTGCAGATCTGCATGGAGATTGAACTGTGAGAAAGGAAGGGGGCCCTGCTGCCCTGTGCTCTTCTGGTGATTGATGTCCCAGGGGAATGGGTATTATGGGAATCTTTTTTCCAAGGTCTCCAAGTGACCTGGTTCTGATAAAACTGAGAGTGTTGGAGATGAAGGGAGGGAATGTGAGGATCTTGCCAGGGCACAGGGAACTCTGGGACCTCTTTTCACTGCTCTCTGTCATGTCAGTTCGGAGGGCAAGGGAATAGGAGCATTCTTGGGAGCCCGGCGTGTTCTGGATCCCTCCTCTTTATTCCTGCTCTTGTGCCTGACCTCAGTCCTTCATGCTGTGGTCACAACTGCTCCCAGATCTGAGGAACAAACTGATTCACACTTTGGCTATGGGGGCCCTTAGGAACAGACATCAGGTCCAAGTTTCATTTTCGGATAAATGAAGCACCCTCTAGGGGCTGACAGACATTTTGTCTCCTGTCCACTTGCTTTCAAAAACCTCTTTACTTAGGTCCCCTGGGGGTTATCAAGGATGAATTTTGGTTTCAACCTGGCTGACTCACTCCATGGATGATGCTCGTCTCTGGATGAGAACACAGGAAGAGCACACAAGAACTGAGCTGGCATCTGAGCTGAGAAGGATGAGTTTAGTTGAGAGTATGCTGAATTTAAAATATATGGAGGAGATGAAGACAGGTTGTTGAAAAGGCAGTTGAATATGTTGGTCTGAAGCTCACAAGAATGACTTCTGAATTGTGGTGGGCTTCAGATTTGGGAGTTATTAGCTGGGAGATGAAATAGAAAGAATAGGTAAGATGTTCCAGAAAGACCCAGAGAGATTGTCAAGAGTGAGAAGGGCTGAGGGCAGAGAATAGAATGCTGGGGAGGACCAACCCTTGAATGATGGGTGGAGGAAGATGTGAGGACCAATAGGAACAGAGAGGAACTGTTACAGCAGTTGGAAGGGAATCAAAGGAGAAAGGGATACTTAGTGAAAAGTGAAGTTGCTCAGTCGTGTCCGACTCTTTGGGACCCCATGGGCTGTAGCCTACCAGGCTCCTCGTCCATGGGATTTTCCAGGCAAGAGTACTGGAGTGGGTTGCCATTTCCTTCTCCAGGAAGGAGCAAAGATGAAACACCTTTTATCTAGATAAGGAGGAAATGTGAGTACTGGTATTTAACTTCCTGATTCCAGATCCAGATCTAAGGGACCACTGTTATACAAACACAGAACCACCATCACAGGGTTTTCAGGAGATAGGAACACAGAGGAAGCCTGCTAGAAACCAAGTGAGAATGAGGGGGAATTGAAGGAAGGTGCCAGGGTGGTCCTATAATAATTAATCCAGACACATTCTGACGATTTAAATGAAATAATTTTCTGGCAAAATATAAATCAACACCATCAATTCATGTCAATTTAGAAAAAAAGACAACAGAATAAAAAATACAAAAATGTCTTCAAATTTTATTTTAAAATAGGTCCTAGGTTTAGACACGGCTTCCCCATGTAGCTCAGTCAGTAAAGCATCTGCCTGCGATGCAGGAGGCCTGGGTTCAATTCCTAGGTTGGAAATTTCCCTGGAGAAGGAAATGGCAACCCACTCCAGTATTCTTGACTGGAGAATCTCATGGACAAAGGAGCCTGGCAGGCTACAGTTCATGGGATCACAAGAGTTGGACATGACTTAGTGCTATCTTTCTTTCTTTCTTAGGTTTAGATATGTCTCATTTTTTCTTTATTCAAACATTCAAAGCGGAGATCTAGGCTGTACAAACTTATCACAGGGGAAAAAGACAAAGAGAACGAAACATGTATATCTTCCCGATGAAATTTTAAAACTTGGCGTATCCTTAAACATAAAATCTGACCAGAGGACACAAAATGACAGTTAAAGAACAATCTTTCTTATGTATATACATATAAAAATAATAAAGTATTGGCAATCAAAACTTAGCAGTTTATTAAAAGAAAATCCCCATGGTCAAGTGGGACTGTTTCCAGGAATGTAAGAAGAGTTTAATTTAGGCTATCTATTAATATAATCCATCACATAAAGAGGCCAAAGGACAAAAAAAAAAAAAAAATCACATGATTACCTTGATTCTTGCCAAAAAGTCATTTGAAACAATTCCACATCCATTCCTAGTGGAAATTCTTAGTAAGCTAAGAAGATTACCCAAATTTAACATAAGAAACACTGACTCAGTTTAATCACAAATAGAGTGGGAAGTCTGGAATTCATGTAGAAGAAAGACTTAAAGAATGATTTAGTTGGAAATGGATTTGTCTTTAAAGTTGCAAATTACCACCTAATGTTTCTCAGGCTGAATGTGTAAATTTGCAGTGGCTTGCAGAGTAACTTGAGATCCAACTGATCTAAGAGCACCCCTTAGCACCAACACTGGATAATATACACCTGTACACAATGGACACTCACAGCAAAACTTTGGCAGCACAACCAGTCCATCCTAAGGAGATCTGTCCTGGGTGTTCATTGGAAGGACTGATGCTGGAGCTGAAACTCCAGTACTTTGGCCACCTCATGCGAAGAGTTGACTCATTGGAAAAGACCCTGATGCTGGGAGGGATTGGGGGCAGGAGGAGAAGGGGACGACAGAGGATGAGATGGCTGGATGGCATCACTGACTTGATGGACATGAGTTTGGGTAGACTCTGGGAATTGGTGATGGACAGGGAGGCCTGGCGTGCTGCAATTCATGGGGTCGCAAAGAGTTGGACACGACTGAGCGACTAAACTGAACTGAAAGTTAGGTACTCGCTCAATACCTCCACTAATATTTACCATATTTTGGGATATCTAATGAAATAATATCGTGTCCCTATCTAGCCTACTCCCCCACCTCCCAAAAGAGAGAATTACAGTTAGAGAGCCAAAATTATTATAGATTTTATGATAATCTAATAATAACAGCTAACATTGCCTTACTATGTGCCACACACTGTGTTAGGCACTTAGGATACACCATTCAGTTCAGTTCAGTTCAGTTCAGTCGCTCAGTTGTGTCCGACTCTTTGGGACTCCATGAATCGCAGCACACCAGACCTCCCTGTCCATCACCAATTCCATTAACCTAACCCTAATGACAGTGCTCTGCATAGAAGTTAAATAAGCAGGGTGACAATATACAGCCTTGACGTACTCCTTTTCCTATTTGGAACCAGTCTGTTGTTCCGTGTCCAGTTCTAACTTTTGCTTCCTGACCTGCATACAAATTTCTCAAGAGGCAGATCAGGTGGTCTGGTATTCCCATCTCTTTCAGATTTTTCCAGTTTCTTGTGATCCACACACTCAAAGGCTTTGGCATAGTCAATAGAGCAGAAATAGATGTTTTTCTGGAACTCTCTTGCTTTTTCCATGATCCAGCGGATGTTGGCAATTTGATCTCTGGTTCCTCTGCCTTTTCTAAAACCAGCTTGAACATCAGGAAGTTCACGGTTCACATATTGCTGAAGCCTGGCTTGGAGGATTTTGAGCATTACTTTACTAACATGTGAGATGAGTGCAATTGTGCGGTAGTTTGAGCATTCTTTGGCATTGCCTTTCTTTGGGTTTGGAATGAAAACTGACCTTTTCCAGTCCTGTGGCCACTGCTGAGTTTTCCAAATTTGCTGGCATATTGAGTGCAGCACTTTCACAACATCATCTTTCAGGATTTGGAATAGCTCAACTGTAATTCCATCACCTCCACTAGCTTTGTTCGTAGTGATGCTTTCTAAGGCCCACCTGACTTCACATTCCAGGATGTCTGGCTCTAGGTCAGTGATCACACCATCATGATTATCTGGGTCGTGAAGATCTTTTTTGTACAGTTCTGTGTATTCTTGCCATCTCTTCTTAATGTCTTCTGCTTCTGTTAGGTCCATACCATTTCTGTCCTTTATTGTGCCCATCTTTGCATGAAATGTTCCCTTGGTATCTCTAATTTTCTTGAAGAGATCTCTAGTCTTTCCCATTCTGTTGTTTTCCTCTATTTCTTTGCATTGATCACTGAAGAAGGCTTTCTTCTCTCTTCTGGCTATTCTTTGGAACTCTGCATTCAGATGCTTATATCTTTCCTTTGCTCCTTTGCTTTTCACTTCTCTTCTTTTCACAGCTATTTGTAAGGCCTCCCCAGACAGCCATTTTGCTTTTTTGCATTTCTTTTCCATGGGGATGGTCTTGATCCCTGTCTCCTGTACAATGTCACGAACCTCATTCCATAGTTCATCAGGCACTCTATCTGTCAGATCTAGGCCCTTAAATCTATTTCTCACTTCCACTGTATAATCATAAGGGATTTGATTTAGGTCATACCTGAATGGTCTAGTGGCAATTTGGCAATAAGGAGTTCATGATCTGAGCCACAGTCAGCTCCTGGTCTTGTTTTTGCTGACTGGACTGGAAGAAACACAAGCTGGAATCAAGATTGCTGGGAGAAATACCAATAACCTCAGATATGCAGATGACACCACCCTTATGGCAGAAAATGAAGAGGAACTAAAAAACCTCTTGATGAAAGTGAAAGTGGAGAGTGAAAAAGTTGGCTTAAAGCTCAACATTCAGAAAACGGAGATCATGGCATCCGGTCCCATCACTTCATGGGAAATAGATGGGGAAACACTGGAAACAGTGTCAGACTTTATTTTGGGGGGCTCCAAAATCACTGCAGATGGTGATTGCAGCCATGAAACTAAAAGATGCTTACTCCTTGGAAGGAAAGTTATGACCAACCTAGATAGCATATTGAAAAGCAGAGATATTACTTTGCCAACAAAGGTCCGTCTAGTCAAGGCTATGGTTTTTCCTGTGGTCGTGTATGGATGTGAGAGTTGGACTGTGAAGAAGGCTGAGTGCTGAAGAATTGATGCCTTTGAACTGTGGTGTTGGAGAAGACTCTTGAGAGTCCCTTGGACTGCAAGGAGATCCAACCAGTCCATTCTGAAGGAGGTCAGCCCTGGGATTTCTTTGGAAGGAATGATGCTAAAGCTGAAACTCCAGTACTTTGGCCACCTCATGCGAAGAGTTGACTCATTGGAAAAGACTCTGATGCTGGGAGGGATTGGGGGCAGGAGGAGAAGGGGATGACAGAGGATAAGATGGCTGGATGGCATCATTGACTCGATGGACGTGAGTCTCAGTGAACTCCGGAGTTGATGATGGACAGGGAGGCCTGGTGTGCTGTGATTCATAGGGTCGCAAAGAGTCGGACATGACTGAGCGACTGATCTGAACTGAATGACAGTGCTACAGAAGGACATTATTATGCTCATCATACAGAAAGAACAGAGAGGCTCAGGGAAGTGAAGGTCAGGGAAGCTTGTGAGGCCTCACAGTGAGAGCTGAACACAGCTGCTTCTGACTCCAGAGAACACACTCTGAATCAGTAAGCTACACTCTACCTCCTTGTTAATGAATAAGAAATGGAATCTAAAAGATATTAGATGACAAAATTGATATAAAACTAGTATAAAATACCTAGGAAATAGCTACCAGAGGATTGGGCAAAAAGTACTTGAAGAAAATTCCTAAGTATTTGTGAGTGACATAAAAGACATTTCAATAACTATATATATTATGTTCCTGGGTGATAAATCTTCATCATATGTAAAGATTTCACTGAAATGATCTTAAAAGTTTCATGCAATTACTCTTAAAATATTATATAACTGCATGGAAAATCAAAAAGGTGAGTAGAGCTAAAGAAATAAATAAAATTGGTAAAATTGTATTATCAATTATCAGTATTATATAAAACTACAATAATTAAAACATTATAATTGTAATGTCAAAGTACTGCATAGTAATAAATGCACAATCATTAGAATTTAACAGATGATTATAAAAGAGAATCTAGTACATACTACCATTTACTACATAATAGATGTAACACTTCAAATCAGCGAAAAAATGAATTGTTCAACAAATAGTTTTAGAAATAATCATTCAGGAAAAAATTAAAAGTTCTTCCTTACCACACAGTAACAAATTCCAGATGGATTAAGGTGATGAAAGTAAAAAGTATGTAATAAGGAGCTAGAGAAACATATAGCTTGATATTTATTTGTTGCCAGGTGCAGAAGACCTTTCTAAATATAGATGGAGGAAAGAAGCCATAGATAAATAAATTTGAGACATTTAACAACATAAAAAAAAAATCTGCTATGTTGAAAATGTAATAAAATTGAAAACCAAATTTCAATCTGGGAAAATGTTAACATATATGAAAGATCATGATTCCAGTATTTATAAAATTTTTTTGAAAATTAATAGGAAATAAGTGCGCTATTAAAACAGACAGGGACATGAATATATAATTTGTAACAGGAAAATATAAACAGAAATATTCTAGTGAATAACTTTAATAAAATAATAAAAAATTCCAATATATCAATGCCCTTCAAATTTACTCATAAAAGGCTAAGAATAACAAAAATTACTAACAAAAAAGAAATCAACTCAATTAAAAATGGGCAAAGGCCTTGAATGGATGTTTCTCCAAAGAATTTACACAGATGACCAATAGTACACAGATCACCAACATGAAATGAAGTTGAACAACCCTAATCATTAGGGAAATGCAAATGAAAACCACAATGAGATAGCATCTCATACCTATTTAGGGTAAAAAAAACAAACCAGAAAATAACTAGTGTTGGTGAGATGTAGAGAAACTGGAATCCTGTTTATTCCAGGTGGAAATCTAAAATGATACAGCCATTTTTGAAAACAGAATAGTGATTCCTCAAAAAATTAAAGGTAGAAGTACCACATAATCCAGCAGTCTCACTTCTGGCTATACACCTAAAAGAAATGAAAGCAGGGACTTGAACAGATAATTGTAGACCCAAGTGGACAGCAGCATTATTCACAGTAGTTCACTGATGGATAAGTAGATAAAATGTGGTATATATACACAACAGAACATTACTCAGTCTTAAAAATGAAGGACGTTCTGACTTATACCGCAATACAGATGGACCTAGAAGATTTATGTTAAGTGAGATGAGCCATTTACAAAGGGACAAATATTATGTGACTCATCATAGATGAGGTACCTAGAATAGTCACATTCATAGAATATCAGAAAGCAGAACAGTGGTTGCCAGGAGATAAAGGAAGGAGAAGATAGGGAATAACTGCTTAATGGGTACAGGGCTTCAGTTTGGAAAGGTAAAAAGTTCTAAAGATGGTGATGGTTACACAACATACGAATGTATTTAATGCCACATGAAATTACATTTCAAATTGGTAAGAAGGCAAATTTTATGTTATGCATACTTTAACTCAAATAAAAAAATATATTTGGAAGATTGAATTTTACTGCCTACATAGAGAGGAGATTTGAAAAGAAAGAATGAAAAAGAAACAAATCTCTCACCAGATCAGGTCAGGTCAGTGAGAAAGAAATCTTAGTAAAGACATACGGCGGACAACAAACAAACAGTTATTCCCTGGGAGTCATGGATCTGCCTTCACATAGGTTTGAAGTTTAAACTTATACGACACAACTTGGTTTGAGAATCCCTCAAATGAAAAAAAGTAGCACAGAATTAGGTTCTCAGGGAATGATGCCCTGGGGCACTTGATGGCGCTATTATTGGAAGAACTAATAGGAGGAGGATGTCCATTCTCTCCAAATGGATGTGTAGATTTAATGCAACCCCAACCAATATCCTGGCAGGTGCTTTGGTGGAAACTGGTTAGCTGAATCTAACCAGTATTAATGTATTAATATATGGAAATGTCAGGGGCCCCAAATAACCAAAACTGTTTTGAAAAAGCAGAGCAAAGCCAGAAGGCTTATTCTGCTTGATACCAAGACTTTTTAATAAGGTCATTATATTTAAGTCAGTGCAGTACTTGTACAAGGACAGACAAATAGACCAATGAGGCAGAACAGCCATCTCTACATAAATCAAACATACAGCCATCTGATTTACGGCAAAGGTGGCAGTGCAGTGCCATAAAGTATCTTGACCCCTACCTCACACCTTGGCAACTGCAAAAGGATTATAGACTTACGTGTGAAAGGCTAAGCAATAGCATTCCTAAGAAATAATATAAGAGAATAAGGCCTACCTTCATGCCTTCAAGGTAGGCCAAGGCTCCAAAGTGAAAGTGAAGTAGCTCAGTCGTGTCCGACTCTTTGCGACCCTGTGGACTGTAGCCTACCAGGCTCCTCCCTCCAAAGGGGAACACAAAAAGCACGCAAGCAAGAAAATGAACGAACTGACCTCACTGAAGACGAATTTTGGGGACTTTCCTGGTGGTCCAGTGGTTAAGAATCTGCCTCACAATGCAGGGGATGCGAATTCAATCCCTGGTTAAGGAACTACAGTCCCACGTGCTGTGGAGCAACTAAGCCCGAGCACCATAAGTAGAGAGTCAGTGCGCTGCAACGATCCTGCATGGTGCAGTGAGCATCCCGAGTGTTGCAACTCAACCGAGACCCGACACAGCCAAATAAATAAACAAATTAATAAGATTAAAAAAGAAAAAGAATTTCTGTTAAGAAAAGAAGAGATAAGCCACAGGATGGGAAAAGATACCTACAACGTATTTATCTCTAAAAGTACTTGGATCTAGAATATGTAAAGAATTCCTACCAATTAAAAAATGACATATAGCCTAATAGGAAAATAGACAAAAGATTTGAATAAAAGGACATTCATAAGAGGACATTCAAGTGCCCCAATGTATTAAAAATGCTTAATTGGAGACATACAAGTTAAAACCACGGCACAATACCACTAATCACCTATGAGAATGGCTGAACTGAGAAATACAGACAATAGCAAATGTTGGTGGGATAAGGACCAGATGGAACTCCTCTTCACTGTTGCTGGGATTATGAACTGGCACAGATACTCTGGAAAGTTGATAGTACCTACTATCAACTTAGGCATACCCCACAGCCCAAGCAACGTTCCCCCAGGTATACACTTAAAAGTGCCACAAGGAATATGTATAAGAATGGGCAAAGCAGTACACCTGCTAGCAGGCAAAGCCAAGCAGCGATCCAAATTCCACCATCAACAGAACAGTTAAACAGTGGTCTATTTATATAGCAGAATGCTATATAGCAATGAAAATGGAAAACTATGCTACATGTGATAGCATGGATGAATCTCACAACATAATGCTAAGTGAAAGAAACCAGACATAAAAGAGTATACTTTGTATGATTCCACTCATAAAGTTCAAAAATAAGGAAGATTAATTTACATTGTGAGAAGTCAAAAATTTATTTACTTTTGGGGAGCTAGTGACAGAAAAGGGTATTTTTTGGGGGAGCTAGTGACAGAAAAGAGAGAGATTCTTGGGTACTGATAACATTCTATTTCTTGATTTTTGTGTTGGTTACATACAAATCAGCAATTCACTTTCTGAAAATTCATTAATCTGTAATCTTATCATGTGTACACCTTTTGGTATGATGTCATACTTCACTAAAAAGTTTACAAGAAAAAAAGGTATGCTATATCTTTCTAGAGAGCACTGTGTTAGTGAGAATAAAAGATCTTTGAAGTGTTTATAACCAGACTTAGTAAATCTACTTCCCATGACACTAATCAGAAATGTATTAAAATGCTGAGGTATCAGGATGCCCATTTCAATATTTTTTAAAGCATGAAAGCTAAGAATCTAAACTATAAGTAGAAGAGACTGATGAAATAGATATGGTACAGCAATGAAATATATCATCTTCAATACTTAAACAGAGAGTACAAGAAAACCATGTACAACATTATGTAGAAGAAAAAATATGACATGCATTTATGTATGTGTGCATGCATGCTAAGTCGCTTCAGTCATGTCAGACTCTGCGACCCCGTGGACTGTAGTTCACCAGGCTCCTCTGTCCATGGGATTCTCCAGGCAACAGTACTGAGGTGGTTTGCCATGACCTCCTCCAGGAGATCTTCCTGACCCAGGAATCAAACCTGCATCTCCTGCAACCCCTGCATTGCAGGTGGATTATCTACTGCTGAGCCACCAGGGAAGCCATCATTTCAATTTTGTTTCAAAAATGTGTGTGGGTGTGTAAAGAAATACAGCAAAAACGTAACAGTTCTTATGTCTAGGTCTGTGCTTAGTTGCTCAGTTACCTCAGACTCTTTGTGACCCCATGGCCTGTACCCTGCCAGGCTCCCATGTCCATGGGGATTCTCTAGGCAAGAATACTGGAGTGGGTTGCCATGCCCTCCTCCAGGGAATCTTCCCAACCCAGGTCTCCTGCATTGCAGGCAGATTCTTTACCATCTGAGCCACCAGAGAAGCCCAAGAATACTGGAGTGGGTAGCCTATCCCTTCTCCAGGGGATCTTTTCAGGAATTGAATCAAGTCTTGTGCACTGAAGGTGGATTCTTTACCAGGTGAGCTACCAGGGAAGTCCATGTCTAGGTCATTATGTGATAAATGCATTTTTATACTTTCTCTGCTTTTCAGTTTTCTACATTTAGTACTTATTACTTTTAGAATCATGAAAATAATACGGACATAGTCAATCCCATAAATCTAGCTACATCTGAGCAACACATGGATTCTTTGACAGAAGGGAGGAAACAGTAGATTGCCTTTGCTAGAGCCATCATTTGGATTAAAGTATAAATGGGAAGTGAAGAAAAAGAGATAGAAAATACAAATGGTTCCTTCAAGTATCTTGGTTGGAAGGGAAAAAATCCTGCTTTCTTTGACACTTTATAGTTTTTTTAGTCTAGACAAGTGTTTCTTAAATTCAGCTGTACAAGGAAGCTTTACAAAAATACTGATTCCTGGGACCTTCACTCACAGATTTCCATTTAGCAGGTCTAGCCTATGTTCTGGACTCGCCAGGGGATTTGAATGCAAGGCCAGGGTTCCATTTTCTTTCATCTTCCCCCTGAGTAGAAGTTAGAAGTTAAATTCCTATCAATAATAGCTTCATATGTATGTAATGGGCTAGCTGGCCACAAAGTAGGCAATCCATAAATAGTTTCTGATTTCTGGGAGATGCAGGGCACATCTTCATTGTTAGGGATTTCTTCTTGCTAGCTTAGAGGGTCATCCAGGTTCAGAGAGAACCATTCTGGAACGAGCGGACACTTTGGTCCATGGCTCCAGTGGGGCCCTAGGTGGCTTATATCAACCTTTCAAAATCAAAGTCACTTGCCAGGGAGTCTATGGCTTAGCTTCTTGGGGATGCAACACAGCTAAGATGAAATCTCACTGGAGTCAGCAGTATAACTGAAGTGCAAAGGGAGGAAAACTCAGTTATACTATTAGAATGTCAGTTTTGATTACTGAAATTTTTCCAATGATGAAATTTGCTGTTGGCCAGTGACAGAGTCATCTAATTTGAAGCGGGAAGAGAAAGTAAACAATGCTTTATGCTTACAAAGGGTTTCAACATATTGGGTGTTTTACATATTCTCAGGCCTTACCAAAAAACCCATGCCAATAGGGAATTAGCATCCTTATTCTAGATTTTAGGAAGCTGAGACTCAGAGAGGTTAGGCAGCTTCCCAGTGGACACAAAGATGGCATATGGATAAGAACAGATCTGAAAGCTTGTTTATTTGTCCTCAAAACCTATAATCCCTTCACATCATCAAAACGTGAGTTTGCGTCATATAAGTGATGACAAAGGGAATCCATACCAAACTCCATGTGACACTCTAGTAAGATTTCTACATTGTCAATGCTGCTGCTGCTGCTAAGTCTCTTCAGTCGTGTCTGACTCTGTGTGACCTCATAGACGGCAGCCCACCAGGCTCCCCCGTCCCTGGGATTCTCCAGGCAAGAACACTGGAGTGGGTTGCCATTTCCTTCTCCAATGCATGAAAGTGAAAAGTGAAAGTGAAGTCGCTCAGTCGTGTCCGACTCTTCGCAACCCCATGGACTGCAGCCTACCAGGCTCCTCCGCCCATGGGATTTTCCAGGCAAGAGTACTGGAGTGGGGTGCCATTGCCATTGTCAATAAGTCAGTATAAAAAGAGACATTCATTGCAATAAAGGATGCTGAAACATGAAATTTTTCTTAGTATTCGATGATCTCTGTCAAACATTTAGACAATGAATTAGATTGTGGTCTTTCTGAGATAGTGGAAAGATAGAGGGGTGAGGTTCATTAGTGGCTTTGAAACTCTTTCAACTCAACTAATTTTATGAAAAAACAAAACCTCATAAACTATACTGTAACTTGTGCTTACTGGAATTTACTCCAAGGAAACTGTGCTGGGGTATCTAAGGTCCTGGGCTTCCCTGGCTTCTTCCTCTTTACTCTTAAGATGGTAAAGAGTCTGCCTGCAATGCAGGAGACCCCAGTCCTATTCCTGGGTCAGGAAGATCCCCTTGAGAAAGGAAAGGATACCACTCCACTATTCCTGGGCTTTCCTGGTGGCTCAGATGTAAAGAATCCGCCTGCAATGCAGGAGACCTGGGCTGGATCCCTGGGTTAGGAAGATTCCCTGGAGGAGGGCATGGCAGCTCACTCCAGTATTCTTGCCTAGAGAATCCCCATGGACAGAGGAGCCCGGTGGGCTATAGTCCATGGGATCACAAAGAGTCTGACATGACTGAGCGACTAAGCACAGCACAATATCCACGGTCCTAGCCGGGGTTCTTGGGTGCGGGTATTGGCAGTAACTACCTTTGTGATCTTAGGTAAGTCACTGCCTCTCTCTGGGCCTTTATTTACTCAACAGAGGGAAAAAAGAGAGAAGATTTAAATAAACTGGGAAAGCTATGAGCACTTTATTGATTTGGTATAAGCTATGGATCTCTTCCCTAGATGATGCACATATACACGTAAATGAGCAATTTTGAAAGTTCTGGCTGTCCACAGGTATTCCAAAGACAATATGTAGACCTCCAAAGACTATACTGACCTGTGATTTAAAACACCTCCAGTATGTGATAATGGGATTGTAGTCATGTTTACAAAAAGAGCCCTTATTCTTTAGAGATACAACCGTAAATACGTAGGAATGAAATGCTTTCATGTCTGGTGTGTGCACATATGCTCAGTCACGTCCGACTCTTTGTGACCCCATGGACTGTAGCCCGCCAGGTTCCTCTGTCCATGGGATTTTTCAGGTAAGAATACTAGATGGGTTGCCATGCCCCTCTCCAGGGGATCTTCTGAACCCAGGGATCGAACCCATGTCTCTTGCATCTCCTGCACTGGCAGGCAGATTCTTTTCTCACCTGGAAAGACCCTTGATGTCTGGAATTTGTTTTAAATGAACCAGTGTGTGAAAGGAAGGGTGGAGGTACTGGTGGGGGTTACAGATGAAACAAGATTGTCCACGAATTGATAACTGGTAGATCCAAATGATTAGGTACATGATGGTTCTTCATAGTGTTTTCTCTGCTTTTGTGTGTGTTGAAGTTTTCCATAGTAAAATAAGTTTACATGATAAAATTATCCATTATTTAAAAAATACCCAGAGTAGATTATCTCCAGTGTTTTCAATTCTTATATTTGATTTAGCATTCCGAGGAATCTGCAGGGAAAACGGCATTCCAGAAACATTTTATGTGCTCAAGGCACTGAATCATTATCATTCGTCTCTAATGGCCCCTCTAGACTAAAGGGTTTGTCGTGGTCAAGTTTTCCAGATGGTTCTGTGAAGTTCCATTTAATCACTTCCGTAAATATACTTTCGGGGAAAGAGTAGCAAAATCAAAGAAGCCACATAAGAGTTGGTCTTTAATCATTTCATGTGATAATGTGGCTCAATTTATTTTCAAGGATTTCTTGAGAAGAACAAAACACAGTTGAAAATGGCTTTTAGTGGCATATGAAATACTTGGTTAGGATGTTAGGTGAAACAGTATAGAATGGAAGATGGACACGGGCATAAAAGACAGGCGGCAGCCCGGTGCTCAAAAACCTGTTCTCCAGAGTCAGGAGGCCTGGGTTCCTGTCATTGCTGTGTCAGTCACTATACACTCATGGGGAAGTCACCTACCCTTTCTGAGCTTTCACTTTCCTATCGATGAAACAGAAATAACAGCACAATGTCCCTCACAGGGCTATTATGAAGGGTCAAGTTGTGTCTGACACCCACCAAGCACTCAGTAGATGCTTACGCTGTTCTCTCAATTGGGTAAATATAAAAAAAAAATGAAAAAAGGCAAATATACAACCAAGACATTATGAGTAATTGCCTCTGGATTGTGACTAATGGGTGATTTTTTTCCTTCTCTTTATTTTTTTTTTCAGGACTTTTCAAATTTCCACAAAGTAGTTGTTACTTTTATCAGGAGAGAAAAGAAGTTATTTTAAAAATGTATAGTGAAATCTAATAATCAAAACAAATGAGCAAATATAACCAAACAGAAACAGACTCATAGATACAGAGAACAAACCAGTAGTTGCCAGAGGGGAGGGAGGTGGGGTGAATGAGTGAGCAAGGTGAAGAGGATTAAGAGGTATAAACTATTAGTTATGAGATAAGTAAGTCACAGGGTGCAGTTTATATCACAGGGAATACAGTCAATAACACTGAGTTAACTTTGTATGCCGATTAATCTAGAAAAACACTGAATCGCTATGTTGTATACTTAAAACTAATGCAATACTGTAAGTCAATCAGACTTTAATAAAATAAAAGAAAAAATGAATTTCAAAAGTCCTTCTTGAGAAAGGTTACTGTCCAGGGGGGCTGAACCATGCCTGTCCCACACGGTATTTTGACAAACAGATTACTTCAGAGGGGAGTAATACAGGATGACTAGCTGTCCACGTTCTCCTACCAGACACTCGTCTTCAGATGGAAGATCCTTGTAAACGCCAATAAACCTTCAAATGTGGTGCTCCTGGTGCAGAATGAATAGAGCCTGCCTCTGTTCCTGTTTCTTGTCATCCTGCTGATCCCCACTGCACACAGCCTCCACATCAAACAGTTTAGCCCTTTGGAGAAGCATGGGCCCCTTGGAGAGTATCAAAAACACTATGCCAAAAAAAATACCGCATTCAGTCACACTTCCTTGCATTCAGTTTCTTGGGGTTCGTGGACAACCCCCACAGCCTGTCTCTACTGATCAAGAACATCTAAGCTATGACAGCAAATTTAGGAATATATAAATACACATAGAGAAAAACTGACGTGTACAAGTCTGAAACCATAAGCCAGATAAATTGGTGGATAATGATGGGTATTACATATGTAGTCTTTGCTTTGCCAAAGAATTTACATTAGGGTATCTATAAATAGCAAGCCCATACAGTGTGTTTGAACCACGCTGCTGTAAAATCAAATGCTAAGCCCCTTCCAGAACATACCTACTGCAGAGCAACAGGCCCAATTAAAAAAGCTGATTATTAGTTTCAGTCTTGAGTTTAGTTACATTCATTTCCAGGATTCTAGATTACCTGTGAAGTGCCCACTACCCCGTATCACTTAGGTGAAGGACCGTCAATGACGCACAATGCTAGAGAGCCAGTAACTTCTGATTGGAGGGGCAGTGGTCCGTGTGTGTGGGTTGTGAGACCCATTTGGAGTGAACTGTCTGTGGTGAGATGGATCCCATCTCCTTATCTCAGGAAGGAAAACAGTGAACAGGATTGAGTCCTTACTCTGTACTGGGTGGGTGTTAGGTCATCTCTCTCTGCCTCTCGATTCTGGAAGGCGGGGTTTTTGCTCCTGTTTACAGTTAAGTTTTAGAAAAGTTGACACACATGTTCCAGGTCAGACATTTGCCCCCCAAAATAAAGATAATGCCAAGCTCTCTGTCTTGTATTAGCATCTTTGATAGTTAACTTTCAGAGGCTGGGATACTGTCCAGCGGGCAGGATCACTTAGGATGGGAGTCACTTAGCTATGCTTGTGATCCTGCTGATTTGTCAGTGGCTTCCAGGGATGGGTGTGAAGGCAGAAAAGGACGAGACTCTTCTTGGCCCCATCTGACCTGCTCTCCACACTGGCATCCTCCTCTCCTTCATTCCTCCACAAGAACTGTCCCACATTCCAAAGACACCCAGGGAACCCACAAGGAGATCTGGAAAAAGAGCCAGGAGCCCTGCGCTTAAGGAATCCATATAACTACAAACTCCATCTTATGGTTTTTACTCCCGACTGAGATGCCATTTGGCATCGCACAGCTAGCAGCCGCATTTTACTTGATCCTCTTCCAAGATTTCCAAACATGCGCCTGGCACCCGTGAACGTTTCAGAGTAAGTGTAACAGTGACAGAAGTGCCGCGGGGTTGGTTTTGTGTATATCAGTGTAACTCTCACAAAAGCAAGTTTAAGTTCGAGGATTAACTTCCATGAGAGGAACATCAACTTTCCCGAGAAGGTAGCGTTTTCCTAATTTTCCTGAAATCAGCAGTATCCGAGGTTAGGGATGAGTCCGGTTAGCCTAAGGGTCTCAGGCCCTTGGGATACAGGCGACCCTTTGCTGGTTCGCAAATACCCCGGCTTTTCTGGAGGAGTGTCCTGGGCTGTCTATCCCTCAGCCTTCAGAAGCCGCCTAATACCCACACGCGCTTTAGGCACATGCAGGTTCAAAGCACAGAACAAGCACGCCACCACCACCCAGGAAAGCGATCCGAACCCGGAGCCACTGTGAACTGCGGGTGCTCGCAGGGCAGGAGCCCAGCGCAAAGCCCCCGGGCCGTGCGGACAAGAAGACTGGGTCCCCAGCGACGTGGTCCAGCATCGCTAGCAGCGAGTCCTGCCGGACATGCGAGTCTCAAGAGAGTACAGTCCTTGAGAAGAACTAGGGACGCGTCTTAGCCTCCGGCGCCAGCGCCAGCAGGGAGGAAACAAAGGTGGACAGAGAGGAAGAGGAGTGAGTTTGTGTCCTCTCGGGGCAAGCGCGCGCAGTACCTTGGATTCCTGACTGCCGGTGGATGCAGGAGAGGGCGGCTGCTCGGCGCTCGCCGTCTCCTTGGGCAGCCCGTCCACGCCGTCCTCGCGGGCGCCGCTCGGGGGGATCATCGTGGCGGCGCGGGAACGGTGTTGGGCTCCCGGAGGAACAGCGAGGCTCGCCTCCCTCCGGAGTGCCCTCCCCGCCGCGCGCAGGCCCGCTCAGCTCCTGAGGCCGGGGACTCCCATCCTCGCCGAGGCGCCGCCGCGCCCTCCTCCGGCCTCGCCCCCGCCCCGGCCCTGCCCACCTCCCCGGCACCCGCCCGGGCTGGGGGAGAGCGCGCCCGCCCCGCCGCGCCCGCGGCCACCTCGGCGACGACCGCACAGTCGTGACTGCCGCTCGGCCGCGGGCGAGTGGGCTCCGGCTGACCCGCTCGCCGGAGAAGGGTGGGTGGGGGCGGGTGGCTCCGGGGCGGGGCTGCGCGGGCCCCCGCGGGGAACAGGAGGGGGCCGCGCCCTAGGGAGGCCCTGCGACCAGGCTGGGCGAGCTCGGGTGCTCTGCACGGTCCCGGGATGCTTTAGGAGGTAGAAGGAAAATTCAGACCAAAGCCCGAATGATTCAGCGGGAGGGACCACCTGCAGCAACTCCCTCCTCCTGCACGCGGTGAAACTGCGACTCTCAGGGAGCCGGGAGCCGGTGACTTAGCCAAGTTATTTATAGGGTTCAGTGACGGAGGACGCAGAGCTGGGGTTTCCTGGCCTGAGGGCGCTCCTCTTTCCTCGCTTCAGCTTTGGACTGAAGCAGAGAGATACTGCAAAACGTGCATGTGCCCTAGTTTGGTTGTGCGATGTGTTAAGCCGGTCACACTTTTTACGTGTTTAATCCTCAGGCTAGGTGTTATTAATATCATTCTCATTCATAGATGAGAAAACTAGGAGACTAACTAATTTGCTCTAAGTGGCTGACCTGTAAGTGGTGGAGCTGAGATTTGAACCCATTTTGGCTTCAAAATCCATGCTTTTTGGGTTGTGGAGCCTCAAATCCAGGCCAAATCTTCTCAGTTGTGGAGTAAGTGGGTATTGCAAGATAGCCAGAATGTCAGGGCTGTTTGCAGACGGGCAAACCAGTATGTCTCAGTAGATCTTTTGGAAACAGAGAGATGGCCCCATGGAATAAAGGGGCAGAAGGACCGGGTACCCTTTGAAGAAAAAAACCTCAATGTGCAGGGGAGGAAATACATATGGATATTTAAACCACTCCCTGCCCCCACACAAAACTGCTTAATTTTCTAACAGGAAACTATAAACTCATGTTCATATTTTATTTATTAACAAAAAGTAAGGCCAGCTTCATGGTGTTACTGAATGCAAGCTCGTGTGCCCAATGCACAGTGAAGCCTAACAAACTGAAAAGTCGGAGTTTGGGGCAGAGAAAGATTTACTCTAGGGCTCTGCAAGGAGACAGGTGGCTCATGTCTCAAAACCCCCAAACTCCTTGCAGGGTTTCAGCAAAGCACTTTAAAAAATCATTTGATTTATTTATTTACGGCTGTGCATTGCTGTGAGGGCTTTTCTCTAGTTGTGAGTAGGGGCTACTCTAGTTGCAGTGCATGGAACACAGGCTCTCGGGCACGCAGGCTTCAATAGTTGCTGCATGAGGGCTCAACAGTTTTGCTTCCCGGGCTCTAGAGCACAGGCTCAGTAGTTGTGGCACATGGGTTTAGCTGTTCCATGGCATGTGGGATCCTCCCGGATCGGGGATCAAACCTGTGTCTCCTGCAGTGGCAGGCAGATTCTTTATCACTGAGCCACCAGGGAGGCCCTCAGCAAAGCACTTTTACTGGCAGCCTGAGGGAGGGGCATGGTTAGTTGTAAAATTTTTGTTGTAAGAATTCTCTATTCTTGTAGCAGTCCACATGTTCACAATGTTCACGTAAACCTTCAACAAGGCAAATGTTATTCTCTATTCTGCAACTTCTTATCGCTATATGGATGGACTCTTAGAGGTCAGAGCCTCGAGAATAGTCTCTCCTGTATATTTCAGCCTATAGGCCACATTCTTTTACAAAAGGCGCAGGGCCACCAGGACTAAGCTCCTGGGCAACAGAACACAAAGATTAGAGTGAAAAGGAACAGATCTAATATGGAGTCAGATGTTTTCTTCCCTATTACAGTGGGTATACGGTCTGTGCAGTCACACAAGGGCCCTGCACTTGCGTTAATGCTCTTCTGTCACTATCTTGAAATTCTTGATACTTTTTGAGCAAGAGGACTTGTATTTGCATTTTGCACTGGATCCTGTGAATAATGTATTTGGTCCTGTGTGTCTGCCATAGCTTATGTCCCTTGGAAAAAACAAACTTATTATTCTTTTCATCCTGGACATCACTTGAAAGCTTCTGTTCTAAGTGACAGCCTCTTACCTGGCACTTGGCTCTGAGAGCTCTAAATACCCCAATGACCCTTAACCTTTTATATGACCAGGTCATATCAGCTGACCTGAATGACTTTAGTTTTCTCCTCCTCATAACACAACTCTTGTTTGCTCAATAGAGACAAAATTCTAATAGTGAAAATCACAACAGAACAGTACACAATGGCAGGAGCTGCAGAGTCAACACATCTTTATCTAGCATCTATTTTGTGCCAGACCTTGTGCTAGAAACTGATGATAAAGCAGAGAGAAAACAGATGAAGATTGTACTCCTAGAATGTAGACCAATTGAATCTCACACACATGCACACACCCACACAGACACATTTTTCATGAACTGTGATAAAGAACAGGACAGGACTCTAGTGTGTACAAGTGCAAGGTCTGACCTAGTGTGGGACCAGAGAGGGCTTTCCTGAGAACGTAAAGCCCTCAGGTTCAAGGAAAATTCCAATCTTGTTGGGCAAGCACACTGTGGCTTACAACAAGGCGTTTTTCATCTTTAGATTTTTTTTTTTTAAAGAATTGAAGAGCAGCTATAAAATGTCATCCTTCATTTTATAAATGCTTACCTTTGATTAACACTAGTAATTCTCCAATAGCTTAAGTTTAAATGTGGTCCCCTTGAGGGAAATGTTAAAGGAGCTAGTACATCCTTCCTCCTCACTGTACTCCCATCCTAGTAACAGAAATCTTTGGTCTGATAAATAATAGCTGTCTTTCCTAGAAGACTGTGGAATTACCCATAGCTGCTAAAACTAATCAAGCCTTTCCTCATGTATCGCTTTCACACAAATCCTTTTCCATCTCACGTTTTGTTATTTAGCTAACTCCTTTTGTTCTTCAAAACACATCCCCAAACCTTTATTCTTCTAAGTCTCCTTCCTTGACTCTTTTTTTCCGATTTAGGTTTCCAAACCAATGCCATCTTCTCACGGCATCCTTCCCTGAATAATCAATGGCAAAGTTGCCTGTCCTCCTACTGGGCTCTGAGCTCCACTGGGGCAGGACCACGCTGTGCTCATCTTGTTTCCTCAGCCCTTGGCTGATGGGAAAAGGAGACTGCTCTTGTAGCCCTGGATCTTTAAGATGGCCTAGGCATTTGTTACTCCAAGTGTCCTACACAATCTGAATGGAGAAAGACTGGGATGCTTCTAGAAAACAGTAGGATTTAAGATCAAACAAGCTGCTAGATAGCAAGGATTTTGTCTTCAATGGCTTAAGAGAGGATCTTACACTGAGAGTCACGCTATCAATGAACATGGTGTTCACTGGTTTGGGGAGGTAGGGGGTCTGCACAAAGGCTGTTAGGTCCACAGCTTGTCTCTGGGATCAGGAGTGCAGGTGGCCAGAACACCGCTTTGTCTGAGTCCGTGGGGAGAGGGCTGCTGGCAGAAATAGGATGCCCTGAGGCCTGGGTCATAGGCCACTTCCACTTTGGGACCTAGGCTACTGGGCCTGATTTCAAGTCCTGGAATGATGAGAGGCCTCCTATGTTGTCATGAAAGCCTGCCCTGACCTGGTACTAAGGGGACATTGGTATATTTAGTAGTTATGCCCTAACAGTGGAGAGGACTGATGGTCTTCATGTACTGGAGTCAGTGGGTGGTGATTCCAGAGGATACCTCATGAAGCTGACATCCCCGAGAAGTGGACTTTTTCACGTCTCCATGTGAGTTATCCTTTCAGGACTCCTAGGTATCCTGTGGTGAGACCTCAAAGAAAACTGGATGGAGGTCCTGCATTAGAAACTGGGGTGACATTTCAGCCATGGCTATCAAGATGACCTCATTTCTACCAGAGGTTGGGAAATTCAAGTTGCAGATAATTATCATAAGTCTCGAGCCTGGAGCAGGACCCTGTGATTTTCGTAGCTTCCCTTCATGGTCCATTTCACTCTGGTTACTGGTTGAATATCAAGGGAGTAGAAGTGTGAGGTGTGCAGAAATGCATCTTCACAAACTTGATGCTCCCTCTCCTGGTTCATTTATTAATTCATTAATTTGTAAAGAGAGCAAAGTCCTCCTCATTATTGCATGCAACTGTTTTTTGCAATAACACTGATAAGGAGAAGAGTGTATAATATTATCAACCTTCTCCCATTGCTGTGCTCCAAGTGTGGATAAAGAGACTGGACTTTCATTATATGGACTTTGGCTTCTTCTAGAGCCAGTAAGTAAAAAGATACCATCAAGACTACTTAACTAAAACAGCCAACTTATGAAGGGTACAAAAAAGTACAACAAGGAGGGAATCCCCTGGAGGTCCAGTGGTTAGGATTCTGTGCTTTCACTGCCGAGGGCATGGGTTCAATCCCTGGTTGAGGAACTAAGATCCCACAAGCTGTGCGGTGCAGCCAAAGGAAGGAGAATAAGGACAACAAGGTAAAGGGGAAAGGGAAGATCATCAGAATGTCCTGGGAGTGGAGAATGACAGGAGAGCGGGTCTCAACAAAGGAGTGTTTCTCAATGTCTGATATATCTGAGTCATCATGGGTAATGACATATATGACTAGGGCACTGGGTTAGACGATTAGGTTGTTGATAATAACAATGGCTAATGCATATTGGGCTCCTACTATGTTATAGACATTTTCTATATTAGTTCACTTAATCTCTACAAAACCATAGCAAGACAAAGAGAATTAACTTAGATTCCACAGTGAGCTTGGGAACAGGATTTGAACTCAAGATTTGAACTCCTGCTTCTGGGCCAAGTTTGGGCTTTGCTCTGCTGATATCCAAACAACAGTAAACCCAGATCTGGCGGAGAGGCAGCAGGACTGAAAGGGAAGGACCGACACAATTGAAGAGCCGGAGGCCTATTAGAGGACACAGGGAGAGTCCTCAAAAGAATGAAGGATTGCTTACTCCATTCGTTTGTCTTAAGAGTAAATAATAACCACATCTACACTTTGAAACTGATAGCCAAGAAGTCAAGACAGACTAGGCATTCAGCTTGTGAAGGAGACACTGGGAATCCTAGCACTAAGCCTTATGCTCTGGCTACTTTGTCTGAAAACGTTTGTCTTAAGAGTAAATAATAACCACATCTACACTTGGAAAGTGATAGTCAAGAAGTCAAGACAGACTAGGCATTCAGCGTGTGAAGGAGATACTGGGAATCCCAGCACTAAGCCTTATGCTCTGGCTACTTTGTCTGAAAACCTGCCTTAAAGCCCAGAGAAATCAAAACTTTAATTTTTTATAGCTAACACGACAACAACAGCAGCTCCTACTGTTAATGATAGTCTGCAGCTCTCACAGCAACTCTGGAATGGCCTCTCCTCAGCACCAAAGTGAGTCATTAAATCTGGGGACTCTGATTGTCGGGTGACTAACATCCAGCTTAAGCATCCTCACCCTGTTTTCTCTAAGTACTGATCAATAAGAATAACGGCAATGTGAAGAGGAGATAGTATTTGTCTAGCGCCGTTTGGCTGCATTGGAATTCATCTTCCACTGGAGATGCTTAGAAAAGGGCACAAGGTCCGCGCCTCATGTAGCTGCTTCCTGGTTAAAATCTGCCTCTTTTCTCTAGAGAGAGCATGTGTGGGCTTCTCCTAGTTGGTTATAATCTGTGAGAAGAGGGTGGCTTGAATCTTTATTCTACATCTACTGGAAAGGCCATGCCCTTGAACTCCAAACATCCAGCTCTTCTGCTCACAAGCAAAGAGATCTTAGACAACTAATTTGCTCTCTTTCAGTCTTGGTTTCCTCAAGTCCAAACTGGGATAACAATCCCTATTTCAATGGATTTCTATAAATATTAGAAGATTTATATTTATATTTATAAATGCCTGGTCCTGATATTATTAGTCCTATGATTTTGGTCAAATATATTAGCTTTGAGTTAGGTTTTCTATTTATTACAGCCAAATGCATAGACAATATCAAAAGTGAACCTTTTCTGCATTTCCAAAATTATTAATATCTCCTTTATGAAGAGTTTGGATTCAGCAGATACCTAAAGTTTCTTATAGATTTTGCCCCTTTGGTTAGTCATTAGCATTGAGCTCTGGGTATCTATTCTGAGTTCAGGGTCACAGTTTAAAAGTCCTAGAGTCCAGCTCCCTCTGGCCACTTTGCTCCTCAAACATGCCGTCTGTTCCCTTCCCCAGCTTCCCTGCAGCTGAGGAGCCCTCACCATTCCCGGTCACCACTGGGCCTCAGCACCTGCCAGCTGAACACATCCCGTGCCTTTCTCTGACTTGGTGTCCTTTACAATGTATGTTCCATGGGGTCACAGGCTTCACCTCAACTCTTCATCACATGTCTCTGATGCTAAGTGTTCATGTGATAGGTGCTCAGTAAATATTTGTTAAATGAATGAAAGAGAAAATGTCAGTCCTGGAGAGGAACTTGTAGGTCTAACGAAAAGCTATTTTTTAGCAAGAAAAATGGAAGCTCATATAGGTTACATACTTACATAGAGTCACCTAATATGTGGCACAGTGAACCACATATTTTTATTGCTCACCAATCCCAATGGTTGTTGCATATTCAGCTTTGGAATATACAACCAAATTACCAGCTACATATGTTTTTTCCTCCAAGTCTTCAAATTTATCATGATATTATGCATGGAATTCCTGAAGATTCATTTCCAAAACAATAGCTTTATCATTAATCAGGCAGTATTCAAAAAGAATAGTGAAGAAAGTAAGAACTTTCCAGAAATCCACAACCTACTGGTAGTAATTATTAGCATTTTGGTAAGCCTCCTTTCACGTATTGCTGAAGCCTGGCTTGGAGAATTTTGAGCATTACTTTACTAACATGTGAGATGAGTGCAATTGTGCGGTAGTTTGAGCATTCTTTGGCATTGCCTTTCTTTGGGATTGGAATGAAAACTGACCTTTTCCAGTCCCTGTGGCCACTGCTGAGTTTTCCAAATTTGCTGGCATATTGAGTGCAGCACTTTCACAGCATCATCTTTCAGGATTTGAAAGAGCTCGACTGGAATTCCATCACCTCCACTAGCTTTGTTCATAGTGATGCTTCCTAAGGCCCACTTGACTTCACATTCCAGGATGTCTGGCTCTAGATGAGTGATCATATCATCGTGATTATCTGGGTCATGAAGATCTTTTTTGTACAGTTCTTCTGTGTAGTCTTGCCATCTCTTCTTAATGTCTTCTGCTTCTGTTAGGTCCATACCATTTCTGTCCTTTATTGTGCCCACCTTTGCATGAAATGTTCCCTTGGTATCTCTAATTTTCTTGAAGAGATCTCTAGTCTTTCCCATTCTGTTGTTTTCCTCTATTTCTTTGCATTGATCACTGAGGAAGGCTTTCTTCTCTCTTCTGGCTATTCTTTGGAACTCTGCATTCAGATGTTTATATCTTTCCTTTGCTCCTTTTGCTTTTTGCTTCTCTTCTTTTCACAGCTATTTGTAAGACCTCCCCAGACAGCCATTTTGCTTTTTTGCATTTCTTTTCCATGGGGACGGCTTGATCCCTGTCTCCTGTACAATGTCATGAACCTCATTCCATAGTTCATCAGGCACTCTATCTATCAGATCTAGGCCCTTAAATCTATTTCTCACTTCCACTGTATAATCATAAGGGATTTGATTTAGGTCATACCTGAATGGTCCAGTGGTTTTCCCTAATTTCTTCAATTTAAGTCTGAATTTGGTAATAAGGAGTTCATGGTCTGAGCCACAGTCAGCTCCTGGTCTTGTTTTTGTTGACTGTATAGAGCTTCTCCATCTTTGGCTGCAAAGAATATTATCAATCTGATTTCGGTGTTGACCATCTGGTGATGTCCATGTGTAGAGTCTTCTCTTGTGTTGTTAGAAGAGGGTGTTTGCTATGACCAGTGCATTTTCTTGGCAAAAGTCTATTAGTCTTTGCCCTGCTTCATTCCGTATTCTAAGGCCAAATTTGCCTGTTACTCCAGGTGTTTCTTGACTTCCTACTTTTGCATGCCAGTCCCCTATAATGAAAAGGACATCTTTTTTGGGTGTTAGTTCTAAAAGGTCTTGTAGGTCTTCATAGAACCGTTCAACTTCAGCTTCTTCAGCATTACTGGATGGGGCATAGACTTGGATTACTGTGATATTGAATGGTTTGCCTTGGAAATGAACAGAGATCATTCTGTCGTTTTTGAGATTGCATCCAAGTACTGCATTTTGGACTCTTTTGTTGACCATGATGGCCACTCCATTTCTTCTCAGGGATTCCTGCCCGCAGTAGTAGATATAATGGTCATCTGAGTTAAATTCACCAATTCCAGTCCATTTCAGTTTGCTGATTCCTAGAATGTCGACATTCACTCTTGCCATCTCTTGTTTGACCACTTCCAATTTGCTTTGATTCATGGACCTGACATTCCAGGTTCCTATGCAGTATTGCTCTTTACAGCATCGGACCTTGCTTCTATCACTGGTCACATCCACAGCTGGGTATTGTTTTTGCTTTGGCTCCATGAACTAAAAAGCCTCTTGATGAAAGTGAAAGTGGAGAGTGAAAAAGTTGGCTTAAAGCTCAACATCCAGAAAACAAAGATCATGGTATCTGGTCCCATGTATTCATGGCTTAAAGCTTAAAGCTCAACATCCAGAAAACAAAGATCATGGTATCCAGTCCCATGCATTCATGGGAAATAGATGGGGAAACAGTGGAAACAGTGTCAGACTTTACTTTTTTGGGCTCCAAAATCACTGCAGATGGTGACTGCAGCCATGAAATTAAAAGACGCTTACTCCTTGGAAGGAAAGTTATGTCCAACCTAGATAGCATATTCAAAAGCAGAGACATTACTTTGCCAACAAAGGTCCGTCTAGTCAAGGCTATAGTTTTTCCTGTGGTCATGTATGAATGTGAGAGTTGGACTGTGAAGAAGGCTGAGTGCGGAAGAATTGATGCTTTTGAACTGTGGTGTTGGAGAAGACTCTTGAGAGTCCCTTGGACTGCAAGGAGATCCAACCAGTCCATTCTGAAGAAGATCAGCCCTGGGATTTCTTTGGAGGGAATGATGCTAAAGCTGAAACTCCAGTACTTTGGCCACCTCATGCGAAGAGTTGACTCATTGGAAAAGATTCTGATGTTGGGAGGGATTGGGGGCAGGAGGAGAAGGGGACGACAGAGGATGAGATGGCTGGATGGCATCACTGACTCGATGGACGTGAGTCTGAGTGAACTCCGGGAGTTGGTGATGGACAGGGAGGCCTGGCGTGCTGCGATTCATGGGGTCGCAAAGAGTCGGACACAACTGAGCGACTCAACTGAACTGAACTGAAGCCTCCTTTCTAGAAGCACAGTCATATACATTTTAAATTTATATATAGTTACATAAAAATGATCTTGGGACACTAAGTGTTTTTGTAACTTCCTTTCCTTAACATGTCATAGATAGTTCTGTGTCAATAAATATATGTACATATTACCATTTTTTAATGGATGTGTATTCCACTGTATAGATGCATCATGATTTATTTATGAAGGCTCATTTATGCTTTTTGCTAGGAACTGTTAGAGGGCAATTAAAAACTCATTCTCGGGGCTTCCTTGGTGGTCCAGTGGTTAAGAATCTGCCTGCCAATGCAGGGGACACAGGTTCAATCTCTGGTCTAGGAACTAAGATTCACATGCCGGGGGGCAGCTAAGCCCCTGTGCCACAACTACTGGCCCACTTGCTGCACCTCGTGAAGCTCGCACCCTAGACCCATGCTCCACAACAAGAGAAGCCTCCTCAATGAGAAGCACCTGCACCACAGCTAGAGCGTAGCTCATGCAGCAATGAAGACCCAGTGCAGTCAAAGTTAAATAAATAAAAATACAAAACAAAACAAAACTCATTCTCTCTTTTATTGCCAAATGTCAACCTGGTGAGGCAAGTACTATTAGACCTATTTTGCAGATGAGGTCACTGGAAGTCTGAGCAGCTTTATGACTCCCCCAGTGGGATACGGTAAGTGGAGAGTAGAGATTTGGGCCACATCTTCAGATTCTAAAGCTCAGGCTCTGGACAACATGTAGGCAAACCATAAAACTTAGTGAGACTGCTGCTGTTTAAGAAGCCTGAACAACACATTCGGGAGCATAGACGGGAAGAACGGTGCCCACCAAGGAGGGAGGGTGTTTGGGAAGCTTCCAGTGGAATCTGAAAAGTGACTACAATTTTTCTGGAAGGAATCTGTGGCAGAATGTCTAGTATCAATACAGACACGAAAGGGTACTTCTGTAGGATCAGTTCCAGCTTGTTACAAAACAGTTGCTTTTCTTCATGAGTAACATTTACCAATCACATAGACAATGCTTAACAAAGGGAAAGGCTAGAGAAATTCTCTGCCTAATAGTTTCAAGTACTTTTATAAATTGCCCTGGGGGGAGTTAGAGCTCAGTCAGTCTGGGAGGAACAGTATTGGTCAGTATTGCAGAGAAGAAAAAAAGCTACCAAAAGGTTTCTGGAAGGTTAAATGGGTCACAGAGTAAGAAAGGCCAGCATTCAGAGTTCTGAGACACACAGAGAATCATCACACCAGGAAACCAGGCACAGGGAGCCCTAATTCCCTCTGAAGCAGGAACCCATTCGATAGATTCAAAACATATGTGTAACTTGCACATTGTAACCTCTAAAGGATTATGAATATTCAATTTGTGCTCTGTTGATCATGATGTATCTTGGGTTTTTATATGTGTGTGTGTTTTTAGATTTATTTTTAATTGGAGTAATATAATGTGCTTCCTGGGGCTTCCCAGGTGGCACAGCAGTAAAGAATCCACCTGCCAATGTAAGAGACACGGGTTTGATCCCTGGGTTGGGAAGGTCCCCTGGAGTAGGAAATGGTAACCCACTGCAGTATTCTTGCCTGGGAAATTCCATGGACAGAGGAGCCTGGCAGACTACAGTCCATGGGGTCACAGAGTCAGACACGACTGAGCGACTGAGCATACATGCATAATTGCTTTACAATATTGTGTTATGTAAGTTTCTGCTTTGACATCCCTAGAAGTGAGCAGTAAGACTGATGTTCTAAAACACAGACTGGGAACTCCAGCAAAAATACCCAATAGTTCCTGTTCTTTATCCATAAAGCTTTGCACTTATTTTGAAATATGTTCTCAAAGCTTGTAGAGTCATGCTGTGGGCAAATGAATCTCAAATAATTCTCTTTACAGTGTTTTCCAGGCAGGGTTTATATTACTGCTTTGTCCTTCTGCCTTTTGTAACCCTCTGTGTTCCTCTAATAACTCACTTGGCAGCCCTAAGCCATCCATCAGGCACTTGACAATTGGCCTGGAAAAGATGACTCAGGCCTTAGCTTTAAATGCCACTTTCTTCCTCCATAGCCAAGGCAGACTTAACCATAGAGCCTGGACTTAGCAAACATACCTATGTTTCATCTGTCTTTATTCTTGCAGAGATGGCCAGGAAAATGGGGATTCTGTCTCCTCAGTTAATAATGATAACTTATCTGATGCAGGGTATAGTGAGATGGTATCGATGGAGTTGTTATTCAATAGACCTTTGGAGGTGGTTGTTGTTTACAGCAAGCTAAAATGTCCCGTGTCTACCAAGCAATGGCCGAGAACATTGAGGAAGCCCAGGCCGGCTAGTAACTCTACTGTGCGGGCTCACTGAGTTCCTTAGAATGCAGTTAGAGTTGCTAATGTATACAATGAGATGAATACCCAGATTTTAAATAAGATTGCCCCTAGTTTACCATTTGCTTATCCTCAAAGCTCCCTCCCCGCTCCCCTGATTTGTGAGTGACCGTGTCTTGTTGCCGCTACCTCTTACATGGTCTTGGAGTAGGGAGTTATTATTCAACTTTAGATATTTGAGATCATTATAAACTAAGGTAGAGATGTCTACATAAATGAAGTCCTTATTTTATTCACTGACTTACTTATCAACAGTTGCGGAGAACTGCTATGTAGCAGGCACTTTATTGTTCCAGCATATTTCCTGACCCAAAGGAAAAATCCAGCTTTGTGAGGATGGCAGAACTGGGGCAAAGAGTAACCCCTGTGTATGACCAGCAGGCTGTAGGAACCAGAGGAAGAACGAGCTAATTCGGCTGAGAATCAAAGGGGAAGATTCCCCAAAGGAAAGCAAAATTATCAATAATGCTGTAAGGTAACAGTAGTTTTCCAAAAGGAGCAGAAGAAGGTCATTCTTGGTATCTTAAGATAAGTGTACTTTTCTGCTTATATTTTCTGTGACTATTTTATTATTATTACTTTGAGGCTTTGAGGGGGTAGTGAAGGGATCTGGAATTGTCACCATCAATTCTTGCAATTCTCCTTTCTCATTGAGTTTGTTTTAGTTATTGTCCTGATATAACCCAATTCTCACTCAAAATTCCCTTCCTTCCATGACACCCACTACGATGTTTTTAAAGCATATATCTTAGATCTGTATGCATATTGGAAAAGTATGGGCAGTTAATTCGTGTGTATGAGCATTTTAAATTGCATAAAACATATTGCACTGCAGCAGATTTCCTCTAACTTATCTTAGGAAACACAGTTTGATTTTTAAAACCAGATTAAAAGTAAAATATGTAAAAATCATTTAAAATGGATGAAGACCCATTCTATCGTAAGACTGCCATGACTGACTTAATCCATCCTCTGTGGATGGTTAGGTTGTTTGCACTTTGCTTATCATGAAGAGTGCTGCTTTGAATATTCTTGTTTATGACTTTGGGTGCAAATGCATAAGCATGAATTATGGGTTCCAGTTGTTTTCCCCAATGCGGACACTGCACTATTTTTAAATTTTATCATTGTGGCTGTATTTGCATTTCACCATCACACTCTAATTTTCACACTGTCAGTATTCCTTCCGTTGTCAGTCATTATCACTTTCTGGTAACCAGATGTGGGACTGACCCCCTGCAAAGGAAGCTGTTCTCCACACTGACAGAGACAGCAGACACTTGCCATATTGTATTTTGCAGATGTGTTCAGACACCTGAGTTAACACGCATCTCTGGCCATTGTACTCAAATCCATGCTGCATCTCACCTCAGCTCCTCCTTTCTTTCTTGGACCTTACATCCCCATGATTTCATAACAGTCCCAGACTATATAAAGCATCATATAATAGTCTTTGGTCCCAGACAGCCTGACATGAGATCACTGAGTTTAGTCAGCCTCTGTCTTAGATGAGGGTTCGACTACACTGACTCTCGTGACTCATCCTTAAACAGTGATCTAAGCCATGGCATTTAAAACACAGGAAACATTCAGCAAGGGTCAAACGCACCACTCAAGAGCCACAAGCATGTACTGAGTGCTTTTATGACCCAGTCACTGTTCTAACTGCTTTAACATGCATTATCTCACCTAAGTCAGGAAGGTAATAATATTATTTACACTTTGCAGATGAGGGCCCTGTGACTCAGAAAGGTGACATATCTTGCCCAAAGAGCACAAAACTAGTAAGTGAAGGCACTCTGATTAGAGTCTTGCTTTTGTATGCTATACTCCCTCCAAATTGAGCACTCTGTTAGTATTCAAAATACAAGGGGGAAATTCAAATACATTCTTGGGACTTATCTTTCATTTACAGGCACATACAATTAGGGCCTATGGTATGAATTAGTTCAAACAAATTGGAAGAACTGAGGCTATGAACAAGGCTCTTTTTGAAAAACTCCCTCAATTTCAGTTTTGTAGCCCTTATGCATGTTCTTAGAAACATTCATCTTCTAGGTTAAGATGGAACTCAGACTGAAGATTCTATAATCTTCAGTTGTCTACCATTGTTTAACAATCTGCTGTTGTCTAGCAGGAAACAGCCATCTGTAAATGTATTATTGAAGATTTTTTTGATTTTAAGGAGGGATCTGTTACCTTGAACAAACTTTTACATTTCAGAATTACTGCAATTCAGGGGAGTACTGAGGGTCAGGTGGAGCTTGGTTCAAAGGTGTGAATTGTTAGCTTACAACTAATTCAAAAAAAGGAAAAATATAAAAATATAAGTATTGTACAGTATAATTACAGCTAGTTTAAATTTATGTCAATTTCTGACTTCCATTGGAATATGAATGCTCATGGCTGTCAGATATTACTTGAAGTTACTTAAAGGGGTAAGTAAATTAAACCTACATAATTGAAAAGGGAATGTTCACATATTTTCCTAATTGTGTTCCATTAGGACAGAATTTTCATTTTTAGGAAATTAATTCCATTGAACTTGATGTTTAAGACAGAGAAGTGGAAAGAATCAAACCACTTAGCACTTAATTTTTTCAGGCCATTAGCAAACCCACATATCCTTCCTGTGATGTACTTGTATATTATATTCCCCATGCTTCCCCCATGGGAGATGAATCAGAAGATATTATGTGCCACTGAAGTCACAGAAAACAGAAACTCCAGCTGCTCAGACTTTGTTGTGCAGAGTTGTTGTTCAGTCACCAAGTCATGTCTGACTCTTTGCAGCCTCATGGGCTGCAGCACACCAGGCCTCCCTGTCCCTCACCATCTCCTGGAGTTTGCCCAAGTTCACGTCCTTTGAGTTGGTGATGCCATCCAACCATCTCATCCTCTGTGGCCCCCTTCTCCTCCTGCCCCTCAGTCTTTCCCAGTGTCAGAGTCTTTTCCAATGAGTCGCTCTTCACATCAGGTGGCCAAAGTATTGGAGCTTCAGCTTCAGCATTAGTCCTTCCAGTGAGTATTCAGGGTTGATTTCCTTTAAGATTGACTGGTTTGAGCTCCTTGCAGTCCAGGGGACTCTCAAGAGTCTACTCCAGCACCACATTTCGATGGCATCACTTCTTCGGTGCTCAGTCTTCTTTATGGTCCAACTCTCATATCTGTACGTGACTACTGGAAAGACCATGCTGCTGCTGCTGCTAAGTCGCTTCAGTCGTGTCTGACTCTGTGCAACCCCGTAGATGGCAATAGACCTTTGTTACACTGTCTAGGTTTGTCATAGCATTCTTTCCAAGAAACAGTCATCTTCTAATTTCATGACTGTAGTCACCATCCACAGTGATTTTAAAGCCCCAAAAGAAGAAATCTGTCACAGCTTCCACCTTTTCTTCTATTTGCCATGAAGTGATGGGAGCTGATGCCATGATCTTGAGGTTTTTTTTTAAATATTCAGTTTTCAGCCAGCTTTTTCACTTTCCTCTTTTGCCCTCATCAAGAGGCTCTTTAGTTCCTCTTCACTTTCTGCCCTTAAAGTGGTATCATCTGCATATCTGAGATTGTTGATATTTCTCCCGGCAATCTTGATCCCAGCTTGTAACTCATCCAGCCCTGCATCTCGCCTGATGTGCTCTGCATATACGTTAAATAAGCAGGGTGACAGTGTACAGCCTTGTGTACTCCTTTCTCAATTTTGAACCAGTCAGTTGTTCCATATAAGGTTCTAACTGTTGCTTCTTGACCTGCACACAGGTTTCTCAGGAGACGGGTAAGATGGTCTGGTATTCCCATCTCTTGAAGAGTTTTGTGATCCACACAGTCAAAGGCTTTAGCGTAGTCAATGAAACAGAAGTAGATGTTTTTCTGGAATTCCCTTGCTTTCTCTATGATCTAGCAAATGTTGGCAATTTGACCTCTGGTTCCTCTGCCTTTTCTAAATCCAGCTTGTACATCTGGAAGTTCTTGATTCAAGTACTTCTGAAGCCTAGCTTGAAGGATTTTGAGCATAACCTTGGGAAGTGGGTGCAATTGTCTGATAGTTTGAGCATTCTTTAGTACTGCCCTTCTGGGGAATTGGGATGAAGAATAACCTTTTGCAGTCCTGTGGCCAGCGCTGGGTTTTCCAAATTCACTGACATATTGAGCGCAGCACTTTCATAGCATCATCTTTTAGGATTTTAAGTATTTCCACTGGAATTCCATCACCTCCTCTAGCTATCGTGGCAGCAGTGCTTCCTAAGGCCCACTGGACTTCACGCTTCAGGATACATGGCTCTAGGTGAGTGACCACCCTATTGTGGTTGTTCCAGTCATGAAGATCTTTTCTTATACAGTTCTTCTGTGTATTCTTGCCATCTCTTCTTGATCTTTTCTACTTCTATTAGTTCTTTACCATTTCTGTCCTTTATTGTGCCTATCTTTGCATGAAATGTTCCTTTGCTATCTCCAGTTTTCCTGAAGAGATCTCTAGTCTTTCCCCTTCTGTTCTTTTCCTCTGTTTCTTTGCATTGTTCATTGAAGGAGGCCTTCTTTTCTCTCCTTGCTCTTCTCTGGAACTCTGTGTTCAGTTGGGTATAACTTTCCCTGTCTCCCTTGCTTTTTGCTTCTCTTCTTTCCTCTGTTATTTGTAAAGCCTCCTCAGACAATCACTTTGCTTTCTTGTATTTCTTTTTCTTTGGGATGATTTTGGTCTGTGCCTTCTGTACAATATTACATATTTCTGTCCATAATTCTTCAGGCAAATCTGTTTACCAGATCTAATTGCTTGAATCTGTTCATCACCTCCACTATATAATCATCTGGGATTTGATTTAGGTCATACCTGAATGGCCTAGTGGTTTTCTCTGCTTTCTTTAGTTTAAGCCTGCTGTAGCAGAGACAATGGTTAAAAATAAGAAAAAGTTGTATTTAGGGGGGAAAACCCCACAGAACCATAGTACTTCACCAAATAGCATTTAAAAGCTTATTAACTGATGTAAGAAACGCCCAAAATAAGCTGAAAAATCAATCAAACAAAAAAATCACCACTGTTTATTTTAAAAACATGTCCCAGGAAATTTTATGACTTTAGTAATTACAGAGCATGAAGCACCCAAAGACCCACTCTTGACCTCAGGAAAAATTAAATACTAAATATAAGCATGTAATTATACTATTAGTCACTATCTGGTCACTATTTTATAAGTACTTTCTATGCATTATTTTATTTAATACTCTCAGCAACCTAGGAGATAATTACTATTATGATCTCCATATTATAGAAGAGGAGACCCAAGTTTCAAGAGGTGAAATAAATTATCCAGAGCCACTGAATATACCAATTAGTTTCTATTCTACAGCATACTTATTCTATAATAAACAGCTTCATTTATTCAGCTCAGAAGTTTGTGGGCAAGTAATTGGGGTGGGCTTAGTGGGCAGTTCTACCACTAACCTTGCTGGGCTCACACACACCCCATCTCATAGTCTCTGATCAAACGATAGGCTATTGGGCCATGCACATGGCAGTCCCAGGAAGCCAAAGACAGGACAGTCCCAGTGCTCAAGCTTCTGCTTGTGTCACAAAGCAAATGACATGCCAAAGCCAGATGCAAGGAGTAAAGAAACAGACCCTTATCTTTGACTGAAGAAGCTGCATAGTTACAGTGTGAAGAGGAATAGAAGGATTTTTGGCTGCTTTGAAATCCCTCAGTCAGAGCCAGCCTTTGTCCAGATTTTGACAAGTAATAGAGCCAGCCTTTGTCCAGATTTCAAAATCCAAGTCCCTAATACTGATCCTACAGTGTCTCTCAAAAGTGGATTCCTTCAAAGTTTTCAAGATGACTGTCCCACTTTTTGAAGGGTACTTGACTTCTCTTCTTTTCTAAGTCCCTGCTAGCATTGCTGAGTCAATGGACATGAATTTGAGCAAACTCTGGGAGATAGTAGAGGACGGAGGAGCCTGGTAGGCTATGGTTTTGTAGAGTCGGACATGACTGAATAATTGAACTACAACAATAACAACAATCTTCCAACCCCTGACAAACATTAGTTCTGTGCATCCATTCACTAGAGCACTTATCACATTATAACAAAGCATTTATCATAATACAGTGTTTACTCTCTAGACTAGGCAGGGATTATGTCTAATTATTTTCTATAGGTATGATCCTTGACCCAGTCTTTAGTACAGAGTTTGTGCTCAAAAACAACTTGCTGAAGAAAGTCATGATGATTTACATGTTTATAATCATTCACGTCCATTGTAATTGACAATGGCATCGAATAGCTGGCAGTGTTTATTGCTATTGTCTTCAGTTAAACATTTTCAAATCCTTTGAAAAACAGCAATGATAAACATTTTACTTTTGGAAAAGTTTTCAGTTTCTTTGTTATTTTAGGTGTCCCTGATAGTATCAGTGGGCTTCCCACATGCCCCTAGTGGTAAAGAATTCTCCTGCTTGTGCAGGAGACATAGAGAGACACAGGTTCGATCCCTGGGTTGGGAAGATCCCCTGGAGGAGCACATGGCAATTCACTCCAGTATTCTTGCCTGGAGAGTCCCATGGACAGAGGAACCTGGCAGGCACAGTTCATAGGGTCGCATAGAGTTGGACAAGACTAAAGCGACTTCCGAAAGCCCCTAAAGGGCTTCCCTGGTGGCTCAGACGGTAAAGCGTCTGTCTGCAATGCAGGAGACCCGGGTTCGATACCTGGTTTGTGAAGATCCCCTGGAGAAAGAAATGGCAGCCCACTCCAGTACTCTTGCCTGGAAAATCCCATGGGTGGAGGAGCCTGGTAGGCTGCAGTCCATGAGGTCCCTGGGAGTCGGACATGACTGAGAGACTTCACTTTCCCTTTTCACTTTCATGCATTGGAGAGGGAAATGGCAACCCACTCCAGTGTTCTTGCCTGGAGAATCTCAGGGACGGCGGAGCCTGGTGGGCTGCTGTCTATGGGGTCGCACAGAGTCGGACACGACTGAAGTGAGTTAGCAGCAGCAGCAGCAGTATCAGTAATATTAATTTTTTTAAAAAAGAAAATTAGATGCACAGAGTAAGAAAGGAATTTGGAACCAATTTCACATCCAGTTTAGTAATGTCGAGGATGGAGTGTACACAAGGTTCCCCACCTTGTCTGAGCTTTTTAAGAAGCCACCCTCAGCACCCCAAAAGAAACAGGTGGTCAGAAGCCCCCTCCCTTCCTGGAAACTGAGTGGTACCCTTTGAAATACTGCCTGGAAGTCCCCATGGCTTGACTGAAAATCACTGCTTTTCTCATGAATTCCTTCTCTTTAGTAGCCAATGAAACGCTGGGCTGCTTCCATGGACATTTAAGTTCTTTTCTCCCCCACACTCCTCCAACTTCTCCATGCCACCCAGGGCCTCACTCCTCATCTGCACTCTGTTGTTTGAATGTTCCCTGTATACTCTATGTGCACTCAGAGGAATGTTCCCCGCACACTCCATGCACACTCAGAGGCAGGTGTATGGCCAAGTACAAAGGAATAGGAAGTTGGTGCAACTCACACCAGGTGCAGGAGAGAGAGGTGTAAGAGGAAAATACTGAGATCCGAAGCTTAACTTTTCTTTAGTGTTTCTAATACCACCAAAAAGCTGAGAATGCTGATTTATCTATGTTCCCCATACGAACCAATATTTACTTTGACTGTTATACACATAGCACATCTGTACTCAGCACTTGCCAGCTGGGAGCCCTTGGCAAGCTACTAGTTTGTGAGCTTCAATTTTCTCCTATGTATCTTGTGGAGCACAGTATTGATGGGATAATTAGACAGATTATGCATGTAGAGCAGGCCTAACCCAGGGGAAGTGCTCAGCAAAATGGACTACTGGTTTTTACCATTGTTAGTATTAGTACACTAGTGTTCCCAAGTAAATCTCAGTTCTTAGCTTAACTGTCTGTATTTTATTATTTTTGAGTTATAAAGATATTTTAAAGAACAGATAAAAGTGAATTCTTTGGCTGTCCAATGGTTACAACTCCATGCTCTCTCTGGCACGGACATGGGTTTAATAAGGAAAAAAACAGATTAAAGCACATAAAAATAAAAAAAGTAGAACCCAAATTTCCATACCATTAGCAAATCCGATTGTCTTCATTTTCCATGCTGCTGTTCAGTCCTTATCCATACATATATGTAGTTTTTCTCCTAGTCGCAATCATTACGAAGGGAACTACTTGGGTGTATGTAATTTTTTTCACTAGTGTTATACCCTGAAATATATTTCAGTCGCCTGAATTTTAAAGGTGCAAGTACCAATAGCTGGCCTGAATGTTAGTTTTGTCATCTACAGTAAGTGACATAGTTCTTTATGTTTAGATACCGCTTTGCAATTTTTCATATATGCATTTTTATTTAACATGGTAATCTTGGAAGATTATAATAATGGAATATGAATTACTATAAATAACACTCCTAAGTGCTTACTATGTGCCAAGTATTCTCATCATTATTATCCCTGTTTGACTCTCAGGGAAGCCAAGTGTCTCAGTCTCACAAATCCAGTGAAACATTGAAATGAGTCTAAAGATCCAGATCCTCTAGCTACTACTCCAGTCTTCTTTCCAATTTACCAATTTACCCCCTTCCAGGAAATCCTGCTTGTTGGTCATTAAATCTGGAGCGCTCTCAGTGTAAACAACTGTTTTGTTGGTTCCTATAAAACAAAAGTCAAATTAAACCTAGGAACTCTTTTGAACAAGAAAAACAGGTTTAGGAAGCTTCATTGAGGCCTTCTCAATGGGCCTTACAGATGGTAATAAGAACAATTAAGAATATCAACCAAAAACTTGAAAAAAAAACAAACAAAAAAGCTATTATTTCAATGAGGTAAAAAAATTGTTTTTTTCTTTTAAAAAAGGAGTTACCACAAATGAATTAAACAAATTCTTTGGAAGGTTACTTAGAATGAGATAAATAAGATAGACTTTTATGTGATTAAAACAAGATTTGATATTACTATACTATCTAAAGTTGGCTTTCCTGGTAGCTCAGACTGTAAAGAATCTGCTCGCCAATGCCTGAGTTAGTTAGTTCCCTGGGGCCGAAACATCCGCTGGAGAAGGGAATGGCAGCCCACTCCAGTGTTCTTGCCTGGAGAATCCCACGGTTAGAGGAGCCTGGCGGGTTACAGTCCATGGGGGCACAAAGAGTGAGACACGACTGAGCAACTAACACACTTTCAGATCCTTTATGGCATACAGTCCCTCTGGGCACTTTTAAAGTTTGCCTTGGCCACACATCTTGGGCACTTATGTTGCCAGGATTAGTTGGTCTAACCTGTAGGCACTTATGGTAGCATTTATCGTCCTGAATCTTTTAGACAAGTACAAGCCCAGTGAGTAAACCAAGAGCAGAAAAACCAAGCATGTCAGCAGGAAATCTAAGTGGAATGGTCTACCCTTCATTTTAAATATGAATGCTCTTTCTGTGGGTATCTTTTCTACATTTCTTTATCTAAGGGCACACTAAGTCCAAATATCATCAGGTCAAGAGTTCTTTCTATGTGTAGTCTTTTCTTCTGGCATTATTAAAACCTCACTAACCAGCTGCTGCTGCTACTGCTAAGTCGTGTCAGTCATGTCTGACTCTGTGCGACCCCATAGACGGCAGCCCACCAGGCTCCGCCGTCCCTGGGATTCTCCAGGCAAGAACACTAGAGTGGGTTGCCATTTCCTTCTCCAATGCATGAAAGTGAAAAGGGAAAGTGAAGTCGCTCAGTCGTGTCAGACTCTTTGCGACCCCATGGACTGCAGCCCACCAGGCTCCTCTGCCCATGGGATTTTTCAGGCAAGAGTACTGGAGTGGGCTGCTATTGCCTTCTCCTAACCAGCACTTCAATCCAATTATTCTAGTAGTAGTAGTATTCTAGTATGGATGTGAGAATTGGACCATAAAAAAGCTGAGCACTGAAGAATTGATAACTGTGGTGTTGGAGTAGACTCTTGAGAGTCCTCTGGACTGCAGGGAGATCAAACTAGTCAACCCTAAAGGAAATCAACCCTGAATACTCACTGGAAGGACTGATGCTGAAGATGAAGCTCCAATACCTGATGTGAAGAACTGACTCATTGGAAAAGACCCTGATGCTGGGAAAGATTGAAGGCAGGAGAAGGGGACAACAGAGGATGAGATGGTTGGATGGCATCACTGACTTGATGGACATAAGTTTGAGCAAGCTCTGGGAGTTGGTGATGGACAGGGAAGCTTGGTGTGCTGCAGTCCATGGGGTCACAAAGAGTCAGACACAACTGAGTGACTGAACTGAACCAGCATCTGTCAGTCTTGTTTAAAAGGTTCTAGACAGGGACTTAGAGTTGTGATTGCTATTAACATAAAGTCAAAGTTAACTGCTACGGCATGGTGTAAAAACATGACAAATCTGTTCACTGACGTTCATCCCTGTCTCCTTTGGTGAGATGTTCTTTACTTCTTTACTTGCATCCTTCCTGTACTATTCTTGTTTCCTGAGGTATTCAGCTACCCACAACTACCTACTTTATTAACTGTCTAGTTGAAATTTAAAAAAATTCTGTAAGTGCCATCACAAAGACATTCCCATGGGAGCATCACATGTGCCCATTTTCCTATTAATATAACTACATTAAAGTGCCATTCAAGTTCTTTAGACTCTCTCTGTGTGGGTGCCTAAAGTATCTTATTCATTCACTCAACACATGAATTAAGTATTAGCATTGCTAAAATTATAGACACAGTGACTAATGCCCAGAGGAAGATATATAAAATAGCATAAATTCAAAAAGGAGACATAACTTCTAAAACTAAAATGCTTACAAGTATTTGGCCTTGTAATTTCTACTTTAAGATCCTCAGAAACTGGAAATTTTAGATTTTATCTTTTGTTTGTAATTTACCTTTGGTTGATCTCTCTTACGAGATCGAGAGATTGTCCTATTAAATCCATCAGACTTTTTGAACTTACTAATTTGAAAAAGATAAATGTGGTACTTTTATAGCAATAGAATATATTAAAATGATGCATTAAGTATGAATTCTCTTAATACTGCTATAATTAGGAATTATTTTATGCTTCAAACAAGCGTTAGTTTCTATATATTCTTTGTTTCTAAATTTACCCCAAATTCTGCAATCCAGGTTCTATGAATTCCATTTTAAAATTAAAGAAATTGAGATTTAATGAGTGACTTGAAACACTGATCTCAAAATTGATATCAAAGAGTAATTCAATTTTTCTTTATGAACTGGTATAAAGAAAACCACCACCTGTTTATTAACTGGTTGTATTTTGTTTCCTTGGGTATATTTTTTAGGTCCTTCCCCCCTTTCTTTCCCTTTCCTTTCTTCCCTGTCTCCCTCCCTCCTTCTCTTCCTAAATGCATATAAGATACATGACAAGGATGGCAATTATAAATAAAAATAATAATTACAAACACATGTACAAGTGATTCAGCTTAAAAACAGCTCTATCAACAACTTCACTGACTCTCAACATACTGCTATGGCTTTCTGGGGAGTTTCCGAAGACAAGTTAATAGAGAAGGAAAATGATAGTATCTTAGTCTGTTTGCACTGCTGTAACAAAATAAACACAACAGCTGAATAGCTTTTAAACAATAGACATTTGCTTCTCACAGTTCTGGAGTCTAGTTTCAGAGAGGGCTATGACTGAATTGACATTACCCAATGATGATATGACATTTTTTGTGATCTCATGAATTCCCTATGTTAGAGTTCCACACTCTTCTACTTGAAAATCTGGGTGGACTTAGGCAAAGGGGGTGAGTTCATGGCTACGTCAGTCTGTTTCACCTTTGCCCCCCTGTCTCTTATACTTTCCATCCTGCTCTCTGCTCAGGGAGGCTGACCTGTATGGAATTTATCAATGATCTATTATCTAAGATTGCACATAAAATACATGATGTAGAGTTAATATTTGAATTTCACGTAAATAACAAAATCTTAGTATGTCCTATACAGTATTTAGGATCTATGAAAAATTCACTTGTTGTTAATCTGAAATTGGAATTTACCTATGTGTCCCGCACTTTTAATTTGCTTAGTTGGGTAACCCTACTTCCATCCTTTTTGGTTTTTGGCTGAGATCCTCCCCTGGGGAACGTCAACAGGAGACCGACCCATGGGAGGTAGGGGAGGGAGTCCAAAACATGTACTTTCCTGCCCCCGTCTGTGTGAGTTCCTTCACTGAAGCCCACTGCTCCTTGTAAAGAGACTTTTTCCATGGGACTCTCCTTCCAGGCTCCAGGGACCAGTTTTTCCCCTTGATCCTGAGAGATGGAGATAGCTCTACTGGTGTTCACGGTTTTGTGTTACTGTACCATCCCTGGGATCACCTCAAATCTCATCATAGCTTTGTAGATAGTCTCTTTGTAAATTAACCCTCCTTAAATTATCTTACCAAAAGAGCACCGACTAGACCGAAGTCAAGGTATTTCCAAAAAATTGATTCTGTTGCAGAGTGAAACATACATAGAATTTAATTTTACAATTTCTTGGTTTCCCTTTGGATTTATTGGAGTCCTTGATATGTTTAGCCAGAGGATGTGTCTCCATCCTCATGGAACTTAAGATCTAATACAGACATCGAATAGGAAGGAGACCAACTTCAGTTCATCTCCAAAGGAAGGTAACTTTTCCAGTGAGGCTCAGAAAGGTTAACAGGAAATTTAAAGCATATTTTCCAAAGATTTACCACCAGAACATGCCAGAACCCTAGTTCTCATGAGGTTCACTTTCTAGGCACCATTCTAGCCAAGATTTATTGAGCATATACTATAAGTCAGGTGTTGTTCTTAGTACTTTTCATGTATTTACTAATTTAGTCCTCTCTAAACTCTGTGATGCAGGTACAGATATTAAAACTATTTTCCAGCTAAACAATTTAAGCAGAGAAAGGTTATTTTCCCAAGTAGTTTCACAAGCAGGACAAGTGGTGGGACCAGAGTTTATGTCCATTTAGATAGGCTCCGGAGCTCACATGCCCACCCATCATGACTCAGGGTCATGTCCTGCTCCAAATGAGGGCTGCTCTTAATTCTTGTTGCCTGATATGGGTATCTGGAGCAGTAGTCTGCCTGGTGTTGGGCAAAGGGTCTGTCTTTTGTGCAATGAGATGCTGAGCAAGCCCACTTATGGCTGCTCCCGGAGTTCGTCTGCACAGGTGATGGATGGTCTCTAGTTTGCCGAGAACAGCAACAGCTGAGGGCCTTGTTTTCCTCTGGCTTTTCAGAGGAGTTGGTTGGCCTGTTGCCTCCAACTCTCCCAGCAAGACTTCACCCTCCAAGCTTATTCTTCAGAAATTGGCTACAGTGAATCTTCTACCTCCCTCCCTTCAACTCCTAAAAGTCACCATGTTATGGGAACTTTGAATTTTTCTCTGAACCTCAATTATTCCCATTCCAACATAGAGAGAACATTTTCTTTCTAACGATATGAGACCATCCAATTAAGGAAGGTAGTTAGAACAGGGAAAAGGAGGAGGGTGTAAGAGGGAGAGATGTAGAAACAAATTAAATTATTAGTATTATTGTTTTCAGATAGCATAGTTGTCTACCTGAAAAGCACAAGGGAACTAATTTAAAGACTATTAAAATCATTAGAAGATAAACAAGGTCCTACTGTATAGCAAGGGAACTATATTCAAAAGCCTTTAATAACCATAATGGAAAAGACTATGAAAAAGAATGTGTGTGTGTGTGTGTGTTGTGTGTGTGTATCTGAATCACTTTGCTGTACACCAGAAACTAACACAACACTGTAAATCAACTACAATAAAAAAAAAATGGTGTTGGGAAAGTTGAACAGCAGCATGTAAATAAGTGAAGTTAGAACACACTCATTCACCAAACACAAAAATAAACTCAATATGGCTTAAAGGCATAAACAGAAGGCATGACACCATGAAACTCCTAGAAAACATCATAGCAAAAAATTCTCTGACATAATTTGAACCAATGTTTTCTTAGGTCAGTCTCCTAAGGCAATAGAAATAAAAACAAAAATTAACAAATGGGACCTAATCAAACTTACAAACTTTTGCACAGCAAGTGAAAGTGAAAGTCACTCACTCGTGTCCAGCTCTTTTTGACCCCATGGACTATACAGACCATGGAATTCTCCAGGCCAGAATACTGGAGCGGGCAGTCTTTCTCTTCTCCAGGGGATCTTCCCAACCCAGAGATCGAACCCAGATCTCCTGCACTGCAGGCAGATTCTTTACCAGAGGAGCCACAAGGGAAGCCCTTTGCACAGCAAAGGAAACTATAAACGAAACAAAAAGACGACTTACAGAATGGGAGAAAATATTTGCAAACGATGCAACTGACAAAGGCTTAATTTACAAAGTATACAAAGAGCTCATATAACTTGACAACAACAACAACAACAAAAAACCCAAACAGCCCAATCAAAGAATGGGCAGAAGACCTAAACAGACATTTCTCCAAAGAAGAAATACAAGGGCTAATAGGCACATGAAAAGATGCTCAACATAGCTAATTATTGCAGAAATGCAAATCAAAACCATAATGAGGTATTACCTCACACAGGTCAGAATGGCCACCAATAAAAATCCACAAATACATGCTGGAAGGAGTGTGGAAAAAAGGAACCTGCTTATACCGTTGGTGGGAATGTTAGTTGGTGCAGCCACTATGGAAAACAGTATGGAGGTTCCTCAGAAAGCTAAAAGTAGAGCGACCATATGATCCAGCAAGTGGGCATATATCCAGACAAAACACTAATTCAAAAAGATACATGCACCCCTGTGTTCATAGCAGCACTACTCACAGTAGCCAAGACACAGGAACAACCTGAATGTCTATCAATACATGAATGGATAAAGGAGATGTGGCACATATATGAATGGAATACACCTCAGTCATAAAAAAGAATGAAATGATGCCATTTGCAGCAACATGGATGGACCTAGAGATGATCGTACTAAGTGAAGTCAGTCAGAAAAAGACAAATGCCAAGATCACTTCTATGTGGGATCCGAACTATGACACGAATGAACCTATCTTTGAAACAGAAACAGAACCATGGACACAGAGAGCAGACTGGTGATTGCCCAGAGGAGGGGGCTGGAGGAGAGATGGAGTGGGAGGTTGGGATTAGCAGATGTGAGCTTTCATATACAGAATGGATAAATAACAAGGTCCTAATGTATAGCACAGAGAACTATATTCAATATCTTATGATAAAACATAGTAGAAAAGAACAAAAAAGAATATACATAGTGCACCTAGTGGTAAAGAATCTGCCTACAATACAGGAGACCCGCACACATACAGCAATAACACCGAAGTTCCTACATGCCAGACACACACACTAGGCACTTAGTCTATAACTGTAAACAGTAAACAGAGGGCAGTAAACAGAGGGCAGTAAACAGAGGGCAAAACTAGAGATTTTAATAAGTGGTGAGAGGTGTCTTGTTTCTGAATGGGAAGACATATTATCAAATAGATGTTGAGTGTCACCAACATAATTACCAATTTTATTTTCTGTAGTTCAATGTTTGCAATGTTTGAACTCGGACAAGACAATGAACTCTCCTGAGTTTTCATTTCCTTGTCTTTACAATTTAATTCATCCCCATGTGGTTGTCAAAATGACTAAATAATAAAATTGCCTTTGAAAGCTCTATTTATAATGTGGCTAATTATACATACGCTCTTTGGTAAGAGAAGTCAGACCTCGTGCCACAGAAAGGGGTCATTCTGTGGATCCACACTAAGGTCCTGTTCTTTCCTGCCGGGACTCAGGCACTCATGCATGCTGCCACAACCCCCACGGCTGCGCGGGCAGCCAGGAAAACAGGCGTCAGATTTGGGCTCCTTGATGCTGCTTAGAATGACCAGGTAGAACATGCGTTCAGTTTGAGGACCGCCTCGGGGATCTTTGTGCTTTGATGTGCTGCTCTTTCAGCCTCCTCCTGAGTGACAATGGCAGAACATCCTGCAGGCGACGACCCACCCCATGCACATTAAAAGAGAATTGTGACCCACCCCTGCCCAGAGTCACAACGGGCTTCCCTTGTGGCTCAGAATATGCCAGCAACGCTGGAGACCAGGGTTTGATCTCTGGGTTGGGAAAATCCCCTGGAGAAGGGAATGGCAACCCATTCCAGTATTCCTGCCTGGAAAATCCCATGGACAGAGGAGTCTGGTGTCTCCATGGAATCGCAAAGAGTCGGACATGACTGATGAACTAACACTTTCACTTTCTTTTGGAGCTACTGGGTTTAGTAGAAAGCATAGAGGAGTATGACATCACAGGCAGATATTTTTTAACTTTTTAACATAGGGAAAAAAGTGGGCAGAAGAGTTTGAGAGTCCTGTGCAAAGAATCCAACTGGAGTTTACATGGCTCCTAAACTGTGCTACCCACCCACCCTCCTCCAATCTCCATCCTAATTCCTGCTTCAAGATTTAAGATCACTGGGGAGAGCACTTCCTTGGAGTTGGTTGTGAAAAAGCAGCCACCCCTGAAAAGAAATGGAGCACATCAAATGCGGGACTGTTCCAAATTAGTCTTGAAGCTGGGAGCTGATAATGTAAATTACCTTGGTAGGACCACCTAACGGGAGCTTTCTTTGGAAAGTCTATTTTTAACTCAGAGGCCTAGAGCAACAAAGACCCAGCAACAAGACTGCTCCCTCCTGACAAATGATGGAACGCACACACCCTGGAGTGGGCTTCCCATCCCCTTCCTCCAGCACCACACTGGGAAGGAGGAAGGTACAGCCTAAGGATTAAGGATGTCAGGAAAGGCTGCACAGCCTCAGTTTCTGGCACGGTTGTGAGGATCCCAATTCTTCTCCATTTCAGTGGCAGAATTCTGTATTTTAAGGAATTGGAGAGTGGTAGGGAACTTCTCAGCTGAAGCGCTGTCTAAACACAGTATGCCATCCCAGGACATGATCGGCATGACGGTTGCCCCTTTCTGCACCTCAGCAGCTTTCCTCCCTAGCAAGTGAAGGATGATTCTGTCTTTGCATATTTGTGCTTTCCCAGCCCCTTCACCCTTCCTGTGACCACCTCGCCTCCCACCCTCTGTCCCCCTAAAAGTTAAACAAAGAAAAACCGGTGAAGGAAAACAATACAGGACACCATCTCTTGCCTAAACTATTAAAACCAACTCCCAGATGGTTTTTCTTTTTCTTGTCCTGCTCATTCTTCTGAAAAAGTGCCGAAGGGATATTTCCAAAACAAACTGACTGTGAACCCCTTGTAAGTCCACAAGCTCCTCCAAGGAAGTAATCATCTTTGTGTCCTTGGCTCTGGACCTAGCGCCTGGCACACGGTAGATGCGGAACCAATGTTTGCTTAATTGGGACAGAACTGAAAGTCTGTCATTCATTAACATGCATGACCAAGCTTTCTCCTCAACCTGAGTGGAGGTCTTGTGTGGCTCCCCACTTCCACCAAATTCCCACAGGCTGCATGACCTCACAGCTAGTCCATAAAACACATTGTTCTACAAGTGATTCCCTGGCAAGAAACTGGAATTACCTAACAAGGCATTAGTGGAAAGACTCAAGCTGGAAAACCTTTGAGTCCTGTGTTATAGCCTTCCACTAACCCATGGGAGGTGCTCTGCTGAACAACCCATATGTCAAAGGTGTGCCTTAAAGGCTCTTCTTCTAAATTGCTAATATTAGACATTTTATGACAAACAAAGCAGTAATTTCATATAGTTCAATATATTTATTAAAAGCCCACTAAATGCTGAGGCTTTAAGGGATATAGAGGGAGAATAGGCAGACCCATTTCTGCCTTCATGGACTTGACAAGCCTCACATATAGCATGTGCCCTGAGCTCTGTGACACTGGACTGCCAGGTGCCCAGGAGAACATAATGGAAGGCGAGCAGAAGGGAGCCCTATGGCAGGACCTGCTACCTTGCCAAAACCCATATTCTCCTCTTATTCCTGGGAATACAGCAGGACGAGACTACCCCATCTCTCTTGCAGTCAGGCATGGCCCTGTGACTGATGATGGAATGTGCAAAGATGTGATGTGTGCTGATGTTCAGTTTGGCCCATAAAACCACCCATATACACTCCTCTGTGCTCTTACTCTGATCCAGCTGCCTGGGCTGGAGGTCATCATGGTGATCTCAGAAGCCGTGTGTTGAAGGAGTTGATAACTACATGAGCCTGTGTACTTGAATGATCCTGCCTTGCATGGCTACATGAGAGAGACACACAGTTCTACTGGGTTTGAGCCATTTTTGTGCTGAAGTCTGTTTGTTATACATAGCAGCTAGATTTACCCTAATAATACAAGAGACTATTTAGTTTAAGTCAGAAGAGGCCTGGTGGAAGTAACGTTTGAGTTGGGACCTGAAAGATGAACTAAGGTTATCTGGGCCATGCCTGAAGGGCAAAGTTAGAAGCCTGCAGGATCGTGTCTGTAAAAGTGCTGAGGAAGGATCTGGGGAGTGGAAGGGAGTTCACTAAAGTTGGGAAGCAGGTGGCCTGAAATACACTCAGAGCAGAAGGCTGAGGCCAGATTCCATAGGATCTTTCAGTGGTATTAAGGATTTTCAATGATATTAAGAGTTTTTTTCTGAGGGAAGAGCAGGAACCTCGAAGGAGTTGAACCAGAGAAGTGACCTATTGCTCAGCTACAAGTAAGCATTTTGTGGAAACATACATGTAACACTGTCCCCTTGGTGGCTCTGGTCCCTGATACTTGCCCTTGCATATAGTTCCCTAACCCTGAGAAAGAGTGTGCTTGTGAAAATGAAACACAGTCAAATTACTTTCTCCTCCTTCACCAGTTCCTCCTCTCTTCTGCCTTGCAGCTTGAGATTTGTGAAATTTTAAAGCAAAGGAATAAGGAATTACTTCCTTAGACAGACAGAGGATCAAGTCCAAGAAGGCAGAAGTGTTTCTGCCTTTCTTTGGTGTTTCTGCATTCTCAAATTTCCTTATCTTAGTCTTATTCCTAGAGTATACTTCCTCCACTTCTAGTGTCTAGTATAGGAACACAGTATTTATTTAGTTTTTCAATAATTTAATAACAAAAATTTGGAGAGGGCCTACTTTGTGCCAAGAACTGTCTTAGCCTCTAGAATTGATATAACGGTGAATGGAGGAGGCAAAATTCACATTTTGTGAATTTTACATTTTAGGGTATGATATGGACAATAAGAAATATCATGCCATCATGCCAGTCAGTATAAATATTGTGGGAAAAAATAAAACAAGGAAGCAACCAAAGAGGGGCTGCTATTCTACTAATATATAGATTTGCCAGGGAAGGGTTTTATTTGGAAATAACATTTGACTCAAGACCTGAGTGAAATGAGAAAGTAAGCCATGGCAATATCTGGAGGAAGAATCGTAGAGAAAGAGGGAGAAGCAAAGGTGAAATTCCCTGGATGGGAAGTTCATGAGTGTGTCAGGGAAAGAGATGGTCAAAGAGATCCCTAACTGAACCATTCTTATTTCAGGCAACACTGCACCTCACTGAGGACCAACATCAGAGGCTTACCACTTTAGGACAGTGTTAAAGGGGGACAGACTTCACTAAAATAATCCAGTCAGTCACTAGACAAATAAAAAATCAAATAATAATAATAGGTTCAAGAAGGGGTACCGATATCCAGCCACAGTTGTTACAATATTTTATCAGAAATATCTAGTTTCCAATAAAATTTATAAGGAAAGCAAAGAAATAGGAAAATATGATCCATATATCATAAAAATGCAGGCAATGGAAACTGCTTCTAAAAGGGACCAGATGTCATATAAAAAAACTTCAAAGTAGCCATTATAAATATGTTAGAGAACCAAAGAAAAGAATGTTTAAAGGAGTAAAAGATGGTAGGATGATAATGTTCCACCAAACAGCAAATATCAATAATGAGACAGAAATCATATTAAAGGGCAAAGTGAAGCTTCTTAAATTGAAAAGTAGGGTAAGTGAAATAAAAAATTCACTTGAGGGACTCAACAATAGATGTCAACTGTCAGAAGAAAGAATTAGCAGACTTGAGGATAGAGCAATAGAAATTATATAATCTGAAGAAGAGAAAAAATAATAAAAATAAACAGAGCTTCAGAGAAATACTAGTGCATTAAGTATGCCAACATGTATATGATAATACCAGAAATAGGGAAGTTGAAAACAGTAGAAAAAATACTGATGAAATAATGGGGATGAAAACACCCCAAATTTATGGGAAAACGCTAACTTAAACATCTAGGAAGCTCAACAAACTTAAAGTAGAATAAATGTGCAAAGAGACACAAATAGATACATCATAGCCAAAATGCTGAAACCCAAGACAAGATCTGGAAAAGCATTAGGAGAAAAATGATAAATTATTAACAAGGGAACCCAATGAGATTAACATTTGACTTCTCAGTAGAAACAATAGAGATCATAAGGCAGTGGAGTAACAGTATTCAAAGTGCTGGAGGAAAAAAACCTGTCAGTCAAGAACCCTAGGATTCATGAAAACTAGAAAACTAAGATCATGGCATCTGGGCCCATCACTTCATGGGAAATAGATGGGGAGACAGTGGAAACAGTGTCAGACTTTATTTTTGGGGGCTCCAAAATCACTGCAGATGGTGATTGCAGCCAATTAAAATTAAAAGACGCTTACTCCTTGGAAGGAAAGTTATGACCAACCTAGATAGTATATTGAAAAGCAGAGATATTACTTTGCCAACAAGGGTCCGTCTAGTCAAGGCTATGGTTTTTCCAGTAGTCATGTATGGATATGAGAGTTGGACTGTGAAGAAAGCTGAGCACCGAAGAATTGATGCTTTTAAACTGTGGTGTTGGAGAAGACTCTTGAGAGTCCCTTGGACTGCAAGGAGATCCAACCAGTCCATTCTGAAGGAGATCTGTCCTGGATGTTCATTGGAAGGACTGATGCTAAAGCTGAAACTCCAGTCCTTTGGCCACCTCATGCGAAGAGTTGAATCATTGGAAAAGACTCTGATGCTGGGAGGGATTGGGGGCAGGAGGAGAAGGGGACGACAGAGGATGAGATGGCTGGATGGCATCACCGACTCGATGGATGTGAGTTTTAGTGAACTCCGGGAGTTGGTGATGGACAGGGAAGCCTGGCGTGCTGCGATTCATGGGGTCACAGAGAGTCGGACATGACTGAGCGACTGAACTGAACTGAACTGAACTGAGGAGTGATGTTACCAACATTTACCGACATAGGTTGTTCCTAACCTCACTCCTCCTCACAATAAGAACAAGTAACAACTATTCAAGAACATTTTCACCACTGAGAGACTCATAGAACGTGAAGCTGAGGCTGAAGCACTGCCCTGCACCACAGAGACCAAGATAGACAGCGTTGGAAGGGTAAGAGAAGTGGTTATCTCCAGGCTGGATGTCGAACATTGAAGCACATCTCCAGCGAGAAGCTCATGTAGCCAGGTGGTTGTTTACAAGAAGGAAAGACAAAACTAAAGAGCCTTCCTGAAATGTATTACTTTCCAGTCAGGTAGACCTGAAAAGTGCTGTGAATAAGCTGCAGAGAGCAGGCTGGGGGCTTCTCAGCTCTTTAATTTTCAGTTGCTTTGTGGTCTAGACTGCAAAACAGATTGCTGGAAGGCATTTATAATGCATTTCCCATGGCCCTTGCTGGGACTCTGGGAGAGAAAACTGACACTTTTCAGGACACTGCTTTGTGGTAGGTACTGGGCTAAATTCATGAGTCCAATTTTAAAGAGAAGAAGACTGAAACTGAGAATGTTCAAATGGTGTACCTAAGGACAGACAGCTAAGAAAACCAAAGGCAAGGTTTATACCAAGGCCCAAAGCCCCCTGATATTTCTACCAAACCATAGTCTTCTTTTATAGATTAGGTAAAGTTAAAAAGCAAACCAAGCTTATTTCTTCAAATCTGTCCCCAGATGTCTGTTCTGTAGAGGAACTATATTTTCTCAGGCAAAACCCATTGTGTGGAAATACTGAACGTAAAGCAGAGGTTGGCAAACTCTTTATAAAGGGCAAAACAGTAAATGTTTTAGGTTTTGTGAGGCTTACCATCTCTTATCCTAACTACTCACTCTGCTGCTATGCTGTGAAGGCTGCCTTATGGCAGATAATATGTAAACAAACAGGTGTGACTGTATGCCAGTGAAACTTAAGGACACTGAAATTGGAATTTCATATAATTTTCACTTGTCATGGTATTTATTTCTTTCCATGCCTCTCAACCATTAAAAAAGCTTTTCTTAACTCCTGGACTGTACAAAAACAGGATGAAGGATTTGGTTTGGTGTGCAGGCCATAGTTTGCATGAACAAGTTCTGTTCCGAGAGTGAATTCATGAGTCCAATTTGTTCTAAGTCCAACAAAATTAGCCTAGGTACCTAAGTAACACAACCACTATTAAAGTACTGTAATAGATTTATAATATTTCTCACACAAATAATACATAAAAACAAAAAATAAAGAAAACATTTTTAATCTTGCAGTAAAAAGTGAAAGTGAAATTCGCTCAGTCGTGTCTGACTCTTTGTGACCCCATGGACTACACAGTCCATGGAATTCTCCGGGCCAGAATATCGGAGTGGGTAGCCTTTCCCTTCTCCAGGGGATCTTCCCAACCCAGGCATTGAACCCAGGTCTCCCACATTGCAGGTGGATTCTTTACCAGCTTAGCCACAAGGGAAACCCAAGAATACTGGAGTGGGTAGGCGATCTCTTCTGCAGCAGATCTTCCCAACCCGAGAATCAACCCAGGGTCTCCTGCATTGCAGGCAGACTCTTTACCAACTTAGCTATCAGGGAAGCCACAATCCTGCGGTGTGGTACCTTGGAAAGTACAGTGATACAGTACAACAGCTGGCATACAGGTGCTGGCATCCAGCGAACAGGAGAGAGGAGTTAGTGACTGGGGGAGGGAGAGGAGGCGGGAGAAGGTAGAGCTCAAGGATCATCAGCAATAGGAGACACAGGGCAAGCTGTTGTAAAGATTCTATACTCTTGCACTCTAAATAGTGCTGTACACTGAAGCACAACCACTTGTAGAGGAGTTGTGCACGTGGCAATGTGTGCCAGACACGGGAACTAACTTGTGTGACTGGACATGTGAATGAATGTTCACACCTTTGAAAGTTCACAACTTGAAGGTTTGTAAGTAGGGAGCTTACTACACACACACACACTGCTTGGTGGTACTCTGATCATTAAATTCCTTGAATCTAGAGGCTCTTTCTCATGCTGAATTTCATTTTTAACACAACACACAGTGCTGAAATAGCAGTGTTTCAGAATATGTAGAGGAGATACAGAACATGATATCAACAGTAGGAAACAAATGACAAGCACCAAGAATAAAAACGAGATGTGCTGAACTTCTAGAACACAGGTGGTTATGCACAGGTAATGTATTTATCAGTTTGTTGAAACAATACCAGCTTTCTGCATTTAATTTAAAACAGTCTCAAATAGGATTTTATAGGATTAATTTTTAGAGCAATCATTCAAAGATTGAATAGAGACTCTTGTTAAATGAATATAAGAGAAAAAAGCCTTTTATGGGATTCAATTATTTTGCTGTTTGGATAGTAACTTTGGAGTAGACTTCATGGTTAAAGGAAAAAAAGAAGGAATGAGTTTTACAAATGATTGAGTGACAAGGGTTGTCTCTGGTTGGAAAACCATTTCTCATATTTCATGTTCAAAGAATTGAATTAATGAAAATAACACCTAGCATTTGTATAATATTTCATTATTTACCAAAAAAGCTTCCCCATATGGCATCTTATTTAATTCATGTATTGATAAATGCTTTGCTGAAGTGGGTGTTTCACTAGCTTAATAATGGAAACTGAGGTTTGTAAAATTTAAGCGATTTTCAAGTTCACTTAAGAACTTGTATTTAGAACTGGAACTCAAATATTTTCCGATTCTTAGTTGACTGTCCTTTGGGATGTTGCTGGTATTGCATGAAAAAGAAAGTTCTATAACCAAACTATTTGAAAAATGCTGAGATAAACTGGTGTCTGCCTCAGGACTCCCCAGAACCTTTCATTAACTAACATGAAATGCAAATTCCCAAAAGGAGAACATAGGAGGTGGTGTTTCCCAAATTTATTTGGTTCTAGAATCCTTTCTAGAAACAGTGATGAAGCCCCTGTGTTTCATGTGGCCCTGAATAAGAATTAAGATTGGGCAAATTACCTAAACCTCTCTACATCCCTGTGTCCTTGTCTATAAATGGAGGGATAATGATAGCTTTTCCACAGGGTGGTTGTGAGGGTTCAAAGAGTTGATGCACTTGGACCAGTGTCTGCTATATGTAATTGCTTAATTACAAGTAATTGCTGAATTACACATAATTGTTTGATAGCCACATATACATCTGGCACACACATCGGCAAATCCAATCTCTCTTTAAAGATGAAGAGCAATTCAGGGAAGTGAAATGATTCTCTCAAGGTCATGAGGCCAGCAAGAGGAAGCTGGAATACAGACAAGTCTTCTAAACCCAAGGGCACAGATTTATTTATCAAAACAAGAAAAATGAAACCATATATCCATTTTGACATCCAGGTCCAAATGAAAACTGGAATCATGGTCCTTACCTGAAATTTTTAAAAAGAGATAAAATAAACATCGGAGTATCTGGCGAGAGAGGGATGTCTGGCTGGTACTTTTGCTCACTTTCTGTCTGAGGGATGCATTTTCCTCTTTGATGAGATTGATCTGTAACTCCCTGCACTGCTAAACCACTGATCTCAATTTAACTATACAACTTGGGAGAGCTGGAGCTCTGCCATTTTCCCAGAAAATGATTAAGACCAACTCTAAGAATATTGTGAACTTTATCAGGAAAATCAATTCCTCTAACAAGGAAGTGAATCACTATTGATTTTTTTTTCCTCTCTAATTGGACTCCGAGCCCCAATAGCTTTTCATAAGTGGTGGCAGCTTGCTTTCAGCAAATGCGTTTTTCACTCAGCAGTGGAGCATAGCATGCTCTCCAACACCTGTGACATTCTTTTTCTTTCTCTAATTTGTATTCCAACTTGAAGGTGAACATGGAAGCTTTCAGACACCTGCTATTCACAGCAACATGATGTTCATGAGACTTCTGTTGCCCTAAATGGACAATTTCTGTGTTCCTGTAATATGTAGATACATGGGGGTGGTGGAAAGGGCTTGGTACAACGCAGATGATGCACAATGAGAAAATGGCTAAGATGTAACTAAGGTGACTGGTGAAGCAGCAAGCCATACACTCTCAATCCAAGACGCCTATAGGAATGTGCCCCATAATTTATGATATTTGAATTATTTAAAGTACAAAAAAGGAAAGTTTCCGAATTATTTTTATCTGGTGGATACACATTTTCTAAAAACTCTGCCAAAGATAGCACAATAGAAAAAAACCAAACTACAGACCAAATCGAGTTATAAATATCCATGCAAATGTCTTCAAGTACAAGTGTATTCCAGTGTACTTGCTGTGTCTGATGCTTAGGAGATGTAGTAATGGTCAAGTTGCAGTGCCTGTCCTCAAGTAGCCTAAATTTAGACTGGGGTTTCAAACCAGAAAAATGATTTTACTACACAGTCAGGTAAGATAAGGACAACTGCAGATGACCCGTAGATTGCTAGGAAGGCTCAAAGGAAAGCAATTGGTAATATTTGGTTTGGGCATATGAATAACAATTTGGAAGAGCTGTTCTTTGAGTTGAGGGGTGAAGAAAATCATGGCTAAAGGTCTCAGTTCTGCCCTTGTTCTGCCAAGTCCAAATCCCAAGTCTGGGACTTAATTATTTTATGCTATTTAATTGATGTATCTTCAGATGTGGGCTCATCTCTAGAGTCTGGGTACCTTGAATAATACAGGGACATAGTAGGTTATTCTTGTTGGGACAGATCACTTTCCTCAGGTAACTGTAATAGATAGCAAACATGACCAAAATTGTTTGTAGCATCTCCCATCAAGAAGTGGAACCTGAGACTTCCCTGGCTGTCCAGTGGCTAAGACTCTGTGTTCAATCCTTGGTCAGGGAACTAGATCCCACACACCACAACTAATACCTGTAGCATCCCCCAAAATAAAAAAAGCAAATATTATAAAAGAAGCAAAATCTGTTCCCTTACCCCTTGAATCTGGGTTGGTTTTCCATTGACTTGGATTAGCAATGTGATAAAAACGGCAGTGTACCGGTTTCACGCCTGGTCTTCAAGAGGTCTTACATTTCCACTTATGGTTCTTTCTTTGTGTTTTGTTTTGCTAACATTTGTATTTATTTTTTAATAGGATTACAGAGCTGGAAAGGGCCTTGGGGATCTCGTCCTCACTTTTTAAAAAAAATTTTATCCTGGAGTATAGTTGATTTACAACGTGGTGTTTGTGTCAGCTGTCCTGCCACTTGATTCAATTATACATAGAGATGCTGCTGCTAAGTCGCTTCAGCCGTGTCCAACTCTGTGCGACCCCATAGACGGCAGCCCACCAGGCTCCCCCGTCCCTGGGATTCTCCAGGCAAGAACACTGGAGTGGGTTGCCATTTCCTTCTCCAATGCAGGAAAGTGGAAAGTGAAAGTGAAGTCGCTCAGTCGTGTCCGACCCTCAGAGATCCCATGGACTGCAGTCTTCCAGGCTCCTCCATCCATGGGATTTTCCAGGCAAGGGTATTGGAGTGGGGTGCCATTGCCTTCTCTGATACATAGAGATATATCTGTTCTTTTTTTTTTTTTTACTCTTTTCCCATATAGTTTATTACAGTGTTGAGTAGAAGTCCCTGTGCAATACAGTAGATCCTTGACTCTATTTTTATATAAAAATATGGAACACTTTCCAAATTTGCATGTCATCCTTGTGCAGGAGTCATGCTAATTTTCCCGTATGGTTCCAACTTTAGTATATATGCTGCCAAAGTAAGCACTCGTCCTCATTCTTTTCAACTTGTGAGAATCTTCTAAATTATAACCAATGCTCTTATGACAATTTCACATACACACTTCCCAGCCATAATTTGGTGCAGGCTCTTTTAAATTTCTGGAACTGTCCAGCATTCCCTTTCATTGAGGAGAAATTCACTGATTTTTAAAAGATTTATATGTTATTGAGGTACATAAGTTTCATGTGTACAATACTATATTTCTACCTCCATATATCTTAGTTTGCTCATCACCAAAAATTTAGTTTCCATACATGACCATACAGTTGATACCCTTTACTTATTTGCCCTACCTCACTCCCCCTCCTCATCTGGTAACCACCATTCTATTCTCTGTATCTATATGTCTGTTTTGGTTTTTATTGTTCATTAATTTCCTTCTTTTTTTATATTCCACACATGCATGAAGTCATATGGTATTTGTCTTTTTCTGACTCATTTCACTTAGCAAGGTGACCTCAAGATGCATCCATGTTGTCACAAATGACAAGGTTCATCTTTTTTTGGTGGCTGTCTACTCACTGTTGATGGAGCCACATGAACAAGCCTGCTGGAGGATGAGGCTGGGTAGAGAGGGAACTCAGTCACTCAGTTGACCCAGCCCAAACCCAAACATGTCAGCCTCACAAGTCAAGCCTGGCTGCTGTCAGAAATTTCCAAAGATTTCCCACCCTTGTTCATGAGTACTGACTGCATTTAAAAGCTATTGTGTATTCTCTGAAGTGTTCTAGCTGTGTGTGAGACACAAAGTTGATGGGCTTAAGTGAGCAGTTCTCATTAAGACTGTGAGGCAATCTCATTCACCATTGCAACAAAAAGAATAAAATACCTAGGGATAAACCTACCTAAAGAGACAAAAGGCCTGTATGCAGTAAACTATAAGACACTGATGAAAGAAATCGAAGCTGACACAGATGGAGAGATATAACACTGCAAAAATGACTATACTACCCAAAGTAATCCACCAATTCAGTGCAATCTCTATTAAACTGCCAATGACATTTATCATAGAACTAGAACAAAAAATTTCGCAATTTGGTAAGGAAACATAAAAGACCCCAAATAGCCAAAGCGATCTTGAGAAAGAAGAGTGGAGCTGGAGGAATAAACCTTCCTGACTTCAGACTATACTACAAAGCTACAGTCATTAAGACAGTATGGTACTGGCACAAATACAGACACATAGATCAATGGAGCAAGACAGAAAGCCCAGAGTAAACCCATGCACCTTATTTTTGACAAAGGAGGCGTGAATATACAATGGAGAAAAGACAAGCTCTTCAATAAATGGTGCCAGGAAAACTGGACAGCTACATGTAGAAGAATGAAACTAGAACACTTTCTAATGCTTTACACAAAAAATAAACTCAAAATGGATTGAAGATTTAAATGTAAGGCCAGAAACTATTAAAGCTCTTAGAAGAAAACATAGGCAGTACTCTTTGACATCCATCACAGCAAGATCCTCTTTGACCCACCTCCTAGAGTAATGGAAGTAAAAACAAAAGTAAACAAATGAGACTTAATTAAACTTAAAAGATTTTGCACAGCAAAGGAAACAATAAAGAATATTAAAAGACAACCCTCAGAATGGGAGAGAATAATTGCAAATGAAACAACTGACAAAGGATTAATCTCCAAAATATACAAGCAACTCATGAAGCTCAATACCAGAAAAACAGACAACCAAATCAAAAAATGGGTGGAAGACCTAAACAGACATTTATCCAAAGAAGACATACAGATGGCTAATAATACAGATGGCTCAATATCACTCATTGTTAGAGAAATGCAAATAAAAACTACAATGAGGTATCACCTCACATAGGTCAGAATGGCCATCATCAAAAATTCTATAAACAATAAATGCTGGAGAGGATATAGAGAAAAGGGAATCCTCTTGCACTGTTGGGAATGTAAATTGATACAGCCACTATGGAGAACAGTATGGAGATTCCTTAAAAAACTAGGTGTAGAAATACCATATGACCCAACAATCCTACTGCTACTGGGGATATATCCTGAGAAAACCATTGAATGTACCCCAAAAATGTTCATTGCAGCACTTTTTACAATAGCTAGGACATGGAAGCAACCTAGATGTCCATCAACAGATGAATGGATACAGAAATTTTGGTACATATATACAATGGAATATTACTCAGCTAAAAAAAAGAATGCATATGAGTCAGTCCTAATGAGGTGGATGAACCTAGAGCCTATCGAACAGAGTGAAGTAAGTCATAAGAAGAAAGACAAATATTATATACTAATGCATGTGTATGGAATCTAGAAAGATGGTGCTGATGAACCTATTTGTGGGGCAAGAATAGAGGCACAGACATAGAGAACAGATTTGTGGACACAGTAGGGGAAGGAGAGGGTGGGATGGAGAGAGCAGCATGGAAACATATACATTACCATGTGTAAAAAGGCCAGTGGGAATTTGCTGTGTGACACAGGGAGCTCAAGCCAGGGCTCTGTGTCAACCTAGAGGGGTGGGATGGGTGGGAGATGGGAGGGAGGTTCAAGAGGAAGGGGATATATGTATACCTGTGGCTGATTCATGTTGATGTATGGCAGAAACCAGCATAATAGTGTAAAGCAATTATTCTCCAATATTAAATTTTAAAAAAATCATAAAAAGAGATATGTGAGGCATGTGAAAGCTATTTCTTGACTTCAAACGGAAGTCAGAAAATCTGGTTACAGTACTGATGAACTACAGGGATTCAAGTAAGACATTTGGCCCAAAGGGTTTTGGTTCCCTCATCATGAAATGAGGGAGCAGAATTGGGTCTCCTGAGTTCTAGACTTCCTGCATGCTGAGTCACTCTCCAGGACCTCTGGGCACTAGGATTAGCAGCAATTCTCTGCTATAAGACAAAATGATTTCCATCTTCAAGCTTATAATATTTTACTTAGCTTTATGCTAGTTACTCATATACCAGTGATCCAGTAGTATTTAGAAAATAGAGTATTCAGATATGGAAAAAAATAATATTCTCATAATTCAGCTGTAAATTATGTGAACACTGTTAACAGTCCATCCTTATTTCTAATCACCTGCCAAGCTGGAGCCATAATAGACTTGGGTTCAATACCCTGGATGGGAAGATCCCCTGGAGGAGGGCATGGCAACCCACTCGTATTCCTGCCTGGAGAATCCCACGGACAGAACAGCCTGGTCAGCTATGGTCCAAACGGTTGCAAAGAGTTGGACATGACTAAAGCGACTTAGCACAGCACAGCACACATGTATTAAATATAAATTTGTAAAGTACATATCCCCCTGCCAATTGGTTTTTCAGTATTCTAGCACAAGGATAGAGATTAAAGGGCTGCACCGTGTTCCAGAGACAGACACCGTGTCTATGGCGCCGCAACCAAGTTATGCTGATTTTTACTCTTATCAACAATGTGACAAACAAGGCTGAATTCCCCAAATCTGGGGAATAAATATTTGAAAAGCAGAGGATCAGGCAGAGCTTTGGTGAAGATCTAGTGCAAATAGTGAAAAGTAAATCTATATTTTGATATGTGTCATTGTGACATCACTTATTAGCCACGGTTTCCTAAATTTGTGTCTGAAGTGCAACACTGAAAAATTCTACAGACGATGAAACTGTGTAGACTCCCTGCTGAATCTGATTAAAGCGAGGGTCTCCAGGGCAATCTTCAGATGCACAGCTAGGAAAAGCTTGCAAAGATAGCATTTCTTTAGTATACTTGTTTATTGACCTAATTAGAAAAGTGTCAGAGAACAAACCACTTTTAAAACCTTGTCCCCATTAGCTATAGATGATGAGAGGTCCCCAGACTCAAAAACACATTCTGAGATCAATGAAATGAGCATCCAGAGAAATAACCTCCTGCTTCATTTCCAGACAGGCAGCAGGATTTCATTTTAGTCACAAAGAAGATTTAGAAGCCTGGCAGAAACGATGGAAGTGGGAACTGCCCCTGAGGACAATCCGGAAAATCTGAACATCTACACACTGAGTGGCACATCGCTCCACAGATGGTCACAAGTGGCCTCCCGTCACACCCTGCAGACCTTTACCTTCGAATAATTTTTCTTCATGCCGAAGAAATTTTGTGTACCTCACATATATCTGGCCAGGTACATTTTTCAATACTTCAAGTCAAATCTACCTTACAATACACACACTCATGTCTTCTCTGTCTCTCTTACTAGAGTGTGAGGCCACTGACTCCATCTGGCACACAGGAGTGATAAGAATTGTTACTATGTGCCCGACATCAAGCTGAACGGGTTGCATATACGGCAGGTTAATTAGAATACTTTCTTCCTTCTGGAGTTTCTGTCCTTTGTTGGTTATCTGTGGGCAGGCAGCATTTGTGTTTCTCTGTCACAGGGATCTTCACAGGACAGGAAGCAGATGTTGTAGGTATCATTGGTTCTCCCTACTGATTAGGACTGGAGAGCTTATGCTTGGTATTCTGGATAGTGAGGGAAGAGACTGGCGGGTGGAAAAAGAGGGCAGGCAGTTAGATTGCCCTTCCCCAGCTCAAACCATTACAGATAAGTTAGAGGGCCAAGTACCCAGAATGTGGGATATTTCATTTTTAAACCACAAAAGCCTCTGGCAAACTTGGATGGCTGGTCACCCTAGATGAGATGACAGTCCCTCAGAGAAGGCAAAGCCTTCAGTTGGAGAGCTTGTGACATTCACCTGGAGACAGAGGAAGATTCCACATACAGGTGCTCCCACATGTGCCAAAGAATCTTTTGCTCTAAGTGCAATCCAGAGATGACAAGGAAAGGCCTCTGGACTCAAAATTTCACTCTGTGGAGACACATTCACCTCCCTTCATTCCAGTGTCTGGGACCCCTGCGTTTTCTTATTTCATCAATTTCTCTGTCCCTGCTGCCTAGGAACTGCCCTGAGTCATTGATGTGTATGTAGTATAAACCTCATTAAGTTGCAAGCTTCTTGAGGAAGTCTTGAACGCACCCTTGCTTTCTCTCTTCCTTTCACATAAACTCTCAAGGGTAGCGATTGACAGCTACCCAGCAGCATCGTCATTATCTGGGAAAGCATCCCAGCACTCCTGTCTCCAAGGAGCATGCCCTGGGTTCTTCACTCTGAAAAAAAAAAAAAAAAAAAGCTGTTTTTGCAGCTTTTTCCAGAGTGTGGAGTAAATTTTATTTTGTCTCCCTCAGTCTTTCAAGTGTCTTGTTAGCCATCTTTGTATCACTAGTTCATCATGCAGTATTAGCCACAGGAGCTCAATAAATATTTGGTGACGTGAAGACATCAGAGAGGGCTGGTTTCTCCTGAGCTCCCTGTTGTCACAGATTCTAGGATGTCTTCAGGCCCAGACTCCTTGTCATCTCTGGATGGCTGAAAAGAGACTGGAAAGTAAAGTGAAAATAAACTTTCACACCTTAAGAGTGAAAGTCAATTGAATGGAGAGCTTTCATCTGGATAGCAGTCCACCCTCTTCTCTGGAGGTGTGTACTTCTCTGGAGCGAAGACGGTAGGAGATGAGACTGGCTTGATTACTTCTGTCAACAGTACAATTTGGGCCATCATGCTAGTTCAGTTCAGTTCAGTTGCTCAGTTGTGTCAACTCTTTGCGACCCCATGAATTGCAACATGCCAGTCCTCCCTGTCCATCACCAACTCCTGGAGTTCACTCAGACTCACGTCAATCGAGTCAGTGATACCATCCAGCCATCTCATCCTCTGTCGTCCCCTTCTCCTCCTGCCCCCAATCCCTCCCAGCATCAGGGTCTTTTCCAATGATTCAACTCTTCGCATGAGGTGGCCAAAGGACTGGAGTTTCAGCGTTAGCATCAGTCCTTCCAAAGAAATCCCAGGGCTGATCTCCTTCAGAATGGACTGGTTGGATCTCCCTGCAGTCCAAGGGACTCTCAAGAGTCTTCTCCAACACCACAGTTCAAAAGCATCAATTCTTTGGCGCTCAGCCTTCTTCAGAGTCCAACTCTCACATCCATACATGACCACAGGAAAAACCAAAGCCTTGACTAGACAGACCTTTGTTGGCAAAGTAATGTCTCTGCTTTTGAATATGCTATCTAGGTTGGTCATAACTTTTCTTTCAAGGAGTAAGTGTCTTTTAATTTCATGGCTGCAGTCACCATCTGCAGCGATTTTGGAGCCCCCCAAAATAAAGTCTGACACTGTTTCCACTGTTTCCCCATTTATTTCCCATGAAGTGATGGGACCAGATGCCATGATCTTTGTCTTCTGAATGTTGAATTTTAAGCCAACTTTTTCACTCTCCTCTTTCACTTTCATCAAGAGGCTCTTTAGTTCCTCTTCATTTTCTGCCATAAGGGTGGTGTCATCTGCATATCTGAGGTTATTGATATTTCTCCCGGCAATCTTAATTCCAGCTTGTGCTTCCTCCAGCCCAGCGTTTCTCACGATGTATTCTGCATAGAAGTTAAATAAGCAGGGTGACAATATACAGCCTTGACGTACTCCTTTTCCTATTTGGAACCAGTCTGTTGTTCCATGTCCAGTTCCAACTGTTGCTTCCTGACCTGCATACAAATTTCTCAAAAGGCAGGTCAGGTGGTCTGGTATTCCCATTTCTTGAAGAATTTTCCACAGTTTATTGTGATCCACACAGTCAAAGGCTTTGGCATAGTCAATAAAGCAGAAGTAGATGTTTTTCTGGAACTCTCTTGCTTTTTCAATGATCCGGCAGATGTTGGCAATTTGGTCTCTGGTCATCATGCTAAGGACTCTTCAAATTTTGCTCCAAAATTCAGACAAGATCAGTTGCCTTCAAATTTGGTTTCCAAGAGGGTGGTTCCAGGTCTCACTCCCTTGATTCAATCAGAACAACTCTATTTTTTTCTTGTTGTTATGTTTTACAGACTTAAATCAGTTTTACTGATGTTCCAAGAAAGATGTTCAAAATCTACTCTAAAGATGAAAGCCTCCACGCTGGGCCATGACTGTGTCCTCCCTGCGAGTGGAAGTAGCTTCTGGTTACGATCTGTGCCAGCATGGAACCTGTCCTGGGGAAGCCCCATAGCCCCCATCCCAGGAGTGCAAGGGAGGTCTGGGCATGTGGAGCTCTGGGAGAAGTCAGATGAATGGAAAGACAAAGGATTGGCACAAATTCCTTAAAAACACTGGCCATGCATCTCAAAATGTCTAATTAAGCAGAGCAGCGCTGTCCTCAGTCAGACAAAGGAACTCTTCATAAACAAGGCTGCCACTTGTAAATGCATTTCCTCCTCACGAATTACCAGTGAGATAGGCTTCCCATAGAGCAGCTCTTGGGATCTAATTGGGCCCAACGTTTGCGTCAGCACAGCTCTCCTTCTAATAACATTACAGTTGTTTGAATATGGGCTGAGACTCACTCAACTGAATCCTGTAACAACTCCCTACAAATGTTACTAGCACTGCAGCCCTTTCTTCCCTTTCCCGAAATTCCCTCTCAAACTCAAACAGATCAACAGTGCACGTGTGTAATAATTCAGGGATAAGAAAGCAAAAATATGTAATCAAATGCCCTTATGAACACCTTCCTGTTAGTGCCCTGGCAGGTGAGCTGCTCCTGCCTCCGACTGCCCGTGGCTGTGGAGAAGTTCATGGAAGCCTGCCTTTGGAAGCATCACCTCTGTGGGCCTGAAGCCCAGGATCCTGTGTGGGGCTCTGGGCCACTGTTGGTTTGCAGGACCAGCATTGGGAAGAAGAGCTGGACAGAAAGCAGGTGGAGGGCTAGGAGAAACAGGCCCCATCAGGTCCTCTGCACTGTGTGATGACCACATGTGACAACTTCAACCTTCTCATAGTGGTATCCTTAGCTCTGGACAATTACATGTGTGTGTCAGGAGGTCAGGGGAGAAATCTGCACTTAAAAATAGATGACTGGCTCAGATCTTGAACTCCTTATTGCCAAATTCAGACTTAAATTGAAGAAAGTAGGGAAAACCACTAGACCATTCGGATATGACCTAAATCAAATCCCTTATAGATTATACAGTGGAAGTGAGAAATAGATTTAAGGGACTAGATCTGAAAGACAGAGTGCCTGAAGAACTATGGACAGAGGTTCGTGACATTATACAGGAGACAGGGATCAAGACCATCCTCAGGAAAAGAAATGCAAAAAAGCAAAATGGTTATCTGAGGAGGCCTTACAAATAGCTGTGAAAAGAAGAGAAGCAAAAAGCAAAGGAGAAAAGGAAAGATATACCCATTTGAAGGCAGAGTTCCTAAGAATGGCAAGGAGAGATAAGAAAGCCTTCCTCAGTGATCAGTGCAAAGAAATAGAGGAAAATAATAGAATGGGAAAGACTAGAGATCTCTTCAAGAAAATTAGAGATACCAAGGGAACATTTCATGCAAAGATGGGCTCAATAAAGGGCAGAAATGGTATGGACTTAACAGAAGCAGAAGATATTAAGAAGAGGTGGCAAGAATACACAGAAGAACTGTACAAAAAAGATCTTCATGACCCAGATAATCACAATGGTATGATCATTCACCTAGAGCCAGACATCCTGGAATGTGAAGTCAAGTGGGCCTTAGGAAGCATCACTACAAACAAAGCTGGTGGAGGTGATAGAATTCCAGGTGAGCAATGAGCGGCTGAATTGAACTGAACTGAAATCCTAAAAGATGATGCTGTGAAAGTGCTGCACTCAATATGCCAGCAAATTTGGAAAACTCAGCAGTGGCCACAGGACTGGAAAAGGTCAGTTTTCATTCCAATCCCTAAGAAAGGCAATGCCAAAGAATGCTCAAACTACTGCACAATTGCACTCATCTCACACACTAGCAAAGTAATGCTCAAAACTCTCTAAGCCAGGCTTCAGCAATATGTGAACTGTGAACTTCCAGATGTTCAAGCTGGATTTAGAAAAGGGAGAGGAAACAAATTGCCAACACCCACTGGATCACCAAAAAAGCAAGAGATTTCCAGAAAAACATCTATTTCTGCTTTATTGACTATGCCAAAGCCTTTGACTATGGATCACAATAAACTGTGGAAAATTCTTTCAAGAGATGGGAATACCAGACCACCTGACCTGCCTCTTGATAAATCTGCATGCAGGTCAGGAAGCAACAGTTAGAACTGGACATTAAGCAACAGACTGGTTTCAAATAGGAAAAGGAGTACGTCAAGGCTGTATATTGTCACCCTGCTTATTTAACTTATATGCATAGTACATCATTAGAAACGCTGGGCTGGAGGAAGCACAAGCTGGAATTAAGATTGCCGGGAGAAATATCAATAACCTCAGATATGCCGACGACACCACCCTTATGGCAGAAAGTGAAGAACTAGAGATCCTCTTGATGAAAGTGAAAGAAGAGAGTGAAAAAGTTGGCTTAAAGCTCAACATTCAGAAAACGAAGATCATGGCATCTGGTCCCATCACTTCATGGGAAATAGATGGGGAAACAGTGGAAACGGTGGGTGACTATTTTTTGGGGCTCCAAAATCACTGCAGATGGTGACTGTAGCCATTAAATTAAAAGACGCTTACTCCTTGGAAGGTTATGACCAACCTAGATAGCATATTGAAAAGCAGAGACATTACTTTGCCAACAAAAGTCTGTCTAGTCAAGGCTATGGTTTTTCCAGTGGTCATGTATGGATGTGAGGGTTGGACTGTGAAGAAAGCTGAGCACCTAAGAATTGATGCTTTTGAACTGTGGTGTTGGAGAAGACTCTTGAGAGTCCCTTGGACTGCGAGGAGATCCAACTAGTCCATCCTAAAGGAGACCAGTCCTGAGTGTTCATTGGAAAGACTGATGCTGAAGCTGAAACTCCAATACTTTGGCCACCTGATGCGAAGAGCTGACTCCTTGGAAAAGACCCTGATGCTGGGAAAGATTGAGGGCAGGAGGAGAAGGGGACGACAGAGGATGAGATGGCTGGATGGCATCACTGACTCAATGGACATGAGTTTGGGTAAACTCTGGGAGTTGGTGATGGACAGGGAGGCCTGGTGTGCTGCAGTCCATGCAGTCACAAAGAGTTGGACACAACTGAGTGACTGAACTGAACTGAAATGTGAGTCAGCACAAACTGATAAAATATGGAATGTGAAAGGGAGAGAAAGAAAAGTTGAGGAAGGGGCAGAGGAGATGGAGTGTCTCAACAGGTGAGTGCAACCATTTCCAGTGACACCCCAACACCAAGAAGAGAGGTTCAGGGAGGACCTGCCATAGCAGAGTCACGTGTAGAGGGCCTGAGTGAGGCTAGGACCAGCCAGGCTCAGCGCTGCCTGAAAGCCAACTGACCGCTCCAGAGTCCTCAGCACCTTCCTTCCAGGACCCAATATGCAGCAGAACCTTGCTAAGAAAAGGCAGCAGTGTGCAATGTTTGGGTTCAGATCCACTGAATTTCATTATAAATATCTAATTCTGATTAAAAAAATTTGAAAAGTGTCCTGATCTTTTCCTATTTACTAAATTAGTCCATAGCTGTTTATCCTGAAACTCCCATGTAAGAAATCTCTGAACCACATTTCTGAGTTCAGCTAAATTAAACACACACACATAAATACACACACACCCACACACACTCTGATATGAGGATACATGTACACATATACAAATATAAAGAATGTAATTTTTTTCTAGCCATAATATTCATCATTCCTTCACCATGCCATTAAGATCATTTGGTTCTAAAATAAGAAAACCCTAAGTATCTATTTGAATGGTTTTCATAGACTTTGAAAATCTTCTCTGCGGTGTGTTTTAAAACGTGCTCAATCACGTATGCTTCCACAAGTTACGTCTTTTCCTGCTTGATTCCGAGCTGAACATTTGTGCTCCTAGGTACGTTCTTCCATAATTATAAAACAATCAGAATCAGGCTCTGCAATCTAGTTTAGCTAGACTTTTTAAAAAACTTGTAAATAAAGAACATCTTAAAATAAAAACCAAGCATGATGTTTCTTCTGCTACGAACTGCCCTTTTGAGCTTTGTATAAAGAAGTGCTAGAGATCTGTGCCTAAACCTCTAGAGAAGAGTTGTTGTTCAGTCGCTGAGTCGTGCTTGACTCTTGGTGACCCCATGGACCACAGCATGCCAGGCTTCCCTGTTCTTTGCCATCTCCTAGAGTTTGCTCAAACTCACGTCCATTGAGTTGGTGATGCCATCTGACCATCTCATCCTCTGCTGAGAATGGTTAATGAATTCAGAACCACACCCTTAGCAGTTTTTTGCTCTCCTTTCTGCTGTCACCTGAGGCAGGACCCCTCTGTCTCACTGATGTCCAGGAGGTGTCCCCTAGTGTATTCATTATACCTGGCATAGTCCCAGGAAGCTGATGGATTCTTTACACATGTTGTTCTCCTACATATTGTGACTTTACTTATTTCATGCATTTGATTTGTTGGTCTATAGATCCTGCCTATTTTAATAAGGAGAGAACTAGAGTAAAATTATTACTTTTTTCTTTATAGAATTTTATTAGGAAAAGTTAAGTAAAAAATACCTATAAACTATTCTTCAGGATTCAAAAATCTTTTTGTTACATTTTTGCATATTTAAAAATACAAGGCATAAAAACATGACTAATAAAATGAAAATCCTCTCTGTACCCCCTTGGATTCCATATACGATTTGCCTGTTATATACCAAATTCCCCTAATGAATTATTTTGTTTCTGGATTATTCATTTAGACTTACTGCTTCAGATTCTTCTAACTATTCCTCCACTGGTGATGTAATTACTGGTGATATTTTAATTACTATATGTTTATTTTAAGCTTTGATATTTTTGCTTTTTGCTACATTTTTTAACCTTGAATTGCCATTTCTAGACAATGTTGTCTTGTTACTTAGAATAGTGATATTGATTACATGGATGAATCTGGGGAGAATTTATCTCTTTAACATATTGAGTCATTTCATTCATGAGCACAGCTTACCTTTCTCTTTATTTGTGTATCTTCATTTGTCCTTTATCTCCTACCATAACACTAGGTGATTTTTCCAATAAGGTCAGATTTATCTTTTATTAGATATGTTCCCAAGTACCTTATGCTTCTTGCTCTTATTGTGAATGGGAACTTAAAAAAAATTTACCTTTGGCTACTATTGAGTGAAAAGAATGCTGTTATCTTCTGTATCATCTTGTACTCAGAAACTCACTTACTGGTTCTTACACTCCGTGTAGACAAACACAACACCTGAACATACGTGTTCTGCCTTTTTATTTCTAATTCTTGTTCCTCCCACTCCCCTGCCTACTGGCTCTGTCTTACTGAATTGAGGGGTGCCCTTTCAAATTGTGCATTTTCTGGTCTTGAAGTCAGATGTCTCCCATGTGGGCGTCTGTGATGTCTGTTGCTCAGGTAGTTTCTCATGTCTGTCTGTGAGCTCATTTCTAACAAGAGTCCTCTTCTGTGTGGGTTTTGTGTGGGTTTTCGCTTGTGCAGATATTCCTATTGGAATGACAGAGTTACCTTCTGAGTCATATCTCTTCAGGCCTCCTTCATAGTTCACAGGTTCTGGACAACATTTTGCATCAGGTCACTTTGTGTTTTCACATCACAGAGGTTTTGGAGACTCTGGATCCCCAATATCCTGGAATTTACTCAAGAAACTTTGCTTTCTTGCTGGCTTGCTATGTTTCTACCCAGTCCTAGGGCCCTCAGCAGCCCCTGGGTCCTATCTTTGGGCTGATCATGTGACCTTTCATAGACAGGAACACACCGCATGACTCCCAATTTTTTTCTCATTGAAGTACAACTGATTTACAATGTGTTATTTCAGGTATACAGCAAAGTGTTCAGTGTGTGTTTATGTGTTCTTTTTTCTCCAGTTCTTTTCCATTATAGGTTATTACAAGATATTGATTATAGTTCCCTGTGTTATACAGTAAATCCTTGTTGTTTATCTATTTCATATATAGTAGTGTGAATACTATATAAAGTAGTTAAACAACAAGGATCCCAGATTTATTTTTGTAGGGAGCTCACAGAGGAATTGAGCTCTTGACTATCATAACCCAAATGCATCCTTTAGGATAATTATTTTTTAAATGAAAGCAGCCTCTACAGTTTGTAACTGGTTTGGTTACTCTGACAGACCACGTGATTTTAGTTTCACTCACAAGTGAAAGATTTTCTCTCTAACTTTCCGGCACTAGAAAAAGGTCTTTTCTTAATTTTGAGCAGGGCTTAATATATTTCACGAGCATGTGTGTGTGTGTGTGTGTATACTGTTTTGAAGACAGAGTCTCATCAAACATCAGTTTCTTTCAGAAAATAATCTAGTGCCAGGGAAAAGACTGCAATAGCAGAGACAAAAGGTACTTCATAAGAGCACTGTAATCTTTGCTCCTTGGAGGTGGGGCAGGAAGAGAAAAAGACCAGGATATTTAAAGACTTAATGCATAATTTATGTGCAGGGCTATTTTTGCAGGCTGTTGTAATAGCAAAGGAGATGAGAAGGCATCAGCAAAAATCAAACACTAGTGGAGCTTTGATTAATCTCAAAATACGTCTTCAAGAAAGAAGCCCCAGGAATTCCATAGTTCCTCCCTCAACAATTATGGGAAGGTGTATCTATTTAAAAGCCTCAAATAACTGTGAAGAAAGAAAAACAGGCAAAACCCCATTAGTTCTTCGGATGAAGTCACTGTAAACGTCAGTGATATCTCTGGCATTGGTAATCTGCAGGGTAGAGATGGGGCATCTTGAAGCAGAAAACTGGAGCTCTTTAACCCCAAAGCTAAAGTTTGACGAGTGCTAGGCATTTATCATGCTGCTGCTGCTGCTAAGTTGCTTCAGTCGTGTCTGACTCTGTGCGACCCCATAGACGGCAGCCCACCAGGCTCCCCCGTCCCTGGGATTCTCCAGGCAAGAACACTAGAGTGGGTTGCCATTTCCTTCTCCAATGCATGAAAGTGAAAAGTGAAAGTGAAGTCGCTCAGTCGTGTCCGACTCCTAGCGACCCCATGGACTGCAGCCTACAAGGGTCTTCCATCCATGGGATTTTCCAGGCAAGAGTACTGGAGTGGGGTGCCATTGCCTTCTCCGAGGCATTTATGATAGGCAGTGCACAAATCACTTGTTGGTGAGTAATTAAAAAAAGCTTATAAAAATCTTTCAATAAATGAGCTACAACCGTGCTCTCAGCAACACCTATCTGTTGAGTGCCTTCTGGGTCTCCAGCCCCGCTCTAGGTTCTGGGTGTTGGGCAGCCAATGAAATTCCTCTACATTTCCTTCTAGCTGTGGGGGAGAGATGATAAGCAAGTAAATAACTCTATCAATAACATAATTATTGGAAGTGGGAAGTGGGAAGGTGGAGGGTTTCTAGATAAGGAGAGTAATCCCAGCCAAAGCAGACAGAGGAGCTTGCTATGGACAGGAAGAGTCATTTGACCTGAGTCCTGTGTTATGAGAAGTAGGGTGGTGGGGAGAGGAAGAACGAGATGCAGGAGGTAGTAAGGGCACTGGCCCTCAGATCAGAATAAGCCTAGTTCTAGACCCTGAGAGCAGCCCAGTGCAACTGGAGTGTGCAGGAGGCCTGGGCAGATGGCACAGCGTAGCGTGATGGAAGACATGCATCTGCTTGTCTAAACAGGACTTGTATATACAAATCTGGATTTCAAGGGTGAAGCATAGAGATTATTAAATAACTGCAGGAAGGGTGGTGGGTATTTGAAAGGCTTCCTATAGGATTCCTTTAAATAGTAATGTTCCTTACCCACCTAGAGGGAAGGATGTAATTCACTGCTGTTGTTTAGTCACTCAGTTGTGTTCAACTTTTTTGCGACCCCATGGACTGTAGTCTGCCAGGCTCCTCTGCCCATGGAATTTCCCAGGCAAGTATACTGGAGTGGGTTGCCATTTCCTTCTCCTGGAGAACTTCCTGACCCAGGGATCAAACACACGTCTCCTGTGTCTCCTGCATTGGCAGCAGGTTCTTTACCACTGAGCCACTAGGGAAGCCCTAATTCACTGTGCATGTGTCCATCCGACTATAGTTTCTTGTTTTATGTTTTAGGGTATGGTTATTTTCTAGGCTGTGGGCAGCCCATGGGATTGCAAAAGTTGTGTTGGACACAACTTAGCGATTAAACAACAACAACAATGATGTTGAAGCTCAATGAGGTGAAAGGACTCCTCAAGGTTGTAAACCAGGGCTGGTGTACAACCCTGGCAGATGTCAGCCCCCTCATGAAGGAGGGCTATGGGACCGGAGGCAACTTCCCTGCCCCCAGCTCATGGATGGTGAACCATCCCACTGGGCATGATGTCCCAGTCCCTTCATGCTTTGTAAAGGAAGCTGTGCTCATGAAGGCAGAAACACACCAGCAGTGCCCATGACAGTTGCAAGAACCTCACATTTCCAGTGTAAACTGTCCTTTCAACAAAATAATTTCAAAGATGAAAATATGAACAATATAGTTGTCCAAACAAGGAATGTACCGAATGCCAGGCTAAGGACAAGGAGGATTTGTCTCTTTAAGAATTCACTCATGAAATAAAAAAGGACTTAGTGTTTGCTGAAATGACCCCACAATGTGTGAGAACAAGAGCAGTTTGAAACCTACTTGACAATCAATTTCAATCGTTTTAAAAGTGTTCAGTCTTTTGACCCAAGAATTTTCCTCCTGGGAACCTAAAAAAATTTGAAATACTGTAAGAATGTTACTTACACATGAGTATATAATTTACAGCACTATTTATAATGCATGAAAATAAAACAGAATGTAATATCCTCAAACAAGGCAACTGGTAGACTGCTCATGGAACTGGCTCTTGATGAATTACTGTGCTGACATTTACATTAATCCTTATGAAGATGACATAGCTCCATGAAAAATGACCTAAAATGTAATATTTAGGTGAATAAAGCAGAAAAGGAAAGAATGAGCTAACCTTAATAGCATTCTAAAAAATGTATCAGCACATTTAGAAGACCAAAAATGAACAAGAAGAAAATGTTAAAACTGGCAGTCTGTACCTATGCTGCCATTTCAAGAATTTCCTTTTGTCATCCTGCCTTTTATTCTATTTCTATAATAAATAAAACACCTTCTAGCAAATAATTTGTTTGGAGACTCGCTTTTATCTGGACGTTGGGAATCGCATCCTTCTACCACAGTCCTATCTTCTGTCTTCAGGTCATACTGCCCAGAGCTGTGAGGCACAGGGAACAGAGGCAGCGGGCAAGGGAGCTGGGCTGGGGGAGGCCCAGCATGGTCTACTCTTGCTCAGAATCATCGATGGATGCTGGTGGCAGCAGAACTTGAACTTCTTCTGATGGAGGTCATTCATCCATATCCTGAGAAACCTTCCTCCCTTGAAGATTACAAAGGAGATGCTATTGTGACAAAGTACTGCAGACGGTCTGAGACGACAAGCCTTCCATTTGCACCTCCATTTTGTAGAAATAAAACTCAATGCCAGAAGAACTGTCAGATATAATGGGCCAACAGAAAGGCCATGTAAGATGTTTGTTTCTTTGGCATGGATGCATCCAAAATAATTGCACTCCCTCTTTTCCTCTAGTTCATAGTTATCAGCCCCAGTGGGGTGAACAGTACAAAGCAACTCATGATCCTAAAGCCCTGAATGCCTCACTTGTAATTGTTAGCAGATTTAGCTTCCTACCGATCTTGTCATTGACATATCTGTGAAAACACACATACAGACACAAACAAAGTCTTGCAATGTACTGGTAATGCAGGATATTGCTCAGCAATGGACTACATTTTTGTAAAAATTCCCCAAAGGAATTGAGAAATGTTGGAAGTTCAGTCATCCCTGAAGCCTGTCAAAGCAAGAGATAATGAGAAGGGCTTTTACTCCCGCCACTCTCACCCTTGTATATCCTCACGTTAGAAACTCAAGGTCTGTGTTGCTGAATATAACACCTGACTGAATATCCTCCCTTCACCAAGCAGCACTCCAAGCCATCCACAGGCATTTGGTCCTCCCCTGAACTACCCCGCTGGCCGAGCGGTACCACCCTTTATATGCCAGAGACAACTTTCAGAAATGTGAAGCAAAGGAGGGTGAGAAAAAGGAAACTAACCAGTGCCTCCTGGAAGAAGAAGCGGCAGCAGTGAGGAGGTGGGGATAAGAAGCCCACTGGGAACAGTGTGATAAGGGGATTTCACATCTGCTTCTTATACTGCTTCTTGCATATGATTTTTATAATTATTTCAAGATAAATCAACTCTCCAAGAACCAGGTACCATTCAGTCCAGTAGCACTGCCCTAGATATGGTTCAACATTTGTTAGGAGCTGGGCTCAAACCCTTGCCCTCAACTGACTGAACTGACTGAATACCGATGGAGAGGGTGATAGGAGCCGTAGAAACACTCCCCAACCCCCGGTGTTGGAAAATGTGGCCCCTGCTCAGAGCTCTCTCCATCCAATCTGAGGACACAGAAATGCAAGTTAAGACTCAGAGAGAGTCTCTTACATAACAGAAGGGATTATGTTTCCTGGATTTGCAGAGGAAAGGTAAATTTGTGAAAATTATTTCCAAAAGAAAAATCTAGAGAACATTTACTTTTTGTTCTCACTGATGTATGAGATAATATTGTTTATAAAATTAGAGATTAGGAGGAGAAAGTTACAAATAAAAGTTCAAGAATTAGAACAACCTTAACTTCGTGTTGGCAAAGCTGGAAAACACTACAATGGATGAACGCCTTTAATATACTGGGGAAAGGACTTCCTACCTGGAATCTCCACCCAGTTATAAAGGTCTTGTTACCTATGTGAAGCCTCACAAAGTGACCCTTCCATACTCTCTTTTTGAGAAGGCTGCTAGCACTCTAAATAGAGAAGAACCCTGAAAACCTAGTCTTTGCGATGCCTTGAATGGCAGGGTGTGGGAGACGTCTTTCCTGCCTCTGGTTCCACATACCATTCTTCACCTCTGAAGTTCATATATAACTTCACCTATGAAGTTATAACCATCAGATGTAACACGTCACCACCATTTTCACTGCACTATTTCCTGCACAATAGCTTTCTAAGAGTTCTGGTCTCTGAAAATGGGAGCAAGGAAAATTTTAGATGCTTTAAAAAGCAGCAACCGCTTTGAATCAGCAATTTCTGGCCTAGAAAAGCATCCCCTGGACTCCTCACAGCAGGCTGCAGACATGGATGTATGAGAACCAACACTGCAGTGTTGCTTGAACAGGTGAAAAACTGGGGGTCCAACCCATCACTGAGTTCCCTCTAGGGTAATACCACAGAATGAAATTCTATGTGACAATGAGAAAAGGAGGTGTATGCATAGAACAGACCTGCCTGAACGTCCTATGTTTATCAAAAGCCAGAGTTGCAGGACAGTAAATTAAACATGCCAGGGCTTTCCCGCTGGTGTTGCCCCCTCCATCCTTCCCTGGGGTCCTGGGGACAGACCTGTCCTAAAAACCTCAAACTATGTCCCTGCCCTCCGGTTCTGGTTAGAACTCAGAAGAGACTGGAAGGAAGAAGTAGAGGGCAGACTTATTTCCCTGGTTCTCTGTCTGCAAGCTGGTTGGGCCCCATGACTTGAGCTTCTGTGGGGGTGCACCTTCTCTGTCTTCAGGTCTAGAACTACTCCCTCCATTCTAGGTGGGTGACGGCACCCGCTGTTAAAGTCCAAGGGGCCTGCGATTTTCCTTCATTCACGCTGCTACAGCTTTATACCTAGTTCAGATACTAAACTTTTCTCACTTTGTTTTACTTTGATGTGCTATTTGGTTAATGTTCTGACTCTAACTGGTACACATAATACAACCTCATTTTTGACAACAATGCTTTTCATATATGGGCAGATGTCTGGAAAGATGAAACCAAGCTGTAAATAGCTGTAAAGTGTAGAAAGTAGATTTGAGAGAAGAAAGATAAGGGACTATACTCCTATATTATTTGAATGTTTGTGATGAATCTATGTTACATTATATAAAATGAATTATAAATTTCTTATAATGAACTACTAATTTAAATAACAAAAAACGCCCACACCCAAATACAAAAAACAAAATCAGTAACTTAATTTCCTGATCAATAGACCTTGGGTTTCTGAATCACAATCTAGCTACTAAGAAGGAGCTCATTTATCCAGCTGATTTCATGTCAGCAGGCTTCTGAATTCATAAAAATACATGTTTCAAAGAATTTATTGATGCTTCTGGATATAACAGGGGTAACTCAGCAATTACAAAAGTTCTTTCAGATCTCTTCAATGAGGCTTGATGAATGGAACTATTGGATTTCATGATTTAAGGTTTTACTTATAACTTCTGGTTCAAGATGGCAGAGTAGAAGGACGTGTGCTCATCTCCTCCTGCAAGAGTGCCAAAATCACAACTAGCTGTTGAACAACCATCGACAGGAGGACACTGGAACTCACCAAAAAAAGGTATTCCACGTTGAAGGACAATGGAGAAGCTGCAACAAGATGCTATGAGGGGAGCAATCACAATAAAATCAAATTCTATACCCACTGGGTGGGTGACCCACAAACAGAACAATAATACCAAAGTTCTCTCACTGTTGTCAAGGTTCTGAAGGCCACTTGCCAGCCTGGGGACCTGACAAGGGACTGAGAATCCCCAGGGAATCTGACCGTGAAGGCCAGTGGGATCCACAGGACTGGGGGAAACAGAGACTCTAGTCTTGGAGGGCACAAACAAATCCTTGAGCTCACCAAGACTCAGAAGAAAGGAGCACTGACTCACTCCATAGGAAACTGAACCAAAACTACCTGTTAGTGTTGCAGGGCCTCTTGTGGAGGTTTGGGTCAGCAGGGGCTCACCATAGGGATGGGGGGACTGGCAGCAGCCGTCTGGGAAGGTCGCCTGTGGTAAAAACCCTCTTGGAGGTCACCATTAACCCAACCATAGAGCCCAAAGACTCTAGGGCTGGGTGTCCTCAGGCCAAAAAACTACCAGGGAGGGAGCACAACCCCACCCATCCACGGATAGTTGGATTAAAGCTTTACTGAACAAGGCCCTGCCCACCAAAGCAGGACCCAGTTTTTCCCACTACCAGTCCTTCCCATGAGGAAGCTTAGGCATGCCTCTTAGCCTCCTTCATCAGAGGGCAGATAGAAGAAGCAAGAAGAAGCACAATCTCACAATGACTAAAACAAAACCACAATCCAGAAAGCTAATCAGCATGAAAAAGCAGAAATTTATGTCCCAGATGAAGAGACAAGATAAAACCCCAGAAAAACAACTAAATGAAGTGGAGATAAGCAACTTTCCAGGAAAAGAATTCAGAATAATGATAGTGAATATGATTCAAAATCTTGGAAAAAGAATGGAGGTAAAGATTGAGAAAATGCAAGAAATGTTTACCAAAGATCTAGAAGAAATAAAGAACAAACAAACAGATGAATAATACACTAGAAGGAATCAATAGCAGAATGAGGCAGAAGAAGGGATAAATGACCTGGAGGACAGAATGGTAGAAATCACTGCTGCAGAAAAGAATATAGAAAAAAGAATAAAAAGAAATGAAGATAGCCTAAGAGACCTCCAGTAAAATGAAGTGAAGTGGCTCAGTTGTGTCCGACTCTTTGCAACCCCATGGACTGTAGCCTACCAGGCTTCTCCATCCATGGGATTTTCCAGGCAAGGGTACTGGAGTGGGTTGCTATTTCCTTCTCCAGGGGATCTTCCCAAGCCAGGAATCAAACCCAGGTTTTCTGCATTGCAGGCAGATGCTTTGCCCTCTGAGCCACCAGGGAAGAGACCTCCAGGACAACATTAAATGTACTATCATTCACATTATAGGGGTCCCAGAAGGAGAAGAGAGAGAGTGAAAGGATCTGAGAAAATATTTGAAGAGATAATAGCTGAAAACTTACCTAACATGGGAAAGGAAATAATCAACCAAGTCCAGGAAGCACAGAGAGTCCCAGGAAGGATAAACCCAAGGAGGAATACACTGAGACACATAGTAATCAAACTGACAAAAATTAAAGGCAGAGATAAAATATTAAAAGCAACAAAGGAAAAATGACAAACAACATACAAGGGAATTCCCATCAGGCTATCAGCTGATTTCTCAACAGAAACTCTACAAGCCAGAAGGGAATGGTATGACATATTTAAAGTGATGAAAGGGAAGAATCTACAACCAAGAATACTCTACCTGGCAAGACTCTCCTTCAGATTTGATGGAGAAATCAAAAGCTTTCCAGACAAGCAAAAGCTAAGAGAATTCAGCACCACCAAACCAGCTTTACAACAAATGCTAAAGGAACTTCTCTAGGCAGAAAACAAGAGAATGAAAAGCCCTACATAAAGAATTTTAACCCAAAACATTAAGAAAATGGTAATAGGATCATACATATCGATAATTACATTAAATGTCAGTTCAGTTCAGTTCAGCCGCTCAATCATGTCCGACTCTTTGCGACCCCATGAATCACAGCACGCCAGCCCTCCCTGTCCATCACCAACTCCTGGAGTTCACTCAGACTCACGCCCATCGAGTCAGTGATGCCATCCAGCCACCTCATCCTCTGTCGTCCCCTTCTCCTCCTGCCCCCAAGCCCTCCCAGCATCAGAGTCTTTTCCAATGAGTCAACTCTTCACATGAGGTGGCCAAAGAATTGGGAGTTTCAGCTTTAGCATCAGTCCTTCCAAAGAACACCCAGGACTGGTCTCCTTTAGGATGGACTGGTTGGATCTCCTTGCAATCCAAGGGACTCTCAAGAGTCTTCTCCAACACCACAGTTCAAAAGCATCAATTCTTCGGCACTCAGCTTTCTTCACAGTCCAACTCTCACATCCATACACGACCACTGGAAAAACCATAGCTTTGACTAGACGGACCTTTGTTGGCAAAGTAATGTCTCTGCTTTTCAATGTGCTATCTAGGTTGGTCATAACTTTCCTTCCAAGGAGTAAGCATCTTTTAATTTCATGGCTGCAATCACAATCTGCAGTGATTTTGGAGCCCCCCAAAATTATAGGGGACTGGAATGCAAAAGTAGGAAGTCAAGAAACACCTGGGGTAACAGGCAAATTTGGCCTTGGAATATGGAATGAAGCAGGGCAAAGGCTAATAGCATTTTGCCAAGAGAATGCACTGCTCATAGCAAACGTTAAATGTAAATGGATTAAATGCACCAACCAAAAGACATTGATTAGGCAGATGAAAACATGTGCATGTATGCACTTCCACTTACCATTGACCCCTCAAATTGTATGTAATTATTTTATATTGTTAGGTTAATCATGTTCCCCTTATGCCTTGCGATTGTAATTGTCTCTTTTGTCTGGCTGTTGACTGTGAAAATTGATAAACATTTTTTTTTTAAACATTTTTTACTTTTGTGATTATGTAACTATTACTCACTTAATAGCATTGTATCATGATTGGTCAAAAGAAAAATTACTGAATTCTGTCTTTCCAAAACAACCACTTAAGAGAAAAACTTGCAATCACTTTTTAAAATCTAGATGCATATCAGAATTATCTTGGAATTTTTTGAAAAATACAAATGCCTAAATATTGCTTTTCTTTTCTTTTTTTTTTCCAGAGCTCCAGATAGATTTCTAATGAGCACCCTTGTTTAAAAACAATTGGACTATATGAAGATCTTTTACTAGCTAGTTTGTTTCACCTTTTCTATTTCATATTCAGTGCTCCCATTTCATTTAGTTTATGTTTTCCAATTTCTCCATCTCTCTCTCTTTTTTAAATGTTCTTTCTCAAGCCTTTATGAAGCATAGTAAAATAAAACTCTGGTCTACATATATATAAATGATATGTATATTTTAGAAAACATGAATTTTTGCCTAACTAAAAAATTTATGACATTTTGATTCCACTTGTTTGAGTTAGTATGAATAGAATGCTAGATTTCTAGTTTTAAAAAAATAGATATGCAACAAGTAATAAAGTTGTACTGTATAGAACAGGTAACTATAATCAATATATTGTAATAACCTATAATGGAAAATAATTTCAAAAATAACATATGCATATATGTATAACTGAACCACACACACAATAAAGCATTCTACTTTTTGAAATTTAGTAATGTTTATCTTTTTGCCAGTTTTTCTAAATGTCCTATGGACATTTAATAACAACATATGAGATATAAAATTTAAAATATATTTCTGTAGGATATGATTAATATAAATTAAATCTATTATAATTAAATTATTAATGAGATCATTCAAGATGCTCCTATTCTTTTTTCTGCACTTGATAAAATATTCTCTGAGAAATGTTAATATGCCTCACTATGATTATATACAGTGTCAGACTTTATTTTTTTGGGCTCCAAAATCACTGCAGATTGTGATTACACCATGAAATTAAAAGATGCTTACTCCTTGGAAGAAAAGTTATGACCAACCTAGATAGCATATTGAAAAGCAGAGACATTACTTTGCCAACAAAGGTCCGTCTAGTCAAGGCTATGGTTTTCCCAATGGTCATGTATGGATGTGAGAGTTGGACTGTGAAGAAAGCTGAGCGCCAAAGAATTGATGCTTTTGAACTGTGGTGTTGGAGAAGACTCTTTAGAGTCCCTTGGATTGCAAGGAGATCCAACCAGTCCATCCTAAAGGAGATCAGTCCCGGGTGTTCTTTGGAAGGAATGATGCTAAAGCTGAAACTCCAGTACTTTGGCCACCTCATGCGAAGAGCTGACTTATTGGAAAAGACTCTGATGCTGGGAGGGATTGGGGGCAGGAGGAGAAGAGGACGACAGAGGATGAGATGGCTGGATGGCATCACTGACTCGATGGACGTGAGTCTGAGTGAACTCTGGGAATTGGTGATGGACAGGGAGGCCTGGCATGCTTCAATTCATGGATGGGGTCACAAAGAGTCAGACATGATGATTCAGTTCTGTCTTCTGATTTTTGCTTAATGTATCTTTGTTTCTTTGTTGTTAAGGTATCTAATGGTTTATCATGTCTATCTTCTTTGTGAATTGTACCTTTTATGATTAAAAATATTCATCTTTGTTTCATTTAAAATAATTAATTTAAATAAGAAGAAATGACAGAATTTTTACAAAAGCTAAAGTTTTACTTATATTACATCATATATCAACTTTCTTAAGATTTCAGTAACAAATGTTTTTATTTCATTTTCTGGAAGATTTTTTTTTAGTATATTCCATTACAGTGTAATATCTGAGATTTAAAGTTATTTTTATGCTCTGTCTGTACTTAATTGGTGGGTTTCAGTTCCTCACATGGAAATTTCATTTTGTGTCAGGACTTTGGAATTGGAGGTTTTGCTACTTCAAAATATAGCACTTCCTTTGGGAGTTGGGACCATTATAATAAAGCCAAGTGGGATACAAGTTACTTTCCAGAAAAACCAAAGCATGTAAGAATGCATATTTTTTACTTTCAGAATTTTACTCCCATGAAATCAACACATGTCTAGTAAATTAGATATGTTAATTAGCAAGTTTTTATTGAGGACAAATTTGATTTTTAAAAAGGCTATATATTTGAGGGGGCTTCCCTGGTGATTCAGTGATAAAGAATCCACCTACTAATGCGAGAGACACAGGCTCGATTGGGTTGAAAAGATCCCCTGGAGAAGTAATGGCAACCCATTCCAATATTCTTGCCTGGGAAATTCCATGGACAGAGGAGCCTGGTGGACTACAGTCCATGGGGTTGCAAAGAGTTGGATGTGAATGAGTGACTGAGCACCCCCGCCCCACACACATATCCACAATCCTATTCATGAATCCATAGACCCCTGTTTAGGAAATTCTCATAGATAGAATATCTATTAAGTTTAACAACATATCTATCTATTTAAATTAAACAAAATATAACAATACAATTCTCAATAATGTAAGTAGTAAGAAAACTATGGAAATGGACAACATGATTAGGAAAATGAACATCTTCTGGGTGAACTGTTGGGAATGTTTTGAGAAGAATTGAGAAGAATTTAATTCAATTTGAGAAGAATTACTTTTTAAATTTCATTGTTAAAGAAGGCTCTCAGGTGGTTTTTAAGGGGGGGAAATGTTCGTTCCGTTGACTCTTTGTCAGAAATATTATAGGTTCCCCCATGAATTACGTGTGTTCTGAAATACCGCTTTGCAAATGCCACTCTATTCATAACCGGAAGCTCAGCGTGTTCCTTAGAGCTGAATTCCAGTTGGCAAGGCTTCAATTTTTCTAATTCCTCACCAACAGAAGTTTGTTTTTAAATTCTCATTAGGCCACAGCAGGTCTTTGAGGCCACAGGTTAAAACTCACTAAGGTTCTGGAACACAAATGCTTAGTTTCTTGTTTTTTAATTGCCAATTTCAACTTCTTTATGGCAGGTTACCTGGAGCTCAAATTTTATTTCCGGAACGGTCCTTTGAGTCACCAAACCCTGGGACATCCGTGAGCAAGAAATGCTATCGGGTAAAGAACAAGCAAATTTAATATGACAAATAACTTGTGCAGCCTAGCATAAAAAATCTGCGTAGGCATATGTATGTATTTAAATGCATATAGCTACATCTATTTATAAAATGCTGAAACCAACATCAACAAGTAAACCTGCAACAACAAGTTGGGAAATTAACTCTTGACAGGATTTATGCTGACTGGTGATTTGGATTCAGCACTTACCTTGTAGTTCATAACTTATTACCCTTTCATGCTAAACAGGGCAGAAACTGCTTTTACTTCTTCAACTTTCCAGATCTGTTTCCCCCAATTGTCTGGAAAATTTATATGGTAATTTTTCCTTAAAAGCATTTTATAGTTCAATTACATTCTTAATGCCAATGATTCTAATATATAGAATAAACACAGACATCCTTGCTTCACGACCCCAACCCTTCTCTTTTCATGGATAACCCTGTGAATAGATATAAGCGTGTCAGTCCCTTTTCTTGTACCTCATGTTTATAAATGTCTTTCTATTTTTCCTCATCAACAGTATTGTACTGCATCTGTTTTTCAGAGGCACACATGTTCACTTAGCAGCATGAGTAGGGAACATTTTGATGTTACTAAATTATATTTATTTCACTATTTTAATGGAAATAAATACTCAGTCGGATGGATACTCCATAACTAAACATTCCCTTTCTGAGGGGCATTAAAGTTGTTTCCATTATTCCATTATGTACAGTTCCACAATACACATCGCTGACTGTACAACTTTGTGCACACGCGGCAGCCTGGGCTGGTTCATGGATGGGCAGCGTTTGCGTCCACACAAGGCTGCGGGCTCAGAAGAGGGCCCTTTCTGGTTTAATGTTTTGTTGTTACTGTCTTGAAGTTCTTGGTTATTTTTGAACAAGGGGCCTGCATTTTCCTTTTGCACTGAGCCCTACAATTTAAGTAGGCAGTCACATGGTGGTCTTTTGGAAAGATTAGAATAAAATTTCTGGGTCAAGGTGTGTGTATGCATTACATTTTGTTAGGTCCTGTCCAACTGCCCCCTTCTCTAATACTGTACTAACAGAACGTGAGATAGTTCCTGTTCTCAGGACAATTTTTTTGGCCAATACAATGCACACACACACAGAAACATTTCATTGGTGGTTAGCATTTCATTTTTTGTTAATATTTCATTGTTATTTAGTCTGTTTGCCTGAATAGTGGAGTTAAGATCAGAATAGGGTTGGATGAATAGTTTTTGACCCCATTGTTTTACTTTTTTTTCTGCCTCTAAAGTATTTTTCACCTTGTGGTGCTTGTTGAAGAGGACACCAACTCCCCTGGGAAGAACTGGAAATTCCAGCCAGCTGTAAGTACAGACCTGCGGGGGTCCTGGAGGAATTGAGCAGACAGAGATCTTGGCTACTGGGATCAGACCTGCTTTTGTGTCTGTTTTCATTGTAACCTTGGACAAGGTCCCTCATTTTTCTGAGCCTCAGTTTTCTCATTTATCAAATAGGAATAATTGTAATCCAGACCTCATTTGGCTGTTGGATTCAATGAAATAAATTATACATGGGCCACTCTGACTAGTGCTAGGTGTTACCTCACTGTAGTTTCGATTTGCATTTCCCTAGGGATGAGTGATGTTGAGCATCTTTTCACGTGTTTGTTGGCTGTGTGTATGTCTTCTTGTCTGTTTAGGTCTTCTGTCCATTTTTGATTGGGTTGTTTGTTTTTCTGGTATTGAGTTGCATGAACTGCTTGTGTATTTTGGAGATATATAATGGAATGCTGCTGCTGCCAAGTCACTTCAGTCGTGTCCGACTCTGTGCGACCCCAAAGACAGCAGCCCACCAGGCTCCCCCATCTCTGGGATTCTCCAGGCAAGAACACTCAGCCACAAAAAGGAATGCATTTGAGTCAGTTCTAGTAAGGTAGCTGAACCTAGATCCTGATATAGTGAGTGAGGTAAGTCAGAACAAGAAAAACAAATATCATATAGTAATGCATATATATGGAATCTAGAAAAATGGTACTGATGAACTTATTTTCAGGGCAAGAACACAGGAGCAGACAGAGACAGCAGACTTGTGGACACAGTGTGGGAAGGAGAGAGTGGGATGGATGGAGCGAGCAGCACTGAACTATACATGACCATATATAAACAGAGAGCCAAGGGGAAGTTAGACGCTTACTCCTTGGAAGGAGTTATGACCAACCTAGACAGCATATTCAAAAGCAGAGACATTACTTTGCAAACAAAGGTCTGTCTAATCAAGGCTATGGTTTTTCCTGCGGTCATGTATGGATGTGAGAGTTGGACTGTGAAGAAAGCTGAGCGCCAAAGAATGGATGCTTTTGAACTGTGGTGTTGGGGAAGACTCTTGAGAGTCCCTTGGACTGCAAGGAGATCCAACCAGTCCATTCTGAAGGAGATCAGCCTTGGGATTTCTTTGGAAGGAATGATGCTAAAGCTGAAACTCCAGTACTTTGGCCACCTCATGCGAAGACTTGACTCATTGGAAAAGACTGATGCTGGGAGGGATTGGGGGCAGGAGGAGAAGGGGATGACAGAGGATGAGATGGCTGGATGGCATCACTGACTCGATGGACGTGAGTCTGGGTGAACTCCAGGAGTTGGTGATGGACAGGGAGGCCTGGCGTGCTGTGATTCATGGGGTCGCAAAGAGTCGGACACGACTGAGCGACTGAACTGAACTGAACTGAAGGGGAAGTTGCTGTATAACACAGGGAGCTCAGCGTGGCACCCTGTAATAACACAGGGAGCTCAACTTGGCACCCTGTAACAACCTAGAGGGGTGGGATGGGGTAGCAGATGGGAGGGAGGTTTAAGAGGGAGGGAACATATGCATACTTATGACTGATACATAGTGCTGTACGGCAGAAACTAACACAACCTTGTAAAGCAATTATCCTCCAATTAAAAATAAATTTAAAAAATTGTACATGAGGCTGGCTTTTTCGTAAGGCCCATAGGCTTAAGTAATCTTTCTCTTCTACTCACTCTCAAAACAGCTAAAATTCTTACCACCTGTAGAAAATGCAGGGAAAAGCAAATACACATTCATCTCAGAAATTTAAAAAAAATCTCATTTTTACCTGTGATGACATTTATAGACACTGGAAAGTTTTCATATACCTCCTAGATAAAGGTTATAACCCAACAAGTCTTTTTTAAGAAGGGCTGGAGGGGTGGGGGACCCAGGAACATGCATTTTGTTAAGCATTTCAGGGGATTCTAATGCAGGTGGCTGATGCAACACACTTGGGAAATGCTGTCCTGGGAGCTGAATTTAAACTAATGTTTCTGATGCTGTTTAATTAAAAGACAGTAATAAAAACAAGTAATTGCTTTAGAGCTGCTCAAGTTTGCCTTTCCAGGTAAACGAGCAGAACTTCATGCCTGTCCTCACCACCTGTCTTCTTCCCGTCCCTACAATACTCACACTCTAGATATTCCAGATCTTACACATTCATACTTTTGCTCACACTGTTTTCTTTCCTGGAGTGTAAGCTCCTACTCATGCCTTAAGGCCCTACCGAAAAACCTCGTTCCCTCTGGGGGTGTCTACTGCCACACTCAGGCGGAATCCCAGGCTTCCCTCTTTGTGTCTTCGTGGCGCACTTGTCCTTTGAATGAGTCTTTGTTTATATGACTATTGTTTCAGGGTTAAGCTGTGGCCTCCTTAAGGCTAGAGACTAAAGCTTGTTCATTTTTGTATTTCAGCTTCTGATGCAGACGATTCCCACTGATATGCCATCTTTCTCCAACTGTGTATGCATCTATTTCCCACTTCCACTACTGGAGTCCTGGAATCTCCTCCCCATGCTTTGATCATTCCTTTAATGGTTTCTCATTCTCTGGTGAGTGCTTACATGCAGACAAGCTTCTTCCTATCAAAGGGATTTTGCACCTGCCATTCATTTTGCCAAGAAAGTTCTGCCTGTAGATCTTCATGCAGCTTATTTTCTTCTCTTATTCAATTCAGTCTCTGCTCAGACTGTCCTCTAGAAGAAAGTTACTGACCACCCATTCCAAACCCATCACCAACCCACAAGTCACTCTGTTATCTTGGCCTGATTAATTTACTGTATGGTACTCCTCATCATCTGAAATTCTCCTGGGTATATATGCACTTCTTTACAGTCTGACTTAGACATGGTATTGCCATGGTGGTGCCAGTGGTAAAGACCCTGCCTGCCAATGCAGGAAACACAAGAGTTGTGGGTTTGATCCCTGGGTTGGGAAGATCCCCTGGAGTAGGAAATGGCAACGCACTCCAGGATTCTTGCCTGGAAAATTCCATGGGCAGAGAAGCCTGGTGATGGGGTCACAGAAAGTCAGACATGACTGAGCATGCATGCATGCAAAATAGAGAAGAGCCTTATTCATTTCTGCAACCTTGGCATGAAACAAATACCTGCATAGACAGCAGACGTTTGCAGTTTATTGAATCAGTAAACTGACTTTTTATGGACTGAAAGCCAAGGAGTGATCAAATCTCCAGAAGAGTTGTTACAGACACTGTTGGTGCCCAGCCAGCCTTCCCTTAATGACAACCCACTCCTCTAACTTCCATTAGTGTTGGCAGTTAAAGCTGCCTCTTCTCCAAAGACTGGGAGTGCCCTGAACAGGGGATTATGCATCTCTTTTCCTGGGGCTGACGGTAGTCAATGACTGACTGGTATGGATGTGCAAAAGGCCAGCCCTTGCTTCTAGACAGGGAGACCTATGCAGTGTGATTTATGTGCCACAGCCTCCTATGGAGGAGGACAAATGTAGAGTTTCCAGAGATTATGTCTTCACTCAGTTCCTTTTCTTCCCTTCCATTATTCTCTCCTTCCTTTTCTTACAGATTTATCTTGAGAGCTCGTCCTCAATAAATCACTGGTATCTGCCTCCCTGTCTCAGGCTCTGCTCCTAGTGAGTCCATTCCATGACAGTGGTGTTCCCTGGAGGAAAATAAGAGCAAAAATCTATGTCTTTATTCCTAAGGGGGCAGGAAAATAAAGAGCTAGTCACAGATGCATCAGGAAGAAAGCCTGAGGTGAAACAATAATAGATTTAGGATTGGATGCTATTCATGTCCTGATGACCAAACTCCCTACCCAAAGTGAAATAAAGCAAATCTGATTCCCAGTTTTTTACTCTGGCCTCCAGTATCAATTACCAGACTGATGGGCTATTTTCTGATTCATAGATTTATTCAATAAAAACTACATGTTGGGCATTGATTTCAGTGATGAGTTTTCAGTAGTGAATAAGACCAACAGTCTAGGCTCTGGGGCCAGAGAGTCTTCTCTCAAGCACATTCCAGCAATGACTCTAGACATGTCAGTGAACTTTCTGATCCTCATTTCCTCACATGAAAAGTATATCAATACCTGCTTTATGAGGTTAATATGGGGATTCAACCACTCAGCATGGCATTTAATAAGTTCCAACTTGGTGCTAGCAATTAGAGCTGGCATAAAAGACTATTTCTCTCCAAAAGTTATTCATGTGTTAGTATGGGAATCCCTTGATTCCTAACAAATTGAAAAATCAAATTCGATCAGGGGACAGAACATCTGGGAGCTCTTTGAGCTGTAATATGAAGTATCAATAGATTAAATTTAATACAACTAGATATATAAATGTATGCAAAAGCAGATATCATCTCACTCTCATATAATATTGATGATGGTATCAGTTTTCAACATTTAAAGAAAATTTACAACAGGAAAATAATTAAGCTTAAAACGTAAGTATCTGTTTCTTCTGCAAATTTGAGAAAAACAAAACAACAACCTTCTATTTTATGTTAGCGGTGTCCCCAGAAAATACTGAGTTCCTGAGGGAGGCTCACTTGGGAGCCTCTGATCTGAAGTCTCTCCTGGCTGTGGTCTACAAAGTAAATAGCTGGAGGCTTTTTCTTTTATTTCTTTCTGCAGTGGAAACTAAGGACAGGGATTACATCATTAGCTCAGGTGAATTTTATTTTTCGTATTAGCTAAGGCCCTGAAACGTTGCTGTGAATCAATGCTTTGCCAGTCAATTTCTGTTTTGTGTGAGAAAGTATTTAAAGAAAATAAAAATGTTTTGTCGAAGCTTACATAAATCAAGGTTCATTTTTGTTTTCAATGAGAACAACCTTCTGCCACTCCTTTCTTCTTGAATTATGGCCTGTCCTGTGTGGATTATATAAATGTGTGCCCCAGAGATGATCCAGCTGGAATATGCCAGCTTTTCACAAGGCAGTTTGACCCAAAAACTGGGTGGCAAGGATGGAGCCTACTGGATCCAGGTGTATGTGCTGCAGGAGGAAGGAACGACACCCTAGTTTGCTTTTTCCCTACACAGTTCCACAGGAAGTTATGATTTTCCTTAAGGAAGAGGGTTTGAAATAGAGAGGATTTTTCTGCTCTCAGGAAACAGAACACTCAGTAAGGTTCAACACCTTTCTCATGTGTCCGTGTCCTCATTTCCAGACTCTGGAAATGCTAATATAGGGATTAACATTAAGAGTTCTGTCCTACTTGGGGAGACACTCTCCTTTTCCTCAGGGGTCTGTTTCATACACTGTGCCTGCTGGGAGGCTTACTGTACTAGTCAGTTACTTTGGACACAATGGCGGTGTTGCAGTCTCAAGGGGAAGCCTGAGCCTTTAGCAGCGACAAGGCAGCTGCCTACACACTTGCTCCTTCTCTGGAGAAGGGAACGCGGCCTGTCTCTGGTGTCCTCTGATCTGTGTTCCTCTTTGAGGGCTCCTGTCTGAGGGAACAGCTGCTCCTCCTGCCCTCCGGGACTCTGTGCACAAATAAAAGCTGAGGAGTTACAGGAAGAAGACTGTGGCAATAACCAGAGCTGGTGAGTGCTTTAACTCAAGAGGCCAAAGGAGGTTCTTTGAGTTGGAATAAATACCTAAAACTTTTAACAGGTTCTTCTGCCTTTGGGCCTGCCTATTACAACATCATTGAAATGAAAAACAGTAGATTTCCATTTCCTTCTGGGAAAATTAGAGCCTGGGGATCCCACTTGATGATTTCCTTCCTCCTCCCCAACCCCTCCCCACGAAGAAGGCTTGAGTTTAGGGGCTTGAGTTCCTAGGAATGAACTTCCTCTCTGTTTATTCAATGTAAGAAAAGATATCTTTCACATCTGCCTTCCCTTCCTTCCCACCTAGGCTCTAAGTTGTTTGAGGACAGGGGTAAAAACCTGCCTTTTTATTTATATATCTTATGTCTAAATCTTAGTGGGTTGCTTTGGAAAGAACAGATGCTCATTCCTTATTGTTGAATGAACTTATGAAGGAAGAAGCAAAAAATAAAGGAAGGAAAGGAGGGAAAGGAAGGAGATTGTGGGGAGGAAGATCAGGTTTTGAGTAATTACCACATGCATAGCTCTGAGAACAGAAAAAGGAAATAAAAATAAAATTCCTTTATATATCATTACGAAGGATTACTATGTTTCTGATTCCTCTTCTAAATGATTTGTATGCAATATATCCATTTACCCATACAGTACCCTTTTGAAGAAGATTTTCTCTCTTATCCTTATTTTATAGATAAGCAAGCTGAGACCTGAGCCAGAATACTTAAGAGTTAGGGCAGAAACACTGACCACTCAATTCCAAAGCTTCAACTTTCAATGTTATTATTAGAATTTTAGTCTACATTCTTTGCTTGATTTTTAACAATTTTTATTTTTGAGAGTCAGAAATTAACAAAATTGTAGACATAAATTTAGAGAAATATCAATAAAAATACTAAGAAAAAATGGTCTATACACCACAATTAAAAAGCCCCAAATTGCCAGACTGGATAAACCAGCAAGCCCCAATATGTGATGCTAATACAAAATTCAATTTAAATAAAAAGAGATAACTAGGTTAAAATTATAAGGCTTGAAAAATATATACAACATTTATACTACAAAATATGTAGTGATCATCTTTAAATGAGATAAAGTATTGTTGTTGTTGTTCTTTAGTTACTAAGTCGTGTTTGACTTCTTTGCGACCCCATGGGCTATAGCCCACCAGGCTTCTCTGTCCATGGGATTTCCCAGGCAAGAATAATGGAGTGGGTTGCCATTTCCTTCTCTAGGCGATCTTCTTGACCCAGAGACTGAACCTGTTTCTCCTGCTATGGCAGGCGGATTCTTTACTGCTGCCATCAGGGAAGCCCTGAGACAAAGTATATTTTTGAACAAATATATTACCCTGGGTAAAGATGTTTCATAATGGTAAAGGGGTTAGTTCATCAAGAGAATATAGTAATCCTAAACTTTTATGCGCCTAATAAAAACCTACAGAAGACATTAAGCAAAAACAAATAAAAGTGAAAGGAGAAGTATACAAACCCACAATTATTTTCTGAAATTTTTAACTTCCTTTCTTAGAAATTGTTAGGGCAACTAGACTGAAAATCAGTAAGGATATGGGAGACTTGAACAAAACAGTGGACTCAAACTGGACCTAATTTACACTTATAAAGTGCTCAGAGTTGGACACAACTTAGGGACTAAGCAACGACAACAATCCAATAACAGAAGGAACACAAGCTTTTCAAGTACACATGGAACGTTTACTAAGATGGCAAAATTTTGGCCTTTGAAACAAGTCTCAATGAATTAAAAAGATTCAAAACATACAAAGATCACAATGGAACTTAAATTAGAAGTTAATATCAGAATGATCTCTAGGAAGTCCTCAATATCTGGAAACTAACATACTTTCAAATTAACTATGCATCAAATTAAAAAATCAAAAGAGAAACGAAATACCATTTCCTTTCTGTACTGCATGAAAATATAAACAACATGTCATAATGTGTGGTATGCAGCTACAGCAGTATTCAAAGAGAACTGTATAGCACTAAATGTTATTAGAAGAAAAAAATGTCTCAACTCAGTTACCTCAGCTTCTACCTCAAGAAAGCAGAAAAAAAGAGCAAGTTAGATCAAAGCAAGCAAAATGAAGGAGAAAAAGAAAATAAGAATGGAGAGTAATGAATAAAATCAGAAAAACAAAAGAGAAAATCAATTAAACCAAAATCCAGAGTTTTGTGATCATCGTAATCAATAAACTAGTGCTCACGCTGGTCAAGGAAAAAAGAGACAGAGAGACAGAAGGTATATAAATTATCACCATCAGGAATGAAAGAAGTCACATCCCCACGGATTGTATAGATATTGATAGGATAACAGGCAAATATTTTGAACAACCTCAAGCCATTAAATTTTGCAAAGTAAATGAAATGGATAGATCCCTTGAAAGATAGACTGTCAAACTCATTCAAAAGGAACAGATAATCTAGTACCTTTAAATCTATTAGAGAAATTGAAAACTCCAGACTCAGATGGATTCACTGGTGAATTCTACCAAACATTTAAAAGAGTAAATATTAACAATTCTAAAAACCCCTTTCATAAATTTTAAGAGGAGAGACTACTTTGCAACTCGTTTTATGAGGTCAGTGTTTTCCTGACAACAAAACCAGGCAAATATATTACATGGAAAGAAAGCTAAATACTAACATCCCTCATGAGCACAGATGCAAAGTAATTTTAGTAAATGAAACAGTATCAAAAGGCAATTGCATCCTGACCAAGTGGAGTTTATCCTAGGAATGCAAGGTTAGTTGAAGAAGCAATCTATATAATTTACTATATTGAGAGATTGAAAAAGGAAAAACAAACAAACAAAAAAGATGTGATAATCTCAATAGAGAAAAAGCATTTGGCAAAATCCATAATCCATTCTGGATCAATGCTCTCATCAAACCTCAAAAGGAAGAAAACATCCTTAACTTGAAAAAAGGCATTTGCAAAAAGTATATAGCTACTACAATATTTAGTAGTGGAAGACAATGCTTTCCTCCCAAGAAAAAGAACAAAGCAGGAATGTGTCTCTTCATCACTTTTATTCAGCATTGTACTGGAGATTCTAGTTTGTGCAATGTGCAATAGAAATTAAATGAAATGCATCTGGGTTGGCAGGGGAGAAGTGAAATTATTTTTATTTGGAGACAACATGATTATTTGTACAGAAAAAATCCTACAGATCTACTAAAAACCTACTAGAAAAAATGACTAAGTTTAGTAATTTTCCAAGATCAATATACAAACTTTAACAGTATTTCCTTATTCTAGCAACACATAATCTGAAAATGGAATTGAAAGTGCCATTTACCATTGCATTAGACGTTGCAGTTGTTGGGGAAAGTTCTGCAGCTAGGACCCCCCCGCCCTCTCTTTCTGAGTTAGGTGTCCTGGAGACTGAGCTATTTTCAGCACTGCCTTCACTTGTCCGCAGTCCAGAGGGCTCAGTTCCTGCTCTGACAACTCCACCAATACTGTGCTCATCAATATTGCCAACAGCCTCCATGTGGACCAGTATATTTCCCCATATAAAAATGACTATTTCATAGTTTTCAAGGCAGAAGCCTGGTGTGCCTCCCTTTGCCTGGCAAAGCCATAAGGCTATCCTTTTTAACTTCGTGCCCCCTCCCACCCTGCAACCAGTAAATAAATAAATAAAAATTACCCTTCTTTCTTAATCTCTTTATTGACTCTCTTGGTTCTTTTAATACCACTAGGAAACATTTCAATAAATTTTGTGGATTACATTCTGGAATGATCTCCATGATTATGATGTTTCCTTTGTTCATTAAGTGTGCACTGATGCTGAAACTGAAGCTCCAATACTTTGGCCACCTGATGCAAAGAACTGACTCATTGGAAAAGACCCTGATGCTGGGAAAGATTGAAGGCAGGAGGAGAAGGGGACAACAGAGGATGAGATGGTTGGACGGCATCACCGACTCGATGGACATGAGTTTGGGTAAGCTCCGGGAGTTGGTGATGGACAGGGAGGCCTGGAGTGCTGCAGTCTATCGGGTTGCAAAGAGTCAGACACAACTGAGTGACTGTGCACAGATTTAGCCATTGAATTTTTTTTTTAAATTTTATTTTATTTTTAAACTTTACATAATTGTATTAGTTTTGCCAAATATCAAAATGAATCCACCACAGGTATACATGTGTTCCCCATCCTGAACCCTCCTCCCTCCTCCCTCCCCATACCATCCCTCTGGGTCGTCCCAGTGCACTAGCCCCAAGCATCCAGTATCGTGCATCGAACCTGGACTGGCATCTCGTTTCATACATGATATTTTACATGTTTCAATGCCATTCTCCCAAATCTTCCCACCCTCTCCCTCTCCCACAGAGTCCATAAGACATTGAATTTTAAGTATTGTATTAAAAATGCACTTATATTGTGGGGATGATATGCCCAAAAGAATGCTTGTTCTAGGGGAAATACATGTGCTTCCCATGAATATGTGCTACAGCAGCGTGGGGCAGAGGTGGCACTCTACGTGGGAAGAGCATGGACTAAACATGAAGACAGAAAGTAGCTAAGTGGGTAAAATATTTATCTGGCCTTCTATTTTTGAATAATTTGGTGTCTAATTCATAGTTTTCTTGTCTAATTCTCTTCCTGCTATGATCCAAGATGACAAATGCCTGAATGAATGACTCAAACATCTTGAGTTCATATTCAATGATCTCCCACGGCCACATCCTGAACCTTGCAATCCCTGGAATCTGCTCCTTTGCCTCTAAGCCATAAATTTAGATTTTCCAGTTGCTGACCACAATTTCCAGGCATTTCAGCCTGCTCAGGGAGTTTCTCCCATATCCTCTACCCTTTGACCTAATCTAACTCCCCCAGTCTCTCTAACTTCTATTTAACTCCTTCTTCTGTCTCTGATACCCTTAAACGTTGCCTCTGTCACTCTTTAGACTGACAACATTCTCGGTTTCCTCCACCATCTGACCTTTGGTGCATCTCCGTGTGCTCAGACTTTCCAGTGCCTCCGAACTGATCTGATTTCTGGACAAGTAAACATCAAGACATACACACCCAGTAAACTCACATGCATATGCAGGACATGTGTTTCTAATCTACCACGCCATCTTACTCTGTGTGTATGGGGTATTGTATATGTCTGAGTGTGATACATGTGCAGTGTTGGGGCTTCTTATGTTCTCAGTCCAGGCTGTCTTGTTTTCTGGTGTGGAGGTACTTGGAAAAACAGCTTTGTGATTAGAAGAATGTCTGGTTAGCATGACACGTGAACAAGAGTAATGGTCCTTGTGACCGAGTTATTTTTACCAAGCAGACGATTTTGTCATCATTTCTCCAGGGCACCCACTTGCCTTAGGGCTGAATGGACACCACAATATTTGCTTCCCTAACTTCATTCCTTTTCCCAGTGTTTCTTAGTCCAGACAATTGCTTCTTCTTGGACCATTCATGTTTAGAGGTATTTCTAGCCTCACTCAGGATGATGTCAAATCTTGCTGACCCTGGAATCATTTTATCTCTTTAAGGTAACTTCGCATATTTCTGTTTTGATCCCTTAACATGTTGATTTTTTATTTTGGTACTTATTTCCAAATTCTAGGGTTCTTCTTATGTACTTACTGACGCATACAAACAAGCACTCACACACACACATTCATGGGCACAGAACGTTCACAAATAATTAGACAACTATGTTCAATCCAAAAGGATGAAGGGTTTCACCAACTACATATTTTATGATAGCACACACACAGATGTCATCAACTTAGTTAAATGACACAGTGAGTCACCGGAAACCAGTGGCACTAAAGGAAATAGGGGATATTTCACACTTTTTGACAAGCTATGATTGCAGCTCATGCTCAGATGCAGAAGGATAACGTGCACAACCTGGAGGTAATGGCTGTTCCCCTCTTCCCTTTTGGTCTCTGAACTGTTTTATGTGCAGCTGTCACTATACATCACACAGCAAATTGGAAGCCAAGTCTGTTGCAAACGAACGTCTGAAGAATGCAGATAAAACTGGGGACAAGGACCTCTCTACCTTAGAAACTTGCATATAAAAAAAAATAACATATTTCCTGGATTCCTGGTTCACATGAGGTTTTGAGGATCAATTCAAACATTTGCTGAGAACCAAGTAGGTGAAAAGTGCTGAGGCAGATACTGAAGGAGAGGCTCAGATAAGTACAACTTGGGTCACTGAAAGAGGGAAAAAAAGTGCTCACAAAGCAGTAGTTGATGAGTAAATACTTCAGAAAAAAACCCATATCATAAATATATCATATATATGTATATATAGATACTACAATCCTAGAAGAAGCAGATCTACGTTTGTCAATTGGTTGACTGACAGTAGACTCTAGTCAGTTTTTAAGGATCTGATCTCCCAAACTTCTCCTTTATAATTACTAAGAAAACTTAAAGTCATCTGTCTACGGTCTGCATGGATATGATCTCACTTTAGGTTTTTGGTGAATTTATGTTACCTAAACTAACCCTTAAGTGCATAAGCTCTAAAATAGAAACTTTAGGCAGCAGGAGAAGGGATGAGCTTCACCCTCCCCCAAAAAGCTGTGCTGTGCTGTGCTCAGTCGTGTCTGATACTTTGCGACCCCATGGACTGTAGCCCTCCAAGTTCCTCTGTCCATGGAATTCTCCAGGCAAGAATCCTGGAGTGCGTTGCCATTTCCTCCTCCAGGGGATCTTCCCAACCCAGGGATCAAACCCAGGTCTCCAGCACTGCAGGGGGTCTTTTTACCATCTGAGTGACCAGGGAAGTCAGACCCCAAGAAGGAGTGGAGCCATTAATAACATGCATCCTACAACCACTTACAAAGGATTATAGATTGTTTTCCTTCAACCCCATAGCTCTGATTTAAGAACAGTATGAAAACTGAGGGGATGGGTCACTCCAAGGAGGATAACAACGTGGGATAGGCAAAGATAATATATTCTTCAAGTGCCCTGAAGCTTAGGATATTTGAATCCCTGTCAGAAATGGCCATATGAATTACACACTAGTCTATTGCCTATTGCATGAAATCTATTTATCTATCTAAATCTATCATCTAGCAAACGAAAGTTTCTGATTATTATAGAGGGTAGAGTTAGCTATAATTTATCTTTTCTTTCAGAAATTCCATCCTAACTTGACTTTTATTCAGTTCCTATTATTCCCTGAGAATGCTTCTGACAAGCATGACATGGCAGTCAGTCAGTCCAATCTTTTGCTCTTCATTTGTTTACTCATTCACTCATTCATACAGAGCTGTTCAGGTTCAGGGGACAATGATATGAAAGACATAGCCTTCACTCCCCAGTAGGTTTAGAGTAGTGAGTCGGAAGATAAATGAGTAAATGACTCAAGGGAAATTATGCAAATAATGAGACAAGATTATAAGAGTTTAAAGGAAGATCAGCTGAGCTAGAACTGCAAGTGTCAGAGATGGGAAGACCTCCCAGAGAAGACGGCATCTGAGGTGTGTTTGGAGGGAGGAAAAGAGCCAAAGACATATCCTTGAGAAGAGTGGTATCATATGCAAGGTCCTGTGTGACAAATATGTTTTTGAACCTTTGAAACATGAAAGGCTATTTGGGGACTGTGAAGAGATGAGGTTTGAGAAGAAAGGCAGGGATCAGATGAGGATTGTCTTGTAATCTGATAAAGTGAACTGAATCCCATAGAGGGAAACAGAAGGCTAAGTATGATCAGAGCTGCATTTGGAAGGACCCATCGGGCAGCAGGAAGCTGAACTGATTGGGGAGTGATGAGAGGGAGGCACAGAGATGAGTTAGGAAGCTGTTAACAACATCCAGGGAGGAAAGATGAAGGCCTGAATGCAGGCAGGATGATGGAAAGGAAAGCAACACCCTGAGGGATGTTGAAGAGAATGAAATGGAAATGGGAGTAATAAAGACTCACTGGTTTAATGGAAGAAATGTCCTTTTCCCTCCATTTAATGCCTAGTATAAGTCTTTACATACAGTAGGTGGTCAAAATTTGTGAAAAGTGGGAAAAACATGTTTGATGTGCATGTCACCTAGATGCCTGTGTAATTCTTTTAAGGACTGTTGATGATGTTATTACCCAGTTTTTTGGACGAGGAAGGTGAAGCTTAAGAGTAAATAACTTTCCCAAAGTCACATAACCATACCTGCCTTATAAGCCGTTAAATTCCATTACTGTATGCAGAACCTTCAAGTAGTAGTAGTAATAATGATTGTACATATCATAGAGAAAACTTTGAACAAAAGGCATAGCAGTTTGACGAAGAAAAACAAATGGCAAATTAATAAGAAAAAATGTTCAATCTCACTATTCAAAGTAGTACAAATCTCAAGTATTTCAATAGTGCCATGTTCACAAGAGAGCAAATTCAAAAATTAAGGATGTATGATGTCTTCTTTAAAATTTATCAAGTGGGCAAGTATTTTTTTAATAAAATGATACATGCAATATTTAAAACCTGGGAAACATACATATTTGGACGGTAATACAGTTTTAAAATAGATTTTTAAAGAATTTATTAATTTATTTGATTTTTACTGTGCAGGGTCTTCACTGCATGTGGGCTTTTTTCTCTGGTTGTGGTGGGTGGGGGCTGCTCTCTAGTGGTGGTGCACAGGCTTCTCACTGCCGTGGCTTCTCTTGTTGCAGGGCACAGGCTCTAGGGCAAGCAGACTTCCGTAGTTGAGGCTCTTGGGCTCTAGAGGACAGGCTTAATAGTTGTGGCATCTGGGATTAGCTGCCTCAAGGCATGTGGGATCTTCCTGGAGCAGCGATTGAACCTGTGTCCCTTGCATTGGCAGGTGGATTCTTTACCACTGAGCCACCAGGGAAGTCCTGGTAATACACTTAAAGACAAATTATAAAGTATAGCAAATACATCGAAAGGTTTATGAATCAAAGGTACATCGCCTGATGTGCTTTCATAAGGAAAATATACTGTTGAATGCTGACAGCATTCCAGAAGCTTCCCACTCACCATCATCTTCCTATCCAAAGGTCACCTCTCTCCTTCCTTTAACATCATAAATTTATTTTGCCTATTTGTGGATTTTGTATAAATGCAATAGTCTGGTCTTGCCTCCTTTATTCAAGGTTACGTTTGTGACATTGACCCACAGTGTGGGAATGTGGCAGCACTTTGTTTCACTGTTGTTGCTCTGTAGCATTTATAGGGATATATCATGATTGATATATTGTTGTTCTATTGCTACCTAACAGAAGCAGAAGGTATTAAGAAGAGGTGGCAAGAATACACAGAACTGTACAAAAAAGATCTTCACAACCCAGATAATCAAGATGGTGTGATCACTGAGTACATCCTGGAATGTGAAGTCAAGTGGGCCTTAGGAAGCATCACTACGAACAAAGCTAGTGGAAATGATGGAATTCCAATTGAGCTATTTCAAATCCTAAAAGATGATGTTGTGAAAGTGCTGCACTCAATATGCCAGCAACTTTGGAAAACTCAGCAGTGGCTGCAGGACTGGAAAAGGTCAGTTTTCATTCCAATCCCTAAGAAAGGCAATGCCAAAGAATGCTCAAACTACCACACAATTGCACTCATCTCACATGCTTTGCTATGCTCAATAACCTCAGATATGCAAATGACACCACCCTTATGGCAGAAAGTGAAGAAGAACTAAAGAGCCTCTTCATGAAAGTGAAAGAAGAGAGTGAAAAAGTTGGCTTAAAGCTTAACAATCAGAAAACAAAGATCATGGTATCCGGTCCCATCTCTTCATGGGAAATAGATGGGCAAACAGTGGAAACAGTGTCAGACTTTATTTTTTTGGGCTCCAAAATCACTGCAGACGGTGATTGTAGCCATGAAATTAAAAGACGCTTACTCCTTGGAAGGAAAGTTATGACCAACCTAGATAGCATATTAAAAAGCAGAGACATTACTTTGTCAACAAAGGTCTGTCTAGTCAAGGCTATGGTTTTTCCAGTAGTCATGTATGGATGTGAGAGTTGGACTATAAAGAAAGTTTATAAAGAAAGTTGGACTATAAAGATTGTGGACCTTATATCTTTTAAAATTTGCAGCATAAATCAAAACCACAATGAGGTACCATCTCACGCCGGTCAGAACGGCTGCTATCAAAAAGTCTACAAACAATAAATGCTGGAGAGGATGTGGAGAAAAGGGAACCCTCTTACACTGTTGGTGAGAATGCAAATTAGTACAGCCACTATGGAGAACAGTGTGGAGATTTCTTAAAAAACTGGAAATAGAACTGCCATATGACCCAGCAATCCTACTACTGGGCATACACATTGAAGAAACCAGAACTGAAAAAGACATGTGTACCTCAGTGGTCATTGTAGCACTGTTTACAATAGCCAGGACATGGAAGCATGGATGTCCATCAGCAGATGAATGGATAAGAAAGTTGTGGCACATATATACAATGGACTATTACTCAGCTATCAAAATAACACATTTGAGCCAGTTCTAATGAGGTGGATGAAACTGGAGCCTATTATTTAGAGTGAAGTCAGTCAAAAAGAAAAACATTAATATGCAATATATGCATAGATATGCATATTTTACAACATATATATGGAATTTAAAAAGATGGTAATGATGACCTTATATGCAAGACAGCAAAAGAGACACAGATGTAAAGAACAGACTTTTGGACTCTGTGGGAGAAGGTGAGGGTGGGATGATTTGAGACAACAGCATTGAAACATGTATATTACCGTGTATGAAATAGATGCCCAGTCCAAGTTCGATGAATGAAACAGGGCACTCAAAGCCAGTGCACTGGGACAATCCAGAGGGATGGGGTGGGGAGGGAGGTGGAAGGGGGGGGTTTGGGACAGTGACATATGTATACCTATGGCTGGTTCATGTCAATGTATGGCAAAAACCACCACAATATTGTAAAGTAATTAGCCTCCAATTAAGATAATTAAGGAAAAAATTAAAAAAATAAAATTTGCAGCATATATATATATAAGCCTTTTTTTATATGTCTATTCTAGATATCTTCTCCCATTCTTTGGGATGCCCTTCCAATATCTTAATAAAACAATTTTAAGGACAAAATTCTTAATTTTAATCTAACCTATTACTTTTTTACTTTTTGGTAAGTGCTCTGTTTCCTGTTCAAGAAAACTTTTTCTATTCCAAAGTCATGAATAAACTATCATAATTTTCTTCTAAAACCATTATTATTTTACCTTTCATATTCAGATTAAATATCTCTAGTATTGATTTTTGTTTAAGTTAGGCATCAAAATTCATTTTTCTATATGAATATGTAACTGACATAGCATTATTTCTTTGAGATGACTACCTTTCTCTCACTGTTATGAAAGAACTTCTTTTACTTAAATCAAATGTTCATGTCTTTGTCTGTTTCTAGAATATTCTGTTCTATTTGCCTTTTGGTATGTCTTGCTTCCATAACACACTATCTCAATTATTGCAAAATGAAAATGTTAGTTGCTCAGTTGTGTCCAACTCTTTGTGACCCTGTGGACTGCAGTCCGCCAGGCTCCTCTGTCCATGGGATTCTCCAGGCAAGAATACTGGAGTGGGTTGCCTTACCCTTTTCCAAGTATCTTCCCCACCCAGGGATCAAAACTGGGGCTCCCGTATGGCAGGCAGATTCTTTACCATCTGAGTCACCAGGGAAGATCCTCAATTAATGGAGCTTAATAGCAAGTCCTGATGTGTGGTAGTATAAGTTCTCTAACTCACTCTTAGAATTTCACCCTCAAGACTGTCATAGGCACTTTTAGTTCTTTGGATTTTCATCTAATTATTAGAATTAGCTTGTCAACTGAAAAAACAAACAAACAAACAACCTGCTTAGATTGTGACTGGAACTTATTCGTCTTTAGATCAATTTAAAGGTGCTCCAGGCGGCACTAGTGGTAAAGAACTCGACTGCCAGTGCAGGAGACATAAGAGACGTGGGTTCAATCCCTGGGTCAGGGATATCCCCTGGAGGAGGGCATGTCAACCCACTCCAGTATTCTCGCCTGGAGAATCCCATGGACAGAAGAACCTGGCAGGCTACAGTCCGTAGGGTGGCAAAGGGTTGGGCATGACTGAAGCAACTTAGCAGCAGCAGCAGAAAAGGCAATTTAAGTCTTTGCAACATGAATCTTCATATCCATAAATTTGTATAGCCCTGTTTATTCAGGTGTTAGGTCCTCTTGAAAAAATGTTTTGTAGCTTTCAATGTAGTGATATTACAAATCTGTTAGACTGATGTCTACGTATCTGATATGTTTTGAAATATATTGAATTATATCATTCACCAAATTTTATTTTCTAATTCATCGCTTGGAAATAAAATTGGTTTGATACATTGATCTTGTACCCAGTGATTTTGCTAAATGCACTTATTATTTCTAACAGGTTTTAGATTTGTTTGGATTATCTGAGCTTTGTCTTTTTGCTTTCCAGTTGTTTTTTCTGAAGACATTTGGTTTTGAGAGTTATTTGGGCTGCCCCTGCTGTCAAAGCCTCCTGTTATTCTTTTGCTTTATTATCTCTATTTTGAACCCTTGTATTTCCTCTTTGAGGTCTTATTTCATAGAGACTGTGTCTATTTTTTTGGATAATTTTATAAAGATGTGTTTATCCATTAAGTCTCATGGCATAATTTATTATTTTTGATATAAGTAATTTGTTGTCTTTGTTGCTGTTCGGTCACTAAGTTATGTCCAACTCTTTGCAACCCAATGGACTGGAGTACACCAGGCTTCCCTGTCCTTCACTCTCTTCTGGAGTTTGATCAAACTCATGCCCACTGTGTTGGTGATACCTACAGCCATCTCATCCTCTGTCATTCTTTTGCCTTAAGCTCAGTGAAAGACTTCTTGGTGCTACAAGTAATTTTGAGTAGCCCTGGTGCCTTAGGTAAAGCATCTGCCTGCAATGCAGGAGACCTGGATTTGATCCCTGGTTTGGGAAGATGCCCTGGAGAAAGGAATGGCAACTCGCTCCAATATTCTTGCCTAGGAAATCCCATGGCTAGAGGAGCCTAGTGGACTTCAGTCTATTGGGTCGCAATGAGTTAGACACGACGGAGTGACTAACACTTTCATTTTCACATATTGTTTATTTCTCTACAGCACTTGCACAGCTGTTTGACACCTACTTTTTTTTTTCCCCTTATCCCCTCCTTCTCTCCCTCCTTCCTTCACATAACAATGTCTGGCATCTGCCTTGTATTGCTGGTTCATCTTTCTGCCTTATCAATCTTCAGTAGCAGGTAGAATCTTTCCCTGGGGAGGTTTGGAGAAGCTCCTGCTTCCTTTGCCAAATCTAGTCGATGCATCCTCCTCTCAGTTTCTGCTTCCTGGACTCAATATTTATGGCATTATGAAGCCCTTCTTCATAGAAAAGTTCATCAGTGTGGCTGCATTCTAGCTTATCAAAAATCTTATTCTATTTTTTTTTTTTTGCTTTTTATTGTCCTCTTTCATCGGTTTCAGGGAAAACAGGAGGACAGAGGCATCTTTACTGTTTCTAAATATACATTGATTGCTTAAACATATATAAAATTTTACACAAAAATTTTATCGTATGTGCACAGTACAAAACTCACTAAGATCTGGAAGGATTTTGAATACTGGAAGGGATAAAAATAGCACTTTGTAGGCTGGAGGCTTGAAATAATAAAACTGACTTGAACTATCTGGGACTCAATTAAGTATGTTTTCTCACTGTTGCTTTACACTCTTCCATGAAAAACAAATGAACGCTTCTGAGAGATTCAGAAAGGCATTTCAAAGTTTATATTGCTCTGTTTTACTGACTGATCTCTTTTTATTTGTTTCCTGTGTGCAATTTTTGCTCACATAAACACAGCCATTTGATGTTGCAATTGAGGCAATCCCCTTTTCTTTAAATCCTTGTTGATCTATTATGCAGGAAGAAGGGTTTTATCTTTCCATGAACAGATGGTGAAAATGTTGATCTGGTTGCAACTAACCTTCAGCTCTTGCTACAGCAAGTGCTACGTGTCGTTTCGCAGAAAGTAGAAAATTTACCATCCTTTGGCTTTCTCAAGTCACTGAGTTTATGGTGTTGATAACATCCTGTTACTGACCAATAATTACAACCAGAGATTTCCATGGTTAAGTCCTCAGTCTACAGCTGTGGTTTTTACTCACAGCAAACATTCTATCCTTCCAAACAAGTGATACATGCCAGGAATCATCTCAGATTTTTGACTGAGGTTGATTCTTTTCTCCCAATTATCCTTTCTGACTCCAGAGATAAAGCTGGAAGCAAAGTCACAGGCAGACAGGGAATGAGTGTAGCACTTACTGAATATTTTACATGACCTAGGGACTGAGCTATAAACATGTTACAGGTTTCTTACTGCATTTCATCCTCACAACGTCTCCATCTTTATTTAAAGCTGAGAAAACTGGTGCTCAGAGACATTAAGTACTTATTCAAAATCATACAGACAGTAAGTGGAAAATCTGGAATTTGAACTCAAGTTTTGCCTGATCCCAAAGTCCATGACTGGTTTCCATAAAGAGCTTCCTAAAATCATAGTTACTGAGAGACAGTGTATCACCTGCTCTGCCTGATTTTAGAACATACTCTTTCCACTACCTTCCTGGAGGGTTATTGTTGTTTAGCCACCAGGTCGTATTCTACTCTTTGGGACCCCGTGGTCTGCAGCCCGCCAGGCTCCTCTGTCCGTGGAATTCTCCAGGCAAGAATACTGTAGCAGGTTGCCATTTCCTTCTGCGGGGGACCTTCCTGACTAAGGGATCGAACCCATGTCTCCTGCATTGGCAGGTAGATTCTTTATCACTGAGCCATCTGGGAAGCCCCTTCTTGGAGAGAAGAGTCATTTGTTCTCTTCATGTAATGGCACAGGGCTGGATATACATCAGAGACTCAATGTTTGTTTAAAGATGAAAAATTAAAGAAGTTGGCATTCTATATACCCAGCATGTTTTGCTGCTCAAATCAGAAAAAACTATAGGCAAACAGATATTCCAAGGATGTTTGGGCTTCCCTGATAGCTCAGTTGGTAAAGAATCCACCTGCAATGCAGGAGACCCCGGTTCAATTCCTGGGTTGGCCAGATCCTCTGGAGAAGGGATAGGCTACCTACTCCAGTGTCCTTGGGCTTCCCTTGTGACTCAGCTGGTAAAGAATCTGCCCGCAATGTGGGAGACTTGGGTTTGATCCCTGGTTGGGATGATCCCCTGGAGAAGGGAAAGGGTACCCACTCCAGTATTCTGGCCTGGAGAATTCTATGGACTGTATAGGTCATGGGATGGCAAAGAGTCGGACATGACTGAGTGACTTTCACTTTCACTTTCTTTTACTTTCAAGGGTGTTTATTGCCTTTATGTCCCCACGTTTCTCTGTATTTTCTATCTTTCTTCTGTGTAGCAAAAATCTATAAGTCTACATAGCGGCTAGATATCAGAGGCAAAATGTTCAAGTTGACCAAAAAAAAAAAAAAAAATCACCCAAAACTGCACAGCAAAATAATCAGAAATTACTAAAAAGTGTTTATTTCTGTAGATTACTATGCCAAATCTAGGCGTAGGAGGAAAATGTAAATACTTCACCTTTTTGAAAGGCTTTTAGTTCAGAAAGTTGAGATGAAAAAAATCTGAAGATATATTAGGGTCTAATCAAAATGGCTCCTAGTTTGATCACTTGAATCACTTGGTGGGTGATTATCACCTTTGAATCAGATTTCATCTCTTATACTTCACTGTCAATTTTACACCATTTCACATAATATGAATTCTACTCTTTTGGGAGTGCTGTAACCATGTTCTAGTGAACAATATTTGTTCTGCATCCTGGTCCCTCAGTAAAGTCTGATAATTGAGTAATATTCAAATTAACAACAATTTTTGATTATTGAGTGAAAGAATGAATGAATGGCTTTGCAGGCTTAGCCAAAGATCATTCCTCAGAATACCTGTAAGGGAAATGCAGAATGGGAGGGTGAAGGTGGACAGAAGGGGACCCCTCTACTTCTCCTGTACTATGCAGATGAACTGAGTTTCCTTTAAACTAAAATGTGAGGGAACTTGGTCCAGAGGTTAGGACTCCAAACTTTCACTGCCAAGGGCACCAAGATTCTGCAAACTGTGTGGCAGGGAGAATAAAAAAAGAAAAACTATATTAAAAATTGAGAAAAAATGGCAAATCTTCTGTTCAGACTCACATCTTGTGGAAAGTTTTGCTATTACCAGTGCTTTTATTCCATAAACATGCTTATTTTATCTTTTGTTTCATTAAGGCCCAAATCAAGTCTGTTTGTCTGAACAGATCAATGCCAATTTCTCTGAATCCTCTGATGCCTCATAAAGAGGGTCCATTTTGCTGGTTTTATGACCACAGACTCTCAGTTATAGAACTTTTACTATTTATAATCTTTTAAGGACAAGTGAGCTTTTACTGTCTAAAAATTTGGCATTATTTTTCTGAGAAAGTAGCTATTTCTCTTCTGTGAGGCTAGAAATATGTTTTGGTTAAAATAAAAGCAAGATTTGACAGATCTGGAGTATTGTTTCATTTCTGGTTTAATCCCAGGGTAGCAAAAATGCCTTTGGGGGCCAAAAGATTGCATCCGTCTGGTTTGAGAAGGCATTTGTGGAGATGACTATACTGAGGATAGAGACAATTCTTGCATTTCCACCTACAATGGCTGTGCCACCTTAAAGCTTTCCTTGGACGTGTTTGGGATTTTGGGCTTATTCTCTTAAGTCTGCACAGATTTTCCGTAACTGCCTGGGAGAGCTGCCCCCACCTTTAATGTGAGGTCCCACAGTCCCCAAGGTCCTTCCATCAGCAGCTTTTTCAGGCCATGTTTTCTTAGGATGTTGGATCCTGATTCTCCCTGGTGGAGACACTTCAGTCTGCTTTGGCCTCTCTCCTCCATGACATTCCTCTGGGCTCTGGTCACCATTTGAAACGTCTTCACAGTTAAGACAACTCATATTTCTTCTGATTCCCCCTTTAAGAGTAGCTGTACCTAGGCATAGTTTCTTTTCTCTCTTATTTCCACCGACTGTGTCCTTTAGTATCTGTGTGTATGTGTGCTATGCTCAGTTGCTCAGTCGTGTCTGACTCTCTGTGACCCCATGGATTGCAGTCCACCAGGCTCCTTTGTCCATGGAATTCTCCAGGTAAGAATACTGGAGCAGGTTGCCATTGCCAGGTTGATCCTACTTCAGGGGTTCTTCCTGACCCAGGGATCAAACCTGAGTCTCTTGAGTCTCCTGCATTGGCAGGCAGGTTCTTACCACTGTGCCACCTAGGAAACTTCCCTTTAGTGTCTAATTTCCTCCATGACATCTGCCTAGATTATAACATTGTGAAAGAAAGTGAAGTCACTCAGTCGTGTCCGACTCTTTGTGACCCCATGGACTGTTGCCTGCCAGGCTCCTCTGTCCATGGGATTGTCCAGGCAAGAATACTGGAGTGGGTTGCCATTTCCTTCTCCAAAGGATCCTCCCAACCCAGGGCTCAAACCTGGGTCTCCCACATTGCAAGCAGACTCTTGATCTTCTGAGCTACCAGGGAAAGTTATAACATTGTAAACTTTATTTAAAGAATAGCTCTTTTTTTTTCTTCCAGCTTAATCAATCTATCTTTCCTTATTTTGTCACAAGATGAATGTCACTTTTTAAATGTTTATTATTGCTTAGTTTCTTGATTAATCTTAGTGTTTCACACAGGCTTATAATATTATTTAGAACCTATTAGCCTGTAATAACTTCCTGAAAATATTTTTCTTATCCCTAAAAGATGGCATATTATTTATAAAATAAGGACTCTCTTTAAAAAAAAATTTTTTTTAAATAAAACTGACCATCTTTCTATGGGTGAGGTCTCCATTTGGGTATCTGAAATCTACAGACAACAACAGAACTAAGGTAAAAAGCAGGTCCAAAGTCACGCTGCGCATGTGCTGTGGGCAGTTTCTTTGGACCATGGACAAGCCACACACAAACTCTTTTTGTAGTCCTAAATCCATAGTGCCTAGCAACTTGAAAGCACCAGAGTCAGCCTCATAATACTAAAATAATTTAATCCCGCCTCCAACTCCCCTTTGAAACCAGGTGAAGCTGGGACTCTCTGGTTCAAGGTCAAGCTGCAGCAGCAGCTGCACCTTAAAGACCCCGGCCTGGCCTACCTCCTTTGTCAAAGCTTCCGGGCAGGGGCAGGAATTTGCTGAAGACCTGAGTAGATTGTGTTTTCCTTGTGCCCTGTCTCAGCTTCTCTTCCCAGGACAAAGCAATCATAAGCTGCAGTGACTTGCTCAGGGTAACTTACAGCTCCTAGCTAGACTCTCTTAGATAAAATCCAGCCACATACAATGTGAGCTGTCACAAGTCATCAAGATCAGAAACCCACAAGGCCAACTCCACAAAAAGTCTTAAGGCCTATTGTTCCTTTGCTGTTCCCAACTGATATTCCCTATTTTTTAAGATTCATAATCCATTGCTTAGATTTTGGGTTTGAGAGGAACCACATAAATGACTCATTAATAAACAGGAAGGATTCAAGTAGAGAGCAAAATAACACAATTATTTTTTCTCAGCTGATAAAACCAGTTCAGAATGTGGTTTACACTAACAAGTGCAAGCAGCTCAGCTTCCTAATACAAACCCAAGGGACTCCCCTGGTGGTCCAGTGGTTAAGACTTCGCCTCCCAATGTAGGGGGTGAAGGTTCGATCCCTGGTTGAGAAGCTAAGATCCTACATGCCGTGGGGCCAAAAGATAAAAAATGAAACAGAGGCTAATACAAACCCAAGAATCAGAGATTTTGCCACAGTTACTGCCATCACTGGGCAACCCAAGGATTCCCCATATGCAAGTCTGTTATTGACTCTGTGAAACTCTTCACGGAGCTCTGAGTAGCCTGACTCCCAAGAGAGAAGCAGACATGGTTTAACCTCAAGGAGATTATAATCCATTGAATATGCAAATATTGCCTTACTTTGCATTTATCTGGTAACTAATGAGATTGAGAATCACTTACCACATGGCTAAAACTGGAGAGAGAATGCTTTGACCTTGGAGAGTCCCTTGGATTTTTACCTGCCTATTCTTCTTCTAGGGGCCACAGACAGGATTCACAGGAACACAGTAGCTCCATATTCTTTGAACACATAGACAACTGTAATTGATGGAAGCTTTAGAGTGGTGATATCTGCATAATTGAGTTTTCTGACCCTTTTAGAATTTCAAGTTTAAAATGAGTGGTGGCAAAGTCTTATCTTTATAAAAATAAAGATATATGCATGATATACAAGTAACTATTATATGCATTACTCAATCCTTTGCAATGACCTCTAAAGTAGGACATGTTGCTCTTTCTTTTATAAAGAAGAGAAAATTTTCAGAACACTAACTGATCTTTGGCCTAATGCCATAAAGCTAGTTAGGTAGAGGTGCAAAGACTTAAGAATCAGTATATCTTGGCTGTAATCTCATTTCTGTTTCCACCGAATCAACCTCTTTACCAGGTGGCGCTGGTGATAAAGAATTCGCTTGCCAATGCAAGAGACGCAAAAAACTTGGGTTTGACCCTTGGGTCCGAAAGATCCCCCGGAGTAGGAAATGGCAACCCACTCCAGTATTCTTGCCTGGAAAATTCCATGGGCAGAGGAGCCAGGCAGGCTACAGTCCACAGGGCCACAAAGAGTTGGACACAACTTAAGAGACTTGCATGCACGCAGGTGAGCAACTGAGCATACGCACAGCCAGCCTCTTTTTCTCATAAGAAATGAAAAGACTGGAAACGTATGTGTTTGCTAGTGGTATGTGGTCATGGCAAGGAGAAGGAAATGCAAGAAGGACCAAGAAATTTCTCCTCCTTCTGAAAGCGTGCTCACCTTTCATATACGTAAAGAACTGCTCACAGGAGGTTTCTGAAAGGTCAAGTGGGGGGTGACTTATGGGGATGATGATCAGGACTCTTGCTCTTTCCCTCTTAATTCAGGTGATAACAGTTACCTGAGGTTACTGAATAAATGCATACCATTGTTTACTGGGCAGGAGAGCTACCTTGGTAAACAAATGGCCTTTAGTGAAGTCCAACATGCTGATTACTTCCACTTGACATAAGAAGAGTACTATGACCTCAGCTGTTCAGAGACTAATTTAGTGATACTTTTGCCAAGTATGAAGAATTCCTCAATTTGAGTTTAGCCAAAATAATGGTTTGTTAGGATATGAAACTTTAAATTTTACAGAAAGAAATTGATCTATTTACAGAGCTACTGTCAGAGTGATTCAGGATGCCTGAAAGAGCCACATTAAGACTGCTCATAAATCAATAATCATCCTAATGAAACTCAGAGAGAACAAAGACTATACAAAGTTTGTAAACTGTGGAGAATGAATGAAGCCTGTGATCATAAAAGCTAAGAAATAAAGATTGGCTATTTCTTATTTGCTCTTTTTCAAACAGAACTGGAAAACATGCACGAAAACTTGCATGTATAGTTTGTGAAGAAAAAGGAAAAAGAAATCAAGAATAAATTCCAAAGTCTTTCTCACAGTATTTTGGTCCAAAGCCACCTTCTCTACTCTAAGGCTATAGACACACACACCTCCTTACCACACTCTAATAAGTTTCACACTCTGACTCCTGGACAATTTCACCCTCCTGTGGCTTTTCCTGTAATAGTCCCTCTGCTAGGAATGCTTTTCTTTGCCTTGTATTTATAAAAGCTTTACTCTTCCTTCATGGTCCAGGTCAAATATCACCTTCTCCTTGAAGACTTCTCGGATTCTCCTTGTTCAGAGAAAGTCACTGTGCTGTACTTTCTTCTCCAGTGTTCTAGAGACATCTCTGTTAGCATATTTGCCACATTGGGTCATGCTGCATTCTCCCTCAGCTTCTTATGACATCACGGATCACAGGGACGGAATCCATTTACAGTTACAGTAACTAACAATGGGCTTTGGCTCAGTAATTGTTTGTTGTGTATAGATTATATGTTACTGAGTCCAAGCTCGTATTGCTTGCTGCACAACGGGCTAATTAACTGAGAGACGAGTTGTTGGGGCAAGGAAGTGTGACTTGATTCAGAAAGCCAGCAGATCAAGAAGAAGGTGGACTAGTGTCCCCAAAAACTATCTTACCTGAGTTAATGTTATTTCTACCACGTTAGTGGTTTTTCTTAAGACCACTTACACTAATGTAATCAAACAGCTAAAGCAATTCATAGATGCTTTTTCCTACTGCCTGATGATGTTCCTCTGGCCTGGAACATCCTTAAAACATTTCAACTCCCACCTCGCATTCCCTTCAAGATATGTTCATAGCACTTCCTGTCCTAGTCTTTGAGTCTAAAAGACATTTATTGAGAGACATCTTTTCTGATGAGTCTCACTTATGTCAGTTCCTTGCAGTTGTCTACTCTGCTATTTTCATCATCATATTTAAAGAAAATGGTATCATCTTGTTACTGTCTGTTACAACCACTGTACTGTAGACATCATGAAGGCAGAGGCCAAGTCTCTCTTAATCATGCAGTATCCCAACAGTTAGCACAGTATTAGACATATTCTAGACAAGTGCTGATAACAGAAACTTAATACGAGCCATGTACATAATTTAAAATATTCAGGGAGCCATATTAAAAAAGTACAGGAAATAGGTAAACTTATTTCAACAATGTATTTTATTTAGTCTATAACATATATTCAATATTATCATTTCAACATGTAATCAATAGAAAAAGATTATTAGTGACCTGTGCATCCCCTTTCTTTCTTACTGAGTCTTCAGAATCAGTGTTTATTTTATACCTAAAGCATACCTCTTTTTGGACTAGACGTTTTTCAAATGACTGATAGGCAGGACAATTGTAGATTGTCAATAAATATCTGTTGACTGCAAGGAAGCTACAATCTGCTGAGTGTGGATGTGTGGGTGGAGCCATGACCAGTTCCTTTCAGATCACTTTTATCCTCTCTGTGCACACATCCCCAGCTTCTCAATGCTTAGCTGTCAACAGTTATACCTTCATCCTTCAGAGGGCAGAGGACTGCTCGGGCACACTGGGGTCTCCTTACTGGTACATATAGCTGGAAGTGTCCAGGAGTTTTATATGTTCCCAACTCCCAGACAACAGGAGACTCATAGAGCCTACCAATGACTAGTGGGAGGACAAACTCCAAGTTCTTTTGCCTCCATGCAAGGCACTCTGAGGTCTGACTTACACTCCAGAGCTCCCTGTTGGTTCAGGCTGAGACTTGGTGTTGGCCTGAGATCATCTGTTGCTTGGATTATTTCTTTCCCTCTCTTAATTCTCCTACTGACTTGCTGCGTTGTCCTGGAAGCACTTTCTTAATAAAGCATTTGCTCCTAAATCCTTGGTTCAGGGTCTGCTTCTGGGAAACTCAAAGTGCTCAAATTGTACAGTGTTCCTAATGCACAGTGTGGGTGTTGCAATGGCTTAAGCAAGAGCGCAGGTGGATTCTGTGTGCATCAGGAGTAATTATAGTGTCCACTGTGTCTTCTTGTCCCAGATACAACACACTGCTGATAAAAACTCAATTATATGAAATAAATCACATGAAAGTACGTGTTCTGCTCCCTCCCTCCCCTCCATGCTGCTAAGTCGCTTCATTCGTGTCCAACTCTGTGCGACCCCATGGTCTGCAGCCTACCAGGCTCCCCCATCCCTGGGATTCTCCAGGCAAGAACACTGGAGTGGGTTGCCATTTCCTTCTCCAATGCATGAAAGTAAAAAGTGAAAGTGAAGTCACTCAGTCGTGTCTGACTCTTTTCGACCCCATGGTCTGCAGCCTACCAGGCTCCTCCGTCCATGGGATTTTCCAGGCAAGAGTACTGGAGTGGGGTGCCATTGCCTTCTCCACTCCCCTCCATAGTAACTTCTAATTTGTTCCATGTATCCTTGAATAAATTTCTTATGAAAATGTAGTATGCTTGTATAAATATATTATTATATTTATAAAATATAAACATATATTTATTAAATATATTTAATATTTATATTAATCACATTTCATTAATCATATATAATTAATTATATTAAGTAATATAAATATAATTATATAAATATTATTAATTATATAAAATTATTATATCACATCATATTATTATTATATATTATATTACAATATTTATAGTATTATAATAACATATATTATATAGTAATATACTATATAAAGTTATCATTATAATATAATAATTTATATAATATAATAATAATTTTATCATATTATATCATTATATAAATACAATTAACTAATTCAATTAATTGATTATATTTAATTACTTATATTTATATTAAATAATATATTTATAAAATAAACCTTTCATACAGTGAGGTCAGAAAATTTCTTCTGCACATTGCTTGTTCCCTCAAGATTTTCATTAAATATCTTTCATATTTTTATTGTTGGTCAGTCACTAAGTTGTGTCCAGCCTTTGCCATCATTCCATGGACTGCAGCATACCAGGATCCCCTGTCCACTATCTCCTGGAGTTTGCTCAAATTCATGTCCATTGAGTCAGTGATGCCATCCAACCGTCTCATCCTCTGTTGCCCCCTTCTCATCTTGCCTTCAATCCCAACATCAGAGTCTTTTCCAAGGAGTCAGCTCTTCACACCAGGTGGCCAAAGTATTGGAGCTTCAGCATTAGTCCTTCCAAAGAATATTCAGGGTTGATTTCCGTTAGGATTCACTGGTTTGATCGCCATTCAGTCCAAGGGACTCTTACGAGTTTTATCCAGCACAACAATTTGAAAGCATCAATTCTTCAGCACTCAACCTTCTTTATGGTTCAACTCTCACATCCACACATGACTACTGGAAAAACCATAGCTTTGTATGGATCTTTGTCGGCAAAGTGATGTCTCTGCTTTTTAGTACGCTGTCTAGGTTTGTCATAGCTTTTCTTCCAAGGAGCGAGTGTCTTTTAATTTCATGGCCACAGACACTGTCTGCAGTGATTCTGGAGCCTCCCAAAATAAAATCTGTCGCTGCTTTCACTTTTTCCCCTTCTATTTGCCATGAAGTGATGGGACCAGATACCATGATCTTAGCTTTATGAATGCTGAATTTTAAGCCAGCTTTCCCCCTCTTCTCTTTTACCCTGTTCAAGAGGCTCTTAAGTTTTCCTTTTCTTTCTGCCATTAGAGTGGTATCATCTGCACATCTGAGGTTGTTGATATTTCTCCTGGAAATCTTGATTCTAGCTTGTGATTCATCCATCACATTCTGATTCCAGTGATTCATTCATATGATGCACTCCACATAGAAGTTAAACAAGCAGGCGGGTGAAATATACAGCCTTGTTGTACTCGTTTCCCAACTTGAGACCAGTCAGTTGTTCCATGGCCAGTTCTAACTGTTGTTTCTTGATTTGCATACAGGTTTCTCAGGAGACAGGTAAGGTGGTCTGGTATTCCCATCTATTTAAGAATTTTCCACAGTTTGTTGTAATCCACACAGTCAAAGCCTTCACCATAGTCAATGAAGCAGAAGTAGATCTTTTCCTGGAATTCCTTGCTTTCTCTCTGATCCAGTGGATGTTGGCAATGTGATCGCCGGTTCCTCTGCCTTTTCTAAACCCAGCCTGTACATCTGGAAGTTCATGGTTCACATATTGCTAGGGCCTAGCTAGGAGGATTTTTAGCATAACCTTACTAGCATGTGAAAGGAGCACAGTTGTATGTAGTTTGAACTTTATTTGGCATTGCCCTTCTTCGGGACTGGAATGAAAACTGACCTTTTCTAGTCCTGTAGCCACTGCTGAGTTTTCCAAATTTGCTGGCATACTGAGTACAGCATTTCAATAGCATCATCTTTTAGGATTTGAAATAGCTCAGCTAGAATTCCATCACCTCCACTAGCTTTATTTGTAATGATGCTTCCTAAGGTCCACCTGACTTTACATTTCAGGATGTCCAGTTCTAGCTGAGTGACCACACCATCATAGTTATCTGGGTCATTCAGTTCAGTTCAGTTCAGTCACTCAGTCGTGTCCAACTCTTTGTGACCCCATGAACTGCAGCATGCCAGGCCTCCGTGTCCATCACCAACTCCCAGAGTCCAACAAAACCCAAGTCTGTTGAGTCAGTGATGCCACCCAACCATCTCATCCTCTGTTGTCCCCTTCTCCTCTTGCCCTCAACCTTTCCCAGAATCAGGGTCTTTTCCAACGAGTCAGCTCTTCACATCAGGTGGCCAAAGTATTGGTGTTTCAGCTTCAACATCAGTCCTTCCAATGAACACCCAGGACTAATCTCCTTTAGCACAGACTGGTTGGATCTCCTTGCAGTCCAAGGGACTCTCAAGAGTCTTCTCCAACACCACAGTTCAAAAGCATCAATTCTTCTGCACTCAGCTTTTTTTATAGTCCAACTTTCACATCCATATATGACCACTGGAAAAACCATAGCCTTGACTCGATGGACCTTTGTTGGTAATGTCTCTGCTTTTTAATATGCTGTCTAGGTTGGTCATAACTTTCCTTCCAAGGAGTAAGCATCTTTTAATTTCATGGCTGCAGTCACCATCTGCAGTGATTTTGGAGCCCAGAAAAATAAAGGCAGCCACTGTTTCCACTATTTCCCCATCTATTTGCCTTGAAGTGATGGGACTGGATGCCATGATCTTAGCTTTCTGAATGTTGAGTTTTAAGCCAACTTTTTCACTCTCCTCTTTCACTTTCATCAAGAGGATCTCTAGTTCTTCTTCACTTTCTGCCATAAGGGTGATGTCATCTGCATGTCTGAGGTTATTGATATTTCTCCTGGCAATCTAGATTCCAGCTTGTGCTTCTTCCAGCCCAGCGTTTCTTATGATGTACTCTGCATATAAGTTGAATAAGCAAGGTGACAATATACAGCCTTGAAGTACTCCTTTACCTATTTGGAAACAGTCTGTTTTTCCATGTCCAGTTCTAACTGTTGCTTCCTGACCTGCAAACAGGGTTTCTTTAGAGGCAGGTCAGGTGGTCTGGTATTCCCATCTCTTTCAGAATTTTCCACAGTTTATTGTGATCCACACAGTCAAAGGCTTTGGCATAGTCAATAAAGCAGAAATAGATGTTTTTCTGGAACTCTCTTGCTTTTTTGATGATCCAGTGGATGTTGGCAATTTGATCTCTGGTTCCTCTGTCTTTTCTAAAACCAGCTTGAACAGCTGGAATTACATGGTTCACGGCCCAACATCTGGGTCATTAAGACCATTTTTGTACAGTTGTTCTGTGTATTCTTATTCTTGCCACTTGCTCTTAATCTCTTCTGCTTCTGTTAGGTCCTTGCCATTTCCGTTCTTTTTAATACCCATTCTTGCATGAAATATGCCCTTGATATCTCCAATTTTCTTAAAGAGATCTCTATTCTTTCCCATTCTATTGTTTTTCTCTATGCCTTTGTATTTTTCTTCTCTATGCCTTTGTATTGTTCATTTAAAAAGATCTTTTTCTCTCTCCTTGCTATTCTTTGGAACTCTATATTCAGTTCGGTGTATCTTTCCCTTTCTCCTTTGCCTTTCAACTTCTCTTCTTTCCTCGGTTTTTGCAAAGTCTCCTCAGACAACCAGTTTACCTTCTTGCACTTCTTTTTCTTTGGGATGGTTTTGATCTGCTGCTAAGTCACTTCAGTTGTGTCCGACTCTGTGCGACCCCATAGACGGCAGCCCACCAGGCTCCCCCGTCCCTGGGATTCTCCAGGCAAGAACACTGGAGTGGGTTGCCATTTCCTTCTCCATGGTTTTGATCAGTACCTCCTATATAATGTTACAAACCTCCGTCCGTAGTTCTTCAGACACTGTCTACCAAATCTAATCCTTTAAAACTATTCATCACCTCTACTGTATAAACATAAGGAATTTGATTTAGAGCATACCTGAATGGCTTAGTGGTTTCCCCTACTTTCTTCAATTTAAGCCTAAATTTTGCAATAAGGAGCTCATGATCTAAACCATAGTCAGCTCCTGGTCTTGTTTTGACTGACTGTATCGAGCTTCTCCATCTTCGGCTGCAAAGAATGTAATCAATTTGATTTTGGTGTTGACCATTTGGTGATTTTCATGTGTAGAGTTGTCTCGTGTGCTGTTGGAAAAGGGTGTTTGCTATGACCAGTGTGTTCTCTTGGCAAAACGCTGTTAGTCTTCACCCTCCTTCATTTGGTACTCTAAGACCAAACCTGCCTGTTACTCCAGGTATCTCTTGACTTACTACTTTTGCATTCCAATCCCCTATGATGAAAACGACATCTTTTTTTGTGTGTGTTAATTCTAGAAGTCTTGTTGGTCTTCACAGAACTGGTCAACTTCAGCTTCTTTGGCATATTTTTATTAGTGGCTGCTTAACTTTATAAATGTATTTCAATTTACCACTTTTATTGTCTAATTTAACTTAATCTGCCTGCAAGGCAGGAGACCCGGGTTACATTCCTGGGTCAGAAAGATCCCCTGGAGAAGGAAACGGCAACCCACTCCAGTATTCTTGGTTGGAGAATCCCATGGACAGAGGAGCCTGGCAGGCTACAGTCTACAGGATTGCAAGAGACAGACACGACTTAGCGACTAAACCACCACCATCAATTTAACCCCTCGCTGCTTCTGCTCCCTGATATAAACTCTGTATCTTTAGGTCTCTGACATGGCTCTCTCTGTTTATGTGCCATTCTTGTCAGCTGATTTCAACCAAAAGTATTCAAATGAAAAGTAACTGCATAGTCTGAGCCCAAACATATATTCCTTGATCCTGAAGCCGAGGTTCTGAATCTGGGCTCCAGTGCAGTCCTGACCTTAAAAGCATGTGTGTTATTGTACATATGTATGTATTTCTGGGAAGAAGGCTCAGCACTTTCACTAGAATGTGAAAGATTTCCATGGTATTCAAGTGCTAGGCTTAAATGTACAAATACACACTGTGTGATGTACTTTATAGAAATCTCTTGCAGTTTCATCTTCCTGTCTCTTCTCATTAGATTTAATTAATTAGCAGCTCCTAGATTAGAGGACAGATTCTTCAGAGGCTGGGATCCAGCCTCACCCACGTTTTTATTCCCCCGGCTGCCTGGTTCAGTACTATAGTGAGTGTAGTTGCTAATAGTTTCTTGAAAAATGGCTATGTTTTCCCTTTTGTATTTATGAATTCTCAGTGGGACACATTTACTTTTCTTCTCTTTCTGTTCTTTACTCTGCTTTGCTTTGATTTTGGGGGATTTAAGGACAGAAGTTCCTTTTCTGTAGAGATGGCACATAAATCACCTTGGACCATGTGTACCAACTTGAAGGCATCGAGCAAGAGGCAGGCCAGAAACAACCATCCACTCCTGTGTCCTCATTGGGGCCTGGTTTCAGCTGCCACCAGCTCCCGCATTTGCGCCTCCACTCAGGTCAAGGATGCTAGTGCAGATTTGGTTTTTCCTATCTCTTTGATTATTGATAATCTTGTTTAGAAACACAAAGTAATTTAGAAATTCTTAAAAACAGTGAGTGGCCAAGCCATGTGCTGTGCCCGCCAAATCCATATGTTGAATCCCACGCATTAGGATTTAAATATATGGATTCTGTGGGGACATACACATTGGGGCTTGATTATTTAATCACTTCCATTCTTCTCATTCCTTCCCTAGTCTATCACATTTTGAGGGCAGCACCTATGTTTTACTTCATACATATTTTTTAGACCCCACCACTATGAAAATGGTTCACTGCTGGACACTAGAAATAAGAGACAAATGAGGCAGTGCCAGCCTCTGAGGGACTCAGGTTAGCATTAGAAACTCTTATCTCTTGCAATCAATTGCTCCCACCAGCTCCAGCAGGGGTGTGGAGACACAGAAGATGATTAATCTTCCTTTTTGGGGGCAAGATTTAGAGAGAGGTGACACTTGGATAAACAGACATTCAATCCAGAGGGAGGTTCTGCTTAGCTGAATGTTACACAGCCTTGAGAAGATTTTGCTCTTCGCCTTGTCACTGCCTCCCTGGATGGCCTTGATCAAGTCTTGCTTTTTGCATCCTTTCTTATCTAGCTTCTAGTGGGAGGTAACTATTTCTTCTCTCAGTCCTCTGCCTCAAGATTTCACTGCCATAGGGCACAATATTTATGAAAAATAAAATGTTACAATTCTTTGAGAATCAAGTTCACTGGCAGGACAATGTACTGTTCTCATTTTTTTCCTCCCTGAATGTCTTGGGAATTTAAAAGGGAGGAATAATAAAATTCAGGTATCTTATTATAAATATGTGGCAGTAAAATGATAGGTAATAAATCAGTGTTCTAAGAACAATTTCAAATAGCAGAGTCCATAGCATACCTCCAATACTAACAACGTTTGGTGAAAAGCTCAGCATCCCAAATGGGGAAGAGCTTGCTGACTGCATGGAGATAAGTGTGGCCTCCCAAGACTGGTGCATCTCCAGTTAAGAAGAGACCAGGCTATGGATTACAAGCTGCTCTTGTATCATCATCAGGGCTCACCAAACCTCTGCAGTAAGTGGAAATCACCTTGTGCGTGCTAAGTTACTACAGCTGTGCCCAACTCTTTGTGACCCTATGGTCTGTAGCCCACCAGGCTCCTCTGTCCATTGGGATTCTCCAGGCAAGAATACCGGACTGGGTTGCCATGCCCTCCTCCAGAGGATCTTCCTGACCCAAGGATTGAACCCAAGTCTCTTATGTCTCATGCCTTGGCAGCCTAGTTCTTTACCACTAGTGCCACCTAGGAAGCCTGGAAATTGCCTTGATTTGTAACTAAACCTTCTACTTGGGAAGGTCCATGCCAGAGGATTCTAGACTTGGCCCTTCTCCATGCCAAGAAGGTAGCAGGTGACAGTCCAAGAAGAGATGAAGTGGAGTGCCTTAGGTTGGATTCCCGGGAAGTAGAACCCAAGGAAGGATTCACGAGTGATTCATTAAGTTCGAGTGATTCATTAAGTGCGAGTGATTCATTAAGGAAGTGCTTCTAGAGGAAACCAGTAAGGTAGTGGGAAGCAAGGAGGGAAGAAAACCAAGCAAAGTATTACAGGGTTGTTCTTAGCCTGATCCCACAGAAGAGTTCCGGATTGTAAGCCGTACCATGGGGGAGTTATACCACAAGAATATTTCAATGAACGGGAGACTAGGTTGACCTGGCAGGCTGTCCAGGATATAGGGAATGTAAATTCCTAGACACTCTGGGTCTTCTTGGTACGGGTGAGTCTACAAAAGCCTGAGGACAGTCCTCTTTGAAATGGGCATTAGTACTGGAAATACAAGGGCACTGAAGGGAGATATGTGTACAAAAATGGTAAAAGGAATCCAAATAGAGCAACCTGATTGTGTATTGAAACAGTAGTACCCAAACAAAGGTGACAAAAACATCTTGATAATAAGCAGCATAAGGAAGTGGAGGTCATAGAGAAGGCAACATGATGCTTCATGCTGCCCATGAAATGTGACCGTGTTGGAGCAGGAAGGTGGTGCTACCTACTGGGTTCCAGACAGGGTCCAGTCCTGAATGGGACTGCTGAGAACACAGGTTAAAGTGTCCCATTTAGGGCACTGTGAGTGCCTGCCAGGATGCCAGAGCCAAGATACAATGTCCAGATCTAGGCAAGCAGCCCTTGAGGTGAGGCTGAGTCACCAGAAGATGGAACTGGGCTTCTGAGGTTTCAGGTCTGGCCTGTCCCTGAACCTGAGCAGAGCTGATTTGCAGTCCTGACAGCAAAGATGAGAGGAGCAGATGGGATATTTGCTATTTACAGGTAGTAACAGGCCTAGATTAGAAAAAAGGCAAGATTCTAAAGCAAAGAATGTGGTAGAACTAGATGTTACTTCCATTCTTATATGCAGCAGAGGTCTTCAAGGTTCAGATTTTTGTATTCATTGTTTCAAGTTCATTTTCACTACCATCTTTTCATTTCCTTTTTATTTTGTATCTACTTCTAATATGTTATTTTTCTATTATAAATATCCTTGTAAGTGATTTTAGTATAATATACAAACAAGGGTAAGTCTATCTTAACTTTAGGAAATGCATTCAACACATACTGATTGAATATTTCTACATGTAAAAATTTCCCAGCCAGAGACATAGAAATTATTCCTACATAGTCATTCCCTTTAAGGAGGGCCTGTGCATGAGTACCTTTGTAGTTCTATCTAAAACAGAATTGCCAGATGAAACGTGAGATACAAATATTTCTTGGGATGTACTTATACTAAAAGTTAATCATTAGTTATCTTGTATTTTCATCTGCTAAATCTGACAAGCCACCCTAAGAAGACTCATCAGTGAGCATTTCATCTCCAGGAAGAAGGGCTCATCAGAGCTCACCAGGCAGTGGAGAGAGGCATCGATGAGACTGGAGAAGCTTAGTCAAGGGAACTCAGAGGGAAAGAAATGCTGCCAGTTACCACCTGTGGGTCCCTGAGCCAGGAACTAAGCTCTCTGAGCTATTTTTCATTTGTATAATAGGGACAAAACAACTTACTTTCCAAAGTGATAGTTAGACACCAGATGTTCAGGGAAAAGCAATCTCAGACCTCTAAAAAAGAGACAATGAGTATGCATTCTTCATTGAAAATGCCATTTCCTCAAAGGAGAAGAAGGTAAAGCATTAGACAGAATTTTTAAGCTTCCATGGGTTGCAATGTAGTCAAAATTATCATTTTGTGAAGGGTAGTTGAGTTTGTTCTCCACCTCACAGGTGACAAACAGCAGAGCTCTGGCAGGTGAGCAAGGGCTGCACTCATCCACAAGTAATACGATTCATGATGACAAAGGCATGTTTTGGATTCGTGAGAGGCAGTAAACAGCCAGATCCTCTTAAAACTAGAATAATTTGTCCTCACAGTTCTTATTTCAAACTCTGCCTTGCTGCCTCAGGAGCTCTGATTTCTAGGTTCTTCTATCTTTGATTGGTCTTTCGCAATGAGTACCATACAACTGTCCCATTTGAATGAGGATCCAGAAGCTCTTTGTCCGCTGCAGCATCTCCATACCTGCCTGTCACATGGACCCTGTGGTTTTACATATCCAGTCCCCTCTGCCTGATGTATGTACCTCTGACAGAGCAACAGTTAATCAGCATATTTATTCCTTACTAATGTGCAAGTAGAGCCTTAATTTATTATGCAAATTACAGAATGTTATTTTTATGACATAAAATGCATAAGTCACACCCATTCACTGTAGCAGAGTAGGTGAACATCCTCTCAGTAAGGTTCTTGTTTTCCTGTTCAATCAACAATGCACCCTCCTGACAGCTGCCAAGGAAACACGCATTCCTAAGCCTCACACGGCCCTTTGTGCACATTGAGAGAACTCATTCATTGAGATGGCTTTCCCCTGAGAAGTGGAATCAGGAATCCCCTGGAAGTGGACAAGGACTGCCAGATAGATTTTACTTCCTCTGGCACCCCAGAGGGAAGATATTCCCATTCCAATGATGAATAAAATAGAATACGGAGTGGCTGTGACTGTATTCATTAATTTATTGTTAAGAACTTGCTAAGTATCAGGTAAGACTGCAAGAGAATAAAGAGGGATGGACTGATGGATTGGTGGCTAACAAAGGCCACAGGAGCCTACTAAAAGAGCTTACAGTGACCAAAGCTGGAACAATTTGAGGAAAACAACATACATAAAGTAGTATTGGAATAAAACCCAAGGTATGAAATAAACATCTGTGATCCATACCTATATAAATAAGTGATTGAACTAATAAATAAATGAGAAAGAAGATACATCTCCTATGCCATAAAATTCCAAATAATACATTGTAGATGCTCTGTCCTCCAGGAGGGATTATAAATTCCACATCCAAGTGTGCACACTAAGACTTTCTTCCAAAAAGTAGAGTATGGAAAGTGGTAAAAGAATAAATTTACAGCGGAGAAATCTGACAAAACTGCAGCAGCCAGATGATCAAGGCTAATACCAAGAATGGTAAGTATGTACCCTCAACAGATGGGACGAGAAAGACACTTTACCTCAATGTCTTCCCCCTAAAACTCTACAGCCCCAGTCCAATTATGAGAAAAACATCAGCTAAATCCCACAGGAAGGCCATTCTACAAAATACCTGTCCAATATTCCTCAAAACTGTCAAGGTCATCGAAAACAAGAAAAGTCCGAGAAACTGTTACAGACAAGAGGAGTCTAAAAAGACATGACAAATACATGTGATATGATAGGGTTCTGGAATAGAAACAGAACATTAGAAAATAAGGAAATATGCACACATTATAGTCTTTAGTTAAAAATACTATATCAACATTGGTTCATTAATTGTGAAAAATGTTCCTTACTAATTGAAAATGTTGACAATAATGAAAACTAGGTGGGTTATACAGGAACTATTCATACTTTTTTCACAAGTTTTCTGTAAACATAAATTATTTTAACATAAAATTATTAAAAAAAATAAAAGCCAGTAATTAAAAACCTTCTATAACATAAAAAAGTCAAAGGAATTGATAATTCAGGAAGTGGCACTGTGTAACTGCTTATCTGTATGGAGAAAAAGCAGATGAAACAAGAAATCTACCTGTCCTTTACTATCTCCCGGGGTTTGCTCAAACTCATGTCTATTGAGTTGGTGATGCCATACAACCATCTCATCATCTGTTGCCCCCTTTTCCTATGGCCCTCAATCTTTCCCAGCATCAGGGTCTTTTCCAATGAGTCAGCTCTTTGCATCAGGTGGCCAAAGTATTGGAGCTTCAGCTTCAGCATCAGTCCTGCCAATGAATATTCAGAGTTGATTTCCTTTAGGATTGACTGGTTTGATCTCCCTGCTGTCCACAGGACTCTCAAAAGTCTTCTCCAGCACCATGGTTCAAAAGAATCAATTCTTCGGTGCTCAACTTTCTTTATCATCCAATTCTCACATCCATACAACTACTGGAAAAAACCATAGCTTTGACTATACGGACCTTTGTTGGAAACTAGCAGGTAGGTAGATGCAGATCATCACAACTCTCATTTTGGCAAAAACAAAACAAACAAACAAACAAAAAACACCGAGTCTGACAACATTACATGTAATATTTACCTACTGCTGTTGTAACAAATCATCAAAAACTTGGTGGTTTCAAAAAACACAGTGTATTATTTTACTGTTTGGGAGGTCAGTTGCCCAAGACCCATCTCACTCGGGGAAAGTGAGGGTATTGGCATGGCTGGTTCCTTCTGAAGGCTCCAGAGGAGAATCTACTTTGCTTTTTCCAGCTTCTAGATGTGGCCTTGGCTAGTAGCTCTTTCCTCCGTCTTCAAAGTCAGCAGTGTACAATCTTCAAATCTCTGACCTTCTGACCTCTTCCATCCTCACATCTCTTTCTCTGACTCCCGAGTCCTCATTTTAATGACTCCTGTGATGACCAGGCCTACGTGGATTAATGCAGGAGTATCTCCCCATCTCAAACCTACATCAAAAGTACCTTTAGAAGTTATAAGGTGATGTTCCAGGGACTTGGCATGGACATATGTGGAGGTCCATTATTCAACCTACTAACTGTATCATGTAATGAGGAGGCTGTGTGGAAATTATAATACTTTTATTTTGGAAATGTAAATTGGCATTGTTACTCCAATGGGCAGTTGGGTGTATTTACTGATGCTGAAGAACATCTCTCAACTTATCAACAATCTTTCTCAGCGGCTACATCTAAAGAATTCTCACACACGAGCACACAAAGAAATGTGCCCAGAAGACAAATAGGAGAACATTAATTGTAACAGGGATTACAATAGTACAAAAATAAGAACTCCAGTTTTCTCTTAGTTGTAAGGTTAATTCAAATTGAAATTATACATGAACTAGGTGCTTTGTATCAAAATCAATCTCTCAACTTAAAGTCAAGGGGGACAAAGGAAGCTATAATATGATAAACGTATTAGAATATGATTTATGTAAAGTGTTAACCCTATTGGTTTACAGATACATAGTAGAGATACAAAAACATGCTTGAGCATGGAGGGAAGGATGGGGAAGGGATAAGAGAGAAGTGTGGCTGTAGATATTCAGCTGTTTAAGAATTTTAAAAAAATAAAGAGAGAAATCTGAACCCAGTATGGCAAAATGTTAATGTGTGACTACCGTAGTCACATGCAGTGGTGACATACATGTATGATAATATTTCAAAATAGATGTGTTAATTCACAGACATCCTGGACCCAAAAGAATTATTTTTCCTTGGCTCATATCTTCTAGAGAGTTCTGATTATTAAGGCATTGCCACTATTTTTGTTTTTACATTTTTGTCCTGATAATCTATCTATTGTGAATTTGATTCAAGAGAATCATTTCCTTACAACCTCATCATACTGAAAATAAGATATAACCTAATTTCTGCTATGAGATGGCTAGTTTCTAAGCCTAGTTTATTTGCTTTGCTTTTTTTCTACTGACTATTCCCATAGCCATTAGGAAGACTATGCTCCGGCTTTCACTTTTTGTGATTTCATGTAAATCACTCCTTTGTCCTGGGATTTAATATCTTCATTGATAAAATGATGTTACTAGACTAACAACATCTTTAAGGCCCTTCAAGTTTAAAATTTTGAGTCCTCTTCATTTTCTCTGACTTTTTAATCCATTAAGCATTCATGCTAACTATGTTGTTATCCTCCAGTATTATCTGCTGGGCTTGACAGAATTGCTTTGGAAAATACTGACCTCTTAATTGGTTTTTAAAGGACCACTGAAATAATGAAAGACTCTTACAGACTTGCAAAGGAGTGACAGTACTAACCTGCCACCAAAGTTCTATTGATGGGGTGCTTGAAGATCTAATGTTAAGTGAAGAGACAGTGCCCTCGTCTTCTTTACAACATTTCAGTATTTAAATGTTAAAAGGTATGTTTATGGCTTGTTCTCCTGGTCTATTAATCATCATATTGGAACAGATGGTATCATAGCAACATGGCACATGTGACCTCTTTCCATCTTTTCCTGTGTGACCATATGACTTGTGGTCATCCTCTGTATAATATGAATTAACTCTTTTCCAGCCTGGGGCAATAAATATTGGGGGTTTCAGGGCACACTGTAGCTTACAAAGGTTCCATCTTTCTTAGGAACATGCATAGATTATATGTAATCAAGGTGAAAAGGGAGAGGAACCAGAGATCAAATTGCCAACATCTTTTGGATCATCAAAAAAGCAAGAGAGTTCCAGAAAAACATCTACTTCTGCTTTATCAATCACACCAAAGCCTTTGACTGTGTGGATCACAACAAACTGTGGAAAATTCTGAAAGAGATGGGAATACCAGACCACCTGACCTGCCTCCTGAGAAATCTGTATGCAGGTCAAGAAGCAACGGTTAGAACTGGACATGGAACAACAGACTGGTTCCAAATCGGAAAAGGAGTGTATCATGGCTGTATGTTGTCACCCTCCTTATTTAACTTATATGCAGAGTATATCATGAGAAATGCTGGACTGGATGAAGCACAAGCTGGAATCAAGATTGCTGGGAGAAATATCAATAACTTCAGATATGCAGATGACACCACCCTTATGGCAGACAGCAAAGAACTAAAGAGCCTCTTGATGAAAGTGAAAGAGGAGAGTGAAAAAGTTGGCTTAAAATTCAACATTCAGAAAACTAAGATCATGGCATCTGGTCCCATCACTTCATGGGAAATAGATGGGGAAACAATGGAAACAGTGACAGACTAATTTTGGGGGCTCCAAAATCACTGCAGATGGTGACTGGAGCCATGAAATTAAAAGACACTTGCTCTTTGGAAGAAAAGTTATGACCAACCTAGACAGCATATTCAAAAGCAGAGACATTACTTTGCCAACAAAGGTCCATCTAGTTAAGGCTATGGTTTTTCCAGTAGTCATGTATGGATGTGAGAGTTGGACTATAAAGAAAGCTGAGTGCTGAAGAATTGATGCTTTTGAAGTGTGGAGTTGGAGAAGACTCTTGAGAGTCCCTTGGACAGCAAGGAGATCCAACCAGTCCATCCTAAAGGAAATTAGTCCTGAATGTTCATTGAAAGGACTGATGCTGAAGCTGAAGCTCCAAATCTTTGGCCAACTGATGCAAAAAGTCAACTCATTGGAAAAGACCCTGATGCTGGGAAAGATTGAAGGCAGAAAGAGAAGGGGATGACAGAGGATGAGATGGTTGGATGGCATCACTGATTCAATGGACATGAGTTTTAGTAAACTCTGGGAGTTGGTGATGGACAGGGAGGCCTGGCATGCTGCTGTCTATGGGGCCACAAAGAGTCGGACACGACTGAGCTACTAAACTAAACTTAACTGAAGCAAAGTAGTGGCTTTAAAGAATAAGAATATCCTACCAAAGGCAGAGAACAAAAGTCTCAATAATATTCTCAAAGAGTTTACATGCTAATTTTAATTTACACTCAAAATAACTTTTTGTTGTTGTTCAGTCACTAAGTTGAGTCCAACTCTTTGCAACTCCATGGGTTGCAGCACATCAGGCTTCCCTGTCCCTCACTGTCTCCTGGAGTTTAGTCAAATTCATGTCCAATGAGTCAGTGATGCCATTCAATCATCTCAGCCTCTGTCACTCCCATCTTCTCTTGCCCTCAATCTTTCCCAGCCTCAGGGTCTTTTCCAATGAGTTTGCTCTTCGTATCAGGTGGCCAAAGTATTGGAGCTTCAACATCTGTCCTTCCAATGAATATTCAGAGTTGATTTTCTTTAGGATTGACTGGTTTGATCTAACTTGATATAGTTATAATTATTATGCTTATTTTATGATGAGAAAACTTAGACTTATGATGAGAGACTGATTTAAACTCTAAATTCACATTTTCTTCTGTTCCATTGCAATACCTCACCTACCAGTAAATATGAAACATAACAGCAAGAAAAATCTTGACAAGTTAAAAGAAATTACAAATTAGAGAGTTACTGAAGTCCATTATTATTTTATTAAAGCAAATTTCCTATTCTTTAGGAATGCTGAGAGAAAAGTTTCTTGCTAACTAATTAATATGTGTCTAGTTGGATTTTGCAGCTTTAATTGATTTATTTTAAAAGTACTGGCTAAAAAAAAGGACTGACAATACTCTCTACTGTGTGTTTGGTACTATCAGAGAATTATTCAGACACCTTTAGAAAGCTATTTTGCATGTTATCTAGCTATTTGCATGGAGATTATAGTTGTCCCCTGTGAACTGCTGTTTTACTTTGCTTTCCCATTTCAGTTACCTGTGGTCAACTGTGGTCTGAAAATATTAAATGTTAAATTTCAGAAATGAATAATGCATAAGTTTTAAATTGTCCACCATTCTGAGTTGCATGATGAAATCTTGTGCCACCCGCCTCCTTCTGACCAGGGATCCCCAACCAAATACACTGTCTTCTTCTGACACCCAACCATCAACATCACTGCTCCATGAGCCAGGATCACCCAAGGCAGAAGATCCTTCTGACTTACTGTCAGAGGTTAATAGTAGCCCAACACTGTGTCAGTTGCCTCACTTCATCTCATCACATGGACATTTTATCATCTCACATCACCACAGGAATAAAGGTGGGTAGAGTACAATAAAACATTTTGAAAGAGAGAGACCCCATTCATGTAACTTATATTACACATATTGTTATGCTTGCTATATTTTACTTTTAGTTATTACTGCTAATCTCTTGCTGTGCCTAACATAAATTAAACTTTATCATAGTTAAGTATGTATAGGAAAAAATAGTATATGCAGGGTTTGGGGCTTCCCAGCTGGCACTAGTGGTAAAGAACCCACCTGCCAATGCAGGAGATGCAAGAGATGTTGGTTCGATCCCTGGGTCAGAAAGATTCTCTGGAGGAGGGCATGGCAACCCACTCCAGTATTCTTTCCTGGAGAATCCCCATGGACAGAGGAGCCTGGGGGGCTACAGTCCATAGGTGGCAAAGAGTCGGACACGACTGAAGTGACTTAGCATGCACGCATGCAGGGTTTGATAGCATGTGTGGTTTCAGGAATCTACTGGGGGAGGCCTGGCGTGCTGCAGTCCATGGGGTTGCAAAGAGTCGGACACGACTGAGCGACTGAACTGAACTGAACTGCATTCACACTTGAGGAGGTCAGTTGTAGTTTGAGTGAGAAACAAAGTCTAAATTGGGATTGATGAGACAGAGAAGAGAGAGGAGAAAAGGCAAAATTCAGGGAATCAGGGCACGATGAACCTTGTTCATAGTTCTTTGGTTCTGGGCTTTTTTTTTATATAAACTGATTAGTTGGCAGCTGTCGGAGAGGGCAGTCTGGGCACTATCCTTGAGCAGGCTGATTAGTGGAGGCAACATGAAGCCATTTTAGTTGTTAGTGGATGTCCCTTTTGAAATTTGAGCTGAGGAGCACGCGAGGGCAGTCCTCCTCTGAGTGGCGTCACCTGCCTCCACCTGGGTTAGGGCTGATCTGCGCCACTCTCTCCTTGAGTGACTCTCAGTATTGTTCTGTCCTCTACCTGCTCCGTGATGGGGAGGTCTGAGAAGAGGTTCCTGGAGGCGGCTTCTCCACTTAGAGAAACGTGAGGCGAGTGTTAAAAGGCTAGTAGGACAGGGAAAAAATGGAGTGGTGGGATAGGTCATCATTTTAGAGCGGTGAGGAACGTGACCGGCCAGCAGAAGGCTGCGTGCACCAGTGAGAGGAACCCCCAGGCTGTGGTCCTTTGGAGTACCAGGAAGGCAGAGCTGAAGCTGCAAATGCCACAGGGGCAATCCAGAGAGGACTCTGAGGACCTTATCAATGTATTAAGATTGTGTCCTGGGGGCAACAAGTGGGCATCAGAGATCTTTAAGCAGGTGTCTGGCATGAGTAGGTTGGTGTTTCGGGGTGTCTCTGGCTGCAGGGAGAGCTGCAGTCTGGAACCAGAAGCCAGAAGTGAGCCATGCAGGAGATACCAGGTGTGTGTGGAAGAGTGGTTTCTGTCTGCATCAGTGACTGCCTGGTGGTAGCTCATATTACTTTCACCTTTAAATATATAGAGTTTTGGGTAATTTGAAAAATCATAACCTCAAACTTCAGAAATCAAAACCTTGTGAGAACTGGGGCTGAATTATTCTCAACTGCCTATTTACTTAAATATCTCAAACTTTGTTTACATTTTAAATTTGGTATTTGAAAATTCATTTTGCTGTTTTAAGGCAATTATTCCTAAGCCCCTCAAAAATTCAGCAATGATTTGTCACTTAGAGAACCCTAAGGAACATCCTAAACAAATGTTTCAAAGTTCCTGTGTTTGATACTAAAATCTGTGTTTCCAAGGATACAAGAAATCCTAGGGTCTCCTTTGCTGCATTCTTCATCCAGAAGCTGTGTTGTGTTTGAAGCGGAGTTAGAAGATGTCATAAAGCGTTTTTAGCACAAACTCTCTTTTATGTGAATTGCTGCAACATGTTATAACTGGCCTTCCTATCAGAAGTCCTGCCCCACCTCCATCCAACAGTCTCTATGGTTTGAGCAGTCTGATTTTCTACTTGAAATACTTCAAAATCTTCCTGTGGACTTTAGGGGAAATTCTTTCTTATTGCCTATGTGGTTTTTAATGACATGAGTGCAAGTGTACTTCTCTTTCCACATCCTTTACCATAAAAGCCACTTACATTTTATTTTTCTAGTCGTACCTATGATACCTCCTAACATCTTACCAAATATTGCATGATGTTTTTGTCTCTAGGCATTTCCAAATATTCCTCCCTCAATCTCAAAAATAAAACCTAAAAATTATTTTGTCCCTCCTCTCTCTGCTCAACCTCACAATCAACCATACACAGAAAACTCTTTCTCTGGTAGCTTTCCTTACTATTATTTAGTGAAAGTCCAAAGAAGTGGGCTGTGTCCTTGAATGATAACACAATGGGACGACTAGATGTATTCTGTCTGGGGAAAAGCCATATCTGACTGTAGAAATAGGTCCTGGAGGGAGCAAAGAAAAGACATCCTGTTTGCAATACCAGTATGTGAAACATTCAGAAGACTATTGCCAGGACACTGTGTACACACTGATGAGATCCTAAGTCAGCCAAGCTGGCAGGTGAGGCAACGATCCCCGCAGGCTCCCAGACGAAGGCCTACAGTTCACTCTAGGGGATGCAAATGAAGCTATGGCTGCCGTTAACACCGAGAACTACATCAATGTACTAGGAAAATGAGAACTTGAGATGCCAACGTATCCTAACCGCAATCTCATTCCCAATAACCTGTGCCCCTGCATCCTGGTTCTTGTATCAATGAAAAGTGAAAGTGAAAGTCGCTCAGCTGTGTCTGACTCTTTGCATCTCCACAGACTGTACAGTCCATGGAATTCTCTAGGCCAGAATACTGGAGTGGGTAGCCTTTCCCTTCTCCCGGGGGGCTTCCCAACCTAGGGTTCGAACCCAGGTCTCCCTCATTGCAGGCGGATTCTTTACCAGCTGAGCCACAAGCGAAGCCCTTGTATCAATTAATGGTACCTATTTAGTTAGGCTCAGCTGGTAGCTCAGACGGTAAAGCATCTGCCTACAATGCGGGAGACCCAAGTTTGATCCCTGGGCTGGAAAGATCCTCTGGAGAAGGAAATGGCAACCCACTTCAGTATTCATGCCTGGAAAATCCCATGGACCAAGGAGCCTGGTAGGCTACAGTCCATGGGGTTGCAAACAGTCAGACATGACTCAGAGACTTCACTTCCACTTTTCTTTATTAATGGAATTAATAACACTTCTTAGATTTAGATACCGTGAGGATTAATTTAGGTATTAATATAACATTTGCACAGTCCTTAGCCTAAATTATCACAAAATTTTATGTATCTCTGTTGCTACCACATCTTTCAGTTCAATTCAATTCAGTTTAGTTGCTTAGTCGTGTCCAACTCTTTGTGACCCCATGAATCTCAGCACGCCAGGCCTCCCTGTCCATCACCAACTCCTGGAGTTCACCCAGACTCACGTCCATCGAGTCAGTGACGCCATCCAGCCATCTCATCCTCTGTCGTCCCCTTCTCCTCCCACCACCAATCCCTCCCAGCATCAGAGTCTTTTCCAATAAGTCAACTCTTCGCATGAGGTGGCCAAATTACTGGAGTTTCAGCTTTGCATCATTCCTTCCAAAGAAATCCCAGGGCTGATCTCCTTCAGAATGGACTGGTCGGATCTCCTTGCAGTCCAAGGGACTCTCAAGAGTCTTCTCCAACACCACAGTTCAAAAGCATCAATTCTTTGGTGCTCAGCTTTCTTCACAGTCCAACTCTCACATCCATACATGACCACTGGAAAAACCATAGCCTTGACTAGACAGACCTTTGTTGGCAAAGTAATGTCTCTGCTTTTGAATATGCTATCTAGGTTGGTCATAGCTTTCCTTCCAAGGAGTAAGCGTCTTTTAATTTCATGGCTGCAGTCACCATCTGCAGTGATTTTGGAGCCCCCAAAAATAAAGTCTGACACTGTTTCCACTGTTTCCCCATCTATTTCCCATGAAGTGATGGGACCGGATGCCATGATCTTAGTTTTCTGAATGTTGAGCTTTAAGCCAACTTTTTCACTCTCCTCTTTCACTTTCATCAAGAGGCTTTTTACAGGATTTTATATTTTCCCAGCATCCAAGGCAGGTATGTAATACATGAGTATTAGAAGCACAAAGATTCCCTCTCTCTATTCTTTGCTTACTGTCCTTTGACACAGGTATCAGAAGGCAAGTGGTATCTCAACTAAGAACACTTTTCTGATCTTCCTGGTGTCATTTAGCATTTTCTCCTTAGTGTGGTCACATAACCCCAGATAATGTAATAACCCCAGATAAGATAATTATGTCCATATGTGCTGAGTGTAACATAAGGCACTTTAAGGCAGGGCCTATGTCTTATTTTGTTTCTTTATTTTTGTCATATAATACAGTACTAGGCAGAGAGTGCTCTGTAAATGTGTCCTGAATAAATGAATGATGAATAGATGAATCAGCGAGTTGACAATTAGCTAACAATGCATCGAGTGAAAGGACATGTGTATTCTTAAACAGAAGAGCATTTTACATGCTATCACTAAGGTGGCAGCTGTCCACAGCAGGCTCCTGAGGAATCTCTCTGATCATTTCTTCTCACTCTGTGCTCATAGCCCTGAAACTTCCACAGCCAGGGCCACAGACCACATCTCACCATTCACAGGCTTTGCCAATCCCTGTGCTCATACCAATCATGCTTCCAGAAAACTGAAGGAGAAAGGTTAAAGAATCACAGATTAACAGAGTATCAGAGGGCATTTTCCTTGCCCTGGCCAGTTCTGAAGCTGAGTTTCAGCTAAGGCAGGGCCCTCCACCTAAAATTTGTGACCAAGTTCTCAGCTTATCCCTCAGTGGGCTTTGTGACAGACCATCCAGATCTGCCGGCAGGATTAAAGGACTTATTCTCCCAGCTCCTAAGAGTTCTGCCAGCAGACAATATCTCAATTATACAGAGCAACCTTTTCCATACTCACACTCCATTCCCAGGGCAGTTTATATATCATTAGCGGCTGAGGCCAGGGCATAATGGTGTGGACACTTCTCCCATCATGGGACACTTACGAAGGATCATCCCAAACTCAGAAATCCTTCGGCATCACTTGGAGCCTTTGTTGACACTGCATCACAGCCCAAGTTCTCTCTCTCCCCAACACCTTTCCTTTCATAGGCTATATGGATTCTGGTATCTAGGATGAGGCTGGGGAAATGGTACAATGTGAAAATAAAGATAAATCTCTCTAAGAAATTAGCCATCTGCAGGAACCTCCACAGAAATAGCCTTTATTACATGGTGATTTTCAGACTGACAGTGTTAAGGAAAGGGGAAACAACCCTCTAAGCTGTAATCATCACAAAACAAGCTGTAATTTTGGAAATTGACACATGGAAAGGTATTATATGTTAGAAACTACAATCAGTAAACTGCTGGTCAGAATGGAATGACAACAAGGAAGAGTCTGGTGGGAGAAAAGCTCTTTAGACACAGTTTGATTCCTGCAGAGAATTGCATGGCTGCCAGGTCCAGCAGATAAAGCTCATTATCAGTTTTTAACTTGGTTTTTGGATGCTAGTATCTGTCCCCTGGTCTCCTCTGTAGTCAAACCCTGAAGAAAAAGTACCTGTTCAGATCACCAGTCTCACTTTATAGGAGAGATAAATATGAGATATTATAAATATATGGTAACTTTATGAAGTTAAAGTAGACTTCAGAATACAAATTTTATGTAACAAGTAAATTTTCTCTTTGGACTTCATAAAAAATGTGTGGTCTCCATGCTATATTTGAAGCATTGAGAAAGCACCTGGTTCATACCAGAAACTTAACAATTACATTGGCAATAGAATCCCTTCCAAGATCTTTAAGCAGAATGGTTTCAGTAGATTAGAAGTAAAAGGATTGAAAAAGATATACCCAGCAATACTACTAATAAATAAGCTGCAGTAGGTATATTAATATCAATGTCAACTTAGAAAATTAATAGAAATAAGAGGTATATTACACAGTGACAACAGTCAATTCACCAGAAAAACATAACATTTCCACATGTGTATGCACTCATCTCACATGCTAGTAAAGTAATGCTCAAAATTCTCCAAGCCAGGCTTCAGCAATATGTGAACCGTGAACTTCCTGATGTTCAAGCTGGTTTTAGAAAAGGCAGAGGAACCAGAGATCAAATTGCCAACATCTGCTGGATCATGAAAAAAAGCAAGAGAGTTCCAGAAAAACATCTATTTCTGCTTTATTGCTATGCCAAAGCCTTTGACTGTGTGGATCACAATAAACTGGGGAAAATTCTTTCAAGAGATGGGAATACCAGACCACCTGACCTGCCTCTTGAGAAACCTGTATGCAGGTCAGGAAGCAACAGTTAGAACTGGACATGGAACAACAGACTGGTTCCAAATAGGAAAAGGAGTACGTCAAGGCTGTATATTGTCACCCTGCTTATTTAACTTATATGCAGAGTACATCATGAGAAGCGCTGGACTGGAAGAAACACAAGCTGGAATCAAGATTGCCAGGAGTAATATCAATAACCTCAGATATGCAGATGACACCACCCTTATGGCAGAAAGTGAAGAGGAACTCAAAAGCCTCTTGATGAAAGTGAAAGCGGAGAGTGAAAAAATTGGCTTAAAGCTCAACATTCAGAAAACGAAGATTATGGCATCTGGTCCCATCACTTCATGGGAAATAGATGGGGAAACAGTGGAAACAGTGTCAGACTTTATTTTTGGGGGCTCCAAAATCACTGCAGATGGTGACTGCAGCCATGAAATTAAAAGACGCTTACTCCTTGGAAGGAAAGTTATGTCCAACCTAGATAGCATATTCAAAAGCAGAGACATTACTTTGCCAACAAAGGTCTGTCTAGTCAAGGCTATGGTTTTTCCAGTGGTCATGTATGGATGTGAGAGTTGGACTGTGAAGAAAGCTGAGCGCTGAAGAATTGATGCTTTTGAACTGTGGTGTTGGAGAAGACTCTTGAGAGTCCCTTGGACTGCAAGGAGATCCAACCAGTCCATTCTGAAGGAGATCAGCCCTGGGATTTCTTTGGAAGGAACGATGTTAAAGCTGAATCTCCAGTACTTTGGCCACCTCATGCGAAGAGTTGACTTACTGGAAAAGACTCTGATGCTGGGGGGGATTGGGGGCAGGAGGAGAAGGGGATGACAGAGGATGAGATGGCTGGATGGTATCACTGACTCGATGGACGTGAGTCTAAGTGAACTCCGGGAGTTGGTGATGGACAGGGAGGCCTGGCATGCTGTGATTCATGGGGTCGCAAAGAGTCGGACACGACTGAGCGACTGAACTGAACTGAACTGAACTGATGCCCCTCTTAAGAGTGCTTCAAAATACATGATGCAGAAGCTGACAGAACTGAAAGGCAAAATGGATAGATTAGATCCACAATTTGAGTTGCAGAGTTTTGAAATTCTATTTTCTAAAATAATCAATAGTGAAAGCGAGAGAAAAATCAGCAAGAGGTAAAAGGCACACCCTTAACAATCTTGAATTTAATTGAAACTTACAGACCATTGTACCCAACAAGAGCAGATTACAATCTTTCTCAGTTCAAATGGAAAACTTAGCAGGAGTCATCCTGCATCATGAAACAAATCAAAACTTTTTGAAGAATTGAAATCTTATAAATTTTGTTCTCTAAATTTACTGGAAATAATGAAATAAATAATAATAGAATGTTAACTGAAAAAAAATAGAATTTTTTGGAAAGAAAACAGCACACTTCTAAATAATCCAGGGACCAAAGAGGAAGTCTCAAGGAAAATCATAAAATATTTTGTCAGAACAAAAATAAAAATTAAAAATAGCAAAATTTGTTAAAACAGTACTTTAGAAGAAAGTTTATAGTGTTAAAAGTTAACGTTCAGTTTGCCAGGGCTATTGTAACAAAGTAGCACAAATTGAGTGGCTTAAACAAGATAAGTTCACTGTCACAGTGTTGAGGGCTTTCATTTTGGATGTAGGAAGTCAATAAGTTCTCAGGGTTGGTTCCTTCTGAGCGCTGTGAGGGAGGGCTCTGTTTCTGGCTTCACTCCTTGTCTAGTAGATGGGTATTTTTGTGTTCATAACGATGCTCTCCCTGTATGCATGTGTATATCCAAACTTCCCTTCTATAAGGACACCACCATATTGACTTAGGGACCATCCTACTCCAGAATGAGTTCATCCTGCCTCAACTAATTACATCTGCAAAGACTATTTCCAAATAAGGTCACATTCTGAGGTACTGCTGCTGCTGCTGCTGCTGCTAAGTCGCTTCAGTTGTGTCCGACTCTGTGCGACCCCATAGACGGCAGCCCACCAGGCTCCCCCGTCCCTGGGATTCTCCAGGCAAGAACACTGGAGTGGGTTGCCATTTCCTTCTCCAATGTATCAAAGTGAAAAGTGAAAGTGAAGTCGCTCAGTCGTGTCCGACTCTTCGAGACCCCATGGACTGCAGCCTACCAGGCTCCTCTGTCCATGGGATTTTCCAGGCAAGAGTATTGAAGTGGGTGGGGGTTAGAATTTTAGATATGAATTTTGGGGGAACACATTTCAACTCATGTCAGTTTGTATTATAAAAGAAGATTTCAAATCAACAACCTAAATTTCTATATGAAGAAACTAAAAAAAGAAAAACAAAAGAGGAAGGAAGACAATCATATAGATAAGAGCAAAAGTCAATTAAATTAAAAACAGTAACAACAGAGAAAAACAATGGCAACAATTTTGCCAAAGATAAATAAAATTGATATACCTGTAACCAGACTCACAAAGCAAAAAGGAGAATACCATCATCAGCAATGAGAAGGGATATCACTAGAGACTTCACAATACATTAAAAAGGGTAGTAAGAAACGGGTAAAGAATCCACCTGCAATGCAGGAGACACACAAGATGTGGATTCGATCCCCGGGTCAGGAATATACCCCTGGAGGAGGAAATGGCAACCACTCCAGAATTCTCAACTGAAAAATCCCATGGACAGAGGAGCCTGGTGGGCTACAGTCCATGGGATCTCAAAAGAATTGGACATGATTGAGTAACTAAGCACAGGAAAATATTATGACCAATTCTAAGCACATAAATTCAACAATTTAAACAAAACAGAGTAATTCTTTGAAAGCCACGAACTACCCAAACTCACTAAGGATAGATAGATAACCTGAATAGAACTGTACCTACTGGAATAATTGAACTCATAGTACCCCCCTGCAAAAAAAAAAAAAAAAAAATCCCTAAAAGGAAAACTCCAGGTTCAGATGGCTTCACTACCACAGAAGAAAAGGCAAAGTCTATAAGACTGGTAAGAAAGGTCCACTAGGGTAGGAGACCCATTTTATTAATTGGTACCCCCACCCGTGGTTATTCAATCAGGATCTGCCCTATTGGAGTTGCAGGCTCCAATGCTGACTGACCCCTGGTGGGCTAAAGGGAGGATCTGCTTACCCAGAGAACCAAGTCTCCCTTTCTAGACCACTCTCCATACATGAGGACCTTGGAATTCCTTTTTCAAGTGATCCTGAACTTGCTACCAAGGCCTACATTGGTGTCATTCTGATTATACCCTTATGCTCAAGAACTGTTGTCAGAAAGCATAGATTGAACTTGGACAAGCTCAGAAGATTCCACACAGTTGCAGAACACTGGGGCAATGCAAGGCAGGGGTGACAGGAGGGGAAGGTGGGCTCCAGGTGGGGCCAGAGGCTGGGGGCGGGCTTCTCTCCCTGCATTGCCATGTTCTAGCAGGGAGTTTCAGAATTCTAAATTTGAATGTGAATATCATAAAGGTATATTTGTAGTGAGGATGATAAAACACACAAATTCAGGCATTTGTTAACTTGATGTCTAACTATTTACTACCTAGACATATCCCATCTGTACTCTTATTCTGAGCCCCTGAATGTTAGCATTGGGTGGAGTGGGACATTTGTAAACAAATCTATTTACATTTGTTTAAATTATGAGCACCTACCTAGAATAATGACTGGCACAGGTTGGGCAGTCAATGATAATTTTGTATTAATGACTGTGTCGATGAACAAATGAGTTTAATCCTCACAACATTCCTGGAAAGATCTAGCTAAGAAGAAAGTGATGGTGCTCAGTCCTTGACACAATAATGGATAGAGGATAACTTGAGAAGAAAATCTTTTAGGATTTTAGACATAAGCAAATGCTGATATCTGCTCTGATTATCTGTGAGCACATCTCTGATGCGTGTCCTGATCCCCAGTGGGCCATCACATCCTCTGTTTCAAGAGCACTCATCTTACTCATCTTGTTGGAACTGATTAAATCTCTGCCCAGCCATGAGATGATGTGGCAGTGACTCAGATGGCTTCCCTGTCCCCTAAGACTACTCATAATCTGTCATATTTGTCTAGGAGGGCTAGTTTCTCAGAAGAAACTTTGGTTCAAGAAAGATAGCTGAACTTTTAAGAATCTCAGCTCTGAAATAACTGATGGTACTAAGAACATAGTATGAGAAACTGTAGTAGCACATGTTTGCCCCATACGGATACTCTGTTTACTCAACTTGAATTGAACTGAAATAGAATATTTAAAAATTTCCAAGGTAGTTATGTTCCTGTAACACAAAGTCATGGCTATTACTCAACTTCACGATGAATTATTTTCAGCCATTCTTTTTATCACGGGCAAATACAGCAAACAAGCAATTTAATTATTCAAAAGAACACTGGAGCAATTAAACTTTTCCTAACAAATACCACATGAGTAAAACAGATGGACAGAAAGTAATCTATTAACTGTTTGCCATTCAAATGGCTCATTGAGCCTCCAGTAATCATATGCTATAAATAGGATGTTTATATCACATGCAAATTTAGTGCCTGGAAAAGCATCGATGGAAAGCCTTCACACAGCTCATTGGCTTAGAGTCTTTAATGATTGAGCCACAAGGGAGCGATTACTTCACCAATACCTCATTTATCTTGTCTCCAAATCCCTCTTTGGTTCTGTTAATTCTATTATTAAATAAATGGCAACACCCACAATTTCTTTTAAAATATAACTAACCTTTAAATAGAGAAGAGTAAGATAAAATATATTTCTAAATAAATAAATAAATTTGATTGTTTTCATTGCTTTTGAGTTGTCAATCTGTCTCTAAAATAAGCAGACACAAGATATTGAATCTTGACAAAAGTACTTAACACATATATTTACTCCAGTGCACACAGCACAGAGCTTTAAAACTGTTAATATTGATTATTTGACTGGTTAAGGACTTTTGCCTCAATTAGACATGTTTATAAAGGAAAACTGCAAAGTTTATTTGAATTTTAAATCCATTACTGTGACCATTCTACCATCAGCATGGAGATATGAAGAACACAATGCACATGATGTTAAATATTGTAGTAAACTGGTATACTTGGACTAAAGGTCACTGGAAAAATGAAAGAAAAATTCTTATAAAATTGACTTCATATTTAAATGTGATCAGGAGCATAATTAATGAATGAGTTAATAATTTTCACAATGTAATTATTATCCAGAGTTTGGTCTTTAGTTCACTGTGTGCTTTCTGTGTATGTTATTATTGCCAAGTATTTATCCTTGACAGACATGAGACACATCTCTAATTTTTTCCTCCTAATGTTACTCCCTTCTTTGTGTTCTACTTCCTTATCTTTAAGTATGCCTACTGTACTTTAAGTTTATGCTATTATCATTTTTATTTCTGATATTTATTCCTCTCCACAGTCTTTCTATTATTATATCCACTTGGAAAGTAACAGAAATAATAATCATTTTTAATAATAATCATCATTTTTCCTTTTTATTATTAATTAATTCTTTGTTTTTTTCCAGCTCTAAGTGTGGTCTTTTTTTCTTCTACATTCTTTTCTCTGTTTTTTGAATTTTATTTCTGTCCATATTAAATGTCTTCCCAAATACATGGCCATCTTTGGCTCTTAGCAACATACATTAAACTATTTGGAAACTCACCATGTGTTTTCCAGGGGATGATGGTGAAGGTGGACTTCATTATCAACTGACCAGGCGGAGGCTGGGCCACTTACATGTGGGGCCTCTCAAAGTCTATGGTGAGAGGTCTTGAAGATTTTTTTATCTTGAGCAGGCTTGTTTCCCTAGAGAGGAATACCAGTATGTTATATAAAGCTGATTTACCAATTTGGGATTTAAACAGGGATAGGGAGCTGGGGGCTCCCTTTTTAACAGGAAAATTGCTGCTCAATCTCTTGCTTTCAGTTCTAGAATATTGGTCCTAACCTTCTTTGTGCCTCACATTCTGAAGGCACGGTCTTTTTAAAGTTAAGATCTTGAGAGAGTCAACATCCAGTCTTCTTCCATGGAGAGGAAAAGGCAAGTCACCCAGCTTTGTAGGAAAGAGGGGAAGATCCACATTTCTCACTGCTCCTTCATCAAACTTTCAACTAAGTTCACTGTTTTTACTGATATCTGGCTTCCCCAACTTCAGAAGTACCTGATGCAACAAGATTGTGTACATTTGGAGATAGGATGTGGCTGTGGCAGGAGTGAATTTGCTTCTTTGGGTCTTCACACCACATCACTGCCATCACCACCAGCTCAAGCTGTATTTAGCCATCTCTGTTCCATCAATTAAGGGGCTTGTTATTTATACTCCATTTTCTCTGTCCCTCTCCCCTTTCCCTTATTTTGTGATTTTCTTTTATTTTGATAGGTTATAAAAACATCAAAAAGAATGACAGCAATACTTGGTGATGTGCCACTTTCTAAATATCTTCCACTGAAAGGAGTGGCCAGGAGTCAGAAAAATGAAAACCAGGAAGGTGTCTTAGTGTGTTCAGCTGCTATAACAAGTACCAGAAACTGAGTGGCTTCTAAACAACTGAAATTTCTCACAGTTCTGGAGGTTAGATGCCCAAGATCAGGGTGTCAGCATGGTCAGGTTCTGGTGAAGGCCCTCTTCTGGCTGCCAATTTCTTGTATTCCTCACCAGGCAGAAGGGTCTCAGGAGCCCTGTGGGGTCTTTTTCATAAAGACACTAATGCCATTCAGGAGGGTTCCAACCTCATTACCTAAGTGCCTCCCAAAGGTCCTGCCTCCTAATACCATCATTTACGCTTTGGAATTTTAACACATAAAAATTTGGGATACATAAATATTCAGACCTAAGCAGAAGGGTAGTGGATTGTATGGTCTGATGGCAGGTGCATTGAAAGATATTTTTCTGTGGGTCTTGGAGAAAAGTAAAGAGAGAGCACTAAGCATTAAGGATGCCACTGAACATTCTCCAACAGCCTGTGGTACTCAGGCTGTGAGAGAGAAAAGTAGGTACCACTCAAAGGGGTCCCAAATAAGCAGACTCCATGGAGCAGGTCAGGTGCCAGTAAATCTGAGAGGCTAAGGAAATCTTAAAGAACAGGTGTGAGAAGATAAGGAGTTTTGTTGATGTCAGATAGACTATTCCGGAAAGCATGATAGAAAGGTTTGGGAACTTAGTAAAGAGTAGAAATTTGTTGGAACTCTCCTGATGGTCCAGTGGCTAAGACTCGACGCTCCCAATGCAGGGGGCCCAAGTTCAGGGAACTAGATCCCACATGCCAGAACTAAGAGTTCTCATGCCACAGTTAAAAGATCCCACAGGCTGCAACTGAGATCCAGTCCAGCCAGATAACTAATTAAATAAATAAAAATATTTTTTAAAAAGGAGTTGGAATTTGTTAGGTTACCGATGTATAGAGCCCTGTGAGGAAATGTCCCAGTGTTAATGGGTGACCTGGGTGGTTGAGATAGTGATGGGTATTTAAGGATGAAGTAATTTGTTCTGGTGGCAGAGGGAAAGGTAAATAATTAGTTCTAGCTACAGCATTCGTCTCAGGCCTGGTCTCTTGTGCTGCTGCCATCGGTGGGACAGGTGATGTGGCTACAAGAACTAAGCCATGAACGGCAGGCTCTGGCTGGGGTGAGGAAGCCCAATGTGTTCAGGTGTACATTGGGCTCCAGGGGCCTCCTTTTATGGACTGAAGTAAGTGCTGCGGTTTCCCCAAGCTCACTGCAAACTCTGAGGCCTTCATCCACTCACCTGTGACCTGGATCTGCCACTGGTGATATTTACAACCCCAGAGAGCAGGCCTGGGCCTCATTTCCTTTACCCACAAAAGGAGGACATTGGCCTACTTGAGTGCTTCTCAAACTTTTCCACCACACATCTCCTGGAGAAGCCTGTGAAGGTGGCCTGAATACACTTAGCACTGATGACATTTTAGATATTCAATGTGAAGTTTAAATGGGAAATAATATTAGCCCATGCAGTATAATCATTTCCTGACATTTTAATTGGGTTTTATCTTTTCTGCCATTGACAGCCATTAGGCCAATGTAGAGCTCTGTGTACTGTGTTTCCTGTATTTTCCCTCTTCTGTTTCAGGGAAGTTGCCAGATCCTTAACATTCCTACTTCACGGCTTTTTGTCAGAGTATAACAGAGACACTGATGAATGTTAACCATTCCACCTACCTATGAAAGTCTGAACTCCCAGAGCAGTCCCTCATAGGTGTGGGTTTGGATAATATAAAGGGAAAGAGACATGAGAGACGGGGTATTTCCCTCCAGTCTGGGAGGGTTTGGGGCCTGTGCATAGTATAGCTTTGGGGCCCCAGTCTGGAACCCAAAAGAGTGCGTGGTGCCCATCAAAGGCTTTACCCTAGGTCTGCGGGCTCCAGGATCAAGGTGACTCATTCCCATGTCTGAATTTAGCTCTGTGTCAACAGGTTTGATGGTTTTGAGAGACTCCAGATCCCAAGATAAGACAGTCCTTATCCCATCTGGGAGACTTTGTAGAGGGCTCCAAGATTTTTTTTTTTTAACAAACAGAAGTTTAATAACATATATACCTCATATATACACGGGAGATACTTGAGTAACTCTCTTAGATTCCTGTATGATCCCAGAGGGATCAGTTGTTGCTCAAATCTACTTTAGTGCCAGCCATGCAGGAAATTTGCAGTCAAGACCTTGGTAAACTCTCTAGGCCTCCTTTGCCTTCTTGGAGAAGTGAGAAGGTGGGTCTACCTGGTTTTCATGGTCACATGCAGCTTTAAAATGATATGTGATGCTTTTTAAAAATCCTACTCTGATCCCTGGAGAAGGAAATGGCAACCCACTCCAGTATTCTTGCCTGGAAAATCCCATGGACAGAGGAGCCTGGTGGACTACAGTCCAGGGGGTTGCAAAGAGTCAGACACGACTGACTGACTGAGCACTCTGAACCTACCCTGAAAATTCCTCCCTAAGCCCTCTCCCTGCCACCCTCTAAACCAAGGCCACTCTGATTAGCACCAGCAATTTCACTAAGCCATGGCCCTCCACGGAAGCAAAGTATGTTTCTTTGCCAGCCTTTTTTCATGTTCCTGTGTACTGGAGTGCTAGAGGGTTCATTCTGAGCATTAAAATTAGGAAATGTTGAGTAATCTCTTTGTTCTTCCTCCTAGGGAAGCCAACTTCAAAAGCACAACAAATACAGCATGAAACATGATGTAAAGAACAAACATTATTTAAGCCTATGGAGCTCAGCAGCATTTTGAAAATCAGAAGAAAAACTAAGACTTTCACAAAATGCAAGAAATTAAAATTACTCAGTTTTAATAAACAATAAATTAAAATCTATTTTTTTTCTCAAGCAAAATACCTTAATAGAAATTCAGCCTTTGGTGTACTTAAAAATAAAGTTGTCCAATCCTTAAGGGTAACTTCCTTGGTGGCTCAGTGGTTAAGAATCCACCTACCAGTGCAGGGCACACGGGTTCGACCCCTGGTCCCGGCAGGTTTCACATGCCACAGAGCAACTAAGCCTGTGCACCACAGCTACTGAAGCCCATGTGCCTAGAGCCCATGCTCTGCAACAAGAGATGCCAATGGAATAAGAAGCTCGAGCACCACAACTGGAGAGTAACTGCAACTACAGAAAGCCCGCCACGCAACAAGGAAGATCCAGCACAGCCAAATAAATAAATAAATAGAGTAACTGCATGTATACCTTTGAAGAGAGACAAGGGAGAGTGTGGGTGACATGCCCTTCATGCTTTCCCAGCTCCCTCTCTACTGCCCTTCCCTTGTAAAACCAGAGACCCGACAGTCACTGACCCAAAGCAATTATGTGAACTCTTCATGCATTCTTAAGCCAGCAGAAACTCCTAAAAACAGGAGTTTCCTCTATTAACACTAGTTTGTGGTGAAGCTGGGACTTGAGCCCCATGTTGACATTAACATTGTAAACATCTTACTGTTTTGAAAGGTTAAGCAATAGATCTAATCAAGATTACATGCTGCTGCTGCTGCTAAGTCGCTTCAGTCATATCCGACTCTGTGCGACCCCATAGACGGCAGCCCACCAGGCTCCCCCATCCTTGGGATTCTCCAGGCAAGAACACTGCAGTGGGTTGCCATTTCCTTCTCCAATGCATGAAAGTGAAAGTGAAAGTGAAGTTGCTCAGTCGTGTCCAACTCTTAGTGACCCCATGGACTGCAGCCTACCAGGCTCCTCCATCCATGGGATTTTCCAGGCAAGAGTACTGGAGTGGGCTGCCATTGCCTTCTCCACAAGACTACATCAGTCAGTTCAGTTCAGTTCAGTCACTCAGTCGTGTCCGACTCTTTGCTACCCCATGAATCGCAGCACGCCAGGCCTCCCTGTCCATCACCAACTCCGGAGTTCACTCAGACTCACGTCCATCGAGTCAGTGATGCCATCCAGCCATCTCATCCTCTGTCGTCCCCTTCTCCTCCTGCCCTCAAACCCTCCCAGCATCAGAGTCTTTTCCAATAAGTCAACTCTTCGCATGAGGTGGCCAAAGTACTGGAGTTTCAGCTTTGCATCATTCCTTCCAAAGAAATCCCAGGGCTGATCTCCTTCAGAATGGACTGGTTGGATCTCCTTGCAGTCCAAGGGACTCTCAAGAGTCTTCTCCAACACCACAGTTCAAAAGCATCAATTCTTCAGTGCTCAGCTTTCTTCACAGTCCAACTCTCACATCCATACATGACCACTGGAAAAACCATAGCCTTGACTAGACAGACCTTTGTTGGTAAAGTAATGTCTCTGATTTTGAATATGCTATCTAGGTTGGTCATAACTTTCCTTCCAAGGAGTAAGACTACAAGTCTTATAAGACTACATAGATTATAGATTAATGGATTAATGGTTGAGTTTTTGGATTCAGAGATCTGGATTCATGTTTCAGCTTTGTTATATATTAAAAGAGGTTTCTTAGTATCATGTAGCTTTCGTGATTACATAGATCTTTCTTGTCACCAAACCACATAGCTGGATCCAATTTATCTAGGCCAAGTTCTAAAGCTTTACACTAGTGCTTCAGTGTGTAAGGACCTTGTAAAATGCAGATCCTGGTGAAGCAGGTCTGGGGAGGGGCTTGTGTTCCAGAATTTCTGACTGGGCCTCAGGTGACATAGTTGCTGTTGGTCCATGCAGCACACCTTGAGTAGCAAGTCTTCCCACTGTACCACCAGCTATAAAGTAATACACATCTGTAGAAACTTTTCAAATGCATGTTGAAAAGAAAATGCTTTCCCATATAATTTCAATAGAAACATCCATTTATTCCTTATAATTTGCAAAATAAACAATTCTATGCTAAGTAATGGTTCAGACAATAAAGCGTCTGTCTACAATGTGGGAGACCTGGATTCGATCCCTGGGTCAGGAAGATTCCCTGGAGAAGGAAACAGCAACCCTCTCTAGTACTCTTGCCTAGAAAATCCCATGGACGGAGGAGCTTGGTGCAGGCTACTGTCCATGGGGTCGCAAAGAGTCAGGCACGACTGAGCGACTTCACTCACTTCACTATGCTAAGTAAAAGTCTAAACATTATGGGGGTTTTAAGGCAGAAAAGATTACATCCCATGTGCTAGACAGCATAACAGAAGAGAGGCACATTGCATGTGCATGGATAGATGAGAAGACTCGGGTAGGTAAAAATGGAGAGGCCACCACAGCAGCTGATAAAATAACAAGCATCTGTGTGGTACTGCTGGCCAGATTTTTGTTCTAAACCTATACATATTAACTAATCTTACTCTGAAATTCATTCTGTAAGTGAAATACTTTTATTACCTGATTTTATGGATATAATTGGCATAACTGGGGCACAGAGAGGTTAAGTGATTGTACTTTAACAAGGTCACAGAGCTAGTAAATACAGGAGCTGGAATTTGAAAGTCAGCAGGCAGGGTTCAGAGTGTGGGTTCTCAACTGCTCCGCTGTACTATTTCATTGGATGGAAAACATGGGATGCTCATGAGGAACAGAATAACTCACCTAGG